>NC_053039.3:380799632-383199632 GCF_002575655.3 Aegilops tauschii subsp. strangulata | reverse complement strand
CCGATCCAGCCGAGTGTTGAGGGAGAGTTTCGTCAGCACGACGGCGTGGTGACGATGATGATGTTCCACCGACGCAGGGCTTCGCCTAAGCTCCGCAATGGTATTATCGAGGTGTAATATGGTGGAGGGGGGCACCGCACACGGCTAAGAGATCTCAAGGATCAATTGTTGTGTCTCTGGGATGCCCCCCTGCCCCCGTATATAAAGGAGCAAGGGAGGAGGAGGCCGGCCCTAGGAGGGGGCGCACCAAGTGTGGAGTCCAACTAGGACTCCCTAGTCCTAGTAGGATTCCACCTCCCATATGGAATAGGAAAAGAGGAAGGGAAAAAGAGAAGAAAGGAAGGGGGCGCCCCCCTTCCCTAGTCCAATTCGGACCAGACCAAGGGGAGGGGTGCGGCCACCCTTGAGGCCCTTTTTCTTCTTTCCTGTATGGCCCAATAAGGCCCAATACGTATTCCCGTAACTCTCCGGTACTCCGAAAAATACCCGAATCACTCGGAACCTTTCCGAAGTCCGAATATAGTCGTCCAATATATCGATCTTTACGTCTCGGCCATTTCGAGACTCCTCGTCATGTCCCCGATCTCATCCGGGACTCCGAACTCCTTCGGTACATCAACATACATAAACTCATAATAAAACTGTCATCGTAACTTTAAGCGTGCGGACCCTACGGGTTCGAGAACTATGTAGACATGACCGAGACACGTCTCCGGTCAATAAGCAATAGCGGACCTGGATGCCCATATTGGCTCCCACATACTCTACGAAGATCTTTATCGGTCAGACCGCATAACAACATACGTTGTTCCCTTTGTCATCAGTATGTTACTTGCCCGAGATTCGATCGTCGGTATCTCGATACCTAGTTCAATCTCGTTACCGGCAAGTCTCTTTACTCGTTCCGTAACACATCATCCTGCCACTAACTTATTAGTCACAATGCTTGCAAGGCTTATAGTGATGTGCATTACCGAGTGGGCCCAGAGATACCTCTCCGACAATCGGAGTGACAAATCCTAATCTCGAAATACGCCAACCCAACAAGTACCTTTGGAGACACCTGTAGAGCACCTTTATAATCACCCATTTACGTTGTGACGTTTGGTAGCACACAAAGTGTTTCTCCGGTAAACGGGAGTTGCATAATCTCATAGTCAGAGGAACATGTATAAGTCATGAAGAAAGCAATAGCAACATACTAAACGATCGGGTGCTAAGCTAACGGAATGGGTCAAGTCAATCACGTCATTCTCCTAATGAGGTGATCTCGTTAATCAAATGACAACTTATGTTTATGGCTAGGAAACATAACCATCTTTGATTAACGAGCTAGTCAAGTAGAGTCATACTAGTGACACTCTGTTTGTCTATGTATTCACACATGTATTATGTTTCCGGTTAATACAATTCTAGCATGAATAATAAACATTTATCATGATATAAGGAAATAAATAATAACTTTATTATTGCCTCTAGGGCATATTTCCTTCAGTAGATCCGTTGACTAAAACTCTTCCACGAGCGAAACATGATCAACATCAGAACTCTATGGGTGTACGATTCATCACAATGTAACTAGATTATTGACTCTACTGCAAGTGGGAGACTGTTGGAAATATGCCGTAGAGGCAATAATAAAATGGTTATTATTATATTTCCTTGTTCATGATAATTGTCTATTGTTCATGCTTTAATTGTGTTATCCGGAAATCGTAATAGATATGTGAATACAAGACCATAACATGTCTCTAGTGAGCCTCTAGTTGACTAGCTCGTTGATCAATAGATGGTTACGGTTTCCTGACCATGGACATTGGATGTCATTGATAACGGGATTGTTGGAAATATGCCCTAGAGGCAATAATAAATTGGTTATCATTATATTTCCTTGTTCATGATAATCGTTTATTATCCATGCTAAAATTGTATTGATAGGAAACTCAGATACATGTGTGGATACATAGACAACACCATGTCCCTAGTAAGCCTCTAGTTGACTAGCTCGTTGATCAATAGATGGTTACGGTTTCCTGACCATGGACATTGGATGTCGTTGATAACGGCATCACATCATTAGGAGAATGATGTGATGGACAAGACCCAATCCTAAGCCTAGCACAAGATCGTGTAGTTCGTGTGCTAAGAGCTTTTATAATGTCAAGTATCATTTCCTTAGACCATGAGATTGTGCAACTCCCGGATACCGTAGGAATGCTTTGGGTGTACCAAACGTCACAACGTAACTGGGTGGCTATAAAGGTGCACTACAGGTATCTCCGAAAGTGTCTGTTGGGTTGGCACGAATCGAGACTGGGATTTGTCACTCCGTGTAAACGGAGAGGTATCTCTGGGCCCACTCGGTAGGACATCATCATAATGTGCACAATGTGACCAAGGAGTTGATCACGGCATGATGTGTTACGGAACGAGTAAAGAGACTTGCCGGTAACGAGTTTAAACAAGGTATCGGGATACCGACGATCGAATCTCGGGCAAGTAACATACCGATTGACAAAGGGAATTGTATACGGGATTGATTGAATCCCCGACATCGTGGTTCATCCGATGAGATCATCGTGGAACATGTGGGAGCCAACATGGGTATCCAGATCCCGCTGTTGGTTATTGGCCGGAGAACGTCTCGGTCATGTCTGCATGGTTCCCGAACCCGTAGGGTCTACACACTTAAGGTTCGATGACGCTAGGGTTATAGGGAATAGATATACGTGGTTACCGAATGTTGTTCGGAGTCCCGGATGAGATCCCGGACGTCACGAGGAGTTCCGAAATGGTCCGGAGGTAAAGATTTATATATGGGAAGTCCTGTTTTGGTCACCGGAAAAGTTTCGGGTGCTATCGGTAACGTACCGGGACCACCGGGAGGGTCCCGGGAGTCCACCAGGTGGGGCCACCGGCGCCAGAGGGCTGCGTGGGCCAAGTGTGGGAAGGTACCAGCCCCTAGGTGGGCTGGTGCGCCTCCCACAAGAGGCCCAAGGCGCAGGGAAGGGGGGAAGGGGGAAACCCTAGGCTCAGATGGGCCTAAGGCCCACCTAGTGGTGCGCCCCCCCTCTCTCCCCCCTTGGCCGCCCCCCTAGATGGATCTAGGGCTGGCCGCACCCCTTGGGGGGAAACCCTAGATGGGGGCGCAGCCCCTCCCCCTCCCCTATATATAGTGGGGTTTGGGGCTGCCATAGACATGAGAACATCTCCCTCATAGCGTAGCCCTACCCCTCTCCCTCCTCGTCTCTTGCAGTGCTTGGCGAAGCCCTACTGGAGTACCACGCTCCTCCACCACCACCACGCCGTCGTGCTGCTGCTGGACGGAGTCTTCCCCAACCTCTCCCTCTCTCCTTGCTGGATCAAGGCGTGGGAGACGTCACCGGGCTGCACGTGTGTTGAACGCGGAGGCGCCGTGGTTCGGCGCTTAGATCGGAATCAACCGCGATCTGAATCGCTACGAGTACGACTCCTTCATCCGTGTTCTTGCAACGCTTCCGCATCACGATCTACAAGGGTATGTAGATGCACTCCCCTTCCCTTCGTTGCTAGATTACTCCATAGATTGATCTTGGTGATGCGTAGAAAATTTTGAATTTCCGCTACGTTCCCCAACAGTGGCATCATGAGCTATGTCTATGCGTAGTTTCTATGCACGAGTAGAACACAAAGTAGTTGTGGGCGTCGATGTTGTCAATTTACTTGCCGTTACTAGTCTTATCTTGATTCGGCGGCATCGTGGGATGAAGCGGCCCGGACCGACCTTACACGTACACTTACGTGAGACAGGTTCCACCGACTGACATGCACTAGTTGCATAAGGTAGCTAGCGGCTGTCTGTCTCTCCCACTTTAGTCGGATCGGATTCGATGAAAAGGGTCCTTATGAAGGGTAAATAGAAATTGGCATATCACGTTGTGGCTTTTGCATAGGTAAGAAACGTTCTTGCTAGAATCCCATAGCAGCCACGTAAAACATGCAACAACAATTAGAGGACGTCTAACTTGTTTTTGCAGGGTATGCTATGTGATGTGATATGGCCAAAAGATGTGATGAATGATATATGTGATGTATGAGATTGATCATGTTCTTGTAATAGGAATCACGACTTGCATATCGATGAGTATGACAACCGGCAGGAGCCATATGAGTTGTCTTAATTTATTGTATGACCCGCGTGTCATTGAAAACGCCATGTAATTACTTTACTTTATTGCTAACCGTTAGCCATAGTAGTAGAAGTAATAGTTGGCGAGACAACTTCATGAAGACACGATGATGGAGATAGTGATGATGGAGATCATGGTGTCATGCCGGTGACGAAGGTGATCATGCCGTGCCTCGAAGATGGAGATCAAAAGGCGCAAGATGATATTGGCCATATCACGTCACTTTATGATTTGCATGTGATGTTTATCATGTTTACATCTTATTTGCTTAGAACGACGGTAGCATAAATAAGATGATCCCTCACTAAAATTTCAAGAGACGTGTTCCCCCTAACTGTGCACCGTTGTGAAGGTTCGTTGTTTCGAAGCACCACGTGATGATCGAGTGTGATAGATTCTAACGTTCGCATACAACGGGTGTTGACGAGCCTAGCATGTACAGACATGGCCTCGGAACACATGTGAAACACTTAGGTTGACTTGATGAGCCTAGCATGTACAGACATGACCTCGGAACACAAGAGATCGAAAGGTCGAACATGAGTCATATAGTAGATGCGATCAACATGGAGATGTTCACCGATGATGACTAGTCCGTCTCACGTGATGATCGGACACGGCCTAGTTTGACTCGGATCTGGTATCACTTAGATGACTAGAGGGATGTCTATCTGAGTGGGAGTTCATTAAATAATCAGATGAACTTAATTATCATGAACATAGTTAAAAGGTCTTTGCAAATTATGTCATAGCTTACGCTATAGTTCTACTATTTAAGATATGTTCCTAGAGAAAATTTAGTTGAAAGTTGATAGTAGCAATTGTGCGGACTGGGTCCGTAAACCGAGGATTGTCCTCATTGCTGCACAGAAGGCTTATGTCCTTAATGCACCACTCGGCGTGCTGAACCTCAGCGTCGTCTGTAGATGTTGCGAAACATCTGACATACACGTTTTGATGACTACGTGATAGTTCAGTGCGTAATGCTAACGGTTTAGAATTGTGGCACCAAAGACATTTTTTGAAACGTCGCAGAACATGTGAGATGTTCCGAAGACTGAAATTGGGATTTCAGACTAATGCCCACGTCAAGAGGTATGAGACCTCTGACAAGTTTCTTAAGCCTGCAAACTAAGGGAGAAAAGCTCAATCGTTGAGCATGTGCTCAGATTGTCTGAGTACTACAATCACTTGACTCGAGTGGGAGTTAATCTTCCAGATGAGATAGTGATGGTTCTCCATAGTCACTGCCACCAAGCTATTAGAGCTCCGTGATGAACTATAACATATCAGGGATAGACATGATGATCCTTGAGCAACTCGCGATGTTTGACACCGCGAAAGTAGAAATCAAGAAGGAGCATCAATTGTTGATGGTTAGTAAAACCACTAGTTTCTAGAAGGGCAAGGGCAAAAGGGATACTTCATGAAACAGCAAATCATTTGCTGCTCTAGTGAAGAATCCCAAGGTTGAACCCAAACCCGAGACTAAGTGCTTCTGTAATGAGGGGAACGGTCACTGAAGCAGAACTACCCTAGATACTTGGTAGATGAGAATGCAGGCAAGGTCGACAGAAGTATATTGGATATACATTATATGAATGTGTACTTTACTAGTACTCCTAGCAGCACCAGGGTATTAGATACCGGTTCGGTTGCTAAGTGTTAGTAACTCGAAATAAAAGCTGCGGAATAAACGGAGACTAGCTAAAGGTGAGATGACGATATGTGTTGGAAGTGTTTCCAAGGTTGATGTGATCAAGCATCACATGCTCCCTCTACCATCGAGATTGGTGTTAAACCTAAATAATTGTTATTTGGTGTTTGCGTTGAGCATAAACATGATTGGATTATGTTTATCGCAATATGGTTATTCATTTAAGGAGAATAATGGTTACTCTGTTTATTTAAATAATACCTTCAATGGTCTTGCACCTAAAATGAATCTCGATCGCAGTGATACACATGTTCGTGCCAAAAGATGTAAAATAGTAATGATAGTACCACATACTTGTGGCACTGCCATTTGAGTCATATTGGTATAGAACGCATGAAGAAGCTCCATGTACATGGATCTTTGGACTCACTCGTTTTTGAAAAGATTGAGACATGCGAACCATGTCTATTGGTATATATGCATGAAGAAACTCCATGCAGATGGATCGTTTGGACTCACTTGATTTTGAATCACTTGAGACATGCAAATCATACCACATGGGCAAGATGACTGAAATGCCTCGTTTTCAGTAAGAAGGAACAAGAAAGCAACTTGTTGGAAGTAATACATTTTGATGTATGCAGTCCAATGATTGCTGAGGCATGCAGTGGATATCGCTATGTTATTACTTCACAGATGATTTGAGTAGATGCTGAGTGTATTTACTTGATGAAACACAAGTTTGAATTATTGAAAGGTTCAAGTAATTTCAGAGTGAAGTTGAAGATCGTCGTGACAAGAGGATAAAATGTCTGTGATATGATCATAGAGATGAGTATCTGAGTTACGAGTTTGGCACACAATTAAGAAATTGTGGAAATTGTTTCACGACTAATACCGCTTGGATCACCATAGTGTGATGGTGTGTCCGAACGTCATAACTGCACCCTATTGGATATGGTGCATACCATGCTGTCTCTTTACCACTATCGTTTATGGGTTAGGCATTAGAGACAACCGCATTCACTTTAAATAGGGCACCACGCAATTCCGTTGAGACGACACCGTTTAGAGAAACCTAATTTGCCGTTTCTTAAAAGTTTGGGGTTGCTATGCTTATGTGAAAAAGTTTCAGGCTGATAAGCTCGAACCCAAAGCGGATAAATGCATCTTCATAGAATACCCAAAACAGTTGGGTATACCTCCTATTTCAGATCTAGAAGCAAAAGTAATTGCTTCTAGAAACGAGTCCTTTCTCGAGGAAAAGTTCTCTCGAAAGAATTGAGTGGGAGGATGGTGGAGACTTGATGAGGTTATTGAACCATAACTTCAACTAGTGTGTAGCAGGGCACAGAAAGTTGTTCCTGTGGCACCTACACCAATTGAAGTGGAAGCTTATGATATGATCATGAAACTTCGGATCAAGTCACTACCAAACCTCGTAGGTTGATAAGGATGCGTACTACTTTAGAGTGGTACGTAATCCTGTCTTGGAAGTCATGTTGCTAGACAACAATGAACCTACGAGCTATGGAGAAGCGATGGTGGGCCCGGATTCCGACGAATGGCTCGAGGCCATGAAATCCGAGAGAGGATCCGTGTATAAAAGCAAAGTGTAGACTTTGGAAGAAATACTTGATGGTCGTAAGGCTGTTGGGTGCAGATGGATTTTAAAAGGAAGACAGACAATGATGGTAAGTGTCACCATTAAGAAAGCTCGGCTTGTCGTTAAGATGTTTTCCGACAAGTTCAAGGAGTTGACTATGATGAGACTTTCTCACTCGTAGCGATGCTAAGAGTCTGTTGGAATTGTATTAGCAGTCTTGCAGATAGGATGTCAAAACATTGTTTCCTCGACGATTTTCTTGAGGAAAGGTTGTATGTGATACAACCAGAAGGTTTTTGTCAATCCTGAAAGATGCTAACAAGTGTGCAAAGCTCCAGCAATCCTTCTAAGGACTGGAGTAAGCATCTCGGAGTTGGAATGTACGCTTTGATGAGATGATCAAAGATTTTGGGTTTATACAAAGTTTATGAGAAACTTGTATTTCCAAAGAAGTGAGTGGGAGCACTATAGAATTTTTGATGAGTATATGTTGTTAACATATTGTTGATCAGAAATGATGTAGAGTTTCTGGAAAGCATACAGGGTTATTTGAAAGGTGTTTTTCAATGGAAAACCTGGATTAAGCTACTTGAACATTGAGCATCAAGATCTATAAGGATAGATCAAAAACGCATAATAATACTTTCAAATGAATACATACCATGACAAGTTTTTGAAGGAGTTCAAAATAGATCAGCAAAGAAGGAGTTCTTGGCTGTGTTACAAGGTGTGAGTATTGAGTAAGACTCAAGACCTGAACACAGCAGAAGAGAGAGAAAGGACGAAGGTCGTCCCCTTTGCTTTAGACGTAGGCTCTACAGTATGCTATGCTGTGTACCACACATGAAGTGTGCCTTGCCATGAGTTGGTCAAGGGGTACAATAGTGATCCGGGAATGGATCACATGACAGCGGTCGAACTTATCCTTAGTATCTAGTGGACTAAGGAATTTTCTCGATTATGGAGGTGAAAAGGAGTTCGTCGTAAAGGGTTACGTCGATGCGAACTTTGACACTAATCCGGATGACTCTGAGTAGTAAACCGGATTCGTATAGTAGAGAAGTTATTTGAAATGGCTCCAAGTAGCGCGTGGTAGCATCCACAAGATGACATAGATATTCGTAAAGCACACACGGATCTGAAAGGTTCAGACCCGTTGACTAATAACCTCTCTCACAAGCATAACATGATCAAACCAGAAGTCATTGAGTGTTAATCACATGGTGATGTAAACTAGATTGTTGACTCTAGTAAACTCTTTGGATGTTGGTCACATGGTGATGTGACCTGTGAGTGTTAATCACATGGTGATGTGAACTAGATTATTGACTCTAGTGCAAGTGGGAGACTGTTGGAAATATGCCCTAGAGGCAATAATAAATTGGTTATTATTATATTTCCTTGTTCATGATAATCGTTTATTGTCCATGCTAGAATTGTATTGATAGGAAACTCAGATACATGTGTGGATACATAGACAACACCATGTCCCTAGTAAGCCTCTAGTTGACTAGCTCGTTGATCAATAGATGGTTACGGTTTCCTGACCATGGACATTGGATGTCGTTGATAACGGGATCACATCATTAGGAGAATGATGTGATGGACAAGACCCAATCCTAAGCCTAGCACAAGATCGTGTAGTTCGTTTGCTAAGAGCTTTTCTAATGTCAAGTATCATTTCCTTAGACCATGAGATTGTGCAACTCCCGGATCCCGTAGGAAGGGTGTACCAAACGTCACAACGTAACTGGGTGGCTATAAAGGTGCACTACAGGTATCTCCGAAAGTGTCTGTTGGGTTGGCACGAATCGAGACTGGGATTTGTCACTCCGTGTAAACGGAGAGGTATCTCTAGGCCCACTCGGTAGGACATCATCATAATGTGCACAATGTGACCAAGGAGTTGATCACGGGATGATGTGTTACGGAACGAGTAAAGAGACTTGCAGGTAATGAGATTGAACAAGGTATCGGGATACCGACGATCGAATCTCGGGCAAGTAACATACCGATTGACAAAGGGAATTGTATACGGGATTGATTGAATCCCCGACATCGTGGTTCATCCGATGAGATCATCGTGGAACATGTGGGAGCCAACATGGGTATCCAGATCCCGCTGTTGGTTATTGGCCGGAGAACGTCTCGGTCATGTCTGCATGGTTCCCGAACCCGTAGGGTCTACACACTTAAGGTTCGATGACGCTAGGGTTATAGGGAATAGATATACGTGGTTAACGAATGTTGTTCGGAGTCCCGGATGAGATCCCGGACGTCACGAGGAGTTCCGGAATGGTCCGGAGGTAAAGATTTATATATGGGAAGTCCTGTTTTGGTCACCGGAAAAGTTTCGGGTGCTATCGGTAACGTACCGGGACCACCGGGAGGGTCCCGGGGGTCCACCAGGTGGGGCCACCGGCCCCAGAGGGCTGCGTGGGCCAAGTGTGGGAAGGGACCAGCCCCTAGGTGGGCTGGTGCGCCTCCCACAAGAGGCCCAAGGCGCAGGGAAGGGGGAGGGGGAAACCCTAGGCTCAGATGGGCCTAAGGCCCACCTAGTGGTGCGCCCCCCCTCTCTCCCCCCTTGGCCGCCCCCCTAGATGGATCTAGGGCTGGCCGCACCCCTTGGGGGGGAAACCCTAGATGGGGGCGCAGCCCCTCCCCCTCCCCTATATATAGTGGGGTTTGGGGCTGCCATAGACATGAGAACATCTCCCTCATAGCGCAGCCCTACCCCTCTCCCTCCTCGTCTCTCGCAGTGCTTGGCGAAGCCCTACTGGAGTACCGCGCTCCTCCACCACCACCACGCCGTCGTGCTGCTGCTGGACGGAGTCTTCCCCAACCTCTCCCTCTCTCCTTGCTGGATCAAGGCGTGGGAGACGTCACCGGGCTGCACGTGTGTTGAACGCGGAGGCGCCGTGGTTCGGCGCTTAGATCGGAATCAACCGCGATCTGAATCGCTACGAGTACGACTCCTTCATCCGCGTTCTTGCAACGCTTCCGCATCGCGATCTACAAGGGTACGTAGATGCACTCCCCTTCCCTTCGTTGCTAGATTACTCCATAGATTGATCTTGGTGATGCGTAGAAAATTTTGAATTTCTGCTACGTTCCCCAACAGGGATCACATCATTAGGAGAATGATGTGATGGACAAGACCTAATCCTAAGCATAGCACTAGATCGTGTAGTTCGTTTGCTAAAGCTTTTCTAATGTCAAGTATCATTTCCTTAGACCATGAGATCGTGCAACTCCCGGATACCGTAGGAATGCTTTGGTTGTACCAAACGTCACAACGTAACTGGGTGGCTATAAAGGTGCACTACAGGTATCTCTGAAAGTGTCTGTTGGGTTGGCTCGGATCGAGACTGGGATTTGTCACTCTGTATGACGGAGAGGTATCTCTGGGCCCACTCGGTATTGCATCATCATAATGAGCTCAATGGGACTAAGTAGTTAGTCACGGGATCATGCATTACGGAACAAGTAAAGTGACTTGCCGGTAACGAGATTGAACGAGGTATTGGGATACCGACGATCGAATCTCGGGCAAGTAATGTACCGATTGACAAAGGGAATTGTATACGGGATTGCTTGAATCCTCGACATCGTGGTTCATCCGATGATATCATCGTGGAACATGTGGGAGCCAACATGGGTATCCAGATCCCGCTGTTGGTTATTGGCTAGAGAGGTGTCTCGGTCATGTCTGCATGATTCCCGAACCCGTAGGGTCTACACACTTAAGGTTCGATGACGCTAGGGTTATAAGGAAGGTTTGTATGTGATTAATGAATGTTGTTCGGAGTCCCGGATGAGATCCCGGACGTCACGAGGAGTTGCAGAATGGTCCGGAGGTAAAGATTTATATATGGGAAGTCACCATACGGTCACCGGAAATATTCGGGGGTATACCGGTATTGTACCGGGACCACCGGAGGGGTTCCGGGGGTCCACCGGGAGGGTCCACCTGCCCCGGAGGGCCTTATGGGCTGTAGGTGGAAGGGAACCAGCCCTTAGCGGGCTGGGCGCCAGCCCCCCTAGGGCCCATGCGCCTAGGGTTTGGGGGAAACCCTAAAGGGGGGCGCCTCCCTTTGCCTGGGGGGCAAGCCACCTCCCCTGGCCGCCGCCCCTCCCACCAGATGGGATCTGAGGGGGCCGGCCCCCCTCTCCCTTGCCCCTATATATAGTGGAGGGGTGGGAGGGCAGCCATACCTTTCCCAAGGCGCAGCCCCTCTCCTCCCCAACACCTCTCCTCCTCCGCGTGTGCTTGGCGAAGCCCTGCCGGAGAACTGTCACTCCACCACCACCACGCCGTCGTGCTGCTGTTGGAGCCTTCTTCCTCAACCTCTCCCTCCTCCTTGCTGGATCAAGGCATGGGAGACGTCACCGCTCCGTACGTGTGTTGAACGCGGAGGTGCCGTCCGTTCGGCGCTTGGATCATCGGTGATTTGGATCACGACGAGTACGACTCCATCAACCCCGTTCTCTTGAACACTTCCGCTCGCGATCTACAAGGGTATGTAGATGCACTCCTCCCCTCTCGTTGCTAGTAAACTCCATAGATTGATCTTGGTGATGCGTAGAAAATTTTAATTTCTGCTACGATCCCCAACACCCTGGTCTTTGGGTTTGCAGATGTCGGGCCAGCTCACCATATGGTACTTCTGCTTGTCGCCCTTGCCATCCCAGAAGAACCTCGACTGGTATTTGGCCACCTCCTGATGGAGGGTCTCATGCAGGCTGTAGAAGCTCATGAGAAACCAGAGAAGGCTAGCCAGCGAGGAGTTGATTAGGATCACCCTGGCAGCCTTCGACAGCCAGCGTCCCCTCCAGGGTTCGACCCTGTGCTGCATCCTAGTCACCGTCGGGCGAAGATCCGCGACGGTGAGTCTGGAGTCACTAATGGGCACCCCCAAGTAGGTGGTGGGGAAGGTGCCGAGGCGGCAGTTAAGCCAGTCCGCAATGGACAAAGCTTCATCCGGGGGGTAGCCGAGGACCATCACTTCGCTCTTGTCGAAGTTGATGGTGAGTCCCGACATCTGTTGGAAACACAGGAGGAGGAACTTCAGGTTGACGATGTCGGATGCGGAGCCCTCCACCATGACAATGGTGTCGTCCGCATATTGGAGGAGGGAGACCCCTCCTCCGTCCACAAGCTGGGGGACAATGCCCCAGATATGGCCGCAGGCTTTGGCCTTATCAAGGATGACCGCAAGGGCATCGACAACCATGTTAAAGAGGAACGGGGAGAACGGGTCACCCTGGCGAACCCCACATAAGGTGGGGAAGTAAGGCCCGATCTCGCCGTTAATGTTGACCGCCGTCCGGCCGCAGGTGACGAGTTGCATAACCCGTGTCACCCAGCGGTCGTCGAAGCCCTTCCGAAGCAATACTTCCCGAAGGAAGGTCCAGTGGACCGTGTCATAGGCCTTGTGAAAGTCGAGCTTAAGGAACACTGTGCGGTGGTGCTTGGATCGAACTTCATGGAGGACTTCGTGAAAGACCAACACCCCATCCAAAATAAATCGGCCTTGGATGAAGGCGGATTGGTTGGGGTGGGTGACAGAGTCCGCAAGAAGGGTCACCCTATTGGCGTACCCTTTGGCCAGGATCCTGAAGATCACGTTAATCACGGTGATCGGGCGAAACTGGCGGATGTCCGAGGCCCCAGGAACCTTTGGGATGAGGGTAATGATCCCATAGTTCAGGCGCCCAAGGTCCATGGTCCCAGAGAAGAACTCGTCGAAGAGGGCCATGACCTCCGGTTTGATGGTTTGTCAGAATGTTGTAAAGAACAATACTGGCAATCCATCCGGGCCCGGAGCCGAGGAGGGGTTCATGCCTTTAATCGCCGCAAGGAACTCCTCCTCCGAGAAAGGCGCCACTAAAGCAGCATTGGCCTCGGCGGAAACAAGCTGGGCACCCGACCAGGTATCGGGGGCCAGCACAGCCCCACCCCGAGGGGTGGGGGTGAAAGGGCTTTATAGAAGCCATCTACGTGGGCGCGGATGTCCGAGGGTCGAACAAGCTGAGTATCACCCGCCCACAGGGAGTGAATGGAGTTGCAGCGACGTCGGCCGTTGGCAATCGCCTGGAAGTAGGCCGTGTTGGCGTTGCCCTGGAGCACCCACCGTTGGGTGCCGTGCAACCGCCAGTAGGCCTCTTCGTCGGCGTAAATGACCGAGAGCTGGTCCTCGAGATCATATCTCAACATCCACTCATCCGGGGAGATCCCGGACGAGTCAGCACAGACATCCAGGGCCTAGATGGCACTCAAGAGGGCCTTCTTGCGGTCACGGATATCACGGCCGAGGTTCGCGCCCCAGCCCTTCATAAATTGGCGGGCTAGCTTGGCGCAAAACTGCCAGGAGTCGACCGCGGACATGGCGCGGTGGGGGGAGTCGCGCGCGGCGGTCCACTTAGCCGCAACAGCCACGCGGAACCCGGCTTGGTTGAGCCAAAAGAGCTCGAACCGGAACCGGGGGGAATGGGGGGGCGCTCATCAGCAGAGGAGAGGGACATGATCAGAGCCGATCCTGGTAATAGCCTGAACCGAGGCCAGGGGGCATCTGAGCTCCCATTCCGGGGAAACGAAGACGCGGTCCAGGACAGACTGCGTCGGGTTCGCCTGGCGGTTAGTCCAGGTGAACCGGGCCCCCGTGCGCTCGAGCTCACGGAGGCCAAGCTCCGCGATGCAGTCGTTAAACATCTGCATCCGGGGGCGATTAACCCGGTCATTATTCTTCTCATCCGGGGAACGGATGAGGTTAAAGTCACCACCACCACAACAGGTAGGGGGGAAGCGGAGATCTTCTGCTGCAGCTCGGCGAGGAAGGTCGGGGAGCGGCTGTGATCCGCCGGTCCGTAGACGATGATGACCTCCCATTTGAAGTTGAGCGCGCGCTCGAAGATCTCCATACTAACGAAGAACTCACCCCGATCCATACCTCCCACCTCAAAGGTGGCATCCTTAACACCTAAGAGGATGCCACCTGAGTGGCCATTGTTCCCACTAGAAGGGAGCCAATGCCAGGCGAACAGGTGGGAGCTAAGGCTGTCAAGCTCGGGGAGACAGAAATCCGTGCGCATGGTTTCTTGGATGGCGACGATGTCGATGTGCTCGTCCCGGATGTACTCAACTAGCTGGCGGCGGCGGCCGTCATGGCCGAAGCCGCGAATGTTCCAGAAAAGGGCGCGCATCTAAACCGCCATTGAGGGGCTGCTTGACCCCAGGACGGTGGAAGCACTGTGGGCTCTAAGAGTGGCAGTGCGAGAGCGAGTGCGGCCACGGATCTCCTCGACCGGCGTCCTAGAGGGCTGGGGTACCGGGATGCGGAGGAGGCGGGCCCGTGTCTCGGCGAGTTTCCCGTCAAGGATCTTGCGGGCCTGGATAGCCGCAATCTGCTCCAAGGGGGGGCCAACCTCCCCCCTGAAAACTACGGACGAGTCTAGGGCCACCTTGGCAAGGCGGACGAGAGGAACGGCTTCGAGCGCAGAAAAAGAGCAGCTGGAAGAACTGGAAGGGATGTCGATCGCACCTGACTCGAGGTTCCGGGCCGCAGCCCGGATCTCAGCCCGCTCGGAGATGGACGGCGCCGGGAGGCCGGCCGGGCGATCCGCGTCGAGCCGGGTGCTGCGATGGGAAGCCGTCACCGGGGTCGACGAGGCCCGAGCCCGACGGACGTAGGGCACCGACTGAGGCGGGTGGGAGGCGACGGGGGTGACCACCTCCTCGGAGGCCACCAGCAGCAGACGAGTCGGGGAAGCAGGCGCCGGAGGGATCATATGGGCACCAGACACCGCCTGAGGAGAGGGCGGGTCCGGGGCCGGCGGATCCGGGGCCGGCGCGTCGTCAACCGGGGCCGGGGAGGGAGCCGGGGGGAGGCGGGAGGCGGAGGCACATACGCCCTAGGGGGGTCCATCGGGGGGATCCGAGGGGGGAGGCACCGACGTCGGCGAGGCCGGAGGCAGCAAAGAAGCCGAGGCCGGAGACGAGGGTGCCGTGGCCACCACGGGAAGGATGCACGGCGAGCGCGGCGAAGATGCCGGGAGGACGAGGAGGCTGACGCTGGAGATGTCGCTGAGCTCGGCCGAAGAGGAGGGAGAAGAGACAGGAAGCGTGGTGGGGCCGGCCTCGACGGAGAAGGTCAACCTACGCGACCGGCCCGCACCCGCGCCCCCACGCCTCGGAGGTGGAGAGGGGTCCCGTGAGGGGGAGCGGCTGCAGCCAGAGCGCTCGTCGTCGTCCTCCGGATCCTCGTGGCGGGAGGGGCGCGGACGGCGGTAGTGGGAGTCGTCGCGGGGGTCCGCGTCGCCCCCACCAAAGTGGCCATCAGCGAGGTGTCATCGGGCGGCCGACGTGGTTGGGAGGCTCGGGGTAGATCTTGAGGTCGAATCCCTGGTCGTTGAAGAACACACGAACGGTGGCACGGAGGGTGGAGGAGTCCAAGCACTTGACCTTGACACGAACCTCCTCCTCCTTGCGGAGGGAGAGCTCGTCCACCACCACCACCTTGCCCAGGAGCTTGGACATGCTCCGGATCACCTTCTCAGAGCGGGCGATGTCGGGGAGGCCCGCTATGAGGATCCAAGCAGTGTCCAGCACGGCAACCGCCTTGGGGTCCAACAGGGGCTCAGAGATGTTGACGACGAGTTTGTTGAGGGCGAGGGTGATGTCGTCGCTACGGGTGCAGAGGCCCAGGCTGAGAGCGTCGGGGAAGACCACGGTGAAGGAGCTATCCGAGGTCGGAGTCACCTGCCAGTCCTAGACGCGACGGCAGAGGTGGTTAAGCTCCGCCTCGATCATCTCTGGAGAAGCGACCCCGGCCCCCACGATGGAGACGACAGCAAGGAGCGACGGAGATGGGGGGGACGTCCTCCACCTCGATGTGGAAGAATTCGAGGCCCTCGATGCCGTGGTCGTACATCATGAGCTCCTCCGTCATCGGCCGGTCCGGGCAGAGAGCCGCGGGATGGCCCGACTCCTTGAAGAGGTAGCACATCGGTGGGTTGGGGCACTCAACCTGGTAGTGGCCGACAACACCGCAGTTGAAGCACGGAGGAGGGTCGCGAGGGGCACCGGAGTTGGGCGCGGCCGAGGACGCGGGATCCAGAGCCGTGGTCGAGGGGGTTCGGGCGGCACCCCTCTTCTTCTTCTTCTTGGCGCCTTGGTGGCCGCGGGCCGCGGGGCCACCATTGCTCGGAGGATGGCTCGGCTGGGTCCTGGGGGGCTGGTACCGGCGGGTGGCCGCGGCGTCAGAGGGGGCGACGAGGACCGCCCATGCCGACGCGCGGGAGAGGGGGAGCGGGGCCGGTCGCGACGGCTATCCCGGGAGGGGGAGAGCCGGCTGTCGGCCCGCACCGGGGAGCGGCCCTCCGCGCGGCCTGGCGAGCGACGGTCGTGGCGGGGCGGCGAGCGCCGAGAGTCGCGGGGAGGCGACCGGCGAGCATCTCGGGAGGGGGACCGGTGCAGGTCACGCAGCGGGGAACGGTGCGCGTCGCGGCCAGGAGACCGACAAGCGTCGCGGCCGTCGCGGTTGGCCAGCTGGCGGCGGAGGTCGGCTTCGCGCCGCTGGCCCTCCGGCGAGGCGCGCCCCGACGGACGAGGGTCATCCAGGGGCCGCTTGGGGCGCCCCGAGCCGTCGCCCCAAGGGCGGGTCATGGGGAGGGACGGCGACGTCGCAGGGGGAGGGGGGAGCCGACGGCGGCGGGATCGGGGGGAGGAGGGAGCAGGGTCGGGGAGCGGGAGGGAGAGACGGCTGAAGCGGAAACCCTTTCGGGATCCAGATTCCATCCCGAGCGGGGGGTATCTGGGCCGAGGCCGCGGGGCAGCCTGCAGGGGCGAGGGCCGAGGCCGCGGGGCAGCCTGCAGGGGCGAGGGCCGAGGCCGCTGGGCCGCCGCCCGGAGGCTGGGCCGGCCCGCAGATCCCAGGCCGCCCCGATGGACCGGCCACCCTGGGGGTGGGGAGCAGGCCCAGCTGGCACCCGGGGCCCGACACGGCAAGGCCCAGCCCAGGAACTGAACCCGCACCACCGGCGAGGGTTCCAGCCGCCGCCCCGGACGAGGAGGACGCGCGGACGGCCGGCCCAGCGGGCGAGGGACAGCGAGGCGGCGGGGGAACGGGATGCAGCAGACCCGCGAAGAGCCGAAGAAGACGATGAAGGGTCGAAAAGGCGCACGTTGAGAAAGCAGAGGGACGGCGACGACCGATGACGGCGGCGGGGCGACCGGCCAAACCGGGCGGGCCAGCCGGAGCCCTTCCAAGAGGCCAGGGCAGAGCCGAGGTCCGCCCGGCCGGCCACACCCCAGCCGGGGGAGCGCCGGCGGCGGCGGCCAGCCCCAGCCCCAAAGGCCAAGCCTTTCCCCGCGGTCACCGGCGAGGCACGCGGCAACCGGCGGGGGGGGGGGGGGGGGGGCGAGCACACGCCCGGGCAGCCGAACTCCCACCCCCGGGAGTAAGACCGCCGGCGGAGCGGGGCGGCGTAGGGCGAGCCGGGGCGGGCGGGGGGACGCGGCCGCGGCACTCCACCGGCCGGCCCGCGGCCCGGTCGGCGTCCTCCGCCCAGTCCGCCCAAACCACCCGTCCGGGGGGTCCAGGGGACGGGAGGGGAGGGGCCAGCGGGGAGGATGGAGCGGCGGGGGTGGCGGAGGCCACGGCGGAGGGAGACACCTGCGGCGAAGGAGGCTCGGCGGGCGAGACGACCAGCGGGACGGCGGAGGCGCCGGAGTCGCCAGAGCCCGAGCCTTCCATCCTCAGTTTTGTCAATAGCTGTACATAGTCAGGGGCTGTCAAACGGGTTTGCAGAATGTGGCCTAGCCTTGGCCCAAGCGACGGTACAGGTTTCACTGGCCAAATGCGGGAACTCAAACGTCAACCAAATAGGCCAGTGGATTTTGTTGGGAAGACTCCTGCCTGCCTCCCACTCGAAAAGAAAGATAAGGAGGCCCCACCCGGCAGCGTCTGCTCTCAGCATCCGCAACGGCCATGGCCTTCGTCGCCATCCACGCCCGCCTCGCCGTCCTCCCCCCTCGCCTCAGCGCCGCCGCGTCGTCTCTCCGCTCCGCTCCTCCCCGCACCCGTCTCCCGCCGCTCAGCACGTCAACCGGACACATCTTCCGCAGCCTGCGGTGCCGGCGCCGGCCGTGTCGCGCTCGCGCCGCCTCCATCACCGCATCGCTCGACCTCACCGAGGACAACGTCCGGCAGGCCATCGTCGACGCAAAAGCCGAGGCAAGCCGAACCTCCTCCCTCCTCAAATTCCTCGTCCACACCGCAGTGCCCATCTGTTTTGCACAGCCGTCCACGGCTCACGGTGATAGCCTACGTCCAAATGAACTGACGAACGCCATTGCTGTTCATCTCCTGCACCGCGTTTCAGCTGGCCCAGCTGTTCGACACGTCGGTCGGCATAACAGGTGAAACATCGAAGCCAATTCCTTTCACGAACTGCAGTGCAGTACGCCAGTACCAGTCCAGTCGCCCTGCTGAAGTTTGCATTTTTCTTCCTCGTCGTGAACGGTGATGGTGGCAGGGCAAGTTGATCTGGCGGAGCTGGACGGGCCGTTCGTGAAGCTCCGGCTGAAGGGCAAGTTCTGGCACACCCGCGCCACCGTCGTCGCGCGGATTGGCAACTACCTCAAGAACCGTATCCCGGTGAGCTCTTTTTCTTTCCGGCATGCTATTCTTCCTCCTGGAGCGAGCGAGGGGAGATTCTGTCACGAATATGACGAGCTTTTTCGGCTTGGCCAGGAAATCTTGGAGGTGGAGATCGAAGATGAGGAGCAGCTTGACGACAGCCCCGCGGCTTACTGAGGTATCTATCCCCCAAATGTTCACTGTTCACCAACTATTTTGGTGTTGCATTGTACTGAAACCATCCAACTTAAACTTAGGTTCTAGATTAAACACTTTAGGGTCTTTTTTTAGTACTAGCAGTAGCATGTTTGGTAGTGCTAGTTAGCAATTCAGCTATAGCACTCCCAGTATTAGTGTATTGGCCTGAATAGCTGAAGTGAACTTCTTTGCTATCATGGTATGGGGCTTCAGGGATTTGCATTTGCGTACATGGATTATTTGCACCAGCTACATTATCTGGTTGCAGAGAATCTGATATTTCAATCTCTCTGTTCAGGGTAAAGAACTTGCAAGCTGTGTTGCCGAGGGTGCCTATTTTTTCAGTACCGGGTTTGGTAGGCGTAGGATCATCTTTTTTGTGAGCGGAAAGGATGTGGCAATGATGTTGTATACTTATGCGTTAATTAACTAACTCCTCCCAATGATGTTTAAGTTGGTGTGCTCATCATACTGCATTTGGAATGCCACTGCATCAGTATGTTACTCTAGTCATGTGTTCATTATGTCTTGTGATGTGATCGTGGACGGCCCTCGGGTAGAACTGAAAGCCCACAATAACTCACAGAATTGGTTCACGTAATCCTACATAAGCCATTTCTAATTCAATTGTCATTTCTACCTATAGACGGATGCGGCGTTATGTTATTCTGATACGTTGTTCTCGTGCTTCTCACGCCCACGTATCGTATTTTTCATGTTTGAATAGAATTTTGGTGCTGTAAGTTTTTCTCTTACAGTCATGTGCATCCTTGTGATGAAATGCGGAAGTCGGTACAAGTCTGAATCTTGATCTGAGCTATTTTCTAGACCATTTTCAAATGAGCTATTTTTGAGACCATTTTCTGTTCGATTGTCGGATGTTTTGGTAGCCGCGAACTATGTCATGCAGGAGGCATTCAGCGGCTTGCATTCGCGTAGTTGGATTGATTTGCACCAGCTAAATTCTGATTTCAGAGACCTGATATTTCAATGTACTTCTTCAGGGTAAAGAACATGTGAGCTATTGCTGACGGCGCCTATTTTTTCAGTACCGGGCTTGGTAGGATCATCTTTTTGTAAGTGGGAAGGATGCATACACGATTTTTTTGAGAAAAGGTCGATAACCCCGGCCTCTGCATCATTGTGATGCACACAACAAAGATACATCAATGATGTTATTAGCTTCATTAACCCTCCATGAGCCATCTGTAATTCGATTGTAATTTCTACGTACAGACGGATGGGGCATTATGTTATTCTGCTATGCTGTTCTTGTGCTTCTCACGCGCTCGGATCGTATTTTTCATGTTTGAATAGGATTTTGGTGCTGTAAGCTGATCTCTTATAGTCATGTGCATCCTTGTGATGAAATGCCGAAGTCGGTACAAGTCTGAATCTTGATCTCCTGCATCGGGGTTGGGGGGACTTGAAATGAGCTACTCCCTCTGTTCATTTTTATAAGTCGTTTCAGAAAACTAAAATTGAGCTATTTTGCATGTTGTCTGAAATGTATATAGCGCCTTATAAAAGTGAACAGAGGGAGTACTTTTGAGACCATTTTCTGTTCGATTGTCGGATGTTTTGGCAGCCGCGAACTATGTCATGCACGAGGCTTCAACAGCTTGCGTTCGCGTACATGGATTGATTTGCACCAGCTACATCTGATTACAGAGACCTGATATTTCAATGTACTTCTTCAGGGTAAAGAACACGCGAGCTATTGCTGACGGCGCCTATTTTTATAGTGACGGGTTTGGCAGGATCATAATTCTGTAAGTGGGAACGATGCATCAATGATTTTTCTGAAAAAAGAAGGATAACCCCGGCCTCTGCATCATTGTGATGCACACAGCCAATTATGGATACATCAACGATGTTTATCAGTTCCATTATTTATTGGAATGAAATTGGGAGCGAGGCTCTTAATAAACTCAGAAAACATATGGCAATGATGTGCTCCTGCGCTGATTGTACATTTATTTATGGCAATGATGCTTAAGTTGGTGCGGCCATCATACTGCATTTGGAACACCACCCCTGCATCAATATGCCCCTGTAGTCAATCTGTTCATTATATCCTCTTCTGTACACTGCACGGGGGGGAACTTTGAACCAGCTGCTACTTCCGAGACCGCGCTCCTGTTGAACCGTCAGCTGCTCGTGCAGCGGCAGAAGCTTTTCGACGAAACAGGACAGCATTCCAGTTCCTATCCGAGTGTAACAAGGCACCATTCTAGCTGTTGCTATCAGTGGAAAAGTAGCGGCCCCGAACTGAACCTGGACGGTTGGGCTCCCGTCGGAGAAGCTGGGAGCCGTTGCTATCGGATTCAGAGAGACGAAAGTTCAGAGAACAGCATGCGCGCACTCCAGCGTTTTGCGTGGCATGCCCTGTGTCCACGCACAAAGGGAAAGGCAGATCTCAGTCTCGGGCCAAGTAAGCTGAACATCAAGAAGATGTGGGCGAGAGAGAGAAAATGGGTGCTGAAACACAATTCTCACGTGGCCTGGCCCCAGACCCCGAGGACCGCTCTGTGGCCGGACAACATGTGCCAAACCTGTGAACTCGAGTACTATGGGTCAGTGTTCCATCCAGGCTCACCTCACTTCACGCACCATGTCTCTGACAGGCAAAACATGCAGATGCCTGAACCCAGACGAAGTGCTCAACAGCTCAGGCGGGGCCCCTTCCCTTGCGGATTCCGCTGCCATGATGATCGCTCCTGTCTTGGGGCGGGATCAGACGGTCAGGCTCAGTCTCAGACCAGACCAGAGTATCAGATCAGATTGTCCGTTGTGCATTGCGCTGCGCCTGAACCTTTTCCTGTCAGTACGTGGTACCAGTGGTACCGGTGCGACGGTGCAGGTGCATGCACGCATCGCTTTTGCCCAGTGTTGCCGTGCGGTCCCGTCGATCCGCCAGTCCAGTAGCATGGCATGGCATGCACCCTGACCCGCCACAGACACCGGCTCCACCCCACAACGCTAAACTCCAGGGATGCGCAGCGCTAATCAATCATCAAAGGAAGAAACTTTTGTCTACTTATATGCCGTGGTTGATGAGATGATGAGCCGTACCCTTGTTTAATCTTTATATTAGTCTCATTCTTTTGCAAGCCAGACAGCATCATTTAGCTGAATAAGCCCCGTATTTGTTTGCATAATGGAGATGAGGAGTGCGCTGCACTGCAGTCTGCAGGGTCCTCCTGCTGGGTTGCTTCTCCCTCTGGTTCTTCTCTTGTGAGCAGCAATATATATAGTAATGCGGTCTGGCTGCTTAGGCTAATCCCCTGTTTGTCGGCCAGATTAGCGAGAACCCGGTTCCATGTCAGGCCAAAAGGAGGAGAGGAATACTCGGCGTCGGGGCGGAGAAAGACGCGGCTTTCCATGGGCTCAGAAGTGTAGCTACTACGCAAGTAATCGAAGAATCTCAGATCATTACGAAGAATGCAAGAGGGTCTGTGCGTGTGCTGGTTTATTTATTTATTTACTTTTGTACTCCCTTCGTTTTTAAATATTTGTCTTTCTAGAGATTTTAACAAGTGACTACATACGGAACAACACTCTAAAATATGTCTATTTACATTCGTATGTGAGAGTCCATTTGAAATCTCTAAAAAACAAATATTTAGGAACGGAGGGAGTAGTTTATTAAGAAGAGTGCAGGAGGGGGGTGGGGTCTGCCTGTCCGTGACTCTGCGTGTGTATGCGTCTAGGTTTTATTTACTTTTTCCGCGGTGCAAAGTCTTGCCGCGTCATGTGATCCCACGTGAGGCGATCCTCGAGCAACCCTACCTATGCCTACGTGCATGAAATCCGCGTCGCCTGTTTAGTATCGTTGACCTGCCTTCTCCTCGTCTGCTCTCGGTATATTTTATAACTGGAGCACCGGCATCACGTTTGCATGTCATGTGCGTATATCATCATCTTCGCATTCTGTAAGCAGATAATCTCTTCCCTGTACAATACTCCTACTATCAGTTTATATATAAGCTAACTTTGATGATCTGCTTATATATACCCTTAAAAAAACTTTGAGTCTCTGCTTTCCCTGAAAAAGAAAAAGAACTTCGGTGCTCTGCTTGTTGTAATTTGTATGTATCCATCCTGATCGAGCTTAGCCACTGCCGTTGCTTGCACCACGTGTGTGAGCTCTAATTGGACCGGCCTAAAACCACCTCACCATCATCCAAGTACTAACCCAAACAAACCCGGCGCCGTGCCATCATGTCAGGGAACACACACAGGATGATCGTGTGGAGTTGCACAAGGCAAATTCGTATCATCTCTTCTCGCTCGCAAAAAGCGCCGCGATGTCGATCGTCACTATGCGTGTATGTGACCAAGTGGCAGATCGCAAGCACACGTACGTGGACCGGAGAAGTTTCCTTGTGGTACGGCTCATCTCTTCCTTTCCTAGGATGCATCAATCGGCAGCTCCGAGGAGGAGGATTAGATCGACGTGGATTACAAGGCCGACGCTTTTCGTTTTTTTTTTTGAGGATCTACGCTTTTCGGTTTTAATTTGTTGGTTATGTGCCCGCGCACGCCGCTCGTGCCTGGTGATTTGATTTGGGCGGGCGGGCGATCTTCGTTGCGTGGTGCACAGGGAAAGGTGATCCACGCTCTCGATCATGACATGCATGCATGCTGCTAGGGAGGGAGAAGAGAACAGAACACAGCCTTTACTCTCGGTCCCGGGTGCCCTCGATGCACGTCGCTGTACAGGCTAAAACGACGGTGGTGCATGCCGCGTGGGCGACCGATGGGTTCCCCGTCCGTCTCCCAAGTTTTTTTTTAAATCATCTCATGAGTTTTTTTAACATATTACAGACGCAAGCGCTCATATACACGTGCATACACGCAAACGCACACCCTACCCTTATGAGCACCTCCGAAAGACTGAACCGGCATATCATCTTGAAATTTATGAAGTCACCGTAGGCATCTCGTCATCGACAGGAACGTCTCCTCCCACTGAATGCGCATCGCCAGAAATCCTGAAATAAATCCAAGAATAAATGCGAGCACCAGGACTTGAACCCTGATGGGCTGAGGATACCACAGTCCCAATAACCATCCAACCACAAGTTAGTTCCCAGAATCATCTCGCGAGTTTGGTTTGGTGATGGTGGCCGGATTGGTACGTGAGCTCAAGCCATGGTTCACAGAATGCTTGCAAGGACTGTGATGCATGCGGAAACTTGCGGGGGCACACGCCCTATCGCTTAATTACCCCGCGATCCACAAAAATAGTTGGATCCTAGACGAGGACATCATAACTTTTAAGTTTTAACCTTTAAAACTGATGACTTTGCATCTGAAATGTATGGTTTTCTCCGGCGCACGTACCAAGTTTCTGAATTGAAACTTTTAAATGGTGTTTTTGTCGATCACAAGTACTAAAATTGTGTTTTTTTCAGTCGCTCGTACTAAGATTTCAAAAGTGTATATTTGTTTTCAAAAACTCGTCAGAACGTATTAAAAATGGATCTTATTTGAGAGCCCTCGCCACGAGAAGCGTGAATATTAAAACACAACTTAATTTAGACTTTTCATTCAAAAGATATGAAAGATTAAAAATTGAAAACCAAAAGAAAAATCACGCGGAAGGGGCTCGGTGGCCTCGTACCTGCATGCGACAAATTCTCTCTCCGTGATGCATGTATTAAATGTCTACCTGGTTGAAGAACAAGTTAAAGAATTGTTATGGGTTTTAGTTTAGTGGAGTGAGTTGTTTTGCTTTCGTGTTTGGTTGGAGTTAAGGGCATCTACTGGCCATCCAACCATGCATGCATACATTTTAAACTGGATTTCAATAAAGGAGACAAATTGCACGTAAACCAGATGATATTTTCATCAAAATCGGAGAACATTCATCACATTTTCAACATATTCGAAATCTACGGCGGCGGTCGTCCTTCATGTCCTTGTTGTTCCCCTGAGCTGAGACTAGACCCTTGAAGTGAAGAGTTGGACATCAGACACAACCGAAATATGTTTCACTACATACCTGTGAACTAACTCATAAGGTATTGTTCAAGATATAAATCATGAACATGTTGAAAATAATAAAGGCAGGGGCACCTCTTTTAGGCACCTCGACATGGGGAGCGTTGGCCATGGGCGTTCCCACCCCGCGAGAGGCCACGAGCATGCTAGGAGGGACCGCCAAGGTAGAGAGCTGATTACCCTCAAGTGTAGGAGCACTTGCGAATTATGGATAAGTACCGAGTGTCGAATCCTGAGGAGCAGGTAGGTAGGCTATGCCCTCATCTTCAGGTCCAACACTTGGATTGGAGACTTTGTCATTGACATTCACACATTTCGTAGGGCGGCGTCGGCCAACGTTCTTTCTTTGTGTTGGTTGCATAATGTGTAGTTTCATCATGAAGCTAAAGAAGTGTTTTATTTGGAGACAACGGCTATAGACTGCTGTTGATCTTCTTTGCTTGTTTTTTTTTCATCCTCTGTGTTGTGTGTGTGCGTCTCGGTGTGCATTTGTCATCAAGTTATTCCTTATGCCGGGTCCATTTATTTGTCTCTTCTTGATGCTTTTATAGAAT
Source organism: Aegilops tauschii subsp. strangulata (assembly GCF_002575655.3). NCBI lineage: Eukaryota > Viridiplantae > Streptophyta > Magnoliopsida > Poales > Poaceae > Aegilops > Aegilops tauschii. Next base: position 383,173,800 of record NC_053039.3, on the reverse strand, counting down.
TTTCCATTTCTATAAAAAGAACACTTTTGTCTAAACTGCCATTCTCCTGCCATTAGTTGCTAAACAATATAGGATCTGGAAACAGTGCAACTCCTATAGGAAATTCTGCACACTATTTCTATTCCAAATCCAGTGAGTACTTTTACCATTTTTGTATGTTTGTCCTTGACACATTTTTTTCTTCTGATTTACATTCCCTGCCAGAAAAAAAAAATATAAGACTAAATTACAAGCAAACTTGATCTTTCAAGGCCAGAAAGAAAAATCATATAAAATTCTAGCTACTAAATCATGATTCCATACTTTAGCATTCTTTTCCTCCCCAAAATATGACACTGGAACTCTCCTGCTGGGAAAAAGGCTGCCCATTCACCAACCATGCACTCATGCCAAGAGGCATATTTTCCGTGCCAAGAGAAAGGCATGGGCCCAAAGATGGCCTTTCCCGACCTAACTTGCTGAAACTTGTCGCAGAATAAGGAAAAATTCCTTCTGCAATTGGACAAAAACACATTTGAGAACGACCCCCACGCTCACCAACAGTGCTATAACTCCATCTGGCCACACCCGAATAATTCCATTAATATGGCTGCAAGCTTTCTATTAGAAGAACAACGACATGTAGTTGTCTGCACACACTTTTGGTGCAGATCATGAAATTTCACTCGGGCAATGTCGACAGGGCACATTGTTTCCAGTCAAGATTTGTTACCTTTATCTTAACAAGTTTGCTCAATTGATATATGCACATAAACAATAGGGACTGCGCATGCATTATTTGACAGCCTTTTTTACTGGTGTCCAAGTTAGCCGTTCATTTGTTTTCTGTTACTAAGCTGTCAAGAGCGATCCTTCCAAAGTGTTAGTAGCACTAGTTATAATTTTGTTTCTCTACCACATAAATCTTTGATGGTGCTTTACATTTTAGCCGTGTGATCAAATATTATAATCCCTGATTCTGCTTTGCTAATTCTTTTATATGAAAGGCATTTCGCATGGCTTTATAGAATAAAGTCCCAAACAGCCACAAGTTTAAGAAACATCTGCTCAAGGCTATTAGAACAAAATAGCCAAAAAATGCATAGCCCTACATCATGATCCCAAGCTTAGTAGGACTAAGGGCATCTCCAACACCGACTATCAAACTGCCCACAACCGTCTGTACCGCGCGGTTCGGAAGTGTTTTGCCATTCAACGCGGGTCTGTATCGGCTCGGACATGATTTTTCCCTCGCCCGCACCGCTTCCACGCTTGTGTCTGACAACCGTGGCCCACCCAAAACCTCTCCCTCGCCCGCGTGCGTTCCCGCTCGAAGCGGTCAGTGCCTCAGTAGAGCACCAGTGCCACATTCATGCCGGCTCAGAGTGACACGACCTCTCACAATGCTCTGACATTGAATGCGGCTGCCCTGTGTCGAAACGACAGCTTGTCCGTCCACCTACCTACATGAAACACGTGTGCGGTTGCCGAGGAACGGCGAGCCGGCGCCACCCGTTCGTCTGCCACCCACCATTAAGCACCTCGCCAGTTGCCCAGCCATCCGCCCGCTATATAAACCGCAGACCCGACCATAGTCTCATCCAACATTTTCCACTCCCTTCCTCCTCTATGCACTACGCCCACCATGGCCTCCTTGAGAGCAGGAAGACGGAAGTGTAGGATCGAAAGTATGTCTAGAGGGGGGGGGTGATTAGACTACTTGACCAAATACGAATCTAGCCTTTCCCCAATTTTAAGTCTTGGCAGATTTTAGCAACTTAGCACAAGTCAAGTAATCAATCTACACATGCAATTCTAAGAGTATAGCAGCGGAATGTAAATCATTGCATATGAAGGTAAAGAGGAAGAGTTTGGAGGGAGCAAACGCAATGTAGACACAGAGATTTTTGGCGTGGTTCTGATAGGTGGTGCTATCGTACATCCACGTTGATGGAGACTTCAACCCACGAAGTGTAACGGTTGCGCAAGTCCACGGAGGGCTCCACCCACAAAGAAGCAGCCTTGTCTATCCCACCATGGCCATCGCCCACGAAGGACTTGCCTCACTTGGGTAGATCTTCATGAAGTAGGCGATCTCCTTGCCCTTACAAACTCCTTGGTTCAACTCCACAATCTTGACGAAGGCTCCCAAGTAACACCTAACCAATCTAGGAGACACCACGCTCCAAAAGGTAAAAGATGGTGGGTTGATGATGAACTCCTTGCTCTTGTGCTTCACATGATAGTCTCCCCAACACTCAACTCTCTCACACAGATTTGGATATGGTGGAAAGATGATTTGAGTGGAAAGCAACTTGGGGAAGGCTAGAAATCAAGATTCTTGTGGTTGGATTGAAATATCTTGGTCTCAACACATGAGTAGGTGGTTCTCTCTCAGAAAATGAATGCTGGAAGTGTAGGCACGTTCTGAGAGCTCTCTCCACGAATGGAGGAAGGGTGGAGGGGTATATATAGCCTCCACATAAAATCTAACCGTTACACACAATTTACCAAACTCGATGGGACCGAATAGTGAAACTCGGTCACACAGATTCAGTTCAAAATATGAACGTTAGTCTTTTTCGATGGGACCGACATGATCAACTCGGTGGCACCGATGCATTAGGGTTAGGGCATAACTTGATCTCGGTGAGACCGATCACATGAACTCGGTGAGACCGATTTCAGCAATAGGAAAACAGAGAGTTTGTCAGGCAAACTCTGTGGGACCGATCGCTCATTTCTGGGGGACCGAAACGCTACAAAAAGGAAACGGAGAGTTTGCATTGCGAATTCGATGGGATCGATCGCTCATCTCGGTTAGACCGAAACTTTACGAAGGGAAACAGAGAGTTTGCAGATCCCATCTCGGTGAGACCAAGATCCCATTCGGTGAGACCGAACTGATTAGGGTTTCTGGCTATGGCTATGTCAAATGAACTCGGTGGCGCCGGATGGATCAAATCGGTGGGCCGAGTTTGACTTTAGGTTTAGGACATATGTGGAAATGAGAAAGTGGTTGAGGGCTTTTGGAGCATATAACTAAGCATTTTGAGCAAGCAAGCCATTAAGCAACACCACATCCCCTTTTAATAGTATTGGCTTTTCCTATGGACTCAATGTGATCTTGGATCACTAAAATGAAAATGTAGAGTCTTGAGCTTTTGCCAATATGTGTCCTTAGCATTTTGAGGGGTCCACATCTCTAGTCCATGCCATGCCAATCATTGAACTTTCTGAAATGATTATCTTGAAAGAATATTAGTTCAATGAGCTATATGCACTAGTAGAAAACAGGGCTTTCATTCGGGCCCGGCCAGCCCATTAGTCCCGGTTCGGCCACGAACCGGGACCCATGGGGGCATTCGACCCGGTTCGTGAGCCCAGGGGGCCGGTCGGGGCCTCGTGGGCATTGGTCCCGGTTCGTGTGGACCCATTTGTCCCGGTTCTAGGCACGAGCCGGGACCAATGGGCATCGCTCCTGGCCCACAACCATTGGTCCCGGTTCTTGGCTCGAACCGGGACAGATGGCTGGGCTTTAGTCCCGGTTTCAGCCACGAACCGGGACAAATGAGCTGCCTATATATACCCCATCGCCACAGCAGAGCACTCCACAGTGCTCTGTTTTTTCTGGGCGGCGAGGGGGAGGGCATTTGGGTGCTCTAGCTCACCTCCTATGCACATGAGGTGTTCGATAAAATGTCTGAGCCACACTAGTTAATCTTTCTCCTCTCGAAACTCGACCTTCAAGCTCCATTTTCCCCGAGATTTGTCTAGGTTTAGCGGTCTGTCACGTCCCGTCCCCGTCTTCACCGCCGTCGATCGCCCGCGCCGATCTCGTTGCCGGCACCACCGTGGTGAGCCTCTTGTTCTTATCTTCTTTCTGAAAGAAAAAAATTCTTACTTCAGATAGATACTTGTCTAATTTTCTGACTTTGATTATTCCTTGTTATTATATAGTGCGATGGTTTTGGTATCCGCCCCCGTCAGCCCTCGTCTTGTCTATGATTCAGATGTGGTATATATTATATTTTTATAACTATTTGGTTCATTTATTGTTTATGACAATTATGCCGACCAACGTGACATAGATTTTATTTATCTAGGAGGTGGTTGAACCGGAAATTCCAACCGACCCTATTGTCGAGAGGTTAAATTTAGTTGAAGAAGAAAACAATTACTTGAAGGAAAAAATAAAAAAAATTGAGGAGGAGAAGATGATATTGGAGTTGCATGTTGCGGATGTCGTTGATGATCACAAGATCAAGATGGATGCAATGCGGTTGAAGATTAAAAAGATTAGAAAATATGCCATTCATACCGAGGCTTGGTATCATTATGTAGTTGGATCAATTGTTACCTTGGTTGCAATTATGATCGCATTTGTTGTTGCATTGAAATGTTTTACATAATTTCAATGTATGGTTTAATTAGATGCTCTGGAGAGCTATATGTTCTTCATGCACATGCTATGTGGGTGAAATGATGATACCATGCCAACTCTCATCTTTCTTCTTTTTTCTAGCCCTCCGGATCGAGCACAACTTCGGTAAAGAGACGAGGCCCAAAGAAAAAGTTGCGCTCGGATGAAAGGTTTGAGATCACAGCAATCGCGCGCGATGGCATGCCGATTGAACCCATCCGGACAAAGGAATCATTTGCTGCTCAGTGCGGGGTTCTTGTTAGGGACAATATCCCGATCAGTATCCACCAATGGTTAAAGCCTAAGAATGAAGACCCTAAGGTGTCTTATGTCTCCGATATGCAGAAAGATGATCTTTGGACCGCGCTTATGGCAAATTTCACCCTACCCCCACAGGAGGATCCGGAGAAGCCAGTTAAAGAGCAATCGATCAAGTCTCATGCTCTTAAGAAGATGGCAGAACTATTCAGGAGGTGGAAGAATGAGCTGAAAACATCGTTTGTCGACAAAGAAAAGACACCAGAATTCACCGGCCGGTATGAGAAGATCAGAGATCACTGGCCCGCATTTGTGGCCCACAAGACATCGGACAAGAGTAAGAAGATGTCAGTGACAAACAAGAAAAATTCTGCAAAGAAGAAGCATCACCATCACACGGGGTCAGGTGGCTACCTCAAAGCCCGGCCGTTGTGGGCCAAGGCTGAGAATGACCTGATTGATAAAGGGGTCCAACCAGAGACATTGAACTGGCCAGACCGTTGCCGGACTGTTGGAAATATGCCCTAGAGGCAATAATAAAATGGTTATTATTATATTTCCTTGTTCATGATAATTGTCTATTGTTCATGCTTTAATTGTGTTATCCGGAAATCGTAATACATGTGTGAATACATAGACCATAACATGTCCCTAGTGAGCCTCTAGTTGACTAGCTCGTTGATCAATAGATGGTTACGGTTTCCTGACCATGGACATTGGATGTCATTGATAACGGGATCACATCATTAGGAGAATGATGTGATGGACAAGACCCAATCCTAAGCATAGCACTAGATCGTGTAGTTCGTTTGCTAAAGCTTTTTCTAATGTCAAGTATCATTTCCTTAGACCATGAGATCGTGCAACTCCCGGATACCGTAGGAATGCTTTGGGTGTACCAAACGTCACAACGTAACTGGGTGGCTATAAAGGTGCACTACAGGTATCTCCGAAAGTGTCTGTTGGGTTGGCTCAGATCGAGACTGGGATTTGTCACTCCGTATGACGGAGAGGTATCTCTGGGCCCACTCGGCATTGCATCATCATAATGAGCTCAATGTGACTAAGTAGTTAGTCATGGGATCATGCATTACGGAACGAGTAAAGTGACTTGCCGGTAACGAGATTGAACGAGGTATTGGGATACTGACGATCGAATCTCGGGCAAGTAAAGTACCGATTGACAAAGGGAATTGTATACGGGATTGCTTGAATCCTCGACATCGTGGTTCATCCGATGAGATCATCGTGGAACATGTGGGAGCCAACATGGGTATCCAGATCCCGCTGTTGGTTATTGGCTAGAGAGGTGTCTCGGTCATGTCTGCATGATTCCCGAACCCGTAGGGTCTACACACTTAAGGTTCGATGACGCTAGGGTTATAAGGAAGGTTTGCATGTGATTACCGAATGTTGTTCGGAGTCCCAGATGAGATCCCGGACGTCACGAGGAGTTCCGGAATGGTCCGGAGGTAAAGATTTATATATGGGAAGTCACCATACGGTCATCGAAAATATTCGGGGGTATACCGGTATTGTACCGGGACCACCGGAGGGGTTCCGGGGGTCCACCGGGAGGGTCCACCTGCCCCGGAGGGCCTTATGGGCTGTAGGTGGAAGGGAACCAGCCCTTAGTGGGCTGGGCGCCAACCCCCCTAGGGCCCATGCGCCTAGGGTTTGGGGGGAACCCTAAAGGGGGGGCGCCCCCCTTGCTTGGGAGGCAAGCTCCCTCCCCCCTTGGCCCCCGCCCCCCCTCTAGATCTCATCTAGAGGGGCCGGCCCCCTTCCCCCTTCTCCCTATAAATAGAGGGGTGAGGGGAGGGCTGCAGCACCACATCCAAGGCGCAGCCCCTCCCCTCCCCAACACCTCTCCTCCTCCGCGTGTGCTTGGCGAAGCCCTGCCGGAGAACTGTCACTCCACCACCACCAAGCCGTCGTGCTGCTGTTGGAGCCTTCTTCCTCAACCTCTCCCTCCTCCTTGCTGGATCAAGGCGTGGGAGACGTCACCGCTCCGTACGTGTGTTGAACGCGGAGGTGCCGTCCGTTCGGCGCTTGGATCATCGGTGATTTGGATCACGACGAGTACGACTCCATCAACCCCGTTCTCTTGAACGCTTGTGCTCGCGATCTACAAGGGTATGTAGATGCACTCCTCCCCTCTCGTTGCTAGTAAACTCCATAGATTGATCTCGGTGATGCGTAGAAAATTTTTATTTCTGCTACGATCCCCAACAGTGGCATCATGAGCTAGGTCTATGCGTAGTTTCTATGCACGAGTAGAACACAAGTTGTTGTGGGCGTCGATTTCGTCGATTTACTTGCCGTTACTAGTCTATCTTGATTCGGCGGCATTGTGGGATGAAGCGGCCCAGACCGACCTTACACGTACGCTTACGTGAGACAGGTTCCACCGACTGACATGCACTAGTTGCATAAGGTGGCTAGCGGGTGTCTGTCTCTCCCACTTTAGTCGGATCGGATTCGATGAAAAGGGTCCTTATGAAGGGTAAATAGAAATTGGCATATCACGTTGTGGTTTTGGCGTAGGTAAGAATCGTTCTTGCTAGAAACCTATAGTAGCCACGTAAAAGTTTGCAACAACAATTAGAGGACGTCTAACTTGTTTTTGCAGCAAGTGTCATGTGATGTGATATGGCCGGAAGGATGTAACGAATGATATATGTGATGTATGAGATTGATCATGTTCTTGTAATAGGAATCACGACTTGCATGTCGATGAGTATGACAACCGGCAGGAGTCATAGGAGTTGTCTTAATTTATTTATGACCTGCGTGTCAACTGGAACGTCATGTAATTACTTTACTTTATTGCTAACCGTTAGCCATAGTAGTAGAAGTAATAGTTGGCGAGATAACTTCATGAAGACACGATGATGGAGATCATGGTGTCATGCCGGTGACGATGATGAACATGGCGCCCCGAAGATGGAGATCAAAAGGAGCAAAATGATATTGGCCATATCATGTCACTATTTGATTGCATGTGATGTTTATCATGTTTTACATCGTATTTGCTTAGAACGGCGGTAGAATAAATAAGATGATCCCTCGCTAAAATTTCAAGAAAGTGTTCCCCCCTAACTGTGCACCATTGCGAAGGTTCGTTGTTCCGAAGCACCACGTGATGATCGGGTGTGATACGTTCTAACGTTCGCATACAATAGGTGTAAGCCAGATTTACACACGCAATACACTTAGGTTGACTTGACGAGCCTAGCATGTACAGACATGGCTTCGGAACACAAGAGACCGAAAGGTCGAACATGAGTCGTATAGCAGATACGATCAACATGAAGATGTTCACCGATGATGACTAGTCCATCTCACGTGATGATCGGACACGGCCTAGTTGACTCGGATCATGTATCACTTAGATGACTAGAGGGATGTCTGTCTGAGTGGGATTTCGTTAATAATTTGATTAGATGAACTTAAATATCATGAACTTAGTCTAAAAAACCTTTACAATATGTCTTGTAGATCAAATGGCCCACGCTAATGTTGCCCTCAACTTCAACGCGTTCCTAGAGAAAACCAAGCTGAAAGACGATGGTAGCAACTACACGGACTGGGTCCGTAACCTGAGGATTATCCTCATAGCTGCCAAGAAAGCATATGTCCTTGAAGCACCGCTAGGTGATGCACCTGTTTTCCCAGCAACTCAAGATGTTCTGAACGCTTGGCAGTCATGTAGTGATGATTACTCCCTGGTTCAGTGCGGCATGCTTTACACCTTAGAACCGGGGCTCCAAAAGCGTTTTGTGCAGCACGGAGCATACGAGATGTTCCAAGAGCTGAAAATGGTTTTCCAAGCTCATGCCCGGGTCGAGAGATATGAAGTCTCCGACAAGTTCTACAGTTGTAAGATGGAGGAGAATAGTTCCGTCAGCGAACACATACTCAAAATGTCTGGGTTGCACAACCGCTTGTCTCAGCTGGGAGTTAATCTCTTGGATGACGCGGTCGTTGACAGAATCCTTCAGTCGCTCCCACCTAGATACAAGAGCTTTGTGATGAACTTCAATATGCAGGGGATGGAAAAGACCATTCCTGAGGTATATTCAATGCTGAAATCAGCGGAGGTGGAGATCAAAAAGGAACATCAAGTGTTGATGGTGAATAAAACCACTAAGTTCAAGAAAGGCAAGGGTAAGAAGAACTTCAAGAAAGACGGCAAGGGAGTTGCCGCGCCCGGTAAGCAAGCCGCCGGGAAGAAGACAAAGAATGGACCCAAGCCTGAGACTGAGTGCTTTTATTGCAAGGGAAACGGTCACTGGAAGCGGAACTGCCCCAAGTACTTAGCGGATAAGAAGGCCGGCAATACCAAAGGTATATGTGATATACATGTTATAGATGTGTACCTAACCAGCGCTCGTAGTAGCTCCTGGGTATTTGATACCGGTGCGGTTGCTCATATTTGTAACTCAAAGCAGGAGCTGCGAAATAAGTGGAGACTGGCGAAGGACGAGGTGACGATGCGCGTCGGGAATGGCTCCAAGGTCGATGTGATCGCCATCGGCACGCTACCTCTACATTTACCTACGGGACTAGTTTTAAACCTCAATAATTGTTATTTAGTGCCAGCTTTGAGCATGAGCATTGTATCTGGATCTCGTTTAATGCGAGATGGCTACTCATTTAAATCCGAGAATAATGGTTGTTCTATTTATATGAGAGATATGTTTTATGGTCATGCCCCGCTGGTCAATGGTTTATTCTTAATGAATCTTGAATGTGATGTTACACATATTCATAGTGTGAATGCCAAGAAATGTAAGGTTGATGATGATAGTCCCACATGCTTGTGGCACTGCCGCCTTGGTCACATTGGTGTCAAACGCATGAAGAAACTCCATGCAGATGGACTTTTGGAGTCTCTTGATTATGAATCATTTGACACGTGCGAACCATGCCTCATGGGCAAAATGACCAAGACTCCGTTCTCCGGAACAGTGGAGCGAGCAACCAACTTATTGGAAATCATACATACTGATGTGTGCGGTCCAATGAGCGTTGAGGCTCGCGGTGGCTATCGTTATGTTCTCACCCTCACTGATGACTTGAGTAGATATGGGTATGTCTACTTAATGAAACACAAGTCTGAGACCTTTGAAAAGTTCAAGGAATTTCAGAGTGAGGTTGAGAATCAACGTGACAGGAAAATAAAGTTCTTACGATCAGATCGTGAGGGGAATATTTGAGTCATGAATTTGGCACACACTTAAGGAAATGTGGAATTGTTTCACAACTCACGCCGCCTGGAACACCTCAGCGTAATGGTGTGTCCGAACGTCGTAATCGCACTCTATTGGATATGGTGCGATCTATGATGTCTCTTACCGATCTACTGCTATCATTTTGGGGTTATGCTTTAGAGACTGCCGCATTCACTTTAAATAGGGCTCCGTCGAAATCCGTTGAGACGACACCGTATGAATTATGGTTTGGAAAGAAACCTAAGCTGTCGTTTCTTAAAGTTTGGGGATGCGATGCTTATGTCAAGAAACTTCAACCTGAAAAGCTCGAACCCAAGTTGAAAAAATGCGTCTTCATAGGATACCCTAAAGAAACCATTTGGTATACCTTCTACCTCAGATCCGAAGGCAAGATCTTCATTGCCAAGAACGGGTCCTTTCTGGAGAAAGAGTTTCTCTCGAAAGAAGTAAGTGGGAGGAAAGTGGAACTTGATGAGATGACCCCTCTCGAACCAGAAAGTAGCGCAGCACAAGAAAATGTTTCTGTGGTGCCTGCACCGACTAGAGAGGAAGTTAATGATGACGATCATGATCAAGTTACCACTGAACTTCGTAGGTCCACAAGGACACGTTCCGCACCAGAGTGGTACGGCAACCCTGTCCTGGAAATCATGTTGTTGGACAACGGTGAACCTTCGAACTATGAAGAAGCAATGGCGGGTCCAGATTCCAACAAATGGCTTGAAGCCATGCAATCCGAGATAGGATCCATGTATGAAAACAAAGTATGGACTTTGACAGACTTGCCCGATGATCGGCGAGCGATAGAAAATAAATGGATCTTTAAGAAGAAGACGGACGCGGATGGAAATGTTACCATCTATAAAGCTCGACTTGTCGCTAAGGGTTATCGACAAGTTCAAGGAGTTGACTACGATGAGACCTTCTCACCCATAGCGAAGCTGAAGTCCTTCCGAATCATGTTAGCAATTGCCGCATTCTACGATTATGAAATATGGCAAATGGACGTCAAAACGGCATTCCTTAATGGCTTCCTTAAGGAAGAATTGTATATGATGCAGCCGGAAGGTTTTGTCGATCCTAAGAATGCTGACAAAGTATGCAAGCTCCAGCGCTCAATCTATGGGCTGATGCAGGCATCTCGGAGTTGGAACATTCGCTTTGATGAGATGATCAAAGCGTTTGGGTTTACACAGACTTATGGAGAAGCCTGTGTTTACAAGAAAGTGAGTGGGAGCTCTGTAGCATTTCTCTTATTATATGTGGATGACATACTATTGATGGGAAATGATATAGAATTCTTGGAAAGTATAAAGGCCTACTTGAATAAGTGTTTTTCAATGAAGGACCTTGGAGAAGCTACTTACATATTAGGCATCAAGATCTATAGAGATTGATCGAGACGCCTCATAGGTCTTTCACAAAGCACATACCTTCACAAGATATTGAAGAAGTTCAATATGGATCAGTCCAAGAAGGGGTTCTTGCCTGTATTGCAAGGTATGAGATTGAGCACGGCTCAATGCCCGACCATGGCAGAAGATAGAGAAAAGATGAGTGTCGTCCCCTATGCCTCGGCCATAGGGTCTATTATGTATGCCATGCTGTGTACCAGACCTAATGTAAACCTTGCCGTAAGTTTGGTAGGAAGGTACCAAAGTAATCCGGCATGGAACACTGGACAGTGGTCATGAACATCTTGAAGTACCTGAAAAGGACTAAGGATATGTTTCTCGTTTATGGAGGTGACGAAGAGCTCGTCGTAAAGGGTTACGTCGATGCTAGCTTCGACACAGATCTGGATGACTCTAAGTCACAATCCGGATACGTGTATATTTTGAATGGTGGGGCAGTCAGCTGGTGCAGTTGCAAGCAAAGCGTCATGGCGGGATCTACATGTGAAGCGGAGTACATGGCAGCCTCGGAGGCAGCACATGAAGCAATCTGGATGAAGGAGTTCATTGCCGATCTAGGAGTTATTCCCAATGCATCGGGGCCGATGACTCTCTTCTGTGACAACACTGGAGCTATTGCCCTTGCCAAGGAGCCCAGGTTTCTCAAGAAGACCAGGCACATCAAGCGTCGCTTCAACTCCATTCGTGAAAATTTTCAAAATGGAGACATAGATATTTGTAAAGTGCATACGGATTTGAATGTCGCAGATCCGTTGACTAAACCTCTTCCACGAGCGAAACATGATCAACACTAGAACTCTATGGGTGTATGATTCATCACAATGTAACTAGATTATTGACTCTAGTGCAAGTGGGAGACTGTTGGAAATATGCCCTAGAGGCAATAATAAAATGGTTATTATTATATTTCCTTGTTCATGATAATTGTCTATTGTTCATGCTTTAATTGTGTTATCCGGAAATCGTAATACATGTGTGAATACATAGACCATAACATGTCCCTAGTGAGCCTCTAGTTGACTAGCTCATTGATCAATAGATGGTTACGGTTTCCTGACCATGGACATTGGATGTCATTGATAACGGGATCACATCATTAGGAGAATGATGTGATGGACAAGACCCAATCCTAAGCATAGCACTAGATCGTGTAGTTCTATTGCTAAAGCTTTTTCTAATGTCAAGTATCATTTCCTTAGACCATGAGATCGTGCAACTCCCGGATACCGTAGGAATGCTTTGGGTGTACCAAACGTCACAACGTAACTAGGTGGCTATAAAGGTGCACTACAGGTATCTCCGAAAGTGTCTGTTGGGTTGGCTCGGATCGAGACTGGGATTTGTCACTCCGTATGACGGAGAGGTATCTCAGGGCCCACTCGGTATTGCATCATCATAATGAGCTCAATGTGACTAAGTAGTTAGTCATGGGATCATGCATTACGAAACGAGTAAAGTGACTTGCCGGTAACGAGATTGAACGAGGTATTGGGATACCGACGATCGAATCTCGGGCAAGTAAAGTACCGATTGACAAAGGGAATTGTATACGGGATTGCTTGAATCCTCGACATCGTGGTTCATCCGATGAGATCATCGTGGAACATGTGGGAGCCAACATGGGTATCCAGATCCCGCTGTTGGTTATTGGCTAGAGAGGTGTCTCGGTCATGTCTGCATGATTCCCGAACCCGTAGGGTCTACACACTTAAGGTTCGATGACGCTAGGGTTATAAGGAAGGTTTGTATGTGATTACCGAATGTTGTTCGGAGTCCCGGATGAGATCCCGGACGTCATGAGGAGTTCCGGAATGGTCCGGAGGTAAAGATTTATATATGGGAAGTCACCATACGGTCACCGGAAATAGTCGGGGGTATACCGGTATTGTACCGGGACCACCGGAGGGGTTCCGGGGGTCCACCGGGAGGGTCCACCTGCCCCGGAGGGCCTTATGGGCTGTAGGTGGAAGGGAACCAGCCCTTAGTGGGCTGGGCGCCAACCCCCCTAGGGCCCATGCGCCTAGGGTTTGGGGGGAACCCTAAGGGGGGGGGGCGCCCCCCTTGCTTGGGGGGCAAGCTCCCTCCCCCTTGGCCGCCCCCCCCCTCTAGATCTCATCTAGAGGGGCCGGCCCCCTTCCCCCTTCTCCCTATAAATAGAGGGGTGAGGGGAGGGCTGCAGCACTACATCCAAGGCGCAGCCCCTCCCCTCCCCAACACCTCTCCTCCTCCGCGTGTGCTTGGCGAAGCCCTGCCGGAGAACTGTCACTCCACCACCACCACGCCGTCGTGCTGCTGTTGGAGCCTTCTTCCTCAACCTCTCCCTCCTCCTTGCTGGATCAAGGCGTGGGAGACGTCACCATTCCGTACGTGTGTTGAACGCGGAGGTGCCGTCTGTTCGGCGCTTGGATCATCGGTGATTTGGATCACGACGAGTACGACTCCATCAACCCCGTTCTCTTGAACGCTTCCGCTCGCGATCTACAAGGGTATGTAGATGCACTCCTCCCCTCTCGTTGCTAGTAAACTCCATAGATTGATCTCGGTGATGCGTAGAAAATTTTAATTTCTGCTACGATCCCCAACACGGACTTGGTTCTTCGGGGTTGGCGGATCCTTGGACCCTGTATCAGGGAAGTGCGTTCGGACGGACGAGCAACTGAGAATACCCGTCATGAGGCTTCAGGAGTATATCGAGGCAGCGCGGCAAGGGATGTTCGCTCTAGACAGAGAGAACGACAAGCTCACAATGGCCCTCGGGAATCCTGAGCACCCTGGACGGACACGAGGCACGCCAGGCTCCGTTCCGTGGAAGGCTGGGTTTCCGGACGCAGGGGGTTACAAATGCCAGGAGAGGAGGAAGAAAGTGGAGCATACCCAACTGCAGGCGCTGCACGCAAGGGTACAAGCGATAGAGGAACGAGAAGCAAATCGCAACAAACGACCTGCCGAAGCTTCCCCTGAAGCTACCCCGCCATCTTAGCGGAGAAGCAGCGTGGCTTCCACCGAGTAGCTTCAGCTGGAGCCTGTCTTCAGGGCTCCTGCTATCTATCCCATGGATGCTATCACGGAGTCTCAACATTGCCACCTTATGACGCAATGGATGAAATTCAAAGTCAAGGCGGCTGTTGGCTCTGTTTTACCTACTGAACCTGGCACAACCTACCACTGCCGGCCGATTCTAGAAGGATATGCTAGGGTGATGGTGGATGAAATAACAGACGGATTTGAGGACCTCGAGCTTGACCACCCTACCGGTGAAGGGGAGACTCGGCTGGGTTCTTCTGTGAAGACTCCATGCCTATGGCGGAAGGAGCTCATCAACCTTACGAACTGGACGCCTCCTCCTCCTCCTCCTCCTGCTCCGGCGAGTCAGGGCACTCTGCCTCCTCCTCCGGCGAGTGATCAGGGCACTCAGCCTCCTTCTCCGGCGCGAGGCAGGACTCCGCCTCCTTCTTCGCCTGCGCCGGCGCGCGTGAGCAGCCAGCAGCCTCCTCCTTCTCCGCCTCGCCAGCAAGGGCGGAAGAGACCCGCCGCCGCTCCGGCTGCTCCGGCGCGTCGTAGTCTTTCTCCTCCGCCTCGTAAGCAAGCACGAAAGAAGACAGCCGCAGCCGCTCCGTCTGCTCCCGCGTCTAGCAGTACAGCCAGAGGCGGGAGGCAATACAGATTCGGTCCTTCTCTGAAGACTCCAGAGAAGTTACAATACGAGAGGACCGAGGAGGAAACCACGAAGATCATGCGAGCCGAAGTGACGAACTTCTTTGAAGGGGTGAAAGCGAAGAAACATCCACCTCCGAAGGAGAAGATAGATCCGGTGAAAGTGAAGCGCACTCTGGCTGCCCTGACGAAACCACCAAAGTCTCCGCCGAAAGGCAACAATGAGCGCATTATTGAAAAGTCATTTATCGAAGTGGAGCGGTCGGGAAGTACTGTCAGTGATAAAAGGTTAGCAGAACGACGAGCTGGGAAACAAATTGCCCAGCTCGGAGAACAAGCGAACTAGTCGTGCCCCCCGCTCCAGGTGTCTAGCGATATCGTCGCTAATGATCTGGGGATGGTGCCCGGTTATAACAATCTTGGAGATTACCTTCCCGACGATGTACATTATGATATCTTGGAGGTGGACGAACACATATACGAGTACGGGAAGCCTCTCATCAAAGATGAAAGATCTCTAACAACGATGATGCGAAGATTCCATGATTGGTACATGAAAACCTGCAGAGAGTCTGGGGTGACGAATATTTTGACGCTGAGAGTTAAAGAGGAGCATGACCTCGTTGGAATTGATCTGTTGAATGTTCCATTTGAGGAGTTCTTCCAGTTTTTCAATCAAAAGGCCCTCGATAAATTAACGGTCACTTGCTACTGTCTGTAAGTAGTACTACTTCTGTCATTAAGTCTCTATATATAGGTTAGCTCTTTCATTGCATGTATTTTTAATTATCCTCACTATATTATGCAGATTGAAGATCGCCGAAATGAAGAAAAGACAAATCGGTGATATTGGGTTCATTAACAGAAATCTCATAGATGCATATATGGTTGAATTTCAGGCCAGAGATACCGAGGCCAAGTTGCTACAATCGTTTGTATTAAATCAAAACAAAGCTATAATACTCTTTCCTTACAACTTCAAGTGAGTGTTACTGTCTTGTGCATATTCGGTTTCCCTTATTAGTCGAGGTTATAGTAATGTAATTGGCGAGTAATGCATGCGTGCGCAGCTTTCACTATATTCTCCTAGAGATTAAGCTTGATCAGGGACTAGTAACCGTCTTAGATTCGAGACGAAAAGATCCCAAGGAGTATGCGTACATGACTGAGGGTTTGGAAAAAATTCACCTCAAAAACTCCGGGACTGCCAAAGAAGCTGCCATTTAAACACCCGAAAGTAAGTACTATAGTAGCATGTTCCGCGCATCTCCTAGTGATTCAAGCGCTAGTTTCATAAATACCATTTAGCATGCTTGCTTATCAATTTGATTGACCTCTATTTCTTGTAAAGTGGTTGTGGTAGGAACAAGGGAATGATTACTGTGGATACTACGTTTGTGAGTCCATCCGCCACACGACCTGTGAGCGGGGCTACTCTGACAAACAATATGAAGTGCTAAGCAATAATATTCACAATTTTATTTTATTACCATCATTTGTGTTGAGTTTCATTTATTCATATATATATATATATATATATATATATATATATATATATATATATATATATGTATTGACCCCTTCTTCAAATTAGATCTTTCGGATGCGGGATGAACTCCTACCACCAGATCGTATGCGAGCAATTCAAGTGGAATTGGCGGCATTCTTTCTTGACCACGTGATCGATAAAGACGGAGAATACCATGTGGACCTTGAGTTCATATATAATTAGGAGATTATATTGTAAGAGATAATTATATTGTATATATGTAGCCAGTAGTGACGGATAGATATACGAGAACCTGTTGTTCGACCAATCTCTCGGAGAAGGAGAGGTGGTCGATATCACTTCTCTCTGTATGCATATGTTCATGATGATCTTCTGTTTCCTTCATTTTCTTACTAGCTAGTGTGTCGAGTCCTCTCTATATGTATAATACGTAGCGTACGTCGACCAAGCACGGAGATAAGAGAGGACACTTCTCTCTATTAATTAGCTAGATAACACAATATATGAAACACCTAAATTAACCCCCCAAAACCCCTATACCACCCCATTTCAAAAAAAATACCTCAGCTCCTGCTAGCTGCTGACGCGTGGACACCTATTGGTCCCGGTTGGTGCCACCAACCAGGACCAAAGGGCCTCCTGCCTGGGCTCGCCGCACGGGCCACGTGGAGGCCCATCTGTCCTGGTTCATGTAAGAACTGGGACTAAAGGCCTAGGGCATTAGTAACAACACTTTAGTCCCGGTTCAATAACCCGGACAAATGGCCCTTAAGAACCGGGACAAATGGCCCTTTTTCTACTAGTGATGTTAAGAATTACCAAAACCACCCAGGGATTAGTTGCACTTTCAACCTCCCCCTTTTTGGTAATTGATGACAACATATAAATCCAAGCTTCAACAAATAATAATAAGAATGAAATACATTGTCGCTTTAAAAATTTGCTTTTGAATGCAAATGCACAATTGATTAGGATCATAGGTTACTCTTACATGTCACATACATCTTGGTGGAGCGCTCAAAATGATAAAATATGAAATATGCACTCATCACCAAGACAAAGTGTGAATGATCATACATGAGAGATAGAGAACATTATCATCCAAGCACAATCATTAAAGTATGATATGATCAAGCACATGACCATACAAGTATCTCACAGACACAAACATAGAGTATCAACCAAACAGGCAAACAAATAAGTAGCAAGAGATAGCAAAAAGAAGAAAAGCTCTCTCTCTCTCAGCCTATGATCTATACACTTTCTCCCCCTTTGGCAACAAGTTACCAAAAAGCTTGAAAATGCATAGTGCTATGCGGCTCTCTAAGCTTGATCTTCAGGAGCGCCGGAGTGCGAAGGCGGCATGGAGAGGAGTCCTGCAACAAATGCATCTAAAGAGGTTGTAGGAGCTGGTGGAGTTGCATCTAGAGGGGCAACTGAAGTTGTGGCTGCAGGAGCTGAAGTTGTAGCTCCAGTGTGTGTCACTGGCACTGCTGTAGACCTCTGTCTTCTGGGCACCCTTTGATAAGCATCAGTGGTGGTCTTGTCACTCCTATCCTCAAGCTCTTCTTGGATCTTCTCCACAGAAGTTTGAATTTCTGTCACCTTGACATCCAAGTCATGGAGTTTTGTCTCAAAAATTCTCTCAAGACTATCTTGATTCCGAGTCAGGATGGACAAACCTTTCTCAATCCTCAAAGTAGCCTGAATGAGATAGCCAAGTTGGTCTTATTTGGACTTGAGAAATACTTGGGATGCCTCTTCAACACTTGGCATCTTGGCTGCCTTCTCTGCTTTTGCTTTTTCTCTCTTCTCCTGAGCCTCTACTGATGTAGGATCTGAAGCATCCATGACAACTGTGTTGTCCCCAAAATCAGGCCTCAAGGGAAGGTGCTCTCTGTCCAACAGATATATGCCTTTGCCCATCTTGAAGTTGATGAGCATCTAAATGTGTCGAGCATACCCACATGATCTCTTTTGGTCTGCTGTAGTTCTCTTGATGGTTTCAACTATCAAGCTCATCACCTTGAATTTCTGTGGCACATCAAACAATTGAAGAAAGTTGATGGAGTGGCCTCTGATCATCTTGTGATCTCCTGATTTGGGCAACAAGGTGTGCCTCAAGATGGTGTTTATGGTGGCCAGTCCAGACAACAGATAGTACACTGAGCCTAACTTGTGTGTTTCCAAGGCCTTGTCAGGTATCTCCTTGTACATGTTGGCCATGGAGTTGTGATCTTTCTTGCGCTTGGCATAGACATCAATGTCATCCTCAGCTTCTTATGGAGCATTGATTAGCTTGGCCCACTCAGCAACAGTAGACTGGTACCTTGTACCCTCAGACATCCAAACAATTTTTCCATCTGGGTAGAAGTGAGCTGTTGAACAGAACTGCATGATAAGCTCATCATTCCACTTGGTCAATTTTTGACCTACAAAGGTGTCAACTCCATTGAGTCTGAAGCTCTCATGTACTCCAGGGAAATGATCTTCATTGTCATCAATGTATTCCCAATCTACCCACTTCATGTCACACACAATGGGCTTCTTATCCAACAGAATTGTCTCATAGAAGTCCTGTTGTTCCTTGGTGTGAAATTTGTAGTCCACAGCAGTTCTTCTCCTTGCAGAATAGGGGTCTGATTGTCTCCACAATCTGAGACCTGCATCCTTTCTCTCCTTCATGTTTTCAGCCACTGGATGATTATCATCATGATCAGGGATCTTTGGCTTCAACTTTCTGAGCACTTGGGCTTCCTCTTCTTCTACTACTTCAGGCACTGGGGCCTTGTTTTTCTCAACAGCAGGAATATTTATAGTGCTTCTCTTTGGTGCAGACTTGGGGGCATTGATACATCTCCAACATATCTACTTTTGAAAGATCGTGGATGTCGCCTAGAGCGGGGGTGAATAGGCGCTTTAAAATAATTACGGTTTAGGCTTGAACAAATGCGGAATAAACCTAGCGGTTAATTTGACAAGCACAAAACCTACAACAACTAGGCTCACCTATGTGCACCAACAACTTATGCTAAGCAAGATAAACAACTAAGTGATAGCAAGATATATGACAAGAAACAATATGGCTATCACAAAGTAAAGTGCATAAGTAAAGGGTTCGGGTAAGAGATAACCGAGACACGCGGAGACGACGATGTATCCCGAAGTTCACACCCTTGCGGATGCTAATCTCCGTTTGGAGCGGTGTGGAGGCACAATGCTCCCCAAGAAGCCACTAGGGCCACCGTAATCTCCTCACGCCCTCGCACAATGCAAGATGCCGTGATTCCACTAAGGGACCCTTGAGGGCGGTCACCGAACCCGTACAAATGGCAACCCTTGGGGGCGGTCACCGAACCCGTACACTTTGGCAACCCTTGGGGGCGGTCACCGGAACCCGTCAAATTGCTCGGGGCGATCTCCACAACCTAATTGGAGACCCCGACGCTTGCCCGGAGCTTTACACCACAATGATTGAGCTCTGAACACCACCAACCATCTAGGGGGCCCAAGCACCCAAGAGGAACAAGCTCAAGGGCACCAAGCACCCAAGAGTAATAAGCTTCTCAACTTGTAACTTCCACGTATCACCGTGGAGAACTCAAACCGATGCACCAAATGCAATGGCAAGGGCACACGGAGTGCCCAAGTCCTTCTCTCTCAAATCCCACCGAAGCAACTAATGCTAGGGAGGAAAATGAGAGGAAGAACAAGAAGGAGAACACCAAGAACTCCAAGATCTAGATCCAATGGGTTCCCCTCACATAGAGGAGAAAGTGATTGGTGGAAATGTGGATCTAGATCTCCTCTCTCTTTTCCCTCAAAAACTAGCAAGAATCCATGGAGGGATTGAGAGTTAGCAAGCTCGAAGAAGGTCAACAATGGGGGAAGAACACGAGCTCAAGAGATAAAGTTCATTGGGGAAGAAGACCCCCTTATATAGTGGGGGGAACAATCCAACCGTTACCCCCACTTCAGCCCCGCAGAGAGCGGTACTGCCGCTTGGCCAGTGGTACTACCGCTTGCCCCTATAAGCGGTACTACCGCTCCCCCTCGCGGTACTGCCGCTGGGCCCAGAGCGGTACTACCGCGGTGGCAAGGCGGTACTACCGCATACGAGCGGTATAACGGCCCCCACTGCCGTGGCCAGTACCGTAAAACCCAACACGAAAAAAGACCCCTCAAATCGAGGCGGTACTAGCACGAGACCGCAGCGGTACTACGGCTGGGGGCTACCAGCGGTACTACCGCTCAGGAGCGGTACTACCGCTCTAGAGCGGTACTACCGCTTGTAGCACCCAAGCGGTACTACCGCTCCGGCCCGCGGTACTACCGCTAGGAAACCAAAACTGCCATAACTTCTGCATATGAGCTCCGAATTGAGCAAACTCTAGCTTGTTGGATAGAGGAAGACGAGTAGCATCAAAACAGCTCCCTTCAGCAGTACTACCGCACACCACAGAGGCTTTAGCACTTGGATGCCTTCAACACGCAGCTAAAGACAACAGATGGATCCAATAAAACCAGAACTGCCATAACTTCTGCAAATGAGCTCCGAATTGAGCAAACTCAAGCTTGTTGGATACAAGACAACGAGTGGCATCAAAACAGCGGCTGGTTATAGTAAGAAGAGGCAGGGGAGGTATGCCAACAAATAGAGGAGTGAAACCTCCAACCGAGAAGAACCGGCATAACCTCCAACATCGAAAACATCATAGAAGATGCGAGTGAACTCCGTTTTCGATGAACTCGAGCTTGTCATCAAGATGACCATAAGCTCCAAAACTCACAAAGAGAAGAACCAAACAAGAACCAATAAAGATGATGCAAGGATGCAATGGTTTGAGCTCTCTATGAACGATACGATCAAGCTACTCATCGAGAGCCCCCCTTGATAGTACGGCAATCGATCCTATAACCCGGTCTCCCACCTACCATTATGAGACCGGTAAAATAGAAAACCTATCAAGAGCAAACCTTTGCCTTGCACATGGTCCACTTGAGCTAGATGATGACGATCTTGACTCCCTCAAGTTGGACCACCTTTCTTGGTTGCGTTGGCTCGATGAAGACTAGTTGATTGCTCCCCCATGCTCCACTATGGGTGAGCCACTCTTCCGCACATCTTCACAAGTCCATTGTCACCACAATGGACGGCAAGCTTCAAGCATTTGATCTCTTCATGATGCTTCACTTGAACTTGCACACCGCAACATCTTCACAAGTTCATTGTCACCACAATGGACGGCAAGCTTCAAGCATTTGATCTCTTCATGATGCTTCACTTGAACTTGCACACCGCAACCTAACCCCACAAAGAACTCTCACGAAGATCATGGGTTAGTACACAAAGCGTAATTGACAATGCTCACCACACCATGGGATCGCTTGATACCTCTCGGTACATCTTCTATGCTTTGTGAGTTGATCAAGTTGATTCACTCTTGACTTAGTCTTGATCAACCATGAATCTTTTCAACTCTCTTCATTTGGATGATGTCTTGAAGATATACATGAATGATCACACAATCTTCTTCTCCAAGACATGCTTGCAATAAGCTCAACTCTCACATGACCAATCTTTGGATAATTCCTTAATAACACCTTGGTCACCACATAAACTCCTTGAAACCAACACATGAACTTCAAGAAATGCCTATGGACAAATCCTTCAAATATAACTCAAGGCAACCATTAGTCCATAGAGATTGTCATCAATTACCAAAACCAAACATGGGGGCACCACATGTTCTTTCAACTTTTCCTAACGCTTTTCCTCTTGTTTTGGACTCTAATTTGCATGATTTGAATGAAACTAACCCTGGACTGACGTTGTTTTCAGCAGAACTACCATGGTGTTGGTTTTGTGCAGAAATAAAAGTTCCCGGAATGGAACGAAGCTTTGCGAGGAATTTATATATAATAAATAAGAATTTCTGGAGCCAAGACCTAGCGGAGAGGGGTACCTGGGTGGGCACAACCCACCAGGGCGTGCCCCCCTCTCCTGGCGCTCCCAGGTTGTCCCCACCTGGTGGCCCCGCAGACCCTGAAACCGACGCCATAAAATCCTATTTTTCCAGGAAAAAAATTAGGGAGAAAGAATTATCGCGATCCACGAGACGGAGCCGCCGTCACCTCCAGTTCTTCCTCGGGAGGCCAGATCTGGAGTCCGTTTGGGGCTCCGGAGAGGGGGATCTTCGTTCTTCGTCATCACCAACCCTTCTCCATCGCCAATTCCATGATGCTCCCCACTGGGAGTGAGTAATTCCTTCGTAGGCTCGTTGGTCGGTGAGGAGTTGGATGAGATTCATCATGTAATCGAGTTAATTTTGTTAGGGCTTGATCCCTAGTATCCACTATGTTCTAAGATTGATGTTGCTATGACTTTGCCATGCTTAATACTTGTCACTTAGGACCCGGGTGCCATGATTTCATATCTGAACCATTTATGTTATCACCATTATATCCATGTTCTAGATCCGATCTTGCAAGTTATAGTCACCTACTACGTGTTATGATCCGGCAACCCCGGAGTGACAAAACCAGGACTTCTACCGGTGATGACCGTAGTTTGAGGAGTTCATGTATTCACTGTGTGTTAATGCTTTGTTCCGGTTCTCTATTAAAAGGAGGCCTTAATATCCCTTAGTTTCCAATATGGACCCGCTGCCACGCGAGGGTAGGACAAAAGATGTCATGCAAGTTCTTTCCATAAGCACGTATGACTATTTACGGAATACATGCCTACATTATATTGACAAACTGGAGCTAGTGTCATATCGTCCTAGGTTATAACTGTCTCATGATGAATATCATCCAACAAGTCACCGATCCAATGCCTACGAATTTATCCTATATTGTTCTCGCTAAGTTACTACTGTTATCATCACTGTTACAACTGCTACAAAATTATTGCTATCACCATTACCGTTACCTTACTACTGCTACTATTATCAAAACTATCATACTATTTTGCTACTGATCACTTTGCTGCAGATAATTAATCTCCAGATGTGGTTGAATTGACAACTCAGTTGCTAATACCTTCAAATATTCTTTGGCTCCCCTTGTGTCGAATCTATAAATTTGGGTTGAATACTCTACCCTCGAAAACTGTTGCGATCCGCTATACTTGTGGGTTATCAAGACCTTTTTCTAGCGCAGTTGCCGGGGAGCATAGCTATATTTGTTTAGTCACTTGGGATTATTATCAATTTATCACTATGAAGAATCTGAAGGATGCTAAGACTAAGATATTTCCCTCTAGTACGAGGGGAGGTAAGAAACTGCCATCCAGTTCTGCTTTAGATTCACCTTCTGTTATAAGTAAACTTGCAACACAACCACATGTTATTAATTTTGATGTGTCGCAAGTTATTGATGATGCTACTTCTTCTATGGATAATGCTTATGATGATGCTAGTACCTTGCTTGATAATGATGATGTGCCACTTGGTGATTTTCTTGATAAACAAATTGCTAGAGTAATACAACATGATGTTGTTGAATCTGATGATGAGCTTGAAACTGAATCTTCTGAAACACCTGCTAGAACTAGCCCTCCTAGATATGAATTGCCTAAGGTACCGGAAGGTTATGTTATAAGTGAGGAGACAACTAGAGATATTCTTGCTTGCAGAGATAGAGATGATTTAGAGAAATTATTATGCAAGTATAAAGAAAATATCTGAATGCTAGAATGAAATGTGATCGTAAGTTTGCTACTTCACCTATCTTTATTGATGATAAGGATTATGAATTCTCTATCGACCCAGAGTTAATTACTTTGGTTGAATCTGATCCTTTCCATGGTTATGAAACTGAAACTGTTGTGGCACATCTTACTAAGTTGAATGATATAGCCACCCTTTTTACTCATGATGAGAAAACTCGCTACTACTTTATCCTCAAATTATATCTGTTCTCATTAAAGGGTGATGCTAAAGCTTGGTACAATACTCTTGCTCCTGGTTGTGTGCGTAGTCCCCGGGATGTGATTTATTACTTCTCTGAAAAATATTTCCCTGCTCATAAGAAACAAGTTGCTTTACAGGAAATATTTAACTTTGTGCAAACTGAAGAAGAGAGTCCCCCACAAGCTTGGGGGAGGCTTTGCCAGTCACTTAATGCTTTGCCTGATCATCCTCTTAAGAAAAATGAAATACTTGATATCTTCTATAATGGACTAACCAATGCTTCTAGGGATTTCCTAGATAGTTGTGCTGGTTGTGTTTTCAGGGAACGAACTGTTGGACAAGCTAAAGAATTATTGAATAACATATTGAAAAATTATGATGATTGGACTATTCATGAACCACCGCGTAAACCCACTCCGAAGAAGAGGGGTATATTATATCTCAGTCCTGAAGATATGAAGAGGCAAAGAAATCTATGAAGGAAAAAAGTATTAAAGCTGAGGATGTTAAAAATTTACCTCCTATTGAAGAAATACATGGGCTTAATACACCACCATTGCCTAAGGTGGTAGAGGTAAATTCTCTAATGAAGTTCAATGATAATGACAATCCTCACAATATGCACCCTAGTCAATGCCTTTATGAGTTTGAAAACTACATTAGAAAACAAGATCACTTCAATGCAAATGTTATGAAACAATTGAAATACAATCTGATATGATTGCTCGCTTGAGTGACTTGTTATTTAGAATATCAAATGATGTTAGAGGTGTTGGAAAACATGCTTCTATGGTTCAAACTCAGTTAGAACAAATTGCTAAATCACAAAGAGAATTGCTTGATGAAATGAATCATAATATACATGACTTTGCTGTTAGAGTTGCAACTAGAGGAGGTAAAATGACTCAGGAACCACTTTATCCTGAGGGACACCCAAAAAGAATTAAAAAAGATTCATAAAGAATTAACACTGATGCACCTAGTCCTTCTAGAAAGAAAAATAAAAAGAAAAATTATAGGACTTTGTATACTTCTAGTGAACCTGAAATAGAAAAACGTCCTGATAATGATAATGAAACTTCTATCTCTGATGCTGAAACTCAGCCTGGTAATGAACACTCAACTAGTGATAACAAAAAAGATAATGATGAGGTTCATGAAGACTCTCAACCAAATAATAATAAAGAATCAGATAATGATGTTGAGATAGAACTACCTGTTGATCTTGATAACCCACAACCTAAGAATAAAAGATATGATAAAAGAGACTTCATTGCTAGGAAACATGGTAAAGAAAGAGAACCTTGGGTTCAAAAACCAATGCCCTTTCCACCCAAGTCAACTAAAAAGAAAGATGATGAAGAATTTGAATGCTTTGCTAAAATGCTGAGGCCAGTCTTTTTGTGTACTCGCTTGACTGATATCTTGAAAATGCCTCCTTATGCAAAGTATATGAAAGACATCATCACAAATAAAAGAAAATACCGGAAGCTGAAATATCCACTATGCTTGATAATTATACTTTTAAAGATGGAGTACCTAAAAAACTTGCAGATACGGGAATACCAACTATACCTTGCTCTATCAAAAAGAATTATGTGAAAACTGATTTATGTGATTTAGGAGCTGGTGTTAGTGTTATGCCTTTCTCTTTATATAAAAGACTTGATTTGAATAAACTCACACTTAGTGAAATATCTCTGCAAATGGCTGACAAATCAACTGCCATGCCTATCGGTATCTGTGAGGATGTGCCCGTTGTTATTGCTAATGTTACTATTTTGACTGACTTTGTTATACTTGAGATGCCTGAGGACGACAACATGTCGATTATCCTTGGTAGACCCTTCTTGAATACTGCAGGGGGTGGTTATTGATTGCAATAAAAGAAAGGTCACTTTTCATATCAATGGTAATGAGCATACGGTGCACTTTCCGAAGAAACAATTCCAAGTGAATGGTATTAATGTTATTGAAAAATCTCTGACAATCACTATTGGAAGTTTTCAAATACCTCTACCTACTGTCAAAAAGAAATATGAAATGCTTATTGTTGGGGAAATGCATATCCCCATTGAGGTAACTTAGTGACTTACGAAAGTTCTTCGGTTTCATGCTAATCGAAAGTGGTTGTTAATAAGACCTGATCAACCTTATTAATGGATCATTTTTGAACGGTATGAAGTTGATGAATTTAGTAAGCACTACCTTCTGTCCCTACTTATTGTTTTATGTTTTTATTAGTTAAATAAAATAAAATGCCATGTTTTGTATGTTTTCTGAATTTCCCGTGCAATAGAGAAATGACCCAAAAATAGAAGTTCTCAGAATGCCCTGAAAATTTAATATGATTTTTTCTGAATATTTTTGAATTTCTGGTGCAAATAATATCAGAGGGAGGTGCACCAGGTGGGCACAACCCACCTGGGCGCACTAGGATCCCCAGGCGCGCCTTGGTGGGTTGTGGTCCCCACGTGCCCCCCTCACTTATCCCTTCACGCCACATCATCACTTACCTCCAGAAAATAAATCTCCATTGCTCTCTCTCCCGTGTTCTTGCCCTCAAACCCGCGGATTTCGATCTCTTTGCTCGAAGCCCCGTTTCCGAAACTGTTTCGGGGGATTGTTGCTTGGTATGTGACTCCACCGTTTATCCAATTAGTTTTTGTTTTAGTGGTTTATATTTGAATAATTAGCTACTCTTGGTGCTGCGGTAGATGAGCTTGCATGTTGAATTATAAGAGCTCTAAGTAGTTCGAATGCTTGCTTTAGCCTCTATGTGTCCCTATGAGTAGTTGCTACCAATTTTGTGAAGTTTTGTTGAGAAAATTTTGTGGGCTAATAAATTTCAGAATTTTTTTCATAGGAAAACCATGAATATCTTTAGGAAGTTTGGATCTAAGAAGAAATCCAAGGGTGTTATTGGGGAGTCATCTGATAGTGATCTCCATCCTCGGAGGTTGGCGGAGGTACGGCCGTGCGAATGGCCGCACACCCAGTTCATGGAAGAGGCTGCAATCCTTCAGGAGTTCACACAATATGCTGCTAATGCCGGCCTCACCGACTTCATCGCAGATGAGTGTGAACAGCACCAAATCCTCACAAAAATCTTTGTTCAAAGTTTTACTTTCCTTCCTAGGAATAATCCTCCTGAAGTGAGCTTTGATTTATATGCTGAAAACCATCAGATACCAGTCACTGAATTTTGTGACATATGCATGACCCCTTCTGATGGGAGTTTAGCCGAGCCTAGGCCGGTGGAGTTTGAGACCTTTTATCGCACCTTGACTGTGGGAGATGAGAGAGGGGTGTCAGCTGTCACCGCCGCTGGCTTGCATTTTCCTACTATTCATTACTTTATTCTTTTCATTGCAAAATGCTTGCTTGCTAGAGAGAAGGTGGGCGCACTCAGTTCACCAGACCTTGCTGGTTTACGCCGTGCATTGTAGGGCGACAACACTTATAGCTTGGGAGCTATTGTGGCTCGTCGCCTCCACATTAATAAATACAAGGGTAAAATACATGGTGGGATTTTTGCTACTCGTTTGGCGGCTCACTTTAATGTTGAGATACGCCATCATGACTACCCCCTGACCAAGGTTTACCTAGACCGTGCAGCCATGGATCACCACCATTTCACTGATAACAATTCTCCTGACATCCCTATTCCATATAACCTGGTTTTTAGCATTGAAACTCGTGATATTATTCCATTGCCTGCTCCTGCTTTGTTTGATTCTGTTGCCAAGGGCGGATATAGGATCATGCCTGCTGACATCATCGCCTACTAGAACGATCATGCTGCTGCAGAGGCCGAGGAGGAGCCTCAGCAGTGGGATGAGTGGATGCCCGCTCCTTAGTACCCCTACTACCATCCAGGCTACTGATCGACTAACAAGTTAGGCCAAAAGCCTAAGCTTGGAGGAGTACGTGTTTCCCACTGACACTATATTCATGTTCACTTATTCCATTAGTCGGTGTTCACACTTTTTATTGTATCATCCATGCTTAGATTTATTTTTCTTGCTTTCTTCTTGTGTGTTTGAAAAACATAAAAAAAGTTGTAGTTAGTTTACTTTCTATGCATGCTTAGTAGTAATATTAAAAAGAAAACCCAAAAATATTTCCTTGTTCTTCTTTTGCTTGTTGGGAGCTTTCCCGTGTAAATAGTTTTCCTCGTTTTTGCCTTTACCTTTTATTTGCTTGTTCAAGAAAACCAAAAACTCCAAAAATATTTCAGTGTGTTTTCTGAATTTCTTTTCTTTTTATTCGAGTTGTACCGAGGAGAAGACCACGATGAAAATGTTGAGTGGCTCTCATTTGAATAATTCTTGATCTAATAAAGAGCACATTTTACCTTGTCTTCTCCTGCTGAATAAAATGTTTGCAGATTCCAGTTTAGTCCATGAAACTCTTGCACTATTATTATTTTCGTATTGTTCGGTCGTGCAAGTGAAAGGCAATGATGACGACATTTGATGAACTGGCCGTGGCAGAGAGAAAATGGTATGAACTCGACTTGTTCTATTTGTGTAAATATGTTTAACCTGGTATCCATGATTCAGCGCATTATGATTAAACATGTTTGCAATGATAATAAGAGATTATAGTTTCTCGTGCCCTGCATAAGTAGCTGGGAGTGGATAATGATTTATCTTGGATATCAACATTGCGTTAAAATGATTGTGATGTAGTATGATGATATGGTATCCTCCTCTGAATGTTCGAGTGGCTTGACTTGGCACATGTTCATGGTGTTCATATCCTACTCATGCTAGTGTCCAATGTTACTTATGCATAACTGATGTCGCTTGAAGCTACGTCGGTATTTCCCCAAAGAGGAAGGGATGATGCAGCACAACGGTGGTAGGTATTTCCCTCAGACATGAAACCAAGGTTATCGAACCAGTAGGAGAACCAAGCAACACAACGTAAACAGCCCCTGCACACAGATAAAAAATCCTCGCAACCTGACGTGTAAAAGGGGTTGTCAATCCCTTTCGGGTACGGCGCCTCAAGATAGGCAAACACACGTGAGATAAAATTGTAGTAGATTGATAGATCGAATGCCAAATAAAATAAATAAGAATAAATGGCAGAAAGGTATTTTTGTATTTTTGGTTTAATAGATCTGAAAATAAATGCAAAGGAAAAGTAGATCACAAAGGCAAATAATATGAGAAAGAGACCCACGGGCCGTAGGTTTCACTAGTGGCTTCTCTCGAGAAAAATAACAAACGGTAGGTGAACAAAATACTGTTGGGCAATTGATAGAACTTCAAATACTCATGACGATATCCAGGCAATGATCATTATATATGTATCACGTCCAAGATTAGTAGACCGACTCCTGCCTGCATCTACTACTATTACTCCGCACATCAACCACTATCCAGCATGCATCTAGTGTATTAAGTTCATGGAGAAACGGAGTAATGCAATAAGAACGATGACATGATGTAGACAAGATCTATATATGTAGAGATAGACCCCATCATTTTATCCTTAGTAGCAACGATACATACGTGTCGGTTCCCCTTCTGTCACTGGGATCAAAGCACCGTAAGATCGAACCCACTACAAAGCACATCTTCCCATTGCAAGATAAATAAATCAAGTTGGCCAAACAGAACCCAAATATCGAAGAAGAAATACGAGGCTATAAGAAATCATGCATATAAGAGATCAAAGAAACTCAAATAACTTTCATGGATATAAAAACATAGATCTGATCATAAATGAAAGTGCAACTATCCCTGGCTGGTTTTGGTAATTCCTAACAACATATAGCTCATTGAGCTAATGCTATTTCAAGATAAATATTTCAGGAAAGCTCAATGATTGGCATGGCATGGATTAGGAATGTGGACCCCTCAAAATGCTAAGGACACATACTGGCTCAAGCTCAAGACTCTACATTTTACTTTTAGTGATCCAAGATCACATTGAGTCCATAGGAAAGCCAATAATATTAAAAGGGGATGAGGTGTTGCTTAATGGGTTACTTGCTCAAAATGCTTAGTGATATGCTCCAAAAACCCTCAACCACTTTCTCATATCCACAGATATCCCAAACCAAAAGTCAAACTCGGCCCCACCGAAACTTTCTATCCGGCGCCACCGAGTTCAGTTGTCATAGCCACTACCACAAAACCCTAGTCACTTCGGTCTCACCGATAGGGATCTCGGTCTCACCGAGATGGGATTGCAAACTCTCTGTTTCCCTTCGTAACGTTTCGGTCCAACCGAGATGAGCGATCGGTCCCACCGAGTTCGCAATGCAAACTCTCTGTTTCCCTTTCATAACGTTTTGGTCCAACTGAGATGAGCGAATCGGTCCCACCGAGTTTGCGTGACCAACTCTCTGTTAGCTTATTACCAAAATCGGTCCCACCGAGTTTGTGTAATTGGTCTCACCGAGATTACGTTATGCCCTAACCCTAATGAAATTGGTCCCACCGAATTGACATGTCGGTCCCATCGAAAATCCTAACGTTCACATTTTGAACTGAATCGGTCAGACCGAGTTTCATGTTTCGGTCCCACCGAGTTTGGCGATTTGTGTGTAACGGTTAGATTTTGTGTGGAGGCTATTTATACCCCTCCACCCACTCTTCATTCAAGGAGAGAGCCATTAGAACATGCCTACACTTCCATCATACATTTTCTGAGAGAGAACCACCTACTCATGTGTTGAGACCAAGATATTCCATTCCAACCATATGAATTTTGATCTCTAGCCTTCCCCAAGTTGCTTTCCACTCAAATCATCTTTCCACCAAATCCAAATCTGTGTGAGAGAGAGAGTTGAGTGTTGGGGAGACTATCATTTTGAAGCACAAGAGCAAGGAGTTCATCATCAACACACCATTTATTACCTTTTGGAGAGTGGTGTCTCCTAGATTGGTTAGGTGTCACTTGGGAGCCTCCGACAAGATTGTGGAGTTGAACCAAGGAGTTTGTACGGGCAAGGAGATCGCCTACTTCGTAAAGATCTACCCTAATGAGGCAAGTCCTTCGTGGGTGATGGCCATGGTGGGATAGACAAGGTTGCTTCTTCGTGGACCCTTCATGGGTGGAGCCCTCCATGGACTCGTGCAACTGTTACCCTTCATGGGTTGAAGTCTCCACCAACGTGGATGTACGATAGCACCACCTATCAGAACCACGCCAAAAATCTCCGTGTCTACAATGTGTTTGCTCCCTCTAATCTCCTCCCTTTACCTTCATGTGCAAAGTTTTACATTCCGTTGCTGTACTCTTAGACTTGCATGTGTAGGTTGGTTGCTTGACTAGTGCTAAGTTGTTAAAATCTGCCAAGACTTAAAATTGGGAAAAGGCGAGATTTTTATTTGGTCAAGTAGTCTAATCAACCCCCCTCTAGACATACTTTCGATCCTACAAGTGGTATCAGAGCTACAGTCTCCATATGCCTTGATTTCCATAGCTTTTGGTGATCATAGCTTGGTTTCACAACCTAGGAGAGTATGTCGTCTAGCGAGGGAAATTACCACCGTAGAGGTACTTACTTTGATGGTACTAATTTTTCTAGTTGGAAGCATAAGATGAAAATGCATTTTCTTGGACATAACCCCGTCGTTTGGGCTATTGTGTGTATTGGCTTGCAAGATGAATTCTTTGATGGGAGAGAACCGAACCGTGAAGCTACCGCGGAAGAGTTGAAGATGTTGCAATACAATGCTCAAGCTTGTGATATTCTCTTCAAGGGATTGTGCCCTGAAGAATTCAACAAAATCAGCCGTCTTGAGAATGCAAAGAAATTTTGGGATACTTTGGTTGATATGCACGAAGGTACCGACTCCGTCAAGGAATCCGAATTGGATGTGCTTCAAAGTCAACTTGACAAGTTCAAAATGAAGGATGGTTAAGGTGTCGCTAAAATGTACTCTAGGCTTGCTCTCATCACAAATGAGATTGCCGGCTTGGGAAGTGA
Organism: Aegilops tauschii subsp. strangulata; assembly: GCF_002575655.3. Lineage (NCBI taxonomy): Eukaryota > Viridiplantae > Streptophyta > Magnoliopsida > Poales > Poaceae > Aegilops > Aegilops tauschii. The sequence continues at coordinate 383,141,454 of NC_053039.3, read as the reverse complement.
AGAGATGACCGATAGATTCATCATCAAGAAGATCCTAAGAGCGTTGGATGGAAAATATGATACCGTGTGCACATTGATCCAAATGATGCCCAATTACAAAGATCTCAAGCCAACGGATGTCATTGGAAGAATTGTTGCTCATGAGATGTCACTCAAGGATAAGGAAGAGCTTCACAACAAGTCAAGTGGTGCTTACAAAGCCTCATGTGATGCTCCCACATCATCAAGTGAGAAACAAGCCTTCAATGAAGAATTGATCCTAATGGTGAAGAATTTCAACAAGTTCTACAAGAGTAGAAGCAAGGAAAGAAGTTCCAAGTCAAGGTACTACAATGACAAGAGATCTTCAAGTCGTGAATGTAATTGCTACAATTGTGGAAGACCCGGACACTAGTCCAATGAGTGTATGGCTCCCTACAGAAGAAGAGAGGATTCTCCTAAAACCAGAAGTATAAGAGAAGAATCACCACCAAGAGAGAGAAGGAGTAGAGATGATCGTTATGAACGAAGAACCCCTCGGAGAAGCAAGGATTCGGAAAGGAAGGACAAACCATCAAAGAGCTACACCAAACCAAGACATCAAGCTCACGTTGGTGAATGGGTATCTGGCTCCGACTCCGACCATCACTCCGACTCCGAATATACTCAAGATGAAGGTGTTGCCGGTCTAGCACTTGTGTCAACCAACTCCTACGGCATATTTGACTCACCAAATGAAGGAATTGGAAGATGCTTCATGGCTAAAGGCCCAAAGGTATCACACCCCGAGTATGTTGATTTCAATAGTGATGAAGATGATTTGCTAGGAGATGATGATTTACTTGTTGACAACTCTAGTTATGAGAACTATGATGAACTTGCTATTAATCATGATAATCAAGATAAAACGAATGATGATGATAAAAAGGAGATTGAGCGTCTAACTAAAGAACTAAACACTCTTAAGTTAGCTCATGAAACTACCTTGGAAGATCATCGAGAACTTTTAAAGACTCATGAGAAGTTTCGCTTTGAAAAGCTCAACCTTGAGCAAGAGCATGAGTTCTCAAAATCAATCAATGATGATCTTCGCAAGAAAAGTTCTTCTTACATTGCCAAGCATTTACTCTTGTCTACTTACATGCCACAAGTTAAATCTAGCAACAAGAGTAAGAAAGATTCTTCATCTAGTAGTAACAATAACCATGTTAAATCCAATATTGTTGCTTCTAGTAGTTCTCTTGATTCCACTAATGATTCTCTTAGCCATGTTACACTTGAGCAAGAAAATAGCTTACTGAAGGGAATTATAGAGAAAGGTGTTTACAAGAGCCTTGCCGGAAGTAAGAAATTTGAGGAAATTGTACGCAAGCAAGGAAGACACCGGAAGAATCAAGGTGTTGGTTTTGAACAAAAATTCAATGCCAATGGAATTGAGTGGGAGGAAGATCAATACCCCAAGACAAAGTTTGTTCCTCAACAAGAGAAGTATGATCATACTTCTTTCCAAGGAACACAAGCTCGAGATGATCTTCCACCACAAGACCACAATAAAAAAAGGCAAGGACAAGCTTCAAGAGGAGATTGATGCATTTGAACAAGGTCCCAAGGCCTTGGTCAAGTGGGTTCCCAAGACTACATCAAGTTCTACTTCATTAAGTACGACTACAACTCCACGGATTCCCATCAAGATGGTGTGGATCCCGAAGAAGAAAAACTAGAGAGTTCTTGAGGGTGACTCCGCCAACATACTTCACTCATATTCTTTGGCGAGGACAAGTGCAAACAACTTCCACATCTTGCACTAGTTCAAGGAGTCACAAACCCTCTTGTTGGTAAGGCAAGGGACAAGGTAACCTAATGCTTTCATGGACATCACTCTATGTCTATGGATATCCTTGTTTGTTCCTTGTGGGACTAACCCGTGTAGGTATTGAAAGTGCAACTCACTCCAATGGATTGCTCCAAATGATCTACATCAACATTGAGCGTCCACATCTTCAACACCTACATGAAGTCATCATCGACAAAACCCAAGGTTAGTTCATCCCTCTTAGGGACGATATCACATTTAGGGGAGCTTTACTCTACTCAATTGAGCTAAAGCAACTCTAATGATGTGAACACAACAATGCTTTATGTAAAAGTGGTAACCCCACTTGTGCTTAAACGATGAGTATGACCTATGATCAAATGTTTTCATTTGACTCCTAAGTCAATATACTCATATATAGATGACTTAGTCATCGCCAATTGCTTGATAGATGCTAGAGTGTTTGTGCATGCTTTGTCACATATTTCATTTGCCATTTTATTGTGTGAGCATGTTGGTTGCATATTTTACTCATTCGAGGACATCCATTTGTTGTTTTGATTGTTTGGCTTTTTCTCTTTTGCCAAATGGATGGACAAGAATGCCTAAGAACACCCTCTAGCTATCTATGCTCTTCTCGTTTCAAACTCTATTCATGCTACATCACAAAGTTTGATTATGTCAGATTTGAACCACTCTGTGTGAGGAACACTCGGAGTCCCCGATTCGTCATAGACTTAAACTTTCAAAACCTCTCTGTGTATTTCGGTCGGACCGATTCATTCCTTTCGGTCATACCGAGTTCATAGAGTTGATCTAGGTTTTCAATCTCGGTGCAACCGATTTGAACTCTTCGGTCACACCGACTTGTAGTAACCGCTTGCGATTCTGCATCTTGGTGCCACCTAGTTGTTCCACTCGGTAACACCGATAGGGTCAGGATATATAAACCCACGGGTGAGATTTTGGAAATTTCTTCAAAAACCTCTCGGCCGGCGCATATCCTGCTCTGCCTCCTCGGGTCTCCGGATCATCTCCTCGCCGCCAGCGACCTCCCGCCGCTGGTTTCCATCGCTGTCAACGGGAATCTGCTCTGCCGTTGTCGGCGTAGCGAACCTCCGCCGAACTAGGGTATGGTTCGACTCTATGTGCTAATTCCTTAACTCCGATTCATAGCACATTGCTTTGCCATGATCTTTACCACGTATGCAAACAATCTATCCACAGAAAACATCCCTTAGGTTAAATTTGATTTGAAAATTTAGGGTTAGGTCTCCGCCGAACTCATCTCGGACTGACCGAGTTGGAGAAATCGGTCTCGCCGATTTGGCTTAGGCCATTGCACATGCGTTTTCGGTCTGACCAAAAATTGCAAATCGGTGCGACCGAGTTCGACTCTCTGTGAAACCCTAGCAATCTCGGTGACACCGAACTGTGACTCGGTCTGACCGAGTTTACTAGTTTAGGCTCCAAAAGTTGCTTCGGTATCACCAAGTTTGACAAATCGGTAGCTCCGAAATGCTTTCTGTGGAGAACTAAAACTAAGTTTTTAAGTCATCTGTAAACTCGTGATGCTCATCCACTCTACCTCATCTACATCGATTCACAGGGTCCGTTGTCAGTGAGTTTGCTAAGATGTCTGACCAGAGTGACAGTCAAAACAGATCAGAGGAACAAGTGCAATTGAGTGAGGGTTCAGATCCGTCAAGCAGCTATGATGAGGGCAGCAGGAGCACACCTAGTAACTTTCCCAAGGCAGCCACTAGAGCTAGGAAGAAGAGAACCTCACACTCAGAGGATGAGGACTATGTGGCTGTTGAGGATGAGGCCACCTCAAAGAAGAAAGTGCTGAAGAAGGAGTATGGCACAACTGCTGCAACAAAGCCAGGGTTGAACAAGAAGGCACCTGCCAAGAGAATTCCAATGTCAAAGCCAAGGAAGGTTCCAACGGGAGAGACAATGAAATTCACCATAGGATCAGATGATGGTGAAGCAGTAGGAGATGACAAGAAAAAGAAGAGGGCAAGAACCACTACTGCAAAAGTTCTTGGAAAGTCAACTATGGTTAGAGATTCAGAAGAAGAAGAAGAAGAAGAAGAAGAGGATGTTGCACCAGCACCCAAAGCTCGGAAGCTTATGGGAGATGCTATATATCAAGTCAGGAGTTGCTCCATCAAAGTCCAAGACTGCTCCCAAAGCAAAAGCTCAAGCTCAGAAGCCCACTAAGCCTAAGAGGAACACTTGAAACATTCCTGCAGAAGAGAAGAAAAAGGCCCCAGTGCCTCAAGCTGAAGAAGAGGATGATGAGTCTCTTGTTTTGAGAAAGCTGAAACCCAAGATTCCAGACCACAATGATGCTCATCCAGTGGCTGAGGACATGCACATTAGAAAAGATGCTGGACTGAGATTGTGGAGACAGTCTGATCCCTATGCTGTGAGGAGGAGGACTGCAGTTGACTACAGGTTTCATACAAAAGAACATCAAGACTTCTATGATACCATTCTGCTTGACAAGAAGCCAATTGTCTATGACATGAGATGGGTTGATTGGGAATTCATCAAGGAGAATGAAGATCACTTCCCAGGAGTATATGACAGCTTCAAAGCATGTGGAGTAGATAAGTTTGTTGGCAGAAGCTCACAAAATGGAATGATGAGCTAATCATGCAGTTTTATTCCACTGCTCACTTCTATCCAGATGGGAAGATAGTAGGGATGTCTGAAGGTACAAGGTACCAATCTACTGTTGAAGAATGGGCTGGATTGATCAATGCTCCATAAGAACATGAGGATGACTTGGATGTGTATGCCAAGAAGAAGAAAGACCACAACACTATGGCTAACATGTACAAAGAGATCCCTGATAAAGCTTTGGAGACACACAAGCTTGGGTTTGTACATTATTTGTTGTCTGGTTTTCCTACCATCAACAACATCCTAAGGCACACCTTGCTACCCAAGTCAGGAGATCACAAGATGATCAGAGGACATTCCATCAATCTGTTGCAAATCTTTGATGTTCCTCAAAAATTCAAAGTCATGAGCCTGATTGTAGAGACAATCAAGAGGACAGCTGCTGACCAAAAGAGGAGTTGTGGGTATGCTCCACATATTCAGGAGCTCATCAATTCTAAGATGGGCACATGAACATACTTGTTGGACAAAGAGCATTTACCCTTGCTCCCTGAGTTTGAAGATAATGAAGTTATCATGACTGAGAATGAACCTTCATCAGCTCAAGCACAAGAGAAGAGAGCTAAAGCTAAGGCAGACAAAGCTACAAGGATGCCAAGTGTTGAGGAAGCATCTCAAGTTTTCCTGAAGAGCAAACAAGATCAGTTTGGATATCTGATTCAAGCTACCTTGAGGATTGAGAAGGGATTGGCCACAGTGACTCAGAATGAGGAGAGTTTGGAGAGGATCATAGAGACAAAATTTTATGATCTTGATCTGAAGGTTACTGATATACAAACAGTAGTTGAGCAGCTCCAGGAGGAAGCAGAAGAGAAGAAGGGGAAGGCTACTACTGATGCTTTTCAGCGAGTGCCTATAGGTCAGAGGTCTGCTGTAGTGCCTGTACCAGATGCTAGAGCTACATTGTCAGCACCAGCCGCTATAGCTGCCACCTCCAACAGCCACTCCACCAGCTCCAACTACATCAACAGATGCCTTCGTCCTTGGAGTTCTCTCTACACCACCTCCCGAAGACCAAGCCTAAGAGACGCATAGCACTATGCATTTTCAAACTTTTTGGTAACTTGTTGCCAAAGGGGGAGAAGTGCATAGATCATAGGCTTCGAGAGAGAGTGTTTTACCTCTTTGTCTCTCTTGCTTTTGGTTGAAATTTTTGTGTTCTTGGTTGATACTCTATGTCTGTGTGAGATACTTGTTTGATCATGTGTTTGATCATATGCTACTTTAATGCTTGCTTGGATGATGTTATATCTTATATCTTTAATATGATCATTCACTTTGCTTGGTGATGAGTGCATGCTTTTCATTTCTATCATTTTGAGCGCTCCACCAAGATGTATGTGACATGGAAGAGTGACCCATGATCCCAATCGATTGTGCATTTGCATTCAAAAGTAAATTTTAAATAATGCACAAATTTAGGGGGAGCTCTTGCTTATCACATACTTCTCAAAGCAACGATGTACTTCAATCTTATTATCAGTTGTCGAAGCTTTGATCTATATGTTGTCATCAATTACCAAAAAGGGGGAGATTGAAAGTGCAACTATCCCTGGGTGGTTTTGGTAATTCCTAACAACATATAGCTCATTGAGCTAATGCTATTTCAAGATAAATATTTCAGGAAAACTCAATGATTGGCATGGCATGGATTAGGAATGTGGACCCCTCAAAATGCTAAGGACACATATTGGCTGAAGCTCAAGACTCTACATTTTACTTTTAGTGATCCAAGATCACATTGAGTCCATAGGAAAGCCAATACTATTAAAAGGGGATGAGGTGTTGCTTAATGGGTTACTTGCTCAAAATGCTTAGTGATATGCTCCAAAAACCCTCAACCACTTTCTCATATCCACATATATCCCAAACCAAAAGTCAAACTCGGCCCCATCGAAACTTTCTATCCGGCGCCACCGAGTTCAGCTGTCATAGCCACTACCACAAAACCCTAGTCACTTCGGTCTCACCGATAGGGATCTCGGTCTCACCGAGATGGGATTGCAAACTCTCTGTTTCCCTTCGTAACGTTTCGGTCCAACTGAGATGAGCGATTGGTCCCACCGAGTTCGCAAAGCAAACTCTCTGTTTCCCTTTCGTAACGTTTCGGTCCAACCGAGATGAGCGAATCGGTCCCACCGAGTTTGCCTGACCAACTCTCTGTTAGCTTATTACCAAAATCGGTCCCACCGAGTTTGTGTAATCGGTCTCACCGAGATTACGTTATGCCCTAACCCTAATGAAATCGGTCCCACCGAATTGACATGTCGGTCCCACCAAAAATCCTAACGTTCACATTTTGAACTGAATCGGTCAGACCGAGTTTCATGATTCGGTTCCACCGAGTTTGGTGATTTGTGTGTAATGGTTAGATTTTGTATGGAGGCTATTTATACCCCTCCACCCACTCTTCATTCAAGGAGAGAGCCATCAGAACATGCCTACACTTCCATCATACATTTTCTGAGAGAGAACCACCTACTCATGTGTTGAGACCAAGATATTCCATTCCAACCATATGAATCTTGATCTCTTGCCTTCCCCAAGTTGCTTTCCACTCAAATCATCTTTCCACCAAATCCAAATCTGTGAGAGAGAGTTGAGAGTTGGGGAGACTATCATTTTGATCCTACAATAAACTCAAAGTTCATCGATCCCAACAAACACACCGCAAAAGAGTTACATCATATGGATCTCCAAGAGACCATTGTATTGAGAATTCAGCGAGAGAGAGAAAGCCATCTAGTTACTAACTACGGGCCCGAAGGTCTACAAAGAACTACTCACACATCATCGGACAGGCACCAATGGAGGTGGTGAACCCCATCCGAGATGGTGTCTAGATTGGATCTGGTGGTTCTGGACTCTGCGGCGGCTGGATCAATATTTCGTCGACGTGCCTAGGGTTTCTGGAATATAGGCGGTCTGAGGGGCACCCGAGGTGGGCACAACCCACCAGGGCGCGCCTAGGCCTCCTGGCGCGCCCTGGTGGGTTGTGCTCTCCTCAGAGCACCCCCCCCCCAGGCGCAGCCAGGGCCCGTTATGTTCCTTCTGGTCCAAAAATATCTCTGTAAAGTTTCGTTGCGTTTGGACTCCGTTTGATATTGATTTCATGTGATGTAAAAAAACATGCAGAAAACAGCAACTAGCACTTGGCACTATGTCAATAGGTTAGTACCAAAAAATGATATAAAATGACTATAAAATTATTATAAAACATCCAAGATTGATAATATAACAGCATGGAACAATAAAAAATTATAGATACATTGGAGACTTATCAGCATCCCCAAGATTAACTCCTACTCGTCCTCGAGTAGGGAAGTGATAAAAACAGAATTTTTTGATGTGGAATGCTGCCTAACATGTCATATCATATTCTTTCTTTATAGCATGGACATTTGGACTTTCATATTGTTCAAAGCAATAGCTAGTTTTCACATGATAATTTAAATACTCAAGCATATCAACAAGCAACCATGTCTTTCAAAATATCAACGCTAAAATAAGTTATCCCTAGCCCATCATGCTCAACCATTGATCCATTTATGAAACACTCGCATATTAGCTACACCCAATACTCAAGTAAGATCATATTGGCTCCTAGTTGGTGCTTTTATAAGAGAAGATGGAGACCCAAATTCAAAAATAAAAATTGCATAAAGTAAAAGAAAGGCCCTTCGCAGAGGGAAGTAGGGATTTGTAGAGGTGCCAAAGCTCAAAGCGAAAAACTTAGAGATAAAAACATTTTGGGAGGTGTATCCTTCCCACCAATGAAAACGACTTAGAGTTCCCAACACTTTCCATGCTATATATATCATAGGCGGTTCCCAAACAGAAAATAAAGTTATTCCTTTTTCAACCATACTTTCACTTTCCATGGCTAGCCATATCCACGGTTGCCTTCCATACCAACACTTTCCAAGGAATTTATTATTTGACAACATAAAGTAAATTCATTTTTCATTTCGGGACTGGGCATCCCTAATACCTTTGCCTTACTCTCGTGCAATGACAAGTGAATAAACACTCATCTTGAGAATAACACATCTAGCATGGAAAATATTAGCCACCCCTCACCGCTCCGCGAGCAAAACGAACACACAAAAGAGAAGTTTATTTTGAAAATTAGAGATGGCACATACAAATTTTCTTAGAACGGCAAAAGAATACCGCATATAGGTAGATATAGTGGACTCATGTGGCAAAACTGGTTTAAAGGATTTTTGATGCACAAGTAGAGATCATACTTAGTGCAAAATGAAGGCTAGCAAAAGATTGAGAAGCGACGAACCAAGAACCGGATAATCTCATAAGCGAGCATTAATCATAATTAACACCGACTAATGCACCACAAGTTGGATATAATTTCATTGCATGACTATTGACTTTCGTGCTTGCATAGGGCATCATAAACCTTAACACCAATATTCTTACTAAAGCACAATTACTCATCAACATAACTCACATATCACATCATCATATCTCAAAACTATTACTAAGAATCAAGTTTACTTTGTCCAATGATCTTCATGAAAGTTTTTATTATATCCTTCTTGGATATCTATCACTTTGGGACTAATTTTCATGTGTTGCTTTTCATAAGCTCAAACAACTATAAGTGAAGATCATGAGCATAAATTTTTCTTTCTCTCAAATTAATTTAAGTGAAGCAAGAGAGAATTTCTTGAAATTTTTACTAACTCTCAAATATTTCTAAATAAAGCAAGAGAGCATTTCTTCAAAAATACTAAAGCACACCATGCTCAAAAAGATATAAGTGAAGCACTAGACCAAGTCCATAGCTCATAAAAATTTAAGTGAAGCATAGAGAGCAATTCTAACAAGTAATGACATGATTTTGGCTCTATCAAATAGGTCTGTCCAGCAAGGGATCAAGACTTAAAACACAAAATAAAACAAGCAAAGACTCATATCATACAAGACGCTCCAAGCAAAACACATAGTATGTGATGAATAAAAATATAGCTTCGAGTAAAATACCGATGGTCGTTAGAAGAAAGAGGGGATGCCGCTCAGGGGCATCCCCAAGCTTAGTTGGTTGCTCATTTTTGGATAATAGCTTGGGATGCTGGGGCATCACCAAGCTTAGGCTCTTCTACTCCTTATTCCTTCATCCATCGTAAGATAACCCAAAACTTGAAAACTTCAATCACACAAAACTCAACAAAACCTTCATGAAATCCGTTAGTGTAAGAAAGCAAACCACTACTATAAGTGTTGTGTCAAACCAATTCATATTTTATTTTTGCATTATATCTACTGTATTCCAACTTTTCTATGGCAAAACTCATCAAAGAAAACCATAGAGCCATCAAAATAAGCACACGACGCAAAGAAAACAGAATTTGTCAAAACAGAACAGTCTGTAGCAATCTGACTATTTAGAAAACTTCTGGAACTCAAAAAATTCTGAAAAATTAGGACGACCTGAGAAATTTGTATATTAATCTTCTGCAAAAATAATTGGTATTTTATCGCTCTCTGGTAAAAAATAAGAATTGTTTTCATGAGCGCAAAAGTTTCTGTTTTTCAGCAAGATCAAACAACTATCACCCAAGAAGATCCTAAAGGCTTTACTTGGCACAAACACTAATTAAAACACAGAAAACACAATCATAACAGTAGCATAATTGCTCAAACACACAAGAATAGAAAGCAAAAAAGCAAAATTAAATTTTATTCATTGGGTTGCCTCCCAACAAGCGCTATAGTTTTACGCCCTTAGCTAGGCATAAAGCAAGGATCTAGATTTTGTTATCTTTGGTTCGAGATCCATAAGATTCCCTCATGATTGTTTCATATGGTGGCCTAATTCTTCTCCTAGGGAAGTGTTCCATACCCTTCCTCAGAGGAAATTGGAACTTAATATTGCCTTCTTTCATATCAATCACGGCACTGATAGTGCGTAAAAACAGTCTACCAAAAATAATAGGACAAGACGGATTGCAATCAATATCAAGAACATTAAAATCTATGGGCACATAATTACTATTTGCAAGAATAAGCACATCATTAATTCTTCCCATAGGCTTTTTAGTAGTAGAATCCGCCAAGTGCAAATTTAAAGAACAATCTTCAAGATCAGTAAAACCAAGCACATCACATAAAGATTTCGGAATTGTAGAATCACTAGCACCCATGGCACATAAAGCAAAAAATTCATAATTTTTAATCTTGACTTTGATAGTAGGTTCCCACTCATCATCCAATTTTCTAGGAATTGATACTTCTAATCGCAATTTTTCTTCAAAAGCTTTCATCATAGCATCAACAATATGTTTAGTAAAAGCTTTATTTCGTTCATAAGCATGGGGTGAATTTATCATGGATTGCAACAAAGAAATACAATCAATCAAAGAGCAACTATCATAATTAAAGTCTTTGTAATCCAAAAGAGTGGGCACATCACTAGCTAAAGTTTTGACCTCTTCAAACCCACTTTTATCAATTTTCTCAATAATATTTTCACCCTCCGAAATACTGGGACGCCTTCTACCTAAAGTTGACTCTTCTCCAATCCCTTTTTCATAAATCTTAACTTTACTAAACAAGGAATCAATAGAAGAAACACCAATGATTTTAAGATCTTCATCACTTTTGCGAAAGAAATCACTAGAAAACGCTTTTTCTAAAAATTCTCTTTTAGCTCTAAGCATAGCGGTTCTTTTCATCCATAGAAACATAAAGAGCTTTAATTGATTCATCTACTTTAGGCACAAAAAATTTCATCTTGAGATTTTCCACATCATGAGCAATTCTATCAACACTTCTAGACAAATCATCAATCTTACTCAACTTTTCCTCTATGGAAGTGTTGAAAACCTTTTGCGTGTTGATAAATTCTTAAATATTGTTCTCAAGATCAGAGGTGTTCCTATTATTATTATTATAAGATTGATTTCCGTAGTAATTACCATAATTATTAGAGGAATTACTAGGAAAAGGCCTAGGATTAAATTACCTCTATAAGCATTGTTGTTGAAATTATTTCGAGAGATAAAATTCACATCTGTGGCATCACTATTTTGCTCAATCAAAGTAGACAAAGGCATATCATTAAAATCAATAGGAGCACTTTTACTAGCAACCAATTTCATAAGAGCATCAACTTTTTCACTCAAAGAAGAAATTTCTTCAACCGAATTAACTTTTTTGCTAGTAGGAGCTCTTATGGTATGCCATTGTGAATAATTCGCCATGATATTATCAAGAAATTTGGTGGCTTCACCCAAAGTAATTTCCATAAAAGTACCATCCGCGGCGGAATCTAAAAGATTACGAGAAACAAAATTCAATCCCTCATAAAAAAATTGTATGATCATCCAAAGATTTAACCCATGAGTTGGACAATTCCTTAGCATCATTTTCATCCTTTCCCAAGATTGTGCAACATGCTCATGTTGAAGTTGCTTGAAATTCATAATCCGTGTTCTAAGGGAAATAATTTTCGCGGGCGGAAAATACTTAGTGATAAAAGCATTTTTGCACTTATTCCAAGAATCGATACTATTGCGAGGCAAAGAAGAGAACCAACTTTTTGCAGAATCACGCAAAGAAAACGGAAATAATTTCATCTTCACCACATCATTGTCCACATCTTTTTTTCTTTTGCGTATCACATAATTCCACTAAGGTATTAAGATGGGACGCGACATCCTCATTAGGAGTGCCGGAAAATCGATCTTTCATAACAAGATTCAGCAAAGCAGTATTAATATCACAAGACTCCGCACTAGTGGCGGGAGGAGCAATCGGAGTGCCAATAAAATCATTGTTGTTGGTATTTGAGAAATCACATAACTTGGTGTTCTCTTGAGTCATGATGACTACACAACAAGATTGCACTCAAAAACAGATCCGGCAGGAAAACCATGAACGGAAAAAGAGGGGCGAATAAAATGGCAATTTTTTGTGAAGTGGGGGAGAGGAAAATGGCAAATAATGTAAATTGAGAGGAGATGAGATTTGTGATTAGGAACCTGGTATATGTTGAAGATCCTCCCCGGCAACGGCGCCAGAAAATCCATTTGATGTCGCTTGAAGCTACATCGGTATTTCCCCAAAGAGGAAGGGATGATGCAGCACAGCGGCGGTAGGTATTTCCCTCAGATATGAAACCAAGGTTATCGAACCAGTAGGAGAACCAAGCAACACAACATAAACAACCCCAGCACACAGAAAACAAATCCTCGCAACCCGACGTGTAAAAGGGGTTCTCAATCCCTTTCAGGTACGGCGCCTCAAGATAGGCAAACGGACGTGAGATAAAATTGTAGTAGATTGATAGATCGAACGCCAGATAAAATAAATACGAATAAATTGCAGCAAGGTATTTTTGTATTTTTGGTTAATAGATCTGAAAATAAATGCAAAGGAAAAGTAGATCGCAAAGGCAAATAATATGAGAAAGAGACCCAGGGCCGTAGGTTTCACTAGTGGCTTCTCTCGAGAAAAATAACAAACGGTGGGTGAACAAATTATTGTTGGGCAATTGATAGAACTTCAAATAATCATGACGATATCCAGGCAATAATCATTATATAGGCATCACGTCCGAGATTAGTAGACCGACTCCTCCCTGCATCTACTACTATTACTCCACACATCGACTGCTATCCAGCATGCATCTAGTGTATTAAGTTCATGGAGAAACGGAGTAATGCAATAAGAACGATGACATGATGTAGACAAGATCTATCTATGTAGAGATAGACCCCATCATTTTATCCTTAGTAGCAACGATACATACGTGTCGGTTCCCCTTCTGTCACTGGGATCAAGCACTGTAAGATCGAACCCACTACAAAGCACCTCTTCCCATTGCAAGATAAATAGATCAAGTTGGCCAAACAAAACCCAAATATCGGAGAAGAAATACGAGGCTATAAGCAATCATGAATATAAGAGATCAAAGAAACTCAAATAACTTTCATGGATATAAAAAGATAGATCTGATCATAAACTCAAAGTTCATCGATCCCAACAAACACACCGCAAAAGGGTTACATCATATGGATCTCCAAGTGTAGCGACCCGACCTCAAACGGTCAAGTCTCTATGCTTCAGTGTCATCCCTGGATCGGTAATGCTGACACACACAGTACTCGAAGGATTTATAACAGAGTAGCATTCACACACTTATTATATCGAATGTCTCAAAAGAGAACTTATTACAATAAATATGGCTTAAGGCCATCTAATACGATAACAGCGGAAGGCTTGGAAGATAAAGTGAGTCCATCAACTCCAACGGTATAGCTGAGCTGCACGGCAACGACCTAGCGAACCTTACTCTTCGTCTGAAAAGTCTGCAACATAATACGTTGCAGCCCGAAAACGGGTCAGCACATGGAATATGCTGGCAATATAACACAGTAGAGCAAGAACAGAATAATGCTATCACTACATGCATATTTGGCTGGTGGAAAGCTCTATGGTTATAGTTTTTGCGAAAAGCCAATTTTTCCCTACAACAAAGGAATAAGTTTTATTTTAACTATCATGGTAGTTGAAACATCATTGAGAAGGTTCCTCCAACTCAATCCCAATTAAAGTAATTATCAACCCAACAATATTAATTTAGAGTGATGAGATACTTAGGATACTCCAAGTACTAGATACTCAAGATTGTCCATAACTGGGGACACGGCTAACCATGATTAGATTGTACACTCTGCAGAGGTTTGCGCACTTTTCCCCACAAGACTCGATCTTCTCCATTGGATTTCTCGCACTACAAGGTGTTTGAGAAACGGATGACCGAGACACAGCCTTTCCGAAACATTAACTCTTTACTCCGGGCAGACCATACCAAACCTACGTCCCTCTACCTGCTGATCCACCTCTTCAAGAGCTCATGCAACTTACTCAACTATGCTAGAGCCCATAATAGCTTGTGGCTGCACACGGAAGTTTCTAGCATGAAATTATCTCAGTTCCCTTTGAGCCTGGGTGGCAGACCTTAGGATGATCACACGGGTACTCCGGGATATCCTAGGACAACACTGGATTCTCCAGGTGCCCGACAAGCAATCCACCCAGATGTGTATTAAAGTTGCCACCTTAAGTTGAACCATTAATTAACCATCTCACATCTGTCATGGATACACTCAAACCCAATCCACGTCTACGAGCATAGCATAGCAATATAAGCAATACGTAGAAGTAACTCCCAAGGTTTGAATATAACAGGGCAATAGGTTCCACCTCATCAACTACTTCCCAACCCACATGTTAATCACATCCTAATCATGCAATGTTTGAGGATTGGAACTAATGCATAAAAACTGGGTATGAAAGAAGTATGATTAATGTGTTATTTGCCTTGCTGACGATCCGCAAAACCTAGGGACTCGTAGTAGCACGCTTCGCACTCCGGGAATTCTATCGCAAACAAACAATAGCATACATTAGCAATCAAGCAAAGACGCACGGGCAAAACTCAAATAAGAAGAATTTACTAGAAAGTTCAACTTAAGAACTCCGGTCTGCAAAAAGAATCAAATCAAACGGAGCAACGAAACTCAAATTGCGAAAGAAATAAGATCCATTTACTAATCTGAACTAAAGTCAAATTTTACAGTACCAAAATCTTGTCAAGTTGGTTAAACAAAAAGAGGGTTTCGAGACGAAGATCTAGGCGCTTGAATCGCCTGATTCCGATAAACGAGCGAAAAGATAAACTAAAACGAAAATCGGATCAGAAATCGCGATCGAAAACGATCGCGGAAAATTCGAGAAAAAGAAAAACTGATGAACAGGCTAACGAACGAACGCTTGTCTGCGGTTAAACAGTGAAAACCGTTCGTTAAAACGAAAATAAAACGGGCGTTCGCTAAATAATTAAACCGAAAATAAACCGAACCGGATCTATATAAAAAAAACGGATCTAGGGTTTCAAAAAAAAGGGTTTTCTAACGAAAACCGAGGTGGCTACCTCGGGTCCGGCGAGGTCCGGCATCTCCGGCGTGGCGGGCGGCAGCGGCAGCGGCGCTGGGTGGCGGCGGCGGCTACGGAGCGGGGCGGAGGCGGCTGTGCGGGCGGCGGCGGTGGCGGGATTAGGGTTAGGGCGCGGGTGGCGGCTAGGCTGGCTCGGGGCTCAGGGTCTCGGGCTTTAAAGGCCGGCCCGAGGAGTCCTGGCCGGTTACGGCCCGGAGTCGGTTCACTTTTTTTTTTAAATAATTCTGACGTGCAGAAAAAGAAAGAATAGAAATACTAAACGGACTCCAAAAATCCCGAAGTAAATTTTCCCCGTCCGCTAAAAATAGGCCGGACAAGGTGAACATTTATTTGGGCCTAAAATGCAATTTTGAAAAATGCATATTTTTCCTAATTCAAATAAAATAGCGAAAAACTCCGAATAAAATCCAAAATTTGATTTTAATATTTTTCCTCCAATATTTCATTTATTTTGGAGAAGTCATATTATCTCCTCTCATATATTTGAATACGAAATATTTTTGGAGAGAAAAATTATTAAAACAAATAATCCTCGTTTCAATATTTGATAAAATTCAAATATGAAAATAGGGAAATCCCCAACTCTCTCCGAGGGTCCTTGAGTTGCTTAGGATTTCGAGGATCGCGAAATGAAATGCAGCAAAAATATGATATGCATGAATGATCTATGTATAACATTCCAAATTGGAAATTTGGGATGTTACACCAAGAGACCATTGTATTGAGAATTCAGCGAGAGAGAGAAAGCCATCTAGCTACTAACTACGGACCCGAAGGTCTACAAAGAACTACTCATGCATCATCGGAGAGGCACCAATGAAGGTGGTGAACCCCATCCGAGATGGTGTCTAGATTGGATCTGGTGGTTCTGGACTCTCTGGCGGCTGGATCAATATTTCGTTGACGTGCCAAGGTTTTCTGGAATATTGGGGTATTTATAGAGCAAAGAGGCGGTCCGGGGGGCACCCGAGATGGGCACAACCCACCAGGGCGCGCCTGGGCCTCCTGGCGCGCCCTGGTGGGTTGTGCTCTCCTCGGAGCACCCCCCAGGTGCAGCCAGAGCCCATTATGTTCCTTCTGGTCCAAAAAAATCTCCGTAAAGTTTCGTTGTGTTTGGACTCCGTTTGATATTGATTTCCTGTGATGTAAAAAACATGCAGAAAACAGCAACTGGCACTTGGCACTATGTCAATAGGTTAGTACCAAAAAATGATATAAAATGATTATAAAACATCCAAGATTGATAATATAACAGCATGGAACAATAAAAAATTATAGATACGTTGGAGACGTATCAATATAATGCATGGTTATGACCGTTGTTGCTCTTTAGCTGGCTGCTTCTCAATCTAATTGCTATCCTTCGCCTGTACTAAGTGGGAATTCTTCTTGTAAATCAAAAACCTTAACCGAAAAGTTATTCCAGACGAGTCCACCATACCTACCTATATACGGTATTACCCTGGTGTCCTAAGTAAGTTTGCATGTGCCACCTCTAAAAACTTCTAGATAAATATCCTTTTTGTGTGCCTGGATCGTTCATGGAACGACAGGAGGTGGTCGGTATCTTCCATGCTAAGCGGGTTATTCTCAGGTCGAGTGTTTATTCACTCGCCATCGGACGAGAAAAGGGCGGTAATAGGGATGCCCAGTCCCAAACTACAAACTGAAAAAGAGTTAATCTCTCAAATAATCAAACAAAAACTCCCAATGGAGTCAAAACCTTTACTTTTATCGCTTGGGAACTGCCACTAGCGTGCTTAGCATGGAAGATATTGATAAATGATGGTCGTGAAGTAAATGAGAAGGGTGCATGTCACAAAATATCATTTACCTCTGTTTTAAAAACTTGAGCTCTGGCACCTCTGCAAATCACTGCTTCCCTCTGCGAAGGGACTATCTATTTACTTTTATGTTGTGTCGTCACCTTCTAAAACAAGCGCTAGAACCTGAGAGCACAACTGTCATGACTTATGCATTGTGTATAGCTAATGTTGGGTGCATCATGACTGGCTCTTTTCTACCATGAATTACAATGTTTAGTCGCTGCTTGAACTTTGGAGGCAGTGCTCTGCATTTATGTTTTGCTATCTCAGAAAGGGCTAGCGAGATACCACTATTGTCATATTATATCATTGTTATTTTGACAACGTGTTGCCGTTTGAGATATCTTATTATTGCTCGCTAGCTGATTATGTCATTGATATGAGTCATTATAATCTTTAAGAGTTATTGTCGGCATGGCTAGTTATAATGTTGGCTGAAAACCTGGGTGCTGCTTAAGCTTATTTATGCAAACAAGAGCAAAAGAGTTCGTAAAAGTTTTTCTTTTTCACTTTCAGTTTATCAACTGCATTGCTTGAGGACAAGCAAAGGTTTAAGCTTGGGGGAGTTGATACGTCTCCAACGTATATACATTTCCTAATGCTTTTCCTCTTGTTTTGGACTCTAATTTGCATGATTTGAATGAAACTAACCCCGGATTGACATTGTTTTCAGCAGAACTACCATGGTGTTGTTTTTGTGCAAAAATAAAAGTTCTCGGAATGGAATGAAACTTTGCGAGGAATTTTTATATAATAAATAATAATTTCTGGAGCCAAGACCTACCGGAGAGGGGCACCTGGGTGGGCACAACCCACCAGGGCGCGCCCCCCTCTTCTGGCGCGCACAGGTGGGTTGTCCCTACCTGGTGGCCCCGCAGACCCTGAAACCGACGCTATAAAATCCTATTTTTCCAGAAAAAATGAGGGAGAAAGAATTATTGCGATCCACGAGACGGAGCTATCGTCACCTCCTGTTCTTCCTCGGGAGGCCAGATCTGGAGTCCGTTTGGGGCTCCGGAGAGGGGGATCTTCGTTCTTCGTCATCACCAACCCTTCTCCATCTCCAATTCCATGATGCTCCCCACCGGGAGTGAGTAACTCCTTCGTAGGATCGCTGGTCGGTGAGGAGTTGGATGAGATTCATCATGTAATCAAGTTAGTTTTGTTAGGGCTTGATCCCTAGTATCCACTATGTTATAAGATTGATGTTGCTATGACTTTGCCATGCTTAATGCTTGTCACTTTGAGCCCGGGTGCCATGATTTCATATCTGAACTGTTTATGTTATCACCATTATATCCATGTTCTAGATCCGATCTTGCAAGTTATAGTCACCTACTACCTGTTATGATCCGGCAACCCCGGAGTGACAGAAACCGGGACTTCTACCGGTGATGACCGTAGTTTGAGGAGTTCATGTATTCACCGTGTGTTAATGCTTTGTTCCAGTTCTCTATTAAAAGGAGACCTTAATACCCCTTAGTTTCCAATATGGACCCCGCTGCCACGGGAGGGTAGGACAAAAGATGTCATGCAAGTTCTTTCCATAAGCATGTATGACTATTTACGGAATACATGCCTAAATTATATTGACGAACTGGAGCTAGTGCCGTATCGCCCTAGGTTATAACTGTCTCATGATGAATATCATCCAACAAGTCACCGATCCAATGCCTATAAATTTATCCTATATTGTTCTTGCTAAGTTACTACTCTTATCATCACGGTTACACTTGCTACAAAATTACTGCTATCATTGTTACTGTTACCATTACTGTTGCTACTATTATCAAAACTATCATACTACTTTGCTACTGATCACTTTGCTGCAGATAATTAATCTCTAGGTGTGGTTGAATTGACAACTCAGCTGCTGATACATTCAAATATTCTTTGGCTCCCCTTTTGTCGAATCTATAAATTTGGGTTGAATACTCTACCCTCGAAAACTGTTGCGATCCCCTATACTTGTGGGTTATCAGGCATGAGCAGTAGCTTTGGGGGCAGTCTTGGGCTTTGATGAAGCAACCCGAGACTTGATGGCATCCCCCATCAACTTCTGAGTTTTGGGTTTTGGTGCAGCATCCTCTTCTTCATCTTACTCATCTAAAGAGTGCTTCTCAAATTCAGCCATGGGATCAACACGCTTGCACCATCTCCCTCTCTTCCTTTCCTTCTTTTCTTTTCCAGCTCCACTTGCTGGTTGATCTTGCTTTTGAGTTGATGCTCTAGCCTTAGACATGGGCACTCTCTTGGCAGGGGATTTCTTGTGCAAACCAGGTTTGGTTGAAGCTGCAGTTCCAAATTCTTTCTTGACAACTTTCTTCTTGGAGCTGACCTCCTCCTCAATAGCAACATAATCTTCATCCTCAGAATCTGCGTTTCCCTTCCTCCTTGTCCTGGTTGCTACTTTGGGCAAGTTGCTTGGGGTGCTTTTGCTACCCTCATCATAGCTGCCAAAGGGACTAGTGCCCTCACTCAGGTTGACCTGTTCCTCAGACTTGTTCTGACTGTCACTCTGATCTGACATAGCTGACACTACAAACTGAAAGCTGACCCTGTGAATATATGTAGTTGAGATAGAGTGGATGAGCATCACAAAGTGTAGAGATTTTCCAAAACAATTGAGTCAAAAAACTTAGTTTTAGTTTTCTACAGAAAGCATTTCGGAGCTACCGATTTGTAAAACTCGGTGACACCGAAGCAATATTAGAGTCTAAACTAGTGGAATCGTGTTGGGGAACGTAGTATTTCAAAAAAAAAAATCCTACGATCACGCAAGATCTATCTAGGAGAGCATAGCAACGAGCAGGAAGAGTGTGTCCACGTACCCTCGTAGACCGAAAGCGGAAGCGTTAAGTAACGCGGTTGATGTAGTCGAACGTCTTCGTGATCCAACCGATCAAGTACCGAACACACGGCACCTCTGCGATCTACACACGTTCAGCTCGGTGACGTCCCTCGAACTTCTAGATCCAGCTGAGGTCGAGGGAGAGTTTCGTCAACACGACGGCGTGTTGACGGTGATGATGAAGTTACGAACGCAGGGCTTCGCCTAAGCACTACGACAATATGACCAAGGTGGAAATATGTGGAGGGGGGCACCGCACACGGCTAAGAATCAACTTGTGTGTCTATGGGGTGCCCCCTCCCCCATATATAAAGGAGTGGAGGAGGGAGAGGACCGGCCTCATGGGGCGCGCCTAAGGGGGGATTCCTGCTCCCAGTAGGAGTAGGTTTCCCCCTTTCCCTAGTTGGAGTAGGAGAAGAAGGAAGGGGAGAGGGAGAGAAGGAAAGCCCCCCCCCCAATTCGTATTGGGCTTGGGGGACGCGCGCCTCCCACTTGGCCGCCTCCTCTCTTCCACCATGGCCCATTAAGGCCCATTAACTCCCCGGGGGGTTCCGGTAACCCCCCCCCCCCCGGTACTCCGATAAATGCCCGAACTAATCCAAAACCATTCTGGCGTCCAAACATAACCTTCCAATATATCAATCTTCATGTCTCGACCATTTCGAGACTCCTCGTCATGTCCGTGATCACATCCGGGACTCCGAACTACCTTCGGTACATCAAAACACATAAACTCATAATACTGATCGTCATCGAACGTTAAGCGTGCGGACCCTACGGGTTCGAGAACTATGTAGACATGACCGAGACTCACTTCCGGTCAATAACCAATAGCGGAACCTGGATGCTCATATTGGTTCCTACATATTCTACGAAGATCTTTATCGTCAAACCGCATAATAACATACGTTGTTCCCTTTGTCATCGGTATGTTACTAGCCCGAGATTCGATCGTCGGTATCATCATAACTTGTTCAATCTCGTTACCGGCAAGTCTCTTTACTCGTTTCGTAATGCATCATCCCGTAACTAACTCATTAGTCACATTGCTTGCAAGGCTTATAGTGATGTGCATTACCGAGAGGGCCTAGAGATGCCTCTCCAACAATCGGAGTGACAAATCCTAATCTCGATCTATGCCAACTCAACAAACACCGTCGGAGACACCTGTAGAGCATCTTTATAATCACCCAGTTACGTTGTGACGTTTGATAGCACACTAAGTCTTCTTCCGGTATTCGGGAGTTGCATAATCTCATAGTCATAGGAACATGTATAAGTTATGAAGAAAGCAATAGCAATAAACTAAATGATCATAGTGCTAAGCTAACGGATGGGTTAAGTCAATCACATCATTCTCTAATGATGTGATCCCATTGATCAAATGACAACTCATGTCTATGGCTAGGAAACTTAACCATCTTTGATTAACGAGCTAGTCAAGTAGAGGCATACTAGTGACACTCTGTTTGTCTATGTATTCACACATGTACTAAGTTTCCGGTTAATACAATTCTAGCATGAATAATAAACATTTATCATGATATAAGGAAATATAAATAACAACTTTATTATTGCCTCTAGGGCATATTTCCTTCAGTATCCCACTTGCACTAGAGTCAATAATCTAGATTACATAGTAATGATTCTAACACCCATGGAGTCTTGGTGTTGATCATGTTTTGCTTGTGAGAGAGGCTTAGTCAAAGGGCCTGCAACATTCAAATCCGTATGTGTTTTGCAAATCTCTATGTCTCCCTCCTTGACTCGATCACGGATGGAATTGAAGCGTCTCTTGATGTGCTTGGTTCTCTTGTGAAATCTGGATTCCTTTGCCAGGGCAATTGCACCAGTATTGTCACAAAAGATTTTCATTGGACCCGATGCACTAGGTATGACACCTAGATCGGATATGAACTCCTTCATCCAGACTCCTTCATTAGTTGCTTCCGAAGCAGTTATGTACTCCGCTTCACACGTAGATCCCGCCACGACGCGGTTTGTGACTTAGAGTCATCCGGATTAGTGTCAAAGCTTGCATCGACGTAACCGTTTATGACGAGCTCTTTGTCACCTCCATAAACGAGAAACATATCCTTAGTCCTTTTCAGGTATTTCAGGATGTTCTTGACCGTTGTCCAGTGATCCACTCCTTGATTACTTTGGTACCTCCCTGCTAAACTAATAGCAGGGCACACATCAGGTCTGGTACACAACATTGCATACATGATAGAAACTATGGCTGAAGCATAGGGAATGACTTTCATTTTCTCTCTATCTTCTGCAGTGGTCGGGCATTGAGTCTGACTCAACTTCACACCTTGTAATACATGCAAGAACCCTTTCTTTGCTTGATCCATTTTGAACTTCTTCAAAACTTTATCAAGGTATGTGCTTTGTGAAAGTCCAATTAAGCGTCTTGATCTATCTCTATAGATCTTGATGCCTAATATATAAGTAGCTTCACCGAGGTCTTTCATTGAAAAAATCTTATTCAAATATCCTTTTATGCTATTCAGAAATTCAGTGTCATTTCCGATGAACAAT
Source organism: Aegilops tauschii subsp. strangulata (assembly GCF_002575655.3). Taxonomy (NCBI): domain Eukaryota; kingdom Viridiplantae; phylum Streptophyta; class Magnoliopsida; order Poales; family Poaceae; genus Aegilops; species Aegilops tauschii. The sequence goes on along the minus strand of NC_053039.3, from coordinate 383,118,761 downwards.
ATGTCATCCACATATAATATCAGAAATGCTACAGAGCTCCCACTCACTTTCTTGTAAATACAGGCTTCTCCAAAAGTCGGTATAAAACCATATGCTTTGATCATACTATCAAAGCGTATATTCCAACTCCGAGAGGCTTGCACCAGTCCATAAATGGATCGCTAGAGCTTGCACACTTTGTTAGCACCTTTTGGATCGACAAAACCTTCTGGTTGTATACAACTCTTCTTTAAGATATCCATTAAGGAATGCAGTTTTGACATCCATTTGCCAAATTTCATAATCATAAAATCCGGAAATTGCTAACATGATTCGGACGGACTTAAGCATCGCTACGGGTGAGAAGGTCTCATCGTAGTCAACTCCTTGAACTTGTCGAAAACCTTTCGCAACAAGTCAAGCTTTGTAGACAGTAATATTACCGTCAGCGTTAGTCTTCTTCTTGAAGATCCATTTATTCTCTATGGCTTGCCAATCATCGGGCAAGTCAACCAAAGTCCACACTTTGTTCTCATACATGGATCCCATCTCAGATTTCATGGCCTCAATCCATTTCGCGGAATCTGAGCTCATCATCGCTTCCTCATAGTTTGTAGGCTCGTCATGGTCAAGTAACATGACCTCCAGAACAGGATTGTCATACCACTCTGGTGCGGATCTTACTCTAGTTGACCTACGAGGTTCGGTAGTAACTTGATCAGAAGTTTCATGATCATCATCATTAGGTTCCTCACTTATTGGTGTAGGAATCACTGGAACTAATTTCTGTGATGAACTACTTTCCAATAAGGGAGAAGGTACAGTTACCTCATCAAGTTCTACTTTTGTCCCACTCACTTGTTTCGAGAGAAACTCCTTCCCTAGAAAGAATCCATTCTTAGCAACGAATATCTTGCCTTCGGATCTGGGGTAGAAGGTATACCCAACAGTCTCCTTTGGGTATCCTATGAAGACACATTTCTCCGATTTGGGTTCGAGCTTATCAGGTTGAAGTTTTTTCACATAAGCATCGCAGCCCCAAACTTTAAGAAACGACAACTTGGGTTTCTTGCCAAACCACAGTTCATATGGTGTCGTCTCAATGGATTTAGATGGTGCCCTATTTAACGTGAATGCAGCCGTCTCTAAAGCATAACCCCAAAACGATAGCGGTAAATCAGTAAGAGACATCATAGATCGCACCATATCTAATAAAGTTCGATTACGATGTTCGGACACACCATTTCGATGTGGTGTTCCTGGTGGCGTGAGTTGCGTAACTATCCCGCATTGTTTCAAATGAAGACCAAACTCGTAACTCAAATATTCTCCTCCATGATTAGATCGTAGAAACTTTATTTTCTTGTTACGATGATTTTCCATTTCACTCTGAAATTCTTTGAACTTTTCAAATGTTTCAGACTTATGTTTCATCAACTAGATATAACCATATCTGCTCAAATCATCTGTGAGGGTCAGAAAATAACGATACCCGCCGCGAGCATCAACACTCATCGGACCGCATACATCAGTATGTATTATTTCCAACAAGTCTGTTGCTCGCTCCATTGTTCCGGAGAACGGAGTCTTAGTCATCTTGCCCATGAGGCATGGTTCGCAAGCATCAAGTGATTCCAAAAGTCCATCAACATGGAGTTTCTTCATGCGCTTTACACCAATATGACCTGAACGGCAGTGCGACAAATAAGTTGCACTATCATTATTAAAGTTATATCTTTTGGCTTCAATACTATGAATATGTGTATCACTACTATCAAGATTTAGTAAAAATAGACCACTCATCAAGGGTGCATGACCATAAAAGATATTACTCATATAAATAGAACAACCATTATTCTCTGATTTAAATGAATAACCGTCTCGCATCAAACAAGATCCAGATATAATGTTCATGCTTAACGCTGGCACCAAATAACAATTATTCAGGTCTAAAACTAATCCCGAAGGTAGATGTAGAGGTAGCGTGCCGACAGCGATCACATTGACTTTAGAACCATTTCACACGCGCATCGTCACCTCGTCCTTAGCCAATCTTCGCTTAATCAGTAGCCCCTGTTTTGAGTTGCAAATATTAGCAACAGAACCAGTATCAAATACCCAGGCGCTACTGCGAGCATTAGTAAGGTACACATAAACAACATGTATATCAAATATACCTTTCACTTTACCATCCTTCTTTTCCGCCAAATACTTGGGGCAGTTCCGCTTCCAGTGACTAGTCCCTGTGCAGTAGAAGCACTCAGTCTCAGGCTTAGGTCCAGACTTGGGCTTCTTCACTTGAGCAGCAACTTGCTTTCCGTTCTTCTTGAAGTTCCCCTTCTTCCCTTTGCCCTTCTACTTGAAACTGGTGGTCTTGTTGACCATCAACACTTGATGCTCCTTCTTGATTTCTACCTCCGCAGCCTTTAGCATTGCGAAGAGCTCGGGAATCGTCTTATCCATCCCTTGCATATTATAGTTCATCACGTAGCTTTTGTAGCTTGGTGGCAGTGATTGAAGAACTCTGTCAATGACACTATCAACTGGAAGATTAACTCCCGGCTGAGTCAAGTGATTGTGGTACCCAGACATTCTGAGTATATGTTCACTGACAGAACTATTCTCCTCCATTTTGCAGCTGCAGAACTTATTGGAGACTTCATATCTCTCAATCCGGGCATTTGCTTGAAATATTAACTTCAACTCCTGGAACATCTCATATGCTCCATCATGTTCAAAACGTCGTTGAAGTCCCGGTTCTAAGCCGTAAAGCATGGCACACTGAACTATCATGTAGTCATCAGCTTTGCTCTGCCAGGCGTTCACAACGTCTGGTGTTGCTCCTACAGCGGGTCTTGCACCTAGCGTTGCTTCCACGACGTAATTCTTCTGTGCAGCAATGAGGATAATCCTCAAGTTACGGACCCAGTCCGTTTAGTTGCTACCATCATCTTTCAACTTAGCTTTCTCTAGGACGCATTAAAATTCAACAGAACAACAACACGGGCCATTTATCTACAACAACATAGACATGCAAAATACTATCAGGTACTAAGTTCATGATAAATTAAAGTTCAGTTAATCATATTACTTAAGAACTCCCACTTAGATAGACTCTAATCATCTAAGTGATCACGTGCTCCATGTAACCTAAACCATGTCCGATCATCACATGAGATGGAGTAGTTTTCAATGGTGAACATCACTATGTTGATCATATCTACTATATGATTCATGCTCGACCTTTCGGTCTCAGTGTTCTGAGGCCATATCTGCATATGCTAGGCTCGTCAAGTTTAACCCGAGTATTCTGCGTGTGCAAAAATGGCTTGCACCTGTTGTATGTGAACGTAGAGCTTATCACACCCGATCATCACGTGGTGTCTCGGCACGATGAACTGTAGCAACGGTGCATACTCAGGGAGAACACTTATACCTTGAAATTTACTGAGAGATCATCTTATAATGCTACCGTTGTACTAAGCAAAATAAGATGCATAAAGGATAAACATCACATGCAATCAATATAAGTGATATGATATGGCCATCATCATCTTGTGCCTTTGATCTCCATCTCCAAAGCACCGTCATGATCACCATCGTCACCGACTTGACACCTTGATCTCCATCGAAGCATCGTTGTCGTCTCGCCAACTATTGCTTCCACGACTATCGCTACCGCTTAGTGATAAAGTAAAGCAATTACATGGCGATTGCATTTCATACAATTAAGCGACAACCATATGGCTCCTACCAGTTGCCGATTGGGCTTTCCCTTTCCCTAGTTGGAGTAGGAGAAGAAGAGGGAGAGGGAGAGAAGGAAAGGCGCCCCCCCCCCAATTCGGATTGGGCTTGGGGGACGCGCGCCTCCCACTTGGCCGCCTCCTCCTCTCTTCCACCATGGCCCATTAAGGCCCATTAACTCCCCGGGGTGTTCCGGTAACACCCCGGTACTCTGATAAATGCCCGAACTCATCCGAAACCATTCCGGTGTCCAAACATAACCTTCCAATATATCAATCTTCATGTATCGACCATTTCGAGACTCCTCATCATGTCCGTGATCACATCCGGGACTCCAAACTACCTTCGGTACATCAAAACACATAAACTCATAATACCGATCATCATCGAACGTTAAGCGTGCGGACCCTATGGGTTCGAGAACTATGTAGACACCTGTAGAGCATCTTTATAATCACCCAGTTACGTTGTGACGTTTGATACCACACTAAGTGTTCCTCCGGTATTCGGGAGTTGCATAATCTCATAGTCATAGGAACATGTATAAGTTATATGAAGAAAGCAATAGCAATAAACTAAACGATCATAGTGCTAAGCTAACGGATGGGTCAAGTCAATCACATCATTCTCTAATGATGTGATCCCGTTGATCAAATGACAACTCATGTCTATGGCTAGGAACTTAACCATCTTTGATTAACGAGCTAGTCAAGTAGAGGCATACTAGTGACACTCTGTTTGTCTATGTATTCACACATGTACTAAGTTTCCGGTTAATACAATTCTAGCATGAATAATAAACATTTATCATGATACAAGGAAATGTAAATAACAACTTTATTATTGCCTCTAGGGCATATTTCCTTCAAATCGGTCAGACCAAGACACAGTTCGGTGACTTCGAGAATGCTAGGGTTTCACTGAGAATCAAACTCGGTCACACATTGTAAGTTTCGGTCAGATCAAAAAATACAAGTGCAATGGCCTAGCCCAAATCGGTGAGACCGATTTCTACAACTCGGTCGATCCGAGATGAGTTCGGCGGAAACCTAACCCTATATTTTCGAATCAAAACTAATCTAAAGGAAGTTTTTGCTGGACGGAGTAATCTCATACGTGGTAAGAATCATGGCATTGACCTAAGTGCATGAATCAGAGGTTGAGATTGCACATAGGGGTCGAGTTCATTGTCGGTGTCAAAACCGGCAGATCTCGGGTAGGGGGTCCCGAACTGGGCGTCCAAGGCGGATGGTAACAGGAGGCAGGGGACACGATGTTTACCCAGGATCGGGCCCTCTCGATGGAGGTAATACCCTACTTTCTGCTTGATTGATCTTGATGATATGAGTATTACAAGAGTTGATCTACCACGAGATCGTAGAGGCTAAACCCTAGAAGCTAGCCTATGGTATGATTGTTGTTGTCCTACGGACTAAACCCTCCGGTTTATATAGACACCGGAGGGGGCTAGGGTTACACAGAGTCGGTTACAAGGGAAGAAATCTACATATCCGTATTGCCAAGCTTGCCTTCCATGCCAAGGAGAGTCCCATCCGGACACGGGTCGAAGTCTTCAATCTTGTATCTTCATAGTCCAACAATCCGGCCAAAGGATATAGTCCGGCTGTCCGAGGACCCCCTAATCCAGGACTCCCTCAGTAGCCCCTGAACCAGGCTTCAATGATGATGAGTCTGGCGCATAGATTGTCTTCGGCATTGCAAGGCGGGTTCCTTCTCCGAATACTCCATAGAAGACTTTGAACACGAGGATAGTGTCCGGCTCTGTAAAAAAAATTCCACATACCACCGTAGAGAGAATAATATTTCCACAAATCTAATCTGCTGACACATTCTGTAGCGTGACATCACATCACGGCCCGGTCATTATTCGAACCGTTTTTACAACCAGCTACTACACATATCGCGAGGCGGTTTTCTTGGCACGTCTTGTCGAAGCAGAGATCGTATCCCCTTATCACGGGATTCTCATCAATACGGACGTGGGTAACCCAACCGCGCCATCAATTACGGCGCTTCGGGAATAAGCAAATTTACCAGGTAGGTGGGGAGGCGCATAGTTTCTTCCGCCCTTATAAAGGGACAAAGATTCACCCTTTTCACCCACGCCTTCTTCCTCCTAGCTTATCCATTCTCGCGCACTTGAGATCCAGCACCCAAGTTCGCGTTCTTCTCCTCAAACCACTCCAAGCATGTCTGGAGCGGGAGGCAAGTGGATGGTCTCCTCCGTTACGAAGGAGGACATCACAAAGCTGCGGAGAGCCGGATATCTGGCCGCGGATATCACACACCGACTGCCAGATGAGGGGCAGATCATCCCTACCCCAAAACCCTATGAGCGGGTGGTTTTTCTTACCCACTTCGTCCGCGGACTGGGATTTCCCCTCCACCCATTTGTCTGCGGGCTCATGTTCTACTACGGGCTGGACTTTCATGATCTGGCCCCCAATTTCATCCTCAACATATCGGCGTTTATCGTCGTGTGCGAGGCCTTCCTCCGCATCAGGCCCCACTTCGACCTGTGGCTGAAAACCTTCAATGTTAAACCAAAGGTGGTGGTCGGCCAGCAAGTGGAGTGCGGAGGCGCCATGGTGGGAAAAATGCCCAACGTCACCTGGCTCGAAGGCTCCTATGTGGAGACCATAAAGGGGTGGCAATCGGGGTGGTTCTTCATCACCGAGCCGTGCGACACCAACTGGGTGGCGGCCCCTGAATTTCGATCCGGAATCCCCATGCGGCTCACCTTCTAGAAAGAGAAGGGCCTGTCATGGGGTTCCTCGGTAGAGCTGACCGGACTCCAGACCTGCATCAGAAACATGATGAGCAAGAAAATCAAGCTCGTCAACATGGTCCAAGTCATGCTCTTCCGCCGGATTCTCCCGTGTCAAAGACGGGCATTCAATTTGTGGGAGTTCGACCCGGCCGAGCACCAGACACTGCGAGAGCTCTTCGACATGACGCACAAGGACGTCTGGAAGGTGCTGTTCAAGGGCGCCGAGGTACCTCCTCCCCTTACCGAGGACCGCGGACTCAGCGCAAAGCGCCCTGCTAATCCGGTAATTTTTTTACATCTCATAAGATGTTCTTTTTCCCAGTATAACCATGCACGGGATCTAAGCCCCCGCGCCCTCTAACAGGACTGGGTAGAGACAGCGGAGCAGATCGATTGTCCGGCTCCCCTGCCCGAAGATCCAGCAGATGCTCTTCTAACGAAGATGCTGGTTCCGACACCTTATGAGGTGCCGGAGAAGAAGGCCACGGGGACCAGGAAGGGTCTTCGGTGCAAGGTGATATCGGACTCATCGTTCGAAAGCACCGAGGCGCACTCCTCCCACAAAAACGAGGAGGAGGAAGAGGAAAGTTCTCCCCCCCCCCCGGGCCGGGGGAGACAAGAAGAGGAAGGTTGCCCCGTCTGGGGCAGACGAAGGGTCCAAGAAGGGAAGGACCCTCCTTCCGGACAACTCCACCACCGCCGCCTTCAGCGAAGAGGAGTGGTTGCCCAGGGACAAGCCCCTGGCGAAGTCGTAAGTATCCGGATACCATAATGGTTTTGGTATGTTTCATTTTATTGCTCCTCATCATGCCGAACATGATCATGCAGTCCCTCCAAGGCCCATATTAACGTATCCTCTTCGGATGGGTCTTTGGACCCGTTGGCGATGAACAGCGATTCGCTCCCGACCGCCACCTCCCCCCGCCCTATGGACGACGCCGAGGTGTTGTCTCGGAGGGTAGTAGCTCAAGGGGAGACAGTCTTGGAGGCGCCCCAAGGCGACATCCTGGACACTGGACGCATGGGGAACAAGACTCCCAAGGGCTCCAATGGCGGGGGCAGCAAGCTTGGCCCCCAGCCGAATACTGTGCCGGAACCTCTAGCGGTTCCGGACTCTGTCAGGCGACCCCTCGCTAAGGGGGGCGAGCCGTCTATGCCGATGACCTCTGTCCATCCAGAGGCATCGGACAACTTGCTGGAAGCGCTTCGCAGCGCTTCCATTGATGAAGAGCACCGCACTATCATGAGTGCAGTGGTCAAGAAGGTTCAATCTGCCAAAAGCGGATTGACTGAAGCCTGTGCCAGCCTCCTAACGGGCTTTGAGGTAAGTAATCAAATTATAAGAAAATAGTACGGCATAGACAGTAGCCCCTGATGCTCTGTTTGGCGTTCGCAAAGGAAGGCCGAATAGAGGATCAAATAATAATCGCAGGAGTCTAATCATAATATGTCTATGTCCATATGCAGGCTTCACTTCTAGCCGCTGCCGCACGTACTGCGGAGGTCGCCGCACTGAAGCGGGACCTTGAGCGGTCCAAGGAAGAGCTCGGCCTTAACAAGAGGCAGCTCGAAGAGAACAAAGGTAAGTGATACCCCGTCTGTATATTGATAAGAAAAAATAAGGATGGTTGCCTAGATCATAGGATCGTCATGAATTTTGCTAGGGGCCACGACCGAAGTGGCGACCCTGAAGAAGGCGTTGTCCGAGGCCGAAGACAAAGCGGCCAAGGAGCGCATAGAGCGAGAAAAGCAAGAAGCCCGAGTAGGCGAGGTGCAGCAAGAGCTCCAGGATCTCGCCAAAAACACGAGTCCTTGGAGCGTGACTCTAAGACGCAAGGGTCCGAGCTTGCGAAGGCCCTCGAAAGCGCACAACACGCTAAGGCCGAAGCCCAAAAGGCCCTCCAGGAAATTGAGGCGGTTAAGAAGATAGCGGCGGGTAAGGCATTCATTATGCAAAGCAAGCATGTGAAAGAAAATATCTTTTTTACTTACACGAGTTCGGAGCTCTCCAGGAGCGTTCGCAGATCTACCCCGCAGTGTGTCAGATGCCGCGGAGTTCTACCGGGCCGAGGAAGGGAGCTCGATGGAGAAGTTGTTCTGGTCTCAGTATACTGGGACCGAACACCCAATGCCCTTGAACGACCAGCTGAAGCAACTGGTCGAGCTCCACAAGGCGGCCGAACAGGCCATGAGGGGCCTTTTAGTCCGGATGTGGCCTAGCGAGCCCCTGCCTGGCAGCTACTTCGGCCTGGTGAGGCGGCTTTTGGATGCCTGCCCACGGCTTGAAGTCATAAAGCGGTCCGTCTGCATCGAGGGTGCGCGCAGGTGCTCGGGCGAAGGTGCACTGGGCGAAGCTGGACGCCAAAAAGCTGGTGAAGGAGGGGCCGCCGGAGGGCAAGGAGCATCACCACCCCAAGAAGTATTATGAAAGCGTCCTGAAGGGTGCTCGCCTTGTGGCGGAGGAATGTGCTAAGGATGTAATATTTGAATAAATGTACTCATGTGATCCTGTAATATGAAACGAGTTCATTCGCGCTATGCAACGCTTGTGAATTTAAAATATTACCTTCTGTGCGGCCGTTTACAAAATCTGAGAGTTGGCCAGTCGTTGGCTTCTGCCCCCATGTAACTAGTACTGAGGTGTTCGGGATAAATCTGAGCACTCTTTATCCCAATTTTGGGTCCTTCGAGGGAGGTGTTCAGCGCAACGAACCAGGCAATCGAACTATAAGGCTTTATCACTCTCACTTAGCCATAGAAGTCTACAATTTTAAATTTTGGCGAAGCCCTTAGTATTCGGAAGGCCGAATTTGGGGCGCTATATACGCCTAAGTCGGGCAAGGCCGACTCCTCGCCCGAAGCGGAAAAAGTCTTTAAGGAATTGAGACCTCTCGAACAGCGACCAGCTCTCGCTACATCATGACAGTCAGTTTTCGGCTTTCTCTACTGAGGTGCTCGTCCGGAAGAATCGGGACACAACCGCAGTAGTTCTCCCAGCGCTACCTTAGCCGATATAGCGGAACGTAATGTACCAAAACATGGGAGCCGGGCAAACCCAACTATTGACCCAAGACATGATTCGGAGCTGATCCATATAATGCTATAAGTTCGGGGTGCCGCATTGTCGAAAGTGTTCGGACTTCTCATGCCGTATTTATGGGGTATACTGAAGCCCCTGGCGTACTGGTCGTACCAAAATGTATGGGTGCAATTTGTCGTAAATAAGCAGACAAGTGAAAAGAAAAAAAGAAAGGGTAATGCAATAATAGGCTAACGCTATGCATTGTTATTAAATAGTACGTTGAAGCGTACTGATACAAGTAGTGCAATAAGCAAAAAATAGGACTATTTGACATGTCCTATCCAAGGGCAAGCTGCGTATGGGTATTTAAAACAGGTATTTCAATCGTTATCAGAGACCACCTGGGGATTCCCTTGTACATCCTAGCTTCTTGCCTCCTTGGTATTTCCTTCCCGTAATGCGTCCAGCAATCAGACTGCCGAAAAGGGCTTCCAGAGAGTAAGGTCCTGAAAGAGAGAAAATGATAAAGGTATACAGCCCCTGGGGCGGTTGAACCGCATTGTGGGACGTGTCCTGGCCGTGCCTCCGCCTATGCCCATGGTATTTTTAGTGCGTAATTATGTACGCGCGGCACAGATTTCATCGCTTGACCAGGACTAGGACGGAGGCCGAATTGCTAGTCGAGCTCTGAACGTGCCAGGCGATCCTGCTGCAGGTTACTCCGGACTCGCTTGAAGGTGTCCGGGGTCTTTATCGCCGAATTGGCGGTTTGCCTTGAAAGGCTGCTTTGTTCTTCTACTGCGAGGGCCGCAGTGTGCTCCTCCGTGCGGAGCGAGCGTTCTGTGTTTCCATTGACTGTTATAACCCTGCGAGGTCCTGGCATTTTGAGCTTGAGGTATGCATAATGCGGTACCGCATTGAATCTGGCAAATGCGGTTCGTCCGAGCAGTGCGTGATAGCCACTGCGGAACGGGACGATATCGAAGATTAACTCCTCGCTTCGGAAGTTGTGCGGAGATCCGAAGACCACTTCCAGTGTGATTGAGCCTGTGCAACGGGCCTCCACACCTGGGATGACACCTTTAAAGGTGGTTTTAGTGGGTTTGATCCTCGAGGGGTCTATTCCCATTTTGCGCACTGTATCCTGATAAAGCAGGTTCAGGCTGCTGCTGCCGTCCATAAGGACTCGGGTGAGGTGAAATCCGTCAATGATGGGATCAAGGACCAATGCGGCTGAACCGCCATGACGGATACTAGTAGGGTGGTCCCTACGATCGAAAGTGATCGGACAAGAAGACCATGGGTTGAACTTTGGGGCGACTGGCTCCATCGCATAGACGTCCCTTAGAGCACGCTTCCGTTCCCTCTTAGGAATATGGGTTGCGTATATCATGTTCACCGTTTTCACTTGGGGAGGAAATTTCTTCTGTCCTCCTGTGTTCGGCGGCCGGGACTCCTCATCGTCGCTGTGCAGCCCTTTTCCTTGTTTTCGGCATTCACTTTGCCGGCTTGCTTGAACACCCAGCATTCTCTATTGGTGTGATTGGCTGGCTTATCGGGGGTGCCGTGAATTTGACACGAGCGATCGAGTATGCGGTCCAGACTGGACGGGCCCGGGTTGCTTCTTTTGAACGGCTTCTTCCGCTGACCGGATTTAGAGCCACTGAATCCGGCATTGACTGCCGTGTCTTCGGCGTTGTCACCGTTGTTTCGGCGCTTGTGTCTGTTACGACATGGTCTGCCGTTACTATCTTTGGCATCTGAATTGCCATGATTTCTTGATGTGTTGTTGCTGCGAGCCAGCCAGCTATCCTCGCCCGCGCAAAAGAGGGTCATGAGTGTCGTGAGGGCTGCCATAGACTTCGGCTTCTCCTGGCCGAGGTGCCGGGCGAGCCACTCGTCACGGATGTTATGCTTAAATGCCTCTAAGGCCTCTGCATCCGGACAGTCGACAATTTGTTTTTTCTTAGTTAGGAACCGGGTCCAGAATTTCCTGGCCGATTCCCTGGCTGCTGAGTTATATGGCTCAAGTCATCAGCATCCGGTGGTCGCACATAAGTGCCCTAGAAGTTGTCAAGGAATGCATCTTCCAAATCCTCCCAACTGCCGATGGAGTCTGCTGGCAAGCTATTCAGCCAATGCCGAGTTGGTCCTTTGAGTTTTAGTGGGAGGTATTTGATGGCATGTAGATCATCACCGCGAGCCATGTGGATGTGGAGGAGGAAATCCTCGATCCATACCGCGGGATCTGTTGTACCATCATATGATTCAATGTTTACGGGTTTAAAACCCTCTGGGAATTCGTGATCCATTACTTCATCAGTGAAGCATAGGGGGTGTGCGGCGCCTTTGTGCCAGGCTATATCACGACGCAGTTCATACGAGTCTTGTCTGCTGTATTCGGCCCGGCCGGATTTGCTTTTAGTGTATCCGGCGTGACGGTCATCGTCCCGTGTTGGGGCGCGCCCCCGTGATCCGTAGATCGATCTTGCATGTTTTGCTTTGTTTTCCAAGACGTCTCGCAGGTCCCGCGTGTTGCCCCGGGCCTTGGTATTTTTGTTTGAACGGCGGCGGGGTGCGGGCTGGACTTCGGGCTGATATGCCTCTCTATCTCGGCCGCGAGGTGGCCGATCAGCCGCGTCATACGCTGGTGATGTGGGTTTCAATGCTTCCTCCTCGAGTTGGGGTAGCAACCTGCGCTTTGGGTAACTCTTGGTTGGGCGCTCGAGTTCGTATTCCTCGGCCGCCAGGACTTCAGTCCATCTATCAGCTAGAAGATCTTGATCAGCTCGAAGCTGTTGTTGCTTTTTCTTCAGGCTGTTTGCTGTGGCTATAAGCCGGCGCTTGAAGCGCTCCTGCTCGACGGGATCCTCGGGCACGATAAATTCTTCGTCGCAGAGGCTTACCTCGTCTTCGGAGAGAGGCATGTAATTGTCATCCTCTGATTCTCCGTCTGCTGCCTGTTCCGGAGGACTAGCTTGTTCATCCTCCCGCTCGAGGTCTGGCTGGAGGGAGTTGTCGTCGCCTTCGGCACTATCCAAAGCGTTATTGTCTCTTGTGCCGGTATCACTGCTTTTGCTATGGCGGGACTTAGAGCGGCGCCGCTGACGTCGGTGCTTGGGTTGCTTCTGGAGGGATTATCCTCCGTTATCTTATCGCCATTGCCTTCTTTGGGGGTGTCCACCATGTATATATCATATGATGAGGTGGCAGTCCAGTGCCCTGTGGGCGGTGGTTCCTGTTCGTCTCCTACATCGTCGTCCATACCGTCGATGTCTTCGGAGCCGAAATCAAGCATGCCGGTTAAATCGTCGACAGTGGCTACTAAGTGGGTGGTGGGTGGGCAGAGAATTTCTTCGTTGTCCGCATCCCATTCTAGCCGGACATAGTTCGGCCAGGAGTCTCCTGACAAGGAAAGAGACCTCAATGAGTTTAGCACGTCGCCCAGGGGTGAGTGCTGAAAGATATCCGCAGAGGAGAACTCCATGATCGGTGCCCAATCAGATTCGATAGGCACGGACGCAGGCGGTCCGGAGCCCGTGGCCGGGGACGAATCCAAGTGTCCGGCGACACGGGTCTCATAAGAGGTAAAGTCAGTATTCGGCTCTATCGCCGCTGAGTATGCGGTCTCCGTGGCGGGGTCCATCCACCCGTCCTCAGATGGCGCAATTTGTTCCGGATCGAGGGCCGGAGTAGTTGCGGGTGTGATCTCCCGAACACTGTCCGACGGCAGAGCTAAATCATGCTCGTCGTGATTGTGCGGCGCACCTGACACGGGCTCAAATCCGTCAAAGATCAAGTCTCCGCGGATGTCGGCAGTATAATTCAAGTTTCCAAACCTGACCTGATGACCAGGGGCGTAGCTTTCGATCTGCTCCAGATGGCCAAGCGAGTTGGCCCGCAGTGCGAAGCCGCCGAATACGAAGATCTATCTGGGAAGGAAAACCTCACCCTGGATCGCATCATTGCCGATGATCGAAGGAGCCATCTAGCCTTACGGTGACGGCACAGTGGAACTCTCAATGAAAGCACCAATGTCGATGTCAAAACCGGCGGATCTCGGGTAGGGGGTCCCGAACTGTGCGTCCAAGGCGGATGGTAACAGGAGGCAGGGGACACGATGTTTACCCAGCATCGGGCCCTCTCGATGGAGGTAATACCCTAATTCCTGCTTGATTGATCTTGATGATATGAGTATTACAAGAGTTGATCTACCACGAGATCGTAGAGGCTAAACCCTAGAAGCTAGCCTATGGTATGATTGTTGTTGTCCTACGGACTAAACCCTCCGGTTTATATAGACACTGGAGGGGGCTAGGGTTACACAGAGTCGGTTACAAGGGAGGAAATCTACATATCCGTATTGCCAAGTTTTCCTTCCACGCCAAGGAGAATCCCATCCGGACACGGGTCGAAGTCTTCAATCTTGTATCTTCATAGTCCAACAATCCGGCCAAAGGATATAGTCCGGCTGTCCGAGGACCCCCTAATCCAGGACTCCCTCATTCATACCCTAACTCGGCGGTGAACTCGCAACGACGGCAACGGCGGTGAAGATTCCCGTTGACAGCGGCGGAGACCAGCGGCAGGAGCTCGCTGGCGATGAGGAGGTGATCCGAATACTCGAGTCGGCAGAGCAGGATACGCGCGAGCGAAGGGTTTCGGAGGAATTTCCAAAATTTGACCCGTGGGTATATATATATCCTGACCCTGTCGGTGTGACCGAGTGGAACAATTCGGTGGCACCGAGATGCAGAATCGCAAGCGGTTACTGAAACTCGGTGTGACCGGACTGTTCAAATCAGTTGCACCGAGATTGAAAACCTAGATCAACTCTATGAACTCGGTATGACCGAAAGGAATGAATCGGTCCGACCGAAATACACAGAGAGGTATTGAAAGTTTATGTCTATGACGAATCGGTGGCTCCGAGTGCTCCTCACCTAGAGGGTTCGAATCTGACTTGACCAAACTTTGTGATGTAGCATGAATAGAGTTTGAGACGAGGAAAGCATAGATAGCTAGAGGAAGTTCTTAGGCATTCTTGTCCATCCATTTGGCAAAAGGAAAAATCAAACAATCAAAGCAGCAAATGGATGCCCTCAAATGAGAAAAATATGCACTCAACATGCTCACACAATAAGATGGCAAATGAAATATGTGGCAAAGCATGCACAAACACTCTAGCATCTATCAAGCAATTGGCGATGACTAGGTCATCTATATATGAATATATTGACTGAGGAGTCAAATGAGAACATTTGATCGTAGGTCATACTCATCATTTAAGCACAAGTGAGGTTACCACTTTTACATAAAGCATTGTTGTGTTCACACCATTAGAGTTGCTTTAGCTCAATTCTTAGAGTAAAGCTCCCCCTAGATGTGATATCCCCCCTAAGAGGGATGAACTAACCTTGGGTTTTGTCGATGATGACTTCATGTAGATGTTGAAGATGTGGATGCTCAATGTTGATGTAGATCATTTGGAGCAATCCATTGGAGTCAGTTGCACTTTCAATACCTACATGGGTTAGTCCCACAAGGAACAAACAAAGATATCCATAGACATAGAGTGAAGTACACACAAGATGATGTCCATGAAAGCATTAGGTTACCTTGTCCCTTGTCTTACCAACAAGAGGGTTTGTGACTCCTTGAACTAGTGCAAGATGTGGAAGTTTTTTGCACTTGTCCTTGCCAAAATGAATATGAGTGAAGTATGTTGGCGGAGTCACCCTCAAGAACTCTCTAGTTCTTCTTCTTCAGGATCCACATCAACTTGATGGGAATCCTTGGAGTTGTAGTCCTACTTGATGAAGTAGAACTTGATGTAGTCTTGGGAACCCACTTGACCAAGGCCTTCAGAGCTTCTTCAAATGCATCAATATCCTCTTGAAGCTTGTCCTTGCCTTTTAGCTTGTGGTCTTGTGGTGGAAGATCATCTTGAGCTTGTGTCCCCTTGAAGGAAGTAGGATCATACTTCTCTTGTTGAGGAACAAACTTCATCTTGGGGCATTGATCTTCTTCCCACTCAACTCCATTGGCATTGAACTTCCATTCAAAACCAACACCTTGATTCTTCCGATGCCTTCCTTGCTTGCGTACAATTTCCTCATATTGCTTACTTTCGGCAAGGCTCTTGTAAACACCTTTCTCTATAATTCCCTTCAATAAGCTATTTTCTTGCTCAAGTGTAACTTGGCTAAGAGAATCATTAGTGGAATCAAGAGAACTACTAGAATCAACAATATTGGATTTAGCATGATTATTGTTACTACTAGATGAAGAATCTTTCCTACTCTTGTTGCTAGATTTTACTTGTGGCATGTAAGTAGACAAGAGTAAACGCTTGGCAATGTAAGAAGAACTTTTCTTACGAAGATCATCATTGATTGCTTTTAAGAACCCATGCTCTTGCTCTAGATTGAGCTTTTCAAAGAGTAGCTTCTCATGAGTCTTTAAAAGCTCTCGATGATCTTCTAAGGTAGTTTCATGAGCTAACCTAAGAGTGTTTAGTTCTTTAGTTAGATGCTCAATCTACTTCTTAACATCATCATTTGTTTTATCTTGATTAGCATGATTAATAGCAAGTTCATCATAGTTTTCATCACTAGAGTTGTCAACAAGTAAATCATCATCACCTAGAAAATCATCTTCATCACTATTGAAATCAACATACTCGGGGTGTGATACCTTTTGGCCTTTAGCCATGAAGTATCTTCCAATTCCTTCATTTGGTGAGTCAAATATGTCATAGGAGTTGGTTGACACAAGTGCTAGACCGGCAGCACCTTCATCTTGAGTATATTCAGAGTCGGAGTGATAACTTCTCTCGGAGTGGTTGTCGGAGTTGGAACCGGATACCCATTCTCCAACATGAGCTTGATGTCTTCATTTTGTATATCTCCTTGATGACTTGTCCTTCCTTTCCGAATCCTTGCTTCTACGACAGGTTCTTTGTTCATAACGATCATCTCTACTCCTTCTCTCCCTTGGAGGTGATTCATCTCTTTTGCTTCTTCTTTTAGGTGAGTCTTTTCTTCTTTTGTAAGGAGCCGTACACTCATTGGAGTAGTGTACGGGTCTTCCACAATTGTAGCAATTACGTTCACGATAAGATCTTTTATCATTGTAGGACCTCGACTTGGAACTTTTTCTTTGCTTCTACTCTTGTAGAACTTGTTGAAGTTCTTCACCATTAATCTCAATTCCTCATTAAAGGCTTGTTTCTCACGTGATGATGTAGGAGCATCACATGAGGCTTTGTAAGCATCACTAGACTTGCTGTGAAGCTCTTCTTTATCTTTGAGTGACATCTCATGAGCAACAATTCTATCAATGACTTCCGTTGGCTTGAGATCTTTGTAATTGGGCATCATTTGGATCAATGTGCACACGGTATCATATTTTCCATCCAAGGCTCTTAGGATCTTCTTGATGATGAATCTATCGGTCATCTCTTCACTTACTAAGCCGGCAACCTCATTTGTAATTAGAGCAAGCCTAGAGTACATTTCAGCGACACCTTCACCATCCTTCATTTTGAACTTGTCAAGTTGACTTTGAAGCACATCCAATTTGGATTCCTTGACAGAGTCGATACCTTCGACCTTCGTGCATATCAATCAAAGTATCCCAAATTTTCTTTGCATTCTCAAGATGGCTAATTTTGTTGAATTCTTCGGGGCATAATCCGTTGAAGAGGATATTGCAAGCTTGAGCATTGTATTGCAACATCTTCAATTCTTCCGCGGTAGCTTCACGATTCAGTTCTCTCCCATCAAAGAATTCAGCTTGCAAGCCAATACATAGAATAGCCCAAACGGCGGGGTTATGTCCAAGAATATGCATTTTCATCTTATGCTTCCAACTAGCAAAATTGGTTCCATCAAAGTAAGGACCTCTACGGTGGTAATTTCCCTCGCTAGACGCCATACTCTCCTAGGTTGTGAAACCAAGGCTATGATCACCAAAGCTATGGAAATCAAGGCAAATGGAGACCAAAGCTCTGATACCACTTGTAGGATCGAAAGTACGTCTAGAGGGGGTGATTAGACTACTTGACCAAATAAAAATCTAGCCTTTTCCCAATTTTAAGTCTTGGCAGATTTTAGCAACTTAGCACAAGTCAAGCAATCAACCTACACATGCAATTCTAAGAGTATAGCAGCGCAATGTAAATCATTGCATATGAAGATAAAGGGGAGGGGTTTGGAGGGAGCAAACGCAATGTAGAAACGGAGATTTTTGGCGTGGTTCCCATAGGTGCTGCTATCGTGCATCCACGTTGATGGAGACTTCAACCCACGAAGGGTAATGGTTGCGCGAGTCCACGGAGGGCTCCACCCACCTAACCAATCTAGGAGACACCACTCTCCAAAAGGTAATAGATGGTGTGTTGATGATGAACTCCTTGCTCTTGTGCTTAAAATGATAGTCTCCCCAACACTCAACTCTCTCTCACAAATTTGGATATGGTGGAAAGATGATTTGAGTGGAAAGCAACTTGGGGAAGGCTAGAGATCAAGATTCTTGTGGTTGGATTGGAATATCTTGGTCTCAACACATGAGTAGGTGGTTCTCTCTCGGAAAATGAATGCTGGAAGTGTAGGCACATTCTGAGAGCTCTCTCCGCGAATGGAGGAAGGGTGGGGGTATATATAGCCTCCACACAAAATATAATCGTTACACACAATTTACCAAACTCGGTGGGACCGAATAGTGAATCTTGGTCAGACCGATTCAGTTCAAAATGTGAACGTTAGGCTTTTTCGGTGGGACCAACATAATCAACTCGATGGGACCGATGCATTAGGGTTAGGGCATAACTCGATCTCGGTGAGACCGATCACATGGACTCGGTGAGACCGATTTCAGTAATAGGCAAACAGAGAGTTGGTCAGGCAAACTCGGTGGGACCGATCGCTCATTTCAGTGGGACCGAAACGTTAAGAAAAGGAAACAGAGAGTTTGCATTGCGAACTCGGTGGGACCGATTGCTCATCTTGGTTAGACCGAAACATTACGAAGGGAAACAGAGAGTTTGCAATCCCATCTCGGTGAGACCGAACTGATTAGGGTTTCTGGCTATGGCTATGTCAAATGAAGTCGGTGGCGCCGGATGGATCAAATCAGTGGGGCCGAGTTTGACTTTAGGTTTAGGACATATGTGGAAATGCGAAAGGGGTTGAGTGCTTTTGGAGCATATCACTAAGCATTTTGAGCAAGCAAGCCATTAAGCAACACCTCATCCCCTTTTAATAGTATTGTCTTTTCCTATGGACTCAATGTGATCTTGGATCACTAAAATGAAAATGTATAGTCTTGAGCTTTTGCCAATATGTGTCCTTAGCATTTTGAGGGGTGCACATCTCTAGTCCATGCCATGCCAATCATTGAACTTTCTGAAATGATTATCTTGAAAGAATATTAGTTCAATGAGCTATATGTTGTTAAGAATTACCAAAACACCCAGGGATTAGTTGCACTTTCAGGAAGTCGGCATTGCGGACGCCCCAATAGAGGACACGACCAACGACGAGCTAGTGCCACCCTTCTCGCGGTCCATGTCGGCGTCACCATGGGCGAGGCCCGTGCTCACTACACCGAAATTGTGTTGGCTGAGCGGGAGGTCGCGTTCTGGCAGGTGCATGCTGACCAAGAGTACAATGCCCGCCTCCTCGATGAGTACCAACGCACAGAGGAGCAACTCGCCGCCGACACTTCCATCATGCCGATTGTGAGCATACGTTCATAAGGGTGAGTGTATGTGAGGGTCTGTGTATGTGTTGTGCTTATAAAAAAGTATTTTATTTATCAAATTTAAAATTTCGCAGTCATATTTATATTTCTGTTAATTTGTTATTTTCTCTTTGGTTATACGCATATATTCAATTGAACTAATGGTCAAAAATGAAATTTCAAGACATGTCAATGACCAAAGCTTCCGTTATTTGTGCTATGGATGGAGCATATTTCAATGAAATTAAGGTGTTTACTTGACTGAATAGGTTCGGCTCATACCTAGAATCATGTGTTCAATTAACTCACCCACACCACCCAAAACTCCACAAAACTTGTCTTGTCACATTTGTTATTTAGTATTTCCGTTGCAAACATAAAAATGATTCTCTAACAAAAGGCCATGATACAAAATTACATTTTTCTATATATGGTTTTGCATTATACCTTGCTAATAAATTAGAGTTTCAGTAAATTATTGATGAAATGGATATATAAAGGTAATCGATACATGTTGCCCGGTCGATTGGATCGACCGAGTCTTCTGCCTGCACTTTCCGCTAGTGAGTGCCTCTTTCTCTTTAACTCAAACAAGGGTAATGTAACTTCCTCATAGGAGCCTAATGTGGTTGCTCCTCTCTCAGACTCCTTTGGGTCTCCTCCCCCGACACTTCCCCCCTCCCTCCTCCCATCAGCGCTCACCACCATGGACCTTCAATTGGAACTCAGATCCAAAGGCCTCTAGGGCGTCAAGCTTCGAGAAGGCACCGGGACTACGAGGAGTGGCTCTAGGGGTCCCCCCATCCAATGGTGGTGGCTACGGCGAACTAGATTTGCCGTTGACGGGCCCAATGGCGAGATCGGTGCTCCAAAATGAAGGTAAATGATTTGGGAAACTTTACTATTTCCGATGCAAACATAAAAATGATTCTTCAACAAAAAATTGTGATATGGAATTACATTTTTCTTTATATGGTTTTGCATTATACCTTGCTAATAAATTAGTGTTCTAGTAAATGATTGATTATGTGGATATACAGACATAAATGATACTTGTCGCCCAGTCAATTGGATTGACCGGGTCTTCTGCCCGCACTTTCCGCTAGCGAGTGCCTCTTCCCCTTGGACTCACACAAGTGCGAGATAACTTCCATATGGTTTCTCCTCTCTCGGCCTCCTCTGGGGCTCCTTTGCCGTCACTTCCCCTCCCCCTCCCTCCTCCCATCAATGCTCACCGCCATAGACCTTCAACTAGAGCTCAGAATCAAAATCCTCTATGCCGTCAAGTTCCAGGACTACGTAGAGTGGCTCTAGGGGTCCCTCAATCCAACGGTGGTGGGGCTTCGATGAGCTAGATTTGTCGTTGACGGGCCCAAACTGGCGAGATCGGTGCTCCAAAATGAAGGTCGGTGATTCAGGGATTTCTCATGATACATACATTTGTTTGATTTTTTTTTAGTATTTTCGATGCAAACATAAAAATGATTCTCCAGCAAAAAGCCGTGAAATTACATTTTCCTATATATGGTTTTGCACTATACCTTGCTAAAAAATTAGAGTTTAGTAAATTACTGATTATGTGGATATGTATAAAGACGAACTATACATATCGCCCGATCGATTGGATCAACCGGTTCTTCCGTCCGCACTTCCAGCTAGCAAGCGCCTCTTCCCCTTGAACTCAGACAAGCGCAAGGTAACTTCCTCATATGCCTCACATGGTTGCTCCTCTCTCTGCCTTCTCTGGGGCTCCTCCCCGGACACTTGTTCCCCCTCCCATCAGCGCTCACCGTCATGGAACTTCAATTGGAACTTAGAACCAATGCCCTCTACGCCGCCAAGCTCCGGGAAGGCACCGGGACTATGAGGAGTGGCTCCAGGGGTTCCCAAGGTCCAACGGCGGTGGGGCTTCGGCAAGCTAGATTTGTGGCATACATGACCAAACAGTGAGATTGGTGCTTCAAAAAACGAAGGCTTTTTCATGTTACACACATACATTCATTTGACATGTTACAAACATCGTTTTCTGATCACACGCACGCCTGCACGCACGCACGACATGCTGCTAATAGTTGCATACATGGTGCAAGTGATTTATCCATGGTATGCGCCATGTGTGCGATGATTTTTCTCGGCGATTTGCCATGACAAAAAGAAAACCGTCGCACGAACTAATTTTCGCATCTTGGCCAGTAGATCAGAACTTCTCACACCTGGCCAGTCAAACCCCTATCCTCTTGTCTCCACCGATGCTGCGCAAGAAATGGTTGACGCAACGGCTGTTCCCTTTGCTTTCTTCCATCGGTAAGCAGCGAAAGTAGGGAGCCGTTTCCCACTAATCGCAGGGTAAAAGCATAGCATTAACCCTGCCCCAAAAATAAGCCTCCACCGTATAAAACGTCATTCACCAACGACCACCCATCCATCCATGCCAATACACAGCAGCACTAGGACAAAAATACAAACTTGCAGAGTAACTCTTCTCATTTAGAGCAGAGAAAACAAACAAAACAAAAATCGGAGCGAGGACAGCTTTTGCCAATTAGAGTTGAGTTGGAGCGGAGCAGACTGCATAGTGGCAGCAACGGAATCATCCTCCCACCCCACCCCACCCCACCTTCTTCTTCGCCTTCTCCTTCTCCTTGGTCAAACCGCCTTTCGCTCTTCTCTTCTCTATCCCCCTTAAAAAAGTAGCGGCACCCGGAGCGGAGAACCAACCCAGGTGCGGGCTGGGAATCGAGGCGGGGGCACCTCCACAATCTCTCTCTCCCCCTCTCTCCTCTGCTTCTTTCGGTGTGTTCCTCGTTTTCCGGGAGGGGCCGGGGAGTTGTTCTTGGCCACTGGAGTCGGTCCAGAGCAGACCTACCCTCGTCCGTCTGCGCCCGGCAAGATCTTTGTTTCCCCCCGTTCGCGGCGGCTCCTCCCTCCCTTCTTGGTTGGTGGGACGGGGAAAAAAGGATCGAGACGGCCACACCCCTGCCCGGAATTCACCACTCTCTGCAGGGAATTTTTAGGTTTCTTCTCCGTCACCGGCGGACACATGATCTGAACCCCTCCGCGCCACTCCGTCCATCCGCCTTCTACTTTGGGGGAGGAGAAGAGGGATCAATCGTCCGGTATCGGAGGTACCGCCCACCTGAGGAGGTGCCGATTGGGCATTTCTTCCTTTTCTTGTCTGCCTTTATTTCGCCGGGTTTGTTTGTCTACTTGTTATCGCTTGCGACCGTGCGGCTGATTCGGCGCCGGAATTGCTTGCCTGGGAGTTATTTATGATTACCGAGACGGGTTGGCTGTAAATTCTGCATCTTGGTTTCAAAATTTTACCCATTTCAGTCATGGTTTCTCAAGAAAAACTTCTTATTTCAGTTATTATGGAATCTTTCCATTTCACATCGAAATTGCATCTCTGGGAATTCATGTTCGGGGATTCAGGGAATCATGTTCTCCATTTCATATCGAATATATGTCCTCTGTTTTCTTGTGCAACTAGTCAGAGCCCATGCCTGTAAAATTACAGCATTTCCGTATGAGTTCAGTGGTTTAATGAAGGTTTCAGTTTCCCTGAGTTTGTTTGTTCATCTCTACCTGTTGCCATGATGTAGCCCTGTAAAAATAGAATTGTGTTGGTCTGTGTAGTGTGTACTGCACATGTATGATTGGTTGCCCTTTATGTCCTAGAATCTGGAGTAATTTGCTGTGCTTAGTGATTCTGATCAGCATTTATTGTAAGTTGTACTATCCTGAAAAGGAAGCTTTTGCTTAATTTTACTGTCAAGCATCCAAGTACTAATGTGGTATACCTTGTTGTTTCAGCTGAGGAAGATTTCTTGCTCACATGGCCGGCACCGGCGATCGTGGATCCCTCATGGAGGACTGGATGGCCATGCCCCCGACACCCAGCCCGAGAACGCTCATGTCAAGCTTCTTGAATGAAGACTTCGGCTCTGGTCAATTCTCCAATTTTTTCGGCGAACATGTGAGCAACAAGCCCCACGATCAATCAGAGAAGAGAGGAGAGCTTGTGGATTTGAGGGAGCAAGTGCCTGCTCAGTCAGATACAGCTACAGCTACACCCCAAAAGGATTTTTCCCTGCAACCAAATTTGTTCCATGCTAACCAGAAATCAAACCCACAGGGATCTCTGGCCGAGCGCAGGGCTTCCAGAGCTGGTTTCAGTATCCCCAAGATTGATACATCTCGTGTGGGTTCATCCACAGTTATTCGATCACCCATAGCAATTCCACCTGGTCTTAGTCCAACTACTCTTCTTGAGTCACCGGTTTTTCTCTACAATGCTATGGTATGCCATCTTCTCATAACTGGTTTTCTATTGTGCTATGCCACCAATGATTACTTCCTCCATCCGGGATTAATAAACCGGAGGACAACGGAAGCCAGTCCGTTTACAAGGCTGCTGGACGTGGGCGTTCGCTCTTCCCTCGATTCCCCTCAGTGCCGTTTCAGATTTCAATACAATTAATCGTGTGTACGTGGGGATAAAAACAGATCAGCGTACAAAACGAAAGTACCAATTAATTGATGTTGTGGTAAACTATACTTTGAGTTAGCAATTACCAATAAACGCATGAAAGTTCCATTTACCAGACATTTAGTTTTCCTGAAGTATATTAAGAACATTTATCATTGTCTTGTTTTTGCAGAAAACATTTGATGTGCTGTAGCAGATGGTTTTGTCAGTATAGAGACCTGTGATTACAATGTTATTTAATTCACTATATTGCTGTCCAAAAATTGACCTCTGTTTAGAATTTTGCAATGTTGTAAATTTGGTTCTATGTTTTGACTTCAAAATTCGATAATCTTAATTCAACACTCACAAATGTTCAAATACATATGTGCTCACCAATGTGTCTGAAATGATTATGATCTGTTGCAGGCACAGCCTTCACCAACCACTGGCAAACTGTTCGTTGCTTCAGAGGCTAACTCAACAATGCCACCAGATAGCACATTCAGTAACGATGTTTTCTCCTTCCAACCCCACTCTGGGCCAACAAGTTACTCAAATGTGGAAAAGGTAATATCCTTGACTGTAAGCACCTATTGTTTTCCTTCTACTGTTCACTTCTTTTTATTGCCCCACTTTTCTATGCATTTATATGCCTTTCTTTTAATGCTATATACAGGGTTACAATGTTAGCCACCAAAACCAGTTGTTGTCAAATATTCATCAGCAGGGATCCAGTCTTCAGTCAAGCTTTACTGCAGTCAAGGACAGTGCCGACGAAACAATTGTCAAACCGAAGACGTCTGACTCTGTGTTCAGTGTTAATCACTCTTCTGAAGAACAGGAAGATGACGAGGGAGACCAAAATGAGGAATACTCTTCTGCCACAAATAGCAACCCAGCTGAAGATGGATATAACTGGAGAAAATATGGACAGAAGCAAGTTAAGAGCAGTGAGCATCCAAGGAGCTATTACAAGTGCACACACCCCGATTGCCCTGTCAAGAAAAAGGTGGAACGCTCTCAAGATGGTCAGATAACAGAGATAGTCTACAAGAGTTCTCACAATCACCCTTTGCCGCCTCCAAACCGCCGCTCAGGTATCCCTTTGTCGCAAATCAATGATCAACAAGTCCATGTTCTAGAGAAACCTGGTTCGCACACAGGGCTCAACACTGCATCTTTGTGGGAAAATGGTAAAAGTGAGTGCATTCAAGATATGCAAGGTGTTGAGGGAAGACCAGCTGCTGGCCCTCCTGTATCTGCATATGGTGATACATCTATCATGGAGTCCCAAGATGCAGCTGATGTCTCGTCAACGCTGTCCAATGAGATTGATAGAGCAACACAAGGCACCATTTCTTTAGACTGTGATGTAGGTGAAGATGAGACTGAATCCAAAAGAAGGTTAGTGTCCCCCTCTACTTAACCACTTAACACATCCATGATGATATTTCTTTTCATTGATGAGCCTGATTATTTTCAGGAAGCTGGATGCTTTAGCTAGTGTTACTATTCCTACTGCGACCACCACCAGTTCAATTGACATGGTGGCTGCAGCATCAAGAGCTGTCCGGGAGCCTCGTGTTGTGGTTCAGACAACAAGCGAGGTTGACATCCTTGACGATGGTTATCGCTGGCGCAAGTATGGTCAGAAGGTTGTTAAAGGAAACCCAAATCCAAGGTCAGCTCAATGGCGTTTACGTTTCAGTCACAAGTTGATCATTTTGTGTAATGTTTGAGACTCTTGGTATTCATTCACCCTGAAATGTAACATCATCTTGTCTACCTGCAGGAGCTACTACAAATGTACCCACCAGGGCTGTTCGGTGCGCAAGCACGTGGAGAGAGCGTCGCACGATCTGAAATCCGTGATCACGACATACGAGGGGAAGCACAACCATGAAGTTCCAGCAGCCAGAAATAGCGGGAACGCGGGCTCTGGTTCCGTCAGTGCTCCAGCATCAGCGCCACAGGCCAATCTCTCACACCGCAGGCAAGAACAAGCGCAAGGCAGCTATCCTCAGTTTGGTGGCGCGACTCCCTTCGGTTCCTTCGGCCTCCCGCCGAGAGGCCATCTGGGAGCGGCAGGCAACTTCCACTTCGGGATGGCCCCTTCAGGCATGTCGATGCCGCCGATGCCCGCCGCCCGTCATCCTCCATCAATGATGCAGGGCTACCCGGGGCTCATGATGCAGGAAGGGCAGATGAAGGCGGAGCCAGACCAGCAGTCCGGGTTCGCAGCGTCATCGGCTTACCAACAGATGATGGGCAGGCCCCCCTTTGGTCCCCAGATGTAAATAATAGGATGCAAAGAAAGGAAAGATAGATGTGCTCCGGCTTGCCTGTATACATGGTAGAATTGCTACAGCATGCATAGCTTCGTTCTAGTTTCTCTTGGTCACCATTTTTTTTTAATCTCGTGGGCATTTTTTGTAAGCAGAGAATGCAGAGGACGGTTCTCATATCTTTCAGTTGCTTGGAATCAGAAAGAAAAGGGATAGCTTCTAAGACAATTGGGCATTGGTTAAATCAATCAAAACCCCTCAGGGTATGAGGGTGAGCTGCTACTACACCTGGTGTTTTTTCGTACTCCCTCCGTTACAAAATAAGTGTCGTGGTTTTAGTTCAAACCGTTCTAACTTTGAAATAAAACCACGACATTTATTTTGAAACAGACGGAGTTGGTTTCTTCTGAAAGAAACATTGGTTGCCATTCTAACGCTCTGTGCGTTAAATCAATCAAAATCCCTCATGTTATGAGGGTTAGCAGCAGCTCCTATGGTTGTCAAGTGCTACCACTACACCTGGTGCTTTTTCGTACTCTTTGTTTCAAAATAAATGTTGTGACTTCAGTTCAAATTGTTTCAAAATAAGTGTCATTGTTTTAGTTCAAATTTAAAGTAAAAGAACGACACATATTTTGGAACAGATGAAGTTAAGAAACATCGGTTGCCGTTCTAACGCTCTGTGGGTTAGAGGCCGGCCGTGGGACGATGGTTTAGCCTGCGGCGGCGGGTGGGTCGACGACAACGAGTGTGAAGACGACTGAAACTGGAAGAAAGATAGTCGTGGCTTTGTTCCCTTTTTATCTTGGACTGCTTAACCCGCGAACGTTTGCTAGAGAGCATGGTAAATGCGAACGTTATTCATGGCAATTTTTGTTAGTCGAAAATGGCAAATTATTTTGCCGTGCTTGCTAGCTAAATTTGTCATTCTTGTGACAATATAAATTGACATAAAAAACGTTTGATTTGCCATCCCTTCCCGGAGGACAGTGGACGTCAGCTGAATAGTATCACCATTTATCTTCTCAAGAGGATAAAAAAAATGCCCTAGTAGTTTGAAGCTACGAATTTTGGTGTTGGGGTAAAGTTGTTTGATGCAAAAGCAAAGTTTGAAAAAATCTTCCCGCGCTAACAGATTTGCAGTCCAGGCGGGCGCCCGTTCAGCACGCCGGGGGCCTGGTGACGGAGCCTTCGAAGACGACGACCTCGTCGCCGGCGGCCACGCCGTGCCA
Organism: Aegilops tauschii subsp. strangulata; assembly: GCF_002575655.3. Lineage (NCBI taxonomy): Eukaryota > Viridiplantae > Streptophyta > Magnoliopsida > Poales > Poaceae > Aegilops > Aegilops tauschii. Next base: position 383,091,493 of record NC_053039.3, on the reverse strand, counting down.
CTCGAACGACCGCGCCTCGTCCATCACGCTCTGCCCGTGTATGAAGAAGTAGCCGCCGTCCGCGGGCAGCGGGAACCCGGACCCGGACGCCGCGCCCCGCTCCAGCTCCCGGCGCAGCGCCGACACAGCGCCGCGCGCGCGCACCGCCACCTCCACGCGCCCCGCGCCGCACCGCGACACCACCGTCACCCGCAGCGGCGCCGGCGCGACGACGCCGTCCCGCCTGGCCTTTGGCCTCCTGATCCCACTCTTCTTCTCCTGACGCGGCCGCCTGTCGTCGCCGTCGAGGGCGACGTGGATGACGGAGCCCTCCACGACGCCGTACCGCTCGGTGACGCCGGCGGCGCCGGCGCCGTCGTCGTCCACGAGCGCGTCGCCGTCGTGGAAGAGGGACAGGGCGGCGGCGGGCCAGCCGTTGCGCTCCTGGAGCTTGTGCTTGATGTCCTGGACGGTGTCGAAGAAGCCCACCTCCATCTTGAACGGCGCCTCGCCCGACGAGCACACGAAGGTCACGTCCATGGCCGCCCACCCAGCGCAACCAGGCAAGCATGGCATGGCATGGCATTTATACCTTGGATGAGAATGCACTGCGTGTGAAACATTGGATCTGTCTGTTGCCAACCAGCATGAATTTTCAGTGAGTGCAGAGAGCTGAGGGTAGTTCAGACTTGATGCATGATCAAGATTCCTCAACTTGCTGCTAATCACGCAGAACGACCTTCGTTTCCCCATCCATCTCACAAAATCGGCATGCCGACAAGATTGTTTGCGATAAGGAAGAAGCAGTTTTTGCTCTCAATTGTTTATCATGTCTGCTACTCTGTGCAGGAGAACTTTGCTGGTGAAATGTCAGACTAAATTCAGCATCAGAATTGCAAGGGAAGACTCAAGGCTGCATTGCATCAATCAGTTGCACAAGGGGTCACAAATCACAGATCCCTTGCTAAATATTCTTCACTCGAGTTACATTATCTTCTAGGAGTAAAATCTTCAGCAAAAAACAATGGAGTAGCACAAAACATCTCCAGGTCACATGTGTCATTAGATAATTCATCCATAAAATGCTCAGAATTTCATCAAAGAAAATTCATAGGTAGATTTAGGAGACCGGACTGTACACAGCAAGTTGGTTAAATAAGTTGTCAAGTTACACATGATCTCATAATCAGACTAGCTATCTCAGTGATCTAACAAAAAAAGTGTCGCGATAAGGAATGTCGAGTAGTGAATCACAGACACAGCAAAGACCAAGATACAAAATCTAGATACTGCCTATGTCGAACAGCTCGCACGGTTCCGCGCCATCTCAGATTTTACTCCTGTATCGAACCACCTTTGCGAGCGTCTCCTGAGCCGCCAATGTCTGGGCATGGTCGTGGCCAAGCATGACCGTCCTGATGCTGATGCAGGTCCTGCACAGCTCCTCCCCGCTGTCAAACAACCCGCCTCGCACAAGCAGCTTCGCCCTCGTCTCGAGCAGCGTTGCTTTCAGCAGTGCCATCTCATGCCAGACGAACTCGTCGACATGGTTGTCTGTCCGCAGCTTCTTCTTCCAGCACAGCGATCCCTGCTTCAGGTCCTGTATCCGTGACGCGACCGACTTCTCCGCATCCTCGAGGATGTTGGTGCACACCTTGAGCAACTCCAGCGCGGAGCCGCAGCGCGAGAATGCCATGAACGCTTGGACTGCCAGGGGCAGTGCTATCTTCTTGATGAAGAGCACCAGGTCGACCGGCTTGAGTTGAACCACAGGCGGCTCTGATTTGAAGCCAAACAGAAGGAATGCACTAGCCCACATGTGATCTGAATAGATAGACATATTGCCAGTCCTTATGACACCGGATACTGCTGCGGATGCCGGTGCCAAACTGCCGCTGATCTTGCCGAACAGCTGCACGATCGGGTGAAACTGAATCCAGCAACCTGGACGCTGAGTTGTTTTTCGCGCCAAGCCAAGTTTTACTAGCAAGTGTGCCGACTCCACCTCAGCTTTCCTTGCCTGCGGCTGTAGAAAGCAGTGTGTGCCGCACAAGAGTGCTGCCTTAAGTGATTCACTCAACAACTGAATGCTATTGGCTTTTGTTGGCAGCTTGCTGGCCATGGCAGCTAGTAGGGTCGACGACATGGGCGATGGAGCTAGCCAAGAACCTACTGTGATCATCCTCAAGGCAAGGCTGCCTCCTTTCACCTGGTCCATCAATGCGAAGCAGAAGACCAACACCTTGATCAGAAACAAATTGTTCTGCCATAAGTTGTCATCACCAGAACAGAACACAATCATGTTCTCATTTAGCGACACCCGCTCGACAGCCTCAAGAAGAATACCAGGATCAATCATCAACTCAGACAACAGTGAACCAACAAGCCACAGCCCGAAGCTCACTCGCCCCAGCTGCTCGTCGAATTTCTTCAGAACTTCCAGTTCCTCAGGAGGGTAATCCTTCTTCTTTTTCCCCTTTATCAGGACCATAGCATCATGAAACGAGAGCTGCGGAAGATGAATTGGCTCAAGGTTCATGAAATGCGGCAGCCGTGTTGTCACGACGACATGGCTTGCTCCAGTGTTTCTAGGTATGAAATCCTGCAGGTCCTTCCCTTCCCACCAGTCCCTCTCGCTCTCGAGGTTATCGATTATGAGCAAGTAGGGCACATCCCTGAAAAGCTCTCTCTTCACCCTTTGAAAAGCATCCAACTCTTGCTCCTCAAAGCTCCTGATCCTGCCGTGCTCCCTCTCAGCCTCGGCGCTGATATCCAGCCCCAAATACCCTGATAAATTCAGTATGTTCTGTCTCAAGTACCTCGCCTCGCCTCCAATCCACAACACCATCTTGTACCGCTGTGAGTACCGGTACGCAAACTCCAATGCCAGCTCCGTCTTGCCAATGCCTGAAATGCCATTGATGCAGACCACATTGCCATTGCCATGATCCTTGCTGTTGCACCTGAATCTCGACTTCCTGAGCTTTGATCTCTGCTTCAGAAGACCGATCCCTTTCGCAGCCGACAGATCGATCGCCGGATCAACCGATGCCTCCAACACAGGCCGCTTGCACTTGTGCAACTCCAAGCTGCCAAACCTGCCACTGCTTGTCCTCACCCTGTCACTGTCCTCATCGGCAAATCCTCCATCTGACACACCACTGGACACACAATTAAGCATGGTGCTGCCCCCTGGGCACTCCACATCTTCGACTTCCCCGGCGCAACCGAAGCACATTCCCTCGATCTCTGCAAGCTCTTTCTCCCTTCCAATGAAATGCCGGTTCCGCGGAAATGGCAAACCCTCGGTTCCCTCGCTCTCCTTTTCGGCAATCGTACCCCGGCCAAGCTTCGACTGCAGCACGGTGACCGCCGTCGACACACACCTCCTCCAGCTGCTCTCATCTGTCTCGAGCTTCAGCTCATGGCACCGCATCAGCCCCTCAAACGCTTCCATGCCCTCCTTATCTTCAGGCTTGCCGTCAAACAGCCCGGCGATGTCCGACGCCCTGGTGTCGAACAGGATGGGCACCAGGTTCCTCTTCTGAGCAAAGAACCGGATCTCCTCGAGGACGAACGGGTTGAGGAAGCCAGACGTGGTGACCACCACGATGCCGAAAGCCGCCGAACAGATGATGCGGTCTGCGATCTCATGGCTGTGCGCGCCGGAGTACCTGGCCCGGTCGGCCGTGAACGCGGCGATTCCTTGCAGCTCGAGCTCTGCCTTGAGCCACCTGCAGAACCTGGCGAGGGGGGCACCCTGGCCGTGGAAGCCGATGTAGACGTCGCAGCTCCGGAGCTTGCCGTTGGACATGGGCGACGCGACGGCGCCCCGCGTGAGCGAGACGCGCGGCACGGGGAAGGAGAAGGAGACGCGCGGCGCGGGCCCGCCGCCGTCGGAGGACCGGCGGCGCGGGTCGGTGCCCTGGGACCGGGAGTCGTAGCCGCGCTCCGACGGCGGCGTGCGGGAGGCGCTCGTCGGCGCGTCCGTGTCCTCCGACCGGAACTCGGCGCCGCCGCGGGACGCCGGCGAGGGCAGCGCGGGGGTCCGGGAGGCCCTGGTTTCTCGGTGCGGCGGATTAGGAGGAGGAGGAGGCTCGGCGATCCGAGGGGAGATGTAGGGCGACTGCAGCGCGGAGACGAAGGCGGAGGACGGCGGCGACGGCGAGCCGAGGTAGGGCGAGGCGGGGCTCGGCCAGTCGGAGCCGCCGGCATTGGCGGTGGTCTTGATGGTGAGGGACTTGGCGGCGGCGGGGATGTCGTCCTTGGGCGGCACATCAGGAAATGATGAAACTTTTTGCTCTCCCCCTTCCATTGGTCAACAAATTTAATCTGTTGGAGATCTCAGTGCAAGAACTTCATAGGAATCTGGTCCTCCTTTTCCTGTCAGAAATCCACACAGAAAACACAGCAGGAGTCAAATTCCATCAGGAACGAAACGAACATGTATGGATTGAGGGCAAGAACATGCAGTGTAAAGAAAAAGGAAGAAACAAAACATGGACTTTGCAAGAACCTCCGAACCAAATAGGCACACATTGAGCAAGCTAATTACCTGCAAAGGCCTTCAAGAATCTGACGGTGCCATTAGCATTGTGATTCTGTTACGGCAGAGCTGCTCGGGCTCCAAGAACACCTGCCCCGGCCGACAGGAGAGCTTGTAGGGCCGTAAAAAAATGGTCAACTTTTGATAGTCTTCTTCTTCCAAACCATGGAAGGGATGGTAGCCCCCCTCCTACCCCTATGATCTTGTCCCAGCTCCCAAGCAGTCAAGGAGATAGTACAAGTAAAGAAACTTTGGGAGTCGGTGGCCGTTTGAACTGTCAAGTACTACTCCCACCGCTATCTGCCTTGGAAATGGAGGAGACCGAGTGGGGGAGATGGCAAAAGCAGGGGAGAAAAACAGATCGTGTGGGGAGATGACATCAAAAGGCAGGCAAGGCCCCAGAAGATGAGAGCTGCCAAGGAAAGAAGACCAAGACCGGTTGCAGGTTGTAGCAACGCCAATGATGATGCCCGTTTCGAAAACCAAAAAACGCCAATGATGGTGGTATGCTCGCAAGGGGAGTCGGGGCATGGATTGTACCCTGTGCACAAGCAGGAAATATATTGAATGAAACGAGATGAAATGCAGGAGGGAGTTGTTAATGGAGGAGTACCTAGTACTTGGATGCGTCTCATTAGAGTTTTCATTCACTGGTGGTAGTATGGTGGACCATACGACATACGTACATTAATCAATGGCCTGGCCTCTGCATACCGAGCCAGCCAGGGCGAATTCATGTTTCAGTGGTGGTACGCCTGCTCCCGGCGCCCTGCTGTGTAACTGTACCAAAGCGTTGCAGACAGAGATAGAGATCTGGTAATTACGGCTAGCACCAAGGTTTTCGTGATCCTACAACGGACAGGCATGAGATGCTCGTGAATGCTGGGGGTCAGCAGATTTTGGGCGGGGCCGGAGCGAGCAGATGAGGCGGGAAATTCAGAGTTGTACTGCCGTCTCCATTCAAGGCAAGGCCGGATCAGCGAGGACGAGGACGGCGACGGAGACGGACAACGGGGACAGAGAAACCGGCTCTGCTCTGCCCCTGCCTGCCGCCTCTCACATGCTCCGGCGTCCGGCACATGTACCGCAGGCTGCAGAGATCGCACTGCCTTGTGTGATCGGCTCATGGATGGGATTCTAACGCCAACTCCACCGCCCAAGACCCTATCCTGTCCGCCCCCGTCCGTTTGGGGTAAAACGGACAAACGAGGCGGCCCAGCGCGCGGGAGCAAACGGACTTTTGTCTGTTTTGTGTCCGCTTTCGACCCATCAGCGGCCCAAGTTTGCGCCGCTTTTGAGGTGAAACGGACATCACGCGGACGCGCGGGTCGTCTGCGCGTGTCCTCCCCTGGCCCGCCCGTCGGTGGCACAGGGCGGGCCTTTTTCTATCCGCCCCCCTTCCTTCCTCCGATCGCACCCCCTCCACTCTTCCCTCGCTGCCGCCGTCGCCACCGCCATTGCAGCCGTGCAGTTCGGACGCGCGCTCGCCCAGCCCCTTCCCCTCGGCGCCGCCCCTCGACCCAACCATGGCCACCTGGTTTGCGCACCCGCCGGCCGGATTTGGGGCGGATCCGGTCGGTCTTGAGGTCGCCCGGCTGTGGGAGGCCGGGCCGCGCCATGGACTGGCCGGGCACCTCGCCGGAAGGCCCTGGCAGGGCCGCAAGGCCACATGCAGGCAGTGGCTCCTCCTCTAGCCGCTCGGATCTGCACCGTCGGTGGTCCGCCGGCAGATAAACGAATGGCGGTCGGCTGGGCTCGGTGCTTGCCCAAAAGCTCGCCGGCGCACCGTTGCCACTCATTAAGTGCGACCACTGCCCAAGGATGGTCGTGCGCCGCGTGTCTACAACGCCGGAACATCCCGGATGGGTGTTCATCAAGTGCTTAAACGATGGGGTATGTGCTCTTTTTAGCTTCGGTTTGTGCTCTAATTTTGACTAGTTGTGCTAACTACAAATTTTATTGTGTAGCATGGATGCAAGTTTTGGTATTGGAAAGAAGAGTACATCGATATATTGATAGAGCGAAATTTAGTACATGTTCGTGCACTTTTAGCTAGCATAGAGGCTGTAGATGAGACAAGTGCATTTGTTGCTAGATTAGAGGCTAGACACGAGACTAGGTGTGAGGAAGCAACATCGACTTCTGGCTTGAAGAAGAAAGGAGGATGCCAGATCAAGCCTCCTCCACAGATCAACAATGAGTGCATCGAGAAGGCCCTAACCCAACTCAAGGGAGCATTTATGAAAGTTGGGTATCTTCCAAAATGTATTCTTGTTGTTCTTATTTTTTTTGGTCTTGCTTTACTAGTCAAAATATGATGATGTATTCTTCATGTACCGAAAATGAATGATGAAAAGAAGTTAAGGACTTGCAAAGAAAAATGTACGCGGACAGGATGCGGCCGGGATGCGTCCGCACGCTGGGCGCACGGTCACCGCATCCCAGGACAGGTCCGGACACGACCCCATCGCCCTACCCAAACGAACAGAATCCGGACAAAACGGACGTCCGTTTGAGGTCGCGCGGTGGAGTTGGCCTAATGTCTGACCCTGGGATCCATTCTAGGGTATCCTATTCCTATCCCTATCCCTTCGGGCGGTTTTGGAGACTTGGATTTGTCCTTGCACACGCAGCCAGGTTGAAATCCAGCAACGAGCCCGACCACATTTGTTTCTAAAATCTACGTCCAGAGTTAGGATCTGAATTTTTGTTCCAATTTTATGTCGTACTAGGTTTTTCTTGGCCCTTTCCCGTGATTTTACGATGAGGTTTTCGCACATGGAAATGACGCAAGTATGGTACCTCACATGCTGGACGCGGACGTTTGGTTTCTAGGTGTATCTACACCCCATATGAAAATAATTTAGTAATTAAATAATGAAATATGTATATGACAACCGTAATCGTTTCTGCAAAACTGCCACACCACTCGGTGTCCCTTCGATCGGCATCGCACGCATAAGTCTTCCTCCCGTATTCCTCCCCCGCACCAAGTCCCCAGCCAACGGTGTCTTCCTCTGATTCCTCCTCCCTGCCGTCAAGTCCGAGCCCACCTCGCCGCATCCTCCTCCAGCGAGCCGCCGCCGACAAGCCAAACCGCAGCGCCGGCCCTTGCTCCGTCCTTTTCCCTTCATCTTCCTTCCTTCCCTCCTCTCTATCATCTCTTTCTCTCTGCTCACGGGAGCTCCCATGGCGCCGCCCATGGATCCGAGCAAGCTGCCGCCGGAAACACAACCCATCCACTGGACCCCCTCCGCCCCAACGACCGCGACCTCTGTGGCCTCCCTGGCGTCCGTCGCTGCCTAGTCGTCATCCTCGAAGCCCGTGATTGCAACACCTCCTCCAGGGGCGGACCAGGGGGTGTGAGGCTCCAAGAAATTATGTAGTTGGGAGGTGTAAACAAGCTGAATTGACCAAAAAATGGAGTTCTGAAGGTTGATGGATCCTAGCAAAGTGAGGAGCCTGTTGCGTCGTTGTACAGGATGGACGAGACCCGGCGCCACCGCATCACAGGAGTGTGCTGTGCATCCCTTGCCCGTTCAGTTCAGTTGTCCCTTGCCCATTTAGTTCTGTATTGCCTGGTTGTCTCTTAAGAAAATTTGAAGGGAAATGTGTTGTCAAGAGATGCCAACACTGTTGTTGCTTCTTTGCAGCTTTTTTGTTCATTTCTTACAAGAAATTGTAGCCTATTCATATTTGGTGCTGCTACAAACTTATAAAGTGTACAATTAGACTAGCCTGGTATATTAAGTACTTCAATTTATTGTTCAGTTGTACCACTTGTTGGTACAAAAAAACTATGTTAGTTCTACACATATCCAGTGTTATGTGCTAAAATTTCAGTGTTAAGTACTACAAAAATGTTCAATTTTGGAGAGGTTCCGGTGCTTTGTTACTGCTGTTATGTGCTAGAATTCCAGTGTTATAAATTGTTTATTGTGTTCTTGTTAAGCCTGTAAGTGAGGCTCTAAAAATGCAGTTTGGATAAGTTCCAGTGCTTTTGTTGTTCTGTTATGTTGTACACAATTTGCACTTTAAAGAGGGTCCAATGCTTGGATGGCCGTTTCTTGCTATTAAGCGTGCAAGTGTGTTGTGAAAATTTGCAATTTGAGATATTCTAGTGCTTTGCTGTTTGTTTGTTATTACTAGCACTTGTAAAAGTCAGAAATTAGGAGACGTTCAAGTCCCATGTTGCAGTTGTTTTCTTGCTTCTGCTAAGTCCGTAGGTGTGCGCTAGTTTGTTTTCGAACAATCTCGTGCATTGGATCTATATTGGATGGCAGATAAAAAAGGGCATATTACAACACGACTTGCTAGAGGCAAGTCACTGGATCTCGGTCCAGATAGGACAAATAATATTAGGGATTGTTGCGTCTGTGTTGTGTGGTGGGGAACTTAGTTGTTCCTTGGCTAGATACACCGCAATATTGGTACCAGTTTGGAGTTGAGATCAATTTTCATCGCGTGGATGAAAATTAATGCTATTTTCTAGTGTGAAGAATTATTATTTTCAATCACACCGTAATTTGTGTTTCCTTTTTTTTGAAAGATTGACTACTCTTTTTTAATTTTTGAGGTTGACACCGTAATAACGGCAAGAAAAGTTCAAAAAACAATTAGGTGATTAAGGGATGTTCACTTTTCACATCGTAATTTATGCATTACAGATTTGATAACTTACGTAGAAACACCGTGATAACATTTTGTGTATGTTTCTTAATTGAGAACTTTTTTTATGTGTAAATAGCATGGTAATATATGTACCGCAGATCCGATAACTTAAACACAAATCCCATGGTAATTTTGGCCCGGAATTTTTTTATTGAAAAAGATAACGTCACTATTATTTGTAAATAACATAATAATTTACGCTCCGCAGACTTTATAACTTACATACAAACATTATGGTAACTTTAACAAGGAGGGTGGAGGGAGTTATTGAAAACATACCCCGGTAATTTTTGTATAAATAACACGGTAATATAAGTACCACATAACTGATAATTTACATACAAACATATCACACTATCAACTAGTGGCCTCACATGCCCTATCAACTATCACACTCTCTCTATGTGGTGGTTCACTCACTCCCTCAAAATAGGTGCACTCAAAGTCACATATGATGGAGTCACTCATCTCACTCAAGTGGTGGGGATTGTGGCTCTCCTCACATGGGAATTGGGGCAACACATCATATATGTGGCTAGTGGTGAAGTCACTCTCACTCTCAATATGGTGGCACAAGTCACTCAAGTCATCATACGTCGTCGTGGTCGAAGGGAAAATACCATGCTCAACCATCTCGTCACCGTCGCCGTGGATGAAGGCCGAAGATGGCACATCATCACTCTTGCCTCCTAAGATGGAAGCATCATCCTTGCTCATCACCATGTCGCTCGCCTCCAAAGCTTGGTCCTTGAGGGTCTCTGTAGTCATACTCATCACCGCACCATCTTGAAAAAGAGTCGAAGTAGACTCGGCATCATCAATGCCACAAAGAGGGATGGCGATGAAGTCGAACTTGGGAGCATCGTCTTGGAGCTCGTCGGGCTTGGACATCTTGGTGGTGCTATCCTCATGCTCGTTCTCATGGAGCTTGGTCGTCGCGAAGTGAGCTTGGGGTGGAGAAGCCTTGGCCTTCATGAGTTCTTGTCCCGCCTTGAGAGCACCAATGTAGTCGTCGTCGAGGGACTTGTAGTTCTCGAAGAAGATCGTCTTGGAGATGTCGTTGTGCAATCCCATCATGAAGTGGAACTTCATCGAAATGGGTTCGTCCACGCCGGCTCGTCGCAAGGCATTCTTCATCTCCTTGAAGTACATGCGATGGACTTGGATCCTTGGATGGTATTCTCCAATTGGCGTAGAAGTTGTTCCGTGTAGGTTGGAGGCACAAACTCTCGCCGCAAAGCTCTCTTCGTCTTGGGCCAACTCATGTCGTAGTGCTCCGAAAGTGTGTGAAGCCACCATGTCGACGCGTAGTCGTGGAAGTTTCTTGTGGTGCACTTCACTTGATCTTCGGGAGGGACTTGATGTAGCTTGAGGTAGTCGTCCATTAGGTGCTCCCACTCGAGATACTCCTCGGGTTCTTGAGTCCCATAGAAAGGAATCTCGTGGTTGGTGTCGAGGTCGTAGTAGCTCGTGGAAGTCGCGAACTTGAGCTTGGGGAGCTTCTTTTGAGCGTCGTCTTGGGGTGCTTGTTGGCGAAGATGCCGTATGTCCGTAGGCGAATATGCCTTGAAGTCACTTGGCGAAGATGCCAAGGGTGATGGTGAAGTCGTTGAGCGGTTGTTGGTCTTGAGCTCTTGACCTTCACGTTCTTGTTGGTGGTGGTGTCGATGCCGATGTGACCTTGCCGGAGATGGTAGCTCGGAAGCACGTGCACTTGAGCGTCTTCTCGAAGATGAGGAAGATCTCTTGTAGGACTTGATGAGGGCTTTGATTTCCTCCATTTGAGCTTGCATCTTGGCGTCGAAGTTGTTGTTCATGGCATCGAACTCGTCGTCGTTGTTGTAGGGCGAGGGTGAAATGCCTTGCCTATCCATCACAAGACTTGAGTAGAGGTGAGTAGGAAATGAGATAAACAATACCAAGTTACCTTTTCCCAAAGTTGAGGATGTATCCCGTTTCACTCAATGTGAGATGAAAGAATAGTTGAATTGATACCGGACTTGTTCACTCACACCTATCAAGTAAAGCTTATGGAGTAGCTCGGTGAGGATAGTGGCACAAAATTTAATGCAAAATGTTAGCAAGATTCAATAATGTTGAAAGAGATTCACAAATTCGCAAGTGTAACAAGTAGACCAATAGCAAAGAATGGCACACGGAAACACACACACGGATAGATAAATGGGGTCGTGCAACCAAGGAATGAGCACAAAATGTGGAATCCACGGAAAACGCTCGTGTTACACAACTCAAGAGAGACGCTAGCACGATTGCTCAATAGACGGATACGACACTTGTGCACAACCTATAAGATGCAAAATGTAGCAACTTTCTGTCCCAAGTATGTTATGTATGTATCGTTCCCGGTGTTTCTCAAGATGATCGGATATGACAATCTTATATGCAATGTGGTACGATGCTATGGCTATTGCTTACAAGCTCTTTGTTCACTCTTTTTCTTTACTTAAAGCTTATTATTATTTTTTCTTTTGATATGGCCACAATGCGAAATGCACAAACCAAGATAGCAATTGTGTATACACGGGAACAATCTTGTGACACAAGGGATGATATGATGATACCAATATGATGTGGTATGTATGCAATGGAAGGTGCGGATCACTAATGTGCACAAGTAACACTGCCGTCAATACTCAATGGCTAGTCTCGATAGGCAAGTGACACAAAATGGGCCAGGGGTTATCAATGCAATTACAAGGGGAATATACAATGATGTCGCCGAAGTTACTGTCTGTGTCGATGATGAGAGGCGGTGTTGTCGATGTCGACCCATTCCTAATTGGACGAAACACCTTAGGAAACGGAAAAACCACACCTCAAAATCTCAAGGACAAAAGTCAAATGGTGGTAGCGGGGATGCGGTGGTGGTTGCGGAAGTATTGGTGGAAAAGGTTATGCGGAAGCGGAAGTGGTGGCGGTTGATGAAGAAGCAACTGTCCCTAAATAGCCGAAACACCTTAGGAGACTCGAATCACTACTCAAACAACCACGAATGCGATGGCGAACAAAAATGGGTTAGGTTACGGAAGTTGGTGATGGTAATGCAGATGATATGGTGGTGGCCCTAGGCAAACTTGCCAAATTTCAGAAAAATTGATGTAGTCAAATGATGGTGGTGGTATTTTTGTGGAATGGAGGATGTCAATAGCTTCAAAACGAGCTAAAGAACGTCAAAATCGGACTTCGGATGAATTAGTTATGGCCGAAACAAGTTTTCAGCCGTGTCAGTTTCAGGGATACCCGGACATCCGGGAGGGGGTCCGGCTGATCCGGGTCAGGTCCGGATGATCCGGGAGTACTTCCGGATGATCCAGGTTCGTTAGCTCAGGTTCTGTTGTTCGGGTGCGTGGGTTATCCGGACGTCCGGGAGAGGGTCCAGCTGATCCGGGAGGTGTCCGGATGATCCGGGCAGGTCAAACTACTCGGGATTTCCTCTCGGTGACGAATTTTTTGGCGGAAATGGGGTGATTTCAGAGGCAAAATTACGAAGATTTCGTGGATGGAAGGTGGGGAAACTTGGGGAGATGCCAGATCCACTCGAAACCAAGCAAATCCATGGATCAAAATCAACAAAACTTCATCAAACCAACAAATCACAAAAAAAATTGGGGCTATTTTTGGTGGGGATTTTCGAAATTTAGGACGAAATCAAGCAAAAGAAGGCTAGAAAACGGTGGGGGAACTGCAAATTCGTGATTAACCTGGCTCTGATACCATATGATACGGGGCTAACCCGGTGTAGGCCGATCTTTCACGATTGGAGTGGGCTCCCTCGAAGAACACGATGAACACGGGGAAGAGCGGAGAGAAATCACAAGGGGAAACACTCAAGAACATGTCCAATCACACATCCACTAGACAATCAAACACACAAGATCCACAAGGTACATGAGCAACAAAGGGAAAGATACAAGGCAAAGTTCATCCCAATCCTTGGAGGAGTTGGGGTCTTGATGATATCCCGTAGGATCTTCTCACATGCTCACATGAAGGGCTTGAACTCCATGGGAGTGGTAGTCTCTCTCTCTCTCTCTCAAGAGTAGAGGTAGGTAGGAGCAAAGCTCACATACAAATGAGCTATCACTTTGCTAACCCTAGAGAGAAGGTGGAGGAGGTCTATTTATAGTCCAAGAGGCGAAGGGGTAAGTGAGGGGGCGAATGGGTACACGGGCCTCGACCCAAGTCATGCGCGCAGGCAAAGCCGGATGATCCGGACGGGGTCCCAGATGATCCGGGCGTCGGGGGTCCGGATGATCCGGACGGGTCCCGGATGATCCGGGCGTCGAGGGTCCGGATGATCCGGACGGGGTCCCGGATGATCCGGCTTCGGTGGAAGCCTTCGGGTGTCTTCGACGCACTTATCCGGACGATCCGGGGGAAGGTCCGGATGATCCGGACGGCGGTCCAGATGTCCGTCCTGGCTCCAGCAGCCGCTCCGTCTTCTTCTCCTTTCTTCCGTCTTCTCTTCCACGCTTCCCTCGCGGATGGTGTAGTTGTACACTTGCGCTCGCACTCCTCCTCGTCGTCCGTAGTGTTCCGATAATACCTATGCATGCACATGAGAGGGGTGTCAAGTAGTATACCATCCTCGAAGGGGTCAAGTGAGCACGTGTAAAGAAGATGATTCACCTTTATGTATGTGAAGTAGAGGTCGCACGTGTCACTTGCCAAACGGACTCTTGCCATGATGATGTGCGTAGGATGCTCCGCATCAGGAAGACTGTGGAGGAGCAGAGCCACGACGGCCGGAGATGAAAGAAAAAGAGGAATAGTCGCGCGGAACCTATCCTGTAGACGTGTCTCGCGCGGGGTGGTTGTTTCGTGACGCGTGAGCCAGCGTGGCGTTCGACCGGACTGCCGGCTCCAAACGTTTTCCAATCATGAAGTCCCGCCGGGCGTTGGATGTGCCGGAGCAGATGCCGCCCAGGGCAGACTCGCTCGCTCGCATTTCTCCCCTCTACGCCGGCTTCCTCTGCTCATGCTCCTCGCGACGGCGCTGCGGCGTGCCACCGCACACTGAGAATGACCTCTCCGTTATCCCCTCCCGGTCCGGCTGACAGCCGCCGCAGGCACACAATCTACCATGGCCGCCGCCGCGCGTCCCCGTACCGCCCCACCGTCCATGGCGGTCTCATCACCCACCTCCGCGCCACCTCTCCTGGACCCTGCTCCACCCGCTCCCCTTCGCCCGCCGCAACCACCGCCCCTTTCCACCTCCCTGACTGGGACCCCTCCTCCCCATCGCACTCTCCTCGCTCGCCACCGAGTCCGTCGCATTCCACATCCGCCTCTTCCCGCCGTCTCTCCCCGCTCGCGCGATTCTTGCTCGACGCCCTCCGCCGGCACCAGCGCTGGGGCCCTCCCGTCGTCGCCGACCTGTCCAAGCTCCGCCGCGTACCACCCACCCTCGTGGCTGAGGTCCTCAGTGCGCACCCGCCACCACCTCCCCCGCTCGCCCTCCCCTTCTTCCACTGGGCCGGCCGCCAGAAGGGCTTCCGACACTGCTTCCCCGCGTTTCACGCTCTCGCCTCCCTCCTCTCCGCTGCAGGCCTCCCTGCTGCCGCCGATCAGCTTCCCGACCTCATTCGCTCCCACGGCAAGCCCGTCTCTCACCCTCAGCTCACACTCCTCATCCGGCTTCACACCGCTGCACGCCGCCCCCTCCGTGCGCTCTACACGCTCCGCCGGTTTCGACATGACTTCTCTGTCCAGCCGCAGGTCCACGTTTGCAACCGTGTCCTCGGCGCCTTGACTGCGGCAGGGCATGTTGAGGATGCGCTCAAGCTGTTCGATGAAATGGCAGAAAGTGGCATCAGGCCTATGCCGGTCACATTTGCAATCATCGTGCGTGCGCTGGGCCAGGAAGGGATGGCGGAGAGGATCCTAGAGATGATTGGGAGGATGCGTGATGAGGTGTGCCGGCCGGACGTGTTTGTGTACACTGCGCTGGTCAAGACGATGGTGCGCAGGGGGCACATGGAGGCTTGCATCAGAGTGTGGGAGGAGATGGGGAGAGATGGTGTGGAGCCAGATACAATGGCATATGCTACAATGGTTGAGGGGCTATGCAACGCTGGGATGGTAGAGAAAGCAGCTAAACTGTTTGAGGGGATGAGGAAAAAGGGGTTGTTGGTTCACCGGATCGTGTATGCGTCACTCGTCGATGGGTATGTTGCTGCTGGGAGGGTTGGGGATGGCTGTAGAATTTTGAAGGAGATGGTGGATGCTGGCTACCGCGCTGACCTCAAAACATACAACATACTCATTGGCGGTCTGTGTGGTATAGGTCGGGAGGATAAGGCACATCAGATGTTTCAGATTGTCCTTCAGGAGGAGCTAGTGCCAAGCTCTGAGACTGTTTCACAGTTACTAGTTTGCTATGCTGATAAGGGTGAGATGGTTAATTTTTTTGGATTGGTTGACAAATTGGTTGAGCTGAGCTTGCCTGCCGTAGAATTTTTAGCAGACTTCTTGAGGCTCTTTGCATGCAAGGGCGGTAGGGAATTGAAGGCCGTGGAATTGTTCAAGACTTTGAGACAAAAAGGGTATTGCAGTGTTAACATTTATAACATTCTTATTGAGAATCTGCTCAAGATCAAGGAGAGGAAGAAAGCATTATTACTGTTTGAGGAAATGAAAGCTTCAGATGACTGCGAGCCAGAATCATGTACATATAGTCTTATGATTCCATGTTTTGTGGATGAAGGAAATATTGAAGAGGCTTGCTCATGCTACAACTCAATGATGAAGGCTGAATGGATACCAAGTCTTTCAGCCTATCGTTCGCTCGTGAAAGGGCTATGCAAGATTGGAGACATAAATGCAGCTGTTTCACTTGTATCAGATTGTCTTGGAAATGTAGAGAATGGGCCAATGGAATTCAAGTACACCTTAACTGTTATTGAAGCTTGCCGGTCAAAAGACCCGGAGAAGGTCATGAAAGTGGTGGTTGAGATGATTGAGTTAGGTTATTTAATAGAAGAACTTATCTTCTCTGCTGTCATCTATGGATTCTGCAAGTACGCAACTTCAACTGGAGCCAGAGAGGTGTTCTCTGTTATGAGAGATAGGGATATTATTTCAGAGGCTGATTTTATTGTTTACGAGGATATGCTGAACGAGCACCTGAAGAAGGTCACTGCAGACTTGGTGATATCTGGATTGAAGTTCTTCAACCTTGAATCAAAATTGAAATGGAGAAGCAGAATTGATTGAAATATAGGTACAATCTGCTTACTTTCACTTTGGATCTGTGTCGCTTAAGTATAAGATTGTTTTGATACTTCCCAATGAGTTTATGTTGCATCATTGAATAAGTACTGTCACTGCTTCAACCTCTTCTGGAAAGTTGCGTAGGCTGCTTATTTCAGCAATGTGTGCAAGGAGCAGGATCTGGCTTGCCGGAGTTGATATCTAGACTTATTTAGACCAAGTTATGGGTGATTCATATTTCTTACCGGTTATGATTTTTTTTCTCAATCTCCTCTTCCAAGAAAACACAAATTAATATAGCATGTATTGCATTTGAAAAAGATGACAACAGTTGGGAGCAGTTCTGGAGGGTCATAACTAGTGTGTCTTTTACAAGCATCAGTGTACACACACTTACTGGCAGTTTGGATATCTGTACTGCACCCAAAAAAAAGTCTTAACGTATCCTATATATCCATTTCTTAATGTACTTGAATCATCATAATTTCATGGGCAAATGTGGTATCGTTGAAAAGTGAGAGAAGGCACCAGTATATGTGTTTATTAATGCATGACATACTAACGAGTCAGAAACTGAAATATCCTGTGTACCCTTGTACCCGTGATGCATAGAATCCATGGATCTTTTGAGATTTTTTAGGGATTTTCTAATGTATTACGAGGAATAGGGATCACATTCATATCACAGGAGCGAGCCATCTGGCTTACACATCATTACATATATAATATGTATGTGAATCCACAGCCTGCCTAAAATTCAGAACTAGGTTGCTTTAATACTATACACTAGATCATCGATGGCCGGCGTTGCTGCGCCCGTCTGTTGTACTATGGAATGTTCAGACTTCATGCCTTGAAATATGTTTAGAATACCACCATATATCCTGTAGGTTAGAAGAAATGAAAACCAAGAAGCTCAAAGGGTATGACAGAACAAATATCACAATAGCAAGCTTCAAAGGTAGGAACTGAAAATCTCAGATATTTGGGTTTCTAAAATCATGGCCAACATAGCCACTAAGTTTGTTACCGATTACAACCTTGGAGCAGAGCATGTACCCAACCATAATGCTTAAAAGGAATTGTGATGCATCACAATCTCAGAAATACAATGATAGATACAATGTGAGATATCAGAGCATGTCGCCGCGCTGGTCCACTTCGGCCCCAATTCCGCCGCCACGCTGGTCGCCGTGCAGGTCCACTTCGGCCGCTGCACTGGTCCGCTTCGACCGCCGGCTGCTGGTGGTGGTGGTGGTGGGTGACGCCGACACCCCCCGATCCCCGCCGCCATCCCTACTGCTAGCTGGCGGCTGCCCCCGCCTCTGATCCCCGCCCCCATCTCTGCTTCTACGAGCTGGTACCGATCCTGACAATTTGAAAAAAAATTGCAGTTCAATCAATTTCAGTTCCAAGATAGGTCCAGTTCAATCAATTTCATTGTAGCAGCATGTTGTGCGTAAATTTGTGCAGAAACTAAGAACCGACTTTTGGAAAGTGCTCAGTCAAATTCAGTTAACAGAGAACAACTCCTAAGTTTGGAAAGTGTTCAGTCAAATTCAGTTAACAGTGTACAGGAAATTCACACGATATTTGAGCTGTTCTCACACGTTATATGTTGTCAAATTCAGTTAACAGTGTACAGCCCCAAGTTTGTGCAGCACCAAATTCGTGCAGCCCCAAGTTTGTGCAACTGTTGGTACAAAAATTCAGTCAAATTCAGTTAAGTATTGGTACAAACTCAGAACCAAATTTGTGCAGCAAGTTTTTTCCTTACAAGAATCAGTTTACTGTTGGTACAAAAGTGCTCAGTCAAATTCAGTTAACTGAATTTACCAAGTGTTAAATGTGTTACCTGAATTTACAAAGCAGCAAATGGGACTTGAAGAGTACTTGCACTTAGTTTTGCAGGGCTCGTATTGTTATGTCAAGATGGAATATCAGCTAGATGTACTGCAACTGGAATTTGTCTGTAGTTTTTGGAAACAATCAAACAGTATTTTTGAATGAATTTCAATTCTTAGTGGAAACTGAATATTGTGCTGTAGTTAACATGAAGTAAATTCTTCTGCTAGTCACTGATTAAAATTTAGTGGAAACAGAATTGATAATCAACATACAGCTCGCAGAACATACAGTTTATTTTCAGTTTCAAAATGGAAAATACACTTCTTCAATACTCCAATTTTACAAACTGAAAATTATGACAGTACAAGCAGATCTCAGTTTCAAAATGGAGTAATTTACAAGCAGGTCTAGAAAATTGCACTTGTTTGTGTGGAGTAATTTTGAAGAAGTTTTGTGGAGTACTTTGAATCCCACCTGCGTGTGTCCCAAAATGGAGTACATGTTTCAAAATTCCACAAATGCACAAAATGGAGTAATTCACAGGTGAGCACAGTACTAAAATTTCCAGCTTTGACATTTTGGGGATTCCGTCAAGCATCCTCACCTTTGATCTGTTGTCGCGGGAGGCTGCTGGGCGGCGAATGCGGGGATGGTTGCTGCCGCCGTCGGGGGAGAGCTTCTGCCGAATCCAATGTATGAGGTTGACGGCGAGGTGGGCAGTGGTGGCTGCTGGGCGGCGAGGCGGGGACCGGCTTCATGGTCGACGGCGGCCAGCTGGCGAGGAGGAGGTCGGCGAAGGGCAGTGCCAGCTCCGGTTCGCCACCCTCGGGGAAGGACGCCGTCGTCGGACGGGGCGCCGCTGGTGGAAGGCACCGTCTGCGGAGTGGAGAAAGGGCACCCGTGCTTCCCAGTGCTCGGGTCGACGACGTCCATGGAGGGGCGAGCTTCATGGTCGGCGGAAAGGAGGTGGTCGACGACGGGCACAGGCAGAAGGAGAGCGTGGACTGCGAACGGTGGTCTCCAAAATTGAACCTTCGCGGGCGGCGGGCGAAGGGGAACGAGGTGGCGAGCGGAGGGGAGGGGAACGAGGCGGCTGTGTGGGATGGCGGGAGGGATGCAAGGCGGAGGCGGCGCGGGGCGGGGATGGGAGCAAGGTGGCCGGGGCGGGGCGACCAAATCGGCCGGCGTTGGAGGAGATTGAGGAAGGACGAGGACCGCGGGTTTGGTCGGAAAAACGACGAGGACTAAATTACAAAAACGACCCCACGACAAGAATTACGGGACGGAGGGAGTATATTTTAGCACGCTCTTTTATTCTAATTAGTCAAAACTGGGCAAATCATCCAGTATTAGGTTTTTATATATGTAAACAAATAAACATGATAAAAATATATCAGACAGTAGCATTATTATAGCCATAATAAAACATCAAGCAAAGCCCAACAATGATGGGAGGAACGTGTTGCCTTGCAACATCATGTCAATATTTTACATCTTCCTGAAAGTGACAATGCATCATAGAATTTATACATGCCGAGGCGGAAGCCAGTAGAGATATTTAGGCATTCACCGGAGTTACTCACATGATCTTCTTCTGTATCTAATTCAGCAATGATTTCTTCGAGTGCGGCGCGCTTGGCTGCGCTGGTTGTGCCACAGGGATTTCGTAGGGGGGATCTCTACTTGTGTGGCATGTAGGGAAAAAGTGGGTTGTGATTTCTTTGATCAACTCCCACACCCCAGCTTTGAACACTGATAACCATCGCCATCTTACTGCCTTCCAGCTACACTGGTATTTCTCAAAAAAAAAAAAAAAAAAAAAAAAACTCCAGCTACACTGGTCACACGACTCGAACCATCAATTTTGGTTAGATGGTATAGCCTCCACAGTTATCTTGCATCTGAAGGCCTTGTGCTGCACAAGATAATGATGATCAACAATCTAAACAATCCCCCTCTTAATAAAGACGCCCAGAGAAGAGCCACATACCATAAACACACGTGGAATGACAGCAGCTAAATAAGGCACTGTGGTGTCTTCCATCTCAGTGGAGCTAAAATTGCCGGTCCCTGTCAGCAAGCAGCGAGAACACATCACTGCTTATAATAACGCCACTTCAACAGATAAGAACAACAATTACTTGTTACGGAAGCCAGATACACCTGGATTAGCAAGATTGATTGAAAACTTCGACCCGTAGCTCCCCGTCAGCATAACCATACCTCCAGAATGCAAATTAATTAAAAAGTTAGAACCAAAGACAGCAGCAAAGCACGAAAGTGAAACAACACGCAACCATTGTGTAATACTGAACCAAAATGAAAACGCAGATCATAAGAGGTATACAATCCTGCATCTTAAAACTGCACCCCATAGCAAGCATGATCACTGGTTCCCTACGGCTCCTCCTGATCAATTCACCAGCATCCACTTGCTCTTCATTCCAACCCCACAAAACGACGATAGCCATATGTCTAAAAACACATAAATTAGCAAGCATATACACAATTCAAAGGAAGGCCATGATATTCATTTAAGTAAAAGAACCAGGATAGCTCCCGTCTGTCACACGTAAAATGAACGCTATTATTCCGAGGGCTCTAATATTCACTTGTGTGTAGATAATAGCATGGATACCATGACCCTGCAGCAACAACAACAAAAATCAATGAGCAAATTGGGAGAGCCAAGGCAAAGCAGACTACAAATAGCTAACCATTTAGTTGAACTCACCAACGAAATCCCAAAGGGAAACATTATGCAACACATGGAAGAAAGATACCAGGAGCAGAAACAATGTACAACAAAAAGCACTAACAAACCTTCTTGCCTCCTAAAACCATATGCAGACACAGGACCTCAGCATCCCTGCCCTCATCACGATGTTCCCAAAGCCGACAAACTCTCACACAGATACGCCAATCCTGAGAAGTATCATTCAGATCTCTCACAGCATGTCCATCAGTCCGGCAATACGAAAAGGCCGACCGAAAACCTGTTCATGGACAGAAGAAGGTCGACGGGTTAAAACCATCAGAGGTGAACCGAATAAAATATATAAATTGTGGACCCTAATCTCTGGACGGCAGCTCTCGAACGATGTTGAGGATACACTCTATTGGTCCTGGGAGAAGGACGGACAGTTCTCTGCTAGATCTGCCTATGCCGCTGGATTCATGGGGCGCATCGTCTCCCAGACAGCGGCTTTCACCTGGCGAAGGCGCCCTTTAGGTGCCGTTTTTTCACCTGGCTTGCCCTAAAGAACAGATGCTGGACCTCCGACCGGCTGGACCCCCGTGGTTTACCTCACCAGGATTCCTGCCCACTTTGCAACCAAGATGACGAAACCATTCAGCACCTCCTTGTGGGTTGTGTGTTTGCTAAACAAGTGTGGCACTGGCTGGGTGGCCTCACGAACAGACCTGACTTCGAGCACCAGCACGGTGAAGGCCTTGGTGGTTGGTGTCTCCGTCAGGATCGTCCTTCTGCCATCGTAGATCCACTCGCGCCAAATGCCTACTTGTCATGTGGTGCATTTGGAAGCACCGAAATGACATCATGTTCAACGAAGCTACCCCGTCACTCGCTGCGGTTTCACTTAGGATTAAGGAGGAGGGCGCTCTCTGGGCTAGGGCTGGCCTTATGAAAGGCAACGCTATAGGGTTTGAGGTAGAAGACGGTGGGCCGGATCAAGAGTAGTGTCTTGTGTGTATGGTGGTGTTGGTTAACCCCGGCATGTAAATTTTCGATGTAACCGTGGACTCAGGACTCTTTCCGCTTTTTTCTTTAATGAATGATACGCACACTCGTGCGTATTCGAGAGCAAAATATATAAATTGTAGTAGCACAACCAAGGTCAAACAACAAAAGAAGCCACCTATAAGAGATAATGGTCTACATGAAAATACGCCTACATTCATACTGAAACACAAACCATGCTTGAAACACACCCCGTCAACTAAAACCCCAATCACACGACATAAGAAAAACCAGCAATCAAAAACCAATATGTCGAAACAAACACCTGTAAACATGAAAACAAAAGCACACCAAAATAGGAAAAAACTCATAACAGCATGTCAGTATATTATTTAGGACTACCCCACAAACATGATACCACCATACAAACGCAACAGGCATTGCCAGTACTGAAGGACATCAAAAATTTCCCTGTAAACAACAATATTTTTGGTCTTTGAACCACAAGATTCATCATCCTCGTCAACCAAAATCTTTAGTCCACCAGGCGATGTGACACACGAAACATCCACATAGAGTTGTCCATGTGTTAAGTGTTAACACACGAGTCTTGAGATAAATACCCACTTTCCGTAAGGTTTGCCCCAAACTTGTGTTAATTGTCATTGCATAACAAACCTTCACATGAAACTGCCTAGGTTGAAGAGCAAAAGGTGACTTTGGATTGGTCCCATTGAGCACTATCCTGGGAACACAAACAGATTCTCCAATTGCAATCCCCGTTAATACAATCCCCTCTAGAACAAAATCAGAAAGCCTTGTAATCAGCAATCTTGTCCCCTTGCAAAGACCCAGTGATGGATTCAGGATGGTCAACAATTTTTTTTCCAACCGGGCTCACACCCCTTTCCATTAATCGCTTAACGGAAATATTACAGTCTCAGTTGTTTTCAAACCACAACACACTGAACTACCCGAGACCGACTAAGCAAAAGGAGACCGAAAGGGGAGAGCGAGTTGGGGCATCAATAGAAAACACGCAACAAATGACTCTAAAACGAGTCATCCACCACGGGGCAAAAACCTGTTGACACCTACCATCCCAACCTCGAAACGAACAGCACGGCGACCACTTCGCGCATCAGGACTAAAGTACGGGACACCACCACCAAAAGGAGCCACAGAACATCTCAGCGGGCATCAAACCCCAGTGAGATCAAAGACATCACAGACTACAGTCCAGAACAGCTTCAAGCCCCCACGCCATTCCCCAGCATGAGCCTTCCCCTGGGAGTAGAACGGTCCGCCAAAGACGCAGCCACGCGCACCATCTTCTGTACTCCAGCCTGGACTCTTTCCTTGTCAATCCCTTTCAGAAGACCTGACCAATACATCAAAAAGGAACACACAGTGAAAACAGCCTCCAACGGAGAGCGAATGATACAGTTATCGAAGGTTGCCTTGTTACGGGTGCACCAAATACCCCGACATATAGCAGCAACCATAGTCATGTAATGCTTTTTGCCCCCAGGAAGATATTTATAGAGCCATGCCCAGCTCTGCCAAATAGTTTTAGGAGTACAGGATGTTCCCAAAGCAGCCCCAATCGCCCCCCAAACAGAACGGGCAAACACACACCCAAAGAAAAGGTGATCAACAGTTTCAATATCATGGCAGAACGAACAAATTGGATTCCCTGGCCATTTTCTTTTACGCAGGTTGTCCCTGGTAGGGATGGCATTTTGAAAAAGTTGCCAAAGGAAGATTTTGATCTTCAGAGGAATCTTAGCTTTCCAGATCCACTTGTAATCAGGTCCTGATAAATCTTTTTCTAACCACTCGTAAACAGATTTTGTTGTAAAATCTCCTTTGCTATTAAACTTCCAAACAACTTGATCATGTGAATCATTCAAAGGTAGCTTTTTAGCCCCATCCACCACATTAGCCCACTGATCAGATAACTCAGCAAAGAGATTACGCCGGAATCCCATCACAAAGTTATTAGCAGCAAAATTCGCTAAGGTGCATTCTTGCTCTTGACAAATATCATATAGAGCAGGATAGCATTCTTTCAAAGGATTCTCAGAAATCCAGGGATCGTGCCAGACCCTAGCCAGATCACCCATATTAATGCGGATCCCTCTGCCCTCCATATACACCTTTTTAACTTTCATAATAGCTTTCCAACAAGGGGAGTCATTAAATCTGATCTGTACATTAGCCACCGTTTTGCGCTTAAAGTATCGAGCCCGCACGATCTTTTGCCACAGTCCATCACCTGACTCCAACTTCCACCACCATTTAACTAGGAGACTAATATTCTGTTTATGCAGATCCTTAATACCCAATCCCCCTTTATTCTTCGAGCGACAGACTCTGGACCACTTAACCCAGTGATAGGCCCGCTTATCTTTTTTCCTCCTCCAAAAGAAGCGCCTACGATGTTTATTCATCTTCTCAATAAACGTTTTGTTAAGGAGCAACATAGACATGAAGTAAGAAGGAATCCCATCTAGGCTAGAGTTAACCAAGGTTAATCTAGCACCAGACGAAGCAACATAACTAATCCAGGCAGCCAATCTCTTTAGAAGCTTAGCATCTAGTCCACAGTTTTAAGCATGGCATACGTCACTGGGACCCCCAAATATCTCATAGGAAACTTGCCAATCTGGCACCCAAACATCCTAGCATAAAATTGATCAATATCATTATCCCCACCGATCGAAAAAACCTCGCTTTTATCAAAATTAATTTTAAGCCCAGACATCAATTCAAACAAATAGAGAAGCAGCTTAACATTTACTGCCTTGTCCACATCATGAGAGAAGCAAATAACTGTATCATCTGCATACTGCAATATCCCCACTCCCCCCCTTAATAAGATCAGACGCGAGCCCCTCGAACAACTTTTTTTTTTTGGGCAGCCAGAACCATCTTGGTCAGACACTCAGCGGCCATATTGAACAAAAAAGGGGAATGATGGTCAACAAATGATAGGGAGTATAACTTTTAGCTTCAGATAATGGGTAGGATTATTAGACGCCTTGAGCGAATTCAGATACTCCAATGGGTTTTCTTTCTCTACATTGTGGGAACCGGAACATGACTCAAGATGGCAACGGGGACGGGGATTACCGGGGGGCAAGCCACCATCCCCGCCCCGATCCCCGCTAATACCCGTCCCTGCTAGCCCCGTCAACCTTGGCGGGGGGAAACAGTCCCCATCCCCGCTAACAACGGGTACCCGATCCCCATGGGGATCCCCATGGAGACCAACAGCAGCAAAACAGCAGTAAAAGAGGAGCAGAGATCACAATATTTTTTGACAGATTCAATCATCCCCATTGATATGTGGACTGCTGGAATTAGAAGAGAGATGATATTCATCTGTGGCGCATAATATGCACACCAATATGTTGAAACAAAACATATATATTCCTCAATGTCTTGGTGCCAGGGACCATCAATAAACCTTTCCTCGTGTCTTGCTGTTGCATACATCGATACCATAACCAACATGTTCGATTATTTATATACACATAGCGGACATCAAACACCAGCAAACACTGAAGGTGAAAGGTCTGACTTGTTCAATATAGTGCAATCTGTGACCTTATACTAAGCGGAAGTTGCTGGCAAACTCGCACAAGTCAATACTGAATTTACAAAGTGACCCAAGGAATAGCTAGAATGAGTACAAATGCAATATCCAGATCACAACCACCAGCCAAGCCTCACATAATAATAAGGCATGCATACATAATAAGCTTCTGAAACTAAAATGCAGAGAGATCCACAACCACCCTTCTGAACATCAAGCTACTGCTACTCCTAGTTACTACAGAAACATCAAGCCACCCTTCTGAACAGCAAGAGATGAAACAAACAACCTGCTGGTCAGCTGCTTGCGCTTGAGGTGGAGGAGGAGGAGGCAGGTCGCCGGTCTTCGTCGTCGCCGCCACTATCACCGTCGCGGACTCGCGGTTAGCTTCTTGCCTGGCCGTCGCTCGCCATCGTCACCGTGGCAGACTCGTGAGGAGGTGAACAGGAAGAGGCGGGGTCGCGAGGAGGCGAGGCCGCGAGGGGCAGGAGAGGGCGACGAGCCACGGGAAGGGGCCGCCGGATGAGAGGCCGGCCGGTGCCAGCCGCCGCCGATGGTTGTCGATCTGGGATGGATGGATCGGGGGATGGGAAGATGCGGCTGCGCCTGCGGGGGGATGGGGAGAGGGCGAGAGGCGGCTGCGGGGGGTGGGGTGGGGGACAGGGTGGAGCGGCTGCGGGGGTTTAGGGTTTGCTTGTATATATATTGGGTTATCAGTTTGACTGACAGGTGGGGTCCCGGGTATCCATGGAGGCTCCATGGAGCCAGTTTGGCCCCCATCCCCGCCCCGCCAGGTTCTCGGGTACCCACCCCGTTATCTCCATGGAGGGATTTTGACCCCCATCACCGCTTCTTAGCGGGTAAATCCCCGCGGATACCCGTCTCTACGGGGAAAATTGCCATTTTGAAACATGACCACCACACTAACGTACCGACAAAATCGAAATACACCACCCAAAACTGAACATGTAGCGACATATATAAATCTTAATATAAGAGAAGGAACAACGTACCAGGTACCACGGTGCCCCAAAAGCGACACATCAAAGAAGAAGACCTGACGCAGAGCCGAAGCCTCCCTAGCCGGAAGCAGCAGCCAGGAGACCACGAAAACTGCGCCCCAAAACAGAGGGCATCTCCCTTCTAATGCAGCGGCAGTGGAGACCGCCTGGACTGAGAAGCCACACAAAGAACACCTTGGCACCCACCAGCCCCCGCTCCAGCTTGGTCTGTGCTCGGCTGGGGTTGCGGCAAACCCCTCACCAACAACCCCTCTCCCCTCTGTACACAGCCCCGCCCAGGCAGAGGCAATCGAGCGACACGTGTTGCGCGACTCCCTCCCATGCGCCACGCCACCGCTTTTGACCAGGAGAGCTATGGATCGACCAGAAAAACCTCGCTTCAGACTCACCGACAACCGGGCCCATGACACCCCACGGCTGATATAACGGCCCACAAAACGGGCCTGCTCACGAAGTGCAACCCACATTGGGAGGACCAAGTCAAAATCCTTGTCAAAAATCGAATCGCCAGCCTCAATCAACTCCCAGGACTTCCACCCCCAGGGAGTAGATTATTACTAGATGTAAAGGCGCGGCAAGGCTTTTCTTTTCTTGCTGATTCTTTTTCTTGATAACAGTTTTCGTAAACAAACATGAAGCAGCTTCTTGATTGAACTTTTTACAGCCAAACATTTCTGCAACTCAATCTAGGTTTCTAGCTCCAGATTGACAGGCGATCAGCTCTCGCAGATCAACTTATGGAGCCAAACGAAATACGAAAAGCATCTCAGCCACACAAAGAAAGATGGTGAGATTAATCTTATTTTGCTCTCCTCCATGAAAAGGAAATGTTCACATTACATTTTAGACATCAGATTGTGGCACCATTCACCGCAGAGACATCGAGATGCATCTTAGCAGGGCATATGAGAGGCCACAAACAGCAAAGCCAAGGACTTAAACATCTTGATTTGGGCTTGTGTAGTACTCTGCTGCACTTAAACAACTTGTGTGCACCTTAATGCCTATACAAATGGGCAGTTCATTTCATGAGCGACATATGTGTACATGAGCTGAAACGTCATCAAAGATTGCAAGAGTATATAAAACGTGTAACTAATAGCTATCGAAAATTGACTTGTTTGGTGACCGACCAATTAACTATTATCATCTCAGGCTCTGCGGTTCATATGCACCTATGCTGCCAACGCACCGCGGACTCTTACTACAAAAAAATCATAGTTGCTAGTGGATAACATGATTCCTGGAACAAATATTAATTTCTAAAGATCAATCATATAATTCTCTAGCTTGTCCAAGGTGGAGGAGTTCAAAGGTTCGCAGAGTGTGGTGATGAAAGACTGCATTCATTTACCTTCTCTGTATGAAAAATCAAGGAGGCCAGAACTAAATTTGTAATATCCAAATATTAAAGAGAACTTACAACAATAATTGCTTATAAGTCATTTTTTAAATTGCTTTAAGAAACTGCACTTGTTATCCACATAAGTTGAGTTGAACAAAAGATGTTGTCTAAGTGATGGACATAAGAAAATGCTTGAAAGCTAATATTGCCAAGTTACCATACATGAACTCAACTCTAACAGTCATTCTGAAAAACAACTAAAAAGGGTGCAGAGCAAACAAAAACACGCCAAACAAAATAGTGCGATAAATCAAATGGAATCAAGTAACCAGAGGGTGATTTTATCTAGACAAACATGGTGTCAAGACTCAGTCACCAACAGGAAATAGGTGGGGGCAATCAAGGTGAAGAAATGGAGAAAGAAACATCACCGGTTCAGTCAGCATGAGTTGTAAGTGCACAACACTCGTCTTGGTTGTTAGAGAAAACAAAAGAATGAGATTAATTGTAAATCTATCTAGTAGCAATTAACATCTACGTTCATACCCAAGACTGAATGACCTGTAGGCTCTCTCCCATTGCTAGTTAAAGGAGACGATCCCCTTTCACTTATACAGTATTAAATCCCTAACACCCCTAGGATCCTCGAGTCAATAATAATCACTTGAAGATTCCAAAATTATGAGAAAATTAATTAACTTGTGTTGTACTAAGGACAAAAAAGGAAGCAAACATTAAACTGCAGAATCGGCTCTTGGAGTGTTGTTGAGCTTTCCTTGTGATTTTAATTATGCTTCTATGCGAGATTATAATTCTAAGACTGTAAATAAACAACATTAGACTATTGTTGGGTTACTCATTTGTGCTGAACATGTTGAAGACCAACTCGTATTAAAAATAAGAGCATGATTGACTGTCTATTAACTTGTAGTCTGAAAATTGTCGAGAAGCAAACTTGGAATCACCACTGAAGATTCACACATGAAGACACATGCATTTTTAGCTTTTATGATAGCATTCCGTGGCAAAAGAGCCGCTTACTCACTGGTGATGAAGATGAACTCAGAGATGCACACCAACATGATTTCCTTGGAGTTGGAAATTAATAATTGACAACATGATATGTAGTCTGTGTAAGCAATATATAAGATATCTCATTACAAACAAAGTGAAAAAAAAACAATGATGCTCCTAGCTGTTATAGTTTGGAAAGCTTCCATTATCAACACGAACCATGAGGCCAACATGACAGGTTTTTTGATGGAAAAATGCAAGAATAGGTATAATTATGCATGTACACTCTTAATCGAGGCGGGGTAAGTACATTACTGATGAGCACGACGGCAGCGACGGAGACCAAGGCGCTCGTAGCGAATACGACGACCGTGTCAAGGATGGTGGTATTCACGGTGGCGCGTGCCACCAAGGCCGCTATGACCTTCGCCATGGAGAAACTCTGGATCAAGGGACAATGTCCTCCTCGCACTCCGCGCTCACTGCCTTCATTGCGCCCTTCCATGGCACATCAGTAATGCTCTCTTCCCCGTCTGCCAGGTCCACCATGGTATGAAAAATTGAAAACTGAACAACATCTCCTCCCTATCAATTCCCCCCTAACCGTTTCTTCTCAGTTGCACACCACTCTGCAGCCACCCAGGAGACAGGTGTTTCCGGCATAGATCTGCACTGATCCAGCGGCGGCCAACACTTGACATTCCTTTCCCCTGTTAACTGAATCCCACTGCGTCGAAAGCTCGGCATCCCAAGTCTCCTCAACCCTACACTGACCCCCCTGCTTTCATATGTTGTGATTTCGCATTTGTGCTCCTTTTAGCTGCAGATGCATTTGCACGTAACAACTACTACTTGTTAGATGTGATGTGTTAAAAAATCAGTTCACATGCATATGATCCTTGAAGTACTCCCTCCGTCCCACAATATAAGATCGAACGTTCTTATATTCTGGGATGGAGGGTGTAGATAGTAAACATGATTGAGCCTTCTTCTCTGTCCTTTATTTTTACTAATTCACCAGCATGTTTTGGCAAGCTCAAACAAACAAGAATAGTAATCAAGAAGAAAATTATAAGGTTCACCTTTCCTACGTCCTGTGGCCCTGTCTTTCCCCTGCTTGTGCATCTTCTAGCAAGACGGACTGTGACATCTAACTCCGCCGGCGCCACGCCGCTCCGCTTGTTGCGCCCTGTAGGAGAAGGGACATCGGGACGGTGTAGGGATGTGCGCTGCGGCTGGAGCAGCGCCACACGCCTGTGCTACACGCCCGTGCTGGTGTTTGGCTACCGTCGAACACCGTCCGCGTGTCCGATCCGCCGCCATGCTGCGCTAGGTTGACGTCTCGCAATGAGCCGCCGATCCCTAATCCCCTTCGAACGCCAACAAGATGAATCAATGACTGACAGCCAGGGCCCATGCCTCTACACCGCTGACAAAAGCGGCCCACGGAACAGACCAGCTCACGCAGCCGAACGACTAGGTCAAAATTGACGTGAAGAAGCCAAATTGATAGCGTGGATCGCTCCCAGAAGTTTTACCCTAGGGAGCTTAGTGAGTCAGTAGATTATACTTCTTCAGAGCTTCCATTCATGAGTTGTTATGTACTCGTACAAATAATAATAATTAATACAAACTATTAGTTAATGTAGACAAAGCAAATAAGGTACATGCAGATGCAGAGAGAGTCAGGACAGAGGATAAACATGTAAAGGCTCTGAAACTAACATACCGGTTCCATCGGTTGTCTTATTTCTAATTTAATAATTTGCGTACGAAACTTTGGTACACCAATTCTCTCTTAAGCACAACTCTTCCTCTGAAAAGAATAAATCAGAAGGAACATGAAGATGTATCATGAAAAGAGTGCCCGAATGCCGCTGGCAGAAAATCGAGCCACAAGTTCAGATCACTTTAGTATCACTGTAATATCAAAGTTGTTATGGAGGCCTTTCCATCCTCTCTAATATATGGATGGGTACTTGTTTCATGAAAAAAAATTTGTTTCATAGTCACTATAGGTAACCAGATCGTAGAGATTTTTTTAGTAATTATCTAGAATAGAAATACATTTTGCAACAAAGATGATTTTAACAAACATGAAAAATAACCTTGATGGCAGGCTTTTATATTTTTAGAGTCTCTCCATGTCCCAGAAGAAACAAAAAATGATTATATAAAGATTTTAACAAAAGATGGGACCATGATTCAGAGAATAAAGAACAGAAGGCATTTAAAAAATTGCATCAAAACACCTGATCATAGTTCATAGATGCAAGAGAGAAATCTGCTCATAGCTAATGGCAGCAATCAGGTAGATGTCCTCGAGCGCCACCCTGAACACCATAGGGAGAGCTGGCCACCATAAAAAAGTACGTGGAGGCATTGTGGCCATTCTCCAAAATGCAGTTGGGCAATTTTGCCAGGAGAGTGCAACGCCCTTGGTCTCAACTCACAGGTGAAAATGGTAACCAGAACACTTGCTGCTGAATAAATAGGCAATTTTTTGACTAATTATATTGGGGAACGTAGTATTTCAAAAAATTTGCCTACGCACACGCAAGATCCATCTAGGTGATGCATAGCAACGAGCGGGGAGAGTGTGTCCACGTACCCTCGTAGACCGAAAGCGGAAGCGTTAAGTAACACAGTTGATGTAGTCGAACGTCTTCGCGATCCAACAGATCAAGTACCGAACGACCGGGACCTCCGCGATCTGCACACGTTCAGCTCGGTGACGTCCCTCGTACTCTTGATCCAGCTGAGGCCAAGGGAGAGTTTCGTCAGCACGACGGCGTGTTGACGGTGATGATGAAGTTACCGACGCAGGGCTTCGCCTAAGTTCTACAACGATATGACCGAGGTGGAAATCTGTGGAGGGGGCACCACACACGGCTAAGACAACTGTCAACTTGTGTGTTCTAGGGTGCCCCCTGCCCCCATATATAAAGGAGCAAGGGGGAGGCCGGCCGGCCCCTAGGGCGCGCCCCCAAGAGGGGAATCCTACTAGGACTCTAAGTCCTAGTAGGAATCCACCAAGAGGGAGAGAGGGAGAAGGAAGGAAGAGGGGAAGGGAAGGAAAGGGGGCGTCGCCCCCTTCCCCTAGTCCAATTCGGACCCAGGGGGGCAGCCCCTCCTGGCCCTTCCTCTCTTCCCACTAAGGCCCATAGATTCCCATTACTTCTCCCGGGGTTCCGATAACCCCCCGGCACTCGGATATTTATCCGGTGACCCGCGGAACTCATCCGGTGTCCGAATAACATCGTCCAATATATCAATCTTTATGTCTGGACCACTTCAAGACTCCTCGTCATGTCCGTGATAAAATCCGGGACTCCGAACAACCTTCGGTACATAAAACACATAAACTCATAATACCGATCGTCATCGAACGTTAAGCGTGCGGACCCTACGGGTTCGAGAACTATGTAAACATGACCGAGACTCATCTCCGGTCAATAACCAATAGCGGAATCTGGATGTTCATATTGGCTCCCACATATTCTACGAAGATCTTTATCGGTCAAACCGCATAACAACATACGTTGTTCCCTTTGTCATCGGTAGTTTACTTGCCCGAGATTCGATCGTCGGTATCTCAATACCTAGTTCAATCTCGTTACCGGCAAGTCTCTTTACTCGTTCCGTAATGCATCATCCCGTAACTAACTCATTAGTTACATTGCTTGCAAGGATTATTGTGATGTGCATTACCGAGAGGGCCCAGAGATACCTCTTCGACAATCGGAGTGACAAATCCTAATCTCGATCTATGCCAACTCAACAAACACCATTTGAGACACCTGTAGAGCATCTTTGTAGTCACCTAGTTACGTTGTGACGTTTGATAGCACACTAAGTGTTCCTCCGGTATTCGGGAGTTGCATAATCTCATAGTCATAGGAACATGTATAAGTTATGAATAAAGCAATAGCAATAAACTAAACGATCACAATGCTAAGCTAACGGATGGGTCAAGTCAATCACATCATTCTCTAATGATGTGATCCCGTTCATCAAATGATAACTCATGTCTATGGCTAGGAAACTTAACCATCTTTCATTAACGAGCTAGTCAAGTAGAGGCATACTAGTGACAGTTTGTTTGTCTATGTATTCACACATGTACAAAGTTTCCGGTTAATACAATTCTAGCATGAATAATAAACATTTATCATGATATAAGGAAATATAAATAACAACTTTATTATTGCCTCTAGGGCATATTTCCTTCAGTCTCCCACTTGCACTAGAGTCAATAATCTAGATTACATTGTAATGATTCTAACACCCATGGAGTCTTGGTGCTGATCATGTTTTGCTCGTGAGAGAGGCTTAGTCAATGGGCTGCAACATTCAGATCCGTATGTATCTTGCAAATCTCTATGTCTCCTTCTTTGACTTGATCACGGATGGAATTGAAGCGTCTCTTGATGTGCTTGGTTCTCTTGTGAAATCTGGATTCCTTTGCCAAGGCAATAGCACCAGTATTGTCACAAAAGATTTTCATTGGACCCGATGCACTAGGTATGACACCTAGATCAGATATGAACTCCTTCATCCAGACTCCTTCATTTGCTGCTTCCAAAGCAGCTATGTACTCCGCTTCACACGTAGATCCCGCCACGACGCGCTATTTGGAACTGCACCAACTGACAGCTCCACCATTCAATAAAAATACGTATCCGGTTTGTGACTTAGAGTCATCCGGATCAGTGTCAAAGCTTGCATTGACGTAACCGTTTACGACGAGCTCATTGTCACCTCCATAAACGAGAAACATATCCTTAGTCCTTTTCAGGTATTTCAGGATGTTCTTGACCGCTGTCCAGTGATCCACTCCTGGATTACTTTGGTACCTCCCTGCTAAACTAATAGCAAGGCACACATCAGGTCTGGTACACATCATTTCATACATGATAGAACCTATGGCTGAAGCATAGGGAATGACTTTCATTTTCTCTCTATCTTCTGCAGTGGTCGGGCATTGAGTTTGACTCAACTTCACACCTTGCAACACAGGCAACAACCCTTTCTTTGCTTGATCCATTTTGAACTTCTGCAAAACTTTATCAAGGTATGTGCTTTGTGAAAGTCCAACTAAGCGTCTTGATCTATCTCTATAGATCTTGATGCCTAATATATTCGCAGCTTCACCGAGGTCTTTCATTGAAATATTCTTATTCAAGTATCCTTTTATGCTATTCAGAAATTCAGTATCATTTACGATCAACACTATGTCATCCACATACAATATCAGAAAATGCTACAGAGCTCCCACTCACTTTCTTGTAAATACATACTTCTCCAAAAGTCTGTATAAAACTATATGCTTTGATCACACTATCAAAGCGTATATTCCAACTCCGAGAGGCTTGCACCAGTCCATAAATGGATCGCTAGAGCTTGCACACTTTGTTAGCACCTTTTGGATCGACAAAACCTTCTGGTTGCATCATATACAACTCTTCTTTAAGATATCCATTAAGGAATGCAATTTTGACATCCATTTGCCAAATTTCATAATCATAAAATGCGGCAATTGCTAACATGATTCAGACGGACTAAAGCATCGCTACGGGTGAGAAGGTCTCATCGTAGTCAACACCTTGAACTTGTCGAAAACCTTTCGCAACAAGTCGAGCTTTGTAGACAGTAATATTATTGTCAGCGTCAGTCTTCTTCTTGAAGATCCATTTATTCTCTATGGCTTACTGATCATCGGGCAAGTCAACCAAAGTCCATACTTTGTTCTCATACATGGATCCCATCTCAGATTTCATGGCCTCAAGCCATTTCGCGGAATCTGGGCTCATCATCGCTTCCTCATAGTTCGTAGGTTCGTCATGGTCAAGTAACATGACCTCCGGAACATGATTACCATACCACTCTGGTGCGGATTTACTCTGGTTGACCTACGAGGTTCGGTAGTAACTTGATCAGAAGTTTCATGATCATTATCATTAGCTTCCTCACTTACTGGTGTAGGAATCACTGGAACTGATTTCTGTGATGAACTACTTTCCAATAAGGGAGCAGGTACAGTTACCTCATCAAATTCTACTTTCCTCCCACTCACTTCTTTCAATAGAAACTCCTTCTCTAGAAAGGATCCATTCTTAGCAACGAATATCTTGCCTTCGGATCTGTGATAGACAGTGTACCCAACAGTCTCCTTTGGGTATCCTATGAAGACACATTTCTCCGATTTGGGTTCGAGCTTATCAGGTTGAAGCTTTTTCACATAAGCATCGTAGCCCCAATCTTTAAGAAACGACAACTTGGGTTTCTTGCCAAACCACAGTTCATATGGTGTCGTCTCAACGGATTTAGATGGTGCCTTATTTAACGTGAATGCAGCCGTCTCTAAAGCATAACCCCAAAATGATAGCGGTAAATCAGTGAGAGACATCATAGATCGCACCATATCTAATAAAGTACGATTACGACGTTCGGACACACCATTGCGCTGTGGTGTTCCGGGTGGCATGAGTTGCGAAACTATTCCGCATTGTTTCAAATGAAAACCAAACTCGTAACTCAAATATTCTCCTCCACGATCAGATCGTAGAAACTTTATTTTCTTGTTACGATGATTTTCCACTTCACTCTGAAATTCTTTGAACTTTTCAAATGTTTCAGATTTATGTTTTATCAAGTAGATATACCCATATCTGCTCAAATCATCTGTGAAGGTCAGAAAATAACGATACCCGTCGCGAGCATCAACACTCATCGGACCGCATACATCAATATGTATTATTTCCAACAAGTCTGTTGCTCGCTCCATTGTTCCTGAGAACGGAGTTTTAGTCATCTTGCCCATGAGGCATGGTTCACAAGCATCAAGTGATTCATAATCAAGTGATTCCAAAAGCTCATCAGCATGGAGTTTCTTCATGCGCTTTACACCAATATGACCTAAACGGCAGTGCCACAAATAAGTTGCAGTATCATTATTAAACTTATATCCTTTGGCTTAATACTATGAACATGTGTATCACTACTATCAAGATTTAGTAAAAATAGACCACTCATCAAGTGTGCATGACCATAAAAGATATTACTCATATAGATAGAGCAACCATTATTCTCTGATTTAAATGAATAACCGTCTCGCATCAAACAAGATCCAGATATAATGTTCATGCTCAACGCTGGCACCAAATAACAATTATTTAGGTCTTAAACTAATCCCGAAGGTAGATATAGAGGTAGCGTGCCGACGGCGATCACATCGACTTTGGAACCATTTCCCATGCGCGTTGTTACCTCGTGCTTAGCCAATCTTCGCTTAATCCGTAGCCCCTGTTTCGAGTTGCAAATATTAGCAACAGAACCAGTATCAAATACCCAGGCGCTACTGCGAGTATTAGTTAAGTACACATCAATAACATGTATATCAAATATACCTTTCACTTTGCCATCCTTCTTCTCCGCCAAATACTTGGGGCAGTTCCGCTTCCAGTGACCAGTTCCTTTGCAGTAGAAGTACTAGTCTCAGGCTTAGGTCCAGACTTGGGCTTCTTCACTTGAGAAGCAACTTGTTTGCCGTTCTTCTTGAAGTTCCCCTTCTTCCCTTTGCCCTTCTTGAAACTGGTGGTCTTATTAACCATAAACACTTGATGCTCCTTCTTGATTTCTACCTCCGCAGCCTTTAGCATCGCGAAGAGCTCGGGAATTGTCTTATCCATCCCTTGCATATTATAGTTCATCACGAAGCTTTTGTAGCTTGGTGGCAGTGACTGAAGAACTCTGTCAATGACACTATTAACTGGAATATTAACTCCCAGCTGAGTCAAGTGATTGTGGTACCCAGACACTCTGAGTATTGCTACCTCTTGAGCATGCGTTGGTTTTCCCTTGAAGAGGAAAGGGTGATGCAGCAAAGTAGCGTAAGTATTTCCCTCAGTTTTTGAGAACCAAGGTATCAATCCAGTAGGAGACTACACGCAAGTCCCTCGTACATGCACAAACAATCAAGAACCTTGCAACCAACGCGATAAAGGGGTTGTCAGTCCCTTCACGGCCACTTCCAAAAGTGAGATCTGATAAAGATAATAAGATAAATATTTTTGGAATTTTTGTTGTATAGATTGAAAAGTAAAGATTGCAAAATAGACGGCGACAGAAATAGCACGTTGGCCGGAGATTAATATGATGGAAGATAGACCTGGGGGCCATAGGTTTCACTAGTGGCTTCTCTCAAGATAGCATAATCTACGCTGGGTGAACAAATTACTATCGAGCAATTGATAGAAAAGCGCATAGTTATGAGAATATCAAGGCATGATCATGTATATAGGCATCACGTCCGTGACAAGTAGACCGAAACGATTCTACTTCTACTACTATTACTCCACACATCGACCGCTATCCAGCATGCATCTAGGGTATTAAGTTCATAAGAACAGAGTAACTCATTAGGCAAGATGACATGATGTAGAGGGATAAACTCAAGCAATATGATATAAACCCCATATTTTTATCCTCGATGGAAACAATACAATACGTGCCTTGCTGCCCCTGCTGTCACTGGGAAGGGACACCACAAGATTGAACCCAAAGCTAAGCACTTCTCCCATTGCAAGAAAGATCAATCTAGTAGGCCAAACCAAACTGATAATTCGAAGAGACTTGCAAAGATATTAAATCATGCATATAAGAATTCAGAGAAGAATCAAATATTGTTCATAGATAATCTTGATCATAAACCCACAATTCATCAGATCTCGACAAACACACCGCAAAAAGAATTACATCGAATAGATCTCCAAGATAATCGAGGAGAACTTTGTATTGAGATCAAAAGAGAGAGAAGAAGCCATCTAGCTAATAACTATGGACCCGAAGGTCTGTGGTAAACTACTCACACATCATCGGAGAGGCTATGGTGTTGATGTAGAAGCCCTCCGTGATTGATTCCCCCTCTGGCGGAGCCCCGGAAAAGGCGCCAAGATGGGATCTCGCGGGTACAGAAGGTTACGGCAGTGGAAATAGGGTTTTGTGGTGCTCCTGGATGTTTTCAGGGTATCTGAGTATATATAGGCGAAAGAAGTAGGTCGGTGGAGCCACGAGGGGCCCATGAGGGTGGGGGCGCACCTACCCCCCTGGGCGCGCCTCCCTACCTCGTGGCCGCCTCGTTGCTTCCTTGACGTCCACTTCAAGTCTCCTGGATTGCGTTTGTTTCAAAAACGATCCTTGCGAAGGTTTCATTCCGTTTGGATTCCGTTTGATATTCCTTCTCTGCGAAACACTGAAATAGGCAAAAAAACAACAATTTGCACTAGGCCTTCGGTTAATAGGTTAGTCCCAAAAATAATATAAAAGTGCATAATAAAGCCCATTAAACATCCAAAACAGATAATATAATAGCATGGAACAATACAAAATTACAGATACGTTGGAGACGTATCAAGCATCCCCAAGCTTAATTCCTGCTCGTCGTCGAGTAGGTAAATGATAAAAATAGAATTTTTGTTGTGGAATGCTACCTAGCATAATTCTCAATGTAAGTTTCTTTATTGTGGCATGAATGTTCAGATCCGAAAGATTCAAGACAAAAGTTTAATATTGACATAAAAATAATAATACTTCAAGCAAACTAACAAAGCAATCATGTCTTCTCAAAATAACATGGCCAAAGAAAGTTATCCCTACAAAATCATATAGTCTGGCTATGCTCTATCTTCATCACACAAAATATTTAAATCATGCGCAATCCCGATGACAAGCCAAGCAATTGTTTCATACTTTTGATGTTCTCAAACTTTTTCAATTTTCACGCAATACATGAGCGTGAGCCATGGACATAGCACTATATGTGGAATAGAATGGTGGTTGTGGAGAAGACAAAAAGGAGAAGATAGTCTCACATCAACTAGGTGTATCAACGGGCTATGGAGATGCCCATCAATAGATATCAATGTGAGTGAGTAGGGATTGCCATGCAATGGATGCACTAGAGCTATAAGTGTATGAAAGCTCAACAAAAGAAACTAAGTGGGTGTGCATCCAACTCGCTTGCTCACGATGACCTAGGGCATTTTGAGGATGCCCATCATTGGAATATACAAGCCAAGTTCTATAATGTAAAATTCCCACTAGTAAATGAAAGTAACAACATAGGAGACTCCTATCATGAAGATCACGGTGCTACTTTGAAGCACAAGTGTGGTAAAAGGATAGTAACATTGTCCCTTCTCTCTTTTTCTCTCATTTTTTTGTTTGGGCCTTTTTCTCTTTTTTTATGGCCTCTTTTTTCTCTTATCGTCCGGAGTCTCATCCCGACTTGTGGGGGAATCATAGTCTCCATCATCCTTTCCTCACTTGGGACAATGCTCTAATAATGATGATCATCACACTTTTATTTACTTACAACTCGAGAATTACAATTCAATACTTAGAACAAAACATGACTCTATGTGAATACCTCCGGCGGTGTACCGGGATATGCAATGAATCAAGAGTGACATGTATGAAAGAATTATAAAGGTGGCTTTGCCACAAATACGATGTCAACTACATGATCATGCAAAATCAATATGACAATGATGGAGCGTGTCATAGTAAACGGAACGGTCGTAAGTTGCATGGCAATATATCTCGGAATGGCTATGGAAATGCCATAATAGGTAGGTATGGTGGCTGTTTTGAGGAAGGTATATGGTGGGTGTATGATACCGGCGAAAGGTGCGGTATTAGAGAGGCTAGCAATGGTGGAAGGGTGAGAGTGCGTATAATCCATGGACTCAACATTAGTCATAAAGAACTCACATACTTATTGCAAAAATCTATTAGTTATCAAAACAAAGTACTACGTGCATGCTCCTAGGGGGATAGATTGGTAGGAAAAGACCATCGCTCGTCCCCGACCGCCACTCATAAGGAAGACAATTAATAAATAAATCATGCTCCGACTTCATCACATAACGGTTCACCATACGTGCATGCTACGGTAATCACAAACTTTGGAACAAGTATTTCTCAAATTCACAACTACTCAACTAGCATGACTCTAATATCACCATCTTTATATCTCAAAACAATCATAAAGAATCAAACTTCTCATAGTATTCAATGTACTTTATATGATAGTTTTTATTACACCCATCTTGGATGCTCATCATATTAGGACTAATTTTATAGCCAAAGCAAATTACCATGTTGTTCTAATAGACTCTCAAAATAATATAAGTGAAGCATGAGAGATCAATAATTTCTATAAAATAAAACCACCACCGTGCTCTAAAAGATATAAGTGAAGCACTAGAGCGAAATCATATAGCTCAAAAGATATAAGTGAAGCGCATAGAGTATTCTAATAAATCCTGATTCATGTGTGTGTCTCCAAAAGGTGTTTACAGCAAGGATGATTGTGGTAAACTAAAAAGCAAAGACTCAAATCATACAAGAAGCTCCAAGCAAAACACATATCATGTGGTGAATAAAAATATAGCCTCAAGTAAAGTTACCGATAGACGAAGATGAAAGAGGGGATGCCTTCCGGGGCATCCCCAAGCTTAGGCTTTTGCTTGTCCTTGAATTTTACCTTGGGGTGCCTTGGGCATCCACAATCTTAGGCTCTTGCCACTCCTTGTTCCAAAATCCATCAAATCTTTACCCAAAACTTGAAAACTTCAGAACACAAAACTCAACAGAAAATCTCATGAGCTCCGTTAGTATAAGAAAACAAATCACCACCTCAAGGTACTGTAATGAACTCATTCTTTATTTATATTGGTGTTAAACCTACTGTATTCAAACTTCTCTATGGTTCATACCCCCGGATACTAGCCATAGATTCATCAAAATAAGCAAACAACACACGAAAAATAGAATCTGTCAAAAACAGAACAGTTTGTATCAATCTGATTTGTTCGAGTACTTCTGGAACTCCAAAAATTATGAAAAACTAGGACAACCTGGATAATTTGTATATTGATCCACTGCAAAAAGAATTGGCAATTTATCACGTTCTGGTGAATTTTAAAAATTATTTTCGTGATCGCAAAGTTTCTGTCTTTTTCAGCAAGATCAAACAACTATCACCCAAGAAGATCCTATTGGTTCTACTTGGCACAAACACTAATTAATACATAAAACACATCTAAACAGAAGCTAGATGAGTTGCTTATTACTAAACAAGAACAAAAAGCAAGGAACAAAAATAAAATTGGGTGCCTCCCAACAAGCGCTATCGTTTAACGCCCCTAGCTAGGCAGAAAGATTTCAATGATGCTCACACGAAGACAAGAATTGAAGCACAAAAAGAGCATCATATAGCACGTGACAAACACATCTAAGTCTAACATACTTCCTATGCATAGGCATTTTATAAGCAAACAAATTATCAAGACAAGCAAAAACTAGCATATGCAAGGAAGCGGAAAGAAACAATAGCAATCTCAACATAACGAGAGGTAATTTAGTAACATGAAAATTTCTACAATCATATTTTCCTCTCTCATAATAATTACATGTGGGATCATAATCAAATTCAACAAAATAGCTATCACATAAAATATTTTCAACACGATCCACATGCATGCAAAGTTGACACTCTTCCAAAATAGTGGGATTAACATTAGCTAAAGTCATGACCTCTCCAAACCCACTTTTATCAAAAATTTCATAAGATTGAACATTCTCCAAATATGTGGGATCTAAAGTTGACACTCTTCCAAACCCACTTTCAATAATATTTCAAACACTATTATCAATCTCATATTCATCATGGGGCTTAAATAAAATTTCAAGACTGTAAGAAGAATCACCCCAATCATGATCATTGCAACAAGTAGTGGACATAGCAAAACTAGCATCCCCAAGCTTAGGGTTTTGCATATCATTAGCACAATTTACATCAATAGAATTTATAATAAAATCATTGCAATCATGCTTTTTATTCAAAGGTCTATCGTGAATCACTTCATAAATATCTTCTTTCAACACTTCATCACAAATTTTAGATTCATGAATTTCAAGCAAAACCTCATAAAGATAATCTAGTGCACTCAGCTCACTAGCAATTGGTTCTTCATAATTGGATCTCTTAAAGAGATTAGCAAGTGGATGAGGATCCATAAACTTTTTAGCAAGCGAAGATGCAAGCAAAAAGAAGGTACATGGTAACACAAGCAAACAGAAGATCGAACGGAAGAAGGGCGAAGAAAAGGCAAATGTGAAGTGGGGGAGAGGAAAACGAGAGGCAAATGGCAAATAATGTAATGCGAGGGAGAAGAGTTTGTGATGGGTACTTGGTATGTCTTGACTTGTGCGTAGATCTCCCCGGCAACGGCGCCAGAAATCCTTCTTGCTACCTCTTGAGCATGCGTTAGTTTTCCCTTGAAGAGGAAAGGGTGATGCAGCAAAGTAGCGTAAGTATTTCCCTCAATTTTTGACAACCAAGGTATCAATCCAGTAGGAGACTACACGCAAGTCCCTCATACCTGCACAAACAATCAAGAACCTTTCAACCAACGCGATAAAGGGGTTGTCAGTCCCTTCACGGCCACTTGCAAAAGTGAGATCTGATAAAGATAATAAGATAGGACAAACTTGCGATCTCACGGGAACTCATCTCACGCTTCGACCACACCCAGGAATCACGCAACCTCTCGCCACCGGAGGCTTGGCTCCATAAGCAGCTCAAGATATCCTATCTTGGGCTCGCTTCCATGGAGCGCATGATCGCCCGGCAGCGTTCCCGCATTGCCAACCTCAAAGACGACGACGCTAGCACCGGTTTCTTCCATCGGCAGTGCTCGTTCCGTCGGCAGAAGAACCACATATACAGCCTGGTCGCGGACGGCAGGGTGCTCACGGACCACACTGACATGGCGGAGGCTGCCTTTGCTCACTTTGAGGCCTTGCTTGGCACGGCGACCACCCGAGAGCACGCGCTGGACCTGTCTCAGCTCATTGAGCCGATTGACCTTGCGGACCTCGACGCGCCATTCAGCGCGGAGGAGATCTGGGAGGCTGTAAAACGTCTCCCCGCTCGCAAGGCGCCGGGCCCCGACGAGTTCACAACAGAATTCCTCCGTGCATGCTGGACCATCATCGGGCATGATTTCCTCGACATGTTCCAGCAACTATATGACTTGCGAGGAAGGGGTTTCTACAAGCTCAACCAGGCATTGCTGACGCTGCTCCCCAAGAACGCTGACGCTCATGGGCTACGCGACTACCGGCCGATCTGCCTGATACACCTCGTGGCCAAAATTTTCGCCAAGGTGCTCTCAATACGCCTCGGGGCCAAACTGGACCACTTGGTTAGCCGCAACCAAAATGCATTCATCTCGGGAAGGATCCTGCACAACAACTACGTCCTCATCAAGCAATCACTCAAGCTGCTGCACCAACTGGGACCTCCGAGAGTCATGCTCAAGCTCGACCTCACGCGCGCCTTCGACTCTCTATCATGGCCTTTCCTCTTTGAGGTGCTGCGCCAGTATGGATTCGGGAACAGATTCTTGGACTGGACGGCCATCCTCCTGTCCTCTGCCAGCACGCGCATCCTCCTGAACGGCGAGCCCGGCCCCCCATATGGCACCGACAAGGGCTCCGGCAGGGCGAATCCATGTCCCCGCAGCTTTTCGTGCTCGCCGTCGACACCCTGGGACGGCTCCTACGACACGCACACAGCCTGGGCATCCTGCAGCCTCTACACCCACGGCGTCACACCCCGGCGATCTCCCTCTATGCCGACGATGTCATGGTCTTCTGCCACGCCACGGCGGAGGACACCACGGCGATCAAGGAAATCCTCGCCTTGTTCGGCAGGGCTTCCGGCCTGACGGTTAATTTCACCAAAAGCTCCGCCACCATCGTGCACGGCGACCAAGCGGCCACGGAGATGATCGCGCACCTCGGCTGCCCGGTGGCAAACCTCCCAATAACCTACCTCGGCATACCCATGTCCACACGCCGCCCATCTGCCGCCCAGCTGCAGCCCATGGTGGACGCGGTCGGCGCGCGCCTGCCGACATGGAAGGCCTGGCTGATGACTAAAACCGGACGCCTCGCGCTGGTCAAGTCGGTCTTGTGTGCCATCACAGTGCACCAACTGCTTGCATTCGCGCACCCCAAAAAAACCCTCAAGCAGATCGAGAAGATCCAGCGCGGCTTCCTCTGGGCTGGCCGTGCTACTGCCAATGGTGGACACTGCCATGTGAACTAGAGCAGAGTGTGCCGCCCCATCGAGCTCGGGGGCCTTGGCATGCGAGACCTCGAGCGTGCCGGCCTCGCCCTAAGACTAAGCTGGCTATGGTTCTCCAGAACGGACCAGGAGCGAGCATGGCAAGGGCTCAACCTCCAATTTTCGCCCACGGAACGAGCCCTGTTCTGGGCATCCACGTTCACGATCCTCGGGAATGGGCTGTCTGCCCTGCTCTGGGAGGACCGGTGGATCGGCGGCCGATCCGTGCACGAGCTCATGCCTAATCTCTACGGCTGCATCCCCAAGCGACGACGGACGACGAGAACTGTGGCGGATGGGCTCAATGGCTACTCCTAGGCACGCGACATCCAAGGAAACCTCGGTCTCCACGAGATTGGTCAGTATCTGCAACTCTCGCAGATCATGCAGCGCACCGAGCTTTCCACCGCACCGAACAAGTTGATCTGGCGTTGGACAACGAGCGGCAACTACTCTGCGCAGTCCTGCTACACGGCGACCTTCCATGGAGCAACGGCCTGCCACTCATGGAAGCTGATTTGGAAATGCTGGGCGCCGCCGCGAGTCAAGTTCTTCCACTGGTTGGC
Organism: Aegilops tauschii subsp. strangulata; assembly: GCF_002575655.3. Lineage (NCBI taxonomy): Eukaryota > Viridiplantae > Streptophyta > Magnoliopsida > Poales > Poaceae > Aegilops > Aegilops tauschii. The sequence continues at coordinate 383,046,769 of NC_053039.3, read as the reverse complement.
CAACCAGGACCGATGCTGGACGGCTGAGAGGCTGGCTCGCCATGGCCTCCAGCATCACCCCCGCTGCCTCCTATGTGACCAGCAGCCGAAAACGGTGCGACACATCATGCTGGAATGCCCCCTCGCCCGTCAGACATGGCATGAGACACTGGCCTAGCTTCGCATCTCGGCCCCGATCCCCTCGCAGGAACCATCGCTTACGGACTGGTGGAGACAGGCCAACGAAGACACGCCGCCGACCCTGCGCAAGGCCTTGAAATCTGTTGCGTTGCTCGTGCCATGGATGGTCTGGAAGCACCAAAACAGCTGCGGCTTTGACAATGAGATGCCTTCCCTCAACACCCTCCTAGATAGCATTAGGGACGAGGCCCGCTCATGGGCAGCAGCTGGGGCACCTGGCCTCCGACTTGTGCTGCCCCAAACCTGGGATGTGCACTAATTAACCGGCTGTAACCCGCACATCCTCGGATGATTGTAACTGAACCCCTCCTTTTCAATGAAAAGAAACGCAAAGCTTTTGCGTTTTCTCGGGAAAAAATATTTTTGGTATTTTTGTTGTATAGATTGAAAAGTAAAGATTGCAAAATAGAAGGCGACAGAAATAGCATGTTGGCAGGAGATTAATATGATGGAAGATAGACCCGGGGGCCATAGGTTTCACTAGTGGCTTCTCTCAAGATAGCATAATCTAGGTGGGTGAACAAATTACTGTCGAGCAATTGATAGAAAAGCGCATAGTTATGAGAATATCAAGGCATGATCATGTATATAGGCATCACGTCCGTGACAAGTAGACCGAAACGATTCTACATCTACTACTATTACTCCACACATTGACCGCTATCCAGCATGCATCTAGGGTATTAAGTTCATAAGAACAGAGTAACGCATTAGGCAAGATGACATGATGTAGAGGGATAAAATCAAGCAATATGATATAAACCCCATCTTTTTATCCTCGATGGAAACAATACAATACGTGCCTTGCTGCCCCTGCTGTCACTGGGAAGGGACACCGCAAGATTGAACCCAAAGCTAAGCACTTCTCCCATTGCAAGCAAGATCAATCTAGTAGGCCAAACCAAATTGATAATTCGAAGAGAGTTGCAAAGATATTAAATCATGCATATAAGAACTCAGAGAAGAATCAAATATTGTTCATAGATAATCTTGATCATAAACCCACAATTCATCAGATCTCGACAAACACACCGCAAAAAGAATTACATCGAATAGATCTCCAAGAGAATCGAGGAGAAATTTGTATTGAGATCCAAAGAGAGAGAAGAAGCCATCTAGCTAATAACTATGGACCCGAAGGTCTGTGGTAAACTACTCACACATCATCGGAGAGGCTATGGTGTTGATGTAGAAGCCCTCCATGATCGATTCCCCTCCGGCGGAGCGCCGGAAAAGGCGCCAAGATGGGATCTCACGGGTACAGAAGGTTACGACGGTGGAAATAGGGTTTCGTGGTGCTCCTGGATGTTTTCAGGGTATATGAGTATATATATAGGCGAAAGAAGTAGGTCGGTGGAGCCACGAGGGGCCCATGAGGGTGGGGGCACGCCTACCCCCTGGGCGCGCCTCCCTACCTCGTGGCCGCCTCGTTGCTTCCTTGACGTCCACTCCAAGTCTGCTGGATTGCGTTTGTTTCAAAAATGATCCTCGCGAAGGTTTCATTCCGTTTGGATTCTGTTTGATATTCCTTCTCTGCGAAACACTGAAATAGGCAAAAAACAACAATTTGCACTGGGCCTTCGGTTAATAGGTTAGTCCCAAAAATAATATAAAAGTGCATAATAAAGCCCATTAAACATCCAAAACAGATAATATAATAGCATGGAACAATCAAAAATTATAGATACGTTGGAGATGTATCAAGTATATGCTCACTGACAGAACTATTCTCCTCCATTTTGCAGCTGTAGAACTTATTGGAGACTTCATATCTCTCAATCCGGGCATTTTCTTGAAATATTAACTTCAACTCCTGGAACATCTCATATGCTCCATGACGTTCAAAACGTCGTTGAAGTCTCGGTTCTAAGCCGTAAAGCATGGCACACTAAACTATCGAGTAGTCATCAGCTTTGCTCTGCCAGGCGTTCACAACGTCCGGCGTTGCTCCTGCAGCGGGTCTTGCACCTAGCAGTGCTTCCAGGACGTAATTCTTCTATGCAGCAATGAGGATAATCCTCAAGTTATGGACCCAGTCCGTGTAATTGCTACCATCATCTTTCAACTTAGCTTTCTCTAGGAACGCATTAAAATTCAATGGAACAACAACACGGGCCATTTATCTACAACAACATAGACATGCGAAATACTATCAGGTACTAAGTTCATGATAAATTAAAGTTCAATTAATCATATTACTTAAGAACTCCCACTTAGGTAGACATCCCTCTAATCATCTAAGTGATCACGTGATCCATATCAACTAAACCATGTCCGATCATCATGTGAGATGGAGTAGTTTTCAATGGTGAACATCACTATGTTGATCATATCTACTATATGATTTACGCTCGACCTTTCGGTCTCAGTGTTCCGAGGCCATATCTGCATATGTTAGGCTCGTCAAGTTTAACCCGAGTATTCTGCATGTGCAAAACTGGCTTGCACCCATTGTATGTGAACGTAGAGCTTATCACACCCGATCATCACGTGGTGTCTCGGCACGACGAACTGTAGCAACGGTGCATACTCAGGGAGAACACTTATACCTTGAAATTTACTGAGAGACCATCTTATAATGCTACCGCTGTACTAAGCAAAATAAGATGCATAAAGGATAAACATCACATGCAATCAATATAAGTGATATGATATGGCCATCATCATCTTGTGCCTTTGATCTCCATCTCCAAAGCACCGTCATGATTAGGGGTGGAAAGTGGTAGCGGATAATCCGAAATATCCGATATTCGTATTCGAGAAAATGCCTATTCGTATCCGAAACATCCGCATCTGAACCAAAATGGAAATGGATATTATCCGTATCCGAATTTAGTAAACAAATAAAAAAATATGGTAGGAGATTTTTACACAAATATGGATATGGAAGTGGATATATCCGTATCCGATAAGATTATGGGAGGTAATTTTCGAAATTCTAGACCCAATATTCCAATTATCCAACATAAAAGCCAACTAAGTGGTCAAATTTTACTCTTTATTTGATTAAACTTATAAATTATTATGCATTACAATAGTATTTATTCATAAACCTATTTATCATTGACTTATTGTATGTCACAAGTTGATTATTTCAGGTCACATATTTATCGACTAATTTACTTAAGCAATATGTTGATACTATTCGTATCTGTTCCGAATCAAGAAAATATCCGATATGTATCTGTATTCGAATAATATCCGAGCCGCATACGTATCCGATAACATCCGTATTCGGATTCGTATTCATTTTGAAATAATGAAAATGGAAGTGGTAAGAGCACTGTCCGATCCGCATCCAATCCGTTTCCACCCCTAGTCATGATCACCACCGTCACCGGCTTGACACCTTGATCTCCATCGAAGCATCATTGTCGTCTCGCCAACTATTGCTTCTACGACTATCGCTACCGCTTAGTGATAAACTAAAGCAATTACATGGCGATTGCATTTCATAAAATAAAGCGACAACCATATGGCTCCTGCCAGTTGCCGATAACTGTGTTACAAAACATGATCATCTCATACAACAAATTATATAATCACATATTGACCATATCACATCACAACATGCCCTGCAAAAAAAGTTAGACGTTCTCTACTTTGTTGTTGCAAGTTTTACGTGGCTGCTACGGCCTTAACAAGAACCGTTCTTACCTACGCATCAAAACCACAATGATTTTTCATCAAGTTTGCTGTTTTAACCTTCAACAAGGACCGGGCGTAGTCACACTCGATTCAACTAAAGATGGAGAAACAGACACCCACTAGCCACCTGTGTGCGAAGCACGTCGGTAGAACCACTCTCGCGTAAGCGTACGCGTAATGTCAGTCTGAGCCGCTTCATCCAACAATACCGCCGAATCAAAGTATGACATGCTAGTAAGCAATATGACTATTATCGCCCACAACTCTTTGTGTTCTACTCGTGCATATAAGATCTACGCATAGACCTGGCTCGGATGCCACTGTTGGGGAACATAGTATTTCAAAAAATTTGCCTACGCACACGCAAGATCCATCTAGGTGATGCATAACAACGAGCGGGGGAGTGCACTACAAAAAGAAAAATACACTTCCGTGATGATACGTGTTTGTCACAGTAGGTCACGTTTTCTGTCATGCATGTACATCCATGACAAATTTATGACAGAATCAAGATAGTCATACCTGTGCTGTCGTAGAAGTGTTCCGCGACATTACCAAAATTATCAGCACGGAAGTGTCCACTTCCATGACGATAAATCGCGCGTCACAGAAGTGCTTTCGGTCAAGGGTGACCGACACGTGGCATCCACCGTAACGGAACGCCGTTAAGCTATCGGGTCCGGTTTTGGATCCGATAACCCGTTAACAGCCCCGACCAATGGGGATTTTCCACGTGTAAAATCATCATTGGCTGGAGGAAACACGTGCCGGCTCACCGTTGGGAAATGTTTTAAATAGCGGGCTATTGCCAAATAGCAGCGGACCTCAAAATTAGCTATAGTGGGCTATAGCAGGCTACAGCGGGCTATTTGTACATGGGACCATTTAGCGGCACCCTGCTAAAAAGGCTATATAGCGGGCTATAGCGGAGCTATAGCCGGCTATTTAAAACATTAGTTGGGACAGATGTCATCCACTCATTGGACGCAAAGCGCCTATGATACGTTGACACGTGGCATGGCCCAACAGAGGCCCATATAGGTTAAAAAGGCCAGGTACTAGTGGGCCAGCCCAATAATGGCCTGCTTAATAAAGGCCCATTTACGGCCCGAAGCCAGATCTGGCCCGTTAATTGTTCGCCGAATATTTGGGCCCATTTACGGCCCGAAGCCAGATCTGGCCCGTTAATTGTTCGCCAAATATTTGGGCCCAATTACAGCCCAGTGACTTTCGGCCTGTTAGAGGCCCGATGTAGACATGGGCCCATTTCAGCCCGGTGTGACTTTCGGCCTGGGAATGGCCCGTGCTGCCCATGGGCAATATATGGTCCAACAGGACATCGGGCCCACTACGGCCCGTGATAAAGGTGGCAAGAGTTAAGCCCAACGTGACTTTGGGCCTGTTAAAGGCTTGTCGCATAATTCGGCCCGTTGATGTCTGTACTAAGCTTTCGGCCTCTTAAAGGCCCATGATATCAGTGGGCCAACTAAGGCCCGAGATATGTTTCGGCCTGGTAACTGCTCATGATATAACTGGGCCCAAAAAGGCCCGGTCTACATTTCAGCCTGCTGAAGGCCCGTCGACGACTAGTGAAAATTGAGGCCCAATATGCATTTCGGCCTGCTAAAGGCCCATGGTTTCATTTGGGCCGTAACAGGCCAGTACAATATTCAGCCTGTTAATGGCCCAGTGCTACCTGGGCCAAACTAAGCGCTGGGTCCACAAAAGGCCCAACTAAAATATAGGCCGGTGTAAGTTGTGGGCCTCACGCAAAGTGTGAAGGCCCCAATGATTCGGGCCCAAGAAAGATGCAGGCCGGCCCAATTGTGGCCCGCTAAACACCAGGCCCGTTAGAGGCGAATGTTTCGGCCCGGTCGACTACATCTGATTTTTTTTCAGATAGCGAATGATGGCAGTAACTAGTAGGAATTAAGAACAAACCTACTCTATACAATAAAGAAATTACGGCATAGTAACTAAGAATAAACCTACACTATACAATAAAGGATTTATGGTATATTACATCCACTGGGCATTGAAGTTCGCCACCAGTGATCATAACGTGCAACGAAGAAGCAGATTACAAAAACTGGGAACCATTGCAGCGTAACAAAATAATACTGAACCGAGACCACTTCCAAGACAGTTCAAGAAAGGTTAGCCTTGCGCGGGAACTGCTGCGCAAGCTGCTAAGCAAGGCTGTGAGACCGGCCTAGCATGTCGGTCATAGCTTCCAGGTGTAGCTGTTTAGCGATGAGGTTCTCATTGGTATTCTCCGCAATCTTTCTTAGAGATAGGACTTCAAGTCGAAGTTGAGTTGCATTATGCCTTTCTGCTAGAACTTGGGACTGAAGAAGTCAAACTGATTCAGACAACGAATTCTGTGAGCTTGTTTGACTGCTAGTCTCAAGTAACTTGAGCACCGCATCAAGACAAGACTTTGGGGTTGTCTCGCTATCTTCAAGATGTTTTGCCTTCTTTGCTGCAATATATGTTGGGTTTGTCTCACAACCTTCAGTAGACTTGTGCATGCCATCAGGCATATCACCTTGAAACAAAGCAGAGAGATGACAAGTTTTGCATGTGTATAAACAAAGATGATAACTATGCTGTCAATTCCATCCAATTTCAAATTAGAAAATAAAGAGTAAGTTCAAAATATCAATAACATAATTTGGCATTGTTCATAATGCGGGGAGCTTCACCACACTAATGGATTACCATGTCAACATAACAAGCATAGATGAAGGGCAAAGAAAATCATTGTATCTATTTTGGTTAATGTGCATGGCATGTTGTTCATACCATCAGCCACATCAGTAAGATAAAACAGGAGATGACAAGGTGCAAACGTGGGCTGCTTCACCACACACTAGATTATAGATCCACAAAAACAAGCATACATATAGGGAGTATTGAGTAATGTGCACGGTATGAATAAGGAATTTGGTTTTACAAGTAAAACTTAGAACTTACGGTTCTTGCGAACATGCATTTTGGTAGAAACAGCAAACTAAACAACAGTAAACGATAGGGAGTGTGAGCAAATTAAACAGTAGTTGAGGATAAAGGCTTTAGAAGGACTGGCTTACATTAACAGTTAACCCGGCTTTATAATGCCCTTCTCCATGTCAAGGGAAGGATAACTCAGGAATTTCAGCACATAATCTTCTTCATAAGCATTGCCTGTACTCTACATTTTGTAGAGAGTAATTATAGATATGATAATACTGGAAGGGATAGAGGATAATGAAGATAAGATGCATATTGATGCTACATAATCAACTATCAATCCCTGGAAGTACAAGCATTACAGGACAAAATGTACTGACAAGAGCAATGGGTTACACTTCTGCACTGGCATTGTCTGTGTATTCTACTTTTTGGTAAGATTAAATTTAGATCTGATCTTTTTTAGTAAATGGTGGGCGAGGGAGATAAGATGCAGAATGCTACACAATGAACCAATCCCTCTTCCCATAATACAAGAGTGTTTTGAACACTGGTGTACTGTACAAAACGTTCTTATATTATGGAACGGAGGGAGTAGCTGTTAATGTAAGTACAGTGATAGACGACGTTCAGTCCTTACAAGAGGACTGCAGAGCTAAACCTCTTCAAAAGCACTGGGTTGATTCTAAATTTATGTAAGAGTCCATACAGATCTTATAATGTCCACCAAATGGACGATAACGAGGCTAACATGTGCAGTGATGCTACATAATCAAACAGCTATGAAAGTAAGTATGGTCATACAGGGCAAGAGGTACTCACAAGAGCAATGCAGTGTGCAGTATAGTTGCGAGATTCTGTGGTCCCTTGAGAATGAATGTTCTTCTGCTAACAGTTTTCGTACAAGTGAGACGTTAAGGCAAATGCAGAAATGTAGTTCAAATTGTGATGTGATATCATAGATAGTACCTTATGCTGCAGCCGAGACCAATGTGTAACAAGATTATTCCAGTCACCGTCGGATAAATGTAGCACCGGAGACTTTACAGAAATTTCATTTAGAGGCTTGCCATCGAAGTGCGCTTGCCTCAGGTAGGAACGATACTTCATCAACGAGTGCTTGAAAAGCGCAACCAACCCTTGCTCGTCTTCACAATCCAGTTTGGTCCTCACCTATTTAAAAGAATGAAATCTTGTGTCTTCTGTCAGCAGAAACATATGCAGCAATGACCATGAATAACATTAGTACATTACTTACGCGTAAGTTGCGGAGGAAGACTTGAAATTGTTCTGTGTCTGCGGTATAATCTTTCCATGTAGGAAAGATGCACACAAAGTTCCTGACAACAATATAAGCTTTGTCTTCTAAACTGGGAAGAAATGGAACAGGGGTCCTATTTGCTGCAATTGGGGCTCTCTCTGGTTCAAAAAGGGATTTGGCAACTGGATTTGGTGTACTCTTTGCTGGAATGGGGGTTTTGCGTCGTAGAGCTGGTGCTATGTCAACTGGCATAATCATAATGTTTGCTGCAGTTGGGGTCTGCTGAGTTGGGGCATCAGAATGACTAGTGTAGTAAGGCTAGAGTCTGCTAGAGTTGGGGTGTTTTGTGGGTCAGGTGATATTGCAACTACACCTAATGGGCTATTTGATTTATCAGGTGCCACTACCTTTTCCAAATACTTTGCTTGTGCTACTCCACGATCAGCAATCGCCCTCTTCCTTTTGAATGTCGGATACACAAGAACAACATTTGAATGGATAAATATGGTATGATGACAGATGGAATATGTACTGAAAATGGATAGGCAGGGCGTATTCACATACACGATGTGTAAACTAATCTAATGGTAGTTCAACAAAGTAGAAGCAATGCAAAGCATCAGTTGCAAGATATGTGCGACAAATATAACCTTGGAAAGTTAGAGCAAGCACCTTGATGGGTGAATAAGATAGGGCATCTTCCTCTGACTCCTCCACTAGGGAGCTACATTGACTTAGGTCTCCCTCTAGCTCAGAATCACTATTAGGATCATATTCTAAGCATGAATCTGTAGGTAGAGAGCATTTGCATTGCATTGCATCCAGACTTGATTTCAGTCCCTTAATGCCAAGTTTGACAGCCATGGCATTGTTCTGCTTTATTCTTTTGATGTGCGCAAGCTCATAATCATTATGATGTTGTTCAGAATCTGGGATTCATGAAAACATAACAAGTAGTCAGATTATCTATGGAATGCATTGCGGATTCAACTCGAAGAGTGTCTCCCTATAAACCCCTGCATATGCAAAGTTCACCCCCCAACCGTGCTGACCAGACCACACACAGAAATACAAACCCCTTATGTCTCTATAACAGGCAGACACACATATCAAAACTGAAGTAGGAACATTAGAATCATATGAAATTCGTATTTGAACAAATAAACTAAGGAGTTATGAGTGGCATAATGTTTAGCTTCAAGGGTGGAGTGTTGGTAGTGCGACACAAAGCAAGTAGGCAGATTGTATTCCATGTAAAAGATCGAAGCCTATGTAAAAGCTGGAAATGACACTTTCTTTCTATACAATGCAGTGTTCGTTGCCCACACATGATGGAAGAGATCACATAGAGAAATACTATTCACTCATGTCTACGGTTGCAGTATTTAGAAACAGGGTGGTCCACCCTAAAAGAATATTGACAACAAATATGACAAGGCAAGCATAGATGTAGCGAATCAATCATTTACTTGTGAGCTTACTAGGACAAGTATGCAGAATTGTAACTGCAGTAAGAGACCGTCCAAAATCTGAATCAAGAAGTTTGTCTAGCACTTATTGTTTGCAACTAATCGACGTGAATGATTGGATATTATATTGAATGAGTAAGAAAGACAAGTAAAATTGTCAACAAACCTGGCTTGCAGTAGTAATCTGGGTCAATGTCACTACGACCAACAATACAAAATGACTAGTGTCTGTTCCTAGGGCCGGAATTTTGAAAACCCTGTGAACTTTACAGGTACTAAAGATTACCGAAATACATCTGAACCATTAAGTGTAGGTAGCACTGAGCACACAACAAACCCTAATGATAGTCCTGCCTAATGAGTAATGAATCAATTAGAAAATGGGTGATGAGGAGTGGCTGCTGAGTGTTGAGGACTTATTCAGGATAAATCGGGTTGGCTTAGTGGGTGCTGCACGCCTGAGCCCTGAACGGACTGGGAATGTAGGCACGGCGGCGCGCCCGGGCAGCGGTGACGCTGTTGGGCGAGCGGCTCCTGACCTCCTGTTAGTCCGGCGTCTCCTCCTAGAGTCATGCCGTCCGGGGACGGCAAGTTGCCGACGAGGCAGGCGGCTGGGGGCGAGTAGAGATCGGAAGTGCGCAGCAGAACAGAGGGGAATCGGGGCCTGGGATGACCCAAAATCCCAGGGTGGGCCGGCCCACCATGGGCACCCTATAGAGATACACACCCGAGCAGCGAACTTGCATTTTCAAAACTAATTTAGGAACATTTAGCTGACCAATTAAATGAATCTGTTTTAATAATATCAGATTCATATTTGAACAACTAACCTTGTTTAGCTAGATGGGTCGAGCAGTGCTATTATGACACGAAACACGTATTCTGATCGTATAGTGATCATAAAAGGGGGAAACAGGAGAAATGATATTTAGCAGCCATTGTTTGCATCGAACTAAGAACTAAATTCTAAGAGCTGAAAAGAAAGTAGAGTAACCAAGTTAAGATCTATTTTCTGGTTGAGATCAAAAAGTTGAGGAGATATGAAGTACCACCTCTCTTGCGGCGCCGTGTAGGCATCGGGGGTGCGATGGTTGTCGGTGGCGTTGAAGCAGATCTGCAATGGTAGACGGGTGCATCGGGGGATAAGTCCCATTGCGGTGGAAGAGAAGGTCGTGTGAGCGGCCCTGGCAAAGAGGACGACGGCGCCGATGAAGCGAGAGGACGTGATGCAAGGCTCTTGGTCCGTCGCCGTGGATGAGAAACGTCCATCTCTAGCAGTAGACGACGCGGTCTTGGTAGGCGCTCCGGCATGGTGGAGGACAGTGGCGATGGATGTGGTGGAGGACGGCGGCGATGGATGTGGTGGAGGACGGCGATGATGGATGGGGTGGCGGACGGAGGCTAGTGTGGGGATGGTGTTCTAGCGCGGACGGTGTATGAATGGGAAAATGGAGGGAGAGGTACGGGGAACCATGTTTTTGGGACGCGCCTGTCTGAAATATGGGAAAGTTACGAACTTAGCCCCCGTTTAAAATTTGGATGTCCCGTCGGTTGGGGATACGACGGTAATCTCGCATCTCGCCAATATTTGCCCAGAGCGATTTCGGGCGAGGAGAGGGTGGTTGGCGCCCACGGTGTATGAACGGGGCTGACAGGTGGGCAGTTGTGTCACGTCTGAGTGAAGTTACAAACCTTCCCCTATTGAAAATATTTGCCTACATCGATTTCCGCCGAGTCGAGTTTGTTTTGCCGCCCACCGTGTATGAATGGGGAAATGGAGGGAGAAATAGAGGTATTTCGGACGAGCTTGAATCAAATGTATTTTGCCGCCCACCGTGTCGGAATGGGCTCAGAGGCGGTCGTGTCACGTGTAATTGAAGTTACTATCCTACCCCTATTTGGAGCAGTGGAAATCGGGCCAATGGATTGTCCGTGTAATGGGTAGACAGTAATTTCCATCTCCCAAACACTTGGCTTTGGGCAGCCGACGTGGGAGTGGACATTTTGCCTCTTCTTTCGAATTTTGGGACAATAAGCATCCACGTTTACCCTGGCAACTAAATTCAAATCCATTTTGTATTCCTATACGAATCTTTATAAATCATTCTATGTGTTTTTATATATCTTCAAAAGGACGACAAAGATGTATTCCATTGTCATATATGAATATGGTTTACAAATCCCGATACTCAAATTCAGAAGCTAGAATCTAGTTTAAGGTGAATTCGAATATTTGGAACACTTCATGTCCAACTCAAATGTCACACGCAGCATAATGTGTACTCCCATTTAGATATGTACACAAGCGATGTATCAAGATTCAAATACCGAGTCAATCAACCAAGAATGTACAGAACTAACAGACATATAAACACTTCTAGAGTATATGGATCAATAATATCAACTAACATACATAAGCCAGGCTGCTGTACTTTTCTTTGCTACAACAGCATCCTTTTTTTAGCCAAGCTACTACAACATCTTGGCCCTTTCCGATGCGTGCCCCTTATGGTCCATCTATACTACTATTATTGCTGAATGCACATTCAGCCCGATTGGCATATTTGTAGGTCTGGCACAACAATCAAAATGAAATGTCTCCAAGTCTTATCAATTAATACAAACTTGTGCTCAAATAAAATTACAAACCAAAAAACAAAAAACAAAAAACAATTATTACATGATCTCTAAAACAAATGGTTTGATTGATTACATGAACAAACAACACAAAGGTTATTCAACGATGGAAAGAACATTTCACCTATGATATACCAAGTGGGAATTTAATTTCCTTTTTTCCTTCAAGACCTTAACAATGTGGTCAGTCTCAGCTTGCTTTGTTTTGAAATCCACCACATATTTAATGGTTGTCCTGAGTACTGCTACTGATTGTGCTGTTTGCTTCCTCAACATGTCAGCTTCATATCTAAGTGCAGAAGCAGAATCTCTTTCTACCACTAGTTTAGCCTCTAGAGCATCAGCAGTTGGCAATTCATAATGCACGATTGGGTCAGTGCCACTGCTGTGGGATGATACAACGTCCATGGGGACCTCGCTCTTTGATCTTGGGCTAACCTGTTTTGCCATTAAAGTTTCGATTGGATTCAGAAAAGTTGAAGTTAGCAAAACATCTCAACTGAGAGTTATAACAGCAAACCAGTTAAACAAACAAGGAATTAAAGAGTTTCAATTCGATGCTGAAAAGTAGTTATTAACATCATTGTAACCCGTTGTTGCAGCAGCAAAGCAGTTAAACAAACAAGTAGCTATTTAAGTTCAGGAAAACAGGTAATTCTTAACAGTAAGTATCAAACACATAGATAGGCGCAGTCTATAATAGGATTAACAGGCTGTGGCATTATGTAACCAGTAGCAAACTAAATTAAGCCAAGCAACATAATTGAACAATTTTGCAATAAGTGGCTAACTAAAATCCGAGAAGCAGGTAACTGAACTTACGCTAGTTCTTTGTACAGGCACACTGCAACTTCTTTTTCGCTTACAAGGTTGTACGAAGGAGTCCATGGCATAAATTGCTTGCATACGCAGTCCCAATACTTCTTTCTTCCCACACTGCATTGGTAAGTCGAATGGTTAATCTGGTAAGATGGTGCGTCCTTGATATGTTATATGAGGACGTGTAGTCAGACTAGTTGTAGCCACACACATCACACTGGATTTTACTGTATATTTCATGCGATTACTTTTGGCATATCGAGATCTAAGCAATCTACAATAGGATGAAAAGACTGGCATCCTTCACATTATTGGCGAACTTAGTTCATAGAAACAAGCAATTCAAACATTCTGTGGGTAAATCAAAAGCGCCACTGGAATATTTTTCACTACCCCTATCATACACGCAAAAAGGGGCGACGCCACCATAGGGGCTGGTATGGGTGGCCGCCTCGGGTGGCTCGAAAGTGTGCACCTAGTTTGAGTCATCCAGGTTGGCCCAGGCTAGTTTTGTTTGTCCCAACACACGAGCCGGCAATGTAAAAAATGAAGAAAAATGTTTCAATTTGGATAGGCCAATAACATAAGTGCAAGGCAGGCCCTATAGCAGGCTCGCGGCCCAAACGAGCGCCTCCCATATCGACCGACAGCAGGAATAATCCCAATTCATCCGCTCCAGCCTCCAGTCTGGTTCGCTCCTAACCTAGCCGCCGCTGGACAGACCGACACAGCACTTCCTCGCGCCCTCATTGGAGGGCGGTCGCCAGGCTTCAAGCGAACAGAAGGACAAGAAGATGAAGATCCAAACCTGGGTGTAGCCTGCGTGGGAGGCAGCGGCGGCAGCACGAGCATGGCATCGAGCTTGCGCAAACGGACAGTCGCAGCTTGCAAGAGTAGCATGCGCAACGAGCAGGTACATCACATCCCTGATTATATCTAATTCAACTCTTCAATTTCTGGCCAATAGTTAAACCTGACGGTGTTGTAAAACTGCTTGTATGTAGGGAATCTATGAGAAAATGAAACCAAATTCTACTTATTTTATAACTCCCACAATCAATACTGAACTGACTGAATCTGATGAATCTAATCAAGTTTCCTGTGCAAACATCCAAGCTCATGTTGTTCTTGAGCCTGAAGTGTCTAATGAACAGACTGCTAATGAAGGATTTGATGCAAACATTTTACATGCTCCTGGTGATGAACATATAGTGTCTAATGAGGCATCTAATGCAAGCATTTTGCAAGCTCTTATTGAAGGATTTAGTGTCTAATGATGATCTGCTATGTTGAGAGAGACATAGAGATTTGCAGGCATTGATGACAAGCAAATTATAATGCATTTTCATGGCTTGAGGAAACGTCGAGGCCATCTACCAGAAAGTCCCTGTATCATGACAACGTAGCATTAATATTTTTCTAATCTGTTGTTTGAAACTATTGGCATACTTGTGCATGATAGATATATTGATATGAAGTTTGCGCACTGGTTATAGGTGCAATTACACTTCGATATTTTCAGCCAGAGAATGAATAATTCAAGCAGGTATAGACCATGTTTGTAGTCCTTGTACACCATGTTGCATTTTGTGTTTTTTGGTGCTTCCATCATTTAGTGTTTATAATCTGAACTACTTTGGATCATTAGCTGGTTTTCAAAGTGCATGTAGCTTCACATTTCTCAAGTTATGTTGATTTCCGGAGTGCAAGTGCCTTCGTATTTTTTAAGTTAAATGTTCGCCCCTGGTAACTTGAATTCGTGGATCCGCCACTGCACACAAATCATACACGAATGCCAGTACGAATTAAATGAAATGCAGGGACTTACGCTAGCTCGTTGCACAGGCTCACTGCAGCTCTGCTTATGCTTGGGATGTTCCATGTACAAGTCCATGTTACCACTTGCTTGGATGTGCAGGCCTTGCGCTCCTTGCATCCCCCTCTGCATTTTTGACACGACGAATGGCTGATCAAATAAGAGGAATCGACCTTGCTGTTGTACCGGAGGACAGATACTTACAAGGTTATACCGGTGTGCAGGATGTGTACCAGATCCCGTAGCGCCGTCATGCTTCGCTAAAAAATGGATTTGCTTGTTTCAGATGATATCTCTAGAAGAAATAAGAGTTAAAGTTAGAGTTGGATAGGCGTGTAAGCTAAGAGAGCAATGAAAGGATATCCAAACAGCGTCGGAACAGTGCACAAGGGAGTGATGTGTGGATACCTAGTTCGGGCCGGCGTTTGGGCATGCTCGCCTAGCTAGAGTGTGGGTCACTTCAGAGCCGTTGAGGGTGATGCGCTGGCGTTGGCTGGCCGCACACAGATGCAGATCTTGAGTGGCAACAGAGCTCTACGATGCGGTGGACGAGACCGTTGGTGAAGCCCCAGCGGCCTCGGGGGCCGGAGGCGCGATGATGTGCTCGGTGAAGTAGCCCCGGTGAGCTGGGAGACGGTGTTGGTGAAGCGCACCTGATGCGGTGGAAGTCGGTGTCTGTGAGGCACGTCGGTTGCAGCGGCCGACGTTGTCGGTGGACCACCCGGTGCGGTGGACGAGGGCGTAGATGAGGTAGCTCCGGTGCGGTGGTGAAGCGCGACCGTCGTCTTCGTCGTCGTCGTCCGGCACAGAGGTGGGGAAAGAGATGAGACGAGGGGCGATTCGAACTTTGCTTGGGTTGGCGGCGAATTAGGTATTTGAGCAATCTGGGCGCGGAAGGGGACGGTGGAGAAGGGAGATTTTGCAGGGCTAGAATTGGGGCCACCATATATTTCAATCCGAAACGTGGAAGCGCGAACTTATTTTGTCGTCGTCCTTTTTTGGGGGGGGGAGGGGGGACGGAGGGAGGGGGGTGGGTGGCTGGGTGCTAAGCGTCCGTCCGACACACGCGACCACCACGACACGACCCTGGTCTGCCTGGTGCACCTACATTTGAGAATGCAAATGAATCTTCTTTCATTTGCAAACGAATCTGTATGTATTACCATGCTCGTGTTTTCCTTGCAATAATTAGTCATTCGAAACGAGATACTATAAATTAATTAATAAGGAGTTATTTGAAGAAAAAAATCGAAATGGTATCCACAGTATCCACGCTAACGTGGATTAGAGTGTGTGTCACATAATTAGTTATTTGAATTAGAGTGTGTGTCACATAGCGATCTCCAATTCTAACGTGGATTTCGCATTTCATTGTATCCACGCTACTTTTTTAATACAAATTCATATGTATATGATGAACACCATGGTAGCGAGAAAACTTTTGGATGGATTCAAACATATGACCTACAAAATAGCACAACAAATCAAGTCAATGTCAACTTTTCGAAACCTAGTATGGCACGAATTTGAAATAATTACCCATATGCATGGTCCTCAGTTCAAATCTTACAATTTACACCGAATTGAAACATCGATATTAAGTCTCGTACTATCTACATTCAAATGTTGTTTTTAGCCCCCCCCCCCGCACACACGCTACATACTTCCTGTATCGGTCAATCTTCCTCTCCTAACCACCTTAGGAAGCTATCGGTTTCCAACACACATCCATTCTTTCTCTCCAGTTTTCGATCTCTAACTCTCTCAACTACACAAACCCATTTTTCCACTCTGTTACGAAATGTATTTACCTCGCACACCCGCCATTGCACCCCATGCCGAGCTCTCTCTCTCTCCCTCTCCCTCTCACCCTCTCGCGCTAAATACATGCATTGCCTATCTTGGCCCCCAACCTCTCGTGCGCACGCACGCACGTTGTCTATCTAGGTCACTCCCTCGAGACTGTCTCACTCTTTCTTCCGCACGGTGGGCCACACTCGCTCAATCTCACTCTCTTTATCTGAGTCTCGTTTAACCTCGTTTTCTTTCACACACAGATGATATATCTTCCTGTTCGGGCCTCGATCGACACACTCTATACTCTCTCACGCAGATTGTCTATCTAGGTCAGTCCATGGAAGCCGCCCCCACTCTTTCGACCTCATGGCGGGCCACTCTCTCTCTCTCTCTCTCTCCCCTCTCTCTCTCTCTCTCTCTCTTTGTATGTCTCGATTGACCTCGCTCTTTCTCGGACAAAAACGATATATCACCATGTTTGAGCCCAATTCGACTTATTCACATTGTATACTCTCTCACGCACATTGTCTATCTAGGTCACTCTCTCCAACCCGTCTCACTCTTTCGATTGCACGGCGACCCTATGTGATCGATTGACCATGCTTCCTCCCACGCACAAAATATATCTACACGTCTGTGACTGGATCATCTCTCAAGCTCTATCTTACAGCCCTCACCCTTGCCAAAAGCTCAATCGGACAATATCTCTCCAGAGCATATATATTTGTTCAATGAATGTCGGACCACACTCACTTTGTCTCTCTATCTATATGTCTCTCGATTGACCTCGCTTTCTCACGCCGTATCTTCCACACATTGAAGCTACCTCTCCATCCCTCGCAAAGCTGGAGCTATTTACATTGCGAGGGGCACTCCAACCTTGGATTAATTTGTGTAGGCATTTATTCCGGTCGTTTTAGATTATATTTTCGTAGCATTCGGCCCACAACTACTCGAAACACCGTTGCAACCCCCGCAACTCCCCTAGTTGATTTCCCTCTGGCTCGGTCATCGCTCTCTTGCACGTCCTTTCTCGCCTTCAACGTCGCACCATGGTATTACTGCAAAAAACTCTGTTGTTCTCTTTAATTATTATAAATAAGCTAAAAAACTACACACCGATAGTCCACTTGGAATGGAACAAATTTCGACCCACAAATTAAAGTGCTACAAACTACACACCGAGGGGCCCACATGTCATGAAACAAATTTGGACCCATATACAAATTAAAAAATAAAGGACGAGGATCAAACATGCGACCAGAGCCTTCAAGCTGCACGTCAATAGGCAACATACGTAGAACAACAATGTTTGTTGTACCTCCCTTTGTTCACATAATGTTTTTATATTACCACAGCCTATTTAATTGATAACATGTAATATTATTTTTAGTACTATTCGCCTTCACTTACTGGTGGGTTTCATGTGTGCTCTCTCTCCTCCCCTTCTGCGTTTAGACGCATGGGCAACCACGAAGAACTCGCGGGCGATGTTGCCGTTGCCCATATCTGGACGCGTTCACAAGTTACGGCACCAGTTTCACGTGCTAGCTGCAGTAGTCAGTGTGTATGTGCAATGCACGTTAATTTGGAAGTATATTAAGTGCATGCAGATATTAAGTAGGATATTATTTGCGTGTTATTATGTGATTAGCAATATTTTTGGCATTAAATTAACTGCACGCTAAACGTGTTGAGCGCTCGACATTGAAGCAGTCTAGGTCGTTGGATGACAAGGAATACATGTGGCTTGATGACGTTTTGTATTTAATTTGATACGACTCTAGCAGAACATTCAATCGATCAAACCATAGATTTCGTTCAGTCTAACTTAAATTATACGACGATCGATCTAAAATAAATGGAAATGATAAACGTTTGGATTTTAAGCATGGCAATCCGAACGTTTTTCATGGCAAATTTAGATTACGCGGCGGCGGCGGGGGCGTCTTGCGGTGGGAAGCGGCTCCTCTGCCGTGCTCTGTGTGTCGTTGGGCCACTGACCGACGGCGACGGTGGCGCCTTGCGCCGTTGTTGGCGTACTCCTGGACGTTGGCCTAGCTTCAAGGAAGGCCAAAATGTTCTGGACTTCGGAGCGAGTCAATTGGCGGGAGGAGGCGGCTGGCGTTGGTGCAAGGAAGCGGTCGACGGCGGCCATCCATGCCGCTGAGGGGGGCACTGGCACCCGCGCGGGGACAGGCGCTGTCAACGGCGCGGCGGAGACATTCGTGTGCACGGGCACCGGCACGGGCATGCACGTCAGTGCACACGTAGGCGCATGCGCTGGCAGGTGCACGGGCACCGGCACGGGCGTGCGCGTCAGTGCACGCGCAGGCGCATGCCCTGGCAGGTGCACGGGCGCGTGAAAGTCGACGGGGACCTTGTGGAACCCCGTGGCATCAAGCTCGGCGACAATGTGCGGCTCCCAGCCCATCAATGCCACGGGGATGGTGATACGTCTCCAACGTATCTATAATTTTTTTATTGTTCCATGCTATATTATGTTCTGTTTTGGACATTATCGGGCTTTATTATACACTTCTATATTATTTTTGGGACTAACCTATTAATCGGAGGCCCAACCCAGAATTGCTGTTTTTTTGCCTATTTCAGAGTTTCGCAGAAAAAGAATATCAAACGGAGCCCAAACGGAATGAAACCTTCGGGAATGTGATTTTCGGAACGAACATGATACAGAGGACTTGGACCCTACGTCAAGACATCAACCAGGAAGGCACAAGGTAGGGGGGCGCGCCTACCCCCTGGGCGCGCCCTCCACCCTTGTGGGCCCCACGTTGCTCCACCGACGTACTTCTTCCTCCTATATATACCTACGTACCCCCAAACTACCAGATACGGAGCCAAAAACCTAATTTCACCGCGGCAACCTTCTGTACCCGTGAGATCCCATCTTGGGGCCTTTTCTGGAGCCCCGCCGGAGGGGGCATCGATCATGGAGGGCTTCTACATCAACACCATAGCCTCTCCGATGATGTGTGAGTAGTTTACCTCAGACCTTCGGGTCCATAGTTATTAGCTAGATGGCTTCTTCTCTCTTTTTGGATCTCAATACAATGTTCTCCCCCTCTCTTGTGGAGATCTATTCGATGTAATCTTCTTTTGCAGTGTGTTTGTTGAGACCGATGAATTGTGGGTTTATGATCAAGTTTATCTATGAATAATATTTGAATCTTCTCTGAATTCTTTTATGTATGATTGGTTATCTTTGCAAGTCTCTTCGAATTATCAGTTTGGTTTGGCCTACTAGATTGATCTTTCTTGCAATGGGTGAAGTGCTTAGCTTTGGGTTCAATCTTGCGGTGTCCTTTCCCAGTGACAATAGGGGCATCAAGGCATATATTGTATTGTTGCCATCGAGGATAAGAAGATGGGGTTTATATCATATTGCATGAGTTTATCCCTCTACATCATGTCATCTTACTTAAAGCATTACTCTGTTGTTATGAACTTAATACTCTAGATGCATGCTGGATAGCGGTCGATGTGTGGAGTAATAGTAGTAGATGCAGGCAGGAGTCGGTCTACTTGTCTCGGACGTGATGCCTATATAAATGATCATACCTAGATATTCTCATAACTATACTCAATTCTGTCAATTGCTCAATAGTAATTTGTTCACCCACCGTAATACTTATGCTCTCGAGAGAAGCCACTAGTGAAACCTATGGCCCCCGGGTCTATTTTCCATCATATTAATCTTCCAACACTTAGCTATTTTTATTGCCTTTTATTTTACTTTGCATCTTTATCATAAAAATACCAAAAATATTATCTTATCATATCTATCAGATCTCACTCTCGTAAGTGACCGTGAAGGGATTGACAGCCCCTTTATTGCGTTGGTTGCGAGGATTTATTTGTTTGTGTAGGTGCGAGGGACTCGTGCGTGGCCTCCTACTGGATTGATACCTTGGTTCTCAAAAACTAAGGGAAATACTTACGCTGCTTTACTGCATCACCCTTTCCTCTTCAAGGGAAAACCAACGCAGTGCTCAAGAGGTAGCAGATGGGCGCTGGCGCAGTCTGGTGACGGGAGCTGGAACGGGAGCAGGGACAGGCGCGACGTCTTCCCGCAAGGACAGTTCAAGCTCGTCCCAAAGCGCCTTATGTTCTTGAGACTCCGGCTGGGTGTCTTCCTCAGGAAACTGGAAGACTAAGGGCAGACCATCGTGATGCGGCATGGCGTACGTTTAGGTCAGGCTGGTTGGAGGTAGACGACAGGAGAATCGGAGAGGAAGAGAGAAGATTATAGCGATACCGGGTAGTGCAGAGTTGATTTTAAACTGCGGCGCCGGCGACATTAAAAGTGGGAGCAGTTGGGACGAAGGTGGGCGGTGGACCTTGGTCAAAGGGCTCGCCTCCCGGTGAGCCTGCACAGCGGTCTGCTCGCACGCCTCCCGTCGACTCACATGCTTGCTCGGACAGCACCTGCCGATGAGAAGCGGGACTCGTGGCGGCACGTAAGCGCCCAGGGTTTCAATAGTGAAAGCGTTCGCCTTAACATGACAGGTCTTTGTTCCAAAATACCTTGGCTCTTCATTCATGCAACTTGTCATAAGTTGCTTGTCTCAAATTGAAGAAAAAAATTACGAAGTAATATTTGTGCCATATCACGTGACCATGCTTAGTTTCAAGAATTTATGGTCACTTTTGGATTTTCTGAAATTTAAGATCCAAGATTCGAAACAATATCATAACCTGCATCATGCAATAAATTTTCAAGCCATACATCTGTCCTGTTGTATTTCTTAAGAAAGGATTTGGTCAAACATTTTGCTTAGTTAGACTTCAGACAAGTTATATATGCAGAGCAAAAGGATAATCCCTCCATACTAATGCATTGCCTGATATATTAACTCAAGTACTAGGCATGAACAAACAGGCTCAATTCTGTGCTCATCCTGGTGTAGTAGTAGTACTAGGCAATGCAGTTGACGGGTGACCTTGGCGAGCGGCGACTGAGGGAATTGAACTATGCTCGGCATGGTAGGTAACGTTGTCTAGTTACTAAAGCATCCCTTCGTTGTTCATCGGTAGTCATTATGGACCGGGGACATGAGGGGAATTTCCTAGGGCTGGAATTCTGGCCGCCAGATATTTCGACTCGAAACACGGAGGCTCGACTGGTTGGGGTTGCCTAATGTGCGTACCACACACGCCACCAGAAGGACACGGGCCCGGTTTTTTTTTATTTTTTTAGGATCAACACGAGCCAAGGTCTGGCTGGTACGCCGTTGGGTCCTACCATTCGAGAATACGAAAGGAACCTTTTAAATTGCCGAACGAATCTATGTGTATTACAATGCCCGTATTTTCCTTGCAAATACTAATCTCAACGTGGTAATTGATTTATGATGAGTTGTTGAATTAGAGTGAGTTTGTGATATAGTGATCTCAACGTGGATTTCACATTTCATGGTATCCCTGGTAAGTTTTTCAATGCAAATTCAAATTTAAAAGATGAACAATATGGAGGTGAGAAAACTTTGTATGTATCAAGCATATGACCACACACACACACACACACACACACACACACACACAGAGAATCCCACACACGAACACAACAACAATCCAATAAGTATAGTGCATCTATTTTTCCAAACCATGCATGTATGACACGAATTCAAAAATACTCCTTCTGTTCCTAAATATTAGTCTTTTAGAGATTTCAACAAGCGACTACATACGGAGCAAAATGAGTGAATCTACACTCTAAGATATGTCTATATACATCCGTATGTGCCAGTCCACTTGAAATCTCTAAAAAGACTAATATTTAGGAATGAAGGGAGTAAAATGTAAGACATGCATGGTCCTCAATTCGATATTTAAAACGAACATGAAACTGAAAAATGAATATTAAGTCTAGTACTACAGTACATGCAAATGTTGTGTTTAATTAGGCGGAGCTATGATTGTCGGGGGTCACTGCCTCGACCTTAGATAAAATTGTGAAGCTCTGTTTAGGGTTGTTTAGATTATATTTGTCCCCACCCTCCCAACCACCGATGGGTTGTGCACCCCCACCCCTCCTCCCCGGGAGAATATCATGTGCCCCCATACCTTAGATGCTATATGCCGATACGAGTTGCTTGGAGCTTGTAGGTCTGAGATATAGCAGCTCACATGATGTCTTAATATTTTTACAGGAAACCTTGATGAGTTTGAGAATTGCACACAATTTGTACAAAAACTACTCAGATGCCCTTGGATCCCATATCCAGCGACCTCGAAGCTCGTATCACCGTAGCATCTAAGATGAAGGAGGACATCATATTCTCCTGTATGTAAGAATATCATGTGCTACCACACCTTAGATTCTTTGGTGATACAAGCTCTTCGGAGCCGTTGGATTTGTGACCCAACACCTCCTCGGTGGTTCGAATGGTTTTTTGCAGAAAAGCCCCCAAAGAGTTTGGCCACTACTTACAAGCACAAAGACTGCTCAGATGCCATTGGATCTCAGATCAAATGACCTCGAAGCTCGTAACACCGTAGCATCCAAGCTGCGAGAGCACCTTATGTTTTCTCGCACGGGAGAATATGAGGTGCTCCCACACTGTAGATTCTATGGTGGTACGAGTTCACGGAGATCTAACGGCCCACAGTAGGAGGTTTGAATGTTTTTGCAATATACAACTGAGAGAGTTTGGGAATTGCGCAGAAAGTACAAGTACTACGCATGTGCCATCTGATCACTGATCATACGACCTAGATGCTCATATCACCGTAGGGGGTAATTAAGCTACGGGGAGCACCTAATATGAGCAACGGGTAGCCATTGGATCCAAGATGTAGCGGCACCCACGAGGCCTGAATGTTTTATTTGCAAAAAAAACCTTTGGAGAGTTTGGAAATTGTGCATAATTACAAAGACTACTCCCAAGCCATTGGATCTCACTTCCAACGGTGTAAAAACTCGTATCACCATAGCATCTAAGCTGCGGGGTGGATGTGATATTCTATGTCGCTGTCATTTTTGTTCGTAAACTTGCAAAATACGTGTAACTTGTGCCGTTACTTGTCTAACCTCGCAAAGTGTTTGTTCAAAAAAACCATCCTACACTGAAATATTGGAACAACACACGGGGGTCCCACTTGTCATTAATCAAATTTGGACCTAAAACTAACAAATCTGAAAGACGAGATTCGAACTGGCAACCTGGACAACAAAGTGTAAGTCGATAGCCTGAAACAACAACGGTTGTTGGCTTTGTCCCATAACTTGATTTTATACAGTATTACGTTGAGTAGAGTAGAGGGAGTGCCTCGTCAACACGTGCATGACCGTTGACTCACTTACTGGTGGGTCCCAGGTCTGCGATCTCTCTCTTCTCTCCATCGTCTAACCTTTGCACGGGCACACACGAAGAGCGGCGCTAGCTTGCCGTGGTGTTATTACAAATAAAAAAAGCTTGGAAAATAGAAGAATCGCCTAGAACAAGAGACGTTGTGGCTGGTCGAGATGGAGCTAACCACACCTATCCTCCGTGCCATGTTAGCATGATGAAGCTGTGTGGCTAGTGGGGTGTTTCTGACCGGCTGGCTGGGTCCCGAGGTCGAACCATAGGTACTACGTCTGATACAGTAAATTTTTACACGCACATTTTTCCTCCATGCCAAGACACGGCACACCCTACCGTGCGGTTTCGGGGTCCTCCCGGGTGGTGCACGCATATATTCTTCCTGACGTGGGACGCCCTACCGCGCGTTTTCGCCGAGGCAAGTAAATGAGTCGTCAAATCACGAAAGACCACTTTTCCCGCCGAGTACATCAGGGAAGCACGGTGGCTAGCTAGTTGGGCTAGTTCGACCGATTAGCTAGGCCGCCGCCACATTTGTTTTTTCACCCCTTTTTTATCTACTTGCCGGTAGGTAAATTTAAATATCCACCGCGACGTTCCTCTGGTGTTTGAGTGCGGCAGGATTTTTAATTTTTTGATTGACGGGAGCAGGCGCGGCAGGATTTTAAATTTTTTGATTGACGGTAGCAGGCGCGACAGCAATTAGTCACGATGACTCCGCCTGTAAAACCCACTACTCCCTGATGTGAGAAGTCGTCGACTGGTGTTTTACCATGGTGAAAACCAAAAGATTCCCTGCTCCTCGGCTGGCTCCCTCCGCCTTCCTGTAGATTGCATTGCCTTTTAGCCGTTTCGCCGCCTGCATCACCAACATCGTGCGCCTCGAGAAGCAGAGGGACTTCGGTGGTGTTTAGGCACCCTCTGCATGGGCATGTCCATGTCTCGGCGCAACATGACCGTTGGATCAAACTCAAACGGTGCAGATCAGTCACTGTAGCACAAAGCGTGTGGGTGTGTTTGGTTGCATTCTCATCTCAATATACTCCTCTGTCTAGGTGTGTAAGTCACCTTACAAAAACCAAATAATCCCAAAACACTTAGGCACGGTACATTAACTCCCTCCCCGTTTCTTGTTTTGTGACATATCAACCAATAAGAGACGTGGGCCGTGCATGCTTTCAATGACTTGAGACTAATAAACATGACATGCAGTGGTTAGTTCATTGCATGCAATGCTATTAATTAGAAAAAAGACATTAAGTTTTCTCGTTTTCCTCTCCACCTTGGTCGCAGTGCAGAACATGACCGTTGGATCAAACTCAGACGGTGTAGATCGGTCACTATAGCACAAAGCGTGTGGTGTGTTTGGTTGCATTCTCATCTCAATATAGTTGTTTACTCTTCGTGTATTTGTGTTAACCTACTAGTGTGGACTCATGCACCCTTCATGCACTCTGCCAAACACCCAAAAGTGGGTCGAGATAGGAACTTTTGCTCCCATCCCGTGCACCCTTCATACACCCTGCCTAACACTATTCGTGCTTCATATGGTTCATGTTTCGTGGAGTATTGTAGCACCGTACTCTCCGTGCGTTGTAGACCTAGTTCTGTTAACATTGATCTCACCGTTCATTCTCGACCGGACAGTCGAGAAAGCGGTACTATGTTACTACATTACTGTTCATATAGTTGACATGCACACAACATCATTTGTTGTCGTCATATCTTACTACACTAGCAACAAGATTATGTAGTACTGACGTATGAACCACTGCACATGCCTAGTAGTAGGAGCACTGTGTATGTTCAAGTGGCTGCCATGTTTTGCACTCCTCCGTCGTAAGAGTGGAAGCGCTTGCTATAATCATTTTCTTCTTCAGAAAAACAGTGGACACGCTCTACCGTGCGGATCCTCCTCCAGCCATGCACTAAATTGCTCACTTTCGCCGACGTGTGGGAAAGCCAGCATCGGGGTCCACTAGCCATGCACTAAATTATTCCGTAGTAGAGTGACGGTAGACTACCCCGATCGAAGCGCCGCAGTAATGCCCAATGAGCCGTCAAATCACAAAACCCCCTCCTTTCCAGCAGCAAGTTGGACGGACGAAGAAACCATCATTTCACTCTTCTCTCTCAGCTTCCTCTCTACCCAACTCGCTTCTCCCTCATCTTGTTCCTCATTTCTTCAAGAAAACCCCGACCTACTTCTGCCATTGTTCTTCTCTCCCAAAGAAGGAAAGGTGAGCGCATCAATGGTGTTGATTCTGGCCAAGGCCCGGTCTAGCAACCCCGAGACTGATCCTATAACTCCCTCTCTTTTCTTCTTTTGGGCTTGTGATTATGGTTTCCTTTCTTTTATTTCTCTTTGACAGTTTCTTGATGGACACTGGAGCACCGGCCGAAGTGATGTCTATGGCTCTGGCCAAAACCGTCGAGGCTCATGGTACGAAGAAGCGCAGGCACCCTGCGAGACTACCGCAGACAAGCTCAAAGCCATCGCCCTCTCCAAGCCCCCCTCTCCGGGATCCCTCATTAAGCAAGTCCAGGTAATATCTCTTCTTGACGATCTTTTTCTCGAACTTGATCATGTTTTTTCATCTAAGACGCAGTACTAGTAGTAGTAGTACAACTTTCTGGGTGATCTTGCATGTGATTTTTGTGTGCCAAATGATGGTTCTAAATTCCTCTTTTGACCAAAACAGGCGAGAGGTTGACACTGATTTCTTATAGATTACTTTCAACTACTCCCTCTGTCCCAAATTTCTTGTCTTAGATTTGTCTAGATACGGATGTATCTAATACTAAAATGTGACTTGATACATCCGTATCTAGACAAATCTAAGACAAGAATTTTGGGACAGAGGGAGTACTTTATGAACATCAATGCTACCTTTGAAGAGGGTATATTTGCCTTAGTAACTTGTGTTATGGATATTGCAAGTAATCCCTCTGCTCTCATGCCTTTGAAGACATGTTCTAGTGTTTTTGTTCACTCATTTCTGTGCGTATATGTAGTCATATATGGAGTATAATATCGAAAATCATCTTATATTTCTGAACGGAGGTAGTAATAAAATATGATTTCTGTTTGAATTAGAACTAGGTCCGCGGCGGAGATGAAGTTCTCAAAGTCATGCCGTGCGAACTAGAAGACCTGTGGATAAGTTCTACTGCTAAACTATCCAGCTGTTGTGTCCTTGTCGCCATGTGTCCTGAACTAGTGTTTTCCTGTAGCATAGTTGTCAGGCGTGTTCTCGAGGCTGTACTTGACCACAACAATTTCCTGGCTGTGCCTTCGATTATGAAGGGTGTGGTTCTTGTAAAGCTTCCCAACAAATCTGATGCGGCCTGTCTTCATGATCATGTTTATGAGTGGAAAGACCACTCTGTTAGGTTCTCCAAGGTTGACGAGATGGTGATGGTGCATGTAGACATCTCTCACGAAGTCCATGGCCTAGTCAGTTATGCGGGGTTCATCCCGTAGGTCGGTGGCAAGAAATAGTCTGCAGAGTTTAATTAGTGCAACTTTGCTTGTCTGTAGTAAGTACTATTGTTCAGTACTTGATTTGTGTTTGTGAACCCTGTATTGTTTATTAGTGCTGCCGCTTTTGGTGTGTGGTCAGTCCTGAGAATGGTCTATGTTAATGTCTGTCCACTCAATTCAGTCTGTATATTTTGAAGTATCCAGATCATCTTTTTTGTGAGGACGGTTTATCAATTATGGTTACACTCCAATATCTGTATGCATTGCAGGGTTTATCGCACCCACCAGGATTTCCAGTCCCATGGATGTTCGGTCCATACGATTTGTCACGACCTTTCGACTGTCCTGCTTGTGGGAGTAGGCGGGGCCCCTGGATGCCACCCGTAGTTGGACGATCAATCTTCTGTTTAGTACTTCAACATAGTGATTTCCTGGTAAGGATTCACTCGTGTCACATCAAGTAAATCTTATTGATTTACTGTCTAAATCTTATTGATTTAATGTCATGTTTTCTTTCTTTTCCTGCAATTTTACGATGCAGGTTTTGCCATGTGACATTCATCACAGAATAAACCGTTTGGTTTGCTCTACGATGGCTATTTTTGCAGGTTTCGCTTCTTATGTCGTGTCAGTAACGAAGGAACTGTCCATCACTTATATTACTGGAAAAATTGGATCAGTCTGTTGTCTGAGTACAAGCTGAATCCCTATGATGAACTGCAGTTTGGTTTAACAAAAATGCCACAATTAGTCCTTCTCGCGTTTAAAAGAAATGAAGAAAAAAACTGGATCACGGTCACGAAGCCTAGTCAAGTTAGAAAGCTGATCATAGCAGACCAGACACGATCGCCGCTGTCTCGCACATCGGTACCACCTTTAGCAACAGATCGAGCACCGGCAGTTGCTCTAGCACTGACAACGGCAGCAGCTCAGTCTGATCCAGCTGAGGATTGGGCACCGACCGCGTCAGCGGATCAGGCTTATCTACCGGAGGATCGGGCATCGACACCGGCACCTGGTCCGACACCGGCACTAGCTCTACAAGGAGCACCATCTCCGGCAGCAGCAGCGGCTTCGGCACCTGCACCAACACTTGCACTTGCATCTGCTCCGGCCTGTGCAGCGGCAACCGAACGAGCAGTTGCATCGGCAACAGACTGGGCTGCAGTTCACACTTCGTATACCAAAGTCCTTACAAAAACCGACATGTCCACCTTCTTGGTAAGCATTGGCCACCCAAGTGTTTTGTTCTTTTTTCTTTCCATGTTGTTTCGCATGATTCACTATGTTGATCTAACTATTTGGGTATGTCTTATTGTTTGCAAACAGAGAATTCCTAGAGCAACGAGGGAGTCATTCAATAATCCAGGCGACAGCGGCCAAGTTTCTCTTACCATGCACAGCCTTGGTGTGAATGAACCTGCTCAATATACCGTAAGTACAAAGGATGGTCGCATGATGATTGATGCTAAAGGATGGTCAAGGTTCAAATCTAAATCATATCTTGCGGTAGGGGATGATCTCAAAATCGAACTTTCTCGGCAAGGAGAGCTGGTCCAAATCAACTTTGAAATTCTTCAGTAGCAGCACGCAACCGCCGAACTGATCTATCCTACGAGAGATTTTGATGTAATAATCTGGCATGGTGAAACAAGTGTCCTGTGTGTAAAAGTAATACGGCAGTATTATTTATCACATGGTATATCGTTGATAGAATTGCAACTCTCATTGCTAGTAGGAACTGTCGTTCGATTTCATTCCAACAGCTGCCGTGCTTTATTCAATTTTGTGTATTCGCCTTGTGCCAACATCTAAAACCAGCGCCGTACCGATCGTTTGCAATATGAAAAGCGCTGAGGTAGAACACATGGCCCCCCAAACATGCAGGGTGGGCCTGCGGCCCAAAGTCCAGAACCGTGAGCCTGTCTGAGTATTATATTCTGAACCCCCATAATGCCCGTGCGTTGCACGTAACATCAAGATGCATTTATATGAGTATTTTATCTTGTGAGAGAAAAGGATGAACGAGGGAAGGCCTTATTTGCAAATTTGGAGAGGTGTGTGGGTACCTTTTTGCAAAATTGCCATAGTTTCCTTCCTATCCGTCAGATATAAATTGGACGGCCCATATTGCAGGATGGCAGGCACACCATCATCACCAACTCGTCTATACTATGTTAAAAACAACTCTGTTTTTTATAATTATATATGTTATATATATTTCCCTTGATTTTTCTTATGTATAAAGTTGTGATATAAAAGATTTGTATATTTCTTTACAGAGGGAGTATCTCTCTGTCAAAAATATATTTTTGTGTAACTAGTTACTCCTGTCTTTCTACTTCCTTTCGCTGATATGTGGGGCATCCGGCAACGGGGTCCATGTGCCATATGCACAAATTAGAGTGCACAACTGCACGGTAGACACACCCCGGTTGTAACTGCCAGAATGACATGTTCTCGTCGAAGCATGCGTCGGTCATTTTGTGTTTTACCTTCATCTCCAGAGCCATGAGCGTTACTTTCAGGCGGGTATCCTCGGGCCTGCATCCTTCATACAATGGAGTAACCGCGCCTATCTCCAGTTGATCCAGCTTGGCTTTCTCTCGGGCGGCAGCTCTTGCGTTACCCGTCTGCTTGAGAAGCAGCTCTTGAATATGAGGGTCCTGCACCCAGCCCATCGATGGTCCATCGTCGTCTACTCCGACATCTTCATCTTCATGATCATGCCCTTCGTCTTGATCTTCCTCATCATCACGTTCGACATCTTCTACATGATGACTGTGTCCTGCATCTATTTCGTGATCATGTCCTGGAGATTCTTCGTCTTCTCGCCAGCCCTCGCCGCGGTTGTCTTGCTGCCCTTCCTCATTTCTTGCCCGCCCCCCATGGACGACTTCATAATCATCTTCATCACCTTGCCACCGATAGCCATCCATGAAACCACGCAAGAGCAGGTGGTCCCTCACCTGTACGGAATCCGGGTCCATAAGGCTCTTCAGCTTGCATCTTCGACACGGACATCTTATCTCTGTCTCGTTCTTTTAAAGCATCTCGGCCTTCGTGGAGCTCAAAAACCTATTCATGATGCCTTCGGTCATCGTGCGGACCATGGTCGCCTACGGGGTAGAGCAAAACGATATTTTAGAACCAAAAAAAAAAATTGGCATGACTTTGCCTAAAAATAGGACCAAAAAGAATGCATAGTGCCAAATTCTCGCCGAAACGGAAATGAATCAACATTCCGGAAAAATATTGGCAACTGTCGCATTTCAAATATCGGTACCTGCAAACACAAACATATGCAACACCACAAACATATGCAACACCACAAACATACGTAGATCTAGGCCATAAAAAGTGTGTACGTTGTTGGAGGGAGAAAAAAGTAGATCTAGAACATAAAGAAAGCTTTCCCCTTACTTACCTATCAAAAAAAGGAAATTTAACCAATTAATTTGGGTGAATCTATGGTGCAAATGAGGTGAGAAGGAGGAGGCAGCCGAGACCAAGCTTGGTAGAGGTGGAGAGAATGAAGTGGGGAAAGTGAGTGTGGTAGGTGGCTGTCCAAAATATCTAGCTGCTCCCAGGTTACCAATGGCGCACCACCTAAGAATGCGCCATTAGTAACCAGGGTTACTAATGGTTACTAATGGCGCACCTGGTGTCTGGTGCGCCATTACTGCACTATCCCCTGGTGCGCCACTGCTAACAATTTTTTAATCTTTTTTTCAAAACTAGTAATGGCGCACTACACACCAGGTGCGCCATTAGTAATGTGGCCAATAATGGCGTACGTGTATCTGGTGCGCCACTGCTATATAGCAGTGGCGCACCACATACATGGTGCACCATTAATGTCCATATTAGCTATAGCCGTTTTCCTAGTAGTGGCAGTAATGCCCAATGAGCCGTCAAATCACAAACCCCCCTTTCCAGCTTTAGCAGTAAGCTGGACGGACGAAGCGGCAATATTTCACTGAGCCTGAATCCCCTTCTCCCTTGTCTGCTTGTTCAGAGAAAACCCCTTCTCGGCGATTGCATAGGGTTTTCTCATGGAGAACCAGGTACGAATTCTTCATACATCCCCGATAAATCCAAGTCCCTTGGTCGCGGGTAATCCTAGGATGGCAGCCGTTGCCGTTGATGCATTTTTCTTCCTACTGAATCTAGTGTGTTTCATTTGCAGTGCCCAAAGTGCGAGGACCCTACAGGTTTCTGCGCCCTCGGCGAGACGCCACACTTGTTCCTTCTCAGCCTAACACATGATTTTAAAACGCGCACAGTATGTTCCTAGAATCCTCTTTTCTATCTGGGAGGGTGGGTTTTTTTGAACATGCTATTGACTAATTTGGAAATTTGGATTGCTATATTTGGATAAAAGGTACTACCAGTACGATGGTCAACACTGACGTGAAGGAGGAAGTTATTTCTAGATTTGGATAGGGAATACATTGTGTTCTCATATTATTTTTCCTGCAGTGCATTATTTGCTCTGCCAGAACACAAGTACTCAAGATGCTCGGCCTTGCCATAACTGAATACACCAGTTTAATGGTCACAGTGAAGACAAGCCATGGATATAAGTTCCGAGTTGGGTTCATGAACCAAGAAGATCGCTGCTTTTTTTATGGCCGAACTTGGATAAACTTTCTCAAGTGATACTGACTGAAAGTTGGCGCACGAATGTTGGAAATAGCAGAACCTGGTCTCATCTTCACTACGATCTTCCACCCCGACGTCGTTCCAATTGTTCATCCATGTTAGTTTCGTATCTGGTTCTTGCTTGTTGCCTCGATTACTTCTTAATCCACCTATTCTGTCTAACTAATCACAATTTAACTTTAGAAGTAGCAACGAATCTCTCACAAAGATGCTACTTCTAATTAATATTTTCTTATAATTGGCTGCACGTGTAGGTTTTTTCAGAGTTAAGCAGGCTGCTCGTTTGTTATTCTGTAACAACTCGGCTGTTACTGATGGCACTGAAGTTGACTGGGACGACATCCACAAGTTCCTACACTTTATTGATCGTCTTGAGGTCCTTGTGGGGCATTCAATGGTGGAAGGCCACGTGGACTATGTGTGCCACTGCTGCACTCGTTGAACAGGTCCAACTGTGTCGAGAAACTTATGGTATGAGCTGTTTTCTGTATATATGTTATTCATAAACTATTGCTTATACACAGTTTTACAGCTGTGATCTTCTTGAAACAGAAACTGCCCAGTTCTATTGTTCCTATACAGATGCCTGACCATGGTCGAGTCAGACTTGCGCTTGGTCACAACATGATGTTTATGTCGACCTACTCCATTCCCCTTGGAGGTGAAAAGATACTTATTCATGGGTGGTCTCAAATAATGAAGGCCCGTCCATCTTGGAGAATAGGACAGAAGATTATGTTCCTGCTTTTCCATGGCTCTAAAGCGAATATCCTGTTTATTGACCACATTGCGAGATGAAGCCGCTTTTAGAAGGTTGTGGATGCGCGGGGTGGCGTCTGGGCCTTGTCCTGGGGCTTGGCGGCCTCACCCTTGGTTAACTGTAGGCAAAGTAGCACTGTTCGAGGCGTGTTTTGTACGGTTAAACCTGTATAAGTACTCATACTGCTTTCAGCTATGGTTGTTAAGTGCCCCTGCTGGTTTCAGTTAAGGTTGTTAAGTACTCCTGCTGCTTTTACAGTCTGTCGTGTTTCTTCAGTCCTGTCTTCCTCCAGCCGCCAAAACCAAACCAGCGCCGGCGGGGCCGCCTGCTTCCACCTCCCACGGATGGCTGCGCCTCAGCGCACGCATCGCGACCCCACCATCTCCTAAATCGTTAACGCCGACGTCCGAGGCCTCGCCGTCGTCCTCCGCGCGCTTCGGTGCGCTCGCCGCGGCGCCGCCCTCTCGCGTTGTCAACATGGGCAACAAACAACAGGAATCGGCAGAAGTACGTGGAGAGGATGGCAGTACGGGCCCACCATGTCATCGTATGGAAAAATAAAATGCTTCCTCCTAGTGTTTTCCTGACATCTGGGACCCACGACATTGTGAGCGTATATAGCCAATAGATAAGAGAACAACACAAGATCGGCTGACACCTGGGACGTAGCAACTGAGCCGTAAACTCTCTATGTATTGCGAGAGAGCTGAGCTCGGTTACATATACATCGAGACCCCTACATGCAGGGCACGTCTCGTGGTGGTTGCGTTAGACTAGAAAGGATCCTGAAGACTAGCCTACCTAGTTACAACAGATTACAGGATAATCATCAACACAAGTGTACATACAATGAACGTGACAGTTCAACACCCCCCCGCAGTCCGAACGGCGCTTGGCAAGACGTTCAGACTGGAGCGAAAATCACGAAACACCGAGGATGGAAGCCCCTTGGTGAAAACATCAACAAACTGGGATGCCGTCGGGACGTGCAACACCTTCACCTCCCCGAGTGCCACACGGTCTCGTACAAAGTGCAGGTCGATCTCCACATGCTTCGTGCGCTGGTGCTGGATGGGATTAGACGAGAGATATACAGCACTCACATTATCACAGTACACAATCGTAGCTCGACGAGGGGGGCGATGAAGCTCGAGGAGGAGTTGGCGAAGCCAGCAGGACTCAGCCACACAGTTAGCGACTGCACGATACTCCGCCTCGGCACTGGAGCAGGACACCATGTGTTGGCGCTTGGAGGACCAAGACACCAAGTTGGCACCGAGGAAGACGCAGAACCCCGAGGTGGAGCGGCGGGTGTCAGGACAACCGACCCAGTCAGCGTCACTGTACGCAAGAACATCATGCGAGGACGAGCGGTGGAGCTGAAGCCCGTAGTGTGTCGTGCCACGAAGATAGCGAAGAACCCGCTTAAGCAGCTGATAGTGACCATCCATAGGAGCATGCATGACAAGACAGAGCTGCTGGACGGCATACGAAAGATCAGGTCGTGTGAGGGTGAGATACTGGAGAGCGCCAGCAAGACGGCGATAGTGTGTAGGATCGGGGTAGGGAGCGCCGGAAGTGGCGGAGAGCTTACTACTGGTGTCGACAGGGGTGGAGATGGGTTTGCAGTTTAGCATGCGAGCTCGATCTAAAATCTCAAGTGCGTACTGCTCCTGGGAGAGAAAGAGACCGGTGGCGGAGCGGTGAACATTCACCCCGAGGAAGTGATGAATGTCGCCGAGATCACTCATGGAGAACTCGCCGGCGAGGGAGTCGACGAGTGTCTGGAGGAGGGCGGCGGTGCTGGCGGTGAGTATGATGTCGTCGACATACAATAGGAGATAGGCGACCGCGGTGCCACGGTGCAAGATGAATAGTGAGGTGTCGCACTTCGAGGACACAAAACCGAGGGAGTGAAGGAAGCGGGTGAACCGGAGGAACCATGTACGGGGTGCCTGTTTGAGCCCGTAGAGAGATTTGTTGAGACGACAAACGTGCATAGGGGAAGTGGCGTCAGAGAAGCCGGAAGGCTGCTGGCAGTAGACGGTCTCGGCGAGGTCACCATGAAGGAAGGCATTCTTGACATCCATCTGACGGATGGGCCAAGAGTGAGCAGTGGCGATGCTGAGGATGACCCGGATGGTGGCCGGCTTAACCACGGGGCTGAAGGTCTCCCCGTAGTCCACACCCGGCTGCTGTGTGAAGCCGCGAACCACCCATCGTGCCTTGTACCGTGCTAGAGAGCCGTCGGGATGGAGCTTGTGGCGGAAGATCCACTTCCCGGTCACCACGTTGACACCTGCAGGACAAGGAACCAAAGACCACGTATCATTCCGAATTAGCGCATTATACTCATCAAGCATTGCGGCACGCCAATTTGGATCCTTAAGTGCTGCCCGATATGAGGAGGGAATGGGGGAAGGAGCATTGGCGACGTGGAGATCAAAGATCTTCTTAGGCATGGCATAACCTATTTTCCCGCGCGTTTTCATGGGATGTGGGTTGGCAGGTGGTGGTATAGGCACGGCACGCGGGGGCAGTGGCCGCACGGGAGGCGGCACGGGAAAACGTGGTGGCGAGGGGGTCGAAAAAAGTGACCGGCGTGGGATGGATAAAGTGGGGCCGGAGGGCTGCGGAGGCGTCGGGGCGGGCGTGAGCGAGGGGAGCGATCCCGAGGGAGAGCGGGAGGGTTGGTTGGTGGGTGCAGGGGTGGTGCATGGCGTAGTGGGCCGCAGGATGGGGCCGGGGGACCGGGTTGGGCATGCAGAGGCGGGAATTGGTGCATGGCGGAGTGGGGCTGTGGTTGGTCCCGCGGTGGGAACAGACGCGCGCGTGGGAGGCGCGCTCGCTCGATCGGAGCGAACAGGTGGCGGCGCGTGAGCGGTGGGTGGGTGATCCAGGTACGAGGAACGGGATCCAAGGGCGGCCGGCTGGGCAGGTGAGCTGGTGGAGGCGGGATTTTCTGTGGCAACGGAGTCGGACCACACAGAGAAAGGAAAAATGTTTTCATCGAAAGTGACATGGCGAGAAATGATAACTTTCCTGGTGGCAAGGTCGAAGCACCGGTATCCTTTTTGTTCGCGTGGGTACCCTAGGAAGACGCAACGTGTCGAACGGGGAGAAAGTTTGTGTGGTGCTGTGGCAGAGATATTGGGAAAGCAAAGGCACCCAAAGGTTCGAAGATGATCGTAGGTGGGGTGGGCGCCATAGAGGAGGAAATAGGGTGTGAAATGGTGGATGGCGCGGGATGGACGAATGTTAAGGAGAGTGGTGGCGGTGTGGAGTGCCTCAACCCAAAAGGCAGGGGGCATACCGGCTTGTAAGAGCAAGGTACGAACTACGTCGTTGGTGGTACGGATGTGACGTTCGGCTTTTCCGTTCTGAGGAGAGGTATGGGGGCACGTGAGACGAAAGGAGATGCCGTGAGAAGAGAAGTAGTCGCGTAGTGCGGTAGTAAGAAACTCCCCACCATTGTCACATTGCACACACCTAATGAGAACGCTGAATTGGGTAAAAATAAAATGAAGGAAACGAAGTAAAATGGCACAAGTGTCGGATTTTGCACGCAGCGGAAATGTCCAAGAAAAATGGGTGTAATCATCAACAATGACAAGATAATATTTATATCCGGAGTAGCTCAAGACCGGCGACGTCCAAACATCACAATGGATTAAGTGAAATGGGGCAGTAGTGTAGGAGGTGGAGGTGGCAAAGGGCAGCCGTGTATGCTTGCCCATTTGACACGCACTACAGAGATGGGAGGGCCGGACATCATTATTACATGTGGTAAGGAAATCCAAAGAAAAACGGGAAAAAGTAGATGAGCTAGGATGCCCAAGCCGCCGATGCCAGAGATCATGGGTGGAGATGATGAATGCTTGCGTGGTGGTGGCGCCTTTATTCGCATGGAAGGGGTATAGATCGCCATCACTGTTGACCCTCAGGAGCACCTCCTTGGTTGCTAGGTCCTTCACGGAAAATCCAAGGGGGTCAAACTCAACAGAACACAAATTGTCACGAGTGAATTTACGAACGGAAATGAGAGTTTTCACGATATTAGGAGACAAAAGAATATGGCGAAGG
The DNA here is from genome assembly GCF_002575655.3 of Aegilops tauschii subsp. strangulata. Classification (NCBI taxonomy): domain Eukaryota; kingdom Viridiplantae; phylum Streptophyta; class Magnoliopsida; order Poales; family Poaceae; genus Aegilops; species Aegilops tauschii. The sequence continues at coordinate 383,009,870 of NC_053039.3, read as the reverse complement.
TAGAAGGGTTTAGGAGGGAGATGAGCAGTACCAATAGCAAGCACAGGGAGCCGAGAGCCATTACCGACAATGATATGACGAGTGTAAGGAGCTAATAGGGAACGAAACGAGGACAAAGTACCTGGATCCCCGGTGACGTGGGACGCCGCACCCGTATCCATAATCCAGTCGGCGTTCAGAGGGAAGGCGGATCCATAGCTCGGAGCCGCGTGGTACATGGCCGAGGCGTCCCAGTGAGGGGGAGCCGCGACGTACGATGTGGGAGCAGGTGGCGCCGGCGCGGTGGAGTAGAGCAGCGGGTAGGCCTGCGTTGGAGCGCCCGGACGGGGCCCAAGCACGCCCGCCGAGTTCGGCGGGATCCAGGGAGCACGAGGCGGAGGGAAAGGCGCCCCGACGGGAGCGAAGTAGCCCAGCCAGGGGGTGGCACCAGCACCACGGCCAGGAGGAGCATCGCCGCGGCCACGTCCGCGGCCGCGCCCACGGTGCGCCCCGAGCTGGCCACCACGCCCGCCGCCGCCATTAGCGGCGCGATCACCGCCGCGATCACCGCGATCGCCACCGCGGTCACCACCACGGTCGCCTCCGCGGGCACCGCAACGATCCCCAGAGCGATCAGCGCCGCGCTCGTCGTGCTGGACAGCGAGCACCTGAGAGCCTTCGCCGCGGGCGCGCCTGTCTAGAGAGAGCTCGGCGAGGACGAGACGGGACCGCGCCTGCTGGAAGGTGGGGAGGGGAACGGTGGCCTGGATGATGGCGGCCTGCATGGCGAATTTGGGGCCCAGCCCGTCCAGCATCTGCAGGGTCAGAGTACGATCAGTCACGGGCTCGCGGACGTCGGCGAGCGCGGCGGTGATGCCCTGGAGACGGCGACAGTAGTCGTTGATGCTGAGGTCGCCGCGAACCGCCGCCCGGAACTCCTGGCCGAGATGCATCGCGTGCTCGACCTCGTTGGCGAGGAAGTACTCGTGGATCCTGGTCCAGATGGTGAAGGCGGTGGAGCCGGGAGGGGCGACGATGTCGAGGAGGTCCCCCTCAATGGTGGTGAAGAACCAGAGGATGACGGTGTTGTCGTCATCGCGCCAGGCCTGGTCAGCCAGCCGGTTGGCCGAGCCCTCCCTCATGTGGCCCTCTGCATGGTAGCGCGCGAGGAGGAGGTTGATGTAGTTGCGCCAGCGCTGGAAGTTGGTGCCGTCCAAAGCGAGCTTGAAGTCGATGACGCCGGAAACGCTCGCCTGCAGAGCCGGAGAGGCACCGCAGGAGGAAGAAGACGCAGCGGGATTGGGTGGGAGGGTGGTAAGAGGAAGAGCCGAGGAGGAGTTGTCGGTGGAGAGCGGAGCGCGGGGGCGCGCCTCGTCGCTGGGATCAGTAGGGAGGGCTGCTGTAGCGGCGCCGTCGGCGAGCGCGGCGGCGGCGGCTGCAGCCTCGGAGGAGTCGGCATCTGCCTGAGGAGAAGAAGGAGGAGTAACCATCGCTCTGATTACCAAACTGAGCCATAAACTCTGTGTGTATTGCGAGAAAGCTGAGCTCGGTTACATATACATCGAGACCCCTACATGCAGGGCACGTCTCATGGTGGTTGCGTTAGACTAGGAAGGATCCTGAAGACTAGCCTACCTAGTTACAACAGATTACAGGATAATCATCAACACAAGTGTACATACAATGAACATGACAGTTCAACAGTAGCTGCTCGAGCAGTATTTTTTTTGTTATTGTTGAGACGGAGCAGGGTTTGAACTGGGCTGTGGCCCGTCTAGCCCAGGCTTATATTTTATGTTCACCATGTGACCAGCCCAGCTATTTTTACTTTGCGAAAATGAGCCCAGTTTATTTTTTCTGAAGAATACCCAATCCAGGCCTATTTGTTTTTCTACGCCCTGATGGGCTGCAACTCTTTCAAGACGCCTGCAACTTGAAAGTAATATGAAATTGGTTGTAAATATAAAAACAGAAGACAAATTGGCAATTAATTTATAATTTCTGAATTTTTTCACATTTTCAGATTCCTATTTCACTGGGCATTTACCTAATTTAAATATATCTTCAAAGTAATTTAAATCTGGCTCGACATTTCGGTATTAAAAATAGTTTGGAACCCACATAAATACGCGAAATTGGCCCTGCCCAACCAAAAAAAGGACAGCAATATATTGCATAAGAAGTCGCAATGAGCTATATATAAATTATTAAAAAAAGAGGGAATGGTCTAACTTATGGGCCTATTAAGTTGACGTGTATGCAAGATTTTTTAGTTATTATATACATCAACAAACGATTGTAGCAGACGTAACCATTGGATGTCAATCATCCAACGGCCGTCATGTTTCTTCAATCTCTGATCTTCTTGCTCCAGCCGCCAAATCCAGCGCCGATGGGACCGCCTGCTCCCGCCTCCCGTGCAGGCCTCATCGCCCCCTACTACTCCCACCGCTGGCCAGGGCATCCCTCTACGCACCCACACCCCCTGTTATTCTGCGGCGACGGCAGCCTCACACCCCAGCCGAACCAGTGAACCCTCGTACTCCTCTCCGCATGGGCATTCACTGCCGCGTCTTCCCCGGCTCCGCGTCGTCCCCTTCCTAGGCCTCGCCGTCGTCCACCGCCCTAGTGCTCTCAGCGCGGCGTGGTCAACGTGGTCAAGGAACGACTTCCATCGGAAGAGTACTGTCGTGGAAAGGCTGACAGCTGGGTCCACGGCAGCCGCAACGAAGTGCCTCCTTATTACGCGGAAAATAATTATTCCTCCACCTAACAGCAGGGACCCACCGTACGGGCCACCGTATTTGGCGAAAAAAATGTTTCCCCACTAACTGCTGGGACCCACCGGACGGGCCACCGTATTTCGCGAAAAATGGTTCCCCCCGCTGTCAGCTCGGACCCACCGGAAGTGCCTCCTTATTACGCACAAAAAAATGAATACTCCCCCTGCTGGTTGGGACCCACCTTGGTGGGACGCTGACTTGTGGGCCTACTAAGTTGACGGGGACAGAGTGCTTTGTCAACTTAGTCAATATGAACGATTCTAGCTCCAGTGACCGTACGATGTCCATCCAACGGCCGTAGTGCTTCTTCAACCTCTGGTCTTCCTACTCCAGCCGCCCAAAGCAGCGCCGGTCGTGCCGCATGCTCCTGCCTCCCGTGGCCGGCTGTGCTGCTGCAGAGGCCACACCGCCCCTACTATTCCCAACGCTGGCGAGGCCATCCCTCTACTCACCCACACCCCATGTTATTCTGCGGCGACGGCAGCCTCACACCGCAGCGAACCAGTGAACCCTCGTACTCCTCTACGCGTGGGCATCCACAGCCGCGTCTTCCCCGGCTCCGCGTCGTCCCCTTCCTAGGCCTCGCCGTCGTGCACCGCCCTGGTGCTCTCGGCGCGGCGTGGTCAACGTGGTTAAGGAACGGCTCCCATCGGGCGTGGACTGGACGTGGAAGTGCCTCCTTATTACGCGCAAAATAATTATCCCTCCACCTGACAGCGGGGACCCACCTGACGGGCCACCGTATTTCGTGAAAAAACCGTTTCTCCCTGACTGCTGGGACCCACCAGCTACATCTTCGCACGCAAGGAAGTGCTTCCGGGCAAAAAAAACCGATTCGCCCCCCTAACTGCTGGGACCCACCAGCTACATCTTCGCACGCAAGGATGTGCCTGACAGTCGGGACCCACCTGGTCGAAGCGTATGTAGCGTTGTCATTCTGGTCGCGAACGTGTACGTACATACTGGTCGATGTAGAGGCGCGCACGTGTCATAGCAGAGGCGCGCACGTAGCATGTACACGTACGTACAGCGGCCAGGGTGCAAGAAAGTAAATACGGCCACGTACGTACATACGGGCGGGGTCTCGAACGCCTACTTGCGCGTACGTACGGCCAGGGCTCGTGTACATGGCTGGGTCGGAACGGAGAAACAGCGTCGTCGTCGTGTTCATGGGGAGCCAACCGGCTGGGTCGGAACGGAATGCGTCGTCGTGTTCATCGGGAGGGCTTGGACGGAATAGCCGATGGAAACGAGGCCTGGCGTACCGTAGAATGGAGGAAACGGCCTTGTGTTCGACCGGCCACATTCGAAACGGGATCCTGTTCATCGGGAGGGGTCTGGCATACCGCAAAACGGAGGAAACGGACCTCCTACGGTCGAAATGGGGGTCCTGTTGATTGGGAGGGGTGTGGCGTACCGCAAAGCAGAGGAAACAGACTTGTGTTGGAGCGCTACGGTCGAAACGGGGGTCCTGTTCATCGGGAGGGGTGTGGCGTACCGCAAAACGGGACTCCACGAGATACTGTTCATCTCCACCGTCGACCCCCTCCGGCCTCCACGGGCTACTGTTCATCCACCGTCGACCTCCTCCAGCCTCCACCTGCAACTGTTCATCCACGGGCTCCTGTTCATCCAGCCTCCACCGCGCGCTACTCCACCGGCTACTGTTCAACCAGCCCTCTCCACGGGCTCCTGTTCAACCACCCCTCCACGGGCTATTGTTCATCCAGCCCTCCACCGTCTACTGTTCATCCTGCCCTCCACGGGGTGGTCCTGTTCATCCAGCCCTCCACGGGGTCTTGTTCATCCAGCCCCAACCGGCTCGATCGGTCGGGGTCCTGTTCACCCAGAGGCAACACCACGGGGTCCTGTTCATCCACCCCCACTGGGAACAGTTCATCCAAACCCCCCAGCAACACTCACTGTTCATCCAGAGGCACCATCGATCGGCTTCAGTTACCAGCAGTAGCGAAGGAATCGCTCGATCGGGTTCAGTTAACAGTCATCGATCGATCGCTCGGGTTCAGTAACGCGTAGCCTGCAGTGCAATCGCTCGGGTTCAGTTAGAGCCCAACGCCTTGCTCGGGTTTAGTTAGAGCCCAATGCCTCGCACCCACGCGCGTGCGTGTACGAGAGAAACGCGCATCGCTCGGCCCCGACCACCCACCGTAACCGGGAACACCCCGATATTTTCCTCCCCCTCGCTTCTACCACGGTTTTTTCCGTCATGGACGGCCCAAAGAATGTCATGCAGCTGCGTCTCCGGCCCGCCCAGGACGAAAAGCCCATTTTCTGTCATGATTTTTTGTCATAGAAGTAGGACCCCACCACATCTATGATGATACCGTGTTTTGACACAATTATTGTCATAGAAGTGTCATAAGTATGACAGAAAAAAATTCGTTCGGCCCAAAATGTCACAGATGTGTCTTTTTTTTGTAGTGGTGTGTCCACGTACCCTCATAGACCGAAGGCGGAAGCGTTCAGTAATGCGGTTATGTAGTCGAACGTCTTCGCGATCCAACCGATCAAGTACCGAACGCACGGCACCTCCGCGATCTGCACACGTTCAGCTTGGTGATGTCCCTCATACTCTTGATCCAGCTGAGGCTGAGGGAGAGTTTTGTCAGTCAGACGGCGTGTTGACGGTGATGATGAAGTTACCGACGTAGGGCTTCACCAAAGCTCTACAACGATATGACCGAGGTGGAAATCTGTGGAGGGGGGCACCGCACACGGCTAAGACAACTGTCAACTTGTGTGTTCTAGGGTGCCCCCTGCCCCCGTATATAAAGGAGCAAGGGGGAGGCCGGCCGGCCCTTAGGGCGCACCCCCAAGAGGGGAATCCTACTAGGACTCCAAGTCCTAGTAGGAATCCACCAAGAGGGAGAGAGGGAGAAGGAAGGAAGAGGGGAAGGGAAGGAAAGGGGGGCGCCGCCCCCTTCCCCTAGTCCAATTCGGACCCAGGGGCGCAGCCAGCCCCTCCTGGCCCTTCCTCTCTTCCCACTAAGGCCCATAGAGGCCCATTAGTTCTCCCGAGGGTTCCGATAACCCCCCCGGCACTCCGATATTTATCCGGTGACCCCCGGAACTCATTCGGTGTCCGGATAACATCGTCCAATATATCAATCTTTATGTCTCGACCATTTTGAGACTCCTTGTCATGTCGGTGATCACATCTGGGACTCTGAACAACCTTCGGTGCATCAAAACACATAAACTCATAATATCGATCGTCATCGAACGTTAAGCGTGCGGACCCTATGGGTTCGAGAACTATGTAGACATGACCGAGACTCATCTCCGGCCAATAACCAATATTGGAACCTGGGTGTTCATATTGGCTCCCACATATTTGATACGTCTCCGTCGTATCTATAATTTTTGATTGTTCCATGCCAATATTATACAACTTTCATATACTTTTGACAACTTTTTATACTATTTTTGGGACTAACATATTGATACAGTGCCCAGTGCTAGTTCCTGTTTGTTGCATGTTTTTTGTTCCACAGAAAATAAATATCAAACTGAGTCCAAACGGGATAAAAACTTACAGAGATTTTTTTTGGAATATATGTGATTTTTGGGAAGAAGAATCAACGTGAGACGATACCCGAGGGGGCCACGAGGTAGGGGGGCGCGCCCCTGACCCTCGTGGCCACCCCGTAAGGCGGTTGGTGCCCTTCTTTTGCCCAAGAAAGCCAACATCCGAATACAAATCGTGTTAAAATTTCAGCCCAATCGTAGTTACGGATCTCCAGGAATTTAAGAAACGGTGAAAGGGCAGAATCAGGGAATGCAGAAACAGAGAGAGACAGAGAGACAGATCCAATCTCGGAGGGGCTCTCGCCCCTCCGCCGCCATGGAAGCCATGGACCAGGGGGTAAACCCTTTCCCCATCTATCTATAGCGGTCCACTCTCCCGCAACCCGCTGTAGCCTCTACTTGAACATGGTGCTTTATGCTTCATATTATTATCCAATGATGTGTTGCCATCCTATGATGTCTGAGTAGATTTTCGTTGTCCTATCGGTAATTGGTGAATTGCTATGATTGGTTTAATTTGCTTGTGTTTATTCTGCTGTCCTTTGGTGCCCATCATATGAGTGCGCGTGTGGATCACACCATAGGGTTAGTTGTATGTTGATAGGACTATGTATTGGAGGGCAAGAGTGACAGAAGCTTCAAGCTAGCATAGAAATTGATGCATACGGGATTGAAGGGGGACCAATATATCTTAATGCTATGGTTGGGTTTTACCTTAATGAACGTTAGTAGTTGCGGATGCTTGCTAAGCAGTGCATAGAATTCCAAGTCAGGGATGACATGCTAGCAGTGGCCTCTCCCACATAAAACTTGCTATCGGTCTAGTAACGTAGTCAATTGCTTAGGGACAATTTCGCAATTCCTACCACCACTTTTCCACACTCGCTATACTAACTTTATTGCTTCTTTACTTAAAACAGCCCCTAGTTTTTATTTACATGCTCTTTATATTCTTGCAAACCTACCCCGTTACACCTACAAAGTACTTCTAGTTTTATACTTGTTCTAGGTAAAGCGAACGTCAAGCGTGCGTAGAGTTGTATCGGTGGTCGATAAAACTTGAGGGAATATTTGTTCTACCTTTAGCTCCTCGTTGGTTTCAACACTCTTACTTATCGAAAGAGGCTACAATTGATCCCCTATACTTGTGGGTTATCAAGACCTTTTTCTGGCGCCGTTGCCGGGGAGTTATAGCGTGGGGTGAATATTCTCGTATGTGCTTGTTTGCTTTATCACTAAGTAGTTTTTATTTTGTGCTCTTGTTTTCTATCTTTAGTTATGGGTAGGAAACGCAAAATACCAAAAAATAGTGGTACCTACTGAACCAATGGTTGAAGAACCACTCAAAATCTATCACACTACTGAAGCTTTTTTACTTGGATCATCTTCGATCCCTACGTGCTCGGGCTGAAACCCCAACTAGCTTAGTTGAGGGCAAATCTTTAGATGAGCATGCTTGTTATGTGCGACACCGCATATCTAAAAAAGGGAAACTTGTACTGGATCAAATTAATCGTTTGCAGTGCTATGCTTGGAATTTATGTGAAATATATAATTGTACTTGTTGTTCTAAAGACCCTAAGAAACACCTTCCTTACCAATGTGAGTTTAGTGATAATGGAATCGTATCTTCGTATACTAAGTGTGTTTATAATTACTATGATGTTCAACAAATTGAAGAATTTGTTGCTTTTATGAGTACTTGTGAAATTGCTTCTTCTATTGAAGAGTGTGACACTACTCTCTACAAATCTAAAAATTTGGCCATACTTAAATATTGCTGTGATAATTATGCTTCTAATCCTTATATTAAACCATATGTTGAGGAATCCTCCGCTGTCCAAGAAGAGACTAATATTTTGCAAGAGTCTATGGAAGAAGAAATTAATGACATTGTGAGCTCATTGGATGAAAAAGATGAGGAGGAGAGCGAAGAACAAAAGGAGGAAGAGCGGATTGATCACCCGTTCCCACCATAAAATGAGACTAACTCTTTATCCCATACATTTTTTAATTTCCCTTCAAATTTACCGAAGGATGAATGCTATGATGATTGTTATGATCCGGTTGATTCTTTTTGAAATATCCCTTTTTGATGATGCTTTCTATGCTTGTGGCCAAGATGCCAATATGAATTATGCTTATGGAGATGAACTTGCTATAGTTCCTTATGTTAAACATGAAATTGTTGCTATTGCAACCACGCATGATAGTCCTATTATCTTTTTGAATTCTCCGGACTACACTATATCGGAGAAGTTTGCCCTTATTAAGGATTATATTGATGGGTTGCGTTTTACTATTAGACATGATGATTTTTATAGATATAATATGCATGCACTTACTTCTCCTACTTGCAATTATTATGAGAGAGGAACTGCATCTCCGCCTCTCCATGTTTCCAATAAGATAAAATTGCAAGAAACTGTTTATACTATGCATTGGCCTTTACTATGTGTGCATGAATTGTTCTTTTATGACATGCCAATGCATAGGAAGAGAGTTAGACTTTGTTGTTGCATGATATATGTTACTTTGTGCTCACTACTAAATCACAAATCATTGTTAATTAAAATTGGCTTTGATATACCTTGGGATCCGGGTGGATCCATTACTTGAGCACTATATGCCTAGCTTAATGGCTTTAAAGAAAGCGCTGCCAGGGAGACAACCCATAAGTTTTAAAGAGTCATTTATTTTTGTTGTGTGCTTTTATATAGTTTAAAAACAAAAAAATAAAGAGGGAAACCCAAAACTTTTCAAAAAGGAAAGTGAAAGTGAGAGAGACAATCATTGTTGAAATGAGGGAGCTCCTTGAACTTTGTTCATGCTCACAGAAACTTTGTGAATCTTGATTACAGAAACTTTTTCAACAAAAATAATTATCCCCTTGTACAATTCCATTGTATTATAAAAATAATGTGCCAAGATTTGCCTTTAGGATGTTTACATTGCCTGTTGGTTTGTGCGGTGCAAAACAGAAACTTTGGCTGTAGTGCATGATTTTACATTTTTTACTGGAACGTCAGACGGTTCTGAAACTTTTTGCAATGCCTTCTATACAAATTGTTTATTTTTCCTAATTGTTTCAGAATTTTTGGAGTACCAGAAGTATGGTGAATGTTCAGATTACTACAGACTGTCCTGTTTAGGACAGATTCTCTTTTTGATGCATAGTTTACTTGTTTTGATGAAACTATCAATTTCTATCAGTGTATTAAGCCATGGAAAAGTTATATTACAGTAGCTACAATGCAAAAATAAAATATGAATTGGTTTGCAACAGTACTTAGAGTAGTGATTTGCTTTATTATACTAACGGATATTACCGAGCTTTCTGTTGAGTTTTGTGTGGATGAAGTGATCAAGGATCGAGGAGGTCTCGATATGAGGAAAAGGAGGAGAGGCAAGAGCTCAAGCTTGGGGATGCCCAAGGCACCCCAAGTAAATATTCAAGGAGACTCAAGCGTCTAAGCTTGGGGATGCCCCGGAAGGCATCCCATCTTTCTTCAACAAGTATCGGTATGTTTTCGGTTTCGTTTCGTTCATGTGATATGTGCAAATCTTGGAGCGTCTTTTGCATTTAGTTTTCATTCTTTGATGCACCATGCTGGTATGAGATATTCCATGGTTGATTTATAGAATGCTCTTTGCACTTCACTTATATCTTTTGAGTATGGCTTTATAGAATGCTTCATGTGCTTCGCTTATATCATTTTAAGTATGGATTGCATGTTTCCCTACACATAGAAAACCGCCATTTGTAGAATGCTCTTTTGCTTCACTTATATTTGTTAGAGTGTGGGCATATCTTTTGTAGAAAGAATTAAACTCTCTTTCTTCACTTATATCTATTTAGAGAGTTGACAGGAACTGGTCATTCACATGGTTAGTCATAAAATCCTACATAAAACTTGTAGATCACTGAATATGATATGTTTGATTCCTTGCAAGAGTTTTGTGATATAAAGATGGTGATATTAGAGTCATGCTAGTGGGTAGTTGTGGATTGTAGAAATACGTTTGTTGAAGTTTGTGATTCCCGTAGCATGCACATATGGTGAACCGTTATGTAACGAAGTTGGAGCATGAGGTGTTTATTGATTGTCTTCCTTATGAGTGGCGGTCGGGGACGAGCGATGGTATTTTCCTACCAATATATCCCCCTAGGAGCATGCGTGTAGTACTTTGTTTCAATGACTAATAGATTTTTGCAATAAGTATGTGAGTTCTTTATGACTAATGTTGAGTCCATGGATTATACGCACTCTCACCCTTCCATCATTGCTAGCCTCTTCGGTACCGTGCATTTCCCTTTCTCACCTCGAGAGTTGGTGCAAACTTCGCTGGTGCATCCAAACCCCGTGATACGATACGCTCTATCACACATAAGCCTCCTTATATCTTCCTCAAAACAGCCACCATACCTACCTATCATGGCATTTCCATAGCCATTCCGAGATATATTGCCATGCAACTTCCATCATCATCATATACATGACTTGAGCATTTATTGTCATATTGCTTTGCATGATCGTAAGATAGCTAGCATGATGTTTTCATGGCTTGTCCATTTTTTTATGTCATTGCTATGCTAGGTCATTGCACATCCCGGTACACCGCCGGAGGCATTCATATAGAGTCATATCTTTGTTCTAGTATCGAGTTGTAATATTGAGTTGTAAGTAAATAAAAGTGTGATGATCATCATTATTCGAACATTGTCCCATGTGAGCTTATCAAAATAAAAGTGGCCAAATAATCCCCCCCAAAAGGAGAGAGGCCAAAGAAGCCTAAAAAATGAGAGAAAAGAGAGAAGGGACAATGTTACTATCCTTTTACCACACTTGTGCTTCAGAGTAGCACCATGTTCTTCATATAGAGAGTCTCTTGAGTTGTCACTTTCATATACTAGTGGGAATTTTCATTATAGAACTTGGTTTGTATATTCTAACAATGGGCTTCCTCAAACGCTCTAGGTCTTCATGAGCAAGCAAGTTGGATGCACACCCACTTAGTTTCAGTTTGAGCTTTCATACACTTATAGCTCTAGTGCATCCGTTGCATGGTAATCCCTACTCCTCACATTGACATCAATTGATTGGCATCTCCATAGCCCGTTGATTAGCCGCGTCGATGTGAGACTTTCTCCTTTTTGTCTTCTCCACACAACCTCCACCACCATATTCTATTCCACCTATAGTGCTATGTCCATGGCTCACGCTCATGTATTGCGTGAAAGTTGAAAAGGTTTGAGAACGTCAAAAGTATGAAACAATTGCTTGGCTTGTCATCGGGTTTGTGCGTGATTTGAATATTTTGTGTGGTGAAGATGGAGCATAGCCAGACCATATGATTTTGTAGGGATAACTTTATTTGGCCATGTTATTTTGAAAAGACATGATTGCTTTATTAGTATGCTTGAAGTATTATTGTCTTAATGTCAAATAATAGACTATTGCTTTGAATCACTCGTGTCTTAATATTCATGCCATGATTAGATTACATGACCAAGATTATACTAGGTAGCATTCCACATCAAACATTATCTTCTTTTTATCATTTACCTACTCGAGGATGAGCAGCATTAAGCTTGGGGATGCTGATACGTCCCCGTCGTATCTATAATTTTTGATTGTTCCATTCCAATATTATACAACTTTCATATACTTTTGGCAACTTTTTATACTATTTTTGGGACTAACATATTGATCCAGTGCCCAGTGCCAGTTCCTATTTGTTGCATGTTTTTTGTTTCACAGAAAATCCATATCAAACGGAGTCCAAACGGGATAAAAACTTACGAAGATTTTTTTGGAATATATGTGATTTTTGGGAAGAAGAATCAACGCGAGACGATGTCCGAGGGTGCCACGAGGCAGGGGGCGCGCCCCAGGGGGGTGGGCGCGCCCCTGACCCTCGTGGCCACCCCGTAAGGCGGCTGGTGCCCTTCTTTCGCCGCAAGAAAGCCAATATCCGGATACAAATCGTGTTAAAATTTTAGCCGAATTCGAGTTACGGATCTCCGGGAATTTAAGAAACGGTGAAAGGGCAGAATCAGGGAACACAGAAACAGAGAGAGACAGAGAGACAAATCCAATCTCGGAGGGGATCTCGCCCCTCCGCCGCCATGGAAGCCATGGACCAGGGGGTAAACCCTTCCCCCATCTATCTACAGCGGTCCACTCTGCTGCAACCCGTTGTACCCTCTACTTGAACATGGTGCTTTATGCTTCATATTATTACCCAATGATGTGTTGCCATCCTATGATGTCTGAGTAGATTTTCGTTGTCCTATCGGTAATTGGTGAATTTCTATGATTGGTTTAATTTGCTTGCGGTTTTGTTGTTGTCCTTTGGTGCCCATCATATGAGCGCGCACGTGGATCACACCATAGGGTTAGTTGCATGTTGATAGGACTATGTATTGGAGGGCAAGAGTGACAGAAGCTTCAACCTAGCATAGAAATTGATGCATACGTGATTGAAGGGGGACCAATATATCTTAATGCTATGGTTGGGTTTTACCTTAATGAATGTTAGTAGTTGCGGATGCTTGCTAATAGTTCCAATCATAAGTGCATAGAATTCCAAGTCAGGGATGACATGCTAGCAGTGGCCTCTCCCACATAAAACTTGTTATCGGTCTAGTAACGTAGCCAATTGCTTAGGGACAATTTCGCAACTCCTGCCACCACTTTTCCAGACTTGCTATACTAACTTTATTGCTTCTTTACTTCAAACAGCCCCTAGTTTTTATTTACATGCTCTTTATATTCTTGCAAACCTATCCCGTTACACCTACAAAGTACTTCTAGTTTTATACTTGTTCTAGGTAAAGTGAACGTCAAGCATGCGTAGAGTTGTATTGGTGGTTGATAAAACTTGAGGGAATATTTGTTCTACCTTTAGCTCCTCGTTGGGTTCGACACTCTTACTTATCAAAAGAGGCTACAATTTATCCCCTATACTTGTGGGTTATCAATATTCTATGAAGATCTTTATCGGTCAAACCGCATAACAACATACGTTGTTCCCTTTGTCATCGGTAGTTTACTTGCCCGAGATTCGATCGTCAGTATCTCAATACCTAGTTCAATCTCGTTACCGGCAAGTCTCTTTACTCATTCCGTAATCATCTCGTAACTAACTCATTAATTAGTCACATTGCTTGCAAGGCTTATTGTGATGTGCATTACCGGGCCCAGAGATACCTCTCCGACAATCGGAGTGACAAATCCTAATCTCGATCTATGCCAACTCAACAAACACAATCGAAGACACTTGTAGAGCATCTTTATAGTCACCCAGTTACGTTGTGACGTTTGATAGCATACTAAGTGTTCCTCTAGTATTCGGGAGTTGCATAATCTCATAGTCATAGGAACATGTATAAGTTATGAAGAAAGCAATAGCAATAAACTAAACGATCATAGTGCTAAGCTAACAGATGGGACAAGTCAATCACATCATTCTCTAATGATGTGATCCTGTTCATCAAATGACAACTCATGTCTATGGCTAGGAAACTTAACCATCTTTGATTAACAAGCTAGTCAAGTAGAGGCATACTAGTGACACTTTGTTTGTCTATGTATTCACACATGTACTAAGTTGCCGGTTAATACAATTCTAGCATGAATAATAAACATTTATCATGATATAAGGAAATATAAATAACAACTTTATTATTGCCTCAAGGGCATATATCCTTCAATTTAATCTATAAATAAATCACTAGCATGGCATTGACAGAATTAACGACATGCTGATATTGAATCACACAAGCACATACTACGCTAATGGCAGACACATCTACGTATAACGCTAGCATGACTATAACAGAAAACAGTAGGAGCGGGAAAAACGTGTTATACCCTTCAGTAGGCAATGCAGAGGCCGCAGTGGCGGCGTCCTCGACTGCCTTCTTGTTGGCCTCGAGCTTCTCAGCGGCGAGACGGTCGGCGTCGGACTACGACACGGTAATGATGAAGACGACGCGGACGTAGAGGAAGTAGTGGATCGGAGGCGAGCAGTCACCTAGTCGCTTCCCAAAAGCCTATTCGCCCCTCTCCCGTACAGGATCCGAAGAGGCGGGGTTTCAGAGACCTGCTCTCCCGTCGACCGTGCACGTAGCCAGACGGGATGGAGTCACCGGCGGCGGTAGCAACAAAGGAACGACGGTGGACAGTGCGCGTGGAACAGATGTGATCTGTTCTCAGAAAATTCTCTGTTGCTGACTGGCAAAAATAAGCGCGTAGGTGGGAGCTTGGCTCGGCTCATTCCCGCAACCCGCGGCACGGCGTGACGAGGCATGGCGAGGCGGGCGGCGGAGGAGGAGTGCGCGAGGGCCTCTTCTCTTCTCAAGCTCCAATAACATGTAGAAGAGAAACCCTTATAAGAAGGTCCAACTCCTCTCCAACTTCCAGGGTGGGACTAAACTTCCCACTACACCTAGTGCCAACTAAACCCACATGGGCCCTTAGAGATTTTCAGAAATTGCTAGATGGGCCTAAAGCCCACCTCAAATTTCAGCAATCCCTCACTAGATCTCGAAGGCCCATTATGTCCTCTGTTCCAATTTCTGTTTCGATATACCAGTATTTCAGTGAAGACCTATTAAGATTGAGCTTCACCTAGAGCAAGTAGCTACACTCCTTCACAACTGAACAATGGACTATGCCTTGAATTGTCAGTTTGGCGTAAAGAAGTTTCACCACGTGTCTTACTAGTACTAGGCTACCGAAGGATGACCCCTCGGATGGAGCATATAAGTCACACTCCTGGCCTGTTCATGAGCTTACTAGAGATCACCCCAATCTCATAGACTGTGATCAACAGTCGGGCTCATATAGGTGTGTTCCTCCAAAGATCGCTCTGTAGGATAGCATCTTGCTTACATAAGCTTTGGAACACATTAAGACAATAGTCATCCTACCATACAATATTGAGAGTATTGCATCTCCAACAGAGTGGGTTAGTATAGTTACTCTCCTCAGTTCACCACTGGCTGGTTTTCCCAGGTCCTACTTCACGAAATCTCCGATCACATAGGTTGGGTTACTACCATGGCAACTCATGTGGGTCTCATACCCATCTCCCTCGATGCATTATCTCTCACAACACGTGATAGCCCTTTTGTAAAGGGATCTTCCAGATTCTTAGTTGCTTGGACATACTCCAACGCTATCACTCCGGAGTTTCTTAATTTTCTGACAGCTTTTAACCTCATTCTTACGTGTTTGTTGGACTTCATGTTGTCCTTTGAACTCTTCACCTTGGTGATGACAGTCTGATTGTCACAGTTCATAAGGATAGCGGGAACCGGTTTATCAACCAATGGCAAGTCCATCAAAAGATCTCGAAGTCATCTTGCTTCGACACCAAATGTGTCTAATGCTGTTAATTATGCTTCCATTGTTGATCTCGTTAAGGTCGTTTGCTTGCAAGACTTCCAGGAAACAGTGCCACCTCCAAGAGTAAACATATACCCAGTTGTGGCCTTCATCTCATCAGCATTAGAGATCCAATTCGCATCACTATACCCTTCAAGTGCCGACGGGTATCCGGTATAGTGAAGTCCATAGTTCATAGTACCTTTCAGATAGCACATAACTCTCTCAACAGCATGCCAATGTACATCACCCAGTTTGGAAACAAACAGGCTCAGTTTGCTCACAGCAGACACGATGTCAGGCCTCGTTGCGCTCGCTAGGCACATCAGTGAACCAATAATTTGAGAGTATCTCAGTTGATCCTTAGCCGTGCCTTTGAACTTTCGAATCAACAGACTAGGATCACATGGTGTTTGAGGTGGTGTGCAGTCCGAATATCCAAAATGACTCAACACCTTCTCAACATAATGGGATCACAGAAGTGTAATCCCATCATCATTATCTGTCAGTAGCTTTATGTTCAAGATAACATCAGCCACACCAAGGTCTTTCATCTCAAAGTTCTGGGATAGAAACGACTTGACCTCCTCAATGACTTTGAGGTTTGTTCTGAATATCAATATGTCATCAATATACAAGCACAGTATAACTCCTTCGCCCCCACCATGGCGATAGTATACACATTTGTCAGCTTCGTTAACAACGAAGCCAACAAATATCAGAGTTGTATTAAACTTATCATGACATTGCTTAGGTGCTTGTTTCAGGCCATATAAAGATTTCAGCAACCTACACGCTTTTCCTTCTTGACCATCTATCACAAAGCCATCTGGATGTTGCATACAGATTTCCTCGTGTAGCTCTCCATTTAGGAAAACCGTCTTAACATCCATCTGGTGGATGAGAAGACCATGCAAGGCCACCAACGAGAGTAATACTTGAATGGTGGTCAGTCTGGCCATAGGTGAATAAGTATCGAAGAAATCTTCCTCTTCTTTCTAGTCATAGCCCTTGGCCACAAGCCTAGCCTTGTAATTTTCAATCGTACCATCGGGCCTAAGCTTCTTTTTGAACACCCACTTACATCCCAATGGTTTGCAACCATAGGGACACTCAGTGATCTCCCATGTCCCATTAGTCATGATGGAATCCATCTCGCTATGGACCACATCCTTCCAGTAGTCAGCTTCTGGAGAGGCATACGCTTCTGAAATAGAAGTGGGAGTATCATCCACGAGGTACACGAAGAAATCATCACCAAAGGTCTTTGCAGTCCTTTCTCTCTTGCCCCTACCAAGGGTTTACTCGTCATCCTCCTCAGAATTATCATCATGTGTTTGTTCATAATATTCCATAGGAATGGCAGGCTCAGGAGTCTCCTCAGATTCCTGTCTAGAAATGCTTCGCATATCTCTCATGGGAAAAATATCCTCAAAGAATGTAGCATCCTTAGACTCCATAATTGTACCGACCTTCTGGTCAGGTACATCAGATTTCACTACTAGAAATCTATAGCCAACACTATTCTTAGCGTAGCCCAAATTAACGCACTCCACAGTCTTTGGTCCAAGCTTACGCTTTTTGGGGATCGGCACATTGACTTTCGCCAGACAACTCCGAGTACACAAGTACGAGAGTGTAGTCCTTCTCTTCGCCTATTTCTCATAGGGAGTGATCTCATTATCCTTTGTTGGAACTTTATTTAGGACATGGCATGCCGTCAATATAGCCTCCCCCACCATGCCTTGGATAAACCCGATGTATCAGTTAGAGTACGGTTTTTCTGCCCGGCACCCCCGTTTGACTGGGGTGAATAGGGAGACGTCCTCTCATGAATAATGTCGTGCTCCGCACAAAAGAAATCAAACTCACTCGAGAAGTACTCTCCACCATGATCTGAGCAGATTCGTTTAATTTTCTTTTCAAGTTGATTCTCAACTTCTGCCTTATAGACTTTAAAGTAGTATAGCGCCTCATCTTTAGTACTCCCTCCGTTCCTTGATATAAGGTGTATAGATTTTTGAGAAAAAAAATCTGAAATATAAGGTGTATTGCGTTGCACCACTCGTTTGGATTTTTTTTGGGGGATTTGATTACATTTCCTTATATCAGGCACGCTCCTCTATTTTCTCATGTCAATTAGTAAGGTGTAATCTCGGCCAAAACTTGTGAAATTTTCTCTCCACGTGTGTTCTTTAATTTCCATGCCAAAAACTATACACCCTGTATTTAGGAATGGAGGGAGTATTTAACAGATACACATAGCAATATCTAGTGGAACCATCTATCAATGTCATGAAGTATTTCTTTTCCCCTTTAGTCAACACGCCATTCATCTCACAAAGATCAGAATGTATGAGTTCTAATGGTGCCAAGTGTCTCAACTCCGCAGCCTTGTAAGACTGACGAGGTTGCTTAGCTTGTAGTTTGCACACATGAAAGGCACTTAGAACCTTAGGCTAAAGTGAAATTCAGGATTAAATCCAACTTAGCTAGCCGCGTCATAACATCGAAACTAATGTGACAAAAACGTGAATGCCAAACTTCAGATTCATTAACACTCGAATGAACATGGTTCACGATTTTATTACAAAAATATGCGAGGGAAAGGCGAAACATCCCTCCTCTCTCATAACCTTTTCCAACAAATAGTCCATACTTAGTAACACCTAATTTATTAGACTCGAATACCAACTTAAACCCTTCTCTACATAGAAGGGAGCCACTAACGAGGTTCTTCTTGATGGCGGGGACATGTTGCACGTTCTTCAGCTGCACGATCCTTCCCGAAGTAAACTTCAGATCGACCGTACCAACACCATGAACAGAAGCACTCGCACCATTCCCCATCAATACGGACCCGTGACCTGTGACCTGGTAATTAAGAAGAAAACAATGAAATATCAGCACACAGATGAACACCTGCACCTGTGTCCACCCACCAATCGGTGGGCTGAAACACTGAAAAACAGTAAATAAATTACCATACCCAGATGCACCATTCTCATTGTTGCCCACAATCATGTTGACAGACTTGGAGTCCTGCCCTAACTTTTTATACTTGTTTGGGCACTTGTTGGCCCAATGTTCAACCAAACCACAAGTAAAGTAGCCCTCATCCTTATTGTTCTTCTTGAAGGTCTTCTTGCCCTTCTCCTTAAAGTCGGTATTGTGTTGGACACCATTCTTTCCCTTGGGCTTGTGGGAGTTAAAGTTCCTCTGGTTCACCATGTTGGCGACAGAAGTCCCTTCGACCGCTTTCCCGTTCGAGTCCTTTGCTCTCGAGTTCTGCTCAACACTCAGATGGCTAATGACATCCTCCACTGAGAATTCACGCCTATGATGTTTCAGAGTGGAAGCAAAGTTCCTCCATGAATTAGGGAGCTTAGCAATTATGCAGCCCGCGACAAACTTGCCCGGTAACTCGCACTTAAGAAGGTCAAACTCCTTAACGATGCATATTATCTCATGAGCCTGCTCCAGTACAGGACGGTTTTCAACCATCTTGTAATCGTGGAACTGCTCTATAATATACATTTCGCTCCTAGCATCGGTGGCCTCGAACTTAGATTCGAGCGCCTCCCACAAGTCCTTGGCAACACACACATGTAAATATGCATCGACCAACTTATCTCTGATCACGCTAAGAACTGCTCTGAGGAACACGACAGTGGCTTCCTTGAACGCCTTCTCCTGTTCAGGAGCAATCGTTCCTGAAGGGACACCGGTGACCCAGAACACGTTCATAGCCATGAGCCATAAGATGGTCTTTGTCTGCCAACACTTAAAATATGTACCGGTAAACTTATCCAATTTCAGTGCTGCGGCAAAGCCACTTGCCAAAAATTCCTATACATAATAGGTTTTTGGATTGCTGAATAAACATGCAATTTTTCAACTAATTTAATCCATA
Organism: Aegilops tauschii subsp. strangulata; assembly: GCF_002575655.3. NCBI lineage: Eukaryota > Viridiplantae > Streptophyta > Magnoliopsida > Poales > Poaceae > Aegilops > Aegilops tauschii. The sequence continues at coordinate 382,990,251 of NC_053039.3, read as the reverse complement.
AATAAATCACTAGCATGGCATTGACAGAATTAACGACATGCTGATATTGAATCACACAAGCACATACTATGCAAATGGCACACACATCTACGCATAATGCTAGCATGGCTATAACAGAAAACAGTAGGAGCGGGATAAATGTGTTATACCCTCCAGTAGGCCATGCAGAGGCCGCAGCGGCGGTGGCAGCGGCAGCGTCCTCGGCTGCCTTCTTGTCGGCCTTGAGCTTCTCGGCTGCGAGACGGTCGGCGTCGGACTGCGACATGGTGATGATGAAGACAACGCAGACGTAGAGGAAGTAGTGGATCGGAGGCGAGCAGTCGCGTAGTCGCTTCCCAAAACCCTATTCGCCCTCTCCCGTTCAGGATCCGAAGAGGCGGGGTTTCAGGGACCTGCTCTCCCGTCGACCGTGTACGCGGAGGACGGGATGGAGTCACCGGCGACAGCAGTAGTAAAGGAACGACGGTGGGCGATGCGCGTGCAGTAGATGTAATCTATTCTTGGCGGCTAGGGTTAGGAGACACTACACACTTATATAGGTGCGGCCGCGTGGAGAGACGTGGGCTCGACCCACATCCGAGTCCGTGACAACCCATGCTCCGACATCTCAGATCATGGCTCAGCTGTCAGAAAACTCTCTGTTGCTGACTGGCAAAAATAAGCGCGTAGGTGTGAGCTCGGCTCGGCTCATTCCCGCAACCCGCGGCACGGCACAGCGCGTCGTGACGAGGCGTGGCGAGGTGGGCGGTGGAGGAGGAGTGCGCGAGGGCCTCTTCTCTTCTCAAGCTCCAATAGCATGTAGAAGAGAAACCCTTATAAGAAGGCCTAACTCCTCTCCAACTTCCGGGGTGGGACTAAACTTCCCACTACACCTAGTGCCAACTAAACCCACATGGGCCCTTAGAGATTTTCAGAAATTGCTAGATGGGCCTAAAGCCCACCTCAAATTTCAGCACTTGCTGCTATCGAGGTGTTGCAGCCGGCGTCAGCAGATGCCCCATTGTCCCAGGCTCCCAGCCGATGGAAGGCATGAGAGGAATATCGTCTTCATGCAAGGAGAGCCATCGCAGCGACTACCGGGGAGGGTCACCCTGAGGATCTCCTCTTATCCATGGCAGAGGAAAACGACAAACAAAAGTTAAGCCTAAATCCCGGCTGGCGAGCCCTGAAGGCCAGCGGAACCTCCTCGCCCAGGAGGATCCGTCGCCCGGTCTAACTAGGTCGCTGATCATAGGGCTGAGAGAGGAAATATCAATGGTTGGAGTCTCGGGCTTTTTTTACAGTACATGGTGGCGGGCTGAGAAGAGCAGCGGCGAGGATGGCTGAGCAGAGGGAAGGAAAGCAGCGGGGATGGCTGCGCTGCAACCTGCAAGCCGGCAATGCCTAGACCTAAAGGAGCGTGGCGGCCCAACCCAATTTATTGTCGGACGCTCAAAATTGTCACCAGAGCAGCGGCCCAGCACAGTTATGTCGTTAATGCGAAACAAAGAGACTGTACGTGAGATTAAGAGCTAATCTAACAACCAGAAAGATCTAAAAGTGATGATCTGACGGCTGCTAACGCTGATGGTCTGAGAGGGCAGGAAAAGTGCTCAGTAATGTATCAAAATAATTGATGTTGCTCATCTTTCAATATAAAGTCTTCTTTTTTCATATATACATCTCCCATTTTGCATGATCTATGCTTCAACATGTTAATCTCTTATTAGTTCTCATGTAGATATATATTTTTGGTAAACATTTGTAGCAGGGACACCGGCCGAATCTTTGGCCAGTCGCCCGTGCACCGCTGGATCGGGCGAGATCCAACCACCCATTTTTACTTGACTACAGCTGGATGTCCACTCCAGACCACACAATTCTTATATATTCGCCGCTTTGCATTTTGGTCCTTCACAAGTCAACCACTAATTTCTTCCTCTTCTTCCTTCTCCACTTTCCTTATCTCTCTATTCTCTCCCCTCCTCTCATGACCTGAGAGGCGAAGCACTCATGCGCGCTGAATCCATGGTCTGGCCCTATCCACACTCCTCGTCACCTACCTCCCGCTTCCTCTCCCAGCAGCCATGTGTGAGCTCCATCCCCACACCATCATGGTGCTGCGAGCATGAGGGCCGCAACCCTTCAACGGCAAAGCTGCAAGTCTGGAGGAGACGACCCGTGTTCGCAAGGCCGGCGAGGTAGCTGCGATGAAGGAGAAAATTCGCTCTAGTGTAAGTGAAAGCTAGAACCGGCGACATTCTTTGCTGGGGTCAGTGGCCATTTTTGCTGGAAATGATGTGTGTTTTTGCTGCAATCGACGAGTGTTGTTTCTAGATGCTACAACCGGTGATATTTTTTGTTGGCACCGGCAGCAATTTTTGCTGGGATCGAACAATTGTCTTTTGTTTTGATGCGCAATGAGGATTCTTTTTTGCTGCAACCTGTGACATTTTTTGCTGGCACCGGCAACAATTTTTGTTGGAATCAAATTTAGTGTTTATTTTGCTAGGATCCACAAATTCAATGCCTTTTGCTGCAACCGGCAACATTTTTTGCTGGCACCGACAACATTTTTTGATGCAACAGGCAGAAGTGTTTTTTTTTGCCGAAGATTGCTAGTGTTTTTGCTGGGATGTGCAAATAGTGGTCCTTTTATTTTGCTACAACCGGTGACATTTTTTGCGGGCACCATCTGACTTTTTTGATACAACCGGTGGTGCACACGAGCCACGATGAGCTGCACTGGTCCATGGAGAAGCTGCAACTAGACGCAAGCCAGCAAGGCGAGATGCTGGCGTGGGGCCGAGCTGGGGTTTCGGCGGACTGTAGCAGAGACGAGCGTGGTGCTCTTTTCTCCTGGGCGTTGACCAAGCATTTGGGAAGAGACAAAAAAACATTTTGCTGGCTATCAACGACTGGCGTGTCTTTAATCTAAAGGGTCACGCGGTGACCGGCCGAAAGTTGGGCCGGCGCACCGGTGCCTATCACTGCCCTATTTTTTTTTCATAGTTTAGGCTATTCAAGAGTTATAGGACATGATATGTACTGTCAATGTTAGCCCCCTGCCGAGTATTGCATATTTAGTATATGCAAGCCTGTTAGGGGCTTTGAGTTATGGTTGTTATTGTGCTAGATCTTCTTTTCTTCCTTTGCAACACACATGCCTTTGTGCTAGTGAAAATAACAATTGCATCGTCTATAAGAAAGGTACAATTTTGCTCTGAGGCTCCTCAAACCAATCCTTAGTCGTGAAAAATCTAGCTAACCTTGCAAACTCATGAGCCACCTTATTCGCTTCTCTACTGCTATGTTCAAAACTAGTGAGTGGAAAATCACATGGAAAATAATAGTGGTCGTAAAAAATTGCTGTCATCGCACTTGTAGACCCTCCTCCATTCTAAATGGTGGTGATGACCTCCAAATTATTAGATTTAATTATATGGCGGTTGGAGTCCACCTTTTAATGCGTGGCACTTCAGCCCTGACGTTTTTCGATGCCAATTCCAGTCACACAAGGATGACAATTTTTAGTGACACACGACAAGTTTCTGTCAAAAATAAACTAAAGCACGAAAGTTATCATGCTTGGCAACTAAAATTGCCATCATCCCGTCACTAAACTTGCTGTCAAAAACATTTAGAGTTGCCATATGCTCATACTTGACGTTCGGTACTTATCACGTTCGGTATTTTTTCAGGGTCCTTTTAAATTGGAACAAGACTTGGAATGTAGGGAATTACAGAAACGGCATACATTGTATCCCTTTGGTACTCGACGATCTCGTGGTCGTGGCGGTGATACTCGATACGTCGCATGTTGACGATGTCGCCGTAACCCGGCTCACTACCCTGCCGACGGTAGCACCAAAGGTGCGACGGTCCGACGCGTAGCAGTATGGCACCGGCGGACGCGGTCACCGGACGAAGAGACCGGTGCCCATGGAATACACAGGCCTCGACGAGGTGACGCCGCTCCCACCGGGCGCCGGCAAGGTCGCCGCACGCCCACATCTCCACCGACCCGATGCCAGGCCTCGGGCTGCCGACGCACAGCCACAGCTCCCCGCGCAGCTCGGCCATGCTGGACGCCGCGTAGTCGATCCTCTTGTCGCAGGGAGGCCCCGGCGTAACGCCGAACAGCTCGTCGTCTAGGCTGAGGCGGATGAAGCCCGGCGCCTCTTTGCCGAGGACCCGCTCGTGGGGGGTGAAGAGGAGCGAGCCCTTGAAGAATGTCGCCGTGCGCCCTGGTATGACGGGGCACGGCGGTAGAGCCGGCGTCTCGCGCCAGTGCTGGTCCGCCCCGACACCGCCGAGGGTGAGCACCTCCGCCCCGAGGGCGTAGGTGTAGGTGCAGCCGCCCGCGTAGAGCTCGACCTCGTCCAGTGAGCGGTAGAAGAAGCGGGCGACCTTGTAGGCGCCTGAGCGAGGGTCGCGGCCGAGGCCGAACGCCTGGTGGCCCACGATCCGACCCGAGGGGAGCGGGGGCGGCGGCGCGGCGACGGAGGGGAGCGCGAGGACGCGGGACGTGGCCGGGTTGAGCACGCGCGCGCCGGCGTCGGTGGGCACCAGCAGCAGCCCGTCGCAGTGCGCGAGGTCGTGCGCCGCTTCCGTGTCGGGGTGGAAGGAGTGGTAGTCGGGCATGGCGTCCATCACGAGGGTTGCGGCGCCCTGGCCCTCCTCCCAGCGGTAGAACCCGGCAGTGGTTAGCGTGCCATCGGCGGCCTCGATCTGCGGCGCCATGAGCACGCACGGGCACGGGTCCTCCGTCGCCGCGGCAGTCGCCGTCGCCATCGCCGGATCGACCGGACTTGTTATGTATTAGGTTTACGCACGTAGCCGATCGTGCGCGCAAGTTGTCAAAGTGATGGATCCATCGGTTGGCTCCGTGTATATATGTATTTATTATATACTGTAGAGTCCGATCCAAAAGCAAAAGCAGTACGGATCGATGTGCTTGGTCTCCGAGACGTACACACACATGCAACTTTCTTTTTCCAAAATATCAGATGTATTATAAATACGAAAACACTAATGCCCACATGTGTGGGCGTCTGGCAACTCGCCCACACGCATGGATCCTCGTCCAACCAATTCTGCACGAATCTTGGCGCGTTCTGGCAGTTTTTGTGTGCCACATAGGACTAAGCTGGTGTGTGGGCATTCATCCGGTTGCCCACACGTCCTTTTTCACCACATGGGGGGCTGATGTGTGGGCGTTTAGCAATTCGTCCACACACCAGTTTACACGCACGCAGAGGGGGCTGGTGTGTGGGCGTTTATCACTTCGCCCACACACCCGTCTCCTCGCCCACACACCCGTCTCCTCGCCCACACCCAAAACTGGCAGTTGACATGTGTTTATGTAGGGTACATGGCAACTGCCCTAACTTTGCTTGTAAGTAGATGGCAACTCTCTTTCACCCGAGTTGCCATGTGTTTTTGCATGGTACATGGCAACTGCCCCAGCATGCACGTAAGCAGATGGCAACTCTTTCTCTTTACATGGCAACTGCCCTAGCGTGCTTGTGAGCACATGGCAACTCTCTCTTTTACCCAAACATGTTTTTTTGCCATGCCTTTTTGTAGTGCTACATGGCAACTGTCTAGTGTTAGTGGGTGGCAACTCCTAAAATTTTGAAATCATGGCAACTGCAGTAGACCAGACCATACATGGCAACTGTAGTTGAGCAACTATGGCAACTGTAGTTGTCCGACATGGCAACCGAAGTTCAGCGACATGGCAACTACAGTTAAACGAACATGGACGAGGGTCTGGACCATGGCAACTGCGGGACGCACGGTGACTGTCACGCGGGGCGTGCGGGACCACGAGGTACAAGGCCTGACGTACGGGGCGTGTGGGCGTTATCTATTTCGCCCACACGCACACGTGTGAGAGGGATCGGGAGGGGAAAAAAGATGTGTGTGGGCATTACTTGTTTTGCCCACACGTAGGTGTGTGGGCTGCTCCTCTTATACACCACACAAAATGTGTGGGCAGACCCCCTAACGCCCACACGTGTGGCACTTATGGCGTCCTAAATACGATAAATATTCACCGGAACTACAAAGAACCCCAAATATAATAAAAATTATAAGTCTATGGACAACCGAACGACCATTGGCGCTGCCAGAACGAGTCGCCGACGTGCCGTTGTCGCTGCTCCCGTACCGGAGCCGGCCTGACCTTGTCGATAACAGTAGGAAAGTCTCCGTGCACATGCACTTAAGGACCAACGTTTGGGAGTTGTAGCCGTCGCCATTGAATTCTTGAATCGATCCGAAGAACCTAACAGCAAATCTCGCCGTTGCTTATGCACGATGAGAAACCTTAACCTCGCCGCTCCAAGGAGCTGACAGGAATCAACGCCGGAGCTCCGTCTAATCCTTACCGTCGAACGAACTTCAGGAGGATCAAAGTCCGGAAGACTAACTCGAAAAAGAAGCGCCGCCATCCGTCCGAGTGTCGCCCTTGTGAGAATCAATACCCTACTTATCTAAGCTGAGGCACGAGGAATACCCTCCCCGCCACCGGCCGCTGGAGCGGCAGACAGAGGGGAGGCAAATCCACGGGCTCGCCGGCGAAGATCGAAGGGAAGAAGGCTTTCCCTAGTCGCTTTGCGAGGGGGAAAGAAAAACAATGGCAAGTATCACACACACATGCAACTTACCTAACTTTCATCCCAATCGAGGCCAGTTCAAATCTCCGTAATAAAATTCAAACAAGCTATTTATATTTACTAGCACATATACACGTGCATTGCAACATGAGCGCACAGTCATCCGCCAAAATTAATATCAGTCGCCAGTGCGACATAGGGGTCCGTAAGAATTTCATATCAGTCGCACATTAACATGAAACAATTAATCATTGGGGTCCTTAACTATATCTAGGGTGTGATGTTCTATCCATGAACCATGGGGCGACACCAATTCAACATTGTTTGATCATGCAAGCCAATAATCGGTGGAGAACATCTCCAAAGTTAATATGTATACAAGGCCCTCAATCAGTTTAATTACGAGCTAACCACCACATGTATCCATGCAAGCCCTCACAACCCGAGCAAACCACCATAGATGGAATTGCATCATGCAACATGCATTGTTTTTTTTTTTGAATGGACACTATCATTACTTAAACAGAGTTATTACACTCCAGTTGACAGAGAACATCAACTTCCTCCAGTGCACAATGCAACAACTGTCTTAGGGATAGTTCTCCCCATTCGGGCTAGGGCATGACTTGCTTTATTCTGGTCACGCCCTACGATCATTATTTCATGCGATGTAGTACTAAGTAGATGCTTTATGTCGTTCACCATAGCAGCTACCGGGGGTCTATCAGGCTCTTGGGCAGTGATCATGTGTGTTGCCACCATGCAGTCCGTCTCTATCATCGGCCGACCCGTGCTTCTATCCAGTGTTGGTGATAGTTTCCACCTTGGGAATTCTCCATATACCCGCCATAGCCGTCCATAGTCATGGTGCCAAAGGGCATCTGCATAGGGCGTGGAACAAGTCCTTGCATTCCAGACCACGAAGAACCACACTCTGTTCAATTAGGATCTAACTAATCATCATAGAGCACATGCACTTTTCTTGATTTTAAAAAACCTGCATTGTTCTTCTTTGATTACGCACCTCATGGATCAAGTTTAGTTAGCCCACAAGTTCGTTTAATTGGGATTTAACTAAACATCATAGACCACGTGCATTGTTCTTCTTTGAGTACGCACCTCATGGATCCAATTTAGTTAGCCCGCCAGTTCATTTAATTAGGATCCAACTAACCATCATAGGAATGCATCATGTTCAATTAGCACACCAGCATAGCATGCAAAGAGATTTAGGGGGTGTTTGGTTCGGGGACTTTTTAATCCCAGAGACTAGAAAAAGTCCCTAAAAAGTCCTTAGGAACCAAACCGGGGGGACTTTTTTTACAGGGACTAGAAAAAGACTCTACTAGAGAGTCTTTTTTGATTAGTCCCTGGGACTAGAAAAAGTCCTAGGACTTCTGAACCAAACACCCCTTAGGGTGACCGCATGTGCAAAGCATAGGAACCGTCATGCATGTGATGTTGTGACCGACTTAATAGTCATGTCTCTCCTATTTTTCCCGTGTGTCATCGTGTCCCATAACCCCGCCTTTGATTGTGGCGATTAATGCCTTTGATGGTGCAACGTCATCATAGGAACGCATCATGTTCAATTAGGCCACCAGCATAGCATGCATAGAGATTTAGGGTGACCGCGTGTGCAAAGCGTAGGAGCCGACATGCATGTGATGTTGTGACCGACTTAATAGTCATGTCTCTCTTTTTTCTCATGTATCATCGTGTCCCACAACCCCGCCTTTGATTATGGCGATTAATGCCTTTGACGTCCTCCTTTGATATTCGTGGCAGCCCCCACTACTAGGAAAAGGTCTATAGATGATATAGACACTAATGACGCATCAGACATATGGTGCGCCACTACTATATACTAATGGCGCATCACGTGTTGGTGCGCCATTAGTGTCCAAATACTAATGGCGCACCACATTCACGGTGCGCCACTAGTAACAAATTTTTTTTATTTTTTTTCAAAACTAGTAATGGCGCACCAGGGGATAGTGCGCCATTACTAGTTAAACTAGTTAAACTAGTAATGGCGCACCACATCCACGGTGCGTCACTAGTAATTTTTTTTCAATTTTTTTTATTTTTTAAAACTAGTAATGGCGCACCGTGGGAGTGGTGCGCCATTACTAATTGAACTAGTAATGGCGCACCACTCCCACGGTGCGCCATTACTAACTTGACCCAAAAATTCCACCGAATGCACCCCCCAGACTGCCTTTTCAGTTTAAAAAAATAAAAGAAAATGATAGAAATGTCAAAAAAATAAAAGAAAATAAGTTTCCCATGTGATATGTGGTCTAGTTGTTGGGAAAATTTACAAATATGAATTTCGACTTTATTTGCAAAATCTCTCTGGAATTTGTAAAATGGGCATAACTTTTGCATACGAACTCGGATTAAAAAGTTTTTTATATGAAAAATCATCTACTCGAAAAGTTACATCCGAATTTAACCGGGGGAACCCCGTTAAACATTTTCAAAATCCTCAAAAATCTAACAGAAAAAAAGTTACGGGGCTTTCAAGATCTGGAGGCAAAAAAATTCAAAAAATTTCAAACTTACTAGTGGCGCACCGTTTGCTAGGTGCGCCACTAGTAACAGAAAAAAAAATTGGTGTTGAATTTTTTTTGAATTTTTTCTTTCAAAAAATGATAGGTAATATGACCGGGAAGTTTGAAATATTTTTCAAAATTTTATCATAGTCATGAACATGAACAAAGTCCTAGACATCAACAAGGTTTAATAGGATTGATATGGTAGATATATCAACAAGTGCCTGTTAAGTGAGATGGTGCTGGGGTTGTATAGAACTGTGAAGTTAAGCGTGCTCGGGCTGGAGTAGTGTGAGTATGGGTGACCTTCCGGAAAGTTTGACCACTTAGTGCGATTTGACTTGAGATTAAGCATATTGACCCGAGATTAAGCCATAGTTATCCGAGATTAAGAAAAAAACGAAAAAAAAAATTCTGAAAAAATATTTTTTAAAAAAATTGTTACTAATGGCGCACTTCTATGTGGTGCGCCATTACTATCTGACTTAGTAATGGCGCACTACCTGATACGCCATTAGTAGGCAAAACAGGTGCGCCACTAGCAGGCTTTTTTCTAGTAGTGCCCCCACACACACACACTCTCTCTCTTTGGGAGTTAATTCCTTTCGGGTCTTTAGATCATTAATAACTTCCGGGCCATGATCTAATTTGCTTGAGATATACATGTTCCCTACTTTATCGAGTTTTTCTCTTCATTCCCTCCTTTATCAAGTCTTCCTCTTTGTTCTCTTTGTTTCTTGGATTCCGCGGAGGCTTGCTGATTTTCCAGCCAATTTAAAACATATATAAATTGGTGGGATTAGGCGTAAAAAATCGAGGTGGTACTATTTAATTGGGTAACAAACCCTCCAATCGACGGGAAAAAAAGATGCGGAGCATGCCCCTCACCCACGTAGGGGACAGACGGAATTTTTAGAGAAACTCAACATCCTTTGTTACTAGGTCTAGATTTATATAAAACTTGCATCTCTGGAATATGTACAGGAGGGCAGCCCTTTTTTTTGGGGGGAGGGGGGATTGATGGACCCCATGTTTGAGGATGGTTCGTGCCACGGTTTATGAGTTCAAGGACTGATTTACAACTTCAATGGTCATGTGTGCATTCTACTCTTAGTATCACCAACAAAATGTAGTAAATGTACCATATACTGTCAACAAATCCCGTGATAACATACTAGAATTGCAAACATTCTGGAAATACTTCGGCGTATCTGCAACGCGTCTGTCAACTAACAACCACATAAACTTGTAAAACCTTCTACATCACCGTTGCAATAGAACACACACGACTAGCCCTCATGAAAATATCATAAATGAAGCAGCGTGCAAAACTATATGATATTTTCGAGGCAACGGGGCCTCCTAAATTCCATTAGAGAAAGTAACTAATTGTCGTGCGTTGTAACGGGGGCATATATATTCTAGTGTTCAACATCAATTGTGTCCGACATATACCTTACACCCACCATATTCTAATGTAGGAAGTGATTTGATTTGGTTGAGTTAGTGCAAAAAATTGATTTGATTTCCCGTGTCAGACATATAGCTAGAATTATTTGATTTGATTTGATTGAGTTGATGCAATTATCTTACACCCATAAAATGGGGCGCTGTAAAAGATTTGATTTAATTGAGTTAATCCAGGGCGTGGGGATGAGAGACTTCACCAACGGGCGTACGACCGCCAACTCGCCTTTAATAGTAGAGATTGTGAAGTAAATTCATATTGTGTTCGGCAAGCACAAAGTAAAAAATAATAATAACATGACGATTCATTCTACACATAATACAACGCCAAATCATAAGCATACAAGCTTCACTTCAGAGCACCGTCAGTAGAACAAAAAAGTACACTCTTTTCTTCACGTTGGAAGGGAGTGAACTTCATCCATCAACTCTTCTCATCATCGGTGCAAATTGTAACTTCTTATCCAAGCTACCACTTTGGGCATCCGCACTCCTTCCACAATTTTTCTTTGAGTGTATTCCTTACGTAGAAGAGCACAAGAGGTTAGAAGACCACGTGGCTAAGTGTCACCGTCGAATTGTTGCTTGAAATACACTGCATTTATGGTTTTCTAGAATTTTCCCAACAAACATCCTTCTAACATGTAAACTCAAGGCAAATGCACAAAGGACCACCTTCCATGCCAGTTTAGCTAGAGCGCGCGCAACCAAATACCAAATGGTCCGCATATTCCTTCAAACCACAATAGTGATACCAGTCTTTCCTAGACCAACCTTCTTTGGTTAGATTATCTTTGGTTAGTATGCTAATGTTACTATGCATGGTGGTAGTAGCAGTTAAGCCTTCAGCCTCCTTGTTTCCTTCATATTCTTCGGGGTGTGTATCCTTGAACTATTAGAGACCGAAAGGAGATGCCCCGTGGATTGATGAACCATTGTATGGGACAATGTCTGTGCCCTAGATGATTACTCCGATACTCAGTCTGTGGTTGATGACTATATTGCATTGGACATATTTCATGACCCGCTGTGGAAAAATTAGCCATCAAAGCCAAAAAAAAGTTAGATTAATAAATAATAAAACAAGTAAAAATTAACAAACTACTCCCTCCTTTCCTAAATATAAGTCTTTTAAGAGATTCCACTATAGAGTATAGACTACATACAGTGTAAAATGAGTGAACCTATACTCTAAAAGACATCTATATACATCCGAATATAGTCTTTATAGCGGAATCTCTCAAAATACTTGTATTTAGGAACGGGTGAAGTATATCATAATCCACTGTAGTGACAAACACGGTCTATGTCTGTTTGTATTGAGGGTAATTTTTCCGAAGCTCCATGATATCTACTCCCTCAGTAGTAGCAGAGGGAGCAGCACACAAGAATTACACTCGATCCAAGATGATTTGCACTCCAAAAAGATTAGCCTGATGTAACCCCACATCCTTAATTATCTTGAAGGCATATATGCTTAGCCTTCTCACTAATGCACAAGCAATTGAGGCTTGCATTTTCCCTGGAGAAACACAACGCACCAGTAGAAGACTAGGTATATATCAACTCAGGATTGGAGGAAAACATGACATTTTCGGAATGGACATTGGCCTAGTCGCCTAGAAGTTCATAAGATACAACCTAGCTATGGTGGTCACTACGCACTATCTATCTATTGTGTGAATACTCTGAGCATAAAACATGGAGCAATTAGACTATCTAGGACGTGCGGCCATGCATGTTTGTGACCAAAAAGAGCTGATGGATGCCACTCGTGGTGAATGCATATATGCTTTGAGAGGACCATTAAAAGATTTGTCTTATCAATATACATTGACCTCGGAAAACCATGCGTTTGATACTGTTTCTATCTCATCTGGCGGTACATGCAAATTAAGTAAACTGAAACCAAATCAACAGCTAGTACCGTGTACTGAACAGATTAAGGCACAGATATGTATAAGCATATGATCAAGGCTAGCTAGCTATGAGCAAACTGCAGATAGACGATATGCTTTTTAGCTATAGATAGACGACAGTCCAACCATTTGACCACAATCAAATAGAGATATCGCGGTCTAGTAATTTTGGTTGTCTAACTGAATTCCAGTCATCGAAACCGGAACCAAAGATGCCGATCAAACAGGCAGCCCAGCCATGACAACACTCAGGGCTGGGTACAGTCGAATCCATCGACTTGTGTCCTCTCACAGAGTACCAGGCAAGCAAAGCATATCGATCCCATTTAAGCGTGTGCAGCCTTCTCGATGACTAATGTACAACCCAGGCAACCATGTCACAGTAGTCTCTGTCCATCTCACCAAAACTGTTGTGTACGTAGATGGGATCGACAGTGGCGAAAATTAACCCGATCGAACCCGATGGTGGCTTCAGAATCGGAGGGCCACGCAATTCTAGGCATGGCATCACTAGTAGAAAACAGGGACCAAAGGAGGCAACTGTCCCGGTTCGTGAGCCCAGGGGGCCGGCCGGACCACGTGGGCCACTGGTCCCGGTTTGTCTGGACCTTTTGGTCCCGGTTCCACGCACGAACCGGGACTAATGCGCCTCGCCCCTGGCCCATGACCATTAGGCCCGGTTTGTGCCACAAACCGGGACTAAAGGGTTGGTCCTTGTTGCGGTCAGAGTTTAGTCCCACCTCGCCAACCGAAGGGCGCTCACACCGGTTTATAAGCCCGTCCCTCTCTGCCTTGTTGAGCTCCTCTCAAAATGTAAATAGATGCCCTTATACAGAGAATTTGACCTAAATTCAGAGTGAATTTCTCTGAAATTCATAGAAATTTATTATGAATTTAGGTTGAATTCTCTCTATAGGCGCATCTATGCTCATTTTTTTATGTTGGGTTGGCGATCTTTACAAACTTTTACTGTGTTGAATATGCACCATTCAAAATCAGTCTCTGCTTTGAATGGTTCATTTTGAACACACAAAAAGTCAGGAGTTCAAATAAGTTTTAAAAAATGAAATCCCTTTCTAACAGACGAGTTTCCGTATGAAATCCTGATACTTTGAAAGAGATTGTCCGTTTTATACACGAAGTGCATCCAGTTTTTGCCGTAACCCTCTCAGCTTTCTTGCACATGCTATGTGCATGAAATGATGATACCATGCCAACTTTCAACCTTTTCAGAATTCATTTGAAATGCTTTTCAATTTTAGGGTCTTATAGCTCAAAATAATTAGTAAATGCATGAAAAATAACAAATAAAGTCAGAAAGGATTAAAAAATAATAATGTGGCTTTGAATGGTTCATTTTGAACACACAAAAAGTCAGGAGTTCAAATAAGTCTTAAAAAATGAAATCCATTTGTAACAGACGAGTTTCCGTATGAAATCCTGATACTTTGAAAGAGATTGTCCGTTTTGTACACGAAGTGCATCCAGTTTTTGCCGTAACCCTCTCAACTTTCTTGCACATGCTATGTGCATGAAATGATGATACCATGCCAACTTTCAACCTTTTCAGAGTTCATTTGAAATGCTTTTCAATTTTAGGGTCTTATAGCTCAAAATAATTAGTAAATACATGAAAAATAACAAATGAAGTCGGAAAGGTTTGAAAAATGATGTTGTGGCTTTGAATGGTGCATTTTGAACACACAAAAAGTCAGGAGTTTAAATAAGTTTTAAAAAATGAAATCCCTTTGTAACAGACGAGTTTCCGTATGAAATCCTGATACTTTGAAAGAGATTGTCCGTTTTGTACACGAAGTGCATCCAGTTTTTGCCATAACCCTCTCAACTTTCTTGCACATGCTATGTGGATGAAATGATGATACCATGCCAACTTTCAACCTTTTCAGAGTTCCTTTGAAATGCTTTTCAATTTTAGGGTCTTATAGCTCAAAATAATTAATAAATGCATGAAAAATAACAAATGAAGTCAGAAAGGATTGAAAACTGATGATGTGGCTTTGAATGGTGCATTTTGAACACACAAAAAGTCAGGAGTTCAAATAAGTTTTAAAAAATGAAATCCCTTTGTAACAGACGAGTTTCCGTCTGAAATCCTGATACTTTGAAACAGATTGTCCGTTTTGTACACGAAGTGCATCCAGTTTTTGCCGTAACCCTCTCAACTTTCTTGCACATGCTATGTGGATGAAATGATGATACCATGCCAACTTTCAACCTTTTCAGAGTTCATTTGAAATGCTTTTCAATTTTAGTGTCTTATAGCTCAAAATAATTAGTAAATGCATGAAAAATAACAAATGAGGTCAGAAAGGATTGAAAAATGATGATGTGGCTTTGAATGGTGCATTTTGAACACACAAAAAGTCAGGAGTTCAAATAAGTTTTAAAAAATGAAATACCTTTGTAACACACGAGTTTCCGTATGAAATCCTGATACTTTGAAAGAGATTGTCCGTTTTGTACACGAAGTGCATCCAGTTTTTGCCGTAACCCTCTCAACTTTCTTGCACATGCTATGTGGATGAAATGATGATACCATGGCAACTTTCAACCTTTTCAGAGTTCATTTGAAATGCTTTTCAATTTTAGGGTCTTATAGCTCAAAATAATTAGTAAATGCATGAAAAATAACAAATGAAGTCAGAAAGGATTAAAAATTGATGATGTGTCTTTGAATGGTGCATTTTGAACACACAAAAAGTCAGGAGTTCAAATAAGTTTTAATAAATGAAATCCCTTTGTAACAGACGAGTTTCCGTATGAAATCGTGATACTTTGAAAGAGATTGTCCGTTTTGTACACGAAGTGCATCCAGTTTTTGCCGTAACCCTCTCAACTTTCTTGCACATGCTATGTGGATGAAATGATGATACCATGCCAACTTTCAACCTTTTCAGAGTTCATTTGAAATGCTTTTCAATTTTAGGGTCTTATAGCTCAAAATAATTAGTTAATGCACGAAAAATAACAAATGAAGTCAGAAAGGATTGAAAAATGATGATGTGGCTTTGAATGGTGAATTTTAAACACACAAAAAGTCTGGAGTTCAAATAAGTTTTAAAAAATTAAATCCCTTTGTAACAGACGAGTTTCCGTATTAAATCCTGATACTTTGAAAGAGATTGTCCGTTTTGTACACGAAGTGCATCCAGTTTTCGCCGTAACCCTCTCAACTTTCTTGCACATGCTATGTGGATGAAATGATGATACCATGGCAACTTTCAACCTTTTCAGAGTTCATTTGAAATGCTTTTCAATTTTAGGGTCTTATAGCTCAAAATAATTAATAAATGCATGAAAAATAACAAATGAAGTCAGAAAGGATTGAAAATTGATGATGTGGCTTTGAATGGTGCATTTTGAACACACAAAAAGTCAGGAGTTCAGATAAGTTTTAAAAAATGAAATCCCTTTGTAACAGACGAGTTTCCGTATGAAATCCTGATACTTTGAAAGAGATTGTCCGTTTTGTACACGAAGTGCATCCAGTTTTTGCCGTTACCCTCTCAACTTTCTTGCACATGCTATGTGGATGAAATGATGATACCATGCCAACTTTCAACCTTTTCAGAGTTCATTTGAAATGGTTTTTAATTTTAGGGTCTTATAGCTCAAAATAATTAATAAATGAATGAAAAATAACAAATGAAGTCAGAAAGGATTGAAAATTGATGATGTGGCTTTGAATGGTGCATTTTGAACGGACAAAAAGTCAGGAGTTTAAATAAGTTTTAAAAAATGAAATCCCTTTGTAACAGACGAGTTTCCGTATGAAATCCTGATACTTTGAAAGAGATTGTCCGTTTTGTACACGAAGTGCATCCAGTTTTTGCCATAACCCTCTCAACTTTCTTGCACATGCTATGTGGATGAAATGATGATACCATGCCAACTTTCAACCTTTTCAGAGTTCCTTTGAAATGCTTTTCAATTTTAGGGTCTTATAGCTCAAAATAATTAATAAATGCATGAAAAATAACAAATGAAGTCAGAAAGGATTGAAAACTGATGATGTGGCTTTGAATGGTGCATTTTGAACACACAAAAAGTCAGGAGTTCAAATAAGTTTTAAAAAATGAAATCCCTTTGTAACAGACGAGTTTCCGTCTGAAATCCTGATACTTTGAAACAGATTGTCCGTTTTGTACACGAAGTGCATCCAGTTTTTGCCGTAACCCTCTCAACTTTCTTGCACATGCTATGTGGATGAAATGATGATACCATGCCAACTTTCAACCTTTTCAGAGTTCATTTGAAATGCTTTTCAATTTTAGTGTCTTATAGCTCAAAATAATTAGTAAATGCATGAAAAATAACAAATGAGGTCAGAAAGGATTGAAAAATGATGATGTGGCTTTCAATGGTGCATTTTGAACACACAAAAAGTCAGGAGTTCAAATAAGTTTTAAAAAATGAAATACCTTTGTAACACACGAGTTTCCGTATGAAATCCTGATACTTTGAAAGAGATTGTCCGTTTTGTACACGAAGTGCATCCAGTTTTTGCCGTAACCCTCTCAACTTTCTTGCACATGCTATGTGGATGAAATGATGATACCATGGCAACTTTCAACCTTTTCAGAGTTCATTTGAAATGCTTTTCAATTTTAGGGTCTTATAGCTCAAAATAATTAGTAAATGCATGAAAAATAACAAATGAAGTCAGAAAGGATTAAAAATTGATGATGTGTCTTTGAATGGTGCATTTTGAACACACAAAAAGTCAGGAGTTCAAATAAGTTTTAATAAATGAAATCCCTTTGTAACAGACGAGTTTCCGTATGAAATCGTGATACTTTGAAAGAGATTGTCCGTTTTGTACACGAAGTGCATCCAGTTTTTGCCGTAACCCTCTCAACTTTCTTGCACATGCTATGTGGATGAAATGATGATACCATGCCAACTTTCAACCTTTTCAGAGTTCATTTGAAATGCTTTTCAATTTTAGGGTCTTATAGCTCAAAATAATTAGTTAATGCACGAAAAATAACAAATGAAGTCAGAAAGGATTGAAAAATGATGATGTGGCTTTGAATGGTGAATTTTAAACACACAAAAAGTCTGGAGTTCAAATAAGTTTTAAAAAATTAAATCCCTTTGTAACAGACGAGTTTCCGTATTAAATCCTGATACTTTGAAAGAGATTGTCCGTTTTGTACACGAAGTGCATCCAGTTTTCGCCGTAACCCTCTCAACTTTCTTGCACATGCTATGTGGATGAAATGATGATACCATGGCAACTTTCAACCTTTTCAGAGTTCATTTGAAATGCTTTTCAATTTTAGGGTCTTATAGCTCAAAATAATTAATAAATGCATGAAAAATAACAAATGAAGTCAGAAAGGATTGAAAATTGATGATGTGGCTTTGAATGGTGCATTTTGAACACACAAAAAGTCAGGAGTTCAGATAAGTTTTAAAAAATGAAATCCCTTTGTAACAGACGAGTTTCCGTATGAAATCCTGATACTTTGAAAGAGATTGTCCGTTTTGTACACGAAGTGCATCCAGTTTTTGCCGTTACCCTCTCAACTTTCTTGCACATGCTATGTGGATGAAATGATGATACCATGCCAACTTTCAACCTTTTCAGAGTTCATTTGAAATGGTTTTTAATTTTAGGGTCTTATAGCTCAAAATAATTAATAAATGAATGAAAAATAACAAATGAAGTCAGAAAGGATTGAAAATTGATGATGTGGCTTTGAATGGTGCATTTTGAACACACAAAAGTCAGGAGTTCAAATAAGTTTAAAAAAATGAAATCCCTTTGTAACAGACGAGTTTCCGTATGAAATCCTGATACTTTGAAAGAGATTGTCCGTTTTGTACACGATGTGCATCCAGTTTTTGCCGTAACCCTCTCAACTTTCTTGCACATGCTATGTGGATGAAATGATGATACCATGGCAACTTTCAACCTTTTCAGAGTTCATTTGAAATGCTTTTCAATTTTAGGGTCTTATAGCTCAAAATAATTAGTAAATACATGAAAAATAACAAATGAAGTCAGAAATGATTGAAAATTGATGATGTGGCTTTAAATGGTGCATTTTGAACACACAAAAAGTCAGGAGTTCAAATAAGTTTTAAAAAATGAAATCCCTTTGTAACAGACGAGTTTCGTACGAAATCCTGATATTTTGAAAAAGATTGTCCGTTTTGTACACGAAGTGCATCCAGTTTTTGCCGTAACCCTGTCAACTTTCTTGCACATGCTATGTGGATGAAATGATGATACCATGCCAACTTTCAACCTTTTCAGAGTTCATTTGAAATGTTTTTCAATTTTAGGGTCTTATAGCTCAAAATAATTAGTAAATGCATGAAAAATAACAAATAAAATAAATAATTAATTAGAAACAAAATAATATAAACTTTATTAAAATATATAAGTAGAAACAAAATAAAATAAATTTTAATAAAATTTATGAAACTAAAATTAACAAAGTATTTTCTGTTCAAAACATTATAAGAAACCTCTAGTATTATTGAAACTAAAATCATATAAAATTGATGGAACTAAAATTATCGATGTATTTTCTGTTCAAAATCATTAAAAGCAAAAAGAATTTTCATAAAGAACTTTTTTTGATAGAAACTTTAATAGCAAAAAGAATTATCATAAAGTAAAATAAATAAGTAATTAGAAAGAAAATAAAATAAAATAAATAAGTTTTTTTGTTGTAAGTAGAAACAAAACAAAATAAATACAGCAAAAAAGAAAACAAGAAACAGGCAAAAAATAAAAAATATACCACCTACTAGGCCACCACGGCCTGAATACGACTAGAAACCCATCGATGGGCCAGGATTCAGGCCCGCAGAAGGCCCAGTAAGCCCATCAGGCATAGCAGTGACAATTAGGCCCGTAAGCCTGCAATGGAGAGGAGCTTGAGTGGGGTGCGGCAGTGGGGCTTATAAACCACTGCGCGCCCCTCTCAACTAGCGAGGTGGGACTAAGCTTTCGACGCGGGCGCAGCAGCACAAGGCCTTTGGTCCCGGTTGGTGGCACCAACCGAGACTAAAGGTGTGCATTGGTACCGGTTCGTGGCGCCAACCGGTAACAATGCCGCCCCTTTAGTCCCGGTTGGTGCCACCAACCGGGACCAAAGGCCGCCGCTTCCCGCCCTTTGGGCTGCTGAAAAGAGGCCGTTGGTCCCGGTTGGTAGCACCAACCGGCACTAAAGGTGGCGTTGGTCCCGGTTGGTGCGACGAACCGGGACCAAAGCCTTTCCTATATAAGAAACACTTGGCGAAAATTCAGAATTTCATCGCCAGTTGCCCCCGACGACGCCGACCTCCTCGACGCCGCAAGGCTGCCCCGCCGCCGTCACCCGTGCCCCCGAGCCCACGCCGAAGCCGTCCGCCCCCCCGAGCCCACGCCGACGCCGACGCCGTCCGCCACCCACGCCATCGCCCTCTGCCGCCCCCGAGCACCCCCGGCCGCGCCCCTGCGCCACGACCCGCCCCCACCGTCGCCGTCGTCGCCGGCCACGCCCCTGTTGGGAATCGTAGCATAATTTTAAAATTTTCCTACGCTCACCAAGATGCATCTATGGAGTATACTAGCAACGAGGAGAAAGGAGTGCATCTACATACCCTTGTAGATCGCGAGCGGAAGCGTTCCAATGAACGTGGATGACGGAGTCGTACTCGCCGTGATCCAAATCACCAATGACCGAGTGCCGAACGGACGGCACCTCCGCGTTCAACACACGTACGGTGCAGCGACGTCTCCTCCTTCTTGATCCAGCAAGGGGGGAGGAGAGGTTGATGGAGATCCAGCAGCACGACGGCGTGGTGGTGGATGTAGCGGGATGCCGGCAGGGCTTCGCAGAGCTTCTACGAGAGAGAGAGGTGTAGCAGGGGAGGAGGGAGGCGCCCAAGGCTGTGTGTACTACTGACCTCCCTCCCCCCCCTTTATATAGGCCCCCTGGGAGGGGGGGGCGCCGGCCAGGGATCCCATCTGGATGGGGGGCGGCGGCCAAGGGGGTGCCTTGCCCTCCAAGGCAAGTGGGGCGCCCCCCCACCCTAGGGTTTCCAACCCTAGGCGCAGGGGGGAGGCCCATGGGGGGCGCCCAGCCCACTAGGGGCTGGTTCCCTTCCCACTTCAGCCCACGGGGCCCTCCGGGATAGGTGGCCCCACCCGATGGACCCCCGGGACCCTTCCGGTGGTCCCGGTACAATACCGGTAACCCCCGAAACTTTCCCGGTGGCCGAAACTTGACTTCCTATATATAATTCTTCACCTCCGGACCATTCCGGAACTCCTCGTGACATCCGGGATCTCATCCGGGACGCCGAACAACTTTTGGGTTTCCGCATACTCATATCTCTACAACCCTAGCGTCACCGAACCTTAAGTGTGTAGACCCTACGGGTTCGGGAGACATGTAGACATGACCGAGACGCCTCTCCGGTCAATAACCAACAGCGGGATCTGGATACCCATGTTGGCTCCCACATGTTCCACGATGATCTCATCGGATGAACCACGATGTCGAGGATTCAATCAATCCCGTATACAATTCCCTTTGTTAATCGGTATGTTACTTGCCCGAGATTCGATCGTCGGTATCCCAATACCTTGTTCAATCTCGTTACCGGCAAGTCTCTTTACTCGTACCGCAATGCATGATCCCGTGACTAACGCCTTAGTCACATTGAGCTCATTATGATGATGCATTACCGAGTGGGCCCAGAGATACCTCTCCGTCACACGGAGTGACAAATCCCAGTCTCGATCCGTGCCAACCCAACAGACACTTTCGGAGATACCCGTAGTGCACCTTTATAGTCACCCAGTTACGTTGTGACGTTTGGCACACCCAAAGCACTCCTACGGTATCCGGGAGTTGCACGATCTCATGGTCTAAGGAAAAGATACTTGCCATTGGAAAAGCTCTAGCAAACGAAACTACACGATATTTTATGCTATGCTTAGGATTGGGTCTTGTCCATCACATCATTCTCCTAATGATGTGATCCCGTTATCAATGACATCCAATGTCCATAGTCAGGAAACCATGACTATCTGTTGATCAACGAGCTAGTCAACTAGAGGCTTACTAGGGACACGTTGTGGTCTATGTATTCACACATGTATTACGATTTCCGGACAATACAATTATAGCATGAACAATAGACAATTACCATGAACAAAGAAATATAATAATAATCATTTATTATTGCCTCTAGGGCATATTTCCAACAGCCCCTGCCCCAGCCCGCGCCCCCACCGTGGCCGTCGCCGACGCCCTCGCCGCCCCCGCCCTCGCCCTCGCCGGCCGCCCCCGATGTGAGCCGCCGCCGCCACGGCTCTGTTCAGTGCTTTTTTTCCATATAATGTGTATTATTTTTTTGTTCATTGCATTTTTTTCATATATATATAATGTATATATGTATGTGGTAGCTATATGATGAATGGATGTGGCTATGTATGTATGAATATAATGTTCATAGCATTTTTTTGTTTATATATGTTTTTTTTCATATATGTATTAATTTTTTATTTAGGTTGTTAGTAGATATCGATTTTAGGTTAGTGCATTTTAGGTTAGTGTAGAGGAAAAAGTAAAATTAGTAAGTACTACTTGATTTTAGGTTAGCGCTTAGTAGTTGAACTAGTTGATTTAATAAAACTACTTTATTTTACTATATATAGAAGTAGTTTATTTTTAGTAAGTACTACTTTATTTTATTTATAGTAAGTGCTTAGTAGTTGAACTGGTTTATTTAATAAAACTACTTTATTTTACTATATGTTGAAGTAGTTTGTTTTTAGTAAGTACTACTTTATTTCATTTATAGTAAGTGCTTAGTAGCTAGTTGAACCAGTTGATTTAATAAAACTACTTTATTTTACTATATATAGAACTAGTTTATTTTTAGCAAGAAAATTAATAGAACTAGTTTATTTTTTTAGTTAAAGCAATTATTCTCCGTCACACGGAGTGACAAATCCCAGTCTCGATCCGTGCCAACCCAACAGACACTTTCGGAGATACCCGTAGTGCACCTTTATAGTCACCCAGTTACGTTGTGACATTTGGCACACCCAAAGCACTTTTACGGTATCCGGGAGTTGCACGATCTCATGGTCTAAGGAAAAGATACTTGACATTGGAAAAGCTCTAGCAAACGAAACTACACAATCTTTTATGCTATGCTTAGGATTGGGTCTTGTCCATCACATCATTCTCCTAATGATGTGATCCCGTTATCAATGACATCCAATGTCCATAGTCAGGAAACCATGACTATCTGTTGATCAACGAGCTAGTCAACTAGAGGCTTACTAGGGACACGTTGTGGTCTATGTATTCACACATGTATTACGATTTCTGGACAATACAATTATAGCATGAACAATAGACAATTACCATGAACAAAGAAATATAATAATAATCATTTATTATTGCCTCTAGGGAATATTTCCAACAGTCTCCCACTTGCACTAGAGTCAATAATCTAGTTACATTGTGATGAATCGAACACCCATTGCGTCCTGGTGTTGATCATGTTTTGCTCTAGGGAGAGGTTTAGTCAACGGATCTGCTACATTCAGGTCCGTATGTACTTTACAAATATCTATGTCTCCATTTTGAACACTTTCACAAATGGAGTTGAAGCGACGCTTGATATGCCTGGTCTTCCTGTGAAACCTGGGCTCCTTCGCAAGGGCAATAGCTCCAGTGTTGTCACAGAAGAGAGTCATCGGGCCGGACGCATTGGGAATCACCCCTAGGTCGGTAATGAACTCCTTCATCCAGACTGCTTCCTGTGCTGCCTCCGAGGCCGCCATGTACTCCGCTTCACATGTAGATCCCGCCACGACACTTTGCTTGCAACTGCACCAGCTTACTGCTCCTCCATTCAAAATATACACATATCCGGTTTGTGACTTCGAGTCATCCAGATCTGTGTCGAAGCTAGCGTCGACGTAACCCTTTACGACGAGCTCTTCGTCACCTCCATAAACGAGAAACATATCCTTAGTCCTCTTCAGGTACTTCAGGATATTCTTGACCGCTGTCCAGTGTTCCATGCCGAGATTACTTTGGTACCTTCCTACCAAACTCACGGCAAGGTTTACATCAGGTCTGGTACACAGCATGGCATACATAATAGACCCTATGGCCGAGGCATAGGGGATGACACTCATCTTTTCTCTATCTTCTGCCGTGGTCGGGCATTGAGCCGTGCTCAATTGCACACCCTGCAATACAGGCAAGAACCCCTTCTTGGACTGATCCATATTGAACTTCTTCAATATCTTGTCAAGGTATGTACTCTGTGAAAGACCAATGAGGCGTCTTGATCTATCTCTATAGATCTTGATGCCTAATATATAAGCAGCTTCTCCAAGGTCCTTCATTGAAAAACACTTATTCAAATAGGCCTTTATACTTTCCAAGAATTCTATATCATTTCCCATCAATAGTATGTCATCCACATATAATATGAGAAATGCTACAGAGCTCCCACTCACTTTCTTGTAAACACAGGCTTCTCCATAAGTCTGTGTAAACCCAAACGCTTTGATCATCTCATCAAAGCGAATGTTCCAACTCCGAGATGCTTGCACCAGCCCATAGATTGAGCGCTGGAGCTTGCATACTTTGTTAGCATTCTTAGGATCGACAAAACCTTCCGGCTGCATCATATACAACTCTTCCTTAAGGAAGCCGTTAAGGAATGCCGTTTTGACGTCCATCTGCCATATCTCATAATCATAGTATGGGGCAATTGCTAACATGATCCGGACGGACTTCAGCTTCACTACGGGTGAGAAAGTCTCATCGTAGTCAACCCCTTGAACTTGTCGATAACCCTTAGCGACAAGTCGAGCCTTATAGATGGTCACATTACCATCCGCGTCTGTCTCCTTCTTAAAGATCCATTTATTTTCTATGGCTCGCCGATCATCGGGCAAGTCAGTCAAAGTCCATACTTCGTTTTCATACATGGATCCTATCTCGGATTTCATGGCTTCTAGCCATTTGTCGGAATCCGGGCCCGCCATCGCTTCTTCATAGTTCGAAGGTTCACCGTTGTCTAACAACATGATTTCCAGGACAGGGTTGCCGTACCACTCTGGTGCGGAACGTGTCCTTGTGGACCTACGAAGTTCAGTAGTAACTTGATCCGAAGCTTCATGATCATCATCATTAACTTCCTCCCGAGTCGGTGTAGGCACCACAGGAACATCTTCCCGCGCTGCGCTACTTTCCGGCACGGAAGGGGTGACTATCACCTCATCAAGTTCCACTTTCCTCCCACTCAATTCTTTCGAGAGAAACTCCTTCTCCAGAAAGGACCCGTTCTTGGCAACGAAGACCTTGCCTTCGGATCTGAGGTAGAAGGTATACCCAATGATTTCCTTAGGGTATCCTATGAAGACGCATTTCTCCGACTTGGGTTCGAGCTTTTCCGGTTGAAGTTTCTTGACATAAGCATCGCATCCCCAAACTTTTAGAAACGACAGCTTAGGTTTCTTCCCAAACCATAATTCATACGGTGCCGTCTCAACGGATTTAGACGGAGCCCTATTTAAAGTGAATGCGGCAGTCTCTAAAGCATACCCCCAAAATGAGAGCGGTAAATCGGTAAGAGACATCATAGATCGCACCATATCCAATAGAGTGCGATTACGACGTTCGGACACACCGTTTCTCTAAGGTGTTCCAGGCGGCGTGAGTTGTGAAACGATTCCACATTTCCTTAAGTGTGTACCAAACTCGTGACTTAAATATTCTCCACCACGATCTGATCGTAAGAATTTTATTTTCCTGTCACGTTGATTCTCAACCTCACTCTGAAATTCCTTGAACTTTTCAAAGGTTTCAGACTTGTGTTTCATTAGGTAGACATACCCATATCTACTTAAGTCATCAGTGAGAGTGAGAACATAACGATATCCTCCGCGAGCCTCAACACTCATTGGACCGCACACATCGGTATGTATATTTTCCAATAAGTTGGTTGCTCGCTCCATTGATCCGGAGAACGGAGTCTTGGTCATCTTACCCGTGAGGCATGGTTCGCACGTGTCAAATGATTCGTAATCAAGAGACTCCAAAAGTCCATCTGCATGGAGCTTCTTCATGCGCTTGACACCAATGTGACCAAGGCGGCAGTGCCACAAGTATGTGGGACTATCGTTATTAACTTTACATCTTTTGGTATTCACACTATGAACATGTGTAACATCACGTTCGAGATTCATCAAGAATAAACCATTGACCAGCGGGGCATGACCATAAAACATATCTCTCAAATAAATAGAACAACCATTATTCTCGGATTTAAATGAGTAGCCATCTCGAATTAAACGAGATCCAGATACAATGGTCATGCTCAAAGCTGGCACTAAATAACAATTATTGAGGTTTAAAACTAATCCTGTAGGTAGATGCAGAGGTAGCGTGCCGACGGCGATCACATCGACCTTGGAACCATTCCCGACGCGCATCGTCACCTCGTCCTTCGCCAGTCTCCGTTTATTCCGTAGTTCCTGTCTTGAGTTACAAATATGAGCAACCGCACCGGTATCAAATACCCATGAGCTACTACGAGTACTGGTAAGGTACACATCAATTACATGTATATCACATATACCTTTGGTGTTGCCGGCCTTCTTGTCCGCTAAGTATTTGGGGAAGTTCCGCTTCCAGTGACCACTTCCCTTGCAATAAAAGCACTCTGTCTCAGGCTTGGGTCCATTCTTCGACTTCTTCCCAGTAACTGGCTTACCGGGCGCGGCAACTCCCTTGCCGTCCTTCTTGAAGTTCTTCTTACCCTTGCCCTTCTTGAACTTAGTGGTTTTATTCACCATCAACACTTGATGTTCTTTTCTGATCTCCACCTCCGCTGATTTCAGCATTGAATATACCTCAGGAATGGTCTTTTCCATCCCCTGCATATTGAAGTTCATCACAAAGCTCTTGTAGCTTGGTGGAAGCGACTGGAGGATTCTGTCAATGACCGCGTCATCCGGGAGATTAACTCCCAGCTGAGTCAAGCGGTTGTGCAACCCAGACATTCTGAGTATGTGCTCACTAACAGAACTATTCTCCTCCATTTTACAGCTGAAGAACTTGTCGGAGACATCATATCTCTCGACCCGGGCATGAGCTTGGAAAACCATTTTCAGCTCCTCGAACATCTCATATGCTCCATGTTTCTCAAAACGCTTTTGGAGACCCGGTTCTAAGCTGTAAAGCATGCCGCACTGAACGAGGGAGTAATCATCAGCACGTGATTGCCAAGCGTTCATAACGTCTTGGTTCTCTGGGATTGGTGCTTCACCTAGCGGTGCTTCTAAGACATAATCTTTCTTGGCTACTATGAGGATGATCCTCAGGTTCCGGACCCAGTCCGTATAGTTGCTGCCATCATCTTTCAGCTTGGTTTTCTCTAGGAACGCGTTGAAATTGAGGACAACGTTGGCCATTTGATCTACAAGACATAGTGTAAAGATTTTAGACTAAGTTCATGATAATTAAGTTCATATAATCAAATTATTTAATGAACTCCCACTCAGATAGACATCCCTCTAGTCGTCTAAGTGAAACATGATCCGAGTTAACTAGGCCGTGTCCGATCATCATGTGAGACGGACTAGTCAAGATCGGTGAACATCTCCATGTTGATCGTATCTTCTATACGACTCATGCTCGACCTTTCGGTCCTCCGTGTTCCGAGGGCATGTCTGTACATGCTAGGCTCGTCAAGTCAACCTAAGTGTATTGCGTGTGTTCCGAGGCCATGTCTGTACATGCTAGGCTCGTCAACACCCGTTGTATGCGAACGTTAGAATCTATCACACCCGATCATCACGTGGTGCTTCGAAACAACGATCCTTCGCAACGGTGCACAGTTAGGGAGAACACTTTCTTGAAATTATCATAAGGGATCATCTTACTTACTACCGTCGTTCTAAGCAAATAAGATGCAAAAACATGATAAACATCACATGCAATCAAATAGTGACATGATATGGCCAATATCATTATGCTCCTTTGATCTCCATCTTCAGGGCACCATGATCATCTTCGTCACCGGCATGACACCATGATCTCCATCATCATGATCTCCATCATTCTGTCTTCATGAAGTCGTCACGCCAATGATTACTTCTACTTCTATGGCTAACGCGTTTAACAACAAAGTAAAGTAATTTACATGGCGTTTATTAAATGACACGCAGGTCATGCAAAATAATAAAGACAACTCCTATGGCTCCTGCCGGTTGTCATACTCATCGACATGCAAGTCGTGATTCCTATTACAAGAATATGATCAATCTCATACATCACATATATCATTCATCACATCTTCTGGCCATATCACATCACATAACACATGCTGCAAAAACAAGTTAGACGTCCTCTAATTGTTGTTGCAAGTTTTTACGTGGTTTGTAGGTTTCTAGCAAGAACGTTTCTTACCTACGTATGACCACAACGTGATTTGCCAATTTCTATTTACCCTTCATAAGGACCCTTTTCATCGAATCCGTTCCGACTAAAGTAGGAGAGACGGACACCCGCTAGCCACCTTATGCAACTAGTGCATGTCAGTCGGTGGAACCTGTCTCACGTAAGCGTACGTGTAAGGTCGGTCCGGGCCGCTTCATCCTACAATGCCGCCGAAACAAGATACGACTAGTAGCGGCAAGAAAAATTGGCAACATCAACGCCCACAACTGCTTTGTGTTCTACTCGTGCATAGTAACTACGCATAGGCCTGGCTCATGATGCCACTGTTGGGAATCGTAGCATAATTTTAAAATTTTCCTACGCTCACCAAGATGCATCTATGGAGTATACTAGCAACGAGGGGAAAGGAGTGCATCTACATACCCTTGTAGATCGCGAGCGGAAGCATTCCAATGAACGTGGATGACGGAGTCGTACTCGCCGTGATCCAAATCACCGATGACCGAGTGCCGAACGGACGGCACCTCCGCGTTCAACACACGTACGGTGCAGCGACGTCTCCTCCTTCTTGATCCAGCAAGGGGGAAGGAGAGGTTGATGGAGATCCAGCAGCACGACGGCGTGGTGGTGGATGTAGCGGGATGCCGGCAGGGCTTCGCCGAGCTTCTACGAGAGAGAGAGAGAGGTGTAGCAGGGGACGAGGGAGGCGCCCAAGACTGTGTGTACTACTGCCCTCCCTGCCCCCCTTTATATAGGCCCCCTGGGAGGGGGGGCGCCAGCCAGGGATCCCATCTGGATGGGGGGCGCCGGCCAGGGATCCCATCTGGATGGGGGGCGGCGGCCAAGGGGGTGCCTTGCCCTCCAAGGCAAGTGGGGCGCCCCCCCACCCTAGGGTTTCCAACCCTAGGCGCAGGGGGGAGGCCCATGGGGGGGCGCCCAGCCCACTAGGGGCTGGTTCCCTTCCCACTTCAGCCCACGGGGCCCTTCGGGATAGGTGGCCCCACCCGGTGGACCCCCGGGACCCTTCCGGTGGTCCCGGTACAATACCGGTAACCCCCGAAACTTTCCCGGTGGCCGAAACTTGACTTCCTATATATAATTCTTCACCTCCGGACCATTCCGGAACTCCTCGTGACGTCCGGGATCTCATCCGGGACTCCGAACAACTTTCGGGTTTCCGCATACTCATATCTCTACAACCCTAGCGTCACCGAACCTTAAGTGTGTAGACCCTACGGGTTCGGGAGACATGTAGACATGACCGAGACGCCTCTCCGGTCAATAACCAACAGCGGGATCTGGATACCCATGTTGGATCCCACATGTTCCACGATGATCTCATCGGATGAACCACGATGTCGAGGATTCAATCAATCCCGTATACAATTCCCTTTGTTAATCGGTATGTTACTTGCCCGAGATTCGATCGTCGGTATCCCAATACCTTATTCAATCTCGTTACCGGCAAGTCTCTTTACTCGTACCGCAATGCATGATCCCGTGACTAACGCCTTAGTCACATTGAGCTCATTATGATGATGCATTACCGAGTGGGCCCAGAGATACCTCTCCGTCACACGGAGTGACAAATCCCAGTCTCGATCCGTGCCAACCCAACAGACACTTTCGGAGATACCCGTAGTGCACCTTTATAGTCACCCAGTTACGTTGTGACGTTTGGCACACCCAAAGCACTCCTACGGTATCCGGGAGTTGCACGATCTCATGGTCTAAGGAAAAGATACTTGACATTGGAAAAGCTCTAGCAAACGAAACTACACGATCTTTTATGCTATGCTTAGGATTGGGTCTTGTCCATCACATCATTCTCCTAATGATGTGATCCCGTTATCAATGACATCCAATGTCCATAGTCAGGAAACCATGACTATCTGTTGATCAACGAGCTAGTCAACTAGAGGCTTACTAGGGACACGTTGTGGTCTATGTATTCACACATGTATTACGATTTCCGGACAATACAATTATAGCATGAACAATAGACAATTACCATGAACAAAGAAATATAATAATAATCATTTATTATTGCCTCTAGGGCATATTTCCAACAGCCCCTGCCCCAGCCCGCGCCCCCACCGTGGCCGTCGCCGACGCCCTCGCCGCCCCCGCCCTCGCCCTCGCCGGCCGCCCCCGATGTGAGCCGCCGCCGCCACGGCTCTGTTCAGTGCTTTTTTTCCATATAATGTGTATTATTTTTTTGTTCATTGCATTTTTTCATATATATATAATGTATATATGTATGTGGTAGCTATATGATGAATGGATGTGGCTATGTATGTATGAATATAATGTTCATAGCATTTTTTTGTTTATATATGTTTTTTTCATATATGTATTAATTTTTTATTTAGGTTGTTAGTAGATATCGATTTTAGGTTAGTGTAGAGGAAAAATTAAAATTAGTAAGTACTACTTGATTTTAGGTTAGCGCTTAGTAGTTGAACTAGTTGATTTAATAAAACTACTTTATTTTACTATATATAGAAGTAGTTTATTTTTAGTAAGTACTACTTTATTTTATTTATAGTAAGTGCTTAGTAGTTGAACTGGTTTATTTAATAAAACTACTTTATTTTACTATATGTTGAAGTAGTTTGTTTTTAGTAAGTACTACTTTATTTTATTTATAGTAAGTGCTTAGTAGCCAGTTGAACCAGTTGATTTAATAAAACTACTTTATTTTACTATATATAGAAGTAGTTTATTTTTAGCAAGAAAATTAATAGAACTAGTTTATTTTTTTAGTTAAAGCAATTATTCTCGCATCGACGTCGACGATGCCAATCCCGCATCCTCGTCGTCGACTCGGCGGAGGAGGCCGGCTTGATCAGAGGGGCCATGTCCGTGACTGGGCTCCGCCGGGCTGGTTTTGGGAGGTGCTACCTTCCGGGGGGCGTAGGTTGGTGAGGAGCCAGCCCGTCGTTGACCCGATCCTTGTTTGGTGGCGGTCGCGTGGGCCAGTGACGGTGCCGAGGCTTCCGGACACCGCGGAGGTGGTACGTCACCGTGTCAGCGAGGAGGACCAGCACGTCCGTCGCTACATGGTTGCGTTGGAGGGCAGGTTCGACAATACTGTTGGAAATATGCCCTAGAGGCAATAATAAATGGTTATTATTATATTTCTTTGTTCATGATAATTGTCTATTGTTCATGCTATAATTGTGTTATCCGGAAATCGTAATACATGTGTGAATACATAGACCACAACGTGTCCCTAGTAAGCCTCTAGTTGGCTAGCTCATTGATCAACAGATAGTCATGGTTTCCTGACTATGGACATTGGATGTCATTGATAACGGGATCACATCATTAGGAGAATGATGTGATGGACAAGACCCAATCCTAAGCATAGCATAAAAGATCGTGTAGTTTCGTTTGCTAGAGCTTTTCCAATGTCAAGTATCTTTTCCTTAGACCATGAGATCGTGCAACTCCCGGATACCGTAGGAGTGCTTTGGGTGCACCAAACGTCACAACGTAACTGGGTGACTATAAAGGTACACTACGGGTATCTCCGAAAGTGTCTGTTGGGTTGGCACGGATCGAGACTGGGATTTGTCACTCCGTATGACGGAGAGGTATCTCTGGGCCCACTCGGTAATGCATCATCATAATGAGCTCAATGTGACTAAGGCATTAGTCACGGGATCATGCATTACGGTACGAGTAAAGAGACTTGCCGGTAACGAGATTGAACAAGGTATTGGGATACTGACGATCGAATCTCGGGCAAGTAACATACCGATTGACAAAGGGAATTGTATACGGGATTGACTAAATCCTCGACATCGTGGTTCATCCGATGAGATCATCGTGGAACATGTGGGAGCCAATATGGGTATCCAGATCCCGCTGTTGGTTATTGACCGGAGAGGCGTCTCGGTCATGTCTGCATGTCTCCCGAACCCGTAGGGTCTACACACTTAAGGTTCGGTGACGCTAGGGTTGTAGAGATATGTGGATGCGGAAACCCGAAAGTTGTTCGGAGTCCCGGATGAGATCCCGGACGTCACGTGGAGTTCCGGAATGGTCCGGAGGTGAAGAATTATATATAGGAAGCCCAGTTTCGGCCACCGGGAAAGTTTCGGGGGTTATCGGTATTGTACCGGGACCACCGGAAGGGTCCCGGGGGTCCACCGGGTGGGGCCACCTGTCCCGGAGGGCCCCATGGGCTGAAGTGGGAAGGGAACCAGCCCATAGTGGGCTGGGGCGCCCCCCATGGGCCTCCCCCTGCGCCTAGGGTTAGAAACCCTAGGGTTGGGGGGGCGCCCCACTTGGCTTGGGGGGTAAGTTACCCCCCCTTGGCCACCGCCCCCCCCCCCATCTAGATGGGACTTGGCCGGCGCCCCCCTTCCCAGGGGGCCTATATAAAGGGGGGGAGGGAGGGCAGTAGGAGAACAGCCTTGGGCGCCTCCCTCCTCCCCTGCTACACCTCTCCCTCTCGCAGAAGCTCGGCGAAGCCCTGCCGAGACCCGCTACATCCACCACCACGCCGTCGTGCTGCTGGATCTCCATCAAACTCTCCTTCCCCCTTGCTGGATCAAGAAGGAGGAGACGTCGCTGCACCGTACGTGTGTTGAACGCGGAGGTGTCGTCCGTTCGGCACTCGGTCATCGGTGATTTGAATCACGGCGTGTACGACTCCGTCAACAACGTTCATTGGAACGCTTCTGCTCGCGATCTACAAGGGTATGTAGATGCACTCCTTTCCCCTTGTTGCTAGTATTCTCCATAGATGGATCTTGGTGAGCGTAGGAAAATTTTAAAATTCTGTTACGATCTCCAACAAATACCTGGCAGGTTCTTCAGGGATCTCACTGGAGCTATGATCCTATGATGGTTCCTTCCCTTTGGGTGTCCACCACTCGCGCCGATACCCGTCGGGCGCTACGGTTCTAGCTGTACTGGCGATATGTATGATAGTATTCGAGGTGTATTAGTGATAATATTCGACGATGTACGGACGCATGGAGATGATGTAGTTTTGCTTATAATTGAATGCATCCTAATTTGAATACTACTTTATTTTGTGATTTGATTTTTCTTATTGAATGCTCAAATTGGAAAACTACTCCTACTTTGAATGCTAAAATTGGAGAGCACTATGCAAGGCGTATGCATATGATTAGTTGATAGTTTATAGGGTTTTTGTTTTCGCAGAAATCTAGGAGCCCCCCTCCATCATCCCGGCCGTCGTCCCCGTCACCGACCCCCTCTGACCTCGAGGTGAGACCATCCACAAACCGGTTTTAGAAAGATAATTAAACGATATTTCGGGTTGACTTTAAGTCTATTGAGTCTCCATCATATATGAGAGGACGAAGAATCCCGACTGTTGTCGTGGGGGTAGCTTCTCCTTCGTTCCCGTGTGCTAGACAATTTGGTGTAATGCACTCGGGAACGGAAGGAAGGAGCTACCATCACCGACGGTCGCAAATGTCTGAGAGGAATCAGTGAGGGAGAGTTCCACCATATATATATGAGAGGACGAAGAATCTCGACTGTTGTCGTGGGGGTCGCTTCTCCTTCGTTCCCGTGTGCTAGACATTTTGGTGTAATGCACTCGGGGAAAAATGGAGGAGCGACCATCACCAATGGTCGAATGTATACACCACGTGAGCTGAGAGTTTTCAAGAAAAGACTCGACAAACCGATAGTCAACCCGTGATGAATAATAATGATCTAACTTAGGTTTTTTAGTACATATATTTAATTGTAGACGTTTAATATTTGAATTATGAACATAGGAAATGTCGTACTCGGACGACGAAAGTCTCCCGTGGGAGTGCGACTGGTGCCACGACGACCGAGGTCTGTGCGACAGGCCTCACCTGGACGAAAATCGGCGCTTCAGTATTAAGCTGGAGGAGACCTTCGATGTTGAAATGGTACGCAACGACGACAAGTGTTATTTTTTCGTAATTAAGCACGACTTCAACTATTTCAACGTGTACTTTTCATCTTTTACAATTTGACTAGCTTATCCCATGCCATGCAAGACGCTACATCTTGGAGAGGATGGGTTTTGAAGACCATGAAAGTATGGAAACAAAGAAAATTCACCTAAGGACCCATCATGATATAGATTTTGAAGTAAATCTGTATAATTCTGAGAGCGTAACCCATTTTGGTTGCAAAAATTGGGAAGCATTTTGCAAGATGTATGGTTTTGACGAGGGTATGCTTGTCACCATGGATCTTGGTGATCCTGACATCGTGCAAGACAATATGGACATTTGGGTCCTTGTTGATACGCCTCCAATTCTACCGCTATGTGTTTCTCAAACATAGTTATTAGCTAATTTATATTGTTCATTTCAAAATAGTTGACAGCTTATTTTCATTGACAGCTTATTTTGATTGTTCAAACAATGTGCGGAACATGGTAGACAGAACCTACTACACCGATGGCTCTGAGTTAACTTATAAGGAGAAAACTCATCTGGTCGGATTTTGTACTGATCTTGAAAATTACAATATCTATTGTAAAACTCCTCCACATTATGGTCAATACGTGCCACTAGTGCACATGTTGAACTACGGTAACTACTATGGAGATACCCTTGTAAGATTTCTTACTATTACGACATCCGTGCATCTTTTGTATACTTCTAAAACTAGTACATCATTGCTAACTATGAAGTTATTACTATGTTTTTCAACAGATAATCCCAGAGGATTGTGTGCCTCATTTGATGTACCAGAATGGTAGCCTTGATGTTTTGAACATACAACCAGGTCATCCTACGAATCTCAACTGTCCATACCGGATTTCTAAAAAAAGTGGAGACATGAAAATCGAAGAATGGGAAAAACGTATGGACTGTCGCAAGGAGGTTCTTGGAAGCAAAAGGAAGCGAAGCGCAAAAATTGGAGACAGGATGATCTCCATTCTCCATAATGGAGAGTCGGGGTCTATATTGTTTTATGCTATTTTACCTTAAAGAGGGTATTTAGGTCCTACCTAATACTGATGATCATGTGCTAAGAACAATTAAGTAGGGTTGGTTCGATGACTATGAGGATGAGGATCGTATGACTTGTTATTAATAATGAGTAGAAGTTGTATGATGATGATTAGTAGGACTTGTTATTATGATGATGCATGATGCGGGCATGAAGAGTTATTATATATCAGTGGGTGAAATGAACATGGATTGGAATGAAGTGAAGGCAACAAGCATGTGGTGCATGTCGAATGTAGTACTAATCCAAACTTGATCAAGTTAGGATTAATATTACTTTCGACATGCACCACATGTTGCCTTCACTTTAATCTAAGCCATGTTTAGGCATAGCAGTAGCGTTGGT
Organism: Aegilops tauschii subsp. strangulata; assembly: GCF_002575655.3. Classification (NCBI taxonomy): domain Eukaryota; kingdom Viridiplantae; phylum Streptophyta; class Magnoliopsida; order Poales; family Poaceae; genus Aegilops; species Aegilops tauschii. The sequence continues at coordinate 382,954,906 of NC_053039.3, read as the reverse complement.
AAATCAAGCACGGAAATAAGAGAGGACAGTTCTCTCTGTTAGCTAGCTTACACACCCTAAATTACCCCCTAAACCCTCCCCCTTTCAAAAAAAACAAAAACCCCAGCCACTGAAATGCTGACGCGTGGATGCCTTTTGGTCCTGGTTGGTGTCACCAACCGGGACCAAAGGCCCTCCTACCTGGGCTGGCCGCAGCGGCCACGTGGAGGCCCATCTGTCCCGGTTCGTGTAAGAACCGGGACTAAAGGGCTAGGGCATTAGTAACGACCCTTTAGTCCCGGTTCAACAACCGGGACAAAAGGCCCTTACCAACCGGGACAGATGACCCTTTTTCTACTAGCGCATGAATTGGAAACAAAACTTGAGACGAAGCATGGGGTCAATCTCCGGCTGCTGCTGCCTCGTCTCCGGCGGCTGCAGCTCCGGCTGTACGTGGAAGCAAACAATCATGTGAGCAAGACCTCAAAGATATATTTTCCAAGCTTGTTGACGGTATGTCGGCGGACAGGAAGGAAGCTAGGAGAGAAAGAGTAGACAAATTAACCTGCGTCGGCGTCGGCATCGGCGATCGGCGGGCCGAAGAACTGCATCACGCGTCTAGGAGGCGGCTCATCCAGAATGTCCTCGCGGAGGCCTCGCAGGGTGACCAGGACGCGGCGCAGGTTCTCGGAGGCGTCACGGGCGTGCTGAGCCGCCGTGCCGCACCTCTCGGCGGTCGTGACACATGCCTCGACGGCGGTGGCAGCCCCCTCGGGCTCCGATGACGTCGGCACGACGAGAAAACGAGCCAGATCCGGGTGAACACACTCCGCCTCCGAGCGCGCGCGGTTCAGCCTATGGAGCGCGTGCGTGACCTCCCTCTTCACGCGGTAGAGCCAACCCGGGTACCAGGCGTCGCGGTCCTCCTCCCAGCGCAGCGAGAAGGAGTGCATGACATGCCCAGGAGGCTCGGTGCGCAGGAGGAGGTCGATCCCGCGGCCGACGTTGACCAGAAGACCACAGCTGGGGCGCAGGGCGGCGCCCGGGCCCGGATCAGCGGCGGCGGCAGCGAGGGGCTCCTCGCGGCGAAGGTCGGCGACCCGGCCGCGGTCGAGGTCGAGGGCGACGTAGATGTCGCGGCGGAGGAGACACATGACCGTCGCGTAGGAGGCCCAATTGGGCTATGACGGCGAGGCGGTTCGCCTCCGCGGCGGCAATGTCGAGCTGCTGCGCCGCCTGCTCCAGCGTCTGGCGAGCCACCGCGGCGTCGGCGATGATCTAGGAGAGGATGGGGAGGAACTCGTACCAGGTGTGGTCGTCGCCGATCGCCGCCTCCATGGCCGCCTCCTTCGCCTCTCTCGCTCTCTCTCTCGCCGCCTCCATGGCTGGATCAGTGTAAGAACAAAGCAGATGATGTGGAGCAACCGAAGCCTTTTGTTTTGAACCAAGGCGCGGTTGGGGGAGGGCAGCGTGGGCGCCCAAAAGTATCTTTTACCGCAGTAGATAATCCTCTTTTGCTCGCGATGGGTGGTGGGTCCCGGTCTGTCAGCAAAGAAGTAATTATTTCTTTCTTAGTTTTTCTTAACGTACACGCGCACTCATACTTACAGACATATATTCATCACTATAATGCGTGCTCACACATCTTGTCCCTATGAGCAGGATTGGATCCCCCAGCGGGCCACCCCGGGCCCCCTCAGTATACTATAGCAATTGCTATAGTATTGTGCTACAGTGTACAAAGGAGTTAGGCCGCCTGCCCTGCCCCCTGACCCGTGGGGTTTCGCCATGCAAAAAGTAATGCCGGCGGTCCCAAGTGCCCCCCGATGGGCTGGGTGTGGCGTGAGGTCGCCGGGGCTATTTTTGCTCAAATCCGGCGAAAAATAAGAACTTGGGGGCATGAGTGGGACGTTTTTGGCCCGCCGGCGCCCAAAAAGTGGCTTGGCCTAGGGCCTAGATCTGCCACTGCCTTTGAGACCTTCAAGAAAACCGAGACGGCATATTCGTAGTTGATGGAACGTCTCTTCTCAGTAAACACACATGGTTTGTAGGCCTGAAATAAATTCAGAAAAATACGAGCATCAGTGTCAAGTCTAGTATTTGAACCCTCGTAGGCTAGGGAAACCGATGTCCTTCTAACCATTCAACTACAAGTTGGTTTGCTATTTCCCTTTTTAGTTGAAGAGAGAAGTTTGGACTTTGGACATGTTAATGTTATAGCATCTACAACAAATCCCATATATTACTCACATACATCCGCGCGGAAGACCCGGTAAGTGATCGGTCAAGAAATCATGATCCAGCCGCACCGCCCAAATTGTCCATATACGTTCGGGCTGACCGACACCTCTCATACCTAGCCCATATCTGGGGCGGATATGGGGAGGCCCAAACACGCCTAGCCACGTCTGTCACGCAGGCCCACGCTCGCCTAGCCCGACACCACAAGTATCTCCATCCTATCTACATTCAGACGAAACCCTAGCCACTTGCCACTCCAATCCACTTACAGTCTCTGCCGCTCCGTCCTCCCCCAGCTCCTCGCCAGCGATCTCCAGCCTCCTCTCACATGCCGGGCAGCAGATTCGACTCCGACAAGTCTAAATTTGCCGACTGGGAGATCGTCCCATGCAGAGACGAGCTGGAGCTGTCGTCTGCCTGGCTAGCCGACGCTCCCAGGAGGAATCATCCCAAATACACGATGACGTATGCTTTCGTCTGGGCAATCAAGGCCACTCCGACGGGGAGCCACTAGTGGGCCTTGTCCTTCGGCTGCGTTTAGTAAGTTCTTCTCTTCTTTGCGCCCACAGTTTTGGTTATAGGAATAGGGTTTCAAAGTATATATTGGGGGAAATAAAGGGAAATTTATGGATTAAGTTTAGGGTTTGGATTACAGTTGGGTTTTAAAAATTAAGAGTCCACAAAGCACTTCCATGCTCTGCCTAATTGGGTATGTAGGTTATGTGAAAAATATATTGTTTTAAACTACTTATACTAAAAAAGAATGCAGAGAAAATAATACGAGAACAATATGTGAGTTTTTCTCATGGGAAACACAATGATCGTGATTGGAAAACAAAGATGACATGCTAGAACGTGCGAGATGATACGTCTCCAACGTATCTATAATTTTTTATTGTTCCATGTTATTATATTATCTGTTTTGGATGTTTAATGGGCTTTATTATGCACTTTTATATTATTTTTGGGACTAACCTACTAACCGGAGGCCGAGTGCAAATTGCTGTTTTTTTGCCTATTTCAGTGTTTCACAGAAAAGGAATATCAAACGGAATTCAAACGGAATGAAACCTTCGCGAGGATCGTTTTTGGAACAAACGCAATCCAGGAGACTTGGAGTGGACGTCAAGGAAGCAACGAAGCGGCCACGAGGTAGGAGGGCGCGCCCAGGGGGTAGGCACGCCCCCACCCTCGTGGGCCCCTCGTGGCTCCACCGACCGACTTCCTTTGCCTATATATACTCGTATACCCTGAAAACATCCAGGAGCACCACGAAACACTTTTTTCACCGCCGCAACCTTCTGTACCTGTGAGATCCCATCTTTGGGCCTTTTCCGGCGCTCCACCGGAGGGGGAATCAATCACGGAGGGCTTCTACATCAACACCGTAGCTTCTCCGATGATGTGTGAGTAGTTAACCACGGACCTTCGGGTCCATAGTTATTAGCTAGATGACTTCTTCTCTCTCTTTGGATCTCAATACAAAGTTCTCCTTGATTCTCTTGGAGATCTATTCGATGTAATACTTTTTGCGGTGTGTTTGTCGAGATCCGATGAATTGTGGGTTTATGATCAAGATTATCTATGAACAATATTTGGTTCTTCTCTGAATTCTTATATGTATGATTTGATATCTTTGCAAGTCTCTTCGAATTATCAGTTTGGTTTGGCCTACTAGATTGAACTTTCTTGCAGTGAGAGAAGTGCTTAGCTTTGGGTTCAATCTTGCGGTGTCCTTTCCAAGTGACAGCAGGGGCAGCAAGGCACGTATTGTATTGTTGCCATCGAGGATAAAAAGATGGGGTTTATATCATATTGCTTGAGTTTATCCCTCTACATCATGTCATCTTGCTTAATGTGTTACTTTGTTCTTATGAACTTAATACTCTAGATACATGCTAGATAGCGGTCAATGTGTGGAGTAATAGTAGTGGATGCAGAATCGTTTCGGTCTACCTGTCACGGACGTGATGCCTATATACATGATCATGCCTAGATATTCTCATAACTATGCACTTTTTTATCAATTGCTCGACAGTAATTTGTTCACCCACCGTAGAATTTGCTATCTTGAGAGAAGCCACTAGTGAAACCTATGGCCCCCGGGTCTATTTTCCATCCTGTTAATCTCCCGCCAACGTGCTATTTCTGTCGCCGTTTATTTTGCAATCTTTATTTTTCAATCTATACAACAAAAATATTTATCTTATTATCTTTATCAGATCTCACTTTTGCAAGTGGCCGTGAAGGGATTGACAACCCCTTTATCACGTTGGTTGCAAGGTTCTTAATTGTTTGTGCAGGTACTAAAGATTTGCGTGTAGTCTCCTACTGGATTGATATCTTTGTTCTCAAAAACTGAGGGAAATACTTACGCTACTTTGCTGCATCACTCTTTCCTCTTCAAGGGAAAACCAACGCATGCTCAAGAGGTAGCACGAGACAACACGATACATGTGTTTAGGTGCTGGTCCAGAACCGATGGATTGAGTTTTTTTTTCCGAAAAGCATCACATCTATTACAAGCATTCACTGAAGCCACATAGCATCTCAAACATAATAAAAATTACATCAACATTCTGACACCACTGAATGACCACTACTGTCACCAGAACAAGCCGTTGGCGTGCCTTTGTCGCCGTTCCCCTACCGAAACCGGTTTGACCTTGTCAAATGACAGCCGAGAAGTCTTCGTGCACATGCCTTAAGGACCAGCACTCTGGACCCGCAGTCATCGCCGTTGCACCCAGGCATAGATCTGAAGTACCTGACAACAAATCTCGCCACATGAAGAGAAACCCTAACCTCATCGGCATGCTCTAAGAAGACGACATAAATCTACACTAGAGCTCTGCTGACTACGTCTAGACAGACGAACTCAAGGAGTATCAGAGCCAGAAGACAAACTTGAAGAAAAAACGCTGCTATCCGCCTGAATGCCGAACTAAAAACCCTAACGTAAACTACCAACAGGAGCGGAGGCACCGGGATTTCCTTCCCCGTCACCAGCCGCCGGAACGTCATGTAGAGGGGAGGTGAATCCATAGGTGCACCTATGACGTCTGGAGGGAAGAACTTGCCCTAGCCGTATAGGGTTAGAGAACAAAAATGATATATTACCACTAAATTGAGGTCCTAATACAGCATCATCATCGGCTATACTTGGCGCGATAAGGTATTTCAAATATGTTCTCAGATCCGACAAGATCACACTGTAGATTGTACCATATTTAACAAAAATATTACATTTTTTAGACAAAACCAAAAATATTACATGACTTCAAACGAGGGTATGTAGTGTTAGTTCGTCGTTGCGTTCGCTCGTTTGTTACATCGCAAAATTTACTCTACATGATTTCCAAGAAACTTCCACCGCACAATAAAAAATGTTCAAGGAATATAAAATTAGTTTGTGCAATTTTTTTAAAGAAATCTTTAGATCATTTAAAAATGTTCACACGTTTGAAAATATGTTTCATGATATTTCTTGAAATGTTCATGAAAATTTTCAAATTTGTTCGCGCAATTTTTCAAAAACAAATAACAACATTAAAAAATATGAAATTTTTAAAAATGTTCCCCTTTTGTAAAAATTATTTTACATGGTTTTTTTGAAATTCCACCACGCACTAAAAACTGTTCATGAAATATAAAATTTGTTTACCCAAATAAAAAATCAAGTAATTAAAAAACCCATATCATTTAAATGTGTACACGTTTGTAAATATGTTTCATGATATTTCTTGAAAGTGTCCGTGAACATTTAAATATTTGTTCGCATAATTTGTAAAAAGATGTTCATACCATTCAAAAAAATGTGACTTTGAAAGCATGTTCGCGTGTTTAAAAATATGCTCACACAAATTTTTTTATAAACATTATAATATATAAAAGATGTCCCTATCATTAAGAAAATGTTCAACCTGTGTATAAAACGTTAAATGTGTATACAAAAAGTAATCAACTAGTATATAGAACTGTAAAACCTGTATACAAAAAATGTTGTGGGTGTATTAAAAATTGGCATGTATTTGAAAATAGAAAAGAAAAAAGAAAAAAAGAAAAAAGAAAAAAGACAGAAAGAAGAAATGGGACGGATGAAGAGAAACACAGAAGAAAAGACACACGGTATCCTTTACAAAACCGGACGGAAGATGCCTAAACCAACCCCAAATGTAGCTTAAAAGGTTCCTAAAACCGTTGCCACACAGGTTGTTGGGCTGGTTCATGCTGTTCGGTGCAGTAGTGGGTGATTGCTATTATCTTCCGAAATCACTAATTAAGAGGCATCTTTGCTGATTCAAAAAAAAAAAGAGGCATCTTTGCTAAAAATAATAATTAAGAGCCATCTCTTTTGAAGGTCACTGTCGACAAGTGGCACAGTGTATGTCCGTCACACTACATCTGCGTCACTTGTCGCAACCTGAATGTTTTTCTTTCTTTTTATATATTTATTTTTTTCAAAATGGTTTATATCTTGGACCGCGCGTCCAAATAAAGAACCATTTACATCGTTGGATTTCTTGAGTCGAGATCTTTAATACTAGATCCATTGGTAATAGGTTTCGATGAACTTTCTTTCATAAAAAACCCAAAAGACCAGGAATGAAAAACAAGTCTGAAAAAATGAAACAAAAAACCCAAAGATAAAAACACGAAAAAGACCGCAAAAAATTACCCGAAAGCACAATTCTGACAGGATTGCTTCTCCTTTTTTTCTGGGAAGCACAACTATATTTTTCCTTTTCGAGAAGCACAATCGTGCTTCTTGTGGAAGCACAATCGTGCTTCTACTTATTTCGGGAAGCACAACTATATTTTTCTCTTTCGTAAAGCATAGGTTGTGGTTTTAATAGAAGCACATGCTATTCCCTTTTGAACAGTGTCTATTTTTATGAAGCACAACTGTGTTTTTGTCCTCTTTTCCGAAAGCGCATATGTGGTTCACGAAAGAAAAAAAAACACCACTTCCAAAAAATATACACCCTCTGTAAAGAAATATGAATGCCTTTAGATAACTATGTTAGTGCGCTAAACGCTTTTATATTTCTTTATGGAGGGAGCATATTTCTTAAAAAATTCTGCCAAAGTCTAGAAAGACAAAAAAACCCAAAAACACGTGCAAAAAAAAGCTGAATCCCATTGGTGGTGCGCCCAACGCGTGACAAGTGACGACGGATGGGCACATCATGCGGTGCCCCCGCATGTCTGGTGCCATTGTTTGCCTTGTATTCGGCTGCCGTTTTGGTTGCATTTTGAAATCTAGCAATTCTTTTAGGGGATCCAAGTTTGTTCATTCATAAGCCACAGAAAGTGGAATACATCTCGGATCATGGGGTTGCCCAAGCCACACGTGACGCCCCTGACCTAAAAAACGAGCAAACTTGGCTATGCTATGAGCATCGCTATTCGAGTCTCGACTTTGAAAAACGAAATTACAAGTAAACATGGTAGCTCTATGAAGTATCTCTGAAACAATGTTTCCATATTTTCCACGATTGAATTGTGGATATCCATGACCACCTGCTTCGCATCAGATGCCAAAATAAAATTTTGAACAAGCAGGTCTTCAGCCAACGCTATTCCCTCCCTACATGCAATAGCTTCCAACGTCGCCGGGTCTTGGAGTCCCCGTACGACTAGAGCCGAGCTACCCATATAGTTGCCTTGGTCATCTCGACAAACTGCAGCTGTGACACCTTCCCTGGCTGAAACCCTGGCGTCAACATGGATTTTGGCGTATCTTGTTGGTGGTGCCTTCTGTCTTCTATTGCCCCTGGACTCTGCTGCAACGCCTGTACTCGGTGACGACCTCGGTTCCCTCAGGATCTCTAGATCTCTAATATATCTATCAATAAACATATGTGTTGCTTGAGGGCTTTGAAATATTCCTTCATGAATAGCTTTCCTCCTAGAGGACCAAATTGCCCAGAGTGTAACAGCCACCTTAATGAATTGCATGTGAGGTAAAGCATCCATCAGTGCAACGAGCCAGTGACGAGCATCTGGTTCCGTTGTTGCAATGAGGTGCTGAGCGATGTCATCATCCACCAGCGCCCACGTACACCGAGCAACAGTACACTCCAGCAATGAGTGTCTCCAAGAATCTGTTCCTCCACATAATCCGCATGCATCCAAATTTGTCATATGGCGGTGAGCTCTAACATCTTCTGTTGGAACTGAGTGCTTGGACAACCTCCACAAAAACATCCGGATCTTGCCCGATACTTGTGTTTTCCACAACATCTTCCAAGGTTTCTCTTCGGTGTTTATACTTGAGGATCCGGCCGATTCCTCCAGCCACGCGTCCATTCTCAATTTCGTTGCCACAAGCATTTTATAGGCTGATTTTACTGTGAATACTCCGCTCCTCTCAAAATGCCAGCCCCAATAGTCCTCCACATTCCTTGTGCACAAAGGTATGCCCATGATGGCCGGAATATCCATCGGCATGAACACCTCATGCAGCCTCTGAAAATTCCACGTTGCCGAGGTAGCATCTATTAGTTCAGACACCATCACCGGGGGGTTTGGAACCCTACTACCATAAGATCTCAGCATCTCGTCCCGAGGTATCCAGTTATCGACCCATATATTAGTTGTTGTTCCATTACCAATTCGCCTGAGCAAGCCCTGTTACAAAACATCTCTTCCTTCAATGATGGCTCTCCATATCTGGCTAGGGTGGTTGCCGAGGGTAGCCTGCAAAACTGATGAGTTTGGATGATAAACACTCCTTACCACACGGGCGCTCAATGACTCTGGATCTTGCAACATGCGCCATGCTTGCCTCGCTAACATAGCCAAATTGAACAGTTCGAAATCTTTGAAGCCCAAGCCGCCCATGCCTTTTGGTTTTGTCATTTCCTTCCACGAGACCCAATGTGGTTTACAATGACCATCTTTACTGCCCCACCAAATTTCTGAATTAACATATTGAGATGCTCGCAAAGCCCTATAGACAATTTAAAACAAGACATAGAGAAAACTGGTACTGCCTGAGCTACTGCTTTGACCAGAACTTCCTTCCCAGCAGATGACATTGTTTTCTCTATCCAACCCTGTATCTTGTTCCACAATTTGTCCTTCAAGTATTTAAAGGCCCCGTTCTTTGATGTCCCAATATCAGATGGCATGTCCAAGTATTTCTCTGAAACTCCTAGTTTTCTGGTTAGCAGCCTCATGGCTGACTGCCCAGTGAACACATTTGTTTAAATAAAGCTTAGAAGTTTTATGCAAAAGAAAAGTATTTCTCGTCGAGGGTTTCACTTGGCACGTTAAGGATTCCTTTAATTTCATGTCTTACCGACTCTGGAACTCCCTTACTAAAAAAGATTGAAGACTTATCATAATTGATGCGCTGACCAGTTGCATTACAATATATATCCAACAGCTGGTGCACCTCCTTGAAATCTAGCAAATGGGATCCGAAATGTTTGATAGGCTGTACGTGTTGTTTTCCCCGGATCTCTCGAAGCCCATGGGCCTACGCAATACAAATCCACCAATGCAATATCCGTTGTCCAGCGTACGCGTCCTGAAAGTTCTGGAACTTGTTCTGAAAGCCAAAAACAAAAACCTAAAGATGGAAAAAGATAGTTCTGGAACCCCAAAACATTCTCTAGAAACCACTCCATCCTTCCCATGATCCTTCTGTCTCCGCCATATCTCTGCTCCCCCTGTATATAAAACGCACAGGGCACCATTGCGTTCTACAGTCGCGCTCATTTCTCATCAAACAACTAATCAATCCAAGTCCAAGGCAAATCAAATCTCCGGCGAGAATGCTGCAGGCGGTGGTCTCCAACCCGCAACCCGTCGCCGCGTCCCTGGGGGCTCCTTGCCGCCCCGGGCGAGGCTCGGTGAGGGTCCGGTCCACCAGGAACGGATCCGCCGATAACCTTGACCATCTGCGGAGGCCCCCGACGGCGACGGCTAGACAGCCGCGGCAGGGGAACGGGAGTCCTGCTCCGAGGAGGAGGGTCATCCAGACCACGCCATTCGGTAAGAGCTCCCGGAGTGCCACGCCATGCATTTCTTGATGATTTTTCGGCGACAGTCTGGAGTCTGGACGAATGGCTTAATCATGTTCTTGGTAATTGAATTCTTGGATGGCAGGGCTATGGGACAGCTTCCCGGACGCGCGAACCCTGGACCAGATGATGCGCACCATGGAGCGCATCATGGACGAAGCCGATGACGACGACGGCCGTCGCCCTTTCGTGGTGCCGGCCGCGCCCACGGCACGGCGCGCGGACGACACGGCCGCTGGCTACCGACGGGGGCGGACGCCGTGGGAGATCAAGGAGCGGGCGGGGGACTACCTGGTGCGGTTCGACATGCCGGGCATGACGAGGGAGGACGTGCGCGTGAGCGTGCAGGACCGGACGCTGGTGGTGGTCGCCGAGAAGGCGGCGAAGCAAGGTGAGGCGGACGGAGAGAAGGATAAGGATAACGAGGAGGAGGAGGAAGAGGAGGCGTGGCCGGCGGCGAGCTACGGGCGGTACAGGACGCGGGTGGAGCTGCCGGAGAACGTGGAGGTGGAGAGGATCGCGGCGGAGGCGAGGGACGGCGTGCTCTACCTCAACATCCCCAAGGTGTCGCCGTCCGGGGGCAAAGTCTTGAGCATCCAGGTGCAGTGATGGATATGGATAAGGCTAGCCGGTAGCTCAGAATGTATTTTGAGTTTTGGACTCGAGCCAGTGAAGAACGGACTGACATTACTTCCGTTCAGATTGTCGAGTCTCCACAATTTATATACCGGCAAAATGATTAGTTGGATATCTTTCCCTGTCGTTGGTCCGCATCCTCTCCCACATAATCCCTCCTGCACGTACCAAGAAGAACATACGCAAAGACAACAAAACCGTGAATTCCATTGGATGTGTTTTTTTAGAGATGCATCCTCGTTGCAACATATTTTTAACGTTGTTGCATACTGAGGTGGATTGAAAAGGCGGCGGCTGCAAATCAACCGGATGATTTCACGATCGCAGCAACGCCACGCAGAGCACGGCGAAGCTCCATTGCAGCTTTCATGGTGCATCATGCAGCGCTACAAATGCTGCAAGCCTGCAATCTCACATGGTGCAGTGTGCAGCATCGACGACTTCCGGCGAAACTTCATTTGCAGCATGTGGGTTAGAAATATTGGGCCGTAGAAATTTTAAAATTCTCTACACCACGGCGTCAGGATTCTCTACACCATACTTACACCATACTTTGTGAGGCGTGAGGGGCGCCAAGGTTCTCTACACCATACTTAATGTGGTGTGAAGGAGAGCCTGGCTCGGACCGGGGAAGCGTGCGCGTGAATGCCCCTGACTATCGACACCCTCACATGTCTTTCCGTTGAAAACTCTAAAGTCAATTTCGGCCCATCGATACACATCTATCCGGATTCATCGAGATACACTTTCAGATACACTTGATAGAGCCACTGTCAAAACCCTAGCAACTCGGTCTCATCGAGATGACACTCAGTCTCATCAAAGTGTGCTTGCCAACCTTCTCTAACCTATTGATTTCATCTCGGAACTTCCGAATGGTTTTGACCGGTGTCACTGAAGTGTGAAAAGTGCTTAGGTCATCACCTATCGGTCCCTCTGGATGTTTCACCTGATATGATCGAAAAGTGTAAAGTTCGAACATTTTACACTAGTCGGTCTTACCTGATTTCACCCCGGTCCCAAAGAGTTGTGCATAAATGTGTGAAAAGGTTAGATTTTTGATGCTGTCTATATATATCCCACCTATTCCACCAACTCCCAGAGAGAGCAATCAGGATGAAACTACCACTTTTCATATCCATTTTTTGAGAGAGAACCATCTATACCTATGTTGAAATCAAGGGGATTCTGCTCCAACCTTTGATTCTTGGTTTCTAGCCCCTCAAATTGCTTTCCACTTCAATCCTTCTACTACCGTGTCAAATATGTGAGAGAGTGATTGTGTGTTGAGGAGACTATCTTTTGAAGCACAATAGCAAGGAGTTCATCATCAACAACAACATATATTATCTTTTGAAGAGTGGTGTCTTCTAAATTGGTTAGGTGTTATTTGGGAGCTTTCAAATCTTGTGGAGTTGAACCAAGGAGTTTATAAGCGCAAGAAGATCACCGACTTCATCAAGATTTACCCCGAGTAAGGCTAGTCCTTCGTGGATGAAAGTCATGACGGCATAGGATGGCTGCTTCTTCGTGGACCATTTATGGTTGGATCCCTCCATGGACTCGCGCAACCATTACTCTTTGTGGATTGAAATCTCCATCTACGTGGACGTATGATAACACCACCTATCGGAACCACGCCACATCGTGTCTTCATTGCGTTTGATTTTCTCCGATCCACCCTTTATGTTCATATGCAAAGTCTTACTTTCCGTTGCCTACTATCTAGACTTGCATGTGTAGGGTGTTGCTTGAGTTGTGACTTGTGAGAATTGGTAAAACTCATCAAGAACTAAAATTATAAAAAGTTGTGTTTTTTATTTTGTCATGTAATCTAATCATCCTCTCTAGATCGACTTGCGATCCTACAACAAGCCTGACATGAAATGGGGAAAATATGAATCTAGATAGATAGAAGATGAACCTTGATTCACAAAAAATGTGCTTAGGGTTCAAACCCTATACTAATCCCCCAAAAAACTATCACTGCCTACCAAAAAATAAGCCCCACTCCTACACACTACCGAATCTAGGAACACAAAATTACCATCCCATGAAACTCTGTGTTCGATTAAGGCAAAAAACACTGGATCAAAATCAACCCCCTATTAGAAAAATCCTACCATCCCACTGAATCTCTAGAGAGGGTGATTTTGGTCTGACGTCATGCCAGCGGGCGGCGGGTGAGCAATGCTACATCAACAGAACATAACAGGTGTGTTTTTGAGTTAGCAAACTACGATTGGACCAAAGGGGAGAGAGGGGCCTCACCCTCCTGAAAATCGAGGGGGGGAGCAAGTCTAATTTGTTGGAAGAGTCCGTTGAAATCCCGTAACAAACCCGTCGATGTAGCATTTTCGGTATCACCTGCCTGTTTACGGACCCTGATAGCATCGCTTGCCTCCTGGCCTGGGATAAGAGCATCTCCAACAGTGGCTGCAAAAAAGGGCGCGCGCGGTAAAATGCGATTTTAGCGCACGCGGGGCGGTTTCGCGCGCTTCAGCGGCGGCGGGAAAAGATTGCGCGCGCGAAAAAGCGGCCGGGCACGTGTTAGTTTTGGCGCGCAGCGTCAGGCGCGCCTATAAAATGCAGCGCTCGCCACGCGCCCTCCCATCGCTCTCCACCTCGCTACGCGCCCTCTGCCGCTCTCTCCCCGCTCCCTCCGCCGCTTTCTCGCCTCGCCGCCGACGCACCACCACCGCGCCACCATGCCGCCGCGCCGCCAGGGAGTTTCGGGCTACCGCGGCGTCCGCGCGCGCCCCTCCAGCACCTTCTCCGCCGAGATTCGGTCCGGCAACGTGCGCCTCGGCCTCGGCACCTTCGACACCGCCCACGAGGCCACCCTCGCGTACGCGGCGGCGTGGCGCCTCCGACGGTCCCGTAGGTACATGAACTTCCCGGAGGTGCCGACGCGGGAGCTGGCACCTCCCCCGCGGCTTATCACCGACGAGGATCGTCGCGAGAACCGGAGGCGGGAGCGTCGTCTCAGCCTCGCCTAGATGAACAAGGAACCCATGGCGCTGTGGCGCCAACGCTTCCCGCAGGACGTCATCAACGAGCAACAGTTCTTCGCGCAAAAGGAGGGTGGAGGGGGGGAGAGGAGGGCAGAGCGAGCCGTCTATCGCGAGGACCGGCGTACGCGGAAGGCGGCCGCTCAATTCAACATCGAGCTAGGAGCAGCGTCGTCCTGGGACTCCGAAGACGATCGGTACCTTGAGGCCTTTCATTCAGACATCGGAGGAGGACATCACTGAGGCGGAGTTCGAGGCGGAGGAGGACGACGAGGTGTAATTTTTTTATTTGTCGTTTTGTCTATCGTAGGGGAAGGCTATGAACTATCTATGCACTATCTATGTATCATTTTTTATCTATTCTTTTTAATCTTTCTATGTACTATCTATCTATTGTTTTTATCTATGGCTTTATCTATCTATGCCTATAGAGTCGAAGCCAAATGTGTATCGAGTCGTAGTAGAAAAGGGAACAAATATAGCGCGTCTGCTGGAGTGGCTCGCGTATCTATATTTTACGGCGGCTGCTGGAGCCAGCGCTCCGCGGCACGCAAAAACTCATGATTCCGGAAACGCTTTTATAGCGCACCGCGCATTTGGAGATGCTCTAACTGACAAGTCTAGACTTTTCTGCGAAGAAGCAAGAAGCCTATTTTCAGGAACGCTGCCGGCCGGCCGGCAAAACCAACCGTCCGAGAATGGCCGCCCCCGCCGCCGCCGCCGGAAGCAGCCTCTACAGCAAGACCCTCCTCAAGAGTGAGCAGCTCTACCAGGTAAATCAAATCCTCCCTCTTGATTCCATCCAGATCAAATCACCACGCGCCCGCAACTTCCTCGATCCATTTCCTCACAGCCGTCACATGACCACCGATTCCCCCAACGTCTTCTCTGCCGCAGTACATACTGGAGTCCACGGTGTTCCCGCGCGAGCCCGACTGCCTCCGGGAGCTGCGCGTCGCCACCGCGACCCACCCCATGTAAGGATCCCGTCCGACTCCTAGGATTCCGATCTCCGGCGGCGGTTTCTATGTCGTCGTTGCTCGAGTAGTTCTTGTACGGTTGGTGTTTGACGTTTTGCCCGTACGGGCGTCGTGAGACGCGCCACGTGCAGGGCCCGCATGGCGGCGTCGCCGGACCAGGTGCAGCTGTTCGGCCTGCTGATCGAGATGCTCGGCGCCAGGAACGCCATCGAGGTCGGCGTGTTCACCGGGTACTCGCTGCTCGCCACCGCGCTCGCCCTCCCCGACGACGGCAAGGTCAGAGCTCCGCCGTTCGCTGGCTTCCTCCTGGTGTGTGCGCGCACGGCCAGACCATTGTCTTTGACCTGTGTTACTATGTCGTTGATGACAGGTCGTGGCCATTGACCTTAGCCGCGAGAGCTACGACGAGATAGGGGCGCCGGTGGTGGAGAAGGCCGGGATGGCGCACAAGGTCGACTTCCGCGTCGGGCTCGCGCTGCCGGTGCTGGATCAGCTGGTCGCCGAGGTACGTGCGCCGCGCGTCCCCCTGCCTCCGTCCGTGCTCGCGCCCCTGTGTTGCATGCAGCAGCGAGATGACCGTGAGTTCATGGCATGGCCGTTGCAGGATGGCAACCTGGGCAAGTTTGACTTCGCGTTCGTGGACGCGGACAAGGCCAACTTCCACCACTACCACGAGCGGCTGCTGCGGCTGGTCAGGGTCGGGGGCCTCATCGCCTACGACAACACGCTGTGGGGCGGCTCCGTGGCCGCGCCGGACGACGAGGCGCTGTCGGAGCGCGACCGGGAGCTCGCAGGGATCGCCAGGGCGTTTAACGCGGCGCTCACCGCCGACCGCCGCGTGCAGGTGTGCCAGCTCGCCATCTCCGACGGGATCATGCTGTGCCGCCGCGTCGCGTGATCGATCGGCACGTGTGTGGTCGATGTTGATGTTGGTGCTCCGTTGGAGTCGATCGGCACGTACTGGATTGGTCTGAATAAGAATAAGCACTGTTGCAATAGTGCTGAGCATGAGCTGTGGATAACGGGTTAGGGTGGAATAAATTGCAAAAAACCATCATAATTGGGGATCCTAATTTAAAAAACCATCATCTTTCGTTTTCTTTTTCTTCAAAAACCCGTCGCAATTGTGCTGACAGTTTTCAGAAAACACCGATTGATCAATTAGAGTGGTTTCAGTGAAAACCTAACGCCTGGAGCACGTGTAAGTGATGACGTGGCAAGAAAAGTCAACAACGCTTGCATAGACTGTTAAGTTGATATAGGCCCACTTGTCAGCATCTCGCGCCTCTCTTCATCCCTTCTCTGACATTCCGTCGAACAACTGACGAGCTCGCCGAAGATCTCGTTGCCGGCACCTTCGCTCACCCATGGCCGCTACTGTGATGGATGATGTAGACCGGCGACGTTGTGGAGGAGCTCCACACCGGAGTCGGTAGCGCCGAGGTCCTGGTTCCAACTCGGACGAGAAGTAGCACAGGTGCCCATCCTGTCGCGAGGTGCTCCTCGCCGCCTTCCACCCTGCCGCCTCCGTCGACACTCAATGGTTGTTGTCCCGCACGGCGGTCCGCACACACGGCCAAACTCCTATCACCTCTCCCTGCTGGCCGAGGCCTGGCAGCCACAACGGTTCCCGTCCCCCCCCCATTCCCCTTCACAAGCTAGCTAGCCACCTCTGCAGTCCTGGTGCTCCCCGATGGAGGCAGGGAAGGCTCGGCGGCTGGAGGCAGGGGCGCTGCAAGGCAGGCTCGCTGGCGGGCGCAAGGCGACGACGGGTACAAGGCAGGTTCGCTAGCGAGTGCACGGCGGCGCTATAAGGTAGGCTCGTTGGCAGGCGCGGGGTGGCGCAAGTGCACTACGGCGTGGCGGCTGTGATTTGGACTGATGATTTGTTTTTGATGAAACTTGAGCCGGTTAAACCTTAGCATCGTGAGTACTCCCTCCGTTTAGAAATAGATGACTCAACTTTGTACCAATTTTAGTGCAAAGTTAGTATAAAATTGAGTCATCTATTTTGGAACGGAGGGAGTACGTGCGTGACGGGCGCAGTTCATACATGTGGTGTGCTTGCAACAACATCGGGAAAATATGATGGCAGCATAAGCTTTATTCTCACCAGAAAGAAAAGTACGAGGAAAAATTGGCTAGTCAGAACAGAGGCATCGAGAAATAAGAATGACAGCGATCCTCCCGGCTCCTCAGCGATTTGGGCTTTCTGGCCGTTGGATCGAAGTGCTTGATGCGATCTGGGCCTCGGATCAAGCCGCTGGAAGACCTACGCCGTCGGATCAGATCCTGGTACTGTAGGAATGAATAGTTTCACCTCGACCGTGCCACCGCACGTAAATAGCTTGCCCCGCCGAGGGCATTTTCGTCATTTCATGCTTACGCATATAAATTGCGTCCGCTCCCGTGTAGATGACCTAGCCGCCTCTTCCCCGCACCCGCGCCCTCAACCCCCGTCCTCCCGCATCCCAGCCCCGCTCGCCCCAGCCCTCTCCCCGACCTCTCCCTCCACCAGACCTTGCAGCCCCGCCCACTTCGCCACCACCAACGCCCCGCAGACCTCGCCGCCGCCGACGCCCCTCAGACCGCGCCGCCGTGGACCTCTCTCCTCGTCTCCCTCGCACCACGCCGCCCGCAGCCTCGACCTCTCGTCATCAGAAGGGAAGGGAAGGGAAGAGAAGAGGGAGAGTGAGCAGGTCAGGCGGCAGCCAAGGTGCTCGCAGATTCACCGGCGATGTCGTCCGACCTTGGCCTCCGAGTGCTTGTGCTCTGCCTGCTCCGCGCCAACGCAATGGCCTGCTCGGGATGACGCCCTCCCCCCTGCTCCAACCCTAACCCCCTCCCCTCATGTTGCTGCTGCTTTTGGTTACGCAGGTGCACGGACGCGTCCCTGCTCCTCTGGTGGACAAGGTCGGTTCCGATCTGGATGAGTAGCAATTGCTGTAGGTGGACGAGGCACGAGCCCTCATGGCTCCTCCCTCCTCCTACCCCCCACCCCCCTGAACCTGGTGAGCTCCACCCCCTCTTCCTACCCCTGCACATCTATCTTATCTAGCCAATTCCCTGATTTAGCTAGGTTCCAAAGAAGAGATTTTTCTTTGTCTTTCTTGTTTTGTTTTTACCTTGCTGCCAAGGAAGGCCTTGGATCGAGCTAATTATTTACAGAGTACATGTTTGTTGCCTTGCTTGGCTTGTTGGCTAGGGTTGGGATCTTTCTCTAGGATTGTAGTGAGCTTTCAGGAAGAGGTGAATGCAGCAGGACATGTGCCTTTTGGATTGGTCCACTTGGCTCGCGTCTGTTTAGTCTTGTGTTTTTACTTGGCACCTTCATGTTTGCTTGCTGGAAAATGATGTTCTTTGTCGAGTGACATGTGAAAAAACAAAGGGTTCGGTTTGTTTTGTGTTGGATTGATGCTTCTGAAAGAGAATAGGAAGAATGGCATGTTCATTGGCCTCTGTTGTTTGGTTTGGTCTGCCTAGGTTATTATGATTTGGTCTCCCTAGCCATTGATGAATGCATTAAGCGAACATTTATTATACTATCTATACAGTTTAATCTGATGCACTTTCTTAGGCAATCAGACAATTCATATTTCGTCTAACATTCGTTCTGTTTATGTGTTCACAGAACATAGAAGACAAAACAGAGAAGAGAGACTACATGTTCTTGCAAGATGCAGTCATGCTGCTGACAGAAACAATTTTATCTCAAGGTGCAAGGTACAACACATCCCTGTAGAATACCACTACATTTTTTTCCTTTCATATTTTTTCATATATGAAGATACTATATGTCTTTTACCATTACATTTTTTCATTTCATCGTTTTTCACTTATGGTTCCCCTTCTACATGTTTGTCGTGGCTCGGTTATGTGGTGTCCTCTGTCTCACAGTCTGATGATAACCGATACATGTGAATTGCAAATTTGGTATTTTGTCAAATTATGGCATCATCCCCACTCCTTCAGCGGCAGTGGCCGTCTCACCTCGCTCCTCACAGAAACCTCCCGGTACTATGCCATGTCGCCAAACCACTCAAATGTAAATTCTCAAAATTAATACCTAACTTCTTGGGGAGGAGGACGCAGAGAAACATCTCATACGCTAAAACTGAAAGTGTTGATAGTCACGAAAAGACAACTAAACAACAAAAGATTAGAGTTCAGTTTCAATTATGTATCAAATTATTTATTTCATTGAGATGTCTGAGATTTAAATTAGAAGAAAATTTATTACCTTTGCCACGTGACTACGAAATCCCCTCGCTATTTTTTGATCTTGACAGCCTTTGAACCTGTTATATTATGTAACTTTGGAGAACATGCTGGACGTTTACTGTTGTTTGAGATATTAAGCTGTTCTATTTGAGATATATGGGTCGTTGGATAAGTAGGATCACTATACTAAGGTGATCATGTTGGAAGTATTTACTAGCTTTCCTCTGCTTTTTGTGCAGGTTGCGAAATTGTTGTTCAAAAACTTATCTAAAGGCCAACATGAATCATCAAGACTGTCAATTGAAACTGGACCATACCCTTTGCAGGTGAAGGTATGAATTTACAGTACATGACACATTTTTTGCTTTCAGCAAGATGAGGATAATGTGACTGTTCGTGTGCGTGCGTGCTATATGATACATTTTCGCTTTCATCAAGATGAGGATATTGTGACTGTTTGTGTGCGTGTGTGCTTGCTGGAGGTGTTAAATCAGCTAGATCTGCCTTGTGAACCGGGGCAGGGGCAACTTTAATCAGGCCTATATCCAGCAACCAGGTCAGACCTCACCTGCGCACATCACACAGATGGTTTATATTCCTTCTAAGCCTTGAAGGTGTGCCTACATCTGAGGAATTTCTTGGATCTGTTCAGGTCGCGATGGCTGACGATGAGCTCCAGGTTCATGGCTCGCCGGGTTCCGCTGGCTCCACTAACAACTGTTTGCGAGCACTTGCACAGGTGAGCTGAGATGCGTCACGTCCTCTCTTTGATTTATCTAGACAGCTACAAAAGTATGGTCAGTATGCAGTTACGGAGCGTGAACCAAATTAAAGAGGGAGCCAAATGAGAGCACGGCTTAGAAATAGCCAGGGCAATCCAGGGTCGAATCCAGGAAAACTTGACAATGGATTCAGTTACTATACAAATATGCACATTAAATTAATATAATGGGCTATTTTTCCATACCAAGCACACACACTCGAGGAGGCACTAGCAGCAGGCTACACACGAGTACATGAGCTAATCGATTTTTGGTCCCTTGTGTTGTGTCTTGGGGTGTGATCAGAGTGCCGGAAAATCAACAGAGTTTAGCAAGAGATAACAGAGTTTTGCAGTGTCTGCACTTTCAGAAGGGGGGATCATGGCCCTGTTTCGCCTCCACGAGGCTCCGCCAGTGTGAGTATGTGACTCAGCAATCTTTGTAATCAGAGGAGATACTCACGGATATAGACACTGCCATCCGTACAAAGAAACATACATGTGATCTAGGAATAGCAAATAAATAATGATATTTAGATCCATGCGTTGTGATGATTTAAACTCTATTTCTTTGATACTGTGTAGGTAGGTTTCTTTAGAAAGACCAAACACTATACGAATTTACTTTCTGTCTTTCCACAGTATATGATCGTATCAGTCTTGCCTTCCGAGCTACTCTTGCATACTCAATATCAACCTGATTAACCAGAGACTGAGCATATCTTCTTTATCACTATGATTGCTTTTATCAATGACTGCTTTTTCAAATTCCTCTCATGTATTGTGATCTCAATTGCTTTAAGCAGTTCCCCATGACCTTATGTTTTGTGTTCTCTGGTACTGTAGGAAATCTAGCGAGTGTTTAGGATCCCACACAGAACAGTTCTTGACAGCCTCCTAGCACACCTTGGGTTATCACCGGCTCAGTACAAGCGTGTTGTTCATGAGGAGGGCAAAATCCGTGTAACCGTCTTTTTCAACACCTCTACGATTGACCTTGGGGGACCAATCAGCGACACTTCTGTGCCAGGACTTTATTGCACAGACGATGAGGCTGCCGAGGATACCGTTGCGATAAAGGCTGTCAGATACATAGACGATATGACTAACACAGTTGTTAGAGATTTGAACCTTGCGTCGTCCAAATGACAGCAGCGCCGTGCCGAACGCTTGCTGCAGCAGTTAGAGGAGTCAAAGACCAATAACATGAGGCTTGCTAGAGGTTGGCTTACATGCATTACTTTTTTGTGCATGTTAGAATGCAGTTGCCATGGACTACTCTGTTGGAGATCTTCCTGATATAATGGAAGACACAAGTAGCCGCTTGGAAGGACACATGGAAAAAATGACGCGCTATTAGATGCGGCCTCTCCTAATTCATAACTATTGTGATTTCGCCTTGCTGTACATATACTGCACTTTCAAGAATGCTTGAGTACAGGAATCACTGTATTTTATATATCTCACAATTTGTTTGTATCAGGTTCGTGTGAGGCAGTCCCTGTGAAATACATCGACAAGGCAGATGAATTACGCCACTTGTTAGTATGTTTAGTGATTATGGCTCCGTGGTTGGCTTTCCTTACGTGTTCTCGCTTTTGGTATCGAACTTCGTTCAAATATAATGACTGTCTCTTTGTGGTCCTATGAATGCACCGGGCTTTGATCCTGTCTTATAATCTAATGTTGATCTTGAGATCCGTTGTGTTTTACTTATATCACAATCAAATATTTCTTTAATTTATTATCATTCTGTATAAGTGCAAATGCTATATTTGGGTTCTTTTGGCATATTGTTACATGCTTCATCAAAAGGTTGAGACCGGCACAATCGCGCCAAGGCGCGGTCCCGATCTAGTATATGTTGCACGTCGGCCAAATAAGAAAGGAACCGGTAGACTTGCTGATCAGAAGCACAATCATTGTTACCTAAGAGCATCTCCAGCCGTTGGCCCCCCAGGAGGCATAAAAATCGCCGCCTGGGGGCGAGCCGGTGGTAGAATCGGCGCTGGGGGCGGTTGGCCATCCAGCCGTCGCCCCCAGGCGCCGATATCGGCCCATTCGCGGCCGCTTTTCGGCCCAGATAAATAGAACAATGGCCCGATATCGGCGAGAACACATAAATAATTTTTTTATCACATACTTCATCACAGAAAATCAAATAATTCAACAAAATAGTGCAACAACAAATAGTTCAATACAAATTATATATAGTTCAACAAATAAAACTCATATGTCATCACACGTCGAGCTAGGCGTCGCCCTTGATCCTCCATAGGTGCTCCACCAGATCCTGCTGTAGTTGATGATGCACCTATGGGTCTCGGATCTCCTGACACATACTGAGGTAGGCAGTCCAGGTTGCCGGTATCTAGTGATCAACTTCGGCTAGAGGACCCTGCCTGTAGTATGGTTCAGTGTCAAACACTGGCTCTTCTTGCTCGCTCTCGATGATCATGTTGTGCAAGATGACACAGCAAGTCATGATCTCCCACATTTGATCTTTCGACCAGGTCTGAGCAGGGTACTGGACAACAGCAAATCGAGATTGGAGCACACCAAATGCCCGCTCGACATCCTTCCTGCAAGCCTCCTGCATCTTGGCAAAGTGGGACTTCTTGCCTCCTGGCACAGCGTTTGAGATAGTCTTCACAAATGTAGACCATCTCGGATAGATGCCATCAGCTAGGTAGTAACCCTTGTTGTAGTGCCACCCATTGACCTCGAAGTTCACCGGAGGAGAATGACCTTCAACAAGCTTGGCAAAGACAGGGGAGCACTGCAGCATGTTGATGTCATTGTGAGTTCTTGGCATATCAAAGAAGGAGTGCCAAATCCAGAGGTCCTGTGTGGCCACCGCCTCAAGTACCACACTGCAACCGCCTTTGGCGCCTTTGTACATCCCCTACCAAGCAAATGAGCAGTTTTTCCATTTCCAATGCATGCAGTCAATGCTTCCAAGCATCCCAGGAAATCCTCTTGTTGTATTCTGTGCTAGGATCCGAGCAGTGTCTTCCGCATTGGGTGTTCACAAGTATTGCGGTCCAAACACTGCCACCATTGCCCGACAGAACTTGTAGAAACACTCAATGGTGGTGGACTCGGCCATGCACCCATAGCCGTCGAGTGAATCACCGGGAGCTCCGTATGCAAGCATCCTCATCGTTGTCATGCACTTCTCGATCGAGGTGAATCCAAGTTTGCCGGTGCAATCCTTCTTGCACTTGAAGTAGCTGTTGAACTCCCGGATGGAATTCACAATCATGAGGAAAAGCTTTCGGCTCATCCGATAACGGCGCCGAAATGTTTTGTCGCCGTGCAGTGGAGCGTCGGCGAAGTAGTCGGAGTAGAGCATGCAGTAGCCTTCGAGACGATGCTGGTTCTTTGCTTTCATCCGCCCCGGTGCCGAGCCACCTCGTCGCGGCTTTTCATTGCTCGCCAACAGGCCGACGAGGGCGGCGAGGACCATGAGATGTTCTTCTTCCTGGAGGTCGGCCTCGGCTTCCTCCTCCAGCAGGCGGCGAGCGCTTCCTCGTCGTCCGAGTCCATTGCCGAGGCAGGCAAATCGCCGAACACCTTGCGGGTGCGGTGGGCGCGTACCCGCAGCTACACTGCCCCTCCGCGGCCGGAAACGCAGAAAAAATCGCCCAGCTGCTGGTGGAGGGGCTGCCTCGGCGAAACCTCTGCTCTTTTTCCAGCGGGGATGGGCTATCTAGCGGTGGCGGGCGGTGGGCGGCACCGGGATCAGCCGGTTGGCGGTCGAGCGCGCGGGGGGTGGGAGGCGAATCTGGAAGAAAGACTTGACTTTTCGCCTGACGGTGTGGGCCAGACGTGCTTTTCCCTTGCGCCGGAGCCACCGAACGCCCCCAGTGCGCCGGGTTCGGCCTGCGATCGCCGGGCCCAAAAACAGGCCTGCCGGCGGATTTCGGCGTCCTGAGGACGCGACTGGGGCGTTTTTTCGGCGCCAGTGCCAAAAAGTCGCCTGGGAGCCTGTTGGGGGCGCGGCTGGAGATGCTCTAACCTAAACAATACAACATGAATCTATGTTGCTAAACATGAAGCTCGCTAAGCTACATTAATATTGCAAGGCTTGGTGTTGTGTTGCATAATTAAATGCACCATACTTACTTGATAATCTGAATATTAGTACATGTCGAACCCCTGAAAATTCAATTCCAAAGTGCAAGTGTGTGCTACCTTGGTTCTTTGTTGTTTCTGCACATGCCTCGCTATCGTGCACCGCACTCTCTTCCCTTGGTCAATCTTGAATTTTACCATTTCATACTGGATTACTTGATTTACATAGATCTCGAGGAATCCAGCAGAGTGAACATGCAAGGATCCAGTAACTAACAGTTGCAAAATCTATGGTTGTCATGAATCTCTATTCCTAATGGAGCAATTGGTAGCTTGGTATTCCGGTTTTATTTTCGTCTGGTTTTATTTTCTCCCACCTCCCACCACCCTCTCCCACGGGTTTTCTTATCCATTGGTTTATTTTTTTCCTTCACTATTTTCTTTAAAAAATCAGCACTTTCCAAACATACAAAAGATCACAGATCTAACTTTCCTAAATTATTCAAATCGATCGATCTCTCTCGTTAATGCAATTTGCTTTAGGAAACAAATAATAGATTTTCGGGAAACAAATAAAGGATTTTAAGAAAATTAACAAGTAAACCATGACAAACAAATCTTACTGTGGAAGTGTTAGTTTTCTACCTTCACATCGATCGAGCGAGCGAAGCCCGTCGATCCCTCACCGGTGTGGAAAAAAAACCACGCACATCCCTCCCCAATCCCTAGCTCGTCTTCCCTTCTCCACCCGCAGCCGTAGCCGCCGCCGCCTGCCCGCAGCCCTCCTCCCCTTCCACCGCTCCGGCGCCTTGCTCCCCGGTGATTCTCGACCATCCCGCCGCAGGCTGGTTCTCCAGCTCCTCCTCCGTGTCATCCACGGCTGGATCGTAAACACATGCCCGTCAGCAGCCTCCCTCCACTCCGAGCCGTGGCACGCCCCTGGATTCTGTCCACCTCCTGTCTGAGATGACAAGGAGCACGTCGACTCCCTCGACCCGGCAATCCCCGTCCCCATCAGCGACGGCGTCAGGCCCATCCCAGGGCGCCACTCGCTCATCGTGGACACGCCCGAGCCCGCCAAGAAGTCCGCCGCGCCATGGAGGGGCTCCTGGGGGCCCGAGAACCATAATGGTGCCGGCGGTGCTGGGGTGTTCGCATCGCCCAAGGTGGTCAGGCCTATCGCGCTGAACTTCGAGGAGAGGACGCCCGTCAAGGAGTGGCCCTCGCCGGCCCGCAGCTCGGCGTCGGTTAGGAAGAGCACCACCGTCATGCCCATGCTAGTGACACGCAGCCGGATCTTAGTCGCCAACATGGGCGACCCTCTTCCTCCTCCGAACAAGATCCCAACAGCCTGTTCCCACCTGTATGTACTCTGCACACCAGAACTCAACATGTTATGTCTCACTGCTTCTGAAGATGAACTGAACTGAAGCTTAAACTGTATGTCCAGCCCACCAGGTCAGGTCGAAGATGACAATCTGATAGTGTTCACTACAGTTTGCAGATGGTGCCTTAGGTAGCTTAGCCGGAATATGTCCTTTTGTTTAATATACATGTTGGGAAACATAGTAATTTAAAAAAATTCCTACGCACACGCAAGATCATGGTGATGCATAGCAATGCGAGGGGAGAGTGTCGTCCACGTACCCTCGTAGAGCGTAAGCGGAAGCATTATGACAACGCGGTTGATGTAGTCGTACGTCTTCACGATCCGACCGATCCAAGTACCGAACGTACGACACCTTCGAGTTCAGCACACGTTCAGCTCGGTGACGTCCCACGAACTCACGATCCAGCAGAGCTTCGAGGGAGAGTTCCGTCAGCACGACGGCGTGATGACGGTGATGATGATGCTACCAACGCAGGGCTTCGCCTAGGCACCGCTGCGATATGACCGAGGTGGATTATGGTGGAGGGGGGCACCGCACACGGCTAAAAGATCAACTGATCAACTTGTGTGTCTATGGGGTGCCCCCTCCCCCGTATATAATGGAGTGGAGGAGGGGGAGGGGGCCGGCCTCCTGGGCGCGCCCCAAGGGGAGTCCTACTCCTACCGGGAGTAGGATTCCCCCCTTCCAAGTAGTAGGAGTAGGAGAGAAGGAAGGGGAAGAGAGAAGAGAAGAGAAGGAGGGGGCGCCGCCCCTCCCTTAGTCCAATTCGGACTAGGCCTTGGGGGGGGGGGCCTGCCCTAGGCAGCCCCTCTCTCTGGTACTCCGAACTACCTTCGGTTCATCAAAACACATAAACTCATATTACCGATCGTCACCGAATGTTAAGCGTGCGGACCCTACGGGTTCGAGAACAATGTAGACATGACCGAGACTCATCTCCGGTCAATAACCAATAGCGGAACCTGGATGCTCATATTGGCTCCTACATATTCTACGAAGATCTTTATCGGTCAAACCGCATAACAACATACGTTGTTCCCTTTTTCATCGGTATGTTACTTGCCCGAGATTCGATCGTCGGTATCTCAATACCTAGTTCAATCTCGTTACCGGCAAGTCTCTTTACTCGTTCCGTAATGCATCATCCCGCAACTAACTCATTAGTTGCATTGCTTGCAAGGCTTATAATGATGTGCATTACCGAGAGGGCCCAGAGATACCTCTCCGACAATCGGAGTGACAAATCCTAATCTTGATCTATGCCAACTCAACAAGTACCATCAGAGACACCTGTGGAGCACCTTTATAATCGCCCAGTTACGTTGTGACGTTTGGTAGCACACAAAGTGTTCCTCCGGTATTCGGGAGTTGCATAATCTCATAGTCATAGGAACATGTATAAGTCATGAAGAAAGCAATAGCATATACTAAACGATCAAATGCTAAGCTAACGGAATGGGTCAAGTCAATCACATCATTCTCTAATGATGTGATCTCGTTAATCAAATGACAACTCATGTCTATGGCTAGGAAACTTAACCATCTTTGATTCAACGAGCTAGTCAAGTAGAGGCATACTAGTGACACTCTGTTTGTCTATGTATTCACAATGTACTAAGTTTCCGGTTAATACAATTCTAGCATGAATAATAAACATTTATCATGATATAAGGAAATATAAATAACAACTTTATTATTGCCTCTAGGGCATATTTCCTTCACTCTCCCACTTGCACGAGAGTCAATAATCTAGATTACACAGTAATGATTCTAACACCCATGGAGTCTTGGTGTTGATCATGTTTTGCTCGTGAGAGAGGCTTAGTCAATGGGTCTGCAACATTCAGATCCGTATGTATCTTGCAGATCTCTATGTCTCCCTCCTTGACTTGGTCGCGGATGGAATTGAAGCGTCTCTTGATGTGCTTGGTTCTCTTGTGAAATCTGGATTCCTTTGCCAAGGCAATTGCACCAGTATTGTCACAAAAGATTTTCATTGGACCCGATGCACTAGGTATGACACCTAGATCGGATATGAACTCCTTCATCCAGACTCCTTCATTTGCTGCTTCCGAAGTAGCTATGTACTTCGCTTCACACGTAGATCCCGCCACGACGCTTTGCTTAGAACTGCACCAGCTGACAGCTCCACCGTTCAATATAAATACGTATCTGGTTTGTGACTTAGAGTCATCCGGATCAGTGTCAAAGCTTGCATCGACGTAACCATTTACGATGAGCTCTTTGTCACCTCCATAAACGAGAAACATATCCTTAGTCCTTTTCAGGTATTTCAGGATGTTCTTGACCGTTGTCCAGTGATCCACTCTTGGATTACTTTGGTACCTCCCTGCTAAGCTAATAGCAAGGCACACATTAGGTCTGGTACACATCATTGCATACATGATAGAGCCTATGGCTGAAGCATAGGGAACATCTTTCATTTTCTCTCTATCTTCTGCAGTGGTCGGGCATTGAGTCTGACTCCACTTCACACCTTGTAACAAAGGCAGGAACCCTTTCTTTGCTTGATCCATTTTGAACTTTTTCAAAACTTTATCAAGGTATGTGCTTTGTGAAAGTCCAATTAAGCGTCTTGATCTATCTATAGATCTTCATGCCCAATATATAAGCAGCTTCACCGAGGTCTTTCATTGAAAAACTCTTATTCAAGTATTCTTTTATGCTATCCAGAAATTCTATATCATTTCCAATCAACAATATGACATCCACATATAATATTAGAAATGCTACAGAGCTCCCACTCACTTTCTTGTAAATACAGGCTTCTCCAAAAGTCTGTATAAAACCATATGCTTTGATCACACTATCTAAACATTTATTCCAACTCCGAGATGCTTGCACCAGTCCATAGATGGATCGCTGGAGCCTGCATACTTTGTTAGCATCCTTTGGATCGATAAAACCTTCAGGTTGCATCATATACAACTCTTCTTCCAGAAATCCATTCACGAATGCAGTCTTTACATCCATTTGCCAAATTTCATAATCATAAAATGCAGCAATTGCTAACATGATTCGGACAAACTTAAGCATCGCTACGGGTGAGAAAGTCTCATCATAGTCAACTCCTTGAACTTGTCGAAAACCTTTCGCAACAAGTCGAGCTTTGTAGACAGTAACATTACCGTCAGCGTCAGTCTTCTTCTTGAAGATCCATTTATTCTCGATGGCTTGCCGATCATCGGGCAAGTCAACCAAAGTCCACACTTTGTTCTCATACATGGATCCCATCTCAGATTTCATGGCCTCAAGCCATTTTGCGGAATCTGGGCTCATCATCTCTTCCTCATAGTTCGTAGGTTCGTCATGGTCAAGTAACATGACCTCCAGAACAGGATTACCGTACCACTCTGGTGCGGATCTTACTCTGGTTGACCTACGAGGTTCGGTAGTAACTTGATCTGAAGTTACATGATCATCATCATTAGCTTCCTCACTAATTGGTGTAGGAGTCACATGAACAGTTTTCTGTGATGAACTACTTTCCAATAAGGGAGTAGGTACAGTTACCTCATCAACTTCTACTTTCCTCCCACTCACTTCTTTCGAGAGAAACTCCTTCTCTAGAAAGGATCCATTCTTAGCAACGAATGTCTTGCCTTCGGGTCTGTGATAGAAGGTGTACCCAACAGTCTCCTTTGGGTATCCTATGAAGACACATTTCTCCGATTTGGGTTCGAGCTTATCAGGTTGAAGCTTTTTCACATAAGCATCGCAACCCCAAACTTTAAGAAACGACAACTTTGGTTTCTTGCCAAACCACAGTTCATAAGGCGTTGTCTCAACGGATTTAGATGGTGCTCTATTTAACGTGAATGCAGCCGTCTCTAAAGCATAACCCCAAAACGATAGCGGTAAATTAGTAAGAGACATCATAGATCGCAGCATATCTAGTAAAGTACGATTACGACGTTCGGACACGCCATTACACTGTGGTGTTCCGGGTGGCGTGAGTTGCGAAACTATTCCGCATTGTTTCAAATGAAGACCAAACTCGTAACTCAAATATTCTCCTCCACAATCAGATCGCAGAAACTTTATTTTCTTGTTACGATGATTTTCCACTTCACTCTGAAATTCTTTGAACTTTTCAAATGTTTCAGACTTATGTTTCATTAAGTAGATATACCCATATCTGCTCAAATCATCTGTGAAGGTGAGAAAATAACGATACCCGCCGCAAGCCTCAACATTCATCGGACCACATACATCAGTATGTATGATTTCCAACAAATCTGTTGCTCCCTCCATTGTTCCAGAGAACGGCGTTTTAGTCATCTTGCCCATGAGGCATGGTTCGCAAGTACCAAGTGATTCATAATCAAGTGATTTCAAAAGTCCATCGGAATGGAGTTTCTTCATGCGCTTTACACCAATATGACCCAAAAGGCAGTGCCACAAATAAGTTGCACTATCATTATCAACTCTGCATCTTTTGGCTTCAATATTATGAATATGTGTATCACTACTATCGAGATTCAAAAAGAATAGACCACTCTTCAAGGGTGCATGACCATAAAAGATATTACTCATATAAATAGAACAACCATTATTCTCAGATTTAAATGAATAACCGTCTCGCATCAAACAAGATCCAGATATAATATTCATGCTCAACGCTGGCACCAAATAACAATTATTCAGGTCTAAAACTAATCCCGAAGGTAGATGTAGAGGTAGCGTGCCAACCGCGATCACATCAACTTTGGAACCATTTCCCACGCGCATCGTCACCTCGTCCTTAGCCAATCTTTGCTTAATACTTAGTCCCTGTTTCGAGTTGCAAATATTAGCAACAGAACCAGTATCAAATACCCAGGCACTACTGCGAGCATTAGTAAGGTACACATCAATAACATGTATATCACATATACCTTTGTTCACCTTGCCATCCTTCTTATCTGCCAAATACTTGGGGCAGTTCCGCTTCCAGTGACCAGTCCCTTTGCAGTAGAAGCACTCAGTCTCAGGCTTAGGTCCAGACTTGGGCTTCTTCACTTGAGCAGCAACTTGCTTGTTGTTCTTCTTGAAGTTCCCCTTCTTCCCTTTACCCTTTTTCTTGAAACTGGTGGTCTTGTTGACCATCAACACTTGATGCTCCTTCTTGATTTCTACCTCCGCAGCCTTTAGCATCACGAAGAGCTCGGGAATTGTCTTATCCATCCCTTGCATATTATAGTTCATCACGAAGCTCTTGTATCTTGGTGGCAGTGATTGAAGAATTTTGTCAATGACACTATCATCCGGAAGATTAACTCCCAGTTGAATCAAGTGATTGTTATACCCAGACATTTTGAGTATATGCTCACTGACAGAACTATTCTCCTCCATCTTGCAGCTGTAGAACTTATTGGAGACTTCATATCTCTCAATTCGGGCATTTGCTTGAAATATTAACTTCAACTCCTGGAACATCTCATATGCTCCATGACGTTCAAAACGTCGTTGAAGTCCCGATTCCAAGCCGTAAAGCATGGCACACTGAACTATCGAGTAGTCATCAGCTTTGCTCTGCCAGGCGTTCATAACATCCGGCGTTGCTCCTGCAGCGGGTTTGGCACCTAGCGGTGCTTCCAGGACGTAATTCTTCTGTGCAGCAATGAGGATAATCCTCAAGTTACGGACCAGTACGTGTAATTGCTACCATCATCTTTCAACTTTGCTTTCTCAAGGAACGCATTAAAGAACAACAGCACGGGCCATCTATCTACAACAACATAGACATGCAAAATACTATCAGGTACTAAGTTTATGATAAATTAAAGTTCAATTAATCATATTACTTAAGAACTCCCACTTAGATAGACATCCCTCTAATCATCTAAGTGATCACGTGATCCATATCAACTAAACCATGTCCGATCATCACGTGAGATGGAGTAGTTTTCAATGGTGAACATCACTATGTTCATCATATCTACTATATGATTCACGCTCGACCTTTCGGTCTCAGTGTTCCGAGGCCATATTTGCATATGCTAGGCTCGTCAAGTTTAACCCGAGTATTCTGCGTGTGCAAAACTGTCTTGCACCCGTTGTATGTGAACGTAGAGCTTATCACACCTGATCATCACGTGGTGTCTCGGCACGACGAACTTTCGCAAGGGTGCATACTCAGGGACAGCACTTATACCTTGAAATTTAGTGAGAGGTCATCTTATAATGCTACCATCGATCTAAGCAAAATAAGATGCATAAAAGATAAACATCACATGCAATCAATATAAGTGATATGATATGGCCATCATCATCTTGTGCCTTTAATCTCCATCTCCAAAGCACTGTCATGATCACCATCGTCACCGGCGCGACACCTTGATCTCCATCGTAGCATCGTTATCGTCTCGCCAACTATTGCTTCTACGACTATCGCTACCGCTTAGTGATAAAGTAAAGCAATTACATGGCGATTGCATTTCATACAATAAAGCGACAACCATATGGCTCCTGCCAGTTGCCGAGAACTCTGTTACAAAACATGATCATCTCATACAATAAAATTTAGCATCATGTCTTGACCATATCACATCACAACATGCCCTACAAAAACAAGTTAGACGTCCTCTACTTTGTTGTTGCAAGTTTTACGTGGCAGCTACGGGCTGAGCAAGAACCGTTCTTACCTACGCATCAAAACCACAACGATATTTCGTCAAGTATGTGATGTTTTAACCTTCACAAGGACCGGGCGTAGCCACACTCGATTCAACTAAAGTTGGATAAACTGACACCCGCCAGCCACCTGTGTGTGAAGCACGTCGGTAGAACCAGTCTCGCGTAAGCGTACGCGTAATGTCGGTCCGGGCCGCTTCATCCAACAATACCGCCGAATCAAAGTATGACATGCTGGTAAGCAGTATGACTTGTATCGCCCACAACTCACTTGTGTTCTACTCGTGCATATAACATCTACGCATAAACCTGGCTCTGATACCACTGTTGGGGAACGTAGTAATTTCAAAAAAATTCCTACGCACACGCAAGATCATGGTGATGCATAGCAACGAGAGGGGAGAGTGTCGTCCACGTACCCTCGTAGACCGTAAGCGGAAGCGTTATGACAATGCGGTTGATGTAGTTGTACGTCTTCATGATCCGACCGATACAAGTACCGAACGTACGACACCTCCGAGTTCAGCACACGTTCAGCTCGGTGACGTCCCACGAACTCACGATCCAGCAGAGCTCCGAGGGAGAGTTTCGTCAGCACGACAGCGTGATGACGGTGATGATGATGCTACCGACGCAGGGCTTCGCCTAAGCACCGCTGCGATATGACCGACGTGGATTATGGTGGAGAGGGCACCGCACACGGCTAAAAGATCAACTGATCAACTTGTGTGTCTATGGGGTGCCCCCTCCCCCATATATAAAGGAGTGGAGGAGGGGGAGGGGGTCGGCTTCCTAGGCGCGCCCCAAGGGGAGTCCTACTCCCACCGGGAGTAGGACTCCAACCCTTCCAAGACTAAGAGTAGGAGGGAAGGAAGGAGGAGAGAGGGGGAAGGGAAAAGGGGGGCGCCGCCCCCCCTTCCTTGTCCAATTCAGACTAGAGGGGGAGGGGGCGCGCGGCCTGCCCTGGCCGCCCCTCCCCTTCTCCACTAAGGCCCAATAAGCCCATTACATTCCCTAGGGGGTTCCGGTAACCCCCCGGTACTCCGGTTTTTGTCCGAACTTACCCGGAACCATTCCGAAGTCCAAACATAGTCATCCAATATATCGATCTTTATTTCTTGACCATTTCGAGACTCCTCGGCATGTCCGTGATCATATTCGGGACTCCGAACTACCTTCGGTTCATCAAAACACATAAACTCATATTACCGATCGTCACCGAACATTAAGCGTGCGGACCCTACGGGTTCGAGAACTATGTAGAGATGACCGAGACTAATCTCCGGTCAATAACCAATAGCGGAACCTGGATGCTCATATTGGCTCCTACATATTCTACGAAGATCTTTATCGGTCAAACCGCATAACAACATACATTGTTCCCTTTGTCATCGGTATGTTACTTGCCCGAGATTCGATCGTCGGTATCTCAATACTTAGTTCAATCTCGTTACCGGCAAGTCTCTTTACTCGTTCCGTAATGCATCATCCCGCAACTAACTCATTAGTTGCATTGCTTGCAAGGCTTATAATGATGTGCATTACCGAGAGGGCCCAGAGATACCTCTCCGACAATCGGAGTGACAAATCCTAATCTTGATCTATGCCAACTCAACAAGTACCATCGGAGACACCTGTGGAGCACCTTTATAATCACCCAGTTACGTTGTGACGTTTGGTAGCACAATGTGTTCCTCCGGTATTCAGGAGTTGCATAATCTCATAGTCATAGGAACATGTATAAGTCATGAAGAAAGCAATAGGAGTATACTAAACGATCAAATGCTAAGCTAACGGAATGGGTCAAGTCAATCACATCATTCTCTAATGATGTGATCTCGTTAATCAAATGACAACTCATGTCTATGGCTAGGAAACTTAACCATCTTTGATTCAACGAGCTAGTCAAGTAGAGGCATACTAGTGACACTCTGTTTGTCTATGTATTCACACATGTACTAAGTTTCCGGTTAATACAATTCTAGCATGAATAATAAACATTTATCATGATATAAGGAAATATAAATAACAACTTTATTATTGCCTCTAGTTCCTTCAATACATGCTTCTCTTAATTGATCCATTGTATAGACAACCGTGAATACTGGAAACTAAAGAGCTAGATGAATATTGATAGTTGTGATTGCTTGGTCTATGTATACGTGGCTTTTATAAAATTCATAGATGAAGAATTGGTAAGTCTGCACTGTATATTTTGCTTTTTATTCTTAATTGATCGTTTGTATAATTTCATAGGTGGGATGTACAGCCTGGTTTAGTTCTTGCTTTCTTTACCATCTGTGATTTTTATTCTTGCTATGATTGTTTTATTATGTTATGTACAATGCTTCTGACAAGTTAGTGCAATTATTGTGATTCAGTGGTGCTGCAACATGTAGACAAGATGGGGCTATTTACACGTTTGAATTTCTTGCCATATGATGGTAATTTCTGATTGTATAAATGTCAGGAAAAAGCTAATTACTGCATCGTTATCTTCCAGCACAATAATAAGAGGTAAGTACTTTGGAGAGCAACATCATGGAGGATCATGGTAAGATTTGCCTTGATCTATAGTATATTCAGATTCTTCAGTTTCTCTAAATTTCCAAATTTTGTGGTAGGGGATATGGGGCACCTGAATACTGATCCTGGGCGTAGTTTCCATCAAGACAAAATTAATAAGCTGGGCTATTTGTGGTAATTCAGGTGACCATTCTTCCCTTACTTCTATTTCTCAGGTACCCTGATCATCCATTTGACTGAATAGGGAATCTGATTGGTCTATGGGAGAAAAGTAAACTGTGAATCCTTATCAACCATAGTTGTTCTCACTGAAAAGTAAGTTCAGTTATTGTAGAATACAATCTGGTATGCATCATTGTCAATTGTTGCCGAGTTCCCTGTGATTTGCTTCAATTGTCTTCTTTATTGTATTTGTGATGCTGCTTCATCCGTCATCATTTACCTATTGGTTAGCTCTGAATCACTATAGTCTACCCATGTACATGTCGTATTACCCTACTCACTCATTTTTTCTAAGGCCCAATTGATTCTGCCTCTTCATGCTACTAATAGGATACCCTCCTATAGTCGCGTTGTAGTTGTTGGAGGCGGCACTGCACCTCATAAAAATCCTTTTGGCTCCATCATTGGAAGCTGCACATTGATATCTTCCTCTCCTTTATCCTCTATGCCTTGCTTATGCATTCTTCTTCCTGTGTGTTGATATCACATATGCAAAATGTTTTTTATATACTTCTAGTCTGTAATTTTGTGAGCATTGTTTGTTCTAGATATGGTTGATGATCTATCTGATTTCCAACAAATACACCACTCGTATGGTTCATGCGAAAAACCATAATGCAGGACTGATTGTTGATTGCAAAGTAGACTTGTTAGAATTTTAGTCAACTGTCTTGATCCTGGGTACACCAAGATTTACCAGATATGGACTGCTAATATGTATCATATTGATAGTTGTGCTGTTTGATTTGAAGGGTTTTAATAGGGCCAACTGATAATTTGTAATTACGAGAAAAGGTGAGATATTTTAAAAATATATTTCAGTTTGACAAAACTTCCAAATATGTGGATTCAGGTTTTAGGTCGATGCTAGGGGGTTGCAGCAGGAATGGTGAGGAAGCGAGGCGGAGAGGAAAAACCCTCTCTGGCATAAAGTGGAGAGAGGTACCGCTGACAATGGAGATGCACATCTAGCTTCTCCCTTATCTTCGTAGATATGGAACAGCTCCCTGGTAGGGGTTGCTTGCAAGGGCGTGCCACTGTAGGGTTTTCACCCAGACCGGCTAGAACTAAACGGGCATTGAGTGGTTGTGGCTAATTGGGAGAAGTAGCGTGTGGTGTAGTGGAGTAGACTGGATCCAGGTTGCTTATGGCGTAGCTCGGGTCGTGACGCCGGATTTCTTTGTTGACTGTAGCACTTGGGAGAATAAGTGAATGGCTGTCGTGTGAGGTGTCCAATGAGGTTTGGTCCAGGCAAGTAACAATGGACATGGATTGGCACTGTGAAGTAATAGCACAATAAAATGAGAAAAACAAGGAAGATGGCAGTTAATCGGGTCTTTGTGATTAGTTTGATTTTCCTAGCTACACCTTTTTCCATTTATGATCTTCGGAAACTAGCACTGAAGAGCATGCATATTTCATTGTTTGTAAATAAAACATTTTATACACCACCATCTCTCGATGTAGGTAAGAATCATTTCATATCTCGCCGTACATGAGGAATATTTCATATATGTGCTCCCAATGGTTCCTGCTTGATTATAGTGTGAGACGACATACTTCTGAAGTAATGACAACACGGGACATTGGTGTTCATCCAGGAGAGAAGTTGCAGTAGTAGACAAAGGCAAATGAATATCAGCCTGATGGATGAAATGACTGCTAATGAAATCATGTTGTGTTGTTTACGTTGTTACATGCACAGCAAACCAAAGAGATCTAGGATGGCTAGAAGTTCCAACATCTTTTCGCTTTATGCTCTCTGCTGAATGTACACTACCTTGCTATGTTCAGCAGGGTGGCGAGGAAAGAAAATGTAAGTATTCGTGATTCATTTGTCGCAAGGTTAGTACACTACCTTGTTGTGTTCAAGTGATTTTTACTAACAAAACAACTGATCGTGGCATGTAGCCTTTTTCTGGTAGGATATGTGTAACAGAAAACTGTATGTGCATGCATCTTGTTCATAATTCATGAAACATATTAATAGTGTGATGGAGGTAGTATTTAGAGACAAGGAAACCCATTAGGTAAGGAAAAGAATAGTATGTCTTGATAAGGAAAAGTAATAGTATATCTTGTATGAATGAATGAGAGAACTTGATGAAATAGTACGATTGTTAAATCCTCGCTACTTTTTTGAGTCTACTATCTTTTATTCAGACAATCCACTAAGTCATTGTTTATTGTATGTCATAGAAGCATAGAGGGTAAGGAATTCTGACATTGGACATACAATTCGTTCATCCAAAAGGGCCAACATAGTTCAAATTCAAACTAAAACGAAAATAAAAACAAATAAATATAAACATAGCAAGGCAGGCGGCCAGAGTTGACCGCTTGGCCGGGCCCTTGCACTTGCGGTCAGCATGACCTCTTGGAGGAGCGCCTTATCCGGGTCGATGGGGCCGCAACACGCCCGCTGGTGAGAAGAGTCTCGCTCTGCTGCGGCCGCCACATGTTGCTTGTGCCGGGCCGCCTCCGCCTTCGACTCCTGCATGCACATCTGCAGGGGAGACGCGGGCACGAGCATGATACGTCTCCAACGTATCTATAATTTTTTATTGTTCCATGCTATTATATTATCTGTTTTGGATGTTTAATGGGCTTTATTATACACTTTTATATTATTTTTGGGACTAACCTACTAACCGAAGGCCCAGTGCAAATTGCTGTTTTTTTTGCCCATTTCAGTGTTTCACAGAAAAGGAATATCAAACGGAATCCAAACGGAATGAAACCTTCGGGAGAGTTATTTTTGGAACAAACGCAATCCAGGAGACTTGGAGTGGACGTCAAGCAAACAACGAGGAAGCCACGAGGCAGGGAGGCGCACCCGGGGGGTAGGCGCGCCCCCACCCTCGTGGGCCCCTCGTGGCTCAACCGACCTACTTCTTTCGCCTATATATACTCATGTACCCCGAAAACATCCGAGAGCACCACAAAACCCTATTTCCACCGCCGCAACCTTCTGTACCCGTGAGATCCCATCTTGGGGCCTTTTCTAGTGCTCCGCCGGAGGGGGAATCGATCACGGAGGGCTTCTACATCAACACCATAGCCTCTCCGATGATGTGTGAGTAGTTTACCACAGACCTTCGGGTCCATAGTTATTAGCTAAATGGCTTCTTCTCTCTCTTTGGATCTCAATACAAAGTTCTCCTTGATTCTCTTGGAGATTTATTTGACGTAATTCTTTTTGCGGCGTGTTTGTCGAGATCCGATGAATTGTGGGTTTATGATCAAGATTATCTATGAACAATATTTGGTTCTTCTCTGAATTCTTATATGTATGATTTGTTATCTTTGCAAGTCTCTTCGAATTATCAGTTTGGTTTGGCCTACTAGATTGATCTTTCTTGCCATGGGAGAAGTGCTTAGCTTTGGGTTCAATCTTGCGGTGTCCTTTCCCAGTGACAGCAGGGGCGGCAAGGCACGTATTGTATTGTTGCCATCGAGGATAAAAAGATGGGGTTTATATCATATTGCTTGAGTTTATCCCTCTACATCATGTCATCTTGCCTAATGCAGTACTCTGTTCTTATGAACTTAATACTCTAGATGCATGCTGGATAGCGGTCGATGTGTGGAGTAATAGTAGTAGATGCAGAATCGTTTCGGTCTACTTGTCGCGGACATGATGCCTATATACATGATCATGCCTAGATATTCTCATAACTATGCGCTTTTCTATCAATTGCTCGACAATAATTTGTTCACCCACCGTAGATTATGCTATCTTGAGAGAAGCCACTAGTGAAGCATATGGTCCTCGTGTCTATCTTCCATCATGTTATTTTCCTACCAATTTACTATTTCTTCCATTATTTATTTTGCAATCTTTACTTTCCAATCTATATCATAAAAATACCAAAAATATTTATCTTATTATCTCTATCAGATCTCACTTTTGCAAGTGGCCGTGAAGGGATTGACAACCCCTCTATTGTGTTGGTTGCAAGGTTCTTATTTGTTTGTGTAGGTACGAGGCGACTTGCGTGTAACCTCCTACTGGATTGATAGCTTGGTTCTCAAAAACTAAGGGAAATACTTACGCTACTTTGCTGCATCACCCTTTCCTCTTCAAGGGAAAACCAATGCATGCTCAAGAGGTAGCAAGAAGGATTTCTGGCGCCGTTGCCGGGGAAGCTTACGCCAAGTCAAGTCAAGACATACCAAGTACCCATCACAAACTCTTATCCCTCGCATGACATTATTTGCCATTTGCCTCTCATTTTCCTCTCCCCCACTTCACCTTTGCCGTTTTATTCACCCTCTTTTTCCGTTCGCCTCTTTTTCGCTTGCTTCTTGTGTGATCGTGTGTTGGATTGTTTGTTACGATGGCTCAAGATAATACTAAATTGTGTGATTTTTCCAATACCAACAACAATGATTTTCTTAGCACTCCGATTGCTCCTATTACCGATGCTGAATCTTGTGAAATTAATGCTGCTTTGCTGAATCTTGTCATGAAATATCAATTCTCTGGCCTTCCTAGTGAAGATGCTGCTACACATCTAAACAACTTTGTTGATTTGTGTGATATGCAAAAGAAGAAAGATGTGGATAATGATATTGTTAAATTGAAGCTACTTCCGTTTTCGCTTAGAGATCGTGCTAAAACTTGGTTTTCGTCTTTGCCTAAAAATAGTATTGATTCATGGAATAAGTGCAAAGATGCTTTTATCTCTAAGTATTTTCCTCCCGCTAAGATCATCTCTCCTAGGAACGATATTATGAATTTTAAGCAACTTGATCATGAGCATGTTGCACAAGCTTGGGAGAGGATGAAATTAATGATACGTAATTGCCCTACACATGGTTTGAATTTATGGATGATTATACAAAAAATTATGCCGGATTGAATTTTGCTTCTAGAAATCTTTTAGATTCGGCCGCGGGAGGCACTTTTATGGAAATCACTTTACGAGAAGCTACTAAACTCCTAGATAATATTATGGGTAATTATTCTCAATGGCACACCGAAAGATCTACTAGTAAAAAGGTTCATGCGATAGAAGAGATTAATGTTTTGAGTGGAAAGATGGATGAACTTATGGAATTGTTTGCTAATATGAGTGTTTCTTCTGATCCTAATGATATGCCTGATGGGGAACGTAGTAATTTCAAAAAAAATCCTACGCACACGCAAGATCATGGTGATGTATAGCAACGAGAGGGGAGAGTGTCGTCCACGTACCCTCGTAGACCGTAAGCAGAAGCGTTATGACAACGCGGTTGATGTAGTCGTACGTCTTCACGATCGACCGATCCTAGTACCGAACGTACGGCACCTCCGCGATCTGCACACGTTCAGCTCGGTGACGTCCCACGAACTCACGATCCAGTAGAGCTTCGAGGGAGAGTTCCATCAGCACGACGGCATGAT
The DNA here is from genome assembly GCF_002575655.3 of Aegilops tauschii subsp. strangulata. Lineage (NCBI taxonomy): Eukaryota > Viridiplantae > Streptophyta > Magnoliopsida > Poales > Poaceae > Aegilops > Aegilops tauschii. The sequence continues at coordinate 382,914,804 of NC_053039.3, read as the reverse complement.
GACGGTGATGATGATGCTACCGATGCAGGGCGTTGCCTAAGCACCGCTGCAATATGACCGAGGTGGATTATGGTGGAGGGGGCACCGGATATGGCTAAAAGATCAACTGACCAAATTGTGTGTTTATGGGTTGCCCCCCTCCCCCGTATATAAAGGAGTGGAGGAGGGGGAGGGGCCGGCCTCCTAGGCGCGCCCCAAGGGGAGTCCTACTCCTACCGGGAGTAGGATCCCCCCTTCCAAGTAGTAGGAGTAGGAGAGAAGGAAGGGGAAGAGAGAAGAGAAGGAAGGAGGGGGCGCCGCCCCTCCCCCTAGTCCAATTCGGACTAGGCCTTGGGGGGCGCGCGGCCTGCCCTAGGCAGCCCCTCTCTCTCTCCCCTAAAGCCCAATAAGGCCCATATACTCCCCAGCGAATTCCCGTAACTCTCCAGTACTCCAATAAATATCCGAACCACTCAGAACCTTTTCGATGTCCGAATATAGCCTTCCAATATATCGATCTTTACGTCTCGAACATTTTGAGACTCCTCGTCATGTCCCTGATCTCATCCGGGACTCCGAACAACCTTTGGTACATCAAAACACATAAACTCATAATACCGATCGTCACCGAACGTTAAGCGTGCGGACCCTACGGGTTCGAGACCTATGTAGACATGACCGAGACACGTCTCCGGTCAATAACCAATAGCGGAACCTGGATGCTCATATTGGCTCCCACATATTCTACGAAGATCTTTATCGGTCAAAAACCGCATAACAACATACGTTGTTCCCTTTGTCATCGGTATGTTACTTGCCCGAGATTCGATCGTCGGTATCTCAATACCTAGTTCAATCTCGTTACCAGCAAGTCTCTTTACTCATTCCGTAATGCATCATCCCGCAACTAACTCATTAGTTGCATTGCTTGCAAGGCTTATAGTGATGTGCATTACCGAGAGGGCCCAGAGATACCTCTCCGACAATCGGAGTGACAAATCCTAATCTTGATCTATGCCAACTCAACAAGTACCATCGGAGACACCTGTAGAGCACCTTTATAATCACCCAGTTACGTTGTGATGTTTGGTAGCACACAAAGTGTTCCTCCGGTATTCGGGAGTTGCATAATCTCATAGTCATAGGAACATGTATAAGTCATGAAGAAAGCAATAGCAATATACTAAATGATCAAATGCTAAGCTAACGGAATGGGTCAAGTCAATCACATCATTCTCTAATGATGTGATCTCGTTAATCAAATGACAACTCATGTCTATGGCTAGGAAACTTAACCATCTTTGATTCAACGAGCTAGTCAAGTAGAGGCATACTAGTGACACTCTGTTTGTCTATGTATTCACACATGTACTAAGTTTCCGGTTAATACAATTCTAGCATGAATAATAAACATTTATCATGATATAAGGAAATATAAATAACAACTTTATTATTGCCTCTAGGGCATATTTCCTTCAATGCCTTTGTCTGCTTTGATTGAGAATAATAATGAATCTATGGATGTGAATTTTGTTGGTAGGAACAATTTTGATAAGAACGCTTATAGAGGAAACTTTAATCCTAGGCCGTTTCCTAGTAATTCCTATAATAATTATGGTAATTCCTACAACAACTCTTATGGAAATTTTAATAAGATGCCCTCTGATTTTGAGACTAGTGTTAAAGAATTTATGATTTCGCAAAAGAATTTCAATGCCTTGCTTGAAGAAAAATTGCCTAAGATTGATGAGTTGGCTAGGAAAATGGATAGAATTTCTCTTGATGTTGATTCTTTGAAACTTAGATCTATTCCACCTAAGCATGATATCAATGAGTCTCTGAAAGCCATGAGAATTTCCATTGATGAGTGCAAAGAAAAAACCGCTAGGATGCGTGCTAAAAAAGATTGCTTTATGAAAGCGTGTTCTTCTAGTTCTCATGATAATAAGGATGAAGATCTAAAAGTGATTGATGTGTCTCCTATTAAATCTTTGTTTTGCAATATGAATCTTGATAATGATGGGACTGGAGATGAGTCAACTTTAGTTAAGAGGCGTCCCAATGATTCGGAGTTTTTAGATCTTGATGCAAAAATTGGTAAAAGTGGGATTGAAGAGGTCAAAACTTTACATAGCAATGAACACACTATTTTGGATTTCAAGGAATTTAATTATGATAATTTTTCCTTAATAGATTGTATTTCCTTGTTGCAATCCGTGTTAAATTCTCCTCATGCTTATAATCAAAATAAAGCTTTTACTAAACATATCGTTGATGCTTTAATGCAATCTTATGAAGAAAAGATTGAATTGGAAGTCTCTATCCCTAGAAAACTTTATGATGAGTGGGAACCTACTATTAAAATTAAGATTAAAGATCACGAATGCTATGCTTTGTGTGATTTGGGTGCTAGTGTTTCCACGATTCCGAAAACTTTGTGTGATGTGTTAGGTTTCCGTGAATTTGATGATTGTTCTTTAAACTTGCACCTTGCGGATTCCACCATTAAGAAACCTATGGGAAGGATTAATGATGTTCTTATTGTTGCAAATAGGAATTATGTGCCCGTAGATTTTATTGTTCTTGATATAGATTGCAATCCTACATGTCCTATTATTCTTGGTAGACCTTTCCTTAGAATAATTGGTGCAATTATTGATGTGAAAGAAGGAAATATTAGATTCCAATTTCCGTTAAGGAAAGGCATGGAATACTTTCCTAGAAATAAAATAAAATTACCTTATGAATCTATTATGAGAGCCACTTATGGATTGCATACCAAAGATGATAATACCTAGATCTATTCTTGCGTTTATGCCTAGCTAGGGGCGTTAAACGATAGCGCTTGTTGGGAGGCAACCCAATTTTATTTTTGTTTCTTGCTTTTTGTTTCTGTTTAGTAATAAATAACTCATCTAGCTTCTGTTTAGATGTGGTTTTATGTTTTAATTAGTGTTTGTGCCAAGTAGAACCTTTGGGAAGACTTGGGTGAAGTCTTTATGAACTTGCTGTAAAAAACAGAAACTTTAGCGCTCACGAGATTAGATGCCATTTTTCACTGGAGAGTGCTTTTAGGTTGATTATTTTGGAAGATGATTAATAGACAAATTCCTCACGTCCAAAAATTTATTTCAGAATTTTTGGAGTTACAGAAGTATACGTTTGATACAGATTACTACAAACTGTTCTGTTTTTGACAGATTCTGTTTTTCGTGTGTTGTTTGCTTATTTTGATGAATCTATGGCTAGTATCGGGGGGTATGAACCATAGAGAAGTTATAATACAGTAGGTTTAACACCAATATAAATAAAGAATGAGTTCATTACAGTACCTTAAAGTGGTGATTTGTTTTCTTATACTAACGGAGCTCATGAGATTTTCTGCTGAGTTTTGTGTTGTGAAGTTTTCAAGTTTTGGGTAAAGATTTGATGGATTATGGAATAAGGAGTGGCAAGAGCCTAAGATTGGGGATGCCCAAGGCACCCCAAGGTAAAATTCAAGGACAAAAAAAATCCTAAGCTTGGGGATGCCCCGGAAGGCATCCCCTCTTTCGTCTTTATCTATCGGTAACTTTACTTGAGGCTATATTTTTATTCACCACATGATATGTGTTTTGCTTGAAGCATCTTGTATGATTTGAGTCTTTGCTTTTTAGTTTACCACAATCATCCTTGCTGTACACACCTTTTGGAGAGACACACATGAATCGGAATTTATTAGAATACTCTATGTGCTTCACTTATATCTTTTGAGCTAGATAATTTTGCTCTAGTGCTTCACTTATATCTTTTGGAGCACGGTGGTGGTTTTATTTTGTAGAAATTATTGATCTCTCATGCTTCACTTATATTATCTTGAGAGTCTTTTAGAACAGCATGGTAATTTTCTTTGGCTATAAAATTAGTCCTAATATGATAGGCATCCAAGATGGGTATAATAACAACTTTCATAAAAAGTGCATTGAATACTATGAGAAGTTTGATACTTGATGATTGTTTTGAGATATGAAGATGGTAATATTAAAGTTGTGCTACTTGAGTAGTTTTGAATTTGAGAAATACTTGTGTTGAAAGTCCCGTAGCATGCACGTATGGTAACCGTTGTGTGACAAATTTGAAACATGAGGTGTTCTTTGATTGTCATCCTTATGAGTGGCGGTCAGGGACGAGCGATGGTATTTTCCTACCAATCTATCCCCCTAGGATCATGCGCGTAATGCTTGGTTTTTGATGACTTGTAGATTTTTGCAATAAGTATGTGAGTTCTTTATGACTAATGTTGAGTCCATGGATTATACGCACTCTCACCTTTCCATCATTGCTAGTCTCTTCGGTACCGTGCATTGCTCTTTCTCACCTTGAGAGTTGGTGCAAACTTCGCCGGTGATCCAAACCCCATGATATGATACGCTCTATCACACATAAACCTTCTTATATCTTCCTCAAAACAGCCACCATACCTACCTATTATGGCATTTCCATAGCCATTCCGAGATATATTGCCATGCAACTTTCCACCGTTTCATTTATTATGACACACTTCATCATTGTCATATTGCTTTGCATGATCATGTAGTTGACATCGTATTTGTGGCAAAGCCACCATGCATAATTTTTCATACATGTCACTCTTGATTCATTGCTCATCCCGGTACACCGCCGGAGGCATTCATATAAAGTCATATTTTGTTCTAGTATCGAGTTGTAAACAAATAGAAGTGTGATGATCATCATTAATAGAGCATTGTCCCAAAAAAGCCAAATAAAAAAGGAAGGCCCAAAAAAGAGAGAAAAAAAGAAATAAAAGGGAAAATGCTACTATCCTTTTTTCCACACTTGTGCTTCAAAGTAGCACCATGATCTTTATGATAGAGAGTCTCTTGTTTTGTCACTTTCATATACTAGTGGGAAATTTTCATTATAGAACTTGGCTTGTATATTCCAACAATGGGCTTCCTCAAATGCCCCAGGTCTTCGTGAGCAAGCAAGTTGGATGCACACCCACTTAGTTTCTTTTGTTGAGCTTTCATACATTTATAGCTCTAGTGCATCCGTTGCATGGCAATCCCTACTCCTTGCATTGACATCAATTGATGGGCATCTCCCTAGCCCGTTGATTAGCCGGGTCAATGTGAGACTTTCTCCTTTTTGTCTTCTCCACACAACCCCCATCATGATACTCTATTCCACCCATAGTGCTATGTCCATGGCTCATGCTCATGTATTGTGTGAAAGTTGAAAAAAGTTTGAGATTACTAAAGTATGAAACAATTGCTTGGCTTGTCATCGGGGTTGTGCATGATGAGAGCATTTTTTGTGACGAAAATGAAGCATAGCCAAACAATATGATTTTGTAGGGATAAGCTGTCTTTGGCCATGTTATTTTGAGAAGACATAATTTGCTTTGTTAGTATGCTTTAAGTATTATTATTTTTATGTCAATATTAAACTTTTGTCTTGAATCTTTCGGATCTGAACATTCATGCCACAATAAAGAGAATTACTTAGAAAATTATGTTAGGTAGCATTCCACATCAAAAATTCTATTTTTATCATTTACCTACTCGAGGACGAGCAGGAATTAAGCTTGGGGATGCTTGATACGTCTCCAACGTATCTATATTTTTTTATTGTTCCATGCTATTATACTATCTGTTTTGGATGTTTAATGGGCTTTATTATACATTTTTATATTATTTTGGGGACTAACCTACTAACGGAAGGCCCATTGCAAATTCCTGTTTTTTTTCCTATTTCAGTGTTTCACAGAAAAGGAATATCAAACGGAATCCAAACGGAATGAAACCTTTGGGAGAGTTATTTTTGGAACAAACGCAATCCAGGAGACTTGGAGTGGACGTCAAGCAAGCAACGAGGAAGCCACGAGGCAGGGAGGCGTGCCCAGGGGGTTAGGCGCGCCCCCACCCTCGTGGCTCAACCGAGCTACTTCTTTCGCCTATATATACTCATGTACCCCGAAAACATCTGAGAGCACCACGAAACCCTATTTCCACCGCCGCACCTTCTATACCCGTGAGATCCCATCTTGGGGCCTTTTCTGGCGCTCCGCCGGAGGGGGAATCGATCACGGAGGGCTTCTACATCAACACTATAGCCTCTCTGATGATGTGTGAGTAGTTTACCACAGACCTTCGGGTCCATAGTCATTAGCTAGATGGCTTCTTCTCTCTCTTTGTATCTCAATACAAAGTTCTCCTCGATTCTCTTGGATATCTATTCGATGTAATTCTTTTTGCGGTGTGTTTGTCGAGATCCGATGAATTGTGGGTTTATGATCAAGATTATCTATGAACAATATTTGGTTCTTCTCTGAATTCTTATATGTATGATTTGTTATCTTTGCAAGTCTCTTCGAATTATCAGTTTGGTTTGGCCTACTACATTGATCTTTCTTGCCATGGGAGAAGTGCTTAGCTTTGGGTTCGATCTTGCGGTGTCCTTTCCCAGTGACAACAGGGGCAGCAAGGCACGTATTGTATTGTTGCCATCGAGGATAAAAGATGGGGTTTATACCATATTGCTTGAGTTTATCCCTCTACATCATGTCATCTTGCCTAATGCGTTACTCTATTCTTATGAACTTAATACTCTACATGCATGCCGATGTCTACTACACAACCTTCCTCTTGTAGACGTTGTTGGGCCTCCAAGTGCAGAGGTTTGTAGGACAGTAGCAAATTTCCCTCAAGTGGATGACGTAAGGTTTATCAATCCGTGGGAGGCATAGGATGAAGATGGTCTCTCTCAAGCAACCCTGCAATCAAATAACAAAGAGTCTCTTGTGTCCCCAACACACCCAATACAATGGTAAATTGTATAGGTGCACTAGTTCGGCGAAGAGATGGTGATACAAGTGCAATATGGATGGTAGATATAGGTTTTTGTAATATGAAAATATAAAAACAGCAAGGTAACTAATGATAAAAGTGAGCACAAACGGTATTGCAATGCGTTGAAACAAGGCCTGGGGTTCATATTTTCACTAGTGCAAGTTCTCTCAACAATAATAAGATAATTGGATCACATAACTATCCCTCAACATGCAACAAAGAGTCACTCCAAAGCCACTAATAGCGGAGAACAAACAAAGAGATTATGGTAGGGTACGAAACCACCTCAAAGTTATTCTTTCGGATCGATCTATTCAAGAGTTCGTACTAGAATAACACCTTAAGACACATATCAACCAAAACCCTAATGTCACCTAGATACTCCAATGTCACCTCAAGTATCCGTGGGCATGATTATACGATATGCATCACACAATCTCATATTCATCTATTCAACCAACACAAAGTACTTCAAAGAGTGCCCCAAAGTTTCTACCAGAGAGTCAAGACGAAAACGTGTGCCAACCCCTATGCATAGGTTCATGGGCGGAACCCGCAAGTTGATCACCAGAACATACATCAAGTGGATCATGTGATATCCCATTGTCACTACAGATAAGCACGGCAAGACATACATCAAGTGTTCTCAAATCCTTAAAGACTCAATCTGATAAGATAACTTCAAAGGGAAAACTCAATCCATGACAAGAGAGTAGAGGGGGAGAAACATCATAAGATCCAACTATAATAGCAAAGCTCACGATACATCAAGATCATACCATCTCAAGAACACGAGAGAGAGAGAGATCAAACACATAGCTACTGGTACATACCCTCAGCCCCGAGGGTGAACTACTCCCTCCTCGTCATGGAGAGCGCCGGGATGATGAAGATGGCCACCGATGAGGGATCCCCCCTCCGGCAGGGTGCCGGAACAGGGTCCTGATTGGTTTTTGGTGGCTACAGAGGCTTGCGGCGGCGGAACTCCCGATCTATTCTGTTCTACGATGTTTTTAGGGTATATGGATATATATATATATATATACATATATAGGCAAAAGAAGTCGGTAAGGGAAGCCACGAGGGGCCCACGAGGGTGGAGGGCGCGCCCAGGGGGGTGGGCGCGCCCCCCTGCCTCGTGCCTTCCTTGTTGCTTCCCTTACGTACACTCCAAGTCTTCTGGATTGCTTCCGTTCCAAAAATAACTCTCCCGAAGGTTTCATTCCGTTTGATATTCCTTTTCTGCGAAACACTCAAACGAGGAGAAAAACAGAAACTGGCACTGGGCTCTGGGTTAATGTAACATCCCAAATTTTCAATTTGGAATGTTATATATAGATCATCATTGCATATCATGTTTTGTTGCATTTTGACAAATCCTCGATAATCCTAAGCAACTCAAGGACCCTCGGAGAGAGTTGGGGATTTTCTCGAATTTTCAAAATTTGATTTTTCAAACGAGGATTGTGGTTTTAATTATTTTTCTCTTCGGAAAAATATTTCATTTTAAATAAACGAGAGGAGAAAATATGACTTCTCCAAAACAAATGAAATACTGGAGGAAAAATGTTAAAAACATTATTTGGAATTTATTTGGATTTTATTTGCAATTTTTATTGCATTAAAAATATTGCATGTTTTCAAAATATTTATTTTTGATTTTAAAAATGTTCACCCTATTCTATATTTTCTAACTAGACGGGGAAAATTTATTTCATATTTTTTTGTTTTTTATTTATTTTTCTACGTATTATTTTCCGCGGAACTTATTTTAAAAAAAACACACAACCGCCCGTGCGCCGACTGGGCCAAAGGCCCAGCCGACGGCCCGCCTCGCGCCTTCCTCTTCCCGCACGGGAGCTCGCCGCCGGAGTCCGTCCCGGGCACGGGAGCCGCCGCCGCCTCGGGTGCCCCCTTGCCCAAGCCGCCGCACACCCCCCTCCTTAAATACCGCGCCCCCCTCTCTTTCCTCACCTCGAGCCGCCGCCGGAGCCCCTCATCGCCGCCGCCTCAACACGCCCCGCCGCCGCCGCCGGGAGCCGCCGGAGCCGCCGCCCTCGCACCCCCCGAGCCCCGCACCCCGCCGCCAAGCCCCGCCCCGCCGGAGCCCCTCGCCGGAGCCCGCCGTCGAGGTACTGCCGCCGCCCGTTCCCGTCGTTGCCGGTTTTCTGTAAAAAAAACCCCTTCGTTTAAAAAAAACCCTAGATCGGTTTTTTTCGGTTTTATTATTTTACGAGCGTTCACCGAACCGTTCGTTTTAACGAACGCGTTCGTCGGTTTTTCTCTGTTAACGAACGTCCGTTATTTAACCGTTCGTCCGTTTTTCTTTTTCGTCAGATTTTTTTCTGCGATTTTCTCAGATTCGATTTCTGATCGAATCTTCGATTCTGTTTAACTTCTCGCTCGTTTATCGGAATCAGGCGATTCAAGCGCCTAGAGTTTCGTCTCGAAATTCTTTTTCCGTTTAACCTACTCAAACAAGCTTTTGCTACAGTAAAATTTGACCTAGGTCCAGATTAGCAAACGAAGTTTCTTTCTTTCGCCGTTTGACTTTCGTTGCTTCTTTCGAGTTGATTCTTTTTGCAAACCGGAGTTCTTAAGTTGAACTTTCTGGTTGGATCTTTCATTCGAGTTTTACCTATGCATTAGATGAGTACTGATTGTATGCTTGTTTGTTTGCGATAGAGTACCCGGAGTGTGCCGCTTGTTACTTCGACTCGCTAGGTTTTGCGGATCATCAGCAAGGCAAGTAACACTTTGATCATACCCCGTTCATACCCAGTTTTTATTGCATTAGATCTATTCCTCAAACATTGCATGATTAGGATCTAATTAAACTGTGGGTATTGGGAAGTAGTTGAGGTAGTACCTATTACCTGTTTTCTTATCAAACCCTTGGGAGTTACTTCTACGTTGCTATTATATTGCCATGCTATGCTCGTAGACGTGGATTGGGTTTGAGAGATATTCATGACAGATGTGAGATTGTTAATAATGGTTCAACTTAAGGTGGCAACTAAAAACTCACATCTGGGTGGATTGAGGCACCTGGAGAACCCAGTGTTGTCTGTATGTATAAGGTCCGCCACCCAGGCTCAAAGGGATCATAAGATTATTCATGCTAGAAACTTCCGTGTGCAGCCACAAGCTATTATGGGCTCTAGCATAGCTGAGTAGGTTACAGGATCTCTTGAAGAGGTGGACTAGCAGATGTAGGGGAAAGTAGGTGTACCGGTCCATCCAGAGTAAAGAGTGATTGTTTCTGAAAGACTGTGTCTCGGTCATCCGTTTCTCAAACACCATGCAGTGCGAGAATCAAGCGGAGGCGATCGAGTCTTGTGGGGAAAAGTGCACAAACCTCTGCAGAGTGTACAAACTGATCATGATTAGCCGTGTCCCCGGTTATGGACAACTTGAGTATCTAGTACCTGGATTATCATTTGAATCTCATCACCGTGATACTTATAATTAATTTTGTTGGGTTAATGATGATACTTAATTGGGATTGAGTTGGAGGTACCTTCTCAATGTTTCAACCACCATGATAGTTAAGTAAAATTTATTCCTTTTGAAGTAGGATAAAATTGGCTTTTCGCAAAACTGTAACCATAGAGCTTTCCACCAGCCATAAATGCATATAGTATAGCATAATTATTGTTCATTGTTCTCTATGTGTTACATTGCCAGCATATTCTATGTGCTGACCCGTTTTCGGGCTGCAACGTTTCATGTTGCAGACTTTTCAGACGACGAGTAAGATGCCTTAGGTCGTGGTCTTATACTCAGTGATGCCGCTGGAGTTGATGGACTCACTTATCTTCCAAGTCTTCCGCTGTTATCGTTGTTAGATGGCCTTAAGCCATGTTTATCATACTTAATCTGTACGGAGATATTTGATGTAATAAGTGCGTGATTGCTACTCTGTTATAAATCCTCCATTTGTACTGTGCGTGTCAGCATTACTGATCCAGGGATGACACTGGTGCACAGCAGCACAGGCCATTTGAGGTCTGGTCGCTACAAAGTTGGTATCAGAGCACACGCTGACTGTAGGACACGACCACTAAGCTTAAGCCCTAGAAAACTTCTCTCTTCTCATTTCTGACCCCTCTCCACTTTCTACTCTTTTAGGAATGGCGAATGCAAGGAGCAAGTTCATGCAACCAGATGAAGACACGCCGTTTGGTCGACATTTGAAGGAAGTCACCAAGTACTTGAACATAGGAATACCAAGCGTCACCGGAACCTACAACGCCACATTACCTGAAGAGGAGAGCTGGAAGATTCAAGTTATCATTCCAGGAAGGATGTTTAGTGCCATGAGATTGGTTTTCGAAGCACCAACTTGGAGTTTAGGGAAGAGCATGGCCGCACACATCGCCATGGGACGCATTGGAGAAGTCTACCACCAGGAGCTTAAGGATACAATTTATCAGATTTATGGACGTCGAGACGCGCAATGGGAGATGATCAAGACCAAGAAGGATGGATCAATTGCAGCTTTCATCCAGGAGCAGAACCAACATATTCGTCGCCAGGAGAATCAGATGTGCACAGACAAGGAAGAACTGAAGAAGGCATTCATGAAGATCAAGGAACTCCAAGAAGAACTCAAGACTACACGCGAAGATTACTTGGAGGAAATCAACGCGCTAGTAGGGAAGATTGACGACCTGGAGAATAAGGTTGGAGCATTCGTGGGAAATCCAGTGCCAAAAGCAGAAGTCGACGAATGCACTTGTCCGGATAACTACATCATCATCGACGACACCGACTCGGAACCAAGTGAAGACGAATGGATTAATGAAGCTGGAGCAGACATCATGGAGTCTTCCACGGATCAGAATTTCTAGTAGACCACCATATCAGTAGTAGTTTTCCCCCATTTAATATTATAGTTCAAGCACTTTGTAACGCTAGTTAGATCGATTGTTTTGCCTTGTTTGGATTGATTGAGTGATATTGATTGAATTTGTCTCATGAGCATATGGGTAGTGTTTTCTCTCTAGACCTCATTCTATTCTAAACTCTCATCTTTTCTAAACCTATCAGATGCCTCCGAGACGCGACACCGGATTTGTTTTCCCGCCAGAGATCACCCAGTTGATTCAGCAACAGAATGCCCTGATGCAAGTGTTAGTTCAGAACCAAGGCAACAACAACAACAACCCACCGCCACCACCACCTGTTGATCACTTAGCCCGTTTCTTAAGGCTAAACCCGCCGGTGTTTTCCAGTAGCACCGAGCCGATTATAGCAGATGATTGGCTCCGCAAAGTTGGAAGGGAGTTGACCACTGCTGGATGCACAGATGCGGAAAGAGTGCGTTTTGCCGCACATCAGCTTGATGGACCCGCAGCATCATGGTGGGAGAATTATACAGCCACGCACCCTATTGACACTGTCACATGGGACCAGTTTCAGCCAGCTTTCCGTACAGCTCATGTTTCAGCAGGAGCTATGGCTATGAAGAAGCGTGAGTTTCGCAACCTACGCCAAGGAGGACGCACCGTAGGCCAGTATGTGGAGGAATTCAGTAAGTTAGCACGTTATGCACCAGATGACGTTGCTACAGATGCTGCCAAGCAGGAGAAGTTTTTGGAAGGACTGAATGATGAACTGAGTATGCAGTTGATGGTAGCAACCTTCAACAACTACCAGGAGCTGGTAGATAGAGCTCTCATGATTGAAGGGAAGCATCAGCAGATTGAAAACCGCAAGAGGAAGTATGGACAAGGGAAGTACAATTCTGGAGCCCAGCAGAAGCCACGATTTACCCCGAAGCCCGGAGGACAGTTTCAGCATACCCATGGAGGAGTAGTTCGCACAACCATAATGGCTCCAAGAATGGTAATGGGAATGGAGGAGGAAACGGACAGAACCGCACCAACCCATCTACCCCAACCAAGAGAGATCTAAGTCACATTACTTGTTTCAGGTGCCAAAAGCCGGGACATTATGCTACTGATTGTCCCGAAGCCCAAAATGGAACTGGCAATGGAAGCTCTGGGAAGAAGCCGAACCCGTTCAACAAAGGACATGTGAACCACGTGAGCGTGGAGGAGGTTGAAGCTCAGCCTGATGCAGTAATAGGTAAGTTTTTGGTTAAGTCATTTACTGCAACCGTTCTTTTCGATACTGGTGCATCGCATTCATACATATCAAGGGGATTCGTAAACAAGTTTAAGATGTCCACCCAAGTTCTCAAAAGCCCCATGCTAGTAACCTCGCCAGGAGCAGAGTATATGGCCACCCAAGGATGTTTTCCGATACCGTTGGCCATTGGTAGGCATGTTTTCCCCTCAGACCTCATTGTTTTGGAATCGCAAGGTTTGGATGTGATTTTGGGAATGGATTGGCTATCGTTGTATGGAGGAAACATCGATTGTGCCAGCAAGACGATTTTGCTTACCACCCCAGAAGGAAAAAGGATCAAGTATGTATCCCGGCATATGCCGAAGAGGACTCAAGTGAATTCCTTATCAGGAGTTGTATAGGAGGAAGTACCAGTGGTGAAGGATTATCCGGATGTATTTCCAGAAGAGTTGCCAGGCATGCCACCAGATAGAGACATTGAGTTTTTGATTGAACTTTTGCCAGGCACAGGGCCAATATCTAAGAGACCGTACAGGATGCCCGCAAAGGATTTGGAGGAAATAAAGAAGCAGATCAAGGAGTTACTGGATAAAGGATATATTCGCCCAAGTTCGTCACCTTGGGGATCACCAGTACTTCTAGTGGAGAAGAAAGATGGATCACTAAGGATGATTGTTGATTACCGAGGACTGAATGAAGTGACCATCAAAAACAAGTACCCACTGCCGATGATAAATGATTTGTTTGACCGCTTGCAAGGAGCTAAGGTATTTTCCAAGATCGATCTACGATCAGGATACCATCAGTTAAAGATTCGAGAGCAGGATATACCCAAGACGGCATTTACCACCAGATATGGATTGTATGAGTATACCGTTATGTCATTTGGACTGACTAACGCACCGGCCTATTTCATGAACCTGATGAACAAGGTGTTTATGGAGTTTTTGGATAAGTTCGTAGTGGTGTTCATTGATGATATTTTAATCTTTTCCAAGGATGAAGAAGAGCATGAGGAGCATTTACGATTGGTACTTGAGAAGCTCAGAGAACATCAGTTATATGCCAAGTTCAGCAAATGTGAGTTTTGGTTGAAGGAAGTTGGATTCCTTGGACATGTTATTTCTGGAGAAGGAATAGCAGTAGACCCTGCCAAGGTTGACACAGTGACAAGTTGGGAATCACCCGCGACAGTTGGAGAAATCCGGAGTTTTCTTGGACTTGCAGGATACTACCGGAGATTCATCGAGAATTTCTCAAAGATTGCTAAGCCCATGACTGAGCTATTGAAGAAGGACACCAAATTCAATTGGACTGAGGAATGTGAAGCTAGTTTCCAAGAGTTGAAGAAACGATTGGTTACATCACCAGTGTTGATTCTGCCCGATCAACGCAAGGACTATGAAGTTTATTGCGACGCTTCTCGTCGAGGACTTGGAGCAGTGCTTATGCAGGAAGGAAGAGTTGTGTCGTATGCTTCACGACAACTTAAACCCCATGAGAAGAATTATGCTACGCATGATTTGGAATTAGCAGCCGTGGTGCATGCATTGAAGACATGGAGACATTTTCTCATCGGAAACCATTGTGAGGTGTACACGGATCACAAGAGTTTGAAGTACATTTTCACGCAGAAGGAGTTAAATCTCAGACAGAGGAGATGGTTGGAGCTCATTAAAGATTATGATATGAGATTGCATTATCACCCTGGAAAGGCTAACGTAGTAGCAGACGCGTTGAGCCGCAAGAGTCATGTCAACACCCTCATGACAGGAGAATTACCTCAGGAGTTAGCCGAGGACCTTCGTGAGCTATGTTTGGAGATAGTCCCAAGAGGCTATTTAGCGTCATTGGATATTCAGTCTACCTTGATGGAAAGGATCAGAGAAGCTCAGAAAACAGACAAGGAGATTGAAGAGATAAAGGAGAAGATGAGCAAAGGAAAAGCCAAGGGATTTCGTGAGGATGAGCACGATACCTTATGGTTCGAGGACCGCGTATATGTACCAAATGATCCGGAGATCAGGAAGTTGATTTTGCAAGAAGCCCATGATTCACCGTACTCGATTCACCCAGGGAATACCAAGATGTATTTGGATTTGAAGAATACTTTCTGGTGGACCGGAATGAAAAAGGATATTGTGGAGTATGTAGCAGTTTGTGATGTATGTCAGAGAGTGAAGGCAGAGCATCAGAAGCCAGCAGGATTGCTACAGCCATTGCCGATACCCGAATGGAAGTGGGATAAAATAGGCATGGATTTTATCACGGGATTACCCAGGACTCGTTCAGGCTATGACTCGATATGGGTTGTAGTCGATCGTTTGACGAAAGTGGCTCATTTCATTCCAGTGAAGACCACTTACACCAGTGCTAAGTTGGCAAAGATATACATGACCAGGATAGTATGTTTGCATGGAGTGCCGAGGACCATTGTATCAGACAGAGGAACCCAATTTACCTCGAAGTTTTGGAAGCAGTTACATGAAACATTGGGAACCAGGCTGGAATTTAGTACAGCTTTCCACCCACAGACAGATGGACAGACCGAGAGAGTCAACCAGATTTTGGAGGACATGTTGAGAGCATGTGCACTAGATTATGGATCTAGTTGGGACGAAAATTTGCCATATGCGGAGTTTTCGTATAACAACAGTTATCAAACCAGTTTGAAGATGGCCCCCTTTTGAAGCTTTGTACTGAAGGAGGTGTAGAACACCGTTGTTATGGGACGAAGTTGGAGATCGTCAGTCGTTTGGACCAGATTTGATTAAGGAGTCTGAACAGAAAGTAAGGTTGATTCGCGATAGGCTCAAAGTAGCCCAGTCCAGGCAGAAGAGTTATGCTGATTCTAAACGAAAGGAGACCGTTCACGAAGTCGGAGACAGAGTGTATCTTCGAGTATCACCACTTCGAGGAGTGAAGCGTTTTGGAGTTAAAGGAAAGTTAGCGCCCCGTTTTATCGGACCATACAGAGTGTTGGAACGTATGGGAGAAGTTGCTTACAAACTGGAATTGCCCGAAGGATTGTCTGGAGTACATGATGTATTTCACGTTTCGCAGTTGAAGAAGTGCCACGCAGAAATGGCTGAGATACCGCTGAGAGATACCGTGCCACTGGAAGCGATTCAGTTGGAAAGTGATTTGACTTATGAGGAGAAGCCAGTTAAGATTCTCGAATATGCCAGCCGAGTTACCCGCAGCAAGGTTATCAAGTTTTGCAAAGTTCAGTGGAGTCACCACACGGAGGATGAAGCCACCTGGGAGCGAGAGGAAGATCTACGGAAAAACCACTCCCACCTGTTTTCTAGCCAACCCGAATCTCGAGGGCGAGATTCATCTTAAGGGGGGTAGGTTTGTAACATCCCAAATTTTCAATTTGGAATGTTATACATAGATCATCATTACATATCATGTTTTGTTGCATTTTGACAAATCCTCAATAATCCTAAGCAACTCAAGGACCCTCGGAGAGAGTTGGGGATTTTCTCGAATTTTCAAAATTTGATTTTTCAAATGAGGATTGTGGTTTTAATTATTTTTCTCTCCGGAAAAATATTTCATTTTAAATAAACGAGAGGAGAAAATATGACTTCTCCAAAACAAATGAAATACTGGAGGAAAAATGTTAAAAACATTATTTGGAATTTATTTGGATTTTATTTGCAATTTTTATTGCATTAAAAATATTGCATGTTTTCAAAATATTTATTTTTGATTTTAAAAATGTTCACCCTATTCTAGATTTTCTAACTAGACGGGGAAAATGTATATCATATTTTTCGGATTTTTATTTATTTTTCTACGTATTATTTTCCGCGGAACTTATTTAAAAAAAAACACAACCGCCCGCGCGCCGACTGGGCCAAAGGCCCAGCCGACGGCCCGCCTCGCGCCTTCCTCTTCCCGCACGGGAGCTCGCCGCCGGAGTCCGTCCCGGGCACGGGAGCCGCCGCCGCCTCGGGTGCCCCCTTGCCCAAGCCGCCGCACACCCCCCCTCCTTAAATACCGCGCCCCCCTCTCTTTCCTCACCTCGAGCCGCCGCCGGAGCCCCTCATCGCCGCCGCCGCAACACGCCCCGCCGCCGCCGCCGGGAGCCGCCGGAGCCGCCGCCCTCGCACCCCCGAGCCCCGCACCCCGCCGCCAAGCCCCGCCCCGCCGGAGCCCCTCGCCGGAGCCCGCCGTCGAGGTACTGCCGCCGCCCGTTCCCGTCGTTGCCGGTTTTCTGTAAAAAAAACCCCTTCGTTTAAAAAAACCCTAGATCGGTTTTTTCAGTTTTATTATTTTACGAGCGTTCACCGAACCGTTCGTTTTAACGAACACGTTCGTCGGTTTTTCTCTGTTAACGAACGTCCGTTATTTAACCGTTCGTCCGTTTTTCTTTTTCGTCGGATTTTTTTCTGCGATTTTCTCAGATTCGATTTCTGATCGAATCTTCGATTCTGTTTAACTTCTCGCTCGTTTATCGGAATCAGGCGATTCAAGCGCCTAGAGTTTCGTCTCGAAATTCTCTTTCCGTTTAACCTACTCAAACAAGCTTTTGCTACAGTAAAATTTGACCTAGGTCCAGATTAGCAAACGAAGTTTTTTCTTTCGCCGTTTGACTTTCGTTGCTTCTTTCGAGTTGATTCTTTTTGCAAACCGGAGTTCTTAAGTTGAACTTTCTGGTTGGATCTTTCATTCGAGTTTTACTTGTGCATTAGATGAGTACTGATTGTATGCTTGTTTGTTTGTGATAGAGTACCCGGAGTGTGCCGCTTGTTACTTCGACTCGCTAGGTTTTGCGGATCATCAGCAAGGCAAGTAACACTTTGATCATACCCCGTTCATACCCAGTTTTTATTGCATTAGATCTATTCCTCAAACATTGCATGATTAGGATCTAATTAAACTGTGGGTATTGGGAAGTAGTTGAGGTAGTACCTATTACCTGTTTTCTTATCAAACCCTTGGGAGTTACTTATACGTTGCTATTATATTGCCATGCTATGCTCGTAGACGTGGATTGGGTTTGAGAGATATTCATGACAGATGTGAGATTGTTAATAATGGTTCAACTTAAGGTGGCAACTAAAAACTCACATCTGGGTGGATTGAGGCACCTGGAGAACCCAGTGTTGTCTGTATGTATAAGGTCCGCCACCCAGGCTCAAAGGGATCATAAGATTATTCATGCTAGAAACTTCCGTGTGCAGCCACAAGCTATTATGGGCTCTAGCATAGCTGAGTAGGTTACAGGATCTCTTGAAGAGGTGGACTAGCAGATGTAGGGGAAAGTAGGTGTACCGGTCCATCCAGAGTAAAGAGTGATTGTTTCTGAAAGACTGTGTCTCGGTCATCCGTTTCTCAAACACCATGCAGTGCGAGAATCAAGCGGAGGCGATCGAGTCTTGTGGGGAAAAGTGCACAAACCTCTGCAGAGTGTACAAACTGATCATGATTAGCCGTGTCCCCGGTTATGGACAACTTGAGTATCTAGTACCTGGATTATCATTTGAATCTCATCACCGTGATACTTATAATTAATTTTGTTGGGTTAATGATGATACTTAATTGGGATTGAGTTGGAGGTACCTTCTCAATATTTCAACCACCATGATAGTTAAATAAAATTTATTCCTTTTGAAGTAGGATAAAATTGGCTTTTCGCAAAACTGTAACCATAGAGCTTTCCACCAGCCATAAATGCATATAGTATAGCATAATTATTGTTCATTGTTCTCTATGTGTTACATTGCCAGCATATTCTATGTGCTGACCCGTTTTCGGGCTGCAACGTTTCATGTTGCAGACTTTTCAGACGACGAGTAAGATGCCTTAGGTCGTGGTCTTATACTCAACGATGCCGCTGGAGTTGATGGACTCACTTATCTTCCAAGTCTTCCGCTGTTATCGTTGTTAGATGGCCTTAAGCCATGTTTATCATACTTAATCTGTACGGAGATATTCGATGTAATAAGTGTGTGATTGCTACTCTGTTATAAATCCTCCATTTGTACTGTGCGTGTCAGCATTACTGATCCAGGGATGACACTGGTGCACAGCAGCACAGGCCATTTGAGGTCTGGTCGCTACAGTAACAGGTTAGTCCCAAAAATAATATAAAAGTGCATAGTAAAGCCCATTAAACATCCAAGATGGATAATATAATAGCATGAATACTTCATAAATTATAGATACGTTGGAGACGTATCAGCATCCCCAAGCTTAATTCCTGCTCATCCTCGAGTAGGTAAATGATAAAAGAAATAATTTATGAAGTGTGAATGCTAGCAGGTGCACAAGTTTGATCAATGATAATTTCAATCACCTTTTCTAGCATCATTATATGTCATAACAGTAGCTCATATCATAAAAACTTTTCATGATCAAGTAACAAGCTATTTATGTGTTAAAGTATATATCATAAACTTTCTTGAAAACTAACAAACCGTGTTATTAGTCATCAAACAATTACAATTCATCTTATTTTCAGGAAGAGTCTATGTCAGAGCCTTGATTTAGCAAGTCCCACATACTCAACTATCATTTCGTCTTTCACAATTGCTAACACTCACGCGATATTTATGGGTTCAAAGTTTTAATCAGACACAGAGAAAGATAGGGGCTTATAGATTCGCCTCCCAACCTTTTACCTCAAGGGTAATGTCAACAATAATAGTTCATGATGCCTTACATCCAATTGGATATATATGTCAGAATCTTTCCAACACGAGGTGCTTGCCAAAGGATAAAATGAAAAAAGGAAAGGTGAAGATCACCATGACTCTTGCATAAAAGTAAAAAGATAGGCCCTTCGGAGAGGGAAGCAGAGGTTGCCATGCGCTTTTATAGTTGGATGCACAAAATCTTAATGCGAGGGAACGTCACTTTATATTGCCACTTGTGATAGGGACCTTTATTATGCAGTCCATCGCTTTTATTTCTTCCATATCACAAGATCGTATAAAGCTTATTTTCTCCACACTAAAAGATCATACATATTTAGAGAGCAATTTTTATTGCATGCACCGATGACAACTTACTTGAAGGATCATACTCAATCCATAGGTAGGTATGGTGGACTCTCATGGCAATACTGGTTTAAGGGATGTTTGGAAGCACAAGTAGTATCTCTACTTGGTGCAAGGAATTTGGCTAGCATGACGGGGAAAGGCAAGCTCAGCATGTTGGGCGATCCATGACAATATACTTTATTTCGGATATAAAAAAACATAACCCATTACGTTGTCTTCCTTGTCCAACATCAACCTTTTATGATGTCATATTTCAATGAGTGCTCACAATTACAAAATATGTCCAAGATAGTATATTTATATGTGAAATCTCTCTTCCCTCAATATTCTTTCATGAATTGTTCAAGTGACCAATACAATGTTTGCTAACCTTCAATAAATTTACCACCTCTACTTCTTATATGTGAAGTCATTACTCCCCATGGGATAGGCATATGAAACATATATAATTTCAGATTTATGATATTCAATTCATTCAACGATTTACTCATAGGATATAAGTGAAGCACACGAGTAAATGACAAACTACTCCAAAAAGATATAAGTGAAGATCAATGAGTAGTTAAATAATTATGTAGCTATGTGAAGACTCTCTAACATTTAAGAATTTCAGATCTTGGTATTTTATTCAAACAGCAAGCAAAACAAAATAAAATAAAATGACGCTCCAAGCAAAACACATATCATGTGGTGAATAAAAATATAGCTCCAAGTAAAGTTACCGATGAACAAAGACGAAAGAGGGGATGCCATCCGGGGCATCCCCAAGCTTAGGCTCTTGGTTGTCCTTGAATATTACCTTGGGGTGCCTTGGGAATCCCCAAGCTTAGGCTCTTGCCACTCCTTATTCCATAGTCCATCGAATCTTTACCCAAAACTTGAAAACTTCACAACACAAAACTTAGCAGAAAATCTCGTGAGCTCCGTTAGCGAAAGAAAACAAAACACCACTTCAAGGTACTGTAATGAACTCATTCTTTATTTATATGGGTGTTAAACCTACTGTATTCCAACTTCTCTATGGTTTATAAACTATTTTACTAGCCATAGATTCATCAAAATAAGCAAACAGCACACGAAAAACAGAATCTGTCAAAAACAGAACAGTCTGTAGTAATCTGTAACTAACACAAACTTATGGAACTCCAAAAATTCAGCCAAAATAGGAAGACCTAGAAAATTTGTTAATTATCAGCAGCAATTGGAATCAATATTTTGTCACGTTCTAGTGATTTTTAACAATTGTTTTCGTGAACAGAAAGTTTCTGGAATTTTCAGCAAGATCAAATAACTATCATCCAAGAAGATCCTATAGGTCTTACTTGGCACAAACACTAATTAAAACATAAAACCACATCTAACCTGAGGCTAGATGAAATATTTATTACCAAACAGAACCAAAAAGAAAGAACAAAAATAAAATTGGGTTGCCTCCCAACAAGCGCTAACGTTTAACGCCCCTAGCTAGGCATGATGATTTCAATGATGCTCACATAAAAGATAAGAATTGAAACATAAAGAGAGCATCATGAAGAATATGACTAGCACATTTAAGTCTAACCCACTTCCTATGCATAGGGATTTTGTGAGCAAACAACTTATGGGAACAAGAATCAACTTGCATAGGAAGGCAAAACAAGCATAACTTCAAAACTTTAAGCACATAGAGAGGAAACTTGATATTATTGCAATTCCTGCAAGCATATATTCCTCCCTCATAATAATTTTCAGTAGCATCATGAATGAAAGCAACAATATAACCATCACATAAAGTATTCTTTTCATGATCTACTTGCATAGAAATTTTACTACTCTCCACGTAAGCAAACTTATTCTCATCAATAGTAGTGGGAGCAATCTCAACAAAATAACTATCATGTGAAGCATAATCCAATTGAAAACTAAAATCATGATGACAAGTTTCATGGTTATCATTATTCTTAATAGCATACATGTCATCACAATAATCATCATAAATAGCAACTTTGTTATCATAATCAATTGGAACCTCTTCCAAAATAGTGGATTCATCACTAAATAAAGTCATGACCTCTCCAAATCCACTTTAATCAATATAATCATCATAAATAGGAGGCATGATTTCATCATAATAAATTTGCTCATCAAAACTCGGGGGACAAAAAATATCATCTTCATCAAACATAGCTTCCCCAAGCTTGTGGCTTTGCATATCATTAGCATCATGGATATTCAAGGAATTCATACTAACAACATTGCAATCATGCTCATCATTCAAATACTTAGTGCCAAACATTCTAATGCATTATTCTTCTAGCACTTGAGCACAATTATTGGAATCCTTATTTTCACGGAAGACATTAAAAAGATGAAGCATATGAGGCACTCTCAATTCCATTTTTTTGTAATTTTCTTTTATAAACTAAACTAGTGATAAAACAAGAAACTAAAAGATTCGATTGCAAGATCTAAAGATATACCTTCAAGCACTCAACTCCCCGGCAACGGCGCCAGAAAATAGCTTGATGTATACTACACAACCTTCTTCTTGTAGACGTTGTTGGGCCTCCAAGTGCAGAGGTTTGTAGGACAGTAGCAAATTTTCCTCAAGTGGATGACCTAAGGTTTATTAATCCGTGGGAGGCATAGGATGAAGATGGTCTCTCTCAAGCAACCCTGCAACCAAATAACAAAGAGTCTCTTGTGTCCCCAACACACCCAATACAATGGTAAATTGTATAGGTGCACTAGTTCGGCGAAGAGATGGTGATACAAGTGCAATATGGATGGTAGATATAGGTTTTTGTAATATGAAAATATAAAAATAGCAAGGTAACTAATGATAAAAGTGAGCACAAACGGTATTGCAATGCGTTGAAACAAGGCCTAGGGTTCATACTTTCACTAGTGCAAGTTCTCTCAACAATAATAACATAATTGGATCACATAACTATCCCTCAACATGCAACAAAGAGTCACTCCAAAACCACTAATAGCGGAGAACAAACGAAGAGATTATGGTAGGGTACGAAACCACCTCAAAGTTATTCTTTCAGATCGATCTATTCAAGAGTTCGTACTAGAATAACACCTTAAGACACATATCAACCAAAACCCTAATGTCACCTAGATACTCCAATGTCACCTCAAGTATCCGTGGGCATGATTATACGATATGCATCACACAATCTCATATTCATCTATTCAACCAACACAAAGTACTTCAAAGAGTGCCCCAAAGTTTCTACCGGAGAGTCAAGACGAAAACATGTGCCAACCCCTATGGAGTAATAGTAGTCAATACAATTTGGTCTATTGATGTCTACTACGCAACCTTCTTCTTGTAGACTCGTGTTGGGCCTCCAAGCGCAGAGTTCTGTAGGACAGTAGCAAATTTCCCTCAAGTGGATGACCTAAGGTTTATCAATCTGTGGGAGGCGTAGGATGAAGATGGTCTCAAACAACCCAGCAACCAAATAACAAAGAGTCTCTTGTGTCCCCAACACACCCAATACAATGGTAAATTGTATAGGTGCAATAGTTCGGCGACGAGATGGTGATACAAGCGTAATATGGATAGTAGATATAGGTTTTTGTAATCTGAAATTATCAAAACAGCAAGGTAACTCATAACAAAAAGTGAGCGAAAGCGGTATTGCGATGCTTCGAAAAAAGGCCTAGGGTTCATACTTTCACTAGTGCAAGTTCTCTCAACAATGATAACATAATTGAATCATATAACAATCCCTCAACGTGCAACAAAGAGTCACTCCAAAGTCACTAATAGCGGAGAACAAACGAAGAGATTATTATAGGGTACGAAACCACCTCAAATTTATTCTTTCTGATTGATCTATTGGGCTATTCCTATAAGTGTCACAAACAGCCCTAGAGTTCATACTAAAATAACACCTTAAGACACACATCAACCAAAACCCTATTGTCACCTAGATACCCCAATGTCACCACAAGTATCCACGGGTTTGATTATATGATATGCATCACACAATCTCAGATTCATCTATTCAAACCAACACAAAGAACTTCAAAGAGTGCACCAAAGTTTCTACCGGAGAGTCAAGATGAAAACGTGTGCCAACCCCTATGCATAAGTTCACAAGGTCAGAGAACCCGCAAGTTGATCACCAGAACATACATCAAGTGGATCATGTGAGTATCCTATTGTCACCACACATAAGCAGATGCAAGACATACATCAAGTGTTCTCAAATCCTTAAAGACTCAATCCGATAAGATAACTTCAAAGGGAAAACTCAATCCATTACAAGAAGGTAGAGGGGGAGAAACATCATAAGATCCAACTATAGTAGCAAAGCTCGCGGTACATCAAGATCGTGCCAAATCAAGAACACAAGAGAGAGAGAGAGAGAGACAAATCAAACACATAGCTACTGGTACATACCCTCAGCCCCGAGGGTGAACTACTCCCTCCTCGGCATAGAGAGCGTCAGGATGATGAAGATGGCCACCGGTGATGGTTTCCCCCTCCGGCAAGGTGCCGAAACGGGCTCTCGATTGGTTTTTAGTGGCTACAGAGGCTTGTGGTGGCGGAACTCCCGATCTAGGTTTCTTTTCGGGGGTTTCTGTATTTATAAGAATTTTTGGCGTCAGTTTCAAGTCAGGGGGGTCCATGAGGAGCCCACAAGGTCGGAGGGCGTGCCCTCCACCCTTGTGGAGGCCTCATGGCTCTTTTGGCCCAACTCTTTTGCTTCGGGGGCTTCTTCTGGTCCATAAAAAATCACCGTTAATTTTCAGGTCAATTGGACTCCGTTTGATATTCCTTTTCTGCAAAACTCAAAAACAAGGAAAAAACAAAAACTGGCATTGGGCTCTATGTTAATAGGTTAGTCCCAAAAATCATATAAAATATCATATAAATGCATATAAAACATCCAAGGTAGATAGTATAATAGCATGGAACAATAAAAAATTATAGATACGTTGGAGACGTATCAAGCATCCCCAAGTGCTCATCCTTGAGTAGGTAAATGATAAAAACATAATTTTTGATGTGGAATGCTAGCAAGTGCACAAGTGTGATCAATGATAATTTCAATCACTTTTTCTAGCAAAATTATATATCATAACAGTGGCTCATATCATAAAGCATCTCATGATCAAGTAACAAGCTATTCACATGTTAAAGCATAAACCATAAACTTTCTTGAAAACTAACAAACTATGTTCTTAGTCATCAAACAATTGCAATTCATCTTATTTTCAGGAAGGATCTATGTAAGAGCTTTGATTTAGCAAATCCCACATACTCAACTATCATATAGTCTTCCATGATTGCTACCACTCAAAGCATATTTTTAGAACAAATAGCATCCATTGAACACAGAGAAAGATAGGGGCTTAATGTTTCGCCTCCCAACTTGCTTATCATATAGATAATTGTCAACAATAATAATTCATGATCAAATATATTTGAATGGACATATATGCTTAGATCTTTCCCCATCACATGATGCTTGCCAACTAAAAAGTAGGTTGGAAGGAGAAGGAATACTACTGACTTTTGCATAAAAGTAAAAGATAGGCCCTTCGCAGAGGGAAGCAGGGATTTGCAGAGGTGCCAGAGCTCGAAGCTTTTAAAACAGAGATGAAAATAATTTTGAGAGGTATGCTTTCATTGTCAACATAACAACCAAGAGTTCCCAATATCTTCCATACTAGATACATTATAGGCAATTCCCAAACAGAAAGGTAAAGTTTTTACTCCCCCTCCACCAACAATCACACTCCACGGCTGATCCGAAACAACGGGTACCGTCCATACCAACAACAGTCCTAGGGGAGTTTTGTTTAATTTATTTGCGATTTTGTTTTTGATCTTTGAATCATAGGACTGGGCATCCCAATTACCAGCCATTTTCTTGTGAATAATGAGCAGAGTCTACTCACCGTCAGAATAACCCACCTAGCATGGAAGATACTGACAACCCCTAGTTGCTACATGAGTGATTCGAGCATACAAAACAGATTATTATTTGAAGGTTTAGAGTTTGGCACATGCAAATTTACTTGGAACGACAAGTAAATACCACATATAGGTAGATATGGTGGACACTCATGGAAGAAACTTGGTTCAAGGAGTTTGGATGCACAAGCAGTATTCCCTCTTAGTACAGAGATTTTGGCTAGCAAAAGATTCTAAAAAGCAAGCACCACATGTTGGAGGATCTATGACAATATAACTTCTATACAAATATACTCAAACATAACTCATTAAGTTGTCTTCCTTGTCCAACTTCAACTAATTTGATCAAGTTTGAAAATAATTAATGGGGCTCACTGATACGTCTCCGTCGTATCTACTTTTCCAAACAATTTTGCCCTTGTTTTGGACTCTAACTTGCATGATTTGAATGGAACTAACCCGGACTGACGCTGTTTTCAGCAGACTTTCCATGGTGTTATTTATGTGCAGAAACAAAAGTTCTCGGAATGACCTGAAACTCCACGGAACATCTATTTGGAAAATAAGAAAAATACCGAAAGAAAAATCCACGTCAGGGGGCCCACACCCTGCCCACGAGGGTGGGGGGCGCGCCCCCTACCTCGTGGGCCCCCTGACGCTCCACCGACCTCAACTCCAACTCCATATATTCACTTTCGGGGAAAAAAAATCAGAGAGAAGGATTCATCGCGTTTTACGATACGGAGCCGCCGCCAAGCCCTAAAACCTCTCGGGAGGGCTGATCTGGAGTCCGTTCGGGGCTCCGGAGAGGGGGATTCGTCGCCATCATCATCATCAACCATCCTCCATCACCAATTTCATGATGCTCACCGCCGTGCGTGAGTAATTCCATCGTAGGCTTGCTGGACGGTGATGGGTAGGATGAGATCTATCATGTAATCGAGTTAGTTTTGTTAGGGTTTGATCCCTAGTATCCACTATGTTCTGAGATTGATGTTGCTATGACTTTGCTATGCTTAATGCTTGTCACTAGGGCCCGAGTGCCATGATTTCAGATCTGAACCTATTATGTTTTCATGAATATATGTGAGTTCTTGATCCTATCTTGCAAGTCTATAGTCACCTACTATGTGTTATGATCCGGCAACCCCGAAGTGACAATAATCGGGACCACTCCCGGTGATGGCCGTAGTTTGAGGAGTTCATGTATTCACTATGTGCTAATGCTTTGTTCCGGTACTCTATTAAAAGGAGGCCTTAATATCCCTTAGTTCCATTAGGACCCCGCTGCCACGGGAGGGTAGTGATACGTCTCCGTCATATCTATAATTTTTGATTGTTCCATGCCAATATTATTCAACTTTCATATACTTTTTGGCAGCCTTTTATACTATTTTTGGGACTAACATATTGATCCAGTGCCCAGTGCCAGTTCCTGTTTGTTGCATGTTTTATGTTTCGCAGAATATCCATATCAAACGGAATCCAAACGGGATAAAAACGGACGGAGCTTATTTTTGGAATATTTGGAAAATTCCGGATGAAAAATCCACGCGAGACGGTGCCCGAGGTGGCCACGAGGCAGGGGGCGCCCCTGACCCTCGTGGGCCACCCGTAAGGCGGTTGATGCCCTTCTTCGGCTGCAAGAAAGCTAATTTTTGGTTAAAAAAATCACGGCGAAGGTTTCAGTCCAATCGGAGTTACGGATCTCCATATATATACGAAACGGTGAAAGGGCACCGGACGAGAATGCAGAAACAGAGAGAGACAGAGAGACAGATCCAATCTCGGAGGGGCTCTCGCCCCTCCCACGCCATGGAGACCAAGGACCAGAGGGGAAACTCTTCTCCCATCTAGGGAGGAGGTCAAGGAAGAAGAAGACGAAGGGGCCCCCTCTCCCCTTCTCTTCCGGTGGCGCCGAAATGCCTCCGTGGCCATCATCATCACCGCAATCTTCACCAACAACTTCATCGCCATCATCACCAACTCTTCCCCCCTCTATGCAGCGGTGTAACCTCTCTCTTACCCGCTGTAATCTCTACTTAAACATGGTGCTCAACGCTATATATTATTTCCCAATGATGTATGGCTATCCTATGATGTTTGAGTAGATCCGTTTTGTCCTATGGGCTATTTGATGATCAAGATTGGTTTGAGTTGCATGTTTTATTATTGGTGCTGTCCTATGGTGCTCTCCGTGTCACGCAAGCGTGAGGGATTCCCGCTGTAGGGTTTGCAATATGCTCATGATTTGCTTATGGTGGGTGGCGTGAGTGAACAGAAGCACAGACCCGAGTAAGTAGGTTGTTTGCGTATGGGATAAAGAGGACTTGATGCTTTAATGCTATGGTTGGGTTTTACCTTAATGATCTTTAGTAGTTGCGGATGCTTGCTAGAGTTCCAATCATAAGTGCATATGATCCAAGTAGAGAAAGTATGTTAGCTTATGCCTCTCCCTCAAATAAAATTGCAATAATGATTACCGGTCTAGTTATTGATTGCCTAGGGACAAATAACTTTCTAGTAACAAAAAGCTCTTTACTAATTTAATTGTGTCTTTATCTAAATAGCCCCTAGCTTTTATTTACTCGCTCTTTACTTTCTTGCAAACCTATCCAAAAACACCTACAAAGTACTTCTAGTTTCATACTTGTTCTAGGTAAAGCGAATGTCAAGCGTGCGTAGAGTTGTATCGGTGGTCGATAGAACTTGAGGGAATATTTGTTCTACCTTAAGCTCCTCGTTGGGTTCGACTTGTGACGCCCCCGATTCAATCGTATACTAATCATACACGCAAACATGTACGATCAAGATCAGGGACTCACGGGAAGATATCACAACACAACTCTAAAAATTAAAATAAGTCATACAAGCATCATAATACAAGCCAGGGGCCTCGAGGGCTTGAATACAAGTGCTCGATCATAGATGAGTCAGCGGAAGCAACAATATCTGAGTACAGACATAAGTTAAACAAGTTGCCATAAGATGGCTAGCACAAACTGGGATACAGATCGAAAGAGGCATAGGCCTCCTGCCTGGGATCCTCCTAAACTACTCCTGGTCGTCGGCGGTCTCCACGTAGTAGTAGGCACCTCCGGTGTAGTAGGAGTCGTCGTCGACGGTGGCGTCTGGCTCCTGGGCTCCAGCATCTGGTTGCGACAACCAGGAAGAAAGGAAAAGGGGAAAAGGGGGAGCAAAGCAACCGTGAGTACTCATCCAAAGTACTCGCAAGTAAGGATCTACACTACATATGCATGGGTATATGTGTAAAGAGGCAATATCGGTGGACTGAACTGCAGAATGCCAGAATAAAAGGGGGGATAGCTAGTCCAGTCGAAGACTACGCTTCTGGCAGCCTCCATCTTGCAGCATGTAGAAGAGAGTAGATGGTAAGATGACCAAGTAGCATCGCATAGCATAATCCTACCCGGCGATCCTCTCCTCGTTGCCCTGTTAGAGAGTGATCACCGGGTTATATCTGGCACTTGAAAGGGTGTGTTTTATTAAGTATCCGGTTCTAGTTGTCATAAGGTCAAGGTACAACTCCAAGTCGTCCTTTTACCGAGGGACACGGCTATTCGAATAGATAAACTTCCCTGCAGGGGTGCACCACATAACCCAACACGCTCGATCCAATTTGGCCGGACACACTTTCCTGGGTCATGCCCGGCCTCGGAAGATCAACATGTCGCAGCCCCACCTAGGCACAACAGAGAGGTCAGCACGCCGGTCTAAATCCTATGGCGCAGGGGTCTGGGCCCATCGCCCATTGCACACCTGCACGTTGCGACCGCGGCCGAAAGCAGACCTAGCCTAGCAGGCATTCCAGTCCAATCCAGCGCGCGCTGCTCAGTCGCTGACATCACGAAGGCTTCGGCTGATACCATGACGTCGAGTGCCCATAACTGTTCCCGCGTAGTTGGTTAGTGCGTATAGGCCAGTGGCCAGACTCACATCAAATACCAAGATCTCGTTAAGCGTGTTATTATGAAGTAACCGCGAACGCCGACCAGGGCCAGGCCCACCTCTCTCCTAGGTGGTCTCAACCTTCCCTGTCGCTCCGCCACAAAGTAACACTCGGGGGCCGTCGGGAACCCAGGCCCACCTCTACCGGGATGGAGCCACCTGCCCCTTCAGCCCCCATCTCCGAACAGTATCATAAGTAATGTAACAGTATAAAGTATATAGCATATGCCCGTGATCACCTCCCGAAGTGATCACGGCCCAGTAGTATAGCATGGCAGACGGAAAAGAGTGTAGGGCCACTGATGTAACACTAGCATCCTATACTAAGCAGTAGGATAGCAGGTAAGGGTAACAACTGTAGCAACAATGACATGCTATGCATCAGAATAGGATTAACGAAAGCAGTAACATGCTACACTACTCTAATGCAAGCAGTAGATAGAAGAATAGGCGATATATGGTAATCAAGGGGGGGCTTGCCTGGAAGCTCAGTCGAGAAGGAGGGGTCGTCAACACCGTAATCGTACTGGGTAGCAGCGGCGTCGGTCTCGGGTCTACAGGAGAAGAAGAGGGGGAAGAAACAGTAAATACGGAGCAAACCAAGCATCACAGAAAATATAACAAGGCAATACGCGATGCCAGGGGTAATCTAACGCGGGGATAGGTGATACCGGCGAAGGGGGAAAACATCCGGGAAAGTATCCCCGGTGTTTCGCGTTTTCGTACAGATGAACCGGAGGAGGATTGTTGCATGTTTGCTATGCTAGGGACGCGTGACGGACAAACGGGCTGCGTAGCCGGATTCGTCTTGTCGTTCTGAGCAACTTTCATGTACAAAGTAATTTCATCCGAGCTACGGATTATTTTATATTAATTTTCAATGTTTTATTCATTTTCTGGAGTATATTATTTCGAATTTAAAAAACAATAAATAATCTTGTCACTTAGTACTACTCTAGCATGTGTGTATGACAGTGGGGCCAGTGGGTTTGGGTTGACCCAGTCAAAGGTGGACTGGTCAACATATGAATAGTCTAAGTGGGTCCCATGTGTCATTGTCTTATACTTCAATTAGATGATTTTAGTTGTTTTATTTAGGCAGCAGGGCCAGCATCACTGACTATTAGTAGTAGGATAGCACTAACAGCGATTAGCTTTTAATCTAATTAGGCCCCCATATGGCGTAGCACTAGCTAGCCATTGTGTGGCTGTACTTGAAGCTCACGCACAAGCACACACGAACGGCGCTGGTGGCCATGGCCAAGCAGCATCAGCAGCAACTAACGGCTGTAGTAGAGCAGCAGTAGCATGGGTAGCAGCAGCACAAGGGCAGCAGCAGCGGCAACACAGCATCAAGAAGCAGTAGCAGTTTCGAGCAGCACGCAGCAGCAGCATAGTAGGCAGAGCGGGCGAGCGGCCGGAGTTGGCCGTATGAACGACGGCCGGCGGCGGTGTAAATCAGCGGCGGCGATGACCAAACGGGAGCCTCCGGCGGCCATTTGAGGCATGGCTTGAGCCTACGGGTTCAGCTTGCAGCCGCGCATCTAATGGCGCAAGCGGCCGAGGCAGGGGATGGCTGGAGCGGTGCCTACGCGCGAGCCCGACGGCGGCCGGAGCTCGGCCTTGCGGTGACGGTGCTAGGGACGGCCAAATCAAGCAAGTGGATAAGGGGAAACGGACGGCAGCAACTAGTAACAGCAGTAGCGCAGCAGTGGTAGCGGTGCAGGAGCAGCAGCTGCTGCGGGGGCGGGGCCGCTCGGCTGCGGCGACTACAAGTGGGGCGAGGCGCGCGGCGAGGGGAAGCGTCGATCACGGTGGACAGGGGGCAGGGTGGGTCGCGCGCGGAGGGCTGAGCAGGGCGGCCGTAGCGTGCGGGAGCGCGCCCATGAGCGCGTACTGTCGCGGTGAGCGCGAGCTCCAGTGGGCTCGGCCATGGCGGCGTACGGCATCAATCGGCGACGGGGGCAGAGGGTAACCGAGGGGGAAGCGGAGGGGGGTCGACGGGGAGCTCACAGGGGTCTGTAGAGGTGCACAACGAGCTCGGGAAGGGCGCGGCGACGTTTTCCGGCGATGATGATGGTGATGCAGAGGAGGAAGACAACCCGATCCCGACACGGTGATGGCTCCCGGGTCGCATTCGTTGGCGTGGAGGACGTAGTCGAGCACTGCGGAGCGGCTGGATACCTCGGCGGAGCGCGAGGATGACGGAGAGCGCGTGGGCGACGAAGGCTACGGCGACGGTGGCTCGGGTCGTCGCGGGAGGAGAAAGAGGCGGCGCGAGGAGGGAGATGTGAGGGGCTAGGGTTTGTCGACGGGGTAGGGGACGAACTTTTCCTCCTCGGGGATGCACTGGATGCTCGACACGGCGACAACGGCGGCGTTGAGGCGTGGATGGCCGCCACGATCTCCTGCTCCCACTGTAGCGAGAGCTAGCAGGAGAGGTGGAGGTGGGCTGGGCCTCTTACAGTGCGCGCGGGGCTGCGGTGCACTGTGGCACTAGGCCCAGTGGCACAGTAGGTGTTGTGCCTTTTCTTCTTCTTCCTTTTCTGTTCTTTTCTGTTTCTTTTATTTTGTCTTTATTTTAGTCTTATAAAATATAGATTTGATTTCTAAATTATTATTATCATTTAACTCACTGCCACAAAAGGTTTTACTTCAAAATAAAATAATTTAATATTTTATAAGATACAAAAGGCATTTAATTAAATATTATAGCCACTGTTTTAGTTAGTTTTGTGCATTTAATTATTTTATAAAAATGTGGTTTCTCCACTATTATTACTTATGAGTTATTTGTCACATCCAGAACATTTTAGTTTTAAATATTTGAAAACTTTTATTGTTTGACTTGATTTTGATTTTGAATTTGAACGAGATTTGGATCATCATGAAACTAACAATAGTAATCGTGGTGATGTGGCATCATTAGTAGAGGGTTACTGTAGCTTAATTATCCGGGCGTCACAATTCTCCTCCACTACAAGAAATCTCGTCCTGAGATTTTAAGAGGCGGAGTAAGGGGAAAAGTTGTGGTTACGAAATTCTAACGGATCTTCTCAGTCTTGATTGCTCTGCCCGAAGTAGTCGATCCTTTTTGTTGATGTCTTCAGTTCTCTGTTTCAGGGCATCGTGACAAAGTTGTCATTCTTCCTTCATGATCTTCATCGTACTTACGGAAAAAAAATAAGAGGGGTATTCCGGGAGAACGGACCCTTGCAAGGTTGACTATCTGGTAGATAACATCGGGGAAGGTGGCGGAAAGTAACTCTCGAATTGAAACCTTAGAAAATATCGAGAGCAAGGTAAGAAGGTCTCATGAGAAGTTTCGAGCGGGCAGGCAATTGTTCGGTGCCTGAAACAGGGCGTGAAAGGGGTTCAAGGCAACGGGGATAAGTATTGTGTTTGATACCAGAATTTGATGATCTCATCGGAAGGTGGCTTGTGAATTACATACGAGACCACGCGCGAGGAATAACTTAGGGAACAGGGGGTGTACAGGAGAGTCAGGTTTCGATCCTGTGGAACTGTGGGTTATGGGCCCACCATGTGGGTTAAAAGTAGGAGGAGCGGTGACATCTTGCATGGTCATGATAGCAAGGCAGGTCAGAGGGTAGCCTGTCAGTTATGTTGGCAACAACGTCGGTACCAAGGGCGAGGAACGAAGAGAACCCTTTTCCTGCTCATTGATCGAGGCGGATCATTAGGCAAAGTTCTCGTCCATTGGTGGATACCGGAATGTCATCAACAATAGTAACAGGTTCTTACTGACAGAGTTGTACACCGAGGTGCTTACAAAAGTAGTGACTTATTACTGCTTAGACCATATAAACCTCAAGAAGGTTAAACAAAACAATGGAAAGGAAAATGTGATTATCAGTTTAAACAGAACAATGGAAAGGAAAAATGTGTTTAAACACATAATTCAGGGGTATATCCTTCCCAAGGACAAGCAGAGCATGATACCCATGACAGGATATAATTGTAGAAAACCCTTTAGGAAAGGGGAGAGAAATTTCATGACATCATCCATACAACGATGTTTAGATAATTTGATTAAGAAAATTTAGCACTGTGCTTCAAATGTTCTTATTGAAGATAGGAGTACCACAGACACGCGTCGAAATAGCATTGACATGGTCTTCAAGCAAAGGCCAGACTTCGGATATACAAAGGATCCATCAGGATAAACTTATTAAACAAGGCATTCAATTTCCTCGTGGAAAAATGGTTAACCTTGTTAAAAAGGAAACTATAACACTAGGTCCTCCGGTCAGATGTGCTAGGCATGACATCACCTTACCGGGTCATATGAGGATCAATGTTATAACTCTTGGAAATATGTTCCAACCATCATATCTGACCGAGATTCAGGTCTGATCAGTGTTAGGATACCTCGGACTTAGGATGCCTGAGAAGAAAAGGTGCAACACAATTTGACGAGAAGACATTGTAAGATTCTCGGGAAATGAACCATGGAAGCGAGTTCCGAAACAAGAGTTCATGAGTAAACCAATGAGAGGATGAGGAGGTGGCTGATGGACTCAGCGACAATTCATCAAGATTTCCAAAGGATGGATTTCCACAATTATGTGAACAAGGAGATAACATTTACTAGATCAAATGGTTTAATGATGTATGCTCGAGGAAAACCTACACAATTAAACATTGGTTGAAAGATGCACCATAATATGGGCTTAGGTAGCATGATCAATGTTTAGAATGGTGATTCAATAACCAATACACAAAGAATGAAACTATCATTCATTAACTTACAAGCAATAGGGTTGCTAGAAGTTTTGAATTTTACACCTCACAATGCATTTGTCGGTATTCCGGTTAGAAACAACACGGAGACCAAGAAATGAGTAGAGATGGCGATAAGTATTACTATATCAAGAATGTCTTGAGAGGTGGTGAAATTCTCACAACATTCCTGACATAAAAGATGGTAATACTCCAAGGTAGAGAAGATCAAATGCTTGATAGCAAGGAACTCGAGGTATATCACAAAACACGAACAAGTTTGTGTTCGAGGGAAGGCAATAAAGTGGTCAATGATAACACAAATCATCGAGGGCAAGGATAGTACTTCTCATCATGAATTCAATTGATATCCTGGAAGAGCTCGGAAGGCTGATGATGATCACGACACATTTGTCGAGAGATTTCATGAAGATGTAACCGATCGGTGAGGACATCGAGTCAAAGGAATGATGAAGTGAAAGGTTATTGGAACCATGGGTAGGACACAAACTCGGAGAAATGATATGACGAGGAAGATGGACGTAATCTTAGCTCATCGTCGAAAATTTTGCTACGGGGAGAACGGCCAGGTAGCACAGTTAAAATTTTAGCACGATAATGATATAGCCGATCAGGCTTGGGATGACTCGAAGGATTATTAAACTCGTAAGCAACGAGAATTACTTAGAGTTATTGAATCGGAGTGCAGACTCGATTCACTATTTGGTGTTCTCGGTTGACGACAACCCAGAACCCGGAAAAATTGGAATCGGTGAGAAATAACAGTTCATGAAGAAACCATAAGAAGTTATGCAGCTCCACGATAATATCGAGATACCAGAGTGTAATACTCGATGGTAGATCAAAGTAAAGGTTGGACTGGGGTATTGCTCTGCAGAAGACAAGTGCTTAAACTAGCCCGAGAAATGGGATCAAAGAAGAACAAAATGGTCGGAACCATAACTACAAGGGGTCCAATTTAATGACACCGAAAGAATTATTCGAATGATTAAATATTTGGCAAGAAGCTTCCATGATAAGTTCCACATCGGGTCCATGGGCATGAACACTAAGTTCAAGGTCGACTCCCACTTCTTCAATGCATAACCTTTCATTCACTTCTCATTTTCGAAGAGGTTGTAATGTTGAAATTTTATCTAGCAAAATACCAGAAGAGTATGACTCGTGAAAGCTTTCGAGTTCACACATATTAAGGAAGGCATAGGTTCAACCCATCGGGGCATCGTGGAAACATATACCACAAGCTTCAATAGTAAATATCACCAGCTCGAAAGTAGAGCATGGTTGGTCAATCACATAATAGGATTTACCAATGGCATTATGTATCAGGGAAAGAACTTCTCGAGGTTTTTGTATACAAGGGACACTGTCGGATGAAAATTCAACAAAGGATCTGACGGTCCATAACGGAGTTGATGTGAGCATTTGCACACCACCAATGGAAGAAACAATGCAAAGGCATTAAATTATAGAAACAACTGACTAAATCAAAGCTCAAAGGCAAAGGAATTAAGAGTTCCAAATCAAGGGATCAGAAGCAATCGTTCTGATCAAAAATGAATAAGTTCAATAGACTTAGAAGCACAACCGATCAAGGCATTGATTGGTCAAGAACCAGCTCATATCCAAATGACGTCTGAGCCGGAAGGGTAATCCTAGGATTCGACTGATGATGATGAACATTCGCATCTTATTGAATCAACGGACTCAAAATGATAATGACAAAGGATGCCAATAAGATTACTAGACTTATGGGGTTAACCATAATGCAAGCAACCAAGAATTTCAAGAGCAATAAGCTGCCGAGGATTTTCGGAAGATTGAATAGTATTTTTAACACCTTTGTGAAACACATGAACAACTAGTGATGATCGGATACTTGGTATGTGCGAGGAATTATCTATAGGGGTATTAATGCGGCAATGAGCTGCAAAGCGGTGGGCACAAAGGATTCTCAGAATATCGGAGAATTTTTCAGGGTATCAAGTAATAACAAGGGCAACTGGGAACGAAGGTATGATCGACAAGTGTAAGTAGTTAACCATAAGGGTTTATCGGTGGTCAAGAATAGCAAAAGCGCTGGCACAAACTCTCGCGAGAATATCGGAGAGTATCTTCGAAACCTTCTGGTGCACCAAGTAATCATCTGGGGTAAGGGGCTCTCCGGGTGGAAGTAGTTACGAGAACCTAGAGTCGGCGTTAGTAAAATCATTTAACCCGAATAGAAGAGAGATCAGAATCCCAGAGTATAGACGAGGAATAAAAGATCCTAATACCACCCAACGGCGACGTGGACCCGTAAGCCACACAACCACGTTAGTAAAACTTTTGCAATGTCTAGACTCGAGTTCGGCCAAGGAGTTGGAAGGTGGATTCCTACAGGCAATCGGCTCTGATACCAACTTGTGACGCCCCCGATTCAATCGTACACTAATCATACACGCAAACGTGTACGATCAAGATCAGGGACTCACAGGAAGATATCACAACACAACTCTAAAAATTAAAATAAGTCATACAAGCATCATAATACAAGCCAGGGGCCTCGAGGGCTCGAATACAAGTGCTCGATCATAGACGAGTCAGCGGAAGCAACAATATCTGAGTACAGACATAAGTTAAACAAGTTGCCATAAGATGGCTAGCACAAAGTGGGATACAGATCGAAAGAGGCGCGGGCCTCCTGCCTGGGATCCTCCTAAACTACTCCTGGTTGTCGGCGGTCTCCACGTAGTAGTAGGCACCTCCGGTGTAGTAGGAGTCGTCGTCGACGGTGGCGTCTGGCTCCTGGGCTCCAGCATCTGGTTGCGACAACCAAGAAGAAAGGAAAAGGGGAAAAGGGGGAGCAAAGCAACCGTGAGTACTCATCCAAAGTACTCGCAAGCAAGGATCTACACTACATATGCATGGGTATATGTGTAAAGAGGCAATATCGGTGGACTGAACTGCAGAATGCCAGAATAAAAGGGGGGATAGCTAGTCCAGTCGAAGACTACGCTTCTGGCAGCCTCCATCTTACAGCATGTAGAAGAGAGTAGATGGTAAGATCACCAAGTAGCATCGCATAGCATAATCCTACCCAGCGATCCTCTCCTCGTTGCCCTGTTAGAGAGCGATCACCGGGTTATATCTAGCACTTGAAAGGGTGTGTTTTATTAAGTATCCGGTTCTAGTTGTCATAAGGTCAAGGTACAACTTCAAGTCGTCCTTTTACCGAGGGACACGGCTATTCGAATAGATAAACTTCCCTACAGGGGTGCACCACATAACCCAACACGCTCGATCCCATTTGGCCAGACACACTTTCCTGGGTCATGCCCGGCCTCGGAAGATCAACACGTCGCAGCCCCACCTAGGCACAACAGAGAGGTCAGCAAGCCGGTCTAAATCCTATGGCACAGGGGTCTGGGCCCATCGCCCATTGCACACCTGCACATTGCGAACGCGGCCGGAAGCAGACCTAGCCTAGTAGGCGTTCTGTCATGACCGGTTTTTCAATAAAAATATTTATTGAGAGACTGATCCCTTTTACGGACCAGTAGAGAAGAATTCCTTCTTACTGGTAGACAAAATCTTGATCACAGAAGAAAATACCAGGAGTACTGAATATAATACAAGGTTGAGCGGAGACTGCCTAACAATTTTATTACAAGCGCGGCGATAAAACATAACGGCGGATAGGGTGGCATAACTACTAACTCACGATAGAAGTGGTGGTGGAAATATCACCGCGATGTGGGTGATATGACTCCTGAAAACTAACAACTCTTCGAGCGTCGGAGTGAGGCTCGAGGAGACTTATTGCGGGTGGCGGAAGCGTATATAATACAAGTGACCAATAACCAGGATCGCACGGGACTGACTGGGATTCCTCTAGGCGTCGGACTCACTATCAAACTCTTCATCCATGAGATCGCCTTCGTCAACATCTGGCCAAATCAACAAGCCAGGTGAGTACTATGAAAGTACTCGCAAGACAGTTCGGACATAAGATATAACAAATGTAAACATGATGCATAAGAACAGATTAACAAGTGCACTCAGACATAGAGATGATAATGCATGGGAAACAAAAGAGAAGTCGGGCGGTAGTCCTCCCGAAATCCCAAAGTAAAATACTGAGGGCCAAACGAGTGTCTGAATGACTCCTCGAGAGGAAAATACGAGAATAACAATGCCGCAGTCGGGCGTCAAGGCGACACCACATAAAGGGCTTATAATAGAATATAAAAGACAGTGTGTGCCACAGTCGGACGTCTGAGCGACATCACATAAAGGGCTTATATTGAAAGTAAAAGACAAACATGCCACAGTCGGACGTCTGAGCGACATCACATAAAGGGCTTATATTGAAAGTAAAAGACAAACATGCCACAGTCGGACGTCTGAGCGACATCACATAAAGGGCTTATAGTTTATAACTTGATAATTCAGTAGTTCATGACTTTAATACCACAACAAGGGAATATTCAGATATGAGATAAACAACAGGGTTAGTCCATCCACAGGAATAACGTTCAACCAAGTTTACCGCTCAAGCTTATTTACCGGGGAAAGAGTATACCATGAGGATTTGACACAGACATGGATACACTGCTCACGTTACTTGACCATGGATACGATGACTCGGAAGGATTTGACTCTGCAGAGTTTGTACTTTAACCACAGCCAACGGATTTCAGTAGTCACGGGGACTAGTTCCGTTTACAGTGTTTTGGAAGAAACACATCTAACCAGTACACACCCATTCAACATTCCGAAGCCAGGAATCACCCTCGGCAACGTTCAAGAAAAACCTTGAGACGGGGAGGCTACAACCTCGCGTAGCATGGGATCAAATTTATATACGCTCGCTCTAAGGGGTGCCCCCCTCTTGGTCCCAACCGGAAACACCCATGCCCCCTGACCGGATGACTGGCTTTAATCCAGGGCCATGGAACCCTCATCCCGGCCCCTCTATTTGGTGTGTACACGGAAAGAGGTTACCAACTTACTAAACCGCATTCTGGCAGAAAACATGTGGTAGCACGGAAGGGGGAAGAACGATAATGTGACTCCGTCCATGTTAACGTCGGAATTTATCGGATGACGTAAGGCTGGCATGCTACAACAGTACCACCTTACTGCCCCTCATGTCACCACATGACTAGGCCATCTCTCATCAGAGATCATAGAACTTCGGAACACACAGGTAGTTGCCTTACATGCAACGAGATACTCACCGATGCTCACATGCCATGCACAACCTTACACGCAAACATGCGAAACACCTATCATATAAAAGGTCCAAACATGCTTGCCTGGTTCGGAGAAGTCGGAGTCTAGCTCGGCGAAGTTCGCGGCTCCGTCACCTCTTCCAGAACCTACGGTATAGCGAGAAAGTATACTAGCGTCAAAACCAACGCGTGCATAAAAGTTGTCTCAAAAAAATTTCCAAATAAATCCTATAAAAAACTAGACAAAAATATAAGACTGTCAAAAAAGAATCACTCAAAAATCACTTTTTATTAAAAAGTTATAAGGGTTTTTGTCCAGGGACTAATTTGTGATGAAACAGAAAATATCCAGGGACTTAACTGAGAAAGCAGAAAACGGTTCGGAGTGAAACGCGCCAGCCCAAAGGGAAAACGTACTTGCCCGAAGGCGTCAACAGAAAACGCTTCGGGGAGAGAAAGAAGAGAGGCTGACGTGGGGGTCCCACATGTCAGGTTCAAATCCTCGCCGGCGCCCGAAGACTGTGGTGGTCGCCGGCGTCGAACCACGGCGAGTTAAGGAGATCGGAGTGTACCAAGAGGTTCAGCGCGTCCTTCCGCGTCGGTGGGTGGTGGACTTGGTTGTCGGGGAGCACCACGTCGACGGCGACACTTTCTCCGGCGGACGGCGGCTCGGGCGATGGTGGGGAACTCCGGTGGGTGCTGCAAACTCCGAATTGAAGCGCGGGTCAGGAGAGTGGATGCATAAGGAAGCTACTGGCAAGAGTTGAGGGGTGGAGGTGCACGCACGAGAGCGAATCGAGCTGGATCCCATGGCGGGTCGTGGCGGCCGGAGCTGGGGAAGAAGACTCCCTTGGGACTCTTCCCGTGGCTAGGCGTGGTCTTGGTGGAGTGCAGAGGTGGTGTGGGTTCGAGTTGGAGCTCGGGGCCTCTATTTATAGGCGATTCGAGGGGGTGGCCGTGAACGGGAAATCTCCAGCGAGCGATTACGGCGAGGTAGTGGATGGTCAGTGGGTTTAGGAGGCTAGGCACCATCAGTGAGAGTTACTGGTCCCGTTCCACTGCTAAACTTGGTCGGGCTTGGCGTAATGGCGCCGGTCTTCGCCGGGGCGGCCGTACGGGCACGGCGGCTGCAGAGAGCGCGCTCCGCGCCTAGTGGTTCACGACGAGGGTGGCAGCGCGCACTGGGGAGTGGATGGCCACGCGGCGGCCTCCGGTGGCTTGGGTGGCGCTGGACGACGCCGTCTGCGCTGCGCCTCTCTCTGGCAGCCGCAAAGCCGCCGCTGCCGTCGGTCACGGGGCGGCGCACCTCCTCCTGCTCGTCGTCGACGCCCGCAACCTTCCAGGCGCTCGTGCGGTGCAGAGGACAAGGGGGAGGGGACAGGAAGCACGGCGACGCCGGGGTACTGGCGAGATCGACAACGGACACTGAAGAAACGACAGTAGTTTCAGACACTGTTAACTGAACTTGACTGAACATTATAGAAACAATGTCCAGCAGGTGTTCGATGAAATGATTTGGCAAGAAGAAATTTTTTTCCTGGAGCTGGGACTTGGTGAGGTGACCTCTCAATGCACCCAGAGGCTGCCTGATTTTTCTCAGATTTTTAGGAGAAGGATTTGAATGAATTTCATCAAATTTGGCAAATGAGGTCCAAACTTGCAGCAAGTGTAGTTTGAAAATTTTGAACTGCAGACCAGTGGATCTTCACGGATCCTGGTTGAGGGCTCAAAGGACTAGGTAGGGAAAGTGGTTTGGGGGCAAAAATCAAAACAGAAAGGGTAGCTCCTTTGAAAACCTCCAAGGATCAAGATAGAAGGCAGAAATTGTTTTTGATGAGAAATAAATGGAAAAATAAATATATGGAGAGGTTCAACTTGCTGTAGTTGAGGTACATCATGATCCAAAGGTGGGGAAAGGTTTATGGGAGGGGATTTACACTTAGGTCATGGCAAGAGAGATTTTTTTGAAAGTGGAAAAGGATCATTCCAAAAGCCATAGGGCTTTTCAAAGGAATTTTCAAAAGACATTTTTCCAAGTGAAAAGCATTTTGGTTTTGAGTCCAAATAAAAAGGGAAAACCTCCAAGACCAAAATAAAGTCTTGGGTGAATCCAAAACAAAATACTTGTCACAAAAAAAATATTTTGAGAGGGAGGGTTCTTTTGAAGAAAAAATTAAATCACCTCCCTCAAATCAAATAAAAGTTTAAAAGAAAACCAAATAAAATTTTGGGTGTCGCAACACCTACCCCCTTAGGAAAAATCTCATCCTCAAGATTTCAGCTGATCCTCAAATAGATACGGATACTCTGCCTGGAGAAAATCTTCCCTTTCCTAGGTAGCTTCATCCTCAGTGTGGTTGCTCCACTGGACCTTGAAAAATTTTGTCGTTTTCTGACGGGTCCTCCTTTCAGACTCTTCCAAAAAATTTACTGGTCGCTCTCTGTAGGTGAGGTCTGGTTGCACATCAATGACTTCATGGGATACATGCTTCTCCGGGTTACTTACACATTTTCTCAATTGTGAGACGTGGAATACGTCATGGACGTCTGACAGCTCCTTGGGTAGGTCTAGTTTGTAGGCTACCGTGCCTCTTCGTGCAACTATGCAGAATGGTCCAATAAACCTTGGGGCTAGCTTCCCCTTAATTTTGAACCGTTGCAGACCCCTCATAGGAGATACTCGGAGGTATACGAAATCACCGGGTTCAAAGCTGACCTCACGATGTTTTTGATCGTAATAGCTCTTCTGTCGGCTTTGTGCTGTCTTGAGTCTGTCCCTGATCTGTTTAACTTTCTCCTCGGCCTCCTTGAGCATGTCTGGGCCGAAGATACGA
Source organism: Aegilops tauschii subsp. strangulata (assembly GCF_002575655.3). Lineage (NCBI taxonomy): Eukaryota > Viridiplantae > Streptophyta > Magnoliopsida > Poales > Poaceae > Aegilops > Aegilops tauschii. The sequence goes on along the minus strand of NC_053039.3, from coordinate 382,872,156 downwards.
CTGTCACCTGTCTCTGACCAATTCAGTGGGGTACGACACCTCCGTCCGTACAATGCTTCAAAGGGTGCCATTTGTAAGCTGGCTTGGTAACTGTTGTTGTAAGCAAACTCGGCGTATGGCAAACTTTCTTCCCAACTGGATCCATAGGTGAGCACACAGGCTCTCAGCATGTCCTCTAGGATTTGGTTCACACGTTCCGTTTGTCCATCAGTCTGAGGGTGGTACGCTGTACTGAAAGCTAGTTGCATGCCCAGAGCTTGTTGCAGGTGATCCCAAAATTTAGAGACAAATTGGGTGCCTCGGTCGGATATTATAGTCTTTGGGACTCCATGCAGACAGACTATACGGGAGAGATAAAGCTTGGCCAGCCTTTGTGTGGAGTAGGTTGTCTTCACGGGGATGAAATGGGCTACCTTAGTTAGCCTATCTGTGATGACCCATATGGCGTCATTTCCGCGTTGTGATCGAGGTAGTCCGACGATGAAGTCCATTCCTATTCCATCCCATTTCCACTCCGGTATCCTGTTTGGCTGGAGTAGCCCTGCTGGCTTTTGATGCTCGGCCTTGATGCGCTGACATGAATCGCAACAAGCAATAAATGCAGCTATATCCCTTTTCATACCGTGCCACCAAAATCTTTCCTGAATGTCTTTGTACATTTTGGTTCCTCCAGGGTGGATCGAGTATGGAGCGGTGTGGCTTTCGGTTAGGATTTGTTGCTTGAGTTCCTCAATGTTAGGTACGCAAAGTCTGTCCCCGTACCATAATATTCCTTCACTGTCCGTGACGAACTCTGAAGCCTTGCCAAGGTTCATTTTCCTCTTTATTCCTTCGATGCTGGGGTGTCCCTGCTGAGCCTTCTTAATTTGTTCCACTAGGGTGGGTTGTATCTCCAGATTTGATACAGTGCCCTCAGAGACTAACACCATGTTGAGTCCAAATAAAAAGGGAAAACCTCCAAGACCAAAATAAAGTCTTGGGTGAATCCAAAACAAAACACTTGTCACAAAAAAATATATTTTGAGAGGGAGGGTTCTTTTGAAGAAAAAATTAAATCACCTCCCTTAAATCAAATAAAAGTTTAAAAGAAAACCAAATAAAATTTTGGGTGTCGCACGTTCCAGTCCAATCCGGCACGCCGCTCAGTCGCTGACGTCACGAAGGCTTCGGCTGATACCACGACGTCGAGTGCCCATAACTGTTCCCGCGTAGTTGGTTAGTGCGTATAGGCCAGTGGCCAGACTCAGATCAAATACCAAGATCTCGTTAAGCATGTTATTATGAAGTAACCGCGAACGCCGACCAGGGCCAGACCCACCTCTCTCCTAGGTGGTCTCAACCTGCCCTGTCGCTCCGCCACAAAGTAACAGTCGGGGGCCGTCGGGAACCCAGGCCCACCTCTACCGGGATGGAGCCACCTGCCCCTTCAGCCCCCATCTCCGAACAGTATCATAAGTAATGTAACAGTATAAAGTATATAGCATATGCCCGTGAGCACCTTCCGAAGTGATCACGGCCCAGTAGTATAGCATGGCAGACGGACAAGAGTGTAGGGCCACTGATGTAACACTAGCATCCTATACTAAGCAGTAGAATAGCAGGTAAGGGTAACAACTGTAGCAACAATGACAGGCTATGCATCACAATAGGATTAACGAAAGCAGTAACATGCTACACTACTCTAATGCAAGTAGTAGAGAGAAGAATAGGCGATATCTGGTGATCAAGTGGGGGGGCTTGCCTGGAAGCTCAGTCGAGAAGGAGGGGTCTTCAACACCGTAATCGTACCGGGTAGCAGCGGCGTCGGTCTCGGGTCTACAGGAGAAGAAGAGGGGGAAGAAACAGTAAATACGGAGCAAACAAAGCATCACACAAAATATAACAAGGCAATACGTGGTGCCAGGGGTAATCTAACGCGGGGATAGGTGATACCGGCGAAGGGGGAAAACATCCGGGAAAGTATCCCCGGTGTTTCGCGTTTTGGGACAGATGAACCGGAGGAAGATTGTTGCATGTTTGCTATGCTAGGGACGCGTGACGGACAAACGGGCTGCGTAACTGGATTCGTCTTGTCGTTCTGAGCAACTTTCATCCGAGCTACGGATTATTTTATATTAATTTTCAAAGTTTTATTCATTTTCTGGAGTATATTAATTCGAATTAAAAAAACAATAAATAATCTTGTCACTTAGTACTACTCTGGCATGTGTGTATGACAGTGGGGCCAGTGGGTTTGGGTTAACCCAATCAAAGGTGGACTGGTCAACATATGAATAGTCTAAGTGGGTCCCATGTGTCATTGTCTTATACTTCAATTAGATGATTTTAGTTGTTTTATTTAGGCACCAGGGCCAGCATCACTGACTATTAGTAGTAGGATAGCACTAACAGCGATTAGCTTTTAATCTAATTAGGCCCCCATATGGCTGTGACGCCCGGGTAGTTAAGCTACAGTAAACCTTTGTTAATGATGCCACGTCACGATGGTTACTGTTGCTAATCTCATGTTAGTTCGAGACCGATTCAAATTTAAATTAAAAATCAAGTCAGATGGTAAAATTTTCAAACGTTAAAACTAAAATGTCCAAAATGGGAAAAATAAATCCTAAGTCATAATGGTGGAGGAACCACATTTTTGTAAAAAGATTAAAAGCACTAAAATGATTTAAACAGTAGCAAAACAACTATTTTAATGCCTTTGGTATTTTATAAAATACTAAACTATTTTACATCAGGGTAAAACTTTTTATAGTAGTGTATTGTTCTGAAACATTATTTTAGGGGCTATAGATATATTTTACTAAATTAAAATTAGTGTGTAACTAAAATAAAACAGAAAAGAAAGCCCCCCCCCCACTGGGCCAACCGGCCCAGCCCCCGACCTAACCGGCCCAGCCGCCCCGTATAACTCCCCTAGCCCCCGACCTAACCCTAGACTGCCCCGAACCCCACCCTCTCCCTACAGCGCCGCCAGGGGAAAGCCCCACGCTCGACCCCCGATCCACTTCCCCACCCCCACGATCCCATCTCTCTCGCACGACCCCCTGCCCCGCTCAATCTGGACGCCCGCCCGCGCCCAGGGCGCCCGTCCCCGTCGCAGTAGCTGCCTCACCTCGCCCCGACACCCATCCACCGCCTCGTCCCCTCCGCCCCTGATCTGGAATTGGGGCTCGGCCTCGACGACGCGGCCGCCGCTCGAAGCCCCCTCGCCAGAACCACGACGCCACCGGACCGCCTCGCCTCCTTCCTCTCCATGCTGCACCGCGCCCGTCTTCCTCGAGCTCCGCCCGTGCTCCGTTCATGGCCACCCCGACCTCCCGCCGCACGTCGTCGCCGTTGGGCTGCTCGTCGCCGGCCTCCCCGAGCCTCCCCTACAATGCGGGTGAGGAACCCCACCGGTCTCCTCCTCCCTCTGCTGTTGCGCTCACCGTTGCTCGCGCCGCCTGCGCCTCGACCATGCCCGACGCGTGCGCCCGCGCACTGCCGCCTTCCCTGGCGCGCACTCACCATGCTCCCAGGCCGCGCCCCGCCCACGCCTGACTCTGGCTGCGGCCGGCCCTGCTCCCCATCCCAGTGCGGCTGCCTTCGCCGGCGTCCGGAACCGCTCCCCGCTGTCCCCGCGCGTGACGGAGCCCCTCTCCCGCCACTGCCGCTGCCGGGCACCGCTACGGCCGGCCTCGCCGCGACCGCACCCGGGTCTGCCTCGCCCGGTAGCCCATGCCCTCAAGTGGCCTGAGCCACTGACGAATAGGGCCCACGCCCCTGTCTTAAGAAAAAAGAAAAAAGAAATGTTAATAAAAATAAAATAACTACTAAAATAATTAATTAATTAGTGGTTCAGTTAATTAACTTAATTAATTTTGCCTAATTAACTAATTAGCTAATTAGTTAGTCAGAGGACTCTATGACAGTGGGGCCCCACCCCTAGTTAGCTTAATTTAACCCCCCCCTTTAAAATATGTGACACTGACAGATGGGCCCCATTGACCCTGTTGACAGGTCAACTTTGACCCAGTCAACGCTGACTGTACTGCTGACTCGGCACTGACCGGCCCCACACGTCAGGGTTGACCATGGTCAACTCAGTTGACTGATGACGTCATGATGACACCATGCTGGTGCAATAACCCTATTTTAGTTTAATAATAAATCTAGGATATTGCTTAAACTTAACAAATTCATATAAAATAATCAGTAACTCGGATGAAAAAGTTTTATACATGAAAGTTGCTCAGAACGACGAGACGAATCCGAATGCGCGGTCCGGTTACCTGTCAGATGCCTCTAACTATCTGAACATGGAACATTCCCCCTCCCGTCATCTATCTAACACAGGTTCGGAACCGGGAATACATTCCCGGTTGAATTCCCCCTTCACCAATATCGAGTAGCCATGCGTTAGGTCACACCCGACACAGCATATTGCCACGTTATGCTTTGTGATGCTATGTTTGCTTTATATTTACTGTTTCTTGCCCCTCTTCTCTCCGGTAGACCCCGAGACCGATGCTGCCCCTGTGATCGACTACGTCGACGACGACCCCTCCTTGCCAGAGCAACCAGGCAAGCCCCCCCCCTTGATCACCAGATATCGCCTATTCTTCTCTATACAGCTTGCATTAGAGTAGTGTAGCATGTTACTGCTTTCGGTTAATCCTATTCTGCTGCATAGCCTGTCATTGTTGCTATAGTTGTTACCCTTACCTGCTATCCTACTGCTTAGTATAGGATGCTAGTGTTCCATCAGTGGCCCTACACTCTTGTCCGTCTGCCATGCTATACTACTGGGTCGTGATCACTTCGGGAGGTGATCACGGGTATATACTATATACTTTATATACATGACACATGTGGTGACTAAAGTCGGGTCAGCTCGTTGAGTACCCGCAAGTGATTCTGATGAGGGGGCTGAAAGGATAGGTGGCTCCATCCCGGTAGAGGTGGGCCTGGGTTCCTGACGGCCCCCGACTATTACTTTGTGGGGGAGCGATAGGGCAGGTTGAGACTGTGATGCCCGGGTAATCAAGCTACAGTAACCCTCTAGTAATGATGCCACGTCACCTCGATTATTGTTGATAATCTCGTGTTAGTTCAGAACCGATCCAAATCCATATTTGAATTAAAGGCAAATGGTAAAAGTTTTCAAACATTAAAACTAAAATGTTTGGGTTGTGCCAAATAATGCATAGGTATTTATGGTGGAGGAGCCACACTTTTATATAATGTTTAAAGGCCCTAAAAAAATTAAAACAGTAGCAAAAACAATTAATTAAATGCCTTTTACAATTAATAAATTACTAAACTATTTTATTTACTCACCAAAACTTTTTGTGGCATTGGGGTATTTTGGAACAATAATTTAGGTACTATTTGTATATTTTATAAAACAAAATTATATAGAAAATATAATAATAAAATAATAGAACAAGAAAAATAAAATAAAGAAAAAAGAAAAGAAACAAACAAAAGAAAAAAAAAAGGAAGAACCCCCCGAGCCAAGTGGCCCAGCTGGCCACCGGCCCAACTAAGCCGAGGCCCAGCCAGCCACCCCCATATCCTCTCCCCACCGGAAACCCTAGCCCCCATCCCCCCAGATTGGATCGGGATCGAGAGGAGGAGGCCGCCGCGCGCCGCCCCTCGCCGCAGTCGTCTGCCTTCGCGCCGCCCGTCGTCTTCGCCCTCCACCCCGACCCCCGCTGCCCCAGTCCCTACGCCCACGGTGAGGCCCTCGGCCCGTGCTCATCCCCTCCCTTGCATCGCCGCGCTCCCTGCGTTCGGCCCGCGCCCTGGCCGCGCGTCACCCCGCCCGGGCCGCGCGTCACCCCGCCCGGGCCGCGCGTCACCCCGCCCGGCGTGCCTCCACACGCGCCGTGGCCGCGCCCTCTCCCCCGTGAGCTCTCCCTCTCCTCCCCCTCTCTCCCGCGCGTGCACGCGCTCGCCGAGCTTGACCACGCACCCCGCGCATCCAGGCCCGGCGCCCCGCTGCTGGCCCGCACCCACTGCCGCTGCTCTGCTCGCCCGCCTCCCGCACTCGTCGTCGCAGCGCCTCGCGCCCGCCTGCTGCCGCACACGCGCACCTGAGCCCCGCCTCGCTGCGCCTTGCCCCTGTCGCTACCAAGCGAGGCCACCATCGCCTCGCCCCCCTGCTCGCCCGCGTGCATCTGCGCCTCCCCCGACCTCGCCGACTCCGTCCCGGGTTGCCGTGCCTGTCTCCACCCCGGGCTCGGCCTCCCGCGCCTTGCCGCGCCCCACGCCGTCCCGTCGCCGCGCCCGCCTCTGCGTGGCCGCGCCCCGCCACGGCCCCCCATCTCTGCTCCCGTGCCCCAGCGCCCGCTCGCCCCGTGCCCGCGCCCGCACAGTGCCCGGACATGTCCGGTCCCCAAAGGGCACCGCGCGGACATGTCCGTCTGTGTCACTGCAAAAGGGCCCCAGTGCCCCAGAACGATATTTAAAAAGAAATAAAATATATAATAAAAATAAAATGAATTAATAAAATTAATGATTAATAATTAGTTAATTAATTAATCCTAATTAATTAATCTAATTAACTAGTTAGTTTAATTAAACAATAGTTAGTTTAACCTAAACCCTAATCAACCTAACATTGTATGACAGGTGGGTCCCACTAGGCCCACACGTCAGTTTGACCAGTCAACACCTCTGTTGACTGCTGACGTCATGCTGATGTCAGCAAACACTGTTTTGGATAATGTTGGATTAAATAATTAATTAAAATTCAGAAAATGATTAAATCTTTAGAAAATCATATAAAATAATCCGTAACTCGGATGAAAATACTTTCTACATGAAAGTTGCTCAGAACGACGAGACAAATCCGAATACGCAGACCGTTCGTCCGCCACGCGTCCCTAGCATAGCGAACCTGCAACTTTCCCCCTTCGGACCGTCTGTCTGAAAACACGAAACACCGGGGATACTTTCCCGGATGTTTCCCCTCTTCGCCAGTATCGCCTAGTACTGCGTTAGGTCACCTCTAGCACCGCATATTGCCATGCTACGCTTTGTGATGCTTTGATTGCTATGTTATTTATTGTGTTCCCCCTCCGTTTCTTCTTTCCGGTAGACCCCGAGACTGCCGGCGACCCCCAGTTCGAATACGGTGTTGACGATCCCTCCTTCATGCCAGAGCAACCAGGCAAGCCCCCCCCCCTTGATCACCAGATATCGCCTATTCTTCTCTCTACTGCTTGCATTAGAGTAGTGTAGCATGTTACTGCTTTCGTTAATCCTATTCTGCTGCATAGTCTGTCATTGTTGCTACAGTTGTTACCCTTACCTGCCATCCTACTGCTTAGTATAGGATGCTAGTGTTCCATTAGTGGCCCTACACTCTTGTCCGTCTGCCATGCTATACTACTAGGCCATGATCACTTCGGGAGGTGATCACGGGTATATACTATATACTTTATATACATGACACATGTGGTGACTAAAGTCGGGTCGGCTCGTTGAGTACCCGCAAGTGATTCTGATGAGGGGGCTGAAAGGACAGGTGCCTCCATCCCGATAGAGGTGGGCCTGGGTTCCTGACGGCCCCCGACTGTTACTTTGTGGCGGAGCGACAGGGCAGGTTGAGACCACCTAGGAGAGAGGTGGGCCTGGCCCTGGTCGGCGTTCGCGGATACTTAACACGTTTAACGAGATCTTGGTATTTGATCTGAGTCTGGCCATTTGGTCTATACGCACTAACCAACTACGCGGGAACAGTTATGGGCACTCGACGTCGTGGTATCAGCCGAAGCTCTTCTTGACGTCAGCGACTGAGTGGCGCGCGCCGCATTGGACCGTAAGCTCGCGCTTGTATCAAGGGGGCTAGGTCTGCTTTCGGCCGCGTACGCAACATGCAGGTGTGCAATGGGCGATGGGCCCAGACCCCTACGCACATAGGGTTTAGACCGGCGTGCTGACCTCTCTGTTGAGCCTAGGTGGGGCTGCGACGTGTTGATCTTCCACGGCCGGGCATGACTCAGAAAAGTGTGTCCGGCCAAATGGGATCGAGCGTGTTGGGTTATGTGGTGCACCCCTGCAGGGAAGTTTATCTATTCGAATAGCCGTGTCCCTCGGTAAAAGGACGACCCGGAGTTGTACCCTGACCTTATGACAACTAGAACCGGATACTGAATAAAATACACCCTTCCAAGTGCCAGATACAACCCGGTGATCGCTCTCTAACAGGGCGACGAGGAGGGGATCGCCGGGTAGGATTATGCTATGCGATGCTACTTGGAGGACTTCAATCTACTCTCTCCTACATGCTGCAAGATGGAGGCTGCCAGAAGCGTAGTCTTCGACAGGATTAGCTATCCCCCTCTTATTCTGGCATTCTGCAGTTCAGTCCACCGATATGACCCTTTACACATATACCCATGCATATGTAGTGTAGCTCCTTGCTTGCGAGTACTTTGGATGAGTACTCACGGTTGCTTTTCTCCCTCTTTTCCCCTTTCTATACCTGATTGTCGCAACCAGATGCTGGAGTCCAGGAGCTAGAGATCCCGAGGATGATTCTACGTGGAGTTCGGCTTCGAGGAGTAGTTAGGAGGTCCCAGGCAGGAGGCCTTGCCTTTTCGATCGTTGCTACTTTTGTGCTAGCCTTCTTAAGGCAAACTTGTTTAACTTATGTCTGTACTCAGATATTGTTGCTTCCGCTGACTCGTCTATGATCGAGCACTTGTATTCGAGCCCTCGAGGCCCCTGGCTTGTATTATGATGCTTGTATGACTTATTTATGTTGTAGAGTTGTGTTGTGATATCTTCCCGTGAGTCCCTGATCTTGATCGTACACATTTGCGTGCATGATTAGTGTACGGTTAAATCAGGGGCTTCACAAGTTGGTATCAGAGCCGACTGCCTGTAGGAATCCCCTTTCCAACTCCTTGGCCGAAGTCGAGTCTAGTCATAAAAAAAAACTTTTACTAACATGGCTGTGTGGCTTACGGGCCCACGTTGCCATTGGGTGGTATTAGGATATTTTATTCCTCGACCTATACTCTGGGACTCTCACCTCTCTTCTATTCGGGTGAAATGATTTTACTAACTCTGACTCTAGGTTCACGTAACTACTTCCTCCCGGAGAGCCCCGCACTCCAGATGATTGGTTGGTGCACCGAAGGATTTCGAAGATACTCCCCGATGTTCTCGAGACTTTGTGCTCGTTGCTTTTGCAATTCCCTACCACTGATCTATCCCTATCGATAAATACTTACACCCGTCGTTCTTAATTTTATTCCAAGTTGATCTTGTTAATACAAGATGCCCCGAACTGCTCTCCATTGTTCCAAAAATCCTTTGAGCTTACTGCTATACAGTCCTTGCCTGATGAATACCGTTACGGATAATTGCTCGCGCTTATCGAGTATCCGCTCTTTCCCAGTTGTTCATGTGTTTCACAAAAGTTTTCGAAATACCATTCGATCTTCCAAAAATCCTGAGCATCCTCTTGCTCTTGAAATTCTTGCTTGCTTGCATTATGGTTAATCCCATAAGTCTGGTAATCTTATTGGCATCCTATGTCAAATATCATTTTGAGTCCATTGATTCAATATGTTGCGAATGCTCGCAATCCTCAATCATATCCTAGAATTCATCCTTCCGGCTCAGACGTCATTTTTAACATGAGCTGGATCTCGACCAATCAAATTGTCGTCGTTTGTACCCCTAAGCTTACTCAAGTTATCCATCCTTAATCAGAGCATTTGCTTCTGATCCTTTGATTTGGAAACTATAATTCCTTTACATGTGAGATTTGAATTAGTCAGTTGCTTCTATAATCCAATGCCATCACATTGTTTCTTCCTCTGGTTGTGTGCCGATACTCACATCAGCTCCGCTATGGACCATCGGATCCTTTGTTGGAATATCATCCAACAGTGTCTTTCGTATACAAAAACCTCGAGAAGTTCTTTCCTTGATACACAATGCCTTCAGTAAATTGTATCCTCTCGTTTTGTCACCCATGCTCTACTATCGAGCTTGAGTTATTTACCCCTGAAGTTTGTGATATATGTTTCCACGATGCCCCGATGGGTTGAACCTAGGCCTTCCTTAATATGTGTGACCTCGAAAGTTTTCACGAGTCCTACTCTTCTGGTATTTTACTAGATAAAATTTCAACATTACAACTTCTTCGAAAATGAGAAGTGAATGAAAGGTTATGCATTAGAGAAGTGGGAGTCGACCTTGAACTTTGTGTTCATGCCCATGGACATGATGTAGATCTTATCATTAAAAGCTTCTCTTAAATTAATTATTCCCTTGGTATAAGTTCATCTTATATCTGGGATCTGGCCTTTTGCAATCATGGTTCGGACCATGTTCTCCTTTAAATACCATTTCTCGTACAAGTTTAAGCACTTGTCTTCTGCAGATCTTTGCACCTGCCCAACCTTTAGTTTGATCTACCGTCGAGTATTACACTCTGGTATCTCGAAAATATCATGGAACTGCATAACTTCTTGTGGGTTCTTCATCAACTATTATTTCTCACCGATTCCAGTTTTCCTAGGTTCTGGATTGTCGTCAACCGAGAACACCGATATGTGAACCGATTCCGCATTCCGGTTCGATAACCCTAAGTAATTTTCGTTGCTTATGAGTTTAATAATCCTTCAAGTCATTCCTAGCCTGATTGTCTATTCCTTATCGTGCTAAATTTTAACTGTGCTACCTGGTCCTTCTTCCCGGAGCATCATTTTTGATGATGAGCTAAGCTTACGTCGATCTTCCTCATCATATCATTTCGCCTTGAACAACAAGCTTGATTTCGAGTTTGTGTCGTACCCATGGTTCCAATAACCTTTCGCTTCATCATTCCTTTGACTTGATGTCGTCGCTAATTGATTACATCTTCTTGAAATCTCTCGACAAATGTGTCGTGGTCATAATCGACCTTAGGAGCTCGTCCTGGATTTCAATCAGATTCATGAAGAGAAATACCATCCTTGCCCTCGAAGAGTTGTGTTATCATCGGCCACTTTATTGCCTTCCCTCCAACACAAACTTGTTCGTATTTTGTGTTGTACCTTGAGTTCCTTGCTACCCAGCATTGTTCTTCTTTACCTTGAAATATTACCACCTTTTATGTCAAGAATGTCATGGGAATTTCACCACCTCTTAAGAACTCTTGCTATGGTGATACCTTTCACCATCACCATTCATTCTTGGGTCCTCGTGTTGGTTCCAACCGGGGTACCAACAAGTGAGCGGTGCTGTTTGGATTCTGCCCTTCTAGCAACCCTATTGCTTTAAAGTTAATGGTCGGCCGTTCGTTCTTAGACTATTGATTATTAAATCACCATTCGGACGTTGGTCGTGCAACCCAGCCCATATTTTGGTTGCACCTTTCAACCATTGTTTAATTGTGTATGTTTTCCTCGAGCATAAATCATTAAGTCATTCGATCTAGCTAATGTTATCTCCTTGTTCACATAGTTGTGGAAATCCATCTTTTGGAAATCTCAATGGATTGTCGCTGAGTCAATCAGTCACCTCCTCACCTCTCCTTGGTTTAATGATGAACTCATGATTCGGAACTTGCTTCCATAGTTCATTTCCCGAGAATCTTACCTTGGCATCTCGTCAATTTGTGTTGCACCTTTTCTTCTCAGGCATCCTGAGTCTGAGGTATCCTGGCACTAATCAGATCTGAATCTCGGTCAGATATGATGGTTGGGGCATATTTCCATGAGTTATAACATTGGTCTTTATATGACCCGGTAGGGTGATGTCAAGCCTAGCACAACTGGCCAGAGGACCTATTGGTATAGTTCTTCCTTTCAGCAAGGTTATCCTTTCTTCCATGAGGAAATTGTAAGACTTATTCTATAAGTTGTTCCTGATGGATCCTTTGTGTTTCCAAAGTCCGATCTTTACCCAATGACCATGTCAATGCTATCTCGAAGCATGTCTGTGGTACTCCGATTTTCAATAAGAACATTCAAAGCCCAATGCTAATTGTTTCTTGCTCAATTATCCAAACACCGTTGTATGGGTAATGTCATGAAAATTTCTCTCCCCCTACCTAGAGGGTTTTCTACATTATATCCTGTCACGGATATCATGCCCCGCTTGTCCTTGGGAAGGATATACCCTTGAAATATGTGTTTAAACACATTTTCCTTTCCATTGTTCTGTTTACTCTGATAATCATATTTTCCTTTCCATTGTTTTGTTTAACCTTTCTTGTAATCTGACTTAGCCGAGCAGAGGTAAATCCCTGCTTAGTTGAGCACCTCGTTGTACTACTCTCTCAGTAGACCATGTTACTTTTGTTGATGACATTTCGGTAGCCACCGATGGATGAGAACTTTGCCTATGGGTCTGCCTCGTTTCAACGAGCAGGAAAATGGTTCTCTTCGTCCCTCGCCCTTGGTACCAACGTGTTGCGACATAACTGACAGGGTACTCTCTGACATGCCTTGCTATCATGACCGTGCAAAATGTCACTGCTCCTATAAAAAAACCCACATGGTGGGCCCATAACCCACAGTTCCACAGGATCGAAACCTGACTCTCCTGTGCACCCCCTGTTCCCAAATTTATTCATCGCTCTTGATTTCGTATATAATTCATGGGTCATCTTCCTAGTAATATACTTTGGTATCAGACGCAATACTTATTCTCGTTGCTCTGGACCCCTTCACACTTTGTTCAGGCATCGAACGATTGCCTACCCGCTTAAACTTCTCATAGTACCTCCTTACTTTGCTCTCGAAATTTTCTTAAGTTTCAGTTCGAGAGTTACTTTCCGCCACCTTCCCCCGATGTTAGCTACCAGGTAGTCAACCTTGCAGAGGTCCGTTCTTCCGGAATAACCACCCTTTATTCTTTCGTAAGTACGATGGAGTTCCCGAAGAAAGGATGACGACTTGATCATGGTGACTTGAAGCAGAGAAATGAAGACATCAATGTAATGAATTGACCTCTACCGAGAAGAGTAACCAAGACCAAGAAGACTCGTTATAATTCGTAACCACATCTTCCCCCTTACTCCGCCTCCTAAATCTCGGGACGAGATTTCTTGTAGTGGAGGAGAATTGTGACGCCCGGGTAATCAAGCTACAGTAACCCTCTGGTAATGATGCCATGTCACCTCGATTATTGTTGATAATCTCGCGTTAGTTCAGAACCGATCCAAATCCATATTTGAATTAAAGGCAAACGGTAAAAGTTTTCAAACATTAAAACTAAAATGTTTGGGTTGTGCCAAATAATGCATAGGTATTTATGGTGGAGGACCCACACTTTTATATAATGTTTAAAGGCCCTAAAAAATTAAAACAGTAGCAAAAACAATTAATTAAATGCCTTTTATAATTAATAAATTACTAAACTATTTTATTTACTCACCAAAACTTTTTGTGGCATTGGGGTATTTTGGAACAATAATTTAGGTACTATTTGTATATTTTATAAAACAAAATTATATAGAAAATATAATAGTAAACTAATAAAACAAGAAAAAGAAAATAAAGAAAAAAGAAAAGAAACAAACAAAAGAAAAAAAAGGAAGAACCCCCCCCCCCCGGCCAAGTGGCCCAGCTGGCCACCGGCCCAACTAAGCCGAGGCCCAGCCAGCCACCCCCATATCCTCTCCCCACCGAAAACCCTAGCCCCCATTCCCCCCCGCACGGTAGCCTCTCCCCCCCGATTGGATCGGGATCGAGAGGAGGAGGCCGCCGCGCGCCGCCCCTCGCCGCAGTCGTCTGCCTTCGCGCCGCCCGTCGTCTTCGCCCTCCACCCCGACCCCCGCTGCCCCAGTCCCTACGCCCGCGGTGAGGCCCTCGGCCCGTGCTCATCCCCTCCTTTGCATCGCCGCGCTCCCCGTGTTCGGCCCGCGCCCTGGCCGCGCGTCGCCCTGCCCGGCGTGCCTCCACACGCACCGTGGCCGCGCCCTCTCCCCCGTGAGCTCTCCCTCTCCTCCCCCTCTCTCCCGCGCGTGCACGCGCTCGCCGAGCTTGACCACGCACCCCGCGCATCCAGGCCCGGCGCCCCGCTGCTCGCCCGCACCCACTGCCGCTGCTCTGCTCACCCGCCTCCCGCACTCGCCGTCGCAGCGCCTCGCGCCCGCCTGCTGCCGCACACGCGCACCTGAGCCCCGCCTCACTGCGCCTTGCCCCTGTCGCTGCCAAGCGAGGCCACCATCGCCTCGCCCCCCTGCTCGCCCGCGTGCATCTGCGCCTCCCCCGACCTCGCCGACCCGGTCCTGGGTTGTCGTGCCTGTCTCCACCCCGGGGCTCGACCTCCCGTGCCTCGCCGCGCCCCACGCCGTCCCGTGGCCGCGCCCGCCTCTGCGTGGCCGCGCCCCGCCACGGCCCCCCATCTCTGCTCCCGTGCCCCAGCGCCCGCTCGCCCCGCGCCCGCGCCCGCACCGTGCCCGGACATGTCCGGTCCCCAAAGGGCACCGCGCGGACATGTCCGGCTGTGTCACTGCAAAAGGGCCCCAGTGCCCCAGAACGATATTTAAAAAGAAATAAAAAATAAAATAAAATAAAATGAATTAATAAAATTAATGATTAATAATTAGTTAATTAATTAAATTAATCCTAATTAATTAATCTAATTAACTAGTTAGTTTAATTAAACAATAGTTAGTTTAACCTAAACCCTAATCAACCTAATAGTGTATGACAGGTGGGTCCCACTGGGCCCACACGTCAGTTTGACCAGTCAACACCTCTGTTGACTGCTGACATCATGCTGACGTCAGCTAGTCCTGGCCATCTCAGGCCCGGCCCTAAAATCCAGGGCCTAGGCCCGATGGGCTTGCCCGTGGGCCGGGCTTGGGCCTGAGTTTTGAGCCCATCAGCAGGGCCTGGACGGGCTTGGGCTTGGCATATTGGCATTTTAAGGAAGAGGCCCGGCCCATGGCCCTAAGCCCTAAGGGCTTTTCAGGGCATTTTACCAGATGGGCCGGGCTTGGGCTTGAAAAGTAGGCCCGATGAAAGGGCCTCGGAGGGCCTGGGCCTCAGTTTTCTACCGTGGGCTTTTTTAGGCCCGGCCCAAGCCCGGCCCGGCCCGGCCCATGGCCAGAAATAACGTCAGCAAACACTGTTTTGGATAATGTTGGATTAAATAATTAATTAAAATTCAGAAAATGATTAAATCTTTAGAAAATCATATAAAATAATCCGTAACTCGGATGAAAATACTTTCTACATGAAAGTTGCTCAAAACGAAGAGACGAATGCGAATACGCAGACCGTTCGTCCGCCACGCGTCCCTAGCATAGCGAACCTGCAACTTTCCCCCTCCGGACCGTCTGTCTGAAAACACGAAACACCGGGGATACTTTCCCGGATGTTTCCCCTCTTTGCCAGTATCGCCTAGTACTGCGTTAGGTCACCTCTAGCACCGCGTATTGCCAAGCTACACTTTGTGATGCTTTGATTGCTCTGTTATTTATTGTGTTCCCCCTCCGTTACTTCTTTCCGGTAGACCCCGAGACTGCCGGCGACCCCCAGTTCGACTACGGTGTTGACGATCCCTCCTTCATGCCAGAGCAACCAGGCAAGCCCCCCCCCCTTGATCACCAGATATCGCCTATTCTTCTCTCTACTGCTTGCATTAGAGTAGTGTAGCATGTTACTGCTTTCGTTAATCCTATTCTGCTGCATAGTCTGTCATTGTTGCTACAGTTGTTACCCTTATCTGCCATCCTACTGCTTAGTATAGGATGCTAGTGTTCCATCAGTGGCCCTACACTCTTGTCCGTCTGCCATGCTATACTACTGGGCCGTGATCACTTCGGGAGGTGATCACGGGTATATACTATATACTTTATATACATGACACATGTGGTGACTAAAGTCGGGTCGGCTTGTTGAGTACCCGCAAGTGATTCTGATGAGGGGGCTGAAAGGACAGGTGGCTCCATCCCGGTAGAGGTGGGCCTGGGTTCCTGACGGCCCCCGACTATTACTTTGTGGCGGAGCGACATGGCAGGTTGAGACCACCTAGGAGAGAGGTGGGCCTGGCCCTGGTCGGCATTCGTGGATACTTAACACGCTTAACGAGATCTTGGTATTTGATCTGAGTCTGGCCATTTGGTTTATACGCACTAACCAACTACGCGGGAACAGTTATGGGCACTCGACGTCGTGGTATCAGCCGAAGCTCTTCTTGACGTCAGCGACTGAGTGGCGCGCGCCGCATTGGACCGTAAGCTCGCGCTTGTATTAAGGGGGCTAGGTCTGCTTCCGGCCGCATACGCAACGTGCAAGTGTGCATAGGGCGATGGGCCCAGACCCCTGCGCGCATAGGTTTAGACCGGCGTGCTGACCTCTCTGTTGAGCCTAGGTGGGGCTACGACGTGTTGATCTTCCGCGGCCGGGCATGGCTCGGAAAAGTGTGTCCGGCCAAATGGGATTGAGCGTGTTGGGTTATGTGGTGCACCCCTGCAGGGAAGTTTATCTATTCGAATAGCCGTGTCCCTCGGTAAAAGGACGACCCGGAGTTGTACCTTGACCTTATAACAACTAGAACCGGATACTGAATAAAATACACCCATCCAAGTGCCAGATACAACCCGGTGATCGCTCTCTAACAGGGCGACGAGGACGGGATCGCCGGGTAGGATTATGCTATGCGATGCTACTTGGAGGACTTCAATCTACTCTCTTCTACATGCTGCAAGATGGAGGCTGCCAGAAGCGTAGTCTTCGACAGGATTAGCTATCCCCCTCTTATTCTGGCATTCTGCAGTTCAGTCCACCGATATGACCCTTTACACATATACCCATGCATATGTAGTGTAGCTCCTTGCTTGCGAGTACTTTGGATGAGTACTCACGGTTGCTTTCTCCCTCTTTTTCCCCCTTTCCCTTCTACCTGGTTGTCGCAACCAGATGCCGAAGCCCAGGAGCCAGACGCCACCGTCGACGACGACTCCTACTACACCGGAGGTGCCTACTACTATGTGCAGCCCGCTGACGATGACCAGGAGTAGTTAGGAGGATCCCAGGCAGGAGGCTTGCGCCTCTTTCGATTTGTATCCCAGTTTGTGCTAGCCTTCTTAAGGCAAACTTGTTTAACTTATGTCTGTACTCAGACATTGTTGCTTCCGCTGACTCGTCTATGATCGAGCACTTGTATTCGAGCCCTCGAGGCCCCTGGCTTGTATTATGATGCTTGTATGACTTATTTATGTTGTAGAGTTGTGTTGTGATATCTTTCCGTGAGTCCCTGATCTTGATCGTACACATTTGCGTGCATGATTAGTGTACGATTGAATCGGGGGCATCACAAGTTGGTATCAGAGCCGACTGCCTGTAGGAATCCCCCTTTCTAAGTCCTTAGCCGAAGTCGAGTCTAGACATTGCAAAACTTTTACTAACATGGTTGTGTGTCTTACGAACCCACGTCGCCATTGGGTGGTATTAGGATCTTTTATTCCTCGACCTATACTCTGGGACTCTGACCTCTCTTCTATTCGGGTTAAATGAATATTGCTAAATCTAACATTAGGATCTCGTTATAACTTTCACCCGGAGAGCCCCTTATTACTGATGATCGTCTGCTGCACGTGAAGACCCTGAAGACACTCTCCGCTGTTAACCCGAGAACTTGTGTTCATCGCTTTTGCAATTCCCTTCCATTGATAAACTCCTATGGATAACCACGTATACTCGCCATTCATACAATGTTTCTGTTGGAAATATGCCCTAGAGGCAATAATAAATTGGTTATTGTTATATTTCCTTATTCATCATAATCGTTTATTATCCATGCTAGAATTGTATTGATAGGAAACTCAGATACCTGTGTGGATACATAGACAACACCATGTCCCTAGTAAGCCTCTAGTTGACTAGCTCGTTGATCAATAGATGGTTATGGTTTCCTGACCATGGACATTGGATGTCGTTGATAACGGGATCACATCATTAGGAGAATGATGTGATGGACAAGACCCAATCCTAAGCATAGCATAAAAGATCGTGTAGTTTCGTTTGCTAGAGCTTTTCCAATGTCAAGTATCTTTTCCTTAGACCATGAGATCGTGCAACTCCCGGATACCGTAGGAGTGCTTTGGGTGTGCCAAACGTCACAACGTAACTGGGTGACTATAAAGGTGCACTACGGGTATCTCCGAAAGTGTCTGTTGGGTTGGCACGGATCGAGACTGGGATTTGTCACTCCGTGTGACGGAGAGGTATCTCTGGGCCCACTCGGTAATGCATCATCATAATGAGCTCAATGTGACTAAGGCGTTAGTCACAGGATCATACATTGCGGTACGAGTAAAGAGACTTGCCGGTAACGAGATTGAACAAGGTATTGGGATACCGACGATCGAATCTCGGGCAAGTAACATACCGTTTGACAAAGGGAATTGCATACGGGATTGATTGAATCCTCGACACCGTGGTTCATCCGATGAGATCATCGTGGAACATGTGGGAGCCAACATGGGTATCCAGATCCCGCTGTTGGTTATTGACCGGAGAGGCGTCTCGGTCATGTCTGCATGTCTCCCGAACCCGTAGGGTCTACACACTTAAGGTTCGGTGACGCTAGGGTTGTAGAGATATATGTATGTGGAAACCCGAAAGTTGTTCGGAGTCCCGGATGAGATCTCGGACGTCACGAGAGGTTCCGAAATGGTCCAGAGGTGAAGAATTATATATAGGAAGTCAAGTTTCGGCCACCGGGAAAGTTTCGAGGGTTACCGGTATTGTACCGGGACCACCGGAAGGGTCCCGGGGGTCCACCGGGTGGGGCCACCTATCCCGGAGGGCCCCATGGGCTGAAAGTGGAAGGGAACCAGCCCCTAGTGAGCTGGGCGCCCCCCTTGGGCCTCCCCCCATGCGCCTAGGGTTGGGAACCCTAGGGTGGGGGGACTTCCCCCTTGGCTTGGGGGGCAAGGCAACCCTTTCCACCCCTTGGCCGCCGCCCCCCCCCAACCCTAGATGGGTTTTGGCCGGCCCCCCCTCCCAAGGGGGCCTATATAAAGGGGGGAGGGAGGGCAGCAACCTACAGCCTTGGGCGCCTCCCTCCTCCCCTGCAACACCTCTCTCTCTCTCGCAGAAGCTTGGCGAAGCCCTGCCGGAGACCCGCTACATCCACCACCACGCCGTCGTGCTGCTGGATCTCCATCAACCTCTCCTTCCCCCTTGCTGGATCAAGAAGGAGGAGACGTCGCTGCACCGTACGTGTGTTGAACGCGGAGGTGCCGTCCGTTCGGCACTCGGTCATCGGTGATTTGGATCACGGCGAGTACGACTCCGTCATCCACGTTCATTGGAACGCTTCCGCTCACGATCTACAAGGGTATGTAGATGCACTCCTTTCCCCTCGTTGCTAGTAGACTCCATAGATGCATCTTGGTGAGCGTAGGAAAATTTTAAATTATGCTACGATTCCCAACAGTGGTATCAGAGCCAGGTCTATGCGTAGTTACTATGCACGAGTAGAACACAAAGCAGTTGTGGGCGTTGAGTTTGCCAATTCTTCTTGCCGCTACTAGTCGTTTCTTGTTTCGGCGGCATTGTAGGATGAAGCGGCCCGGACCGACCTTACACGTACGCTTACGTGAGACAGGTTCCACCGACTGACATGCACTAGATGCATAAGGTGGCTAGCGGGTGTCTGTCTCTCCTACTTTAGTCGGAACGGATTCGATGAAAAGGGTCCTTATGAAGGGTAAATAGAAATTGGCAAATCACGTTGTGGTCATACGTAGGTAAGAAAACGTTCTTGCTAGAAACCTACAAACCACGTAAAAACTTGCAACAACAATTAGAGGACGTCTAACTTGTTTTTGCAGCAAGTGCTATGTGATGTGATATGGCCAGAAGATGTGATGAATGATATATGTGATGTATGAGATTGATCATATTCTTGTAATAGGAATCACAACTTGCATGTCGATGAGTATGACAACCGGCAGGAGCCATAGGAGTTGTCTTTATTATTTTGCATGACCTGCGTGTCATTGAATAACGCCATGTAAATTACTTTACTTTGTTGCTAAACGCGTTAGCCATAGAAGTAGAAGTAATCGTTGGCGTGACGACTTCATGAAGACACAATGATGGATATCATGATGATGGAGATCATGGTGTCATGCCGGTGACGAAGATGATCATGGTGCCCCGAAGATGGAGATCAAAGGAGCATCATGATATTGGCCATATCATGTCACTATTTGATTGCATGTGATGTTTATCATGTTTTTGCATCTTATTTGCTTAGAACGACGGTAGTAAGTAAGATGATCCCTTATAATAATTTCAAGAAAGTGTTCACCCTAACTGTGCACCGTTGCGAAGGTTCGTTGTTTCGAAGCACCACGTGATGATCGGGTGTGATAGATTCTAACGTTCAAATACAACGGGTGTTGACGAGCCTAGCATGTACAGACATGGCCTCGGAACACACGCAATACACTTAGGTTGACTTGACGAGCCTAGCATGTACAGACATGGCCTCGGAACACGGAGGACCGAAAGGTCGAGCATGAGTCGTATAGAAGATACGATCAACATGGAGATGTTCACCGATCTTGACTAGTCCGTCTCACGTGATGATCGGACACGGCCTAGTTAAACTCGGATCATGTTTCACTTAGATGACTAGAGGGATGTCTATCTGAGTGGGAGTTCATAATTAGATGAACTTCATTATCATGAACATAGTCAAAAGGTCTTTGCGAATTATGTCATACGCTTTAGTTCTACTGTTTTAAATACGGTCCTAGAGAAAATTTAGTTGAAAGTTGGTAGTAGCAATTATGCGGACTGGGTCCGTAAACTGAGGATTGTCCTCATTGCTGCACAGAAGGCTTATGTCCTTAATGCACCGCTCGGTGTGCTGAACCTCAGCGTCGTCTGTAGATGTTGCGAAACATCTGACATACACGTTTTGATGACTACGTGATAGTTCAGTGAGTAATGCTAACGGTTTAGAATTGTGGCACGAGAGACGTTTTTTGAAACGTCGTAGAACATATGAGATGTTCCGAAGACTGAAATTGGGATTCCAGACTAGTGCCCACGTCAAGAGGTATGAGACCTCTGACAAGTTTCTTAAACCTGCAAACTAAGGGAGAAAAGCTCAATCGTTGAGCATGTGCTCAGATTGTCTGAGTACTATAATCACTTGAATCGAGTGGGAGTTAATCTCCCAGATGAGATAGTGATAGTTATCCATAGTCACTGCCACCAAGCTAGTAGAGCTTCGTGATGAACTATAACATATCTAGGATAGTTATGATGATCCTTGAGCTATTCGCGATGTTTGACACCGTGAGAGTAGAAATCAAGAAGGAGCATCAATTGTTGATGGTTAGTAAAACCACTAGTTTAAGAAGGGCAAGGGCAAAAGGGATACTTCATGAAACAGCAAGTCGTTTGCTGCTCTAGTGAAGAATCCCAAGGTTGAACCCAAACCCGAGACTAAGTGCTTCTGTAATGAGAGGAACGGTCACTGAAGCGGTACTACCCTAGATACTTGGTAGATGAGAAGGCAGGCAAGGTCAACAGAAATATATTGGATATACGTTATATGAATGTGTACTTTACTAGTACTCCTAGCAGCACCAGGGTATTAGATACCGGTTCGGTTGCTAAGTGTTAGTAACTCGAAATAAAAGCTGCGGAATAAACGGAGACTAGCTAAAGGTGAGATGACGATATGTGTTGGAGGTGTTTCCAAGGTTGATGTGATCAAGCATCGAATGCTCCCTCTACCATCGAGATTTGGTGTTTGCGTTAAGCATGATTGGATTATGTTTATTGCAATACGGTTATTCATTTAAGGAGAATAATGGTTACTCTGTTTATTTGAATAATACCTTCAATGGTCTTGCACCTGAAATGAATCTCGATCGCCATGATACACATGTTCGTGCCAAAAGATATAAGATAGTAATGATAGTACCACATACTTGTGGCACTGCTACTTGAGTCATATTGGTATAAAACGCATGAAGAAGCTCCATATAGATGGATCTTTGGACTCACTCGTTTTGAAAAGATTGAGACATGCGAACCATGTCTATTGGTATATATATGCATGAAGAAACTCCATGCAGATGGATCGTTTGGACTCACTTGATTTTGAATCACTTGAGACATGCAAATCATACCACATGGGCAAGATGACTGAAAGTCCTCGTTTTCAGTAAGATGGAACAAGAGAGCAACTTATTGGAAGTAATACATTTTGATGTACGCAGTCCAATGAGTGCTGAGGCATGCAGTGGATACCGTTATGTTCTTACTTCACAGATAATTTGAGTAGATGCTGAGTGTATTTACTTGATGAAACACTAGTCTGAATTATTGAAAGGTTCAAGTAATTTCAGAGTGAAGTTGAAGATCGTCGTGACAAGAGGATAAAATGTCTGTGATATGATCATAGAGATGAGTATCTGAGATACGAGTTTGGCACACAATTGAGACATTGTGGAAAGTGTTTCACAATTAATACCGCCTGGAACACCATAGTGTGATGGTGTGTCCGAACATCATAACTGCACCCTATTGGATATGGTGCATACCATGATGTTTCTTATCGAATTACCACTATCGTTTATGGGTTAGGCATTAGAGACAACCGCATTCACTTTAAAAGGGGCACCACGCAATTCCGTTGAGACGACACCGTTTAGAGAAACCTAAGTTGTCGTTTCTTAAAAGTTTGGGGCTGCGATGCTTATGTGAAGAAGTTTCAGGCTGATAAGCTCGAACCCAAAGCGGATAAATGCATCTTCATAGAATACCCAAAAACAGTTGGGTATACCTCCTATTTCAGATCTGGAAGCAAAAGTAATTGCTTCTAGAAACGAGTCCTTTCTCGAGGAAAAGTTTCTCTCAAAAGAATTGAGTGGGAGGATGGTGGACACTTGATAAGGTTATTGAACCGTCGCTTCAACTAGTGTGTAGCAGGGCACATGAAGTTGTTCCTGTGGCACCTATACCAATTGAAGTGGAAGCTTATGATAGTGATCATGAAACTTCGGATCAAGTCACAACCAAACCTCGTAGGACGACGAGGATGCGCACTACTTCAGAGTAATGCGTGATCCTGTCTTGGAAGTCATGTTGCTAGACAACAATGAACCTACGAGCTATGGAGAAGCGATGGTGGGCCCATATTCCGACGAATGGCTCGAGGCCATGAAATCCGAGATAGAATCCATGTATCAGAACAAAGCGTGGACTTTGGTGAACTTGCCCGATGATCGGCAAGCCATTGAGATAAATGGATCTTTAAGAAGAAGACAGACATGGACGGTAATGTTACCGTCTATGAAGCTCGACTTGTGGCAAAGAGTATTTTCACAAGTTCAAGGAGTTGACTACGATGAGTTTTTCTCATCCGTAGCGATGCTTAGGTCCGTCGGAATCATGTTAGCATTAGCTGCATTTATGAAATCTGGCAGATGGATGTCAAAAACAAGTTTCCTTACCAGTTTTCGTAAGGAAAGGTTGTATGTGATACAACCAGAAAGGTTTTGTCGATCCTAAGGATGCTAAAAGGTATGCTAGCTCCAGCGATCCTTCCATGGATTAGAGCAAGCATCTCGGAGTCAGAATATACGCTTTGATGGAGTGATCAAAGTTTTTGGGTTTATACAAAGTTTGTTAGAAACTTATATTTACAATAAAGTGAGTGGGAGCGCTACAACATTTCTGATAAGTATATGTGAATGACATATTGTTGATCCGAAATGATGTAAAATTTCTGGAAAGCATAAAGGGTTGTTTGAAAGGAATTTTTCAAAGGAAGACCTGGATAAAGCTGCTTACATATTGGGCATCAAGATCCATAGAGATAGATCAAGACGCCTGATGATACTTTAAAAAGACAGCACACCTTGACATGATTTTGAAAGAGTTCAAAATAGATCAGCAAAGAAGGAGTTCTTGGCTGTGTTACAAGGTGTGAGTATTGAGTAAGACTCAAGACCTAACCATAGCAGAAGATAGAGAAAGGACGAAGGTCGTCCCCTATGCTTTAGACGTAGGCTCTATAGTATGCTATGCTGTGTACCGCACATGTAGTGTGCCTTGCCATGAGTTGGTCAAGAGGGTACAATAGTGATCCGGGAAAGGATCTCATGACAGCGGTCGAACTTATCCTTAGTACCTAGTGGATTAAGGAATTTTCTCGATTATGGAGGTGGAAAGGAGTTCGTCGTAAAGGGTTACGTCGATGCGAACTTTGACACTAATCCGGATGATTCTGAGTAGTAAACCGGATTCGTATAGTAGAGCAATTATTTGAAATGGCTCCAAATAGCGCGTGGTAGCATCCACAAGATGACATAGATATTCGTAAAGCACACGGTTCTGAAAGGTTCAGACCCGTTGACTAATAACCTCTCTCACAAGCATAACATGATCAAACCAGAACACATTGAGTGTTAATCACATAGTGATGTGAACTAGATTGTTGACTCTAGTAAACTCTTTAGATGTTGGTCACATGGTGATGTGACCAGTGAGTGTTAATCACATGGTGATGTGAACTAGATTATTGACTCTAGTGCAAGTGGGAGACTGTTGGAAATATGCCCTAGAGGCAATAATAAATTGGTTATTGTTATATTTCCTTATTCATGATAATCGTTTATTATCCATGCTAGAATTGTATTGATAGGAAACTCAGATACATGTGTGGATACATAGACAACACCATGTCCCTAGTAAGCCTCTAGTTGACTAGCTCGTTGATCAATAGATGGTTACGGTTTCCTGACCATGGACATTGGATGTCGTTGATAACGGGATCACATCATTAGGAGAATGATGTGATGGACAAGACCCAATCCTAAGCATAGCATAAAAGATCGTGTAGTTTCGTTTGCTAGAGCTTTTCCAATGTCAAGTATCTTTTCCTTAGACCATGAGATCGTGCAACTCTCGGATACCGTAGGAGTGCTTTGGGTGTGCCAAACGTCACAACGTAACTGGGTGACTATAAAGGTGCACTACGGGTATCTCCGAAAGTGTCTGTTGGGTTGGCACGGATCGAGACTGGGATTTGTCACTCCGTGTGACGGAGAGGTATCTCTGGGCCCACTCGGTAATGCATCGTCATAATGAGCGCAATGTGACTAAGGCGTTAGTCACAGGATCATGCATTGCGGTACGAGTAAAGAGACTTGCCGGTAACGAGATTGAACAAGGTATTGGGATACCGACGATCGAATCTCGGGCAAGTAACATACCGTTTGACAAAGGGAATTGCATACGGGATTGATTGAATCCTCGACACCGTGGTTC
Source organism: Aegilops tauschii subsp. strangulata (assembly GCF_002575655.3). Lineage (NCBI taxonomy): Eukaryota > Viridiplantae > Streptophyta > Magnoliopsida > Poales > Poaceae > Aegilops > Aegilops tauschii. Next base: position 382,846,903 of record NC_053039.3, on the reverse strand, counting down.
ATCCGATGAGATCATCGTGGAACATGTGGGAGCCAACATGGGTATCCAGATCCTGCTGTTGGTTATTGACCGGAGAGGCGTCTCGGTCATGTCTGCATGTCTCCCGAACCCGTAGGGTCTACACACTTAAGGTTCGGTGACGCTAGGGTTGTAGAGATATATGTATGCAGAAACCCGAAAGTTGTTCGGAGTCCCGGATGAGATCCCGGACGTCACGAGAGGTTCCGGAATGGTCCGGAGGTGAAGAATTATATATAGGAAGTCAAGTTTCGGCCACTGGGAAAGTTTCGGGGGTTACCGGTATTGTACCGGGACCACCGGAAGGGTCCCGGGGGTCCACCGGGTGGGGCCACCTATCCCGGAGGGCCCCATGGGCTGAAAGTGGAAGGGAACCAGCCCCTAGTGGGCTGGGCGCCCCCCCTTGGGCCTCCCCCATGCGCCTAGGGTTGGGAACCCTAGGGTGGGGGGACTTCCCCCTTGGCTTGGGGGGCAAGGCAACCCTTTCCACCCCTTGGCCGCCGCCCCCCCAACCCTAGATGGGTTTTGGCCGGCCCCCCCTCCCAAGGGGGCCTATATAAAGGGGGGAGGGAGGGCAGCAACCTACAGCCTTGGGCGCCTCCCTCCTCCCCTGCAACACCTCTCTCTCTCTCGCAGAAGCTTGGCGAAGCCCTGCCGGAGACCCGCTACATCCACCACCACGCCGTCGTGCTGCTGGATCTCCATCAACCTCTCCTTCCCCCTTGCTGGATCAAGAAGGAGGAGACGTCGCTGCACCATACGTGTGTTGAACGCGGAGGTGCCGTCCGTTCGGCACTCGGTCATCGGTGATTTGGATCACGGCGAGTACGACTCCGTCATCCACGTTCATTGGAACGCTTCCGCTCGCGATCTACAAGGGTATGTAGATGCACTCCTTTCCCCTCGTTGCTAGTAGACTCCATAGATGCATCTTGGTGAGCGTAGGAAAATTTTAAATTATGCTACGATTCCCAACAGTTTCCCAGTTGATCTTTTTATTACAAGATACCCCGAAATTCTCTCTGTTGTTCCGAGAATCCTTTGAGCTTACTGCCTTACTGTTCTTTGTCACCTGAATACCCCTACGGATAATTCTCGCACTTACCGAGTATCCGCTCATCCCCAGTTGATTCAAGTATTTCACAAAAGTGTTCAAAATACCATTCGATCTTCCGAAAATCCTCAGGAGCCTTTTTGCTCTTGAAATTCTTGCTTACTTGCATTATGATTAATCTTAAGTCTCGTAATCTTATCGGCATCTCTTGTCATTATCATTTTGAGTCCGTTGATTCAATTTGTTGCGAATGCTCGCAATCCTCAATCAGATCCTAGAATTCATCCTTCCGGCTCAGACGTCATTTGAAACGTGAGCTGGTTCTCGCCAATCAAATTGTCATCGATTTTTCCCCTATGTCTATTGAACTTATCCATCCTTGATCAGAGCGTCTGTTTCTGATCCTTCGCTTTGTAAATCATAATTCCTTTGCGATTGAGCTCTAAGTTACTTAGTTGTTTCTATAATCCAAGGTCTTTGCATTGATTCTTCCTCTGGTTGTGTGCCGATACTCACATCAGATCCTTTATGGACCATCAGAACCTTGTTGGATTTTGTACGACAACGTCCTTCATATTCAATCACTTTGGAAGTTCTTTCCCTGATACATAATGCCTTTAGTAAATTGTATCCTCTCGTTTTGTCACCCAGGCTCTACTATCGAGCTTGAGTTATTTACCCCTGAAGCTTGTGGTATATGTTTCCACGATGCCCCGATGGGTTGAACCTATGCCTTTCATAGTATGTGTGAACTCGAAAGTTTTCATGAGTCATACTCTTCTGGTATTTTGCCAGATAAAAATTTTCAACACTGCAACTTCATCAAACGCGAGAAGTGAATGAAAGGTTATGCATTGAAGAAGTGGGAGTCGACCTTGAACTTTGCGTTCATGCCCATGGACACGATGTAGATCTTATCATTAAAGCTTTTCTTAAATTAATTATTCCCTTGGTATAAGTTCATCTTATATCTGGGATCTGGCCTTCTGCAATCGTGGTTCCGACCATGTTCTCCTTTAAATACCATTTCTCGTGCAAGTTTAAGCACTTGTCTTCTGCAGAGCAATACCCTAGTCCAACCTCTACTTTGATCTGTCGTCGAGCATTACCCCCCTGGTATCTCGAGATTATCATGGAACTGCATAACCTCTTATGAGTTCTTCATCAAGTATTACATTCTCACTGATTCCAATTTTTCACGGGCTCTGAGTTATGAAACACTCAAAGACATCGATAACTGAACCGAGTCCGCACTACGGTTCAATAACTCTTAGTAATCTTATTTGTGTACGAGTTTGTACCCGATCACGCCATTCCTAGCATGTTTGGCTATATCATTGTCGGGATAATTTTAACTATGCTACCTGGTCCTTCTTCCCGGAGCACAAATTTTGATGGTGAGCTAATCTTACGTCGATCCTCCTCGTCATATCATTTCTCCTTGAACAACAAACTTGATTTCGAGTTTGTGTCGTACCCATGGTCCCAATAACCTTTTGCTTCATCATTCCTTTAACTTGATGTCATCGCCGATCGATTACATCATCATGAAATCTCTCGACAAATGTGTCGTGATCATCATCAGCATTCTGAGCTCTTCCAGGATATCAATTGAATTCATGATGGGAAACCATCCTTGCCCTCGATGATTTGTGTTGTCATCAACCACTTTATTGCCTTCCCTTCAACACAAACTTGTTCGTGTTCTGAGTTATACCTTGAGTTCCTTGCTATCCAGCATTTGTTCTTCTTTACCTTGGAATATTACCATATTATGTCAAGAATGTCATGAGGATTACTCCACCTCTTAAGAATTCTTGGTATAGTAATACTTCTCGCCATCACCATTCTTTCTTGGTCCCCGTGTTGTTTCTAACTGGAATACCGGCAATTGAACAATGATGTGTGAATTCAAAACTTCTAACCCTATTGCTTTGAAGTGAATGATCGATTGATTCATTTTAATTGTTTTGTTCATTAAGTCACCGTTCTCACATTTATCGTGCAACCCATCCCATATTTCGGGTGCACCTGTCAACCTATGTTTAATTGTGGATGTTTTCCTCGAACTTACATCATTATATCATTTGATCTGACAATTGTTATCTCCTTGTTCACATAATTGTGGAGATCCATCTTTTTGGATATCTCGTTGAAATATCGCTGAGTCCATCAGCCACCTCCTCATCCTCTCCTTGGCTTAATGATGAACCCTTGTTGAGAACTCGCTTCCATAGTTCATTTCCCGAGAATCTTACAATGTCATCTCGTCAATTGGTGTTGCACCTTTTCTTCTCAGGCATCCCGAGTCTGAGGTATCCTGACACCAATCAGGTCTGAATCTCGGTCAGATATGATGGTTGGAACATTTTCCAAGAGTTATAACATTGGTCTTCTTGTGACCCAGTAAGGCGATGTCATGCCTAGCACACATGTCCAGAGGACCTGTTGTTATTGTTTCCTTTTTAGCAAGGTTATCCATTCTTCCATGAGGAAATTGCAAGACTTATTCTACCAGTTATTCCTGATGCATCCATTGAGTATCCAAAGTCCGACCCTTGCTTGAAGACCATGTCAATGCTATCCCGAAGCATGTCTGTGGTACTCCGATTTTCGACAAGAACATTTGAAGCCCAATGCTAAATGTTTTCTTGCTCAATTATCCAAACACCGTTGTATGGGTAATGTCATGAAATTTCTCTCCCCTTACCTAAAGAGTTTTCTACATTATATCCTGTCATGGATATCATGCTCTGCTTGTCCTTGGGAAGGATATACCCTTGAAATATGTGTTTAAACACATTTTCCTTCCCATTGTTCTGCTTAAACCTGATAATCATATTTTCCTTTCCATTGTTTGGTTTAGCCTTTCTTGTGATCTGTATGACCTAAGCAGTAATATTCTCCTGCTATTGTAAACACCTCAGTGTACATTTCTGTCAGAAAGATCCTGTTACTTTTGATTGATGACATTCCGGTAACCACCGATGGACGAGAACTTTGCCTATTGGTCCGCCTCGTTCAACGAGCAGGAAGATGGTTCTCTTCGTCCCTCGCCCTTGGTACCGACGTTGTTGCCGACATAACTGACAGGCTATCCGCTGACATGTGTTGCCTACATGGTCATACAAGACGTCACCGCCCTTCCTACTTTTAACCCACATGGTGGGCCCATAACCCACAGTTCCACAGGATCGAAACCTGACTCTCCTATACACCCTGTTGTCGAAGTTATTCCTCGTGCTTGACTTCGTATGTGATTCACGGGCCACCTGCCTAGTGATCTATTCTGGTACCAGACGCAATACTTTCCCATTTGCTCTGAACCCCTGTCACATTTCGTATCAGGCAACGAACGATTGTCTATTCGCTTGAAACTTCTATTTTGCACCTTCTTACTTGCTCTCGATAATGTCTTAAGTTTCAATTCGAGGCTTACCTCCCGCCACCTTCCCTGATGTTATCTACTAGATAAGCAAACATTGTAGCGGCCCGTTTTTTCGTAATGCCCCCTTATCCTTTCGTAAGTACGATGGAGTTCCCGAAGAAAGGACGATGACTTCATCATGATGCATTGGAATAAAGAATTGAAGACATCAACCAAAGGATTAACTTCTTCGAGAAGATCCGTTAGAATATCGTAACCAAAACTTTCCCCCTTACTCCCCTCTTAAATCTCGGGACGAGATTTCTTGTAGTGGAGGAGAATTATGACGCCCGGGTAGTTAAGCTACAGTAAACCTCTGTTAATGATGCCACGTCACGATGGTTACTGTTGCTAATCTCGTGTTAGTTCGAGACCGATTCAAATTTAAATTCAAAATCAAGTCAAACGGTAAAATTTTCAAACGTTAAAACTAAAATGTCCAAAATGGGACAAATAAATCCTAAGTCATAATGGTGGAGGAACCACATTTTTGTAAAAAGATTAAAAGCACTAAAATGATTTAAGCAGTAGCAAAACAACTATTTGAACGCCTTTGGTATTTTATAAAATACTAAACTATTTTATATCAGGGTAAAACTTTTTATAGTAGTGTATTGTTCTGAAACGTTATTTTAGGGGCTATAGATATATTTTACTAAATTAAAATTAGTATGTAACTAAAATAAAACAGAAAAGAAACCCCCCCCCCCACTGGGCCAACCGGCCCAGCCCTCGACCTAACCGGCCCAGCCGCCCCGTCTAACTCCCCTAGCCCCCGACCTAACCCTAGACTGCCTCGAACCCCACGCTCTCCCTACAGCGCCGCCAGGGGAGAGCCCCACGCTCGACCCCCGATCCACTTCCCCACCCCCACGATCCCATCTCTCTCGCACGACCCCCTGCCCTACTCGATCTGGACGCCCGCCCGCGCGCAGGGCGCCCGTCCCCGTCGCAGTAGCTGCCTCACCTCGCCCCGACACCCATCCGCCGCCTCGTCCCCTCCGCCCCTAATCTGGAATTGGGGCTCGGCCTCGACGACGCCGCTCGGAGCCCCTTCGCCAGAACCACGATGCCACCGGACCGCCTTGCCTCCTGCCTCTCCATGCTGCACCGCGCCCGTCTTCCTCGAGCTCCGCCCGTGCTCCGTCCATGGCCACCCCGACCTCCCGCCGCACGTCGTCGCCGTTGGGCTGCTCATCGCCGGCCTCCCCGAGCCTCCCCTACAACGCGGGTGAGGAACCCCACCGGTCTCCTCCTCCCTCTGCTGTTGCGCTCACCGTTGCTCGCGCCGCCTGCGCCTCGACCATGCCCGACGCGTGCGCCAGCGCACTGCCGCCTTCGCTGGCGCGCACTGACCACGCTCCCAGGCCGCGCCCTGCCCGCGCCTGATTCTGGCTGCGGCCGGCCCTGCTCCCCATCCCAGCGCGGCTGCCTTCGCCGGCGTCCGCCACCGCTCCCCGCTGTCCCCGCGCGTGACGGAGCCCCTCTCCCGCCACTGCCGCTGCCGGGCGCCGCTCCGGTCGGCCTCGCCGCGACCGCGCCGGGGTCTGCCTCGCCCGGTAGCCCGTGCCCTCAACTGGCCTGAGCCACTGACGAATGGGGCCCACGCCCCTGTCTTAAGAAAAACGAAAAAAGAAATGTTAATAAAAATAAAATAACTACTAAAATAATTAATTAATTAGTGGTTCAGTTAATTCACTTAATTAATTTTGCCTAATTAACTAATTAGCTAATTAGTTAGTCAGAGGACTCTATGACAATGGGGCCCCACCCCTAGTTAGCTTAATTTAAACCCCCTTTTAAAATATGTGACACTAACAGATGGGCCCCATTGACCCTGTTGACTGGTCAACTTTGACCCACTCAACGCTGACTGTACTGCTGACTGGGCACTGACACGTCAGGGTTGACCATGGTCAACTCAGCTGACTGATGACGTCATGATGACGCCATGCTGGTGCAATAACCCTATTTTAGTTTAATAATAAATCTAGGATATTGCTTAAACTTCAGAAATTCATATAAAATAATCTGTAACTCGGATAAAAGTTTTATACATGAAAGTTGCTCACAACGACGAGACGAATCCGATCACGCGGTCCGCTTACCTGTCAGATGCCTGTAACTATCTGAACATGGAACATTCCCCCTCCGGTCATCTATCTGACACAGGTTCGGAACCGGGAATACATTCCCGGTTGAATTCCCCCTTCACCTATATCGTGTAGCCATGCGTTAGGTCACACCCGGCACAGCATATTGCCACGTTATGCTTTGTGATGCTATGTTTGCTTTATATTTACTGTTTCTTCACCCTCTTCTCTCCGGTAGACCCCGAGACCGATGCTGCCCCTGTGATCGACTACGTCGACGATGACCCCTCCTTGCCAGAGCAACCAGGCAAGACCCCCCCCTTGATCACCAGATATCGCCTATTCTTCTCTATACAGCTTGCATTAGAGTAGTTTAGCATGTTACTGCTTTCGGTTAATCCTATTCTGCTGCATAGCCTGTCATTGTTGCTATAGTTGTTACCCTTACCTGCTATCCTACTGCTTAGTCTAGGATGCTAGTGTTCCATCAGTTGCCCTACACTCTTGTCCGTCTGCCATGCTATACTACTGGGCCGTGATCACTTCGGGAGGTGATCACGGGTATATACTATATACTTTATATACATGACACATGTGGTGACTAAAGTCGGGTCAGCTCGTTGAGTACCCGCAAGTGATTCTGATGAGGGGGCTGAAAGAATAGGTGGCTCCATCCCGGTAGAGGTGGGCCTGGGTTCCTGACGGCCCCCGACTATTACTTTGTGGCGGAGCGACAGGGCAGGTTGAGACCACCTAGGAGAGAGGTGGGCCTGGCCCTGGTCAGCGTTCGCGGATACCTAACACGCTTAACGAGATCTTGGTATTTGATCTGAGTCTGGCCATTTGGTCTATACGCACTAACCAACTACGCGGGAACAGTTATGGGCACTCGGCGTCGTGGTATCAGCCGAAGCTCTTTTTGACGTCAGCGACTGAGTGGCGCGCGCCGCATTGGACCGTAAGCTCGCGCTTGTATTAAGGGGGCTAGGTCTGCTTCCGGCCGCGTACGCAACGTGCAGGTGTGCAATGGGCGATGGGCCCAGACCCCTGCGCGCATAGGATTTAGACCGGCGTGCTGACCTCTCTGTTGAGCCTAGGTGGAGCTGCGACGTGTTGATCTTCTGAGGCCGGGCATGACCCAGGAAAGTGTGTCCGGCCAAATGGGATCGAGCGTGTTGGGTTATGTGGTGCACCCCTGCAGGGAAGTTTATCTATTCGAATAGCCGTGTCCCTCGGTAAAAGGATGACCCGGAGTTGTACCTTGACCTTATGACAACTAGAACTGGATAATTAATAAAACACACCCTTCCAAGTGCCAGATATAACCCGGTGATCGCTCTCTAACAGGGCGACGAGGAGGGGATCGCCGGGTAGGATTATGTTATACGATGCTACTTGGTGAACTTACCATCTACTCTCTTCTACATGCTGCAAGATGGAGGTTGCCAGAAGCGTAGTCTTCGACAGGATTAGCTATCCCCCTCTTATTCTGGCATTCTACAGTTCAGTCCACCGTTATGGCCCTTTACACATATACCCATGCATATGTAGTGTAGCTCCTTGCTTGCGAGTACTTTGGATAAGTACTCACGGTTGCTTTCTCCCTCTTTTTCCCAATTTCCCTTCTACCTGGTTGTCGCAACCAGATGCCGGAGCCCAGGAGCCAGACGCCACCGTCGACGACGACTCCTACTACACCGGAGGTGCCTACTACTACGTGCAGCCCGCTGACGACGACCAGGAGTAGTTAGGAGGATCCCAGGCAGGAGGCCTGCGCCTCTTTCGATCTGTATCCCAGTTTGTGCTAGCCTTCTTAAGGCAAACTTGTTTAACTTATGTCTGTACTCAGATATTGTTGCTTCCGCTGACTCGTCTATGATCGAGCACTTGTATTCGAGCCCTCGAGGCCCCTGGCTTGTATTATGATGCTTGTATGACTTATTTATGTTGTAGAGTTATGTTGTGATATCTTCCCGTGAGTCCCTGATCTTGATCATACACATTTGCGTGCATGATTAGTGTACAATTGAATTGGGGGCGTCACAATGGCGTAGAACTAGCTAGCCATTGTGTGGCTGTACGTGAAGCTCACGCACAAGCACACACGAATGGCGCTGGTGGCCATGGCCAAGCAGCATCAGCAGCAACTAACGGCTGTAGTAGAGCAGCAGTAGCATGGGTAGCAACAGCACAAGGGCAGCAGCAGCGGCAACACAACATCAAGAAGCAGTAGCAGTTTCGAGCAGCACGCAGCAGCAGCATAGTAGGCAGAGCGGGCAAGCGGCCGGAGTTGGCCGTATGAATGACGGCCGGCGGCGGTGTAAAGCAGCAGCGGCGATGACCAAACGGGAGCCTCCGGCGGCCATTTGAGGCGTGGCTTGAGCCTACGGGTTCAGCTTGCAGCCGCGCATCTAATGGCGCAAGCGGCCGAGGCAGGGGATGGCTGGAGCGGTGCCTACGCGCGAGCCGGACGGCGGCCGGAGCTCGGCCTTGCGGTGACGGCGCCAGGGACGGACAAATCAAGCAAGTGGATAAGGGGAAACGGACGGCAGCAACTAGTAACAGCAGTAGCGCAGCAGTGGTAGCGGCGCAGGAGCAGCTGCTGCTGCGGGGGCGGGGCCGCTCGGCTGCGGCGACTACAAGTGGTGCGAGGCACGCGGCGAGGGGAAGCGTCGATCGCGGTGGACAGGGGGCAGGGTGGGTCGCGCGCGGAGGGCTGAGCAGGGCGGCCGTAGCATGCGGGAGCGCGCCCATGAGCGCGTACTGTCGCGGTGAGCGCGAGCTCCAGTGAGCTCGGCCATGGCGGCGTACGGCATCAATCGGCGACGGGGGCAGAGGGTAACCGAGGGGGAAGCGGAGGGGGGTCGACGGGGAGCTCACAGGGGTCTGTAGAAGTACACAACGAGCTCGGGGAGGGCTCGACGGCGACGTTTTCCGGCGATGATGACGGTGATGCAGAGGAGGAAGACAACCCGATCCCGACACGGTGATGGCTCCCAGGTCGCATTCGTTGGCGTGGAGGACGTAGTAGAGCACTGCGGAGCGGCTGGATACCTCGGCGGGGCGCGAGGATGACGGAGAGCGCGTGGGCGACGAAGGCTACGGCGACGGCGGCTCGGGTCGTCGCGGGGGGAGAAAGAGGCAGCGCGAGGAGGGAGGTGTGAGGGGCTAGGGTTTGTCGACGGGGTAGGGGACGAACTTATCCTCCTCGGGGATGCACTGGATGCCCGACACGGCGACAACGGCGGCGTTGAGGCGTGGATGGCCGCCACGAGCTCCTGCTCCCACTGTAGCGAGAGCTAGCAGGAGAGGTGGAGGTGGGCTGGGCCTCTTACAGTGCGCGCGGGGCTGCGGTGCACTGTGGCACTAGGCCCAATGGCACAGTAGGTGTTGTGCCTTTTCTTCTTCTTCCTTTTCTGTTCTTTTCTGTTTCTTTTATTTTGTCTTTATTTTAGTCTTATAAAATATAGATTTGATTTCTAAATTATTATTATCATTTAACTCACTGCCACAAAAGGTTTTACTTCAAAATAAAATAATTTAATATTTTATAAGATACAAAAGGCATTTAATTAAATATTATAGCCACTGTTTTAGTTAGTTTTGTGCATTCAATTATTTTATAAAAATGTGGTTTCTCCACTATTATTACTTATGAGTTATTTGTCACATCCAGAACATTTTAGTTTTAAATATTTGAAAACTTTTATTGTTTGACTTGATTTTGATTTTGGATTCGAACGAGATTTGAATCATCGTGAAACTAACAATAGTAATCGTGGTGATGTGGCATCATTAGTAGAGGGTTACTGTAGCTTAATTATCCGGGCGTCACAGTTCGACACTCTTACTTATCGAAAGAGGCTACAATTGATCCCCTATACTTGTGGGTTATCAGGTAGGACAAAAGATGTCATGCAAGTTCTTTTCCATAAGCACGTATGACTATATTCGGAATACATGCCTACATTACATTGATGAATTGGAGCTAGTTCTGTGTCACCCTATGTTATGACTGTTACATGATGAACCGCATCCGGCATAATTCTCCATCACCGGCCTGCGAGCTTTTCACATATTGTTCTTCGCTTATTTACTTTTCCGTTGCTACTGTTACAATCACTACAAAACACCAAAAATATTACTTTTGCTACCGTTACTTTTGTTACCGTTGCCACTACTATCATACTACTTTTCTACTAATTACTTTGCTGCAGATATTAAGTTATCCAGGTGTGGTTGAATTGACAACTCAACTACTAATACTTGAGAATATTCTTTGGCTCCCCTTGTGTCGAATCAATAAATTTGGGTTGAATACTCTACCCTCGAAAACTGTTGCAATCCCCTATACTTGTGGGTTATCAAGACTATTTTCTGGCGCCGTTGCCGGGGAGCATAGCTCTATTCTTTGAGTCACTTGGGATATATATCTGCTGGTCACTATGAAGAACTTGAAAGACGCTAAGACAACAATTTATCCCTCAACTACGAGGGGAGGTAAGGAACTGCCATCTAGCTCTGCACTTGATTCACCTTCTGTTTTGAGTAAGCTTGCGACACCTAAACCTGCTTCTGCTATTCGTTCTGATATGTCGCATGTTATTGATGATGCCACTTCTGTTATGCATGATACTTATGATGAAACTACTTCTATGCTTGATACTACTGTGCCACTTAGTGAACTTCTTGATGAACAAATTGCTAGGGTTAGAGAGAAAGAAATTATTGAAACTAATTATATTGATGAAAGTGATGATGAAGACTCGCCTGTTATTCCTGAGGGTTATGTTTTTGAAAAAGAAGCTGCTTTAGCTATTTTAGCTTGCAAAGATAGATATGAGCTCAAGAGGTTATTAGCTAAATGGAGTCAGCAATCTCTTAATGCTAGAATGAAACCTGGCCCTGCTTTTGCTACTTCACCTATCTGTGTTACTGATAAGGATTATGAATTCTCTATTGATCCTGATATAATTACTTTGGTTGAATCTGATCCTTTTCATGGCTATGAATCTGAAACTGTTGTGGCACATCTTACTAAATTAAATGATATAGCCACCCTGTTCACTAATGATGAGAGAACCAGCTACTTTTATATCCTTAAAATATTTCTGTTCTCATTAAAGGGTGATGCTAAGATATGGTTTAATTCTCTTGATCCTAGTTGTGTGCGTAGTCCCCAGGATATGATTTATTACTTCTCTGCTAAATATTTCCCTGCTCATAAGAAACAAGCTGCTTTAAGGGAAATATACAACTTTGTGCAAATTGAAGAAGAGAGTCTCCCACAAGCTTGGGGGAGGCTTCTCAAGTTACTTAATGCTTTACCTGATCATCCTCTTAAGAAAAATGAAATACTTGATATCTTTTATAATGGACTAACCGATGCTTCCAGATTACCTGGATAGTTGTGCTGGTTCTGTTTTCAGGGAAAGAACACCGGATGAAGCTAAAATTCTATTGAATAATATGTTGACAAATGAAAATAATTGGACACTTCCTGAGCCTATTCCTAAACCAACTCCGAAGAAGAGAGGTGTTCCATTTCTCAGTCCTGAAGATATGCAAGAGGCAAAGAAATCTATGAAAGAAAAAGGTATTAAAGCTGAAGATGTTAGGAATTTACCTCCTATTGAAGAAATACATGGTCGAAATTTGCCGCCTGTTGAAGAAACATATGATCTTAATCCATTACCTATTGAAGAAACTCATGGTCTTGATAACCCGACACAGGTAGTAAAGGTAAATTCTCTCTATAGATTTGATGAAGGTGATATTCCTCACTATAAGTCTGCTAGACAATGCTTAGAAGAGTTTGATAATTTTATTGTCAAACAAGAAAACTTCAATGCTTATTTTGGTAGACAGTTGAAATACAATTCCGATACGCTTGAACACTTGGGTGATTATATGGCTAATGTTAAAGGTGAACTTAAACTCATTAGTAAACATGCTTCTATGGTTACCACTCAAGTAGAACAAGTACTTAAAGCTCAAAATGATTTGCTCAATGAAATGAATAGTAAGAAAAATGATTATGCTATTAGAGTGGCTACTAGAACTGGTAAGATGACTCAGGAACCTTTGTATCCTGAAGGCCACCCTAAGAGAATTGAGCAAGATTCTCAGAGAAATAATATTGATGCACCTGGTCCTTCTAAAAAGAAGAAAAAGAAAAATGATAGGACTTTGCATGCTTCTAGTGAACCTATTGCTGAACCACCTGAGAATCCAAATGATATTTCTATTTCTGATGCTGAAACACAATCTAGTAATGAACATGAACCTAATGAAAATGTTAATGATGATGTTCATGATGATGCTCAACCTAGTAATGACAATGATGTAGAAATTGAACCTGCTGTTGATCTTGATACCCACAATCAAAGAATCAACGTTATGATAAGAGAGACTTTGTTGCTAGGAAACATGGTAAAGAAAGAGAACCATGGGTTCAGAAACCCATGCCTTTTCCTCCCAAACCATCCAAGAAAAAGGATGATGAGGATTTTGAGCGCTTTGCTGAAATGATTAGACCTATCTTTTTGCGTATGCGTTTGACTGATATGCTCAAAATGAATCCTTATGCTAAGTACATGAAAGAAATTGTCACAAATAAAAGAAAGATACCGGAAGCTGAAATTTCCACCATGCTTGCTAATTATACTTTTAAAGGTTGAATACCAAAGAAACTTGGAGATCCAGGAGTACCCACTATACCATGCTCCATTAAAAGAAACTATGTTAAAACTGCTTTATGTGATCTTGGAGCCGGTGTTAGTGTTATGCCTCTCTCTTTATATCGTAGACTTGATTTGAATAAGTTGACACCTACTGAAATATCTTTGCAAATGGCCGATAAATCAACTGCTATACCTATTGGTATTTGTGAGGATGCGCCTGTTGTGGTTGCAAACGTTACTATTTTAATGGACTTTGTTATTCTTTATATTCCTGAGGACGATAGTATGTCTATTATTCTTGGAAGACCTTTTTTGAATACTGCAGGGGCTGTTATTGATTGCAACAAAGGCAATGTCACTTTTCATGTTAATGGTAATGAGCATACGGTACACTTTCCGAGGAAACAACCTCAAGTTCACAGTATCAACTCTATTGGAAAAATTCCATCGATTATATTTGGAGGTTTTGAATTTCCTCTTCCTACTGTCAAGAAGAAATATGATATTCTTATTATTGAGGATGTGCATATCCCCGTTGAGGTAACTTAGTGTTATTCGAAATTTCTCCGGTTCCATGTTATTCGGAATGAGTTTGTTAACAAGACTTGATCAACCTTGTTAGTGGATTCCTTTTGATGAGCATGAGATGGATGAAACTAGAAGACACAACCTTTTGTACCCTCCTTCTACTTTCTGTTATTTAGTTGAAATAAAGAAAAAATAGTATTTTTCTGTCTGTTTTCTGATTTATCTATGCAATATAAAAATACCCCGAAAATAAAAGTTCTCCAAATGCCCTGAAAATGGAATATGATTTTTCTGGAATATTTGAGATTATCTGGCACTGAGAACACAGCAGGAGGGGCAAGCACCTGGCCACGAGGGTGGAGGGCGTGCCCTACCCCCTGGGCGCGCCCCTGCCTCATGGGCGCACGGTGGCCCTCCTCCACTTATTCCTGCACCCACACACTCCTTCTTCCTCCCACAAACACCAATATCCAGCTCAAGCACGAGTTCTAGCTCATTTTGCTGCGATTTTCGATCTCCTTGCTCAAAGCACCTCTCACAAAACTGCTTGGGGGGATTGTTCCTTGGTATGTGACTCCTCCATTGGTCCAATTAGTTTTTGTTATGTGCTCTATTCATTGCAAATTTGTGCTGCCTATGTGACCATGTTCTTGAGCTCGCATGTCAAATTTATATGGTTTCAAGTAGTTCTAATGCATGATATAGTCTTTGGGCACTTGTAGGAGTAGTTGCTATCAATTTTATTGAGCTTAGTTCACTTTTGTTTGAAGTTACTAAAAAAATTAGAAATTTTTCAGAGGAAGAAATATGCTTAGGAAAATGTTTCAAGGTGGTTCTTCGAGGAAGCAAGGACCCAGGCTTGCAATGCGTGATGCTGACGATGAGCCACCGAGAGACGCTCCAGTGCGGCCCTGTGAATGGCCTTCAGAAAATTTTATGGATCGAGCGGGAATCAAGGAAGAATTTAACGCATATTTGCGTAACGCTGATCTTGTGAGCTTCGAGGCAGAGAAGTGCAGCCAATACCACCATCTCACTAGTTCATTTGTGAGGAGGTTTGAATTTTCATCTTCACGCAAAAGGAAGATATGTTATTACCAGAGAGGAGGCAGATGAGTACGAGAGGAGGGCGGAGGCAGCTCGCCGCCACGCTGCAGCTCAGGAGGCGATAGCCGCTGCATCTCGGTACGACCCCGGCTATAACTACGGATATCCGTCAGGCCATCCGTGGCAATGAACCAACTTAGACCAAAAGCCTAAGCTTGGGGGAGTACGTATTTCCCACCGACATTACATTTATGTTCACACACTCATTGCTAGATGTCGGTGCTCATACTCTTTCATTGTAATATCCATGCTAGTTTACTTTCTTTTTCTTGCCTTCTCCTTGTGTGTTTAATAAACCTTAAGAAAAACAAACAAAAATTAGTGTAGCTTTAGCTAGTTTACTTTTCTTGCTGTAGTAGTAATAATTAAAAAGAAAACCCAAAAAGATTTCTCGTTCTTCTTTTGCTTGTTGGGAGCTTTCCTGTGTAAATAGTTTTATTTCTTTTCTTTTCTTTGGGGGTCGATAGGAGAACACCATAATTAAATTGTTGAAGTGGCTCTTATATGCATTATTGTTGATTTAACCAAGAGCCCATATTGCCTTGTCTTCTCCTGTTTATTGAATGCTCGCAGATTCCAGCTTAGTCCAATGCACGTGCACTCTTATTATTATTCACATCATTCGGACGTGCAAGTGAAAGGCAATTATGATGATATATGATGGACTGACTGAGATGAGAAAAGCTGGTATGAACTTGACCTCTCTTGTTTTTCTAAATATGATTAGTTCATCGTTCCTGATTCAGCCTATTATGAATAAACATGTTTGCAATGACAATTAGAGATCATAGTTGCTCGTGCCATGCTTGATTAGCTATGAGTTATAATGGTTTACCTTGCGTGCCAACATACTATTAAGATGGTTGTGATGTGGTATAGTGGGGTGGTATCCTCCTTTGAATGATTTAAGTGACTTGACTTGGCACATGTTCACGCATGTAGTTGAAACAAATCAACATAGCCTTCACGATATTTATGTTCAGGGTGGATTATATCCTACTCATGCTTGTACTCAATGTTCATAAATTTTAATGCATGTTCATGACTGTTGTCGCTCTCTAGTTGGTCGCTTCCCAGTCTCTTGCTAGCCTTCACTTGTACTAAGCGGGAATACTGCTTGTGCATCCAATCCCTAAAACCCAAAGTTATTCCATATGAGTCCACTATACCTTCCTATATGCGGTATCTACCTGCCGTTCCAAGTAAATTTGTATGTGCCAAACTCTAAACCTTCAAATAAACATTCTGTTTTGTATGCTCGAATAGCTCATGTATCAACTAGGGCTGCCCTTATCTTCCATGCTAGGCGGGTTATTCTCAAGGGGAGTGGACTCCGCTCCTCACTCACGAGAAAATAGCTGGTCACCGGGATGCCCAGTCCCATGCTTTATGCAAACTAAATCAAAATAATTGCAAACAAAACTCCCCTTGGGACTGTTGCTTGTTGGAGGCACTCGTTGTTTCGAGAAAGCCATGGATTGATGCTTGTTGGTGGAGGGGGAGTATAAACTTTACCATTCTATTTGGGAACCGCCTATAATGTGTGTAGCATGGAAGATATCGCCATCTTTTGGTTGTTATGTTGACAATGAAAGTATGCCGCTCAAAATATTATTTATCTCTATTTCAAAACCGAGCTTTGGCACCTCTACAAATCCCCGCTTCCCTCTGCGAAGGGCCTATCTATTTACTTTTATGTTGAGTCATCACCCTCTTATTAAAAAGCACTAGCTGGAGAGCGCAGCTGTCATTTGCATCCATTACTATTAATTCATATTGGGTATGACTATGATTGGATCTCTTTTACCATGAATTACAATGTCTAGTCAGTCCTTGATCTTTAAAGGTGCTCTGCATTTACGTTTTGCGGTCTCAGAAAGGGCTAGCGAGATACCATCTTATTATATCATATCATGATTGTTTTGAGAAAGTGTTGTCATCCGAGATTTATTATTACGGCTCGCTAGTTGATTATGCTATTGATATGAGTAAACATGATACTTAAGAGTTATTGCAAATGTGGTTAGTCATAATCTTTGCTGAAAACTTGAATGCTGGCTCTATATATTTACAACAACAAGAGCAAACAGAGTTTGTAAAAGTTCTTCTTTATCACTTTCAGTTTATCAACTGAATTGCTTGAGGACAAGCAAAGGTTTAAGCTTGGGGGAGTTGATACGTCTCCGTCGTATCTACTTTTCCAAACACTTTTGCCCTTGTTTTGGACTCTAACTTGCATGATTTGAATGGAACTAACCCGGATTGACGTTGTTTTCAGCAGACTTTCCATGGTGTTATTTATGTGCAGAAACAAAAGTTCTCGGAATGACCTGAAACTCCACGGAACATCTATTTGGAAAATAAGAAAAATACCGGAAGAAAAATCCACGTCAGGGGGCCCACACCCTGCCCACAAGGGTGGGGGCGCGCCTGCCCCCCTAGGGCGCGCCCCCTACCTCATGGGCCCCCTGACGCTCCACCGACCTCAACTCCAACTCCACATATTCACTTTCGGGGAGAAAAAGATCAGAGAGAAGGATTCATCGCGTTTTACGATATGGAGCCGCCGCCAAGCCCTAAAACCTCTCGGGAGGGCTGATCCGGAGTCCGTTCAGGGCTCCGGAGAGGGGGATTCGTCGCCATCGTCATCATCAACCATCCTCCATCACCAGTTTCATGATGCTCACCGCCGTGCGTGAGCAATTCCATCGTAGGCTTGCGGGACGGTGATGGGTTGGATGAGATCTATCATGTAATCGAGTTAGTTTTGTTAGGGTTTAATCCCTAGTATCCACTATGTTCTGAGATTGATGTTGCTATGACTTTGCTATGCTTAATGCTTGTCACTAGGGCCCGAGCGCCATGATTTCAGCTCTGAACCTATTATGTTTTCATGAATATATGTGAGTTCTTGACCCTATCTTGCAAGTCTATAGTCACCTACTATGTGTTATGATCCGGCAACCCCGAAGTGACAATAATCGGGACCACTCCCGGTGATGACCGTAGTTTGAGGAGTTCATGTATTCACTATGTGCTAATGCTTTGTTCCGGTACTCTATTAAAAGGAGGCCTTAATATCCCTTAGTTTCCATTAGGACCCCGCTGCCACGGGAGGGTAGGACAAAAGATGTCATGCAAGTTCTTTTCCATAAGCATGTATGACTATATTCGGAATACATGCCTACATTACATTGATGAATTGGAGCTAGTTCTGTGTCACCCTATGTTATGACTGTTACATGATGAACCGCATCCTGCATAATTCTCCATCACCGATCCAATGCCTACGAGCTTTTCACATATTGTTCTTCACTTATTTACTTTTCCGTTGCTACTGTTACAATCACTACAAAACACCAAAAAATATTACTTTTGCTACCGTTACTTTTGTTACCGTTGCCACTACTATCATACTACTTTGCTACTAATTACTTTGCTGCAGATATTAAGTTATCCAGGTGTGGTTGAATTGACAACTCAACTGCTAATACTTGAGAATATTCTTTGGCTGCCCTTGTGTCGAATCAATAAATTTGGGTTGAATACTCTACCCTCGAAAACTGTTGCGATCCCCTATACTTGTGGGTTATCACTCATAATCATAGAAGATGTCCAAGATAGTATATTTATATGTGAAATTTCTCTTCCTTCAATATTCTTTCATGAATTGTTCAAGTGACCAACACTATGTTTGCTAACTTTCAATAAATTTACCACCTCTATTTTTTATATGTGAAGTCATTACTCCCCATGGGACAAGCATATGAAACATATATAATTTCAGATTTATGATATTCAATTCATTCAACCATTTACTCATAGAATATAAGTGAAGCACATGAGTAAATGACAAACTACTCCAAAAAGATAAAAGTGAAGATCAATGAGTAGTCAAATAATTATTTAGCTATGTGAAGACTCTCTCTCTCATTTAGAAAATTTTAGATCTTAAGTACTTCATTCAAATAGCAATCAAAACAAAATAAAATAACATTGCAAGGATAGCACATATCATGTGAAGAAGCAAAATCTTAGGTTCAACCAAAACTGACCGGTCATTGTTGAAGAAGAAAGGTGGGATGCCAACCGGGGCATCCCCAAGCTTAGATGCTTGGGACTTCTTGAAATATTAATTTGGGATGCCTTGGGCATCCACAAGCTTCAGCTTTTGTGTCTCCTTAATTCCTCTCATATCATGGTTTCCCTAATTCTTAAAAACTTCATCCACACAAAACTCAACAAGAACTCGTGAGATAGGTTAGTATAAACCAATACAAAACCTTATCATTCTCTACTGTAGAAAATCACTAAAATTATTATTTGATATTTCCTACTAAATGCCTCTGCATATTTAATACTCCTATCCTCAAATAGAATCATTAAACAAGCAAACATATGCAAACAATGCAAACATAACAGCAATCTGTCTAAACAGAACAGTCTGTAAAGAATGCAAGAGGAACCATACATTCCTAACTCCAAAAATTCTGAAAAATTACCACACTGTAGATAATTTTTGTTACTCATTGTGTAAAAATTTCAAGATTTTATCATGTTCTGACTGTTCATAAATATTCAAAACATAACAGCAAACTTTCTGTTTTTAAAATAGCAACATATGGACTTGCAAAATAAGCATGGTAAAGGCTATACTTGACCTTTTTATTGAACTAAAAGATGAAAAACATTACTCTAAATAACATCAAGCAAATCTAAACAAAAGAAAATGACGCTCCAAGCAAAACACACATCATGTGGTGAATAAAAATATAGCCCCACGTAAAGTTACCGATGAACGAAGACGAAAGAGGGGATGCCATCCGGGGCATCCCCAAGCTTAGGCTCTTGGTTGTCCTTGAATATTACCTTGAGGTGCCTTGGGCATCCCAAGCTTAGGCTCTTGCCACTCCTTATTCCGTAGTCCATCAAAACTTTTATCCAAAACTTGAAAACTTCACAACACAAAACTCAATAGAAAACTCGTGAGCTCCGTTAGTATAATAAAACAAATCATTCACTTTGTACTGTCAAGACAGGATTCATAATTTTTCTCACATGATTCCTAATGTACCCTATCATTTATACAATTTATATTAAGCAATATAAGTCATAGAAACTAGAAAACAAGCAAACTATGCATCGAAAACAGAATCTGTGAAAAACAAAACAGTCTATAAAGATCTGAATTGAAATCATACTTCTGTAACTCCAGAAATTTTGAAAAATTAGGACAATCTAGACAATTTGTATATCAATCTTGTGTAAAAAATTCAGATCAAAAGCACGTTCCAGTGAATTTTCAAAATTCCTGGACTGGGAGCAAAAATTTCTGTTTTTGCACAGAATCAAGTCAACTATCATCCACACTATCCCAAAGACTTTACTTGGCACTTTATTGAAACAAAAGCTATAAAACATGATTACTACAGTAGCTTAATCACGTGAACACACAAAAACAGTAAGGGTAAATATTGGGGTGTCTCCCAACAAGCGCTTTTCTTTAATGCCTTTTTAGCTAGGCATGATGATTTCAATGATGCTCACATAAAAGATAAGAATTGAAACATAATGGGAGCATCATGAAGCATATGACTAACTGTAGCGACACGACCTCAAACGGTCAAGTCTCTGTGCTTCAGTGTCATCCCTGGATCGGTAATGCTGACACACACAGTACTCGAAGGATTTATAACAGAGTAGCAATCACACACTTATTACATCGAATATCTCTAAAGAGAACTTATTACAATAAATATGGCTTAAGGCCATCTAATACGATAACAGCGGAAGGATTGGAAGATAAAGTGAGTCCATCAACTCCAACGGCATAGCTGAGCTGCACGACAACGACCTAGCGAACCTTACTCCTCGTCTGAAAAGTCTGCAACATAATACGTTGCAGCCCGAAAATGGGTCAGCACATGGAATATGCTGGCAATATAACACCATAGAGTAATGAACAGATAAGGCTATCACTATATGCATATATGGCTGGTGGAGGCTCTATGGTTATAAGGTTTTTGCGAAAAAGCCAATTTTTTCCTACAATAAAGGAATAAATTTTATTTAACTATCATGGTAGTTGAAACATCATTGAGAATGCCACCTCCATCTCAATCCCAATTAAAGGTAATTATTAACCCAACAAATTAAATTAGAGTGATGAGATACAATAGGAAAATCCAAGTACTAGATACTCAAGATGTCCATAACCGGGGACACGGCTAACCATGATTAGATTGTACACTCTGCAGAGGTTTGCGCACTTTTCCCCACAAGACTCGATCTCCTCCGTTGGATTTCTCGCACTAGACGGTGTTTGAGAAACGGATGACCGAGACACAGTCTTTCAGAAGCATTAACTCTTTACTCCGGGTGGACAGTTACACCTACTTTCCCTCTACATTAGCTAGCCCACCACTGAAAGAGGTCACACAACATACTCAACTATGCCAGAGCCCATAATGGCTTGTGCCTGCACACGGAAATTTCTAGCATGAATAATCTCACGATCCCTTTGAGCCTGGGTGGCGGACCATAGGATGATCACACGGATACCCCGGGATCTCCTAGGACAACACCGGATACCCCAGGTGCCCAAACAAGCAATCCACCCAGATGTGTATTAAAGTTGCCACCTTAAGTTGAACCATTAATTAACAATCTCACATCTGTCATGGATACACTCAAACCCAATCCACGTCTACGAGCATAGCATAGCAATATAAGCAATACATAGAAGTAACTCCCAAGGGTTGATATGAAAACAGGTAATAGGTTCTACCTCATCATCTACTTTCCAAACCCACAAATTAAGAGATCCTACTCATGCAATGTGTGAGGGTTGTAGCTAATGCATAAAAACTGGGTAATAAAGGGATATGATCAATGTGTTACTTGCCTTGCTGACGATCCGCAAAACCTAGTGACTCGTAGTAGCACGCTTCGCACTCCGGGAATTCTACCGCAAACAAACAATAGCATACATAAGCAATCAAGCAAAGATGCAAGGGTAAAACTCAAATAAGAAGATCTAACCAGAAAGTTCAACTTAAGAACTCCGGTTTTGCAAAAAGAATCAAACCAAACGGAGCAACGAAACTCAAACGGCGAAAGAAACAAGATCCATTTACTAATCTGGAGTAAAGTCAAATTTTACAGTACCAAAATCTTGTTCAAGTTGGTTAAACAGAAAGAGGACTTCGAGACGAAGATCTAGGCGCTTGAATCGCCTGATTCTGATAAACGAGCAAAAAGATAAACTAAAACGAAAATCGGATCACAAATCGCGATCGAAAATAATCGCAAAAAATCCAAGAAAAAGAAAAACTGACGAATAGGCTAACGAACGAACGTTCGCTGTCTGCGACTAACCGGCGAAAACCGTTCGTTAAAATGAACGTACGGACGAACGTCCGCTAAATAAATAAACCGTCGGGAAAACCGATCTAACGAAAATAAACCAAAAAACAAAAAAACGGGGTTATCCGAAGAAAACCGACCGGCGGCGGCGGTCAACGGCGACGGGATCCGGCGCGGCGGCGGCGCGGCAGCGGCGGGAGGTGGCGCGGCGCGCGGGGCGGCGGCGGCTAGGGTTTGGGGCACGGGTGGGCTGCGGGGCAGGGGCGCGCGGCTTATAAAGCCCCCCCGGGCGGAGTCCCGGTCAGGTACAGCCCGGAGTCGGTTTCCTTTTATAAAAATTCCGACATGCAGAAAAAGAAAGAAAAGAAATACTAAACGGACTCCAAAAACCCCGAAATAAATTTTCTTTGTCCTCTAAAAATATACCGAACAAGGTGAACATTTATTTGGGCCTATAATGCAATTTTGAAAAACGCGTATTTTTCCTATGCAAAAACAAATAGCAATAAAATCCGAATAAAATCAAATATTTGGTTTTAATATTTTTCCTCCAATATTTCATTTATTTTGGAGAAGTCATATTATCTCCTCTCATTTATTTTAATATGGAATGTTTTCGGAGAGAAAAATAATAAAACAAATGATCCTCGTTTCAATATTTGATAAAATTCAAATATGAAAACGGTGAAATCCCCAACTCTCTCCGAGGGTCCTTGAGTTGCTTAGAATTTTGAGGATCGCGAAACGAAATGCAAGAAAATATGCTATGCATGAATGACCTATGTATAACATTCCAAATTGAAAATTTGGGATGTTACAAACCTACCCCCCTTAAGATGAATCTCGCCCTCGAGATTCGGGTTGGCTAGAAAATAGGTGTGGGTGGTCTTTGCGTAGATCATCTTCACGTTCCCATGTGGCTTCCTCCTCGGTATGGTGGCTCCACTGAACTTTGCAAAACTTGATAACCTTGCTGCGTGTAACTCGGCTGGCAAACTCAAGAATCTTGACTGGTTTCTCCTCATATGTCAAATCACTGTCCAATGGAATCGCTTCCAAGGGCACAGTATCTCTCAGAGGAATATCGGCCATCTCTGCATGGCACTTCTTCAACTAGGAAACGTGAAACACATCATGTACTCCTGACAATCCTTCAGGTAACTCCAACTTGTAGGCAACTTCTCCCATGCGTTCCAAAACACGATACGGTCCTACAAATCTCGGGGCTAACTTTCCCTTAACTCCAAAATGCTTAACTCCTCGAAGAGGTGATACTCGCAGATACGCTCTGTCTCCGATTTCATAGACTACCTCCTTGCATTTTGAATCTGCATAACTCTTCTGTCGGGACTGAGCTACCTTCAGTCTATCTTGAATCAGCTTAACCTTCTCTTCAGATTCCTTAATCAAATTCGGTCCAAACAACTGGCGATCTCCAACTTCATCCCACATCAATGGTGTTCTGCACCTTCTTCCATACAGGGCTTTGAATGGTGCCATCTTTAAACTAGCCTGGTAGCTGTTGTTGTATGAGAACTCCGCGTAGGGCAAGTTGTCATCCCAACTAGATCCGTAATCTAGCGCACAAGCTCTCAACATATCCTCCATAATCTGGTTGACTCTCTCGGTCTGTCCATCTGTCTGCGGGTGAAATGTTGTACTGAACTCTAGCCTGGTTCCCAAATTTTGGTGCAACTGATGCCAAAACTTTGAAGTAAACTGTGTTCCTCTATCTGATATGATGGTCCTCGGAACTCCGTGCAGACATACGATCCTGGTCATATATATCTTGGCCAACTTCGCACTGGTATACGTGGTTTTCACTGGAATAAAGTGAGCCACTTTGGTTAAGCGGTCAACTACTACCCAGTAGAATCATATCCTGATCGGTTCCTGGGCAATCCGGTGATAAAATCCATGCCAAGCTTATCCCACTTCCATTCGGGTATCGGCATAGGCTGCAGTAATCCTGCTGGCTTCTGATGTTCTGCCTTCACTCTCTGACATACATCACATACTGCTACATACTTAGCGATATCCTTCTTCATACCCGTCCACCAGAAACGCTCCTTCAAATCCAAATACATCTTGGTGTTTCCGGGGTGTATCGAGTATGGCGAGTCATGAGCTTCATGTAGTATCAATTTCCTGATCTCTGCATTATTGGGCACATATATACGGTCCTCAAACCATAAGGTGTCGTGCTCATCCTCACGAAAACCTTTGGCTTTCCCTTCGCTCATCTTCTCCTTTATCTGTCATCCTTCTGAGCTTCTCGAATCTTTCCCAATAATGTAGACTGAACCTCCATTGCTGCAACAAAACCTCTAGGGACTATCTCCAAATGTAGTTCCCTGAGATCCTCGGCTAACTCCTTTGGCATCCCTCCGTTTACAAGGGTGTTAACATAACTCTTACGGCTCAAGGCGTCTGCTAAGACATTGGCCTTTCTTGGATGATAATGTAGCTTCATGTCATAATACTTTATGAGCTCCAACCATCTCCTCTGCCTGAGGTTAAGCTGCTTCTATGTGAAGATGTACTTCAAACTCTTGTGATCCGTGTACACATCGCAACGGTTGCCAATGAGAAAATGTCTCCAGGTCTTGAGCGCATGCACCACAGCTGCTAACTCCAAATCATGCGTGGCATAATTCAACTCATGCGGTTTCAGTTGTTGTGAGGCATACGAAACAACTCTCCCGTCTTGCATAAGTACTCCTCCAAGTCCTAAGCGAGATGCATCGCAATACACTTGGAAATCCTTGCGTATATCCGGCAGAATCAGCACTGGGGCTGTAGTCAAACGTTTCTTCAACTCCTGGAAACTTGCTTCACATTCATCAGTCCAATGGAACTTAGTGTCCTTCTTCAACAATGCCATCATAGGCTTTGCAATCTTAGAGAAATTCTCAATGAATCTCCAATAGTATCCCGCGAGTCCAAGAAAACTGCGGATCTCTCCAACTGAGGTGGGCGCCAACCACTCAGTGACTGACTGAACCTTGGTGGGATCCACTGCTATACCTTTTCCTGATATAACATGTCCAAGAAATCCAACTTCCTTCAACCAAAACTCACATTTGCTGAACTTGGCATATAACTGGTGTTCCCTGAGCTTCTCGAGAACCAAACGCAAATGTTCCTTGTGTTCCTCTTCATTCTTCGAGTATACCAAAATCATCTATAAACACCACGACAAACTTATCCAAAAACTCCATGAACACCTTGTTCATCAGACTCATGAAATAGGCAGGGGCGTTAGTTAGTCAAAAAGACATAACCATATACTCATACAGCCCGTACCTTGTGGTGAAAGCTATTTTAGGTATATCCTTTTCCCTAATCTTCAGTTGGTGATATCCTGATCGCAGATCGATCTTCGAAAACACTTTAGCTCCTGTCAACTGGTCAAATAAATCATTGATCATCGGCAGTGGGTACTTGTTCTTGATCGTCACTTCATTCAACGCACGATAATCAACAACCATCCTTAAGGATCCATCCTTCTTCTCAACCAAAAGCACTGGGGCTCCCAACGGTGATGAACTTTGTCGGATGTAACCTTTCTCCAATAACTCCTTAATCTGCTTCTTGATCTCTTCTAGATCATTTGCGGGCATCCGGTATGGTCTCTTTGATATTGGCCTGGTGCCTGGCAATAGCTCTATTCAAAACTCGATGTCTTGATCTGGCGGCATGCCTGGTAACTCCGCCGGAAATACATCCGGGTAATCCTTCACTGCCGGCACTTCCTCCTGAACAACTCCCGTGAGAGAATTTACTTGGGTCCTCCTTGGCGCATGCCTGGAAACATACTTGATCCTTTTTCCCTCCGGGGTGGTGAGCAAAATTGACTTACTGGCGCAATCGATGTTTCCTCCATACATTGATAGCCAATCCATTCCTAGTATCACATCCAATCCTTGTGACTCCAAAATTATCAGGTCTGAGGGGAAAACATGGCTTCCAATGGTCAATGGCATCTGAGGGGTTTAGAGGGGAGAGATTAGAATAGAAAAGAGGTCTAGTGAGAAAACACTACCCATATGCACATGAGAAAAACACAATCATATCACTTAATCAATCAAGCAAGGGCATACAAAACGGTCTAGAACTATCGTTAAAGTGCTCGGACTACTACTATATACATGCGGGGGGGAATACTACTAATCATATGGTGGTCTACTAGAAATTTTGATCGGTGGAAGACTCCATGATATTCGCTCCAGCTTCGTCTTCAAAGTCATCATCACTATCGTCGGGGTCGGAGTCGGTGTCGTCGATGATGATGTAGTTCTCCGGGCAAGTGGAATCGTCGTCTTCTCCTCCTGGCGCGGGGTCTCCCATGAATACTCCGATCTTCTTTATCAGGTCGTCGTTCTTCTCCAATAGTGTAGCGATTTCCTCCTCGTATCCATCGCGTGTAGACTTGAGTTCCTCTTCAAGCTCGGTGATCCTTGTCATCACCTTCTTCAAATCTATCATGTCTGCGCACATCTGGTTCTCCTGGCGTCGAATGTGCTGGTTTAACTCCTGGATGAAAGCTGCAATGGACCTGTCCTTCCTGGTGCTGACTATCTCCCATTGCTCATCTCGGCGTCCACATATCTGGTAGATAGTATCCTTGAGATCCTTGTGGTAAACTTCGCCAATGCGTCCCATGGCGATGTGGGCTGCCATGCTCTTTCCTAGACTCCAGGTTGGGGCATAAAAGGAAAACTCTATGGGCTCCGTGACTGGCGTGAATGTCCTTCCTGGAACTTGAACTCGAATCATCCAACACTCCTCTTCTGGTAAAGTGGCGTTGTAGTTCCCGGTGAAGCTTGGTATTCCAATGTTCAGGTATCTAGTGACTTCCTTCAAGTGTCGTCCAAAGGGTGTGTCTTCATCCGGTTGTGCAAACTTGTTCCTTGAATCCGCCATCCTAAAGAGTAAAAAATGGAGAGGAGTCAGAAATGAGTAGAGAAGAGTGACCTATGGCTTTCTTAGTGGTCGTGTCCTACACTCAGCATGTGCTCTGATACCATCTTGTAGCGACCCGACCTCAAATGGTCAAGTCTCTGTGCTTCAGTGTTATCCCTGGATCGGTAATGCTGACACACACAGTACTCGAAGAATTTATAACAGAGTAGCAATCACACACTTATTACATCGAATATCTCCAAAGAGAACTTATTACAATAAATATGGCTTAAGGCCATCTAATACGATAACAGCGGAAGGCTTGGAAGATAAAGTTAGTCCATCAACTCCAACGGCATAGCTGAGCTGCACGACAATGACCTAGCGAACCTTACTCCTCGTCTGAAAAGTCTGCAACATAATACGTTGCAGCCCGAAAACGGGTCAGCACATGGAATATGTTGGAAATATAACACAGTAGAGCAATGAACAGATAAGGCTATCACTATATGCATATATGGCTGGTGGAGGCTCTATGGTTATAAGGTTTTTGCGAAAAAGCCAAATTTTTCCTACAACAAAGGAATAATTTTTATTTAACTATCATGGTAGTTGAAACATCATTGAGAATGGCACCTCCATCTCAATCCCAATTAAAGGTAATTATTAACCCAACAAATTAAATTAGAGTGATGAGATACAATAGGAAAATCCAAGTACTAGATACTCAAGATGTCCATAACCGGGGACACGGCTAACCATGATTAGATTGTACACTCTGCAGAGGTTTGCGCACTTTCCCCACAAGACTCGATCTCCTCCGTTGGATTTCTCGCACTAGACGGTGTTTGAGAAACGGATGACCGAGACACAGTCTTTCAGAAGCATTAACTCTTTACTCCAGGTGGACAGTTACACCTACTTTCCCTCTACATCAGCTAGCCCACCACTGAAAGAGGTCACACAACATACTCAATTATGCCAGAGCCCAAAATGGCTTGTGGCTGCACACGGAAGTTTCTAGCATGAATAATCTCACGATCCCTTTGAGCCTGGGTGGTGGACCGTAGGATGATCACACGGATACCCCGGGATCTCCTAGGACAACACCGGATACCCCAGGTGCCCAAACAAGCAATCCACCCAGATGTGTATTAAAGTTGCCACCTTAAGTTGAACCATTAATTAACAATCTCACATCTGTCATGGATACACTCAAACCCAATCCACGTCTACGAGCATAGCATAGCAATATAAGCAATACATAGAAGTAACTCCCAAGGGTTGATACGAAAACAGGTAATAGGTTCTACCTCATCATCTACTTCCCAAACCCACAAATTAAGAGATCCTACTCATGCAATGTGTGAGGGTTGTAGCTAATGCATAAAAACTGGGTAATAAAGGGATATGATCAATGTGTTACTTGCCCTGTTGACGATCCGCCAAACCTAGTGACTCGTAGTAGCACGCTTCGCACTCCGGGAATTCTACCGCAAACAAACAATAGCATACATAAGCAATCAAGCAAAAATGAAAGGGTAAAACTCAAATAAGAATATCTAACCAGAAAGTTCAACTTAAGAACTCCGGTTTGCAAAAAGAATCAAACCAAACGGAGCAATGAAACTCAAACGGCGAAAGAAACAAGATCCGTTTACTAATCTGGACTAAAGTCAAATTTTACAATACCAAAATCTTGTTCAAGTTGGTTAAACAGAAAGAGGGCTTCGAGACGAAGATCGAGGCGCTTGAATCGCCTGATTCCGATAAACGAGCGAAAAGATAAACTAAAACGAAAATCGGATCAGAAATCGCGATCGAAAATAATCGCGAAAAAACCAAGAAAAAGAAAAACTGACGAACAGGCTAACGAACAAACGTTCGCTGTCTGCGACTAACGGGCGAAAACCGTTCGTTAAAACGAACGTAAAGACGAACGTCCACTAAATAAATAAACCGTCGGGAAAACCGATCTAACGAAAATAAATCGAAAAAAAATAAAAAAACCGGGGTTATCCGAAGAAAATCGACCGGCGGCGGCGGTCAACGGCGACGGGATCCGGCGCGGCGGCGGCAGCTCCGGCGACGGCTGGCGGCGGCGCAGCGGCGGCGGGAGGCAGCGGCAGTGGCGGGAGGTGGCGCGGCGCGCGGGGCGGCGGCTGGCGGCAGCGGCTGCTAGGGTTTGGGGCGCGGGTGGGCTGCGGGGCAGGGGCGGCGCGGCTTATAAAGCCCCCCCGGGCGGAGTCCCGGTCGGGTACGGCCCGGAGTCGGTTTCCTTTTTAAAAAATATATATATTCCGACGTGCAAAAAAGAAAGAAAATAAATACTAAACCGACTCCAAAAATCCCGAGATAAATTTTCCCCGTCCTCTAAAAATATGCCGGACAAGGTGAACATTTATTTCGGGCCTATAATGCAATTTTTGAAAAGACGTATTTTTCCTATGCAAAAATAGCAATAAAATCCGAATAAAATCAAATATTTGATTTTAATATTTTTCCTCCAATATTTCATTTATTTTGGAGAAGTCATATTATCTCCTCTCATTTATTTTAATATGAAATATTTTCAGAGAGAAAAATAATAAAACAAATGATCCTCGTTTCGATATTTGATAAAATTAAAATATGAAAACGGTGAAATCCCCAACTCTCTCCGAGGGTCCTTGAGTTGCTTAAAATTTCGAGGATCGCGAAACGAACTGCAAGAAAATATGATATGCATGAATGACCTATGTATAACATTCCAAATTGAAAATTTGGGATGTTACACTAACACATTTAAGTCTAACCCACTTCCTATGCATAGGGATTTTGTGAGCAAACAACTTATGGGAGTAAGAATCAACTAGCATAGGAAGTCAAAACAAGCATAACTTCAAGATTTTCAACACATAGAGAGGAAACTTGATATTATTGCAATTCCTACAAGCATATACTCCTCTCTCATAATAATTTTCAGTAGCATCATGAATGAATTCAACAATATAACCATCACATAAAGCATTCTTTTCATGATTCACATGCACAAAAAATTTATTACTCTCCACATAAGCAATTTCCTTCTCATTCATAATAGTGGGAGCAAACTCAACAAAATAACTATCATGGGATTGAAAATTGAAATCAAGACGACAAGTTTCATGGTTATCATTATTCTTTATAGCATACCTGTCATCACAATAATCATCATAGATAGGAGGCATGCTTTCATCATAATAAATTTGCACATCAAAATTTGGGGGACTAAAAATATCATCTTCATCAAACATAGCATCCCCAAGCTTGTGGCTTTGCATATCATTAGCATCATGGATATTCAAAGAATTCATACTAACAACATTGCAATCATGCTCATCATACAAAGATTTTATGCCAAACATTTTAATGCATTCTTCTTCTAACACTTTGGCACAATTATCGGAATCCTTATTTTCACGAAAGACATTAAAAAGATGAAGCATATGAGGCAACCACAATTCCATTTTTTGTAGTTTTCTTTTATAAACTAAACTAGTGATAAAACAAGAAACTAAATAATTTGATTGCAAGATCTAAAGATATACCTTCAAGCACTAACCTCCCTAGCAACGGCGCCAGAAAAGAGCTTGATGTCTACTACGCAACCTTCTTCTTGTAGACTCGTGTTGGGCCTCCAAGCGCAGAGTTTTGTAGGACAATAACAAATTTCCCTCAAGTGGATGACCTAAGGCTAATCAATCCGTGGGAGGCGTAGGATGAAGATGGTCTCTCTCAAACGACCCTGCAACCAAATAACAAAGAGTCTCTTGTATCCCCAACACAACCAATACAATGGTAATTTGTATAGGTGCACTATTTCGGCGAATAGATGGTGATACAAGCGTAATATGGATAGTAGATATAGGTTTTTGTAATCTGAAATTATCAAAACAACAAGGTAACTCGTAACAAAAGTGAGCGAAAACGGTATTGCAATGCTTCGAAACAAGGCCTAGGGTTCATATTTCACTAGTGCAATTCTCTCAACAATGATAACATAATTGAATCATATAATAATCCCTCAACGTGCAACAAAGAGTCACTCCAAAGTCACTAATAACGGAGAACAAACGAAGAGTTATTGTAGGGTACGAAACCACCTCAAAGTTGTTCGTTCTGATTGATCTATTGGGCTATTCCTATAAGTGTCACAAACAACCCTAGAGTTCGTACTAAAGTAACACCTTAAGACACACATCAACCAAAACCCTAATGTCACCTAGATAGTCCAATGTCACCACAAGTATCCGCAGGTTTGATTATGTAACACCCCAAAAATTTGACCCTGTTTTATTAATTAAAATTTTGCCAGGAAATTAAATTTTTATTTTTCTGGATTTCTCCTTTGATTTCAGAACACCTCTTCTCTTTAATATTGTGGGATTTTACCTCAAGTGGAAACTTTCCAAAAATGTTTTTTGGACTTGTATGCCCCCTTTATAAAATCAATTCTTTATCAGTGGATTTATTTGCATAATTGTTTTTCATGAGCTTTATTCTTTCAAAATGATCTTTCATAAATTTGGAGCCCCTTTTGCACTGCAACCATTTGATAAATGCTTCTAATATTTTCACCAAAATTTTGGGGATGTCATGTGAGGTTTCCACATCACTTTTATGCAAAAATATCTTTTGGTTATTGGAGATTTTGAGCTCTACATCAATTTTTCAAATCTAGTTCAGTAGGTATTTTTGCACTACAACCTATTTAAACATTTCCCTAAAAATTCTTCCAAGTGTTTGGAGATGTCAGCAGATGCTTATAACTCAGCTTCATGCAAAAACCCAGTGATGTTCTTTGAAAAATTTGAGTGAATCATCTCCATTTTCATTCTGGTCCAGTTTGGTGATTTGTACTGCAACCCTGTTTTATTTTGCTCTAGTGCCCATGATCTTTTTCCTACTTATAGTTCTCCCTACCAAACCCTTAAGTCCAGGAGTTTGGACCCATTGGAGTATTTTTAGTGCATGCAATGATAGCCTTTAGTTTCTGCCCAAAACTGGTTTTCTCAAAAACTTGCACTAACAAATCTCTGTTTTTGCCAAACTAACCTTACCACCTTCTTTAGCTCCTAAAGAGACTAGGATCTGGAGATTTTAGCCACCCAAAGAGTTGCCTAGATGCCCACGGCATTCTGTCGAACACCCTGTGTGCAGGAACAGTTTTGGCATGTTTTCTAGTTTGCAATGTGAGCTTGAGCCCCTGACCCATCCAGCGTGTCCACTAACCTCCTAGCTATCCCTAACCCCGGCCTGTTAACTACCCGCATCACCCAAGCCCTCTAGAGCGCGCTGGCTTTTCGTCGAACACCTGGTGTGCGTGCTCTGGGCGCGGCCAGAGCGCGCGTTTTGCACGTGCGTGCGCTCGGGTCGACACGTCCCGTCACTGACCCCAGCTCGCCTGCAGAGCCGCGCCATGCACTCGCCCACTCACCGAAAACCTCCAAGCCGCACTGGCGCCCTACAGCGCCGCCGTCAGAGCTCCCTTGGCGGCACGCCGGCGTCGGCAGCGGGCTCTGCCGTGGACGGCACCGCCCAAGCCACCCGCGCGCGCCAGCTGCCCCCTGGGAACAGCCCGAGCTTATCCGCAAGCCGTCGGCACGCGCTCGTCGCCGCCACGTAGCCCTGCAACCACAGTACAGCGGTCGCCGGTGATCTTATCCTTGGCCGCCGCGGGACCGACCTCGAGCGCCTATTTAAGGAGGCCCCGAGCTCCTCCAAGCACTCAGGCAACCCCAGTCCACCCCCATAGTACTCCCGCAGCTAGCAATCGACGGGGAGGGGCCTTCTTCCTCGTCTCCGGCCAGTTCGGCCGCCGCCGAGCTCCGGTGCAATACGTCGCAGCCAGACCCTCCCCCGCCCATCCAACGCCACCAAGAGTCTCCCCATAGTCTTGCAGAGCTGCCTAGCACCTCAGCCTCGACCAAGAACCACCGGAGCCCAAAACCCACTTTGCCTCCGAACCACCGTCCGCCGCGGAACTCGCCGCTGGTGACTTCCTCCGTCCCCTCCTGCCTAGCACCCACCGGGAGGACCGCCCCAGTCTGGCGGATCCATCCCTGCCCTCGGGGCCCCGTGGGGAGCTGCCGTTCGCCGACGGCGATCGCCGGAGTCCCGCCCCGTTCGGACAGAGAGAAAGGAGGGAGAGGGAGACCAGTCAAACCTGACCAGTGGGCCCCCTGGACCCACTGTCAGTGACTCGCACGCCCGTCCCCTCTGGTTAAGTGATAGCGCAAAGTCCCGAGTACGTCTCCTCTGCTTCGAAAGCGTATTTTCCCCGAAACGTTTTCTTTTCTGGTTTTATTTAAAAACAGAACTTTGACTAATCTTTGACTGGCTATAACTTTTAAAATAAAACTCCAAATGAGTTGATTCTTTTTCCTACCTCTTTCAAATTTCATATAGTTTATTTTAAGATTTATTTCAAAAATATTTGGGACAACTTTTTTACTGTTTTTGAAATGTGTGTTATTTGAATATTTCTCAAAATAGGATTTTTGGAGAAAAGGCAACCTTCAAAAATGCACCCCCACATGCATACACTTGAAGGCAAGCATTCTGAACCCTGGTTTAATATTTTTGGATGTTGTTGATACGGCTAAAACATCACCTTGACTTGGAGCATACGCTATTTTGTGTGACGATATGATCATACGCATGGGTGCGCAAAATGGAAATTTCCTTGCTGTTATAAATGGATATGCTGATGGTATTCATCCTTGTAAGCTTCTCTTGCATACCGGAAGGAAGCCGGGAGAGTCGTGGTCTTGGGTAGACACGAGCTTGTCCCTAGTTCCTCGTCGGGACAAGTATGTCCGGTATGGCATGGTGAGGCTTGACGAGTGGTAAGTTTTACCTGTTAATGGAAATATTTTGTTATGCTAATCATGCAGAGAATACTTGAACCTCCTGAGTCGGCCGTAGATCGAGTCTTGTCCAGTAACCCCCATACTTGCTTCGTACTACCACTTGTCCCTGCCATAGGTAGGGTACGGTTCAGTAAGTTGTCAACCCCTTTCTAGCACACACCGTACAGAGAGGCCGTGATGAGGGTCCCATGGCCATGGATTAAAGCCAGTCATCCGGTCCGGGGGCATGGGTGTTTCGGTTGTAGCCGAAGGGGTAGCTCCCCTAGTTTGCGCGCGGTATAAATTTTTGTGATCCCATGCTACGTCGAGGTTGTAGCCTCCCCACTTAGAGTTTCGCTTGACAGGTGTCGTGGGTGATTCCAGACACCGGTAAAGTTAAGCTGGTGTGTGCAGGTCAGGCGTGTTTTCAATTAAAAGACCGTAGACGGAATTAGTCCCGATGGACTAAAGAAATCCGTTACCCGTGGGTAAAGAGTACACCCTCTGCAGAGATTATACATCTATTCGAATAGCCGTGTCCATGGTTAAGGACTACAGTCTGGGATAGGTCAAGTGTCGGTCTAAGTGTCGGTCTTCGGAGGAAAAACTGTTAAACCAGAACTTGGATCATGACTTGTGACTTGTGATGATTATGATTACTATTATGATGGACTAACCATTTACATTATTTTGAACTATTGAGTATCCCTGGGACGGTTCCACCTCCTGGATACTCACTGCAACTATTCTATTATAAGCCCTTTATGTGGTGTCGCTCAGACGCCCGACTGCGGCATGTTTGTTATTTAATTATCCTTTATAAGCCCTTTATGTGGTGTCGCATAGACACCCGACTGTGGCATGTTTGTCATTTGTTTTTTTAATTAAGCCCTTTATGTGGTGTCGCATAGACGCCCGACTGTGGCATGCATATTATTTCTTTTATTTATAAGCCCTTATGTGGTGTCGCTCAGACGCCCGACCGAGGCATGATTTATTTTACTTTCCTTTTCGAGGCGTCACTTCAGACACTCGATCGGTGCATTCTATGTCTACTCCCGTAATGCATTTTTAACTTGCATGCGTGCATCATGAATATTTTGTTTATCTCGTGACTGACGTTATGGTCATAAAATATTTCGGAGCATGATTACCCCTGGTTATATTATACCCGTGTTCTTGATGTTTGCGAGTACATTCAAACGTACTCACTGGCTTGTCCCTGGCTATTGTCTTGGCCAGGTTTCTTGCATGGAGAAGAGCGTTACGACGACAGCCCCGGAACCTATGCAGTGTTGACAGCAGCCTCGCGAAGATAGGAGTTATCCTGGTCAGCTGTTCTTGTGGGAAATGGAGTCCCATAGACGCAGATGAACCACAAACCGCTTCCGCCATCAACCATTAGAAACCAAGTGTTGTACTCATAGGCCACAATGGTCTTGTACTACATATTTTTGTACCTTGCTTGGAATTTCTGTATCAAGTTAGTGCCTCATCAGCTAACAGTAATCCTGGGGCTGGTGAGCACAAGGGCCATTTTCTGGAGAATTATTATCCCGAAAATCCGGTCCTGACAGATTATACGATATGCATCACACAATCTCAGATTCATCTATTCAAACCAACACAAAGAACCTCAAAGAGTGCCCCAAAGTTTCTACCGGAGATTCGAGACGAAAACGTGTGCCAACCCCTATGCATAAGTTCACAAGGTCACAGAACCCGCAAGTTGATCACCAAAACATACATCAAGTGGATCACGTGAATATCCCATTGTCACCACAGATAAGCACATGCAAGACATACATCAAGTGTTCTCAAATCCTTAAAGACTCATCCAATCAGATAACTTCAAAGGGAAAACTCAATCCATTACAAGAAGGTAGAGGGGGAGAAACATCATAAGATCCAACTATAGTAGCAAAGCTCGTGGTACATCAAGATCGTGCCAAATAAAGAACACGAGAGAGAGAGAGAGAGAGATCAAACACATAGCTACTAGTACATACCCTCAGCCCCGAGGGTGAACTACTCCCTCCTCGTCATGGAGAGTGCCGGGATGATGAAGATGGCCACCGGTGATGGTTTCCCCCTCCGGCAGGGTGCCGGAACGGGCTCCCGATTGGTTTTTGGAGGCTACAGAGGCTTGCGGCGGCGGAACTCCCGATCTAGGTTTCTTTTCGGGGGTTTCTGTATTTATAAGAATTTTTGGCGTCGATTTCAAGTCAGGGGGTCCATGAGGAGCCCACAAGGTCGGAGGGCGCGCCCGGGGGAGGGGGGGTAGGGCGCGCCCTCCACCCTTGTGGAGGCCTCGTGGCTCTTCTGGCCCAAGTCTTTTGCTTCGGGGGCTTCTTCTGGTCCATAAAAAATCACCGTAATTTTTTTGGTCAACTGGACTCCGTTTGATATTCATTTTCTGCGAAACTCAAAAATAAGAAAAAAAACAGAAACTGGCACTGGCTCTAGGTTAATAGGTTAGTCTCAAAAATCATATAAAATAGCATATAAATGCATATAAAACATTCAAGATAGATAATATAATAGCATGGAACAATCAAAAATTATAAATACATTGGAGACGTATCATCTATCGTGGCAACAAATTTTGGGCATACTCTCTTCCCTCGGTAAATAATGAAATTTATTTTTTTCATCTTGGATTGCCTGATTTATAAAGATTTGAAGGGATCCAATGGAGTTTTTTTTTTTGAACACAAGTACAGACGCAAGCGCTCATATACACGTGCATACACTCACCCCTATGAACGCACACACGCACACCCTACCCCTATGAGCACCTCCGAAAGACTGAGCCGTCATATCATCTTGAAATTTACGAAGTCACTGTAGGCACCTCGTCGTCGACGAGAACGTCTCCTCCCACGAATGCGCGTTGCCGGAACTCCTGAAATAAATCCAAGAATAAATGCGAGCACCAGGATTTGAACCGTGATGGACTAGAGATACCACAGTCCCTCTAACCATCGAACCATAAATTGGTTCGCGGGATCCAATGGAGTTAATACATAGAGAAAGAGCTAGTAATGAAATGGCCGTAAATGCATTCCAATATACATGGTGGAAACTGAACATCCCACTATTGCAAACCACCCAATTAGCTGAGAGGACGATGAAAACCATAGCACAATGCATCCTAAAATTAAAATTTGGCCTACCATGGCAGCAAAAAGACATAGCCTACCCCAACTTGTTTGGGACTAAAGGCTTTGTTGTTGTTGATGGCAACAAAAAAACATAAGGCGACTGAGATTAGCTATATATGTCGACATAAGAAAAAAAAGACGATCTAATGTAAATTTAGGGCTAGCATCTAGCTTACCTAGTTAGAAATAAGAGGATGGATAAACACAAACATCAAATTGGAGTCCTGGATCATGAAAATCATCCCTCAATCCTCATAATCAAACGAAAATATTAATTAACAGAACATCATGATATCACGTCTAGAAGATTATGCCGGAAACAACAACTACAGAAAAAAATCTTTTCAAGCATATCAACAAGAAAATGATACCTCTCACAAAGCAAGGTTGAAGAAATGGGCAGTGTGTTGGACAACACAATCGATAGATAACAATCCCAGCTTGGCACGTACATAAAACACACCAATTGTCCTTCTTACTCTTGCAGAAATGTGGTAGGATGGTAAAAAAGAAATTCACCTGTCTGAAACTAGTTAATTAAGTAATGAAGTAGCAGGTCAATACAAATGATTCCGCCGATTAAGTCCAACATTGCGCCTGTCAAAAAATCAAGCTGATCCTCAACAACACAAATAGAATATTTTTATTGTTGCCATCTTCAAGATATCTATATATACTGCACCACAATATAAAAATAAGATACTAATTGAGATGTCTTATTCATTCGAGCCTCTGACAAATGGAAATCTACCTCCGTTTTTCATTGTTAAAGAAAAGGAGCCGATTTTTCATTGTTTTTTTTCTTCAGTTTTTTTGTTTTTATATTGTTTTTCTATGTTTCTTTCTCCGTTTATTGTTTTTTCTTTTCTTTGCTTTTTTTGGTTTTCTTTGTTTCCTTTTTCGTTTTCACTAGCTTTTCTTTATTTCCCTTCTCTTCATTTTTTCTTTGGTTTTATTTGTTTTTTCTTGTTTGTTGTTATTTTTTTATGTTTTCTCTCGGGTTTCCATTTTTATATACATTTTTCGTATATATAGTACATTTTTCTAATATACTTTTAAAATTTTCCAAATACAAGTTTAACATTCTCCGAAAAGAATACAAGTTTAAAATTTATTGAATACACAATCAACATTTTTTCTACAAAGATTTACATTTTTCAAATATCGGATTAACATTTTTTGAATACATGGTCTACATATCTTCTATAAACATTTTACATTTTTTCAAATCCATGATTAATATTTATCAAATACAAGTTTAACTTTTTTTCAATACATGGTCAACATTTTTCTCATACACATTTAACAATTTTTTTAAATGCTTTGTTAATATTTTCAGA
The DNA here is from genome assembly GCF_002575655.3 of Aegilops tauschii subsp. strangulata. Taxonomy (NCBI): domain Eukaryota; kingdom Viridiplantae; phylum Streptophyta; class Magnoliopsida; order Poales; family Poaceae; genus Aegilops; species Aegilops tauschii. The sequence continues at coordinate 382,808,347 of NC_053039.3, read as the reverse complement.
ATACAAGTTTAATTTTTTTTCAATACATGGTGAACATTGTTTCCATACACATTTTTTTCAAATGTTGATTAAAATTATCCAAATAAAAGTTTAACAGACAAAAATGAGGCATTGGCCTCCCGCACACTGGGCCGGCCCATATGCTCGCGGGGCAGCGAGACGCTTCAGCGACGCCGGTTACAGTACATACTGTAAACCAGAGCACACCCGTCGCTCCGTTCTGGGCTATAAATTCTCTATTTTCTCTGTTAAATAGTGCGGCCGTGCTGGTTCAAACTCACAACCTCAACATTCTAAGGATACAACAACAACCACTAGGATATTTACCAGCTCGTGCACATTATCTTTTTTCCTTTCCCTTTTATTTCTTTCTTAAGTTCACGGGTTTTTTTTCGGGTTCGCTTGTCATTTTTTTGTATGTTTTTATTTAGTTATTCTTTATTCTTTCTTTTTTCCTTTTTTGTTTTCTTAAATAAGCGGGTCTTGTTTTCAAATTTGTCAATTCTCTCTTTTCAAAACCGATGAACTTTTATTCAAATTTGTTAAATTTTTTTCAAATTTGATGAGCCTTTTTTCAGAATCAATGAACTTTTTCATTTTTTGTGAACTTTTTTCAAATTCCATGATTTTTTAGTTAGATGAACTTATTTTCCAAAATCAGTGAATGATTTACAAAATTGATGAACATTTTGCAAACGCGATGAACATTTATTTCGAAATCGATGAAAATTTATAAAAAAAGTTATTTTCAAATTGGATAAACTTTTTTCAATTTGACTGAACTTATTTTCAAAATAGATGAACTTTTTTCAAAACCGTGAACTTTTTTCTATATCAGTTAACATTTTTCAATTAGATGAATTTTTTTTTTCAAAATAGATGAACATTTTTTTCCAAGTTGTGAAGCTTTTTCAAATTGATGATTTTTTTTTTCAAAACTGATGAACCCTTTTCAAACTCACTATAGTTTTTCAAAATCGATGATTTGTTTTTCAAATCGACTATAATTTTTTAAATTCTTGTACTTTTTTCTCAAATTAGTGGACTTTTTTAAAATTTTAATAAACCTTTTTGAATATGCTAGTTTGACTCAAATAGCGCCGCTACAAATCCAAGCATGCGCACTACAAGTAGTCACTAGCATTGAGGTGATACATTGGTAGCCAACCTCTTTCACAATTGTTGTGGTGTGAGTTCGATTCCTCGTGACAACTTCTTTTTTGGTGGGTTTTTGCATACATACTTTGGTGCACTGAGCGTTCATGAGACGTCCCACTAGATGCTGCGTGTGAGCGCCAGTTCGCTTCCGTGACGCTTAAAGCGCGGAATAGGAGGTCCCATGCCTTGCAACATGTCGGATGGTAGGAGCAACTAACGAAGGAGTGCTCCTTCGCGAGCCACGCCAGGGTCACCCTTTGGGGCGCTCCCTTCGATTTTTATTTTTTATTTTTCCACATGCGTTTTTGGCTTTTTATATTTTTTTTGTTTTTCATCTCTTCAGTTTTTCATTGGTCTTTTTAGCTTTTGGACAGAATTTTTTCTATATTTTGAGCATAAAAATACCTTTTTTACTTCCGGGATAGGCACATATTTGCTTCTGTTAGAGGCATGACCGTGTCTTGTGCCTCTTGTAAATGAAAAAACACGCTTTTTGCCTTCCGCGAGAGGCACGGTTGTGCCTCTTGAAAACTGAAAAACATGATTTTTTTTCCTTCTATAAGAGGCACGGATTTGCTTTCATAAGAGGCACGAATTTGCTTCCGCGAGAGACACAGTCGTGCCTCTTGGAAATGAAAAAATATTTTTTTTTCTTTTCGCGAGAGGCACGGCCGTGCCTCTTTCGGAAAGAAAAAAAGTGCTCCCAGGGTTTTTATTGAAAAAAAGTTTGTTAAAATCTATTAACATGGAACCTAGTTTTGAAGATTTGGACGTGAGAAATTCAACGGTGAAAACGCTTTAAGATTTGGACGCATAGTTTAAGAGATAGAATGTTTTGAATAAACTGATCTATGAAAAAAAAGGAAAACTCCCACAAGTAACGCACATGTAGTGCGTCACTTGTAGTAACGCGCATATAGTGTGTCACTCGTCAAAACCTGGGGAGGCGAGAATCTCTTTTTAAAAGAGTCCTCCTTAATTTATGATTTCGTCGAATGGTACCATTTTTTAAAGCTGGGGCTTATGTTTTTTTTGAGGCATAGTTGGGGCGTATGTGCGTCCTGCAACGAAGCGGATTCCAAAGCCCGTCGTCGCCCGCCTGGGCCTCGACATATGGCCCAACGAAGCCCAATCCTACATCCAGAAGAAGCGAGCAGGAAAGCGTCGGTCGGAGACTCGGAGTCCTTCTTCCCCACGGACTTCCCCGCGCGTCCTAAAATACCAGAGAGCCACCGCCGCCTCTTCGATTCCCCAATCCCCACTTCCCCGTCTCCTCCACGGACCCCCCAAAAATCCCAAATTGCCGGCGGAACCCTAGCTAGCTCTGGTGCTACTGCCACCTCCTCCGGCGGAATCGGCGGCGGCTCCTTCCCGGCGCCACACCTCGGAGGTTGCGCTGCTCGGCGCGTCCCCGTCGCGTCCTTCCTTCGGCTACACCTTCAGGATTTCGCGCCGCTCTCGTCCGAGGGCTTTGAACCGTCCTCTTACCTCTGTGCACATGTATGATTTTGCCCTTGGTAGCAGTAGTCTCTGTTCTTGGCCCTTCTATCGTTGATGTAGGTATACGCACCAGGGCCGGCCCTGGGCCATGGCGACGAGTGCGACGGCCTAGGGCCCATCCTCAGCAGGGGCCCATATGTCCCTAGAGAAATAGAGACTAGTACACAAGAGAAGCAGGCCCGACCCATTAAGAAGGAAACAAGTCACGCACGAACAGCAATCCGTAGATCCTTCTCCTTCGCTGGCTCCTTGTATCACGCCCTCCTTCGTCTCCGTTCCCCGTCTTAATTAATTGCCCGAACCTTTCAAAAGAAATTTTTAATTGCCCCAAGTTCCTAAGAGGCCAGGTCCCAATTCCCAAAGCTAATCAATGAATTTCTTTGATTCCTCGCATCCTCTAAACTGCCCCAAGGGCCCCCGATGGATGGAGGCTAGCCGGCGACACATCCTGGTCCTGGGCCAAGAACGCGAGAACAGCAACCTACACCATGGCCGTCCATCGTCAGAGCCATGGTCAGTGTCCGAGGGCAGGCGATGCAGACGTGAAGTCCAGGAACTGTTCAAGCGAAGCTCCTCCAGGTAATTTTTAGATCTCAATTCTGGATGTTGCAATAGTGTTGAGCAGAACTGTGGATAATAGGTTTGGATGAAGTAAATTGCAAAAAACCACCACAATTGAGGACCCTAATTTAGAAAATCACAACCTTCCGTTTTCTTTTTCTTCAAAAACCTGCTGCAATTGTGCTGACAATTTTCAGAAAACACTGATTGACTGATTAGAGCGGCTTCAGTGAAAACCTGACGCCTACAACCCGCGTGTAAGTGATGACGTGTCAAGAAAGGTCAACAATGTTTGCATAGCTCGTAAGTTGATATAGGCCCACTTGTCAGCATCTCCCGTCTCTCTCGATCCCTCTTTGGCATTCCGTCGAGCAGCTCATGAGGTCGCCGGAGAGCTCGCTATCGGCACCTGGACTCATCCATGGCGGCTACTGTGATGGACGATGTAGACCGGCGACATTGTGGAGTAGCTCCTCACCAGAGTCGATGGCGGCGAGGTCCTGGTTCCAGCTTGGATTAGGAGTCGTACCAATGCCCATCCTATGGAGAGGTGCTGCCCGCCGCCTTCCACCCTACCGTCCCCGTCGACGCTCAATGGCCGCCGTCCCGCACGATGGTGCGCACGAGCGGCCAAACTCCCGTTGCCTCTCCCTACTGGCCGAGGCCCGGCAACCACGGCGGTTCCGTGGCCCCCTCGTTCTCTTTCATAAGTTGGCCGCTTTTGCGGTCCCGGTGCTCCCCGTGGAGGCAAGCAAGGCTCTCGGTGGCTGGAGGCAGTGGCGCTGCAAGGCGGCTCGCTGGCAGGCGCGGGGCGGCGGCGCTGCAAGGCATGCTTGCGGGCGGGTGTGCGGCGGCGCTGCAAGGCAGACTCGCTAGCGGGCGCGGGGCAGCGGCGGGTGTGCTGCGGCATGATGGCTGTGATTTGGACTTGGACTGATGATTTGCTTTTGCTGAAACGCGAGCTGGTCAAACCTTAGCGTCGTGAGTACATGCATGACGGGCACCATCTAAACCCAGCCATGTGGCACCTGACAATTGGACCCATTTGTTAAATTCGCATCAAACTTCTCTCTAATCGATCAATCGACATTTTCTGAAAACTGTCAGTACAATGGTGGTGGGTTTTGAAAAAAAAATGAAAGATGCTGGTTTTTTGAGTTAGGGTCCTCAATTGTGGTGATTTTTTGCAGTTTATTCGTTTGGTATGATGCGTTTTTGTCTGCCTGCAGTGTTAACTTGTTCATTCCACTATCTGCGCAGTTTTTTTTCCTGTATAAAACACAAACTGACTATTATTGACCGAATAAATTACTCCGTGGGGTGGGTCGTGGTGGTTGGTCAATGTTGATCGACATTCCGTCATCCCGTGGAGTAAGTACTAACGCCTGTTTGTTTCAGTTCTAGTTGGCTTCGAATCACTTGTGGATTCGCTTCACTAGCAAGGTTACAGAATCAGCTTTGACACAGAAGTACACTTAAACGGGTTTCAGGAAATCGCATTGTGGCCTGAACCAGCCATCATGTAGGCATATTTCTCCTCCCGTGGCCTCTTTTGGACTCAAGTTCAGTGGGTCGCTTTTGCCAGTTTACTAGTTGATGGATGGAATTGTACATCCTCACCAACTTGATGGACCCACCATGTAATTTTCTCGATAAGTTGCACCAATGCCGCATGTCCTCCTACATTTGGAAGGAAGGGGGATAGCGTGGGCAATAAGATTTGTCAGCGGTGACGCTCTTCGCCGTTCTTTCTTTTGGGGGCATTGTCGTGGAGCTTAGGTGTGCTAGGTTCTAGTGTGGGGGTGTTTAGTGCTTCCGGTGCTTGTAGTTGGTAGTGTAGTCGTGTGCGTTGTGCGTTTACCGGATATCTCAGGATCGGCTTTGTAAGAGAGCTATCTTATCATTTTGTATTGTTCGCCCGTGTACATTCGGTCGTTGCTTTATATATAAAGCGGGACGAAAGCCTGTTTCGAGGAGGAATAAGATTGTCTTGCCTCTTGTGTACTACCTATGTTGTCCTGCTTTGGACTCAAGAGTCAAGATTGAGGATATTAATCTCTCATTTTACTACTACCTTTTTTTCAAACCCGAACAGTAGAACAATTGTTTTATGTTTAATTTTCATTAATATAAAAGTAATATTTACAGACAAGAAAAGAATAAATGCGGTGACTAATATACAGAAATGTTGTGCTACTACTACTTGGTTGGTGTGACTGATATGCACAAATGTTATGTTTGACTGAGTGAAGTAAAAGATGCGTTCCCGCAAAAGACATGTGGTTTGATAAAAATATCCTGATCTTTTCCCAGTCTCAGTTGTAGCTGCCCGCAAGCCAAGTATGATGAATCACGCACAATATGTCCTTTCGGTTCTTGATGGTACATACATAGACAGATCGTCCTTGTTGATTTGCAGTCTCCAACAAAAATTATTTGGGCAGTTGGGCCATACTTTCCGGCCTCCCTCCGTATATATTAGAAATAAGTAAAGAACCTAGGCGAAAATTCATCTTTGCACCCGAGCACATTTGCTCCCATGCCCCCTTAATTTTGTTTTTGCTCTCAGATATAGTAAATTAGAAAAATGCTAGAAAAATAAAAAGAAATTAAATTATATTTGCATGAAAGACGTTCAAGGTCATGATGTCCAGGCAAAAAATCATATTGTTTGGACATCTGAGGAGCTCGTGGGGATCGCCGGGGGTTCAACGCGGAGCTCACCAGCGACCTCCGCGTCCAGGTGCGCCAGCTCGCCATCTCCGACGGGATCATGTTGTGCCATCGCGTCGCCTGATCGATCGGCAGGTGCAGAGGATTGATTGATGCCGATGTTGGTGCTTAGTTGGTGTCGATCGACACATATTGTATAAGTCTGAATAAGAATAAGCACGTTGGATGTTGCAATAGTGTTGAGGATAAGTGTGGATAATGGGTTTGGGCGGAGTAAATTGCAAAAAACCACCACAATTGGGGACCTCACTTTAGAAAACCACCACCTTTCGTTTTCTTTTTCTTCAAAAAAACTGCCGTAATTATGCTGATAGTTTTTAGAAAACACTGATTGACCGATTAGAGCGGTTTAAGCGGAAACCTGACGCTTGGAGCCCAAGTTTAGCTGATGACGTGGCAAGAAAAGTCAACAACATTTGCATAGACCGCTAAGTTGATACAGGCCCACTTGCCAGCATCTCCCGTCTCTCTCCTTCCCTTCTCTGGCATTCCGTCGAGAAGCTCACGAGCTCGCCGGAGAGCTCGCTGACGGCACCTTGGCTCACCCATGGCCGCTACTCTAATGGACGATGCAGACCGGCGACGTTATGGAGGAGCTCCACATTGGAGCCAGCGGTGGCGAGGTCCTGGTTCAGCTCGGACAAGGAGTCGCACGGGTGCCCATCCCGTCACGAGGTGCTCCTCGCCACCTTACACCCTGTCGCCTCCGTCGACGCTCAATGGCCGCTGTCCCGCACGGCCAAACTCTCGTCGCCTCTCCCTGTTGGCCGAGGCCCATTAGCCATGATGATTCCCGTGCCCCCCCCCTCGTTCCCCTTCACAAGCTGGTCGCTTCTATGTCCCTGGTGCTCCCTGATGGAGGCAGGGAAGGCTCGGTGGCTGGAGGCAGTGGCTCTGAAAGGCAGGCTCACCGGCGAGCGCGGGGCGGCGGCGGGTGCGCGGCGGCGCTACAAGGGAGGCTCGCTAGCGGGTGCGCGGCGGCGGTGCAAGGCGGGCTCGCTGGCAGGCACGGGGTGGTGACTGGACTGGTGATTTGTTTTTCATGAAACACGAGCTGGTCAAACCTTAGTGTCGTGAGTACGTGCGTGACGGGCGCCGTCTAAACCCCAGCCATGTGGCATCTGACAGTGGGATCCACATGTCAGATTTTATATCAAACTTGTCTAAACGGTCAATCGGCATTTTTTGAAAACTGTTAGTACAGTGGTGTGGTTTTTGATTATTTTTTTGAAAGATGGTAGTTTTTCGAGTTAGGGTCCTCAATTGTGGTGCTTTTTTTGCAATTTATTCGTTTGATACTATGCGTTTCTGTCTGCCTACAGTATTAATTTGTTCGTTTCACTGTCCGCACAGTTTTTTTAAAACACAAACTGACTTTATTATTGTCTGAATAAATTACTCCGTGGGGTGGGTCGTGGTGGTTGGTCAATCTTGATCAACATTTCGTCATTCCATGGAGTAACTGCTAAGGCCTGATTGTTTCAGTTCTAGTTGGCTTTTGAATCATTCGTGGATTCGCTTCACTAGCAAAGTTACAGAATCAGCGGATTCGCTTCACTAGCAAAGTTACAGAATCAGCTTTGTCGCTGAAGTACACTTAAACGTGTTTCAGGCAATTGTATTGTGGCATTAACAAGCCTCACGTAGGCATATATCCCCTCGCGTGGCCTCTTTTGGACTAAACTATCACCACTATGTTATCATTAGTGCCAAATTTAGTGGGTCACTTTTGTCAGTTTACTAGTTGATGGATGGAATTGTTGTACATCCTCACCAAGTTGATGGATCCACCATGTAATTTTCTCGATAAACTGCATCCATGCCGCATGTCCTCTTACATTTGGAAGGATGGGGGACAGCGTGGGCAATAAGATTTGTCAACGGCGATGCTCCACGCCGTTCTCCCTCTTTGGGGTGTTGTCGTGCAGTTTGGGTGTGCTAGGTCTTAGCATGTGGGTGTTTAGTGCTACCGGTGCTTGTAGCTGGTAATGTAATCGTGTGCGCTTTGTTTTTGCCGGATATCTCAGAATCGGCTTTGTAAGAGGGCTACCTCACCATCTTGTATTGGTCGGCCGTGTACTTCGGTTGTTGCTTTACACATAAAGCGGGATGAAAGCCTGTTCCGAGAAGGAATAAGATTGTCTTGCCTCTTGTGTACTACGTATGGTCCTGTTTTGGACTCAAGATAAGCTCTCATGTTACTACTACTCTCTTTTTTTCAAACCCGAACCGTAGAACTGTTGTTTTATGTGTAATTTTCATTAATATAAAAGTCATATTTACAGACAAGAAAAGCAAAAATGTTGTGACTGATATACAGACATGTTGTGCTACTACTACTAGGTTGGTGTGACTGATATGCACAAATGTTGTATTTGACTGAGTGAAGTAAAAGATGTGTTCCCGCAAAAGAAAAGAAAAAGGTAAAAGATGTGGTTTCGATGAAAATGTCCAGATCTTTTCCCAGTGTCAGTTGTAGCTGCCCGCAAGCCGAGTTTGAAGAATCACGCACAATATGTCCTCTCGGTTCTTGATGGTACGTACATAGACAGATCGTCCTTGCTGATTTGCAATCTCCCACAAAAAATATTTGGGCAGTTGGGCCATACTTTCCGGTCTCCCTCCGATATATATTAGAAAGAAGTAAAGAACCTAGGCGAAAATCCATCTCTGCACTCGAGCCCCCTAAAAAAAAAATCCTGCTCTTGAACTACAGTAAATTCAAAAAACATGCTAGAAAAAAAATTAAACTTTTTGATTTTTTTTCATGAAAGATGTTCAAGTGCGTGATGTCCGGGCAAAAATTCGTCCTGTTTGAACATCTAAGGGGTTCGTGGCAGAAAAAAGAAAATCGGTGCGAATAGTGTGTGAACAGTAAACTTACTCACAAAGCCAAATTTTGTTTTGCGCGCTTCTCGAATGTCCGAACTCCACCAAATTTTGTACAAACATGACGCATACGAGCATATTGCTTGCAAAAAAAATTCGGAACTTTTTTATTTTTATCTCCTGTTTTTAGCGATTTTTGGATTTTGCTCGGGCTCATTTGAGCCCGGGAGCAGAAACGCGTGGGGAGTGGGTGTGAATTACTTATAAATTTATAGGGCATTTCTTCCCTTTTTCGTGGATAGATGTCCCTGATTTATCTGATCTCGTTAGCGCAGCGGTATTATCAAAGATTCAAATGGGTGTTCAAAGAAAAAAGATTCCAAGAGAAGACACGAATTTAGATGAAAGGCCTACAAAGAACTTATTACAGTGATGTTTAAGCAAAATGTAGACTAGAACTTGCACGCTGGCAAAAACTGGAACTAGACCGGACGACAGAGTACAGAAAACTAAAGCGACCAGGTGATGATCAACAGCAACGTACTGAGAAGCAGGCACGGCTGCAATTTCATAACTAATCACCCTTGCATGGCGGGCGGCGGCGGTGACCACGGCTCATGATCCACGGGAGTTGGTGTTGTCGGTAGTCCTCTAGCCGGACGAGGCAGACGAGGAAGCGGCCGGGCGAGTGACCGCGGGGCATGATCCGCCGGAGCTCGGCGTGTCGGTAGTCCTCTGGCCGGACGATGCAGACGATGAAGCGCCGGGGACGAGTTGGCGGCGAGCGACGGGGGCACTGCTCCGGCTGCACAACACCCGGAAATTTGTTCATATCGAGTAAAGAGCAAGGAAACAATCGAAACATAGCTAGCTGTTCCGAAGAGTTCGCAAGTAGTAGTAGTATTACCGTGCATGCGAGGGGCGCCATCTGCAGTGGGCACGCAGGATGGCTGCGCCGTGGCTCCTGACCGCGCTCCGACGGTGGCCGCCATGGCCAGGAGCATCACAAAGATGATGCCATGTTCCATTTCTCTCGGTCGCTCCTCTACCTAGCTAGCTGTATTGTATACCCGACCCTAGCCAGCTCGCTGCCCTGGGCATCGGTGGTTTCTTCGCATTCGGCATTACGAATATATAGGACAGCCTTACTGCTTGCCCATGAGCAAGGACGAGCAGTAACAGAAAAGCAGCATGGCTCGCGTGAACAACCACCCTTTTTTTTACACAAGGGCGAACGATTCATTCGGTTGCTACACGAGGGTCGCATGTATTTGTCGCATTGCATGAGCACAGAGCATCCGCAACCAGACTAGGCAAATTCAAACCCTAAACGGTGGATCGCACGTCCACTTTTAAAACCTCAAATCCATGCAAACACATGTACATTGATCATTTGATGATATAACTACACGTAACAATGAATGCTGCACAGTAATAATACTTATTCATACATAAAAATACATAGTTCAAACCCATCAGAATATTCAAATATAGAGTTTATTGATTTCCACCCACATATATGCTTCACGAGATCATTGAATAGTTGCACGTGTTGATCTAGAAGTTGTTGACGCATTTCTGCACCCCCTCTCGCCGGCCGAGGCCTGGCTGCGCCGTGAGCTCAAGCGAATCTACCTGGGCCTCGCTTCGCTCGAGAGATCTATTGCGCGCGAGCGGGCTTGTTTCTGTTGGTTGCGCGAGGGCGACACCAACACGGCCTTTTACAAAATCCACGCCGCTCACCGCAACCAGAAAAACCACATCTTCGGCCTGCAGACTCGCAATGGCACTATCACCGACGGCGATGCCATGTCCCTGGCCGCCTTCGAGCACTTCTCTGCCATCCTCGGTTCTGCGCCTACGCGCGCCCACTCCTTGCACATGCTATGTGGATGAAATGATGATACCATGCCAACTTTCAACCTTTTCAGAGTTCATTTGAAATGCTTTTCAATTTTAGGGTCTTATAGCTCAAAATAATTAGTAAATGTATGAAAAATGGTGCATGAAAAATAGCAAATAAAATAAATAAGTAATTAGAAACAAAATAATATAAACTTTATTAAAATATATAAGTAGAAACAAAATAAAATAAACTTTAATAAAATTTATGAAACTAAAATTAACAAAGTATTTTCTGTTCAAAACATTATAAGAAACCTCTAGTATTATTGAAACTAAAATCATATAAAATTGATGCAACTAAAATTATCGAAGTATTTTCTGTTCAAAATCATTAAAAGCAAAAAGAATTTTCATAAAGAACTTTTTTTGATAGAAACTTTAATAGCAAAAGAATTATCATAAAGTAAAATAAATAAGTAATTAGAAACGAAATAAAATAAAATAAATAAGTATTTTGTTGTAAGTAGAAACAAAATAAAATAAATAAAGCAAAAAAGGAAACAAAATAACTGGGGAAAAATAAAAAAATGCCACCTACTGGGCCACCACGGCCTGAATACGACTAGAAACCCATCCATGGGCCAGGATTCAGGCCCGCAGAAGGCCCAGCAGGCCCACAGGCATAGCAGTGCAAGATTAGGCCAGAGGCCTGCAGTTCAGAGGAGTTCAATGGAGATGGCGGGGCAGGGCTTATAAACAGGTCATGCCGCTCCTCGGCTAGCGAGGTGGGACTAAACATCCCACCGCACAGCGGCTTTGGCAGGCGCAGGACATTGGTCCCGATGGTGCCACGAACCGGGACCAATGCCCCCTTTGGTCCCGGTTCGTAGCACTAACCGGTACCAATGCCCCCCTTTAGTCCCGGTTGGTGCCACCAACCGGGACCAAAGCCCTCTGCTTCCCGCCCTTTGGGCTGCTGAAAAGAGGCCTTTGGTCCCGATTGGTACCACCAACCGGGATCAAAGAGGGGCATTTGTCCCGGTCCGTGACAAGAACCGGGACTAAAGCTTCATGTAGATAAGGCACACTTGTGAAATTTTTGGTTTGCATCTTGCAGTTCGCCCCCGACGACGCGCGCGGAGAGGACGCCGCCAGGCTGCCGGACGCCGTCGCCGTCGCCCCCGCCCCAGAGCCCACGCCGACGCCGTCGCCGTCCGCCGCCCCCCCCCCCCCCCCCCCGTCGCCCCCGCCCCAGAGCCCACGCCGACGCCGTCCGCCGCCCACGCCGTCGCCGTCCGCCGCCAACGCCGTCGCCGTCGCCCGTGCCCTGCTCCGCGCGCCCGCCCGGATCCTCTGCACGCCGACGCCGTCCGCCGGCCCCACCGTAGCCGTCGTCGACGCCGTCACCGCCCCTGCCGTCGCCCTAGCCGGCCGGCCCCGCTGTGAGCCGCCGTCGCCCCGAATCCTTTTTTTCATTTTTTTTGTATATGTATTTTTTCCATGTATATATACTAGTAAGTGTTTAATAAAATTAGTTAGATTAGTTGAATTAGATGTTTTTCCATGTATTTTAGATTGGTTGAATTAGATCTTTTTCTGTCAATTTATGTATATATATGTGCATATTTAGAAAAATTTTGTGTTGAACTAGTTAAATATAATAGAACTAGTTAAACAAGTTTATTTTTAGTAAGTGCTTAGTAGTTGAACTAGTTGATTTAATAAAACTACTTTATTTTACTATAGAAGTAGTTTATTTTAGTAAGTACTATTTTATTTTATTTATACTAAGTGCTTAATTAGTAGTTGAACTAGTTGATTTAATAAAACTACTTTATTTTACTATATATAGAAGTAGTTTATTTTTAGTAAAAACTACTTTATTTTATTTATTTATAGTAAGTGCTTAGTAGTTGAACTAGTTGAACTACTTTATTTTAGCAAGAAAATTAATAGAACTAGTTTATTTTTTTAGTTCAAGCAATTAATCCCGCATCGACGTCGACGATGCCTATCCCGCATCCTCGTCGTCGACTCGGTGGAGGAGGCCGGCTTGATCAGAGGGGCCATGTCCGGGACTGGGCTCCGCCGGGCTGGTTTTGGGAGGTGCTACCTTCCGGTGGGTGTAGGTTGGTGAGGAGCCAGCCCGTCGTTGACCCGATCCTTGTTTGGTGGCGGTCGCGTGGGCCAGTGACGGTGCCGAGGCTTCCGGACACCGCGGAGGTGGTACGTCACCGTGTCAGCGAGGAGGACCAGCACGTCCATCGGTACATGGTTGCGTTGGAGGGCAGGTTCGACTATACCTGGCAGGTTCTTCAGGGATCTCACTGGAGCTATTATCCTGTGATGGTTCCGTCCCTTTGGGTGTCCACCGCCCGCGCCGATATCCGTCGGACGCTACTGTTCTAGCTGTACTAGCGATGCTATATGTATGATAGTATTCGAGGTGTATTAGTGATAATATTCGACGATGTGCGGACGCATGGAGATGATGTAGTTTTGCTTATAATTGAATGCATCCTAATTTGAGTACTACTTTATTTTGTGATTTGATTTTGCTTATTGAATGCTCAAAGGGGAAAACTACTCCTACTTTGAATGCTAAAATTGGAGAGCACTATGCAAGGCGTATACATATGATTAGTTGATAGCTTATAGGGTTTTTGTTTTCGCAGAAATCTAGGAGCCCCGGCCCCTCCATCATCCCCGCCGTCGTCCCCGTCACCGCCCCCTCCGACATCGAGGTGAGACTAGCCAAATCCTCTTTTAAAAAGATAATTAAACGATATTTTGGGTTGACTGTAAGTCTGTCGAGTCTCCACCATATATGAGAGGACGAAGAATCCCGACTGTTGTCGTGGGGGTAGCTTCTCCTTCGTTCCCGTGTGCTAGACAATTTGGTGTAATGCACTCGAGAATGAAAGGAGGAGCTACCATACCATCACCGACGGTCGCAAATGTCAGAGAGGAATCAGTGAGGGAGAGTTCCACCATATATATATGAGAGGACGAAGAATCCCAACTGTTGTCGTGGGGGTCGCTTCTTCTTTGTTCCCGTGTGCTAGACATTTTGGTGTAATGCACTCGGGGACAAATGGAGGAGCGACCATTATCAACGGTCGAATGTATACACCACGTGAGCTGAGAGTTTTCAAGAAAAGACTCAACAAACCGATAGTCAACCCGTGATGAATAATAATGATCTAACTTAAGTTTTTTAGTACATATATTTAATTGTAGACGTTTAATATTTGAATTATGAACATAGGAAATGTCGTACTCGGACGACGAAAGTCTCCCGGGGGAGTGCGACTGGTGCCACGACGACCGAGGTCAGTGCGACAGGCCTCACCTGGACGAAGATCGGCGCTTCAGTATTAAGCTGAAGGAGACTTTCGATGTTGGAACGGTACGCAACGACGACAAGTGTTATTTTTTCGTAATTAAGCACGATTTCAACTATTTCAACGTGTACTTTTCATCTTTTACAATTCGGCTAGCTTATCCCATGCCATACAAGACGCTACGTCTTGGAGAGGATGGGTTTTGAAGACCATGAAAGTATGGAAACAAAGAAAATTCACCTAAGGACCCATCATGATATAGATTTTGAAGTAAATCTGTATAACTCTGAGAGCGTAACCCATTTTGGTTGTAAAAATTGGGAAGCATTTTGCAAGATGTATGGTTTTGATGAGGGTATGCTTGTCACCATGGATCTTGGTGATCCTAACATCGAGCAAGACAATATGGACATTTGGGTCCTTGTTGATACGCCTCCAATTCTATCGCTATGTGAGTTTCTCAAACATAGTTATTAGCTAATTTATATTGTTCATTTCAAAATAGTTGACAGCTTATTTTCATTGACAGCTTATTTCGATTGTTCAAACAATGTGCAGAACATGGTAGACAGAACCTACTACACCGATGGCTCTGAGTTAACTTATAAGGAGAAAACTCATCTGGTCGGATTTTGTACAATATCTATTGTAAAACTCCTCCACATTATGGTCAATATGTGCCACTAGTGCACGTGTTGAACTACGGTAACTACTATGAAGATACCCTGGTAAGATTTCTTACTATTACGACATCCGTGCATCTTTTGCATACTTCTAAAACTAGTACATCATTGCTAACTATGAAGTTATTACTATGTTTTTCAACAGATAATCCCAGAGGATTGTGTGCCTCATTTGATGTATCAGAATGGTAGGCTTGATGTTTTGAACATACAACCAGGTCATCCTACGAATCTCAACTATCCATACCGGATTTCTAAAAGAAGTGGAGACATGCAAATCAAAGAATGGAAAAAATGTATGGACAGTCGCAAGGAGGTTCTTGGAAGCAAAAGGAAGCGAAGCGCAAGAATTGGAGACAGGATGATCTCCATTCTCCATAATGGAGAGTCAGGGTCTATATTGTTTTATGCTATTTTACCTTAAAAAGGGTATTTCGGTCCTACCTAATACTGATGATCATGTGCTAAGAACAATTAAGTAGGGTTGGTTCGATGACTATGAGGATGATGATCGTATGACTGGTTATTAATAACGAGTAGAAGTTGTATGATGATGATTAGTATGACTTGTTATTATATATGATGATGCATGATGCGCGCATGAAGAGTTATTATATATCAGCGGGTGAAATGAACATGGATTGGATTCAAGTGAAGGCAACATGCATGTGGTGCATGTCGAAAGTAGTACAATCCAAACTTGATCAAGTTAGGATTAGTATTACTTTCGACATGCACCACATGTTGCCTTCACTTCAATCTAAGCCATGTTTAGGCATAGCAGTACGTAGCGTTGGTAAACCAAGCACGAAGATATAAGAGAGGACACTTCTCTCTAATAGCTACCTAATAACAACCTAAATTAACCCCCAAAACTCCTAAATCAGCCCCTTTAAAAAAAACAAAAACCTCAGCTGCAGTCAGATGCTAACGCGTGGATGCCTATTGATCCCGGTTGGTGTCACCAACCGGGACCAAAGGCCCCCCGGCTTGGGCTGGCCGCAGCAGCCACGTGGAGGCCCATCTGTCCCGGTTCATGTAAGAACCGGGACTAAAGGGTTAGGGCATTAGTAACGACCCTTTATTCCCGGTTCAAAAACCAGGACAAAAGGTCCTTACCAACCGGGACAATATGCCCTTTTTCTACTAGTGCTTGACTGCTCACGGGCCGTGACGCCCCCAACAGAAGAGCACAGCTTCTACGGGGATTCGTCGCTGCCGATGGAGAGCTCCTGCTTGTTCGCATTGTGGTGCCTGTGAAAGAGGAGTACGGCGGCTACAGCTACCCTGAAGAGTATTTTGTTTACCATGCCAACCCGTCAGGCCCCTCAATTAGGCGCCTACCTTTTTTTGACTGGGCGCGACAGCCTGGGGTTGTTCTTGGTATCATCAATGGCCGCAGACAGTTCTTTACGGTCGTGACCTTCAGAAAAATGTTAGTTTTCGGGGATACGTCTGAAGACACTGACAAGGAGCTGGTTGAGCTTGGTAGGTTCTCTGAAAAGGACCCGCTGTGGCGTGTGCAGGAAATAGGGTTGCCGTATGACCTTGAGAATGGGCTGGAGCCATTCCAGTGGCACACCGCCTTCTCCTTCTCCTATGAAAACAAAATGTGCTTTGTTGATTATAGAACTGGACTTATGTTCTATGATATTTGTGAATGTCCTCACGAGCTCCAGTTCGTCAAATTCCCTGTACCGGTGATAAAAGTTAACTTGAGTGATGGTAATGTGGAAGAAGTCGGCGCGCCGATCGAATCATACAGGACTGTTGGTGTCTGTGATGGAAAAATCAAGTTCGTTAACGTTGATAGTTTCTGCATCAAGACATGGACACTGTGCATCCCGGATATGAGGTGGGTGGAAGAAGGCAGCCTCGTTGTAAGCGAGCTATTGGTTGCCTTGGAAGCTTCCCACCTGCCTCTGTGTGTTCCGCGGCTCCCTGTTGTGGATGCACAAGACCCAGGTATACTACACTTCCGATTGTGGGGGGCGGATTATCATGATGACAGTGTGTGGTTAGTCAGTATCGAAATGAAGGCGCAGATACCGATATCCTGGAAGAAGTACAGTAAAGCTGAGCAGCATGACGATGACAAAGGGATGTTTATGTACAAACCCTTCATAAGTGGTGTACTATCCAAAGACCATGCATCAGGCAATTAAAGAATTTTATGCTTTATCATGTTCCATATTTGTTGATTCTTGTAGTACACAGTAACTTCTGCTTTATTTCATGAATATTAAATTCTGGAAAACACGGGCCAATCTTTTTATTGTCTTTGTTGTTGTATGTGTGTTATTAGTCATGTATATCTGTCTATGCCTTTCTTAGAAACCAGACTGTGTTGCATGCACAACTGCACCATCTTTCTAGATCTCCTAGGGCATCCCAAGTCTTATAGGCTGACGTATGGCCAGGCGATAGGAACCGGGTCCCTACCAGGACGAGCTCTTAGGTTGTAGGGGTGGACGGAGGGTTGGCGTGGAGGAAGGCAAGACCGGTGGCGCGCGGCGCGCGCGAGAGAGAGAGAGAGAGAGAGAGAGAGAGAGAGAGAGAGAGAGAGGGCGTAGGGGCGGCTAGGGTTAGGTCTCTCAGCTCCCTTCAGGAAGCCGAGCAAATATGTTTGCTTCTGCTTAATCTCAAAACGGGTCCTTACATGAGTTTATATAATCCTCCTAATAAGATAATTGGGCTAAGCCCCTAACACGATAACATAACTTGGGCCGGGCCCCTAACTGCCTGCGCCATGAGGCCTCATCCGGTTATAGTGTATGCCGGTCATTACATCTCTCCCCGCCTGCGCAAACAGCTCGTCCTCGAGCTGAAAGTCGCGAAAGTGCTTGCGGAACTGGTCAAGGTGCTCTCAAGTGGCGTCCTCCTCCGGAAGTCCCTGCCACTGAATCAACAAGCGCCACGCACCCCGGCTCTGCTGGGCCTTCAAAACCTTTGTTGGACCGGGAAGTAGACAGCCCTCGGAGGTCGTAGGAAGATCCGGCGTGGCCGCCGGTGGCTCGCCGCGAAAAGGCTTCAACAAGCCCACATGGAAAACGTCATGGATGTGAGGGCCCGGTGGCAGCTGAAGGCAGTAGGCGACGTTGCCGATGCGCTCCAACACCGGAAATGGCCCAGCATAGCGGGGACCCAACTTACGCTTTGCGCGCGGGTCCAGTGACTGCGTAGAGTGGTGGAGTAGGCGCAGCCAGTCGCCCACCGCGAACTCCGCCTCGCGGTGGTGGGCGTCGTAGTACTTCTTGGATAGCTATTGGGCCTGGAGGAGACGCTAGCGCACCTCGGCAAGGATCTCATCCCTGCCGCAGAGAAGCTCGGCCGCCGCCTCGGCCCGGGCCATCTTAGGCTGGAACGGCAAGATGGGTGGCGGAGGACGACCGTAGACCACCTCGAAGGGCGTGGCACGCAGGGTGGAGTGGTAGGAGGTGTTGTAGCAGTACTCCTCCCAAGAGAGCCAGTCGACCCATGCATGGGGGCGATCACCTGTAACACAACGTAAGTACATAGCAATCACCTTGTTGACCACCTCGGATTGGCCGTCGTTTCGGGGTGGAATGCCGCACTGAGGCGGAGCTTCACACCGGCCATCCGAAACAGATCGCGCCAGAGATGTCCCGTGAACACCGGGTCACGGTCGCTGACGATCGAGGAAGGAAACCCGTGGAGGCGGACGATGCTGTCGAAGAAGGCCCGTGCGACGGAGGTGGCGGTGTAGGGATGGCCCAGCGCGATGAAGTGCGCCTACTTAGAGAAGCGGTCGACCACCGTAAGGATGACGGACTTGCCGCCCACCTTGGGAAGGCCCTCGATGAAGTCCATGGAGATGTCGGCCCAGACCTGAGAGGGCACCTCAAGGGGCTATAGCAGCCCCGCCAGCTGCAGTGTCTCCGTCTTGTTGTGCTGACACGTCACGCAAGACCGCACCCAGTCCCGCACCAGCGCGCCGTCGCCGGGGATGTAGAAATCTGCTCGGAGACGGTGAAGGGTCTTCTGCACGCCCTCGTGGCCGGCCGAGTGGGCCAGCAGCAGGGCCTGGTGACGGAGGTCGCCATGATCCAGCACGAAGAGCCGGCGCCCGTGGAGGAGGAGACCATCGGCCAGCCGCCACGGCTCCTCGAGGTCGCCATCCTCGAGGCACTGACGGAGGAGCTGCGCATCCGTGGCGCTAGCGGTAGCTCGGCGGATGTCGTTGATGAAGGCGAAGGAGGGTCCCGAGCAGATGCAGAGGGCCGCCCCCGCGGAGTCGACGGCGTCCGTGTCAAGGTACGGAAATAAATTAAAAGAATATGTACTAGTAATGGCGTTTCCAATCCCATGTCATAGTACGTACCCACGTAACACCAGCTCTCTCCCGCTAATTTTTTTAAATAATACATTTTTATTAATTTTCATAAATATTACGCTGGATTCATAGTTTTCAAAAATAATGCACCATCGGCCCGCTGCTGGCCGACGGGCCAGCTGTCGGCCCAGTCGGCCTGCTGTGGGCTGACTAGGCCCAATTGGCCAGCAGAGGGCCGATGGTGTATTATTTTTGAAAATTTTGTATCAAGCGTAATATTTATGAAAATTAATAAAAAAATGTATTATTTTTTAAAAAAATTAGCCTCTCTCTCCATCCCCTCTCTCACATGACCATCAGGGCCGGCCCTGGGGGGTATGGCGGGAGGGGCGACGGCCCAGGGCCCAGGCCGGGAGAGGGCCCATGATGTAGGATACATAGCCCAGCAAAAAATAGGTATGAAAACAAATTATACATGAGAAAAGGAATGGGATGGGCCGGCTCTGCAGATAGCTAGATAGCTTTTTCTGATGATTATTCATCTGATGTTGATCTTGATGATTCTGTCTCTGAGTTAAAAGTGTTAGGTAACTTTGCCAGATGGTTTGATGTCAGCGCTTGAGATTCTTTAGTTTGTTATGAATGTAGATTGCTATCCAAATGTATCTCTTGCCTATCGGACCCTCTCAACAGTTCTTGTGTCTATAGCCTCAGCTGAAAGAAGTTTCTTTAAGCTGAAACTATTGGAAAATTATTTGAGGTCAACTATGTTGCAAGACAGATTGAGTGACTGCTGCATTGAGAAGGATATCTTGGACAATGTTGATCTTGATTGTGCCATTAATGCCTTGCATCAAGAAATGCCCGAAGAAACTTTTTCTGAAGCACCGAAGTATTATTGTTGTCAATGAGGTCAGTCGAATTTGATTCTTATTTAAGGTAATCATGTCATGGAATGCTATATTTTTAGTATTTGTCGTAATATGACATTGTCCTATAGTCAAATCTAAACTAAAGAAGTGTGGTTGAAAGTTTATTCTTAATAGGTTTATGTATCACGCACACGAATACATATATATGGTCTTAACACATAGGAGCCCATAGCCTCGAGTTCGCCTAGGGCCTCCCGAAACACAGGGCCGGCCCTGATGACCATCGAATTGCACCTAACTCGCCGGGTCGTGATATTGTGAGTTTGTGACCATCAATCCACCATTATACTATCTCAACAGCGACGAGGTCATCACCGTGCTGCAGGTGGCCGAGCTGCCGGAGGTATACATCTCCTCGTCGCCCTTCACGAGCACAGCCGGCCACATGAACGCGGGCCTCGACGCCGGCACGTCCGGCGGCGGGGCGGAGTGCGTCAGGATCTGCAGGATGGCCTGCGCCTGGGGCCGCTCCCCGGGGTTCGGGTGGCTGCACGCGAGGCCCAGCAGCAGGAGCCGCTCCGCCTCGGCCTCGTCGAACGCGCCGGCGAGCCTCGGGTCGACGGCCTCGAGGAGGCTCCCCGCGCCATGCAGCTCCCACGCCTCCTCCAGCAGCTGGCTGCACCCGGCGGGGTGGCAGCAGGAGTTCCGGCGGCCGCAGACGATCTCCAGCACGACGGCGCCGAAGCCGAAGACGTCCGACTCCCTGGTGGCCCTGCCGGTGTGGAAGCACTCGGGCGCGATGTAGCCCAGCGTGCCCGGCAGGCCGGCCCGGTCGGTGTAGGAGGTCTTGTCGGCGTCGAGCGCGCGGGCGAGGCCGAAGTCGCCGAGGCGGGCGTTGAAGGCGGCGTCCAGCATGATGTTGGACGGCTTCATGTCCCGGTGGATCACCACGTGGTCGTAGTCGTGGTGGAGGTAGTTGAGCGCCGACGCGACGCCGGCGGCCACCTTGTAGCGCTGCTCCCAGCTGAGGGTCCGAGACGGGGCGTCGCCGGAGCGGGGGAAGAGGTGCCGGTCCAGGCTGCCGTTGGGCATCAGGTCGTACACCAGCAGCAACACGCCGTTCTGGTGGCACCACCCTGCAAACAAACAAACAAGCGCGTCCATTATTCTTGAGCTGTTAATTAATCTACCTTTGTTCTTTGAAGATCACATGGGAACAGCTAAGTGTGATGACTGGTGAGTGCTCTCAGCTGTTAATCTATCTTTCTTTTCTTAAGATCACATGGGAACAGTCACGTCTCCATCACCCCAAAAGTTTTATACTAATGCAATTGGGGTGCTGGTGTGTGATGATGACTGATGAGTGTGAACTGCTGCTGCCGATTGGGAATTAGTTAAGTCAGAGGTGACCCATTTTCCGGCGACCTACCCTACGGATATTTTACTCAGAAAACTAAGGAATCAGGTCAAATTTGCATCATCGGAATGTGACGCATTGCTCACGTTCGATTCGACCATATCGCTTTATTTTGTGCAACTCCTCCAATTGCATGCAGATGCAGTCGCCAGCCCGTGAAATCATTTTTTTATTTCCAACGCCTAGCTAGTTGCCTACGTCGTGTAGTTTATTACTATACTGGTTCCAAGTTTGACAGAAATGCCCTATTCAACTGATCTGATTTTGATAAAAGCTACTCCCTCGGTTTTAAAATAGATGACTTAATTTTATACTAATTTTAGTACAAAGTTAGTATAAAATTGGGTCATCTATTTTGAAACAGAGGTACATGCAAAACACGTAGTGTAGCAAGTCAAAAAAAGTCAAACCTTTTTAACACATGACCAAACTAACTAAGAAATGAACATTCTGATCTGGACAGACTAACTGAGCATATAATGAGCAGTAATTCAGCAAGGAAAACAAAGATGAGAAATGATCTGGGATATGATTAAGCAATTCCTTACCGATGAGCTTGACGAGATTACGGTGGCGGAGGCGGTTGATGATGCTCAGCTCGGCGAGGAAGTTCTCCTGCCCCTTGGTGTTGGCCCCGGAGAACTGCTTCACGGCCACCTCCATGCTCCGCCCACCTTCCCCGGCCACGGTGGCGCGGTACACCACGCCGTACCCTCCCTGCCCCAGCTTCATCTTCTCGTCGAAGTTGTTGGTTCCTCTCTTGAGCTCCCTGAAGTCGAACTCCCTCGGCATCCCCGGGATAGCGCTCAGGTCAACGGCGGTAACGCCGGCAACCATCTTGCTCTTCCTCCTGATGTACAGGCCGGCGAGCAGCCCGATGGCGAGCACGATGGCGCACGGCACGCCCACGGCCGCCCCGATCTTCCGGCCGGAAATGGACCTGCCGGCGGTGCTGGAGTCGAGGAGCCTCTCCACCGTCATGTTCCACATGCGCACGCAGTTGAACTGGTACTTGACGCCGGTGGACGCCGAGAAGCCGAAGTAGGCCCGCTTGCCGAGGAGGACCGCCGAGAGGTCCAGCGGCGCGTCGAGCACGGGGACGCCGGGCCTGCTCCCGTTCTTGGCAACGTACGCCCGCACGCGCCGCGACTCGCCGTCGTAGTCGACCCAGACCATGTAGAAGCCGTCGTTGACGGTGGTGTCGATGGGGGCGAGTTGGATGCCGAAGGGCGTGAGCGAGGCGGCGTGGGTGGAGCGGACGCCATTCACGTCGAGGCCGACGTGGTTGTCGTCGGGGTCGTAGGGCTGCTTCACCGTGTCCAGCTCCACGGCCGCGAACCCGTTGGCGGCGTCGCCGTCCGTGGACGCGTTGGTGAGGCCGAGGTACCCGCCGTGGCTGCCCGGGGGCGGGCCGCCGCCGCCGTTGCTGGACGCGACGACGAACGCGAGGCCTTCGCCCTTGTTGGTCGCGTTGGCGCGGTAGAGGTTGATCCGGAACACGGTGGAGAAGGAGGCGACGTACCTGCCGCCGGCGCCGGCGCGGAGGCCCACAGGACGAACGGCGAAGAGAGGAAGACGCTGCCGGTCTGGTTGACGAGGAAGTTGTCGGGCCCGCTGGCGCTGTTGCTGTCCGGGGTGATCTGGAGCGTGTTCTGGGTGACGCTGGAGTTGCCGGCGAAGGTCAGGTTTGCGGGGAGCTGCATGAGGGACCGGTCGAACGTGGGGAAGGAGAAGGTGGTGAACTCCTTGCCGGCGACGGTGCTGGTGAAGGTGGCGGACTGGGCGCGGACGGCGTGGAGGGTCAGGCAGACGGTGATGCACCACAGCAGGACAGCGACGGTGGTGGAGCAGGGAAGGTGGCAGGAAGGCCCCATGGGGATGATCGAGCAGAGTTGACGGTGGTCAGATGGCAAGGGGTGATGTACGTATACGTGCACTGATGTACCAATCCAACACGGGGTTCCTCTTCCCACTTTTTCTTTACAGTACAAAAGCAAGCGTTCATATACACGCGCATACATTCATTCATATGAATGTACACACGCACACCCTATTTTTATGAGCACCTTCGAAAGTCTGAGCCGGCATATCATCTTGAAATTTACGAAGGCACCTCGTCGTCGACGGGATCATCTCCTCCCACTAAATGTGCATTGCTGGAAATCCTGAATAAATTCAGAAATAAATGCAAGCACCAGGACTTGAACCCTGATGGGTTGGAAATACCACAGTCCCTCTAACCATCCAACCACAGGTTGGTTCGCCCTCTTCCCACTTGTTGCTATATGTCCAATGCTCCTCCCAGAGCAGCCACAAATCAGCGTCTATATATTTGTGGACGGGCCTCAAGTTTTGCCATTTACAACCATAAACCATGTTTCCAAAACACTAAATACATGTAAACACATGCACGTCGATTATTTTAGTTAAATTGTTCGATGCACACATGCAACATACAATAGTTTCATGACAGAGGCGTTTTGGCACATGGGAGCATATGCTCCTCGTTTAAAAAAATGTGTTTTAAATATATTTTGAAATGTCACAAAATTCTGACAATGATCCTCGCGTACATCTCAACATTCTATGTGCACACAAACTCCTTTGGCGAAAAACCGACAACTTTTGTGTCACATGTAAAAAAGACAAGATTTAGTGTTAAAATAGGCTTTTCCTGAGACTTTTTTTTTGTCTTTTTTACACAAGGCTTATAAAACATCGGATTTTCACGAAACATGGCGTGCACACATACAATGATGAGATGTACACGTCAAATTTGTGTTCGGAATTTTTTTGACATTTTGAAATATATTTTTCAATGGCAGGAGCATATGCTCCCATGTGCCAAAGTGAGTTTCCGTAGTTTCACCTGCAAAAAAAAATACAAATAGTTCAATGCACATAAATACAAATTGATCGTACTTCAGATTTCCAGCGTGGATGTAACATCTGTGTTGGGCCGGTGTGGTTGGGGGCTTAGTCCCACCTCGCTGCGCGAGGAGCGACGCGACCGGCTTAAATTGCCGTGTTGTCCAAAAGCGGTAAGCTTCTCTCTCGGTATGGCCATCAATCTTCGCTTTGTCAAGGGTGAGTTCACGCCCTTCACAAATGCGAGCATTGATGACCCCTACTCACAATGAGAGAGAGTTTTTAAGTATGATAGCACCTTTTGAATCATTTCATCAAGCTGCGTCGGTCCATACTACTCATCCGGTGAGCCATCGGAATCCATCGTTCTGCCTACGGAAAAATCACAAAAAAACGCGTGAACAGATAGAGGGCAAGGTGTAGTCCGACTGTCCGAGAGTACCACGGGGGAGTCCGGGTCGTCGACGATGTCCGCGGCGGCGAGCACGAATGGAAGGACTGTTGTGTCGGTGCTGGCGGGGTTGAGGCTGAGAACAGTGGCGGAGCAAGGGTGGTGATGGAGCTAGGAGACGATCGTCGCGGAGGAGGGAGAAGAGAGGAGAGGAGCAAGTGAAATCAAGTAGGTCGAAGGAGGGATTTGATGAATTTTTGATGGGGTCGGGCTGTCAGGTCCGACGTGGCGGACGCGTCCGGGCCGCCCCATATCGGCCCCAGATTTAGGTTGGATATGAGGGGTGCTGGTCAGCTCGGACGTTTCAGGTCAGTTTGAGGCATCTGGGTCGCATTTCTTTTACCAGTCACTGATCGAGCCGTCCATACAGTCATTTGAAGGGGTTTGAGACATCCGGCTCTAGATGCTCTCATCTTCTTGTGCCCTGCTCGACGAGTTGGTCGTAGCAGCTTGATCGTGCTGACTTCATCTAAATAAAGCACCTTGGGCCTTTGGGAGTTACTACCTTCGTCCGGGTTTACTAGTCTCACTCGTATTTTGGGTCATATTTTGGCCATAATTTTTAGATCCAGTACTGACCAATCGTCAGATCTGAGAGCTTGTTCGAGCAAATTTGTTCATGCTCGATGGGGAGTGGATCGGACAATTTTGCTCGTTGGCAAAGAAGCCCCAATGCGACCCCTCCCCCAGTCAGGATTAAAGTTCTTGTTACACAAAAAAAACACGTTCCAATAGACAAAGTGGGCAAAAAATGGCCCAACTTGAAAAGTAAAAAAGCGGGCCTTAAAAAAGAGATAATATTCTGCACATGACTTATTTTAGCTAAAAACACACAAGAACTTGCCATCTCTTTTACAGTAAAACAACGCCACTAGTTAAAGATTCAAAACAATATAATTGCCATGACTTGTAGAAAAATTGTCATGTAAAGAAACCATTTGGCATTTTTCTGAATTTTAACATTGCTAAAAAATGTCATGGATTTAAAATTAGCCATTGTCCAGCAAATGCAAATCGCCATGGCTAGGAAGTTGGATTTGCAAGAAAATTGTAAAACTTACCACCTAAATGAAATTGGCCGAACTATTTTGATAATGCAAATGAAAATTTCCAAAATAATTGCCATTCGAGTTGGCCGAACTATTTTACGATTTGGCATGATGCTATTATTAACAATGGCAGTTTTACAAATTTTGGATTTCTAACAAAAAGCATGGAAAAATATTATAGCAACATCTCTGATAATGCTCACATGGCAATTTTATGGAGTTACCATGTCAAATATTTATATTTGGAAATTGACATGGAAAAAATAACATGTAAAAAAGAGTGAACAATAGAAACAAAAATTATGAACAAAAAAATTGCTATGGCAGATTCATATAAAAATTTTCCATGCTATTTTAATTTACATTTCCATGTGTTATATGATAAATTTTCCGTGTATGTAAAATAACACAAAATATGGACAGAATTGACATGGCAGATATACATTAAAATTTGCCATTGTGTTTTAATTAAATTTGACATGCTTTGTATGTAAATTCCACTGGCAAAAAGAATGAACAATACCAACACAAATTATAAACAAATTGTCATTGTAGATTCATATTAAAATTTGCCATGTTTTGTATGAGAATTTTGACGTGTATGTAAAATACACAAAAAATGAACAAATTGCTATTACAGATTCATATTAAAATTTGCCATGGTATTTAATTAAAATTGTTGTGTTTTTATATGGGAATTTTGCCGTGTATGTAAAAAAATGAAATTGCCATGGCATATGCAAATGAAAATTTGCCATGGTGTTTTAGTTATAATTGTCATGCTTTGTATAAGAATTGGGGAATAGGCAAATTAAAATTTGCCATGGTGTTTTAGCTATAATTTTCATGGTATTTTGTTGTGTATGTAAAAGACACAAAAAATGGACAAAATTGGAATGGTGCATGAAAAATGAAATTAGAATCCTATATAGATCATGCCAAATAAAAAAGGAGAATTTTCATGATCCATAAAGTCATATTGCCATGGTCTATAAAGTGAATTTGCCATGGTTCATGAAAAAACAAGTTTGACATTGTCTAAAAAATTAAAATTTCTATGGGCCATAAAGTGAATTTGCCATGGGACATAAAGTGAATTTGCCATGGCCAACAATTTAACCACCTTGCCATGTGAAAAATGTGTTTTGTTGCATGGCAAGAGTTGAATTGGAAATATGGCAAAAGCTAAATTGGTCACATGGCAAAAGCTAAATCGTGGGATTCGGTCGGTGTTTGTTTTTCGTGGATCAACTTGGATCCGCTCTTTCTTTGTCTATGCCGGTGTGTCTACAAGTTGAATTCTTCCAATCTACGCTTTTCTTTATTGGCGGCAGTTGTTGTTTCAGTGGTTGTAGTCGACGCTAGATGGTCTACGGACCTGGATATATATTTAAATGGGATTGTGGGCTGTGTCTGAGATACAAGATTTCATGGGATTGTAACAGACAGTAATGTTTAAAGATGCCCTCGTGCCATTTTGGTGAACTTTTCGATGGAAACATATTAATTTGCTTCTCCGTTGCAACGCACGGGCATTTGTGCTAGTTTGCATCTACACATGGTGGATTAAATTTGTAAGCTGTTTTTAGTATGTACATGAAGACACAAAAATGTGGGTTAAATTTGCGAACGTGTAGAACGCAAAAAGAAAAAGAACAAATGTACCATATATATCTTAGTAGTATGCCATGTTTCATAAAGAGTAAGAATTACCATGGCCACGTGAAAGCAAGAATTCTCATGAACAATGAAAATGAAAAGTTGTCGTGTATGTAAAGTAAATGTTGCCATGGCAATATAAAAGGAAATTTGCCATAGTCCCTAAGGTGAATTTTGCATGGCAAAAAAGGTACAAGTGTGAGTGATTGAATTAAATTTGTCATGTATGGTAAAGTAAATTTGCTATATATGTGAAAGTAAATTTTCCATGTCAAAAAAATGAAAGGTAAAATTTGCCATGGCAACGAAAGGAAAATATGACATGGCAAAAAGGTAGTAAAATTTGAATGGCAAACTGAAGGTAAAAATTGCCATGGCAATAAAAATTTGTCATGCTACAAAGTAAATTTTGCCATGTTCTTAAAATGTACAACATTATGAAGATCAAACCGCCATGGTAAAAATGCATACCAAATTTGCCATGTTATTTAAAAAAATAAAATTATCATGGGCTGGAATAAATTTGCAATGTAAGTAAATAAAAAAAATTACATGGTAAAAGTTTTATGGCAATAGAAAGTAAATTTTGCCATGATACGAGAAAAGACATGGAAATTGAAACAAAAAAGACATGGTAAAGTTGCCATGGCAATAAAGAAGTAAAATTTACCATGATACGAAAAATGCAAAATTTCCATGGTATTTGAATTAAATTTGCCACGGTCCATAAATTAAGTTTGCCATGTCCATAAAATAAGTTTGCGATGTTAGGAAAATAAAAATTAATATAAAATTCCCCCTTTAGTAAAATTGCTATGGCCCATGAAGTAGTAATGCCAACACATGGGAAAAGAGTTTGCCATGGGCCATGAATTAAGTTAGCCATTGTACTAAAAATGAAATTGGTATGGTGAATGAAGTAAATTTGCCTACATTAGCATATGACCATTACAAAACAAAAAACTAGAACATGCCATTTTTTTTCTATCTAAAGAATATATTGCAATGTGGCACAAGGCATATGATTTTTTTCCCTATCAAAATGTAAGTACCATTTTAGTAAAAAAAATCATGATGTAAAAAAGGCATTGTAATTGAAACAAAGAGACATGGTAAAGTTGTCATGGCAATAAAAAGTAAATATTGCCATGATACGAAAAATGACATGATCAATAAAAAAGTATTCTGCCATATACCATGACCTAAGATTGCCATGGTCCATGCACTAAGTTTGTCATGATGTATGTACTAGACTTGCCATGGTTACATAGGAAGGAAATTTTGCCATGTTGCAAAAGAAGAAGAAGAAAATTCCATGCTCATGGCAAAAATACGAGCTAAATTGTCATAGCAATTTTGGAGGTTGTGAACCCGGGTGAAAATTGCCATCACATCAACAAAATCATCACTATATAACATGCCCAAAAAAATGTGTGAAAGTGCCCATGGCAAAAAAAAGAAGACTATATTGCCATGGTCCATGCAGAGACTTGCCATGGTTACATAGAAAGGAAATTTTGCCATGTTGCAAAAGAAGAAGAAAATTTTGCCATGCTCATGGCAAAAAATACGAGCTAAATTGCCATGGCAATTTTGGAGATTGTGAACTTGGGTGAAAATTACCATCATAGCAACAAAATCATCACTATATAACATGACCAGAAAATGTGTGGAAGTGCCCATGGCATAAGAGAAGACTATATTCCCATGGCAATTTACAGAATGCAAATTAGGGTGGCAAAAAACGAATATATTTGCTATGTTTCCCAAAATGCCATGTTCTAGTGGGAGCTAGCGGGAAAAACCATCTAAATTATATTCAGAGCAGTAACAACTTGGGGAAAAGAAAAGACATAGATGGATCGACCTTGTGAGGGAAGACATGGTGGGAAGGTGGACGACCTCGCCCCCGACGAGCTCGATGGGATCTCACCGCCACCGCCACACATCGACTTGGCGTCCATGGAGTTCATGGGTTCAAAGGCGGAGAAGGCGCGGCCGTGGACGACGACCTTGGAGAAGGTGCGTCCGCCATTGTCGTGTCGCCGTGTCCACGTGGAACTCATCCTCCGCCCTTGACGCGCAGATGGAGGTGGCCGTGACGACGGAGTGGAGGAGTCACGTTGCCGGGAGTCCGTGTAGGCGTGTCGCCGGGGATGGTGAGTTCCACATGGCGCGAGGTGTGGAGCTGCATTGCTGGGCGGCAGCGGAAATGGGAGCTGGGGCGGCGATGGATTTGGAGCTGAAGAGAGTGAGGGGCGGTGGGGAGAGACGATGAGGAGACCTACACGTTCGTTTTGGTCACTTGTCCCACCGAACGACTGCGAAAAATGACATGGACACTACGCTCACATTAAGATTCATGTGAATTAAACGAATGGTGGAAACAACGTTCAGCCTGAAACATCGACTTTTATTGTTTCCGTTTTAAAAAGGGTTCATCACAGAAAAAACATTACTGTAGTAGTACTCAGTCATCAAAAAGTGGCTGAGAATGGAGGTCACGGAACCAAACAACAAGAGAACATCAATGCTAGCAGTGACCATCAGCTCTACGACCAACGTGACATCTCACAGGCGGAGGCCAATTGCCACGCTCCAAACGGTCAGCTCGCAGAAGAGGCCATGTGCGACGACGCTTAGGATCAGCTCTACGTTCAACGCCGCGTGGTTCAGGCAACGGCCATCTGTCATGAGCAAGTACAAGTCAATGAGAGATTTATTTATTTTAAACAATGTACAGATAAATAGTCTTAACTTGTGTAAGAAAGAATACTTGTTTCCATCAACCGCTGCGATAGCGTCAGTATTTCTGTGCGTCCCTCCAGGCAACAACCATCTGTTGTTGATAAGACATATTTCAAGAGGCATGAGTTAGAGTAATTGACAAAAAACTACCACATTTCACATATCCGTCCCACAGAACTACCACATTTTGAAAACTGGCCCCAAACTCCAGATTAATACTAATTTTGTGACAAAAAATACCAATTTGAGTTGATGACCGTTTTTATGATTTTAAACCTGTTTATGACATGTGGGACCGGCAGCAAAGTCAACTCTATTTATTTTGACCGTGAAGTTAACCGTTATGACAAATGGGACCCACACGTCATCATCAATCTTCTTCTTCCTTCCCTCCTTCTCTGTTTGACATTTCAACAAGCACCTTATGCGCATCGGGCAGCACCACCGTGCCGACGCGTCGACGCCGGTGAGCAGCGGCAGCCTGTGGCACCGGCGACCTTCTTCTTCCTCCTCCTGCTCCCTGCTCCCTGTGGCCTTGTTTGCGCGGCAGCGAAACGTGATGCTTGCTTCATGCCGTCACGCACGACGAGCCACCCGCGGGCAACCAGCCAGAGCGGCCGGGAGGGCGGCGGTCTTCACCGACGCAGCAGCCGTCCGCCTCCTGGCCGTGGCCAAAACCTAGCGCTGTGGCTGTGGTCGCTTCCCTCCTCCTAGTCCAAGCCAAGGTGGTCTCGCCGGCGCGTCGCCTCCGTGATGATGGTGCTGCA
This sequence comes from Aegilops tauschii subsp. strangulata, assembly GCF_002575655.3. Taxonomy (NCBI): domain Eukaryota; kingdom Viridiplantae; phylum Streptophyta; class Magnoliopsida; order Poales; family Poaceae; genus Aegilops; species Aegilops tauschii. Next base: position 382,777,569 of record NC_053039.3, on the reverse strand, counting down.
GGACGCCTGGGGCTTCGGCGCATACCTCCGCCACCCTCCGCTGCCGGGGCTCGCGGTCGCTGGTCTCCCACATCTGACCGACGCTGTTGCAGGCTGCTGCTACTCTCCTGCATCTGGACGGTGCCGCGGCCTGCTGCTTGTGCAGCGTGATGGAGACGGTGGTGGTGACCGGATCCACGCCGGCGGCGTGCGGGGACGATGGTGGCTACCAGATCCGCGGCTTGATGCACCGGGGCGCGAGAAGGAGGTCCTCGGCGAGCAGCAGCACCGATTGATTTAGCTGACGCCGGTGTCCTGCTCTGCTGTTGGTAAGGTGTTCGAGGAAATGCCAACAAGAAGGAGAAGAGGAGGAAGAAGAAGGTTGGTGCTGACGTGTGGGCCGTTAGCCGTTAGCGCGGCAGCCGTCCCGACAGGTGGGCCAGCTCTGTCAGAAAGGGGTTTAAAACAGTTAAATCGGTCGTCAACTCGACCTGGTAGTTTTTTGTCACGAAATTAGCACTAATCTGGAGTTTTTGGTCAGTTTTCAAAATGTGATAGTCCTGTAGGATGGATACGTGAAATGTGGTAATTTTTTGTCAATTACTCCATGAGTTACCGAATATTCAAACAATATGTACATATCATATTCAAGAAAGAATACCTATTTTCAACATCCTCGATAATAGTATCATCTGCGCTAGTCCTGCAAGTACCCCCAAAATCAAGCTTACCACGAGAAAACGAGTTGGTTTAAACCAATGACATACCAGCTTAATGCATTAAAAATAGACAATGGAGGATAAGAGCATGAGGAGAGGGTGCGGATAAGTACGGTATCAAGTATGTATATGATAATAGCAGATTCCAACAGAACACAACGATGAATTTAGTTCTGGGAATCATGTACTCCCTCCGTCCGGAAATACTTGTCATCAATTTGAATAAAAGGGGATGTATCTAGATGTATTTTAGTTTTAGATACATCCTTTTTGTCCATTTTGATGACAAGTATTTTCGGACGGAGGGAGTACCATTATATCACTACATCAGTGCACTACAGCTTGGGGCACACACAAGTGCATAGCACACGCACATTGTCATACCAGCCCAAACCAATTGGACCCAAATAATGTTTAAGTGAAAATGATTGAACGATGTGAAAACTAGAGATGAATGTACTGACAGGACAGCTTCCCTAAAACCCAGAACTTCTTTTATTTTAAACATAGAGGCATAACGTTTCTTAGTTAAGAGGCGGTGAATAACATCCCTCGGCAGGAACGGAGTTTCTTCCTCATCATAAAAGTTCATTCCAACAAAATTCCCATCATTGTCAATAAGAGGCCCCCCAATCCCAGCCTAGCAAAACAAAAGTAACACACATGAGAATGGATTTTTGGAACCCGGGTGTATCGGAGGACCTTATTTTAAATACTTTAAAATTCACATTTTAAGTTTCAAAAAAATTCGAAAAGAATTCTACGTGATCATATGGATGTATATTACATGTGTAAAGTTTAGTGATGAAATAAGTAAACGTGTAAGCTATACAAAAATGACAAAATGTTGATTTCCAAATAGTGAATAATACATGCACTATTCATCTTTTCATGCATAATCACGATTTTGTCATTTTTGTGTAACTCACATGGTTACTTTTTTCAGCATCACAAGTTGCGCATGTGTAATATACATCCATATAAACATGTTGATTTATTTTCAGAAGTTTTTGAAACTTTAAAATAGTATTTTGGCACTATTCAACCAATGCACCCGTCCTCCAAAGTTACTTTTTGAACATACAAGGGTTACTCACAGATAGCGTTTGATAGATGTAGTGAGAGCTAGCTTATATTAGTATTCCAATGCCAATAATTTTTTGGCATGTTAAAGGTACTGGGAAGTCCACAAGAAATACCTTGGTGATTTTACAGGTGGAGACACAAAGTTCTATGCAATCAAGTTCGCTTTGTTTGCCAATCAACACCGTCCCCTCGACAGCCATTAGTTTGCGATGTGCAAAAAGACTACCCACAGCTATTACGTCCATAGATGAGGTAACTGGATCCCCACTGATTTTTATTGTCCGAGGACGCCAAAATCCCATGATGTCAATAAGAGCAACATTGTAGTGTAAATTATAACAGTTCAATATCCCTACGACTAGAAATCCATTTGGAAGGACAACTTCAATCTGCAATGATAAGATTATATGTTAACCAGTATCTGAAATGAAAAGGCACAAAATAATAATTGATAGCAGTTAGTAGTAACAACCCTCAAGTTCTCATCAATCATGTGTGCACTGCCAGGAACTCTAACCAAACTTGCTGAAGTCAGAATTGTTGCAGAGCATGCTTTGCCCTTTATAAATATACCTGAGCAAGAAAACTTTTTTTGCAAATCCTATAGAGATAATAATTTCAGTTATCAATCATTGATCAAGTAAAACATGGAAAAGTAAGGACTGTATAACAGAGTCATCACCATTGAAGGAAGCAAGTGAGACAACACTTTGATTCATTTTTGAAGCAAGACGTTTGCTTGATTCTGAAGCAAGTGAGTAGGCACTTCGGTCCATTTCAAAATGAACACTTTTGAATGGTTTGCTCAAGATATCCTTCTCGAATATATCATCGAGACGATTAAGGTATCGCCCGCCTAGCATGATACACAAGTTAAATGTGTTTGATACAGTTTTTGAAGTGTGCGTGTGCAACATAAGGAACTACTCAGCAAAATAAGTAAAAATGTATTAGCCGCCAAGGGGTCATGGTAGGCCATTGTAGTTTCAACATGTAATCCAAGAAAATTGAAGTCTGATGGTGATGATCCATCTTCCTTATTCCATCCCACCTACCCTTCACCAAAAGTAACTCCCTGACTGGTGGAGTCATCAACCCACCATTTCCACATCTTGCTCAAGGGTTTGCATACCAATTATGTCATATGAGTATTCCTCACAGTTTTAATGTTTCTATGTTATCTTGTTTGCCAGACTCCAAGTCAGCTTCTGTGCCTGTGGATTTGCAGTCTGATGTGCCACATGCATGATTAAATTTACTTTTATGATTTCCATAGCAACAAGCGGGCATTCGCCTAATGCTAGTACTAATCAGTTGGAACGATTTTGCTATGTATGAACAGAATATGACCACACACCAAGTTAGTGGATAGGATCCCCAATAATCTCCCAGTTAGGTCGTTTATCACATAAAAAATGGGGAAGCTATCGTCCAGCTTGCCATGGATCTACGATGAGGAACACAATCTAACTTCCCGTGTAATCTCTGCGCCGTTCACCTCCTGGGTCCAGGGCTGCATCATGCTGGACTTACAGCCAATATCCTATGAAATAAATTTGCTCACCTCATGGCATGAAATAAGATTCTCCATAACGACTATTCATTTTTGCTACAGCATGATCAACCTCTTCCTTAACACTGCACCACAATGTAGAAAACTCTCTGATAAATCGACACAGAAAAGATAATACAGACCTTGATGTAGGGTGGAACCCTAGATGGCCGATCTTTCACGAAAGGAGCGGATCCCAACTAAGAACATGAAGAACACGAGGGGAAACACGAGGGGGAACACAAGAGAATCACTCAAACCAACAAGATTCGATTACACATGCGCTAGATTCAAGAACACAAAGGGGGATACACGATCCACGATCAACAAAGGACGATACAAAGGGTAACCGGTTCTTCTCTGTGAGGAGGTCTTGATGGGGGTCTTCTCCGTGAGGAGGTCTTGAATCCAAGGTGGATCGTCTCCGTAGAGGGGCCGCGGTCTCTCTCGTGGAGTAGATCCGATATGGATGAGCAAAGCTCTATCTCTAAATGAGCTAAACCAATGCTAACCCTAGAAAGAGGAAGGGGATGGAGTATAAATAGTCTAGGGGGGCGAAGAGGTACATGGGCTTCGGCCCTTTACTGTGCGCAAACAGACGGAGCCGGATGTCCGGGCGTCGGGCCGGATGTCCGGGGCTTTAGGAGGGGCCGGATGTCCGGGCTGGGGGCCGGATGTCCGGGCTGGCGGTGCAAACTTCTGTAGTCTCTGGATAGGCGGGGTCGGATGTCCGGGCTGGGGGACGGATGTCCGGCGGCTCGGGAAGAGCCGGATGTCCAGGCCTCTGGCCGGATGTCCGGGCTGACGTGGTTCAGCTTCGGGTGCCTTCTGTGATGGGCGCCGGATTTCCGGGCTGGTGCCGGATGTCCGGGCTTGCAGGAGGGGCCGGATGTCCGGGGCCTGGCCGGATGTCCGGGCCCTGTAGCCTTTCTCCAGTTCCTCTCGTCGTGCTCCTTCATCCTTGTACTTGGTGACTTGTCCATCATTCCGAGCATCTCCGAGAGGGTCTCCTTGGTACCTAGGCATGTGTAGTGTCCTTGCATAAGGTAGCAACCATGTCTCACATGAATGGAAAGGAGAAGCATTTAGGAGCGGGTTCACCTTAGGTCCAATGGCGTAGGCTCGAGTGTACATGGGGATGATCGTAGGATGCTCCGCATCATCTCCCCTCCCTTGGGAAAGATCCGACCTCGGATCGAAATCCTCATCACCATGGAAACGGTTGTCGTGGAAGGACTTGTAGTTGGACGAAGTGGAAGACATGGCGCAATCCAAGTACTCCAAGGTGTGTCCGGAGTGGTACACATGCAAAAAGAGCAAACACAAACAACACTTGGAAATACAATGGTTAGCGCACACAAAGTGTCCGTCATGTAAGAATGAGTCCGTGAGGCAAGATTTTTCGTGGCAAAGCGCATGAAGCTTATCAAGATGATATAGAATGATATGCAAAGTGTTCATGGGATAAAAATCATACATTGTGCACACAAATGTGTTTTGAATATGATGAATACAACCACGGTGCAAAATGATGTCATAGTGATACGGTTTATCAATAGCATGAATATGGCAATGGATGCTCAATATGAGTATGTTATCATGCAATTGATGGTAGGCAATGTGATCATTATGTATGAATATGCCATCAAGAAAGATAACAACAAATTTGCTAAGGAAATGCACAAGCTCATATATCATGGATGACATGGGAATAGGTGCAGCAAGACAAGCATAATGTGTGTCAATCCATGCATAAGATGCAAATTTGTCATGGGTGGTGTTGTACCATAGCTCGATGTCGTGGTAGAAGTGTTGGTCCGGTGGTGCATCCACTAAGTCCGAGCACTCCTCAACTTGAAGGTCCATAGGGTCCATCTCCAATGTCGGTCCTCCGTTCACGAGATGTAGCATGTAGAAAACAAGAAGGAAACAACAATGAAAGAATGACCCATCCAACATGCGTATTTGAAAATGGCTCAAAGGGAAGGAGTTCACCTTTAGTAGTTTCTCAAGGGTGATGGAGTTGCGCATCATGTATGCCTTCTCATAACCAAAATGTTTCGTGATCGTACCGCCTTGTGAATCCTTCAAAACGAAAGAACATGACAAACACTCGGAAAAACAAATGAGGTTAGTGCAAATGTAGCACCTATCATTCGAGTGGTAAGATACCAAACAAGTGTTCTCATCATTCTTATCATAAGAAAGGACAAGGTGTGGTATGGTATGAAAGCATATGATGCGAGAACAACCAAATACAATAGGCTCAATCAAACGAGCATGCATCACACGTAAGGTGTCAAAGTCTCCAAGATCAATAAGCATAGTATGGTTGCACTCAATACAATTGGATATGAGAGAGGCAACTAATGTACACAAGAGACAATGATCAAGATATATCATGTGAGAGGCATGAACATAGATGTCATCAACCCAAGAAAGCGAGTAATGGAACATGGGTGATGCAACCAAGCAAGTAATCATAGTGATCAAGTCAAGCAAGCTAGTAGTGCGAAGATGCAACGTACTAGAAGGAATCATGGCAAGCATGTCATGTGTGCAAATAGTGGTCATGAATAATGCACAAGACATATCACTAGCATGAAAGCAAGATATGAGCAATATATCATCAATGTATTGGCAAGAAGTCCTATGTAAATAGCAATGGAATATCATGACTCTCCCAACACAAGAATCAACAATAGCATGAGGCACATGATAAACATGGCAATAGCAACAAGGATCTCCACCAAACATGCAAATACACATAGGAGTAGCATTATGGTGAATCATGGGTAGATGCAAGCAAGGGTCACAATTGCATGGCAGAATCATAGAAAGAAGCATAGCATGCAAAGTGAACACGGGAAAATGGACATAACGTAACAAGTGATATATAGTCCAAAGCCGTGTGAGAGCCAAGTAAAAGGAATGCGTGAAGTTGTTGCGCGAAGGGAATGGTGGGAAGGACAATCCACGGGATCCCAAGTCATCTTTGCTCTCAAGAGCTCGTTTCGTCAACTCATGGGATTGTGAGGTTGACGAGTGTTCATAAGTACCTACACAAAACAAAGACAAAAGGAAAATTGTGTGTGCGTGGTAGATGTACACATCATCCATCATGATGCGCACGTGCTTGTGTTGGTTAGCACAAAATATCCAATGCTCAAATAAATGAGATACGTGATATAGAAACATGTCATCCATCATGAGAGGTTTGTTATTATGTATAGCATAATGGAGACTCAAATTGTGTAAAGCATCACAAGAAATGTCTAGAGCATTGTTATGAATGATATGCATATGGTGCAAGAATGATGGGAATCATGCAAAGTATGGAATGCATCAAGATCTCCTAATATGTATGAGGAAACTATGGAGGTCTCCTCATGAGCATTAGTGGAAACATCGCATGGAGAATATTGACAACATCCAAAACAATGCATATTTGGAAAAATGTGATCGTGGCATGGTATAGTAGATGAATTGCGCAAATCATGTAAAGGAAGCATGGCAATATCATCACATGAAAAACAAAAGCCAATGACCATCATCTCGTCATCTATACCATAAGTGCAAATGGGATGTATTTTAATGGGGCATGCATAGTTACTATGTTGAGATTGAAATGAAGCAATATGGGAGATCTCACTCATAGCATATGACAAGTTCAATGGATTGTCAAACATGAAGTGACCAATAGAATTTTCACATGATATCCTATGGAGCATAGCATCACAACTAGGCAACTCAACATGCTCATCATCATATTCATCATAAATTGGTAAGTCATGACATGAAGAAGTCGCACTAGCATGAAGCATGGGAATAGGTGGATCAACATCATGCAAGCAATCATTGGGAAAATAGTCCACTAGTGGGACAAGAGAAGCACTATCACCTATGTTACCTTTGGAGCGTAGCTCATGTGTTGTAGGAGAGGTTGCAACTTGATGGTACCATGTGGGGGGTTCATCATCGTCCACCATGGCCATCATCGTTTCCATTGGAGGTATGGACTCGTCGAGGATAGGCGTGTCGTCATGTAGGAGACCTAGCACCAAAGAAGAAAACACACTAGGAGTAGAGGTTAAGTCATTAGAAATCATAGTGGCATCACCTGCCGTGTCAACTACCTCACTCACTAAGTGTTGTGGCTCACTCACTCCCAATATGATGCTCTCACTCGTATGGTTGGTGAAGTCACTCAAATGGCTCTCAACCTCACATAGGATGTGTGGCATGCTCTCAAGTGTGGGGCTAGTGGTGGTCACACTCATCCTCTCATAGGCAATGCTCTCCTCACATGGCAATTGGGTCATCTCATGATATGTGGGTGTCGGAGAGATGTTGGTGCAAATGTCTCCATGCTCAACCTTCGTGTCGCCGTCTTGTTGTTGGAGGCCCATATGATGTGGCACCTCGTAGCTCGTCTCCATGACCGAAGGGAATTTCCCATGCTCGGCCATCTTCCTTGAGGGGCTTCCGAAGATGGAAGTGTCGCCCTCGCTCGTAGGTGGTTGCCTTGTTGTTGAAGATGTTGATGTAGGCGAACTCATGGGAAGTAGGCGAAGATGCCGTACGTCCAAAGGCGAAGATGCCTTCATAGCACTTGGCGAAGATGCCGAAGTGGTTGTTATAGCCGTAGCTCTGTCTTGGTGGTGCTCGTCTCGCGGTCTTCTCTTATGCTCTTGAAGCGTGGCCTTGGCGTGAAGTAGGGCTTGTTCGGGCTTATGCATTTGCGCTTGTGGAGCATCTTCATGTTGATGGTGTCATTGTCGTACTTGAGCTCGTAGTAGATGTCGTTCATCGTCGTCGTGCACATGTTGCTTGGAGGTGACTTGCCCTTCATGATGATGTGGATCACGAGCGTGATGGTGGTCACCATGTATATGTGGATGTGGACGACTTGCACTTGCGTCGCGTGGGCGCTCCGAAGATGATCGACTTGCTCGCCGCCGCCTTGAGGATGATGAAGGGGAAGAAGACTTGTAGTCGGCCACCATGTCCTAGTTGATCCTTTAGCTCGCCCAACTTGGTGTCGATGTAGTCCCTTTTCCTTGCTTCGGAGTGGTGTATGTCGATGGCGAGGTTGTCGAGGCGCTCTCGCAAGGTAGATTGTGTTCCTTGCATTTGTCGTTGTAGATCGAAGATGGACGCTTTGGTGTTGTAGTTGTTCGCGCCGTCGTTGTTGTCGAAGACCGGAGATGAAATGCCTTGCCTATCCATCACAAGACTCGAGCAAATATGAGTGGGAGAAAGAGAAGAACTTATACCAAATGTACCTTGACCGATGTTGAAGATGGATCAATGATCACTCAATGTGTAACAAGGAAATAGCACAATTAGTACCAATTCTTGTCGGTTTCTCACACCTACACAAATAAGGCTTATGGTGGAGCTTGGTGAGGATAGTGGCACAAAAATTTGATGCAAAATGTTAGCAAGAGTCAATAATGTTGAAAGAGATTCACAAATTCGCAAGTGAAACAAGTAGACCAATAGCAAAGAATGGCACACGGAAACACACACACGGATAGATAAATGGGGTCGTGCAACCAAGGAAAGTGCACAAAATGTGGAGTCCACGGAAAACGCTCGTGTTGCACAACTCAAGAGAGACGCTAGCACGATTGCTCAATAGGCGGATACTACACTTGTGCACAACCTATGATATGCAAAATGGATAAACTTTCTATCCCAAGTATGCTATGTATGTATGGTTCCCGGTGTTTCTTTCAAGATGATCGGATATGACAATCTTATATGCAATGTGGTATGATGCTATGGCACTTGCTTACAAGCTTCTTTGCTCACTCTTTTTCTTTGCTTAAAAGCTTATTCTCTTCTTTTTATATATGTATGGCCACTTTTGTACAATGCACAAACCAAGATAGCAATTGTGTATATGCGGGAACAAACTTGAGGCACACGAGATGATATGATACCAATATGATATGGTATGTATGCAATGTATAGTGTAGATCACTAATGTGCACAAGTACCGTTGCCGGCAATACTCAAATGGCTAGTCTCGATAGGCAAGTGACGCAAAATGGGCTAGGGGTTAACAATGCAATGTGCAAGGGAATATACAATGGAGGGATACCACGATACCAAGATGATATGGAGGTTACCGTCCGAGGCGATGATGAGTGGCGGTGTTCTTGATGTACATACCAAGATGATGGAGACTCGTCCCTAAGTAGCCGAAACACCTTAGGAAACGGAAAAACCGCGAACTCAAAATCTCAAATGTCAAAAGTCAAAACGGTGGTAGCGGGAACTCAAAGGGATTGCGGAAATGCAATGATGGGGTTTTTGCGAGTAGGCAATGCGGAAGTGGAGGGTAAGGTGGTGAACTATACATGGTGTCGGGGTTGGAAGCACGGTCCCTAAGTAGTCGAAACACCTTAGGAGACGCAACTCACAACACAAACAAAATTGGGTTAAGTTAGGGTGGCGGAAGTGTATGGTGGGTAAGCCTATGCGGAAGTTATGGTGGTGGTTGATGAAGAAGCAATCATCCCTAAGTAGCCGAAACACCTTAGGAGACTCAAATCACAACTCAAACAACCTCAAATGCTAAGGGGAACAAAATTGGTTAGGTTGCGCAAGTCGGTGGTGGTTATGCGGATGTTGTGGTGGAAGCCCTAGGCAAAGATGCCAAAGTTTTCAAAATTTGATGGAGTCAAATGGGGATGGGACCTATCTAGATGGATAGAGGATGTCAATAGCTACTCAACGAGCTAAAGAACGCGAAAATCGGACTCCGGATGTGGAAGTTATGCACAAAACGGTGAAACGGAAAAGCTGAAATGTACAGGGGTCGGACATCCGGGGCTTTGGCCGGATTTCCGGGACCTGATGTCCAGAACCGCGCGCGAAAAAGCGCTCCAGGAGCCGGATGTCCGGGGGGCCAGATGTCCGGGGCTACGGGCCGGATGTCCGGGCTCCAAATCCGAGGATGAACTCGAGGAACTCGATTTTAGGGGCGGAAATTGATGATTTCGGGGGCAAAATTGGAGAGATTTCGTGGATGAAAAGTGGGGAAAATTGGGGGAAAGCTAGATCCACAAGTAACAAAGCAAATCCACGGATCAAATTCAACAAAACATCATCAAACCAACAAAAAAAAATTAGGGCTATTTTTGATGGGGAATTTTCGAATTAGGACGAAAAACAACAAAATCAAGGCTAGAAAACACAACGGGGAGGCTCCGAAATCGTGATCAATGTGGCTCATGATACCAAGATGATGTAGGGTGGAACCCTAGATGGCCGATCTTTCACGAAAGGAGCGGATCCCAACTAAGAACACGAAGAACACGAGGGGAAACACGAGGGGGAACACAAGAGAATCACTCAAACCAACAAGATTCGACTACACATGCGCTAGATTCAAGAACACAAAGGGAGATACATGATCCACAATCAACAAAGGACGATACAAAGGGTAACCGGTTCTTCTCCGTGAGGAGGTCTTGATGGGGGTCTTCTCCGTGAGGAGGTCTTGAATCCAAGGTGGATCGTCTCCGTAGAGGGGCCGCGGTCTCTCTCGTGGAGTAGATCCGATATGGATGAGCAAAGCTCTATCTCTAAATGAGCTAAACCAATGCTAACCCTAGAAAGAGGAAGGGGATGGAGTATAAATAGTCTAGGGGGGCGAAGAGGTACATGGGCTTCGGCCATTTACTGTGCGCAGACAGACGGAGCCGGATGTCCGGGCGTCGGGCCGGATGTCCGGGGCTTCAGGAGGGGCCGGATGTCCGGGCTGGGTGCCGGATGTCCGGGCTGGCGGTGCAAACTTCTGTAGTCTCTGGATAGGCGGGGTCGGATGTCCGGGCTGGGGGGCCGGATTGTTCGGGAACGTAGCAGAAATTCAAAATTTTCTACGCATCACCAAGATCAATCTATGGAGTAATCAAGCAACGAGGGGAAGGGGAGTGCATCTACATACCATTGTAGATCGCGATGCGGAAGCGTTGCAAGAACGCAGATGAGGGAGTCGTACTCGTAGCGATTCAAATCGCGGTTGATTCCGATCTAAGCACCGAAGAACGGTGCCTCCGCGTTCAACACACGTGCAGCCCGGTGACGTCTCCTACGCCTTGATCCAGCAAGGAGAGAGGGAGAGGTTGGGGAATACTCCATCCAGCAGCAGCACGACGGCGTGGTGGTGATGGAGGAGCGTGGCAATCCCGCAGGGCTTCGCCAAGCACCGCGGGAGAGGAGGAGGAGGAGGTAGGGCTCCGCCAGGGAGAGGAAAACTCATGTGTTTGCAGCCCCCAATACCTCAACTATATATAGGGGAGAGGGAGAGGGCTGCGCCCCCTCTAGGGTTTCCACCCCAAGGGGTGCGGCAGCCCCAAAACCCATCTAGGGCGGCGGCCAAGGGGGGAGAGGGGGAAACTTGCCCCCCAAGCAAGGTGGAGGCGCCCCCTCCCCAAACCCTAGGCGCCTTGGGCCCTGGTGGGGGGGGGCGCACCAGCCCACCTGGGGCTGGTCCCCTCCCACACTTGGCCCATGCTGCCCTCTGGGGCCAGTGGCCCCACTTGGTGGACCTCCGGGACCCTTCCGGTGGTCCCGGTACATTACCGATATCACCCGAAACTTTTCCGGTGACCAAAACAGGACTTCCCATATATAAATCTTTACCTCCGGACCATTCCGGAACTCCTCGTGACGTCCGGGATCTCATCCGGGACTCCGAACAACATTCGGTAACCACGTACATACTTTCCCTATAACCCTAGCGTCATCGAACCTTAAGTGTGTAGACCCTACGGGTTCGGGAACCATGCAGACATGACCGAGACGTTCTCCGGTCAATAACCAACAGCGGGATCTGGATACCCATGTTGGCTCCCACATGTTCCACGATGATCTCATCGGATGAACCACGATGTCGGGGATTCAATCAATCCCGTTTGCAATTCCCTTTGTCTATCGATATGTTACTTGCCCGAGATTCGATCGTCGGTATCCCTATACCTTGTTCAATCTCGTTACCGGCAGTCTCTTTACTCGTTCCGTAACTCACATCATCCCGTGATCAACTCCTTGGTCACATTGTGCACATTATGATGATGTCCTACCGAGTGGGCCCAGAGATACCTCTCCGTTTACACGGAGTGACAAATCCCAGTCTCGATTCGTGCCAACCCAACAGACACTTTTGGAGATACCTGTAGTGCACCTTTATAGTCACCCAGTTACGTTGTGACGTTTGGTACACCCAAAGCATTCCTACGGTATCCGGGAGTTGCACAATCTCATGGTCTAAGGAACTGATACTTGACATTAGAAAAGCTCTGAGCAAACGAATTACACGATCTTGTGCTAGGCTTAGGATTGGGTCTTGTCCATCACATCATTGTCCTAATGATGTGATCTCGTTATCAACGACATCCAATGTCCATGGTCAGGAAACCGTAACCATCTATTGATCAACGAGCTAGTCAACTAGAGGCTTACTAGGGACATGGTGTTGTCTATGTATCCACACATGTATCTGAGTTTCCTATCAATACAATTCTAGCATGGATAATAAACGATTATCATGAACAAGGGAATATAATAATAACCAATTTATTATTGCCTCTAGGGCATATTTCCAACAGTCTCCCACTTGCACTAGAGTCAATAATCTAGTGCACATCACCATGTGATTAACACTCATAGGTCACATCACCATGTGACCAACATCCAAAGAGTTTACTAGAGTCAACAATCTAGTTCACATCACTATGTGATTAACACTCAATGAGTTCTGGTTTGATCATGTTATGCTTGTGAGAGAGGTTATTAGTCAACGGGTCTGAACCTTTCAGATCCGTGTGTGCTTTACGAATATCTATGTCATCTTGTGGATGCTACCACGCGCTACTTGGAGCCATAAGTAATTGCTCTACTATACGAATCCGGTTTACTACTCAGAGTCATCCGGATTAGTGTCAAAGTTCGCATCCACGTAACCCTTTACGACGAACTCCTTTTCACCTCCATAATCGAGAAAATTCCTTAGTCCACTACATACTAAGGATAAATTCGACCGCTGTCATGTGATCCATTCCCGGATCACTATTGTACCCCTTGACCAACTCATGGCAAGGCACACTTCATGTTTAGTACACAGCATAGCATACTGTAGAGCCTACGTCTAAAGCATAGGGGACGACCTTCGTCCTTTCTCTCTCTTCTGCTGTGGTCAGGTCTTGAGTCTTACTCAATACTCACACCTTGTAACACAGCCAAGAACTCCTTCTTTGCTGATCTATTTTGAACTCTTTCAAAATCATGTCAAGGTGTGCGTTCTTTGAAAGTATCATCGGGCGTCTTGATCTATCTCTATAGATCTTGATGCCCAATATGTAAGCAGCTTTATCCAGGTCTTCCTTTGAAAAACTCCTTTCAAACAACCCTTTATGCTTTCCAGAAATTTTTTACATCATTTCGGATCAACAATATGTCATTCACATATACTTATCAGAAATGTTGTAGCGCTCCCACTCACTTTATTGTAAATACAAGTTTCTAACAAACTTTGTATAAACCCAAAAACTTTGATCACTCCATCAAAGCGTATATTCTGACTCCGAGATGCTTGCTCTAATCCATGGAAGGATCATTGGAGCTAGCATACCTTTTAGCATCCTTAGGATCGACAAAACCTTTCTGATTGTATCACATACAACCTTTCCTTACGAAAACTGGTAAGGAAACTTGTTTTGACATCCATCTGCCAGATTTCATAAATGCAGCTAATGCTAACATGATTCCGACGGACTTAAGCATCGCTACGGATGAGAAAATCTCATCGTAGTCAACTCCTTGAACTTGTAAAAATACTCTTTGCCACAAGTCGAGCTTCATAGATGGTAACATTACCGTCCATGTCCGTCTTCTTCTTAAAGATCCATTTATCTCGGATTTCATGGCTTCGAGCCATTCGTCGGAATATGGGCCCACCATCGCTTCTCCATAGCTCGTAGGTTCATCGTTGTCCAACAACATGATTTCCAAGACAGGATTACGCATTACTCTGAAGTAGTACGCATCCTCGTCGTCCTACGAGGTTTGGTAGTGACTTGATCCGAAGTTTCATGATCACTATCATAAGCTTCCACTTCAATTGGTGTAGGTGCCACAGGAACAACTTCCAGTGCCCTGCTACACACTAGTTGAAGTGACGGTTCAATAACCCTATCAAGTCTCCACCATCCTCCCACTCAATTCTTTCGAGAGAAACTTTTCCTCGAGAAAGGACTCGCTTCTAGAAGCAATTACTTTTGCTTCCAGATCTGAAATAGGAGGTATACCCAACTGTTTTTGGGTATTCTATGAAGATGCATTTATCCGCTTTGGGTTCGAGCTTATCAGTCTGAAACTTTTTCACATAAGCGTCGCAGCCCCAAACTTTTAAGAAACGACAACTTAGGTTTCTCTAAACGGTGTCGTCTCAACGGAATTGCGTGGTGCCCCTTTTAAAGTGAATGCAGTTATCTCTAATGCCTAACCCATAAACGATAGTGGTAATTCGATAAGAGACATCATGGTATGCACCATATCCAATAGGGTGCAGTTATGATGTTCGGACACACCATCACACTATGGTGTTCCAGGCGGTATTAATTGTGAAACACTTTCCACAATGTCTTAATTGTGTGCTAAACTCGTAACTCAGATATCTCTATGATCATATCATAGACATTTTATCCTCTTGTCACGACGATCTTCAACTTCACTCTGAAATTACTTGAAACTTTCAATAATTCAGACTTGTGTTTCATCAAGTAAATATTCTCAGCATCTACTCAAATCATCTGTGAAGTAAGAACATAACGATATCCACTGCATGCCTCAGCATTGATTGGACTGCATACATCAAAATGTATTACTTCCAATAAATTGCTCTCTTGTTCCATCTTACTGAAAACGAGGCCTTTCAGTCATCTTGCCCATGTGGTATGATTTGCATGTCTCAAGTGATTCAAAATCAAGTGAGTACAAACGATCCATCTGCATGGAGTTTCTTCATGCATATATACCAATAGACATGGTTCGCATGTCTCAATCTTTTCAAAAACGAGTGAGTCCAAAGATCCATCTACATGGAGCTTCTTCATGCGTTCTACACCAATATGACTCAAGTGGCAATGCCACAAGTATGTGGTACTATCATTACTATTTCATATCTTTTGGCACGAACATGTGTATCACTGCGATCGAGATTCATTTTAGGTGCAAGACCATTGAAGGTATTATTCAAATAAACAGAGTAACCATTATTCTCCTTAAATGAATAACCGTATTGCGATAAACATAATCCAATCATGTTTATGCTCAACGCAAACACCAATCTCGATGGTAGAGAGAGCATGCGATGCTTGATCACATCAACCTTGGAAACACTTCCAACACACATCGTCATCTCACCTTTAGCTAGTCTCCATTTATTCCGCAGCTTTTATTTCGTGTTACTAACACTTAGCAACCGAACCGGTATCTGATACCCTGGTGCTGCTAGGAGTACTAGTAAAGTACACATTCATATAACGTATATCCAATATACTTCTGTCGACCTTGCCTGCCTTCTCATCTACCAAATATCCAGGGTAGTACTGCTTCAGTGACCGTTCCCCTCATTACAGAAGCACTTAGTCTCGGGCTTGGGTTCAACCTTGGGTTTCTTCACTAGAGCAGCAACTGATTTGCCGTTTAATGAAGTATCCCTTCTTGCCCTTGCCCTTCTAGAAACTAGTGGTTTTACTAACCATCAACAATTGATGCTCCTTCTTGATTTCTACTTTCGCGGTGTCAAACATCACGAGTTTCTCAAGGATCATCATATCTATCCCTGATATGTTATAGTTCATCACGAAGCTCTAATAGCTTGGTGGCAGTGACTATGGAGAACCATCACTATCTCATCTGGAAGATTAACTCCCACTCGATTCAAGCGATTGTGGTACCCAGACAATCTGAGCACATGCTCAACGATTGAGCTTTTCTCCCTCAGTTTGCTGGCTTAAGAAACTTGTCAGAGGTCTCATACCTCTTGACGTGGGCACTAGTCTGAAATCCCAATTTCAGTCTTCGGAACATCTCATATGTTCTGCGACGTTTCAAAAACCGTCTTTGGTGCCACAATTCTAAACCGTTAGCATTACGCACTGAACTATCACGTAGTCATCAAAACGTGTATGTCAGATGTTTCGCAACATCTACAGACGACGCTGAGGTTCAGCGCACCGAGCGGTGCATTAAGGACATAAGCCTTCTGTGCAGCAATGAGGACGATCCTCAGTTTACGGACCCAGTCCGCATAATTGCTACTACCAACATTCAACTAAATTTTCTCTAGGAACATATCTTAACCAGTAGAACTAAAGCGCAAGCTATGACATAATTTGCAAAGACCTTCTGACTATGTTCATGATAATTAAGTTCATCTGATTAATGAACTCCCACTCAGATAGACATCCCTCTAGTCATCTAAGTGATACATGATCCGAGTCAAACTAGGCCGTGTCCGATCATCACGTGAGACGGACTAGTCATCATCGGTGAACATCTCCATGTTGATCGTATCTACTATACGACTCATGTTCGATCTTTCGATCTCTTGTGTTCCGAGGCCATGTCTGTACATGCTAGGCTCGTCAAGTCAACCTAAGTGTTTTGCATGTGTTCCGAGGCCATGTCTGTACATGCTAGGCTCGTCAACACCTGTTGTATTCGAACGTTACAATCTATCACACCCGATCATCACGTGGTGCTTCGAAACAACGAACCTTCGCAACGGTGCACAGTTAGGTGGAACACTTCTCTTGAAATTTTAGTGAGGGATCATCTTATTTATGCTACCGTCGTTCTAAGCAAATAAGATGCATAACATGATAAACATCACATGCAATCAAATAGTGACATGATATGGCCAATATCATTTTGCTCCTTTGATCTCCATCTTCGGGGCACCATGATCATCTTTGTCACCGGCATGACACCATGATCTCCATCATCATGATCTCCATCATTGTGTCTTCATGAAGTTGTCACGCCAACGGTTACTTCTACTTCTATGGCTAACGCGCTTAGCAATAAAGTAAAGTAATTTACATGGCGTTATTCAATGACACGCAGGTCATACAAAAAATAAAGACAACTCCTATGGCTCCTGCCGGTTGTCATACTCATCGACATGCAAGTCGTGATTCCTATTACAAGAATATGATCAATCTCATACATCACATATATCATTCATCACATCTTCAGGCCATATCACATCACATAGCACATGCTGCAAAAACAAGTTAGACGTCCTCTAATTGTTGTTGCAAGTTTTTTTACGTGGCTTGTATAGGTTTCTAGCAAGAACGTTTCTTACCAACGTAAAACCACAACGTGATATGCCAATTTCTATTTACCCTTCATAAGGACCCTTTTCATCGAATCCGTTCCGACTAAAGTGGGAGCGACAGACACCCGCTAGCCACCTTATGCAACTAGTGCATGTCAGTTGGTGGAACCTGTCTCACGTAAGCGTACGTGTAAGGTCGGTCCGGGCCGCTTCATCCCACAATGCCGCCGAAACAAGATAAGACTAGTAGCGGCAAGAAGAATTGGCAAAATCGACGCCCACAACTACTTTGTGTTCTACTCGTGCATAGAAACTACGCATAGACCTAACTCATGATGCCACTGTTGGGGAACGTAGCAGAAATTCAAAATTTTCTACGCATCACCAAGATCAATCTATGGAGTAATCTAGCAACGAGGGGAAGGGGAGTGCATCTACATACCATTGTAGATCGCGATGCGGAAGCGTTGCAAGAACGCGGATGAGGGAGTCGTACTCGTAGCGATTCAGATCGCGGTTGATTCCGATCTAAGCACCGAAGAACGGTGCCTCCGCGTTCAACACACGTGCAGCCCGGTGACGTCTCCCACGCCTTGATCCAGCAAGGAGAGAGGGAGAGGTTGGGGAATACTCCATCCAGCAGCAGCACGACGGCGTGGTGGTGATGGAGGAGCGTGGCAATCCCGCAGGGCTTCGCCAAGCACCGCGGGAGAGGAGGAGGAGGAGGTAGGGCTCCGCCAGGGAGAGGAAAACTCATGTGTTTGCAGCCCCCAATACCTCAACTATATATAGGGGAGAGGGAGAGGGCTGCGCCCCCTCTAGGGTTTCCACCCCAAGGGGTGCGGCAGCCCCAAAACCCATCTAGGGCGGCGGCCAAGGGGGGAGAGGGGGAAACTTGCCCCCCAAGCAAGGTGGAGGCGCCCCCTCCCCAAACCCTAGGCGCCTTGGGCCCTGGTGGGGGGGGGGGGGCGCACCAGCCCACCTGGGGCTGGTCCCCTCCCACACTTGGCCCATGCTGCCCTCTGGGGCCGGTGGCCCCACTTGGTGGACCCCCGGGACCCTCCCGGTGGTCCCGGTACATTACCGATATCACCCGAAACTTTTCCGGTGACCAAAACAGGACTTCCCATATATAAATCTTTACCTCCGGACCATTCCGGAACTCCTCGTGACGTCCGGGATCTCATCCGGGACTCCGAACAACATTCGGTAACCACGTACATACTTTCCCTATAACCCTAGCGTCATCGAACCTTAAGTGTGTAGACCCTACGGGTTCGGGAACCATGCAGACATGACCGAGACGTTCTCCGGTCAATAACCAACAGCGGGATCTGGATACCCATGTTGGCTCCCACATGTTCCACGATGATCTCATCCGATGAACCACGATGTCGGGGATTCAATCAATCCCGTATGCAATTCCCTTTGTCTATCGATATGTTACTTGCCCGAGATTCGATCGTCGGTATCCCTATACCTTGTTCAATCTCGTTACCGGCAAGTCTCTTTACTCGTTTCGTAACTCACATCATCCCGTGATCAACTCCTTGGTCACATTGTGCACATTATGATGATGTCCTACCGAGTGGGCCCAGAGATACCTCTCCGTTTACACGGAGTGACAAATCCCAGTCTCGATTCGTGCCAACCCAACAGACACTTTTGGAGATACCTGTAGTGCACCTTTATAGTCACCCAGTTACGTTGTGACGTTTGGTACACCCAAAGCATTCCTACGGTATCCGGGAGTTGCACAATCTCATGGTCTAAGGAACTGATACTTGACATTAGAAAAGCTCTGAGCAAACGAATTACACGATCTTGTGCTAGGCTTAGGATTGGGTCTTGTCCATCACACCATTGTCCTAATGATGTGATCCCGTTATCAACGACATCCAATGTCCATGGTCAGGAAACCGTAACCATCTATTGATCAACGAGCTAGTCAACTAGAGGCTTACTAGGGACATGGTGTTGTCTATGTATCCACACATGTATCTGAGTTTCCTATCAATACAATTCTAGCATGGATAATAAACGATTATCATGAACAAGGAAATATAATAATAACCAATTTATTATTGCCTCTAGGGCATATTTCCAACACGGCTGTCCGGCGGCTCGGGAAGAGCCGGATGTCCGGGCCTCTGGCCGAATGTCCGGGCTGACGTGGTTCAGCTTCGGGTGCCTTCTGTGATGGGCGCCGGATGTCCGGGCTTGCGGGAGGGGCCGGATGTCCGGGCCCTGTAGCCTTTCTCCGGTTCCTCTCGTCGTGCTCCTTCATCCTTGTACTTGGTGACTTGTCCATCATTCCGAGCATCTCCGAGAGGGTCTCCTTGGTACCTAGGCATGTGTAGTGTCCTTGCATAAGGTAGCAACCATGTCTCACATGAATGGAAAGGAGAAGCATTTAGGAGCGGGTTCACCTTAGGTCCAATGGCGTAGGCTCGAGTGTACATGGGGATGATCGTAGGATGCTCCGCATCAGACCTTACACAAAACGAGCTATTAAATGAGGGAAATATAGACGCCAAATAGTTGCAGATGTTTCAGAGAAATGTAAGAAAATCTAAAACAATTTCTCCAGAGTGTAGCAGAAATATGTATTAGCGCCAGATTAAAATAACAACCGTAATCTAGTACAGTAAAAATGCAGCTTGTTGGGCTACGGGAAGGGATGGTCACAGATGCAGAGCAACAGACGATGTAAAAAAAACACAAGTACAAAAAAGCTAATGGGGCAGTTTTGGGGATAAAATCGTAAACCTCGGAAGCTGCTGTTTGGCTTTCAGAATGATACACCTTACATAAATTCAAATAGAAATAGGACAGGGAGATGTAGTATAGGATGAAGTGAGAGAGAAGCATGGATAAGCCAGACAGAGTGTGTGGTTCATCGATACTGAAAAGTGCGCATACCTGACCATCCCGCGAAAGAACATGAATTCACGAATTGAAGGCCTTTGTACGTAGGGGGTCTTTCTTTGTTTGGTACCAGAGCAGTTCATCCCAACAAAGTTGCCATCAAAGTCAACAAGGGGACCTCCAATCCCGATCTAGCACAAACAATAGGATGAAGTTATGCTTGAAAAATGCAATTCATAATGCCTGAAACTAAGGATATGCATCATATACAGTTATCATTTGAACTGTACAAACTAAAGCAGCTAGCTCATCTCGTGGATTCGGCATGTGCTTAACATTTTCTCGTCGATATGAACGCTTACAGAGGAAAGATCTACCCCGCTTGTGGTCTTTAATTCTCCTGAATCAAAATAGCGCCATACAGCTGCTACCTTCCTATAAGGCTCAAACGGCATGGCACGATCAAGACTTAGACGACTTAGATGAGCGGCATCAGTAACAGCAATGTTCTTGATTTTGACGATGAAATAATCAACATATAACCGAGGATTCTCTATCCACCCCATGACAGCTTGATGATCGGGAAGGCGTACTTTTATCTGAAACGAGAACAGGGCAATGGTTGTACTGAATTAATCATTACAGGTGCAGCATATATATTACTCCCTCCGTTCCATAAGATAAGAGCGTTTTTGACACTATACGGAGGGAGTAGCATAATTAATAATCCAGAAAAAGTTACCGTCAAACTTTCAGCGATCTTATCTCTAGGCCAAGTATACGGAATCAAATTTATCGATGTCAGGAAACACGTAGCATCAGGACATGCACTTTCAACGCATATACCTGTGCATTCGCGTAAGATGGTATCACCTGAAGAGGGAGAGAGTCATACGTGCAAACTGAATAGCTGATCATAAAAAAATGTAACATGAGAAATTATGAATAGTATGATCACCAACCGTCGAATGAGGCCAGCGCCACAACACTCATGCTTAATCTCGAAAGTACTTGCTTACTCAAGGCGCCATTTCTGGATTCACTCAATCTCGCTACGGACTTAGCGCTCAAACCTAGTTAATTGAAATAAAATCATGTGTGATACAGTTAATAGAACAGTCACCTATGAATAGGCAGGAAAAGGAAGCAAAAATGGACTCACTTGGCCTAATTGCTTTCATCTCACTGCTCATTCTTGCCCTTGTAGTATCATCGACCCCTTCCTTAACTCTAACACTGCAGCGCAACGTAGAAAACTCAAGTGTTAAATCCACAAAGGCAATATATCACAACCACATTAAACAAGGGAAAGTTAGAACAAGAATGGAGCCAAATAGTTACAGATATTTCACCGCAGAGAAATTTAAGAAAATCTTTAACAATTTAAGAAAAGAAACACATGCGTACAAAAATGGCTAATGGGACAGTTGTTGGGGTAAACTCGTAAACCTTAGAAGCTGCTGTTGATACAGCTCGCACAGAAACTCAAATAAAAATAGAAGGGGGTATGTGGCACAATACGATGCAGCAAGAGAGACACATGGGTAAGCCAAAGAGGGAAGGGCAGTTCATCAATACTAAAAGTGTGCATACCTGACCATCCCCTTACGCAACAAGAATCGAAGAATTCGCTCCCTTCGCACGTAGGCAGTCTTTTCCATTTTGGTACGAGAGGAGTTCATCCCAACAAAGTTGCCATCAAAATCAACAAGGGGGCCTCCAATCCCTGCCTAGCGCAAAAGTGACAATGAAGTTACACAGAGAAAATGCAACTCATACTCACTGAAACTAAGGATATGCATCAGTGCATACAATTATAGAATATACTATTAAGTCACTGACACCATCATAGAGTTATTTGTGTGAACTTTACAAAGCAGCTCACCTTGCGGATCCGGCACGTGCTTGCAATTGTCTCACCGGTTGGAATGCTTGGAGAGGCAAGATTTAGTCCGCTTGTCAACTTTAGAAGTCCTGAATTGAAACAGCGCCATACAGCTACTACCTTCGTATGAGGCTCAATCTGCATGTCACGATCAAGACTTGCGGCATCAACTCCAGACACATTCTTGATGTTGACAATGAAAAAATCAACACATATCCCAGGATCCTCTATCCGCCCAGTGACAATCCGATTATTCGAAAGGCGTACTTTAATCTGGAATGAGCATAAGGTGAATTAATGATTACAGGTGCAACATGCATACAAGCATAATTAATAGTCCATGATAGGAGTAGAGAGAAAAGTTACCGTCAAATTTGCAGGCCAAGCAGGTGGAATCAACCGTCTTGATGTTAGGATTGTAGCTTCAGAATCAGGAGCTGAGGTTTCAATGCATATGCCTGTGCATTCACGTAACTTGGTATCACCTACGCACACGTGCAGACCGAATAACTGGTCATTATAATAAAACAGGCAATATGAGAAAGTATTAACAGTAAATATAATCACCAACCACCAAACGATGCAAGCGCCACGACACTCCTACTCAATCTTGAAACTGCTTGCTCACTGAGTTGACTCAAGGCGCCTGCCAATTAAGGAGATATACCATCCAAAGCTAGTTAATTGAAATAAAATCGTACTATGTGATAGTACAGCTTAACAGAAGAGAAGCGTCAATTTTATTGTTATATGAGTGTAAATATGCACTTGAAGGGAAACAGCGGCATGGACTGACTTGGCCTAGCTACCCTTTTTAAGAGCATCTCCAACCGTTCGGCCCCCCAGGGCACCGAAAAACTGCGCCCTGGGGGCGAGCCGGCGCTAATTCGGCCCCTGGGGGCGGCCTAGCTCCCAGCCACGGCCCCAGGCGCCCCCCCAGCCTTGGCAAATTCAAACGTAGTTCATTCCCGTGCCCAAAAATAAACGCCACAATCCGGCGATCAAGCGGTGATCGGCGATCGATGAAAAGTTCGGCGTACAAAAATCAGAACAGAAACGCGCATCAGACGGCGAGGTCGGCCTCCAGCGTCGGCGGAGTCGGCGTGCGCGGGCTTGACGGGGTCTCTGTGCTTGGCGGCGTGGCTTCTGCGCTGCGGGCAGTCTCGGCGGCATCATCGGTCGGGCTTGTTGGCGGCGTCGGCGTGCGCGTGGGCGTGGGCGGCGTCGTCGTGGGCGTGGGCGTGGGCGGCGTCGTCGAGGGAAGCTGGTCCAGGATGAGGCCGACATGCGCCCTGTACCACGCCTTGACCGCCTCGTCGGTGCTCTGGAGCATGTCCGCCCCGCCCAGCAGGAAAGCCAGGTTGGTGTTCCTCTTCTTCGCGGCGACGTTGGTCCGTGTGTCCATGGGGGAACGTGACATTTGGGTTGAACCCACCGTGCACGTCCCCGTCGGCGTAGCCCGGCGATCCCCATGGCTGCGGCGTCGGAGACCCGACACCTTGCTGGCCCCAGGGCGCGTACGGCGCGTGGTTGCCGGGGGGATTCATCATCCCCGTGCGTGCCGCCTCGGCCTCGGCCTGGTCCGCGGAAGCGGCAGCGGCGCGTGCCGCGTTGTCACGGGCCTTCTTGGCGAGGGCCCTGTTCCGCCAGTCGGCGGTGACGGCCTCCCGTCGCTGTACTTCTACCCTCCAATCGGCGTTTGTCATGCCCGGCGGCTTGGACGGCGGCGCCCTCGGCTTCCTCTGCTTCGGCTGGGCGACGGAGGCGGTCGCGGTTGCCGCGACGCGGGGACGACGTACTTCTTCGGTGCCATGGCGGCCGGCTGGGAGGCGAGCGGGAGAGAGAATGGCGGGATGAAAGGAGAAAATGGGAGGGAACTGGGGAAAAAGCGGGGAGAAACGGCGGGAAGAGGCACTCGACTCGCCGACAGGGCGGACCCACGCGCGCCTTTTCGCTTGTGCCGGCGCCCCAGGCGTCCCCCAGGGCGCCGGGTTCTGCCTGGGTCCGCCGGCACCAGATTCGACCCGAGCCGGCGAAAAACGGGCTTCTGGGGCGACTGGGCCGTTTTTTTGGCGCCGGCGCGGCAAAAACGTTTGGGGAGGGCCTGTTGGGGACGCGGCTGGAGATGCTCTAAGGGCGTTGCTCTTCATCGCCTCTCGTCAGCCGGCGCTTCTTGTTTTCCATCCAGCCTGAACATCAAGGAACAGAATTCAACTAACACTGAACAGAATTCAGCTAGTGGATCGATATGGTTGCCAAATAAATTGGAGGGACTGAACTATCCGTATACAATATATGTAGATCGGAGGAGGAAACTAGGTTAAAAAAAAACCAAGAAAGAAAGATTTTGAATTAGATCTCGGACAATCCAAGCAACCAAAATTTCACCGGAGGTGGAGAAGCGATATATATAGTACCTTGGAAACAAGATCACCGGCCGCCGCTGGATTCGTCGACCGAAGGACCTCTGCTCCGACTAGTCCAGCAGGATCGGTTTCTCGGGGAAGCGGAGGATGTTGTCACGTCCCAATAGTAGTCGAAGTAGGCTTTGGTAGAATATTTTTTTAGGGTTAGTTTTTTTTTTTCGAGAATCCTTAGGGTTAGTAGGCTTTGGTAGATGAATTGGGCACTTCCCGGACTGCAGGCCCACGGTCATTCGTCGGCCTTTCCGCTAGACTCCTTTTTATTCCTTGTCCGTGCCCCTTATTTTCTAAAAAGTAGCCAGGACAGACTTAATTTTAGGACCCCAATAAATGTCACATGCGTGGCATGAACACATGGCACTTTGAACTTTTCGACGGCAAGTTTAGTATGCGAGGATGGCATTTTTAGTTGTCAAGTATGATAACTTTTTTTTGGATGGCAAGTTTCATTTTTTTGGGGGGTTTTTTTTTGAATGGCAACTTTAGTTTAAGAAAATGTCAGGGTCGAATTGCTTCGTGCCACACGTGTAGCACTTATTATTTGGGTAATTTTAAGATATCATCTCCAATTTCTCAGAAAGAAAATGGGAACATATCCTTTCCTTGATATAATTATATAGTGTCCTGACATTTTGCATACAACACCCCATACGTCAATATTTCATTAGCGGTGACAAAACAATGCACACATTTACTTATGATTTAATACTTGGGCAATATTAGCATCACCTATAATAATTTGAATTTATGTTAACATTAGAATCCCGCCGTCGGTGAGGGCTTCTATTTATCCGGACCATGTGTGCTCTATAATCTTCTTAGGACAAAACTTGATGAGTATCTATTCGTTTCACCATATTATACATATTTTTAGCTCATTTCAAATCAGCAGTATTGGCATTCAACAATATATCGTATGGCTCTTCCATCGCTTGCCCTCACTTTGAGCTATTGATTTTATTATTATTTTGAAAATGTTCTTTTTATTCTTTTTTATTATATATGAATGTTTGCCATTAACATTTATTTATTCTGTATGGTTTTCGCATAATATTTATTTTGGTAAAAAACCGTATCAACAAATGCTCCCTCGAGGTTGGGTCCGAATGCATTTTGATTCGGGCCAGAGCTCGAAACTTTCTTTTTGAACACAGTATAGACGCAAGCGCTCATATATATGTGTATACACTCACCTCTATGAATGCACACATACAATCATACCCCTGTGAGCACGTTCGAGATACTGAGCCAGCATATCATATTGAGATTTATGAAGTCATCGTAGACGCCCCGTAGTCTTTTTTGCAGGAATAAAACTTGTATTACTCAATCAAAGTATCTTTACAAGTACTTCTAAGCTTCTTTATCTCAAGCACTACGTGAGCATATATTGATCTGTCAACTTCCATGCTCTGGATCATGTTCACTGCATTGACTGAATCCAGTTTAATAATGATAGGCAAATCACTCTATAGGGCAAAGGCCGCGCAAAGTTCCGCTTCTAATGCCTCCCTACGAGAGTACAACTTCGTACATGTTGAGAAGATGATTGCTCCTGTATCGTCCCTGAGAATCATGCTAGCGCCAACTTCTCCATTCGATATGTATGAACCGTTAGAATTCAACTTGACCCACCCTTGCGCTGGAGGTCGCCAACTGGAAGCAGCACCCGGAGCTAGGGCGCTGTTATTTTTAGCAGTCTGGTCAAGGGTTATGACCATCTTCCCTTTACGTGTATCAACATTCATATTCAATTTAATTCTGATGATTGAATCCAGGTAACTTTGAAGAAAACAAATAGAGACCTCCATTGGTGGTGCCGGTTTATTGTGAACCACTTCATTGCGAACATGTCAGCTTCTCCAGAAGGTCATTAACAACATGCATCTAGTAGCTTAATCTAAGGGCGGCAGAACTTGGAGCAACCATTCCTTCCCTGAGTTCTTAATGCCCTGGCGACACGGGGGGGGGGGGGGGGGGGGGGGGGGGGGGGGATCCACCACCTCCGGCCCTAGGCCTCCGCTCTAGTCTCCCCCCTCCTGCCGCCGCCCGAGGCCACGCCGGCGTAGACTGACCAGTGACAGTAGCAGCGGGGCCTTTCCCCTCACGCGGTGGTGGCGATCTCCTGTCGGCGGCGGCTCATGGCTCGGCGGTGCACCGGCAGCAAGGAGCAGCGGGTGCCCGGCGGTGAGTGTGACGGCAGCGGCAGTGCAGGCGCGTTCTACCCGCGGCTGAGGAGCACCTGTGGCGGCGGCCCAAATCACGGGCCTCGCCTTGCCCAGATGGGTTTCGACGGGCCGGCAGATCTGGAGGGCGTCTACAGGCGGGCGGCTTAGGCACCGTGGTGGTGCCGTGGTCGGTCAAGCGACGGCGGCCTGGATCCATCGTACAGTTCCCGGCAGAGATGGCGGCGATCCATGCACGAGATGCTTGATGGAGGTCCTTCGAACAGATCCGGGTGAAAACTTGCTTTCGGCTTACTGCCAAAGCCTGTGGTTGAAAGGATCGAAATGGACCTAGAGGGGGTGAATAGGTACAATTACAAATTTTAATTATTACTTAGCAATTTTAGGCAATAATGCAGAATATGAAAGTGAGCCTAACAATTGCAAGTGTGATGCTAAGAACTAAGCAAGATAAACGAGTAACACAAGTAAGAGAGTAAGCAAGCACAATATGATATAAGTAACTGCTAAGAGACAAGTAACCACAAGTAGAGAGTTAGAGTTAGGAATAACCACAACTCCGGGAGACGAGGATGTATGCCGATGTTCACTTCCTTGGAGGGAAGCTACGTCACCGTTAGAGAGGTGGATCTTACCACGAAGGCACACCAACGCCATGAAGGCTCACCCTATTCTCCCTTTGAGACAACACCACGAAGGCGTTTCTCAACCACTAGTGGTAGACCTTGGGGTGGTCTCCAAACCCTCACAAACTTTCCGGGGGTAATCACAATGGTCGATTCCTCTCCGAAAGACTCCTACCGCCTAAGAGTCTCCAACCTCCAAGAGTAACAAGAACGATGGGGAAAAGCCCAAGACTTGCTCAAATCACAAATTCCTTTGGTGCAAAGAAGGGGAAGGAGTAGATCTATCACTTAATCAGACAACTTCTCTCAAATGCTCTCAGATTTGGTGTGGACGAGTGAGAGAGAGAGAGTGAAATGTGTTCTAGGGTTTGTTCAAAGTGAATGGTCAACCCTCTCCCGTGGGGGAGAAGGGCTATATATAGTGTGAGCTCAAATGTGGCCGTTGTAGCACAAGTGAACGGGCAGGCCGGACATCCGGGCAAGGTGGCCGGACATCCGGGCTGGCGAGGCACTAGAAGAACAGAGGAGAAGCATAGATAAAAACAGAGGGGCTGGACATCCGGGGGCCAAGCCCGGACATCCGGCAAATCAGGAAACCCCGGACATCCGGCACATGCCCGAACATCCGGCAAGTTCACCAAGGTGAAGACGCCCTCTGGATAGCACAAGCCGGACTAAAGGAAATATGCCCTAGAGGCAATAATAAAGTTGTTATTTATATTTCCTTATATCATGATAAATGTTTATTATTCATGCTAGAATTGTATTAACCGGAAACTTAGTACATGTGTGAATACATAGACAAACATAATGTCACTAGTATGCCTCTACTTGACTAGCTCATTGAATCAAAGATGGTTATGTTTCCTAGCCATAGACATGAGATGTCATTTGATTAACGGGATCACATCATTGGAGAATGATGTGATTGACTTGACCCATTCCGTTAGCTTAGCATTTGATCGTTTAGTATGTTGCTATTGCTTTCTTCATGACTTATACATGTTCCTATGACTATGAGATTATGCAACTCCCGAATACCGGAGGAACACTTTGTGTGCTACCAAACGTCACAACGTAACTGGGTGATTATAAAGGTGCTCTACAGGTGTCTCCGATGGTACTTGTTGAGTTGGCATAGATCAAGATTAGGATTTGTCACTTCGATTGTCGGAGAGGTATCTCTTGGCCCTCTCGGTAATGCACATCACTATAAGCCTTGCAAGCAATGTGACTAATGAGTTAGTTGCGGGATGATGCATTACGGAACGAGTAAAGAGACTTGCCGGTAACGGGATTGAACTAGGTATTGAGATGCCGACGATCGAATCTCGGGCAAATAACATACCGATGACAAAGGGAATAACGTATGCTGTTATGCGGTTTGACCGATAAAGATGTTCGTAGAATATGTAGGAACCAATATGAGCATCCAGGTTCCGCTATTGGTTATTGACTGGAGATGAGTCTCGGTCATGTCTACATAGTTCTCGAACCCGTAGGGTCCGCACGCTTAACGTTAGGTGACGATCGGTATTATGAGTTTATGTGTTTTGATGTACCGAAGGTAGTTCGGAGTCCCGAATATGATCACGGACATGACGAGGAGTCTCAAAATGGTCGAGACATAAAGATCGATATATTGGACGACTATATTTGGACATCAGAATGGTTCCGGGTGAGATCGGTCATATACCGGAGTACCGGGAGGTTATCGAAACCCCCCGGGAGGTATATGGGCCTTATTGGGCCATAGTGGGAGAGAGGAGAAGGGAGCAAAGGAGGGGGCGCCCCCCCAAAGCCCAATCCGAATTGGGAAGGGGGCCGGCCCCCCTTTCCTTCCTCCTTCCTCCCCCTTCCTTCTCTCCTAATCCAACTAGGGAAGGGGGGATCCTACTCCCGATGGGAGTAGGACTCCCCTTGGGGTGCGCCTAGGAGGCCGGCCTCCTCCCCCTCCTCCACTCCTTTATATACGGGGGAGGGGGGCACCCCATAGACACACAAGTTGATCCTTGATCTCTTAGCCGTGTGCGGTGCCCCCCTCCACCATAATCCACCTCGGTCATATCGTCGTAGTGCTTAGGCGAAGCCCTGCGCCGATAGCTTCATCATCATCGTCATCACACTGTCATGCTGACGAAGCTCTTCCCCGACACTCTACTGGATCGTGAGTTCATGGGACGTCACCGAGCCGAACGTGTGCAGATCGCGGAGGTGCCGTACCTTCGGTGCTAGGATCGGTCGATCGTGAAGACGTACGACTACATCAACCGCGTTGTCCTAACGCTTCCGCTTACGGTCTACGAGGGTATGTAGACAACACTCTCCCCCTTGTTGCTATGCATCACCATGATCTTGCGTGTGCGTAGGAAATGTTCCCCAACAGTGGCATCCGAGCCACTTTTATGCGTAGATGTTATATGCACGAGTAGAACACAAGTGAGTTGTGGGCGATAATAGTCATACTGCTTGCCAGCATTTCATACTTTGATTCGGCGGTATTGTTGGATGAAACGGTCCGGACCGGCCTTACGCGTACGCTGACGCGAGACTGGTTCTACCGACGTGCTTCGCACACAAGTGGCTGGCGGGTGTCAGTTTCTCCAATTTTAGTTGAATCGAGTGTGGCTACGCCCGGTCCTTGTGAAGGTTAAAACAACACATACTTGATGAAAAATCGTTGTGGTTTTGATGCGTAGGTAAGAACAGTTCTTGCTCAGCCCGTAGCAGCCACGTAAAACTTGCAACAACAAAGTAGATGACACCTAACTTGTTTTTGCAGGGCATGTTGTATGTGATATGGTCAAGACATGATGCTAAATTTTATTGTATGAGATGATCATGTTTTGTAATGGAGTTATCGGCAACTGGCAGGAGCCATATGGTTGTCGCTTTATTGTATGAAATGCAATCGCCATGTAATTGCTTTACTTTATCACTAAGCGGGAGCGATAGTCGTAGAAGCAATAGTTGGCGAGATGACAACGATGCTACGATGGAGATCAAGGTGTCGCGCCGGTGACGATGGTGATTATGACGGTGCTTTGGAGATGGAGATCAAAGGCACAAGATGATGATGGCCATATCATATCACTTATATTGATTGCATGTGATGTTTATCCTTTATGCATCTTATTTTGCTTAGTTCGACGGTACCATTATAAGATGATCTCTCACTAAATTTCAAGATACAAGTGTTCTCCCTGAGTATGCACCGTTGCGAAAGTTCGTCGTGCTGAGACACCACGTGATGATCGGGTGTGATAAGCTCTACGTTCACATACAACGGGTGCAAGCCAGTTTTGCACATGCAGAATACTCGGGTTAAACTTGACGAGCCTAGCATATGCAGATATGGGCTCGGAACACTGAGACCGAAAGGTCGAGCGTGAATCATATAGTAGATATGATCAACATAGTGATGTTCACCATTGAAAACTACTCCATCTCACGTGATGATCAGACATGGTTTAGTTGATATGCATCACGTGATCACTTAGATGATTAGAGGGATGTCTATCTAAGTGGGAGTTCTTAAGTAATTCGATTAATTGAACTTTAATTTATCATGAACTTAGTACCTGATAGTATTTTTGCATGTCTATATTGTTGTAGATAGATGGCCCGTGTTGTTGTTCCGTTGAATTTTAATGCGTTCCTAGAGAAAGCTAAGTTGAAAGATGATGGTAGCAACTACACGGATTGGGTACGTAACTTAAGGATTATCCTCACTGCCACACAGAAGAATTACTTCCTGGAAGCACCGCTAGGTGCCAAATCCGCTGCAGGAGCAACGCCAGATGTTATGAATGTCTGGCAGAGCAAAGCTGATGACTACTCGATAGTTCAGTGTGCCATGCTTTACGGCTTAGAACCGGGACTTCAACGACGTTTTGAACGTCATGGAGCATATGAGATGTTTCAGGAGTTGAAGTTAATATTTCAAGCAAATGCCCGAATTGAGAGATATGAAGTCTCCAATAAGTTCTACAGCTGCAAAATGGAGGAGAATAGTTCTGTCAGTGAGCATATACTCAAAATGTCTGGGTATAACAATCACTTGATTCAATTGGGAGTTAATCTTCCTGATGATAGTGTCATTGACAGAATTCTTCAATCACTGCCACCAAGCTACAAGAGCTTTGTGATGAACTATAACATGCAAGGGATGGATAAGACAATTCTCGAGCTCTTCGCAATGCTAAAGGCTGTGGAGGTAGAAATCAAGAAGGAGCATCAAGTGTTGATGGTCAACAAGACCACCAGTTTCAAGAAAAAGGGTAAAGGGAAGAAGGGGAACTTCAAGAAGAACGGCAAGCAAGTTGCTGCTCAAGTGAAGAAGCCCAAGTCTGGACCTAAGCCTGAGACTGAGTGCTTCTACTCCAAAGGGACTGGTCACTGGAAGCGGAACTGCCCCAAGTATTTGGCGGATAAGAAGGATGGCAAGGTGAACAAAGGTATATGTGATATACATGTTATTGATGTGTACCTTACTAATGCTCGCAGTAGTGCCTGGGTATTTGATACTGGTTCTGTTGCTAATATTTGCAACTCAAAACAGGGACTACAGATTAAGCGAAGATTGGCTAAGGACGAGGTGACGATGCGCGTGGGAAATGGTTCCAAAGTCGATGTGATCGCGGTCGGCACGCTACCTCTACATCTACCTTCGGGATTAGTTTTAGACCTGAATAATTGATATTTGGTGCCAGCGTTGAGCATGAACATTATATCTGGATCTTGTTTGATGTGAGACGGTTATTCATTTAAATCGGAGAATAATGGTTGTTCTATTTATATGACTAATATCTTTTTGGTCATGCACCCTTGAAGAGTGGTCTATTTATATTGAATCTCGATAGTAGTGATACACATATTCATAATATTGAAGCCAAAAGATGCAGAGTTGATAATGATAGTGCAACTTATTCGTGGCACTGCCGTTTAGGTTATATTGGTGTAAAGCGCATGAAGAAACTCCATTCTGATGGACTTTTGGAATCACTTGATTATGAATCACTTGGTACTTGCGAACCATGCCTCATGGGTAAGATGACTAAAACGCCGTTCTCCGGAACAATGGAGCGAGCAACAGATTTGTTGGAAATCATACATACTGATGTATGTGGTCTGATGAATGTTGAAGCTCGCGGCGGGTATCGTTATTTTCTCACCTTCACAGATGATTTGAGCAGATATGGGTATATCTACTTGATGAAACATAAGTCTGAAACATTTGAAAAGTTCAAAGAATTTCAGAGTGAAGTGGAAAATCATCGTAACAAGAAAATAAAGTTTCTATGATCTGATCGTGGAGGAGAATATTTGAGTTATGAGTTTGGTCTTCATTTGAAACAATGCGGAATAGTTTCGCAACTCACGCCACCCGGAACACCACGGCGTAATGGTGTGTCCGAACGTCGTAATCATACTTTACTAGATATGGTGCGATCTATGATGTCTCTTACTGATTTACCGCTATCGTTTTGGGGTTATGCTTTAGAGACGGTTGCATTCACGTTAAATAGGGCACCATCTAAATCCGCTGAGACGACACCTTATGAACGGTGGTTTGGCAAGAAACCAAAGTTGTCATTTCTTAAAGTTTGGGGCTGCGATGCTTATGTGAAAAAGCTTCAACCTGATAAGCTCGAACCCAAATCGAAGAAATGTGTCTTCATAGGATACCCAAAAGAGACTGTTGGGTACACCTTCTATCACAGATCCGAAGGCAAGATATTCGTTGCTAAGAATGGATCCTTTCTAGAGAAGGAGTTTCTCTCGAAAGAAGTGAGTGGGAGGAAAGTAGAAATTGATGAGGTAACTGTACCTGCTCCCTTATTGGAAAGTAGTTCATCACAGAAATTTGTTCCTGTGACTCCTACACCAATTAGTGAGGAAGCCAATGATAATGATCTGTAACTTCAGATCAAGTTACTAATGAACCTCGTAGGTCAACCAGAGTAAGATCCGCACCAGAGTGGTACGGTAATCCTGTTTTGGAGGTCATGTTACTTGACCATGACGAACCTACGAACTATGAGGAAGCGATGATGAGCCCAGATTCCGCAAAATGGCTTGAGGCCATGAAATCTGAGATGGGATCCATGTATGAGAACAAAGTGTGGACTTTGGTTGACTTGCCCGTTGATCGGCAAGATATCGAGAATAATTGGATCTTCAGGAAGAAGACAGACGTTGGCGGTAATGTTACTGTCTACAAAGTTAGACTTGTTGCGAAAGGTTTTTGACAAGTTCAAGGAGTTGACTACGATGAGACCTTCGCACCCATAGCGATGCTTAAGTCCGTCCGAATCATGTTAGCAATTGCCACATTTTATGATTATGAAATTTGGCAAATGGATGTAAAGACTGCATTCCTGAATGGATTTCTGGAAGAAGAGTTGTATATGATGCAACCTGAAGGTTTTATCGATCCAAAGGATGCTAGCAAAGTGTGCAAGCTCCAGCGATCCATTTATGGACTGGTGCAAGCATCTCGGAGTTGGAATAAATGTTTTGATAGTGTGAACAAAGCATATGGTTTTATACAGACTTTTGGAGAAGCCTGTATTTACAAGTGAGTGGGAGCTCTGTAGCATTTATAATATTATATGTGGATGGCATATTGTTGATTGGAAATGATATAGAATTTCTGAATAGCATAAAAGGATACTTGAATAAGAGTTTTTCAATGAAAGACCTCGGTGAAGCTGCTTATATATTGGGCATCAAGATCTATAGAGATAGATCAAGACGCTTAATTGGAGTTTCACAAAGCACATACCTTGATAAAGTTTTGAAGAAGTTCAAAATGGATCAAGCAAAGAAAGGGTTCTTGCCAGTGTTACAAGGTGTGAAGTTGAGTCAGACTCAATGCCCGACCACTGCAGAAGATAGAGAGAAAATGAAAGGTGTTCCCTATGCTTCAGCCATAGGCTCTATCATGTATGCAATGCTGTGTACCAGACCTGATGTGTGCCTTGCTATTAGTTTAGCAGGGAGGTACCAAAGTAATCCAGGAGTGGATCACTGGACAGCGGTCAAGAACATCCTTAAATACTTGAGAAGGACTAAGGATATGTTTCTCGTTTATGGAGGTGACAAAGAGCTCCTCGTAAATGGTTACGTCAATGCAAGCTTTGACACTGATCCGGACGATTCTAGATCGCAAACCGAATACGTGTTTATATTGAACGGTGGAGCTGTCAGTTGGTGCAGTTCTAAACAAAGAGTCGTAGCGGGATCTACATGTGAAGCGGAGTACATAGCTGCTTCGGAAGCAGCAAATGAAGGAGTCTAGATGAAGGAGTTCATATCCGATCTAGGTGTCATACCTAGTGCATCGGGTCCAATGAAAATCTTTTGTGACAATATTGGTGCAATTGCTTTGGCAAAGGAATCCAGATTTCACAAGAGAACCAAGCACATCAAGAGACACTTCAACTCCATCCGGGATCAAGTCCAGGTGGGAGACATAGAGATTTGCAAGATACATACGGATCAGAATGTTGCAGACCCGTTGACTAAGCCTCTTCCACGAGCAAAACATGATCAGCACCAAGGCTCCATGGATGTTAGAATCATTACTGTGTAATCTAGATTATTGACTCTAGTGCAAGTGGGAGACTGAAGGAAATATGCCCTAGAGGCAATAATAAAGTTATAATTTATTTCCTTATATCGTGATAAATATTTATTATTCATGCTAGAAATATTTTAACCGGAAACATGATACATGTGTGAATACATAGACAAACAGAGTGTCACTAGTATGCCTCTACTTGACTAGCTCGTTGATCAAAGATGGTTATGTTTCCTAGCCATGGACAAAGAAAGGGTTCTTGCCTGTGTTACAAGGTGTGAAGTTGAGTCAGACTCAATGCCCGACCACTGCAGAAGATAGAGAGAAAATGAAAGGTGTTCCCTATGCTTCAGCCATAGGCTCTATCATGTATGCAATGCTGTGTACCAGACCTGATGTGTGCCTTGCTATTAGTTTAGCAGGGAGGTACGAAAGTAATCCCGGAGTGGATCACTGGTCAGCGGTCAAGAACATCCTGAAATACCTGAAAAGGACTAAGGATATGTTTCTCATTTATGGAGGTGACAAAGAGCTCGTTGTAAATGGTTATGTCGATGCAAGCTTTGACACTGATTCGGATGTCTAAGTCAAACCCGGATACGTGTTTATATTGAACGGTGGAGCTGTCAGTTGGTGCAGTTCTAAACAAAGCGTCGTGGCGGGATCTACGTGTGAAGCGGAGTACATAGCTGCTTCGGAAGCAGCAAATGAAGGAGTCTGGATGAAGGAGTTCATATCCGATCTAGGTGTCATACCTATTGCATCGGGTCCAATGAAAATCTTTTGTGACAATACTGGTGCAATTGCTTTGGCAAAGGAATCCAGATTTCACAAGAGAACCAAGCACATCAAGAGACGCTTCAACTCCATCCGGGATCAAGTCCAGGTGGGAGACATAGAGATTTGCAAGATACATACGGATCAGAATGTTGCAGACCCGTTGACTAAGCCTCTTCCACGAGCAAAACATGATCAACACCAAGGCTCCATGGGTGTTAGAATCATTACTGTGTAATCTAGATTATTGACTCTAGTGCAAGTGGGAGACTGAAGGAAATATGCCCTAGAGGCAATAATAAAGTTATTATTTATTTCCTTATATCGTGATAAATGTTTATTATTCATGCTAGAATCGTATTAACCGGAAACATGATACATGTGTGAATACATAGACAAACAGAGTGTCACTAGTATGCCTCTACTTGACTAGCTCATTGAATCAAAGATGGTTATGTTTCCTAGCCATAGACATGAGATGTCATTTGATTAACGGGATCACATCATTGGAGAATGATGTGATTGACTTGACCCATTCCGTTAGCTTAGCATTTGATCGTTTAGTATGTTGCTATTGCTTTCTTCATGACTTATACATGTTCCTATGACTATGAGATTATGCAACTCCCGAATACCGGAGGAACACTTTGTGTCCTACCAAACGTCACAACGTAACTGGGTGATTATAAAGGTGCTCTACAGGTGTCTTCAATGGTACTTGATGAGTTGGCATAGATCAAGATTAGGATTTGTCACTTCGATTGTCGGAGAGGTATCTCTGGGCCCTCTCGATAATGCACATCACTACAAGCCTTGCAAGCAATGTGACTAATGAGTTAGTTGCGGGATGATGCATTACGGAACGAGTAAAGAGACTTGCCAGTATTGAGATTGAACTAGGTATTTAGATGCCGACGATCGAATCTCGGGCAAGTAACATACCGATGACAAAGGGAACAACGTATGTTGTTATGCGGTTTGACCGATAAAGATCTTCGTAGAATATCTAGGAACCAATATGAGCATCCAGGTTCCGCTATTGGTTATTGATCGGAGATGAGTCTCAGTCATGTCTACATAGTTCTCGAACCCGTAGGGTCCGCACGCTTAATGTTAGGTGACGATCGGTATTATGAGTTTATGTGTTTTGATGTACCGAAGGTAGTTTAGAGTCCCGGATATGATCACGGACATGACAAGGAGTCTCGAAATGGTCGAGACATAAAGATCGATATATTGGACGACTATATTTGGACATCCGAATGGTTCCGGGTGAGATCGGCATATACTGGAGTACCGGGAGGTTACCGGAACCCCCCGGGAGGTTTATGGGCCTTATTGGGCCATAGTGGGAGAGAGGAGAAGGGATCAAAGAAGAGGGCGCCCCCCCAAGCCCAATCCGAATTGGGAAGGGGGCCGGCCCCCTTTCCTTCCTCCTTCCTCCCCCTTCCTTCTCTCCTAATCCAACTAGGGAAGGGGGGGGGGGGGGTCCTACTCCCGGTGGGAGTAGGACTCCCCTTGTGGCGCGCCTAGGAGGCCGGTCTCCTCCCCCTCCTCCACTCCTTTATATACGGGGGAGGGGGGCACCCCATAGACACACAAGTTGATCCTTGATCTCTTAGCCGTGTGCGGTGCCCCCCTCCACCATAATCAACCTCGGTCATATCGTCGTACTACTTAGGCGAAGCCCTGCGCCGGTAGCTTCATCATCACCGTCATCACACCGTCGTGCTGACGAAGCTCTTCCCCGACACTCTACTGGATCATGAGTTCGTGGGACGTCACCGAGCCGAACATGTGCAAATCGCGGAGGTGCCGTAGCTTCGGTGCTACGATCGGTCGATCGTGAAGATGTACGACTACATCAACCGCGTTGTCCTAACGCTTCCGCTTACGGTCTACGAGGGTACATAGACAACACTCCCCCCCTCGTTGCTATGCATCACCATGATCTTGCGTGTGCGCAGGATTTTTTTTTGAAATTACTACGTTCCCCAACACGGACATCCGGCAAATAAGCCCGGAAATCTGGGGTGCACGGGGAGCCCGGACATCCGGCAAGCAGCACCAGCACAAAGTGCTCTCTGGATAGCTAGGCCCGGATATCCGGCGAGCGGGCCGAATATCCGGCGTGAGGCCCATAGATCCGGCTTGAAGCCCGGACATCCGATATGCCAGAGACAAAAACATATCAGAGAATATAAAGATGGAGCATGTGCATTTTTGGGAAGGAGGTTTGTGGCAAGAGCAAGCCTTTAACTAACCCTATCAATCCCCTCTTAATAGTGCGGGATCCTATACTCAAGTAAACAAATATGTAATCAATTTTGATACTTCATCCATGAGTAAAATCACTTCGTATGCTCTTGATCCACACACTTTGATGAACCGGGGACTAACACCTGAGATTTACTTGACAACCATAGTTAGTCCCCTACATGTATATTGTCATCAACATCAAAACCTGATGTAAGGGCATGATTGCACTTTCAGCGGTGGTGGCGCTATTTTGCGACATTCCCTTCTTGAAGGCATCACCGAGGAGAAATTCAAGGCCACTGTCTGCTACCTCCGGGGGAAACCCTAGATCAGTAGATCGGAAGACGGCGGTGTTCTTATGTCGTTCCCCCTTGGGGGCGTCGTTCTTGGAGGTGTGCACGGGCTCGACGGACCAGTGGACCACATCTTTGGTGGAACGGTGCTTCATCCTACACATTGATGGCGACGGATCTCGACGGAGTGGCGCAGTGCATATTCGGCGTCTGATGTGCGAGGATGGACTCGCGCAGGAGGAAGACGCTGTCTGGCGTCGTGGTGGCGTCGATGGCAGAGAGGCCTGGCACGGTAGATGCAACAGTACAACTCTGAAGATGGATTGGTGGCAGGTGGCTGCGGCGGCCTCATACCCGGCAGGCGTCCTGGTTGAGGAGTGCGCTGGACTGGTAGGTGCCCCATACCCGGCAGGCGTCCTGGTTGGGACAGATGTTTAGGTTTGGCTGCAAGGTTTGTTAGGCCCAGACTATCAGCATCCCTTCATCAACTGGATAGGAGTAGCGACAGATGTTACCTAGGCGGTGGATTTAGTCTTACTGTTGTATGACTTTGTAAGGTCTTGTGTGAATAATTAATAAAGTGACTGCATGCATCGTCCAGATGCAGAGCCCGGGGGTCCTCCTCCATTTCTAAAAAAATAGCAGGTTGACATCAAACATTTGCCATCTTTTCATATAGCTGACGTCCGAGAGGGCATACCAAAAAAGGGTGAAAACTGTCCTCCACCTTCCTTGCACATGTTGGACACACATCAGAAGTTTCCAACCCA
This sequence comes from Aegilops tauschii subsp. strangulata, assembly GCF_002575655.3. Lineage (NCBI taxonomy): Eukaryota > Viridiplantae > Streptophyta > Magnoliopsida > Poales > Poaceae > Aegilops > Aegilops tauschii. The sequence goes on along the minus strand of NC_053039.3, from coordinate 382,738,199 downwards.
ATTCTATGTTTCTTCTCACAAGTCGGCAGAGAGCTTGTCACCATGCGCCACGCAAAATTCCGTACTGTGTCGACGGTGTGTTGCTCGACCAAATAAATTTTCAATATGGACGTGATCTCGAGGGTTATCACTAGAGGCAACTGGCTTCCCCTATGAGCTTCTTCAAATGCCAGATCATAGGCGCTCTCAACAGAGAACTGACATAACTTGCCTAGGCCCCATGCCATCACATCATCTAAGTTAATTGATGCCCGGATCTTCAATATTTCAGCAACACCCGCGGAAAAAAATACATCATTAATAGTGCATAATTCCAGGTTCCGTTATCATTTTTCTACCATGAGTCAAATCTGATCCGGCATTTTCCTTGAGGAGATAGGTTTATAAGAGTGAGGCCTCGACATCCAATTATTCGTCTAGATCCGTGTGCTTTTACCATTGCCCACTCATCACGCCAACCCTTTCTTGAGCAATTCGAGACCATGCTTATTGCTTGCCACGAAGACAAAGCATTACCATCAAACACATTATCCCCCAATTTTCCATTAAGGTAGTATCTTGCCTTAAGAACTTGGACACGTAGGCTTCGAGGATTAGAAATTAAATGCCATGCTTGACGAGCTAGCAAGGCTTGATTAAAATAAGAGGAAGTCACCAAAACCTGCACCTCCCTTATATTTAGGTTGCATAAGGCTATCCCAGCTCCTCCAATGGACAGGGACGAAGCTAGAAAAAATGGGCACTGTTGTCAAGCTTTGTTCACTCTAGCGTAAACTATAGCAGCACAACATACATGATGTTGGAGTGTGCCATATAGAGAGAGAAAATATACAATGATTCAATAATAATATTATTACATTAAAAAGTCATACCGAGTACAGGCTGAGCAAAGTCATAAAGCCAAAGGTTAACTTAAAGCACTTCATGTTGTTACTTTCTGGAAAGGATGAACAAAAGAAAATATCACAACAATGTTATGAAAAAATAATACAAAAAATAAATATCATTAAGCAAAACTATAAAGTGACATGAGGCTCACATTTTATAACCTCCTTTCTCAATCTTCCATCTTATTAAATAGATCAATCACATCATCGTTTGTAATAGTAGAAAATATATGTTTCCCCGCATAGCAAATCAATCACTCATTCAGGAACTCGACACCCATTTTATTGCGCAAAACACTCTTGACAGTATTCATTGCTGAAAAGCATCTCTCCAGTGACGGTTTGGCAACCGCCAAAATTTGCACGAACTTTAGAAGTTGATACACCAAAGGAAAAACAAGATGCTTCCTAGTGCCCACCAACACTTTAGCAAGATCATCCATGACATCCAAATTGGCAAATCTTTGGTACGCTCGGACATTGTCAATGTAAATCCAAAGTTCCTGGACAAGATAAATCAATTGTGTTGAACTGAAATCATCAGGATAGAACTCAGCTAACTTTAATAAATTCTTCAAGTTAAAAACAGTAGATGAGTTTTTTGGGTTGAAAGAAGCCATGTGAATAAGCAATGAATACTTTACTTCATGAATCTTTCATTGAACTCCCTAAGTTGCTATTTGGTAATGATGGAGGTTTGTTTTATTGGGTCTTTTTTGTTGTGTACATTGGTTCTTGGAGCCTATAAGGTCCTCTAGTTAAATATATCCGTCTGATCTCGTGTTACTTCTTAGGATTCTTAGTGTACTGTGATATTCTTTTTGGATCAGCTGGATCAGGAGGGATATCATCCAAATTTATTTCTTTTGGAATAGTAGTACTAACACTTGATACATGACTATGATCTTGTCTAAGTCTAAGTGACCTTGAAGTCCCTGCTGCAACTAATAGTAGTGGTCGTTTCCACAAAAATCTTTCCATAACCTCCTAGTCGTACATGAATCAAGGGAGAGAACAGCAAAATTTCTAATTATTCAGTTACGAAATTTAGTCTAAAGGCTGAAGGTAATACACATGCGTGTCGCGAGGCATACCTAGGAAGAGTCGATCTAGACTTGGTGGATTAGGACCAGATTATGCCGCAACAATCGGCTGACCGACGTCCACAGATTAGATCAAAATCCCTTTGCTTCGTTGGCTCGTCTCTCTATAATTCCACCAGGCGGCACCTGCAAGGAATTATCACATCGGAAGGGGTTTGGGGAATTAGGGATTGAGAGGAGGCGATGAGACGAAGAGGGAGGAACTCGTGCGCATACAAGCGTATCTGCGTATAGGAAATTAAGGAATAAGGAACGACTGCTTTTGGGTTGTGTGGAACGACCGCATATCTTTTTAGTGATTGTGGGCTTCCACGGTTGGGCTGGAATTAGCTTGTGCTTTGGGCTTCTCCGGCTGGGCTGGGGTCAATCATTTTTTTGGGCTGGGGTCAAAGACAAATCCTATTAACAATATTACTTCAGGTTACGATCGGCACTGGTGTCAATTAACACCAGCCCTTACACGGGACACGGGAGCTCCGTCCCTGCCAATGGACCGTCCTTTTGCCGTGTGCTGCACCACAATAAAAGTTCCTTACCATCCTGGACAGATCATCATAGACTGAAAAAGGTAACTTAAAAACTCATGATGTAACTTGGTAGAGCCTGGGCTACCGATTTAATGAGTGCTTCACGTCCAGGTTAAGCCAAGATCATCTCCCCACTCAATTAATTTTTTTTCCAGACAAGAGGCGCCTCATAGTCGATGGGGAGGTCTTCTCCCACTAAACGTGCATCGTCGAAAATCCTATAATAAGTCAAAAAAATGCGAGCACTATGACTTGAACCCTGGCGGGCTGGAGATGACACTGTCCTCTTAACCATCCAAACACAGGTTGGTTCGCCCTAGAGCTTGAAACTTCACAATACATATTTCATGAGTACGCGGGCTAATGATTCTTTAAAAATATATATTCATTTTTCAACACAGTCGAAGTCGCTCACATATACGAGCGTACACTCACCCTTATGAACGCACGCACGTACACCCTATCCATATGAGGATTTCTGAGAGACTGAGCATGCATAACATCTTGAGATTGACATAGTCACCACAGAAGTCTCGTAGTCGATGGAAACATCTCCTCCCATTGAACGTACATCACCGAAAAGCCTGAAATAAATTCAGGAAAATGCAATCATGATATGTCCATTTTGTAGCATGTTTTCCTATTGTTATTTATAGTGTTTATGCATTATAACACTTTGTGGAGTAATTCTAATGTCCTTTCTCTCATAATATACAATCTTTACACAAAGAGGGAGAATACCGCTAGCTGGAATTCTGGACCTGAAAAAACTATGTCAGAGATACTTATTCTGCACATCTCCAAATGAGCTGAAATTTTATGGAGAATTATTTTGGAATATATAATAAATATTGGAGAAAAGAACTACTAGAGGGGGCCACCCAAGTGACCACAAGGCACCAGGGCGCGCCAGCCCCCCCCCCCCCCCCCCGGCGCGCCCTGGTGGTTAGTGGGCCACCTGGCCACCTCCGGTGCCCATCTTTTGGTACATAAGGTCTTTTGACCTAGAAAAAAATAAGGAGAGGACTTTTGGGACGGAGCGCTGCTGTCTCGAGGCGGAACTTGGGCAGGAGCACTTTTCCCTCCGGCAATTCGTCGGGGAAACTTCCCTCCCGGAGGGGGAAATCGAAGCCATCGTCATCACCAACAACCCTCTCATCTTTGGGAGGCCAATCTTCGTCAACATCTTCAACAACACAATCTCATCTCATCCCCTAGTTCATCTTTTGTGTTCAATCCTTATAGCGGAACCTCAGTTTGGTATCTGTGGGTGACTAGTAGTGTTGATTACATCTTGTAGTTAATGCTATATGGTTTATTTGGTGGAAGATTATTTGTTCAGATTCATTATGCTATTTAATACCCCTTTGATCCTGACCATGAATATTATTTGTGAGTAGTTGCCTTTGTTCTTGAGGCCACGGGAGAAGTCATGTTGCAAGTAATCATGTGAATTTGATATTCGTTCGATATTTTGATAATATGTATATTGTGATTCCCTTAGTGGTGTTATGTGAACGTCGACTACATGACACTTTACCATCTTTGGGCCTAAGGGAATGCATTGTGGAGTAGTTATTAGATGATGGGTTGCTAGAGTGGCAGAAGTTTAAACCCTAGTTTATGTGCTATTCCGTAAGGGGCTGACTTGGATCCATATGTTTAATGCTATGGTTAGATTTTATCTTAATACTTCTTTCGTAGTTGTGGATGCTTGCGAGGGGGTTAATCAGAAGTGGGAGGCTTGTTCAAGTAAGAACAACACCCAAGCACCGGTCCACCCACATATCAAACTATCAAAGTCGCGAACGCGAATCAAACCAACATGATGAAAGTGACTAGATGAAATTCCTGTGTGCCCTCAAGAACGCTTTTCTTATTATCTGAGACCTTATCGACCTGTCCTTTGCCATCAAAAGGATTGGGGTACCTTGCTGCACTTATTATTACTATTTTTACTTGTTACTCGTTACAAATTATCTTGCTATCAAACTACTTGTCATCGACAATTTCATTGCTTGCAGAAATTACCTTGTTGAAAACTACTTGCCATTTTATTCTGCTCCTTGTTGAGTTCGACACTCTTACTTATCGAAAGGACTACGATTGATCCCCTATACTTGTGGGTCTTCAAATCACCAATGTCAAGTTTAGGACTTCAACCCTAATGGGCTAATACTCTTTTTAAATATTCCTTTTTAAAGCATCTAATTATTTAATCAGTATATGCCAGATATATATGTGGCTATGCAATTTATTTTTTAGCTACGTGATGCTAACCAATCTTGTAAGAGCATCTACAATCGGACTTGGCAAATCCGACCCCTCAAATGGCTGCGGACACACCTGGGCCCGTCCGCAGGCACTGACCGGTCAAACCTCAAATTACGCTTCTCACAACCGGACACCTCAATGAGCATACCTCAAACACATACAAACTCATGCAACTACATAAAAATGCATTACACACGTTGTCTGGCTACTACATCACTAACATGACACCGGGCTACCAAAATTTGGTATGTTTGGCTATGATGAAGAAGATCATCCACTGCTACTCTTGCCCTCCTGGCTCCCTTGCCGTCCTTCTCACGAAAGTACTGGTTGAAGACGCAGTAGGGATTGAGCTGGATCTACATGTCACCGGAGCTGTCCGACCCGTGGATGTCCTCCTTCTCCTCCTTGGGTAGCAGTCCGACCATGGCACGGACTACCCAATTTTGCTCTCGAGGGAGGGCACGGGTGTTCCTCCACTATTGCTTCTTTACAATGCGGGTGCAGATGGCTTCCTCCTCTGCGGATGGCCGCGCCGCCGCATCAACCGCCTCCGCCGCCGCCATGTCGGCAACGAGGCGGGCCCTTATCCTCTCCTTCCCACGACGGGCACACATGTCCCGGTGGACTCATACTCCGCCTGAGCGGTGATTGGAAAGGGGATTTTGAAGGCTCTAGAGATCGCGATGAACCGGCCCCGGAGGATCCGGGCGCCCGATGTGCCAACGCTATGGAGATGCGTTAGACAGATCTTACCGTCGATCGGGAGATATCCTCCTGGGAGCGGAGGAGTGCAATCCGGATGGCCATTGCCTCCTCCAACGCACACGGGATGACACCCCAGTCTATAGATCCAGACTTGTCAGAGTCAGATCCGTTGCCTGCCATGCCAGAGAAGGCCGAAGATCGCCAAACGGGAGCTTTTGGGTGGCAGAGGGGAGTGGAGAGTGAAGTGGTAGGGTTTGGTCGCAGGTGAGCGGCCCAAGAAACTGTTGTCTAAGAAATTTTATCCAGTCGGTTTTGTGTTTAGTGACTTGCAGTAGAGGCCTCGGCAAGTGAGGGCGGCAGCACTGTAGGACTTCAGTCTTGGTGGTACTCCTCGACTACCGAGTCTTGATTCTGTGGGTGAAAACTCAAGGTCTGGCCTTCATTGGTTGTACTTGGCAATGATCTTGTTGAAGACATTGTTTTCAGAATTCGGACATTCTCTAGGGTGAAAACCTAATATCATTGATTAGGCAAAGGATGGTGTTTGTGCTCTGTTCCCTTCTTGGAGGCGTCGCCTTGGGAGGACCTCTTTTGCTTTTGTGAGTGACTGATCACTGTTCCAGGGCTTTTTTCTTTTTCCTTTTTTCTCTTTTTGGCTGTGTGCATCCTCAATGTCTAATTGGACATTTTGTTGTTAAAGATGCTTGTTGTAATTGGTATCTTCTCGATATTAATATATTCCCTTTGTCAAAAAGAAACAGCAAAATGGAGCCCTCTCAGTGACTGATACGTCCATTTTGCATCATGCTTTTATATCAATATTTATTGCATTATGGGCTGTTATTACACCTTATGTCACAATACTTATGCATACTCTCTCTTATTTTTCAAGGTTTACACGAACAGGGAGAATGCCGGCAGCTGGAATTCTGGGCTGGAAAGGGAGCAAATATTAGAGACCTATTCTAGACAACTCCAAAAGTCCTGAAACTTCACAGGAGCACTTTTTGGAATTAATAAAAAAATACTGGCGAAAGAATCAACCAGAGGGCCCACACCCTGGCCATGAGGGTGGGGTGTGCCCTACCCCCTGGGCGCGCCCCCTGTCTCGTGGGCCCCCCTGGCAGGCCTCTGGTGCCCATCTTTGGCTATATGAAGTCTTTCGTCCTGGAAAAAATAAGAAGGAAGCTTTCAGGACGAAGCGCCGCCGTCTCGAGGCGGAACCTTGGCGGAACCAATCTAGGGCTCCGGCGGAGTGATACGTCTCCAACGTATCTATAATTTATGAAGTATTCATGCTATTATATTATCCATCTTGGATGTTTAATGGGATTTACTATGCACTTTTATATTACTTTTGGGACTAACCTATTCACCCAGAGCCCAGTGCCAGTTTCTGTTTTTTCCCTTGTTTTAGTGTTTCGCGGAAAAGGAATATCAGACGGAGTCCAAACGGAATGAAACCTTCGGTAAAACTATTTTTGGAAAGAAAGCAATATAGGAGACTTGGAGTGCACGTCAGGAGATCAACGAGGAGAGCTCGAGGTAGGGGGGCGCGCCCTCCACCCTCGTGGGCCCCTCATGGTCCCCCCCTTACCGACTTCTTTCGCCTATATATCTCCATATACCCTAAAACCTTCGGCGAACAGAATAGATCGGGAGTTCCGCTGCCGCAAGCCTCTATAGCCACCAAAAACCAATTGGGACCCTGTTCCGGCACCCTGCCAGAGGGGGGAACCCTCACCGGTGGCCATCTTCATCATCCCGGCGCTCTCCATGACGAGGAGGGAGTAGTTCACCCTCGGGGCTGAGGGTATGTACCAGTAGCTATGTGTTTGATCCCTCTCTCTCTCTCGTGTTCTTGATTCGGCACAATCTTGATGTATCGCGAGCTTTGCTATTATAGTTGGATCTTATGATGTTTCTCCCCCTCTACTCTCTTGTAATGGATTGAGTTTTCCCTTTGAAGTTATCTTATCAGATTGAGTCTTTAAGGATTTGAGAGCACTTGATGTATGTCTTGCGTGGGATACCCGTGGTGACAATGGGGTATTCTATTGATCCACTTGATGTATGTTTTGGTGATCAACTTGTGGGTTCCGCCCATGAACCTATGCATAGGGGTTGCCACTCGTTTTCGTCTTGACTCTCCGGTAGAAACTTTGGGGCACTCTTTGAAGTTCTTTGTGTTGGTTGAATAGATGAATCTGAGATTGTGTGATGCATATCGTATAATCATACCCACGGATACTTGAGGTGACATTGGAGTATCTAGGTGACATTAGGGTTTTGGTTGATTTGTGTCTTAAGGTGTTATTCTAGTCCGAACTCTTGAATAGATTGATCCGAACGAATAACTTTGAGGTGGTTTCATACCCTACCATAATCTCTTCATTTGTTCTCCTCTATTAGTGACTTTGGAGTGACTCTTTGTTGCATGTTGAGGGATATTTATGTGATCCAATTATGTTATTATTGTTGAGAGAACTTGCACTAGTGAAAGTATGAACCCTAGGCCTTGTTTCGTAGCATTGCAATACCGTTTGTGCTCACTTTTATCATTAGTTACCTTGCTGTTTTTATATTTTCAGATTACAAAACCTATATCTACCATCCATATTGCACTTGTATCACCATCTCTTCGCCGAACTAGTGCACCTATACAATTTACCATTGTATTGGGTGTGTTGGGGACACAAGAGACTCTTTGTTATTTGGTTGCAGGGTTGCTTGAGAGAGACCATCTTCATCCTACGCCTCCCAAGGATTGATAAACCTTAGGTCATCCACTTGAGGGAAATTTGCTACTGTCCTACAAACCTCTGCACTTTGAGGCCCAACAACGTCTACAAGAAGAAGGTTGTGTTGTAGACATCAAGCTCTTTTCTGGCGCCGTTGCCGGGGAGGCTAGGTAAGCGGCACTCACACCCCGTCAACTAAGCTCTTTTCTGGCATCGTTGCTGGGGAGGTGAGTGCTTGAAGGTATATCTTTAGATCTTGCAATCGAATCTTTTAGTTTCTTGTTTTATCACTAGTTTAGTCTATAAAAGAAAACTACAAAAAAATGGAATTGAGTTTGTCTCATACGCTTCATCTTTTTAATATCTTTCGTGAGAATGATGGGAAGGAAAAATGTGCTCAAGTACTAGAAGAAGAAGTTTATAAAATGTTTGGCACTAAATCTTTGAATGATGAGCATGATTGCACTGTTGTTAGTATGAACTCCTTGAATATCCATGGTACTAATGATGATTGCACTAGTTATGATGAAAATGTCTCCTATAAACATGTCAATTTTTGTGGAGTGCATTGGGTTTGCAAGTACACACCAAATAGGGAAGATAGATATTGCAAGAGGCATAAGCATTTAGAAACTAAATTGTTACAAGAAAGGCTAAATGTTAGTGCTGAAAATTTAAAATTTCTTAGCCATACTTGTGAACTTTGCAATGAACATGGTCATTTAAATATCAAATGCAAATTGTTTCATGATCGAATCATGTCCAAAAATTGTGATGACTTGATTTCCCTTGCACATTATAGTGAACTTAGTTTGCTTTTGGGTTATGAAGAAATGAAACGTCAAACTAAGATTATTCCAGAATATAACCTCGAGAAATTCCTCGATATTGATCTAGAAGAAATTTATATGTATTGTGCAGTGAATTGCATTGAAAATCCTTATATTGCCAATTACATAAAGAAAAGAAAGCAAATAGAATATGAAGAGAACACTAATGAAAGGGAAGAGACTTCCCAATATCCTCCTATTATTTCTTATGATGAATCAGGTAACGAGGAGGAGCTTTCTATTCAACCAATCTCATCAATAAGGAGCTAAAAAAAGAGGGATAAACCCGCACATGATGTGAAGAAGAAAAAGAAAAAACGGAGAAGCAAAGGTAAAAAGGTATCCCTCCCAAATGATGTTGCTCCTACTAGTCATTGTGATGATGATAATTGCTATACTATTGGTGCTATCCATACTATTAATAATGAGAGTGATTATGATATGAAAAGGCCCAAGCTTGGGGATGCTATGTTTGATGAGGATGACACATTTGAGAATATATTTGCTGAAATTAATGTTTGTCCCAAGCTTGGGGATGCTACGTTTAATGAAGATGATATTTTTAGCCTCCCAAGTTTTGATATGCAAAGTTGTTATGATGATAGCATGCCTTCTACCTATGATGATTATATTGATGAAAGTGGGTTTGGAAGAGTGTCAACTTTAGGAAGTAATGATCCCACTATTTTGGAGGATGTTGAATCTTATAATATTTATGGAAGTGGATTTGGAGAGGTCATGACTTTATTTAGTGATAAATCCACTATTTCGGAAGAGGTTTCAATTGATTATGATGAGAACAAAGTTGGTACTTATGATGATTATTGTGATGAAACTTATGCTATGAAAAGTAGTGATGATTATATTTATAAAACTTGTCATGATTATGATTAACCTTTTTCTGAATATTACTCTTTTAATGTGGAAACAATTTATAGTATTCAAGTCTCTTATGATACTCCCACTATTCCGAATGATAAGAATTTTGCTTATGTGGAGAGTAGTAAAATTTCTATGCAAGTAGATCATGAAAAGAATGCTTTAGGTGCTGGATATATTGTTTAATTAATTCATGATGCTACTGAAAATTATTATGAGGGAGGAATGTATGCTTGTAGGAATTCCAATAATATCAAGTTTTCTCTCTATGTGCTTAAAATCTTGAAGTTATGCTTGTTTTACCTTCCTATGCAAGTTGATTCTTGTTCCCATAAGTTGTTTGCTCACAAAATCCCTATGCATAGGAAGTGGGTTAGACTTAAATGTGCTAGTCATATTCTTCATGATGCTCTCTTTATGTTTCAACTCTTATCTTTTATGCGACCATCATTGAAATCATCATGTCTAGCTAGGGGCGTTAAACGTTAGCGCTTGTTAGGAGGCAACCCAATTTTATTTTAGTTTATTCCTTTTTGGTTCTGTTTAGTAATAAATAATCCATCTATGTTTTGTTTAGATGTGGTTTTGTGTTTTAATTAGTGTTTGTGCCAAGTAGAACCTTTGGGAAGACTTGGGTGAAGTCTTTATGATCATGCTGTAAAAAACAGAAACTTTAGCGCTCACGAGATTAGCTAAATTTTTTTACTGGAGAGTGCTATTTAGTTGATTCTTTTTTAAGATGATTACTAGACAAATTCCTCAGGTCCACCAATGTATTTTAGAATTTTTGGAGTTCCAGAAGTTTGCGTTAGTTACAGATTACTACAGACTGTTCTGTTTTTGACAGATTCTGTTTTTCGTGTGTTGTTTGCTTATTTTGATGACTCTATGGCTAGTAAAATAGTTTATAAACCATAGAGAAGTTGGAATACAGTAGGTTTAACACAAATATAAATAAATAATGAGTTCATTACAGTACCATGAAGTGGTGTTTTATTTTCTTTCGCTAACGGAGCTCACGAGATTTTCTGTTAAGTTTTGTGTTGTGAAGTTTTCAAGTTTTGGGTAAAGATTCGATGGACTATGGAATAAGGAGTGGCAAGAGACTAAGCTTGGGGATGCCCAAGGCACACCAAGGTAATATTCAAGGATAACCAAGAGCCTAAGCTTGGGGATGCCCCGGAAGGCATCCCCTCTTTCGTCTTCGTTCATCGGTAACTTTACTTGGAGCTATATTTTTATTCACCACATGATATGTGTTTTGCTTGGAGCGTCATTTTATTTTCTTTTGTTTTGCTTGCTGTTTGAATAAAATACCAAGATCTGAAATTCTTAAATGGGAGAGAGTCTTCACATAGCTACATAATTATTTAACTACTCATTGATCTTCACTTATATTTTTGGAGTAGTTTGTCATTTACTCATGTGCTTCACTTATATCCTATGAGTAAATGGTTGAATGATTTGAATGTCATAAATCTGAAATTATATATGTTTCATATGCTTATCCCATGGGGAGTAATGACTTTACATATAAGAAGTAGAGGTGGTAAATTTATTGAAGGTTAGCAAACATTGTATTAGTCACTTGAACAATTCATGAAAGAATATTGAAGGAAGAGAGATTTCACATATAAATATACTATCTTGGACATATTTTGTAATTGTGAGCACTCATTAAAATATGACATGCTAAAAGGTTGACGTTGGACAAGGAAGACAACGTAATGGGTTATGTTTTCTTATATCTGAAATAAAGTATATTGTCATGGATCGCCTAACACGTTGAGCTTGCCTTTCCCCCTCATGCTAGCCAAATTCCTTGCACCAAGTAGAGATACTACTTGTGCTTCCAAACATCCCTTAAACCAGTATTGCCATGAGAGTCCACCATACCTACCTATGGATTGAGTAAGATCCTTCAAGTAAGTTGTCATCGGTGCATGCAATAAAAATTGCTCTCTAAATATGTATGATCTTTTAGTGTGGAGAAAATAAGCTTTATACGATCTTGTGATATGGAAGCAATAAAAGCGACGGACTGCATAATAAAGGTCCCTATCACAAGTGGCAATATAAAGTGATGTTCCCTCGCATTAAAATTTTGTGCATCCAACTATAAAAGCACATGGGAACCTCTGCTTCCCTTTGCGAAGGGCCTATCTTTTTCTTTTATGCAAGAGTCATGGTGATCTCCACCTTTCCTTTTTTCATTTTATCCTTTGGCAAGCACCTTGTGTTGGAAAGATTCTGATATATATATATATATCCAATTGGATGTAAGACATCATGAACTATTATTGTTGACATTACCCTTGAGGTAAAAGGTTGGGAGGCGAATCTATAAGCCCCTATCTTTCTCTGTGTCTGATTAAAACTTTGAACCCATAAATATCACGTGAGTGTTAGCAATTGTGAAAGACTAAATGATAATTGAGTATGTGGAGTTTGCTAAATCAAAGCTCTGACATAGACTCTTCCTGAAAATAAGATGAATTGTAATTGTTTGATGACTAATAACACGGTATGTTAGTTTTCAAGAAAGTTTATAATCTATACTTTAACATGTGAATAGCATGTTACTTGATCATGAGAAGTTTTATGAGATGAGCTACTGTTATGATATATATAATGATGCTATAAAAGGTGATTGAAATTATCATTGATCAAACTTATGCACCTGCTAGCATTCACACTTCATAAATTCTTTCTTTTATCATTTACCTACTCGAGGACGAGCAGGAATTAAGCTTGGGGATGCTGATACGTCTCCAACGTATCTATAATTTATGAAGTATTCATGCTATTATATTATCCATCTTGGATGTTTAATGGGCTTTACTATGCACTTTTATATTACTTTTGGGACTAACCTATTCACCCAGAGCCCAGTGCTAGTTTCTGTTTTTTCCCTTGTTTCAGTGTTTCGCGCAAAAGGAATATCAAACAGAGTCCAAACGGAATGAAACCTTCGAAAAAGTTATTTTTGGAAAGAAAGCAATACAGGAGACTTGGAGTGCACGTCAGGAGATCAACGAGGAGGGCACGAGGCAGGGGGGCGCGCCCTCCATCCTCGTGGGCCCCTCGTGGCCCCCCCTTACGGACTTCTTTCGCCTATATATCTCCATATACCCTAAAACTTTCGGAGAACAGAACAGATCGGGAGTTCCGCCGCCGCAAGCCTCTGTAGCCACCAAAAACCAATCGGGACCCTGTTCCGGCACCCTGCCGGAGGGGGGAACCCTCACCGGTGGCCATCTTCATCATCCCGGCGCTCTCCATGACGAGGAGGGAGTAGTTCACCCTTGGGGCTGAGGGTATGTACCAGTAGCTATGTGTTTGATCTCTCTCTCTCTCTCGTGTTCTTGATTCGGCACGATCTTGATGTATCGCGAGCTTTGCTATTATAGTTAGATCTTATGAGGTTCCCCCCCTCTACTCTCTTGTAATGGATTGAGTTTTCCCTTTGAAGTTATCTTATCGGATTGAGTCTTTAAGGATTTGAGAGCACTTGATGTATGTCTTGCATGGGATACCCGTTGTGACAATGGGGTATTCTATTGATCCACTTGATGAATGTTTTGGTGATCAACTTGCGGGTTCCGCCCATGAACCTATGCATAGGGGTTGGCACACGTTTTCGTCTTGACTCTCCGGTAGAAACTTTGGGGCACTCTTTGAAGTTCTTTGTGTTGGTTTAATAGATGAATCTGAGATTGTGTGATGCATATCGTATAATCATACCCACGGATACTTGAGGTGACATTGGAGTATCTAGGTGACATCAGGGTTTTGGTTGATTTGTGTCTTAAGGTGTTATTCTGTTGGGGATCGTAGCAGAAATTAAAAAATTTCTACGCATCACCAAGATCAATCTATGGAGTAACTAGCAACGAGAGAGAGGAGAGTGCATCTTCATACCGTTGAAGATCGCGAGCGGAAGCGTTCAAGAGAACGGGATTGATGGAGTCGTACTCGTCGTGATCCAAATCACCGATGATCCTAGCGCCGAACGGACGGCACCTCCGCGTCCAACACACGTACGGAGCAGAGGCGTATCCTCCTTCTTGATCCAGCAAGGGGGAAGGAGAAGTTGATGGAGATCCAGCAGCACGACGACGTGGTGGTGGAAGCAGCGGGATTCCAGCAGGGCTTCGCCAAGCGCTAGTGGAGGAGGAAGAGGTGTCACGGAAGGGAGAGGGAGGTGCCAGGGCTTAGGGTGCGGCTGCCCTCCCTCCCCTCCACTATATATAGGGGCTAGGGGGGCGCATGCCCCCCTTGGAGATCCCATCTAGAGGGGGGCGGCGGCCCCTCGGGGGGCAACGGCCCCCTTAGGGTTTCCAACCAGGGGGGCGCATGCCCCCTCGGGGGGCAACGGCCCCCTTAGGGTTTCCAACCCTAGGCGCCTTGGGCCCTTGGGTGGGGCGCACCAGCCCACCAGGGGTTGGTTCCCACGTCACTTCAGCCCATGGGGCCCTCCGGGATAGGTGGCCCCACCAGGTGAACCCCCGGGACCCTTCCGGTGGTCCCGATACAATATCGGTGACCCCCGAAACTCTCCCGGTGGCCGAAACTGGACTTCCTATATATAGATCTTTACCTCCGGACCATTCCGGAACTCCTCGTGACATCCGGGATCTCATCCGGGACTCCGACAACTTTCGGTTAACCGCATACTAATATCTCTACAACTCTAGCGTCACCGAACGTTAAGTGTGTAGACCCTACGGGTTCGGGAGACACGTAGACATGACCGAGACAACTCTCCGGTCAATAACCAACAGCGGGATCTGGATACCCATGTTGGCTCCCACATGCTCCACGATAATCTCATCGGATGAACCATGATGTTGAGGATTCAATCAATCCCGTATACAATTCCCTTTGTCTATCGGTATGATACTTGCCCGAGATTCGATCGTCGGTAACCGATACCTTGTTCAATCTCATTACAGCAAGTCTCTTTACTCGTTCCCGTAACACATCATCCTGTGAACAACTCCTTGATCACATTGAGCTCATTATGATGATGTCCTACCGAGTGGGCCCAGAGATACCTCTCCGTCATACGGAGTGACAAATCCCAGTGTCGATCCATGCCAACCCAACAGACACTTTCGGAGATACCTGTAGTGCACCTTTATAGCCACCCAGTTACGTTGTGACGTTTGGTACACCCAAAGCATTCCTACGGTATCCGGGAGTTGCACGATCTCATGGTCTAAGGAAATGATACTTGACATTAGAAAAGCTTTAGCAAACGAACTACACGATCTAGTGCTATGCTTAGGATTGGGTCTTGTCCATCACATCATTCTCCTAATGATGTGATCCCGTTATCAATGACATCCAATGTCCATGGTCAGGAAACCATAACCATCTATTGATCAACGAGCTAGTCAACTAGAGGCTCACTAGGGACATGTTATGGTCTATGTGTTCACACATGTATTACGATTTCTGGATAACACAATTATAGCATGAACAATAGACAATTATCATGAACAAGGAAATATAATAATAACCATTTTATTATTGCCTCTAGGGCATATTTCCAACAGTCTCCCACTTGCACTAGAGTCAATAATCTAGTTACATTGTGATGAATCGTACACCCATAGAGTTCTGGTGTTGATCATGTTTCGCCCGTGGAAGAGGTTTAGTCAACGGATCTACGACATTCAAATCCGTATGCACTTTACAAATATCTATGTCTCCATTTTGAACATTTTCACGAATGGAGTTGAAGCGACGCTTGATGTGCCTGGTCTTCTTGTGAAACCTGGGCTCCTTGGCAAGGGCAATAGCTCCAGTGTTGTCACAGAAGAGAGTCATCGGCCCCGATGCATTGGGAATAACTCCTAGGTCGGCAATGAACTCCTTCATCCAGATTGCTTCATGTGCTGCCTCCGAGGCTGCCATGTACTCCGCTTCACATGTAGATCCCGCCACGACGCTTTGCTTGCAACTGCACTAGCTGACTGCCCCACCATTCAAAATATACACGTATCCGGTTTGTGACTTAGAGTCATCCAGATCTGTGTCGAAGCTAGCATCGACATAACCCTTTACGACGAGCTCTTCGTCACCTCCATAAACGAGAAACATATCCTTAGTCCTTTTCAGGTACTTCAGGATGTTCTTGACCGCTGTCCAGTGTTCCATGCCGGGATTACTTTGGTACCTTCCTACCAAACTTACAGCAAGGTTTACATCAGGTCTGGTACACAGCATGGCATACATAATAGACCCTATGGCCGAGGCATAGGGGACGACACTCATCTTTTCTCTATCTTCTGCCGTGGTCGGGCATTAAGCCGTGCTCAATTTCACACCTTGCAATACAGGCAAGAACCCCTTCTTGGACTGATCCATATTGAACTTCTTCAATATCTTGTCAAGGTATGTGCTTTGTGAAAGACCTATGAGGCGTCTCGATCTATCTCTATAGATCTTGATGCCTAATATGTAAGCAGCTTCTCCAAGGTCCTTCATTGAAAAACACTTATTCAAGTAGGCCTTTATGCTTTCCAAGAATTCTATATCATTTCCCATCAATAGTATGTCATCCACATATAATATGAGAAATGCTACAGAGCTCTCACTCACTTTCTTGTGAACACAGGCTTCTCCATAAGTCTGTGTAAATCCAAACGCTTTGATCATCTCATAAAAGCGAATGTTCCAACTCCGAGATGCCTGCACCAGCCCATAGATTGAGCGCTGGAGCTTGCATACCTTGTCAGCATTCTTAGGATCGACAAAACCTTCCGGCTGCATCATATACAATTCTTCCTTAAGGAAGCCGTTAAGGAATGCCGTTTTGACGTCCATTTCCCATATTTCATAATCGTAGAATGCGGCAATTGCTAACATGATTCGGACGGACTTCAGCTTCGCTACGGGTGAGAAGGTCTCATCGTAGTCAACTCCTTGAACTTGTCGATAACCCTTAGCGACGAGTCGAGCTTCATAGATGGTAACATTTCCATCCGCGTCCGTCTTCTTCTTAAAGATCCATTTATTTTCTATCGCTCGCCGATCATCGGGCAAGTCTGTCAAAGTCCATACTTTGTTTTCATACATGGATCCTATCTCGGATTGCATGGCTTCAAGCCATTTGTTGGAATCTGGGCCCGCCATTGCTTCTTTATAGTTCGAAGGTTCACCGTTGTCCAACAACATGATTTCTAGGACAGGGTTGCCGTACCACTCTGGTGCGGAACGTGTCCTTGTGGACCTACGAAGTTCAGTGGTAACTTGATCATGATCGTCATCATTAACTTCCTCTCTAGTTGGTGCAGGCACCACAGAAACATTTTCTTGTGCTGCGCTACTTTCTGGTTCGAGAGGGGTCATCTCATCAAGTTCCACTTTCCTCCCACTTACTTCTTCCGAGAGAAACTCTTTCTCCAGAAAGGACCCGTTCTTGGCAACGAAGATCTTGCCTTCGGATCTAAGGTAGAAGGTATACCCAATGCTTTCCTTAGGGTATCCTATGAAGACGCATTTTTCCGACTTGGGTTCGAGCTTTTCAGGTTGAAGTTTCTTGACATAAGCATCGCATCCCCAAACTTTAAGAAACGACAGCTTAGGTTTCTTTCCAAACCATAATTCATACGGTGTCGTCTCAACGGATTTCGACGGAGCCCTATTTAAAGTGAATGCGGCAGTCTCTAAAGCATAACCCCAAAATGATAGCGGTAGATCGGTAAGAGACATCATAGATCGCACCATATCCAATAGAGTGCGATTACGACGTTCGGACACACCATTACACTGAGGAGTTCCGGGCGGCGTGAGTTGTGAAACAATTCCACATTTCCTTAAGTGTGTGCCAAATCCGTGACTCAAATATTCCCCTCCACGATCTGATCATAAAAACTTTATATTCCTGTCACGTTTATTCTCAACCTCACTCTAAAATTCCTTGAACTTTTCAAAGGTCTCAGACTTGTGTTTCATTAAGTAGACATACCCATATCTACTCAAGTCATCAGTGAGGGTGAGAACATAACGATAGCCACCGCGAGCCTCAACGCTCATTGGACCGCACACATAAGTATGTATGATTTCCAATAAGTTGGTTGCTCGCTCCATTATTCCGGAGAACGGAGTCTTGGTCATTTTTCCCATGAGGCATGGTTCGCACGTGTCAAATGATTCATAATCAAGAGACTCCAAAAGTCCATCTGCATGGAGTTTCTTCATGCGTTTGACACCAATGTGGCCAAGGCGGCAGTGCCACAAGTATGTGGGACTATCATTATCAACCTTACATTTCTTGGCATTCACACTATGAATATGTGTAACATCACGTTCGAGATTCATTAAGAATAAACCATTGACCAGCGGGGCATGACCATAAAACATATCTTTCATATAAATAGAACAACCATTATTCTCGGATTTAAATGAGTAGCCATCTCGCATAAAACGAGATCCAAATACAATGTTCATGCTCAAAGCTGGCACTAAATAACAATTATTAAGGTTTAAAACTAATCCCGTAGGTAAATGTAGAGGTAGCGTGCCGACGGTGATCACATCGACCTTGGAACCATTCCCGACGCGCATCGTCACCTCGTCCTTCGCCAGTCTCTGCTTATTCCACAGCTCCTGCTTTGAGTTACAAATATGAGCAACCGCACCGGTATCAAATACCCAGGAGCTACTACGAGCGCTGGTTAGGTACACATCAATAACATGTATATCACATATACCTTTGGTATTGCCGGCCTTCTTATCCGCTAAGTACTTGGGGCACTTCCGCTTCCAGTGACCATTTCCCTTGCAATAAAAGCACTCAGTCTCAGGCTTGGATCCATTCTTTGTCTTCTTCCCGACAGCTTGCTTACCGGGCGCGGCAACTCCCTTGCCGTCTTTCTGAAGTTCTTCTTACCCTTGCCTTTCTTGAACTTAGTGGTTTTATTCACCATCAACACTTGATATCCTTTTTGATCTCCACCTCCGTTGATTTCAGCATTGAATATACCTCAGGAATGGTCTTTTCCATCCCCTGCATATTGAAGTTCATCACAAAGCTCTTGTAGCTAGGTGGGAGCGACTGAAGGATTCTGTCAACGACCGCGTCATCCGGGAGATTAACTCCCAGCTGAGACAAGCGGTTGTGCAACCCAGACATTTTGAGTATGTGTTCGCTGACGGAACTATTCTCCTCCATCTTACAACTATAGAACTTGTCGGAGACTTCATATCTCTCTACCCGGGCATGAGCTTGGAAAACCATTTTCAGCTCTTGGAACATCTCATATGCTCCGTGCTGCTCGAAACGCTTTTGGAGCCCCGGTTCTAAGTTGTAAAGCATGCCGCACTGAACCAGGGAGTAATCATCAACACGTGTTTGCCAAGCGTTCATAACGTCTTGGTTTGCTGGGACGGGTGCTTCACCTAGCGGTGCTTCAAGGACATATGCTTTCTTGGCAGCTATGAGGATGATCCTCAAGTTCCGGACCCAGTCCGTATAGTTGCTACCATCGTCTTTCAGCTTGGTTTTCTCTAGGAACGTGTTGAAGTTGAGGTTGACATTAGCGTGGGCCATTTGATCTACAAGACATATTGTAAATATTTTAGACTAAGTTCATGATAATTAAGGTCATCTAATCAAATTATTAATGAACTCCCACTCAGACAGACATCCCTCTAGTCATCTAAGTGATACATTATCTGAGTCAACTAGGCCGTGTCCGATAATCACGTGACATGAACTAGTCATCATCGGTGAACATCTTCATGTTGATCGTATCTTCTATACGACTCATGTTCGACCTTTCGGTCTTCCGTGTTTCGAGGCCATGTGTGTACATGCTAGGCTCGTCAAGTCGACCTAAGTGTATTGCGTGTGTAAATCTGGCTTACACCCGTTGTATGCGAACGTTAGGACCTATCACACCCGATCATCACGTGGTGCTTCGGAACAATGGACTTTAGCAATGGTGCACAGCTAGGGGGAACACAATTCTTGAAATTTTAGTGAGAGATCATCTTATTTAGGCTACCGTTGTTCTAAGCAAATAAGATGTAAAACATGATAAACATCACATGCAATCAAATAGTGACATGATATGGCCAATATCATTTTGCTCCTTTTGATCTCCATCTTCGGGGCGCCATGATCATCATCGTCAGCGGCATGAAACCATGATCTCCATCATCGTGTCTTCATGATGTTGTCTCCCCAACTATTACTTCTACTACTGTAGCTAATGGTAAGCAATAAAGTAAACTAATTACATGACGTTCCAGTTGACATGCAGTTCATAAATAAATTAAGACAACTCATATGGCTCCTGCCGGTTGTCATACTCATCGACATGCAAGTCGTGATTCCTATTACAAGAACATGATCAATCTCATACATCACATATATCATTCATCACATCCTTCTGGCCATATCACATCACATGACACTTGCTGCAAAAACAAGTTAGACGTCCTCTAATTGTTGTTGCAATTTTTTTTACGTGGCTGCTATAGGTTTCTAGCAAGAACGTTTCTTACCTACACTAAAACCACAACGTGATATGCCAATTTCTATTTACCCTTCATAAGGACCCTTTTCATCGAATCCGATCCGACTAAAGTGGGAGAGACAGACACCCGCTAGCCACCTTATGCAACTAGTGCATGTCAGTCGGTGGAACCTGTCTCACGTAAGCGTACGCGTAAGGTCGATCCGGGCCGCTTCATCCCACGATGCCACCGAATCAAGATAAGACTAGTAACGACAAGTAAATTGACAAAATCGACGCCCACAACAACTTGTCTTCTACTCGTGCATAGAAACTATGCATAGACCTAGCTCATGATGCCACTGTTGGGGATTGTAGCAGAAATTAAAAAATTTCTACGCATCACCAAGATCAATCTATGGAGTAACTAGCAACGAGAGAGAGGAGAGTGCATCTTCATACCGTTGAAGATCGCGAGCGGAAGCGTTCAAGAGAACGGGGTTGATGGAGTCGTACTCGTCGTGATCCAAATCACCGATGATCCTAGCGCCGAACGGACGGCACCTCCGCGTTCAACACACGTACGGAGCGGAGGCGTCTCCTCCTTCTTGATCCAGCAAGGGGGAAGGGAAGTTGATGGAGATCCAGCAGCACGACGACGTGGTGGTGGAAGCAGCGGGATTCCAGCAGGGCTTCGCCAAGCGCTACTGGAGGAGGAAGAGGTGTCACGGGAGGGAGAGGGAGGCGCCAGGGCTTAGGGTGCGGCTGCCCTCCCTCCCCTCCACTATATATAGGGGCTGGGGGGCGCATGCCCCCCTGGATATCCCATATAGAGGGGGGGCGGCGGCCCCTCGGGGGGCAACGGCCCCCTTAGGGTTTCCAACCAGGGGGGCGCATGCCCCCTCGGGGGGCAACGACCCCCTAGGGTTTCCAACCCTAGGCGCCTTGGGCCCTTGGGTGGGGCGCACCAGCCCACCAGGGGCTGGTTCCCACGCCACTTCAGCCCATGGGGCCCTCCGGGATAGGTGGCCCCACCCGGTGGACCCTATTATTGCCTCTAGGGCATATTTCCAACATATTCTAGTACGAACTCTTGAATAGATCGATCCGAACGAATAACTTTGAGGTGATTTCGTACCCTACCATAATCTCTTGATTTGTTCTCCTCTATTAGTGACTTTGGAGTGACTCTTTGTTGCATGTTGAGGGATAATTATATGATCCAATTATGTTATTATTGTTGAGAGAACTTGCACTAGTGAAAGTATGAACCCTAGGCCTTGTTTCCTAGCATTGCAATACCGTTTGTGCTCACTTTTATCATTAGTTACCTTGCTGTTTTTATATTTTCAGATTACAAAAACCTATATCTACCATCCATATTGCACTTGTATCACCATCTCTTCGCCGAACTAGTGCACCTATACAATTTACCATTGTATTGGGTGTGTTGGGGACACAAGAGACTCTTTGTTATTTGTTTGCAGGGTTGCTTGAGAGAGACCGTCTTCATCCTACGCCTCCCACGGATTGTTAAACCTTAGGTCATCCACTTGAGGGAAATTTGCTACTGTCCTACAAACCTCTACACTTGGAGGCCCAACAACGACTACAAGAAGAAGGTTGCATAGTAGACATCACGGAGCTGTTCTGCCGGGGAAACTTCCCTCCGGGAGGGGGAACTCATCACCATCGATCCTCTCATCGGGAGGGGGTCAATCTCCATCAACATCTTCACCAGCACCATCTCATCTCAAACCCTAGTTCATCTCTTGTATCCAATCTTTGTCTCAAAACCTCAGATTGGTACCTGTGGGTTGCTAGTAGTGTTGATTACTCCTTGTAGTTGATGCTACTTGGTTTATTCGGTGGAAGATCATATGTTCAGATCCTTTATGCATATTAATACCCCTCTGATTATGAACATGAATATGATTCGTGAGTAGTTACGTTTGTTCCTGAGGACATGGGAGAATTCTTGCTATAAGTAGTCTTGTGAATTTGGTATTTGTTCGATATTTTGTTGAGATGTATGTTGTCTTTCCTCTAGTGGTGTTATGTGAACGTCGACTACATGAAACTTCACCATTATTTGGGCCTAGAGGAAGGCATTGGGAAGTAATAAGTAGATGATGGGTTGCTAGAGTGACAGAAGCTTAAACCCTAGTTTATGCGTTGCTTCGTAAGGGGCTGATTTGGATCCATATGTTTCATGCTATGGTTAGGTTTACCTTAAAACTTCTTTTGTAGTTGCAGATGCTTGCAATAGGAGTTAATCATAAGTGGGATGCTTTTCCAAGGAAGGGCAGCACCCAAGCACCGGTCCACCCACATATCAAATTATCAAAGTAATGAACGCAAATCATATGAGCGTGATGAAAACTAGCTTGACGATAATTCCCATGTGTCCTCGGGAGCGTTTTCCTTTATATAAGAGTTTGTCCAGGCTTGTCCTTTGCTACAAAAAGGATTGGGCCACCTTGCTGCACTTTATTTACTCTTGTTACTTGTTACCCGTTACAAATTAGCTTATCACAAAACTATCTGTTACCGATAATTTCAGTGCTTGCAGAAAATACCTTACTGAAAACCGCTTGTCATTTCCTTCTGCTCCACGTTGGGTTCGACACTCTTACTTATCGAAAGGACTATGATAGATCACCTATAATTGTGGGTCATCAAGACTCTTTTCTGGCGCCGTTGCCAGGGAGTGAAGCGCCTTTGGTAAGTGGAATTTGGTAAGGAACAATTTATATAGTGTGCTGAAATTTACTCTCACTTGTTACTATAGAAAATAATCCTTTGAGGGGCTTGTTCGGGGTATCTTCACCCCGACCAGTAGAGAAAAGAGTTGCTCCTCAACCTGCTGAACCTAGTGAGAATGTTTACTTTGAAATTCCTTAGGGTATGATAGAGAAACTGCTAGCTAATCCTTTTACAGGAGATGGAACATTGCATCCCGATTTGCACCTAATCTATGTGGATGAAGTTTGTGGATTATTTAAGCTGGCAGGTATGCCCGAGGATGTTATTATGAATAAGGTCTTCCCTTTATCTTTGAAGGGAAAGGCATTGACATGGTTTAGGCTATGTGATTATTTGGGATCATGGAACTACAACCGATTGAAATTGGAATTTCTTCAGAGGTTTTATCCTATGCATCTTGTTCATCGTGATCGCGAGTATATATATAATTTTTGGCCTCGTGAAGGAGAAAGCATCGCTCAAGCTTGGGGGAGGCTTAAGTAAATGTTATATTCATGCCCCAATCATGAGCTCTCAAGAGAAATTATTATTCAAAATTTTTATGCTCGGCTTTCTCTCAATAATCGCTCCATGCTCGATACTTCTTGTACTGGTTCTTTTATGATGAAGACTATTGAATTTAAATGGGATTTATTGGAAAGAATTAAACACAACTCTGAAGATTGGGATCTCGACGAAGGTAGGGAGTCAGGTATAACACCTAAGTTTGATTGTGTTAAATCTTTTATGGATACCGATGTTTTCCGTGAATTTAGCACTAAATATGGACTTGACTCTGAGATAGTAGCTTCTTTCTGTGAATCATTTGCTACTCATGTCGATCTGCCTAAGGAGAAGTGGTTTAAATATAATCCTCCCATTGAAGTAAAAGTAGTTGAACCAATTGAAGTTGAAGAAAAGACTATCACTTATAATGTTGATCCTATTGTTCCTACTGCTTATATTGAGAAACCACCTTTCCCTGTTAGAATAAAGGATCATGCTAAAGCTTCAACTGTGGTTCATAAGAGTATTACTAGAACACCTACACCCCCTGAGCAAATTAAAGTTGAACCTAGTATTGCTATGGTTAAAGATCTCTTGGCCGGTAATATTGATGGGCATGTTATTTACTTGTGTGATGAAGCTGCTAGAATTGCTAGACCCGATACTAAAAATAACCATAGACCTATTGTAGGCATGCCTGCTATTTCTGTTAAAATAGGAGATCATTGTTATCATGGCTTGTGTGATATGGGTGCTAGTGCAAGTGCAATACCTCATTCCTTATACAAAGAAATTATGCATGATATTGCACCTGCTGAGATAGAAGAAATTGATGTTACAATTAAGCTTGCCAATCGAGACACTATTTCACCAGTTGGGATTGTTAGAGATGTTGAAGTCTTGTGTGGGAAAGTTATATATCCTACTGATTTTCTCGTTCTTGGTTCCCCACAAGATGACTTTTGCCCCATTATATTTGGTAGACCCTTGAATACTATTAATGCTAAGATAGATTGCAAAAAGGATGTTGTTACTATTGGTTTAGGGGATATGTCTCATGAGTTTAATTTTGCTAAATTTCGTAGACAACCCCATGATAAAGAATTGCCTAGTAAAGATGAAATTATTGGTCTTGCTTCTATTGTCGTGCCTCCTAATGATCCTTTAGAACAATATTTTCTAGACCATGAAAATGATATGTTCATGAATGAAAGAAGGGAAATAGATGAAGTATTCTTTAGACGCGGTCCTATTTTGAAACACAACTTGCCTGTTGAAATTCTAGGGGATCCTCCTCCACCCAAGGGTGATCCCGTGTTTGAGCTTAAACCATTACCTGATACTCTTAAATATGCTTATTGCTACCTCTTGAGCACTGCGTTGGTTTTCCCTTGAAGAGGAAAGGGTGATGCAGCAAAGTAGCGTAAGTATTTCCCTCAGTTTTTGAGAACCAAGGTATCAATCCAGTAGGAGGCCACACTCAAGTCCCTCGCACCTACACAAACAAATAAAAACCTTGCAACCAACGCAATAAAGGGGTTGTCAATCCCTTCACGGTCACTTACGAAAGTGAGATCTGATAGATATGATAAGATAATATTTTTGGTATTTTTATAATAAAGATGCAAAGTAAAATAAAAGGCAATAAAAATAGCTAAGTGTTGGAAGATTAATATGATGGAAAATAGACCCGGGGGCCATAGGTTTCACTAGTGGCTTCTCTCAAGAGCATAAGTATTACGGTGGGTGAACAAATTACTGTTGAGCAATTGATAGAATTGAGCATAGTTATGAGAATATCTAGGTATGATCATGTATATAGGCATCACGTCCGTGACAAGTAGACCGACTCCTGCCTGCATCTACTACTATTACTCCACACATCGACCGCTATCTAGCATGCATCTAGAGTATTAAGTTCATAAGAACAGAGTAACACTTTAAGTAAGATGACATGATGTAGAGGGATAAACTCATGCAATATGATATAAACCCCATCTTGTTATCCTCGATGGCAACAATACAATACGTGCCTTGCTGCCCCTGCTGTCACTGGGAAAGGACACCGCAAGATTGAACCCAAAGCTAAGCACTTATCCCATTGCAAGAAAGATCAATCTAGTAGGCCAAACCAAACTGATAATTCGAAGAGACTTGCAAAGATAACCAATCATACATAAAAGAATTCAGAGAAGATTCAAATATTGTTCATAGATAAACTTGATCATAAACCCACAATTCATCGGTCTCAACGAACACACCGCAAAAGAAGATTACATCGAATAGATCTCCACGAAAATCATGGAGAACTTTGTATTGAGATCCACAGAGAGAGAAGAAGCCATCTAGCTAATAACTATGGACCCAAAGGTCTGAGGTAAACTACTCACACATCATCGGAGAGGCTATGGTGTTGATGTAGAAGCCCTCCATGATCAATGCCCCCTCCGGCAGGACGCCGAAAAAGGCCCCAAGATGGGATCTCACGGGTACAGAAGGTTGCGGCGGTGGAATTAGGTTTCGTGGATGCCTCTGTTGGTTTGGGGGTACGTAGATATATATAGGAGGAAGAAGTACGTCGGTGGAGCAACGTGGGCCCCATGAGGGTGGAGGGCGCGCCTAGGGGGTAGGCGCGCCCCCTGCCTCGTGCTCTCCTGGTTGCTTTCTTGACGTAGGGTCCAAGTCCTCTGGATCACGTTCGTTCCAAAAATCACGTTCCCGAAGGTTTCATTCCGTTTGGACTCCGTTTGATATTCTTTTTCTGCGAAACTCTGAAATAGGCCAAAAAACAGCAATTTGGGCTGGGCCTCCGGTTAATAGGTTAGTCCCAAAAATAATATAAAAGTGTATAATAAAGCCCATTAAACATCCAAAACAGAATATAATATAGCATGGAACAATAAAAAATTATAGATACGTTGGAGACGTATCAAGCATTCCCAAGCTTAATTCCTGCTCGTCCTCGAGTAGGTAAATGATAAAAACAGAATTTTTGATGTAGAATGCTACTTAGCGTAATTTCAATGTAATTCTTCTTATTGTGGCACGAATGTTCAGATTCGATATGATTCAAGATAAAAGTTTGATGTTGACATAAAAACAATAATACTTCAAGCATGCTAACCAAGCAATTATGTCTTATCAAAATAACATAGCCAAAGTAAGTTATCCCTACAAAATCATATAGTCTGGTTATGCTCCATCTTCCCCACACAAAATATTCATATCATGCACATCCCCGGTTTTAGCCAAGAAATTGGTTCATACTTTTTAACGCGCTTCAGCCTTTTCAACTCTTACGCAATACATGAGCGCAAGCCATGGATATAGGACTATGGTGGAATAAGGTATAATGATAGGGGTTATGTGGGAAGACAAAAAAGGAGAAAGTCTCACATCAACGAGGCTAATCAACGGGCTATGGAGATGCCCATCAATTGATGTCAATGCAAGGAGTAGGGATTGCCATGCAATGGATGCACTAGAGCTATAAGTGTATGAAAGCTCAAACAAAAGAAACTAAGTGGGTGTGCATCCAACTTGCTTGCTCACGAAGACCTCGGGCATTTGAGGAAGCCCATCATTGGAATATACAAGCCAAGTTCTATAATGAAATTTCCCACTAGTATATGAAAGTGACAAAATGAGAGATTCTCTATCATGAAGATCACGGTGCTACTTTGAAGCACAAGTGTGGTAAAAGGATAGTAACATTGTCCCTTCTCTCTTTTTCTCTCATTTTTTTATTTGGGCCTTTTCTCTTCTTTTTCTCTCTCTCTTTTTTTCGTCCGGAGTCTCATCTTGACTTGTGGGGGAATCATAGTCTCCATCATCCTTTCTTCACTTGGGACAATGCTCTAAAAATGATGATCATCACACTTTTATTTACTTACAACTCATGAATTACAACTCAATACTTAGAAAAAAATATGACTCTATGTGGATGCCTCCGGCGGAGTACCGGGATATGCAATGAATCAAGAGCAACATGTATGAAAGAATTATGAACGGTGGCTTTGCCACAAATACAATGTCAACTACATGATCATGCAAAGCAATATGACAATGATGGAGCGTGTCATGATAAACGAAACGGTGGAAAGTTGCATGGCAATATATCTCGGAATGGCTATGGAAATGCCATAATAGGTAGGTATGGCGGCTGTTTTGAGGAAGATATAAGGAGGTTTATGTGTGATAGAGTGTATCATATCACGGGGTTTGGATGCACCGGCGAAGTTTGCACCAACTCTCAAGGTGAGAAAGGGCAATGCACGGTACCGAAGAGGCTAGAAAATTGCGGAAAGGTAAGTGTGCGTATAATCCATGGACTCACATTAGTCATAAAGAACTCATATACTTATTGAAAAAATTTATTAGCCCTCGAAGCAAAGTACTACTACGCATGCTCCTAGGGGATGGGTTGGTAGGAGTTAACCATCGCGCGATCCCGACCGCCACACAAAGGATGACAATCAACAAATACCACATGCTCCGACTTCGTTACATAACGGTTCACCATACGTGCATGATACGGGAATCACAAACTCCAACACAAGTATTTTTCAATTCCACAATTACTCAACTAGCACAACCATGATATTACCACCTTTATATCTCAAAACAATTATTAAGCATCAAATTTCTCATGATATTATAATTAAAGCAAATTGCCATGCTGTTTTAAGACTCTCAAAATAATATAAGTGAAGCATGAGAGAACAATAGTTTCTATAAAACAAATCCACCACCGTGCTCTAAAAGATATAAGTGAAGCACTAGAGCGAATAATCCATCAAATCTTTTACCCAAAACTTGAAAACTTCACAACACAAAACTAAGCACAAAATCTCGTGAGCTCCGTTAGTGAAAGAAAACAAAATACCACTTCAAGGTACTGTAATGAACTCATTCTTTATTTATATTGGTGTTAAACCTACTGTATTCCAACTTCTCTATGGTTTATAAACTATTTTACTAGCCATAGATTCATCAAAATAAGCAAACAACACACGAAAAACAGAATCTGTCAAAAAACAGAACAATCTGTAGTAATCTGTAACTAACGCAAACTTCTGGAACTACAAAAAATATAACAAAATAGGAAGACCTAGAAAATTTGTTTATTGATATTCTGCAATTGGAATCAATATTTTATCACGTTCTGGTGATTTTTAACAATTATTTTCGTGAACAGAAAGTTTCTGGAATTTTCAGCAAGATCAAATAACTAACATCCAGGAAGTTCCTATAGGTTAAACTTGGCACAAACACTAATTAAAACATAAAAACAAGTCTAACCAGAGGCTAGATCAAATATTTATTCCTAAACAGAAGCAAAAAGCAAAAAAAAACTAAAATAAAATTGGGTTGCCTCCCAACAAGCACTATCGTTTAACGCCCCTATCTAGGCATAAAAGCAATGATAGATCTAGGTATTGCCATCTTTGGTAGGCAATCCATAAGTGGCTCTCATAATAGATTCATATGGTAGTTTAATTTTCTTGCTAGGAAAGTGTTCCATGCCTTTCTTTAAGGGAAATTGGAATCTAATATTCCCTTCCTTCATATCAATAATTGCACCAATCGTTCTAAGGAAAGGTCTACTAAGAATAATAGGACATGAAGGATTGCAATCTATGTCAAGAACGATAAAATCTACGGGCAGATAGTTCCTATTTGCAACAATAAGAACATGATTAATTCTCCCATAGGTTTCTTAGTGGTGGAATCCGCAAGGTGCAAGTTTAAAGAGCAATCATCAAATTCGCGGAAACCTAACAAATCACACAAAGTTTTTGGAATCGTGGAAACACTAGCACCCAAATCACACAAAGCATAGCATTCATGATCTTTAATTTTAATTTTAATAGTAGGTTCCCACTCATCATAAAGTTTTCTAGGGATAGAAACTTCCAACTCAAGTTTTTCTTCATAAGATTGCATCAAAGCATCAATGATATGTTTGGTAAAAGCTTTATTTTGGCTATAAGCATGAGGAGAATTTAGTACGGATTGCAACAAGGAAATACAATCTATCAAAGAGAAATTATCATAATTAAATTCCTTGAAATCCAAAATAGTGGGTTCATTAATATCTAGAGTTTTGATCTCTTCAATCCTACTTTTACCAATTTTTGCATCAAGATCTAAAAACTCCGAATTTTTGGAACGCCTTCTAGGTAAAGGTGACTCATATCCAGTCCCAGCATTATCAAGATTCATATTGCAAAACAAAGATTTATTAGGGGACACATCAATAACTTTTAGATCTTCATCTTTATTTTCACAAAATAATTCCGGCTTAGCGGCCATCTTATTAACTAAGGTGGCCTGCTTATCCGAAACTTCAGCTATTAACTTCTCAAGATGAGCAATCTAAGATTTCAAACCATAAAATTCTTTAGACATATCATCGAGCTCTTTATTCATGTAACCCATAAAGCTTTTTTGTTCCTTAAGCTCGTTCCTAAAGAAATTATTATGCTCAAATTGTAAAACCATAAAACTGCTGACATTGCTTTCGATCTCTTCTAACGTTTTAGGGTGAAGATCACCAAATCTAGGTAGAGCCATCATGACAAGCAAGCAAGTGAAAAAGAGACGAATGGAAAAGAGAGGGCGAATAAAACGTCAAGGGTGAAGTGGGGGAGAGGAAAACGAGAGGCAAATGGAAAATAATGTAATGCGGGAGATAAGAGTTTGTGATGGGTACTTGGTATGTTGACTTTTGCGTAGACTCCCCGGCAACGGCGCCAAAAATCCTTCTTGCTACCTCTTGAGCATTGCGTTGGTTTTCCCTTGAAGAGGAAAGGGTGATGCAACAAAGTAGCGTAAGTATTTCCCTCAGTTTTTGAGAACCAAGGTATCAATCCAGTAGGAGGCCACGCTCAAGTCCCTCGCACCTACACAAACAAATAAAAACCTCGCAACCAATGCAATAAAGGGTTGTCAATCCCTTCACGGTCACTTACGAAAGTGAGATCTGATAGATATGATAAGATAATATTTTTGGTATTTTTATAATAAAGATGCAAAGTAAAATAAAAGGCAATAAAAATAGCTAAGTGTTGGAAGATTAATATGATGGAAAATAGACCCGGGGGCCATAGGTTTCACTAGTGGCTTCTCTCAAGAGCATAAGTATTACGGTGGGTGAACAAATTACTGTTGAGCAATTGATAGAATTGAGCATAGTTATGAGAATATCTAGGTATGATCATGTATATAGGCATCACGTCCGTGACAAGTAGACCGACTCCTGCCTGCATCTACTACTATTACTCCACACATCGACCGCTATCTAGCATGCATCTAGAGTATTAAGTTCATAAGAACAGAGTAACACTTTAAGTAAGATGACATGATGTAGAGGGATAAACTCATGCAATATGATATAAACCCCATCTTGTTATCCTCGATGGCAACAATACAATACGTGCCTTGCTGCCCCTGCTGTCACTGGGAAAGGACACCGCAAGATTGAACCCAAAGCTAAGCACTTATCCCATTGCAAGAAAGATCAATCTAGTAGGCCAAACCAAACTGATAATTCGAAGAGACTTGCAAAGATAACCAATCATACATAAAAGAATTCAGAGAAGATTCAAATATTGTTCATAGATAAACTTTATCATAAACCCACAATTCATCGGTCTCAACAAACACACCGCAAAAGAAGATTACATCGAATAGATCTCCACGAGAATCGTGGAGAACTTTGTATTGAGATCCAAAGAGAGAGAAGGAGCCATCTAGCTAATAAATATGGACCCGAAGGTCTGAGGTAAACTACTCACACATCATCGGAGAGGCTATGGTGTTGATGTAGAAGCTCTCCGTGATCAATGCCCCCTCCGGCAGGACGCTGGAAAAGGCCCCAAGATGGGATCTCACGGGTACAGAAGGTTGCGGCGGTGGAATTAGGTTTTCGTGGATGCCTCTATTTGTTTGGGGGTACGTAGATATACATAGGAGGAAGAAGTACGTCGGTGGAGCAACATGGGCCCCACGAGGGTGGAGGGCGCGCCCGGGGGGTAGGCGCGCCCCCCTGCCTCGTGCTCTCCTGGTTGCTTTCTTGACGTAGGGTCCAAGTCCTCTGGATCACGTTCGTTCCAAAAATCACGTTCCCGAAGGTTTCATTCCGTTTGGACTCCGTTTGATATTCTTTTTCTGCGAAACTCTGAAATAGGCAAAAAACAGCAATTTGGGCTGGGCCTCCGGTTAATAGGTTAGTCCCAAAAATAATATAAAAGTGTATAATAAAGCCCATTAAACATCCAAAACAGAATATAATATAGCATGGAACAATCAAAAATTATAGATACGTTGGAGACGTATCACTTATCTTGATGATAAAAAGATATATCCTGTTATTATTAGTGCTAACCTTTCAGAGCAGGAAGAAAAGAAATTATTGAAAACTCTGAAGAAGCACCGTGCTACTATTGGATATACTCTGGATGATCTTAAGGGCATTAGTCCCACTCTATGCCAACACAAAATAAAATTGGAGAAAGACGCTAAACCGGCTGTTGATCACCAACGACGGTTAAATCCTAAGATGAAAGAAGTGGTAAGAAAAGAAATACTAAAGCTTCTGGAGGCAGGTATAATTTATCCCGTTGCTGATAGTCAGTGGGTAAGTCCTGTCCATTGTGTCCCTAAGAAGGGAGGTATTACTGTTGTTCCTAATGATAAAGATGAATTGATCCCACAAAGAATTGTTACAGGTTATAGAATGATAATTGATTTCCGCAAACTAAATAAAGCTACTAAAAAGGATCATTACCCTTTACCTTTTATTGATCAAATTCTAGGAAGATTATCCAAACATACCCATTTTTGCTTTCTAGACGGTTATTCTGGTTTCTCTCGAATACCTATGTCAAAAGAGGATCAAGAAAAGACCACTTTTACTTGCCCTTTTGGTACCTTTGCTTATAGACGTATGCCTTTTGGTTTATGCAATGCACCTGCTACCTTTCAAAGATGCATGATGGCTATATTCTCTGACTTTTGTGAAAAGATTGTTGAGGTTTTCATGGATGATTTTTTCGTATATGGAACTTCTTTTGATGATTGCTTGAGCAACCTTGATCGAGTTTTGCAAAGATGTGAAGAAACTAATCTTGTCTTGAATTGGGAGAAGTGCCACTTCATGCTTAATGAAGGTATTGTCTTGGGGCATAAAATTTCTGAAAGAGGTATTGAAGTTGATAAAGCTAAAGTTGATGCTATTGAAAAGATGCCGTGTCCTAAGGACATCAAAGGAATAAGAAGTTTCCTTGGTTATGTCGGTTTTTATAGGAGGTTCATTAAAGACTTCTCAAAAATTTCTAGGCCTCTGACTAATCTCTTACAAAAAGATGTTCCTTTTGTCTTTGATGATGATTGTGTAGAAGCATTTGAAATACTTAAGAAAGCCTTGATCTCTGCACCTATTGTTTAGCCACCTGATTGGAATTTATCCTTTGACATTATGTGCGATGCTAGTGATTATGCTGTAGGTGCTGTTCTAGGACAAAGAGTTGATAAGAAATTAAATGTGATCCAATATGCTAGTAAAACTCTAGGCAGTGCCCAGAGAAATTATGCCACTACTGAAAAAGAATTTTTAACAGTTGTATTTGCTTGTGATAAGTTCAGACCTTATATTGTTGATTCTAATGTAACTGTTCACACTGATCATCCTGCTATTAAATATCTTATGGAAAAGAAAGATGCTAAACCTAGACTTATTAGATGGGTTCTCTTACTACAAGAATTTGATTTGCATATTATTGATAGAAAGGGAGCTGAGAACCCCGTTGCAGACAACCTGTCTAGGTTAGAGAATGTTCTTGATGACCCACTACCTATTGATGATAGCTTTCCTGATGAACAATTAGCTGTCATAAATGCTTCTCGTACTGCTACATGGTATGCTGATTATGCTAATTACATTGTTGCTAAATTTATACCACCTAGTTTCACATACCAGCAGAAGAAAAAAATCTATGATTTAAGACATTACTTCTGGGATGACCCACACCTTTATAAAGGAGTAGATGGTGTTATTAGATGTTATGTACCTGAGCATGAACATGAACATATCCTACACAAGTGTCACTCCGAGGCTTATGGAGGACACCTCGCTGGAGATAGAACTGCACATAAGGTATTGCAATCCAGTTTTTATTGGCCTACTCTCTTCAAAGATGCCCGTAAGTTTTTCTTGTCTTGTGATGAATGTCAAAGAATTGGTAATATTAGTAGACGTCAAGAAATGCCTATGAATTATTCACTTGTTATTGGACCATTTGATGTTTGGGGCTTTGACTATATGGGACCGTTTCCTTCCTCTAATGGGCATACGCATATTTTAGTTGCTGTTGATTACGTTACTAAGTGGGTAGAAGCTATTCGAACTAGTAGTGCTGATCATAACACCTCTATTAAGATGCTTAAAGAAGTTATTTTTCCGAGGTTTGGAGTCCCTAGATACTTAATGACTGATGGTGGTTCACATTTTATTCATGGTGCCTTCCGTAAAATGCTTGCTAAGTATGACGTTAATCATAGAATTGCATCTCCATACCACCCACAGTCTAGTGGTAAGGTAGAATTGAGCAATAGAGAGATTAAATTAATTTTGCAAAAGACTGGTAATAGATCTAGGAAGAATTGGTCCAAGAAACTTGATGATGCATTATGGGCCTATAGAACTGCATATAAAAATCCTACGGGTATGTCTCCGTATAAAATGGTTTATGGAAAAGCATGTCACTTACCTCTCGAACTAGAACATAAGGCACATTGGGCCATTAAAGAGCTCAATTATGATTTCAAACTTGCCGGTGAGAAGAGACTATTTGACATTAGCTCACTTGATGAATGGAGAACCCAAACTTATGTGAATGCCAAACCGTTTAAAGAAAAAGTTAAAAGATGGCATGACAAAACGATACAAAAGCGTGAGTTTAATGTAGGTGATTATGTGTTGCTATTCAACTCTCGTTTAAGATTTTTTGCAGGAAAACTTCTGTCTAAATGGGAAGGACCTTACGTTATCGAGGAGGTCTATCGTTCCGGTGCCATAAAAATCAACAACTTCGAAGGCACAAATCCGAAGGTGGTGAACGGTCAAAGAATCAAACATTATATCTCAGGTAATCCCATAAATGTTGAAACTAATGTTATTGAAACCATAACCCCGGAGGAATACATAAGGGACACTTTCCAGAACGTTTCAGACTCCGAAAAGGAATAGGTATAAGGAACAGTTCTAATTGTAATTTTTCTCCGTTTTGGGCGTCCACAAGGGTGGAGGGCACGCCCTAACCCCCTGGGCACGCCCCCTGCCTCATAGGCACCTCGTGTGCTCTCCGGACTCCGTTTTCTTGCACGATACTTCTTTTGGTCGGTAAAAATTCATTATATAATCTCCCAAAGTTTTTGACCACCGTATCACGCAAATATCCTCTATTTTTGTTTTGAGCTGTTTCTGTCGCAGATTAGAGCAAGATGTCTTCTCAAGAGTCAGTCGGGGAGAGTCGGGTGTCTCATCCGACACCGGGACCAGGAGCAAACAGCGATGCTGGCCACTTTGGGCCATCAACGGAGGAAGAGATGGAGGCCGACTTGAAAAGGATAGATGCCATGGAGGAGGATCAAGAAGTTACTTCTCGTTTCCGAGCCGGATTCACGATGGGGGAGCTACAGAGCTCAGCTATTCCAAACTCGGTCATCCCTTCCAATGTTAGATTTCTTTCTTATGAAAATATGAAAAAGAGTGTCACTTGTTCTCCCGTAGCTATGCAACATCCATGGGTGAAAGGAGCTTTAGCCGTCACGGGTAAGCTGCGTAAGGAAATAATGGACCTCAAGCAGCAAGTCAATAAGCTCGAGGAGGAGAATCGTATCCTGAAGGGCATCATCACCAAGAATATCACATCACTACTTCCGAAGAAAGAGACCTAATCACATGGGTATGGGCACTCTCCTTGGCAACTGCCAAGCTTGGGGGAGGTGCCCCGGTATCGTATCACCATCACACTCCTATCTTTATTGTTTTTCTTAGTTCGATCCTTTTGGTAATATCTTCAGCTAGTAGAATAAAGTTTTAGTATGATCTAGTTTTGAGTTTTGCTTTATGATCCCTCTATGTAATCGGGTCCGTGAGCTATAGATAATAAAGATTAGTTTTGAGTCAAGGGCTTGATTATCTTGCTATGATCTTGAGGGAATAAAAGAAAAAGAAAGAATAAAAAGAAATAAAGAGACCATATTGATCTTATGAAGAGTAATGACTTCACATATAAAGAGTATGATGAATAAAAGTTGTTGAGAGTTGACAAACATAGTTTTGGTCATCGTTGCAATTAATAGGAAGTAATAAAGAAAGAGAGGTTTTCACATATAAATATACTATCTTGGACATCTTTTATGATTGTGAGCACTCATTAAAATATGACATGCTAAAAGTTGATGTTGGACAAGGAAGACAACGTAATGGGTTATGTTTTCTTATATCCGAAATAAAGTATA
The DNA here is from genome assembly GCF_002575655.3 of Aegilops tauschii subsp. strangulata. Classification (NCBI taxonomy): domain Eukaryota; kingdom Viridiplantae; phylum Streptophyta; class Magnoliopsida; order Poales; family Poaceae; genus Aegilops; species Aegilops tauschii. Next base: position 382,701,998 of record NC_053039.3, on the reverse strand, counting down.
TTGTCATGGATCATCCAACATGTTGAGCTTGCCTTTTCCCCCTCATGCTAGCCAAACTCTTTGCACCAAGTAGAGATACTACTTGTGCTTCCGAATATCCTTTAACCCAGTTTTGCCATGAGAGTCCACCATATCTACCTATGGATTGAGTAAGATCCTTAAAGTAAGTTGTCATTGTTGCATGCAATAAAAATTGCTCTCTAAATATGTATGATTTATTCATGTGGAGAAAATAAGCTTTATACGATCTTGTGATGTGGAAGAAATAAAAGCGACAGACTGCATAATAAAGGTCCATATCACAAGTGGCAATATAAAGTGACGTTCTTTCGCATTAAGATTTTGTGCATCCAACCATAAAAGCACACGACAACCTCTGCTTCCCTCTGCGAAGGGCCTATCTTTTATTCTTGTCTCATGCCTTATACAAGAGTCATGGTGACCTTCACCTTTCCTTTTTACATTTTATCCTTTGGCAAGCACATTGTGTTGGAAAGATCCTGATATATATATATATATATCCAATTGGATGTAAGTCATCATGAACTATTATTGTTGACATTACCCTTGAGGTAAAAGGTTGGGAGGCAACACTATAAGCCCCTATCTTTCTCTGTGTCCGATTAAAACTCCATACCCATAAGTATTGCGTGAGTGTTAGCAATTGTGAAAGACTAAATGATAGTTGAGTATGTGGACTTGCTGAAAAGCTCTTATATTGACTCTTTCCAATGTTATGATAAATTGCAATTGCTTCAATGACCGAGATTATAGTTTGTTAGGTTTCAATGAAGTTTCTGATTCATACTTGACATTGTGAATAGGTTGTTACTTTAGCATATGAAATCACATGACAATATATATATATATATATATATATGTTGTTTTAAGAATGATCATGATGCCCTCATGTCCGTATTTTATTTTATCGACACCTCTATCTCTAAACATGTGGACATATTTTTCGTTATCGGCTTCCGCTTGAGGACAAGCGAGGTCTAAGCTTGGGGGAGTTGATACGTCCATTTTGCATCATGCTTTTAAATCGATATTTATTGCATCACGGGTTGTTATTACACCTTATGTCACAATACTTATGCCTATTCTCTCTTATTTTTCAAGGTTTACACGAAGAGGGAGAATGCCGGCAGCTGGAATTCTGGGCTAGAAAGGGAGCAAATATTAGAGACCTATTCTGCACAACTCCAAAAGTCCTGAAACTTCACGGGAGCACTTTTTGGAATTAATAAAAAATACTGGCGAAAGAATCAACCAGAGGGGCCCACACCCTGGCCACGAGGGTGGCGGGCGCCCAGCCCTACCCCCTGGGCGCGCCCCCCTGTCTCGTGGGCCCCCTGGCAGGCCTTCGGTGCCCATCTTTGGCTATATGAATTCTTTCGTCCTGGAAAAAATAAGCAGGAAGCTTTCGAGACGAAGCGCCGCCGTCTCGAGGCGGAACCTTGGCGGAACCAATCTAGGGCTCCGGCGGAGCTGTTCTGCCGGGGAAACTTCCCTCCGGGAGGGGGAAATCATCACCATCGTCATCACCATCGATCCTCTCATCAGGAGGGGGTCAATCTCCATCAACATCTTCACCAGCACCATCTCATCTCAAACCCTAGTTCATCTCTTGTATCCCATCTTTGTCTCAAAACCTCATATTGGTACCTGTGGGTTGCTAGTAGTGATTACTCGTTGTAGTTGATGCTACTTGGTTTATTCGGTGGAAAATCATATGTTCATATCCTTTATGCATATTAATACCCCTCTGATTATGAACATGAATATGATTTGTGAGTAGTTACATTTGTTCCTGAGGACATGGGAGAAGTCTTGCTATAAGTAGTACTGTGAATTTGGTATTCGTTCGATATTTTGATGAGATGTATGTTGTCTTTCCTCTATTGGTGTTATGTGAACGTATTTGGGCCTAGAGGAAGGCATTGGGAAGTAATAAGTAGATGATGGGTTGCTAGAGTGACAGAAGCTTAAACCCTAGTTTATGCGTTGCTTCGTAAGGGGCTGATTTGGATCCATATGTTTCATGCTATGGTTAGGTTTACCTTAAAACTTCTTTTGTAGTTGCAGATGCTTGCAATAGGAGTTAATCATAAGTGGGATGCTTGTCCAAGGAAGGGAAGCACCCAAGCACCGGTCCACCCACATATCAAATTATCAAAGTAATGAACGCAAATCATATGAGCGTGATGAAAACTAGCTTGACGATAATTCCCATGTGTCCTCGGGAGCGTTTTCCTTTATATAAGAGTTTGTCCAGGCTTGTCCTTTGCTACAAAAAGGATTGGGCCACCTTGCTGCACTTTATTTACTCTTGTTACTTGTTACCCGTTACAAATTAGCTTATCACAAAACTATCTGTTACCGATAATTTCAGTGCTTGCAGAAAATACCTTACTGAAAACCGCTTGTCATTTCCTTCTGCTCCACGTTGGGTTCGACACTCTTACTTATCGAAAGGACTACGATAGATCCCCTATACTTGTGGGTCATCAGTGACTTCAGCTCGTCAGCCGTCGGATTCACTCACTTGTGACCTGGATAGCTCAACCGTAACACAACTGCACTTTCCACTTGCCACCTGACGCGTCACCCAGCAGACCCAAACGTTTCCGGGCTGCTGCTCCGGAGACCGATTTGGGAGCACTCTTGTTAACTGGGCTGTGAAGCTATTATCTTGGCTCGTGTTCTCGGACTGATTGATTCCTGCTCCGCTATGTATTATGGAAGGACTGCACGGCAGCGTAGTTAGTCTCCCTTCAGCGATGGCGTGGGCAACGTGTTCTCTGGTTCAGAAACCTCTCCTTGCTCTTCGGAATATGCCCGTGGTACCGGCGTTGTCGTTGGGGCTCCTTTTCTCCACCTTCAAGGTTCACTCCCTTTCCTCTGTTGTCTACCGCCACTCCGATCCAGGTCTCTTCAGGAGAGGAAAAACGAAAAAGACGACCTGGTTGTGGCCACGCGCGGTCCATACGGTACGATGAAGCTAAATCCATTGGAGAAGAACGGCGTTGCGTATGGTTCGTGGTACATGATACCGATGTGTGGCGTTTATGGTATCGGTCATTAGAGCTCACACGGCTAATGACCGATCAGCCACAGGCGGATTAAGTCCATGTATGTAAGTGTAGGCAACCATCTCCATTGCTACATCTATACCCCTATATAGTGTGCGAATAACTTTGAAAGATGGTCATTGGATGAAGCCAATCCGACGGTGCAGAGATGGCAAATCGGAGCACTACTGGCCGTTGGATATTATCTATATTTCATCAGATTTTGCCACATGTACGATCTAGAAGACTCCATGGTTGAAATTAAGCATAATGCACAAACCTTAAAACACAAGCACTTCTCCTTTGTTCTTGAATCTTCCGTATCATAATTGCTCAATTTTTTTTCTACATGAATTGCCATTATTTCTTTTTTACTTTATGCTTTACGACGCACAATTCCATGAATCTTAAAATGGATTAGCTTTTTTATAAAAACTAATTGATTTTGAATGAGATGAACTATAAGGATTAAACGAACATCTACATCATGCATATATGACTCAAAGCTTACAAGCTATAAAGTGGTATTTATTCATAATTTGGTTGCCAAATCTCATGCGTGCAATGCACGTGTACCTTATTAGTTGACAACAGTGGGTTTAGGAGGAAGAGTACGACGATGTAGCCAGGGAGAATTTCTTGTGCTCTCCCGCACCTCCCGTGATACGGTGATACGAGAGCTCATGGTCCGTCGGATCAAAGATCCAGTGGTCACAGGAAGAGCTTGTGCAAACTTGCAAAAAAAAAACCCGAGAAGTCCCGTAATTTTGTGCAGGTCCATAGGCTGAAACACTAACCGTTGGATCTTTGGTCTGACAGATCACAAACTCTCGTATCAGTGTATAACGTGAGGTGCGGGAGCACCTGAATTCTCCCTGCGCTCAGGAGTGGAGAGCAGGGAAGGAGGAGTTGGATGTGGGGCTCGAGGTGCGTGGGGATTGGTTGTAGGGTTTCACTGCTAACGCACGCGAAATTCACCCCACGTTTCCATCTACCCCACTCCGGTAAAACTTCTCACGTACGCAAACTCGAAATGAAACCACTAGTTCTATCGGCGTCATCCACTCTTGAAGCAGCTATGAATGTAAAAATGAACTAACGCCTGACCAAGCGCCAGCGGTCAAAACAGAGCGATAGTAAAAGAATCGTGCAGTCCAACAGGCTTGGCACATGCGGTTGCCACAGAATGGCAGGTAGCCTGGCGTCATTTATAGTATAAATAAATAAATTGCAAGTAGTGTTCTAGCTGAAACGTATTTAAGTTGCAGATTTCATGGCAGTTTTAAGATTTAGAGCTAAAACAATATGTGCTGCTTTTGGTACGGGTGCACCTGCTGTTTTTCTTCGCAAGTTTTTTTTATGAGAAAACAACATTGAAGGTCCCCTTTCTCCCTCCACGCGGGAGGGAGGGGGAGGGGGCAAATCCGCCGCAGCCAGCCCTCTTCCCACCTTATCCCACATCTCCCGCCGCCGCCCCGAGGCTCGCCCGGGCAAAGCCCAACGGAGCCGGCAGTGGCGGGGCCTTCTCGTTCCCATGGTGGTCGGGGTTGGCGCGGCGCGGCCCCTTTGTCGCCATGGTGGGCGCCGGTGCTTCTGCCAGGCTTTAGGCGGCGCTATTGGTGGTGGGGCATGCGGTGGCGACTGCGGCGGCGAGCCAGACCTGAGCGGCGGTGGCTGCTCACGGTGCGGGCCGAGGACAACACGCCAGGTGGTGTGCACCTGGCCACAGCGACCGTCGTGGCCGACAGGTGGCGCATGCCTAGGTGGCCTTGGCTGGCTGCCTCGGCTCGGTCTTCGCAGGCAGGGTGGCTCTGCCATGCCGTGCTGCTGGGTCTTGGTTGGGGCAGGGAAGCGAGGCGTGCCTTGATGTGTTGCAGCGACGTGGCTGTTGTGGTTCTTCAAGCGGCAAGGGGTGCCGGTGGCGACCTCTTTCTCTTGGATGTATGCCGACGACAGGTTCAAAGCTAGGGTTTGTGCTCGGGCGGGCTAGGTCAGGGCCCGGGGCGGACCGAAGCTTGTGCTTCAGGTAGGAGAGGTCAGGCTTGGCCCGAGATGTGCTCGTGCTCTACTCATGGGTATGGTGCTCAGTGGTAGTGGTCGTGTTAGCGTTTCATGGTGCTCGGTGGTAGTGGTCGTGTTAGCGTTTCATCAGTGCGTGGATGGGCGCTGGTGACCACGGACAAAGCGTCATGTGAGCTTGCCTGGCAATGGCTCGGGGCTGGCTCGCCGGCGGCCTCGACAATCTCAGAGTTGTGCCCTAGTCGAGGGACACAGCTGTGGATGCCTCCTATATGGAACCCAGACTCAGGACTGATGTCGTGCATTCTTCTTACATGTAATAGGGACGGGGACAGAAATTCTGAACAAGCTACTAGAGACCAATAATCAGAAGAGAGGCTCATACTGAGGGCAAGTAAAAGCCCTGGGCGTACTCCTCCCTCTTCTCATGATATATTTTGCCCTCGGCTTGCACAGGATGGCAGTCCAGGCAACGTTCACTTGCAGCTCCCAGGCGCCGTGACTGCAGACTTGCTCTTCAGCAGGGTATGCTACGCTGACCAAGGTGCCTGCATCCTCGTCATCGACATCATCGCCATCATCAAGGAAGCGAACATGGGCAATAATTTCATCTTCTTCATCATCCGGGTCAGGGACAGCTACCAAGTTACGACTTAACACAACAGAGGAACCGCTCTTCATCTCTCTACTATCATACACAATCATCTGAGTCTCAGGGTCTTCACTAGTCCCAGCACATATTTTGTCAATCAAAGGTGGTGCTCCTTTCAAAATCTTGACTTCAAGGCTAGCTGCCACTGGACCATCAACAGGTGCGAGCACCAACTCCAGTCTGCTCAGCCAACTACTAAGCACCCTTGTGATTGGTTCAGGGTCATAGGGGACGACATGGAGCTGTATTACACCTTTGCTAAAATCTTCGTCGCTGGCATCACCCTTCACCCTCATATTGAACTCAAAGTAAATATTATCCGGCGGAACTAATGCCCGTTGTGGACCTGTCAATGTTAGCATATCATCCTGCACAGTAATTTTTTTTTAGAACGTAGACGTCAGGGACGTCCGGCTTTAAATTAATAAAGCCCTCAACTCAGGCAGCGTGCACAACCAAACAACCAAACGAACAAAAGGAGACCTAGTCTCTCGGAGTCTTAGACATACCCGAAACAAAACGAAAGGAGCATTACATGGCATGTCCAACCAACTTAAGAGCACGCAGGCTCGGAGGAAATACTTCCAAAAGGGGCACCCATCCCTATGAGACAGCGGAAGGAGGCGCCGGGGCTCGCGACGTGGAGTAGACAGAACGCAGGCGAGCTAGAGCGAGAAGATGTAGATCAGAGTCCTGTTGCCTTCCCAGCGGGGCCCATTGCTGCAAGAACAAGATGCATTTGTAGATTACGTCAGCAGGGTGAGAGGGGAACACACCCTCAATAGTAAACTTGTTACGAATGTGCCACAAAGCCCACAACATGGCCGCCGCATTTGTCCACATAACACGACGCGAAGAACCCTGGACTGAGGACAAAGACGACACTAGCTCTGGGCGGGAGTGTGGATCCCAATCCACCCCCGCGGCCTCCCGGACCGCGCTCCAGGCAAAGCGCGCCAAGGAGCAACGGAAGAACACATGGTCAGCGTCTTCCGGAACGCCACACAACGCACAAGGCCCAGCGGCCGGGCCATTGCGTTTGGCAATATTGATGGAAGTAGGAAGGCGGTCTTGACAAAGTTGCCAGAGGAACATCTTGATCTTGAGAGGAATTCGAGCCTTCCAAAGCCCCGCAGCAGCCATAGGGACATGGCCCCGGGATAACTCACTGTAAAGGGACTTGACAGTAAATTTGCCTGAGCCCGAAAGTCTCCAGGACACCGTCTCCGCGCTGTTCGACAAGCGAACGTCGGCAATCATAGCCCGAAGGCGGTCCCAATCCTCCCGCTCTGGCCCCGAGAGCTCCCGTCTAAAGTGGATAAGGGGCGGGGAGGAGCAAAGAGCCGAAGCAACCAATTGGTTGGGCTGGACAACGATGGAGTATAGTTGGCGGAATTCCGACCAAAGAGGTTGTTGGCCTATCCAAGTGTCGAGCCAGAAACGCGTGGAGCGTCCGTTATTTACCGAAAACCTCGCACCCCTGGCGAAGAACGGTTTTAGGGATTGGATGGAGTTCCAGAACGGCGATCCATGTGCCGCTGCCTCGAAGAAATTCCCCTCCGGAAAGTATTTGGCACGCAGGAGATCCATCCAGAGGCCAGTCTCTCCCTGAGACAGCTTCCAAATCCACTTGCACATAAGTGCAATATTCATCAACTTAGAGTTGATGATCCCGAGGCCCCCCTGGGCTTTAGGTCTACACACGGCCTGCCATTTAACCATGTGATATTTACGCTTTGGTCCCGCTCCTTCCCAAAAGAAACGGGCCCGCGGGGTGTCCATTTTGGTGTGGACCCCGTCAGCCAGCAGGAACAGGCCCATGGCAAACATGGGCAGGGACGATAGGCTGGAATTAGTTAGGATGAGTCTAGCCCCAGAAGACATAAACCGACCTCTCCATGGGCAAACCCTGCCCGCCACCTTAGTGCTGAGAGGTTCCCAATCGGCAATCGAGCATTTTTTCTCAGCGATCAGGAGGCCGAGGTAGGTGAAAGGCAGTTTTCCCAATTTGCAGTTAAGCAAATTGGCTACCCGCACGCTTTTGGCCGCATCCATCCCTATGGACACCACTTCACATTTGTGAAAATTTATTTTTAGCCCGAACATGAGCTCGAAACAAAGCAGAATGGCCTTTATTGTTGTGATGCTTTGAAGGTCCGGCTCGAAGAGGAGACGGGTGTCATCAGCGTACTGAAGGTGTGACACGCCTCCCGGGCTCAGATTACCAACCACTCCCCTGATATGGCCCGCAGTCCGAGCTTTGTCTAGCATGGCGCCCAGGGCGTCTGCCACAAAGTTAAAAAGCAACGGCGAAGCCGGGTCCCTTTGACGCAGCCCACGCTTGTTGCGGAAGAAGTTCCCTACTTCTCCATTCACCGCAATCACCGTTTGGCCCCCCGAGACCAATTGCATCATGCGGTGAACCCAGACCGACGAAAATCCTCTGTCCAGAAGGACTTGTCGGAGAAACTCCCTGTTCACTCTATCGTACGCCTTCTCCAAGTCTAATTTCAAAAGAACGGCAGGTTGTCGAGAGCGTTTAAGCGAGTGAATGATCTCCTGAAGGGCCAACGGCCCCTCCAGAATGTTTCGACCACGAATGAAGGCCGATTGGTTCCTACTAATAATTCGTTGAGCTATCGGAGACAAACGAGTGGAACAAGCCTTAGCGCAAATTTTAAAAGGGACATTAATGAGCGCGATCGGACGAAATAAACTAATACGGTCCGCTCCCTGTACTTTGGGGATCAAAGATAGAACCCCAAAGTTTAGGCGAGAGATATCTACAGTACCGCGCATGAACCCATTGCAGACATCGAAATTGGCCCTTTAAGCACTTGCCAAAAGCGTTTGAACATCGCCACCGGCCACCCATCCGGACCCGGAGCAGTGTCCGATTTCATCCCAAGAGCCGCAGCATCAATCTCCTGGGGGAGGAAGGCCAGCCCCAGGCCCTCATTCTCCATGTCCGTGACCCGCAGCGCAGGGTCCCAAACGTCCGCCCTCAGCCGGGCACGCGACTCCTCCCTGGAGCCCATCAGCTGGATATAGAAGTCGTAAATGTGACGAACGATGTCCTGTTGGCGCAAAGGCTCGGATTGCAGACACAGGATGGCGCACTTACGGCGTCTACCGTTAGCGTACGCGTGGAAGTACTTAGTGTTCGCGTCACCCTTGAGCGTCCACTTAATGCCCCCGCGTCTACGCCAGTACTCCTCCTCGGCCCTTAGGAGGGACTCAACTTGTGCTTCAACCGCATAGCGCTGGGCCCATTCAAGTTCCGAGAAGCTCTGCGTATCTGCAACCGCGTCCATACGGGCGAGGTCCGCGGTCAGACGCACTCGAAGCTGCTTATCCTCTCGGCTTGGTTGGCCTCCCAGCCTTTGAGGGCCGCACGCATTCCCGCCCCTGCGGCAATCCAAAATTCCATTGGCCCGCGCGGTTGTCTGATCCGAGCTACGCATGTCTCCCATTTGGAGAGGAAAATTTGCTCAAAATCCGGGACCTCAAACCACGCCGTTTCAAAATAGAAACGAGGGCTACGCTTTAACTTGTCCTCCCCTGAGGACAGGATTAAGGGAATGTGATCCGAACCAATCCTTGTTTCCGCATGGAGTGAGCACATGGGGAAAAGCATTTCCCACTCGGCGGACATGAAAACCCGATCCAGCACAGACCGCACCGGTGTTAACTGTTTGTTGGTCCAAGTGTAGCGTGCGCCCACGCGGGCCACTTCCCTAAGGGCCATAGAAGCTATCGCGTTATTAAACAGGGACACCCTTGTCCAGTTAATGATACCATTGTTCTTATCCGCTCCCGAGCGGATTAAGTTAAAATCGCCACCCACCAGCACTGGTAGGTTACGCACGCTCAGGGCCGCAACCTTTGCCTGTAGTTCACCCAAAAACTCTTGCGAGTGTGAGTGGTCGGCCGGGCCATACACCACAATGACCTCCCACTCGTTTAGAGTCGCGCGCTGACGAACGTGTGCCGATAGGAAGAATCTACCGGCATCCCACGCCACCACCTCGCAGCAAACTTGGTTGATGCCAAGTAGCAGGCCCCCCGAGTGACCCACCGCAGGCACCCAGTGCCACGCAAAGCGCTCGAGCGGATCGACGGCTAGCAGGTCCCAATGGGAAAAATCTGTCTTGATGGTTTCCTGCAAGCCAACTACGTCGATCCCCTCCTCATGCATGAATTCTTTCAACTGGGTCCGCCTCCCAGCGTGGCCGAAGCCGCGAATGTTCCAGAAAATAAAACGCATTAGATAACACGATTGCGGAGGCGGATACCGCGAGCGGTAACCACTTTGGCCACACGCCGTGTCTTAACAGGACGACAGGTTGAGGGGGACTGCGCAGCCCCTGCTGCTGTGTCCTCCTGGTCGGGCCGCGCAATGGCCAACAGAGAAGCCCCTACTTCGTCTGCTGCCGGCACAGCGCGTGCCGCCGCTGCCTGAGCGAGCGCGGCCTGTGCGATTTCCTTCGAGTGAATGAGCGACAAAAGTTCACGAGACTCACCCACATCGGACATATCAACACCACTATCTTCTAAGATACCCCCTAGACGCGCATCAGAATAATCGTCGAAGATTGTAAAACGAGGCAGGGGATTACCTTCGATTTCCATGTTCTTTTGAGCCACCAGGAGTTGAGCGCGTTGCATCGCAGGAAGATTGCCCTTGGCGCCTTTTGGGCGCGAGCTGGCCCTCTCCTGCGACACCGGGGCCACCACCACCGCCTTGGAGCGCTTGGCCTTGGAGATGGGCGCCGTCTTGGACACCTCCGCGCGCATCGCGTCAGAGGAAGGAGGCGGGACGGCCATCGAAGACCCGCCAGCCGAGCCCCCAGGGGAGGCCAGCGCCATCACCACCGGCCGAAGCGAGGCAGGCGTGCCCGCACGAACGGATGGAGGACTCACCGGCGCCACCGGGGTTGCCTTGCGTCCCGCCGTCTTCTTGTGGGACCGAATCCCACCGCCACCTTGACCAAGCGCTGGCGGAGGAGATCGCACCACCACGCGTGCCCCACCCATCCCCGCAGCCGCAGGGGAGACGAGCAACGAGCGCCCCTCCGAGACACAGGAAGCAGAGACGCCCTTGTCGATGTCGAGGCCGAGCGACAGGTTGGAGCCGTATTGATCGAAGCCCGTTTCATTGCTGCCCACAACACCTTGACGCTCCTCCTGGTCCTTTGCCGCCTCCCCGGCGGAAGGTCCATTCTCGGGCTCCTTGTCCTTGATCCCCAGCTTGTCCCAAGTCGCGGTATCGATCGAGTCATCACCCATGCTCGTGTCCCGCTCCTGATCCTTGCCATCTGGGCCCTTGTCCACGCTAGTTGGTGGAGGGGGAGGGGGCGCAGCACCCTGCAGACCGTCCGCCTCGGCCTCCATCCGAATTGTGAAGCCCTCACTGTTGAACCACAATTGGACGTACCCACGGAGCTTAGCCGGGGAGCGACAAGCGAACCGCATCCGCACCGGACCGAGCCCAACCAGCGACGCCTTGTCCACCTCCATGGGGCGCCCAATCATCATAGTCCCTGCCAAGAGATGATCCTCGCGGCGGTTCTTGGGCGGCACACCCCACAGCTTGACCCAGACATCTGGCATGATCTCGGCCTTGGGCACCTCCGGGAGGGATTCCTTTATTTCCGCCAAGATGTTGTTGAGGGACAGAAACAGCTTGCCGCTGCAGGTCGCCATCCGCAGCAAGGCCTTGTTGGGGAAGACGACGGAGAAAAGGTTCTCGCCGATCGCCGTCACTTGCCAGTCCCACTCCCCCTCGAAGAGATGGGGGAGTTCCGCCTCCAAGATGGGGACCGAAAGCAGGCCAAGCGCCGCCGAGATGACCGCCGCATCCGCCGCCAGAGGGGGTGCGCACAGTAATTTAGGAAATGTCAAAATATGTCTCTGCGTAGTAAGTAGAGCAAGCTGTGTAGCTGGACATGCTAACCAAACCAAACTGACTAGTCACATAAACTCAAACCAATTTTCAAAATTATCTTGTATAACTAGCCTGGGGAGCATCCATCACCTATGATATAAATTGCTACCAATAGCCATGCATTTGCACTACCAGAATAACTGGCGATGCCGACGGCCGAACCTATGCCGACGGCCACCGTCGGCATAGATTAGCCTATCCCGACGGCCCAGCCCAAGCCGTCGGCATAGAAAAGTCGTCGGCGTATATCCATCTATGCCGACGGCCCCCGTCGGCAAAGCTCACCCGTCGGCGTCGCGAGAAATATGCCTACGACGGCCATCGGCATAGGTAAGCCCGTCGGCATAGAACGTGGGCCCGGCTACCCGGGCGGAAACGGCCTTTTGACGGCGTTAGTCTACGCCGACGGGCTAACGGCGGCCGTCGGCATAGCCCCCACGTCATCGATCCGCGTCGCCCGCCACATCATCGATCCGCGTCGCTCGCCGGTCCGTGGGGTGGCAAATCTATGCCGACGGCCTGGCCGTCGGCATAGGCCTGGCCCATGGATGTTGCCACGTCATCGATCCCCGCCCTTTGCCACGTCATCGATCCCCGCCCTTTGCCACGTCATCGATCCGTGGTCGTGTGCGCAGGTATGCCGACCGTCGGCATACCTCTATTTTTTATATTTATATTATTTACTTTTTCCTGTTTTTTTCACAACATAAATGTGCCTTATCTAACAAAAAAACATACCCCGATGGTATATCGATTGCCCCCCTCACGGATGTTGCTGCCGCCGTGCCCCACAGCGACGCCGGTGAGGGGGGCACACCCCGGAGCTGCGTGGCGGGTGCCTGCGCCAGCCACACGCTTCCACAACCGTAGGAGGGCCCAAAGCAACACCTAGCAGCATTGCTACCCCCCCCAGGTACACCGTCCCGTCTAACCGGGCCCTCATACATGCGGGGCGGTGTGGTGCCATGTCTAAAGAGGCGGGACGGGGGCCCTGGGGGGATAGCAATACCACCGGAGCGTTGCACCGGGCCCTCATACATGCGGGGTGGTGTGGTGCCATGTCCAAAGAGGCGGCGCGCATCTCCGCGGTGTGCCCTCCCTCACGAATAGCAGCGCCGCCGACACCTGGAGGGGGGAAACGGACGCGTCGGGTCTACACGGAGGGGATCTTGCTGTGGGTCTGGCCCGGATGTTGCTCCAAAGTGTTCCTATGGGCTGACCTAACACAACCGGGTGGAGAGTTCCACTGGTCAAAGCCCGTCCGTGTAAAGTCAAAGGGCTAGATCCCGTGGTCTAACGCTACATCGTTAGGCGGGACGGGGGCCCTGGGGGGATAGCAATGCCACCGGAGCGTCGCACCGGGCCCTCATATATACATGCAGGGTGGTATGGTGCCATGTCCGAAGAGGCGACACGCGTCTCTGGGGTGTGCCCCCCTCACGGACGGCGGCGCCGCCGGCACCTGGAGGGGATAAACGGACGCGTAGGGTCTACACGAAGGGGATCTTGCTGTGGGTCTGGCCCGGATGTTGCTCCAAAGTGTTCCTATGGGCTGACCTAACACAACCGGGTGGAGAGTTCCACTGGTCAAAGCCCGTCCGTGTAAAGTCAAAGGGCTAGATCTCGTGGTCTAACGCTACATGGTTAGGCGGGACGGGGGCCCTGGGGGGATAGCAATGCCACCGGAGCGTCGCACCGGACCCTCATATATACATGCAGGGTGGTGTCGTGGCATGTCCGAAGAGGCGGCACGCGTCTCCAGGGTGTGGCCCCCCTCACGGACGGCGCCACCGCCGGCACCTGGCCGCCGCCCCGCCCCGACCTCGTCCCCGCCCAACGCCGCCACCCCGCCCCGAGTCGACCTCATCCCCACCCAACACCGCCGCCGCTCGGTGGTGAGGCGAGGGCCTCCTGCCCGGAGTCGCCGCACTCCCTCCCCGGAGCAGCTGCCGCCTCGACCTCCTCTCCGTTAGGTCCGGTCCCATTCCCTCCCAAGAACATTTTTTTTTGTTTTTTTCATGATTTTGCAGAGGATAAGAGGGCTAAATGTGATAGTTAGACACATAGATGGTAGTTAGATAGATAACTTGTTCATACGGATTGTTTTGAGATGATGATGATGATGATGATGATGATTGTTAGATGAGAAGTGATAATGATGATTTTTTATGCTTCGATGATTTTGAGATGATGATGATGATAGATGACAGATGGTAGATGATGATGTTGATGATAGATGCTGATGTTTTTCTATGCTTCGATAATTTTTGGATGATGATGATGTTTTTTTATGATTCGACGATTGTTAGACGATGATGATGATATTGTGATGTTCTATTAGTTGTGTTGTTCTAATTTTTTGTCGCGATGGAATTTGCAGGCTTTGTGGTGTCGCATTTCATCGGAGTGACCGTTGTTCGACGCGTTGGTCCCCCTGAGCACCCCTCTGCTGTTCGACTACTTCCTCTACAGCCGAGGGTGAGCTATAAGTCCATCTCCTCCCTTTTTTCATATCACTAGATTTCATTCTCAAGTCACCTGGCGTAACCTAGGTCTCCCATCCGAAAGGGTTGCATCGATAAATATGCATTCAATTGCATATTTATCACCGCAGCTCTTTCGGATTGTCCAGCGTTTTCCACGGACAGCCCGAGGATGTGTAGATTGGTTATGTTCTCCATGTTCTACCCTGTTCCGAGACAGGATTTCGGCGGCGCCTCCCCATTGTTCTCCGGAGCACATTCTCACGGCCATTTGCCGAGACGTGTATCTGGAGAACAACGGGGAGGTGCTTCCGAAATCCTGTCTCGGAACAGGGTAGAACATGGAGAACATAACCAATCTACACATCCTCGGGTGGGATTAGGACCCATCTTTACCTATTAGAGATGTAGGTGGATTCAACGCGGTAGAAACTGAAAATTTGATGTGATTAATTTAAGTGAATCCTTAATTATGTTGTGTAGCTTGCAAAAAAGCAGAGGATGGCAGATAATCAGTGGATGTACAGTGGTTTTATCCGTCGGAATCGAGTAACATCATAGTGGATCGCGAAAACCGATGTGTATTTGAAGGAGATATTCCGTCGTCCAATGAGAATTATCCCACCATGCCCCTGTGCGAGATGTGCCAGACGTCACCGTAGAAATCAGATGGACATGACTGAGCACCTTCGCACGCACGGATATATGCCAAACTTTGACAGGCCGCCGATAAACATAGCCGAGCAGGACCGTGGTAGAGAGGAGGTGATGCGACAACGCATCGATGGATATGAGGACGACGGGGTCAGGGACATGCTAGATGATGTCATTGTTGCAGAAACGGCGAATGCGACACCTTCAGAGAATGAACCGGAGGAGCCGGAGGCAACCGCAAAGGCCTTCTTGGAGGTCTTGGCCTCGTCGAAGAAACCTCTTTATGCGGGTGCGAAAATATCTCAGCTGGATGCCATCTCGCAACTGATTGCAGTCAAGGCTGAGTACGGCTGTAGCCAGAAATGCTTCGAAGCATTCTTGGGAGTATGGGCTAACAGCCTCCCTGAGGGTCATGAACTGCCGAAAAGCATGTACGATACAACGAAAATCATGAAGGCACTCTCTATGGATTATGAGAAAATAGATGTTTGCCCGAAGAATTGCCTTTTGTTTAGGCACGAGTATGCGGATGACAAGTACTGTAGGCAGTGCGATTCGTCTCGGTACATTGAGGTGGTCGGTGAGGATGGTGAGAAAAAGCAGCTAACCATCCCCGTTAAGGTTCTTCGGTATCTTGATTTTATAAAAATACTGCAGCGCCTTTTCATCACGAAGGAGTCTGCCAAAATGATGAAGTGGCACAAGGAAGGTATAAGGTACAATCCAAAAAAAATCGTACATCCATCGGAAGGGGAAGCATGGAAGTCGTTCGATGAAGAATACCCCGAGGAAGCAGCCGAGGCTGGGAATGTCAGAATAGCCATATCAGGTGATGGGTTGAATCCATATGGTATGTCGTCCAATCCATACAGCTGCTGGCCCCTGTTTGTAATTCCGCTCAATCTTCCTCCCGGTGCCCTAATGCAACGCAAGACCATGTTCTTGTCGCTCATCATTCCGGGGCCTGATTATCCGGGGAAGCAATTGGGTGTGTTTATGCAGCCGCTGGTGGATGCTTTCCACCATTCTTGGTACTTTCCGACGTTGACATACGACCGGGATCTGCAGAGAAATTTCTTGATGAAAGTTTGGTTGCACTATTGCATGCATGAATTTCCCGGCTATGCTTATTCTGCGGATGGTGTACAAGTGGGAAGATGCCATGCCCAGTGTGCATGCAGGCTCTGCGAATGATTTGGCTGAGTAAGGGTGGCAAGTATGTAGCCTTTGACCTGCATCGACAGTTCCTCCCTCCAGACCATCCAGACAGGGAAGACAAGAAGAACTTCACGAAAGGCCGGGTTGTTCATGAAGTAACCGAGATTCCAACATTTTCGGGGGCAGATGTTCTTGCTCAGCTAAAAGCTCTGCAGCTTAAAGTCGAAGGCAAAGGCAAAGCCAAAGCCAAAGGCTTCGAGGGATATGGTGAGACGCACAACTGGACTCACATTACCCCCTTCTCGCAGCTTCCCTATTTCAAGGACCTCAAACTTCCTTACAATATCAATGTGATGCACACCGAAAAGAATGTGGCAGAGTCCCTTTTCCACACGATCCTCAATATTCCTGATAAGACGAAGGATAACGTTAAAGCTAGAGCCGATCAACAGAGAATTTGTGATAGACCACGTCTGAACATGAAGCCTCCCACAGGCGGTCGAAAAAACTGGTTCAAGCCAGATGCTGACTTTGTCCTTAAACAGCCAGAAAAAAAGGAAGTACTTATCTGGCTGAAACACATTTTGAAGTTCACCGATGGTTATGCATCGAATATAAGTAAGGGAGTCAATCTTTCAACGGGCAAAGTGACCGGCCTGAAGAGTCATGACTACCATGTATGGATTGAGCGGATAATGTCGGTGATGGTTTGAGGTTATGTCCCCGAGCATGTCTGGCGAGTGCTTGCCGAGCTAAGCCATTTCTTCCGCACGCTCTGTGCTAAAGAAGTAAGTAAAGACGTGATTGAAAAATTGCATAAGAAGGCACCGGAGTTGATAGTCAAGCTAGAGAAGATCTTTCCGCCAGGCTTCTTTACACCGATGACACATCTCATTCTGCACCTCGCGAACGAGGTATTGTTGGGGGGGGCCTGTGCAGAATCGCTGGCAGTACGGCCCTGAGAGACAGAACAAGCATCTCCGACAGAAATGTGGAAACAAAGCTAAGATTGATGCTTCCATAGCTGAGGCAGTTATCCTAGAGGAGGTGTCAGACCTCAGGACATCATACTATCCAGACCACGTTCCCCATCTGCATAACAAGGTGCCTCGATACAACATAGAAGAGCCGAAGTATAAACCCAGGCTCCATCTATTCAACGCGCAAGGTGGGAGGGCTGGGGCCTCGAAACCTTATAACATGCCACGACAAGAGTGGGAGGACCTCATGTTCTATATCTTGCACAACATCAGGGAAGTTGAGGAAGTGTGGATGAGGTAATACCACTACACCATTCCTTTATGTCTTCCACATCATCATGTTTTATGTTCACTTAGTCCCGGTCTAACACCGCTTTTCTTTTTTTAGTGATTTCGTTCAAGAGGAATGGACGGGAATGAATCCTCCTACTGAGGCGGAGGCACTTACTCTTCTCCGTCATGGAAACCCTGGACGTAAAAATTTTGTTGCTTGGTTCATGGAGAAAGTAATTTTCCACACTCCCCTATTAAATACCTAGTTCAACATTTATTAGTTAACTAATGCACGCAACAATTTCAATTATACTTGTAGGGAAAAGATCCGAACATATCTATGGATGATGAATTGAGATGGGTTTCCATGGGTTTTGACCCTGCCGTCATGACATGTAAAAGTATGATGTGAATGGGTATCGCTTCCATACAGAGGAGCACCCTAACATCCGGCCTGATCCCAAAACTATAAATACCGGAGTGTACACCCCCGGTCAAAATTCAGTAGACTACGGGGAAAGAGTAAGTGCCACTTTATAATAATTTCATTATTTTGCTTGTCACATGCTCATTCCGGTTGTTATTTATTTTGCTTGTCACATGCTAATAGTTCATTCTTTTGCAGCAACTGGATATATTCTAAAGGGGTCCGTATTCCCAACGGCCTCATCACCGTCTTGCTGAAGTTACACTGGCCGGGGTTGTACTGTCCGGATCCAGTCAGGCACCCGAACCATCGGGTCTTGGCCACGAGCTGGGAGCACTGGGAAGCGGCCCTCCACGCGGACCATGGGACCCATGCCAAGGCCGTGATCACCACTTTCTGGGTGAGTTCTCTTTAGAAGCACAAGTCCATTCCAGTTTCATGAATGATTTAACTCATGGCTTCTTTCATTCTTGTTTCGTGCATGATTGTAGAAATTCTATCGAGTTCTCCCGGAGCACAGGGCCAGAGCGGACCAGATCGTGCTGCGCCAATGCAAGAAGAAGGCCCGCCAGATGCAGTACGAGGTGCGCTATGTGGCCATCTCGACATACCATCACGACTATCTTGGTGTGAAGATGACCAAGGAAGACGCGCGGAGGATGGGCATTACCTTGGAGAGGGACGAGTTCTTGAAGGTAAGTATAAAAGATTTTTCATTATGCTTTCATTACCTTGTGGTACATTTCATCGTTTCGTGTTGACATGCCATTATGCTTTCATTATGTAGGTGTTACCAAATTGGTGTTATGGAAAAGACGAGTCCTGGGCGGCATTGGTGGATCTTTGGTGTGATGAGGCTGGAGCCTGGGCGGCTATGAGAGTCAAAAACAAGGCTAACCGAGGGAAGGAGGGAGTACATGCTCAGGGAAACCGAAACCACTATCTCCACAAGGCAGTTAATGTATGACTAACCCCATTAAACATTCTTCTTCTTCTATTTACCATTACTTTCTTATGTATGACTAACCTCTGTTTGGTGGTGCAGGAGGAGAAACTGAAGCGGCCGCTCTCACACATGCAGGCGTGGGAGATCGCCCATACGCGGAAGGACCCGAAGCCTGGCGAGCCCAAGTACTACGGCAAGAAGACCGCGCATAGGAAGAAGGCCTACTCCGATGGGTATCTGGCGTTACATCCTGACACACCTGACCCCATTGCGGCGGATCTGGACGAAAGGGTGGTGGTGGGCATGGGGCCGAAGGAGCACGGTCGGGAGGCGGTTCTCGATGCTGTGATCACTCCTACTATCTCCTACACACAGCTTCGTCGGATCGACCCGACCCTGAGCCAGCGCACGAGCACGCCCATGAGCAGTGCACCGTCACTGTCCTTCTTTCAGGAGCAACTGTAAGTATTTTCCCTTTTATCTTCATTGCTCACTTTATTTTCCGCATTTAGTAGTTTTATGAGTTTCATCATGTCATACTGTAGGCCTACATGGAGTACACACGCCAGGAGACCATGGCGTGGCACGACCGCCTTCATGCATACCATCAGCAGAGGGATCGCCAGATGCAGCACGCTTTTCAGGAAATGGCGGCCGGCAGGTGTCCTCAATGGCCATCAGCAGAGGGTCCTCTAGCACAACCAACGTTGCTGACCTTTGAGAAGTTTGTGGCACAGAACGCTGGCCCCTCGCCGGTTAGTTCATCCCCAATCTATTCACTCAAAGCATATCATGCCTTTCAACACAGTCATATATCCCGTTAATATGTCTTTTCAACATCCAGGTAACCGGTGGATCAACGGTGGTCTTCGCAGCACTCCCGAGTCACGGAGCCCGACCACTCCGATCCATGGAGGCGGAGGCGGTCTTGGCGGTACCGCTGCCGCTATCAGTGACGACCTGGGCTTCAGCGGTCTTGGCGGTGACAACCTCCGCGGTCCTCGACGTCCTGGCGCTTAAGCCTTTTGGTTACTTGTGTGCTTATGCTTATGTATCTTTAGATGACTTGTGTGTGGTGTGGTTGATAAACTTGTGGTCTTTGATGGTCCTTTAGATGACTTGCGTGCTTCTTTATATGCTTATGCTTATCTTTATGCTGATTATGATGATGCTTATGCATATATTGTTGTGATGGTGACGGATGATACTTAAATATGTTCTATATGTCTATTTCCATCATATATATCTGCTGATATGTGTTGTATATCTGAATTGAATTGATTTGAAAACAAACAGAAAAAAGAAAAAAAATCAAATACAAACTATGCCGACGGCTAGGGCGTCGGCATAGGGCTGGCCTGAGTGCCCAGTTGCTGACGCGTGGCATCTATGCCGACGGCTTAGCCGTCGGCATAGATTTAAACTAAGCCGACGGCCAGGCCATCGGCATAGATGCCACGTGTCAGCAACTGGGCGCTCCATGGGTAAGCCTATGCCGACGGCCTCGCCGTCGGCATAGATTTAAACTAAGCCGACGGCTAGGCCGTCGGCATAAATGAGCCACGTGGCGAGCAGCGGGTGGTCGTCACTTGACGGCGGCCGCCGTTAGACGGGAACGTTGCCGACGGCCAGGGCCGTCGGCATAGATGTACGGACACCGTCGAGATAGATCCTATGCCGACGGCCTCCCGGGCTGCGCCGACGGATATGTTGCCGACGGGGGCCGTCGGCATAGGCATGTCCCGACGGCATATCAGGGCTATGCCGACGGCCCTCGCCGTCGGCGTATGGTGCGATTCCGGTAGTGTTGTGGCTTGCATGTTAAACAGAAGGTACACTTATTTTATTCGCGGAACAAACATGTCAGCATTAGAAGAGCCACTTTTTACAACCGGGCATGTTAAACAAGTAATCAGACCACAGTGTACAAAATAAGCAACTAAACCTCACATGAAGTTAAAAGGCAACAAGTTTTGAACAAGTGACCAGAACTAAATGGAGAAATCTGATGAAATAGTGGTGTATGAAAATAACAATCAAGTTGCTAGGGAACTACATTGAAAAATAATAGCTTGGAGGTCACAACAGAACAGTAAGCTAAGATAGCTATATCATGAGTGAACAGTATGCTACGATAGCTACATCGTAACATAACAGTAAGCTCAGATAGCTACATCGTGAACAGACAGTAAGCTCAGATTGCTACAACGTGAACCGACAGTAAGCTGCAACAGCTATCAATGTTTTCAGTCAAAATGTTAACTCAGTAACTCACAAACTATTTTTACTGAAATTCGTGTATCTGGTATGACGCTAAGCTTCCAGAATGACAAGAGACATTTTTCAGTTAACATTGCAGAGCAGGACCTGTTCTTATAGGGAAACAAGTACATATAGAAGAAATGCCGAAGAGTACATGGCATAAACCTAGCAAATTTTAGCAGACCATATTGAAGTATGGAGCTGCTTGCATTTCAGTTTGTATTGAGTCCAAAAAGTTCGGCTCAGATACCAGACCTGTGAAACTACTCACTAGGGCACCAGCGATTATATAATATAATATTATGGTGAAATTCAGCATACACACCTTGTATACACAATAGATTTATTATCAAGAGGATAAAAATATTAGGATTTGATTAGTATATATGAGTAAGTAAAAGCTAACGAAGCAAAGGGATGGACTAGTGCACACCTTGGAGCTGATCATCTGGGGGTCTTCCCTTCCACGTCTGAACAGATAGATACATCTGTAGTCAATCCTATCCCTTGCAAGAACAGTACCATATACGCTTATTGGATAACCCCGGTCAGATTCGATTACTTTGACGGAAATGACGTTGACGGCTGACGTCACCATGTACCTCTCCAACTCAGGAGTTATATTGCTATCAAGCGGCGGCCCAAGGCCAAACTTAGCTGTAAATCAAGGGCAAGAGACACAAGTCAGAACCAGCCAAGAAAAGATGCCTAGTTTATTGTTCACATAGATACACACTACCGGACTCGGGCACTATGCCTACAGCCCAGGGCCGTCGGCATAGGTCCTTTGCCGTCGGCATAGATCTATGCCTACGGCTGCCGTCGGCATATCCCCGTCGGCGTAGATCACGTCAGCGTAGTCTTGTCAGACCGTCGGCGTAGTATAGCCGTCGGCATAGGGGCCTATGCCGACGGCCGGGCGTCAGCCGTCGGCATAGTTTAGCCGTCGGCCGTGTTTTTCGCCTGACGGCAACGGGCAGCGCCGTCAAAAGCGCTAACGATTCACGGAATGCCACGTGGCAGAGCTAACCAAGGGAAGAGACAGAAGCGAAATCCACACTCATCAGTCTCTGCATGTTCAGTCAATCAATCAATCAATACCCAGACTGCTGATAAAACAATTGCAAGCATACTCACACTCTTTATCGAGGTCGAAGCCGGCTATATTGAAGCTGCAGAAGCGGGTAGGGACCAAGAGTTTCGACTTAGGATCCAATTCGGTGATGCTTTTGACACAGGCAATGTGAAGCTCCTCGAGCTCTGCCTTTGCCTTGAGCATAAACTCACCATCATCATCATCGCTGTCCCACTCCCACATTGGAATCTCAAGCTCCTCGGTCACTTCCTTCTCCTACACAGTCGAGACGGTCGAACTTCCAATTTCCGTAAGGGGTTGCTCACCCATCTTGCAGGCCGGAACAGCCATATCCTCGTCCTCCCGCTTCTCCTCGTCGCGGGTTGTTGGGCTGGCCGCGATCTCCATAGCCATAGGGGCTTGCTCCTTCGGGGTACCATCGCTGGCTGTACAACAATCAAGAAATCCATGGTGAACCGAAGAAGGTAACTAGGTAGAAAAGAGAAAGGGGGTGGAGGAAGGAGACGGGAACCTTCTTCGTAGCTGGCGGCGGCGTCGTCCTTGTCCCAGCGCCGCTTCCGACCGATCAGCGCCGTCACGGGCAGCTGGGTCTCGCCCAACATCTTGCCACCCAGGAAGAAGAAGAAGGCGTGAGATGATCAACGGCGATCGACGTCGCCGGCGGCAGAAGTTAAGCTAGGTTTTTTTTTTGAAACTAAGCTAAGCTAGGGTTTGAGGGGGGCGGCGATTCGATTGGGGAATCGAATCAATAAGCCGGGACAGGAGTCGGAAATGTGTGTTTTTTTTGAGGATCGAGTCGGAAATGTGTTCATGCCCATTAGGCGGCGTTGGTACTACAGCCCGTTTCATCACTTGGCCCGGCCCAACTTGTTCCCCTTTTCTGGTTTTAGGAAGGTACAGACTGATTTTAGTTTCAAAAAAAGGTACAGACTCATTTTTCTTTGTTTCGGTTTTCCTTTTTCTTTTATTTTTTTTCATTTTCTTTTTTCTTTTTTTTTCATGTTCGAATTTCCTTTTTTTCCTTTTTTCGTTTATTCACATGCCTAATCAGTCAATATACAACAAGTTGTCACCATATAAATTTAAATTTAATAATGAGACAACATAGATACAAATGTTCACATATGTCATATCATTTTCTTCACTGAGTTTTAAAGGAGTTTTCATTTTTTTACGGGATTTAAAGGAGTTTTCACTGACATATCAGATTCCACTCATTTTCCTTATGAGTTTCTCTCAAAGTTCCTCATAACAGTTTTTAGTGAGGCAGTATCTTTTTAACATCATGTGTCATACTTTAAAGGTTTTCCCGATCGGTGCTTTTAATTGAAAGTATACAAAGCATATTTATTGTCCTTTAAACTCTTCAACGAGTTTTATTCTTCTTCAAAGTTTTTCCTTATGAGTTATCAAGAGACAATAATCATTATATGATGTATCATTTTTTTCCTTATTTTCCCTGCTGGGTTTAAAAGAGTTTTAACAACATATCACGTACTATTCTCCTCATTTTTTCCCACGGAGATTTTTGGAGGAATATTTCTCAAGATGAAGATGATGAGCATTCTCAAAGGCAAACACATACAAAAGAGGAGTCTTTATCAAGATGATTTATATTCACAAAGACAAGCATAGATTAGGGGGAGGTCTTAGAATTAATTAATTAGTTTCATTAAAGGATGAATCCCTGCTTTTGTCTGTTGCACTATCGGCAACCGCTTCTTTGTAACTGCACTTCTAGTTGTTTCTTGTCTTTGGGCAAAATGAGCCTTTTTCTGGCCAATTGGGTTAGAGATGGTGCTGACAAAGGTAGCCCACTAAGGATAGATATCGTCAACCAAATAGTAGCCCATGTTGTACTCATGTCCATTGACAGCATAGTGGCAAGGAGAAGATTTTCCTTCAGTTAGCCTCACAAAACAACGGTGATCGTTCCCATGACGTCCTTTAAGACGAAGTAGTTATGATAGGATCGGATGCCATGGTACAAACGATCGAAGACAGTCTTGCGCATCTGAAAACACCGGCAAAAATGGTAGCGAAGAGTACATCCGAGGCAAAGTAGTCAGCCATCAGTGTCAAATGGCCGCACACCCTGTTGCGGTTGAGCACTCGATGACCCTTGATCGAGCCCTTGAAATTAAGGGCATGCTCCTTCGCACGCTCCACGTCTTCAAGGACCGCCTGCATCATCGCCGTCTCATCCGAGTACTCCTCCTCGTCGGATGAGCCGTCGGAGACTCAACATAGTGCTCGTATATGTACTCCAAATCAGAATCCATTGGTAGAAAGAAGGGACAACTTTTTTTAGCTCCGGCAATTCATCGAACAAGTGTTGGGCATGGTGAGTATGGCATAGCAAATGGTACCTGGCGGGGCGATCGGAGGAGAGGGGTTGAACGGCGACAGAGAAGAAGCGGGGTGGAGCCCGGCTGGAATGCTGGAAGTGACGAAGATGTGGAGTTCTGGCAGGGATGTGGTGTGGTGGCTGGGGTGATGGAGCGGCGGTGAAGGCAATAGAGAAAGAAGGAAGGAGAGAAAATGTGGAGGACGAAAGCGTGGGTCCGGGAAGGGTTTTGGGTGGGTCGGAGATGTCGGAGTCCTACGTATCTGTTGTCCAGACTCCTGTAAAACTTTCCATATTTGTCGAAAAAAAACACGTCTGGGCCGCCCCGTAAAATGATACATGACCATGTTAAACACATACTAAAAACCATACATGACCACGTTGAATACATTCCGCGGTCCGGACAGCACAGTCCGGATAATACCTTCCGCGGTCCGGATCGTCGCCGACGGTTTTGGAGATGCCATGCACTTCACTCGTTTTTCTTCGGTCGCGCATGCGGAAGAGGAGCGGTATCTCCTGGCCACTTGCTCGCCAGAATAATCGGCAACTTGACATGACTGGTTTGAGTGTAGTTATAGGCGGTTGCCTAGTGGTCCGACAGGCCTCGAAAAGGAAGGTAGTTGTTGGCTTGCATGCACCGTGTGCTCCCACGTACTACAGTACCTTGGGCTTTGGACGTTCCAGCAGATCGGGTGGTCTCGAATCATCTGGGTCTTGTGAACGTGTTCGATCGGTCTTGTGAACGGCCTATGGACCTCACAGGCGTTGTCGTGCCACTTTTGTCTCCGCTCCCGCCCGACCGCACGCTGCAGCTACCCCTGCAAAACCACCCCGGTAAAAGTATCCTTTATATGCTCGCGCACGAAGGTAGCTAGGAACGTCGTCGAGAAGCCATCAGCACATCAGTCGGCGAAGCCAAGGCAAACTATACACGATCAAGCTAGCTAGCTAGCTCCCGGGGCCGTCGCGCGCTCGCGTCGTCGCATGGGTTCGGAGCAGAAGCCGCACGTGGTGTTCGTGCCGTTCCCGGCGCACGGCCACGTCGCGCCGCACACGCAGCTCGCGCGCCTCCTCCACGCCCGCGGCTTCCGCGTCACGCTCGTGCACACCGAGCTGCACCACCGCCGCCTCGTGCTCGCCAAGGGCGCCGAGGCGGCCGCGGTCGCCGCGCCGTGGCTCGGCGTCGAGGTCATCCCGGACGGGCTGTCGCTGGAGTCGCCGCCGCGGTCGCTGGAGGCGCACCACGACGCGCTCGAGCAGAACTGCCTCGAGCCGTTCAAGGAGCTGCTGCGCGCGATGGCGCGCAGGCCCGGCGTGCCCCCCGTGAGCTGCGTCGTGGTGGACGCGCCCATGTCGTTCGCCTCCACGGGGGCGCGGAACGTCGGCGTCCCCGACGTGGTGTTCTTCACGGCGTCCGCGGCCGGGCTCATGGGGTACATGCAGTTCGAGGAGCTGGTGAAGAGGGGCCTCGTCCCGCTGAAAGGAGCCGGGTACAAGACCAACGGCAGCCTCGACGCCCCGGTGGACTGGGTGCCCGGGATGAAGGGCATGCGGCTCGGGGACATGCCGACCTTCTGCCACACCACGGACGCCGACAGCGCGCTGATGCGCATCCACCTCCACCAGATGCGCGTCGTCGCCGGATCCAAGGCCGTCGTCATTAACACGTTCCACGACATGGAGAAGGACGTCGTCGACGCGCTCGCTGCCTTCCTCCCGCCCGTCTACACTGTCGGCCCTCTCTCCAGCATCGTATCGTCGCTCCCGGCGGGAAGCGACGACCTCTCGAGCTCCACGGACACGCCGAGCCTCTTTCAGGAGGACACGGAGTGCATGGCGTGGCTGGACGGGAAAGAGGCTCGCTCCGTCGTGTACGTGAGCTACGGGAGCCACGCCGCCGCGGGCGCCGACAAGATAAAGGAGTTCGCGTCCGGGCTGGCGAGGTGCGGCTCTCCCTACCTGTGGGTTCTGCGGTCCGACTTGGCGGCCGGCGTTGAGGTCGGGAAGAACGGGCTCGTCGTGCCTTGGTGCGCCCAGGAGGCGGTCCTTGCCCACCCAGCCGTGGGGCTTTTTGTTACGCACTGTGGGTGGAACTCCATCTTGGAGACCGTGATCGGGGGGGTGCCGGTGCTCGGTTGGCCGATGGTTTCCGAGCAGACGACCAACTGCCGGCAGGTAAGCACGGCGTGGAACATCGGAGCGGAGCTGCCGCAGGAGGCGAGGGGCGATGAAATAGCTGCACTGGTGAGGGAGATGATGGTCGGGGAGAAGGGAATTGAGGCGAGGGAGAAGACGTTGGAGTGGAAGAGGCTGGCTGAAGATGCTACCAAAGAAGGGGGCTCGTCCTGTGCTAACCTTGATAGGTTCGTTGAGGATGTGCTGCTCAAAGGGTTATGATTTTATTTTACTTGTTTATAGTTCATTCTATCAATTCGTTTTGTACCTATAAAGTGAAGTAGCACAAGTCAGTAGCATGAACTACTGATGAATGAGCTTCTAATAATCTGCAATTTGAAGAGAAATTGAGCTTCATTTTTTTACTTGCACATATATAAATGCTGAATAAGCTGATAAGGAAGTCTACTGGCTAATGGGGTTGATCAGTGCCTCTAACAATGGATTAATTCTCTAATAAAAGAAACCCTACCGTGCCAAGATCAACTGTACTATACTTCGAGCAGTTATCTAGTTTCAAGATCAACTTCCACGAGAGCAAATTCTTCTACTTTGGAAAGGCCAAAAAAAAAAGAATCAGTACAAACAACTATTTGGTTCTGAGTTTGACTCTTTTCCTTTTAGATACCTTGGTATTCCAATGCATTTCCGTAAACTTCTTAATAAGGAATGGAAAGGTATTGAGGATCGCGTTGAGAAAAAAATGGGTTGTTGAATTAGTAAGCGAGGCAAGGCTCATCCTAATCAATGTTCTTCTCACAAGTTTACCTATGTTCATGGTATCTTTCTTTGAAATACCTAAAGGGGTAAGGAAATGATTGGATTACTACAGATCCAGGTTTTTCTGGCAGTCTAATGAACATAGACATAAATACCGTCTCGCGAGATAGGATGCGATATGTGTCCCTAAAGACCAAGGAGGTCTAGGTGTGGAAGACATTGAGATTAAAAATAAGTGTGTGTCGACAAAATGACTATACAAGGTACTCACTGAGGAGGGCGTTATCAAGAATTACTTTGGAATAAGTACCTATGTTATAAAACCCTCGCGGAGGTTGAGGCCAAACAAACGGACTCGCCTTTCTGAAAGGTCGCATGGGGTCCAGAAAGAAATTTTCCACTCAGGGACGTTGTAGTAGGCAATGGTCTAACTAATAGGTTTTGGCAATATACATGGCTAAGTGATCGCCACTAGGCTTGCAATACACACGGCTCTATCGTATTGTGTAGGGGGGAGATGTCTCTATTGCTTTTGTGATGGGCTAGGTACCATTGAGTGTTGCCTCGCGAAGACCACTGATTGGGGACAAATGGACCAACAGGTTAAATCTTGTTGAAAGGTTGATGGCGGTTAACCTTTCACATGATTCAAACACATTCTTTTGAAAGTTGACTACTTCTGGTGCCTTCACGGTCAAATCCATATATTCAGACCTCATCAATGATGGGAAAATTTTCCACCACAAATATATTTGAAAAATGGAAGTCCTGATGAAAATATAAATCTTCATGTGGTACTTAGATCGCAAGGGAATCCTGGCAAAAGATAATCTGAAAAAAAGAATTTGGCAACGATGCACTAATTAAGTGTTTCTTTTGTGATAAAGATGAGTTGTTCCAGCATATATTCTTTCAGTGTGCCGACTTGACAAACTATTATGGAGATCTGGCCAAATAACTTAAATTTCATTTCATCATAAGTGAACGCATTCAATTTAAATGCTCGTATATTTCATAAAAAAAGTTGCACATGTTGATACGGATCCTCTGTACCATCCCCTATGAATTGCTTACTCTGCAGCATGTTGAGTAAATTTGGGTCGATTTCATAAGTTTCACCATTAGGTTTCAGGCCTATAGATATGAAGGAATCTTTGGTATGCAGTCCCAAGATCTTAATTGCGGTGAGTTGATACAAATGCTCATACTCGTTCATGGTTGCTCAGAATCTGCAAAATAACTTAGTACACAAAATAAACCAAAAGTGCTTAGCTCTCCGACAACGGTGCTAGAAAAATTTTGATGTTCTGAAAATGTACATAGTTTAGTTGTAGCTATTTTGAAGTAAGAGTATCGATCCCACAAGAGCACAGCGGGTGGTCTTTGAATCTTGTAGATGGGTACCGATGATGCAGAGAACTGTCAGATCCCTCGGTAGGGGTCTTGACGTGGCTGGAAGTCTCGGAGCGGAGGTTGCATGGGAGTTTTACACAGGTTTGGACCTCCGGAGAGTAATACCCTACATCCTGCTCATGTCTGGTATTCATGGTGGAGGGATAACTCGTGCGAGGGGTTACAATGGTGTGTATGAGATGACTGTCGAGAGTTGTTTCTACAGGAGTAGATGGGAATGAAAGTTCCCTAGACTCCCCTTATATACTCAAGGAGGCTAGGGTTTTACAGAGGGAGGAAATAAATCTAGGGTTGTCGCGGCACCAACTCGGGGATCAAGTTGGCCGCACGATGCTTATCTTCTTATTCGGGTTCCTCCTTGTCACTAGGCCTCATGGGCCTTTCAAGAGGCCTTATGCGGGCTCCCCTCGGTGAGCCTCCCTCAGTGTATGACACAGTCAGTAGACCGCGAGGGTGGCGGAGATCATAGGAGCAGGTCTTTGAGACCTCCGGGGGGCT
The DNA here is from genome assembly GCF_002575655.3 of Aegilops tauschii subsp. strangulata. NCBI lineage: Eukaryota > Viridiplantae > Streptophyta > Magnoliopsida > Poales > Poaceae > Aegilops > Aegilops tauschii. Next base: position 382,672,871 of record NC_053039.3, on the reverse strand, counting down.
CCTCTCTCAATAGAGCTTGTCCTTGTGATTCTTCTTCGGGAAATTTATTTCTGAGGCCTCCGCGAGCCGCATCTCCATGTTAGGGTGGTACTGACTGACCTCCACGAATCTCAACGGCCGTCAACTCGGCCCACCTGGCTGATCCAGAGTCTATTGAAGGGTCGCTTGGCGCGTATCCTGCCAATTGAGGGATGTGATGATGATGGCTCCTGGTTCCACGCGCCTTACCTCACAAAACTGGGAACTTCAGAAGGTGCAGAGCACATGTCACGCTGCAAAGGTCAAGTGATTCGGTTTCAAGCTAGCTATAAGGAGGGAAAAACATGAAGGGTTTTCCTCTTCCTTTGTCTCCATCCATTTCTGCCTTCCTGTCTCCAGCTCCCGAAAGCGCTCCGTCGTCACGTACTATTCACTGCCCGCTTGCGTAACCCTAGTTGGCCCCATCCTTGCCATCAAGATGGACAAAACCAGGAGCGAGAAGGTTCCTCGGGCTCCCAGCCAGGATCCGCCCGCCGCTGGGTGAGGCTGAAGAGAAGGAGGGCTGCCTCCAAGGGCGGCGAGAAACGACAACCGAAAGCCCCTAAGACCACGGGAAAGTGGTCCCTTCCTCGGCCCCCATCTTAGAACTTCAGGCCCTCATGGAAACATGGTTGATGCCGGCGGATCTGGAATGCCGTCTCCCGGGGAACAACGCTCCGCCAAATCCTCGCGATGGCGAACATATTCTCTGCATTAAGTATTTCGGGAGGGGGCTGGGGTTTCCCCTCCATGGCTTCGTTCGTGGGTTTTTGCACTTCTACGGCTGCCAGCTGCACCGCATTCCGCTAAGCGGGGTTCTTCACATCGCAAATTTCATCACCTTTTTGCAAGTGCTTTCTCGGGACATCCCCTTTTTTAGATGTTCTGGTACTTCTTTCGGGTTTGTGTTCAGACCAATGGGGACACCGTCTGCGACCTTGGAGAAGCCATCCTGCAGCTCCGCCCGACACCAAGTTTGTTGCCACGAACCTCTCGACGTCCTTTCAGGAGTGGCACAAGATTTGGTTCTACGTGAAGGGGCTTGGAGATTACCTTCCCGCATTTGTGAATAAGCCCTGCAGAAGTTGTGGTCCTGGGCTCCGCTGAAGAAGTTGTCACGAGACGCCAAGATCCCGGCGGAGTCCACCGCCCGCCTGAAGAAGCGCAGCCTGAGGGGTGGCCACATCATTGGGACGTGGGTGGGGCGCCGCGCCGTGTGCTCCCTCTACAGGGCCGGTCGTCCCCATGTACAAGTACACAAGACGGGAAGACCCCCCGTGGGTGTCCAGGGATGATTTGAATGATGGCATCTATAAGCTGAACATAATCCTTAGCCAGTCGTGTGCCATACACCCCAGGACGGAGGAGTGACCCACTACCCATACAAAGCAGAATTGCTGGGTGTTCAGGTGTGTCACTAAGGCCGGGAGCATCCATTCAGGGAAGCCCAACCCACATGATGATGACGAGGGACATTGCCCCAACTGACGTAAAGGACATGTACATGATCTACGATACGCATACCTCGAAGAATCAACGAAAGCGCGTGCTCTGGGAAGTGTACAACATAGAGGCCTGCTACCTCTTGAGCTTGCGTTGGTTTTTCCCTTGAAGAGGAAAGGGTGATGCAGCAAAGTAGAGTAAGTATTTCCCTCAGTTTTTGAGAACCAAGGTATCAATCCAGTAGGAGATTACACTCAAGTCACCGAATACCTGCACAAACAAACACAAACCTTGCACCCAACGCGATAAGGGGTTGTCAATCCCTTCACGGTTATTTTCAATGTGAGATCTGATAGAGATGATAAACAGTATAGTAATATTTTTGGTACATGGAACGAAAAGTAAAGATTGCAAAGTAAAAGAAATAGGAAACTGAAAATATAGATCGGAAACTTATATGATGTAAAATAGACCCGGGGGCCATAGTTTTCACTAGAGGCTTCTCTCGAGATAGAAATTATTATGGTGGGTGAACGAATTACTGCCGAGCAATTGATAGAAAAGTGCAAAGTTATGACGATATCTAAGGCAATGATCATGAATATAGGCATCACGTCCGTGTCAAGTAGACCAAAACGATTCTGCATCTACTACTATTGCCCACACATCGACCGCTATCCAACATGCATCTAGAGTATTAAGTTCATAAAGAACGGAGTAACGCATTAGGCAAGATGACATGATGTAGAGGAATTAACTCAAGAAATATGATGAAAACCCCATCTTTTTATCCACGATGGCAACAATACAATATGTGCCTTGCTGCCCCTACTGTCACTGAGAAAGGACACTGCAAGATTGAACCCAAAGCTAAGCACTTCTCCCATTGCAAGAAAAACCAATCTAGTTGGCCAAACCAAATCGATAGTTTGAAGAGACTTGCAAAGATATCAAATCATGCATATAAGAATTCAGAGAAGATTCAAGGGACATTTACATCTGTGCCCCTAACTCGAACCCACTACTCAAATTTGCCCCTAATTTTGAAGCATGCTCAAATTTGCCCCTCCGCCGTTAAGTCACTACTCAGAAATGCCCTTCCGTACAGTACTGTAGCACTTTCCGTCCAATATTGTAGAACTTTCCGTCTGCTACAATACACATGAGCCTTTGACGGTCAAAGGCCTTTGACTGGACGGAAGGGTATTTCTGAGTAGTGACTTAATGGAAGAGGGGCAAATTTGAGCATGCTTTGAAATTAGGGGCAAATGTGAGTAGGTGGTTCGAGTTAGGGGCAGAAATGCAAATGGCCCAAGATTCAAATAATATTCATAGATAAAATTGATCATAAATCCACAATTCATCAGACCTCGGCAAACACACCGCAAAAGAGTATTACATCGAATAGATCTCCAAGAACATCGAGGAGAATTTTGTATTGAGAATCAAAGAGAGAGAAGAAGCCATCTAGCTACTAGCTATGGACCTGTAGGTCTGTGGTAAACTACTCACGCTTCATCGAAGAGGCAATGGTGTTGATGTAGAAGCCCTCCGTGATCGATTCCCCCTCCGACAGGACGCCGGAAAAGGCCCCAAGATGGGATCTCACGGGTACAGACGGTTGCAGCGGTGGAAAAGTGGTTTCGTGGCTCTCCTGGATGTTTTTGGGGTATAAGAGTATATATAGGAGGAAGAATTAGATCAGGAGACCCTTGAGGGGCCCACAAGGTTGGGGGCGCGCCCCACCCCCCTGGGCGCGCCCTCCACCCTTGTGCCCGCCTCGAAGCTTCTCTGACTTGTACTCCAAGTCTCATGGGTGTCTTCTGGTCCAAGAAAATGTTGGGGAATGTAGTAATTCAAAAAAATTCTTGCGATCACGCAAGATCTATCTAGGAGATGCATAGCAACGAGACGGGAGAGTGTGTCCACGTACCCTCGTAGACCGAAAGTGGAAGTGTTTAGTTAATGCGGTTGATGTAGTCGAACGGCTTCATGATCCAACCGATCCTAGTACCGAACGTACAGCACCTCCGTGTTCAGCACACGTTCAGCACGATGACGTCCCTCGAGCCCTTGATCCAGTAGAGGATCGAGGGAGAGTTCCGTCAGCACGACGGTGTGGCGACGGTGTTGGTGATGTGATCCGCGCAGGGCTTCGCCTAAGCACTACGACAATATGACCGAGGTGGTAAACTGTTGAGGGGGGCACAGCACACGGCTAAGAAACAACTGTTGCGTCTTTGGGGTGCCCCCTGGCCACGTATATAAAGGAGGGGGAGGAGGAGGCCGGCGGTCAAGGAGGGCGCGGCAAGGGGGGAGTCCTACTTGGACTCCTAGTCCAAGTATGATTCGCCCCCCCTCCTTCCTTCCAACGAAGAGGGAAAGGGGAAGGGAGAGAGAGGGAGAAGGAAAGAGGGGGCCGCGCCTCCTCCCCTTCTCCAATTCGGATTGGGGCAAGGGGGGCGCGCGCCACCTCCGGTGGCCTGCCTCATCTCCTCCACTATGGCTCAATAGGCCCAATAACTTTCCCGGGAGGGGGGGGGGGTTCCGGTAACCTCCCGGTACTCCGAAACATCCTCGATCTTCTTCGGAACCATTCTGGTGTCCGTATATAACCTTCCAATATATCAATCTTTACCTCTCGACCATTTTGAGACTCCTCGTCATGTCCGTGATATCATCCGGGACTCCGAACAACTTCGGTCACCAAAACACATAACTCATAATACAAATCGTCATCGAACATTAAGCGTGCGGACCCTACGGGTTCAAGAACTATGTAGACATGACCGAGACACATCTCCGGTCAATAACCAATAGCGGAACCTGGATGCTCATATTGGCTCCTACATATTCTACGAAGATCTTTATCAGTCAAACCGCATAACAACATACGTCATTCCCTTTGTCACCGGTATGTTACTTGCCCGAGATTCGATCATCGGTATCCTCATACCTAGTTCAATCTTGTTACCGGCAAGTCTCTTTACTCGTTCTGTAATACATCATCCCGCAACTAACTCATTAGTCACATTGCTTGCAAGGCTTATAGTGATGTGCATTACCGAGAGGGCCCAGAGATACCTCTCCGATACACAGAATGACAAATCCTAATCTTGATCTATGCCAACTCAACAAACACCTTCAGAGACACCTGTAGAGCATCTTTATATTCACCAAGTTACGTTGTGACATTTGATAGCACACAAAGTGTTCCTCCGGTATTCGGGAGTTGCATAATCTCATAGTCAGAGGAATATGTATAAGTCATGAAGAGAGCAATAGCAATAAAACTAAATGATCATTATGCTAAGCTAACAGATGGGTCTTGTCCATCACATCATTCTCTAATGATCTGATCCCGTTCATCAAATGACAAACATGTCTATGGTTAGGAAACTTAACCATCTTTGATTAACGAGCTAGTCAAGTAGAGGCATACTAGGGACACTCTTTTTGTCTATGTATTCACACATGTACTAAGTTTCCGGTTAATACAATTCTAGCATGAATAATAAACATTTATCTTGATATAAGGAAATATAAATAACATCTTTATTATTGCCTCTAGGGCATATTTCCTTCAGTCTCCCACTTGCACTAGAGTCAATAATCTAGGTTACATAGTAATGATTCTACCACCCATGGAGTCTTGGTGCTGATCATGTTTTGCTCGTGGAAGCGGCTTAGTCAACGGGTCTGCAACATTCAGATCTGTATCTATTTTGCAAATCTCTATGTCTCCCTCCTTGACTTGATCACGGATGGAATTGAAGCGTCTCTCGATGTGTTTGGTTCTCTTGTGAAATCTGGATTCCTTCGCCAAGGCTATTGCTCCAGTATTGTCACAAAAGATTTTCATTGGACCGATACGTCCATTTTGCATCATGTTTTCTTACTGTTATTTATAATGTTTTTATCCATAATAATGCTTTTTGGAGTAATTCTAATGCCTTCTCTCTCATAATTTGCAAGGTACACACGAAGAGGGAGAATTCCGGAAGCTGGAAATCTGGACCTGAAAAAGCTACGTCAGGCTACCTATTCTGCACAACTCCAAACAAGCTGAAACTTCACAAGGAATTTTTATGGAATATATCAGAATTAATGGAGCAAATAACTACCAGAGGGGGCCCACCAGGTGGGCACAACCCACCTGGGCGCCAGGGAGCCCAGGCGCCCTGGTGGGTTGTGCCCTCCTCGGCCCACCTTCGGTGCGCATCTTCTGGTATATAGGTCATTTTGACCTAGAAAAAAAATAAGGAGAGGACTTTCGGCACGGAGCACCGCCCTCTTGAGGCGGAACTTGGGCAGGAGCACTTTTGCCCTCCGGTGGAGCGATTTCGCCGAGGGAACTTCCCTCCCGAAGGGGGAAATCATCGTCATCATCATCACCAACAACTCTCCCATCTTGGGGAGGGAAATCTCCATCAACATCTTCAACAACACCATCTCATCTCAAACCCTAGTTCATCTCTTGTGTTCAATCTTGTTACCGGAACTATAGATTGGTGCTTGTGGGTGACTGATACGTCTCCAACGTATCTATAATTTTTGATTGTTCCATGCTATATTATATTCTGTTTTGGATGTTAACGAGCTTTATTTTACACTTTTATATTATTTTGGGACTAACCTATTAACCGGAGGCCCAGCCCAGAATTGCTGTTTTTTGCCTATTTCAGTGTTTCGCAGAAAAGTAATATCAAAAGGAGTCCACACGGAATGAAACCTTCGGGAACGTGATTTTTGGAACAAACGTGATCCAGAGGACTTGGACCCTACGTCAAGAAAGCAACCAGGAGGGCACGAGGTAGGGGGGCGCGCCTACCCCCCCTTGCTACCTCTTGAGCACTTCATTGGTTTTCCCTTGAAGAGGAAAGGGTGATGCAGCAAAGTAGCGTAAGTATTTCCCTCAGTTTTTGAGAACCAAGGTATCAATCCAGTAGGAGGCCACGCACGAGTCCCTCGCACCTACACAAACAAATAAAAACCTCGCAACCAACGCAATAAAGGGGTTGTCAATCCCTTCACGGTCACTTACGAAAGTGAGATCTGATAGATATGATAAGATAATATTTTTGGTATTTTTATGATAGAGATGCAAAGTAAAATAAAAGACAATAAAAATAGCTAAGTGTTGGAAGATTAATATGATGGAAAATAGACCCGGGGGCCATAGGTTTCACTAGTGGCTTCTCTCAAGAGCATAAGTATTACGGTGGGTGAAAAAATTACTGTTGAGCAATTGATAGAATTGAGCATAGTTATGTGAATATCTAAGTATGATCATGTATATAGGCATCACGTCCGTGACAAGTAGACCGACTCCTGCCTGCATCTACTACTATTACTCCACACATCGACCGCTATCTAGCATGCATCTAGAGTATTAAGTTCATAAGAACAGAGTAATGCTTTAAGTATGATGACATGATGTAGAGGGATAAACTCATGCAATATGAAATAAACCCCATCTTGTTATCCTCGATGGCAACAATACAATACGTGCCTTGCTGCCCCTGCTGTCACTGGGAAAGGACACCGCACGATTGAACCCAAAGCTAAGCACTTCTCCCATTGCAAGAAAGATCAATCTAGTAGGCCAAACCAAACTGATAATTCGAAGAGACTTGCAAAGATAACCAATCATACATAAAAGAATTCAGAGAAGATTCAAATATTGTTCAAAGATAAACTTGATCATAAACCCATAATTCATCGGTCTCAACAAACACACCGCGAAAGAAGATTACATTGAATAGATCTCCATGAGAATCGTGGAGAACTTTGTATTGAGATTCAAAGAGAGAGAAGAAGCCATCTAACTAATAACTATGGACCTGAAGCTCTGAGGTAAACTACTCACACATCATCGGAGAGGCTATGGTGTTGATGTAGAAGCCCTCTGTGATCAATGCCCCCTCCGGCAAGACGCCGGAAAAGGCTCCAAGATGTGATCTCACGGGTACAGAAGGTTGCGGCGGTGGAATTAGGTTTAGGCTCCGTATCTGGTAGTTTGGGGTACGTAGGTATATATAGGAGGAAGAAGTACGTCGGTGGAGCAACGTGGGCCCCACGAGGGTGGAGGGCGCGCCCAGGGGGGTAGGCGCGCGCCCGTACCTCGGGCCCTCCTGGTTGCTTTCTTGACGTAGGGTCCAAGTCCTCTGGATCACGTTCGTTCCAAAAATCACATTCCCGATGGTTTCATTCCGTTTGGACTCCGTTTGATATTCTTTTTCTGTGTAACTCTGAAATAGGCAAAAAACAGCAATTTGGGCTGGCCTCCAGTTAATAGGTTAGTCCCAAAAATAATATAAAAGTGTATAATAAAGCCCTTTAAACATCCAAAATAGAATATAATGTAGCATGGAACAATCAAAAATTATAGATACGTTGGAGACGTATGAAGCATCCCCAAGCTTAATTCCTGCTCGTCCTCGAGTAGGTAAATGATAAAAACAGAATTTTTGATGTGGAATGCTACTTAGCATAATTTCTATGTAATTCTTCTTATTGTGGCACGAATGTTCAGATTTGATATGATTCAAGATAAAAGTTTGATGTTGACATAAAAGCAATAATACTTCAAGCATACTAACCAAGCAATTATGTATTATCAAAATAACATAGCCAAAGCAAGTTATCCCTACAAAATCATATAGTCTGGCTATGCTCCATCTTCCCCACACAAAATATTCATATCATGTACAACCCCGGTTTGAGTCAAGCAATTGGTTCATACTTTTTAACGCGCTTCAGCCTTTTCAACTTTTACGCAATACATGAGCGCAAGCCATGGATATAGCACTATGGTGGAATAAGGTATAATGATAGGGGTTATGTGGGAAGACAGAAAAGGAGAAAGTCTCACATCAACGAGGCTAATCAACGGGCTATGGAGATGCCCATCAATTGATGTCAATGCAAGGAGTAGGGATTGCCATGCAACGGATGCACTTAGAGCTATAAGTGTATGAAAGCTCAAACAAAATAAACTAAGTGGGTGTGCATCCAACTTGCTTGCTCATGAAGACCTCGGGCATTTGAGGAAGCCCATCATTGGAGTACAAGCGAAGTTCTATAATGAAATTTCCCACTAGTATTTTAAAGTGACAAAATGAGAGACTCTCTATCATGAAGATCATGGTGCTACTTTGAAGCACAAGTGTGGTAAAAGGATAGTAACATTTTCCCTTCTCTCTTTTTCTCTCATTTTTTTGTTTGGGCCTTTTCTCTTTTTTTATGGCCTTTTTTTATTTAGTCCGGAGTCTCATCCCGACTTGTGAGGGAATCATAGTCTCCATCATCCTTTCCTCACTTGGGACAATGCTCTAAAAATGATGATCATCACACTTTTATTTACTTACAACTCATGAATTACAACTCAATACTTAGAACAATATATGACTCTATGTGGATGCCTCCGGCAGAATACCGGGATATGCAATGAATCAAGAGCGACATTTATGAAAGAATTATGAACGGTGGCTTTGCCACAAATACAATGTTAACTACATGATCATGCAAAGCAAAATGACAATGATGGAGCGTGTCATGATAAACGAAACGGTGGAAAGTTGCATGGCAATGTATCTCGGAATGGCGATGAAAATGCCATAATAGGTAGTTATGGTGGCTGTTTTGAGGAAGATATAAGGAGGTTTATGTCTGATAGAGCGTATCATATCACGGGGTTTGGATGCACCGGCGAAGTTTGCACCAACTCTCAAGGTGAGAAAGGGCAATGCACGGTACCGAAGAGGCTAGAAAATTGCGGAAAGGTACGTGTGGGTATAATCCATGGACTCACATTAGTCATAAAGAACTCATATACTTATTGCAAAAATTTATTAGCCCTCGAAGCAAAGTACTACTACGCATGCTCCTAGGGAAAGGGTTGGTAGGAGTTAACCATCGCGCGATCCCGACCGCCACACAAAGGATGACAATCAACAAATACCTCATGCTCCGACTTCATTACATAACGGGTTACCATACGTGCATGCTACGAGAATCGCAAACTCCAACACAAGTATTTTTCAATTCCACAATTACTCAACTAGCACAACCATGATATTACCACCTTTATATCTCAAAACAATTATCAAGCATCAAATTTCTTCATGATATTATAATTAAAGCAAATTGTCGTGCTGTTTTAAGACTCTCAAAATAATATAAGTGAAGCATGATAGAACAATAGTTTCTATAAAACAAATCCACCACCGTGCTCTAAAACATATAAGTGAAGCACTAGAGCGAAACTATATACCTCAAAAAATATAAGTGAAGCACATAGAGTATTCTAATAAATTCCAATTTATGTGTGTCTCTCTCAAAAGGTGTGTAAAGCAAGGATGATTGTGGCAAAATAACAAATAAAGACTCAAATAATACAAGACGCTCCAAGCAAAACACATATCATGTGATGAATAAAAATATAGCTCCAAGTAAAGTTACCGATGGAAGTAGACGAAAGAGGGGATGCCTTCCGGGGCATCCCCAAGCTTTGGCTTTTTGGTGTCCTTAGATTATCTTGGGGTGCCATGGGCATCCCCAAGCTTAGGCTCTTGCCACTCCTTGTTCCATAATCCATCAAATCTTTTACCCAAAACTTGAAAACTTCACAACACAAAACTTAGCAGAAAATCTCGTGAGCTCCGTTAGTGAAAGAAAGCAAAACACCACTTCAAGGTACTGTAATGAACTCATTCTTTATTTAAATTGGTGTTAAACCTACTGTATTCCAACTTCTCTATGGTTTATAAACTATTTTACTAGCCATAGATTCATCAAAATAAGCAAACAACACATGAAAAATAGAATCTGTCAAAAACAGAACAGACTGTAGTAATCTGTAACTAACGCAATCTTCTGAACTCCAAAAATTAGGACAAAATAGGAAGACCTAGAAAATTTGTTTATTGATCTTCTGCAATTGGAATCAATATTTTATCACGTTCTGGTGATTTTTAACAATTGTTTTCGTGAACAGAAAGTTTCTGGAATTTTCAGCAAGATCAAATAACTAACATCCAAGAAGTTCCTATAGGTTTAACTTGGCACAAACACTAATTACAACATAAAAACAAACCTAACCAGAGGCTAGATCAAATATTTATTCCTAAACAGAAGCAAAAAGCAAAAAAAAACTAAAATAAAATTGGGTTGCCTCCCAACAAGCGCTATCGTTTAACGCCCCTATCTAGGCATAAAAGCAAGGATAGATCTAGGTATTGCCATCTTTGGTAGGCAATCCATAAGTGGCTCTCATAATAGATTCATATGGTAGTTTGATTTTCTTTCTAGGAAAGTGTCCCATGCCTTTCTTTAAGGGAAATTGGAATCTAATATTCCATTCCTTCATATCAATAATTGCACCAATCGTTCTAAGGAAAGGTCTACCAAGAATAATAGGACATGAAGGATTGCAATCTATGTCAAGAACGATAAAATCTACGGGCACATAGTTCCTATTGCAACAATAAGAACATCATTAATTTTTCCCATAGGTTTCTTAATGGTGGAATCCGCAAGGTGCAAGTTTAAAGAGCAATCATCAAATTCGCGGAAACCTAACAAATCACACAAAGTTTTTGGAATCGTGGAAACACTAGCACCCAAATCACACAAAGCATAGCATTCATGATCTTTAATTTTAATTTTAATAGTAGGTTCCCACTCATCATAAAGTTTTCTAGGAATAGAAACTTCCAACTCAAGTTTTTCTTCATAAGATTGCATCAAAGCATCAACGATATGTTTGGTAAAAGCTTTATTTTGGCTATAAGCATGAGGAAAATTTAGTACGGATTGCAACAAGGAAATACAATCTATCGAAGAGCAATTATTATTGATATCTAAATTTTTAACTTCTTCAATCTCACTTTTATCAATTTTAGCATCAAGATCTAAAAACTCCGATTTTTTGGAACGCCTTCTAGGTAAAGGTGGATCATATTCAGTCCCATCATTATCAAGATTCATATTGAAAAACAAAGATTTAATAGGGGACACATCAATAACTTTTAGATCTTCATCTTTATTTTCATAGAAACTAGAAGAACATGCCTTCACAAAGCAATCTTTCTTAGCACGCATCCTAGCGGTTCTTTCTTTGCACTCATCAATGGAAATTCTCATGGCCTTGCGAGACTCATTGATATCATGCTTAGGTGGAATAGATCTAAGTTTCAAAGAATCAACATAAAGAGAAATTCTATCAACGTTCCTAGCCAATTCGTCAACCTTAAGCAATTTTTCTTCAAGCAAAGCATTGAAATTCTTTTGCGAATTCATAAATTCTTTAATACTAGTCTCAAATTCAGAGGGCATCTTATTATAATTTCCATAAGGATTCTTGTAGGAATTACCATAATTATTAGAGGAATTACTAGGGTATGGCCTAGGATTAAAGTTTCCTCTATACGCGTTGTTACCAAAATTATTCCTACCAAAAAAATTCACATCCATAGATTCATTATTATTCTCAATCAAAGTAGACAAAGGCATATCATTAGGATCAGAAGAAACACTCTTAGTAGCAAACAATTTCATAAGTTCATCCATCTTTCCACTCAAAACATTAATTTCTTCTATCGCATGCACTTTTTTATTAGTAGATTTTTCAGTGTGCCATTGAAAATAATTAACCATAATATTATCTAGGAGTTTAGTAGCTTATCCTAAAGTGATTTCCATAAAAGTGCCTCCCGCGGCCGAATCTAAAAGATTTCTAGAAGCAAAATTCAATCCGGCATAAATTTTTTGTATAATCATCCACAAATTCAAACCATGTGTAAGGCAATTACGTATCATTAATTTCATCCTCTCCCAAGCTTGTGCAAGATGTTCATGATCAAGTTGCTTAAAATTCATAATATCGTTTCTAAGAGAGATGATCTTAGCGGGAGGAAAATACTTAGAGATAAAAGCATCTTTGCACTTATTCCAAGAATCAATACTATTTTTAGGCAAAGACAAAAACCAAGCTTTAGCACGATCTCTAAGCGAAAAAGGAAATAGCTTCAATTTAACAATATCAGTGTCCACATCTTTCTTCTTTTGCATATCACACAAATCAACGAAGCTATTTAGATGGGTAGCGGCATCTTCACTAGGAAGACCGGCGAATTGATCTTTCATGACAAGATTCAATAAAGCAGCATTTTTTTCACAAGATTCAGTATCGGTAAGAGGAGCAATCGGAGTGCTAAGAAAATCATTGTTGTTGGTATTGGTAAAGTCACACAATTTAGTATTGTCTTGAGCCATAGTGACAAGCAAGCAATCCAACACACGAGCAAACAAGAAGCAAGCAAAAAGGAAGTGAACGGAAAGAGAGGGCGAATAAAACGACAAGGGTGAAGTGGGGGAGAGGAAAACGAGAGGCAAATGGCAAATAATGTAAGGGCCAATTCCAGTTCTCCCCCTAACTCGAACCCACCACTCAGTTTTGCCCCTAATTTTCGGGTATGCTCAGTTTTGCCCCTCTGTCGTTAGTGCCACTTATAGAAATACCCATCCGAGCCGTTACCGTCCAGTCAAAGGGCGTTGACTGTTTTCTGGGCGTCTACTGGACATTTTTGCCCCTGGAAAAAATAAAACAGAAATTAAAAAATAAAATTGGTCCACGGGACACACCGTCAAGGTCAAAATTGGTCCACGGTGAGACATGCCTGGCCGTGAGTGGCTCGCTTGCCTGCGGCTCGCCGTTGGTGGCCAGACGACCGCGAGAGGAGGGCCCGAGGCGCGCAGTGTATCTGCGCAACGCACGCCAAGCGAGTTGGGCGCCGCAGCGATAGGTGATAGGTGGTAACGCGCGCGCGACCATCCGAGGTCGGTCATGGCGGGCGGTTTCATGCTGGGAGCTACGGGTGCCGAATCGAGAGGGGGAAGAGGGCGTTAGGGGCGCTACCTTACAGCGATGGCGGACCGGATGTCAGGGAGGTCTATGGTGGCTTGGGGCGGTCGAATCTAGGAGGTCAACGGCGATGACCGTGGCAGCGGATGGGATCCTGGGCGTCGTCTATGGGTGTCCCCTGCCTGATTCACTGCATGGGCTGGACGAGAGCTGGCCTGCGGTGCTCATGGCGAGGTGGAGGTGCTTGGGGTTGCCGTTGGCCGCGCGGAGACGAAGGCAGCGGCGATGATGCCGCTCTTCAGAGGTGAGAGAGGGAGAGGCCGCGTGTAACGCCCACGATGCGGCTATATCTCCCACGTGTCGAGGCACGACTTAGAGGCATAACCGCATTGTGGTTTTGTCGCAAGAAGGGTCATCTTCACACAATCCCATGTAATGAACAAGAATGGGATAATGAGAGTTGGCTTACAAGCGCCACTTCACACAATACATAAATATAATTCATACATCATCCAAAATACACACATAGACCGACTACGGTCAAAAACCAAATGAAAATAAGATAACCCCAAATGCTAGATCCCCGATCGTCCCAACTGGGCTCCACTACTGATCATCAGGAAAAGACACATAGTAACGACCACGTTCCTCGTCAAACTCCCACTTGAGGTCGATTGCATCATCTGCACTGGCATCGTCGGCACCTGCAACTGTTTTGGTAGAATCTGTGAGTCACGAGGACTCAGCAATCTCACACCCGCGAGATCAAGACTATTTAAGCTTATAGGAAAGGATGGTGTAATGAGGTGGAACTGCAGCAGCCACTAAGCATCTATGGTGGCTAACATACGCAAAAGAGAGCGAGAAGAGAAGCAACGGAACGGTCGTCAACTAGCAATGATCAAGAAGTGATCCTAAAACTACTTACGTTCATGAATAACTCAAACCGTGTTCACTTCCCAGACTCCGCCGAGAAGAGACCATCACGGCTACACACACAGTTGATGTATTTTAATTGGGTCAAGTGACAAGTTCTCTACAACCGGACATTAACAAATTCCCATCTGCCTCATAACCGCGGGCACGGCTTTTGAAAGATAAAACCCTGCAGGGGTGTCCCAACTTAGCCCATCATAAGCTCTCACGGTCAACGAAGGATAAACCTTCTCCCGGAAAGACCCGATCAGTCTCGGAATCCCGGTTTACAAGACGTTTCGACAATGGTAAAACAAGACCAGCAAAGCCACCCGAATGTGCCGACAAATCCCGATAGGAGCTGCACATATCTCGTTCTCAGGGCACAACGGATGAGCCAGACGTCGGGTTGGCATAGACCCTGGTTGCCCAGGGGGCGCCGGACATCGCTCGGTTTGGGCCAACACTCGAAGGAGCACTGGTCCAGGGGTTTAAATAAAGATGACCCTCGGGCTTGCGAAAACCAGGGGGAAAAGGCTTAGGTGGCAAATGGTAAAACCGAAGTTGGGCCTTGCTGGAGGAGTTTTATTCAAGGCGAACTGTCAAGGGGTCCCATAAATCACCCAACCGCGTAAGGAACGCAAACTCAAGGAACATAATACCGGTATGACAGAAACTAGGGCGGCAAGAGTGGAACAAAACACCAGGCATAAGGCCGAGCCTTCCACCCTTTACCAAATATATATAGATGCATTAATATAATAAGAGATATTGTGATATCCCAACATATCCATGTTCCAACATGGAACCAACTTCAACTTCACCTGCAACTAGCAATGCTATAAGAAGGGCCGGGCAAAAGCGGTAACTTAGCCAAACAACGGTTTGCTAGGAAAAGATGGTTAGAGGATTGACATGGCAATATGAGAGGCATGATATAGCAAGTGGTAGGTAGCGCAGCATGGCAATAGAACGAACAACTAGCAAAGCAAAGATAGAAGTGATTTCGAGGGTATGGTCATCTTGCCTGCAAGGTTCTCAGAGTTGTCGAAAGCTTGATCCTCGTAAGCGTACTCAACAGGTTCCTCGTTCACGAACTCGTCTTCCGGCTCTACCCAAAACAAGGACACAAGCAACGGAACCACAATCAATCACGGGGAATGCACAAGCAACATGATGCAATACATGAATGATATGCAAGATATGATATGCGATGCATGTGCGTGCTCCGGACGAAAAATGATGAACAAGGCAGTAACTTGGCAAACCAAGCATGCCACTGGAAAGATGAGATGATTTCGGTCGAAATCGATATAAAGATCACCGGAAACGGATGCACGGTTTGTAAATGGCAAGCAAAACAAGAATGACACGAATCTGCGATTAACAGCATGATAGCACTTAGAATGCAACAAGTAACAATGCTACAGCACTCCAACATAGCAACAAAGCATATGGCAGTAATCTACAGGAGATGCTTGACAAAAGATAAACACTGAGCTACGGCTAGATCACAACACAACAGGTTCAAACAAGCATGGCAAAAGTACAAAAGATATCAGGTTCATAGACCTAGTGAAATTACTGGACATGACTGAAACAGCATCAGGTAGCAATGTTCAGAGCACAAAATCAACATTCTACAGGAACTTAACATGGTAAAACAAGGCATGGAATTATTCTACTAAATGCATATGACAAACGTCCCTTAGTGACCCTAAGACAAAAAGGACCAGAAGATATGATGGCAACCATGTAAACATAGCAAGTTTCGTTAACAGGTTCCAGACTTAGCAGAAAACAGAGCATGGCAGAAACAATAATATGAAGGCATCTTGGTGAGCTTGATGCACTCACCACAAAGCAATGCATGACAAAACAAGCATACCTACAGCAATATGGCAAGTTTATGAAGCTATCCATGGCAAGAGAAAATACATAGCATGTATGAAAGAACTACAACAAGCTTGGCAAAATTGAATATCATGTTAAAAATCTGCCAGAAATATTTTATAGCAAAAGTAGAGCAAGATTGAGTCATACTAGGGCACTCCATAATTGCAAAAAAAGGCATTAATGAATCAACTACAACAATATCTACAAAACATCCTTACTGAACATCTCCAAAAGGAGCATGGATCTCTCTGTAACCACATGGATACATAGCAATAAAATAACAGCAGTCACAGACTTAGTAAATTACTAAGTCCCTGAAATCAGAAACATTACGGAGCCTAGTTTGCATGCTTGTGCTAGTCACCACAGATGTCACAAAAAATACATGGCATAAATCTCTGTAAAGATGGCATGGCATACATCAAAACACATGTAGAGCTCATGCCTATAAGATGCACACATCAACAGCAAAAAAAATAACAAATCCTCAAGTTCTGATAAGTAACAGCAGATAACAGCAACTAGCACTCTTGCACCAGAGATTTGGGCATAAAAATGGACTCAAATGAACATCATGCCATGGAACAAAATGAAGAGCATCTTGAGGCGAACATTTTGATATATTACACGCATGAAACGGAGCTATATGCAGAGAGTTATGATGCGATGAACAGAGCAAGATAATGTGACAGAAAAGACTTGGAGGAAAAACGAGGTCAACCCTTTATCTCTCAGATCCAGATCCGGGGCGCGGAAAATGAGGACGGCCGGAGCTGTTCGCCGGAGGGACAGGGAAGGTCGCCGGGGTTCGGTCCGGAGAGGAGGGAGGCGGCCGGATCCGGCATGGGGGCGCACGGGGCCGGCGGCGACCTAGCGGCGGCGGTCGGGGACGGCGGCGCTCGGGTCCGGCGGGTGGGACCGCGGGCGGAGGCGGCGCCGGCGAGGTCCGGCGGCGACCTGCGGTGGCGGCGAGGCGGCGGCGCGGTGGAGGCGCGAGGCGGCGCGGTCGGAGGAAGAAGGAGGTGCGCGGCGGCGGGGGAGCCTCGGGCTCGGGGGGCCTGCTGCGGGCCAGGCGGGCCGGCGGCGTGCGCGGTGGCCGGGGGCCACGTGGCAGCCCCTGATTGGCCGGGCGCGGCGGCGCTGGTTCGTCCGGCGGCGGCGCTGGTTCGTCCGGCGGCGGCGGACGCGTCCGGCCGCGGAGAGGGCGATATTTAGGGTTTCGGGGATCCGGAAATTTCGGGGAGTCTCACATATTTATAGCTAAAGGTAGCTAGGAGACTCCAAATGGAGCACGGTTTTCGCCCACACGATCGTGATCAAATGACCGAGAGCATGGAGGTGAATTAGAGGGGTTTTGGGCTGTTTAGAGAGGGGTTTTGCCGCAACACACAAACGGACTTTCCGTTTGCCCGGTTAACCGTTGGAGCACCAAACGACCTCCAAATGGAACGAAACTTGACCGGTGGTCTACCGGTGGTATACCAAGGCCATTTGACAAGACTCGGTCCATTCTAAGAACGTCCAACACCCGCTCACGAACAGAAACAAGAGGGGTGCGCCGGAGGAGGTGGGAGTGCCGGATTGCAAAACGGACAACGGGGAAAATGCTCGGATGCATGAGACGAACACGTATGCAAATGCGATGCACATGATGACATGATATGAAATGCATGACATGAACAAAATGCAAAACGAAAGACAAACCCCGACCACGAAGGGAATATCATAACACATAGCCGGAAATGGCAAGAGTTGGAGTTACAAATATGGAAAGTTACATCCGGGGTGTTACACCGCGGGGGGGGGGGGAGGAAGAGGGAGGGATGGATGGAGGGAGGGTTGCGGCGCTCTTGGAGCTGGCGGCGGCAGCGCACGGTCTCTGAGCAGCCGGCGGTCGCCAGAGTTGAGAGAGAGAGAGGCTGTGAGGTAGAGGGAGAGAGGTGGGAGGTGAGAGAGAGAGGCCATGAGGGGCCCACATGTAAGTGAAAGGGATAGAGTGGGTGGGGGAAACAATTTTTCCTTTTTATTTTTTTCTGAGTGGGTCCCACGTGTAAGTGACACATGGAGGCAGGGGCAAAATGTCTGATAAACGCCCCTTAGACGGTCAAAGCCCTTTGACCGAACGGTAACGGCACAAAAGGCTATTTTTATAAGATGAACTAACGGCGGAGGGGCAAATTTGAGCATACCTGAAAATTAGGGGCAAATCTGAGTAGTGGGTTCGAGTTAGGCGCACAGGTGTAAATGTCCCATAATGTAATGCGAGAGATAAGAGTTTGTGATGGGTACTTGGTATGTTGACTTTTGCGTAGACTCCCCGGCAACGACGCCAGAAATCCTTCTTGCTACCTCTTGAGCACTGCGTTGGTTTTCCCTTGAAGAGGAAAGGGTGATGCAGCAAAGTAGCGTAAGTATTTCCCTCAGTTTTTGTGAACCAAGGTATCAATCCAGTAGGAGGCCACGCACGAGTCCCTTGCTCCTACACAAACAAATAAAAACCTCGCAACCAACGCAATAAAGGGGTTGTCAATCCCTTCACGGTCACTTACGAAAGTGAGATCTGATAGATATGATAAGATAATATTTTTGGTATTTTTATGATAGAGATGCAAAGTAAAATAAAAGGCAATAAAAATAGCTAAGTGTTGGAAGATTAATATGATGGAAAATAGACCCGAGGGCCATAGGTTTCACTAGTGGCTTCTCTCAAGAGCATAAGTATTACGGTGGGTGAACAAATTACTGTTGAGCAATTGATAGAATTGAGCATAGTTATGAGAATATCTAGGTATGATCATGTATATAGGCATCACGTCTGTGACAAGTAGACCGACTCCTGCCTGCATCTACTACTATTACTCCACACATCGACCGCTATCCAGCATGCATCTAGAGTATTAAGTTCATAAGAACAGAGTAATGCTTTAAGTATGATGACATGATGTAGAGGAATAAACTCATGCAATATGAAATAAACCCCATCTTCTTCTCCTCGATGGCAACAATACAATACGTGCCTTGCTGCCCCTGCTGTCACTGGGAAAGGACACCGCAAGATTGAACCCAAAGCTAAGCACTTCTCCCATTGCAAGAAAGATCAATCTAGTAGGCCAAACCAAACTGATAATTCGAAGAGACTTGCAAAGATAACCAATCATACATAAAAGAATTCAGAGATGATTCAAATATTGTTCATAGATAAACTTGATCATAAACCCACAATTCATCGGTCTCACAAACACACCGCAAAAGAAGATTACATCGAATAGATCTCCACGAGAATCGTGGAGAACTTTGTAT
Organism: Aegilops tauschii subsp. strangulata; assembly: GCF_002575655.3. Taxonomy (NCBI): domain Eukaryota; kingdom Viridiplantae; phylum Streptophyta; class Magnoliopsida; order Poales; family Poaceae; genus Aegilops; species Aegilops tauschii. Next base: position 382,653,433 of record NC_053039.3, on the reverse strand, counting down.
TGAGATCCAAAGAGAGAGAAGAAGCCATCTAGCTAATAACTATGGACCCGAAGGTCTGAGGTAAACTACTCACACATCATCGGAGAGGCTATGGTGTTGATGTAGAAGCCCTCCGTGATCAATGCCCCCTCCGGCGGAGCGCGGGAAAAGGCCCCAAGATGGGATCTCACGGGTACAGAAGGTTGCGGCGGTGGAATTAGGTTTTTGGCTCCGTATCTGGTAGTTTGGGGGTACGTAGGTATATATAGGAGGAAGAAGTACGTCGGTGGAGCAACATGGGCCCCACGAGGGTGTAGGGCGCGCTTAGGGTGGTAGGCATGCCCCCTACCTCGTGCCCTCCTGGTTGCTTTCTTGACGTAGGGTCCAAGTCCTCTGGATCACGTTCGTTCCAAAAATCACGTTCCCGAAGGTTTCATTACGTTTGGACTCCGTTTGATATTCTTTTTCTGCGAAACTCTGAAATAGGGAAAAAAACAGCAATTTAGGTTGGGCCTCCGGTTAATAGGTTAGTCCCAAAAATAATATAGAAGTGTATAATAAAGCCCTTTAAACATCCAAAACAGAATATAATATAGCATGGAACAATAAAAAATTGTAGATACGTTGGAGACGTATCACCCCTGGGCGCGCCCTCCACCCTCGTGGGGCCCACATTGCTCCACCGATGTACTTCTTCCTCCTATATATACCTACGTACCCCCAAACTACCAGATACGGAGCCAACAACCTAATTCCACCACCGCAACCTTCTGTACCCGTGAGATCCCATCTTGGGGCCTTTTCCGGCGCTCCGCCGGAGGGGGCATTGATCACGGAGGGATTCTACATCAACACCATAGCCTCTCCGATGATGTGTGAGTAGTTTACCTCAGACCTTCGGGTCCATAGTTATTAGCTAGATGGCTTCTTCTCTCTCTTTGGATCTCAATACAAAGTTCTCCACGATTCTCGTGGAGATCTATTCGATGTAATCTTCTTTTGCGGTGTGTTTGTTGAGACCGATGAATTGTGGGTTTATGATCAAGTTTATCTATGAACAATATTTGAATCATCTCTGAATTCTTTTATGTATGATTGGTTAGCTTTGTAAGTCTCTTCGAATTATCAGTTTGGTTTGGCCTACTAGATTGATCTTTCTTGCAATGGGAGAAGTGCTTAGCTTTGGGTTCAATCTTGCGGTGTCCTTTCCCAGTGACAGCAGGGGCAGCAAGGCATGTATTGTATTGTTTCCATCGAGGATAACAAGATGGGGTTTATTTCATATTGCATGAGTTTATCCCACTACATCATGTCATGTTGCTTAAAGCGTTACTCTGTTCTTATGAACTTAATAATCTAGATGCATGTTGGATAGCGGTCGATGTGTGGAGTAATAGTAGTAGATGCAGGCAGGAGTCGGTCTACTTGTCGCGGACGTGATGCCTATATACATGATCATACCTAGATATTCTCATAACTATGCTGAATTCTATCAATTGCTCAACAGTAATTTGTTCACCCACCGTAATACTTATGCTCTCGAGAGAAGCCACTAGTGAAACCTATGCCCCCCGGGTCTATTCTCCATCATATTAATCTTCCAACACTTAGTTATTGCTTTTGCCTTTTATTTTACTTGGCATCTTTATCATAAAAATACAAAAAATATTATCTTATCATATCTATCAGATCTCACTCTCGTAAGTGACCGTTGAGGGATTGACAACCCCTTTATCGCGTTGGTTGCGAGGTTCTTATTTATTTGTGTAGGTACGAGGGACTCGTGCGTGATCTCCTACTGGATTGATACCTTGGTTCTCAAAAACTGAGGGAAATACTTATGCTACTTTACTGCATCACCCTTTCCTCTTCAAGCGAAAACCAACGCAGTGCTCAAGAGGTAGCAAGAAGGATTTCTGGCGCCGTTGCCGGGGAGGCTTACGCAAGGTCAAGATTTGGACTCCCGACAACGAGCCATTTCTGGCGCCGTTGCCGGGGAGATTCGCGCCAAGTCAAGTCAAGTCAAGACATACCAAGTACCCATCACAAACCCTTATCCCTCGCATTACATTATATGCCGTTTGCCTCTCGTTTTCCTCTCCCCCACTTCACCTTTGCCGTTTTATTCGCCTTCTTTTTCGTTTGCCTTTTTTCGCCAGATCTATTATTTGCTTGTGTTACCATGTGCCTTCTATTTGCTTGCTAAAAATCTATTGGTATGGATCCACTTAAAGTGTTCTACTTGGATCATCTTCTGAAAGTGCGCTATATCGACTAGAGGGGGGGTGAATAGGCGATTTTTATAAATTCTTCACTGAGGAATTTGTGGGTGAGGAAATTCCTTAGCGAAGAACTACTTGCAGTGGAATAAGCACTCAAAAGTATGCATAGCAGAACACAAGCATAGTCATCATGATGAAATGAAGACAAGCACAGAGTACAGAAAGCGTAAACACAGGATAACACAGGATGAAGACAAACAGACTGAGGAAATTGAACTGAGGAAATTGAGAAAGTCTTCAGTCAAAGTCTTCAAACACAGATATGAACAATTGCACAACACAGGAATGAGGAAATGAAAGAGTTGAGGAAATAGAACCAGTTGGCTTGGTGAAGACAATGATTTGGTAGACCAGTTCCAACTGTTGTCTCAGTTGTACGTCTGGTTGGAGTGGCTAGGTATTTAAATCTGAGGACACCCAGTCCCGGACACACGGTCCTCACCGTATTATCCTTGAACTAAGGTCACACAGACCTCGTCCAATCACTCGTGGTAAGTCTTCAGGTGACTTCCGAACCTTCACAAACTCGGTCACTCGGCGATCCACAATTTCCTCTCTGATGCTCTAGACCATGACGCCTAACCGTCTGGAAGAAGCACAGTCTTCAAAGGTAACAAGCGTCGGATCCACGCAGGATCAATCTCTTCAGTGATGCTCAATCACTTTGGGTTTGTAGGTGTTTGGGTTTGGGGTTTTTCCTCACATGATGATTTTCGCTCAAAGTCCTCGGAGGATGGGATGCTCTCAAATGACAAGTGTCAGTTTCTCTCGGAGCAGCCAACCAGCTAGTGGTTGTAGGGGGCGGCTATTTATAGCCTAGGGAGCAGCCCGCATGATAAGACATAAATGCCCTTCAATGATATGACCGTTAGGTGGGTAGATATTTTGTGACAGCTGGCGCATAGCACAGCAACGGTCGGAAATTTGAGGTTCAAATTCCTCAGGGCTATCATGTTCCTCACTGTGTAGGCAATCCGCACTGGCGAATTCCTAACTCCTCAGTCAGAACAAATTCCTTAGAGACCAGAAGAACTTCGTCTCTGTCACTGAAGAATATGACTGAACTGTATGAGATTTCCAATGGTTTCACTCGAAGGGATTGGTAGGTGTAGGATTTTGAGTTGAGCATCACATGGAAATTTTTCCCTAGTATTTCCTCGACCCCCTTTAACAGTATGGTGTTTCCTATGACTCAAGAAAGAGAAAATGAAACTACTAAAACAAAAGTCTTCACGCTTCATATTCCTCAAATTAATACCAAGTCTTCAAGGTCACACCAATTTCTTCACCTTCAACGTCTTCAGAAATCCAAAGTCTTCAGTCGAAGAACTTCATTTTTAGGGGTCGACTTTCTCTGTAATTATCAAACTCCTCATAGACTTATAGATCTGTGTACACTCACAAATGCATTAGTCCCTTAACCTATAAGTCTTCAATACACCAAAATCACTAAGGGGCGCTAGATGCACTTACAATCTCCCCCTTTTTGGTGATTGATGACAATATAGGTTAAGTTTTCAGTGGATAAACATATGAAGTGTAAATACTGATATTAAGGAATTTGATTGCAAGATATAGAAGAACTCCCCCTGAAGATGTGCATGGTGAGGAATTTGCTTTTGAAGCAATGCACACTTGAAGAGTTGAATCATGGAGATCTCCCAATATATCTTGTAATTCATACACGCATTTGACATAATATATGAAGAATTTGAACTGCATGATGAAATATGGTGACTGATGTAATTCAGCATGCGTGCAATAACATTAACGAGGAATGCAGAAGAAACAGCAAAAGTATCAGGTCACCATAGAGTTTAAGTTTACAACTCGATCTAGCAAAGTCTTCAAAAGAACGAGAGTTGCAAATTAAAAAAACGCCCATTTAAGATAGACCCGCTTGAAGACTAACTCAAATTTCTCCCCCTTTGTCATCAAATGACCAAAAGGGTTGAAAATGAGGACTAACGCCCCTGAAGAATATCAAGGTGATGAAGGAGCGTCAGCGTTGTTGGGGTCGGTTGTTGGAGTAGGGCCTGCCGCAGTGTCGTCCAAATCTTCATGTTCATCAGTGTCACGTGATGAAGAATAGGAGCTGGCCACCAAGGAAGGAACCTTGACCTTCTTGTACTTCTTCGGAGGAGGTGCAGCCCAGTCAAGATCGTCCTTGAGACCCATTGTCTTCAGATCTTCTTCACTATAGACTTGAGACAGAACAGCCCAGGTGCGGTTGAGGATTTCATGAAGGTAGTAGTGGTTTTTCTTCACTGCATTGTGGGTAGCAGTCATGTTGTGAAGAATTGAATCAAACTGATGCTTGACCCTTTTATGATTGCGATCAACCTTCTGGTGAAGACTGAGGAGAAGCTCACGGTCAGTCATCACCCTGGGTGCTGTGCCTTGAGGATTTTGCTTGGGTGCGTTGGCGGCAGAGTCATCATTGGTGGAGTAGGATGCAGCCTTGCGAAATTGTCCATCCAATGGATGAATGCCTTCATCAATTACAGCAGTAGCCTTGCCCTTTTCATCAACTGAGGAAAATGTCCGTTTGAGGACTTCAATTGGGGGCAAGTAGCTGCAATGGTTCAGTGTATCAGCTTTATAGTTGAGTGAAGACCTTGTCCTGATGAATCTCATAATCCAAGGTGCATAAGGCTTCAACTCGAATGGTGACATGGCGACATTAGCCAGAGTCCTCATGAAGAAATCATGGAAGTTGATGGGAATGCCATGAATGATATTGAAAAGCAGATTCTTCATGATCCCAACGACTTCTTCTTCATTTGAGTAGTGGCCCTTGATTGGACTCAATGTCTTCGTCAGAATGCGATAGACAGTCCGAGGCACATACAGCAATTCCTTCACAAGGAATTTTGTTCTTGAGGTCTGACCTGGCTTCAAAGGCTTCATCAGCACTTGCATGTAGTGATCGGTTAGCTCAGGTTCATTGTAGACGCAACAAGCACCTTCAAGGGGCAGACTGAGAGGTAAGGCGCGAAGCAATTCAGTAGCTGGTGCCTTGTAGTGAGTGTTTTCAGACATCCAGTCCAGCACCCATGAATTCACATCTTCAGAATTTCCGGTGATGTGTAGCGTTGCATAGAATTGAAGAATAAGTTCTTCATTCCAATCACAGATGTCAGTGCAGAAATTTAACAGTCCAGCGTCGTGAAGAACACTGAGGACTGGCTCGAAGCACGGCAGAGATTCCATGTCCACGTGAGGAATGTGCTCATGATCGAAGACTTTGTCTTTGTCAAACAGCACTGAGGAATAGAAATTTGCCTGGCTGGCAGTCCAGAAATGCCTCTTCCTTATGCGAGTAGAGTCATAAGGGTTGTAATCAGTGAAGAATACATGCTCGCCAAAGAAGGCATCAGTGTTGAATTTTTGCTTCCTGGAGAATGGATCCTTTGGTTTGGGCAGAGGTGTGTCAGTGAGTCGCATCACAACCTCAGGAATCGCAATCTCAGGTTCTTCAGGCTGAGGAATTTCTGGTTCCTCTTCAGTGGCAGCCTGGTTCTTGAATTCTTCATTTTCAGTTTCTTCAGCACTAGCGGCTGGAATGTCTTCATGAGCTTCATCAGATCCCATTTGAACTGTAGTGACCGGGGACTGAGGAATTTGCTGCAGTGGAGTGAAGAGTGGAGAATTGGGGTGCTGACTTTCCCAAAAGTCATCATTCATCACAGGTGTGGTACAGCCAATGTCCACATCTTCATCTTCAATTTCTTCAACGCCGGCCTCTTCAGCAGTAAACTGAGGCACAGGCGAGGAAACAACTAGGGTTGAAGGGATTTCATCCACTTCAATTTCTTCATCCATCTGCTCTGACATAGCAGCAGAAGGAGTTTCTTCATCAGATCCGCTAGGGATCACATATTCTTCATCAAAAGGAACAAGGTCCTTTGATGGCATGGTTGAGATTGGAACAACATCAATCGGGTTTGCAAAAGAGCTGGTCATAGGCTTCATTTTCTTCGGAGCAGAAGAATCTGAAGAAGCTGATGCTTTCCTTTTCTTCACTGTTGCACGCTCTGCAGCCTTGGTCTTCTTCACATCTGATGCAGATGGAAGGATTGGAGTTGGAGTAGGCGCAGGTGGAGCAGAGGGATTTGGTGCAGTTTCTTCAGGCACAACTGATGCAGTTGCCCTGACCTCTTCATTTTCTTCAGGCGCACCACAAGTGGGTGCCCTGGGAATTTCATCAGCGGCTGGAATGCAGTCATCAGCCCTGGAACTCACATTATCTTCAGCAGCCTGATTGTCATCAGCGGTGCTGGCATGTTCTTCAGTTTGCTGAGCAGATGCATCAGCCGGAGTGACTTCAATATGCACAGGGGCAGCGGCACTTGAAGTGAGTGTCTTCATCAAATTGACGAACCTGACCTTGGCTCCTTTCCAATCAGCATAGTAAGCGTTGAAATCATCGCTGAGGACTTTGATTTCAGACTGGAGCTTTACGAGTTCATCAGTTGTCATAGAGACAACGTTGTTCTTCAAAAACTTCTCCTTCCTGTATTGTGCTTTCTTGAGTTGCCTGGCCTTCTCATATTTCCATTTTTCTTCACTGATGAAATGGGTCAGCATGTGACTTTGGCCAGGTGTCAACTTGAAATCAGGCATAGGAGTGTTTGGGTCCTTGTGCCAGAGATCAGTATAGTCGAGGGTCAGCTTTGGATCCAAAAGCAGTGGCACTTCTGTGCCCTTGGCTCTAGCGGCCCTGACTTGCCTGTCTCTGATGATCTTAGCAAGTTCTTCATCATCACCTTCATCATCTTCAGACGGTACTTGGAAGGCGACCTGCTTCTTCTAAGGACTTGGGCGAGAGCCTCGTCCTGCAGTGGTCTTAGTCTTCAGCAGAGAGGGTCCTGTTGAAGAATATGGTGCAGCTGAGGAACTAGCTGAAGCTCCTGAGGCAATGGAGATGCATGTAGTCCTTTGGCACGTGGCAAGATGCACAGGTGCTGAGGATTTTGTCGGAGCAGCTGAGGACTTTGGAGGAGCAGGAGCGGCTTGCAGAATTGGCCATGAGGGCTTAGCTGAGGAAATTGGCTGTGAGGGCATTGAAGAAGAGGCACTTGGCTTGTGCGCAGGCTTCTTTGCCATGGATTTCTTCGGCCTTACAGAGGCCTCAGCAGCAGCAGCAGTGGAATCTTTGTTGAATTTCCTCACTGCATCTTTTGCCTGTTTGGCCAACTTGGCCTGGCGCTTGGGCCATTCTTCAGGAAAATCCTCACAATGCTTGATGCTAGTGGGATCTGCCTCTTGGCCAGGTGCCAATGGAGGTCTTGAGCATGGAGGAGTAACAGCGAATTTCTTCATGTATTTTGGAGTCACATACCTGTACTCCCTCCACTCTTTTGCCCATCTCCTTTCTATCCTCTGAATGCGCACCTTGCGCTGATTTTTATCTTCCTCAGGGGGTGTGCAGTACCCAGCATAAATGTCCTCAGGGATTTCAAAGGCAGTATTGAACTCAGGCCTCTTTCCTCCTTTCTGTGGCCTCTTTTCATTAGCCATTTTCTTTAGTTGAGGAATTTGAACAATTGAACTCTCTGAAGAAGTATGCAACTTTTCTTCAAGGAACGCTGCAAATGAGTTAAGTTGATGAGAACCTAGTGATTCAGCAGCGGACATGAGTACCTGTGAACAGAGTATAGTTGCGAGGAATTTGGAGAGGTCATATGCGTTCTCAGAAGGTTTTTCAATAAGAACAAGTTTGAGGAATTTGACCAGATGAGTCTTGAAGAATTTCACTAAGCATTCTTTGTCTTAGGTTCCAGAGTTGTATAGATCGAAGATCCACACAATTGAGGAATCTTGAAGAAAAGTGATGCTTAGAGAAACGAATCAAGAGCAAATGACATGTGAGGTGTTTAGTGTGTGAAGATTTGAAGAAAAACACCTTTGAAGATTTTGTAGTAAACATTTGAATCAAAGTGGGCAGTAAAAGTAACTTTTAATTACCCTGAACGAAGAACACGATGAACTGGGATGTGGAGAAGTGAAGCTCGTCTGTGCAGATCTTCCACGCCCTAACTTGGCGGAGGAAGATGGCTACGGCGGCGGTGGAGTGAAGATTTCCGCGGCCGGCGTGAGTACGGCGGCGACGAGGTCGAGGCAGTGAAGCTCTTCCTCACCGGCGACGATGATGTAGCGGCGGCGCTAGGGTTTGAGAAGCTCGAGCTTGGAGAGAGGTCGAGCGGAGTAAAAGAAGTGAGGAAGGGGAGAGGGGGTATTTATAGCCACGGTGAAAAACGGTTCGCCCGAAGAAATTGGACGAACGTGCCCCTGACCCTTCTCATTCGCATGACATGTGTCACCCACGTACTGAGAAGTGGAGATCGTGTTAGATCGTGGGTGAATAGATAAGTATATCATGGGAAGCGGAACGGTTTGAGCGGCAAAGCCGAAAATTTGGATAAGATAAGTTAAAAGTTCCGTTCGCAAATTCTTCAGCTGACAAGGACGCAGTGAAGATTTTGAATGAGTTTCAAATAGAACACACATGAAGAATTTGTGAATAGATTGGGTTGAGTATAGTATAGAGGGGGAAGGGTCCGATCACATTCACTTAGCAGAAAAACCAACTTGGAGAATTAGCCATAAGTGAATGCTGTAGAGGACATAAACTCATATATATATATATATATATATATATATATATATATATATATATATATATATATATAGCCAATGAAGAGAAATGATGGAAACAGTGAAGATTTTGCAAAGTTGAAGAATATGAACAACTGAGGAATTTCAAAACTGAGGAAAAACTCAAATTGAAGATTTTCAACTTTTGTGGTGGCGTGACCCACCGTATAAGAATGATGATTTCAGACACCGCGTACAATTGTCGTAGGGTTGTGAGAATCAAATTCTTCATTAATTTCTTCACACTTAGAGTGTTATTCTTCATTGATTGAAGAAAAACGTTTCTTCATGTGTTGCACATCTAAGTCATCAATTTTGCATAAGTGTTAGGATGAGTGTCCTTTTCAAAGAACATTCGAAGATTCTAAGATATTTAGCTCACACCGCAACTTGCTAAATCTCTTCTCATCCAAAGGCTTTGTGAAGATATCAGCTAGCTGTTCTTCAGTCTTCACATGCTCAATAGAAATGTCGCCCTTCAACACATGATCGCGAAGAAAATGATGACGAATCTGAATGTGCTTTGTCTTTGAGTGCTGAACTGGGTTGTGAGCAATCTTGATGGCACTCTCATTGTCACAGAAGAGAGGCACATTCTTCACGTTGACGCCGTAGTCCTTGAGAGTTTGCTTCATCCACAGCAATTGAGCACAGCAAGAACCAACAGTAATGTACTCAGCTTCAGCAGTAGACAGTGATACGCAATTCTGTTTCTTCGAGGACCAACAGACCAAAGATCGTCCGAGGAAATGACATGTACCAGATGTTGACTTGCGATCTACACGATCACCAACATAGTCAGAGTCAGAATATCCAACGAGATCGAAAGCCGAGCCCTTGGGGTACCATAATCCTAGTGTTGGTGTGTGAACTAGATATCGAAGAATATGCTTCACAGCCTTATGGTGTGATTCCTTCGGTGTAGCTTGAAATCGGGCACACATGCAAACACTAAGCATAATATCTGGCCTAGATGCACATAAGTACAATAAAGAACCAATCATGGAGCGGTATACCTTTTGATCGAAGTCAATACCATTTTCATCAGTGCACAGATGGCCATTTGTGGGCATAGGAATTTTGACGCCTTTGCAATCTTGTATGCCGAATTTCCTCAGTACATCCTTAAGGTATTTCTCCTGAGATATGAATATGCCATTGTGCTGTTGACGAATTTGAAGACCTAAGAAGAATTTCAACTCTCCCATCATAGACATTTGATATTCTTCACTCATCATATAGGCAAATTCATCACTATAACGTTGGTCAGTACAGCCAAAGATGATGTCATCAACATATATTTGGCATACAAACAATTCATCATCATATGATTTAGTGAAAAGAGTAGGGTCGAGTGAACCGGGTTTGAAGCCTTTCTTCATGAGGAATTCCTTCAAAGTATCGTACCACGCCCGAGGGGCCTGCTTGAGGCCATAGAGGGCCTTTTTAGTCTGAAGACTTTGTCAGGATGCTTGGGAACTTCAAAACCTGGGGGTTGAGCAACATATACTTCTTCCTCAAGCTTACCATTGAGGAATGCACTTTTCACATCCATTTGATATAAAGTGATATCATGATGGTTAGCATAAGCAAGTAATATGCGAATAGCTTCAAGTCTAGCAATAGGTGCAAAAGTTTCATCGAAATCAATTCCTTCAAACTGTGTGTAGCCTTGAGCTACTAGCCGTGCCTTATTCCTCACCACATGGCCATTTTCATCTTGCTTGTTGCGGTAGATCCACTTTGTGCCAATGATATTGTGTTTGCGAGGATCTGGACGATTGACCAGTTCCCAAACGTTGTCGAGCTCGAACAAATGTAATTCTTCTTGCATGGCCTGAATCCACTCAGGTTCCAGAAATGCTTCATCTACCTTAGTGGGCTCTGAGATAGAGACAAAAGCATAGTGCCCACAAAAGTTAGATAAATGTGAAGCTTTTGAGCGTGTGAGAGGACCTGGTGCTTCAATGTCACCGATGATCTTCTCAACTTGCACTTCTTTTGCAACGCGAGGATGAGTAGGTTGTCGTCGAGGAATTTGATCAGCATTTTCTTCAGCAATTTCTTCAGGTGCATTAGCTCGACGTTCTTCATGTTCTGGAATGAATTCTTCAGCAGATTCTTCGGTAGGAATGACATCCTCAGTAGCCTTGAACTTGATAGTTTCCTCAGGTGCTGGTTCATCTATCACAGAGGGTAGGTGCTCTCTTTGCGAGCCATTAGTTTCATCGAACCGCACATCTACAGTTTCAACAACCTTGTGAAGAACGGTGTTGAAGACTCTGTAGGTGTGCGAGTCCTTTCCGTAACCAAGCATAAAACCTTCATGTGCTTTCGGTGCAAATTTAGCATTGTGATGAGGATCTCTAATCCAACATTTAGCACCGAAGACTTTGAAATAACTCACATTGGGTTTCTTGTCAGTGAGGAGTTCATAGGCAGTCTTCTTGAAGAATTTGTGAAGATATACCCTGTTGATGATGTGGCACGCAGTATAAATTGCCTCAATCCAGAAGTGACGAGGCGTCTTGTACTCATCAAGCATAGTGCGAGCCATCTCAACAAGAGTTCTGTTCTTGCGCTCCACGACGCCATTTTGCTGGGGAGTGTAAGGAGCAGATAACTCATGAGTAATACCAAGTTCATCAAGATAGTCATCAAGACCAGAGTTCTTGAACTCAGTTCCATTGTCTCTTCTGATGTGCTTGATCTTTACACCAAAGTTGGTTGAAGCCCTCGAGGAAAATCGTTTGAAGACTTCCTGCACTTCATGTTTGTAAGTAACAATGTGTACCCATGTGTAACGAGACTAATCATCAACAATAACAAGCCCATAGAGAGATGCGGCATTAGTGACAGCTGAGTAATGGTTAGGACCAAAGAGGTCCATGTGAAGCAATTCGAATGGTCGAGTAGTGGTCATGATAGTGTTCTCTGGATGCTTAGCCTTGGTCATCTTTCCAGCTTCACAAGCTCCACATAGGTGATCCTTGAGGAATTTGACATTCTCAATGCCAATGACATGCTTCTTCTTCACAAGCGTGTGCAAATTCCTCATGCCTACATGACCAAGTCGTCGATGCCATAGCCATCCTTCTGAAGCTTTTGCAAGTAGGCACACGGCTGGTTGCGGTCCTGTAGAGAAATCAACAATATACAAGTCTCCTCTCCTAAAGCCTTCGAAGACTTTGGAATTGTCAACTTCCATAACCACAACACAACGATACTTGCCAAAGACAACTACCATATCAAGATCACAAAGCATTGAGACAGACATGAGGTTGTATCCTAAGGACTCGACAAGCATGACTTTGTCCACGTGTCGATCCTTTGTGATCGCAACCTTACTTAGACCCAATACCTGACTTTTGCCTTTGTCAGCGAAGATGATATGCTTCAGATGCGATGGTGATAAGGGAGCATCAATCAATAGATTCTTGTCACCAGTCATGTGATTTGTACATCCACTATCGAGGACCCACTCAGTGGCTTTGGGTTGATCATCCCGCAGATGAATTAGTGCAGCTTACGAACTTCATATACTTCATCAATGAAGAATATGACATGACAATTCATCAGACCAATTTCATCAAGCAATTCAATAGTTAAAGCAGTATGAGGACGTGAGAAATGAAAGTTCATTTCTTCATGATTAGCCTGCGTCCTTTCAGGCACTTTTGAGGTCTCCAGCAAATTCTTCAGACGTTCACGCACGTCTGGAGACCTGACCCTACATAAGAGATTAGTTCTTTTTCTTCACCACCCACATCTGAAGGGGTGGCAAAGAGTTCATCACTCTGCGAGCTCCATACGAGAAAGGTGGCATAGAAGCCAATCCATTCCGTTTCACATAAGAGGAGTTAGGGTAAGCATATGAATAAGCAGAGAAATTCTTCGAGGACTTATGAACATAATGATTAGAAGAATAATGCTCATATTCATAGCCCTTGGCTCTTCCCTGCGAAACAGAGTTGTTAGCACGATGATGTTCATATGAGGACTTTGATCCTTTTGAGGAATTTGATCCATGTGAGGAATTTGGTCCGTGTGAGGACTTGGATCCATATGAAGAATTTGATCTGGTGTTCCTATTCTTCACAGGTGGTGTCATGAGGACATTCACCTAAAGGTTTTCAAGGCACCTTTTGGGAACCCATATTTTCTTCATAGGAGAATTGTTCCTGCAGTTAGTGCCAACATATCTAGCAAATACTTCACCATTCTGATTTTTAAACAGTTTATAGTTGGAGTCAAATGACTCATCAGAAGAATGAGAAGATTCACATGTAAAGCCAGATAAATTAGATGGATCAACTGGAGTTCCCTTTGCAGCAACCCATGAGGTTTTGGGGTACTGCTCAGGCTTCCAATATGTACCATCAGCATTGAGTTTCCTCTCAAAGGCAAAACCCTCTTTCCTAGGGTTCCTGTTGAGGATCTGCTTTTTAAGCACATCACAAAGAGTTTGATGCCCTTTGAGGCTTTTGTACATGCCTGTCATGTACAATTCCTTCTGCGCTGCATCGTCAGCGATACTAGCAATGTCCTCAAATGAGGAATTAGTGATAGCAGAGACAGTTGAGGAATTTGTAGCATTAGAAGCATTTGAACATTCAGGTGAAGAATTAGCAGATTCACGTTCAATGCATTTCAAGCACGGAGGAACAAATTCTTCCTGAGCAGCGCTGATTTGTTGAGCAAGTAATGAATCGCGCCTTCTGAAGATCTTCATAACTCACTATTAGCTTCTCAAGATCTTGCTTTCTTTGAAGAAATTCATAAGAAAGCTTCTCATGATCAGATAAGAGAGTGTTATGTTGATCTTGAAGGGTGTTATATTTAGTATGAAGTCTCTGAAGACTTTCAGCGAAAGCTTTTAACTGATCCATTTCTTCACCCAACATATCATCGCTCTTACTAAGCATGTTGTGAACCTTTTCCAAAGCTCTTTGTTGTTTAGCGGCAAGGGTAGCAAGTTTGACATAACTGGGTCCAAATTCATCACCAGATTCATCATCACTGGATTCAGACAGATAGCATTCAGTTACCTTTTCACCATCTGCCATAAGGCTTGGTGAGGAGGACGATGATTCTGGTTCGAATGTCATTGATTTGAGAGATTCCTTGAAGTCCTCAAACCAAGGATCATGACGGGTTTGATGACCTTCATAGACATCAGAGAGACGGTCCCAGATAAGCTTCGCTTGATCGAGATGCATAATGTTCCTAAACTGATTTTGAGACAGACATGAGCAGATGACGTCCTTCGCCGTGAAGTTGAGAAGAGTGTACTTGCGAATGTCATCAGCCTCCGCCATCTTGCACAGATCGGTAAGACCAATCTCAGTGACGATCCACAGTTCGCTGTTCATTGCCATGATGCGCTTCTTCATCATGGCCTTCCACTTGGGATACTCGTGACCGTCAAAGATGGGGCATGTCACTTTCTTCATACCTGCGGTCGACATAACTAAACTCCAGGCGGTTAAACCAAAATCACACAGAACAAGGGAGTACCTTGCTCTGATACCAATTGAAAGTGCGTTATATCGACTAGAGGGGGGGTGAATAGGCGATTTTTATAAATTCTTCACTGAGGAATTTGTGGGTGAGGAAATTCCTTAACGAAGAACTACTTGCAGCGGAATAAGTACTCAAAAGTATGCATAGCAGAACACAAGCATAGTCATCATGATGAAATGAAAACAAGCACAGAGTACAGAAAGCGTAAACACATGATAACACAGGATGAAGACAAACAGACTGAGGAAATTGAACTGAGGAAATTGAGAAAGTCTTTAGTCAAAGTCTTCAAACACAGATATGAACAATTGCACAACACAGGAATGAGGAAATGAAAGAGTTGAGGAAATAGAACCAGTTGGCTTGGTGAAGACAATGATTTGGTAGACCAGTTCCAACTGTTGTCTCAGTTGTACGTCTGGTTGGAGCGGCTAGGTATTTAAACCCGAGGACACCCAGTCCCGGACACACGGTCCTCACCGTATTCTCCTTGAACTAAGGTCACACAGACCTCGTCCAATCACTCATGGTAAGTCTTCAGGTGACTTCCGAACCTTCACAAACTCGGTCACTCGGCGATCCACAATTTCCTCTTGGATGCTCTAGACCATGACGCCCAACCATCTGGAAGAAGCACAGTCTTCAAAGGTAACAAGCATCGGATCCACGCAGGATCAATCTCTTCAGTGATGCTCAATCACTTTGGGTTTGTAGGTGTTTGGGTTTGGGGTTTTTCCTCAGTTGATGATTTTCGCTCAAAGTCCTCGGAGGATGGGATGCTCTCAAATGACAAGTGTTAGTTTCTCTTGGAGCAGCCAACCAGCTAGTGGTTGTAGGGGGCGGCTATTTATAGCCTAGGGAGCAGCCCGCATGATAAGACATAAATGCCCTTCAATGATATGACCGTTAGGTGGGTAGATATTTTGGGACAACTGGCGCATAGCACATCAACGGTCGGAAATTTGAGGTTCAAATTCCTCAGGGCTATCATGTTCCTCACTGTGTAGGCAATCCGCACTGGCGAATTCCTAACTCCTCAGTCAGAACAAATTCCTCAGAGACCAGAAGAACTTCATCTCTGTCATTGAAGAATATGACTGAACCGTATGAGATTTCCAATGGCTTCACTCGAAGGGATTGGTAGGTGTAGGATTTTGAGTTGAGCATCACATGGAAATTTTTCCTTAGTATTTCCTCGACCCCCTTTAACAATACGGTGTTTCCTATGACTCAATAAAGAGAAAATGAAACTACTAAAACAAAAGTCTTCACGCTTCATATTCCTCAAATGAATACCAAGTCTTCAAGGTCACACCAATTTCTTCACCTTCAAAGTCTTCAGAAAGTCTTCAGAAATCCAAAGTCTTCAGTCGAAGAACTTCATTTTTAGGGGCCGACTTTCTTTGTAATTATCAAACTCCTCATAGGCTTATAGATCTGTGTACACTGACAAACGCATTAGTCCCTTAACCTATAAGTCTTCAATACACCAAAATCACTAAGGGGCACTAGATGCACTTACATCTTCGATCCTTATGCGCTCGTGCTGAAACCCCAACTAGTCTAGTTGATGGGAAATCTTTAGATGAGCATGCTCATTTTGTGCGTCATCGTTTGTCTGAAAAGGGTAAGCTCTTATGGTATCAAATAAACAGTTTGCTATGCTATGCTTTGAATCTTTGTGAAATTTATGATTTTACTTGTTGCTCTAAGAACCCTAAAAAACTCCTTCCCTACCTATGTGAGTTTAATGATAATGAAATCTTATCTTCTTATGGAAAGGGTGTTTATAGTTACTATGTTATCAAACAAATTGAAGAATTTGTCATTTTTAAGGGTGCTCATGAAGTCGCTTCTTTGATTGAAAAATATGATATTACTCTCTACAAATCTGAAAATTCCGACATACTTAAATATTGCTATGAAAACTATGCTCATAATGCCTATGTTAAGGAATATATTGAGAGAATGACCGTTGCTTTGGAAGAAAATAATGATATGCATGAATCTATAGATAATTATGATTCCGATGATTTGAGTGAAATATCCCTTGATGAACCTGATGCTTGCTATTCTTGTGGCCATGATGCCAATATTTATGAAGACGAATTTGCTATAGTTCCTTATGTTAAACATGAGATCGTTGCTATTGCACCCATACTTGATAGTTCCTTCGATGAAAAGCATGATTGCAATAATCTTATTATAAATTCTCTTGATTTCAATTGTGTTAATGATATGCAAAACCTCAAGCTTGGGGACGCATGTTTTGCTATGTCTACTACTTGTTGCAATGATCATGATTGGGGTGATTTTTCTTATAATCTTGAAAATTTATTTAAGCCCCATGATGAATATGAGATTGATAATAGAGTTTGAAATAATATTGAAAGTGGGTTTGGAAGAGTGTCAACTTTAGATCCCACATATTTGGAGAATATTCAATCTTATGAAATTTTTGATAAAAGTGGGTTTGGAGTGGTCATGACTTTAGTTAATGTTAATCCCACTATCTTGGAAGAGTGTCAACTTTGCATGCATGTGGATCGTGTTGAGAATATTTTATGTGATAGCTATTTTTTTGAATTTGCTTATGATCCCACATGTAATTATTATGAGAGAGGAAAATATGATTATAGAAATTTTCATGTTACTAAATTACCTCTCGTCATGTTGAGATTGCTATCGTCTCTTCCTTCTTCCTTGCATATGCTAATTTTTGCTTGATGTGATAATTTGTTTGCTTATAAAATGCCTATGCATAGGAAGTATGTTAGACTTAGATATGTCTATCACGTGTTCTTTGATGCTCTCTTTGTGCTTCAATTCTTGTCTTTCATCTGAGCATCATCGAAATTATTTATGCCTAGCTAGGGGCATTAAACGATAGCGCTTGTTGGGAGGCAACCCAATTTTATTTTTTATTGATTTTTGGTTCTGTTTAGGAATAAATAATCCATCTAACTTCTGGTTAGATGTGTTTTTGTGTTTTAATTAGTGTTTGTGCCAAGTAGAACCTTTGGGAAGACTTGGGTGAAGTCTTTTTGATCTTGCTGTAAAAAACAGAAACTTTAGTGCTCACGAGGTTAGCTACAACTTTTGAATGGAGAGTGATATTTAGTTGATTATTGTTTCATATGATTAATAGATAAATTCCTCACGTCCAGAAATTTATTTTAGAATTTTTGGGGTTCCAGAAGTTTGCGTTTGATACAGATTACTACAGACTGTTCTGTTTTTACAGATTCTGTTTTTCGTGTGTTGTTTGCTTATTTTGATGAATCTATGGCTACTATCGGAGTTTATGAACCATAGAGAAGTTGGAATACAGTAGGTTTAACACCAATATAAATAAAGAATGAGTTCACTACAGTACCTTGAAGTGGTGTTTTGTTTTCTTTCGCTAATGGAGCTCATGAGATTTTCTGCCAAGTTTTGTGTTGTGAAGTTTTCATGTTTTGGGTAAAAGATTTGATGGATTATGGAACAAGGAGTGGAAAGAGCCTAAGCTTGGGGATGCCCATGGCACACCAAGATAATCTAAGGACACCAAAAAGCCAAAGCTTGGGGATGCCCCGGAAGGCATCCCCTCTTTCGTCTACTTCCATCAGTAACTTTACTTGGAGCTATATTTTTATTCACCACATGATATGTGTTTTGCTTGGAGCATCTTGTACTATTTGAGTCTTTATTTTTTAGTTTGCCACAATCATCCTTGCTGTACACACCTTTTGAGAGAGAGACACATGATTCGGAATTTATTAGAATACTCTATGTGCTTCACCTATATCTTTTGAGCTGCTATAGTTTTTGCTCTAGTGCTTCACTTATATCTTTTAGAGCATGGTGGTGGATTTGTTTTATAGAAACTATTGTTCTCTCATGCTTCACTTATATTATTTTGAGAGTCCCACAAAACAGCATGGTAATTTGCTTAAATTGATAAATTAGTCCTAAAGTAATAGGCATACAAGATTAGTAAAAATTATCTTATGAGTGTGTTGAATACTATGAGAAGTTTGATGCTTGATAATTGTTTTGAGATATAAAGATGGTGATATTAGAGTCATGCTAGTTGAGTAGTTGTGGATTTGAGGAATACTTGTGTTAAAGTTTGTGATTCCCGTAGCATGCACGTATGGTGAACCGTTATGTGATGAAGTCGGAGCATGATTTATTTATTGATTGTCTTCCTTATGAGTAGCGGTCGGGGACGAGCGATGCTTCCTACCAATCTATCCCCCTAGGAGCATGCGCGTAATAATTTGCTTTGATAACTTGTAGATTTTTGCAATAAATATATTAGTTATTTATGACTAATGTTGAGTCCATGGATTATACGCACTTTCTTCCTTCCACCATTGCTAGCCTCTCTAATACGGTGCACATTTCGCCGGTATCATACACCCACCATGTACCTTCCTCAAAACAGCCACCATACCTACCATCATGGCATTTCCATAGCCATTCCGAGATATATTGCCATGCAACTTACCACCGTTCCGTTTATTATGACACGCTCCATCATTGTCATATTGCTTCACATGATAATGTAGTTGACATCGTATTTGTGGCAAAGCAACCATTCATAATTCTTTCAAACATGTCACTCTTGATTGATTGCATATCCCGGTACACTGCCGGAGGCATTCACATAGAGTCATATTTTGTTCTAAGTATTGAGTTGTAAGTAAATAAAAGTGTGATGATCATCATTTTTTTAGAGCATTGTCCCAAGTGAGGAAAGGATGATGGAGACTATGATTCCCCCACAAGTCGGGATGAGACTCCGGACGAAAATAAAGAGAGAGAAAAAAAGAGGCCATAAAAAAAGAAGAGAAAAGGCCCAAATAAAAAAATGAGAGAAAAAGAGAGGAGGGACAATGTTACTATCCTTTTACCACACTTGTGCTTCAAAGAAGCACCATGATCTTCATGATAGAGAGTCTCTTATGATATCACTTTCATATACTAGTGGGAATTTTTCATTATAGAACTTGGCTTGTATATTCCAATGATGGGCTTCCACAAAATGCCCTAGGTCTTCGTGAGCAAGCGAGTTGGATGCACACCCACTTAGTTTCTTTTGTTGAGCTTTCATATACTTATAGCCCTAGTGCATCCGTTACATGGCAATCCCTACTCACTCACATTGATATCTATTAATGGGCATCTCCATAGTCTGTTGATATGCCTAGTTGATGTGAGACTATCTTCTCCTTTTTTGTCTTCTCCACAACCACCATTCTATTCCACGGCTCACGCTCATGTATTGCATGAAGATTGAAAAAGTTTGAGAACACCAAAAGTATGAAACAATTGCTTGGCTTGTCATCGGGGTTGTGCATGATTTAAATACTTTGTGTGGTGAAGATAGAGCATAGCCAGACTATATGATTTTGTAGGGATAACTTTCTTTCGCCATGTTATTTTGAGAAGATATAATTGCTTAGTTAGTATGCTTGAAGTATTATTATTTTTATGTCAATATTAAACTTTTGTCTTGAATCTTTCTGTCGGTGTACAAAAGGAGGGGTGCACTTTTGTACCCCTTTACCTGTGCACGGGCAGTCGGAGCCGCGCCCACGGTCACACCAAGCAGAACAGGGGAGGTGAACCAAGGTAGACCGAAGCCCAAGATAACCAGAGCAACGCCAAGGCCAAGACCACAAAGAGCAGAGGGACGAAGCAGGTTCGGGGCAGCCTCAGCAGCCCCGGCAAGACCCTTGCCGGGGCAGCTCGCCCCACACCAACAGAGCGAGCCACCCTTGAGCCCACGGTCTCCAACGTCACGTTGGGCCAGGGCTCGGGAGGCACCTCCATGGTGGCATGCAGATCTTTGTGAAGACAAGGAACACTCAAGATAAGATGAGGATTAGAACACAACGATCCTTGACAAGATCCTTGCCGAGGAGAGCCACAAGACCCCCGGCAAGATCCTTGGCGGGGAGGACAGCGCGCCATGGCGAGACCCTTGCCGAGCCACCCAGCAAGGCCCTCATCGAGGGCACCAGCGGGGCCACAGCCAGGCCCGCACCAACCAAGTCACCACCGCCGTTCGCATGCAGCTGCCAGCCCAACCAGCTGGGAAGGCACCTGTGTGGCAACATGCAGCTTCCAGGCCAACTCAGCACACGCCTGCGTGGCGGCATGCAGATCTTCGTGGAAGCTCCACCACCGCGCCACCTCAGCTGCATGCCTACCTACGTGGCGCCGCATGCGTCGCTAGCCAGGGCGCGTGTCGAAGCAAGGAGGAGCGGCGACAGACGGGACGGGCCTCGCCCCCGTCCCAGATAAAGCAAGGGGACACCTAAGCTACGCATTAAATATGTCTTGTCCTGTAATACGAGCGATAAGCTCATAGCACTGTGCGCCTTTCCACCTCCTGGGTGCCACTATGGCAGCCCCTTTCGACTATAAAAAGAGGCCCATGGCATACTCGAGAAGGATTTGGCTCTTTCGAACCACACGCTCACCACAGCTAGTTCGAGAGCTCAAGAACTCTCTGAAATACACCCACCAAAGCAGGACTAGGGGTTTTACGCATCCTCGCGGCGCGAACCTGGGTAAACGATCCTTGTGCTGACTACTGATCCTGCTCTTCTTGCAACCCTGCGCCCCGGCAACCGTAGTAGGGATTCTTGTGATCCCATGGGTGTCGTTCCACACCGACATCTTTGGCGTGCCAGGTAGGGGGTGCAATTGTGAGAATCTAGTCTAGTGGCTAGCCTAGCAGTTCTTCGTTGCTATAGCTCCCAAGAAGGAGACGGCAAGGAGAAAGGGGCGCCGCCTGCGAACGTGAAGGACGCCAGTGCGGCAACAGAGAAGCTAAGTCATTCAGAGCTTTGAGTTATTTCCTTTTATATATAAGGTTATCGTCCTCGGAGATCTTGCCTATGTATGAGAAACCTGCACGCAAAGGGGCCCTCCCGCAATTGGCAACACCCTTGTTCTGTTTCGAGTCCGCTCAACAGCTCAAAGCGGCCGCGTCGAGAGTGGCGGGGTAGCCTTCCGCACTTGGCAACGCTCCCGACTCTGACTCGAGTCAAACTCGACAGTTCGGGCGGCCGCGCTAAGGGCGGTAAGGTGGTTCGCCCGGCGGCAAGCACACCCGGCAGGCCACTGGGGACCCGTCCCCAAGATGCCGCCCTGGGTTTACGCGCCAGCAAACCTACCCAGTTAACGTAGGGTGGACATACAGAGGAAAATCGAACAGGAAAATAACATGCATGATACTAAAAGTGCTGCAGAGTTATATTACATCGAATTGTTGCTGCGGTTCTAACTAGAGATAGCGATTGTCTTGGTTGTGAACCTGCAGCGGTGATAAGAAACAGGGTGCCTAATCCCGGCGCTGGTCCTCTACCCTTTGAATTCCGCCGATGCAGCTGGTGATGGGCTTGATGCGCTCCCTAAGCTGCGTGAGGTCAGTACCCTCCGGCAAGCTCTCCAGCGCGGCGTCGAAGTCGAGGTCGGGGTACCAGTATGCCACCTTGGTGAGAACCTTGATCATGGCGCCCTGGCAGAGCCTCCGGGCCTCGTCGGCCAGCGAGGCCGCCCGGTTGGCGTGAAGCCGCTCCAAAGCGCCAACGACCTTCTCAAAGAACAGGGTCAGGCTGCAGTTGGCGCTCACGCTCCGCTCCGGGGCATACCTCACGTCCGGCATCCCCATGGTGGCCAGCTGCGCGGCGGCCTGGTTGGCAACGGCGGCAAGGCGATCGAGCCAGCGGTTCTCGCCCTCCACATGATCCATGAAGTTGACGGCCTCGTTCTTCCGCAACTGCTTCTCCGCCTCCAGCTCCTTGGCCAGGGTCCCCTCCCGGGTTTTGGCCTCCGAGAGCATCCCCTCGAGGCCCTCCAGCTTCAGCGTGAGGTCCTTGATGGACTTGTTGGCCTCGGAGAGCTCCCCGGCCCTGCTGACGGCCGCGCCCTGCGCCTCCATCAGGGCGCTGTTAAGCGTGTCCTTCTCCTAGGACAGCTTTAGGGCCTGCTCCTTCAGCCCGTCGCGCTCCACCTCCAGCTCCTTCACCTTGTCGGCGTGAACCTGGGCCTGGGCATCGAGCGCCTCTTTGTGCCTCTACTCCAGCTCACTGGTCCGCTACAAGACAAGCTTCTCCACCTCTTCATCCTTGCCGCGAAGCGTGGGGGAAAGCTTCTCCTCTCGCGCGGCGAGGTCCTCCTCCTGGGAGTTCAACGCGGCCTGGTGCTGGGTTCGGGCGGCCTCAGCTACCGCGGCCAAGCCCGTCGCCGTCTCCTGGGCCTTCTCGATGTCGGCCAGCTTCATGGTGAGCTCCACTTCACGCTTGGCCAGCTCGCCCTGGGCGGCCTTCAGCTCATCGCGAGCCTGGCAGAACCAGTCCTGCGTCTCGACGACATGCTTCTGGAGATCCGCCTCCGCCTTCTCCACCACCACCGTCCTGGACTTAGCTTTGTCCGGGCGGGTGCGGTGGAGCGCCTGCAGCTTCCGGTAGCTGGCGCCGATGGCGTGGAGGAGCCTCTCTTCCTGCGAGCCGTCGCCGCCAATGCTCGGCTTGTCGACGACCTCAAGCCCGGCGGCGGCAAGCACTTCATCGTCGAACACCTCTCCCTCGACGGGTGTCCTGGTGCTCGACGCGCCTGGAAGGTGGACGAACAAGTCGTCACTCACCCTCAGGTACTTGCCGGAGCCGGAAGCAGCAGAGGAGGAAGGCCGGTCATCAGCCACCCCCTCCTCCTCCTTGGCAGCGGCCCCGCCGGCCTCCTCGGCAGGCCCCTTGTCGGCCTCCTCAGCGGCGGCCCTGCCGGCCTCCCCAGTCGGCCCCTTGGCGGCCTCCTCGGCGGCGATCCTCTCGGCGTCCGCCTCGGCTGCTTTGGCGACGTCCTCGATGACGGCGTCCACGTCCGCTGGGTTCACCGAGGAGGAATCTGGACGCCGAAGAAGGGGGTGAGTCAAGGCCAAGACCAAGGGTCAGCAAGAAAGAAAAAGGAACAGGGACAAGAGGCGAGCGACTTGCCGGCACCGGTGCCAGGCTGGGAAGAAGAAGTCTCCTCCCCGCCAACATTTTGCGTCGAGGCAAAGCCGCCAGCGCCCAAGTTCTCCTCCTCCTCCTCCATGTGCGTGGGCTCGGTGCTTGGCGCCCTTACTGGGGACGCCCCTCGGGGCGGCGTGGTCGATGGGGGCGGCGTGTTGGGAGTAGCCCTCTGCGGCTCCTCCTGCTGCCGCTCTCCTCTTGCATACCCGGCAAGGTCAGCACCAAAGTATCGTGTCCCTGACACATGTCGACAAGGGGGAGAGTGATGAACTTATGGTGGGGGCTATGCCGGGGGCTGCTGTCTGGGCTGCTCAACACCACCAGTGGCGCCCTCAAAGTACCAGCCGGGGGCTGGCCACCCGCCGAGACCTTGGCCCTCTTCACTCTCTGGGCCAGCGTCTCCACGTCCCTGCAAAGACGAAGACAAGTCAAGACAAGCAACACAGATTGAGGAGGTAGGGATAACGAAAAGGAAGACTGATACTTACTCGTCGTCCACCTCCTCCTCTGCCGTTTTCCTCTTCCTCCTCGGGCTAAGGGATCCGAAGTCGAAAGAGACCCCCGCGTCGGCATCTGCCAGAGGAGGGGAGGAAGGCGAAGTCTGCGTGTGCTTGGACGAAGAAGAAGCAGATGCCTTCCTCCTCGCTGCCGCGGCCTTCACCACCTTCTTCGCCGCTGCGGCCCTCGTCTGACGCGCGGACTCCTCCGGGGACTTTGGCCGCCGCGCGGTCCTGACAGGCCGCACCGGCTCGTCGGAAGTGGCTCGCCGCAGGACTCGCCCTCTCCCCGTGGCCGGAGGGTCAACGGCCCCGGCCTCCTCATCTGACGACTCGTCGGCCGCGTCCTCAACCAGAGGAGCCTCGGTGCCGGCGTTGCTGGCCTCCCCAGCGGCCTCCGCCCACCTGGCGAGTTCCTCCTCCTCCGCGGCCGTCGCGTCCTTGTCTTCCACACCACCGGCGCTGCCGGCCTCCTCGGCAAGCTTCACCGCCATCGCCCTGGCGGCGATGTAGTCCAGCTCCGCTTGGGTGGTGTCCTGGACGAGCAGCCGCTCGACGTCGGCGTTGACGTATCCCTCATGCAGGGTGTCGAAGAATTGCTGCACCTCGACGTCCTCCGGCTCGGCCCAGCTCGGGTCAGGGCCATGCGCTTTGCAGTCTAGCATCATGGCGATGATGTTGGTCCGGCGCGAAGTGTTACACAGCGGGACCACTCCCGCCGGCAACTTGAACAAGGGCCCCTTGAAGACCTTGCCGGCCTTCACGACGGCCCTCGCAACCTTGCCGGTCCGCTCGACCTCGCCGTCGCGGCCCACATCGAGCTGGAAGATTCGCTGGCAGAAATGGGCATGCCCCATCACCGTGAAATTGTGGTCGAGGCTGGGGCGGAGCCGCATGATGTCGGCGGGGTTCGTGAAGAGCCAGGCCGGCCTCCCCTTGTTGTGCAATGGAGCAATCCGGCGGCGGATGAAGTCTGCCCCGATCATCTCAAGGGTGAGCCCGGCCTCGGTGAGCCGAAGGATCCTGGTGGTGGCAATCGTGAGCTTCTCGTCGTCGGCGTCGACGTCGCTCCAATCGCTTCTGCGGACCGGCGGCGCGCAGCGAACTTCGCAGAACGCCGGCGGGTCCTTCTCTTCGATCCAGCACCACCAGCCCCGCCATTCTTCCCACCTCTCCTTCATGGCGCCATCCAGGTACGCTCCCTTGGACCTTGGGATCCAGGTGACGCAACCAGAAATGGCGCCTCCCGTCTGGATCTGAGGGAAGAAGTAATGGTGGAAGAGCGTCGTGTTGGGGTGCACCCCGGCGAAACCCTCGCAGAGGTGCACAAAAAGGGCCATGCACGCCACCGCATTCGGGGTAAAATCCAAGAGGCGGAAGCCAAAGGTGTGCATGATGTCAGTGAAGAAATCAGAGAAGGGAGGACAAAGCCCGCAAGAAAAATAGTCGATGAAGAAAGGGTACCGATTCGGGGCAGCCTCGGCGCAGTTGGCGGGGATGACGCGCATGGCTGGGTGCCCTGACTTCTCTCCCCCCGTCTTCACACCCCACAGGGGCTTGAAGGCCTCCCGGAGCTCGAACACATCAACTATCGAGGGGAAGAAGGCGGACTGAGTCCGCTGCACCGCCAGCGCACTCTCCGGCGGCTCTGTCGCTCCGGCATCCTTGGCCACACCCTTGCCCTTGGTGGATTTGGGCGCCATAGCAGCCGAGGGAGAGGGGCAAGAAACAGAGGCCGTCGGGGAAGTGACGGCGGCAAGCAAGAGCGAAGCTTGGGGAAGAAGAGGAAGACAAGCAGAGGCTTCCGAAGATTGGGATTGCGCGAAGGGTAAAAGGAACAGTGCGCCCACAGGTTTCCCCTTTTTATGGGGAAGGTGCGGGTCGCGCTGCCCATTTACTAAGATGTGACGCATGCGTGCAGGAACTACCCCACGCATGCCGCCCACGTCACGCGCACCCCTGCACGCCACGCCACACCGCGCCGCACGCGGGTCGTGGGAAGCACAGCGCGCGAGAAGTTTTACCGCGGTAAAAACCGCCCCGCCTGCCCGCGCAACGTTTTGGGCCTGGCCCAACAACGTGTCGCGCTTATGTGTGGCCCAGGCCCGGGGGCTCCTGTCAGTGTACAAAAGGAGGGGCGCACTTTTGTACCCCTTTACCTGTGCAGGGGCAATCGCAGCCGCGCCCACGGTCACACCAAGCAGAACAGGGGAGGTGAACCAAGGTAAGACTGAAGCCCAAGATAACCAGAGCAATGCCAAGGCCAAGACCACAAAGAGCAGAGGGACGAAGCAGGTTCCCCTGGCAAGACCCTTGCCGGGGCAGCCTCAGCAGCCCCGGCAAGACCCTTGTCGGGGCAGCTCGCCCCACACCAATAGAGCGAGCCACCCTTGAGCCCACGGTCTCCAACATCATGTTGGGCCAGGGCTCGGGAGGCACCTCCATGGTGGCATGCAGATCTTTGTGAAGACAAGGAACACTCAAGATCAGATGAGGATTAGAAGACAACGATCCTCGACAAGATCCTTGCCGAGGAGAGCCACAAGACCCCCGGAAAGATCCTTGCCGGGGACGACAGCGCGCCACGGCGAGACCCTTGCCGGGCCACCCGGCAAGGCCCTCGCCGAGGGCACCAGCGGGGCCACAGCCAGGCCCGCACCAACCAAGTCACCACCACCGTTCGCATGCAGCTGCCAGCCCAACCAGCTGGGCAGGCACCTGCGTGGCAACATGCAGCTTCTAGGCCAACTCAGCACACGCCTGCGTGGCGGCATGCAGATCTTCGTGGAGGCTCCACCACCGCGCCACCTCAGCTGCCTGCCTACCTACGTGGCGCCGCATGCGTCGCTAGCTAGGGTGCGTGTCGAAGCAAGGAGGAGCGACGATGGATGGGACGGGCCTCGCCCCCGTCCCCGATAAAGCAAGGGGACACCTAAGCTACGCATTACATGTGTCTTGTCCTGTAATACGAGCGATAAGCTCATAGCACTGTGCGCCTTTCCACCTCCTGTGTGCCACTGCGGCAGCCCATTTCGACTATAAAAGGAGGCCCATGGCATACTGGAGAAGGATTCGGCTCTTTCGAACCACACGCTCACCACAACTAGTTCGAGAGCTCAAGAACTCTCTGAAATACACCCACCAAAGCAGGACTAGGGTTTTATGCATCCTCGCGGCCCGAACCTAGGTAAACGATCCTTGTGCTGACTACTGATCCTGCTCTTCTTGCAACCCTGCGCCCCGGCAACCGTAGTAGGGATTCTTGTGATCCCGTAGGTGTCGTTCCACACCGACGCTTTCGGATCTGAATATTCATTCCACAATTAAGAGAATTACATTGAAAATTATGCCAAGTAGCATTCCACATCAAAAATTCTGTTTTTATCATTTACCTACTCGAGGACGAGCAAGAATTAAGCTTGGCGATGCTTGATACGTCTCCAACGTATCTATAATTTTTGATTGTTCCATGCTATATTATATTCGGTTTTGGATGTTAATGGGCTTTATTTTACACATTTATATTATTTTTGGGACTAACCTATTAACCGCAGGCCCAGCCCAGAATTGCCTTTTTTGCCTATTTCAGTGTTCTGCAGAAAAGGAATATCAAAAGGAGTCCAAACGGAATGAAACCTTTGGGAACGTTATTTTTGGAACAAACGTGATCCAGAGGACTTGGACCCTACGTCAAGAAAGCAACCAGGAGGGCACGAGGTAGGGGGACGCGCCTACCCCCTGGGCGCGCCCTCCACCCTCGTGGGGCCCACGTTGCTCCACCGACGTACTTCTTCCTCCTATATATACCTACGTACCCCCAAACTACCAGATACGGAGCCAAAAACCTAATTCCACCGCCGCAACCTTCTGTACCCGTGAGATCCCATCTTGGGGCCTTTTCCGGCGCTCCACCGGAGGGGGCATTGATCACGGAGGGATTCTACATCAACACCATAGCCTCTCTGATGATGTGTGAGTGGTTTACCTCAGACCTTCGGGGCCATAGTTATTAGCTAGATGGCTTCTTCTCTCTCTTTGGATCTCAATACAAAGTTCTCCACGATTCTCGTCGAGATCTATTCGATGTAATCTTCTTTTGCGGTGTGTTTGTTGAGACCGATGAATTGTGGGTTTATGATCAAGTTTATCTATGAACAATATTTGAATCTTCTTTGAATTCTTTTATGTATGATTGGTTATCTTTGCAAGTCTCTTCAAATTATCAGTTTGGTTTGGCCTACTAGATTGATATTTCTTGCAATGGGAGAAGTGCTTAGCTTTGGGTTCAATCTTACGGTGTCCTTTCCCAGTGACAGCAGGGGCAGCAAGGCACGTATTGTATTGTTGCCATCGAGGAGAAGAAGATGGGGTTTATTTCATATTGCATGAGTTTATCCCTCTACATCATGTCATCTTGCTTAAAGCGTTACTCTGTTCTTATGAACTTAATACTCTAGATGCATGCTGCATAGCGGTCGACGTGTGGAGTAATAGTAGTAGATGCAGGCAGGAGTCGGTCTACTTGTCGCGGACTGATGCCTATATACATGATCGTACCTGGATATTCTCATAACTATGCTCAATTCTATCAATTGCTCAACAGTAATTTGTTCACCCATCGTAATACTTATGCTCTCGAGAGAAGCCACCAGTGAAACCTATGGCCCTCGGGTCTATTCTCCATCATATTAATCTTCCAACACATAGTTATTGCTTTTGCCTTTTATTTTACTTTGCATCTCTATCATAAAAATACCAAAAATATTATCTTATCATATCTATCAGATCTCACTCTCGTAAGTGACCATTGAGGGATTGACAACCCCTTTATCGCGTTGGTTGCGAGGTTCTTATTTGTTTGTGTAGGTACGAGGGACTCGTGCGTGATATCCTACTGGATTGATACCTTGGTTCTCAAAAACTGAGGGAAATACTTACGCTACTTTACTGCATCACCCTTTCCTCTTCAAGGGAAAACCAACGCAGTTCTCAAGAGGTAGCAGTGACTAGTATAGTGTTGATTACATCTTGTAGTTGATTACTATATGGTTTATTTGGTGCAAGATTATATGTTTAGATCCATTATGCTATTTAATACTCCTCTGATCATGAGCATGTTTATCATTTGTGAGTATTTACTTTTGTTCTTGAGGTCATGGGAGAAATCATGTTGCAAGTAACCATGTGAATTTGATATGTGTTAGATATTTTGATAGGATGTATGTTGTTATTCCCTTAGTGTTCTCATGTGAACGTCGATTACATGACACTTCACCATATTTGGGCCTAAGGGAATGCATTGTGGAGTAGCAATTAGATGATGGGGTGCGAGAGTGATAGAAGCTTAAACCCCAGTTTATGCGCTATTCCGTAAGGAACCGATTGGATCCAAAAGATTAATGCTATGGTTAGAATTTATTCTTAATACTTTTCTCGTTGTTGTGGATGCTTGCGGGAGGGTTAATCATAAGTAGGAGGTTTGTTCAAGTAAGAACAACACCTAAGCACCGGCCACCCACATATCAAATTAGCAAAGTAGCGAACACGAATTAAACCAACATGATGAAAGTGACTAGATGAAATTCCCGTGTACCCTCAAGAACGCTTTGCTTATCATAAGAGACCATTTTTGCATGTCCTTTGCCTCAAAAGAATTGGGATACCTTGCTTCATATTTGTTACTACAATCGTTACTTGCTCATTACAAATTATCTTGCTAAAAAACTACTCCGCTACTTACAATTTCAGCACTTGCAGGCATTACCTTACTGAAAACTACTTGTCATTTCCTTCTGCTCCTCGTTGGGTTCCACACTCTTACTTATCGAAAAGAGCTACAATTGATCCCCTATACTTGTGGGTCATCAAGGCTATTTTCTGGCGCCGTTGCCAGGGAGTGAAGCGCCTTTGGTAAGGAAACATTTATATAGTGTGCTGAAATTTGCTGTCACTTGTTACTATGGAAAACAATCCTTTGAAGGGTTTGTTCGGGGTATCTTCACCTCGTCTGGAACCAAAATTAGCTACCCCTGAACCTACTGCACCTACTAAAAATATTGAATATGAAATGTCTTCGGGTATTGTAGAACAACTGCTAGCTAATCCTTATGCAGGACATGGAACCGAACATCCTGATATGCACTTGATATATGTGGAACAAATATGTGGATTGTTTAACTTGCAGGTTTACTCAGAGATGAAGTTATGAAAAAGGTTTTCCCTTTATCTTTGAAGGGAAAAGCATTGGCATGGTATAGGCTATGTGATGATATTGGATCATGGAATTGGAATCGTTTGAAATTAGAGTTCCACCAAAAAATTTATCCTATGCATCTAGTTCATCGTGATCGGAATTATATATATAATTTTTGGCCTCGTGAAGGAGAAAGTATCGCTCTAGCTTGGGGGAGGCTTAACTCAATGTTATATTCATACCCCAATCATGAGCTCTCAAGAGAAATTATTATCCAGAATTTTTATGCTCGGCTTTCTCGTAATGATCAAACCATGCTTGATACTTCTTCTTCTGGTTCTTTTATGAAGAAGACTATTGAATTCCGGTGGGATCTTTTGGAAAGAATTAAACGCAACTCTGAAGATTGGGAACTCGACGAAGGTAAATAGTCAGGTATTAAACTTAAGTATGATTGTGTTAAATCTTTTATGGATACTGATGCTTTTCAAAAGTTTAGCACTAAATATGGACTTGACTCTGAGATAGTAGCCTCCTTTTGTGAATCATTTGCTACTCATGTTGAACTCCCTAAAGAGAAGTGGTTTAAATATCACCCACCTATTAAAGATGAAATCAAAGAACCGGTAACGGTTAAAGAAGAAACTATACTTTATAATGTTGATCCAGTTGTTCCTTCTGCATATATTGAGAAACCACCTTTTCCTGTTAGGATAAAGGAACATGCTAAAGTTTCAACTGTGGTTAACAAAAGCTATATTAGAACACCTAAACCTGATGAACAAATTAAAGTAGAACCTAGCATTGCTATGGTTAAAGATATCTTGGAAGAAGATATTGATGCGCATGTTATTTACTTCTGTGAAGAAGCTGCTAGAATTGCCAAACCTGATAAAAAGACAAACATAGACCTGTTGTTGGCATGCCTGTCATCTTAGTTAAAATAGGAGATCACTGTTATCATGGTTTATGTGACATGGGTGCTAGTGTGAGTGTTATTCCTTACACCCTTTATCAAGAAATTATGAAAGACATAGCACCTACAGAGTTAGAAGAAATAGATGTTACTATTAAACTTGCTAATAGAGACACCATATCACCATTTGGGAGTTTTAGAGATGTTGAAGTCTTGTATGGGAAAATAAAATACCCTACTGATTTTCTTGTTCTTGGTTCCCCACAAGATGAGTTATGTCCATTATCTTTGGTAGACCTTTCTTGAACACAGTTAATGCTAAGATAGATTGTAAGAAACAAACTGTTGGTGTTAGTTTCGGTGATGAGTCTCGTGAGTTTAATTTTTCCAAGTTTAGTAGAAATCTTCATGAAAAAGAATTGCCTAGTAAGGATGAACTAATTGGTCTTGCTTCTATTGTTGTACCACCTACTGATCCTTTAGAACAATATTTACTAGACCATGAAAATGATTTACATATGCATGAAAGAAATGAAATAGATAAGATTTTCTTTGAACAACGTCCTCTGCTTAAACACAATTTGCCTATTGAAACTCTAGGAGGTCCACCTCCACCTAA
The DNA here is from genome assembly GCF_002575655.3 of Aegilops tauschii subsp. strangulata. NCBI lineage: Eukaryota > Viridiplantae > Streptophyta > Magnoliopsida > Poales > Poaceae > Aegilops > Aegilops tauschii. The sequence continues at coordinate 382,621,753 of NC_053039.3, read as the reverse complement.
AGGTGATCCTGTGTTTGAATTAAAACAATTGCCAGACACTTTGAAATATGCTTATCTTGATGAAAAGAAGATATATCCTGTTATTATCAGTGCTAACCTTTCAGAACATGAAGAAGAAGATTATTGAAAGTTCTAAGGAAGAACCGAGCTGCTATTGGATATACTCTTGATGATTTAAAGGGCATTAGTCCCACTCTATTTTAGCACAAAATTAATATGGAACCTGATGCTAAACCAGTTGTTGATCACCAACGTCGGTTAAATCCGAATATGAAAGAGGTGGTAAGAACGGAAATTTTAAATCTTCTGGAAGCAGGTATAATTTATCCCATAGCTGATAGTAGATGGGTAAGTCCTGTTCATTGTGTCCCTAAGAAAGGAGGTATAACTTTTGTTCCTAATGATAAGAATGAACTCATTCCACAAAGAATTGTTACAGGCTATAGAATGGTAATTGATTTTAGAAAATTAAATAAAGCAACTAGAAAAGATCATTACCCTTTGCCTTTTATTGATCAAATGCTTGAAAGAATATCTAAGCACACACACTTTTGCTTCCTTGATGGATATTCTGGCTTTCCACAAATACATGTTTCTCAACCTGATCAAGAAAAGACCACTTTTACTTGTCCTTTTGGAACCTATGCTTATAGGCGTATGCCTTTGTGTTTTATGTAATGCACCTGCTACCTTTCAAAGATGTTGATACGTCTCCAACGTATCTACTTTTCCTCACGCTTTTCCTCTTGTTTTGGACTCTAATTTGCATGATTTGAATGAAACTAACCCCAGACTGACGTTGTTTTCAGCAGAACTACCATGGTGTTGTTTTTGTGCAGAAATAAAAGTTCTCAGAATGGAACGAAACTTTGCGAGGATTTTTTATATCAATAATAAGAATTTCTGGAGCCAAGACCTGCCGGAGAGGGGCACCTGGGTGGGCACAACTGATACGTCTCCAACCCGTATCTATAATTTTTGATCGTTCCATGCTGTTTTATTATCAATCTTGGATGTTTTATAATCATTTTATAGTCAGTTTATATCATTTTTTGGTACTAACCTATTGACATAGTGCCAAGTGCCAGTTGCTGTTTTTTCATGTTTTTTACATCACAGGAAATCAATATCAAACTTAGTCCAAATGCCACGAAACTCCATGATGATTTTTTATGGGCCAGAAGGAAGGAAATGGGCCCTGGTTGCACCTGGGGGGTGCCCCGAAGGGGGCACAACCCACCAGGGCGCACCCTAGTGGGTTGTGCCCACCTCGGGTGCTCCCCGGACCGCCTCTTTTCTCTATAAATACCCCAACATTCCAGAAACCCTAAAAGCATCGACGAAATATTCATCCAGCCGCCGCAGAGTCTAGAACCACCAGATCAAATCTAGACACCATCACGGAGGGGTTCACCACTTCCATTGGTGCCTCTCTGATGATGCGTGAGTAGTTCTTTGTAGACCTTCGGGTCTGTAGTTAGTAGCTAGATCGCTTTCTCTCTCTCACTGAATTCTCAATACAATGGTCTCTTGGAGATCCATATGATGTAACTCTTTTGCAGTGTGTTTGTTGGGATCCGATGAACTTCGAGTTTATGATAAGTTATATCTTTTTATATCCATGACAATTATTTGAGTTTCTTTGATCTCTTATATGCATGATCTCTTATAGCCTCGTATTTATTCTCCGATATTTGGGTTTTTTGTCCAACTTGATCTATTTATCTTGCAATGGGAAGAGGTGCCCGGTAGTGGGTTCGATCTTATGGTGCTTGATCCCAGTGATAGAAAGGGAACCGACACTTATGTATCGTTGCTACTAAGGATAAAAAGACGAGATCTATATCTACTGCCATATAGATAAATAGATCTTGTCTACATCATTTCATCATTCTTATTGCATTACTCCATTTTTCCATGAACTTAATACACTAGATGCATGCTGGATAGCGGTCGATGTGTGGAGTAATAGTAGTAGATGCAGGAAGGAGTCGGTCTACTAATCTTGGACGTGATGCCTATGTAATGATCATTGCCCAACAGTAATGATCATTGCCTAATCTTGGATATCGTCATAATTATTTGAAGTTCTATCAATTGCCCAACAGTAATTTGTTTACCCACTGTTTGCTATTTTTCTCGAGAGATGCCACTAGTGAAACCTACGGCCCCCGGGTCTTCTTTCTCATACATTTGCCTTGCGATCTACTTTTCCTTTGCATTTTTATTCAGATCTATTAAACCAAAAAAATACAAAAATACCTTGCTGCATTTTATCTTTATTTATTTTATTTGGCATTTGATCTATCAATCTACTACAATTTACCTCATGTATGTTTGCCTATCTTGAGGCACCGTACCCCAGAAGGGATTGACAACCCCTTTAACACGTCGGGGTGTGAGGTGTTGTTGTTTGTGTTCAGGTGTTGTTTACGTTGTGTTGCTTTGTTCTCCTACTCGTTCGATACCTTGGTTTCATAACTGAGGGAAATACCTACCGTCGTTGTGCTACACCATCCCTCCCTCTCCAGGGAAATACCGACGTAGTTCCAGCTACCATCAAGGAGAATTTCTGGCGCCGTTGCCGGGGAGGATCTTCAACATATACCAAGTTCCTAATCACAAATCTCATCTCCTCGCAATTTACATTATTTGCCATTTGCCTCTCGTTTTCATCTCCCCCAGTTCACAAAAATTTTCCATTTTATTCGCCCTTTTTTTCGTTCGCCTTTTTCTCGTCAGATCTCATGCTTGCTTGTGTTGCCATGTGCCTTCTATTTGCTTGCATTTTCGCTTGACAAAAATCTATTGATATGGATCCTCATCCACTAGCTAATATTTTTGAGAGATCTAATTATGTTGAACCAGTTGCTAGTGATTTGAGTGCACTTGATTATCTCTATTAAGCTTTGCTTGAAATTCGTGAATCTGAAAATTGTGATGAAGAAATCTATGAAGTGATTCATGATAGCTCCTTGAATGAAAAGCATAATTGCAATGGTTTCACTATAAATTCTATTAATGTCAATTGTGTTAATACTATGCAAAACCCCAAGCTTGGGGATGCTAATTTTGCTATGTCCACTACTTGTTGCAATGATCATGATTGGGATGATTCTTCTTATGATCTTGAAAATTTATTTAAGCCTCATGATGAATATGTTTGCAATCATATTGAAAGTGGGTTTGGAAAGCGTCAACTTTAGGTAAAAGTAATCCCACATATTTGGAGAGTGTTCAATCTTACAATTTTTTTGATGAAAGTGGGTTTGGAGAAGTCATGACTTTATTTGATGATCCCACTATTTTGGAAGAGTGTCAACTTTGCATGCATGTGGATCATAAAAATAAAATTTTATATGATAGTTATATTATTGAATTTGGTTATGATCCTACATATCATTATTATTAGAGAGGAAAATATGGTTGTAGAAATTTTTATGTTATTAAATTTCCTCTCGTTGTGTTGACATTGTCAATGTTTTATTCCTCTCCTTCGCATATGCTAGATAATTCTTGTCTTGATAATTTGTTTTCCTATAAAATTCCTATGCATAGGAGTATGTTAGACTTAAATGTGTTTGACACATGTTTCATGATGCTCTCTTTGTGTTTCAATTCTTATCTTTCGTGTGAGCATCGTTGAAATCTTATGCCTAGCTAGGGGCGTAAAACGATAGCGCTTGTTGGGAGGCAACCCAATGAATAAAATTTATTTTTGCTTTTTGTTTTCTGTTATTGAGTGTTTACACAATTATACTACTGGTATTATTGTGTTTTTTTGTTTCAATTAGTGTTTGTGCCAAGTAAAGCCTATAGGATCTTCTTGGGTGATAGTTGTTTGATCTTGCTGAAAAAGACAGAAACTTTATGCTCACAAAAATAATTTTCATAAATCACAGAAAAGAGATTTTTCCCTGATTCTTTTTGCAGAATATTAATATACAAATTACCCTGGTCTTCCTATTTTGGTAGAAATTTTGGAGTTCCAGAAGTATTCGAACAAATCAGATTACTACAGACTGTTCTGTTTTGACAGATTCTGTTTTCTTTGTGTTGTGTGCTTATTTTGATGGCTCTATGGTTTTCTTTGATGAGTTTTTTCCATATAAAACTTGGAATACAGTAGATATAATACAAAAACAAAATATGAATTGGTTTGATACAGCACTTATAGTAGTGATTTATTTTCTTACACTAACGGATCTCACGAAGGTTTTGTTGAGTTTTGTGTGATTGAAGTTTTGAGTTATCTTACGATGGATGAAGGAAGGATGTAAGAGCCTAAGCTTGGGGATGCCCCGGCATCCCAATCTATTATCCAAGAATGAGCAACCAACTAAGCTTGGGGATGCCCCCGAGTGGCATCCCCGCTTTCTTCCAACAACTATCTGTATTTTACTCGAGGCTATATTTTTATTCGTCACATGATATGTGTTTTGCTTGGAGCGTCTTGTATGATATGTGTCTTTGCTTGTTTTATTTTGTGTTTTAAGTCATCAATACTTGCTGGACACACCTATTTTAGAGAGCCAAAATTATATCATGACTTGTTAGAATTGCTCTGTATGCTTCACTTAAATCTTTTATGAGCTAGGACTTGCTCTAGTGCTTCACTTATATCTTTTTGAGCACGGTGTGCTTTGTTATTTTTGAAGAAATGCTCTCTTGCTTCACTTAGATTTATTTTAGAGTTAGTAAAATTTTGAAGAAATTCTCTCTTGCTTCACTTAAATTATTTTGTGAGAAAGAAAAATTTGTTATGCTCATGATCTTCACTTATATTTGTTTGAGCTTATGAAAAGCAACACATAAAAGTTAGTCCCAAAGTGATAGATATACAAGAAGGATAAAGAAAAAGAAAATGTCATGAAGATCATTGGACAAAGTAAACTTGATTCTTGGTAATAGTTTCGAGATATGATGATGTGATATGTGAGTTATGTTGATGAGTAATTGTGCTCTAGTAAGAATATTGGTGTTAAGGTTTGTGATTCCCTATGCATGCATGAAAGTCAATAATCATGCAATGAAAATTATATCCTACTTGTGGTGCATTATTCGGTGTTAATTATGCTTAATGCTTGCTTATGAGATTATGCGTTTCTTGGTTGGTCGCTTCTCAATCTTTTTGCTAGCCTTCATTTTGCACAAAGTATGACCTCTACTTGTGCATCCAAAATCCTTTAAACCAGTTTTGCCACATGAGTCCACTATACCTACCTATATGCGGTATTCTTTTGCCGTTCTAAGCAAATTTGCATGTTCCATCTCTAATTTTCAAAAAAAACTTCTCTTTTGTGTGTTTGTTTCGCTCGCGGAACGGTAACGGGTGGCTAATATTTTCCATGCTAGATGTGTTATTCTCAAGATGAGTGTTTATTCACTTGTCATTACACGAGAGTAAGGCAAAGGTTTTAGGGATGCCCAGTACAGAAATGCAAAAAAGATATTTACTTTATGTTGTCAAATAATAAATTCCTTGGAAAGTGTTGGTATGGAGGGCACCCGTGGATACGGCTAGCCATGGAAAGTGAAAGAATGCTGGAAAAAGGAATAAACTTTATTTTCTGTTTGGGAACCGCCTATGGCATATCTAGCATGGAAAGTGTTCGTAGCTCTGAGTCGTTTTCGTTGGTGGGATGGATACACCTCCCAAAATGTTTTTATCTCTAATTTTTTCGCTTTGAGCTCTGGCACCTCTACAAATCCCTACTTCCCTTTGAGAAGGGCCTTTCTTTTACTTTATGCAATTTTTATTTTTATTTTGAGTCTCCATCCTCTCTTACAAAATCACCAACTAGGAGGCAATATGATCGTGCTCAAGTATTGGGTGTAGTTAATATTCGAGTGTGTTTCATGAATGGATCAATGTTTGAGCATGATGGGCCAGGGATAACTTGTTTTAGCATTGATATTTTGAAAGACATGGTTGCTTGTTGATATGCTTGAGTATCTAAATTATTATGTCAAAACTAGACTATTGCTTTGAATCACATAAAAGTCCAAATGTCCATGCTATAAAGAAAAGAATATGATATGACTTCATGAACAGCACTCCACATCAAAAATTCTGTTTTTATCACTTACCTACTCGAGGACGAGTAGGAGTTAAGCTTGGGGATGCTGATACGTCTCCAACATATCTATAATTTTTGATTGTTCCATGCTGTTTTATTATCAATCTTGGATGTTTTATAATCATTTTATAGTCATTTTATATCATTTTATATCATTTTTTGGTACTAACCTATTGATGCTACCTCTTGAGCACTGCGTTGGTTTTTCCCTTGAAGAGGAAAGGGTGATGCAGTAAACTAGCGTAAGTATTTCCCTCAGTTTTTGAGAATCAAGGTATCAATCCAGTAGGAGACCACGCTCAAGTCCCTCGCATCTACACAAACAAATAAGAACCTCGCAACCAACGCAATAAAGGGGTTGTCAATCCCTTCACGGTCACTTACGAGAGTGAGATCTGATAGATATGATAAGATATTTTTTTTGGTATTTTTATGATAAAGAGAAATGAAGATGCAAAGTAAAATAAAAGGCAATAGAAATAGCTAAGTGTTGGAAGATTAATATGATGGAAGATAGACCCGGGGGCCATAGGTTTCACTAGTGGCTTCTCTCAAGAGCATAAGTATTACGGTGGGTGAACAAATTACTTTCGAGCAATTGATAGAATTGAGCATAGTTATGAGAATATCTAGGTATGATCATGTATATAGGCATCACGTCCGTGACAAGTAGACCGACTCCTGCATGCATCTACTACTATCACTCCACACATCGACCGCTATCCAGCATGCATCTAGAGTATTAAGTTCATAAGAACAGAGTAACGCTTTAAGCAAGATGACATGATGTAGAGGGATAAACTCATGCAATATGATATAAACCCCATCTTGTTATCGTCGATGGCAACAATATAGTACGTGCCTTGCTGCCCCTGCTGTCATTGGGAAAGGACACCGCAAGATTGAACCCAAAGCTAAGCACTTCTCCCATTGCAAGAAAGATCAATCTAGTAGGCCAAACCAAACTGATAATTCGAAGAGACTTGCAAAGATAACCAATCATACATAAAAGAATTCAGAGAAGATTCAAATATTGTTCATAGATAAACTTGATCATAAACCCACAATTCATCGGTCCCGACAAACACACCGCAAAAGAAGATTACATCGAATAGATCTCCACGAGAATCATGGAGAACTTTGTATTGAGATCCAAAGAGAGAGAATAAGCCATCTAGCTAATAACTATGGACCCGAAGGTCTGAGGTAAACTACTCACACATCATCGGAGAGGCTATGGTGTTGATGTAGAAGCCCTCCATGATCAATGCCCCCTCCGGCAGGACGCCGGAAAAGGCCCCAAGATGGGATCTCACGGGTACAGAAGGTTGCGGCGGTGGAATTAGGTTTTCGTGGCTGGCTTTGATGGTTTGGGGTACGTAGGTATATATAGGAGGAAGAAGTACGTCGGTGGAGCAACATGGGCCCCACGAGGGTGGAGGGTGCGCCTGGGGGGGTAGGGACGCACCCCTGCCTCGTGCTCTCCTCGTTGCTTTCTTGACGTGGACTCCAAGTCCTCTGGATCACGTTTGTTCCGAAAATCACGTTCCCAAAGGTTTCAATCCGTTTGGACTCCGTTTGTTATTCTTTTTCTGCGAAACACTGAAATAGGCAAAAAACAACAATTTGGGCTGGGCCTCCGGTTAATAGGTTAGTCCCAAAAATAATATAAAAGTGTATAATAGAGCCCATTAAACATCCAAAACAGAATATAATATAGCATGGAACAATCAAAAATTATAAATACGTTGGAGACGTATCAATTGACATAGTGCCAAGTGCCAGTTGCTGTTTTTTCCATGTTTTTTACATCACATGAAATCAATATCAAACGGAGTCCAAATGCCACGAAACTCCACGATGATTTTTTATGGGCCAAAAGAAAGGAAATGGGCCCTGGTTGGACCCGGTGGGTTGTGCCCACCTCGGGTGCTCCCCGGACCGCCTCTTTTCTTTATAAATACCCCAATATTCCAGAAACCCTAAAAGCATCGACGAAATATTCATCCAGCCGCCGCAGAGTCCAGGACCACCAGATCAAATCTAGACACCATCACGGAGGGGTTCACCACTTCCATTGGTGCCTCTCTGATGATGCGTGAGTAGTTCTTTGTAGACCTTCGGGTCCATAGTTAGTAGCTCGATGGCTTTCTCTCTCTCGCTGAATTCTCAATACAATGGTCTCTTGGAGATCCATATGATGTAACTCTTTTGCGGTGTGTTTGTTGTGATCTGATGAACTTCGAGTTTATGATCAATTATATCTTTTTATATCCATGAAAGTTATTTGAGTTTCTTTGATCTCTTATAGCCTCATATTTCTTCTCCGATATTTGGGCTTTGTTTGGCCAACTTGATCTATATATCTTGCAATGGGAAGAGGTGCCCGGTAGTGGGTTCGATCTTATGGTGCTTGATCCCAGTAACAGAAAGGGAACCGACACGTATGTATCGTCATAATTATTTGAAGTTCTATCAATTGCCCAGAAGTAATTTATTTACCCACCGTTTGTTATTTTTCTCGAGAGAATTCACTAGTGATACCTATGGCCCCCGGGTCTTCTTTCTCATATATTTGCCTTGCGATCTACTTTTCCTTTGCATTTTTGTTCAGATCTATTAAACCAAAAAATACAAAAATACCTTGCTGTGTTTTATCTTTATTTATATTATTTGGCGTTCGATCTATCAATCTACTACAATTTACCTCACGTCCGTTTGCCTATCTTGAGGCGCCGTACCCGGGAAGGGATTGACAACCCCTTTAACACGTCGGCGAGGTGTTGTTGTTTGTGTGCAGGTGCTGTTTACGTTGTGTTGCTTGGTTCCCCTACTGGTTCGATACCTTGGTTTCATAACTGAGGGAAATACCTACCGTCGATGTGCTACATCATCCCTCCCTCTCCAGGGAAATATCGACGTAGTTCCAGTTACCCTCATCAACCCACCAGGGCGCGCCCCCCTCTCCTGGCGCGCCCAGGTGGGTTGTCCCCACCTGGTGGCCCCGCAGACCCTGATTCCAACGCTATAAAATCCTATTTTTGGAGAAAAAATCAAGGAGAAAGAATTATCACGATCCATGAGACGGAGCCGCCGCCAAGCCCTGTTCTTCCTCGGGAGGGCAGATCTGGAGTCCGTTTGGGGCTCCGGAGAGGGGGATCTTCGTTCTTCGTAATCACCAACCCTTCTCCCTCGCCAATTCCATGATGCTCCCCACCGGGAGTGAGTAATTCCTTCGCAAGCTCGGTGGTCGGTGACGAGTTGGATGAGATTCATCATGTAATTGAGTTAGTTTTGTTAGGGCTTGATCCCTAGTATCCACTATGTTCTTAGATTGATGTTGCTATGACTTTGCTATGCTTAATGCTTGTCACTTTGGGCCCGGGTGCCATGAACTCAGATCTGAACCATTTATATTATCATCATTATATCCATGTTTTAGATCTGATCTTGCAAGTTATAGTCACCTACTACGTGTTATGATCCGGCAACCCCGGAGTGACAACAACCGGGCCCACTCCCGGTGATGACCGTAGTTTGAGGAGTTCATTTATTCACTATGTGTTAATGCTTTGTTCCGGTTCTCTATTAAAAGGAGGCCTTGATATCCCTTAGTTTCCAATAAGGACCCCGCTTCCACGGGAGGGTAGGACAAAAGATGTCATGCAAGTTCTTTTGATAAAGCATGTATGACTATTTACGGAATACATGCCTACATTATATCGATGAACTGGAGCTAGTGCCGTATCGCCCTAGGTTATAACTGTCACATGATGAATATCATCCAACAAGTCACCGATCCAATGCCTACGAATTTATCCTATATTGTTTTTGCTAAGTTACTACTCCTATCATCACTGTTACACTCGCTACAAAATTACTGCTATCACTGTTACTATTACTGTTACTGCTGTCACTATTATCAAAACTATCAAACTACTTTGCTACTAATTACTTGCTGCAGATAATTAATCTCCAGGTGTGGTTGAATTGACAACTCAGCTGCTAATACCTTCAAATATTCTTTGGCTCCCCTTGTGTCGAATCTATAAATTTGGGTTGAATACTCTACCCTCAAAAACTGTTGCGATCCCCTATACTTGTGGGTTATCAAGACCTTTTTATGGCATCGTTGCCGGGGAGCATAGCTATATTTGTTGAGTCACTTGGGATTATTATCATATTATCACTATGAAGAATCTGAAGGGACCAAAGACTAAGATATTTCCTTCAAAGACGAGGGGAGGTAAGGAACTGCCATCCAGTTGTGCTTTAGATTCACCTTGTGTTATGAGTAAACTTGCAGCACCACCACATGCTATGAATTCTACTATGTCGCAAGTTATTGATGATGCTACTTCTACTATGAATAATTCTTATGATGATGCTAGTACCTTGCTTGATAATGATGATGTGCCACTTGGTGAATTTCTTGATGCACAAATTTCTAGAGTAATACAACATGATGTTGCTGAATCTGATGATGAGCTTGAAACTGAAACTCCTGAAACACCTGCTAGCTAAAACTAGCCTTCCTAGATATGAATTGCCTAAGGTACCGGAAGGTTATGTTATGAATGAGGAGACAACCAGAGATATTCTTGCTTGTAAGGATAGAGATGATCTAGAGAAATTACTATGCAAGTATAAAGAAAAATCTATGAATGCTAAAATGAAATGTGATCCTAAGTTTGCTACTTCACCTATCTTTATTGATGACAAGGATTATGAATTCTCTGTCAACCCAGAGTTAATTACTTTGGTTGAATCTGATCCTTTCCATGGTTATGAAACTAAAACTGTTGTGGCGCATCTTACTAAGTTGAAAGGATAGCCGCCCTTTTTACTCATGATGAGAAAACTTGCTATACTTTATTCTCAAATTATTTCCTTTCTCATTAAAGGGTGATGCTAAAGCTTGGTACAATACTCTTACTCCTGGTTGTGTGCGTAGTCCCCGGGATATGATTTATTACTTCTCTAAAAAATATTTCCCTGCTCATAAGAAACAAGCTGCTTTACATGAAATATTTAACTTTGTGCAAACTAAAGAAGAGAGTCTCCCACAAGCTTGGGGGAGGCTTTGCCAATTACTTAATGCTTTGCCTGATCATCCTCTTAAGAAAAATGAAATACTTGATATCTTCTATAATGGACTAACCGATGCTTCTAGGGACTTCCTAGATAGTTGTGCCGCTTGTGTTTTCAGGGAACAAACTATTGGACAAGCTAAAGAATTATTTAATAAACACATTGAAAAATTATGATGATTGGACTCTTCTTGAACCACCGGCTAAACCCACTCCTAAGAAGAGGGGTATATTATATATCAGTCCTGAAGATATGCAAGAGGCAAAGAAATCTATGAACGAAAAAGGTATTAAAGCCGAGGATGTTAAAAATTTACCTCCTACTGAAGAAATACATGGGCTTAATACACCACCACTACCTAAGGTGGTAGAGGTAAATTCTTTAATGAAGTTCAATGACAATGACAACCCTCACAATATGCATCCTAGTCAATGCCTTTATGAGTTTGAAAACTATATTAGAAAACAAGATCACTTCAATGCAAATGTTATGAAACAGTTGAAATATAATTCCGATATGATTGCTCGCTTGAGTGACTTGTTATTTAGAATCTCAAATGATGTTAGAGGTGTTGGAAAACATGCTTCTATGGTTCAAACCCAGTTAGAACAAGTTGCTAAATCACAAAGAGAATTGCTTGATGAAATGAATAATAATATGCATGACTTTGCTGTTAGAGTTGCAACTAGAGGAGGTAAAATGACTCAGGAACCACTTTATCCTGAGAGACACCCAAAAAGAATTGAACAAGACTCACAAATAAATAACACTAGTGCACCTAGTCCTTCTAGAAATAAAAAGAAAAAGAAAAATGATAGGACTTTGCACACTTCTAGTGAACCTGAAATAGAAAAACCTCCTGATAATGATAATGAAACTTCTGTCTCTAATGCTGAAACTCAATCTGGTAATGAACACTCACCTAGTGATAATGAAAAAGATAATGATGAGGTTCATGAAGACTCTCAACATAATTATGATAAAGAACCAAATAATGATGTTGAGATAGAACCACCTGTCGATCTTGATAACCCGCAACCTAAGAATAAAAGATATGATAAAAGAGACTTTGTGCCTAGGAAACACGATAAAGAAAGAGAACCATGGGTTCAAAAACCTATGCCTTTTCCACCCAAGTCAACTAAAAAGAAAGATGATGAAGAATTTGAACGCTTTGCTAAAATGCTGAGGCAAGTCTTTTTGCGTACTCGCTTGACTAATATCTTGAAAATGCCTCCTTATGGAAGTATATGAAAGACATCATCACTAATAAGAGAAAAATACCGGAAGCTGAAATCTCCACCATGCTTGCTAATTACACTTTCAAAGATGGAGTACCTAAAAACCTTGGAGATCCGGGAATACCAACTGTACCTTGCTCAATCAAAAAGAATTATGTGAAAACAGCTTTGTGTGATTTAGGAGCTGGTGTTAGTGTTATGCCTTTCTCTTTATATAAAAGACTTGACTTGAATAAACTCACACCTACTGAAATATCTTTGCAAATGGCTGACAAATCAACTGCCATACATATCGGTATCTGTGAGGATGTGCCTGTTGTTGTTGCTAATGTTACTATTTTGACTGACTTTGTTATACTTGAGATGCCCGAGGACGAAAACATGTCGATTATCCTTGGTAGACCCTTCTTGAATACTGCAGGGGTTGTTATTGATTGCAATAAAAGCAAGGTCACTTTTCATATTAATGGTTATGAGCATATGGTGCACTTTCCGAAGAAACAATTCCAAGTGAATGGTATTAATGTTATTGAAAAATCTCCGACAATCACTATTGGAAGTTTTCAAATACCTCTACCTACTGTCAAAAATAAATATGAAATGCTTATTTTTGGGGACATTCATATCCCCATTGAGGTAACTTAGTGATTTACGAAAGTTCTTTGGTTTCATGCTAATCGAAAGTGGTTGTTAATAAGACCTGATCAACCTTATTAATGAATCATTTTTGAGCGGTATGAAGTTGATGAATTTAGTAAGCACTACCTTCTGTCTCTATCTTTTGTTTTCTATTTTTATTAGTTAAATAAAATAAAATGCCATGTTTTTTCTGTTTTCTGAATTTTCCGTGCAATAAAAAATGACCCAAAAATAAAAGTTCCCAGAATGCCCTGAAAACTTAATACGATTTTTCTGAATATTTATGAATTTCTGGTGCAAATAATATCAGAGGGAAGTGCACCAGGTGGGCACAACCCACCTGGGCGCGCTAGGACCCCCAGGCGCGCCCTGGTGGGTTGTGGTCCCCACGTGGGCCCCCTCACTTATCCCTTCATCCCACATCATCACTTACATCCAGAAAAAAATCTCCATTGCTCTCTCTCCCGTGTTCTTGCTCTCAAACCCACAGATTTCGATCTCTTTGGTCGAAGCTCTGTTTCCGAAACTGTTTCGGGGGATTGTTGCTTGGTATGTGACTCCACCGTTTGTCCAATTAGTTTTTGTTTTAGTGGTTTATATTTTGAATAATTAGCTTCTCTTGGTGCTACTGTAGATGGGCTTGCATGTTGAATTCTTAATGTTCTAAGTAGTTTGAATGCTTGCTATGGCCTCTATGTATCCCTATGAGTAGTTGCTATCAATTTTATAAAGTTTTGTTGATAAATTTTTGTCACCCCAAATTTTTTTTTTGAGAAAATTGTACGCGGACATGAATATCTTCAGGAAGTTTGGTTCTAAGAAGAACTCCAAGGGTGTTATTGGGGAGTCTTCTGACAGTGATCTCCACCCTCGGAGGTTGGCGGAGGTACGGTCATGCTAATGGCCGCACACCCCATGCCTGGAAGAGGCTGGAATTCTTTAGGAGTTTACACAATATGTTGCCAATGTCGGCCTCACCGACTTCATCGCAGATGAGTGTGACCAGCACCAAATCCTCATAAACATCTTTTTTCAAAGTTTTACTTTCCTGCCTAGAAATAATCCTCCTGAAGTGAGCTTTCATTTATATGCTGAAAACCATCAGATACCACTTACTGAATTTTGTGACATATGCATGATCCCTTCTGATGGGAGTTTATCTGAGCCTAGGCCGGCTGGGTTTGAGGCCTTTTATCGCACTTTGATAGTGGGAGATCAGAGAGGGGTGTCAGCCACCACGGCTGCTCGCATACACTTTCCTATCGTACATTATTTTGCTTTATTTGTTGCTAAGTGTCTGTTTGCTAGAAAGAAAGTAGGTGCGCTCAGTGCACCAGACTTTGCTGTTTTACGTCGGGCACTGGAGGGTGACAACACTTATAGCTTGGGAGCTATTGTGGCTCGTCGCCTACATCTTAATAAATCCCAGGGGGAAATACATGGTGGGATTTTTGCTACTCGTTTGGCCGCCCACTTTAATGTTGGGATATGCCCTCATGACTACCCGCTGACCAAGGTTTACCTAGACCGAGCAGCCATGGATCACCACCATTTCACTGATAATAACTCTCCTGGCATTCCCATTCCTTATAACCTGGTCTTTAGCGTTAAAACTCGTGATATTATTCCCTTGCATGCACCTGCTTTGTTTGATTCTACTGCCAGGTGCGGATATAGGATTATGCCTGCGGACATCATCGCCTACCGGAATGCTCAGGCTGCTGCGGAGGCGGCACAAGAGGAGCCTCGGCAGTGTGATGAGTGGATGCCTGCTCCTCAGGATCCCTACTACCCTCCAGGCTACTGACCGATTACCAACTTAGGCCAAAAGCCTAAGCTTGGGGGAGTACGTGTTTCTCACCGACATTACATTCATGTCTACATATCATTCTATTTGTCGGTGTTCACACTTTTTCATTGTATCATCCATGCTTAGATTTATTTTCTTGCTTTCTTCTTGTGTGTTTGAAAAACTTTAGAAAAAACAAAAAAATTAGATGTAGTAATTTCCTTCCTTTGCATGCTTAGTAGTAGCACTAAAAAAAAATCCAGAAAGATTTCCTTGTTCTTCTTTTGCTTGTTGGGAGCTTTCCCGTGTAAATAATTTTTTTCTCGTTTTTTGCTCTTCTCTTTTATTTGCCTATTCAAGAAAACCAAAAACTCCAAAAATATTTCAGTGTGTTTCTCTGAATTTCTTTTATTTTTATTCGAGTCTTACCAAGGAGAAGACCACGATGAAAATGTTGAGTGGCTCTCATATGAATAATTGTTGAACTAATAAAGAGCACATTTTACCTTGTCTTCTCCTGTTGAATAAAATGTTTGCAGATTCTAGCTTAGTCCACGGCACTCTTGCACTATTATTATTTTCATATCGTTCGGTCCTGCAAGTGAAAGGCAATAATGACGACATTCGATGAACTGGTCGTGGCAGAGAGAAACTGGTATGAACTCGACTTGTTCTGTTTGTGTAAATTGTTTAACCTAGTATCCATGATTCAGCCCATTATGATTACACATGTTTGCAACGACAATTAGAGATTATAGTTTCTCATGCCATGCATAAGTATCTAGGAGTGGATAATGATTCATCTTGGATATCAACATAGCGTTAAAATGATTGTGATGTAGTATGATGATATGGTATCCTCCTCTGAATGTTTGAGTGGCTTGAGTTGGCACATGTTCATACATGTAGTTGAATCAAAACCAACATAGCCTCTATGATATTTATGTTCATTGTGTTCATATCCTACTCATGCTAGTGTCCAATGTTACTTATGCATAATGCATGGTTATGATCGTTGTTGCTCTCTAGCTGGCCGCTTCTCAATCTAATTGCTAGCTTTCGCCTGTACTAAGTGGGAACTCTGCTTGTACATCAAAAACCTTGAAGCCAAAGTTATTCCAGATGAGTCCACCATACCAACCTATATACAGTATTACCCTGCCGTCCTAAGTAAATTTGCATGTGCCACCTCTAAAAACTTCTAAAAATTATCCTTTTTGTGTGCCTGGATCGTTCATGGAACGACAGGAGGTGGTCGGTATCTTCCATGCTAAGCGGGTTATTCTCAGGTCAAGCGTTTATTCACTCGCCATCCCACGAGAAAAGGGCGGTAATAGGGATGCCCAGTTCCAAACTGCAAACATGGAAAAGAGTTAATCTCTTGAATAATCAAACAAAAACTCCCAATGGAGTCAAAACCTTTACTTTTATCGCTTGGGAACCACCACTAGCGTGCTCAGCATGGAAGATATTGATAACTGATGGTCGTAAAGTAAATGAGAAAGGTGCATGTCTCAAAATAATCATTTACCCTGTTTTAAAAATTGAGCTCTGGCACCTCTGCAAATCATTGCTTCCCTCTGTGAAGGGACTATCCATTTACTTTTATGTTGTGTCATCACCTTCTAAAACAAGCGCCAGAAACTGAGAGAGCACAGTTGTCATATTTATGCATTGTGTGTAGCTAATGTTGGGTGCATCATGACTAGATCTTTTCTACCATGAATTACAATGTTTAGTCGATGCTTGAACTTTGGAGGTTCTTTGCATTTATGTTTTGCGGTCTCAGAAAGGGCTAGCAAGATAACACTATTGTCATATTATATCATGGTTGTGTTGACAACGTGTTGTTGTTTGAGATATTTTATTATTGCTCGCTAGCTGATTATGTCATTGATATGAGTCATTATAATCTTTAAGAGTTATTGTCGACATGGTAAGTTATAATGTTGGCTAAAAACATGGGTGCTGTTTAGGCTTATTTATGCAAACAAGAGCAAACGAGTTCGTAAAAGTTTTTCTTTTTCACTTTCAGTTTATCAACTGAATTGCTTGAGGACAAGCAAAGGTTTAAGCTTGGGGGAGTTGATATGTCTCCAACGTATCTACTTTTCCTCACGCTTTTCCTCTTGTTTTGGACTTTAATTTGCATGATTTGAATGAAACTAACCCCGGACTGACGCTTTTTTCAGCAGAACTACCATGGTGTTGTTTTTGTGTAGAAATAGAAGTTCTCAGAATGGAACGAAACTTTGCGAGGATTTTTTATATCAATAATAAGAATTTATGGAGCCAAGACCTGCCAGAGAGGGGCACCTGGGTGGGCACAACCCACCAGGGCGCGCCCCCTCTCCTGGCGCGCCCAGGTGGGTTGTCCCCACCTGGTGGCCCCGCAGACCCTGATTACAACGCTATAAAATCCTATTTTTGGAGAAAAATCAAGGAGAAAGAATTATCGCGATCCACGAGATGGAGCCACCGCCAAGCCCTATTCTTCCATGGGAGGGCACATCTGGAGTCCGTTTTGGGGCTCCGGAGAGGGGGATCTTCATTCTTCATCATCACCAACCCTTCTCCATCGCCAATTACATGATGCTCCCCACCGGGAGTGAGTAATTCCTTCGTAGGCTCGCTGGTCAGTGAGGATTTGGATGAGATTCATCATGTAATCGAGTTAGTTTTGTTAGGGCTTGATCCCTAGTATCCACTATGTTCTTAGATTGATGTTGCTATGACTTTGCTATCCTTAATGCTTGTCACTTTGGGCCCGGGTGCCATGAACTCAGATCTGAACCGTTTATGTTATTATATCCATGTTTTAGATCCGATCTTGCAAATTATAGTCACTACTACGTGTTATGATCCGGCAACCCCGAAGTGACAACAACCGGGCCCACTCCCGGTGATGACCGTAGTTTGAGGAGTTCATGTATTCACTATGTGTTAATGCTTTGTTCCGGTTCTCTATTAAAAGGAGGCCTTAATATCCCTTAGTTTCCAATATGGACCCCACTGCCACGGGAGGGTAGGACAAAAGATGTCATGCAAGTTCTTTTAATAAAGCATGTATGACTATTTACAGAATACATGCCTACATTATATCGATGAACTGGAGCTAGTGCCGTATCGCCCTAGGTTATAACTGTCACATGATGAATATCATCCAAAAAGTCACTGATCTAATGCCTACGAATTTATCCTATATTGTTTCTGCTAAGTTACTACTCCTATCATCACTGTTACACTTGCTACAAAATTACTGCTATCACTGTTACTGTTACTGCTGTCACTATTATCAAAACTATCAAACTACTTTGCTACTGATTCCTTGCTGCAGATAATTAATCTCCAGGTGTGGTTGAATTGACAACTCAGCTGCTAATACCTTCAAATATTCTTTGGCTCCCCTTGTGTCGAATCTATAAATTTGGGTTGAATACTCTACCCTCAAAAACTGTTGCGATCCCCTATACTTGTGGGTTATCAAGACCTTTTTTTGGCATTGTTGCCGGGGAGCATAGCTATATTTGTTGAGTCACTTGGGATTATTATCATATTATCACTATGTAGAATCTGAAGGATCCAAAGACTAAGATATTTCCCTCAAAGACGAGGGGAGGTAAGGAACTGCCATCCAGTTCTACTTTAGATTCACCTTCTGTTATGAGTAAACTTGCTCCCCTTGTCATGAATGTCAAAGGATAGGTAATATCGGTAAGCGTCAAGAAATGCCTATGAATTATTCACTTGCCGTTGAACCATTTGATGTTTGGGGATTTGATTACATGGGACCTTTTCCTTCCTCTAATGGGTATACACATATTTTGGTTGTTGTTGATTATGTTACTAAATGGGTAGAAGCTATTCCAACCAGTAGTGCTGATCACAACACCTCTATTAAAATGCTTAAGGAAGTTATTTTCCCAAGGTTTGGAGTCCCTAGATATTTGATGACTGATGGTGGTTCACACTTTATTCATGGTTCTTTCCGTAAAGTGCTTGCCAAGTATGGTGTTAACCATAGAATTGCATCACCTTATCATCCTCAGTCTAGTGGTCAAGTTGAACTTAGCAACAGAGAAATAAAATTAATTTTGCAAAAGGCTGTTAATAGGTCCAGGAAGAATTGGTCTAAGACATTAGATGATGCACTTTGGGCTTATAGAACAGCATATAAAAATCCTATGGGTATGTCTCCATATAAAATGGTTTATGGAAAAGCTTGTCATTTGCCTCTTGAGTTAGAACATAAAGCATATTGGGCAGTTAAAGAACTCAATTATGATTTCAAACTTGCTAGTGAAAAGAGGTTATTTGATATAAGCTCACTAGATGAATGGAGAACCCAAGCTTATGAAAATGCAAAATTACTCAAAGAGAAAGTTAAAAGATGGCATGACAAAAGAATCCAAAAGCGTGTTTAAAGTTGGAGAATATGTTCTTTTGTACAACTCTCGTTTTAGATTCTTTGCAGTAAAACTCCTCTCAAAATGGGAAGGCCCCTATGTTATCGAGGAGGTTTACCGGTCTGGAGCCATCAAAATAAATAATTCCGAAGGTACTAACCCGAAGGTTGTCAATGGGCAACGAATAAAGCATTATATCTCAGGTATGCCTATTAATGTTGAAAGTAATATTATCCAAACTTTGACACCGGAAGAACACATAATAGAGTCCTTCCAAAACACTCCAGAATCGTGAAAATAAGGAGGTACGTGATATGGTAAGTAAACGGACTCTAAAAAATCCACAAAAATATTTTTTATCAGTTTTGGAATATTTAAGAATTTTGGAAATAAAGGAACTTCCAGGAAGCGTGCTCTGGTGGGCACAAGACACCAGGGCGCGCTAGGCTTGCCTGGCGCGCCAAGGTGGGTTGTGCCCACCCGGGACACCTTCCGTACTCCTTTTTCTCCCATATGCTTGTCCTCCAAGATAAAAAAATCTATATATACTTCCCGAACCTATTAACCACCGTATCACGGAGAAATCCTCTGTTCTCTTTTCCTTACTGTTTTCTGTTAGATCCCATCTACCATGGCTGCTTCAAGCTCCTCCAAGGACAAGTTCTTCAAGAACGTCATCAACCCATATCTGCGGGGGGTGGTGCAGCACCCTCAGGTCATTGAGATGCATGAGGGGGTGCTTCACCTTCGCGATGTGCCATGTCCCAAGGGGACGGGAACCATGGAGGCTAGGCTCGGAGCTATGGAGCAAGATGTCTTCCAGTGCAAGGGGATGGTGGAGCGTGGACTCCATGCCAATCACCTCATGATCACGGACCTCTCTGTGATCTCAAGGTGGATGGCAAGCCCATGAAGGACATTGTCTTCACCCTCAACGAGCAAATCAATTTCCTCCAAAGCTAGATCTATGATCTTCAAAACCAATTCTTTGAATACGAGGCGAGGTTTAAAGGTATATATGAGCTTGGTTGCTAGTTGCAGGACCAGTTAGACTGACTCCTCCTCTTATGATGGTGGACCACTGCCATGGAAATCCGAGGACAAGATCTCTTCTTCATCACCACCACCATCTTCTTCACCACCAAAGGAGAACTGAGTATCGGGTATGGGCACTCCCCTTGGCTTCTGCCAAGCTTGGGGGAGGTGCCTCGGTATCGTATCATTACACTATCTTTTTGCTTTTACTCATCTTAGTTTGATCTTTTTGCTTTGGATGAAATAAAGTTAGTTCAATCCTTTCTTATTTGAGAGTTTGCTTGGTGATCTATCCTTGTAATTGTGTGCAAGTTATATAATAAGGGTTAGTTTGAGTTTTTTGCTTTCTTTACTTTCATGTTGCAAAATAAAGAAAAGAAATAAGAAAGAAAGAGAAATGAAATAAATAAAAGAAAGGAAATAAATCAATAAGATCATATACTAATCCTATGGTAGGTGATAGCACCAGATAAGGAAAAGTATAAGTAGGAAATTTTATTAAAGATTGACAAACATAGCATTAGTCAATGATGCAACTCATGAAAGAATTAATAAGGGAAGATAAGATTCACATATAAATATACTATCCTAAAATCTTTTGTGATTGTGAGCCCTCATCAAAATATTATATGCCAAAATTGTTGACGTTGGACAAGGAAGACAACTTAATGGTTTATGTTTGTTTATATTCACATAGAAGTCATATTGTCATAGATCCTTCAACATGTGGTGCTTGCCCCTATCTTTGCTAGCCAAAAACTCCGCACTAAGTAGAGATACTACTTGTACATCCAAAAACCCTTAAACCCAAATCTTATTTTCAGGTGTCCACCATACCTACCTAGGGATTGAGCAAGATCCCTCAAGTAAGTTGTCATCGGTGCAAAAAGGCAATAAAAATTGCTTCTAAAAATGTGAGATCATTTAGTGTAAGAGAAAATTGAGCGTTTTACGAACTTGGATGACAAAGAATAAAAGCGACAGACTGCATAATAAAGGTTGTCATCTTAAGGGGCAATACAACATGACGTTCTCTTGCGCTAAGGGATTGAGCATACAAACAAATAAGCGCATGGCAACCTCTGCTTCCCTCTGCGAAGGGCCTATCTTTTACTTTTATGTATTTACATTTATGCAAAGAGTCAAAGTTTTCCTTCTATTTTTTTATTTTTCTCCTTTGGCAAGCATCATGTGGTGAGGAAAGATGTTGGCACATATGCCCAGTTGAATATAGATAGCATGAGTTATTATTGTTGACATCACCCTTGAGGTGAGTATGTTGGGAGCCAAAACTATAAGCCCCTATCTTTCTATGTGTCCAGTTGAAACGTTTTGCTCATGTGTACGCGGTGAGTGTTAGCAATCATAGAAGACTATATGATGGTTGAGTATGTGGTCTTGCCTAAAGGCTCCGACACGTGACCCTTCCTGAAAAGATGATGAATTGTAGTTGCAAAGTTGACTGAGAACATAGTTTGTTGGTTTCTAATAGAGTTTTTGCTTTATACTTTGATTGTGTGATGAACTGTTACTTATTCATAAGAAGTGTATGATAAAAGTTCTATGATAAAAGTCTTATGTTTAAATTTGTTGTTGTTATAATAATCAACATGATGCTTCTATGTCCGTATTTTGTTTTTATCGACACCTCTCTCTCAAAGCATGTGGACATGTTTTTTTATTTCGGTTTTTGCTTGAGGACAAGCAAGGTCTAAGCTTGGGGGAGTTGATACGTCCATTTTGCATCATGTTTTCTTACTATTATTTATAATGTTTTTATACATAATAATGCTTTTTGGAGTAATTGTAATGCCTTTTCTCTCATAATTTGCAAGATACACACCAAGAGGGAGAATTCCGGCAGCTGGAAATCTGGACCTGAAAAAGCTACGTCAGGCTACCTATTCTGCACAACTCCAAACAAGCTGAAACTTCATGAGGAATTTTTATGGAATATATAAGAATTATTGGAGCAAATAACTACCAGAGGGGGCCCAACAGGTGGGCACAACCCACCTGGGCGCGCCAGGGAGCCAAGGCGCGCCCTGGTGGGTTGTGCCCTCCTCGGCCGACCTCCAGTTCCCATCTTCTAGTATATAGGTCATTTTGACCTAGAAAAAATAAGGAGAGGACTTTCGGGATGGAGCGCCGCCGTCTCGAGGCGGAACTTGGGCAGGAGCACTTTTGCCCTCCGGTGGAGCGATTCCGCCGGGGGAACTTACCTCCCGGAGGGGGAAATCATCGTCATCATCATCACCAACAACTCTCCCATCTTGGGGAGGGCAATCTCCATCAACATCTTCAAGAGCATCATCTCATCTCAAACCCTAGTTCATCTCTTGTGTTCAATCTTATTAGCGGAACTATAGATTGGTGCTTGTGGGTGACTAGTAGTGTTGATTACATCTTGTAGTTGATTATTATATGGTTTATTTGGTGGAAGATTATATGTTCAGATCCATTATGCTATTTAATAATCCTCTGATCATGAGCATGTTTATCATTTGTGAGTAGTTACTTTTGTTCTTCAGGTCACGGGAGAAATCATGTTGCAAGCAATCATGTGAATTTGATATGTGTTCAATATTTTGATAGTACGTATGTTGTTATTCCCTTAGTGGTGTCATGTGAACATCGACTACATGACACTTCACCATATTTGGGCCTAAGGGAATGCATTGTGGAGTACCAATTAGATGATGGGTGGCGAGAGTGACAGAATCTTAAACCCTAGTTTATGCGCTATTCCGTAAGGGACCGATTGGATCCAAAAGTTTAATGCTATGGTTAGAATTTATTCTTAATACTTTTCTCGTAGTTGCGGATGCTTGCGGGAGGTTTAATCATAAGTAGGAGGTTTGTTCAAGTAAGAACAACACCTAAGCACCGGCCCACCCACATATCAAATTATCAAAGTAGCGAACACGAATTAAACCAACATGATGAAAGTGACTAGATGAAATTCCCGTGTACCCTCAAGAACGCTTTGCTTATCATAAGAGACCGTATTGGCCTGTCCTTTGCCTCAAAAGGATTGGGACACCTCTCTGCATATTTGTTACTACTATCATTACTTGCGCGTTACAAATTATCTTGCTATCAAACTACTCCGCTACTTACAATTTCAGCACTTGCAGACATTACCTTACTGAAAACTACCTGTCATTTCCTTCTGCTCCTCGTTGGGTTCGACACTCTTACTTATCGAAAAGAGTTACAATTGATCCCCTATACTTGTGGGTCATCATGGACCCGATGCACTAGGTATTACACCTAGATCAGATATGAACTCCTTCATCCAGACTCCTTCATTTGCTGCTTCCGAAGCAGCTATGTACTCCGCTTCACACGTAGATCCCGTCACGATGCTCTGTTTGCAACTGCACCAACTGACAGCTCCACCATTCAATATAAATATGTATCTAGTTTGTGATTTAGATTCATCCGGATCAGTGTCAAAGCTTGCATCGACGTAACCATTTACGACGAGCTCTTTGTCACCTCCATAAACGAGAAACATATCCTTAGTCCTTTTCAGGTATTTCAGGATGTTCTTGACCGCTATCCAGTGATCCACTCCTGGATTACTTTGGTACCTCCTTGCTAAACTTATAGCAAGGCACACATCAGGTCTGGTACACGGCATTGCATACATGATAGAACCTATGGCTGAGGCATAGGGAATGACTTTCATTTTCTCTCTATCTTCTGCAGTGGTCGGGCATTGACTCTGACTCAACTTCACACCTTGTAACACATGCAAGAACCCTTTCTTTGACTGATCAATTTTGAACTTTTTCAAAACTTTATCAAGGGTATGTGCTTTGTGAAAGTCCAATTAAGTGTCTTGATCTATCTCTATAGATCTTGATGCCCAATATATAAGCAGCTTCACCGAGGTCTTTCATTGAAAAATTCTTATTCAAGTATCCTTTTATGCTATCCAGAAATTCTGTATTATTTCCAATCAACAATATGTCATCCACATATAATATTATAAATGCTACAGAGCTCCCACTCACTTTCTTGTAAATACAGGCTTCTCCAAAAGTCTATATAAAACCATATGCTTTGATCACACTATCAAAGCGTATATTCCAACTCCGAGAGGCTTGCACCAGCCCGTAAATGGATCGCTGGAGCTTACACACTTTGTTAGCACCTTTAGGATTGACAAAACCTTCTGGTTGCATCATATACAACTATTCTTTAAGATGTCCATTAAGGAATGCGGTTTTGACATCCATTTGCCAAATTTCATAATCATAAAATGCGGCAATTTCTAACATGATTCGGACAGACTTAAGCATCGCTACGGGTGAGAAGGTCTCATCGTAGTCAACTCCTTGAACTTGTCAAAAACCTTTTACAACAAGTCGAGATTTGTAGACAGTAACATTACCATCAGTGTTAGTTTTCTTCTTGAAGATCCATTTATTCTCTATGGCTTGCCGATCATCGGGCAAGTCAACCAAAGTCCATTCTTTGTTCTCATACATGGATCCCATCTCAGATTTCATGGCCTCAAGCCATTTCGCGGAATCTGGGCTCATCATCGCTTCCTCATGGTTCGTAGGTTCGTCATGGTCAAGTAACATGACCTCCAGAATAGGATTACTGTACCACTCTGGTGCGGATCGTACTCTGGTTGACCTACGAGGTTTGATAGTAACTTGATCTGAAGTTTCATGAGCATCATCATTAGCTTCTTCACTGATTGGTGTAGGAATCACTGGAACTGATTTCTGTGATGAACTACTTTCTAATTCGGGAGAAGGTACAATTACCTCATCAAGTTCTACTTTCCTCCCACTCACTTCTTTCGAGAGAAACTCCTTCTCTAGAAAGGATCCATTCTTAGGAATGAATATCTTGCCTTCGGATCTGTGATAGAAGGTGTACCCAACAGTTTCCCTTGGGTATCCTACAAAGACACATTTCTCCGATTTGGATTCGAGCGTATCAGGTTGAAGCTTTTTCACATAAGCATCACAGCCCCAAACTTTAAGAAATGGCAACTTAGGTTTCTTGCCAAACCATAGTTCATATGGTGTCGTCTCAATGAATTTAGATGGTGCCCTATTTAACGTGAATACAGCCGTCTCTAAAGCACAACCCCAAAATGATAGCGGTAAATCAGTAAGAGACATCATAGATCGCACCATATCTAATAAAGTACGGTTACGACGTTTGGACACACCATTACGCTGTGGTGTTCCAGGTGGCGTGAGTTGCGAAACTATTCCACATTGTTTCAAATGAAGACCAAACTCATAACTCAAATATTCACCTCCACGATCAGATCGTAGAAACTTTATTTTCTTATTACGATGATTTTCCACTTCACTCTGAAATTCTTTGAACTTTTCAAATGTTTCAGACTTATGTTTCATCAAGTAGATATCCCATATCTGCTCAAATCATCTGTGAAGGTCAGAAAATAATGATACCCGCCGTGAGCCTCAACACTCATCGGACCACATACATCAGTATGTATTATTTCCAGTAAGTCAGTTGCTCGCTCCATTGTTCTGGAGAACGGAGTCTTAGTCATCTTGCCCATGAGGCATGGTTCGCAATCATCAAGTGATTCATAATCAAGTGATTCCAAAAGCCCATCAGCATGGAGTTTCTTCATGCGCTTTACACCAATATGACCTAAAAGGCAGTGCCACAAATAAGTTGCACTATCATTATTAACCTTGCATCTTTTGGCTTCAATATTATGAATATGTGTATCACTAAAATCGAGATTCAACAAAAATAGACCACTCATCAAGGGTGCATGACCATAAAAGATATTACTCATATAAATAGAACAACCATTATTCTCTAATTTAAATGAATAACCGTCTCGCATCAAACAAGTCCAGATATAATGTGCATGCTTAACGCTGGCACCAAATAACAATTATTCAGGTCTAAAACTAATCCCGACGGTAGATGTAGAGGTTGCATGCCGACGGTGATCACATCGACTTTGGAACCATTTCCCACGCGCATCGTCACCTCATCCTTAGCCAATCTTCATTTAATCCGTAGCCCCTGTTTCGAGTTGCAAATATGAGCAACAAAACCAGTATCAAATACCCAGGCACTACTATGAGCATTAGTAAGGTACACATCAATAACATGTATATCAAATATACCTTTCACTTTGCCATCCTTCTTATCCGCCAAAAACTTGGGGCAGTTCCGCTTCTAGTGACCAGTCCCTTTGAAGTAGAAGCACTCAGTTTCAGGCTTAGGTCCAGACTTGGGCTTCTTCCCTTGAGCAGCAACTTGCTTTCCGTTCTTCTTGAAGTTCCCCTTCTTCCCTTTGCCCTTTTTTGTAGCGATCCACCTCAAACGGTCAAATCTCTGTGTATAAGTGTCATCCTTGGATAGGTAATGCTGACACACACAGTACTTGAAGGATTTATAATAGAGTGCAAACACACACTTATTATATCGAATGTCTCAAAATGAGAACTTATTACAATAATATGGCTTAAGGCCATCTAAATAAGATAATAGCGGAAGGCTTGGAAGATAAAGTGAGTCCATCAACTCCAACGGCATAGCTGAGTGCACGACAACGACCTAGCGCACCTTACTCTTCGTCTGAAAAGTCTGCAACATGATATGTTGCAGCCCGAAATGGGTCAGCACCTGGAATATGCTGGCAATATAACACAGTAGAGCAATGAACAAGTAAATGCTATCACTACATGCATATATGGCTGGTGGAGGCTCTATGGTTATGATGTTTTGCGAAAAGCCAATTTTTCACTACAACAAAGGAATATATTTTATTTAACAATCATGGTAGTTGATAAACATTGAGAATGGTAACCCCATCTCAATCCCAATTAAACAGTGATTAATAACCCAGCAAATTAATTTAGAGTGATGAGATCAACATGATAATCCAAGAACCAGATACTGAAGATGTCCATAACCGGGGACACGGCTAACCATGATTAGTTTGTACACTCTGCAGAGGTTTGCGCACTTTTCCCCACAAGACCCGATCTCCTCCGTTGGATTTCTCGCACTACATGGTGTTGGAGAAACGGATGACCGAGACATAGTCTTTCAGAAACATTAACTCTTTACTCTGGATGGACAGTTACACCTACTTTCCCCTACATCTGCAAGCCTACCACTGAAAGAGGTCATGCAACATACTCAACTATGCTAGAGCCCATAATAGATTGAGGCTGCACATGGAAGTTTCTAGCATGAATAATCTTATGATCCCTTTGAGCCTGGGTGGCGAACCAAAGGACAACACTGGTATATCCCAGGTGCCGGCAACCAATCCACCCAGATGTGTATTTAAGTAGCCACCTTATGTTAACCATTAATTAACAATCTCACATCTGTCATGGATCACTCAAACCAAACCACGTCTATGAGCATAGCATAGCAGTATAAGCATAACGTAGAAGTAACTCCCAAGGGTTCGATAATAAAAGGGCAATAGGATCTACCTCATCATCTACTTCCCAATACCCACAAGTTAAAATCACATCCTAATCATGCAGTGTTTGAGGATTGTAGCTAATGCATAAAAACTGGGTAATAAATGGGTATGATCAATGTGTTACTTGCCTTGCTGTCGATCTGCAAACCCTAGAGACTCGTAGTAGCACGCTTCGCACTCCGGGAATTCTATCGCAAACAAACAATAGCTTACATAAGTACTCAAGCATAGATGCACGGGTAAAACTCAGATGAGAAAGTCAAATCTGAAAGTTCAACTGAAGAGCTTCGATTTGCAAAAAGAATCAATCGAATCGGAGCTACAGAACTGAAACTACGATCAAAAGAACTTCGAAATCAAATTTGCTTGAAACCAAATTCTAAATTGTCAAAACCATGTTCAAGTTGATTAACCACAAAGAGGGGTTTGAGATGAAGATTTTGGCGTTGGTTTCCCTGGATTTGGACGAGCGGTTGAAAAGTTGCGAGGGTTTGAAGATCAGGGGCTAATCTGCGATAAAAATAATTGCGGATAGGTCCCTGGCGAAAAAAATAGAAAAAGAAAACCAATCGGGCGGACGTCCGCTAACAGAGACAATCGAACAAAAACGTTCGTTAAAACGAACTAACGAACGAACATTCGTAGATTAGGGCTAACCGAAGAAAACCGAGAAAAAAAACGATCTAGGGTTTACAAAACAAACGGCGGCGGCTTTGCGGGTTTTTACCGGTTCTTGGGCGAAAACCGATGGCGGGTCAATGACGACAGCGGGCGGCGGCTCTGGCGAGCAGGCGGCTCGGCGAGGCGGCGGCGTTGGCGCGGGGCGGCGGGCTGTGGCAGCGAGGCGCGGTTGGCGGCAGCGAGCGGCGCTGGCGGCGGCGGTGGTGGTGCGGGACGAGGGGAGGAGGCCTTGGGGGCGGCGGTATTTAAAGGGGGCCAGGGGCTACTGCCTTGGGGGAGGGGCGACGGCGGGCGGTGTCCCGCTTGGACACGGCGGCGGCGAAGCCGGGCGGCGGCCGGACTCCGGCTCGGGCACGGGACGGGCGAGGCGGTGGCGCGAAGGGCCGGCTGGGTGATAATCCCCAAGTGCAGGGAATCATCATAGCAATTCCCAATGGTGGAAGTGATAAGTATGGAGTGTCGAACCCACAAGGAGCTAAAGGTAAGATCAATATTCTCTCAAGTCCTATCTGCCACTGATACAACTCTACGTACACTGAACGTTTGCTTCCAACTAGAAACGAGAAATAAAACTACGTTGTGGGTATGAAGAGGATAACTTTGCATGGTATCGGAGAGCTAAAATATAAAAGTAGGTGTTGTTATCATAAAGTTAGAATATATTACTAAATATTATAAATAGTGAGTGTGGAATAATGATGGTCGGTGTGCGGAATTATCCTAGGCAATTGTTAACAAGACCGGTAGTCGTCATTGCAATTTCATATGAGGGAGAGGCATAAGCTAACATACTTTTTCTTCTTGGATCATATGCACTTATGATTGGAACTCTAGCAAGCATCCACAACTACTAAAGATCATTAAGGTAAAACCCAACCATAGCATTAACATATCAAGTCCCCTTTATCCCATACGCCACAACCCCCTTACTCGGGTTATGCTTCTGTCACTCAAGCAACCCACTATAAGCGAATCATGAACGTATTGCAACACCCTACAGCGGGAATCCCTCGTGCTTGCGCGACACAGAGGGCACCATAGGACAGCACCAAAATAAAACATACAACTCGTACCAATCTAGATCATCAATCAACCCAAGGACAAAAGATATCTACTCAAAACATCATAAGATGGCAACACATCATTGGATCATAATATGTGGCATAAACCACCATGTTCAAGTAGGGAATACAGCGGGGTGCGGGAGAATGGACCGCGTAAAAGAGATGAGGATGGTGATGATGATGGTGATGTTGATGAAGACGATCACCACGGCGATGATTCCCCTCCCGATGGCACTCCGGCGCCACCGAGAGAGAGGATGAGAGGTTCTCCCCTTGTGCTTCCTCCTCCATGGCCTCCCCCCTAGATGGGGAGAGGTTCTCCTCTGGTCCTTGGCCTTCATGGCGATGATGGCCCCTTTGGGATGCTCCTCCATGGTCTCCGGTGATGATGGCCCCCTCCGGCAGGGTGCCAGAGAGGGCCTAGATTGATTTCTCGTGGCTACAGAGGATTGCGGCGGCGGAACTTCCGATCTAGGTTATTTTATGGCGGTTTCTGTATTTATAGGAATTTTTGGCATCGGTTTCACTTCAGGGGGGTCTCCGAATCGTCCACGAGATAGGGGCCCACGCCTAGGGGGTAGGGCGCGCCCCCACCCTCTTGGACAGCCCGGGACTCTTCTGGCCCAACTCTTTTACTCCAAGGGCTTCTTTTGGTCCATGAAAAATCGTCAAAAATTGGCACGTCAATTAGGCTCCGTTTGGTATTCCTTTTCTGTAAAACTCAAAAACAAGGAAAAAAAAACAGAAACTAGCAGTGGGCTCTAGGTTAATAGGTTAGTCCCAAAAATCATATAAAATAGCATATAAATGCATATAAAACATCTAAGATGGATAATATAATAGCATGAATACTTCATAAATTATAGATACATTGGAGACGTATCAGCATCCCCAAGCTTAATTCCTGCTCATCCTCGAGTAGGTAAATGATAAAATAAATAATTTATGAAGTGTGAATGCTAGCAGGTGCAAGTTTGATCAATGATAATTTCAATCACCTTTTCTAGCATCATTATATGTCATAACAGTAGCTCATCTCATAAAACTTTTCATGATCAAGTAACAAGCTATTCACATGTTAAAGTATAGATCATAAACTTTCTTGAAAACTAACAAACCGTGCTCTTAGTCATCAAACAATTGCAATTCATCTTATTTTCGGGAAGGGTCTATGTAAAAGCTTTGATTCAGCAAACTCCACATACTCAACTATCATTTAATCTTTCACAATTGCTAACACTCATGTGATATTTATGGGTTCAAAGTTTTAATCAGACACAGAGAAAGATAGGGGCTTATAGTTTCGCCTCCCAACCTTTTACCTCAAGGGTAATGTCAACAATAATACTTTCTGAAAACCTACATCCAAGTGGATATATATATAAGGATCGCTCCAACACAAAGTGCTTGCCAAAGGAAAAAGTATAAAAAGGAAAAGTGATGATCACCATGACTCTTGTATAAGGGTAGGAGATAAAAGTAAAAGATAGGCCCTTCGCAGAGGGAAGCAGAGGTTGACATGCGCTTTTATGATTGGATGCACAAAATCTTAATGCAAAAGAACGTCACTTTATATTGCCTCTTGTGATAAAGACCTTTATTATGCAGTCTGTCGCTTTTATTTCTTCCTTATCACAAGTTCGTATAAAGCTTATTTGCTTTGCACTAATAGATCATGCATATTTAGAGAGCAATTTTTACTACATGCACCGATGACAACTTACTTGAAGGATCTTACTCAATCCATAGGTAGGTATGGTGGACTCTCATGGCAAAACTGGTTTAAGGGATGTTTGGAAGCACAAGTAGTATTTCTACTTGGTGCAAAGAATTTGGCTAGCATGAGAGGGAAAGGCAAGCTCAACATGTTGGATGATCCAAGACAATATAACGTTTCGGATATAGGAAAACATAACCCATTAAGTTGTCTTCCTTGTCCAACATCAACCTTTTAGCATGTCATATTTTAATGAGTGCTCACAATTACAAAAGATGTCCAAGGTAGTATATTTATATGTGAAATCTCTCTTCCTTCAATATTCTTTCATGAATTGTTCAAGTGACCAATTCTGCGTTTGCTAACTTTCAATAAGTTTACTACCTATACTTATTCTGTGTGAAGTCATTACTCCCCATGGTATAAGTATATGAAACATATATAAATTCAGATTTATGATATTCAATTCATTCAACCATTTACTCATAGGATATACGTGAAGCACGTGAGTAAATGACAAACTACTCCAAAAGATATAAGTGAAGAACACTGAGTAGTCAAATAATTAACTAGCCATGGGAGGATTCTTTTTCATTCAAGATTTCAGATCCAATGATTTTATTCAAACAGCAAGTAAAATTTAAAATACGCTCCAAGCAAAACACATATCATGTGACGAATAAAAATATAGCTCCCAGTAAGGTATACCGATAGTTTTGAAGACGAAAGAGGGGATGCCTTCCGGGGCATCCCCAAGCTTAGGCGCTTGAGTCTTCCTTGAATATTACCTTGGGGTGCCTTGGGCATCCCCAAGCTTAGGGTCTTTCCACTCCTTATTCTCCTCATATCGATATCTCACCCAAAGCTTGAAAACTTCAATCACACAAAACTTAATGGAACTTCGTGAGATAGGTTAGTATGATAAAGAGTAAACCATTCACTTTGGTACTGTCAAAGACAAGGTTCATAATTTTTCTCACACAATTCCTACTGTACCATACCATTTCTATATTTTATATTGAGAAATATAAGCCATAGAAACTAGAAAACAAGCAAACTATGCAATGAAAACAGAATCTGTCAGAAAGAGAACAGTCTGTAATGATCTGAAGAGAAACCATACTTCTGCTACTCCAAGAATTATGAAATAAATTGGTGGACGTGAGGAATTTGTCTATTAATCTTCTGAAAAAAGAATCAACTCAGAATCACTATTCTGTAAAAAATGACAGCAAATCTCGTGAGCGCAAAGTTTCTGTTTTTTACAGCAAGATCGCATTAACTTTCACCCAAGTCTTCCCAAAGGTCTTACTTGGCACTTTATTGAAACAAAAGCTATAAAACATGATTACTACATTAGCTTAATCATGTAAAAACACAAAAACAGTAAGGGTAAATATTGGGTTGTCTCCCAGCAAGCGCTTTTCTTTAATGCCTTTTAGCTAGGCATGATGATTTGAATGATGCTCACATAAAAGAAAAGAATTGAAACATAAAGAGAGCATCATGAAGAATATGACTAGCACATTTAAATCTAACCCACTTCCTATGCCTAGGGATTTTGTGAGCACATAATTTATAGGAACAAGAATCAACTAGCATAGGAAGGCAAAACAAGTATAACTTCAAAACTTTAAGCACATAGAGAGGAAACTTGATATTATTGCAACTCCTACAAGCATATATTCCTCCCTCATAATATTTTTCAGTAGCATCATCAATGAATTCATCAATATAACCATCACATAAAGCATTATTTTCATGATCTACAAGCATAGAGAATTTTCTACTCTCCACATAAGCAAAATTCTTCTCATTCGGAATAGTGGTGTCACTAATTCCTAAAGTTGACACTCTTCCAAACCCACTTTAGATGATAGTATTATTCATACTCCAAAAGATATAAGTGAATTTCATGGAGCAT
This sequence comes from Aegilops tauschii subsp. strangulata, assembly GCF_002575655.3. Taxonomy (NCBI): domain Eukaryota; kingdom Viridiplantae; phylum Streptophyta; class Magnoliopsida; order Poales; family Poaceae; genus Aegilops; species Aegilops tauschii. Next base: position 382,588,618 of record NC_053039.3, on the reverse strand, counting down.
TCTACAATTAATATAGTCTAACCAATATCCAAGCTCAAAATATATAAGTGAAGCACACGAAGCATTCTATAAAACCATACTCAAAAGATTTAAATGAAGCGCAAAGAGCATTCCATAAGGTCATACTCAAAAGATATAAGTGAAGCACATGGATCATTATATAAATCAATGAAGGGATATCTCATACTAGCATGGTTCTTAAAAAAGAAAAACACAAGGGACACAAATCATGTGAACAAAACAAAAACCGAGGTATACCGATAATTGTTGAAGAAAGATGGGATGCCAACCGGGGCATCCCCAAGCCTAGATGCTTGAGTATCCTTGAAATATTTACTTGGGGTGCCTTGGGCATCCCCAAGCTTTAACTCTTGCCTCTCTTTATTCTTCTCATATTGATAGCTCCTCGATCTTCGAACACTTCATCCACACAAAACTTTAACAAAAACTTTGTGAGATCCGTTAGTATAATAAAGCAAATCACTACCTTTAGGTACTGTTGCAAAGTTATTAAAATTTCATATTAGAACTATATCTACTGTATTCCAACTTCACCATGGTTCATACCCCCCGATACTACCCATAGATTCATCAAAATAAGCGATCAACACATAGAAAACAGAATCTGTCAAAAACAGGACAGTCTGTAGTAATCTGGAAGTTTAGTAAACTTATGTAACTCCAACAAATTCTAAAAAATATTAATATTTAAACAATTTGTACAGAAGTAATGTGCAAAACGTTTCAGACCCATTTGACTTTCCAGTAAAAAATGTAAATTCACGCACTACAGCCAAAGTTTCTGTTTTTGTACTGCACATAGTAAACAAGCAATCTAATCATCCTAGAACCAAAGCTTGGCACATTATTTTTATAATACAATGGATATATACAAGGGGATAATTATTTTCAGAGAAACTTCCATGAATTTTTTTACATTGTTTCCATGAGCATGAACACAAGTGTTCAAGGTCGACCCTCACTTCTCCAATGCATAACCTTCCAATCACTTCTCTTATTGAAAAACTTTTTTAGGCATGAGAGGCAAGTGATTTTTTTGTATTTTCATTCTTTAAAAAAAATTGTATGTTTCTCCCACAACTAAACAGAAACAGAAAGTAAAAACAAAATCTACTTAGTGAAGAAAGCAAACAAGCACACACGAGAATACCAACCCCACGCTATTGCTCCCCGGCAACGGCGCCAGAAAAGAGCTTGATAATCCCCAAGTGCAGGGAATCATCGTAGCAATTCCCAATGGTGGAAGTGATAAGTATGGAGTGTCGAACCCACAAGGAGCTAAAGGTAAGATCAATATTCTCTCAAGTCCTATCTGCCACTGATACAACTCTACGTACACCGAACGTTTGCTTCCAACAATAAACGAGAAATAAAACTACGTTGTGGGTATGAAGAGGATAACTTTGCATGGTATCGGAGAGCTAAAATATAAAAGTAGGTGTTGTTATCATAAAGTTAGAATATATTACTAAATATTATAAATAGTGAGTGTGGAATAATGATGGGTCGGTGTGCGGAATTATCCTAGGCAATTGTTAACAAGACTGGTAGTCGTCATTGCAATTTCATATGAGGGAGAGGCATAAGCTAACATACTTTCTCTTCTTGGATCATATGCACTTATGATTGGAACTCTAGCAAGCATCCGCAACTACTAAAGATCATTAAGGTAAAACCCAACCATAGCATTAACATATCAAGTCCCCTTTATCCCATACGCCACAACCCCCTTACTCGGGTTTATGCTTCTGTCACTCAAGCAACCCACTATGAGCGAATCATGAACGTATTGCAACACCCTACAGCGGGAATCCCTCACGCTTGCGCGACACGGAGGGCACCATAGGACAGCACCAAAATAAAACATACAACTCGTACCAATCTAGATCATCAATCAACCCAAGGACAAAAGTTATCTACTCAAAACATCATAAGATGGCAACACATCATTGGATCATAATATGTGGCATAAAGCACCATGTTCAAGTAGGGATTACAGCGGGGTGCGGGAGAGTGGACCGCATAAAAGAGATGAGGATGGTGATGATGATGGTGATGTTGATGAAGACGATTACCGCGGCGATGATTCCCCTCCCGATAGCACTCCGGCGCCACCGAGAGAGAGGAGGAGCGGTTCTCCCCCTTGTGCTTCCTCCTCCATGGCCTCCCCCCTAGATGGGGAGAGGTTCTCCCTCTTCTCCTTGGCCTTCATGGCGATGATGGCCCCTCTGGGATCCTCCTCCATGGCCTCCAGTGATGATGGCCCCCTCCGGCAGGGTGCCAGAGAGGGCCTAGATTGATTTCTCGTGGCTACAGAGGCTTGCGGCGGCGGAACTTCCAATCTAGGTTATTTTCTGGGGGTTTCTGTATTTATAGGAATTTTTGGCGTCGGTTTCACGTTAGGGGGGTCTCTGAATCATCCACGAGATAGGGGCCCACGCCTAGGGCGGTAGGGGGCGCCCCCCACCCTCGTGGACAGCCCGGGACTCTTCTGGCCCAACTCTTTTACTCCGAGGGCTTCTTTTGGTCCATAAAAATTCGTGAAAAATTGGCACGTCAATTGGACTCCGTTTGGTATTCCTTTTCTATAAAACTCAAAAACAAGGAAAAAACAGAAACAGTCACTGGGCTCTAGGTTAATAGGTTAGTCCCGAAAATCATATAAAATAGCATATAAATGCATATAAAACATCTAAGATGGATAATATAATAGCATGAATACTTCATAAATTATAGATACGTTGGAGACGTATCACTGGGCCTTTGGCCCAGTTCGGTCCGGGAACTTTTTTTTCAATAAAATAAATTCCGCCGAAAAGGAAAAATCCTAAATAAAATATAAAATAAATATAAAAATGCCAAAAACTATTTTCACCATCTAAATAAAATATTTAGAACAAAGTGAACATTTTTCTGGCCTAAAAATGCAATTTTGAAAAATGCATATGTTTTTTCTAATTCAAATAAAATAGCAAATAAAATCCAAATGAATTATTTATTTGATTTTAACATTTTTCCTCTTATATTTCTTTTATTTCAGAGAAGTCATATTATCTCCTCTCTTTTATTTTTATTTTGGAAATATTTTGGAGAGAAAAATAATTAAAACCAAAATGATCCTGTTTTCAAATTTGACAAATATTCAAATATGGAAAATAAACGAAATCACCAACTCTCTCTGTGGGTCCTTGAGTTGCTTAGGATTTCCAGGATCACAAACGAAATGCAAATAAAATATTATATGCATATGATGACCTATGTATAACATTCCAAATTGAAAATTTGGGATGTTACAAACCTACCCCCCTTAAGGTGAATCTCGCCCTCGAGATTCGGGTTGGCTAGAAAATAGGTGTGGATGGTCTTTCCGTAGGTCCTCCTCTCGTTCCCAGGTGGCTTCATCCTCGGTATGGTGGCTCCACTAAACTTTGCAAAACTTGATAACCTTGCTGCGTGTGACTCGGTTGGCAAACTCGAGAATCTTGACTGGTTTCTCCTCGTAGGTCAGATCACTATCCAACTGAATTGCATCTAGGGGTACTGTATCTCTCAGAGGTATGTCGGCCATCTCAGCATGGCACTTCTTCAACTGGGAAACGTGAAACACATCATGAACTCCTGACTGTCCTTCGGGTAACTCCAACCTATAGGCCACTTCTCCCATACGCTCCAAAACTCGGTATGGTCCTACAAACCTTGGGGCTAACTTTCCCTTAACTCCAAATCATTTAACTCCTCGCAGAGGTGACACACGAAGATATGCCCTGTCTTCGATTTCATAGACTACCTCCTTGCATTTTGAGTCTGCATAACTCTTCTGCCTGGACTGAGCTACCTTCAGTCTATCTTGAATTAACTTAACCTTCTCTTTTGACTCTTTGATCAGATCTGGTCCAAACAACTGACGGTCTCCAACTTCATCCCACATCAACGGTGCCCTGCACCTTCGTCCATACAAAGCTTCGAAAGGTGCCATCTTCAAACTGGTCTGGTAGCTGTTGTTGTATGAGAACTCCGCGTAAGGCAATTTATCATCCCAGCTAGATCCATAATCTAGCGCACAAGCTCTCAACATGTCCTCAAGACTCTGATTGACTCTCTCGGTCTGCCCATCTGTCTGCGGATGGAAGGCTGTACTAAACTCTAGCCTGGTCCCCAAAGTCTGGTGCAGCTGATGCCAAAACTTTGAAGTAAATTGTGTTCCTCTATCTGATACGATGGTCCTCGGAACTCCATGCAGACATACAATCCTGGTCATATATATCTTGGCCAACTTTGCACTGGTATAGGTGGTTTTCACTGGGATAAAGTGAGCTACTTTGGTCAAACGATCCACTACGACCCAGATAGAATCATATCCCGATCGGGTCCTGGGTAATCTGGTTGAAATCCATGCCAAGCTTATCCCACTTCCATTCGGGTATTGGCATAGGCTGTAGTAATCCTGATGGCTTCTGATGTTCTGCCTTCACTCTCTGACATACATCACATACGGCTACATACTCGGCAATACCCTTCTTCATTCTTGTCCACCAGAAACGCTCCTTCAAATCCAAATACATCTTGGTGTTTCCGGGGTGTATCGAGTATGGCGAGTCATGAGCTTCCTGAAGTATTAACTTCCTGATCTCTGCATTATTGGGTACATAAACACGGTCCTCAAACCATAAGGTGTTGTGCTCATCCTCACAAAAACCCTTGGCTTTTCCTTTGCTCATCTTCTCCTTTATCTCAGCAATTTCCTTATCATCCTTCTGAGCTTCTCGAATCTTTCCCAATAATGTTGACTGAACCTCCATTGCTGCAACAAAACCTCTAGGGACTATCTCCAAACGAAGCTGGGTGATAATGCAACTTCATATCATAATCCTTTATAAGCTCCAACCATCTCCTTTGCCTGAGATTTAGCTCCTTCTGTGTGAAAATGTACTTCAAACTCTTGTGATTCGTGTACACATCACAACGGTTTCCAATAAGAAAATGTCTCCAGGTCTTGAGCGCATGAACTACAGCTACTAACTCCAAATCATGCGTGGCATAATTCAACTCATGCGGTCGAAGTTGACATGAGGCGTATGAAACCACTCTTCCGTCTTGCATAAATACACCTCCAAGTCCTAAGCGAGAAGCGTCGCAATACACTTGGAAATCCTTACGTATATCCGGCAGAATCAGCACTGGGGTGGTAACCAATCGTTTCTTCAGCTTCTGAAAACTTGCCTCACATTCATCTGTCCATTTGAACTTGATGTCTTTATTCAACAACTACGTCATGGGCTTCGCAATCTTAGAAAAAATCTCAATGAATCTACGATAATATCCCGCGAGTCCAAGGAAACTGCGGATCTCTCCAACTGAGGTGGGTGCTAGCCAATCAGTGACTGACTTAACCTTGGTAGGGTCTACTGCTATACCTTCTCCTGAAATAACATGTCCAAGAAATCCAACTTACTTCAACCAAAACTCACATTTGCTGAACTTGGCATACAACTGATGTTCCCTGAGCTTCTCGAGAACTAAACGCAAATGCTCCTTGTGTTCCTCTTCATTCTTCGAGTACACCAAAATATCATCAATGAACACCACGACCAACTTATCCAAGAACTCCATGAACACCTTATTCATCATACTCATGAAATAGGCCGGGGCGTTAGTCAGTCCGAATGACATAACCGTATACTCATATAGCCCGTACCATGTGGTGAAGACTGTCTTAGGTATATCCTGTTCTCAGATCTTCAGCTGGTGGTATCTTGATCGTAGATCGATTTTGGAGAATACTTTAGCTCCTTGCAGCTGGTCAAACAAATCATTGATCATTGGCAGGGGGTACTTGTTCTTGATCGTCACTTCATTCAATGCACGATAATCAACAACCATTCTCAATGATCCATCCTACTTCTCAACCAAGAGCACTGGGGTTCCCCACGGTGACGAACTTCGTCGAATGTATCCTTTCTCCAATCTCTTGAATATGCTTCTTAATCTCCTCCAGATCATTTGCGGGCATTCGGTATGGTCTCTTCGATATTGGTCCGGTGCCTGGCAACAAATCTATCAAAAACCCAATGTCTCGATCCTGCGGCATGCCTGGTAATTCCTCTAGAAATACATCCGGGTAATCCTTCACAACAGGCACTTCCTCCTGAACAACTCCTGAGAGGGAATTTACTTGGGTCCTCCTTCGCGCATGCCTGGATACATACTTAATCATTTTTCCCTCTGGGGTGGACAGCAGAATTGACTTACTCGCGCAGTCGATGTTTCCTCCATACATCGATAGCCAATCCATGCCTAGTATCACATCCAATCCTTGCGACTCCAAAATTATTAGGTCTGAGGGGAAAACATGCCTACCTATGGTCAATGGCATCTGAAAACATCCTTGGCTTGCCATATACTCCGCTCCTGGCGAGCTTACTAACATAGGTGTCCTAAGAACTTTGGTGGGAAACTTATACTTATCCACAAATCCCCTTGAAATGTATGAATGTGATGCACCAGTATCAAACAGAACGATTGCAGTAATTGACTTAACCAAAAACTTACCTATAACTGCATCTGGCTGCTCTTCAACCTCCTCCACGTTCACGTGGTTCACTTGTCCCCTGTTGAAAGGGTTGGGCTTCTTCCCAGAGCTTCCATTGCCATTTCCATTCTTTGCTTCAGGACACTCATTAGCATAGTGTCCAGTCTTCCCGCACTTGAAACAAGTAATGTGACTTTGGTCCTTCTTGGCGGGTGTGGCTGGGTTAGAGCGGTTCTGATTGCTACCTACTCCTTTCCCATTTCCATTCTTGGAGCCACTGTGGTTATCCGAACTTCCTCCATTGTGGGTATGCCCTCCATGGTTATGAGTGTATCCTCCCAAGTTCGGGGTAAAACGAGGCTTCTGCTGAGCTCCTGAATTGTACTTCCCTTGTCCATACTTCCTTTTGCGGCTCTCTGTCTGTTGATGCTTCCCTTCAACCATAAGAGCCCTATCTACCAAGTCCTGGTAGGTAACAAATGTTGCTACCATCAACTGCATACTTAGTTCATCATTCAGCCCTTCCATAAACTTCTCCTGCTTCGCGGCGTCTGCGGCCACATCATCCGGGGCATAGCGAGCTAACTTACTGAACTCATCCACGTACTGCCCCACAGTATGGTTTCCCTGGCGTAAGATGCGGAACTCCCACTTCTTCATGCTCATAGCTCTAGTTGAGACATGTGCGATGCGGAACGCTTGCTGAAACTGCTCCCAAGTGACATTGGCTATGGGGAAAGTAGCTATGTAATTCTCCCACCATGAGGTTGCAGGTCCATCCAATTGATGTGCGGCAAAACGCACCTTCTCAGCATCTGTGCAACCTGCGGTGGTCAACTCCCTTCCAATCCTGCGTAGCCAGTCATCAGCAACTATCGGCTCGGTGCTACTGGAAAACACCGGCGGTTGCAACCTCAGAAAATGGGCTAAGTTGTCAACTGGTGGTGGTGGCGGTGGGTTGTTGTTATTGTTGTTGTTGTTGCCTTGGTTCTGGACTAGTAGCTGCATCAAGGCATTCTGCTGCTGGATCAACTGAGTGAGCTCTGGTGGGAAGACAAATCCGGGGTCACGTCTCGGAGGCATCTGATGGGTTTAGAGAGAAGAGATTAGAATAGAGTGAGGTCTACTGAGAAAGCACTACCCCCATATGCACATGAGACAAACACATTCATATCACACCAATCAATTCAAACAAGGGCATACAATTGATCTAACTATCGTTACAGTGCTCGGACTATTACTATATACATGGGGAAATACTACTGATAATATGGTGGTCGACTAGAAATTTTTATCGGTGGAAGACTCCATGATATCCGCTCCAGCTTCATTTTCATAATCATCATCACTACTGTCGGGGTCGGAGTCGGTGTCGTCAATGACGATGTAGTCTTCAGAATGGATGTCTTCGGGAGGGTCGTCATCTCCTCTTGGCGCGGGGTCTCCCATGAATACTCCTAGCTTCCTTGTCAAGTTGTCATTCTTCTCCACTAGTATTGTGATTTCCTCCTCATATCCGTCGCGTGTAGACTTGAGTTCCTCTTCTAGCTCCATGTTCCTGGTCATCACTTTCTTCAGATCTATCATGCTTGCACACATTTGGTTCTCCTAGCGACGAATGTGTTGGTTTAACTCCTGGATGAAAGCTGCAATGGACCTGTCCCTCCTGGTGCTGATCATCTGCCATTGCTCATCTCGGCGCCCACATATCTGGTAGATGGTGTCCTTAAGATCCTTGTGATAAACTTCACCGATGCGTCCCATGGCGATGTGGGCTGCCATGCTCTTACCTAGACTCCAGGTTGGTGCATCAAAGGAAAACTCTATGGGTTCAGTAACTGGCGCGAATGTCCTTCCTGGAACTTGAACTCGAATCATCCAATGCTCCTCTTCTCTTAAAGTGGCGGTGTAGGTCCCGGTGAAGCTTGGTATTCCGATATTCAGGTATCTAGTGACTTCCTTCAAGTGTCGTCCAAAAGATGTGTCTTCATCCGGTTGTGCAAACTTGTTCCTTGAGTCCGCCATCCTATAGAGTGGAAAATGGAGAGGAGTCAGAAATGGTCCGAGAAGAGTGACCTATGGCTTATCTTAGTGGTCGTGTCCTACAATCAGTGTGTGCTCTGATACCATCTTGTAGCGATCCGACCTCAAACGGTCAAATCTCTGTGTATATGTGTCATCCCTGGATCGGTAATGCTGACACACACAGTATTTGAAGGATTTATAACAGAGTGGAAACACACACTTATTACATCGAATGTCTCAAAATGAGAGCTTATTACAATAATATGGCTTAAGGCCACCTAAGTAAGATAACAGTGGAAGGCTTGGAAGATAAAGTGAGTCCATCAACTCCAACGGCATAGCTGAGTGCACGACAATGACCTAATGCACCTTACGCTTCGTCTGAAAAGTCTGCAACATGATATGTTGCAGCCCGAAATGGGTCAGCACCTGGAATATGCTGGCAATATAACACAGTAGAGCAATGAACAAGTAAATGCTATCACTACATGCATATATGGCTGGTGGAGGCTCTATGGTTATGATGTTTTTGCGAAAAGCCAATTTTTCCCTACAACAAAGGAATATATTTTATTTAACTATCATCGTAGTTGATAAACATTGAGAATGGTAACCCCATCTCAATCCCAATTAAACAGTGATTAACAAACCAGCAAATTAATTTAGGGTGATGAGATCAACATGATAATCCAAGAACCAGATACTCAAGATGTCCATAACCGGGGACACGGCTAACCATGATTAGTTTGTACACTCTGCAGAGGTTTGCGCACTTTTCCCCACAAGACTCAATCTCCTCCGTTGGATTTCTCGCACTACATGGTGTTTGAGAAACGGATGACTGAGACACAGTCTTTCAGAAACATTAACTCTTTTCTCTGGGTAGACAGTTACACCTACTTTCCCCTACATCTGCTAGCCTACCACTGAAAGAGGTCATGCAACATACTCAACTATGCTAGAGCCCATAATAGCTTGTGGCTGCACACGGAAGTTTCTAGCATGAATAATCTTATGATCCCTTTGAGCCTGGGTGGCAAACCAAAGGACAACACTGGTATATTGCTACCTCTTGAGCACTGCGTTGGTTTTCCCTTGAAGAGGAAAGGGTGATGCGGCAAAGTAGCGTAAGTATTTCCCTCACTTTTTGAGAACCAAGGTATCAATCCAGTAGGAGGCTACGCGCGAGTCCCTCGCACCTACACAAACAAATAAATCCTCGCAACCAATGCGATAAGGGGTTGTCAATCCCTACACGGTCACTTACGAGAGTGAGATCTGATAGATATGATAAGATAATATTTTTGGTATTTTTATAATAAAGATGCAAAGTAAAATAAAAGCAACGAAAATAACTAAGTGTTGGAAGATTAATATGATGGAAGATAGACCCGGGGGCCATAGGTTTCACTAGTGGCTTCTCTTAAGAGCATAAGTATTTTACGGTGGGTGAACAAAGTACTGTTGAGCAATTGACAGAATTGAGCATAGTTATGAGAATATGTAGGTATGATCATGTATATAGGCATCACGTCCGAGACAAGTAGACCGACTGCTGCCTGCATCTACTACTATTACTCCACACATCGACCGCTATCCAGCATGCATCTAGAGTATTAAGTTCATAAGAACAGAGTAACGCTTTAAGCAAGATGACATGATGTAGAGGGATAAATTCATGCAATATGATAAAAAAACCATCTTGTTATCCTCGATGGCAACAATACAATACGTGCCTTGCTGCCCTACTGTCACTGGGAAAGGACACCGCAAGATTGAACCCAAAGCTAAGCACTTCTCCCATTGCAAGGAAGATCAATCTAGTAGGCCAAACCAAACTGATAATTCGAAGGGACTTGCAAAGATAACCAATCATACATAAAAGAATTCAGAAGATTCAAATATTGTTCATAGATAAACTTGATCATAAACCCACAATTCATCGGTCTCAACAAACATACCGCAATAGGAGATTACATTGTATTGAGATCCAAAAAGAGAGAGGAAGCCATCTAGCTAATAACTATGGACCCGAAGGTCTGAGGTAAACTACTCACACTTCATCGGAGTGGCTATGGTGTTGATGTAGAAGCCCTCCGTGATCGATGCCCCCTCCGGCGGAGCTCCGGAATAGGCCCCAAGATGGGATCTCTTGGGTACAGAAGGTTGCGGCGGTGAAATTAGGTTTTTGGCTCCGTATCTGATCGTTTGGGGGTACGTAGGTATATATAGGAGGAAGGAGTACGTCGGTGGAGCAATGTGGGGCCCATGAGGGTGGAGGGCGCGCCTGGGAGGGTAGGCGCGTCCCCCTACCTCGTGGCTTCCTGCTTGATTTCTTGACGTAGGGTCCAAGTCCTCTGGATCATGTTCATTCCGAAAATCACGTTCCCGAAGGTTTCATTCCGTTTGGACTCCGATTGATATTCTTTTTCTGCGAAACTCTGAAATAGGCAAAAAAAACAGCAATTCTGGGCTAGGCCTCCGGTTAATAGGTTAGTCCCAAAAATAATATAAAAGTGAATAATAAAGCCCAATAATGTCCAAAACAGAAGATAATATAGCATGGAGCGATCAAAAATTATAGATACGTTGGAGACGTATCAAGCATCCCCAACCTTAATTCCTGCTCGTCCTCGAGTAGGTAAATGATAAAAACAGAATTTTTGATGTGGAATGCTACTTGGCATAATTTCAATGTAATTATTCTTAATTGTGGTATGAATATTCAGATCTGAAAGATTCAAGATAAAAGTTCAATATTGACATAAAAATAATAATACTTCAAGCATACCAACTAAGCAATTATGTCCTCTCAAAATAACATGGCCAAAGAAAGTTCATCCCTACAAAATCATATAGTTTAGTCATGCTCCATTTTCGTCACACAAGAATTTTCTCATCATGCACAACCCCGATGACAAGCCAAGCAATTGTTTCATACTTTAGTAATCTCAAACTTTTTCAACCTTCACGCAATACATGAGCGTGAGCCATGGATATAGCACTATGGGTGGAATAGAATATGATGATGGGGGTTATGTGGAGAAGACAAAAAAGGAGAAAGTCTCACATCAACGAGGCTAATCAATGAGCTATGGATATGCCCATCGATTGATGTTAATGCAAGGAGTAGGGATTGCCATGCAACGGATGCACTAGAGCTATAAATATATGAAAGCTCAACAAAAGAAACTAAGTGGGTGTGCATCAAACTTTCTTGCTCACGAAGACCTAGGGCACTTGAGGAGGCCCATTGTTGGAATCTACAAGCCAAGTTCTATAATGAAAAATTCCCACTAGTATATGAAAGTGACAAAACAAGAGACTCTCTATCATGAAGATTATGGTGCTACTTTGAAGCACAAGTGTGGTAAAAGGATAGTAACATTATCCCTTCTCTCTTTTTCTCTCAAAAAAAATTTTTTTGGGCCTTCTCTTTTTTTTATGGCCTTTCTCTTTTTTTATTCCTCACTTGGGACAATGCTCTAGAAAAATGATGATCATCACACTTCTATTTATTTACAACTCAATGATTACAACTCGATACTAGAACAAAGTATGACTCTATATGAATGCCTCCGGCGGTGTATCGGGATATGCAATGAACCAAGAGTGACATGTATGAAAGAATTATGAACGGTGGCTTTGCCACGAATACTATGTCAACTACATGATCATGCAAAGCAATATGACAATGATGAACGTGTCATGATAAATGGGATGGTGGAAAGTTGCATGGCAATATATCTCGGAATGGCTATGGAAATGCCATAATAGGTAGGTATGGTGGCTGTTTTGAGGAAGATATAAGGAGGTTTATGTGTGAAAGAGCGTATCATATCACGGGGTTTGGATGCACCGACGAAGTTTGCACCAACTCTCATTGTGAGAAAGGGCAATGCACGGTACCGAAAAGGCTAGCAATGATGGAAAGGTGAGAGTGTGTATAATCCATGGACTCAACATTAATCATAAAGAACTCACATACTTATTGCAAAAATCTACAAGTCATCAAAAACCAAGCACTACGCGCATGCTCCTAGGGGGATAGATTGGTAGGAAAATACCATCGCTCGTCCCCGACCGCCACTCATAAGGAGGACAATCAAAGAACACCTCATGTTTCAAATTTGTTACACAACGTTTACCATACGTGCATGCTATGGGACTTGCAAACTTCAACACAAGTATTTCTCAAATTCACAACTACTCAACTAGCACAACTTTGATATCACTACCTCCATGTCTCAAAACAATCATCAAGCATCAAACTTCTCTTAGTATTCAACACACTCATAAGAAAGTTTTTACTATTCTTGAATACCTAGCATATTAGGATTATTTAAGCAAATTACCATGCTATTTAAGACTCTCAAAATAATCTAAGTGAAGCATGAGAGATCAATAGTTTCTATAAAACAAATCCACCACCGTGCTCTAAAAGATATAAGTGAAGTACTAGAGCAAAAACTATATAACTCAAAAGATATAATTGAAGCACATAGAGTATTCTAATAATTTCCGAATCATGTTTGTCTCTCTCAAAATATGTGTACAGAAAGGATGATTGTGGTAAACTAAAAGCAAAGAATCAAATCATACAAGACGCTCCAAGCAAAACACATATCATGTGGTGAATAAAAATATAGCTCCAAGTAAAGTTACCGATGGAAGTAGACGAAAGAGGGGATGCCTTCCGGGGCATCCCCAAGCTTTGGCTTTTAGGTGTCCTTAGATTATCTTGGGGGTGCCATGGGCATCCCCAAGCTTAGGATCTTGCCACTCCTTGTTCCATAATCCATCAAATATTTCACCCAAAACTTGAAAACTTCACAACACAAAACTCAGCAGAAAATCTCGTGAGCTCCGTTAGCGAAAGAAAACAAAAGACCACTTCAAGGTACTGTAATGAACTCATTCTTTATTTATATTGGTGTTAAACCTACTGTATTCCAACTTCTCTATGGTTTATAAACTCTTTTACTAGACATAGATTCATCAAAATAAGCAAACAACACACGAAAAACAGAATCTGTCAAAAACAGAACAGTCTGTAGTAATTTGTAACTAACGCAAACTTCTGGAACTCCAAAAACTCAGCCAAAAAATGAAGACCTAGACAATTTGTTTATTGATCAGAAGCAATTGGAATCAATATTGTATCACGTTCTGGTGATTTTTAACAATTATTTTCGTGAACAGAAAGTTTCTGGAAATTACAGCAATATCAAATAACTATCATCCAAGAAGATCCTATAGGTTTAACTTGGAACAAACACTAATTAAAACATAAAAACTCATCTAACCAGAGGCTAGATCAAAACAGCAAGGAAAAATATTGGGTTGTCTCCCAACAAGCGCTTTTCTTTAAAGCCTTTTAGCTAGGCATTGATAATTTTAATGATGCTCACATGAAAGACAAGAATTGAAGCACAAAGAGAGCATCATAAAACACGTGACAAACACATCTAAGTCTAACATAATTCCTATGCATAGGCATCTTATAGAAAAACAAATTATCATAGCAAGCAAAAACTAGCATATGCAAGGAAGAGGAAAAGAACAATAGCAATCTCAACATAACGAAAGGTAATTTAGTAACATGAAAATTTCTATAACCATATTTTCCTCTCTCATAGTAATTACATGTAGGATCATAAGAAAATTCAACAATATAGCTATCACATAACATATTCTCAACACGATCCACATGCATGCGAAGTTGACACTCTTCCAAAATAGTGGGATTATCATTAACTAAAGTCATGATTTCTCCAAGCCCACTTTTATCAAAAATTTCATAAGATTGAATATTATCCAAATATGTGGGATCTAAAGTTGACACTCCTCCAAACCCACTTTCAATATTATTGCAAACACTATTATCAATCTTATATTCATCATGGGGCTTAAATAAATTTTCAAGATCATAAGAAGAATCTCCCCAATCATGATTATTGCAACAGGTAGTAGACATAGCAAAACTAGCATCCCCAAGCTTAGGGTTTTGCATATTATTAGCATAATTTACATCAATATAATTTATAATAAAATCATTGCAACCATGCTTTTTATTCAAAGATCTATCGTGAATCACTTCATAAATCACTTCATCACAATTTTCAGATTCACGGATTTCAAGCAAAACCTTATAAAGATAATCTAGTGCATCCAAATCACTAGGAATTGGTTCATCATAATTGGATCTCTTAAAAAGATTGGCAAGCGGATGAGGATCCATAGATATTAGCTTCTTTGTTTCGGAATAAATACTCAACTATTTCAACCAAACGAGCAGACCAGCCAAGTAAGACATCAAGGCAAACAAAAAGACGAACGGAAAAAGGGCGAATAAAACGGCTAGGGTGAAGTGGGGGAGAGGAAAACGAGAGGCAAATGGCAAATCATGTAATGCGGGAGATAAGGGTTTGTGATGGGTACTTGGTATGTTGACTTTTGCGTAGACCTCCCCGGCAACGGCGCCAGAAATCCTTCTTGCTACCTCTTGAGCACTGCGTTGGTTTTCCCTTGAAGAGGAAAGGGTGATGCAGCAAAGTAGCGTAAGTATTTGTTGGGGAACGTAGTAATTTCAAAATTTTCCTACGCACACGCAAGATCATGGTGATGCATAGCAACGAGAGGGGAGAATGTTGTCTACGTACCTTCGTAGACCGAAAGCGGAAGCGTTAGCACAACGCGGTTGATGTAGTCGTACGTCTCCACGATCCGACCGATCAAGTACCGAACGCACGGTACCTCCGAGTTCAGCACACGTTCAGCCCGATGACGTCCCTCGAACTCCGATCCAGCCGAGTGTTGAGGGAGAGTTTCGTCAGCACGACGGCGTGGTGACGATGATGATGTTCTACCGACGCAGGGCTTCGCCTAAGCACCGCCACAGTATTATCGAGGTGGACTATGGTGGAGGGGGGCACCGCACACGGCTAAAAAGATCAAACGATCAATTGTTGTGTCTCTAGGGTGCCCCCCTGCCCCCGTATATAAAGGAGCAAGGGGGAGAGGTGCGGCCGGCCAGGAGGGGCGCGCCAGGAGGAGTCCTACTCCCACCGGGAGTAGGACTCCCTCCCTTTTCCTTGTTGGACTAGGAGTGGAGGGGGAAAGAGGAGGGAGAGAGGAAGGAAAGGGGGGCGCCGCCCCCCTCTCCTTGTCCTATTTGGACTAGGGGGGAGGGGCGCGCGGCCCTGCCCTGGCCGCCTCTCCTCTCTTCCACTAAGGCCCACTATGGCCCATTAAGCCCCCGGGGGGTTCCGGTAACCTCCCGGTACTCCGGTAAAATTCCGATTTCACCCGGAACACTTCCGATATCAAAACATAGGCTTCCAATATATCAATCTTCATGTCTCGACCATTTCGAGACTCCTCGTCATGTCCGTGATCACATCCGGGACTCCGAACAACCTTCGGTACATCAAAACATATAAACTCATAATATAACTGTCATCAAAACTTTAAGCGTGCGGACCCTACGGGTTCGAGAACTATGTAGACATGACCGAGACACGTCTCCGGTCAATAACCAATAGCGGAACCTGGATGCTCATATTGGCTCCCACATATTCTACAAAGATCTTTATCGGTCAGACCGCATAACAACATACGTTGTTCCCTTTGTCATCGGTATGTTACTTGCCCGAGATTCGATCGTCGGTATCTCAATACCTAGTTCAATCTCGTTACCGGCAAGTCTCTTTACTCGTTCCGTAATACATCATCCCGCAACAAACTCATTAGTTGCAATGCTTGCAAGGCTTAAGTGATGTGCATTACCGAGAGGGCCCAGAGATACCTCTCCGACAATCAGAGTGACAAATCCTAATCTCGAAATACGCCAACCCAACAAGTACCTTCGGAGACACCTGTAGAGCACCTTTATAATCACCCAGTTACGTTGTGACGTTTGGTAGCACACAAAGTGTTCCTCCGGTAAACGGGAGTTGCATAATCTCATAGTCATAGGAACATGTATAAGTCATGAAGAAAGCAATAGCAACATACTAAACGATCGAGTGCTAAGCTAACGGAATGGGTCAAGTCAATCACATCATTATCCTAATGATGTGATCCCGTTAATCAAATGACAACTCATGTCTATGGCTAGGAAACATAACCATCTTTGATCAACGAGCTAGTCAAGTAGAGGCATACTAGTGACACTCTGTTTGTCTATGTATTCACACATGTATTATGTTTCCGGTTAATACAATTCTAGCATGAATAATAAACATTTATCATGATATGAGGAAATAAATAATAACTTTATTATTGCCTCTAGGGCATATTTCCTTCAGTCTCCCACTTGCACTAGAGTCAATAATCTAGATTACACAGTAATGATTCTAACACCCATGGAGCCTTGGTGCTGATCATGTTTTGCTCATGGAAGAGGCTTAGTCAACGGGACTGCAACATTCAGATCCGTATGTATCTTGCAAATTTCTATGTCTCCCACCTGGACTAAATCCCGAATGGAATTGAAGCGTCTCTTGATGTGCTTGGTTCTCTTGTGAAATATGGATTTCTTCGCCAAGGCAATTGCACGAGTATTGTCACAAAAGATTTTCATTGGACCCGATGCACTAGGTATGACACCTAGATCGGATATGAACTCCTTCATCCAGACTCCTTCATTTGCTGCTTTCGAAGCAGGTATGTATTCCACTTCACACGTAGATCCCGCCACGACGCTTTGTTTAGAACTACACCAACTGACAGCTCCACCGTTCAATGTAAACACGTATCCGGTTTGCGATTTAGAATCGTCTGGATCAGTGTCAAAGCTTGCATCAACGTAACCATTTACGATGAGCTCTTTGTCACCTCCATAAACGAGAAACATATCCTTAGTCCTTTTCAGGTATTTCAGGATGTTCTTGACCACTGTCCAGTGACCCACTCCTGGATTACTTTGGTACCTCCCTGCTAGACTTATAGCAAGGCACACATCAGGTCTGGTACACAGCATTGCATACATGATAGATCCTATGGCTGAAGCATAGGGAACATCTTTCATCTTCTCTCTATCTTCTGCAGTGGTCGGGCATTGAGTCTTACTCAACTTCACACCTTGTAACACAGGCAAGAACCCTTTCTTTGCTTGATCCATTTTGAACTTCTTCAAAACTTTGTCAACGTATGTGCTTTGTGAAAGTCCAATTAAGCATCTTGATCTATCTCTATACATCTTGATGCCCACTATATACGCAGCTTCACCGAGGTCTTTCATTGAAAAACTCTTATTCAAGTATCCCTTTATGCTATCCAGAAATTCTATATCATTTCCAATCAGCAATATGTCATCGACATATAATATCAGAAATGCTACAGAGCTCCCACTCACTTTCTGTAAATACAGGCTTCTCCAAAAGTCTGTACAAAACCAAATGCTTTGATCACACTATCAAAGCGTTTATTCCAACTCCGAGAGGCTTGCACCAGTCCATAAATAGATCGCTGGAGCTTGCACACTTTGTTAGCTCCCTTTGGATCGACAAAACCTTCCGGTTGCATCATATACAACTCTTCTTCTAGAAATCCATTCAGGAATGCGGTTTTGACATCCATTTGCCAAATTTCATAATCATAAAATGCGGCAATTGCTAACATGATTCGGACAGACTTAAGCATCGCTACGGGTGAGAAGGTCTCATCGTAGTCAATCCCTTGAACTTGTCGAAAACCTTTTGCAACAAGTTGAGCTTTATAGACAGTAACATTACCGTCAGCGTCAGTCTTCTTCTTGAAGATCCATTTATTCTCAATTGCTTGCCGATCATCGGGCAAGTCAACCAAAGTCCACACTTTGTTCTCATACATGGATCCTATCTCAGATTTCATGGCTTCAAGCCATTTTGCGGAATCTGGGCTCACCATCGCTTCTTCATAGTTCGTAGGTTCATCATGGTCTAGTAACATAACCTACAGAACATGATTACCTTACCACTCTGGTGCGGATCTTACTCTGGTTGACCTACGAGGTTCAGTAATAACTTGATCCGAAGTTCCATGATCATCATCATTAACTTCCTCACTAATTGGTATAGGCATCGCAGAAACTGGTTTTTGCGATGAACTACTTTCCAATAAGGGAGTAGGTACAATTACCTCATCAAGTTCTACTTTCCTCCCACTCACTTCTTTCGAGAGAAACTCCTTCTCCAGAAAGATTCCGAATTTTGCAACAAAAGTCTTGCCTTCGGATCTGTGATAGAAGGTGTACCCAACAGTCTCCTTTGGGTATCCTATGAAGACACATTTCTCCAATTTGGGTTCGAGCTTATCAGGTTGAAGCTTTTTCACATAAGCATCGCAGCCCCAAACTTTAAGAAACGACAACTTCGGTTTCTTGCCAAACCATAGTTCATAAGGCGTCGTCTCAACGGATTTTGATGGTGCCCTATTTAACGTGAATGCGGCCGTCTCTAAAGCATAAGCCCAAAACGATAGCGGTAAATCAGTAAGAGACATCATTGATCGCACCATATCTAGTAAAGTACGATTACGATGTTCGGGCACACCATTACGCTGTGGTGTTCCGGGTGGCGTGAGTTGCGAAACTATTCCACATTGTTTCAAATGAAGACCAAACTCATAACTCAAATATTCTCCTCCACGATCAGATCGTAGAAACTTTATTTTCTTGTTATGATGGTTTTCAACTTCACTCTGAAATTCATTGAACTTTTCAAATGTTTCAGACTTATGTTTCATTAAGTAGATATACCAATATCTGCTTAAATCATCTGTGAAGGTGAGAAAATAACGATATCCGCCACGAGCCTCAACATTCATCGGACCACATACATCTGTATGTATGATTTCCAACAAATCTGTTGCTCTCTCCATAGTTCCGGAGAATGGCGTTTTAGTCATCTTGCCCATGAGGCACGGTTTGCAAGTACCAAGTGATTCATAATCAAGTGGTTCCAAAAGTCCATCAGTATGGAGTTTCTTCATGCGCTTTACACCAATATGACCTAAACGGCAGTGCCACAAATAAGTTGCACTATCATTATCAACTCTGCATCTTTTGGCTTCAATACTATGAATATGTGTATCACCACTATCGAGATTCAACAAAAATAGACCACTCTTCAAGGGTGCATGACCATAAAAGATATTACTCATATAAATAGAACAACCATTATTCTCTGATTTAAATGAATAACCGTCTCGCATCAAACAAGATCCAGATATAATGTTCATGCTTAACGCTGGCACCAAATAACAATTATTTAGGTCTAAAACTAATCCCGAAGGTAGATGTAGAGGTAGCGTGCCGACCGCGATCACATCGACTTTGGAACCATTTCCCACGGGCATTGTCACCTCGTCCTTAGCCAATCTTCGCTTAATCCGTAGCCCCTGCTTCGAGTTGCAAATATTAGCAATGGAACCAGTATCAAATACCCAGGTGCTACTGTGAGCATTAGTAAGGTACACATCAATAAGATGTATATCACATATACCTTTGTTCACCTTGCCATCCTTCTTATCCGCCAAATACTTGGGGCAGTTCCGCTTCCAGTGACCAGTCTGCTTGCAGTAGAAGCACTCAGTCTCAGGCTTAGGTCCAGACTTGGGTTTCTTCTCCTGGACAGCAACTTGCTTGTTGTTCTTCTTGAAGTTCCCCTTCTTCTTCCCTTTGCCCTTTTTCTTGAAACTGGTGGTCTTATTGACCATCAACACTTGATGCTCCTTTTTGATTTCTACCTCCGCAGCCTTTAGCATTGCGAAGAGCTCGGGAATCGTCTTATCCATCCCTTGCATGTTATAGTTCATCACGAAGCTCTTGTAGCTTGGTGGCAGTGATTGGAGAATTCTGTCAATGACGCTATCATCTAGAAGATTAACTCCCAGTTGAAACAAGTGATTGCAGTACCCAGACATCTTGAGTATATGCTCACTGACAGAACTATTCTCCTCCATCTTGCAGCTGTAGAACTTATTGGAGACTTCATATCTCTCAATCCGGGCATTTGCTTGAAATATTAACTTCAACTCCTGGAACATCTCATATGCTCCATGACATTCAAAACGTCATTGAAGTCCCGGTTCTAAGCCGTAAAGCATGGCACACTGAACTATCGAGTAGTCATCAACACGTGACTGCCAGGCATTCACAATGTCTGCAGTTGCTGGCGCAGGTGGTACACCTAGCGGTGCATCCAGGACGTAATTCTTCTGTGCAGCAATGAGGATAATCCTCAAGTTACGGACCTAGTCCGTGTAATTGCTACCATCATCTTTCAACTTTGCTTTCTCAAGGAACGCATTAAAATTCAACGGAACAACAGCACGGGCCATCTATCTGCAATCAACATAGACAAGAAAGATACTATCAGGTACTAAGTTCATGATAAATTTAAGTTCAATTAATCATATTACTTAAGAACTCCCACTTAGATAGACATCCCTCTAATCCTCTAAGTGATCACGTGATCCATATCAACTAAACCATGTCCGATCATCACGTGAGATGGAGTAGTTTCAACGGTGAACATCACTATGTTGATCATATCCACTATATGATTCACGCTCGACCTTTCGGTCTCCGTGTTCCGAGGCCATATCTGTTATATGCTAGGCTCGTCAAGCTTAACCTGAGTATTCCGCGTGTGCAACTGTTTTGCACCCGTTGTATTTGAACGTAGAGCCTATCACACCCGATCATCACGTGGTGTCTCAGCACGAAGAACTTTCGCAACGGTGCATACTCAGGGAGAACACTTATACTTTGATAATTTAGTGAGGGATCATCTTATAATGCTACCGTCAATCAAAGCAAGATAAGATGCATAAAAGATAAACATCACATGCAATCAATATAAGTGATATGATATGGCCATCATCATCTTGTGCTTGTGATCTCCATCGCTGAAGCACCATCATGATCACCATCGTCACCGGCGCGACACCTTGATCTCCATCGTAGCATCGTTGTCGTCTCGCCAATCTTATGCTTCTACGACTATCGCTACCGCTTAGTGATAAAGTAAAGCATTACAGGGCGATTGCATTGCATACAATAAAGCGACAACCATATGGCTCCTTCCAGTTGCCGATAACTCGGTTACAAAACATGATCATCTCATACAATAAAATTTAGCATCATGTCTTGACCATATCACATCACAACATGCCCTGCAAAAACAAGTTAGACGTCCTCTACTTTGTTGTTGCAAGTTTTACGTGGCTGCTACGGGCTTAGCAAGAACCATTCTCACATACGCATCAAAACCACAACGATAGTTTGTCAAATTGGTGTTGTTTTAACGTTCGCAAGGACCGGGCGTAGCCACACTCGGTTCAACTAAAGTTGGAGAAACTGACACCCGCCAGCCACCTCTGTGCAAAGCACGTCGGAAGAACCAGTCTCGCGTAAGCGTACGCGTAATGTCGGTCCGGGCCGCTTCATCCAACAATACCGCCGAACCAAAGTATGACATGCTGGTAAGCAGTATGACTTATATCGCCCACAATTCACTTGTGTTCTACTCGTGCATATAACATCAACGCATAAAACCAGGCTCGGATGCCACTGTTGGGGAACGTAGTAATTTCAAAATTTTCCTACGCACACGCAAGATCATGGTGATGCATAGCAACGAGAGGGGAGAGTGTTGTCTATGTACCCTCGTAGACCGAAAGCGGAAGAGTTAGCACAACGCGGTTGATGTAGTCGTACGTCTTCACGATCCGACCGATCAAGTACCGAACGCACGGTACCTCCAAGTTCAGCACACGTTCAGCCCGATGATGTCCCTCGAACTCCGATCCAGTCGAGTGTTGAGGGAGAGTTTCGTCAGCACGACGGCGTGGTGATGATGATGATGTTCTACCGATGTAGGGCTTCGCCTAAGCACCGCCACAGTATTATCGAGGTGGACTATGGTGGAGGGGGGCACCGCACACTGCTAAAAGATCAAACGATCAATTGTTGTGTCTCTAGGGTGCCCCCCTGCCCCCGTATATAAAGTAGCAAGGGGGAGAGGTGCGGCCGGCCAGGAGGGGCGCGCCAGGAGGAGTCCTACTCCCACCGGGAGTAGGACTCCCTCCCTTTTCCTTGTTGGACTAGGAGTGGAGGGGGAAAGAGGAGGGAGAGAGGAAGGAAAGGGGGGGCTTCGGCCCCCTCTCCTTGTCCTATTCGGACTAGGGGGGAGGGGCACGCAGCCCTGCCCTGGCCACCTCTCCTATCTTCCAGTAAGGCCCACTATGGCCCATTAAGCCCCCGGGGGGTTCCGGTAACCTCCCGGTACTCCGGTAAAATTCCGATTTCACCCGGAACACTTCCGATATCCAAACATAGGCTTCCAATATATCAATCTTCATGTCTCAACCATTTCGAGACTCCTCGTCATGTCCGTGATCACATCCGAGACTCCGAACAACCTTGGGTACATCAAAACATATAAACTCATAATATAACTGTCATCGAAACTTTAAGCATGCGGACCCTACGGGTTCGAGAACTATGTAGGCATGACCGAGACACGTCTCCGGTCAATAACCAATAGCGGAACCTGGATGCTCATATTGGCTCCCACATAATCTACGAAGATCTTTATCGGTCAGACCGCATAACAACATACGTTGTTCCCTTTGTCATCGGTATGTTACTTGCCCGAGATTCGATCGTCGGTATCTCAATACCTAGTTCAATCTCGTTACCGGCAAGTCTCTTTACTCGTTTCGTAATACATCATCCCGCAACAAACTCATTAGTTGCAATGCTTGCAAGGCTTAAGTGATGTGCATTACCGACAGGGCCCAGAGATACCTCTCCGACAATCGGAGTGACAAATCCTAATCTCGAAATACGCCAACCCAACAAGTACCTTCGGAGACACCTGTAGAGCACCTTTATAATCACCGAGTTACGTTGTGACGTTTGGTAGCACACAAAGTGTTCCTCCGGTAAACGGGAGTTGCATAATCTCATAGTCATAGGAACATGTATAAGTCATGAACAAAGCAATAGCAACATACTAAACGATCGAGTGCTAAGCTAACGGAATGGGTCAAGTCAATCACATCATTCTCCTAATGATGTGATCCCGTTAATCAAATGACAACTCATGTCTATGGCTAGGAAACATAACCATCTTTGATCAACGAGCTAGTCAAGTAGAGGCATACTAGTGACACTCTATTTGTCTATGTATTCACACATGTATTATGTTTCCGGTTAATACAATTCTAGCATGAATAATAAACATTTATCATGATATAAGGAAATAAATAATAACTTTATTATTGCCTCTAGGGCATATTTCCTTCAGTATTTCCCTCAGTTTTTGAGAACCAAGGTATCAATCCAGTAGGAGGCTACGCGCGAGTCCCTCGCACCTACACAAACAAATAAATCCTCGCAACCAACGCGATAAGGGGTTGTTAATCCCTACACGGTCACTTACGAGAGTGAGATCTGATAGATATGATAAGATAATATTTTTGGTATTTTTATAATAAAGATGCAAAGTAAAATAAAAGCAACGGAAATAACAAAGTGTTGGAAGATTAATATGATGGAAGATAGACCCGGGGGCCATAGATTTCACTAGTGGCTTCTCTCAAGAGCATAATTATTTTACGGTGGGTGAACAAATTACTGTTGAGCAATTGACATAATTGAGCATAGTTATGAGAATATCTAGGTATGATCATGTATATAGGCAACACGTCCGAGACAAGTAGACCGACTGCTGCCTGCATCTACTACTATTACTCCACACATCGACCACTATCCAGCTTGCATCTAGAGTATTAAGTTCATAAGAACAGAGTAACACTTTCAGCAAGATGACATGATGTAGAGGGATAAATTCATGCAATGTGATAAAAAACCATCTTGTTATCCTCGATGGCAGCAATACAATACGTGCCTTGCTGCCCCTACTGTACTGGGAAATGACACCGTAAGATTGAACCCAAAGCTAAGCACTTCTCCCATTGCAAGAAAGATCAATCTAGTAGGCCAAACCAAACTGATAATTCGAAGAGACTTGCAAAGATAACCAATCATACATAAAAGAATTCAGAAGATTCAAATATTGTTCATAGATAAACTTGATCATAAACCCACAATTCATCGGTCTCAACAAACACATCATAAAAGAAGATTACATCGAATAGATCTCCACAAGAGAGGGGGAGAACATTGTATTGAGATCCAAAAAGAGAGAGGAAGCCATCTAGCTAATAAATATGGACCCGAAGGTCTGAGGTAAACTACTCACACTTCATCGGAGAGGCCATGGTGTTGATGTAGAAGTCCTCCGTGATCGATGCCCCCTCCGGCGGAGCTCCAAAACAGGCCCCAAGATGGGATCTCGTGGGTACAAAAGGTTGGGACGGTGGAATTAGGTTTTTGGCTCCGTATCTGATCGTTTGGGGGTACGTAGGTATATATAGGAGGAAGGAGTACGTCGGTGGAGCAACGTGGGGCCCACGAGGGTGGAGGGCACGTCTAGGCGGGGTAGGCGCTCCCCCGAAGCTCGTGGCTTCCTACTTGATTTCTGACGTAGGGTCCAAGTCCTCTGGATCATGTTCATTCCGAAAATCACGTTCCCGAAGGTTTCATTCCGTTTGGACTCCGTTTGATATTCTTTTTCTGCGAAACTCTGAAATAGGCAAAAAAAACAGCAATTCTGGGCTGGGCCTCCAGTTAACAGGTTAGTCCCAAAAACAATATAAAAATGAATAATAAAGCCCAATAATGTCCAAAACAGAAGATAATATAGCATGGAGCAATCAAAAATTATAGATACGTTGGAGACGTATCACATATCCCTAGGTGCCCGCAACCAATCCACCCAGATGTGTATTTAAGTAGCCACCTTATGTTAACCATTAATTAACAATCTCACATCTGTCATGGATCACTCAAACCAAACCACGTCTACGAGCATAGCATAGCAGTATAAGCATAACGTAGAAGTAACTCCCAAGGGTTCGATAATAAAAGGGCAATAGGATCTACCTCATCATCTACTTCCCAATACCCACAAGTTAAAATCACATCCTAATCATGTAGTGTTTGAGGATTGTAGCTAATGCATAAAAACTCGGTAATAAAGGGGTATGATCGATGTGGTTCTTGCCTTGCTGTCGATTTGCAAACCCTAGAGACTCGTAGTAGCACGCTCCGCACTCCGGGAATTATATCGCAAACAAACAATATCATACATAAGTACTCAAGCATAGATGCACGGGTAAAACTCAGATGAGAAATTCAAATCTGAACGTTCAACTGAAGAGCTTCGATTTGCAAAAAGAATCAATCGAATCGGAGCTACGGAACTGAAACTATGACCAAAAGAACTTCGAAATCAAATCTGCTTGAAACCAAATTTTAAATTGTCAAAACCATGTTCAAGTTGATTAACCAGATAGAGGGGTTCAAGAGAAAGATTTCGGCGTTGGTTTCACTGGATTTGGACGAACGGTTGAAAAGTTGCGAGGGTTTGAAGATCAGGGGCTAATCTGTGATAGAAATAATCGTAGATAGGTCCCTGGCGATAAAAAAACAGAAAAAGAAAATCTATCGGACGAACGTCCGCTAACAGAGACGAATGAACGAAAACGTTCGTTAAAATGAACTAACGAACGAATGTTCGTAGATTATGTGACACCCAAAATTTTATTTGGCTTTTTCAAACTTTTATTTGATTTGAGGGAGGTGATTTAAATTTTTCTTCTAAAGAACTCTCCCTCTCAAAATATTTTCTTTTATGACTAGTGTTTTGTTTTGGATTCACCCAAGACTTGATTTTGGTCTTTGAGGTTTTTCCCTTTTTATTTGGACTCAAAACCAAAATGCTTTTCTCTTGGGAAAATTTCTCTTGAAAAATCTTTTAAATAGCCCTATGGCATTTGGAGTGATCTTCTCCCCTTTTCAAAAAAATCCCTCTTGCCATGACATGAGTGGAAACCACTTCTCAAAAGCCTTTCCTCATCTTTGGATCATGATATGCTTCAAATCCAGCAAGTTGAACCTCTCCATGTAATTATTTCCATTTATTTCTTATCAAAAATTATTTATGCCTTCTATTCTAGCTCTTGGAGATTTACAAAGGAGCTACCCTTTCTGCTTTGAGTTTTTTCTCCAAACCAATTTCCCTAGCTAGTCCTTTGAACCCTCAACCAAGATCCATGAAGATCCACTGGTCTCCAGTTCAAATATTTCAAACTATACTTGCTGCAAGTTTGGTCCAGATTTGCCAAATTTGATGAAATTCATTTGAATCCTTCTCCTAAAAATCTGAGGAAATTCAGGCAGCCTCTGGGTGCATTGAGAGGTCACCTCACCAAGTCCCAGCTCCAGAAAAAGTTTTCTTCATGCCAAATCATTTCATCGAACACCTACTGGACACTGTTGCTAACATGTTCAGAAAATTCAGACAAAACAGTTTCGGTGCACTGTCGTTCTCTTCAGAACCTGTAGTCGATCTCGCCAGTGCCGCGGTGTCGCCGTGCGCCCTGCGCTTCCTCCTTGTCCTCGGCACCGCACGAGCGCCTGGAAGATTGCGGGCGTCGGCGACGAGCAGGAGGAGGTGCGCCGCCCCGTGAGCGACGGCAGCGGCGGCTTTGCGGCCACCAGAGAGAGGCGCAGCACAGACGGCGCCGTCCCGCGCCGCCCAAGCCACCGGAGGCCGCCGCGTGGCCATCCACTCCCCAGTGCGCGCTGCCACCCTCGTCGTGAACTGCCAGGCGCGGAGCGCGCTCTCTGCCGCCGCCGTGCCCGTACGGCCACCCCGTCGAGGACCGGCGCCATTACGCCAAGCCCGACCAAGATTAGCGGGGGAACGACACCAGTACACCTCTCTGATGCTGCCTGGCCACTTAAGCTCCCTGCCAAGCCATTGCCTCGCCGTAATTGCTCGCCGGAGCGATCCCGTTCACGGCCACCCCCTCGAATCGCCTATAAATAGAGGCCCCGAGCTCCAACTCGAACCCACACCACCTCTACACAACTCCAACACCACGCCTAACCCCTGGAAGAGCCCCGAGGGAGCCTTCTTCCCCAACTCCGGCCGCCGCGACCCGCCACGGGACCCAGCTCGTTTCACTCCCGTGCGTGCACCCCTAACCCCCAGCTCTTGCCAGTAACTCTCTAGTGCATCCACCCTTCTGACCCGCGCTTCAATTTGAAGTTTGCAGCACCCACCGGAGTTCTCCACCATCGCTCGAGCCGCCGTCCGCCGGAGAAAGTGTCGCCGTCGACGTGGTGCTCTCCAACGACCAAGTCCACCACCCACCGACGCGGAAGAACACGCTGAACCTCTTGGTACCCTCCGATCTCCCTGTCTCGCCGTGGTTCGACACCGGCGACCACCGCAGCCTTCGGGCGCCGGCGAGGATTTAAACCTGACATGTGGGACCCCCACGTCAGCCTCTCTTCTTTCTCTCCCTCGAAACGTTTTCTGTTGGCGCCTTCGGGCAAGTACGTTTTCTCTTTGGGCTGGCGCGTTTCTCTTCGAACCGTTTTCTGTTTTCTTAGTTAAGTCCCTGGTTCTTTTCTGTTTCATCACACATCAGTCCCTGGACTAAAACCCTTATAACTTTTTAATAAAAGATGATTTTTGAGTGATTCTTTTTCTGTCAGTTTTGTATTTCTGCCTAGTTTTTTATAGTATTTATTTGGAAAAAAATTGAGACAACTTTTATGCACGCGTTGGTTTTCACGCTAGTATACATTTTCGCTATACCGTAGGTTCCGGAAGAGGTGAAGGAGCCGCGAACTTCGCCGAGCTAGACTCCGACTTCTCCGAACCAGGCAAGCATGTTTGAACCTTTGATATGATAGGTGTTTTGCATGTTTGCTTGAATGGTTGTGCATGGCATAAGAGCATCGGTGAGTACCTCGTTGCATGTGAGGCAACTATCCGTGTGTTCCGAAGTTATTGTGATCTCTGATGAGAGATGGCCTAGTCATGTGGTGACATGAAAGGCAATAAGGTGGTATTGTTGTAGCATGCCAGCCTTACGACATCCGATAAACTCCGACGTTAACGTGGACGGAGTCACGTTATCGTTCTTCCCCTTCCGTGCTACCACATGTTTTCTGCCAGAATGCGGTTTAGTAAGTTGTTAACCTCTTTCCGTGTACACACCAAATAGAGGGGCCGGGATGAGGGTTCCATGGCCCTGGATTAAAGCCAGTCATCCGGTCAGGGGGCATGGGTGTTTCCGGTTGGGGCCGAGAGGGGGGCACCCCTTAGAGCGCGCGTATATAAATTTGATCCCATGCTATGCGAGGTTGTAGCCTCCCCGTCTCAAGGTTTTTCTTGAACGTTGCCGAGGGTGATTCCTGGCTTCGGAATGTTGAATGGGTGTGTACTGGTTAGACGTGTTTTCTCCTAAACACCGTAAACGGAACTAGTCCCCGTGACTACTGAAATCCGTTGGTTGTGGTTAAAGTACAAACTCTGCAGAGTCAAATCCTTCCGAGTCATCGTATCCATGGTCAAGGACCGTGACCAGTGCATCCATATCTATGTCAAATTCTCGTGGTATTATCCCCGGTGAACAAACTTGAGTGGTAAACTTGGTTGAACGTTATTCCTGTGGATAGACTAACCCTGTTGTTTATCTCATACCTGATTATTCTCTTGATATGATTTAAATTCTTGAGTTACTGAGATATCAAGTTATGAAATATAAGCCCTTTATGTGATGTCGCTTAGACGTCCGACTGTGGCATGTCTGTCATTTACTTTCAATATAAGCCCTTTATGTGATGTCGCTCAGACGTCCGACTGTGGCACGCACTGTCATTTATTTTCTATTATAAGCCCTTTAGGTGGTGTCGCCTTGACGCCCGACTGCGGCATTGTTATTCTTGTATTTTCCTCTCGAGGAGTCATTCAGACACTGGTTTGGCCCTCAGTATTTACTTTGGGATTTCGGGAGGACTACCGCCCAACTTCTCTTTTATTCCCCATGCAATGTCATCTATATGTCTGAGTGCGCTTGTTAGTCTGTTCATATGCATCATGTTTACATTTGTTATATCTTATGTCCGAACTGTCTTGCGAGTACTTTCATAGTACTCACCTGGCTTGTTGATTTGGCCAGATGTTGACGAAGGCGATCTCTTGGATGAAGAGTTTGATAGTGAGTCCGACGCCTAGAGGAATCCCAGTCAGTCCCGTGCGATCCTGGATATTGGTCACTTGTATTATATACGCTTCCGCCACCCACAATAAGTCTCCTCGAGCCTCACTGCGACGCTCGAAGAGTTGTTAGATTCAGGAGTCTTGTCACCCACTCCGCTATGATATTTTCACCACCGCTTTTATCGTGAGTTAGTAGTTATGCCACCCTATCCGCCTTTATGTTTTATTGGCGTGTTTGTAATAAATTGTTGAGCAGTCTCCGCTCAATCTTGTATTATATTCAGTACTCCTGGTATTTTCTTCTGTGATCAAGATTTTGTCTACCAGTAAGAAGGAATTCTTCTCTACTGGTCTGTAAAAGGGATCGGTCTCTCAATAAATATTTTTTTATTGAAAAACCGGTCGTGACAGATTAGGGCTAACCGAAGAAAACCGAGAAAACCGAACCGATCTAAAAAACAATCTAGGGTTTACAAAAAACGGCGGCTTTGCGGGTTTTTACCGGTTCTCAGGCGAAAACCGGCGGCGGGTCAATGGCGACGGTGGGCGGCGGCTCCGGCGAGCAGGCGGCTCGGCGAGGCGGCGGCGCGGGGCGGCAGCAGCAGCAGCGCGCGGCGGCAACGGCGGCGGGCTGTGGCGGCGGGGCGCGGCTGGCGGCGGCGGCGGTGGTGCGGGACGAGGGAAGGAGACGGTGGGGGCGGCGGTATTTAAAGGGGGCCGGGGGGCTACTGGCTTGGGGGAGGGGCGACGGCGGGCGGTGTCCCGCTCGGACACGGCGGCGGCGAAGCCGGGCGGCGGCCGGACTCCGGCTCGGGCGAGGGACGGGCGAGGCGGTGGCGCGCTGGGCCGGCTGGGCCTTTGGCCCAGTTCGGTCCGGGAACTTTTTTTCAATAAAATAAATTCCGCCGAAAAGGAAAATCCTAAATAAAATATTAAAAATATAAAAATGCCAAAAACAATTTTCACCGTCTAAATAAAATATTTAGAACAAAGTGAACATTTTTCTGGCCAAAAAATGCAATTTTGAAAAATGCATATTTTTTTCTAATTCAAATAAAATCCAAATAAATTATTTATTTGATTTTAACATTTTTCCTCCTATATTTCTTTTATTTTGGAGAAGTCATATTATCTCCTCTCTTTTATTTTTATTTTGGAGAGAAAAATAATTAAAACCAAAATGATCCTCTTTTCAAATTTGAGAAAAATTCAAATATGAAAAATAAACGAAATCCCCAACTCTCTCCGTGGGTCCTTGAGTTGCTGAGGATTTCCAGGATCACAAACAAAATTCAAATAAAATATGATATGCATATGATGACCTATGTCTAACATTCCAAATTGAAAATTTGGAATGTTACATTTTTTTGAAACTAGTGGTCTTGTTAACCATACACTAGATGCTCCTTCTTGATTTCTACCTCCGCAGCCTTTAGCATCGCGAAGAGCTCAGGAATTGTCTTATCCATCCCGTGCATATTATAGTTCATCACGAAGCTTTTATAGCTTGGTGGCAGTGATTGAAGAACTCTGTCAATGACACTATCATCAGGAAGATTAACTCCCAGTTGAGTCAAGTGGTTGTGGTACCCAGACATTCTGAGTATATGTTCACTGACAGAACTATTCTCCTCCATTTTGCAGCTATAGAACTTACTGGAGACTTCATATCTCTCAATTCGGGCATTTTCTTGAAATATTAACTTCAACTCCTGGAACATCTCATATGCTCCATGACGTTCAAAACTTCTTTGAAGTCCCGATTCTAAGCCATAAAGCACGGCACACTGAACTATCGAGTAGTCATCGGCTTTGCTCTGCCAGACATTCATAACGTCCGGAGTTTCTCTTGCAGCGGGTCTCGCACCTAGCGGTGCTTCCAGGACGTAATTCTTCTGTGCAGCAATGAGGATAATCCTCAAGTTACGGACCCAGTCCGTGTAGTTGCTACCATCATCTTTCAACTTAGCTTTCTCTAGGAACGCATTAAAATTCAAAGGAACGGTAGCACGGGCCATTGATCTACAACAACATAGACATGAAAAAACTATCAGGTACTAAGTTCATGATAAATTAAAGTTCAATTAATCATATTACTAAAGAACTCCCACTTAGATAGACATCCCTCTAGTCATCTAAATGATCACGTGATCCATATCAACTAAACCATGTCCGATCATCACATGAGATGGAGTAGTTTTCAATGGTGAACATCACTATGTTGATCATATCTACTATATGATTCACGTTCGACCTTTCGGTCTTAGTGTTCCGAGGCCATATCTGCATATGCTAGGCTCGTCAAGTTTAACCCGAGTATTTTGCACGTGCAAAACTGGCTTGCACCCGTTGTATGTGAACATAGAGCTTATCACACCCGATCATCACGTGGTGTCTTGGCACGACGAACTGTAGCAACGGTGCATACTCAGGGAGAACACTTATACCTTGAAATTTAGTGAGGGATCATCTTATAATGCTACCACCGTACTAAGCAAAACAAGATGCATAAAGGATAAACATCACATGCAATCAAAATATGTGACATGATATGGCCATCATCATCTTGTGCCTTTGATCTCCATCTCCAAAGCATCGTCATGATCTCCATCATCACCGGCTTGACACCTTGATCTCCATCGTAGCATCGTTGTCGTCTCGCCAACTATTGCTTCTACGACTATCGCTACCGCTTAGTGATAAAGTAAAGCAATTACATGGCGATTGCATTTCATACAATAAAGCGACAACCATAAGGCTCCTGGCAGTTGCTGATAACTTTTACAAAACATGATCATCTCATACAACAATTTATATCTTATCACATCTTGACCATATCACATCACAACATGCCATGCAAAAACAGGTTAGACGTCCTCTACTTTGTTGTTGCAAGTTTTACGTGGCTGCTACGGGCTTCTAGCAAGAACCGTTCTTACCTATGCATCAAAACCACAACGATTTTTCATCAAGTGTGTTGTTTTAACCTTCAACAAGGACCGGCCGTAGTCAAACTCGATTCAACTAAAGTTGGAGAAACAGACACCCGCCAGCCACCTGTGTGCGAAGCACGTTGGTAGAACTAGTCTCATGAACGCGGTCATGTAATGTCGGTCCGGGCTACTTCATCCAACAACACCGTCGAATCAAAGTAAGACGTTGGTTGTAAGCAGTATGACTATTATTGCCCACAACTCATTGTGTTCTACTCGTGCAAATAACATCTACGCATAGACCTGGCTCGGATGCCACTGTTGGGAACGTAGTAATTCAAAAAAATTACCTACGATCATGAAAGATCTATCTAGGAGATGCGTAGCAATGAGACGGGAGAGTGTGTCCACGTACCCTCATAGACCGAAAGCGGAAGCGTTTAGTTAACACGGTTGATGTAGTCGAACGTCTTCATGATCCAACCGATCCAAGTACCGAACGTACGGCACCTCCGTGTTCAGCACACGTTAAGCACGATGAGGTCCCTCGAGCTCTTGATCCAGTAGAGGGTCGAGGGAGAGTTCCGTCAGCACAAGGGCGTGGCGACGGTGTTGGTGTTGTGATCCGCACAGGGCTTCGCCTAAGCACTACGACAATATGACTGAGGTGGTAAACTGTGGAGGAGGCACCGCACACGGCTAAGAAACAACTGTTGTGTCTTTGGGGTGCCCCCTGGCCACGTATATAGAGGGGGAGAAGGAAGCCGGCGGCCAAGGAGGGGGCGCCAAGGGGGGAGTTCTACTTGGACTCCTAGTCCAAGTAGGATCCCCCCTCCTTCCTTCCAACGGAGAGGGAAAGGGGAAGGGAGAGAGAGGGAGAAGGAAAGAGGGGGGCCGCACCCCCTCCCCTTGTCCAATTTAGATTGGGGCAAGGGGGCGCGCGCCACCTCCCGTGGCCTGGCTCCTCTCCTCCACTATGCCCCAATAGGCCCAATAACTTTCCCGGGGGTTCCGGTAACCTCCCGGTACTCCGAAAAATCCCCAATCTTCTTCGGAACCATTCCGGTGTCCGTATATAACCTTCCAATATATCAATCTTTACCTCTCCACTATTTTGAGACCCCTCGTCGTGTCCGTGATCTCATCCGGGACTCCGAACAAACTTCGGTCACCAAAACACATAACTCATAATACAAATCGTCATCGAACATTAAGCGTGCGGACCCTACGGGTTCGAGAACTATGTAGACATGACCGAGACACATCTCCGGTCAATAACAAATAGCGGAACCTGGATGCTCATATTGGCTCCTACATATTCTACGAAGATCTTTATCGGTCAAACCGCATAAGAACAAACGTCATTCCCTTTGTCATCGGTATGTTACTTGCCCGAGATTCGATCGTCGATATCCTCATACCTAGTTCAATCTCATTATCGGCAAGTCCCTTTACTTGTTCCGTAATGCATCATCCTGCAACTAACTCATTAGTCACATTGCTTGCAAGGCTTATAGTGATGTGCATTACCGAGAGGGCCCAGAGATACCTCTCCGATACACGGAGTGTCAAATCCTAATCTTGATATATGCCAACTCAACAAACACCTTCGGACACACCTGTAGAGCATCTTTATAATCATGCAGTTATGTTGTGACGTTTGATAGCACACAAAGTGTGCCTCCTGTATTCGGGAGTTGCATAATCTCATAGTCAGAGGAATATGTATAAGTCATGAAGAGAGCAATAGCAATAAAACTAAACGAACATTATGCTAAGCTAACGGATGGGTCTTGTCCATCACATCATTCTCTAATGATCTGATCCCGTTCATCAAATGACAACACATGTATGTGGTTAGGAAACTTAACCATCTTTGATTAACGAGCTAGTCAAGTAGAGGCATACTAGGGACACTCTGTTTGTCTACGTATTCACACATGTACTAAGTTTCCAGTTAATACAATTCTAGCATGAATAATAAACATTTATCATGATATAAGGAAATATAAATAACAACTTTATTATTGCCTCTAGGGCATATTTCCTTCAGAAAAATCGTGGCAAAATTTTTATTCCGTTTGGACTCCGTTTGGTATTCCTTTTCTGCGAAACTCTAAAACAAGGAAAAAAACAGAAACTGGCACTGGGCTCTAGGTTAATAGGTTAGTCCCAAAAATCATATATAATAGATATTAATGCATCTAAAACATCTAAAACAAATAATATAATAGCATGGAACAATTAAAAATTATAGATACGTTGGAGACGTATCAAGCATCGCCAAGCTTAATTCCCGCTCGTCCTCAAGTAGGTAAATGATAAAAACAGAATTTTTGATGTGGAATGCAACCTAACATATTTATCCATGTAATTTTCTTTATTGTGGCATGAATGTTTAGATCCGTAAGATTCAAAACAAAAGTTTAATATTGACATAAAAACAATAATACTTCAAGCATACTAACAAAATAATTATGTCTTCTCAAAATAACATGGCCAAAGAAAGCTTATCCCTACAAAATCATATAGTCTGGCTATGCTCCACCTTCATCACACAAAACATTTAAATCATGCACAACCCCGATGAGAAGCCAAGCAATTGTTTCATACTTTTGACGTTCTCAAACCTTTTCAACTTTCACGCAATACATGAGCGTGAGCCATGGACATAGCACTATAGGTGGAATAGACGGTGGTTGTGGAGAAGACAAAAAAAGAGGGGGATAGTCTCACATCAACTAGGCGTATCAACGGGCTATGGAGATGCCCATTAATAGATATCAATGTGAGTGAGTAGGGATTGCCATGCAACGGATGCACTAGAGCTATAAGTGTACGAAAGCTCAAAAAGAAAACTAAGTGGTTGTGCATCCAACTTGCTTGCTCATGAAGACCTAGGGCGTTTGAGGAAGCCCATCATTGGAATATACAAGCCAAGTTCTATATTGAAAAATTCCCACTTGTATATGAAAGTGACAACATAAGAGACTCTCTATCGTGAAGATCATGGTGCTACTTTGAAGCACAAGTGTGGCAAAGAGGATAGTAACATTGTCCCTTCTCTCTTTTTCTCTCATTTTTTAGGGCCTTCTCTTTTTTATTTGGCCTTTCTCTCCTTTTTTATTTCCTCACATGGGACAATGCTCTAATAATGAAAATCATCACACTTCTATTTACTTACAACTCAAAAATTACAACTCTATACTAGAACAAAAATATGACTCTATGTGAATGCCTCCGGCGGTGTACCGGGATGTGCAATGAATCAAGAGTGACATGTATAAAAAAATATGATGAACAGTGGCTTTGCCACAAATACGATGTCAACTACACGATCATGCAAAGCAATATGACAATGATGATGTATGTCATAATAACGGAATGGTGGAAAGTTGCATGGCAATATATCTCGGAATGGCTATGGAAATGCCATGATAGGTAGGCATGGTGGATGTTTTGAGGAAGGATATGTGGTGGGTCTATGGTACCGGCGAAATTTGCGCGGTACTAGAGAGGCTAACAATGGCGGAGAGGTGAGAGTGCGTATAATCCATGGACTCAACATTAGTCATAAAGAACTCACATACTTATTGAAAAAATCTATTAGTCATCGAAACAAAGTACTATGCACATGCTCCTAGGGGGATAGATTGGTAGGAAAAGACCATCGCTCGTCCCCGACCGCCACTCATAAGGAAGACAATCAAAAAACATCTCATGCTCCAACTTCGTCACATAACAGTTCACCATACATGCATGCTACGGGACTCACAAACTTTAACACAATTATTTCTCAAATTCAAAACTACTTCACTAGCATGACTCTAATATCATCATCTTCATATCTCAAAACAATCATAAGGAATCAAACTTCTCATAGTATTCAATGCACTATATATGAAAGTTTTTATTATATCCCTTTTGGATGCACATCATATTAGGACTATTTTTATAACCAAAGCAAATTACCATGCTGTTCTAAGGACTCTCAAAATAATATAAGTGAATTACAAGAGTTCAACAATTTCTATAAAATAAAATCACCGCCGTGCTCTAAAAAGATATAAGTGAAGCACTAGAGCAAATTTCGCCTAGCTCAAAAGATATAAGTGAAGCACATAGAGAATTCTAATAAATCACAATTCATGTGTGTCTCTCTCAAAATGTGTGTACAGAAAGGATGATTGTGTCAAACTAGAAAGCAAAGACTCAAATCATACAGTATGCTCCAAGCAAAACACCTATCATGTGGTGAATAAAAATATAGCCTCAAGTAAAGTAACAGATAGACGAAGACGAGAGAGGGGATGCCTTCCCGGGGCATCCCCAAGCTTAGGCTTTTTGACATCCTTGAATATTACTTTTGGGTGCCTTGGACATACTCAAGATTAGGCTCTTGTCACTCCTTATTCCATAGTCCATCAAATCCTTACCCAAAACTTGAAAACTTCACAACACAAAACTCAACAGAAAATCTCGTAACCGTTAGTATAAGAAAACAAATCACCACTTTTGGTACTGTTGTGAACTCATTCTTTATTTATATTGGTGTAATATCTAATGTATTCCAACTTTTCCATGGTTCATACCCCCCCCCCCCCCCGATACTAGCCATAGATTCATCAAAATAAGCAAACAACACGTGAAAAACAGAATTTGTCAAAAACAAAACAGTCTGTAGCAATCTGAATAGTTTGAATACTTCTGTAACTCAAAAAATTCTGAAAAAATAGGATGTCCTAAATAATTTGTCTATTAATCTTATTCAAAAAGAATCAGCTAAAAAGCACTCTCCAGCTAAAAATAAGAATTATTTTCGTGAGCACAAAAGTTTCTGTTTTTCAGCAAGATCAAATTAACTATCATCATAGGCTATCCCATAGGTCTTACTTGGCACAAACACTAATTAAAACACAAAACCACATCTAACCAGAGGCTAGATGATTTATTTATTGCAAAAAAGCAAGGAAAAATATTGGATTGTCTCCACACAAGAACTTTTCTTTAAAGCCATTAAGCTAGGCATCGATAATTTTAATGATGCTCACATGAAAGACAAGAATTGAAGTACAAGGAGAGAATCATATAGCATGTGAAAAACACATCTAATTCTAACATACTTCCTATGCATAGGCATCTTATAGGCAAACAAATTATCATAGCCAGCACAAACTAGCATATGCAAGGAAGAAGAGAGAGACGATAGCAATCTCAACAGGAAGAGAGGTAATTTAGTAATGAAAATTTCTACAAACATATTTTTCTCTCTCATAATAATTACATGTACGATCATAAGCAAATTCAACAAAATAGCTATCACATAACATATTCTCAACACGATCCACATGCATGCGAAGTTGACACTCTTCCAAAATAGTGGGATCAACATTAACTAAAGTCATGACCTCTCCAAACCCAATTTTATCAAAAAATTTGTAAGATGAACATTATCCAAATATGTGGGATCTAAAGTCGACACTCTTCCAAACCCACTTTCAATATTATTGCCAACACTATTATCAATCTCATATTCATCACGGGGCTTAAATACATTTTCAAGATCATAAGAAGAATCACCCCAATCATGATCATTGCAACAAGTAGTGGACATAGCAAAACTAGCATCCCCAAGCTTAGGGTTTTGCATATTATTAGCACAATTGACATTAATAGAATTTATAATAACATCATTGCAATCATGCTTTTTATTCAAAGATTTATTGTGAATCACTTCATAAAGCACTTCATCACAATCTTCAGATTCACGAATTTCAAGCAAAACCTCATAAAGATAATCTAGCGCACTCAAATCACTAGAACTTGGTTCATCATAATTGGATCTCTTAAAAAGATTAGCAAGTGGATGAGGATCCATAAACTTTTAGCAAGCGAAGATGCAAGCAAAAAGAAGGCACATGGTAACACAAGCAAACAAAAGATCGAACAGAAGAGGGGCGAAGAGAAGGCCAATCTTCTCGAAAATCGTTTTAGAAGTGGGGGAGAGGAAAACGAGAGGCGAATGGCAAATAATGTAATGCGAGGGATGAGAGTTTATGATGGGTACTTGGTATGTCTTGACTTGATGTAGATCTCCCCGGCAACGGCGCCAGAAATTCTTCCTGCTACCTCTTGCGCTTGCGTTGGTTTTTTCCTTGAAGAGGAAAGGGTGATGCAGCAAAGTAGAGTGAGTATTTCCCTCAGTTTTTGAGAACCAAGGTATCAATCCAGTAGAAGATTACACTCAAGTCACCGAATACCTGCACAAACAAACACCAACCTTGCACCCAACACGATAAGGGGTTGTCAATCCCTTCACGGTTATTTGCAACGTGAGATCTGATAGAGATGATAAACGGCAAAGTAATTTTTTTGGTATTTTTGGCATATGGAATGGAAAGTAAAGATTGCAAAGTAAAAGAAATAGGAAACTGAAAATATAGATCGGAAACTTATATGATGTAAAATAGACCCGAGGGCCATAGGTTTCACTAGAGGCTTCTCTCAAGATAGAAATTATTACGATGGGTGAACGAATAGAAAAGCGCAAAGTTATGACGATATCTAAGGCAATGATCATGAATATAGGCATCACGTCCGTGTCAAGTAGACCGAAATGATTCTGCATCTACTACTATTACTCCACACGTCGACCGCTATCCAGCATGCATCTAGAGTATTAAGTTCATAAAGAACAGAGTAACGCATTAGTCAAGATGACATGATGTAGAGGAATTAATTCAAGCAATATGATGAAAACCCCATCTTTTTATCCTCGATGGCAACAATACAATACGTGCCCTGCTGCCCCTACTGTCACTGGGAAAGGACACCGCAAGATTGAACCCAAAGCTAAGCACTTCTCCCATTGCAAGAAAAACCAATCTAGTTGGCCAAACCAAATCGATAGTTTGAAGAGACTTGCAAAGATATCAAATCATGCATATAAGAATTCAGAGAAGATTCAAATAATATTCATATATAAACTTGATCATAAAGCCAAAATTCATCGGATCTCGGCAAACACACCGCAAAAGAGTATTACATCGAATAGATCTCCAAGAACATCGAGGAGAACTTTGTATTGAGAATCAAAGAGAGAGAAGAAGACATCTAGCTACTAGCTATGGACCCGTAGGTTTGTGGTAAACTACTCACGCTTCACTGGAGAGGCAATGATGTTGATGTAGAAGCCCTCCATGATCGATTCCCCCTCCGGCAGGACGCCGGAAAAGGCCCCAAGATGGGATCTCACGGGTACAGACGGTTGCGGCGGTGGAAAAGTGGTTTCGTGGCTCTCCTGGATGTTCTTGGGGTATAAGAGTATATATAGGAGGAAGAATTAGGTCAGGAGACCCTCGAGGGGCCCACAAGGTTGGGGGGCGCGCCCTCCACCCTTGTGGCCGCCTCGAAGCTTCTCTGACTTGTACTCCAAGTCTCTTGGGTGTCTTCTGGTCCAAGAAAAATCATGGCCAAAGTTTTATTTCGTTTGGACTCCGTTTGGTATTCCTTTTCTACGAAACACTAAAACAAGGAAAAAACAGAAACTGGCACCGGGCTCTAGGTTAATAGGCTAGTCCCAAAAACATATAAAATAGCATATTAATGCATATAAAACATCCAAAACAGATAATATAATAGCATGAACAATAAAAATTATAGATACGTTGGAGATGTATCAAGGCCGCGCAACCACAACATAGATCATGGTTGGAAATTCCGATCACATTCGATCATCGAGATGGTAATGTAGGAATCCACAGTGGGGGAGTCGCCGGGCTCGTCCTCGACCCCATCATTGATGGCTTCCACCTAACTAGGGTTCTGATGGACAACGGTAGTAGTCTCAGCCTCATATGTGCAGAAATCTTAAGAAAAATGCAGTTTGACCCATCGCGCATCTAGCCTAGTAAAACAATGTTTAACAGAATCATCCCGAGAAGGAAATCCACTACACAGGAAGGTTCGCGCTGGTCGTGGTATTCGAAACTCCCAATAACTATCGCATTGAAGCATTGAGCTTCAATATAGTCCCTTTGTGGATATCAAGCGTTGCTTGGCCGAGTAGCATTCCGTGTTACCATTCT
Source organism: Aegilops tauschii subsp. strangulata (assembly GCF_002575655.3). Classification (NCBI taxonomy): domain Eukaryota; kingdom Viridiplantae; phylum Streptophyta; class Magnoliopsida; order Poales; family Poaceae; genus Aegilops; species Aegilops tauschii. Next base: position 382,547,886 of record NC_053039.3, on the reverse strand, counting down.
GTCCAATCGCCTAGCTCGGGGTCCCCTACCCCAAGATCTGCCGGACTTAGCTCCGTCACAGAGCCCTTCTGTCAGTACCCCCTCGAAACTCCTTCTGGAGGCTAGTGTTCTTGGTTCTGGTGTGTGTTCTAGTCTCTTTGTGTGTCCACTGTGCAATCCAATGGCATGGAGTTGAAGTAGTTGATCAGATGGTGGCGCCGCCGCACGGTTCGAGTGGGCATGCTCGTACGAGATGTTGTCTTCTCTTCTAGAAGCGCCCACGTAGCTGATCTTCTCCCATTTGATTGATACTTTGTATGGTAGGTTATTATCATGCCAATTAGCATGATTTTTCACCCTTGTATTGATGTTTCTTTCTTTAATAACTCAAATCTCCTTCTTCATTAGGATCTTGAAAGAATAAGCCAAAAAGAGTGTGCGGATGTGATAAAATCTTGAAAATCCTATGACTACGATGCAAAACAAGAAGTAAAATGTGATGCCGAATTGGACTCATCAAACGGTTGCGACGTTTGACGACAGCCCAGAAGTTGATGTTGCAGGTTCCAGCATCTGGATCGCAACATTTGGTGTTGCCGGACCTGCAGTGCCAATCCTAGCAAAATGTCGCTCGCCGTTATAGCACTGCTACCGGTCGCGACATCCTCGGTAGACGGTCCCAACATCACCGGATGAGTCTCCGTCACAATTGGAAGGTTGCAACATCCTCGTCCAGCGGTCCCAGCATCCCCAATACGTGGTTGCGACACGAGATGGGGAGGTGGGAGAGCAACATCGGCCCTCATGCGGAGGTAGAGAGAGGATGGGGTCAAGCTTAGGGAACGCCCATCATAGTAGTGCGTGGTCTGAGCCCCGACAGGAGGTAGCCATGAGATATGTAGTTCGTTGGAGAAGAAGAGAAACAAAAGAGAAGGGACCGCGTTCACGCCAGGGGAACAAGTGGAAGAGAGCAACGCATGAGAGCATAAGGCAGCGCGGCGCAGACAGTGCGTGTGAGCCACAAAGCCGCATGTCGTTGCACGATCTTGCCCCGATCGGGCGGTTCTTGCGCGACCGGCAAGAGATGTAGCCGGTCAGCCGATGCAGAACATTTACCTTCATCTAAAAGATGAATCTTCCCCTAAAAAAGGGCAATGTTACCCGGTGAACGGCAAGGGTGTGACCGTTGTTTTTGGGACAATGTTCAAGCAGGAGGCGATGAATCTGTCTAGTCTCACCATGGGGGGTGAGTTTATATATCTCATTGCTCCTTCTGGTGTAAAGCCGATCACTGAGGTTTATGTCTATCAAACCGAGCTCTTGAACCCAATGTTTGGAACATCAACGTCCCTCTCCAGTCGTAATCATGATTTGATCTATCATGAAGTTTTAGCGCCACATAAGATCCACGGCATGTTATCTGTCGGTGCAGCGGCTTTGAGTTGTCGGAAAACAGTTGGGAGGGGGTGGCAAGTGAAGGTCATTTGGTGGCAGTTTTAGTTGTGAGGAAAGATCGACGGTTTCTAGACGAAAATTGTCTTCTCGGGGAAGAAACTACCATGTGGCTTGAAGAAAATGCCACCCCTCGCCACTTCCTCTCCTGAAAGCTTTGCAAAATACTGATTATGACCGGTCCCCTGAAGGCATCATCTATAGGGATATCCGTCAGTTTGTTCGCCTTAATTTTACCAAGGTAGTCTTTTCATATGCTCCTCGTGATTGTAATAAAGTAGCCCATGCACTTGCTGTAATGGGGAGCAATGGCCAGGAACCATACCGTTTGTGGATGGAGGCTGTGCCGAACGATGTAAGTCTGTTGCTGGCCAGCGATATTGCTGTGCCCGTTGAATAATGGAATCTAGGGGTTCCAAGTAAAAAAAAAAAACAGCCACGAAATCGTTCGCATATGCCACCCTCTATGGCGAACGTTCATCAGGTAAGAAGGTCTAATTTTTTTTTTTCTAAAAGGTGGATCCGACTTTATGAAACTCTGCATGATCTGTGTCTGGAAGAACGGTGTAGAAACCCATGAGGCCATGACATACGCCAGGGCACCTGGTCGCATTAGCCGTCTAGCCGTCGCCGTCGCCGGCCGCCTAGCTCGCTCCTCCTGCTGCCGCCACTCGATTGTCCCGATCCGACGGCGGTCGATAGGCAATAAACTGATCTTGGTAGATTGCGTAATCAAGTACAGAAGACAGGCATCATAGAAGCTGCTGCCAGAACGACCATACGATAAGGAAAACTCCATTCCCCTCCCCTGTTTTCTTTACTCCCCTCCCCTGCTTCCTCCCCACTTCCACTCCTCGGTTGGATCTCCGGGTCCGAGATCGAATCCCAGGAATTCCCGATCCTCATAGCCCCGCCATGCGCTCCCGACAACCCCAGCGCGCTCCCCTCCCAGCTCCCTGATCCCATCCGCCTCCCAAGCCCGCCGGCGTTGACGCCAATTGGCGCCGGACGGACGGCATGGACTCCGGCGCCAACAGCGTCGGCTCCGTCGGCGAGTCGCCACCGCCGCCGCTCTCACCGCCCGGCCGCCCGGCCGCCAAGGGCCGCGGCCTCCGCCGGTGGCGCCGTATCCCCCGCGGGCACCACGACGACGAGGGCGGCTCCCCCGCGGGCCCCGTCGCTGCCTCAGTCGCCGCCGCCGCTGGCCCTGCTAGCGCTGAGGTGGACCTGGCGCAGCTCCATAAGCGACGCCTCCCCGTCGGCGCCGACGCGCCCAAGGGGAAGCAGGAGGCGGCGGCCGAGGAGGACAGCCCGGTCGCGTCGGTCGAGTCCAGCTTCGTGCCGCCGGAGGCGCCTCCGTCGCCGTCCCCGGCTCCGGCCCCGGGTCCGGCTCTGACTAGTCTGGACCCGGATCTTGGCCTCCTGATCGCGTCCGCCGGCTTCTCGGTGGGCGCCGGCGGCGCCGACTCGGACAACAGCGACGACCGGACCAGCAAGTCCTCCACCGCGCTCCCGCGCCACGACTTCTCGCTCGCTGGCTTCGGCCGCGACCGCGACAGGGCGCGGTCCCGCGCCCCTGGCGCCGCTGCTCACGCCAAGAACCTCCGTACCGCACGCGCCCGCGGCGCCGGTGCGCGCGCCGTCTCTGCGGCCTCCTCCACGGTGGAGCCGGAGAACTCGCGCTCCAGCGTCGAGTCTGACCTCCGCAGCACTGGCGCTGCTCACGCCCGAAAATCAAGCGCTGGCATCAGCAGTAATGGCGTTCACAAGTTTCTCTACACTGATGGCGACCACAGCGACGATGAAGCTCCAAGTGAGCACTTGCGATCCGCAGCTGGAGGTTTCTATAAGGACAATGGGAGTGCAGTAGGGAGAATGGCAATGGGGAATGGTGATTTGTATGCCCATGATCATGGATTTCATGAAGGGAGCATCGGCAAGGGTGAGAATGGAGGGATCCATTCAGGTCTTGATCCGTACACCGACTCGATTTCGATGCTTCAGTCAGCACAAGAAGCACTTGAGAATGGTATGATTATATAATCCCCCTTTAGTTTATTCTCGTAAAATATCCCTTTCACTTTAGCTTGATGAGCCAACGAGTTTATTCAATTAGACCGAGCAGGTATTTGTTACCATTTGACATGGAAATTTGCATTTCACATAGCCTACTTACCATCTTAGACCTTAGAGGGCGTAGTTCAGAATTTCTACTACTACCGAGTATTTTTGTTCAGCTATTCATTTTGAGATTAAACCGTTTGGTTTCCTAAAATGGCCTACTTTATTAGCTGGAAATAACTGAAAGCTTGATGTATTATAGTGATCAACAATAAATGGGACAAGACATACATCCATGATGTTTGTAGAGGATCCTAGATACTAATTTTGACAAGTTTAATCCACTGTGGCCTCATGCTTGGGTCATACCAACTGTTGTGGACTCAGTAACATGTCAATTCTGAAGAAAGCATATCATCTTCAATAGCCATTATTAGGGAAAAATGGTCATTCTCCTAACCTGTTGCTGCTGCTTCGCTCTCATATTGGATCTGCAAGTTATGGTTACATCAGTCTCTTTCTCTTCTTGGTATGCCACCACCCCACCTATATGCTTGGCCCCTTGGATGCAGTGACTTCTTGTCCGATGTGCACAGGCATGCCAGTTAACTTATGAGGTTCCTAGTTGTGCACAAGTCACCTTTTGGCCATTGTGTAAAAAGAAACCAGTTTTGCATTTCCTGCCTATTGATTTCACTGAAAATCACAGTTGAATTTAATTTGTTAAGCCTTGTCAAGAGGGGAATCTGAATGCTGATTTTTTTCCCCATTTCCCTCATGGAAGCCTGGTGATAGTGAGTCATATCATCAACAGAGTTGAAATGGAAGAGAAGTTGATGATTTAGTAACCCATGTTTCATCAACATGTCCAGCTTGTAGTAAGATTTGAGATGGAAGAGAAGAGAAGTTGATCTCTGATAGGAAAAGTACCCGGCGAAGAAGAAATTACTTGTAGTAACGGAGTTGATGAACTTCCAGCGAAATTTAGAGCAGACATGATTGTGAGTTAGAAGTTTGTACACATCAATGCTACTTAGCTATGTGAGGGTGTCAGCTGTGGCGTGAATACACAGCAATGGTGGCGGAAGAGGGAATGGAGGCTACGGTTGTTATAATAATATAATGGCTACAGGGGAGGGCGCGTCTCCACTTTTCAATGAGCTTGCTCCCATGGGAAAATATGGCAAACCTGGTGTTGAACTTGGCTCACATTATGTTAGGAAATCCTGCTAAAACAGTCCTTATTGATATTTTATTCCAGTTTAGGTTTAAGGCGAGGTGTTAACAGTGATAACAATGCTTGTTTAAAAAGGAATGCAGTATGCATGTTCTTTTTTGCTGTTTAACACATCAGACTATCAACAGTTAAGTGGTGACTTGGTGAGTTGATCAATACATTAATTCAATGCTCTGGCAATTAATTACTGCCATTGTGGACTTTCCCATTTCATGAGAAAAGATCTCTTGTGTTTTAGTGTATCATTATATTCTCTGTGGCAATTTTTTTAATGTATATTTCATATCACATCAAGTGGTCTGCTTCATCTCCTAGTTTTAAGAAAGAAAATTTGTACTCCGTAGTCCACAAGCTTATTTCCTAGTAGTTTCAGTAGCAGCCATTATAGCATAAAAAAATGTGTAAAAGCATCTGCTTGCCCTCCATGTTCTGGGAAGTTTCCTTGGTCCATTTCCAATTATAAATTCGTGAGTGCTCTGTTGCCGTATCATTGCAGTTGGACGAAAATGTTTTGTTGAAAACATGAAACCATCTTTTGCTTCAGTCAAAATGTTTTTTGCAATAACTGTTTGTTTCTGCATATTTCTGCAGAGCTCCAAATGTTTGTGGAAATCGGGAAAGAAAGCAGTGACAATTCCACAGACAATTACGATGAAAATGAATGGAGTAGTTCACCCAATTGCGAAGATTTTTCAGAAGAAATAAGTGAAAAGTTGAAGCTTCTAGAGTCCAAGCTGGAAGAAGCTTCCCTTCTCATCGATGAGAAGGATTCAAGAATACTTGAACTTGACACACTCAACAAGACAAAACCAGGGGAAACCGCGCTATACAATAGCAAGCTACTTTCCCTACAGTCTGAAGTTGATCAACTGCTCATGGAGAAGATGGAGGCCGAGATCCAGTGCTTCATCCTGAAAAGAGCTTCAGAAGCTTGGCAACCCCAGACTGAGGGTCAGGGCACTCTTCAAGAAGCTCAGAAGACTCTGTCCGAGGATCACAAACAGCTGGAGGTCAAGCTTCGGCACACCGAGAACAGAGCGAGGACGCTAGAGGAGATGGTGGAGAAGCTAGAGTCACAGTGCAAAGAGCTGTCGAACGCTTCAGAGGTCCTGAAGCTGCAGGCAGGAGCAAGTCGAGCTTCACTTTTTTGTTCCGTTCAGTTAGTGCTGCTGTGCATCGCAGCGTGGACATTCGTCGCGCGGTTCTTGCCCTCTCCCCCCGAATTTGTACCTACTTGATGAGGTTAGAAAGTTTCTCTGCGGATGAGCCTCTGTGTAGACATTATTGAAAAGTTACTTCCTGTAATCTATTAGGCATTGGTGGCCTTATAAATTTTCTGTTTGTAACATCAACTCAGATTTTGCTAGTTACCATCACTTTACTGTACTTATTCACAAATCTTGTTGCTGGTTCTCTCTGAACTGTATCCTGGAAATATTAATGAATTCCAACATCCAAGTGTACCAGTGCTCGTGCTGTCATCTTCTTCCCTGTTGCTGTTTGGATGTGCTGTGCCTGTGCAAGTCATGAAGCAGTTATGCAATTTTTCTGGTGCATACATACTGAACATAACTGTCACGTGGAGAACGTAACTGTCTCATGATTCAGTTGGCAGCTAAAGTCTACGTTTGGTAACTGGTAAGTAATCATATTGATGATAGTACTGAGTCAGTTGGCAGCTAAAGTCTACGTCTGGTAAGTAATCATATTGATGATAGTACTGAGTCAGTTGGCAGCTAAAGTCTACGTCTGGTAAGTAATCATATTGATGATAAGATGGATGGTAAATCAGGGTGCTTGCGAACAAAAAATGTGTGTCCCCATTGCGACCCTGTAAAAAGTATGAGTATAACTACAGATGTTGAGATTGGCTTCTCTACTGTGCATGGATTCATTGTCCGGATGGTGTGTCTCCAGCGTGTGGAGGTGTGTCTCCAGCGGATCCGTTCTTGATGAATTTGTTCGGATCTGGTCCTTCGTCTACATTCATGTGTTTTTAGGTTGGATCCTTTCGATCCACGCTACTCTTCATCGGCAGCGGTTGCTGTTTTACTGCGCTTGTTCTATGGAGCCTTAGCAGAATGACTTCCCAACTGTCTACTATAATAAGTTTTGTCTAGCTCCGGCGAGGGAGGGGCAACGACGATGGCGCGCTTTCGGCTCGCTTCAGTGTTTGTAGTTGTCGTTAGGTGGTCTGCGGATCTGGATGTAATTTTTATTATTTCTGATATCCGTTGTATTGCCATGATTGAAGATGAATAAATCAGAAGTTTTTTCAGAATTTTTTTTATCTCGTTGTTTTTTCTTCTTGTTTCACTGTCCGTGCGCTTTGAAACAAGACAAGTGAGAGAGAGAGAGAGAGAGAGAGAGAGAGAGAGAGATAAAATCATTCATGTGGCACTGAATACACACACGCGGTTGCACTACTTGTCCAGATTAATCTTTCACCATCTCACATACATACAAACATGATAGTACATCATCAGCGTATAGAGAACTAATGAAAACACGGCGGATTACAACAGCAAGCCGGTCCGGTCGGCACGCAGGCAGGCAGACATGGGAGGGATCAGCCGAAGAAGGGTGGGTCGTATCCGTTGCTGGTGGTGGCGAGGATGTAGTAGGCGACGATGTGGCCGATGGAGCCCCAGGCGAGGACGTCGACGAGGTTGAAGCCGACGGGGTCGTTGGACTTGAGGATGCCCGCGAACTCCTTGGCGCGCTCGTCGCCGGCCTCGAAGTGGGTCTTGCCGTTCTGCTCGGGGACCTGCTTCGCCACGTTCTCCCGCTGGAAGTTGAAGAAGACGAAGCGGCCCATCACCAGCGACAGCCCCGTGCTGAGGCTGATCACCACCGACGGCTCCAGCGCCGCCCGCGCCGCCACGGACCGCCTCGCCGGCGCCCGGAACGAGACGGCCGCCCGCGGGGACGGCGCCAGGCGGAGCCCGGCCACGGTGGGCGGGGACAGCACGGCGGCGGTCGAGGTGGCCATGGTCCTCTCTCCCTCGGATCTGTGTGGGTGGTCAAGAACCAACGTGCGGCGAGTTCTTGATCTCGGTAGGCGCTACGTACGTGGTGTTTGGTGGTGTGGGTATATAGGGGGATATGGTGGGGGCGCGGGAATGCGAGGTTAGTGGTGGAGGCGAGCGGGATTTCGCGGTATGCTCATGGCGTGTGGCCATTGGAGGGTGCTGGATAAGGTATCTGAGCCATACCTTTTTTTCTTCTTCTCTTCTCACGGCAAGTCAGCACTGCCACTGTGACGTGTCGCTTGTGTGCCCCTCGAGAGTTACATGGATGGCCAACTGGCCAGCAGACCAAGGGCACGTGAAGAAGGTGGCTGTGCAGGGCGCAGCATATGAACCTCGCAGTTCAGATTTTAAATTTTCGCGTTTCCTAATCCCGAGGCAACTAAAAAAACAGTTCAGCCGGTGTGTGTGTGTGTGAGAGAGAGAGAGTAGCATCGTCTGAGTTGGAGACGGGGACGACGGCCAGTCGTGGCGTCCTCCACGAGGGCAAGCTGGGAACGAGCCAGAGACGACAACTTTGGTGGAGATGTCGTCGACTCGTTCCCGGCTTAGTCATCTGAGTAGTTAGGGAAATTTTAGGCAACTGTCGCATATGTGTACTCTTTAAATTTAGGAAGTTGTGGCCATGCGAAGATTAATGGTTCTAATGTGTTTATTGGTATTTACTATTTCATACGGGCTTGTTCACCTGAGTCACTCGTGGTTCGTGTTGCTTTTGACTCTACTTGCATCTGCACTGCCTTCCTAGAGAGGATGCTCGGGAAGTGTGCCGCGTCTCGCTTCCTGTTAATGACACGACTCCAGTTTCATTGGGAGTGAGTTCCAAGCTAGGTTGGCTGTTGGGGTGGAGTTAGTCATCTATTCATCTCCTGCGCGGCGTAGGAGGACCCATCTTCTGAGAAGGACAACTCGACTGAGCTAGTGGATGGGGCGGCTGAAAGTGCATCTAATCCCCTTGGGGGATTTTGGTAATTAATGTCAACATATTTGAGAGATTAATGCTTTAACTAACTTGTCTCGGGAAAGTTCCCTTACGTTGCAACAAAGGAGATGAAAGTTGACCCCCACAGATTCTCATGAAGACTAGTGTTCACCAAGCCAAAGACTTACCTTTTCATTTTAGTGATCCAAGATCACATTGAGTCCATGGGCATGTCGATGCTATCAAAAGGAATATGAGGTTGCTAAGATAAGTTTCCTTCTCTTCCTGCTTAAAGATCAAACACCAGTGCACTCAGAATACCTTTATTTCTCCACCATATCTACCTACACTTCAACACTTCGGAGTCATTGAACCCTAACTATCTGAGGCTGCCACACATGCCAGATATAGCCAAGTTAATGGTTTTTATGTTTACAATTTGATGGCGGGCTTAGCCATCTAACTTACTCGTGGTTCATACTACTTTCGACTCCACTAATACTGCCTTCCTAGAGGGGATGCTCGGGCAGTGTGTTGCATCTCATTTCCTATCAAAAAGTGGGACTCTAATTTCCTTGAGGGGAGCGAGTTCCAAGCTAGGGTTGTTGTTGGGGTGGAGTTAGTCATATCACCATCTCATGGGGTTGCCACGGTGTAGGAGGACCCAACTTCCGAGAAGGACAACTTGACTGGGCTAGAGGAGGGCGGCTATGGCAAGGGACTATGCTATCCCCGATGCATAGTTGCCCTATTCGATCCCAAGCGCGGCAGAGTACAACACCACATTGGATTCCTCTCCCTGGTGCTCATCGGACAAGGCAATACTCTATTTTATTACATAAAACTCAAGGTTATAAGAGAGTTTCAGTCACTTTGATTCTAATACTAGTCATCGGATGCAATTGATATTGGACTTTTAGATTTCTAGATGTACCACCTATATAATATGATCGCATTTTATGCTTATTCTTGCTATGATTGTCTGAATTGCTCAATTCACAAGCCCATATATTTGTTTTTTTTAGTGAAAACAGTAGGGAAGGCCCCTACTATGCCATTTTATATTTTATAGATAAATGGTATGTACATATGAGGTGATAAAGCAACAAATGAATTCTATTATTTGCAAGCTATCCAACCAAGATTGCATGCCCTCTGTGAGTCTAGGCCTAGCTCTATGCATAAGAAGAGCAAAATATTATTTTTGAATGTGGTTATGCATGAAGCAATGAATGGTCATTGATTTTCAAATATCTCTCCATTTGACCATTTCTCTCTAGCAACAAATGATCATGACCTCCATGAAGTGAGCATTTTTGCTTAGCTCCAGTCTCCCATTCAATTCCAATACCCCGCCAAAAGCTTTGGCTGAATGAGCAAGAAAAAAATAGGTGAAGTAGATCCTCCACATGGCATTAATCAAAAATCACACAATCACTAGATTCAATGTGGAAGTGTTTCTTTACAAGTAGATCTCTAGTGTGATTCTGTCTTTGGAAGTAGTCAGCAAAAAAATGTGCTTGGGAAGGCAACATGTTTTCCTGGTCCACTTGATAGAAAGTGGTATATCACATGTACCATTTAGTGCACTACAAAAAAAAAGACACATCCGTGACATTTTGGGCCGAACGAATTTTTTCTGTCATACTTACGACACTTCTATGACGATAATTGTGACAAAATCCGGTATCATCATAGATGTGGTGGGCTCCTACTTCTATGACAAAAAATCATGACAGAAAATGGGCTTTTCGTCCTGGGCGGGCCGGAGACGCAGCTGCATGACATTCTTTGGGCTGTCCATGACGGAAAAAACCGTGGTAGAAGCGAGGGCGAGGAAAATATCGGGGTGTTCCCGGTTACGGTGGGTGGTCGGGGCCGAGCGATGCGCGTTTCTCTCGTACACACACGCGCGTGGGTGCGAGGCGTTGGGCTCTAACTGAACCCGAGCAAGGCGTTGGGCTCTAACTGAACCCGAGCGATTGCACTGCAGGCTACGCGTTACTGAACCCGAGCGATCGATCGACGGCTGTTAACTGAACCCGATCGAGCGATTCCTTCGCTACTGCTGCTAACTGAAGCCGATCGATGCTGCCTCTGGATGAACAGTGAGCATTGCTGGGGGGGTTTGGATGAACAGTTCCTGGTGGGGCGGATGAACAGGACCCAGTGGTGTTGCCTCTGGATGAACAGGACCCCGATCGATCGAGCCGGTTGGGGCTGGATGAACAGGACCCCGTGGAGGGCTGGATGAACAGGACGACCCCATAGAGGGCTGGATGAACAGTAGACGGTGGAGGGCTGGATGAACAGTAGCCCATGGAGGGGTGGTTGAACAGGAGCCCGTGGAGAGGTCTGGTTGAACAGTAGCCGGTGGAGTAGCGCGCGGTGGAGGCTGGATGAACAAGAGGCCGTGGATGAACAGTCGCAGGTGGAGGCTAGAGGAGGTCGACGGTGGATGAACAATAGCCCGTGGAGGCTGGAGGGGGTTGACGGTGGAGATGAACAGTATCCCGTGGAGTCCCGTTTTGCGTTACGCCACACCCCTCCCGATGAACAGGACCCCCGTTTCGACCGTAGCGCTCCAACACAACTCCGTTTCCTCCGTTTTCCGGTATGCCACACCCCTCCCGATCAACAGGACCCCGCTTCGACCGTAGGAGGTCCGTTTCCTCCGTTTTGCGGTACGCCAGACCCCTCCCGATGAACAGGATCCCGTTTCGAACGTGGCCGGTCGAACACAAGGCCGTTTTCTCCGTTCTGCGGTACGCTAGGCCTCGTTTCCATCGGCTGTTCCGTCCAGGCCCTCCCGATGAACACGACGACACATTCCGTTCCGACCCAGCCGGTTGGCTCCCCATGAACACGACGACGACGCAGTTTCTCCGTTCCGACCCAGCCATGTACACGAGCCCTGGCCGTACGTATGCGCGAGTAGGCGTTCGAGACCTCGCCCGTATGTACGTACGTGGCCGTATTTTCTTTCTTGCACACTGGCCGCTGTACGTACGTGTACATGCTACGTGCGCGCCTCTACTACGACACGTGCGCGCCTCTACATCGACCAGTATGTACGTACATGTTCGCGACCAGAATGACAACGCTACGTACGCTTCGACCAGGTGGGTTCCGACTGTCAGGCACTTCCTTGCGTGCGAAGTGTAGCTGGTGGGTCCCAGCAGTCAGGGGGGCGAATCGTTTTTTTTTGCCCGGACGCACTTCCTTGCGTGCGAAGATGTAGCTGGTGGGTCCCAGCAGTCAGGGGGAAACGTTTTTTCGCGAAATACGGTGGCCCGTCCGGTGGGTCCCCGCTATCAGGTGGAGGAATAATTATTTTACGCGTAATAAGGAGGCACTTCCTTGCTGCGGCCGTGGACCCAGCTGTCAGCCTCTCCACATACAGTCCACGTCCAATGGAAGCCGTTCCTTGACCACGTTGACCAGCCGCGCCGAGAGCACCAGGGGGTGGACGACGGCGAGGCCTAGGAAGGGGATGACGCGGAGCCGGGGAAGACGCGGCAGTGGATGCCCATGCGTAGAGGAGTATGAGGGTTCGCTGGCTCGCTGCGGTGTGAGGCTGCCGTCACCACAGAATAACAGGGGTGTGGGTGAGTAGAGGGATGGCCTGGCCAGCGGTGGGAGTAGTAGGGGGAGGTGAGGCCTCCGCGGCATCGCAGCCGGCCACGGGAGGTAGGAGCACGAGGCACGACCGGCGCTGGTTTGGGCGGCTAGAGCAAGAAGACCAGAGGTTGAAGAAGCACTACGGCCGTTGGATGGACATCGTACGGTCACTGGAGCTAGAATCATGCATATTGACTAAGTTGACAAAGCCCTCCGTCCCTGTCAACTTAGTAGGCCCACAAGTCAGCCTGCCACTATACTGGGTCCCAGCTAGCAGGGGGAGTATTCATTTTTTGTGCGTAATAAGGAGGCACTTCCTTGCGTGCAAAGATATAGCTGGTGGGTCCGAGCTATCAGCGGCGGTAACGTTTTTTTCGCGAAATACAGAGGCCCTTTCGGTGGGTCCCAGATGTCAGGTGGAGGAATCATTATTTTCCGCGTAATAAGGAGGCATTTCCTTGCGTGCGGCTGTGGACCCAGCTGTCAGCCTCTCCACGTACAGTCCACTTCAGATGCATGTCGATCGTTGACCACGTTGACCAGGCCGCGTCAAGAGCACCAGGGCAGTGGACGACGGCGAGGCCTAGGAAGGGAACGACACGGAGCCAGGAAAGACTCGACAGTTGTTTCCCATTCGGAGGGGAGTATGACTGTACGATGGTTTACTGGTTCGTCTGCCGTCGCCGGAGAATAACAGCAGGTGTGGGTGAGTAGAGGGATGGCTAGACTAGCGATGGGAGTACGGTGGGGCGGTGAGGCCTGCGCGGCAGCACAGCCGGCCGCGGGGAGGAGGGAGCAGGCAGTCCCGCCGGCGCTTGTTTGAGCGGCTGGAGCAGGAAGAGCAGAGATTGAAGAAGCAAGACGGCCGTTGGATGGACATCCAACAGTCACTGCTTGTGCGTCAACCTTTTTTAGGAAAGCCTCAAATCTGTGGAAAACAGCATACAGCCCATCCACCATTATTTCTAATAATTTATAGCCCATTTGCTAATTTTTAAGGTTTTTTTGGAGCCCACATTCTTTTTGTTAGCATTACAGCCCATATTGTGGCCACGGTTAAAAAATTATACGAATTTTTGCATATTTCGGTGCAGTCCGAACTATTTTTAATCCCGAAATTTTGAGTCAGATTCAAACTGATTTTTAAAATAAATGTATATCAATATAAAATCCAACAAATAGTCCACGCATAAAAATCAATGCAATTTAAAATCTCGAAATGAAAAAAAGAAATTTGAAACTAATTGCCGGTTTGATGTGTTTCAAAAATGTACAGCCCATTTCTCATTACTGATAGGCCATTTTCTCGGCCAGCCGAATGAAGCTATCCTCGTCTTGAAAGATTTGCAGCCCAACAGGCCTGACAAAGCGATTTACTTGGCAAATCACAAAAAACTGGGCTAGCCATTTTCAGAAAGAAAAAAAAACTACTGGGCTGGTCTGTGGTAAACATAAAAGAGAAGGCCGTCTAGACAGGCCAGAGTGCCCCGCACAGCCCAGTTGACACCCTGCTTCCGTCTCAAAAACAAATTAGATAAATGCCACTCCAATTATGGCGATTCATAAAAATGCCACTGCAATTTCCAAACTTTGAAAAATGCCACTGCAATTTTTGCAAACTTTGGAAAACGCCACTGCAATTTGCAAACTTTGAAAAACGCCACTCCAGACTTCGAAAAATGCCACTGGAAATGGCATGAAATGGCATTTTTCGAAGTTTGGAAATTGCAGTGGCATTTCTCGAAAACACCATATTTGGAGTGGCATTTATCAAATTAACCCAAAACAAAATTAACTGGGCGAGCTGCTGGGTCCCTGGTGTCAGCTGCTCGTTGTACAGTTCTCTCGTTTATTGACTACGTTGACAATAGCATGGGACCCAGATGTCAGAAATCCATTAGGAGGAGCCATTTTTTATTGGCTTGAAATAAGGTGGCACTTGCTTGCGTACTGCCATGACCTTGGTGGGTCCCTGCTGTCATCCTCTCCACGTATAATCATCTCCTGATTGTGTACGCGTCAACTTGGTAGGCCTACAAGTCAGCCTCTAAACCCGTGGAGGACAAATACAACCCATTTAAAAAACTAACAGCCCATTCCATACGTTCAAACGGAAAGTTCAACATTCAGAGCAAAGTAACAAGTCTGATCCACATATAGAGTACTGAACTTCCACGTTGACAACCATCATAGCCAAGTTAACTATCTACTCCCACTAATACTCTAGTAGCGTACAAGTACTAACTTACTCTTAGCTAACTAGACGATGCCGGCCGCCATCTGTGGTACACGCTAAACACCGGCACCGGCGTCCTCCGCCTCGCCTCGGACTTGCCAGAGGTGCGATAGGGCCAGGTGCTCGTGCGCGTTGGCCCTTTCCATGCCGGCGTGGTCCACCGAAGCTTCGGCTTATAAGCGGGAAACCCACTTGACGAGCTAGTAGTAAAAATCAGCGTCACGAACGCGTGCGTGCCCGACAGCCTCTAGGGCTATTTGCCGGGCGCTGGCCTCCACGTAGTCGTCCCAGTTGCGGACGCTCTGCTCGCGACTTAGAGCGTTGGTGCGCTGCTACTCCATCTCCCACTGGCGGCGCAAATCGGCGATACGCTGCTCCTCCACCAAGCGGTCGCGCTCCAACAACTCCTGCTCCTCCGCCAGGCGGTCGCGCTCCAACAAGTCCTCGATCTCCGCATTGCCATCTAAAGACCAATAGAATGCCTCCTCCCTCCGTCTGTCTTCCGGTGAAAAACTGAACAGTAGTTCCGGCGGTGACCGCCTCCGGCCTCGCCTATCGCGGACGGGCGGGGGCATGGCGGACGTGGCGAGAGCGAGGATAAGTGGCGAGCGACGTCGGGCCGATGGGGGCTTATGAGGATAGGGCGAGTTGGGTCACGGTGCCACCGGAGAAGGCCGGGAAATAGTACTTATAGGCGGAAGGTAGCGCAACGGTCACCGGAATTCAATGCATAAGCAGGCATGGCTTAGCGCGCCAACTTGCCGTGGAAAACTAGAGAAACTAAAATTATGACTGTGTCGTCCCGTCCCGTCCGTGCTGGGTCGCACGCCGGCATGACGGTCAAACGAGTGCACTCGAATCATCTCCCTCCTTGTCAATAATGATTCGACGAATTTAAAAGGCCCGCAACAATTAAAGCGCATCTTTTTCGCATTAGTTAGTTGCCTTAATTACGGCCGGCTGCATGCAGGCACTCAGAATCCCTCGCAGCCATTATGCGGAGCAGCATGCAACGAGTCGTAGCTGAGGGCGTTAGTTGATGAACTTTAGCTGGGAGATAAGGCATTTGCGAACGTTTTCGCTGGCAGTTTCTTCAGATTCGCATGGCATTTTCTTCAGAGCAGCTTGTCAATTTCTTCAGAGGTAGGCATTTTTATTCAAAAAACTGCACTTCGGATCTTGCATCACAACTAAAACTGCCAGGAGCGCATTAGTAGGCTAGCTAGTGATCGATCAGTAACTTGTAAACACTGAGCGAACAGAAATAAGGAACTGTTAATGCATCTCAATGATTCATAGATCATATACAAATATGTAGCTCCAAAAGCAAAGATCAGCCACTTTGGATCTTGCGTCGCAACTAAAACCAACTAGTACGATTCCCATACATAAGATCAACATGTTAATGCATCTCAATGATTCACAGATCATATACAAATATGTAGCTCCAAAAGCAAAGATCTAGAAAAAACATCTGTTCTTCCTACTAACATGGATGCTTCTCTTGGCCAACATTCAGTACAGACTGAAAGACAAATTTGTTTGTGAAGTCTACAATTCCTCTCGCAAACGTAAGTGGTTTCACCAACAGCTGGATGTTGGGGAACGTAGTAATTTCAAAAAAATTCCTACGCACACACATGATCATGGTGATGCATAGCAACGAGAGGGGAGAGTGTCGTCCACGTACCCTCGTAGACCGAAAGCGGAAGCGTTAGCAGAACGCGGTTGATGTAGTTGTACGTCTTCACGATCCGACCGATCCAAGTACCGAACGTACGGCACCTCCGAGTTCAGCACACGTTCAGCTCGATGACGCCCCGCGAACTCCGATCCAGCAGAGCTTCACGGGAGAGTTCCGTCAGCACGACGGCTTGGTGACGGTGATGATGTTGCTACCGATGCAGGGCTTCGCCTAAGCACCACTACGATATGATCGAGGTGGAATATGGTGGAGGGGGGCACCGCACACGGCTGGAATAGATCAACTGATCAACTTGTGTGTCTAGAGGTGCCCCTGCCCCCGTATATAAAGGAGCAAGGGGGGAGAGGTGGCCGGCCAGGCGGGAGTAGGACTCCCTTATTTCCTAGTTGGAGTAGAAGAAGGGGGGAAGGAGGAGGTGGAGAGAAGGAAGGAGAGGGGGGCCGCCGCCCCCTTCCCTTGTCCAATTCAGACTGGGCCAAAGGGGGCCGCGCGCCACCACCTGGCTGCCCTCTCTCTTTTCCACTAAGGCCCAATAGGCCCAGTACTTCCCCGGGGGGGGGGGGGGGGGTTCCGGTAACCCCCGGTACTCCGGTAAAATCCCGATTTCACCCGGAACACTTCCGATATCCAAATATAGGCTTCCAATATATCAATCGTTTATGTCTTGACCATTTGGAGACTCCTCGTCATGTCCGTGATCACATCCGGGACTCCGAACTACCTTCGGTACATCAAAACACAAAAACTCATAATACAATCGTCATAGAACTTTAAGCGTGCGGACCCTACGGGTTCGAGAACTATGTAGACATGACCGAGACATGTCTCCGGTCAATAACCAATAGCGGAACCTGGATGCTCATATTGGCTCCCACATATTCTACGAAGATCTTTATCGGTCAAACCGCATAACAATATACGTTGTTCCTTTTGTCATCGGTATGTTACTTGCCCGAGATTCGATCGTCGGTATCTCAATACCTAGTTCAATCTCGTTACCGACAAGTCTATTTACTCGTTCCGTAATGCATCATCCCGTAACTAACTCATTAATCACATTGCTTGCAAGGCTTATAGTGATGTGCTTTACCGAGAAGGCCCAGAGATACCTCTCTGACAATCGGAGTGACAAATCCTAATCTCGAAATACGCCAACTCAACAAGTACCTTCAGAGACACCTGTAGAGCACCTTTATAATCACCCAGTTACGTTGTGACGTTTGGTAGCACACAAAGTGTTCCTCCGGTAAACGGGAGTTGCATAATCTCATAGTCATAGGAACATGTATAAGTCATGAAGAAAGCAATAGCAACATACTACACGATCAAGTGCTAAGCTAACGGAATGGGTCAAGTCAATCACATCATTCTCCTAATGATGTGATCCCGTTAATCAAATGACAACTCATGTCCATGGCTAGGAAACTTAACCATCTTCGATTAATGAGCTAGTCAAGTAGAGGCATACTAGTGACATTATGTTTGTCTATGTATTCACACATGTATCATGTTTCCGGTTAATACAATTCTAGCATGAATAATAAACATTTATCATGATATAAGGAAATAAATAATAACTTTATTATTGCCTCCAGGGCATATTTCCTTCACTGGAACCATGAGAATGAACCACACATGATGGAGGAACATCCACTGCAATATGATTTGGTCTTCTCTCGATCACACAACGAGGCTATTTTCGGAATACAAACTTTAATTTAGGCAAAATGATGCCCATTGTATAATCAGACCAAAGCAATGAAGCACCTAGTGTTGGCCAATAAATAGCACAGTACTACTTTTCTGCAGTCCATGAAGTGACTATCCAATCTTTTTGTGTCTATTTTCAAATGGCACTGCATGCAGTGCCTATACTATTCTCTTGTACAGTTCAACCAAAATTGCGGTCACTTTGTGTGTTTGCCAAATAGCAACGGGCAGACATCTCTGTCTGCACAAATATCAAGCAGCTAGTAAACATATACCCCACCTTGTATTTTCGGTTTAAACATGTCTCTTCCGCTTAGCATCTATCATGTTTTGCACTGGACAATTTGATACAGTCATGTTTTGCCCTGGACAATTTCATACTGAATTGATTTGCTGGTTCAGAGCAGAAATATAGCGCCTATTCTTCATCAGACCAAGGATATCCATGTTCACAGTGATGGAAGAGGTGAAATCGATACAACCGAAATTGAGCATCCAATCATTGAATCCTGTCCTGCACCTCCAATGTAGGTCCACCCTGCCAATAAATTCACATGCAAACCACTAGTATTACTATCTAATGACAGTACAAAAAGAGTAGCAAGATAGTAGCAAACCATGTACCTTCATAATGAACAGCTCATAGTGCCACCAATTGGATATAAAGGTTTGGAAGAAAACATGCTCCTAATGTTGAACCATTTGGACTTTTTGTGCAGTTCCACTAAAATCGAGCATCCCTGTTTGCATAGATATTGAAAGTGTGATTACTATAAAAGTGGCACTAGTTGAAGCATAGACTCAAAAATATAAGCATTCCAATTTCTTAATGGGAAAAGGTAGCAAGACTGTTTCTAACCACCTGTTTGAAGGAATAAATAAGGCAACAGCGGCTGATGTCAGAAAGGCATATATAGTTCTTTCTGAAAGAATGATCGATTCCTGACCTTTCCTCTTCTTTTAAGCATATTTTGTGCAGTTCAACTAAAATAAAATGCCATCACCGCCTTGACAATTCAGTGACACTGTACAAAAGGAAATGACTTAACATTACATCATGATGTCAGGTATGTAGTCAACAGGCATTAGAGACAAACATACAGACCTCCTCCGATAACATAATGAACATTAATTTTAACAAAGGTGTGACTAGCTTTACCGGGATAATTTGAGTGAACTCTACACCCTCTGTTCCTTAATATAAGACATTTTCGCGGTTCAATTTAAAGTACCCAAATGTCTAGTATTTAGAAAAACAGGTAGTAGTTTTCTTGAGCACATATCTGGGAAAGCTTGCCACACTTTATTTATGTCCATACGCTAATGCAACACCATTCGAATACTACAAATATACACTATTCCAGTGGCTAGTGCAATAGTAGAGTAGTTATTTTATTACATGGTACAGTACAATGGTTTTACTGAACAGATTTCAATAAACTCTAGCACTGGAAGATTTCTATAAGAATTAACAATACAAAATGTAAAGGTAACAAGTTTCAGCATTGGTATACTAGCTGTGCATGAGCATTAAACCAAATACAAAAGTCTGAAGGTAACTAGCATTATTAACTAATGACAGTATAAAAAAATTGCAAACCATGTACCTCCAAGGTAAATATCATTTCGAACTCGGGGGGACCTTAAAAATTGCTATCCCAATCTTGATAATCGATCAAACATAAAAACTTGATCGAACGAATCAAGAGAACAGCCAGAGGAGGAGGTGCCCACTCTTGACCTTTCCTCTTGTCTTCATAATTTTTTATGCAGTTTAACCAAAATAAAATGACATCAGCACCTTGGCATTTTGGTGACACTGTACAAAAAAATCAACTTGTCTCATGAAAGTGAGGTATGTAATCTATAAGCATTAACAGTGCAAAAATATGAAGGTAGTAACAAGTTTCATCGTTGGTATACTGGCTGTGCAACAGCATTAGAATGCCTTAGCTAAAAAATCTTTAATACATCCACAATCAACAGCTAACCCTGAAATAATCCAGTGACATTAAATGGCATTGCTTAAATTTATCGGTGGCATTAGACTGATTGCGGCATTAGTTAAATGTGGCATCACTTTAGCAGTAGCATTGCTTGACTTGACTGCTGGCATTATACTAACAGCAAAAAAGTGACAATAAGAGCATGGGAGGCCCATTCGGACAGTGGGCGCACCAGTACGATGTACCTCCACGGACGCATAGAGTGGTGAGGGAGGTATGGTTGCCCAGAGCAACAAATATCCAGGCAGCATATGTGGATTACGTCCCATTTTTGTTCTCTTTAGCCACCTTTTTCCTATGTGAGGACAACAAACCGATCGACCTGGTCATTCTCTATTGCGTTGTCATGCCTTTCTACCCTTCTTCAACCAAGAGACACGAGACTCGTTCCTTAGCTAATGATTTTCCCCTTTTCAACCTAGATGCGGGTTCGATGCCTACTCTCTTGGACAGTACAGTCTCCCTTCCTTTCCTTATTCAACCAAGACATGGATTAGTCTGCATGAAGTAGGGTTTCCTTTAATAGTGCAAATTAAGGTTTTAGTCTGCGTGACCAGCAGAGCAGAGGATAGCAAATTGGGAAGACGGTGGAGTGGAAAAATATCCAAATGCAGCGACGTGGCAGATGGGGCAATAGAACAAGGGTATGGTTCGAAAAGAGGTAGCATACCTGAGGGTCGGCGGGAAGTGGCTTCGCTCGTGGTCGTCGTCCTCCGCACGCACTACGACAGCGAGCTTGGGGACGGAGGCCATCCCGCGCGGGCGCTAGGTCTGAGAGGACGGCCTTGTCGTCAGTGCGTGACCTCGCTCGCCGACGATGAGTGCGTCAACACTGCACACCCTTTTCTTCCCCGGCGGATCTGTGACCACCGGTGAGGAGGGAGAGAGAGGCCGTCTTTTTTAGATCTGGAGAGAGGGTGATAGTGTGAGAAGCAAGTGGGCAGCACTTAGCAAGAAAGATCTGAAGCTCCAGCCTATATCTTTTTTATACTACTAGTACTAGAGGTGGAGTAGTGGTAGAGTAGTTTATATTTTCTTTGCAAACAGTACCAGTTAGTCGTGCTTCAAAACTGAACGGGACGCCATTAAAAAATAAAGTCGATAACTAATGCGGCACCTCGGGCCAACGCGGCCAGATCGCATTTCGCACGAGAAATTACACACCATGTTTTGTTGACATGTGGTCCCGTTCCAACATGTCAGTGAGACGACGGTGAGTCCTTTTGTACAATTTCCGAAAGGACGTGTAGGCCGGGGCGCCTCTTCGTGTACCGTGGCAAACTGGCAACCGTCCACCGACTCTTCGCCTTTCCCTCTCGATTTGGAACTGCTGTCTCACGCTCTTCCTCCCTCCTCCATTTGCCTTCACCCTTCCTTCTGCCATTGTTCGATCGTCTTCTCCATGGAGGGAACAAGCCGGAAACGACCCCGTTATTCTTGCCCCGATCTGAAAGATGACGTGGTGGGGAACTCATTGATCGGTGCGACGTCATCACCTCGGCTAGCATGGCAGGTTCGTTCAAGACCATTCTCGACTCAACTAATAACATCATTACAAGGAACCCAAGGGTCCAGGAGCAGTTTGATCTCCCTTATCATCTTTGCTATAAGCCTGTTCGCATGGGCGCGGACGACGGAGGCCTCGCCTTGTGCAAGTTGATGCCGCTTGATAATGATACGTGTGATGTCAAGATGCCATCGCTTAAGGGTAAGGCCTGGGCTGGCGCAAATGGAGATTGGGTTGTTTATATTAGGTACAATTGCGAGTGGGAACTTGTGAATGTGTACACTCGTCAGCGGATTCCACTTCCAAAAATCTCAGAGTGCCATGAGGTTGAGCACACAGATGATCTACGTACGTTCAAATACGATCATGGTGGCTGTCGTCTACGGAAGATAGCAATTTGTCGAGTTCCCAACCGCTCTTGGAATTACAAGAACTATGAAGTTGTTGCTATCTTTGACAAGCTTGTTGCCGTCGTTACTGATTCCACGGTTCGTCCACGGATATTGCTCAAAAATCAGTTTCTGTACACGGATGAGTACTGTGATGCAATTGAATACGAGGATCTTGTGTTTGCTGTCACCACTCGTGGCACTGTTTTTGCATGGGATCCTCGTAGTTTCGGTACGTTTTTCTTCCACCATAATTATAATTGTTTCAGCCACATGCATGCGGGTTAGCAAGTTTCCCTTTACTAATTAACCTTCTTGTGTTTCCAAGTGTTGGGGAACGTAGTAATTTCAAAAAAATTCCTACGCACACGCAAGATCATGGTGATGCATAGCAACGAGAGGGGAGAGTGTTGTCCACGTACCCTCATAGACCGAAAGCGGAAGCATTAGCGCAACGCGGTTGATGTAGTCGTACGTCTTCACGATCCGACCGATCAAGTACCGAACGCACAGCACCTCCGAGTTCAGCACACGTTCAGCCCGATGACGTCCCTGGAACTCCGATCCAGCCGAGTGTTGAGGGAGAGTTTCGTCAGCACGACGGCGTGGTGACGATGATGATGTTCTACCGACGCAGGGCTTCGCCTAAGCACCGCTACAGTATTATCGAGGTGGACTATGGTGGAGGGGGGGCACCGCACACGGCTAAAAGATCAATGATCAATTGTTGTGTCTCTAGGGTGCCCCCTGCCCCCGTATATAAAGGAGCAAGGGGGGAGGTGCGGCCGGCCAGGAGGGGGCGCGCCAGGAGCAGTCCTACTCCCACCGGGAGTAGGACTCCCTCCTTATTCCTTGTTGGATTAGGAGAAGAGGGGGAAAGAGGTGGAGGAGAAGAAGGAAAAGGGGGGGCGCCGCAACCCTCTCCTTGTCCTATTCGGACTAGGGGGGAGGGGCACGCGGCCCTTGCCCTGGCCGCCTCTCCTCTTCTCCACTAAGGCCCACTATGACCCATTAACCCCCGGGGGGTTCCGGTAACCCCTCCGGTACTCCGGTAAAATCCCGATTTCACCCGGAACACTTCCGATATCCAAATATAGGCTTCCAATATATCAATCTTCATGTCTTGACCATTTCGAGACTCCTCGTCATGTCCGTGATCACATCCGGGACTCAGAACAACCTTCGGTACATCAAAACATATAAACTCATAATATAACTGTCATCGAAACGTTAAGCGTGCGGACCCTACGGGTTCGAGAACTATGTAGACATGACCGAGACACGTCTCGGTCAATAACCAATAGCGGAACCTGGATGCTCATATTGGCTCCCACATATTCTACGAAGAACTTTATCGGTCAGACCACATAAGAACATACGTTGTTCCCTTTGTCATCGGTATGTTACTTGCCCGAGATTCGATCGTCGGTATCTCCATACCTAGTTCAATCTCGTTACCGGTAAGTCTCTTTACTCGTTCCGTAATACATCATCCTGCAGCTAACTCATTAGTTGCAATGCTTGCAAGGCTTATAGTGATGTGCATTACCGAGTGGGCCCAGAGATACCTCTCCGACAATCGGAGTGACAAATCCTAATCTCGAAATACGCCAACCCAACAAGTACCTTCGGAGACACCTGTAGAGCACCTTTATAATCACCCAGTTACGTTGTGACATTTGGTAGCACACAAAGTGTTCCTCCGGTAAACGGGAGTTGCATAATCTCATAGTCATAAGAACATGTATAAGTCATGAAGAAAGCAATAGCAACAAACTAAACGATCAAGTGCTAAGCTAGCGGAATGGGTTAAGTCAATCACATCATTCTCCTAATGATGTGATCCCGTTAATCAAATGACAACCCATGTCAATGGCTAGGAAACTTAACCATCTTTGATCAATGAGCTAGTCAAGTAGAGGCATACTAGTGACACTCTGTTTGTCTATGTATTCACACATGTATTATGTTTCCAGTTAATACAATTCTAGCATGAATAATAAACATTTATCATGATATAAGGAAATAAATAATAACTTTATTATTGCCTCTAGGGCATATTTCCTTCAGTCTCCCACTTGCACTAGAGTCAATAATCTAGATTACACAGTAATGATTCTAACACCCATGGAGCCTTGGTGCTGATCATGTTTTGCTCGTGGAAGAGGCTTAGTCACCGGGTCTGCAACATTCAGATCCGTATGTATCTTGCAAATTTCTATGTCTCCCACCTGGACTAAATCCCGGATGGAATTGAAGCGTCTCTTGATGTGCTTGGTTCTCTTGAGAAATCTGGATTCCTTCGCCAAGGCAATTGCACCAGTATTGTCACAAAAGATTTTCATTGGACCCGATGCACTAGGTATGGCACCTAGGTCGGATATGAACTCCTTCATCCAGACTCCTTCATTTGCTGCTTCCGAAGCAGCTATGTATTCCACTTCACACGTAGATCTCGCCACGACGCTTTGTTTCGAACTGCACCAACTGACAGCTCCACCGTTCAATGTAAACACGTATCCGGTTTGCGATTTAGAATTGTCCGGATCAGTGTCAAAGCTTGCATCGACGTAACCATTTACGATGAGCTCTTTGTCACCTCCATAAACGAGAAACATATCCTTTGTCCTTTTCAGGTATTTCAGGATGTTCTTGACCGCTATCCAGTGATCCACTCCTGGATTACTTTGGTACCTCCCTGCTAGACTTATAGCAAGGCACACATCAGGTCTGGTACACAGCATTGCATACATGATAGAGCCTATGGCTGAAGCATAGGGAACATCTTTCATTTTCTCTCTATCTTCTGCAGTGGTCGGGCATTGAGTCTTACTCAACTTCACACCTTGTAACACAGGCAAGAACCCTTTCTTTGCTTGATCCATTTTGAACTTCTTCAAAACTTTGTCAAGGTATGTGCTTTGTGAAAGTCCAATTAAGCGTCTTGATCTATCTCTATAGATCTTGATTCCCAATATATAAGCAGCTTCACCGAGGTCTTTCATTGAAAAACTCTTATTCAAGTATCCCTTTATGCTATCCAGAAATTCTATATCATTTCCAATCAACAATATGTCATCCGCATATAATATCAAAAATGCTACAGAGCTCCCACTCACTTTCTTGTAAATACAGGCTTCTCCAAAAGTCTGTACAAAACCAAATGCTTTGATCACACTATCAAAGCGTTTATTCCAACTCCGAGAGGCTTGCACCAGTCCATAAATGGATCGCTGGAGCTTGCACACTTTGTTAGCTCCCTTTGGATCGACAAAACCTTCCGGTTGCATCATATACAACTCTTCTTCCAGAAATCCATTCAGGAATGCAGTTTTGACATCCATTTGCCAAATTTCATAATCATAAAATGCGGCAATTTCTAACATGATTCGGACAGACTTAAGCATCGCTACGGGTGAGAAGGTCTCATCGTAGTCAATCCCTTGAACTTGTCGAAAACCTTTTGCAACAAGTCGAGCTTTATAGACAGTAACATTACCGTCAGCGTCAGTCTTCTTCTTGAAGATCCATTTATTCTCAATTGCTTGCCGATCATCGGGCAAGTCAACCAAAGTCCACACTTTGTTCTCATACATGGATCCCATCTCAGATTTCATGGCCTCAAGCCATTTTGCGGAATCTGGGCTCACCATTGCTTCTTCATAGTTTGTAGGTTCGTCATGGTCTAGTAACATAACCTCCAGAACAGGATTACCGTACCACTCTGGTGCGGATCTTACTCTGGTTGACCTACGAGGTTCAGCAACAACTTGATCTGAAGTTCCATGATCATCATCATTAACTTCCTCACTAATTGGTGTAGGCGTCACAGGAACAGATTTCTGTGATGAGCTACTTTCCAACAAGGGAGCAGGTACAGTTACCTCATCAAGTTCTACTTTCCTCCCACTCACTTCATTCGAGAGAAACTCCTTCTCTAGAAAGGATCCATTCTTAGCAACGAATGTATTGCCTTCGGATCTGTGATAGAAGGTGTACCCAACAGCCTCCTTTGGTTATCCTATGAAGACCCATTTCTCCGATTTGGGTTCGAGCTTATCAGGTTGAAGCTTTTTCACATAAGCATCGCAGCCCCAAACTTTAAGAAACGACAACTTT
Source organism: Aegilops tauschii subsp. strangulata (assembly GCF_002575655.3). Classification (NCBI taxonomy): domain Eukaryota; kingdom Viridiplantae; phylum Streptophyta; class Magnoliopsida; order Poales; family Poaceae; genus Aegilops; species Aegilops tauschii. The sequence goes on along the minus strand of NC_053039.3, from coordinate 382,521,913 downwards.
GGTTTCTTGCCAAACCACAGTTCATAAGGCGTCGTCTCAACGGATTTCGATGGTGCCCTATTTAACGTGAATGCAGCCGTCTCTAAAGCATAACCCCAAAACGATAGCGGTAAATCAGTAAGAGACATCATAGATCGCACCATATCTAGTAAAGTACGATTACGACGTTCGGACACAGCATTACGCTGTGGTGTTCCGGGTGGCGTGAGTTGCGAAACTATTCCGCATTGTTTTAAATGTATACCAAACTCGTAACTCAAATATTGTCCTCCACGATCAGATCGTAGAAACTTTATTTTCTTGTTACGATGATTTTCAACTTCAGTCTGAAATTCTTTGAACTTTTCAAATGTTTCAGACTTATGTTTCGTTAAGTAGATATACCCATATCTGCTCAAATCATCTGTGAAGGTGAGAAAATAACGATATCCGCCACGAGCCTCAACATTCATCGGACCACATACATCTGTATGTATGGTTTCCAACAAATCTGTTGCTCTCTCCATAGTACCGAAGAACGGCGTTTTAGTCATCTTGCCCATGAGGCACGGTTTGCAAGTACCAAGTGATTCATAATCAAGTGGTTCCAAAAGTCCATCAGTATGGAGTTTCTTCATGCGCTTTATACCGATATGACCTAAATGGCAGTGCCACAAATAAGTTGCACTATCATTGTCAACTCTGCATCTTTTGGCTTCAACATTATGAATATGTGTATCACTACTATCGAGATTCATCAAAAATAGACCACTCTTCAAGGGTGCATGACCATAAAAGATATTACTCATATAAATAGAACAACCATTATTCTCTGATTTAAATGAATAACCGTCTCGCATCAAACAAGATCCAGATATAATGTTCATGCTCAACGCTGGCACCAAATAACAATTATTTAGGTCTAATACTAATCCCGAAGGTAGATGTAGAGGTAGCGTGCCGACGGCGATCACATCGACTTTGGAACCGTTTCCCACACGCATTGTCACCTCGTCCTTGGCCAGTGTTCGCTTAATCCGTAGTCCCTGTTTTGAGTTGCAAATATTAGCAACAGAACCAGTATCAAATACCCAGGTGCTACTGCGAGCTCTGGTAAGGTACACATCAATAACATGTATATCACATATACCTTTGTTCACCTTGCCATCCTTCTTATCCGCCAAATACTTGGGGCAGTTCCGCTTCCAGTGACCAGTCTGCTTGCAGTAGAAGCACTCAGTCTCAGGCTTAGGTCCAGACTTGGGTTTCTTCTCTTGAGCAGCAACTTGCTTGCTGTTCTTCTTGAAGTTCCCCTTCTTCTTCCCATTGCCCTTTTTCTTGAAACTGGTGGTCTTATTGACCATCAACACTTGATGCTCCTTCTTGATTTCTACCTCTGCAGCCTTTAGCATTGCGAAGAGCTCGGGAATCGTCTTATCCATCCCTTGAATGTTATAGTTCATCACAAAGCTCTTGTAGCTTGGTGGCAGTGATTGAAGAATTCTGTCAATGGCGCTATCATCCGGAAGATTAACTCCTAGTTGAATCAAGTGATTGCAGTACCCAGACATCTTGAGTATATGCTCATTGACATAACTATTCTCCTCCATCTTGTAGCTGTAGAACTTATTGGAGATTTCATATCTCTCAATCTGGGCATTCTTTTGAAATATTAACTTCAACTCCTGGAACATCTCATATGCTCCATGACATTCAAAACGTCGTTGAAGTCCCGGTTCTAAGCCGTAAAGCATGGCACACTGAACTATCGAGTAGTCATCAACTCATGACTGCCAGGCATTCACAATGTCTGCAGTTGCTGGCGCAGGTGGTACACCTAGCGGTGCTTCCAGGACGTAACTCTTCCGTGCAGCAATGAGGATAATCCTCAAGTTACGGACCCAGTCCGTGTAATTGCTACCATCATCTTTCAACTTTGCTTTCTCAAGGAACGCATTAAAATTCAACGGAACAACAACATGGGCCATCTATCTACAATCAACATAGACAAGCAAGATACTATCAGGTACTAAGTTCATGATAAATTTAAGTTCAATTAATCATATTACTTAAGAACTCCCACTTTGATAGACATCTCTCTAATCCTCTAAGTGATCACGTGATCCAAATCAACTAAACCATAACCGATCATCACGTGAAATGGATTAGCTTTCAATGGTGAACATCACTATGTTGATCATATCTACTATATGATTCACGCTCGACCTTTTGGTCTCAGTGTTCCGAGGCCATATCTGCATATGCTAGGCTCGTCAAGTTTAACCTGAGTATTCCGCGTGTGCAAAACTGTCTTGCACCCGTTGTAGATGGACGTAGAGCTTATCACACCCGATCATCACGTGGTGTCTGGGCACGACGAACTTTGGCAACGGTGCATACTCAGGGAGAACACTTTTATCTTGAAATTTCGTGAGAGATCATCTTATAATGCTACCGTCAATCAAAGCCAGATAAGATGCATAAAAGATAAACATCACATGCAATCAATATAAGTCATATGATATGGCCATCATCATCTTGTGCTTGTGATCTCCATCTCCGAAGCACCGTCATGATCACCATCATCACCGGCGCGACACCTTGATCTCCATCGTAGCATCGTTGTCGTCTCGCCAATCTTATGCTTCTACGACTGTCGCTACCGCTTAGTGATAAAGTAAAGCATTACAGGGCGATTGCATTGCATACAATAAAGCGACAACCATATGGCTCCCGCCAGTTGCCGATAACTCGGTTACAAAACATGATCATCTCATACAATAAAATTTAGCATCATGTCTTGACCATATCACATCACAACATGCCCTGCAAAAACAAGTTAGACGTCCTCTACTTTGTTGTTGCAAGTTTTACGTGGCTGTTACGGGCTTAGCAAGAACCGTTCTTACCTACGCATAAAAACCACAACGATAGTTTGTCAAGTTGGTGCTGTTTTAACCTTCGCAAGGACCGGGCGTAGCCACACTTGGTTCAACTAAAGTTGGAGAAACTGACACCCGCCAGCCACTTGTGTGCAAAGCACGTCGGTAGAACCAGTCTCGCGTAAGCGTACGCGTAATGTTGGTCCAGGCCGCTTCATCCAACAATACCGCCGAACCAAAGTATGACATGCTGGTAGGCAGTATGACTTATATCGCCCACAACTCACTTGTGTTCTACTCGTGCATATAACATCAACGCATAAAACCTGGCTCAGATGCCACTATTGGGGAACATAGTAATTTCAAAAAATTTCCTACGCACACGCAAGATCATGGTGATGCATAGCAACGAGAGGGGAGAGTGTTGTCCACGTACCCTCGTAGACCGAAAGCGGAAGCGTTAGCACAACGCGGTTGATGTAGTCGTACGTCTTCACGATCCGACCGATCAAGTACCGAACGCACGGCACCTCCGAGTTCAACACACGTTCAGCCCGATGACGTCCCTCGAACTCCGATCCAGCCGAGTGTTGAGGGAGAGTTTCGTCAGCACGACGGCGTGGTCAGGATGATGATGTTCTACCGACGCAGGGCTTCGCCTAAGCACCGATACAGTATTATCGAGGTGGACTATGGTGGAGGGGGGCACCGCACACGGCTAAAAGATCAATGATCAATTGTTGTGTCTCTAGGGTGCCCCCTGCCCCCGTATATAAAGGAGCAAGGGGGGAGGTGCAGCCGGCCAGGAGGGGGCGCGCTAGGAGGAGTCCTACTCCCACCGGGAGTAGGACACCCTCCCTATTCTTTGTTGGATTAGGAGAAGAGGGGGAAAGAGGTGGAGGAGAAGAAGGAAAAGGGGGGGCGCCGCCCCCCTCTCCTTGTCCTATTCGGACAAGGGGGGAGGGGCGGACGGCCCTTGCCCTGGCCGCCTATCCTCTTCTCCACTAAGGCCCACTATGGCCCATTAACCACCGGGGGGTTCCGGTAACCCCTCCGGTACTCCGGTAAAATCCCGATTTCACCCGGAACACTTCCGATATCCAAATATAGGCTTCCAATATATCAATCTTCATGTATCGACCATTTCGAGACTCCTCGTCATGTCCGTGATCACATCCGGGACTCCGAACAACCTTCGGTACATCAAAACATATAAACTCATAATATAACTCTCATCGAAACGTTAAGCGTGCGGACCCTATGGGTTAGAGAACTATGTAGACATGACCGAGACACGTCTCCGGTCAATAACCAATAGCGGAACCTGGATGCTCGTATTGGCTCCCACATATTCTACGAAGATCTTTATCGGTCCGACCGCATAAGAACATACGTTGTTCCCTTTGTCATCGGTATGTTACTTGCCCGAGATTCGATCGTCGGTATCTAAATACCTAGTTCAATCTCGTTACCGGTAAGTCTCTTTACTCGTTCCGTAATACATCATCCCGCAACTAACTCATTAGTTGCAATGATTCCAAGGCTTATAGTGATGTGCATTACCGAGTGGGCCCAGAGATACCTCTCCGACAATCGGAGTGACAAATCCTAATCTCGAAATACACCAACCCAACAAGTACCTTCGGAGACACCTGTAGAGCACCTTTATAATCACACAGTTACGTTGTGACATTTGGTAGCACACAAAGTGTTCCTCCGGTAAACGGGAGTTGCATAATCTCATAGTCATAGGAACATGTATAAGTCATGAAGAAAGCAATAGCAACAAACTAAACGATCAAGTGCTAAGCTAACAGAATGGGTCAAGTCAATCACATCATTCTCCTAATGATGTGATCCCGTTAATCAAATGACAACCCATGTCAATGGCTAGGAAACTTAACCATCTTTGATCAACGAGCTAGTCAAGTAGAGGCATACTAGTGACACTCTGTTTGTCTATGTATTCACACATGTATTATGTTTCTAGTTAATACAATTCTAGCATGAATAATAAACATTTAGCATGATATAAGGAAATAAATAATAACTTTATTATTGCCTCTAGGGCATATTTCCTTCACCAAGGTCCTGTGAACATTCCACCACCTATACTTGAAAAAATTTATAACCAAGGGGGAGATGACGATGGTGATGATCACGAGCATGAAGACGAGCAGAACTTATATACTCAGTGGCGCCTGACAACTAATTCTGATGGATCACCTCTTCTTGTCTGTATACAGTGCACTGAGATTGTTACTACTGAGGGAGCATGTGTTGTCTCCCATGGTCGCCCTCTCCGGACCTATTCCAACACCTGTTGCAGGGTATTCGGGATGGATACTAGTGTGCTAGCGCCAACACCTTCTCCCTGGTTCAGTATTGATAGTCTTGGAGGAAAATCGCTCTTCCTTGGACCAAACTATCCAATGATGGTGAAAGGCGATCCACCTGCTGTTGACACAACGTTACTACCGTTTATGAGAAGCAACTGTATCTATACCTCGGACATTGCGGTGGTTCCCTACCCTGGTCCTGATATATGCCGCTTCAGCCTGGATGGTCAGTCCTGCGTTGCTCTCGATATTGACAATAGCTGGCCCTTCCCAGAGCACCTATGGTTCAAAGCAAGCGTTTCCAACGCCGAGGATTGGTTGAGTTGAAGTTCATTTCATTGCTTGTTATTTGTTGTGTGATGAAAACTTCAGTATTTACTAGAATTTTTTGTTGGAAATAATCTATAATCCAACATGTATCCTCGTTGTCGTTGTGTGTTCATGACTTGTTGTATGTAATGAATGGTACAGTTGCAAATGCATGTCATAAACTCAATTTATGAATGGTTTTCGAGTCACTTCTTGGAGTGTGAGTACCGTAGTAGTATAGCCACCATCCGGTTAGTATATGAAGTTGCCACATCACATAGAGCCAACCTCATATTGGAGTATGCTAGCCCTCCACCGGCGCGCCGCTTCAAATGGCGGATGAAGTGAGAGGTCGCATCACCTTGTGTCCAGATCTGAGATGCCACGTGTACCAGATGAATGACTTCAAGTTCGACCATCGTGATGCTAGGTGCGAGCCGAGGAACACTGTTGGAGAGACCCCCCCTCATAATTTTCCTACATTGGTCGTTTGATTCATAGCATAGAATGCTATAGGATTTTTTCCTATGTAATCATGTTTTAATTGGCAATCCAGCATCCACTCCAACTTTTGTTTCACTTCCTTTGTTCCTACGAAGAGAGTACTTGCTCTAAATGATGTGCCGCTGCAAGAGCCGCCTATATTAATTAACCATGCTCTAAAAAGGTGGACCAGCTTTGGCTATAGTAGTACTATACTAGGTTAGTAGGTGACCTTGCACTTGGCTCTTCTCCTCTTCCGGAAGTCGAACAATAATGATGGTACTACAGTAGTACTTCTGGCAATCTAACACCAAATGAACTGCTGCACGTCCACTGCTTGTAAGCAAAAGTTTCTCCTCGTGCTGCGAGCCACCACGCACGTGTTTTTTTAGGGAGCCACCGCGCACGCGTTGGCGAGGGAGAAGGCGTAGTAAGCAAGCTTCTCGTCGTTCTGCGAGTTGACGGGACGCATCAAAGTTACGTGTTTATTAGTACTCTCTTCAAAAAGGGCCGACCATGTCCATGGCTACCATCCCATGCTCTGTCATTGAGTACATGCACTATTCACGTGCCATCGAGGAGAAAAAATATTGCGTAGTACTAGGTGCCATCGAAGTGCACGACTCACTTACGCACTGCATATCTCCATTTTCTTGCATGACACGCCACCTTGATGCTAGATGTCCCGCGTGTCATGGAGGCATATAGTATGATTTTGTAAAATGGAGGCATATAGATGTCCAGCGTGTCGGCAAAAGGATGAACAAAGCTCATGTCTTAAACGAAAGAGTGGAAGAACATAGATTCTCGACGACCGAGAAGGAGCAACAAACCTCGGGGTGGAGCGTCTGCACTCATAATATTTTATATTATTCAGCGATATAAAATCAACCAAATCTCTCCACGTTCCTATACCATTCTATAGTATGGGAATAACTCTGAACGTAAGCCATTGATCCACTCTATCCAATGGTCATAGTTGGAAAATCCAAACAAAACCAAGCATTGGATCAACTATTTTTTCGAGATCAACTCTTTTAGCACTTAGATTGTTGCCGCCTGCCCACCTAGCCCACCTATATATCCGCTCACGTGTGATGACCAGAAGAGCTATCCACTTAGATTGTATGTTAAAAAAATAAAGGTCGATAACTAATGCGGCACCTCGGGCCAACGCGGCCAGGTCGCATTTTGCATGAGAAATTACACACCATGTTTCGTTGACATGTGGTCCCGTTCCAACATGTCAGTGAGATGACGGCGAGTCCCTTTGTACAATTTCCGAAAGGACGTGTAGGCCGGGGTGCCTCTTCGTGTACCGTGGCAAACTGGCAACACGGTTTGGAACTGCTGTTGATTTGGAACTGCTGTCGCACGCTCTTCCTCCCTCCTCCATTTGCCTTCACCCTTCCTTCTGCCATTGTTCGATCGTCTTCTCCATGGAGGGAACAAGCCGGAAATGTCCCCGTTATTCTTGCCCCGATCTGAAAGATGACGTGGTGGGGGAACTCATTGATCGGTGCGACGTCATCACCTCGGCTAGCATGGCAGGTTCGTTCAAGACCATTCTCGACTCAACTAATAACATCATTACAAGGAACCCAAGGGTCCAGGAGCGGTTTGATCTCCCTTATCTTCTTCGCTATAAGCCTGTTCGCATGGGCACGGACGACGGAGGCCTCACCTTGTGCAAGTTGATGCCGCTTGATAATGATACGTGTGATGTCAAGATGCCATCGCTTAAGGGTAAGGCCTGGGCTGGCGCAAATGGAGATTGGGTTGTCTATATTGGGTACAATTGCGATTGAGAACTTGTGAATGTGTACACTAGTCAGCGGATTCCACTTCCAAAAATCTCAGAGTGCCCTGAGGTTGAGCACACAGATGATCTACGTACGTTCAAATACGATCATGGTGGCTGTCGTCTAAGGAAGATAGCAGTTTGTCGAGTTCCCAACCGCTCTTAGAATTACAAGAACTATGAAGTTGTTGCTATCTTCGACAAGTTTGTTGCCGTCCTTCGTGGTTCGACTGGATGGATATTGCTCAAAAATCAGTTTCTATACACGAATGTGTACTGTGATGCAATTCAATACGAGGGTCTTGTGTTTGCTGCCACCACTCGTGGCACTGTTTTTGCATGGGATCCTCGTAGTTTTGGTACGTTTGTCTTCCACCGTAATTATAATTGTTTCATCCACATGCATGCGAGTTAGCAAGTTTCCCTTCTCTACTAATTAACCTTCTTCTTGTGTTTCCAAGGTCCTGTGAACATTCCACCACCTATACTTGAAATTTTTTATAACCAAGGGGGAGATGACGATGGTGATGATCACGAGCATGAGGACGAGCAGGGCCCACATACTCTGTGGCGGCTGGCAACTAATTCCGATGGATCACCCCTTCTTGTCTGTATACAGCCCACTGCTGATGTCACTACTAAGGAAGCAGGTGTTGTCTCCCATGGTCGCACTCTCCGGACCTATTCCAACACCCGTTGCATGGTATTCGGGATGGATACTAGTGTGCTAGCGCCAACACCTTCTCCCTGGTACAGTATTGATAGTCTTGGAGAAAACTCGCTCTTCCTTGGACAAAACTATCCAATGATGGTGAAAGGCGATCCAACTGCTGTTGACACAACGTTACTACCATTTATGAGAAGCAACTGTATCTATACGTCGGACATTGCGGTGGTTCCCTACCCTGGTTGTGATATAGTAGGCCGCTTCAGCCTGGATGATCAGTCCTGCGTTTGTCTCGAGATTGACAGTAGCTGGCCCTTCCCAGAGAATCACTTGTGGTTCAAAGCAAGCGTTTCCAACGCCGAGGATTGGTTGAGTTGAAGTTCATTTCATTGCTTGTTATTTGTTGGGTGATGAAAACTTTAGTATTTATAATGTATCATCGTTGTCGTTGTGGGTTGATGACTTGTTGTATGTAATAAAATGATATGCCTGTGATAAACTTACTAAATTTATGAATGGCTTTCGAGTCGCTTCTCTGAGTGGGTGCTGCGACGAGGCAAATTTTTTTTTCCGAATACATAATTGTACGTGCATTGCAACAGGTTATCGGATGAGGCCAATCAACAATAGTACACTATTTGTACTAGCTTCACATGCTGCACTATCTCTACGTCTACGTACGTAATACAACAAGTTTTAAACTTGATACCAGCCACCCATCCTCACAAAGAACACTTTTTAACCTAGCACGGACTCCAGGAAATTTGGCCACAGTGTGAGGTGGGCCATATGTTAATGTGTTTGCTGTACGTAACCAGCACCTCGAATCCTCGATACTACTACTATAAGTAGTAGGAGTAGTAGGGTGGCATGGGCCAGAACAAGCATTCACGTCCAGGAGTACGGCACACACCACCAGCATGACTTCCATCTGATTCCATATTTCTTGGAGTCCGTGCTACAGCAATCTCTTCAACCTCGTCGTTTCTCTAACTCAGCCATCGCGCGGCGGGCGAGGTGGAGGCTTGCCGATAGTCGGTTTCCACAACTGCGGTCCCACTTGTAAGGCCAACTCCAACGCACGACCCCAAACAGACCTCCGTTTTGCCTGGATTCCGTCCGTTTGGGTAGGGCAATGGGGTCGTGTCCGGGCCATTTCTCGGATGCGGTGGCCGTGCGCCGAACGCGCGGACGCATCCCGGCCGCGTACATTTTTCTTTGCAAACACATATCTTTTTTTCATCATTGATTTTTTGGTACATGGAAATACATCACCAAAATTTTGACTACAAAAGCAAGACCAAAGAAAACAAGAACCACAAGAATACATTTTAGAAGATATCCAACTTTCATAACTGCTCCTGTAAGTTGGATTAGTGCCTTCTGGATGCATTCATTGTTAATCTGCGGAGGCTCGATCTTGCGTGCTTCTTTCTTCTTCGAGTGTAAAGAAGTAGACATGTCTAGCCTCTATTCTATCAACAAGTGCACTAGTCTCATCTCTAGCCTCTATGCTAGCTAAAAGTGCTACAACATCTACTAAATTGCGCTCTATCAATATATCGTTGTACTCTTCTTCCCAATACCAAAACTTGCATCCATTCTACACAATAAAATTTTAAGTTAGCACAACTAATCTAATCCGAGAGCACAACCGAAGATTTGGTTGAGTTCTTCCTCCTTTTGCTGACACGTGGGACATCCAGCATCCAGGTCGTGTCATGCAAGAAAATAGAGTGGTAGTTGAAACCACGCGATGTGCATCTTGGGTTAAACTGTAAATAGAATCTTAGTACTCTTGAGTAACTCCAAAAGCGGCCACCGAAGATCTTTATTGGATTTGTTTTTCATCACCAGCACGTTGAGGTGAAAGATGTGCAGGTTCAGTGGGTCCTCTTGCGTTTTCACTGACATGTGGGACCGCATATGAGCAAACAGATGATGGGCTCCGCGCGTCTGCTGGCTGGCTGAGAAGAGAGATAGAGGAGGGCTGAGCATGGACTGCAGGAAATTTGTTCTACGTAACCAGCACCTCGATATAGTGGGGTGGCATGGGCCATAACTAGCATTCATGTCTAGCAGTACGGCACACGCCACCCACACGAGTCCCATACGACACCAATTTTCTTGGAGTCCGTGCTACAGCCATCTCTCCTCCCTCCTGTTTTCTCAGCCATCGCGCGGTGGGCGGGGTGGGGGTTTGCCGATAGTCGGTTTGCTCAACTGCGGTCCCACTTGTAAGTGAAAATGCAACACAGCACACATTCCCCCTTGAGCGGCGTGCCGGACCAACCGTGTGGGGGTGCGACGCGAACACGACAGGCTTTTCCATTTGAAATTGTAACTTGTAAAATTTGGTTCTGCTCCATGGCGCGACTGATAGATAGAAATAATGATTTTCCCTAGAGTAATGAGAAGTTTGGTTCTGGCGCGGTTCATGCATGGAGTACGTACGAAAATTATGAAGTTGATGCGAAAGGTAAGATAATTACTAGTAGTACCATATACTACTACATGGATTTGACGGAAAGATAAAGATACATACAGATCCATCAACGACATCCTCACACCCTAGTGCACCGGGTCACCAACCGACGTGTGAGAAGCAGCGGCGTTGGCGGCAAGCTCAATGTGCTTCTGAACAATGCCGTCCAAGGTTGCCCGGCGTTCAAAGAAGGCCAGCGTCCTATCGTCCTCCTCTTGCATGTAGTAGTCCTTGTGGACGATTTGCGCGTAGACGTGGGTGATTATGTCGATGGTGTCTTGCTGCGCCAGGCGCTGCGCGGCGAGCGCGACCTCGAGGTGGACATTCTCCGGCGCGACGGCGGGCAGTCGCAGGGCCACCAGTGCTTCGAAGAGGTTGTCACCATAGAGGCCGTAGAGGGTGGCAGGCATCGCAGAGCCTAGGCGCGTGGGCTGGAGGCATACGTCAAGGTCGTCTGCGAGCTTCTTGACGACGATGAACTTGTCGAGGAAGCCGACGAGGACCTCGTCGAACAAGGAGACGAAGCTGTCGTCCAAGCGGCCCCTCGCCCTGGCGGCGTCAAGCACTACCTAGAGACGTTCCTCGGTGCCTGTCGAGCAATTGATAGAATTGAGCATAGTTATGAGAATATCTAGGTATGATCATGTATATAGGCATCACGTCCATGACAAGTAGACCGACTCCTGCCTACATCTACTACTATTACTCCACACATCGACCGCTATCCAGCATGCATCTAGAGTATTAAGTTCATAAGAACAGAGTAACGCTTTAAGCAAGATGACATGATGTAGAGGGATAAACTCATGCAATATGATATAAACCCCATCTTTTTATCCTCGATGCCAACAATACAATACGTGTCATTTCCTCTACTGTCACTGGGATCGAGCACCGCAAGATTGAACCCAAAGCTAAGCACTTCTCCCATTGCAAGAAAGATCAATCTAGTGGGCCAAACCAAACTGATAATTCGAAGAGACTTGCAAAGGTAACCAATCATACATAAAAGAATTCAGAGGAGATTCAAATATTGTTCATAGATAATCTTGATCATAAACCCACAATTCATCGGATCTCGACAAACACACCGCAAAAGAAGATTATATCGAATAGATCTCCAAGAGAATCGAGGAGAACTTTGTATTGAGATCCAAAGAGAGAGAAGAAGCCATCTAGCTAATAACTATGGACCCGATGGTCTGAGGTAAACTACTCACACATCATCGGAGAGGCTATGGTGTTGATGTAGAAGCCCTCCGTGATCGATGCCCCCTCCGGCGGAGCGCCGGAAAAGGCCCCAAGATGGGATCTCACAGGTACAGAAGGTTGCGGCGGTTGAAATAGGGTTTTGGCTCCTCCTCTGATGTTTTCGGGGTACGTAGGTACATATAGGAGGAAGAAGTAGGTCAGTGGAGCTACGAGGGGCCCACGAGGGTGGAGGGCGCACCCAGGGTGGGTAGGCGCGCCCCTGCTTCGTGGCCTCCTCGTTGATTGCTTGACGTCCACTCCAAGTCCTCTGGATCACGTTTGTTCAGAAAATCACGTTCCTGAAGGTTTCATTCCGTTTGGACTCCGTTTGATATTCCTTTCCTTCGAAACACTGAAATGGGCAAAAAAAAACAGCAATTTGGGCTGGGCCTCCGGTTAATAGGTTAGTCTCAAAAATAATATAAAAGTGTATAATAAAGCCCATTGAACATCCAAAACAGATAATATAATAGCATGGAACAATGAAAAATTATAGATACGTTGGAGACGTATCAAGCATCCCCAAGCTTAAATCCTACTCGTCCTCGAGTAGGTAAATGATAAAAACAGAATTTTTGATGTGGAATGCTTCTTAGCATAATTTTCAATGTAATTCTTTTTATTGTGACATGAATATTTAGATCTGAAAGATTCAAGATAAAAGTTTAATGTTGACAGAAAAACAATAATACTTCAAACATACTAACCAAGAAATTATGTCTTATCAAAATAACATAGCCAAAGAAAGCTCATCCCTACAAAATCATATAGTTAGGCCATGCTTCAATTTCGTCACACAAATGTTCTCATCATGCATAACCCCGATGATAAGCCGAGCAATTGGTTCATACTTTTTAACGCTCTTCAGCCTTTTCAACCCTTACGCAATACATGAGCGCAAGCCATGGATATAGCACTATGGGTGGAATAAAGTATAATGATGGGGGTTATGTGAGAAGACAAAAAGGTAGAAAGTCTCACACTGACGTGGCTAATCAATAGGCTATGAGTATGCCCATCAATTGATGTCAATGAGAGGAGTAGGGATTGCCATGCAAAGGGTGCACTAGAGCTATAAATATATGAAAGCTCAACAAAAGAAACTAAGTGGGTGTGCATCCAACTTGCTTGCTCACGAAGACCTAGGGCATTTTGAGGAAGCCCATCATTGGAATATACAAGCCAAGTTCTATAATGAAAAATTCCCACTAGTATATGAAAGTGACAACATAGGAGACTCTCTATCATGAAGATCACGGTGCTACTCTGAAGCACAAGTGTGGAAAAAGGATAGTAACATTGTCCCTTCTCTCTTTTTCTCTCATTTTTTCTTTTTTTGTTGTTGGGCCTTCTCTTTTTTTGGCCTCTTTTTTTATTTAGTCCGGAATCTCATCCCGACTTGTGGGGGAATCATAGTCTCCATCATCCTTTCCTCACATGGGACAATGCTCTAATAATGATGATCATCACACTTTTATTACTTACAACTCAAGAATTACAACTCAATACTTAGAACAAAATATGACTCTATGTGAATGCCTCCGGCGGTGTACCGGGATATGCAATGAATCAAGAGTGACATGTATAAAAAATTATGAAAGGTGGCTTTGCCACAAATACGATGTCAAGTACATGATCATGCAAAGCAATATGACAATGATGGAGTGTGTCATAATAAACGGAACGGTGGTAAGTTGCATGGCAATATATCTCGGAATGGCTATGGAAATGCCATGATAGGTAGGTATGGTGGCTGTTTTGAGGAAGATATAAGGAGGTTTATGTGTGATAGAGCGTATCATATCACGGGGTTTGGATGCACCGGCGAAGTTTGCACCAACTCTCAAGGCGAGAAAGGGCAATGCACGGTACCGTAGAGGCTAGAGAATTGTGGAAGGTTGAGAGTGCGTATAATCCATGGACTCACATTAGTCATAAAGAACTCATATACTTATTGCAAAAGTTTATTAGCCCTCGAAGGAAAGTACTACTACGCATGCCCCTAGAGGGATATATTGGTAGGAAAAGACCATTGCTCGTCCCCGACCGCCACTCACAAGGAAAGCAATGAAAGAACACCTTATGTGTCAAAATTGTCACACAACTTTTACCATACGTGCATGCTACGGGACTTGCCAACCTTAACACAAGTATTTCTCAATTTCACAATTACTCAACTAGCACACTCTAATATTACCACCTTTATATCACAAAACACTTATCAAGCATCAAACTTCTCATGATATTCAATGAACTCAATATGGAAGTTTTTATTATGCTCATCTTAGATGCCTATCATATTCGGATTAATTTCACAATTAAAGCAAATTACCATGCTGTTTAAGACTCTCAAAATAATATAAGTGAAGCATGAGAGATCAATAATTTCTATAAAATAAGACCACCACCGTGCTCTAAAAGATATAAGTGAAGCACTAGAGCAAGAACTATATAGCTCAAAAGATATTAGTGAAGCACATAGAGTACTCTAAAAAATTCCGAATCATGTGTTTCTCTCTCAAAAGGTGTGTACAGCAAGGATGATTGTTGTAAATTAAAAAGCAAAGACTCAAATCATACAAGACGCTTCAAGCAAAACACATATCATGTGGTGAATAAAAATATAGCCCCAAGTAAAGTTACCGATAGACGAAGACGAAAGAGGGGATGCCTTCCGGGGCATCCCCAAGCTTAGGCTTTTGGTTGTCATTGAATTTTACATTGGGGTGCCTTGGGCATCCCCAAGCTTAGGCTCTTTCCAATCCTTGTTCCATAATCCATCAAATCTTTACCCAAAACTTGAAAACTTCACAACACAAAACTTAACAGAAATCTCGTGAGCTCCGTTAGCGAAAGAAAACAAAACACCACTTCAAGGTACTGTAATGAACTCATTCTTTATTTATATTGGTGTTAAACATACTGTATTCCAACTTCTATATGGTTTATAAACTCTTTTACTAGCCATAGATTCATCAAAATAAGCAAACAACACACGAAAAACAGAATCTGTCAAAAACAGAATAGTCTGTAGTAATCTGTATCAAACGCAAACTTCTGGAACTCAGACAAATATACCAAAATAGGAAGTCCTAGATAATTTTTTATTGATCTACTGCAATTGGAATCAGTATTTTATCACATTCTGGTGATTTTAAACAATTGTTTTCGTGAACAGAAAGTTTCTGGAATTTTCAGCAAGATCAAATAACTATCATCCAAGAAGGTCCTATAGGTTTGACTTGCCACAAACACTAATTAAAACATAAAAACACATCTAAACAGAGGCTAGATCAAAGATTTATTACTAAACATAAATAAAAAGCAAGAAAATTAATATAAAATTGGGTTGCCTCCCAACAAGCGCTATCGTTTAACGCCCCTAGCTAGGCATAAAAGCAAGGATAGATCTAAGTATTGCCATCTTTGGTAGGCAATCCATAAGTGGCTCTCATAATAGATTCATAAGGTAATTTAATCTTCTTTCTAGGGAAGTGTTCCATGCCTTTCCTTAATGGAAATTGGAATCTAATATTCCCTTCTTTCATATCAATAATTGCACCAATCGTTCTAACGAAAGGTCTACCAAGAATAATAGGACATGAAGGATTGCAATCTATATCAAGAACAATAAAATCTGCGGGCACATAGTTTCTATTTGCAAGAATAATAACATCATTAATTCTTCCCATAGGTTTCTTGATAGTGGAATCCGCAAGATGCAAGTTTAAAGAACAATCATCAAAATCACGGAAACCTAGCAAATCACACAAAGTTTTTGGAATCGTGGAAACACTAGCACCCAAATCACACAAAGCATAGCATTCTTGATCTTTAATTTTAATTTTAATTATAGGTTCCCACTCATCATAAAGTTTTCTAGGGATAGAAACTTCCAACTCAAGTTTTTCTTCATAAGATTGCATCAAAGCATCAACGATATGTTTAGTAAAGGCTTTATTTTGACTATAAGCATGAGGAGAATTTAGCACGGATTGCAAAAAGGAAATACAACCTATCAAAGAGCAATTATCATAATTACATTCCTTGAAATCCAAAATAGTGGGTTCATTGCTATCTAAAGTTTTAACCTCTTCAATCCCACTTTTACCAATTTTTGCATCAAGATCTAAAAACTCCGAATTTTTGGGACGCCTTTTAACTAAAGTTGACTCATCTCCAGTCCCATCATTGTCAAGATTAATATTGCAAAACAAAGATTTAATAGGAGACACATCAAAAACTTTTATATCCTCATCTTTATTCTCATAAAAACTAGAAGAACACGCCTTCACAAAGCAATCTTTCTTAGCACGCATCCTAGCGGTTCTTTCTTTGCACTCATCAATGGAAATTCTCATGGCTTTGAGAGACTCATTGATATCATGCTTAGGTGGAATAGATCTAACTTTCAAAGAATCAACATCAAGAGAAGTTCTATCCATGTTTCTAGCCAATTCGTCAACCTTAAGCATATTTTCTTCAAGCAAAGTATTGAAACTCTTTTGTGAGTTCATAAACTCTTTAACACTAGTCTCAAATTCAGAGGGCATCTTATTAAAATTTCCATAAGAATTGTTGTAGGAATTACCATAATTATTAGAGGAATTACTAGGGAACGGCCTAGGATTAAAGTTTCCTCTATACGCGTTGTTACCAAAATTATTCCTACCAACAAAATTCACATCCATAGATTCACTATTATTCTCTATCAAAGTAGACAAAGGCATATCATTAGGATCAGAAGAAACACTCTTATTAGCAAACAATTTTGTAAGTTCATCCATCTTTCCACTCAAAACATTAATTTCTTCTATCGCATGCACTTCTTTACTAGTAGATCTTTCAGTGTGCCATTGAGAATAATTAACCATAATATTATCTAGGAGTTTAGTAGCTTCTCCTAAAGTGATTTCCATAAAAGTGCCCCCCGCGGCCGAATCTAAAAGGTTTCTAGAAGCAAAATTCAATCCGGCATAAAATTTTGGTATAATCATCCACAAATTCAAACCACGAGTAGGGCAATTACGTATCATTAATTTCATCCTCTCCCAAGCTTGTGCAACATGTTCATGATCAAGTTGCTTAAAATTCATAATATCGTTTCTAAGAGAGATGATCTTAGCGGGAGGAAAATACTTAGAGATAAAAGCATCTTTGCACTTATTCCAAGAATCAATACTATTTTTAGGCAAAGATGAAAACCAAGTTTTAGCACGATCTCTAAGAGAAAACAGAAATAGCTTTAATTTAACAATATCATTATCCACATCTTTCTTATTTTGCATATCACACAAATCAACAAAGCTATTTAGATGGGTAGCGGCATCTTCACTAGGAAGGCCGGCGAATTGATCTTTCATGACAAGATTCAGCAAAGCGGCATTAATTTCACAAGATTCAGCTTCGGTAAGAGGAGCAATCGGAGTGCTAAGAAAATCATTGTTGTTGGTATTGGCAAAGTCACACAATTTAGTATTGTCTTGAGCCATCATGACAAGCAAGCAATCCAACACACGAGCAAACAAGAACCAAGCGAAAAAGAGGCGGACGGAAAGAGAGGGCGAATAAAACGGCAAGGGTGAAGTGGGGGAGAGGAAAACGAGAGGCAAATGGCAAATAGTGTAATGCGAGGGATAAGAGCTTGTGATGGGTACTTGGTATGTCTTGACTTGTGCATAGACTCCCCGGCAACGGCGCCAGAAATTCTTCTTGCTACCTCTTGAGCACTGCGTTGGTTTTCCCTTGAAGAGGAAAGGTTGATGCAGTAAAGTAGCGTAAGTATTTCCCTCAGTTTTTGAGAACCAAGGTATCAATCCAGTAGGAGACCACACTCAAGTCCCACGCACCTACACAAACAAATAAGAACCTTGCAACCAACGCGATAAAGGGGTTGTCAATCCCTTCACGGCCACTTGCAAAAGTGAGATATGATAGAGATGATAAGATAATATTTTTGGTATTTTTTATGATAAAGACTAAAAGTAAAGAAAGCAAAATAAACGGCGCCAGAAATAGCTTGTTGACGGGAGATTAATATAATGGAAAATAGACCCGGGGGGCATAGGTTTCACTAGTGGCTTCTCTCAAGATAGCATAAGTATTACGGTGGGTGAACAAATTACTGTCGACCAATTGATAGAATTGAGCATAGTTATGAGAATATCTAGGTATGATCATGTATATAGGCATCACGTCTGTGACAAGTAGACCGACTCCTGCCCGCATCTACTACTATTACTCCACACATCGACCGCTATCCAGCATGCATCTAGAGTATTAAGTTCATAAGAACGGAGTAACGCTTTAAGCAAGATGACATGATGTAGAGGGATAAACTCATGCAATATGATATAAACCCCATCTTTTTATCCTCGATGCCAACAATACAATACGTGTCGATTCCCCTACTGTCACTAGGATCGAGCACCGCAAGATTGAACCCAAAGCTAAGCACTTCTCCCATTGCAAGAAAGATCAATCTAGTAGGCCAAACCAAACTGATAATTCGAAGAGACTTGCAAAGGTAACCAATCATACATAAAAGAATTCAGAGGAGATTCAAATATTGTTCATAGATAATCTTGATCATAAACCCACAATTCATCGGATCTCGAAAAACACACCGCAAAAGAAGATTATATCGAATAGATCTCCAAGAGAATCGAGGAGAACTTTGTATTGAGATCCAAAGAGAGAGAAGAAGCCATCTAGCTCATAACTATGGACCCGAAGGTCTGAGGTAAACTACTCACACATCATCGGAGAGGCTATGGTGTTGATGTAGAAGCCCTCCATGATCGATGCCCCCTCCGGCGGAGCACCGGAAAAGGCCCCAAGATGGGATCTCACAGGTACAGAAGGTTGCGGCAGTGGAAATAGGGTTTTGGCACCTTCTCTGATGTTTTCGGGGTACGTAGGTATATATAGGAGGAAGAAGTAGGTCGGTGGAGCTACGAGGGGCCCACGAGGGTGGAGGGCGCGCCCTTGGGGGGTAGGCGCGCCCCCCTGACTCATGGCCTCCTCGTTGATTGCTTGACGTCCACTCCAAATCCTCTGGATCACGTTTGTTCGGATAATCACGTTCCCGAAGGTTTCATTCCATTTGGACTCCGTTTGATATTCCTTTCCTTCGAAACACTGAAATAGGCAAAAAACAACAATTTGGACTGGGCCTCCGGTTAATAGGTTAGTACCAAAAATAAGATAAATGTTTATAATAAAGCCCATTGAACATCCAAAACAAATAATATAATAGCATGGAACAATCAAAAAATATAGATACGTTGGAGACGTATCAGTGGCGGGCCGCAGGCCGGCGTCGTGGACCATCTGGCACAGCCGGCTGATGCTCGCGCTCATCGCCTCCATGGGTCTAGCTTCTAGTCAACTAATCTTGCGATTGGAGTGATCATTCATGCCCTTGGGTGCGTAGGTGCGTAGGATTTTGTAGATTGGACTGGCGGGAGCCTTTATATGAGAAGTGCAGACTGCGTTGAATTCACGTGTGTGTTGGCCATCTACTCCTCGCCCTACTGCACTTGCCTTTTGCTGCATGACAGGTTGGCCATCCACCCGTTGGGCCCACGTGTCATACACCCAAAGGCAGGTGCAGTAAGTCAATGAAGTTGCGTCCCCCTCCGTGCCGGTGCAGTATAGTCATCTCACCGGACCTCTAGTTGGGGCCAAACGAGAGAACTTTGATGTTTACTGGTTTATTGGTCCCCTTTGCATTTTGCGCCAAGTTTTGACCTTTGATTTAACTAATAAAATGTTAATGCATGTAACCAAAAATGTTGTGTAAGTCACCTTACGAAAACCAAATAATCCCAAAACACTTAGGCACGGTACATTAACTCCCTCCTCGTTTCTTATTTCGTGACATATCAACCAATGAGAGATGTGGGCCGTGCATGCTTTCAATTACTTGAGACTACCAAACATCACATGCGGTGGTTAGTTCATTGCATGTAATCCTATTAAGTAGCAAAAAGACATTAAGTTATTTCGTGATAGGAATAAAACAATACACCATGTATTTATTTACAGAGGGAGTAGTACATTTTTTGTGACATGCATTACTAGATATTGCTAGTCAAATACTAAATCCAGATGGACGTGGTAGTACTACTAAATCTAGACGGTGGTGCTAGTACTAGTTGTAGTACTACCAATGTAGTAGCACTGTACTACCCGTTGGTCAAATTATTACGTGCTGCTCCTCACAGGGAAGTGACAAGACCCTACGCCGGAGATGACACCTGAGTATAGGCGCCGTGTTCGGCATACCATAGTCAGCCTCACCGTCTGCAGTCACTATCATCATGGCTGTAGACCTAGCCTGCTTACAACTAGCCGTGTTCGACATAATTTCCCGTGCGTAGATGCCCGTGCATTGCACGGAACACCAAGATTGGGGGGTGGACGGCGCCGGCAGCGGCCATCGCGCCAGATTTTTCCATGGCCTTCTAGATGTGGTGGGGAGGAGATAAGGCTGATTATGAGAGACAAGGAGTTGTTTGTAAATAGGGAACAAGTGCGGGCATCTTTTTGCAAAACTGGAGAAGTTTGGTTTGTATGCGTCAGATCTAGATCCGACGGCTATTGGTGAAAGATGGCAGGCACAACATCATCACCAACTCAGGACCTGTTTGATTCGCAGGATTTTGAAAACGCAGGAATAGGACACGGCAATATTACAAGTTTCAAACTGATATTACAAATGTTAGGAGTAATGCTGCACCTACGAAGAGGGAATTACTAGGAAGTTTACGTAAGAACTTTCGTTACTTTAGGTGGATGCAGCATTATCGTACAAACTAAAATCCACCACCCTGACAAGTCACTAATGGGCAAATAAGTTTTCGAGTCTCTGGCCACTTGATGTTTTAGAAACAAATTCAGCTTCTGCGGAGACTTTTTCATTTAGGCTTAGACGCTTACGGTGATCAGCACGCCATTCATTGTTGTGCCAGAGAACGCCAAACCTCATTACCTTGAGCACACTTGCCTCCAGAACAAAGAACCTGGCCAATTTAATCTCAGATGTGCTGCCTCGGTAGTCGATCAAATCAATTTCTGTAAGATGAAGATCAAGGCATTCGATGAGATTGTTATAGTGCAGCACATTTTTCACTTTCGGGTCTTTTTTATTTGCAAAAGAAGAGAACATATTAGAGCAGCTGGCTGTATAAGATTGCCGTGTCATCAAGAGGTACCAATAACATTCGCTCATACGATCGGGTTGGCTGGCTAGTGATATTTTTTCACTCTCTCTCTCTCTTTCTCTTTCCTCTCATTTACCTAGGAGTACGTGAAGAGCTTGGGCATTTGTTGCCTTCCACTATGTGGTCAATGCCATATTTCGCAAGTATGCCACATAATACGCATTGATGTCAAATCAAAAGATTTTGGCAGCGCTCTCGCGATGTGAGAGAGTTGGCACCGCTATGCACACAGACCCACATGTATAAACAAATCAATCAAACCAACTACACCAGCCTCTCACTCTCCCAAACAAGTGTTTTTTATTGCCTCAGTCCTCTCTCTCTCTCCCAGGCAAGTGTTTTTTCATCGCGTGAGTTAATTTGGCACCGGAGCAAAGTAGGTGATCCAAATTGGGGCACCAGGTGAGCAATGGAGGGGCATCGATGCCAAATGCATCACAAGTGAATTTGGCACGTGTTTTGGCCTACATAGTGGAGGGCCGTTATAGCCCACTTTTGTACTACCTCTTATTTAGTATAATATTTTGACCATAGATTTACGTAAGAAAATGCCAATGCATGTCACTAAAAATTACACCATTTGAAATTATGTTCAAATACGAATCGAACGATATAGTTCTTAGTGACATGCATTAACATTTTGTCAGTTAAATCTATGGTCAAATTTTGATACTACAAAATAGGAAGAGTAAACCAGGACGGAGGTAGTACTTGCTCTTAGGGTAACCATAGATTTACTGGAGTAGTCTAAGTTACTTTCCACTATGACTAGCCTAGGCTACTATAGTAGTACAACAAAAAAAGATGCAGGTGATCACGTGAGAAAAAATACTAAAAACATTTTCTTCGGTGCAGTGCGTAGATGCAGTTTTGAACACTACACTTGTCATCGTAATTTGGGAAAATTACGAAAAAAAATTGAGCTACGTTGTGATTACTGTTTACTAATAGGAAAGAAGTTTCACCTCGATGAGTAGCTTCTCCGTGCACGGAAAGCATGTAAGGAATCCAACAACTTGATCCAGATTGGGGCCGATAGATTTTATTGCCAAGATCTTCACTGTGCGTATAGACTGGGTCAAGCTTGTGGGAATCATTTTCTGGAAGACGGTCATAAATACATCAAGAAGAAATTTAAAAATGTGAATTTCAAGAAGACGGAGAAGAAGATGAGTGTTGTACCTGAACGATTACGGATCCAATAAAGAGTTCGAAGAATTTGGCAGACGAGTGCACCAACGCTGTCAATTTTGGCGCGTCAATGACCATGATTTTTGTTGGACCTTCTAGATCCGATACAAGCAATCTCTCAAGGAAAGGCGCATTCTCAATGACCATAACGTGGAACAGCTGGAGTGATCTCTTGCCAATTGATGTCTTGTTGCAGGGCCAGCCAGACACATAAATCCATCGGAGATTCGTCGAGGCGATGTGGAGGCTATTGAACCTGTGGATCTGCTCAAGACGAAGGTACTCGAGCGCAGTACAGCTGCGGAGCAGGTGCTCCATAGCCTTCTTCGAGATGACAACGTCGAAGAGGTCGAGTAGCTTGAGTTGAGGGAGAAGAAGGGCGGGCGCGGCATTAATCTGGGGAAGATAGGAGGAGCTGAAGCTGGCGCGGCGCAGCGTTGGCGCGAGGCGGAGCGCGGACGGCGGCAGAGAGCGACATCGTCCAGCTTCAAAGCTGAGCTCCTCAAGCTGATCTAGGTCGGGGGATAAGAACCTGTAACACCCCGGATGTAACTTGCCATAATTGTAACTCCGACTCTTGCCATTTCCGGCTATGTGTTATGATTTTCCCTCCGTTGTCGGGTTTTGTCTTTCGTTTTTCATTTTGTCATGTCATGCATTTTCATATCATGTCATCATGTGCATTGCATTTGCATACGTGTTCGTCTCTTGCATCCGAGCATTTTCCCCGTTGTCCGTTTTGCAATCCGGCGCTCCTATCTCCTCCGGCGCATCCCTCTTGTTTTCTTTCGTGTGCGGGTGTCAAACTTTCTCGGAATGGACGGAGGCTTGTCAAGTGGCCTTATTATACCACCCGGAGACCACCGGTCAAGTTTCGTTCCATTTGGAGGTCGTTTGGTACTCCAACGGTTAACCGGGCATCCGCAAAGTCCATTTGAGTGTCCAGCAAAACCCCCTCAAAAACCAGCCCAAAACCCACCAAACTCTCTTCCATGCTCTAGGTCGTTCGATCACGATCGTGTGGGCGAAAACCGCACCTCATTTGGAGCCTCCTAGCTCCCTCTACCTATAAATATGTGGGCATCCCGAAATACATTTGCAGACGAAACCCTAGTTCGTTTCCCCTCGCGCCGCCGGACGTGTCCGCCTCCGGCCGGACGCGTCCACTCCGCCCGCCGCCGCCACGCGTCGCCTGTCACCCGCGCGCCGCCGCCCGGCCTGCCCCGCCGCCGCCGCCCGCGGGTACTCGCGCCCCGCCGCCCGCCGGTGCCGCCGCCTTCTCCTCCCTCCGGTCCCCCTCGCCGCAGCCTCCTCCTTCCCTCCCGTCGCCGGAGTCCTCCGTCGAGGCCGGAGCCAAGCTCGAGCCGTCTTCCCCGATCGGATCTCGATCTGGATCCCTCTGTGAGCGTTGACCCGAGCCCCCCTCTATTTTTTTTCGAAGTGTTGGATATCTACAGCAATATGCCTCTGTTCGTGATGCCATAACTCCTTGCATGTAGCTCCGATTCGCGCGTGTAATATGTCAAATTGTTTGTATCGTGATGCTCTTAATTTTGTTAAATTGCACCATGTTCATTAGAGGTCATCTTGATGCCCAGATCTCTGTTGGAAGAGGGCCAGTTGCTGTTATCTGCTGGTTCTTAACAGAACTTGGAGAGTTGTAATTTTTGTATCATTAATTATGTGCATCTTATGAGCATAAGCTCTACATGTGTTTTGAAGTATGACATGCCATCTTTCCAGTGGTATAGTCCATGTATTTTTATGATCTCTGTGGTGACTAGAACAAGCTTGCAAAGTAGGCTCCGCAATGTTTCTGATTTCAGGGACTTAGTGATTTCTCTAAGTCCTTGTCTGCTGTTATTTTGTTGCCATGTAAACTTGATGCTACAGAGAGATCCATGCATATTTTGGAGATGTTCAGTAAGGATGTTTTGTAGATATAGTTGTAATTTATCCATTCCTGTAATTGTTTGCAATTATGGAGTACCATAGCATGACTCAATCTTGCTCTACTTTTGCTATAAAATATTTCTGGCAGATTCTTAACATGATATGCAATTTTGCCAAGCTTATTGTAGTTGATCCATTCATGCTATGAAATTGTTCTTGCCATGGATAGCTTTATAAACATGCCATCTTCCTGTAGGTGTGCTTGGTTTGTAGTGCATTGCTCTGTAGTGAGTGAATCAAGCTCACAAAGAGGCCTACATATTATTATATCTGCCATGCTCTGTTTTCTGCCAAGTCTGAAACCTGATAACGAAACTTGCTATGTTTACATGCTTTCCATCATATCTTCTGGTCCTTTTTGGCTTATGGTCAGTAAGGGACTTTTGTCATGTGCATTTAGTAGAACACTGCCATGCCTTGTTTTGCTATGTTAAGTTCCTGTAGCATGTTGATTTCGTGCTCTGAACATTGCTACCTGATGCTGTTTTCTGCCATGTCCAGTTTTTCACTAAGTCTGTGAACCTGTTATCTTTTGCACTTTTGCCATGCTTGTTTGAGCTTGATATGTTGTGAACTAGCCATAGCTCAGTGTTCATTTTTTGTCAAGCATCTCTTGTAGATTACTTCCATATGCTTTGTTGCTATGTTGGAGTGCTGTAGCATTGTTGCTTGTTGCATTTTAAGTGCTATCATGCTGTTAATCGCAGATTCGTGTCATTCTTGTTTTGCTTGCCATTTGCAAACCGTGCATCCGTTTCCGGTGATCTTTATATCAATTTCGACCGAAATCATCTCATCTTTCCAGAGGCATGCTTGGTTTGCCAATTTACTGCCATGTTCATCATTTTCCTTCCGGAGCACGCATATGCATCGCATATCATATCTCGCATATCATACATGTTTTGCATCATGTTGCTTGTGCATTTCTCGTGGTTGATTGTGGTTCCGTTTGTTTGTGCTCTTGTCTTGGGTAGAGCCGGGAGACGAGTTCGTGAACGAGGAACCTGTTGAGTACGCTTACGAGGATCAAGCTTTCGACAACTCTGAGAACCTTGCAGGCAAGATGACCACCCCTCGAAATCACTTCTATCTTTGCTTTGCTAAACGTTCGCTCTATTGCCATGCTCCGCTACCTATCACTTGCTATATCATGCCTCCCATTTTGCCATGTCAGCCTCTAACCATCCTCTCCTAGCAAACCGTTGTTTGGCTAAGTTACCGCTTTTGCTCAGCCCCTCTTATAGCGTTGCTAGTTGCAGGTGAAGTTGAAGTTTGTTCCATGTCGGAACATGGATATGTTGGAATATCACAATATCTCTTATTTAATTAATGCATCTATATATTTGGTAAAGGGTGGAAGGCTCGGCCTTATGCCTGGTGTTTTGTTCCACTCTTGCCGCCCTAGTTACGGATATACCGGGATTATGTTCCTTGATTTTGCGTTCCTTACGCGGTCGGGTGATTTATGGGACCCCCTTGACAGTTCGCCTTGAATAAAACTCCTCCAGCAAGGCCCAACCTTGGTTTTACCATTTGCGACCTATGCCTTTTCCCCCCGGGTTTTCTAGAGCCCGAGGGTCATCTTTATTTTAAACCCCCGGGCCAGTGCTCCTCTGAGTATTGGTCCAAACTGTCAGTCGCCGGTGGCCACCAGGGGCAACTCTGGTCTGGCCTATCGGAAGCTTGGACAATCCGGTGTGCCCTGAGAACGAGATATGTGCAGCTCCTATCGGGATTTGTCGGCACATTCGGGCGGCTTTGCTGGTCTTGTTTTACCATTGTCGAGATGTCTTGTAAACCGGGAATCCGAGACTGATCGGGTCTTTCCGGGAGAAGGTTTATCCTTCGTTGACCGTGAGAGCTTATGATGGGCTAAGTTGGGACACCCCTGCAGGGTGTTATCTTTCGAAAGCCGTGCCCGCGGTTATGAGGCAGATGGGAATTTGTTAATGTCCGGTTGTAGATAACTTGTCACTTGACCCAATTAAAGTACATCAACTGCGTGTGTAGCCGTGATGGTCTCTTCTCGGCGGAGTCCGGGAAGTGAACACGGTCTGAGTTATGTATGACGTAAGTAGGTGTTCAGGATCACTTCTTGGTCATTGCTAGATGACGTCCGTTCCGTTGCTTCTCTTCTCGCTCTCATTTGCGCATGTTAGCCACCATATATGCTTATTGCCGTTGCAGCTCCACCTCTTTGCACCTCCCTCTCCTATAAGCTTAAATAGTCTTGATCTCGCGGGTGTGAGATTGCTGAGTCCTCGTGACTCACAGATTCTACCAAAACAGTTACAGGTGCCGACGATGCCAGTGCCGATGATGGGGTCGATCTCAAGTGGGAGTTCGACGAGGAACGTGGTCGTTACTATGTGTCTTTTCCCGATGATCAGTAGTGGAGCCCAGTTGGGACGATCGGGGATCTAGCATTTGGGGTTGTCTTATTTTCATCTGGATTTTGACCGTAGACGGTCTATATGTTTGTATTTTGGATGATGTATGAATTATATTTATGTATTGTGTGAAGTGGCGATTGTAAGCCAACTCTTTATCCCATTCTTGTTCATTACATGGGATTGTGTGAAGATGACCCTTCTTGCGACAAAACCACTATGCGGTTATGCCTCTAAGTCGTGCCTCGACACGTGGGAGATATAGCCGCATCGTGGGCGTTACAGAACCACTCGTCGAACTTGGGTTGGACCTTGCAGTTGGTACTGAACATGCGGATGTCAATGCGTCTGGCTGGCCCAATATGCAATGAAAGGATCTTGGAGACTGCGGCCATGCGTTTGCAATCCCCGTCACAGAGGCAGCTGTCGACGGTGAGGTTGAGGGGGACACGGCGCTAGAGGGGGCGCCACCGCCGGGAGAGCAGGGTGGTCCGCACGGCAGATTTGGTGGGGAGGAGGCCGATGATGACGAGCAGCATGTCGTCGGGGTGGCTGCTGATGAAGTCCAGGCTCGTCGGATGCAGTTTTGGCTCGAGCCACCTCCGCTTGTTAGCTGCCTCACCGTCCATCTCAACCAGCGGCGACGCCGGTGTACACGTGTGATGGTGTGTGTTGTGTGCTGGGTGTGCACGAGTGCGTCCTTCTATGCATGCCGCCGTGCAGTGGTGAATTGTGCGCAAGTGCGTCCTTCACGCGGAAGTGTGTCCTCAATGCGCCCTCAATTTACTAGCGTGCGGGGTGCTACCCCGAGTGGTTTCAACTTTGTTTACTTCACCGCGTGTCAGATGGGCCTCTAGTTTACTTATTTTCACCCACTGCCACATGGGCCAGCACACGAAGATACAGAACACGAGCTGACAAGGCAGCATGTGGACTGGTTGACCGGTCAACTAAACAATATACGGAGCTATACGCTGACACAGCGAGCGTATAATCCGTCGGTATAGAGTGTTCGAGTGAGAGGGGAGGCCCGTCAGAGATAGCAGAGAGAGAGAGAAAGAGCTACTCCCTCCGTTCGATAATGTAGTTCCAACATTTTTTTAAAAGTCAAACTTTTGAAACTTTGACCAAGTTTATAAAGAAATTACTTATATCTACAATACCAAAGATAAATGATAGTATGAAGTGTCAGAGTATTGGGCCACGGGTACCCTCATCCGTGTCCCCTGGCCTTTCAAGACATCGGGGCCAGCTGCGCCCCTCAAGGCATCAAGATGAAGCGCCACCGTCTGGTGGCCAGCTGGCCCAAGCGGCCGGCTGCCAGAAGACAGCCGCGCTCCAGAAGACGGCCTCAGGACGGGCCAACTCCCAGCAGGTGGCCTCCAGGGAGGCTGGCTCCTAGCAGGCGGCCCACAACGCCCTCCAAGTCTGCGCCCTCATTAAGAAGACAAGACAGGACGTGGCTACATTGTAGCCCATCACCCCCGTATCTAGGGCCAGGCGCGGCTACAGTGCTCCGTACAGGCGGAGATCTCCGCACGGCGCAGCACTGTTGCCACTCCACCCTCGACGTCATCCCTGTCAGGCGGAGCCTGTTCCCACGACCGCCTGTCGGTACGACCTGTAGGCGGCGGGCCCTACCAGACAGCGAGAGCCCGGAAGATGGCAGAAGTCTGACCAGGCGGACTCCAGGGAGGCCGGCCTCAGGTAGGCGGCTCACTCTTCCTTGGGAGTCCGTGCGCCATTAACCAGATAAGACGCGGTGTGGCTACAGCAATCTCCCATCGGGCGGCGGGACTGTAGCCACGCCTCTCCCGACCAAGCATACGTCATTAGCGCTATGGCTCCAGTAACAAGCAGCCGGCCATACCCGTAAGCGGCGGAGGCGGCCTGTCGGCTCCGCACCAGAGCGGTCGGCGGGCCCACCAGGCGGCGGGCCCCAGTAGCCGGCGGAGAAGCCGGCGACCAGAGACGCTGACAGCCGGGTCCTACACCCGGCCGGATTACCATTGTACCCCTGGGGGGTAGGCCTATATAAGCCCCCAAGGCACCCATGCAAAGGGTTCCCAACCTGTTAGAACTAGACTCACACATAGAGGGGAGAGAGAGCAAGCCTTGCCTTCTTCTACCTCTAGCACACAGCTCGAGGAGCACCATTGTACTCACTAGTGCCTTAGTGATCATGCGGAGACCCTGCAGAGCACGACTAGGGGTGTTATCTCCAAGGAGAGCCCCAAACCTGGGTAAAGTTCAACGGCGTTCGTATCTACGCCTCATCCCGCTTCCTGGCACCGGCGACGTTCTACTTGCTCCCACCATGATAAGCCATCCTTTGGCATATGTCGCACCCAACCCCCGACATGAAGTAAGTACATGTTGTGATAAATCTAATGATTGTTCCAGATGTAAATGTTTTTGTCCACATATACCTGGTCAAACTTTTCTGAGGTTTGACTTTTCAAAACATCCATATGCTTATGGACGTGAGAGAGTCCCTAACTAGAGAGAGAGAGAGAGAGAGGGAGAGAGTGAAATAGAAAGAGTGAGTGAAAAAAGTGTGTGTGCGTGTGTGAAAGAGACATGAACAACACTCGATAAAAGTCAAGAAAAAACGTGTGTGTCTTATGCAAACATATCACATATGCATCTTCGACAATGGAAGCAAGGTGAGGAGATAGTGTGTGGTTGTTTGCAACCAAGAGAGCACGACCCCTAGCACGTGGCCAAGAGGGGTCCGACAAACAAGGGAGAGAGGTCGAGAGAGACGTACGGAGAAAATGTAGACATCGGGAGGAGAGAGTGTATGTTTGTCATAGAGAGATCCCCTGGAGATCGTGATGGGACTACATGGGGTGGGAGATCGAGTGACAAGGTGTGTGCGCGATAGAAGATACCCCGAGAGATATCGAGATAGACGTATGGATGGAAGGAGACAATACGTGTGTTCCTGATGCCTAGTGAGAGATAATCATACTTAGGGGGGAGTGCTTGCGCCTATGATGGAGTGAGGGATTGTGGTACTTATTAGGGGGTGCGTGTCACATACAGAGAGAACAAGGGCGGAGAGTGTTGGATGGGTCTATATGTATAGCGCGAGCGAGACATGTGTATGTGTGAACCAGGGAGATATAAAGTTTGAGAGAGATTGAGGAGCCCCGATAAGGCTGAGTGGTGCGTCAGATAGCTGAGAGGGGGAAAGAGATATTCCATCCGCTCGATAATGCAGTGCATGTAAATTTTTTAGAAGTCAAACTTTGGAAACTTTAATCAGGTTTACGCAAATGTTATTTATATCTACAATACCAAAGATACATCATACAAAACTACATCTCATGGTGAATCTAATGGTATATGTTTGCCGTTCTATATGTAATTGTTTTTCTCCACGTACATGGTCAAACTTTGTGATGTTTGACTTTTCAATAATCAATATGCTATGGACCGAGGAGAGTGCCTAAGTCGAGAGAGATCAAGTGCGTGTGAAGGAGAATGAGTAAGTGTGCAAAAAGAGTATGCATGTGAAAGAGAAAGTGACAACAAACGATAAATTAGAGAGAGAGAGTGTGTGATTTTTTGTTTCTTAGGCGAACATCTCACGCATGCATCTTCGAGATAGAAAAGCGAGGCGAGGAGATACACGAAGATAGCTAGTGTGTGATTGTTTGCAACGGAGAGAGACACCCCTATAGCACATGTCCAATAGAGGTCTGGCCAACAAGGAGCAAAGGTCGAGAGGGACACATGGAGAACATGGACGCATGGGGAGGGCGAGAGGGTGTTTTTGTGATAGAGAGATGCCCTCAAGATCGTGAGGGGACTATATGGGTGGGAGATCGAGGGAGGTGCGTGTGCGATAGAAAGATGCCCCGAGAGAAATCGAGATAGACCATGCACATCTTTGTGATGGAGACTAAGGTTAGCTAGTCATATACATATAGGGGGGACTGCGTGTGCCTGCAATTGAGTGAGAGACCATCATACTTGGCTAGGTAGGCATGAGATTGTGTATGTGTGCATGTGAGATGGAGAGAGAACGAGGGAGAGAGATAGAGTTTTAGATGGGCCTATCGAGTGCGAGTGAGATATGCATGTGTATGTGTGACCCAGGTAGATGGAGAGTTTGAGAGAGGGGGGAGAGCTCCGAGACGACAGAGTGGTGCGTGAGAGAGTTACGGGCAACGAGCCAAGGAATTTGCATGCGTACGATGAGTGCACCAAGGATATCTAGCTTGGACTAGAGAATCATACATAGTGTGCGAGAGAGACCTATAGATGGAGTATATATGCATGCGAACTAGAAAGACCCCCCCACACACACACACACAAAGAGAGAGAGAGAGAGAGAGAGAGAGAGATGGAGAGAAAGCGAGAGGGACCAACAAGGTTTGTGTGTTGGATGCGTCCGACAGAATTGAAGATTGTTGGCGAGAGAGAGAGAGAGAGAGAGAGAGAGAGCAGGAGTCCGGGAGAGGGGGAGGTCGCGTTTTATGCATCAAAGACTGATATAAACCATGTTTCGATATAAACTTGCGTTCAAATATTTAAATTGGAGAACATGTTGTCTGCAATCCACACATGAACGGATATATGCGTATATCAAACAAGTTCATTAATTTGACTTTCAACATGTTCATGGAGTACTATAATACTCTACAACATGCTACTCGATTGAGGTGTTCAATTTTGGATTTAGTTCACTATTTTGACCTGGTGAACGAGCTATTTCATTGAATCGAGATATTTCATTTTGGGTTTGATTCCCGTTTTTGAGTGGTCAACTATTTGTCATATAGTAAATCGCTAGCAACGAGCATGTAAAAACACATTACTCCCGAGCATCATCTCTCCATCTAAAAAAGAAGTGGCAAGCTAATATTTCAAAATTTGATTCAAATTGACTTGGTAAGGTAGACGTGGATGCTCGTTCTCCCAAATTTTGAACGAACCGTTAAACATCCTCTGTTCGGTGGAATTCGCCCGAGCAAATAAATGGGAGAAGCGAAATTACCGTCCTATGTGGGACATGCATCAATTGGCCCATTGTACATCGAGGGTAGGTTCGTAACTTCATCCAAGCGTGCCTTCTCCTCGGCCGAAATGACATGTGCCGAATAATTCATAAACCATGGTCGGCAAAACACACTCTCCTCGCCCGAAATAGCGCGCGCCCACTATTTCAAAACACGCTCTCCTCGCCCGAAATCGCTCGCGCCCACTATATTTCAAAACACGCCCTCCTCGCCCGAAATTGCTCCCGCCCACTATTTGGGGAGAAGCAAAGTTACTCTACTATCCCCGACCCTCAGTACACAGACCCAAGCCGAGAAGCCTAAAGGCAGGGGTAGAACTATAACTCCCCCCCCCCCCACATTTCAGACAAATGCGTCCATAAAACATGGTTCCACTCCCCTCCCAATCCCCCCCCCATATTCATCCCTCGTGGGCGCCAAATCACCTTCTCCCGGAAGCTCCCTTCTCCCGAGCCGCGAAACCTCAGCCCCTCCTCCATGGCGCCCCCACTGCACCAATTTCACAGCCGCCCTCCTCCTAATGCCGGAGACGCTGTCCATTTGCCGTCGTGCACTGGGCCATGTGCCTCTTACTCCGTGATGCTGGAGCTGCCTCGACGACGGCCGCGTGAACCGTACCGGAGCCGATTCACCCCCGCCATTGTTCACAGCGCCGGAGCGGCTCCAACTTTGGATCCGTCTAGAGTCCCGGCGCTGCTTCCCCGTAGCTGTCGACCGTCACGACATCGCTATTTCCCTATCGCCGGTCGCCACCGCAACCGCGCTGGCCTCAACGGTTTGGCAGCTGGACCTGCCTACTTCACCATGCCGCCAGATAGGTCGCACCCTCATCTCAAATCACTTTATTTAGGCGTGAGTTGTCTGAATTTTTTTCTGGGCCAATCGATTCCCAATGGGAAGCAGCACCCCTCGAGGCGGCGGAGTTCCTAGGCTGCCGGTTGGCTGGTGTCTAACGTAAGGGTGTGGGGCCGCAAGTTCGCCGCAGAAGCAGCGCTTATATGGCTATCTTAGAGTTGCGTGGGTTGAAGGTACTGCCACCGCCGGATCTGGATGACGGGGAGTCTTTGTGGATTGGCCCGGGGGCGGCGCAAGCACGACAGTGCGGTGGGGCGAGGAGCGGGGTTTTGGCCGGGGCCATGGACGGCGGAAGCAGGCTGCTCTTCCGTTGGTCGCTGGCTCTTCGGGGAAGATTCCTAACAGTGTCAGCCGGGAGGCACAAGACAGCCATCAAGCCATCCGGCGTAGATCGGACAGTACCAAAATAAAATAAAATCGTGTGACCCCAATTTAGTCTTCAGTCAACAGACGTGTGACCACTCTCGTACCTTGCTGTTGATCTCTTAGTGTATTTCTTCAGATCAAAGAGATGTGTCGTTCTTAACATTATGCGTTATCTGCATCTTCAGCCACACCGTCTTCCGACTCACCGCAGCTGCTCCAACAAGGGAAGCATACACCAGAAGGGCTATAGTCCCCACTCAACAGTTCCCTGCATCGAATGCGCGTGCCCGACATGGACAGCCACAACAACTGCAGGGCCATCGACAAGTCAGCACATGATGCTCACTCCTAAGGATGGCGGCCAGATAGGTTGTACCCTCATCTTACTTGTGTGCAACATTTATGGCTTTGTTATTCATCTAAGCATGGAAAATAGATTATCACATTTCACTGTATATTCATGCTGATCTCTTACGGGTCTTGTTCAGGAGTTAACGTTGTTCCATAGTTCAGCTAAGATACTTGTTCTTTAGGTAACGCTGTTCCATAGTTATCATCCATCAGCCAATGCTATCCCACAGGCTATTGATTATAGTATTATACCACTTCTAGTATTACCTATGTTGTTCTTTAATACTTTTGTGTGCCATCTAGTTAATCTCGAGTACAAACGATACATATTCTGTAGCTTTCATGTGTGTTCTCCCTTTAATTTTTGAGACCTGTTGCTGCTAGTTAACCCCAGTCCTACTATTTATGTCGTCTCCTACAGGCACTCATTACATAAATCTAACTACTAGTTGTCTTTCATGCATGTTAGATATAATTGCACACACTGATATATCCACAAGAACCTCACGGAGCAATGTAAAGGCCAATAAACTTGATGTCAATGATACCAAATATGATGGAACATGTAAAGGTAGTTCTTTAGAAGACTTGCAGAAAGATGTTGAATCCTCTTCACCCCACAAGGTCCTTGCTCTAACTTGTCTCGTGATATGGGTACAACATGCATATAATGTCCTGGAGTGTATCTACTCTGTTGCAATGCCTTGTGCTTAGCATGCTGATCATGCATGTAAATATGTCATGCCTTCCTGTTTTTCAGTACCTATTCCATTCATGATAACATGTACTCAAATTCAAGTATTGTCATTCTAATCTATCGCAATGCCATCTGCTTAATTTGGACATCATGCTTCTGAATATCTTATGCATTGTTATTCATCAGTATGTACTTCATCTGTCTACCATACCATGTTTTTTTACATTGAAGTGCTGTTCTAGTGCTCTTTTGCAATGCCATCTTAGTTTCCCATCATACACGTGTATGTTGCCTTAGTTTTTTATGTACATATTCCGCTAGCATACAGTTTTACATTCAATTAGTGTTTTTTTACTGTCTTGTCCTGTCGTATCCCTAGCTCTTACACCATACTCCCTCCATCCGGATTACATGTTGCCGAAATGGATAAAAAAGGATGTATCTAGAACTGAAATACG
Source organism: Aegilops tauschii subsp. strangulata (assembly GCF_002575655.3). NCBI lineage: Eukaryota > Viridiplantae > Streptophyta > Magnoliopsida > Poales > Poaceae > Aegilops > Aegilops tauschii. The sequence continues at coordinate 382,487,199 of NC_053039.3, read as the reverse complement.
CCTAGACCCATCCATTTATTTCCGGATGGAGGGAATACATGTCAATATGTCATGCCTTTCTATTCTTCAGTACCTATTCCATCTCTCTGCTGTAGCATGTTTTATAATTGAAGCACCATTCTTCTATACAAGGCATGCAAGGGGAAGACGACTATGTTAGAATCTGAAGGGTTACAAACCAGGTCTTTGCAAAAGATCCAAACGCCAGGAGATAATAAACCAATTCCAGTTTTTAAAGATACTGCTCCAGCACAGAGAAACCCAACTCCTACTGATAATAAGCAGATTCAGTGGCCAAAGAACTAGTCCGCTCAAGTCCAGCAAAAATATGTCAACTCCATTCTAAGAAGCGTGTGCGTATCCTTGCATCATGAAATTTTATAGCATACTGGTCATATTTTCTACATGTTTCTTACCCATCTCTCTTTTATAAAATAAGCTTAACAGACAGAAGAATTTCTGCACCGGTATCGTCTGTGAGGAAAGATTCTTGCAGGAATTCTCTGTGCTCCAATGCAGATGTAAGTACCTGTTGTATATCACTATATTTTTACATCAGCATGTATTTTGTTAATCGGCGTGAATCCAATCTTTATCTGATCTAAATTTAGTTGTAGCAAAATGTATGATTAAAGGCCACAATGTTGATTTTTGTAAGGAAAACTGCCTGGTAGTTTTGCATCCTGAGTTGCATGAGTGTACTATCTCATATCAGTGGGTTTGATTACTTTTGTTCTGCAGTGGGTTTTCAGTGTTTTTTTACTGTGTTGTCCTGTCGTATCCCTAGCTCTTACATCATACTCCCTCCGTCCGGATTACATGTCCCAGAAATGGATAAAACTGGATGTATCTAGAACTGAAATACGCCTAGACCCATCCATTTATTTCTGGATGGAGGGAATACATGTCAATGTGTCATGCCTTTCTATTCGTCAGTACCTGTTCCATCCCTGCTCTAGCATGTTTTATAATTGAAGCACCATTCTTCTATATAAGGCATGCAAGGGGAAGATGGCTATGTTAGAATCTGAAGGGTTACAAACCAGGTCTATGCAAAAGATCCAAACGCCAGGAGATAATAAACCAACTCCATTTTTCATAGATACTGCTCCAGCACAGAGAAACCTAACTCCCACTGATAATAAGCAGATTCCAGTGGCCAAAGAACTAGTTCGCTCCAGTCCAGCAAAATAATGTCAACTCCATTCTAAGAAGCGTGTGCGTATCCTCGCATCATGAAATTTATAGCATTCTGATCATATTTTCTACATGTTTCTTACCCATCTCTCTTTTAGAAAATAAGGTTAGATGATAGAAGACTTCCTTCATTGGGATTGTATTCGAGGAAAATATCTTGCGGGAATTCTCTGTGCTCCAATGCTGATGTAAGTACCTATTGTATATCACTATATTTTTACATCAGCATGTATTTTGTTAATCGGCGTGAATCCAACCTTTATCTGATCTAAAATTAGTTGTAGCAAAATGTTAAAGGCGCCAATGTTGAATTTTGTAAAGAAAACTATCTGGTAGTTTTGCATACTGAGCTGCATGAGTGTACTATCTCATATCATGCACATTACTGAATTGTAGTGCTGCTCTGGTTGCCCATTCATTCATTGTGTCAATGTTGCTTTCGTATTACCTTACCTGGTTGATGATAGCTGTGCCATATTGTGTTAATTTGGTATTGGCTAGTTGCCCAAACATTCGTTGTGCCAATGTTGCTTTCCTATTATCTGACTTGGCCAATGATAGCAATGCTAGTGTCTTAATTTGGTGCAGGCTGCTGAAGATAAGAAGACAAACTCTGAAAACAGCAAGGCAACCCCATTGTTTCTTTCCAATAAATCTAGGCCAGGTAATATGGCAATAACTCATGATTAATCTGTTTGGTTCCCCTCCTAATTTATGTTATGATGCAGTGGTCGAGACACTCTCCACTATCAATAATACAAGCCTGCCAAAATCGCCATCTGAATCTGTTAAGTATCCTCTGTCTCGAATGCAATGGAAAAAATGTATGTTTGTGAACCAATTAATGGCTGAAGGAATGATGGAAATGGTGGAGGAATCAGAGGTGCAAAGTCGTGCGACACAACAACTGATCAATGTTTTCAGAGATAGTGTAGCAAAGCAGCAAGAACTTGCCCACATGCTTATGGGCGTCATCCGTGCTGAGGTTGCAGATTGTGACGTTGTAGATCGTTAGGTTCTGTTCATTTATTTGCACCGGCATCAATCTTTGATTGCCCAGTGGATGTAATTTCCTGTAATATATGCTGGATGTGCAACGTTTTTCCCTGTATGCCGTACCTTTGCTTGATCGGTTTTGGTCCTATGCATAATTGCTCGTCGTAATGGGCTCAAATTATCTAATTATGCCTAAAGACATGTACGAACTTTAGAGGGCCCATTAAGTTAATGGGCCGTTACCAGGCCGAAAGTTAATAGTCGGCCCTCTTAACTCCCGGGTTGTTAACAGGCCAACATCGAAGCAGGCAACAGGTGGGCCCAATTGATTTCACGGGCCGTTAACAGGCCGTTACTAAGTTCGGGCTACATATGTCCCAACTATACTGTGGGCCTTTAGCAGGCCGAAAGAGACAGCGGGCTTGTACTGGACCATGAAGAGCATGGGCCGCTAAGAGGCCGAAAGTCAGGTCGTATTGTAAATGGCCCAACTGTGTTGTGGGCCTTTAGCAGGCCGAAAGAGAAACCGGGCTGGTATTGGACCATGAAGGGCATGGGCCGTTAAAACGCCAAAACTCAGGTCCGACTACAAATGGCCCAACTCATTTATGGTCCGTTAACAGGCTGAAAGGCACATAGGGCCGGGAATTGGCCGAACACTTAAATGCGTTGCTAAAAGGCCAGAACTCAGGTCCGACTACAAATGGCCCAACAGATATATGGGCTGTGAACAGGCTGAAAGACACACCGGGCCGCAAATTGGCCCAACACTTAAATGGGTCGCTAAAAGGCCGAAACTCAGGTCCGACTACAAATGGCCCAACTGATTTATGGGTCGTCAACAGGCTGAAAGACACACCGGGCCGGAAATTAGCCCAACATTTAAATGGGTCGCTAAAAGGCTGAAGATGTACATCGTGAAAATTGGCCAATCCACTGAATGGGCCGTTAACAAGCCGAAATCTCATCGGGCCGATATTGAGCCCAAATATATAGCGGGTTGTTAACGGGCTCGAACTGACGATGGGCTGCAATGGTGTCAAATCTTTAACAGGCCGTTGATGGGCCGAATTGGCACATCTCGTATGGGCCGTGGGCTTAAATGGACCTGACACAAGTAGGCCTTATATGGGCCGGCCTGCTAATTTTTACTGGGCCGGCCTTTTTCACCGGAATGGGCCACTATTGGGCCGTGCCACATGTCGACCTATCATAGGCGCCTCCTGTCCAATGAGTGGATGACATCTGTCCCAACGGTGAGGCAACAAGTGTTTCCTCCGGCCAATGATGATTTTACACGTGGAAAATCCCCATTGGTCCAGGCTGTTAACGGGTTATCGGATCCAAAACCGGACCCGATAGCTTAACGGCGTTCCGTTACGGTGGATGCCACGTGTCGGTCACCCTTGACGAAATCACTTCTATGACGCGCGATTTATTGTCATGGAAGTGGACACTTCCGTGATGATAATTTTGGTAATGTCATGGAATACTTCTACGACAGCACAGGTATGACTATCTTGATTCTGTCATAAAATCGTCATGGATGTACATGCATGACAAAAAACGCGACCTACTGTGACAAACACGTATCATCACGGAAGTGTATTTTTTTGTAGTGGTGCTTTGAATACTTTCCTGGTGTAGAATGTGTCATCTCCCTAGAGGAATTTACATGTATCTTTTTCGTATGGGTTGTCCATATGGATAATAAGTCTTGGAGGTGGTATAGTTGTTGGTGTGCTTCAATTGATAACGACAATTGGAATAAGCCATAGAAACTATCATGTGCTTGATAACTCACAAGTATAGGAGATCAATTGTAGCCTTTTTCGATAAGTAAGAGTGTCGAACCCAACGAGGAGATAAAGTTAGATTTAATATTCCCTTCAAGTTCTATCGACCACCGATACAACTCTACGCATAATTAACGTTCACTTTACCTGGAACAAGAATACAACTACTTTGTAGGTGTAAAGAGATTGGTTTGTAAGAGAATAAAAACGTGAAAATAAAAGTTCGGTGTGTTGGGGAACGTAGTAATTCAAAAAAAAATCCTACGATCATGCAAGATCTATCTAGGAGATGCATAGCAGCGAGCTGGGAGAGTGTGTCCATGTACCCTCGTAGACCGCAAGCGGAAGCGTTTAGTAACCCGGTTGATGTAGTCGAACGCCTTCACGATTCAACCGATCCAAGTACCAAACGTACGGCACCTCCGTGTTCAGCACACGTTCAGCACGATGACGTCCCTCGAGCTCTTGATCCAGTTGAGGACGAGGGAGAGTTCCATCAGCATGACGGCATGGCGACGGTGATGATGACATTATCGGCGCCGGGCTTCGCCTAAGCACTATGACGATATGACCGAGGTGTTAAACTATGGAGGGGGCACCGCACACGGCTAAGAGATTGTCTGTTGTGCTTTGGGGTGCCCCCTTGCCCACGTATATAAAGGAGGGGGGAGGAGGAGGCCGACCAAGGGGGAGGCGCGCCAAGGGGGGATTCCTACTAGGACTCCGAACCTAGTAGGATTCGGCCCCCCCTTTCCTTCCAACAGAGAGGGGGAAAGGGGAAGGGAGAGAGAGGGAGAAGGAAAGAGGGGGGCCACGCCCCTCCCCTTGTCCAATTCGGATTGGGGAAAGGGGCGCACCGCACCTCCTGTGGCCTGCCTCATCTCCTCCACTATGGCCCATTAGGCCTAATAACTCTCCCGGGGGGGTCCGACAGCCTCCCGGTACTCCGAAATATTCCCGAACCTTATCGGAACCATTACGATGTCCGTATATAACCTTCCAATATATCCATCTTTACCTCTCGACCATTTCGAGACTCCTCGTCATGTCTGTGATCTCATCTGGGACACCGAACAAACTTCGGTCATCAAATCACATAACTCATCATACAAATCTTCATCGAACGTTAAGCGTACGAACCCTACGGGTTCGAGAACTATGTAGACATGACCGAGACACATCTCCGGTCAATAACCAATAGCGGAACCTGGATGCTCATATTGGCTCCTACATATTCTACGAAGATCTTTATCGGTCAAACCGTTATGACAACATACGTTATTCCCTTTGTCATCGGTATGTTACTTGCCCGAGATTCGATCGCCGGTATCTTCATACCTAGTTCAATCTCATTACCGGCAAGTCTCTTTACTCGTTCCGTAATGCATCATCCCGCAAGTAACTCATTAGTCACATTGCTTGCAAGGCTTATTATGATGTGCATTACCGAGAGGGCCTAGAGATACCTCTCCGATACTCAGAGTGACAAATCCTAATCTCGATCTATGCCAACCCAACAAACACCTTCGGAGATACCTGTAGGGCATCTTTATAATCACCCAATTACGTTGTGAAGTTTGATAGCACACAAGGTATTCCTCCAGTATTCGGGAGTTGCATAATCTCATAGTCAAAGGAATATGTATAAGTCATGAAGAAAGCAATAGCAATAAACTTAACGATCATTATGCTAAGCTAACGGATGGGTCTTGTCCATCACATCATTCTCCTAATGATGTGATCCCGTTCATCAAATGACAACACATGTCTATGGTTAGGAAACTTAACCATCTTTGACTAACGAGCTAGTCTAGTAGAGGCTTACTAGGGACACTGTGTTTTGTCTATGTATCCACACATGTATCAAGTTTCCGGTTAATACGATTCTAGCATGAATAATAAACATTTATCATTATATAAGGAAATATAAAATAACAACTTTATTATTGCCTCTAGGGCATATTTCCTTCAGCCTCCCACTTGCACTAGAGTCAATAATCTAGTTCACATCGCCATGTGATTTAACACCAATAGTTCACATCACCATGTGATTAACACCCATAGTTCACATCGCTATGTGACCAACACCGGGTTTACTAGAGTCAATAATCTAGTTCACATCGCCATGTGATTAAGACCCAAAGAGTACTAAGGTGTGATCATGTTTTGCTTGTGAGAGAGGTTTAGTCAATGGGTCTGCCACATTCAGATCCATATGTAATTTGCAAATTTCTATGTCTACAATGCTCTGCACGGAGCTACTCTAGCTAATTGCTCCCACTTTCAATATGTATCCAGATCGAGACTCAGAGTCATCTGGATTAGTGTTAAAGCTTGCATCGACGTAACTCTTTACGATGGACTCTTTATCACCTCCATAACCGAGAAATATTTCCTTAGTCCTCTTAGGTAAGTAAGGATAACTTTGATCGGTGTCCAGTCATCCACTCCTGGATCACTATCGTATGCCTTTGCGAAACTCATGGAAAGGTACACAATAGGTCTGGTACATAGCATAGCATACACTACAAAAAAAAATACACTTCCGTGATGATACGTGTTTGTCACAGTAGGTCACGTTTTCTGTCATGCATGTACATCCATGACAAATTTATGACAGAATCAAGATAGTCATACCTGTGCTGTCGTAGAAGTGTTCCATGACATTACCAAAATTATCATCACGGAAGTGTCCACTTCCATGACAATAAATCGCGCGTCACAGAAGTGCTTTCGTCAAGGGTGACCGACACGTGGCATCCACCGTAACGGAACGCCGTTAAGCTATCGGGTCCGGTTTTGGATCCGATAACCAGTTAACAGCCCCGACCAATGGGGATTTTCCACGTGTAAAATCATCATTGGCTGGAGGAAACACGTGACGGCTCACCGTTGGGACAGATGTCATCCACTCATTGGACCCAAAGCGCCTATGATACGTCGACACGTGGCACGGCCCAACAGAGGCCCATATAGGTTAAAAAGGCCGGCCCAGTCAAAGGCCCGTAGTACTTACTCAGGTACTAGTGGGCTAGCCCAATAACGACCTGCTTAATAAAGGCCCATTTACGGCCCGAAGCCAGATCTGGCCCGTTAATTGTTCGCCGAATATTTGGGCCCATTTATGACCCGAAGCCAGATCTGGCCCGTTAATTGTTCGCCAAATATTTGGGCCCAATTACAGCCCAGTGACTTTCGGCCTGTTAGAGGCCCGATGTAGACATGGGCCCATTTCAGCCCGGTGTGACATTCGGCCTGGGAATGGCCCGTGCTGCCCATGGCCCATATATGGTCCGACGGGACATCGGGCCCACTAACGGCCCATGATAAAGGTGGAAACAGTTAAGCCCAACATGACTTTGGGCCTGTTAAAGGCATGTCGCATAATTCGGCCCGTTGATGTCTGTACTAAGCTTTCGGCCTCTTAAAGGCCCATGATATCAGTGGGCCAACTAAGGCCCGAGATATGTTTTGGCCTGGTAACTGCCCGTGATATAACTGGGCCCAAAAAGGCCCGGTCTACATTTCAGCCTGCTGAAGGCCCGTCGACGACTAGTGAAAATTGAGGCCCAATATGCATTTCGGCCTACTAAAGGCCCATGGTTTCATCTGGGCCGTAACAGGTCAGTACAATATTCAGCCTGTTAATGGCCCAACGCTACCTGGGCCAAACTAAGCGCTGGGTCCACAAAAGGCCCAACTAAAATATAGGCCGGTGTAAGTTGTGGGCCTCGCGCAAAGTGTGAAGGCCCCAATCATTCAGGCCCAAGGAAGATGCAGGCCGGCCCAATTATGGTCCGCTAAACACCAGGCCCGTTAGAGGCGAATGTTTCGGCCCGGTTGACTACATCTTAATTTTTTTCAGATAGCGAATGATGGCAGTAACTAGTAGGAATTAAGAACAAACCTACTCTATACAATAAAGAAATTATGGCATAGTAACTAAGAATAAACCTACACTATACAATAAAGGATTTATGGTATATTACATCCACTGGGCATCGAAGTTCGCCACCAGTGATCATAAAGCGCAACGAAGAAGCAGATTACAAAAATTGGGCACCATTGCAGCGTAACAAAATAATACTGAACCGAGACCACTTCCAAGACAGTTCAAGAAAGGTTAGCCTTGCGCGGGAACTGCTGCGCAAGCTGCTGAACAAGGCTGTGAGACCGGCCTAGCATGTCAGCCATAGCTTCCAGGTGTAGCTGTTTAGCGATGAGGTTCTCATTGGTGTTCTCCGCAATCTTTCTTAGAGATAGGACTTCAAGTCGAAGTTGAGTTGCAGAATGCCTTTCTGCTAGAACTTGGGACTGAAGAAGTCAAACTGATTCAGACAACGAATTCTGTGAGCTTGTCTGACTGCTAGTCTCAGGTAACTTGAACACTGCATCAAGACAAGACTTTGGGGTTGTCTCGCTATCTTCAAGATGTTTTGCCTTCTTTGCTGCAATATATGTTGGGTTTGTCGCACAGCCTTCAGCAGACTTGTGCATGCCATCAGGCATATCACCCTGAAACAAAGCAGAGAGATGACAGGTTTTGCACGTGTATAAACAAAGATGATAACTGTGCTATCAATTCCATCCAATTTCAAATTAGAAAATAAAGAGTAAGTTCAAAATATCAATAGCATAATTTGGCATTGTTCATAATGCGGGGAGCTTCACCACACTACTGGATTACCATGTCAACATAACAAGCATAGATGAAGGGCAAAGAAAATCATTGTATCTATTTTGGTTAATGTGCATGGCATGTTGTTCATATCATCAGCCACATCAGTAAGATAAAACAGGAGATGACAAGGTGCAAACGTGGGCTGCTTCACCACACACTGGATTATAGATCCACAAAACAAGCATACATATAGGGAGTATTGAGTAATGTGCATGGTATGAATAAGGAATTTGGTTTTACAAGTAAAACTTAGAACTTACGCTTCTTGCGAACATGCATTTTGGTAGAAACAGCAAACTAAACAGCAGTAAACGATAGGGAGTATGAGCAAATTAAACAGCATTTGAGGATAAAGGCTTTAGAAGGACTGACTTACATTAACAGTTAACACCGGCTTTATAATGCCCTTCTCCATGTCAAGGGAAGGATAACTCAAGAATTTCAGCACAGAATCTTCTTTATAAGCATTGCCTGTACTCTACATTTTGTAGAGAGTAATTATAGATATGATAATACTAGAAGGGATAGAGGATAATGAAGATAAGATGCAGATTGATGCTACATAATCAACTACCAATCCCTGGAAGTACAAGCATTATAAGACAAAATGTACTGACAAGAGCAATGGGCTACACTTCTGCACTGGAATTGTCTGTGTATTCTACTTTTTGGTAAGATTAAATATAGATCTGATCTTTTTAGTAAATGGTGGGCGAGGGAGATAAGATGCAGAATGCTACACAATGAACCAATCCATCTTCCCATAATACAAGAGTGTTTTGAACACTGGTGTACTGTACAAAACATTCTTATATTATGGGACGGAGGGAGTAGCTGTTAATGTAAGTACAGTGATAGACGACGTTTAGTCCTTACAAGAGGACTGCAGAGCTAAACCTCTTCAAAAGCATTGGGTTGATTCTAAATTTATGTAAGAGTCCATACGGATCTTATAATGTCCACCAAATGGACGATAACGAGGCTAACATGTGCAGTGATGTTACATAATCAAACAACTATGAAAGTAAGTATGGTCATACAGGGCAGGAGGTACTCACAAGAGCAATGCAGTGTGAAGTATAGTTGCGAGATTCTATGGTCCCTTGAGAACGAATATTCTTCTGCTAACAGTTTTCGTACGAGTGAGACGTTAAGGCAAATGCAGAAATGTAGTTCAAATTGTGATGTGATATCATAGATAGTACCTTACGCTGCAGCCGAGACCAATGTGTAACAAGATTATAGATTATTCTAGTCACCGTCGGATAAATGTAGCACCGGAGACTTTACAGAAATTTTGTTTAGAGGCTTGCCATTGAAGTGCGCTTGCCTCAGGTAGGAACAATACTTCATCAACGAGTGCTTGAAAAGCGCAACCAACCCTTGCTCGTCTTCACAATCCAGTTTGGTCCTCGCCTATTTAAAAGAATGAAATCTTGTGTCTTCTGCCAGCAGAAACATATGCAGTAATGACCATGAATAACATTAGTACATTACTTACACGTAAGTTGCGGAGGAAGACTGGAAATTGTTTGGTGTCTGCGGTATAATCTTTCCATGAAGGAAAGATGCGCACAAAGTTCCTGACAACAATATAAGCTTTGTCTTCTAAACTGGGAAGAAATGGAACAGGGGTCCTATTTGCTGCAATTGGGGCTCTCTCTGGTTCGAAAGGGATTTGGCAACTGGATTTGGTGTACTCTTTGCTGGAATGGGGGTTTTGCATCGTAGAGCTGGTGCTATGTCAACTGGCATAATCATAATGTTTGCTGCTGTTGGGGTCTGCTGAGTTGGGGCATCAGAAATGACCAGTGTACTAGGGCTAGAGTCTGCTAGAGTTGGGGTGTTTTGTGGGTCAGGTGATATTGCAACTACACCTAATGGGCTATTTGATTTATCAGGTGCCACTACCTTTTCCAAATACTTTGCTTGTGCTCCTCCACGATCAGCAATCGCCCTCTTCCTTTTGAACGTCTGATACACAAGAACAACATTTGAATGGATAAATATGGTGATGACAGATGGAATATGTACTGAAAATGGATAGGCAGGCCGTATTCACATACACGATGTGTAAACTAAGCTAATGGCAGTTCAACAAAGTAGAAGCAATGCAAAGCATCAGTTGCAAGATATGTGCGACAAATATATCCTTGGAAAGTTAGAGCAAGCACCTTGATGGGTGAATAAGATAGAGCATCTTCTTCTGACTCCTCCACTAGGGAGCTACATTGAATTAGGTCTCCCTCTAGCTCAGAATCACTGTTAGGATCATATTCTGAGCATGAATCTGTAGGTGGAGAGCGTTTGCATTGCATTGCATCTAGACTTGATTTCAGTCCATTAATGCCAAGTTTGACAGCCATGGCATTGTTCTGCTTTATTCTTTTCATGCGCGCAAGCTCATAGTCATTATGATGCTGTTCAGAATCTGAGATTCATGAAAACATAAAAAGTAGTCAGATTATCTATGGAATGCATTGTGGATTCAACTCGAAGAGTATCTCCCTATAAACCCCTATTTATGCAAAGTTCACCCCCCCCCCAACCGTGCTGACCAGACCACACACAGAAATACAAACCCCTTATGTCTCTATAACAGGCAGACATACATTTCAAAACTGAGGTAGGAACATTAGAATTATATGAAATTCATATTTCAACAAATAAACTAAGGAATTATGAGTGGCATAATGTTTAGCTTCAAGGGTGGGTGTTGGTAGTGCGACACAAAGCAAGTAGGCAGATTGTATTCCATGTAAAAGATCGAAGCCTATGTAAAAGCTGGAAATGACACTTTCTTTCTATACAATGCAGTGTTCGTTGCCCACACAAGATGGAAGAGATCACATAGAGAAATACTATTCACTCATGTCTACGGTTTCAGTATTTAGAAACAGGGTGGTCCACCCTAAAAGAATATTGACAACAAATATGACAAGGCAAGCATAGATGTAGTGAATCAATCATTTACTTGTGAGCTCACTAGGACAAGTATGCAGAATTGTAACTGCAGTAAGAGACCGTCCAAAATCTGAATCAAGAAGTTTGTCTAGCACTTATTGTTTGCAACTAATCGACGTGAATAATTGGATATTATATCGAATGAGTAAGAAAGACAAGTAAAATTTTCAACAAACCTGGCTTGCAGTAGTAATCTGGGTCAATGTCACTACGACCAACAATCCAAAATGACTAGTGTCTGTTCCTAGGGCCGGAATTTTGAAAACCCTGTGAACTTTACAGGTACTAAAGATTACCGAAATACATCTGAACCATTAAGTGTAGGTAGCACTGAGCACACAACAAACCCTAATGACAATCCTGCCTAATGACTAATGAATCAATTAGAAAATGGGTGATGAGGAGTGGTTGCTGAGTGTTGAGGACTTATCTGAGAATAAATTGGGTTGGCTTAGTGGGTGCTGCGCGCCTGAGCCCTGAACGGATTGGGAAGGAAGGCACGACGGCGCGCCCGGGCAGCGGTGACGCGGTTGGGCGAGCGGCTCCTGACCTCCTGTTAGTCCGGCGTCTCCTCCTAGAGTCATGCTGTCCGGGGATGGCAAGTCGCCGGCGAGGCAGGCGGCTGGGGGCGAGTAGAGATCGGAAGCGCGCAGCAGAACAGAGGGGAATGAGGGCCTGGGACGACCCAAAATCCCAGGGTGGGCCGGCCCACCGTGGGCACCCTGTAGAGATACACACCCGAGCGGCGAACATGCATTTTCGAAACTAATTTAGGAACATTTAGCTGACCAATTAAACGAATCTGTTTTAATAATATCAGATTCGTATTTTAACAACTAAGCTTGTTTAGCTTGATGGGTCGAGCAGTGCTATTATGACACGAAGCACGTATTCTGATCGTATAGTGATCATAAAAGGGGGAAACCGGAGAAATGATATTTAGCAGCCATTGTTTGCTTCGAACTAAGAACTAAATTCTAAGAGCTGAAAAGAAAGTAGAGTAACCAAGTTAAGATCTATTTTCTGGTTGAGATCAAAAACTTGAGGAGATATGAAGTACCACCTCTCTTGCGGTGCCGTGTAGGCATCGGGGGTGCGATGGCTGTCGGTGGCGTTGAAGCAGATCTGCGACGGTAGACGGGTGCATCGGGGGATAAGTCCCATTGCGGTGGAAGAGAAGGTCGTGTGAGCGGCCCCGGCAAAGAGGACGACGGCGCCGATGAAGCGAGATGACGTGATGCAAGGCTCTTGGTCCGTCATCGTGGATGAGAAACGTCCATCTCTAGCAGTGGACGACGCGGTCTTGGTAGGCGCTCCAGCATGGTGGAGGACAGTGGCGATGGATGTGGTGGAGGACGGTGGCGATGGATGTGGTGGAGGACGGTGGCGATGGATGTGGTGGAGGACGGCGGCGATGGATGGGGTGGCGGACGGAGGCTGGTGTGGGGATGGTGTTCTAGCGCGGACTGTGTATGAATGGGAAAATGGAGGGAGAGGTATGGGGAACCATGTTTTTGGGACGCGCCTGTCTGAAATATGGGAAAGTTACGAACTTAGCCCCCGTTTAAAATTTGGACGTCTCGTCGGTTGGGGATACGACGGTAATCTCGCATCTCGTCAATATTTGCCCAGAGCGATTTCGGGCGAGGAGAGGGTGGTTGGCGCCCACGGTGTATGAACAGGGCTGACAGGTAGGGCGGTTGTGTCACGTCTGAGTGAAGTTACAAACCTGCCCCTATTGAAAATATTTGCCTACATCGATTTCGGCCAAGTCGAGTTTGTTTTGCCGCCCACCGTGTATGAATGGGGAAATGGAGGTAGAAACAAAGGTCTTTCGGACGAGCTTGAATCAAATGTGTTTTGCCGCCCATGTTTGGTGCCCAACGTGTCGGAATGGGCTCAGAGGCGGTCGTGTCATGTCTTATTGAAGTTACTATCCTACCTCTATTTAGAGCAGTGGAAATCGGGCCGATGGATTGTCCGTGTAATGGGTAGACAGTAATTTCCATCTCCCAAACACATGGCTTTGGGCAGCCGACGTGGGAGTGGACATTTTTCCGCTTCTTTCGAATTTTTGGACAATAAGCATCCACGTTTACCCTGGCAACTAAATTCGAATCCATTTTGTATTCCTATACGAATCTTTATAAATCATTCTATGTGTTTTTATATATCTTCAAAAGGACGACAAAGATGTATTCCGCTGTCATATATGAATATGGTTTACAAATGCCGATACTCAAATTCAGAAGCTAGAATCCAGTTTAAGGTGAATTCGAATATTTGGAACACTTCATGTCCAACTCAAATGTCACACACAGCATAATGTGTACTCCCATTTAGATATGTACACAAGCGATGTATCAAGATTCAAATACCGAGTGAATCAACCACGAATGTATAGAACTAACAGACATGTAAACACTTATAGAGTATATGGAACAATAATATCAACTAACATACATAAGCCAGGCCGCTGTACTTTTCTTTTCTACAACAACATCCTTTTTTTAGCCAAGCTACTACAACATCTTGGCCCTTTCCGATGCGTGCCACTTATGGTCCATCTATACTACTATTATTGTTGAATGCACATTCAGCCCGATTGGCATATTTGTAGGTCTGGCACAGTAATCAAAATGAAATGTCTCCGAGTCTTATCAATTAATACGGACTTGTGCTCAAATAAAATTACAAACCAAAAAACAAAAAACAATCATTACATGATCTCTAAAACAAATGGTTTGATTGATTACATGAACAAACAACACAAAGGTTATTCAATGATGGAAAGAACATTTCACCTATGATTTACCAAGTGGGAATTTAATTTCCTTTTTCCTTCAGGACCTTAACAATGTGGTCAGTCTCAGCTTGCTTCGTTTTGAAATCCACCAAATATTTAATGGTTCTCTTGAGTACTGCTACTGATTGTGATGTTTGCTTCCTCAACCTGTCAACTTCATCTCTAAGTGCAGAAGCAGAATCTCTTTCTACCACTAGTTTAGCCTCTAGAGCATCAGCAGTTGGCAATTCATAATGCACGATTGGGCTGGTGCCACTGCTGTGGGATGATACAATGTCCATGGGGACCTCACTCTTTGATCTTGGGCTAACCTGTTTTGCCATTAAAGTTCCGATTGGATTCAGAAAAGTTGAAGTTAGCAAAACATCTCAACTGGGAGTTATAACAGTAAACCAGTTAAACAAACAAGGAATTTAAGAGTTTCAATTCGATGCTGAAAAGTAGTTATTAACATCATTGTAACCCGTTGTTGCAGCAGCAAAGCAGTTAAACAAACAAGTAGCTATTTAAGTTCAGGAAAACAGGTAATTCTTAACAGTAAGTATCAAACACATAGATAGGTGCAATCTATAATAGGATTAACAGGCTGTGGCATTATGTAATCAGTAGCAAACTAAATTAAGCCAAGCAACGTAATTGAACAATTTTGCAATAAGTGGCTAACTAAAATTCCGAGAAGCAGGTAACTGAACTTACGCTAGTTCTTTGTACAGGCACACTGCAACTTATTTTTCGCTTACAAGGTTGTACGAAGGAGTCCATGGCATCAATTGCTTGGATACACAGTCCCAATACTTCTTTCTTCCCACACTGCATTGGTCAGTCGAATGGTTAATCTGGTAAGATGGTGCATCCTTGATATGTTATATGAGGACGTGTAGTCAGACTAGTTGTAGCCACACACATCACACTGGCTTTTACTGTATATTTCATGCGATTACTTTTTGCATATCGAGATCTAAGCAATCTACAATAGGATGAAAAGACTGGCATCCTTCACATTATTGGCGAACTCAGTTCATATAAACAAGCAATTCAACCATTCTGTGGGTAAATCAAAAGTGCCACTGGAATATTTTCCACTACCCCTATCATACACGCAAAAAGGGGCGACGCCACCATAGGTGCTGGTATGGGCGGCCGCCTCGGGTGGCTCGACAGTGTGCACCTAGTTTGAGTCGTCCAGGTTGGCCCAGGCTAGTTTTGTTCGTCCCAACGCATGAGCAGGCAATGTAAAAAAAGAAGAAAAATGTTTCAATTTGGATAGGCCAATAACATAAGTGCAAGGCAGGCCCTATAGCAGGCTCGCAGCCCAAACGAGCGCCTCCCATATTGATTGACAGCAGGAAAAATCCCAATTCATCCGCTCCAGCCTCCAGTCTGGTTCGCTCCTAACCTAGCCGTCGCTGGACAGACCGACACAGCACTTCCTCGCACCCTCATTGGAGGGCGGTCGCCGGGCTTCAAGCGAACGGAAGAACAAGAAGATGAAGATCCAACCCTGGGTGTAGCCTACGTGGGAGGCAGCGGCGGCAGCACAGGCATGGCATCGAGCTTGCGCAAACGGACAGTCGCAGCTTGCAAGAGTAGCATGCGCAACGAGCAGGTACATCACATCCCTGATTATATCTAATTCAACTCTTCAATTTCTGGCCAATAGTTAAACCTGACGGTGTTGTAAAACTGCTTGTATGTAGGGAATCTATGAGAAAATGAAACCAATTTCTACTTATTTTATAACTCCCCCAATCAATACTGAACTGACTGAATCTGATGTATCTAATCAAGTTTCCGGTGCAAACATCCAAGCTCATGTTGTTCTTGAGCCTGAAGTGTCTAATGAACAGACTGCTAATGAAGGATTTGATGCAAACATTTTACATGCTCCTGGTGATGAACATATAGTGTCTAATGAGGCATCTAATGCAAGTATTTTGCAAGCTCCCATTGAAGGATTTAGTGTCTAATGATGATCTGATATGTTGAGAGAGACATAGAGATTTGCAGGCATTGATGACAAGTAAATTATAGTGCATTTTCATGGCTTGAGGAAACGTCGAGGCCATCTACCAGAAAGTCCCCGTATCATGACAACATAGGATAAATACTTTTCTAATCTGTTGTTTGAAACTATTGGCATACTTGTGCAGGATAGATATATTGATATGCAGTTTGCGCACTGGTTATAGGTGCAATTGCACTTCGATATTTTCAGCCAGAGAACGAATAATTCAAGCAGGTACAGACCATGTTTGTAGTCCTTGTACACCATGTTGCATTTTATGTTTTTTGGTGCTTGCATCATTTAGTGTTTATAATCTGAACTACTTTGGATCATTAGCTGGTTTTCAAAGTGCATGTAGCTTCACATTTCTCAAGTTATGTTGATTTCCGGAGTGCAAGTGCCTTCGCATTTTTTAAGTTAAATGTTCGCCCCTAGTAACTTGAATTCGTGGATCCGCCACTGCACACAAATCATACACGAATGCCAGTACGAATTAAATGAAATGCAGGGACTTACGCTAGCTCGTTGTACAGGCTCACTGCAGCTCTGCTTGCGCTTGGGATGTTCCATCTACAAGTCCATGTTACCACTTGCTTGGATGTGCAGGCCCTGTGCTCCTTGCATCCCCCTCTGCATTTTTGACACGGCGAATGGCTGATCAAATAAGAGGAATCGACCTTGCTATTGTACCGGAGGACAGATACTCACAAGGTTATACGGGTGTGCAAGATGTGTACCAGATCCCGTAGCGCCGTCATGCTTCGCTAAAAACTGGATTTGCTTGTTTCAGATGATATCTTGATACGTCCATTTTGCATCATGCTTTTATATTGATATTTATTGCATTATGGGCTGTTATTACACATTCTGTCACAATACTTATGCCTATTCTCTCTTATTTTACAAGGTTTACAAAAGGAGGGAGAATGCCGGCAGCTGGAATTCTGGGCTGGAAAAGGAGCAAATATTAGAGACCTATTCTGCACAACTCCAAAAGTCCTGAAACTCCACAAAAGTTATTTTCAGAAATAATAAAAAATACTGAGCGGAAAAATACCTGAGGGGGCCCACACCCTGGCCACGAGGGCGGGGGGGCGCGCCCTACCCCCCTGGGCGCGCCCCCTGCCTCGTGGCCCCCCTGTTGGCCCTCCGATGCCCATCTTCTGCTATATGATGTCTTTCGTCCGAAGAAAAATCAGAAGCAAGCTTTCGGGACGAGACTCCACCGCCACAAGATGGAACCTTGGCGGAACCAATCTAGGGCTCCGGCAGAGTTGTTCTGCCGGGGACACTTCCCTCCGGGAGGGGGAAATCATCGCCATCGTCATCACCAACGCTCCTCTCATCGGGAGAGGGCAATCTCCATCAACATCTTCACCAGCACCATCTCCTCTCAAACCCTAGTTCATCTCTTGTATCCAATTCTTGTCTCTAAGTCTGGGATTGGTACCTGTAGGTTGCTAGTAGTGTTGATCACTCCTTGTAGTTGATGCTAGTTGGTTTATTTGGTGGAAGATCATATGTTCAGATCCTATATGCATATTAATATCCCTCTGATTATGAACATGAATATGCTTTGTGAGTAGTTACGTTTGTTCCTGAGGACATGGGAGAAGTCTTGCTATTAGTAGTCATGTGAATTTGGTATTCGTTCGATATTTTGATGAGATGTATGTTGTCTATCCTCTAGTGGTGTTATGTGAATGTCGACTACATGACACTTCACCATTATTTGGGCCTAGAGGCAGGCATTGGGAAGTAATAAGTAGATGATGGGTTGCTAGAGTGACAGAAGCATAAACCCTAGTTTATGCGTTGCTTCGTAAGGGGCTGATTTGAATCCATATGTTTCATGCTATGGTTAGGTTTAACTTAATTTCTTTTGTAGTTGCGGATGCTTGCAATAGGGGTTAATCATAAGTGGGATGCTTGTTCAATTAAGGACAGCACCCAAGCACCGGTCCACCCACATATCAAATTATCAAAGTACCGAATGCGAATCATATGAACGTGATAAAAACTAGCTTGACGATAATTCCCATGTGTCCTCGGGAGCGATTTTCCTTATATAAGAGTTTGTCCAGGCTTGTCCTTTGCTACAAAAAGGATTGGGCCACCTTGCTGCACTTTATTTACTTTTGTTACTTGTTTCTCGTTACAAATTATCTTATCACAAAACTATCTGTTACCTATTATTTCAGTACTTGCAGAGAATACCTTGCTGAAAACCGCTTATCATTTCCTTCTGCTCCTCGTTGGGTTCGACACTCTTACTTATAGAAAGGACTACGATAGATCCCCTATACTTGTGGGTCATCAAGACTCTTTTCTGGCGCCGTTGCCGGGGAGTGAAACACCTTTGGTAGGTGGAATTTGGTAAGGAAAAATTTATATAGTGTGCTGAAATTTACTGTCACTTGTTACTATGGAAAGTAATCCTCTGAGGGGCTTGTTCAGGGTATCTTCACCCCGAACGGTAGAGCAAAGAGTTTCTCCTCAACCTACTGAACCTACTGAAAATGAAAATGTCTACTTTGAGATTCCTTCGGGTATGTTAGAAAAATTGCTAGCTAATCCTTTTGCAGGAGACGGAACAATGCATCCTGATGAGCACCTAATATATGTGGATGAAATTTGTGGATTATTTAAGCTTGCAGGTGTGCCCGATGATGTTATTAATAAGAAGGTCTTCCCTTTATCTTTGAAGGGAGATGCATTGACATGGTATAGGCTATGTGATGATATGGGATCATGGAACTACAAACGATTGAAATTGGAATTTCATCAGAAGTTTTATCCTATGCATCTTGTTCATCGTGATCGCAATTATATATATAATTTTTGGCCTCGCGAAGGAGAAAGCATCGCTCAAGCTTGGAGGAGGCTTAAATTAATGTTATATTCATGCCCCAATCATGAGCTTCAAAGAGAAATAATTATTCAAAACTTTTATGCTCGGCTTTCTGATAACAATCGCACCATGCTCGATACTTCTTGTGCTGGCTCTTTTATGATGAAGACTATTGAATTCAAATGGGATTTATTGGAAAGAATTAAACGCAACTCTGAAGATTGGGACCTCGACGAAGGTAAGGAGTCAGGTATGACACCTAAGTTTGATTGTGTTAAATCTTTTATGGATACCGATGTTTTCCGTAAATTTAGCACTAAATATGGGCTTGACTCTGAGATAGTAGCTTCTTTCTTTGAATCTTTTGCTGCTCATGTTGATCTCCCTAAGGAGAAGTGGTTTAAATATCATCCTCCCATAGAAGTAAAAGTAGCTGCACCTATTAAAGTTGAAGAAAAGACTATCACTTATAATGATCCTATTGTTCCTACTGCTTATGTTGAGAAACCACCTTTCCATGTTAGAATAAAGGATCGTGCTAAAGCTTCAACTGTGGTTCGTAAAAGAAATATTAGAAATTATACACCTCCTGAGCAAGTTAAAGTTGAACCTAATATTGCTATTGTTAAAGATCTCTTGGCTGATAATATTGATGGGCATGTTATTCATTTCTCTAATGAAACTGCTAGAATTGCCAAACCTTGTGCTAAAGATAAACATAGACCTGTGGTAGGCATGCCTGTTATTTCTGTTAAAATAGGAGATCATTGTTATCATGGCTTATGTGATATGGGTGCTAGTGCTAGTGCAATACCTATTGACTTATACAAAGAAATTATGCATGATATTGCACCTACTGAGTTAGAAGACATTGATGTCACAATTAAACTTGCCAATAGAGATACTATTTCACCCATGGGAATTGTTAGAGATGTTGAAGTCTTGTGTGGGAAAACTAAATATCCTGCTGATTTTCTTGTTCTTGGTTCCCCACAAGATAGCTTCTGTCCCATTATTTTTGGTAGACCCTTCTTGAATACAATTAATGCTAAGATAGACTGCGAAAAGGATGTTGTTACTATTGGTCTAGTTGATATGTCTCATGAGTTTAACTTTTCTAAATTTCGTAGACAACACCGTGAAGAGGAATTTCCTAGTAAGGATGAAATTATTGGTCTTGCTTCTATTGTCGTACCTCCTAGTGATCCTTTAGAACAATATTTGCTAGACCATGAAAATGATATGTTTATGAATGAAAGAAGGGAAATAGATGAAGTATTCGTTAAATAGGAACCCGTCCTGAAACACAACTTGCCTGTTGAAATCCTAGGGGATCCTCCCCCACCCAAGGGTGATCCCGTGTTTGAGCTTAAACTGTTACCTGATACTCTTAAATATGCTTATCTTGATGAGAAAAAGATATATCCTGTTATTATAAGTGCTAACCTTTCAGAGCATGAAGAAGAGAGGTTATTGAAAACTCTGAAGGAGCACCGTGCTGCTATTGGATATACTCTTGATGATCTTAAGGGCATTAGTCCCACTCTATGCCAACACAAAATTAATTTGGAGAAAGATGCCAAACCAGTTTGTGATCACCAACGACGGCTGAATCCTAAGATGAAAGAAGTGGTAAGAAAGGAAATACTAAAGCTTCTTGAGGCAGGTATTATTTATCCCGTTGCTGATAGTGAATGGGTAAGTCATGTCCATTGTGTCCCTAAAAAGGGAGGTATTACTGTCGTTCCTAATGATAAAGATGAATTGATTCCGCAAAGAATTATTACAGGTTATAGGATGGTAATTGATTTTCACAAATTAAATAAGGCTACTAAAAAGGATCATTACCCCTTACCTTTTATTGATCAAATGCTAGAAAGATTATCCAAACATACACATTTTTTGCTTTCTAGATGGTTATTCTGGTTTCTCTCAAATACCTGTGTCAGCCGATGATCAATCTAAGACCACTTTTACTTGCCCTTTCGGTACTTTTGCTTATAGATGTATGCCATTTGGTTTATGTAATGCACCTGCTACCTTTCAAAGATGCATGGTGGCTATATTCTCTGACTTATGTGAAAAGATTTGTGAGGTTTTCATGGACGATTTCTCCGTCTACGGATCCTATTTTGATGATTGCTTGAGCAACCTTGATCGAGTTTTGCAGAGATGTGAAGACACTAACCTTGTCTTGAAGTGGGAAAAGTGCCACTTTATGGTTAATGAAGGCATTGTCTTGGGGCATAAAATTTCTAAAAGAGGTATTGAAGTTGATAAAGCCAAGGTTGATGCTATTGAAAAGATGCCATGTCCCAAGGACATCAAAGGTATAAGAAGTTTCCTTGGTCATGCCGGTTTTTATAGGAGGTTCATTAAGGACTTCTCAAAAATTTCTCGGCCTCTGACTAATTTATTACAAAAAGATATACCATTTGTCTTTGATGATGATTATGTTAAAGCATTTGAAATACTTAAGAAAGCATTGATCTCTGCACCTATTGTTCAGCCACCTGATTGGAATTTACCCTTTGAAATTATGTTTGATGCTAGTGATTATACTGTAGGTGCTGTTCTAGGGCAAAGAGTTGATAAGAAATTAAATGTTATTCAATATGCTAGTATAACTCTAGACAATGCTCAGAGAAATTATGCTACTACTGAAAAAGAATTCTTAGCAGTTGTATTTGCTTGTGATAAGTTCAGACCCTATATTGTTGATTCTAAAGTAACTATTCACACTAATCATGCTGCTATTAAATATCTTATGGAAAAGAAAGACGCTAAACCTAGACTTATTAGAAGGGTTCTCTTGTTACAAGAATTTGATTTACATATTATTGATAGAAAGGGAGCTGAGAATCCCGTTGTAGACAACTTGTCTAGGTTAGAAAATGTTCTTGATGACCCACTACCTATTGATGATAGCTTTCCTGATGAACAATTAAATGTCATAAAGGCTTCTCGTACTACTCCTTGGTATGCTGATTATGCTAATTACATTGTTGCTAAATTTATACCACCTAGTTTCACATACCAGCAAAAGAAAAAGTTTTTCTATGACTTGAGACATTACTTTTGGGATGACCCACATCTTTATAAAGAAGGAGTAGATGGTGTTATTAGACGTTGTGTACCTGAGCATGAACAGGAACAGATCCTACGCAAGTGTCACTCCGAGGCTTATGGAGGACACCACGCTGGAGATAGAACTGCACATAAGGTATTGCAATCCGGTTTTTATTGGCCCACTCTCTTCAAGGATGCCCGTAAGTTTATCTTATCTTGTGATGAATGTCAAAGAATCGGTAATATTAGTAAATGTCAAGAAATGCCTATGAATTACTCACTTGTTATTGAACCATTTGATGTTTGGGGCTTTGATTATATGGGACCTTTTCCTGCCTCTAATGGATATACACATATTTTAGTTGCTGTTGATTATGTTACTAAGTGGTTGAAGCTATTCCAACTAGTAGTGCTGATCATAACTCCTCTATTAAAATGCTTAAAGAAGTTATTTTTCTGAGGTTTGGAGTCCCTAGATATTTAATGACTGATGGTGGTTCACATTTTATTCATGGTGCTTTCCGTAAAATGCTTGCTAAATATGATGTTAATCATAGAATTGCATCTCCTTATCACCCACAGTCTAGTGGTCAAGTAGAATTGAGTAATAGAGAACTCAAATTATTTTGCAAAAGACTGTTAATAGATCTAGAAAGAATTGGTTCAAGAAACTTGATGATGCATTATGGGCCTATAGAACTGCATATAAAAATCCTATGGGTATGTCTCCGTATAAGATGGTTTATGGAAAAGCATGTCACTTGCCTCTCGAACTAGAACATAAGGCTTATTGGGCTATTAAAGAGCTCAACTATGATTTCAAACTTGCCGGTGAGAAGAGGTTATTTGACATCAGCTCACTTGATGAATGGAGAACCCAAGCCTATGAAAATGCCGAGTTGTTTAAAGAAAAAGTTAAAAGATGGCATGACAAAAGGATAAAAAAGCGAGAGTTTAATGTGGGTGATTATGTACTGCTATGCAACTCTCGTTTAAGATTTTTTGCAGGAAAACTTCTCTCTAAATGGGAAGGTCCTTACGTTATCGAGGAGGTCTATCGTTCCGGTGCCATAAAAATCAACAACTTCGAAGGCACAAATCCGATGGTGGTAAACGGTCAAAGAATCAAACATTATATCTCAGGTAATCCTATTAATGTTCAAACCAATGTTATTGAAACCGTAACCCCAGAGGAATACATAAGGGACACTTTCCGGAATGTTTCAGACTCCGAAAAGGAATAGGTATGTGGTACGGTAAGTAAACCGACTCCAAAACAGTTCTAATGGTAATTTTTCTCCGTTTTGGAATATTTAGAAAAATAGAAAAATAAGAAGCAGTCCGGGAAGGACACGAGGCCTCCACGAGGGTGGAGGGCGCGCCCTACCCCCTGGGCGCGCCCCCTGCCTCGTGGGCACCTCGTGTGCTCTCCGGACTCCGTTTTCTTGCACGATACATATTTTGGTCGGTAAAAATTCATTATATAATCTCCCGAAGGTTTTGACTCCTGTATCACGCAATTATCCTCTGTTTTCGTTTTGAGCTGTTTTTCTGACAGATCTAGCTCATCATGACGTCTCCAAGTGCCCCCAAGGACAAGTTCTTCGAGAAGGTCATCAACCCTTACCTCACAGAGGTGCTGCGACACCCTCAAACCATTGAGATGCGTGATGGGTTGCTGCACATCCGCGATGTTGAGGGACCGAAGGGGACCGGAAGCGTGGAGACGAGGCTCGAAGCAATGGAGCAACAAGTTTTCAAGTGCCATGGGATGGTGGAACGTGGACTCAACTCCAACCACATGATGATCGTGGAGTTCACCAACAACCACAAGCTGGATGCCAAGAACATTGGGGAGACCATCTTCAAGCTTCGCGAGAAGATCGAGCACCTCCAAGCCCAAATATATGACCTGCAAAACCAAAACTGTGAGTATGAATATAGATTCAAGAGAATGAGTTTGGCTGCAGATTTGAGGATCCCGGAGACTCGATCATCCTTCTATGATGGTGAGCCTATGCCTTGGAAGATGGACGACAAGCCCACATCATCAACAACTCCACCACCTTCCTCACCAACGAAGGAGATATAATCATATGGGTATGGGCACTCGCCTTGGCAACTGCCAAGCTTGGGGGACATGCCCCGGTATCGTATCACCATCACATCTCCTATCTTTACCGTTTTTCTTAGTTCGATCTTTTTAGTAGTATCTTGATCTAGTAGAATAAAGTTTTTGTATGATTTAGTTTTGTGTTTTACTTTATGATCTTTCTATGTAATTGAGTCCATGAGCTATATAATAAAGATTAGTGTTGAGTCAAGGGCTTGATTATTTTGCCATGATCTTGAGTGAATAAAAGAAAAGAGAAAGAATAAAAAGAAACAAAGAGATCATATTGATCTTATGGAGAGTAATGACTTCACATAGAAAGAGTATGATGATTAAAAATTGTTGGGAGTTGGCAAACATAGTTTTGGTCATCGTTCCAATTAATAGGAAGTAATAAGGAAAGAGAGGTTTCACATATAAACATACTATCGTGGACATCTTTTATGATTGGGAGCACTCATTAAAATATGGCATGCTAAAGAGTGACGTTGGACAAGGAAGACAACGTAATGGGTTATGTTTTATTATATATGAAATAAAGTATATTTTCATGGATCATCCAACATGTTGATCTTGCCTTTCCCCCTCATGCTAGCCAAATTCTTTGCACCAAGTAGAGATACTACTTGTGCTTCCAAATACCCTTAAACTCAGTTTTGCCATAAGAGTCCACCATACCTACCCATGGATTGAGTAAGATCATTTAAGTAAGTTGTCATTGGTGCAAGCAATAAAAATTGCTCTCTAAATATGTATGATTGATTGGTGTGGAGGAAATAAGCTTTATACGATCTTGTGATGTGGAAGAAATAAAAGCGACGGACTGCATAATAAAGGTTCATATCACAAGTGGCAATATAAAGTGACGTTCTTTCGCATTAAGATTTTGTGCATCCAACACTAAAAAGCGCATGGCAACCTCTGCTTCCCTCTGTGAAGGGTCTATCTTTTACTTTTATCTTCTACCTTATGCAAGAGTCATGGTGATCTTCACCTTTCCTTTTTACATTTTATCCTTCGGCAAGCCCAGTATGTTGGAAAGATCCTGATATATATATATCTAATTGGATGTAAGTTAGCATGAGTTATTATTGTTGACATTACCCTTGAGGTAAAAGGTTGGGAGGCGAAACTATAAGCCCCTATCTTTCTCTGTGTCCGATAAAACTCCGTAACCACAAGTATTGCGTGAGTGTTAGCAATTGTGAAGGGTTAAGTGATAGTTGAGTATGTGGACTTGCTAAAAAGCTCTGACATAGACTCTTTCTGATGTTATGATAAATTGCAATTGCTTCAGTGACTGAGATTATAGTTTGTTGGTTCTCAATAAAGTTTCTGATTCATACTTTACATTGTGAATAGATTATTACTTGAGCATAGGAAATCATGTGACAATATCCATATATGTTGCTGTTATGAGAATAATCATGATGCCCTCATGTCTGTATTTTATTTTATCGACACCTCTACCTCTAAACATGTGGTCATATTTATCGTTATCGGCTTCCGCTTGAGGACAAGCGAGGCCTAAGCTTGGGGGAGTAGATACGTCCATTTTGCATCATGCTTTTATATTGATATTTATTGCATTATGGGCTGTTATTACACATTATGTCACAATACTTATGCCTATTCTCTCTTATTTCACAAGGTTTACATAAGGAGGGAGAATGCCAGCAGCTGGAATTCTGGGTTGGAAAAGGAGCAAATATTAGAGACCTATTCTGCACAACTCCAAAAGTCCTGAAACTCCACGAAAGTTATTTTTGGAAATAATAAAAAATACTGAGCGGAAGAAAATCCTGAGGGGGCCCACACCCTGGCCACGAGGGTGGGGGCGCGCCCCCTGCCTCGTGGGCCCCCTGTTGGCCCTCCGATGCCCATCTTCTGCTATATGATGTCTTTCGTCCGAAGAAAAATCAGAAGCAAGCTTTCGGGACGAGACTCCGCCGCCACGAGACAGAACCTTGGCGGAACCAATCTAGGGCTCCTGCAGAGTTGTTCTGCCGGGGACACTTCCCTCCGGGAGGGGGAAATCATCGCCATCATCATCACCAACGCTCCTCTCATCGGGAGAGGGCAATCTCCATCAACATCTTCACCAGCACCATCTCCTCTCAAACCCTAGTTCATCTCTTGTATCCAATTCTTGTCTCTAAGTCTGGGATTGGTACCTGTAGGTTGCTAGTAGTGTTGATCACTCCTTGTAGTTGATGCTAGTTGGTTTATTTGGTGGAAGATCATATGTTCAGATCCTATATGCATATTAATATCCCTCTGATTATGAACATGAATATGCTTTGTGAGTAGTTACGTTTGTTCCTGAGGACATGGGAGAAGTCTTGCTATTAGTAGTCATGTGAATTTGGTATTCGTTTGATATTTTGATGAGATGTATGTTGTCTATCCTCTAGTGGTGTTATGTGAACGTCGACTACATGACACTTCACCATTATTTGGGCCTAGAGGAAGGCATTGGGAAGTAATAAGTAGATGATGGGTTGCTAGAGTGACAGAAGCTTAAACCCTAGTTTATGCGTTGCTTCGTAAGGGGCTGATTTGGATCCATATGTTTCATGCTATGGTTAGGTTTACCTTAATACTTCTTTTGTAGTTGTGGATGCTTGCAATAGGGGTTAATCATAAGTGGGATGCTTGTTCAAGTAAGGACAGCACCCAAGCACCGGTCCACCCACATATCAAATTATCAAAGTACCGAACGCGAATCATATGAACGTGATGAAAACTAGCTTGACGATAATTCCCATGTGTCCTCGGGAGTGCTTTTCCTTATAAGAGAGTTTGTCCAGGCTTGTCCTTTGCAACAAAAAGGATTGGGCCACCTTGCTGCACTTTATTTACTTTTGTTACTTGTTGCTCGTTACAAATTATCTTATCACAAAACTATCTGTTACCTATTATTTCAGTACTTGTAGAGAATACCTTGCTAAAAACCGCTTATCATTTCCTTCTGCTCCTCGTTGGGTTCGACACTCTTACTTATCGAAAGGACTACGATAGATCCTCTATACTTGTGGGTCATCATATCTCCAGAAGAAATAAGAGTTAAAGTCAGAGTTGGATAGGCGTGTAAGCTAAGAGAGCAGTGAAAGGATATCCAAACATCGTTGGAACAGTGCACAAGGGAGTGATGTGTGGATACCTAGTTCGGGCCGGCGTTTGGGCATGCTCGCCTAGCTAGAGTGCGGGTCACTTCAGAGCCGTTGAGGGTGATGCGCTGGCGTTGGCTGGCCGCGCACGGAGGCAGATCTTGAGTGGCAGCGGAGCGCTACGATGCGGTGGACAAGACCGTTGGTGAAGCCCCAGCGGCCTCGGGGGGCGGAGGTGCGACGATGTGCTCGGTGAAGTAGCCCCGGTGAGCTGGGAGACGGCGTCGGTGAAGCGCACCTAATGCGGTGGAAGTTGGTGTCTGTGAGGCACGTCGGTTGCGGCGGCCTACGTTGTCGGTGGACCACTCGGTGCGGTGGACGAGAGCGTAGATGAGGTAGCTCCGGTGCGGTGGTGAAGCGCGATCGTCTTCTTCGTCGTCGTCGTCAGGCACAGAGGTGGGGAAAGAGACGAGACGAGGGGCGATTCGAACTTTGCTTGGGTTGGCGGCGAATTAGGGATTTGAGCAATCTGGGCGCGAAAGGGGACGGTGGAGAAGGGAGATTTTGCAGGGCTGGAATTGGGGCTGCCAAATATTTCAATCCGAAACGTGGATGCGCGAACTTATTTTGTCATCGTCCTTTTTTTGGGGGGGGGAGGGGGGAGTGAGGGAGGGGGTGGGTGGCTGGGTGCTACGCGTCCGTCCGACACACGCGATCACCACGACACGACCCTGGTGCGCCTACATTTGAGAATGCAAACGGATCTTCTTTCATTTGCAAACGAATTTGTATGTATTACCATGCCTGTTGGGGATATTACCACTAGGCGTAAACCGGCCAGGAGAGGCCGGGTTAACTTCAAAGTAGTTCATCTGTATCTGAAGCCCATGAAGACAGACGGTGACGCTTCATAAAGGCCCAGGGCCCAAAGCCGCTTTAAGGCATGTAGACACAAACCGGCATTAAGATGTAAACTTGCGTTGTAAGATAGAAGTAGCAGAGACCGAGCCGGACACGATTATGAGCCGGCCTCGGAGTCTGTAAACCGACGGGCGTCAACCCATGTATATAAGGGGACGACCCGGTGGCGGTTCAAGGACAACAGACAACAACTCGAGACTCAGGCAAAGCGTATTCGCTCCCTGGTCATCGAAACCCCATCAATTCCATCACAACTAGACGTAGGCTTTTACCTTCATCGTAAGGGGCCGAACTAGTATAAAACTCTCTTGCGTCCCTTGTCCGCTTTAACCCCTTTAAGCTAACCCGTAGCGATGGCTCCACGACTAAGTCCTTTCTCTAGGACATCTGTCGTGACAAAACCACGACAGTTGGCGCCCACCGTGGGGCTATCGCACGATGGTTTCAAGTCCTTGGAGGGCAACTTCGAAGGACTCAAGGGTTACGCTGTGGGCCGGATGACCAAGAGTCGTCGCGGCAAGCTCTACATCGATGATGTAGGCTGTGGCCCCGAGGCCGGCTCAATCGAGTACGGGTACCGGGTCCCCTTTGGTGGCATACACGTTTTCATTGGCAAGATCGGCGAACCGGGCCCTGAGCCGGACATCTGCACCGACCTCGTCGAAACGGCTCAGCGTGCGAGATCTGCCCGGGTCAAGCCTGTCATGAAGCGTGCCTTCGTGGGAGTTATCCATGGAGGGGAATCTGAGGATAGATCGGAATCTGGTGGTGAGACCATCGTTTATTCCGGCGACGAGTCATCGACTGGAGAGACCGAGTCGTTATATTAGTTACAAGATGGCCGGATTGGGGGCTGTTCCGATGGCGACAGTATTCCGGACCCCTTTGATCTGCCAAACCGGGTGGCGATCTTCATGGCCGGCACGCAACCAGCGCTCCACTCTTCGACCGCAGCGGCGATGATTTCCGGATCAGCAGCGGCTGGGGCAGGAGGTCCTGTGCGACCGCCAGCTCAGGTTCTATCTGATTTGTTTGATGTGTTGGCAACGCTGATGGCGGAGGTTAACCCGGCGGATCAGGATGCACACAATGCGGAAATCGCGAAAGTAAAAGATCAGATCACCCAGGCAAAAGCCGACTTAGCAGCTGAGGATACCAGGATAGCCACGGAGCGGGCCGCTTTGGATGCACAAGCTTACCGGATTATGCTGGATCAGAGTGCGTCGAACAAAGTCCTGAAGAGGAGGCATCGATCTCGACTGCCGCCGGTTTATGACGCTAGAAATCTCTTTAACACCCCAGGAGCAGGGACCAGTAATCCGCCAGTGGTAAACCGGGCAGAGGCACCTGGAGCACGGGTGCCGGTTCAGCCACGTTTGGTGGATCCGCCTCGTCAGAACAACATTGTGGTACCTCATGTCCCCACGCCACCGGGTCATTATTCTAACCCAATGGACAACATTGTCGCTGCCGCTTCACGGCTGGCGGCCATCCCGATCGAAGGTGATTCTCCAGCAGCGGTCGAGACGGTCGGGTTAAGGAGCTTCTTCAGACATCCTTGGTTCAACAGGAGGCTTATTCATATAGTCGCGATTGGATTCATTCCACTCCCCGTCCAAGCCGGAGTTACAGCAGGCGTATGGATGAACCGGCAGTATCAAGCAATGCGCGGAACCGTGATCCGCCCCGTGGCCATAACCCGGCGGGTGGTGTTGTTGATGCTCAGGAGGTGGTGGACCGGGCTCGGGCACGCAGAGAGGCCGAGTTAGCGGTGCAGCACGAGGCCCGTCAGCTTACTCCGGTTCGTCCAGCCACATCGGTGGAACCAGGAGTTACCTCTAGTTCCTTGGGAGTGCCATGTCTTGTCCCAGCGTTGCGCAATGTGCGCCTGCCCAAGGATTTCAAGAGCCCGAGCAAGGTGCCGAATTACACCGCTGATTTATCCCCTGAAACATGGGTGGAAAGCTACGAGATGGCCATGGAGATGCTGGACGTGGATGATGCGGCATGTGCGAAGTACTTCACCATGATGCTAGAAGGAACGGCCCGCACTTGGCTAAAGAGCTTACCGACTAATTCTATCAGGTCATGGGCCGAGTTGAGAGCCCGGTTTATTCAGAATTTACAGGATACATGCAAGCAGCCAATGTCAATTGTGGACTTAGCTGCTTGTGTCCAGGAGGAAGGAGAGTCAACAACCCATTGGGTGCGCCGGGTTTCGGAGATTTTGCATTCATCAGACCGCATCAACGCTGACACCGCAGTTTTAACATTGGAAGGCAATTGCCGGTTTGAACCCTTGAAGTTGAAGTTGGGACGGCTCAAACGTCATTGTAATGACATGGGAACCCTCATGGCTGCACTGGTGAAGTATGCCGACTCTGATAGTACCAAGGATCCCGAGTCTGACGATAATAAGACAGGGAAGGGAAAGAAGAGCGGCAACGCCTAGGGGCAGCACCACAACCTGGCGGGTCATGGAAACGGCAGCAAGCGTAAAGCGGACCACGGTTTAGACTTTGTGGCTAACACTAATACACACGACAAGGGCCAGCGGCGTAAGGGTAAACCGCCCCGGCGCAGTGGAATGCCGAATCCTAATCCGGACCGTTTGTCGTATCTGTTGAACCAACCCTGTCCAAAGCATGGGACGAAGGAGGAACCGTCTACACACCTCTGGAAAGATTGTTACATCATGCAAGAGTTCAAAAATTCTGATTCTTTCCGGTATGATCATGGATCAGGAGGCAGTTCGGGCTCTGGCTCTCATGGGCCGGGTTATGGCGGGGGAAATTCCGGTTCAGGATTCCATGGCAATCAGGGTGGACATAACAATCAAAGTAATCAAGGTAACCAAGGTGGCTATAATCATCAGGGCAATCAGCAGTAGCAGCAGCAGTCGGGTTACCAGAGCAACCCGAAGCAGTTAAATAGCAGACAGTATCATGTCTTCACCACTAGCTTGGACAAGCGCAATCAGAAGCTTCATAAAAGGGTGGTGAATGTCGTTGAACCGGCGGTGCCCCGATATTTGCGCTGGTCCGCGCAGCCCATTGTGTGGAGTAGAGAAGAGCATCCACCCCGGGTTGACAATCCGGGTCATCTGGCTCTGGTGGTGGCACCTCAGGTGGGAGGTTATAAGTTCACTAAGGTACTCATGGATGGAGGGAGTAGTATCAATATCCTTTATTATGAAACTTTTCGTCGCATGGGGCTAACAGATAAAAATCTAAAACCGTCCAATATGGTGTTCCATGGTGTGGTGCCTGGTAAGTCGGCATATCCTGTTGGTAAGATAGCTCTGGAGGTGGATTTTGGAGATGAGCATGACTCGAGATCAGAAACCTTGACCTTTGAAGTGGTGAAAATCAGAAGCCCGTATCATGCCCTATTTGGACGGCCAGCTTATGCTAAGTTTATGGCACGGCCTTGTTATGTCTATCTACAGCTCAAGATGCCGGGTCACAAGGGAACTATAACCGTACATGGAAGCCGCAAGATTGCTCTGGAGTGTGAGGAAGGTGATGCGGCTTATGCTGAGTCGGTTTGTGCAACAGAGGAGTTGAAGTTTTACAAGGACAATGTTGATCCGGCAGATATGACTTCGTTGAAGAAACCAACTACGGAGCATGATCCGGCCCTGAAGTTTAAATCGGCTGATGAGACTAAACTTGTTGACTTCGTGCCTGGCGATTCGTCCAAGCAGTTTAGCATCAGCGCTAACTTGGATCCGAAATAGGAAAGCGCGCTCATCAAGTTCATCCGTGAGAATCGGGACATCTTTGCATGGAAGCCTTCTGACATGCCTGGTTTACCGAGAGAACTCGCTGAGCACACTCTCAATGTTGATCCTAAGTATAAACCGGTCAAGCAGTTTCTCCGCTGGTTCAATGAAGAAAGACGCAAAGCTATTGGAGAAGAAGTAGCCAGGCTCTTGGCGGCTGGATTTATCGGTGAAGTATTCCATCCTGAGTGGTTGGCTAATCTGGTGCTGGTCCTCAAGAAGAATGGCACTTGGCGTATGTGTGTGGACTACACAGATCTCAACAAAGCTTGTCCAGCAGATCCTTTTGCCCTCCCCCGTATTGATCAAATTATTGATGCTATGGCGGGTTGTGAGCGTTTAAGTTTTTTGGATGCATATTCTGGTTATCATCAGATCAAAATGGCAGTTAAGGACCAGGAGAACACAGCCTTCATAACTCCCTTTGGAGCCTTCTGCCATGTGTCCATGCCCTTTGGGCTCAAGAGTGCACAGGCAACTTATCAACGGTGTGTGCAGAATTGTCTTCATAAACAGATCGGCCGCAATGTTCATGCCTATGTGGATGATATTGTGGTAACATCAAGGAAGAAGGAGACATTGATTGATGACTTGAAGGAAACCTTTGATAACCTGCGGGTTTATAAAATGATGCTTAATCCGGCCAAATGTGTCTTTGGTGTACCTGCAGGGAAGCTCCTGGGCTTTTTGGTGTCTAACAGGGGCATTGAAGCTAATCCGGAAAAGATCAAAGCCATCACCTCCTTAGCTAAACCAAAGTGTATCAATGATGTTCAACGCCTCGCAGGCCAGATTGCCGTGTTGAGCCGTTTTGTCAGTCGCCTCGGTGAGAAGGCCATCCCTTTGTATCAGATGCTGAAGAAAACGGATAACTTCATCTGGAGTGATGCCGCTAATGAAGCATTTGAGGACTTAAAGCGGCAGCTAGCTAATCCGCCGGTTCTCGCTGCTCTGGTTGACAAAGAGCCATTGTTGCTATATGTGGCAGCTAACGCTCGGGTTGTTCGTGTGGCTATTGTGGTGGAGCGCAAGGAGGCAGGAAAGGAATATCCGGTTCAGCGGCCGGTTTACTATATTAGTGAGGTACTCATTGAATCCAAGCAGAGGTACCCACATTGGCAAAAATTGGTGTATGGGGTTTTCATGGCAAGCCGGAAGCTTAAGCAGTATTGCCAAGGTGGATATACTAAGTGGGCTATCGAGCTCGGGCCTCACGGGTTGAAATACATACCCCAAACGGCGATCAAATCTCAAGCACTTGTGGATTTCATCAATGATTGGACAGAATTACAAGCGCCAGAAGAGAAGCCGGATCACACTTATTAGACTACTCATTTTGATGGGTCCAGGCAATTAGAGGGCTCGGGGGCTGGAGTCGTGTTAACTTCCCCACGAGGTGATAAGTTTTGTTATGTTCTTCGTTTAATGTTCCCTTGCACTAATAATGCAGCTGAATATGAGGCCTTACTCCATGGTCTTCGGATGGCTAAGGAGATGAATCTCAGCCGAGTTAAGTGCTTCGGTGACTCGGATCTGGTGGCTCAACAAGTGTCCGGCACTTGGGATTCCAAGGACCCACTAATGGCAGCATATCGTCGTGAGGTGGATATTGTTGCAGGTCACTTCAAAGGTTATCAGGTGGATCATGTGGACCGGCGGAAGAATGAAGCGGCAGACGCTTTAAGCCGCCTGGGTTCCCAACGTAAACCGGTTCCACCTAATGTCTTCCTGGATGTTTTGCATAATCCGTCCGTCAAGCTCCCTGGTGAAGAGGATTTGGCTGTTCCTGATCCGGAGGCTTAGTTGGTGGCAGCTCTACATGTTATCCCGGATTGGACGGTTCCGTATCTGGCGTATATAAACCGGGGCGAGTTACCAGAGGATGAAACTTTGGCCAGACAGATAACCCGGCGGTCCAAGTCCATGACTATTATCAATGGAGAGTTACATCATTGCAGTGTGACAGGGGCGTTTCAATGCTGTGTATCTCCTGAGGAAGGCCGTGAAATTTTGCGTGAGATCCACGAAGGAGATTGTGGACACCACGCCGGTTCAAAATCTTTGGTGGCCAAGGCATTTCGTCACGGTTTCTATTGGTTGACAGCTCATGCTAATGCCGAGGACTTGGTTAAAAGATGTGATGGTTGTTAGAAATTCTCACGGCGTGCTCATGTACCAGCTCAAGAATTGAGGATGATTCCAATCACCTGGCCGTTTGCAACTTGGGGGCTGGATATGGTTGGGCCTTTCAAGAGGTCCAAGGACAAGAAGACCCACCTTTTGGTGGCGGTTGATAAGTTCACGAAGTGGGTGGAGGCAGAGCCAGTTAGTAAGTGTGACGCAGCCACGGCAGTTCAATTCATCAAAAAAGGTGATCTTCTGGTTTGGCTTTCCACACAGCATTATAACAGACAATGGTACCAATCTGTCAAAGGGTGCCATGAAGGAGTTATGTCAACGTGAGCACATCCGGCTTGACGTGTCATGAGTGGCTCACCCACAGTCCAATGGTCAAGCGGAGAGGGCCAATCAAGAGATCTTGAGAGGCATCAAACCCCGGCTTATGGTTCCTTTGCAACGGACGCCGGGTTGTTGGGTTGAGGAGTTACCTTCAGTGTTATGGAGCATCAATACCACACCCAACAGATCGACAAGCTACACGCCGTTCTTCATGGTTTATGGAGCGGAAGCGGTTCTTCCTAGTGACATCCGTCATGACTCGCCTCGTGTAGCGGCATATGTTGAAGCGGATAACGAGAAGGCACGGCAGGAAGCTCTTGACCTGTTAGATGAGGAGCGTGACATGGCGGCAGCCCGTTCGGCGATTTATCAGCAAGATCTGCGTCGTTATCATAGCCGCCGGGTTAGAACCAGAACCTTTCAAGAAGGAGATTTGGTGCTTCGACTCATCCAGGATCAGACGGATATGCACAAGCTATCCCTCCTTTGGGAAGCACCTTTTGTGGTCAGCAAGGATCTGCACAATGGGTCGTACTACCTAATCGATGTTCGAGAGTGCAAAGACTCACGTAAATCGGAGGAGGAGACCAACCGGTCGTGGAATATTGCTCATCTTCGGCCCTACTATACTTGAGCTACAGGCTCTGCTTATGTACATATTATGACATTGTATACATTATGATCAATATAATAAACCGGAACCTCAGCTAAAGCGGGGTATCTGTTGTTTTCTTACATCACGTGTGGTTACATGGAGCTTACAAAGTGGCGTCCGGTTTACCCCTTGATTTAGCTTCTTAAAGCTTGATATTAGATCACTTGGGGGCTTGGTCGTATCCGAACCATAGCTATGCCTCTTGATCGGTGCAATGCCACAGCATCACTTGGGGGCTTGGTCGTATCCGAACCATAGCTACGCCTCTTGATCGGCGCAATGCCACAGCATCACTTGGGGGCTTGGTCGTATCAGAACCATAGCTACGCCTCTTGATCGGCGCAATGCCACAGCATCACTTGGGGGCTTGGTCGAACCCGAACCATAGCTACGCCTCTTGATCGGCGTAATGCCACAGCATCACTTGGGGGCTTGGTTGAACCCGAACCATAGCAACACCTCTTGATCGGCGTAATGCCACAGCATCACATGGGGGCTTGGTCGAACCCGAACCATAGCAACACCTCTTGATCAAATTTGGGGCCTAGCAGCCCTTGAAAAGCCTCGACTACAACGGTTTTATTTGCCTTTTGCTAAGTTTCTTTTTCTTTTGCTAAGATTTGTGATGTTTTCAAATCAGTGTTTGTCAACCCGGTTAGGCTGTCAACTACAAGTTGTCAGTACATGACCAAGTTATAGTCCGGAGACTATCAGCCCGGTCTGGTTTTGACTCATAGTCACCAGTATGGAATACACCGGTGTTTATCACAACCCGGAACGGTTTTGTTGTAAACCAGCATTATATAACAGGAGATACTTTTACTCCGGATTAAGGTTATTACCCTCATTACAAGGTTGGTCAGCCAACACTATGCCTAAAGGTCGCAGGAACAACTGGAATAAATAGCTATGGATTATGAACATCATATCTCAAGCATGGAGGATTAACACGCATCAGTTGCAGATAAATATGCACGAAGGCATAACAGACCAAGTGTTTTAACTAGCCTATTACAAGGCGTTTTAGTGCCCAAAGGAATAATTGTTTCTCAATAAACATTGCAGTATGGAAGATTAAACCGGCCCCCGGGTTATGATCGCTGACCAGCTTGACCTGACGGCTGCGGATCATTTTGCACCGGTTCATCTTCTTCGTCTCTGCCCAGCGGCTGGAAGTCAACAGTTGTCCAGTCGATCCCGGTTAAAGCTTGGAAAACAGCTTCGTCGCTTATAAGGGTGGACGGTTCAATGTCAGGGGCATAAGTGTGCTTACGGATTGGAGGGATCGGGTTTTGAGCCTCAGGAGTTGGTGCAGCAACCTGCTTGTTATTGGTATCATAGCTCGCCTAGTAAAATGAAAGATCAGCCTCTTCAGCAAGTTGACAAGCCAGTGGACGTACTTCCCGGTTTATGGCGCGGAGATCTTCAGTGCCAAACTCTGATCCGTCTTCTTTTAAGCTTGGGTAGCCTTTAGCCACATCCGTCGGATCAAGATCAGGCACCCATGCTTTTGCCCGGGTTAGTGCGGTCAGAGCGCCAGCCCTTGCAGCAGACCGCTTCAGCTCTTCTATCCGGGCAGGCAGCATAGATAGCATGTCTAAGGTATCCTTGATCAACGTCGGGGGTGGCTTATTGTGAGAAGCGGTGCAGATAATCCATTGTGCGCCGGTATACAGTTGCTCTATCAGCGTGTAGGCAGCTTTCAACTTCTTCTGCACATCAGAGCCCAGATGGCTAATGCGAGTTCCTGTATCATTAAAAACATCAGTAAACCGGCAACGCATGGGAGGATATGTTGAAAGCATAAATGAAGGATGCTTACCAAACACAGCAGCGGTCATAGCATGCACTTGCCGCTTTAGACCAGTCAGCTCGTCAACCACCGGTTTAAGAGCGGCTTCTGCGTTTTCAACCCTTTTTATCAAAGCGGCTTTTTCAGTCTCCCAATCCGCCCGCTCTTTGTTGAAGCCCTCTTTCAGTTTCTCCATAGCGCCTAGAGCACGGGTCAACTCTTCCTTCACTTTGGAGGCTTCAGCTTGCTGGGTTTTGATGTTCTCTTGCAGATCAGCGGTGTGGCTGTTGGAAATATGCCCTAGAGGCAATAATAAATGGTTATTATTATATTTCTTTGTTCATGATAATTGTCTATTGTTCATGCTATAATTGTGTTATCCGGAAATCGTAATACATGTGTGAATACATAGACCACAACGTGTCCCTAGTAAGCCTCTAGTTGACTAGCTCGTTGATCAACAGATAGTCATGGTTTCCTGACTATGGACATTGGATGTCATTGATAACGGGATCACATCATTAGGAGAATGATATGATGGACAAGACCCAATCCTAAGCATAGCATAAAAGATCGTGTAGTTTCGTTTGCTAGAGCTTTTCCAATGTCAAGTATCTTCTCCTTAGACCATGAGATCGTGCAACTCCCGGATACCGTAGGAGTACTTTGGGTGTGCCAAACGTCACAACGTAACTGGGTGACTATAAAGGTGCACTACGGGTATCTTCGAAAGTGTCTGTTGGGTTGGCACGGATCGAGACTGGGATTTGTCACTCCGTATGACGGAGAGGTATCTCTGGGCCCACTCGGTAATGCATCATCATAATGAGCTCAATGTGACTAAGGCGTTAGTCACGGGATCATGCATTGCAGTACGAGTAAAGAGACTTGCCGGTAACGAGATTGAACAAGGTATTGGGATACCGACGATCGAATCTCGGGCAAGTAACATACCGATTGACAAAGGGAATCGCATACGGGATTGATTGAATCCTCGACATCGTGGTTCATCCGATGAGATCATCGTGGAACATGTGGGAGCCAACATGGGTATCCAGATCCCGCTGTTGGTTATTGACCGGAGAGGCGTCTCGGTCATGTCTGCATGTCTCCCGAACCCGTAGGGTCTACACACTTAAGGTTCGGTGACGCTAGGGTTGTAGAGATATGAGTATGCGGAAACCCGAAAGTTGTTCGGAGTCCCGGATGAGATCCCGGACGTCACGAGGAGTTCCGGAATGGTCCGGAGGTGAAGAATTATATATAGGAAATCAAGTTTCGGCCACCGGCAAAGTTTCGGGTGTTATCGGTATTGTACCGGGACCACCGGAAGGGTCCCGGGGGTCCACCGGGTGGGGCCACCTATCCCGGAGGGCCCCATGGGCTGAAGTGGGAGGGCAACCAGCCCTTAGTGGGCTGGGGCGCCCCCATGGGCCTCCCCCCTGCGCCTAGGGTTGGAAACCCTAGGGTGGGGGGGCGCCCCACTTGCCTTGGGGGGCAAGGCAACCCCTTCCCCCCTTTGGCCGCCGTCCCCCCTTGGAGATCCCATCTCACAGGGCCGGCGCCCCCCCAGGGGCCTATATAAAGGGAGGGGGAGGGAGGGCAGCAACCTACAGCCTTGGGCGCCTCCCTCCTCCCCTGCAACACCTCTCTCTCTCTCGCAGAAGCTCGGCGAAGCCCTGCCGAGACCCGCTACATCCACCACCACGCCGTCGTGCTGCTGGATCTCCATCAACCTCTCCTTCCCCCTTGCTGGATCAAGAAGGAGGAGACGTCACTGCACCGTACGTGTGTTGAACGCGGAGGTGCCGTCTGTTCGGCACTCGGTCATCGGTGATTTGGATCACGGCGAGTACGACTCCATCATCCACGTTCATTGGAACGCTTCCGCTCGCGATCTACAAGGGTATGTAGATGCACTCCTTTCCCCTCATTGCTAGTATACTCCATAGATGCATCTTGGTGAGCGTAGGAAAATTTTAAAATTATGCTAAGATTCCCAACATATACCTGCTCCCATATTGGAAAGTAGTTCATTACAGAAACCGGTTTCTGCGACACCTACACCAATTAGTGAGGAAGTTAATGATGATGATCATGAAACTTCAGATCAAGTTGTTACTGAACCTCGTAGGTCAACCAGAGTAAGATCCGCACCAGAGTGGTACGGTAATCCTGTTCTGGAGGTTATGTTACTGGAACATGACGAACCTACGAACTATGAAGAAGTGATGGTGAGCCCAGATTCCGCAAAATGGCTTGAGGCCATGAAATCTGAGATGGGATCCATGTATGAGAACAAAGTGTGGACTTTGATTGACTTGCCCGATGATCGGCAAGCCATTGAGAATAAATGGATCTTCAAGAAGAAGACTGACGGTGACAGTAATGTTACTGTCTATAAAGCTCGACTTGTTGCAAAAGGTTTTCGACAAGTTCAAGGGATTGACTACGATGAGACTTTCTCACCCGTAGCGATGCTTAAGTGTGTCCGAATCATGTTAGCAATTGCCGCATTTTATGATTATGAAATTTGGCAAATGGATGTCAAAACTGCATTCCTGAATGGATTTCTAGAAGAAGAGTTGTATATGATGCAACCGGAAGGTTTTGTTGATCCAAAAGGAGCTAAAAAAGTATGCAAGCTCCAGCGATCCATTTATGGACTGGTGCAAGCCTCTCGGAGTTGGAATAAACGCTTTGATAGTGTGATCAAAGCATTTGGTTTTATACAGACTTTTGGAGAAACCTGTATTTACAAGAAAGTGAGTGGGAGCTCTGTAGCATTTTTGATATTATATGTGGATGACATATTACTAATTGGAAATGATATAGAATTTCTGGATAGCATAAAGGGATACTTGAATAAGAGTTTTCAATGAAAGACCTCGGTGAAGCTGCTTATATATTGGGCATCAAGATCTATAGAGATAGATCAAGATGCTTAATTGGACTTTCACAAAGCACATACCTTGACAAAGTTTTGAAGAAGTTCAAAATGGATCAAGAAAAGAAAGGGTTCTTGCCTGTGTTACAAGCTGTGAAGTTGAGTAAGACTCAATGCCCGACCACTGCAGAACATAGAGAGAAGATGAAAGATGTTTCCTATGCTTCAGCCATAGGCTCTATCATGTATGCAATGTTGTGTACCAGACCTGATGTGTGCCTTGCTATAAGTTTAGCAGGGAGGTACCAAAGTAATCCAGGAGTGGATCACTGCACAGTGGTCAAGAACATCCTGAAATACCTAAAAAGGACTAAGGATATGTTTCTCGTTTATGGAGGTGACAAAGAGCTAGTCGTAAATGGTTACGTCGATGCAAGCTTTGACACTGATCCGGACGATTCTAAATCGCAAACCGGATACGTATTTACATTGAACGGTGGAGCTGTCAGTTGATGCAGTTCTAAACAAAGCGTTGTGGTGGGATCTACACGTGAAGCGGAGTACATAGCTGCTTCGGAAGCAGCGAATGAAGGAGTCTGGATGAAAGAGTTCATATCCGATCTAGGTGTCATACCTAGTGCATCGGGTCCAATGAAAATCTTTTGTGACAATACTGGTGCAATTGCCTTGGCGAAGGAATCCAGATTTCACAAGAGAACAAAGCACATCAAGAGACGCTTCAATTCCATCAGGGATCTAGTCCAGGTGGGAGACATAGAAATTTGCAAGATACATACGGATCTGAATGTTGCAGAACCGTTGACTAAGCCTCTTCCACGAGCAAAACATGATCAGCACCAAGGCTCCATGGGTGTTAGAATCATTACTGTGTAATCTAGATTATTGACTCTAGTGCAAGTGGGCGACTGAAGGAAATATGCCCTAGAGGCAATAATAAAGTTATTATTTATTTCCTTATATCATGATAAATGTTTATTATTCATGCTAGAATTGTATTAACCGGAAACATGATACATGTGTGAATACATAGACAAACAGAGTGTCACTAGTATGCTTCTACTTGACTAGCTCGTTGATCAAAGATGGTTATGTTTCCTAGCCATAGACATGAGTTGTCATTTGATTAACGGCATCACATCATTAGGAGAATGATGTGATTGACTTGACCCATTCCGTTAGCTTAGCACACAATCGTTTAGTATTCTGCTATTGCTTTCTTCATGACTTATACATGTTCCTATGACTATGAGATTATGCAACTCCCGTTTATCGGAGGAACACTTTGTGTGCTACCAAACGTCACAACATAACTGGGTGATTATAAAGGTACTGTACAGGTGTCTCCAAAGGTACTTGTTGGGTTGGCGTATTTCAAGATTAGGATTTGTCACTCCGATTGTCGGAGAGGTATCTCTGGGCCCACTCGGTAATGCACATCACTTAAGCCTTGCAAGCATTGCAACTAATGAGTTAGTTGTGGGATGATGTTTTACGGAACGAGTAAAGAGACTTGCCGGTAACGAGATTGAACTAGGTATTGAGATACCGACGATCGAATCTCGGGCAAGTAACATACCGATGACAAAGGGAACAACGTATGTTGTTATGCGGTTTGACCGATAAAGTTCTTCGTAGAATATGTGGGAGCCAATATGAGCATCTAGGTTCCTCTTTTGTTTATTGACCGGAGACGTGTCTCGGTCATGTCTACATAGTTCTCGAACCCGTAGGGTCCGCACGCTTAAAGTTTCGATGACAGTTATATTATGAGTTTATATGTTTTGATGTACCAAAGGTAGTTCGGAGTCCCGGATGTGATCACCGACAAGACGAGGAGTCTCGAAATGGTCGAGACATGAAGATTGATATATTGGACGACTATATTCGGACACCGGAATGGTTCCGGGGGTTATCGGATATATACCGGAGTACCGGGAGGTTACCGGAACCCCCCGGGGGTTTAATGGGCCTACATGGGCCTTAGTGGAAAAGAGGAGAGGCGGCTAGGGCAGGCCGCGCGCCCCCTCCCCCTCTAGTCCGAATTGGACAAGGAGGGGGGCGGCGCCCCCCCTTTCCTTCCTCTCTCTCTCCTCTTTCCCCCTTCTAATCCAGCAAGGAAGGGAGGGAGTCTTACTCCCAGTGGGAGTAGGACTCCTCCTGGCACTCTCCTCTCCTGGCCAGCCACCTCTCCCCCCTTGCTCCTTTATATACGGGGGCAGGGGGCACCCCAAAGACACAACAATTGATCATTGATCTTTTAGCCGTGTGCGGTGCCCCCCTCCACCATAGTCCACCTCGATAATATCGTAGCGGTGCTTAGGCGAAGCCCTACGTCGGTAGAACATCATCATCGTCACCACACCGTCGTGCTGACGAAACTCTCCCTCAACACTCGGCTGGATCGGACTTCGAGGGACGTCATCGGGCTGAACATATGCTGAACTCGGAGGTGCCGTGCGTTCGGTACTTGATCGGTCGGATCATGAAGACGTACGACTACATCAACCGCGTTGTGCTAACGCTTCCGCTTTCGGTCTACGAGGGTACGTGGACAACACTCTCCCCTCTCGTTGCTATGCATCACCATGATCTTGCGTGTGCGTAGGAATTTTTTTGAAATTACTACGTTCCCCAACAGTATCTTCCACACATTGAAGCTACCTCTCCATCCCTCGCAAAGCCGGAGCTATTTACATTGCGAGGGGCACTCCAACCTTGGATTAATTTGTGTAGGCATTTATTCCGGTCGGTTTAGATTATATTTTCGTAGCATTCGGCCCACTCGAAACACCGTTGCAACCCCCGCAACTCCCCTAGTTGATTTCCCTCTGGCTCGGTCATCGCTCTCTCGCACGTCCTTTCTCGCCTTCAACGTCGCACCACGGTATTATTGCAAAAAACTTTGTTGTTCTCTTTAATTATTATAAATAAGCTACAAAACTACACACCGATAGTCCACTTGGAATGGAACAAATTTGGACCCACAAATTAAAGTGCTACAAACTACACACCGAGGGGCCCACATGTCATGAAACAAATTTGGACCCATATACAAATTAAAAAATAAAGGACGGGGATCGAACATGCGACCAGGGCCTTCAAGCCGCACGTCAATAGGCAACATACGTAGAACAGCAATGTTTGTTGTACCTCCCTTTGTTCACATAATGTTTTTATATTACCACAGCCTATT
The DNA here is from genome assembly GCF_002575655.3 of Aegilops tauschii subsp. strangulata. Classification (NCBI taxonomy): domain Eukaryota; kingdom Viridiplantae; phylum Streptophyta; class Magnoliopsida; order Poales; family Poaceae; genus Aegilops; species Aegilops tauschii. The sequence goes on along the minus strand of NC_053039.3, from coordinate 382,443,898 downwards.
TAATTGATAACATGTAATATTATTTTTAGTACTATTCGCCTTCACTTACTGGTGGGTTCCATGTGTGCTCTCTCTCTCCTCCCCTTCTGCATTTAGACGCACGGGCAAACACGAAGAACTCATGTGTGATGTTGCCGTTGACCATATCTGGACGCATTCATAAGTTACGGCACCAGTTTCACGTGCTAGCAGCACTAGTCAGTGTGTATGTGCAATGCATGTTAATTTGGAAGTATATTAAGTGCATGCGGATATTAAGTTGGATATTATTTGCGTGTTATTATGTGATTAGCACTATTTTTGGCATGAAATTAACTGCACGCTAAACGTGTTGAGCGCTCGACATTGAAGCAGTCTAGGTCGTTGGATGACAAGGAATACATGTGGCTTGATGACGTTTTATATTTAATTTGATACGGCTCTAGCAGAACATTCAATCGATCAAACCATAGATTTCATTCAGTCTGACTCCAACTTTAAATTATACGACGATCGATCTAAAATAAATGGAAATGATAAACGTTCGGATTTTAAGCATGGCAATCTGAACGTTTTTCATGGCAAATTTAGATCACGCGGCGGCGGCGGCGGCGTCTTGCGGTGGGAAGCGGCTCCTCTGCCGTGCTCTGTGTGTCGTCAGGCCACTGACCGATGGCGACGGCAGCGTCTTGCGCCGTTGTTGGCATACTCCTGGACGTTGACCCTAGCTTCAAGGAAGGCCACAATGTTCTGGACTTCGGTCTCCGGGAGCGAGTCAACTAGCGGGAGGAGGCGACTGGCGTTGGTGCAAGGAAGCGGTCGACGGCGCCATCCATGCCGCTGAGGGGGGCACTGGCACCCGCGCAGGGACAGGCGCTGTCAATGGCGCGGCGAAGACATTCGTGTGCACGGGCACGCACGTCAGTGCACGCACAGGCGCATGCGCTGGCAGGTGCACGGGCACTGGCACGGGCGTGCGCGTCAGTGCACGCGCAGGTGCATGCGCTGGCAGGTGCACGGGCGCTTGAAAGTCGGCGGGGACCTCGTGGAACCCCGTGGCATCAAGCTCGGCGACAATGTGAGGCTCCCAGCCCATCAATGCCACGGGGATGGGCGCTGGCGCAGTCGGGGGGACGGGAGCCGAAACGGGAGCGAGGACAGGCGCGGCGTCTTCTCGCAAGGCCAGTTCAAGCTCGTCCCAAAGCGCCTTATGTTCTTGAGACTCCGGCTGGGTGTCTTCCTCAGGAAACTGGAAGACTAAGGGCAAACCATCGTGATGCGGCATGGCGTACGTTTAGGTCAGGCTGGTTGGAGGTAGATGACAGGAGAATCGGAGAGGAAGAGAGAAGATTGTAGCGATACCGGGTAGTGCGGGGTTGATTTTAAACTGCGGCGCCGGTGACATTAAAAGTGGGAGCAGTTGGCACGAAGGTGGGCGGCGAAGCCTGGTCAAAGGGCTCGCCTCCCGGTGAGCCTGCACAGCGGTCTGCTCGCACGCCTCCCTATCAGCCGGCGCACCGGTCTGCTCGCACGCCTCCCGTCGACTCACACGCTTGCTCGGACGGCACCTGCCGATGAGAAGCGGGACTCGTGGCGGCATGTAAACGCCCACGGTTTCAATAGTGAAAGCATCCGCCTTAACGTGACAGGTCTTTGTTCCAAAATACCTTGGCTCTTCATTTGTGCAACTTGTCATAAGCAGCTTGTCTCAAATTGAAGAAAAAAATTACGAAGTAATATTTGTGCCATATCACGTGACCATGCTCAGTTTCAAGAATTTATGGTCACTTTTGGATTTTCTGAAATTTAAGATCCAAGATTCGAAACAATATCATAACCTGCATCATGCAATAAATTTTCAAGCCATACATCTGTCCTGTTGTATTTCTAAAGAAAGGATTTGGTCAAACATTTTGCTTAGTTAGACTTCAGACAAGTTATATATGCAGAGCAAAAGGATAATCCCTCCGTACCAGTGCATTGCCTGATATATTAACTCAAGTACTAGGCACGAACAAACGGGCTCAATTCTGTGCTCATCCTTGTGTAGTAGTAGTAGTAGTACTAGGCAATGCAGTTGACGGGTGACCTTGGCAAGCGGCGACCGAGGGAATTGAACCGTGCTCGGCACGGTAGGTAACGTTTTCTAGTTACTAAAGCATCCCTCCGTTGTTCATCGGTAGTCATTATGGACCGAGGACATGAGGGGAATTTCCTAGGGCTGGAATTCTGACCGTCAGATATTTCAACTCAAAACGCGGAGGCTCGACTGGTTGGGGTTGCCTAATGTGCATACCACGCACGCCACCAGAAGGACACGAGCCCAGTTTTTTTATTTTTTATTTTTTTAGGATCAACACGAGCCAAGGTCTGGCTGGTACGCCATTGGGTCCTACCATTCGAGAATACGAAAGGAACCTTTTAAGTTGCCGAACGAATCTATGTGTATTACAATGCCCGTATTTTCCTTGCAAATACTAATCTCAATGTGGTAATTGATTTATGATGAGTTGTTGAATTAGAGTGAGTTTGTGATATAGTGATCTCAACGTGGATTTCACATTTCATGGTATCCCTGCTAAGTTTTTCAATGCAAATTCAAATTTAAAAGATGAACAATATGGAGGTGATAAAACTTTGTATGTATCAAGCATATGACCACACACACACACACAGACACACACACACAGACACCCACACACGAACACAACAACAATCCAATAAGTATAGTGCATCTATTTTTCCAAACCATGCATGTATGACACGAATTCAAAAATACTCCTTCTGTTCCTAAATATTGGTCTTTTAGAGATTTCAACAAGCGAGTACATACGGAGCAAAATGAGTGAATCTACACTCTAAAATATGTCTATATACATCCGTATGTGCCGGTCCACTTGAAATCTCTAAAAAGACTAATATTTAGGAACGAAGGGAGTAAAATGTAAGACATGCATGGTCCTCAATTCAATATTTAAAACGAACATGAAACTGAAACATGAATATTAAGTCTAGTACTATAGTACATGCAAATGTTGTATTTAATTAGGCGGAGCTATGATTGTCGGGGGTCACCCCCTCGACCTTAGATAAAATTGTGAAGCTCTGTTTAGGGTTGTTTAGATTATATTTGTCCCCACCCTCCCAACCACCGATTGGTTGTGCACCCCCCACCCCTCCTCCCCGGGAGAATATCACGTGCCCCCATACCTTAGATGCTATATGCCGATACGAGTTGCTTGGAGCTTGTAGATCTGAGATATAGCAGCTCACATGATGTCTTAATATTTTTACAGGAAACCTTGATGAGTTTGAGAATTGCACACAATTTGTACAAAAACTACTCGGATGCCCTTGGATCCCATATCCAACGACCTCGAAGCTCGTATCACCGTAGCATCTAAGATGAAGGAGGACATCATATTCTCCTGTATGTAAGAATATCATGTGCTACCACACCTTAGATGCTTTGGTGATACAAGCTCTTCGGAGCCGTTGGATTTGTGACCCAACGCCTCCTCGGTGGTTCGAATGGTTTTTTGCAGAAAATCCCCCAAAGAGTTCGGCCACTGCTTACAAGCACAAAGACTGCTCAGATGACATTGGACTCAGATCAAACGACCTCGAAGCTCATATCACTGTAGCATCCAAGCTGCGAGAGCACCTTATGTTTTCTCGCACGGGAGAATATGAGGTGCTCCCGCACCATAGATTCTATGGTGATACGAGTTCACGGAGATCTAACGGCCCACAGTAGGAGGTTTGAATGTGTTTGCAATATATGGCTGAGAGAGTTTGGGAATTGCGCAAAAAGTACAAGTACTACGCATGTGCCATCTGATCACTGATCATACGACCTAGATGCTCATATCACCGTAGCAGGTAATTAAGCTATGGGGAGCAACGGGGAGCCATTGGATCCAAGATGCAGCGGCACACACGAGGCCTGAATGTTTTATTTGCAAAAAAACCTTTGGAGAGTTTGGAAATTGCGCATAATTACAAAGACTACTCCCAAGCCATTGGATCTCACTTCCAACGGTGTAAAAACTCGTATCACCATAGCATCTAAGCTGCGGGGTGGATGTGATATTCTATGCCACTGTCATTTTTGTTTGTAAACTTGCAAAATACGTGTAAATTGTGCCGTTACTTGTCTAATCGCGCAAAGTGTTTGTTCAAAAAAAATCCTACACTAAAATATCGGAACAACACACGGGGGTCCCACTTGCCATTAATCAAATTTGGACCTAAAACTAACAAATCTGAAAGACGAGATTCGAACTGGCAACCTAGACTACAAAGCGTAACTCGATAGCTTGAAACAACAACGGTTGTTGGCTTTGTCCCATAACTTGATTTTATATAGTATTACGTTGAGTAGAGTAGAGGGAGTGCCTCGTCTACACGTGCATGACCGTTGACTCACTTACTGGTGGGTCCCAGGTGTGCGATCTCTCTCTTCTCTCCATCGTCTAACTTTGCACGGGCAAACATGAAGAGCGGCGCTAGCTTGCTGTGGTGTTATTACAACTAAAAAAATCTTGGAAATAGAAGAATCGCCTAGAAAAGGAGATGTTGTGGCTGGTCGAGACGGAGCTAACCACACCTATCCTCCATGCCATGTTAGCATGATGAAGCTGTGTGGCTAGTGGGGTGTTTTCGACCGACTGGCTGGGTCCCGAGGTTGAACCATAGGTACTACATCTGATACAGTAAATTTTTACACGCACATTTTTCCTCCGTGCCGAGACATGGCACACCCTACCGTGCGGTTTCGGGGTCCTCCCGGGTGGTGCACGCATATATTCTTCCTGACGTGGGACGCCCTACCGCGCGTTTTCGCCGAAGCAAGTAAATAAATGAGTCGTCAAATCACGAAAGACCACTTTTCCCGCCGAGTACATCAGTGAAGCACGGTGGCTAGCTAGTTGGGCTAGTTCGACCGATTAGCTAGGCCGCCGCCACATTTTTTTTCACCCCTTTTTCATCTACTTGCCGGCCGGTAAATTTAAACATCCACCGCGGCGTTGCTCTGGTGTTTGAGTGCGGTAGGATTTTTAATTTTTTGATTGATGGGAGCAGGCGCGGCAGGATTTTTAATTTTTTGATTGACGGGAGCAGGCGCGGCAACAATTAGTCACAATGACTCCGCCTATAAAACCCACTGCTCCCTGATGTGAGAAGTCGTCGACTGGTGTTTTACCATGGTGAAATCCAAAAGATTCCCCGCTCCTCGGCTGGCTCCCTCCACCTTCCTGTAGATTGCATTGCCTTTCAACCGTTTCACCCCCTGCATCACCAACGTCATGCGCCTCGAGAAGCAGAGGGACTTCGGTGGTGTTTAGGTGCCCTCTGCATGGGCATGTCCATGTCTCAGTGCAACATGACCGTTGGATCAAACTCAGACGGTGCAGATCAGTCACTGTAGCACAAAGCGTGTGGGTGTGTTTGGTTGCATTCTCATCTCAATATAGTGTGTAAGTCACCTTATGAAAACCAAATAATCCCAAAACACTTAGGGACGGTACATTAACTCCCTCCCCGTTTCTTGTTTTGTGACATATCAACCAATAAGAGACGTGGGCTGTGCATGCTTTCAATGACTTGAGACTAATAAACATGACATGCAGTGGTTAGTTCATTGCATGCAATGCTATTAATTAGCAAAAAGACATTAAGTTTTCTCGTTTTCCTCTCCGCCTTGGTCGCAGTGCACAACGTAAGATGACTTACACACCTAGAGGGAGTAGTTGTTTCCTCTTCGTGTATTTGTGTTAACCTACTAGTGTGGACTCATGCACCCTTCATGCACTCTGCCAAACACCCAAAAGTGGGTCGAGAAGGGAACTTTTGCTCCCATCCCGTGCACCCTTCATACACCCTGCCTAACACTATTCGTGCTTCATATGGTTCATGTTTCGCGGAGTACTGTAGCACCGTACTCTCCGTGCGCTGTAGAACTAGTTCTGTTAACATTGATCTCACCGTTCATTCTCGACCGGACAGTCAAGAAAGCGGTACTATGTTACTACATTACTGTTCATATAGTTGACATGCGCACAACATCATTTGTTGTCGTCATATCTTACTACACTAGCAACAAGATTATGTAGTATTGACGTATGAATCACTGCACATGCCTAGTAGTAGGAGCACTATGTATGTTCAAGTGGCTGCCGTGTTTCGCACTCCTCTGTCGTAACAGTGGAAATGCTTGTTGTAATCATTTTTTCTTCAGAAAAACAGTGGACACGCTCTACCGTGCAGATCCTCCTCCAGCCATGCACTAAATTACTCACTTTCGCCGACGTGTGGGACAGCCAGCATTGGGGTCCACCAGCCATGCACTAAATTACTCCGTAGTAGAGTGACGGTAGACTACCCCGATCGAAGCGCCGCAGTAATGCCCAATGAGCCGTCAAATCACAAAACCTCCTCCTTTCTAGCAGTAAATTGGACGGACGAAGCAACCATCATTTCACTCTTCTCTCTCAGCTTCCTCTCTACCCAACCCTCGCTTCTCCCTCATCTTGTTCCTCATTTCTTCAAGAAAACTCCGACCTGCTTCTGCCATTGTTCTTCTCTCCCAAAGAAGGAAAGGTGAGCGCATCAATGGTGTTGATTCTGGCCAAGACCCGGTCTTGCAACCCCGAGACTGATCCTATAACTCCCTCTCTTTTCTTCTTTTGGGTTTGTGATTATGGTTTCTTTTCTTTTATTTCTATTTGACGGTTTCTTGATGGACGCTGGAGCACCGGCCGAAGTGATGTCTATAGCTCTGGCCAAAACCGTCGAGGCTCATGGTACGAAGAAGCGCAAGCACCCCGCCGAGATTATCGCAGACAAGCTCAAAGCCATCGCCCTGTCCAAGCCCCCCTCTCCGGGATCCCTCATTAAGCAAGTCCAGGTAATATCTCTTCTTGACGATCTTTTTCTAGATCTTGATCATGTTTTTTCATCTAACACGCAATACTAGTACTAGTAGTACAACTTTCTGGGTGATCTTGCATGTGATTTTTGTGTGCCAAATGATGGTTCTAAATTCCTCTTTTGACCAAAACATGCGAGAGGTTGACACTGATTTCTTATAGATTACTTTCAACTACTCCCTCTGTCCCAAATTTCCTGTCTTAGATTTGTCTAGATACGGATGTATCTAATACTAAAATGTGACTTGATACATCTGTATCTAGACAAATCTAAGACAAGAATTTTGGGACGGAGGGAGTACTTTATGAACATCAATGCTACCTTTGAAGAGGGTATATTTGCCTCAGTAACTTGTGTTATGGATATTGCAAGTAATCCCTCTGCTCTCATGCCTTTGAAGACATGTTCCAGTGTCTTTGTTCAGTCATTGTGCGTATATGTAGTCATATATGGAGTATAATGTCGAAAATCATCTTATATTTCCGAACGGAGGTAGTAATAAAATATGGTTTCTGTTTGAATTAGAACCAGGTCCGCGGTGGACATGAAGTTCTCAAAGACATGCCGTGTGAACTGGAAGACTTGAGTATGAGTTCTACTGCTAAACTATCCAGCTGCTGTGTCCTTGTCGCCACGTGTCCTGAACTAGTGTTTTCCTGTAGCATTGTTGTCAGGCGTGTTCTCGAGGCTGTACTTGACCACAACAATTTCCTGGCTGTGCCTTCGATTACGAAGGGTGTGGTTCTTGTAAAGCTTCCCAACAAATCTGATGCGGCCTGTCTTCATGATCATGTTTATGAGTGGAAAGACCACTCTGTTAGGTTCTCCAAGGTTGACAAGATGGTGATGGTGCATGTAGACATCTCTCACGAAGTCCATGGCCTAGTCAGTTATGCGGGGTTCATCCCATAGGTCGGTGGCAAGAAATAGTCTACAGAGTTTATTAGTGCAACTTTGCTTGTCTGTAGTAAGTACTATTGTTCAGTACTTCATTTGTGTTTGTGAACCCTGTATTGTTTATTAGTACTGCCGCTTTTGGTGTGTGGTCAGTCCTGAGAACGGTCTATGTTAATGTCCGTCCACTCAATTCAGTCTGTATATTTTGAAGTATCCAGATCATCTTTTTTGTGAGGATGGTTTATCAATTATGGTTACACTCCAATATCTGTATGCATTGCAGGGTTTATCGCACCCATCAGGATTTCCAGTCCCATGGATGTTCGGTCCATACGATTTGTCACGACCTTTGGACTGTCCTACTTGCGGGAGTAGGCGGGGCCCCTGCATGCCACCCGTAGTTGGACGATCAATCTTCTATTTAGTACTTGAACATAGTGATTTCCTGGTAAGGATTCACTCGTGTCACATCAAGTAAATCTTATTGATTTACTGTCCAAATCTTATTGATTTAATGTCATGTTTTCTTTCTTTTCCTGCAATTTTACGATGCAGGTTTTGCCATGTGATATTCATCACAGAATAAACCGTTTGGTTTGCTCTACGATGGCTATTTTTGCAGCTTTCACTTCTTATGTCGTGTCAGTAACGAAGGCATTGTCCATCACTTATATTACTGGAAAAAATTGGATCAGTCTGTTGTCTGAGTACAAGATGAATCCCTATGATTAACTGCAGTTTGGTTTAACAAAAACGCCACAATTAGTCCTTCTCGCGTTTAAAAGAAATGAAGAAAAAAACTGGATCACGGTCACGAAGCCTAGTCAAGTTAGAAAGCTGATCATAGCAGACCAGACACGATCGCCGCTGTCTCGCACATCGGTACCACCTTCAGCAATGGATCGAGCACCGGCAGTTGCTCTAGCACTGACAGCGGCAGCAGCTCAGTCTGATCCAGCTGAGGATTGGGCACCGACCGTGTCAGCGGATCAGGCTGATCTACCGGAGGATCGGGCATCGACACCGGCACCTGCTTCGACACCGGCACCAGCTCTACAAGGAGCACCATCTCCGGCAGCAGCGGCGGCTTCGGCACCTGCACCAACACTTGCACTTGCATCTACTCTGGCCCATGCAGCGGCAACCGAAAGAGCAGTAGCACCAGCAACAGACTGGGCTGCAGTTCGCACTTCATATACCAAAGTCCTTACAAAAACCGACATGTCCACCTTCTTGGTAAGCATTGGCTGCCCAAGTGTTTCGTTCTTTTTTATTTCCATGTTGTTTCGCATGATTCACTGTGTTGATATAACTGTTTGGGTATGTCTTCTTGTTTGCAAACAGAGAATTCCTAGAGCAACGAGGGAGTCGTTCAACAATCCGGGCGACAGCGGCCAAGTTTCTCTTACCATGCGCAGCCTTGGTGTGAATGAACCTGCTCAATATACCGTAAGTACAAAGGATGGTCGCATGATGATTGATGCTAAAGGATGGTCAAGGTTCAAATCTAAATCATATCTTGCGGTAGGGGATGATGTCAAAATCGAACTTTCTCGGCAAGGAGAGCTGGTCCAAATCAACTTTGAAATTCTTCAGTACTGCCGAACTGATCTATCCGCCGAGAGATTTTAATGTAATACTCTGGCATGGTGAAACAAGTTTCATGTGTGTATAAGTAGTACGACAGTATCATTGATAGAATTGCAACTCTGATTGCTGGTTAGGAACTGTCGTTTGATTTCATTCCAACAGCTGTTGTGCTTTATTCAATTTTGTGTATTCGCCTTGCGACAGCATCTAAAACCAGTGCCGTATCGACCGCTTGCAATATGAAAAGCGCTGAGGTAGACACATGGGCCTCCAAACATGCAGGCCCACCGGCCTATGGCCCAAAGTCCAAAACCGTGAGCCTGTCTGAGTATTTCTCAGCTGAACCTCCATAATGCCCGTGCGTTGCACGTAACATCAAGATGCATTTGTATGAGTATTTTATCTTGTGGGAGAAAAGGATGAACGAGGGAAGGCCTTATTTAAAAATGCGGAGAGGTGTGTGGGTACCTTTTTGCAAAATTGCCATAGTTTCCTTCCTATCCGTCAGATATAAATCGGACGGCCTATATTGCAGGATGACAGGCACACCATCATCACCAACTCGTCTATACCGTGTTAAAAAAACTTTGTTTTTTATAATTATATATGTTATATATATTCCCCTTGATTTTTCTTATGTATGAAGTTGTGATATAAAAGATCTTTATATTTCTTTACAGAGGGAATATCTCTCTGTCAAAAATATATTTATGTGTAATAACTAGTTACTCCTGTCTTTCTACTTCCTTGCGCTGATATGTGGGGCATCCGGCAACGGGGTCCACATGCCATATGCACCAAATTAGAGTGCACAACTGCAGGGTAGACACACCCCAGTCGTAGCGCCGCATTAATGCCCAATGAGCCGTCAAATCACAAAAACCCCCACCTTTCCAGCTTTAGCAGTAAGCTGGACGGACGAAGCGGCAATATTTCACTCGGCCTGAATCCCTTCTCCCTTGTCTGCTTGTCCAGAGAAAAACCCCGCTCGGCGATTGCATAGGGTTTTCTCATGGAGAACCTGGTACGAATTCTTCATCCATCCCCGATAAATCCAAGTCCCTTGGTCGGGGGTACTCCTAGGATGGCAGCCGCTGCAGTTGATGCATTTTTCTTCCTACTGAATCTAGTGTGTTTCATTTGCAGTGCCCAAAGTGCGAGGACCCTACAGGTTTCTGCGCCCTCGGCGAGACGCCACACTTGTTCCTTCTCATCCTAACACAGGATTTTAAAACGCGCACAGTATGTTCCTAGAAGAGTTAGATACACCGCGAGTGCCTTAACTTGTTATGTGCGGTCAATTTGATGCCTAAAGTTGTAAAATACATAGAAGTGGTGCTCGAACTTGTCCGGGCGTGCAAATACGATGCCTCCTACCGTATCCAGGTGTACGCCTTGCCCATGTGGCACGCCAGCGTGGCGACGGTCTACATGTCAATGAGTGAGAGCATTTTATTTACGGCCAACTCCCTTAGATTTTATTTAATTACACATAAATGTATCGCATACGGATGCAGACTGATGATGGATCCAACATGTCACGTTTGGGTCCTGCATATCAAAGCAGGCGAGCGGAGGAAAAAAATAGTAATAAGAAAGAAAAAGGACAAGCCTAGAGGGATTCGATGCCAGGACATCGCATGCACAACATTTACATGTTAACAACTACACTACACCAAGCATGGCTGCATGTAATTGTTTTTCTTAATACCGGATGTCGTGTGTGTGTGGTATGCATCCGTGCACACGTCAATGACAATTTATTTGTTTGGTGTTACCATGCAAATAATATATTTGTTTGGTGCACCTAAATTCTTCACTTGTTATCGTATTGAGGGAGACTTAGGGAATATGCTAGTGCATTTGAGATAATTTTTTGGACACATTGAACAATTATGTTGTCAATTTTTTTATTGTGTATTTTAAAAATACAATGAAGACTCACAATAATTGTCCGTGTTAGTGGTCCTACATGTATATACATAAATTTACATAATAATTTTTAATATGCGTTGAACTGTCTAAATCTACATAAATTTTAGAATAAGTTCATGTTTACGTCTTCAAAGTACACAATAATGAAAATAGAATAAAGAATTAAACTACACAATAATTGCCTACTGATAATTCTTGTATTTTTTTATATGACAAAATTTACATATCATGAAAACTAAACAGAAACTTGAAAAAAATGTAGAAAATGTGTGAAGGAATTGCACGTCTATAGACGATATTGTTCTACACACATTTCTGTTTACTAGTAGAACGTATAACTTATTTTGGTCAAGTGGCCAGCACGTGCCTGCATTAAGTAGGAGGTCCCGCGCTGCAATTTTATTTTAGTGATTTCTCTCTGCGCTGACACGTGGGACCCACATTTCTAATTTGAGGGGCCTTTCTACGTAATTAAATAAAAATGAGGTGGTTTCTGTAAAAGCAAACATCAGTCGTCCACTTCCAGCCACTGACATGCAGGATGCCGCCATGCTGGTGTGCCACGCGAGCAGGGTGTACGTCCGGATATGGTAGAAGGCACTGTATTTGCACGGACGGACAAGTTCAAGCACCACTTTCATGTATTTTACAACTTTAGGCATCAAACTGACCGTACAGGACAAGTTAAGGCACCTGTGGTGTATTTAACTCTTCCTAGAATCCTCTTTTCTATCCGGGAGGGTGGGGTTTTTTGAACATGATGTCGACTAATTTGGAAATTTGGATTGCTATATTTGGATAAAAGGTACTAGTACCATGGTCAACACTGACATGAAGGAGGAAAGTATTTCTAGATTTGGATACAGGGAATACATTGTGTTCTCATATTATTTTTCCTGCAGTGCATTCCTTGCTCTGCCAGAACACATGTACTCAAGATGTTCGGCCTTGCCATAACTGAATACACCAGTTTAATGGTAACAGTGAAGACAAGCCATGGATATAAGTTTCGAGTTGGGTTCATGAACCAAGAAGATCGCTGCTTTTTTATGGCCAAACTTGGATAAACTTTCTCAAGTGTTACGGACCGAAAGTTGGCGCACGAATGTTGATGGAAACAGCAGAACCTGGTCTCATCTTCACTGCGATCTTCCACCCCGACGTTGTTCCAATTGTTCATCCATGTTAGTTTTGTATCTGGTTCTTGCTTGTTGCCTCGATTACTTCTTAATCCACCTATTCTGTCTAACTGATCACAATTTAACTTTAGAAGTAGCAACGAATCTCTCATGAAGATGCTACTTCTAACTAATATTTTCTTATAATTGGTGGCACGTGTAGGTTTTTTCAGAGTTAAGCAGGCTGCTCGTTTGTTATTCTGTAACAACTCGGCTGTTACTGATGGCACTGAAGTTGACTGGGACGACATCCACAAGTTCCTACACTTTATTGATCGTCTTGAGGTCCTTGTGGGGCGTTTCAATGGTGGAAGGCCACGTGGGATATGTGTGCCACTGCTGCACTCGTTGAACAGGTCCAACTATGTCGAGAAACTTATGGTACGAGCTATTTTTTGTTATATATGTTGTTCATAAACTATTGCTTATACACAGTTTTACAGTTGTGATCTTCTTGAAACAGAAACTGCCCAGTTCTATTGTTCATATACAGATGCCTGACCATGGTCGGGTCAGACTTGCGCTTGGTCACAACATGATGTTTATGTCGACCTACTCCATTCCCCTTGGAGGTGAAAAGATACTTATTCATGGGTGGTCTCAAATAATGAAGGCCCGTCCTTCTTGGAGAATAGGACAGAAGATTATGTTCCTGCTTTTCCATGGATCTAAAGCGAATATCCTGTTTATTGACCACATTGCGAGATGAAGCCGCTTTCAGAAGGTTGTGGATGAGCGGGGTGGCGCATGGGCCTTGTCCTGGGGCTTGGCGGCCTCACCCTTGGTTAACTTTAGGCAAAGTAGCACTGTTCGAGGCGTGCTTTGTACGGTTGAACCTGTATAAGTACTCATACTGCTTTCAGCTATGGTTGTTAAGTGCCCCTGCTGGTTTCAGTTAAGGTTGTTAAGTACTCCTGCTGCTTTTATAGTCTGTTGTGTTTCTTCAGTCCTGTCTTCCTCCAGCCGCCAAAACCAAACCAGCGCCAGCGGGGCCGCCTGCTTCCGCCTCCCACGGCTGGCTGCGCCTCAGCGCACGCATCGCCGCCCCACCGTCTCCTAAATCGTTAACGCCGACATCCGAGGCCTCGCCATCGTCCGCCGCGCGCTTTGGTGCGCTCGCCGCGGCGCCGCCCTCTCGCGTGGTCATAATGGTCAACAAACAACAGGAATCGGCAGAAGTACGTGGATTGGATGACATTAGGGCCCACCATGTCAGCGTATGGAAAACTAAAATGCTTCCTCCTAGTGTTTTCCTGACATCTGGGACCCACGACATTGTGAGCGTATATAGTCAATAGACAAGAGAACAACACAAGATCGGTTGACACCTAGGACGTAGCAGCTCGAGCAGTATTTTTTTTGTTATTGTTGAGACGGAGCAGGGTTTGAACTGGGCTGTGGCCCGTCTAGCCCAGGTTTATATTTTATGTTCACCATGTGACTAGCCCAGCTATTTTTTTTCTTTGTGAAAATGAGCCCAGTTTATTTTTTCTGAAGAATACCCAATCCAGGCCTACTTATTTTTCTACGCCCTGATGGGCTGCAACTCTTTCAAGACGCCTGCAAATCTTGAAAGTAATATGAAATGGGTTGTAAATATAAAAACAGATGACAAATTGGCAATTACTTTATAATTTCTGAATTTTTTCACATTTTCATATTCCTATTTCACTAGGCATTAACCTAATTTAAATATATCTTCAAAGTACTTTAAATCTGGCTCGACATTTCGGTATTAAAAATAGTTTGGAACCCACAGAAATATGCGAAATAGGCCCTGGCCAACCAAAAAAAACGGACTGCAATAAATTGCATAAGAAGTCGCAATGAGCTATATATAAATTATTAAAAAAAGAGGGAATGGTCTGACTTATGGGCCTATTAAGTTGACGCGTATGCAAGATTTTTTTAGTTATTATATACGTCAACAAACGATTCTAGCAGACGTAACCGTTGGATGTCAATCCAACGGCCGTCGTGTTTCTTCAATCTCTGATCTTCTTGCTCCAGCCGCCAAATCCAGCGCCGGCGGGATCGCCTGCTCCCGCCTCCCGTGCAGGCCTCACCGCCCCCTACTACTCCCACCGCTGGCCAGGGCATCCCTCTACTCACCCACACCCCCTGTTATTCTATGGCGACGGCAGCCTCACACCGAAGCCGAACCAGTGAACCCTCGTACTCCTCTCCGCATGGGCATCCACTGTCGCGTCTTCCCCGGCTCCGCGTCGTCCCCTTCCTAGGCCTCACCGTCGTCCACCGCCCTGGTGCTCTCAGCGCGGCGTGGTCAACGTGGTCAAGTAACGACTTCCATCGAAAGAGTACTGTCGTGGAGAGGCTGACAGCTGGGTCCACGGCAGCCGCAAGGAAGTGCCTCCTTATTACGCGGAAAATAATTATTCCTCCACTTGACAGCAGGGACCCACCGGACGGGCCACAGTATTTGGCGAAAAAAACGTTTCCCCCCTGACTGCTGGGGCCCACCGGACGGGCCACCGTATTTCGCGAAAAAATGTTCCCCCCGTTGTCAGCTCAGACCCATCGGAAGTGCCTCCTTATTACGCACAAAAAATTGAATACTCCCCCTGCTAGTTGGGACCCACCTTGGTGGGAGGCTGACTTGTGGGCCTACTAAGTTAACAAGGACGGAGTGCTTTGTCAACTTAGTCAATATGAACGATTCTAGCTCCAGTGATCGTACGATGTCAATCCAACGGCCGTAGTGCTTCTTCAACCTCTGGTCTTCTTGCTCCAGCCGCCCAAAGCAGCGCCGCTCGTGCCGCATGCTCCTGCCTCCCGTGGCCGGCTGTGCTGCCGCGGAGGCCTCACCGCCCCTTACTATTCCCACCGCTAGCCAGACCCTGCGGCGACGGCAGCCTCACATCACAGCCGAACCAGTCAACCCTCGTACTCCTCTCCGTGCGGGCTTCCACTGATGCGTCTTCCCCGGCTCCGCGTCGTCCCCTTCCTAGGCCTCGTCGTCGTCCACTGCCCTGGTGCTCTCGGCGCGGCGTGGTGAACATGGTCAAGGAACGACATCCATCAGAAGAGTACTATACGTGGAGAGGCTGACAGCTGGGTCCACGGCCGCAGCAAGGAAGTGCCTCCTTATTACGCGCAAAATAATTATTCCTCCACCTGATAGCGGGGACCCACCGGACGGGCCACAATATTTCATGAAAAAAATGTTTCCCCCTGACTGCTGGGACCCACCAGCTACATCTTCGCACGCAAGGAAGTGCCTGACAGTCGGGACCCACCTGGTTGAAGCGTACGTAGCGTTGTCATTCTGGTCGCGAAGGTGTAACTACATACTGTTGGGGAACGTAGTAATTTCAAAAAAATTCCTACGCACACTCAAGATCATGGTGATGCATACCAACGAGAGGGGAGAGTGTGTCCACGTACCCTCGTAGACCGAAAGCGGAAGCGTTAGCACAACGCGGTTGATGTAGTCATACGTCTTCACGATCCGACCGATCAAGTACCGAACGCACGGCACCTCCGAGTTCAGCACACGTTCAGCCCGATGACGTCCCTCGAACTCCGATCTAGCCGAGTGTTGAGGGAGAGTTTCGTTAGCACGATGGCGTGGTGACGATGATGATGTTCTACCGACGCAGGGCTTCGCCTAAGCACCGCTACGATATTATCGAGGTGGACTATGGTGGAGGGGGGCACCGCACACGGCTAAAAGATCAATGATCAATTGTTGTATCTATGGGGTGCCCCCCTGCCCCCGTATATAAAGGAGCAAGGGGGGAGAGGCGGCCGGCCAGGAGAGGGGCACGCCAGGAGGAGTCCTACTCCCACCGGGAGTAGGACTCCCTCCCTTCCTTGTTGGATTAGGAGAAGGGGGAAAGAGGAGAGAGAGAGGAAGGAAAGGGGGCGTCGCCCCCCCCCCCTCCTTGTCCAATTCGGACTAGAGGGGGAGGGGGCGCGCGGCCTGCCCTAGCCGCCTCTCCTCTTCTCCACTAAGGCCCATGTAGGCCCATTAAACCCCCGGGGGGTTTCGGTAACCTCCCGGTACTCCGGTATATATCCGATAACCCCCGGAACCATTCCGGTGTCCGAATATAGTCGTCCAATATATCAATCTTCATGTCTCGGCCATTTCGAGACTCCTCGTCATGTCCGTGATCACATCCGGGACTCCGAACTACCTTCGGTACATCAAAACATATAAACTCATAATATAACTGTCATCGAAACTTTAAGCGTGCGGACCCTACGGGTTCGAGAACTATGTAGACATGACCGAGACACGTCTCCGGCCAATAACCAATAGCGGAACCTGGATGCTCATATTGGCTCCCACATATTCTACGAAGATCTTTATCGGTCAAACCGCATAACAACATACGTTGTTCCCTTTGTCACCGGTATGTTACTTGCCCGAGATTCGATCGTCGGTATCTCAATACCTAGTTCAATCTCATTACCGGCAAGTCTCTTTACTCGTTCCGTAATACATCATCCCGCAACTAACTCAATGCTTGCAAGTCTTAAGTGATGTGCATTACCGAGTGGGCCCAGAGATACCTCTCCGACAATCGGAGTGAAAAATCCTAATCTCGAAATACGCCAACCCAACAAGTACCTTTGGAGACACCTGTAGAGCACCTTTATAATCACCCAGTTACGTTGTGACGTTTGGTAGCACACAAAGTGTTCCTCCGGTAAACGGGAGTTGCATAATCTCATAGTTATAGGAACATGTATAAGTCATGAAGAAAGCAATAGCAGAATACTAAACGATCGTGTGCTAAGCTAACGGAATGGGTCAAGTCAATCACATCATTCTCCTAATGATGTGATCCCGTTAATCAAATGACAACTCATGTCTATGGCTAGGAAACATAACCATCTTTGATCAACAAGCTAGTCAAGTAGAGGCATACTAGTGACACTCTGTTTGTCTATGTATTCACACATGTATCATGTTTCCGGTTAATACAATTCTAGCATGAATAATAAACATTTATCATGATATAAGGAAATAAATAATAACTTTATTATTGCCTCTAGGGCATATTTCCTTCACATACTGGTCGATGTAGAGGCGCGCATGTGTCGTAGTAGAGGCGCGCACGTAGCATGCACACGTACGTGCAGCTATGTACTCCGCTTCACACGTAGATCCCGCCACAACGCTTTGTTTAGAACTGCACCAACTGACAACTCCACCGTTCAATGTAAACACATATCCGGTTTGCGATTTAGAATCGTCTGGATCGGTGTCAAAGCTTGCATCGACGTAACCATTTACGACTAGCTCTTTGTCACCTCCATAAACGAGAAACATATCCTTGGTCCTTTTCAGGTATTTCAGGATGTTCTTGACCGCTGTCCAGTGATCCACTCCTGGATTATTTTGGTACCTCCCTGCTAAACTTATAGCAGGGTACACATCAGGTCTGGTACACAGCATTGCATACATGATAAAGCCTATGGCTGAAGCATAGGGAACATCTTTCATCTTCTCTCTATCTTATGAAGTGGTCGGGCATTGAGTCTTACTCAACTTCACACCTTGTAACACAGGCAAGAACCCTTTCTTTGCTTGATCCATTTTGAACTTCTTCAAAACTTTGTCAAGGTATGTGCTTTGTGAAAGTCCAATTAAGCGTCTTGATCTATCTCTATAGATCTTGATGCCCAATATATAAGCAGCTTCACCGAGGTCTTTCATTGAAAAACTCTTATTCAAGTATCCCTTTATGCTATCCAGAAATTCTATATCATTTCCAATCAGTAATATGTCATCCACATATAATATCAGAAATGCTACAGAGCTCCCACTCACTTTCTTGTAAATACAGGCTTCTCCAAAAGTCTGTATAAAACCGAATGCTTTGATCACACTATCAAAATGTTTATTCCAACTCCGAGAGGCTTGCACCAGTCCATAAATGGATCGCTGGAGCTTGCACACTTTGTTAGCTCCTTTTCGATCGACAAAACCTTCCGGTTGCATCATATACAACTCTTCTTCCAGAAATCCATTCAGGAATGCAGTTTTGACATCCATTTGCCAAATTTCATAATCATAAAATGCGGCAATTGCTAACATGATTCGGACAGACTTAAGCATCGCTAAGGGTGAGAAAGTCTCATCGTAGTCAATCCCTTGAACTTGTCGAAAACCTTTCGCAACAAGTCGAGCTTTATAGACAATAACATTACCGTCAGCGTCAGTCTTCTTCTTGAAGATCCATTTATTCTCAATGGCTTGCCGATCATCGGGCAAGTCAACCAAAGTCCGCACTTTGTTCTCATACATGGATGCCATCTCAGATTTCATGACCTCAAGCCATTTTGCGGAATCTGGGCTCACCATCGCTTCTTCATAGTTCGTAGGTTCATCATGGTCCAGTAACATAACCTCCAGAACAGGATTACCGTACCACTCTGGTGCGGATCTTACTCTGGTTGACCTACGAGGTTCAGTAACAACTTGATCTGAAGTTTCATGATCATCATCATTAACTTCCTCACTAATTGGTGTAGGTGTCGCAGAAACCGGTTTCTGTGATGAACTACTTTCCAATATGGAAGCAGGTATAGTTACCTCGTCAAGTTCTACTTTCCTCCCACTCACTTATTTCGAGAGAAACTCCTTTTCTAGAAAGATTCCAAATTTAGCAACAAAAGTCTTGCCTTCGGATCTGTGATAGAAGGTGTACCCAACAGTCTCTTTTGGGTATCCTATGAAGACACATTTTTCCGACTTGGGTTCGAGCTTATCAGGTTGAAGCTTTTTCACATAAGCATCGCAGCCCCAAACTTTAAGAAACGACAACTTTGGTTTCTTGCCAAACCACAGTTCATAAGGCGTCGTCTCAACGGATTTCGATGGTGTCCTATTTAACGTGAATGTAGCCATCTCTAAAGCATAACCCCAAAAGGATAGCGGTAAATCAGTAAGAGACATCATAGATCGCACCATATATAGTAAAGTATGATTACGACGTTCGGACACACCATTATGGTGTGGTGTTCCGGGTGGCGTGAGTTGCGAAACTATTCCGCATTGTTTCAAATGAAGACGAAACTCGTAACTCAAATATTCTCCTCCACGATCCAATCGTAGAAACTTTATTTTCTTGTTACGATGATTTTCAACTTCACTCTGAAATTCTTTGAACTTTTCAAATGTTTCGGACTTATGTTTCATTAAGTAGATATACCCATATCTGCTCAAATCATCTGTGAAGGTGAGAAAATAACGATATCCGCCGCGAGCCTCAACATTCATTGGACCACATACATCTGTATGTATGATTTCCAACAAATCTGTTGCTCGCTCCATAGTTCCGGAGAACGGCGTTTTAGTCATCTTGCCCATGAGGCACGGTTCGCAAGTACCAAGTGATTCATAATCAAGTGGTTCCAAAAGTCCATCAGTATGGAGTTTCTTCATGCGCTTTACACCGATATGACCTAAACGGCAGTGCCAAAAATAAGTTGCACTATCATTATCAACTCTGCATCTTTTGGCTTCAATATTATGAATATGTGTATCACTACTATCGAGATTCAATAAAAAATAGACCACTCTTCAAGGGTGCATGACCATAAAAGATATTACTCATATAAATAGAACAACCATTATTCTCTGATTTAAATGAATAACCGTCTCGCATCAAACAAGATCCAGATATAATGTTCATGCTCAACGCTGGCACCAAATAACAATTATTCAGGTCTAAAACTAATCCCGAAGGTAGATGTAGAGGTAGCGTGCCGACCGCGATCACATCGACTTTGGAACCATTCCCCACGCGCATCGTCACCTCGTCCTTAGCCAATCTTCGCTTAATCCGTAGTCCCTGTTTCGAGTTGCAAATATTAGCAACAGAACCAGTATCAAATACCCAGGTGCTACTGCGAGCATTAGTAAGGTACACATCAATAACATGTATATCACATATACCTTTGTTCACCTTGCCATCCTGCTTATCCGCCAAATACTTGGGGCAGTTCCGCTTCCAGTGACTAGTCTGTTTGCAGTAGAAGCACTCAGTCTCAGGCTTAGGTCCAGACTTGGGTTTCTTCTCCTGAGCAGCAACTTGTTTGATGTTCTTCTTGAAGCTCCCCTTCTTCTTCCCTTTGCCCTTTTTCTTGAAACTGGTGGTCTTGTTGACCATCAACACTTGATGCTCCTTCTTGATTTCTACCTCCGCAGCCTTTAGCATTGCGAAGAGCTCGGGAATTGTCTTATCCATCCCTTTCATGTTATAGTTCATCACGAAGCTCTTGTAGCTTGGTGGCAGTGATTGAAGAATTCTGTCAATGACGCTATCATCCAGAAGATTAACTCCCAGTTGAATCAAGTGATTGTTATACCCAGACATTGTGAGTATATGCTCACTGACAGAACTATTCTCCTCCATCTTACAGCTATAGTACTTATTGGAGACTTCATATCTCTCAATCCGGGCATTTGCTTGAAATATTATCCTCAACTCCTGGAACATCTCATATTCTCCATGACGTTCAAAATGTCGTTGAAGTCCCGGTTCTAAGCCGTAAAGCATGGCACACTGAACTACTGAGTAGTCATCAGCTTTGCTCTGCCAGACGTTCATAACATCTGGTGTTGCTCCTGCAGCAGGTTTGGCACCTAGCGGTGCTTCCACGACGTAATTCTTCTGTGCAGCAATGAGGATAATCCTCAAGTTACGGACCCAGTCCGTGTAATTGCTACCATCATCTTTCAAATTTGCTTTCTCAAGGAACTTATTAAAATTCAACGGAACAACAGCACGGGCCATCTATCTACAATCAACATAGACAAGCAAAATACTATCAGGTACTAAGTTCATGATAAATTTAAGTTCAATTAACCATATTACTTAAGAACTCTGACTTAATCATAAATACGGGGCAGGGGGGAACGTAGTAATTTCAAAAAAATTCCTACGCACACTCAAGATCATGGTGATGCATAGCAACGAGAGGGGAGAGTGTGTCCACATACCCTCGTAGATCGAAAGCGAAGCGTTAGCAAAACGAGGTTGATGTAGTCGTACGTCTTCACGATCCGACCGATCAAGTACCGAACGCACGGCACCCCCGAGTTCAGCACACGTTCAGCCCGATGACGTCCCTCGAACTCCGATCCAGCCGACTGTTGAGGGAGAGTTTCGTCAGCACGACGGCGTGGTGACGATGATGATGTTCTACCGATGCAGGGCTTCGCCTAAGCACCGCTACGATATTATCGAGGTGGACTATGGTGGAGGGGGGCACCACACACGGCTAAAAGATCAATGATCAATTGTTGTGTCTATGGGGTGTCCCCCCTGCCCCTGTATATAAAGGAGCAAGGGGGAGAGGCGGCCGGCCAGGAGAGGGGCACGCCAGGAGGAGTCCTACTCCCACCGGGAGTAGGACTCCCTCCCTTCCTTGTTGGATTAGGAGAAGGGGGAAAGAGGAGAGAGAGAGGAAGGAAAGGGGGCGCCCCCCCCCCTCCTTGTACAATTCGGACTAGAGGGGGAGGGGGCGCGCGGCCTGCCCTAGCCGCCTCTCCTCTTCTCCACTAAGGCCCATGTAGGCTCATTAAACCCCGGGGGGGTTCCGGTAACCTCCCGGTACTCCGGTATATATCCGATAACCCCCGGAACCATTCCGGTGTCCGAATATAGTCGTCCAATATATCAATCTTCATGTCTCGACCATTTCGAGACTCCTCGTCATGTCCGTGATCACATCCAGGAATCCGAACTACCTTCGGTACATCAAAACATATAAACTCATAATATAACTGTCATCGAAACTTTAAGCGTGCGGACCCTACGGGTTCGAGAACTATGTAGACATGACCGAGACACGTCTCCGGCCAATAACCAATAGCGGAACCTGGATGCTCATATTGGCTCCCACATATTCTACGAAGATCTTTATCGGTCAAACCGCATAACAACATACGTTGTTCCCTTTGTCATCGGTATGTTACTTGCCCGAGATTCGATCGTCGGTATCTCAATACCTAGTTCAATCTCATTACCGGCAAGTCTCTTTACTCGTTCCGTAATACATCATCCCGCAACTAACTCATTAGTTGTAATGCTTGCAAGGCTTAAGTAATGTGCATTACCGAGTGGGCCTAGAGATACCCCTCCGACAATCGGAGTGACAAATCCTAATCTCGAAATACGCCAACCCAACAAGTACCTTTGGAAACACCTGTAGAGCACCTTTATAATCACCCAGTTACGTTGTGACGTTTGGTAGCACACAAAATGTTCCTCCGGTAAACGGGAGTTGCATAATCTCATAGTTATAGGAACATGTATAAGTCATGAAGAAAGCAATAGCAGAATACTAACGATCGTGTGCTAAGCTAACGGAATGGGTCAAGTCAATCACATCATTCTCCTAATGATGTGATCCCGTTAATCAAATGACAACCATGTCTATGGCTAGGAAACATAACCATCTTTGATCAACAAGCTAGTCAAGTAGAGGCATACTAGTGACACTCTGTTTGTCTATGTATTCACACATGTATCATGTTTCCGGTTAATATAATTCTAGCATGAATAATAAATATTTATCATGATATAAGGAAATAAATAATAACTTTATTATTTCCTCTAGGGCATATTTCCTTCACATACTGGTCGATGTAGAGGCGCGCACGTGTCGTAGTAGAGGCGCGCACGTAGCATGTACACGTACGTGCAGCGGCCAGGGTGCAAGAAAGTAAATACGGCCGCGTACGTACATACGGGCGGGGTCTCGAACGCCTACTCGCGCGTACGTACGGCCAGGGCTCGTGTACATGGCTGGATCGGAACGAAGAAACAGCGTCGTCGTCGTGTTCATGGGGAGGCAACGGAATGCGTCGTGTTCATCGGGAGGCAACGGAACGCGTGGGAGCCAACCGGCTTGGACGGAACAGCCAATGGAAACAAGGCCTGGCGTACCACAGAACGGAGGAAACGGCCTTGTGTTTGACCGGCCACGTTCGAAACGAGATCCTGTTCATCCGGAGGGGTCTGGCGTACCTCAAAACGGAGGAAACGGACCTCCTACGGTCGAAACGGGGGTCCTGTTGATCGGGAGGGGTGTGACGTACCGCAAAACGGGGGAAACAGACTTGTGTTGGAGCGCTACGGTCGAAACGGGGGTCCTGTTCATCGGGAGGGGTGTGGCGTACCGCAAAACGGGACTCCACGGGATACTGTTCATCTCCACCGTCGACCCCCTCCAGCCTCCACGGGCTACTGTTCATCCACTGTCGACCTCCTCCAGCCTCCACCTACGACTGTTCATCCACGGGCTCCTGTTCATCCAGCCTCCACCGCGCGCTACTCCACCGGCTACTGTTCAACCAGCCCTCTCCACGGGCTCCTGTTCAACCACCCCTCCACGGGCTACTGTTCATCCAGCCCTCCACCATCTACTGTTCATCCTGCCCTCCACGGGGTGGTCCTATTCATCCTGCCCTCCACGGGGTCCTGTTCATCCAGCCCCAACCGACTCGATCGATCGGGGTCCTGTTCATCCAGAGGCAACACCACGGGGTCCTGTTCATCCACCCCCACCAGGAACTGTTCATCCAAACCCCCCCAGCAACGCTCACTGTTCATCCAGAGGCAGCATCGATCGGCTTCAGTTAGCAGCAGTAGCGAAGGAATCGCTCGATCAGGTTCAGTTAACAGCCATCGATCGATCGCTCGGGTTCAGTAACGCGCAGCCTGCAGTGCAATCGCTCGGGTTCAGTTAGAGCCCAATGCCTCGCCTGGGTTCATTTAGAGCCCAACGCCTCGCACCCACGCGCGTGCGTGTACGAGAGAAACGCGCATCGCTCGGCCCCGACCACCCATCGTAACCGGGAACACCCTGATATTTTCCTCGCCCTCGCTTCTACCACGGTTTTTTCCGTCATGGACGGCCCAAAGAATGTCATGCAGCTGCGTCTCCGGCCCGCCCAGGACGAAAAGCCCATTTTCTGTCATGATTTTTTGTCATAGAAGTGGGACCCCACCACATCTATGATGATACCGTGTTTTGTCATGATTATTTTCATAGAAGTGTCATAAGTATGACAGAAAAAAATTCGTTCGGCCCAAAATGTCACGGATGTGTCTTTTTTGTAGTGATACTTTATAGAACCTATGGTTGAGGCATAGGGAATGACTTTCATTCTCTTTCTATTTTCTGCCGTGGTCGGGTTTTGAGTCTTACTCAACTTCACGCCTTACAATACAGGCAAGAACTCCTTCTTTGATTGATCCATTTTGAACTTCTTCAAAATCTTGTCAAGGTATGTGCTTTGTGAAAGTTATTAAGTGTCTCGATCTATCCCTATAGATCTTGATGCCCAATATAAAAGTAGCTTCACCGAGTTCTTTCTTTGAAAAAACTCATTTCAAACACTCCTTTATGCTTTCCAGAAAATTCTACATCCTTTCCGATCAACAAAATGTCATACACATATACTTATGAGAAAGGCTGTAGTGCTCCCACTCACTTTCTTGTAAATACAGGCTTCACCGCAAGTCTGTATAAAACTATATGCTTTGACCAACTCATCAAAGCGTATATTCCAACTCCGAGATGCTTGCACTAGTTCCATAGATGGATCGCTGGAGCATGCACACTCTGTTAGCACCTTTAGGATTGATAAAACCTTTGGTCGCATCATATACAACTCTTATTTAAGAAATCCATTAAGGAATGCAGTTTTGACATCCATTTGCCAGATTTCAAAAAATGCAGCAATTGCTAACATGATTCGGACAGACTTAAGCATCGCTATGAGTGAGAAAATCTCATCGTAGTCAACACCTTGAACTTGTCGAAAACATTTTGCGACAATTAGAGCTTTGTAGATAGTAACACTACCATCATCGTCCGTCTTCCTCTTGAAGATCCATTTATTATCAATGGCTTGCCGATCATCGAGCAAGTCCACCAAAGTCCACACTTTGTTCTCATACATGGATCCTATCTCAGATTTCTTGGCCTCAAGCCATTTTGCGGAATCTGGGCTCATCATCGCTTCCTCATAGTTCGTAGGTTCGTCATGGTCTAGTAACAAGACTTCCAGAACAGAATTACCATACCACTCTGGTGTGGAACGTGCTCTGGTTGACCTACGAGGTTCGGTAGTAACTTGATCTGAAGTTTCATGATTATTATCATTAGCTTCCTCTCTTGTTGGGGTAGGCATCACAGAAACGGTTTTCTGTGATGAGAAACTTTCCAATTCGAGAGAAGGTACGATTACCTCATCAAGTTCTACTTTCTTCCCACTCACTTCTTTCGAGAGAAACTCCTTCTCTAGGAACGATCCATTCGTAGCAACAAAGATCTTGCCTTCGGATCTTGTGATAGAAGGTATACCCAACAGTTTCTTTTGGGTATCCTATGAAGACGCACTTCCCTGATTTGGGTTTGAGCTTATCAGGCTAAAACTTTTTCACATAAGCATCGCAACCCCAAACTTTAAGAAATGACAGCTTAAGTTTCTTGCCAAACCACAGTTCATATGGTGTCGTCTCAACGGATTTAGATGGTGCCCTATTTAACATGAATGCAGTTGTCTCTATTGCATAACCCCAAAACGATAGTGGTAAATCGGTAAGAGACATCATAGATCGCACCATATCTAATAAAGTACGGTTACGATGTTCTGACACACCATTACGCTGTGGTGTTCCAGGTGGCGTGAGTTGTGAAACTATTCCACATTGTTTTAATTGAAGGCCAAACTCGTAACTCAAATATTCGCCTTTGTGATCAGAATTCAACTGGGGGTACCCCGTTGAAGATTTTTAGAATCCTCAAAAACCTAACAGAAAAAAGTTATGGGGCTTTCAAGATCTGGAGAGGCAAAAAAATTCAAAACAAATCAAACTCAGTAATGGCGCACCTGCCCATGGTGCGCCATTACTATCTTCCCGCCTTCAAAATTCAAACTATATCAAAAAAATAAAATAAAAATGTTAGTAACGGCGCACCTGCCCAAGGTGCGCCATTACTATCTTCCTGCCTTCAAAATTCAAAATAAATCAAAAAAATAAAAATAAAAGTTAGTAATGGCGCACCTGCCCACGGTGCGCCATTACTATGCCGTATATATGGCTGGGCGGGGTCCTCTCCTCCTTACCTCTTCATTTTTCTCCTCCACTCCATCTCCTCCTCTCCTCCACTCCATCTCCCCTCCTCTCCTCCACCATACTCCCCTCCTCCTCTCTGGCGACCTCCTCCTCCCTCCTCTCCTCCCCTCCCCTCACGGTTTCTCCTCCCTCCTCTCCTCCCTCCTCTCCTCTCCTCCCCTCACGGTTTCTCCTCCCTCCTCTCCGGTGAGCTCCTCCTCCCTCCTCTCCGGTGATCTCCTCCTCCCTCCTCTCCGGTGATCTCCTCCTCCCTCCTCTCCGGTGACCTCCTCCTCTCCGACGATGTAGGCGAGCTCCTCTCCAGTGACCTCCTCCTCCTCCCTCCTCTCCTCCTCACGGTCTCTCCTCGGCCCTCCTCTCCGACGAACTCCTCTCCGGCAAAAGAACGTATAAGATCAAAAAACGAGAACAAAATTTGAAAAAATATCGTGCAAAAAAATGAGCAAACAAAAGGGCAAAAAAATCACGATCCGGATCCAAATTAAAAATTCAAAAATAGCAATGGCGCATGGTGGGGGTTAGACGGTGCGCCACTACTATTTTCCCGCCTTCAAAATTCAGAAAAAAATCAAAAACTTTCAAAAAAAAGTTACCAGTGGCGCACCTGTAGCAATAGTAATGGCGCACTACAAGGTGCGCCACTGTTACCTGCAATACTAATGGCGCACCAGAGGTGCGCCATTAGTACTTGTTACTAGTGGCGTGGTAATAGTGGCGCACCTATAGTGCGCCATTAATGGCAAAAATAGGTGCGCCACTAACAGGCCTTTTCCTAGTAGTGATCACCCAGTTACGTTGTGACGTTTGATAGCACACAAGGTGTTCCTCCGGTATTCGGGAGTTGCATAATCTCATAGTCTGAGGAACATGTATAAGTCATGAAGAAAGCAATAGCAATAAAACTAAACGATCATTATGCTAAGCTAACGGATGGGTCTTGTCCATCACATCATTTTATAATGATGTGATCCTGTTCATCAAATGACAATACATGTCTATGGCTAGGAAACTTAACCATCCTTGATTAACGAGCTAGTCAAGTAGAGGCATACTAGGGACACTCTATTTGTCTATGTATTCACACATGTACTATGTTCCGGTTAATACAATTCTAGCATGAATAATAAATATTTATCATGATATAAGGAAATATAAATAACAACTTCATTATTGCCTCTAGGGCATATTTCCTTCAGTCTCCCACTTGCACTAGAGTCAATAATCTAGTTCACATCGTCATGTGATTTCACACCAATAGTTCACATCTTTATGTGATTAGTTCACATCTCCATGTGACTAATACCCAAAGGGTTTACTAGAGTCAATAATCCAGTTCACATCGCTATGTCATTAACACCCAAAGAGTGATCATGTTTTGCTTGTGAGAGAAGTTTAGTCAACGGGTCTGCCACATTGAAAGTCGTATGTATTTTGCAAATTTTCTATGTCTACAATGCTCTGCATGGAGCTACTCTAGCTAATCGCTCCCACTTTCAATATGTATCTAGATCAAGACTTAGAGTCATCCAGATCGATGTCAAAGCTTGCATCAACGTAACTCTTTACGACGAACTCTTTGTCACCTCCATAACCGAGAAACATTTCCTTATTCCACTAAGGATAGTTTTGACCGATGTTTAGTGATCCACTCCTGGGTCACTATTGTACCCGCTTGCCAAACTCATGGTGAGGTAAACAATAAGTCTGGTACACAGCATAGCATACTTTATAGAACCTATGACTGAGGCATAGGGAATGACTTTTCATTCTCTTTCTATTTTCTGTCGTGGTCGGGTTTTGAGTCTTTACTCAACTTCACATCTTGCAACACAGGCAAGAACTCCTTCTTTGACTGTTCCATTTTGAATTACTTCAAAAACTTGTCAAGGTATGTACTCATTGAAAAAAAATATCAAGCGTCTTGATCTATCTCTATAGATCTTGATGCTCAATATGTAAGCAGCTTCACTGAGGTCTTTCTTTGAAAAACTCCTTGCAAACACTCATTTATGCTTTCCAGAAAATTCTACATTATTTCCGATCAACAATATGTCATTCATATATACTTATCAGAAATGTTGTAGTGCTCCCACTCACTTTCTTGTAAATACATGCTTCACCGCAAGTCTGTATAATACTATGCTTTGATCAACTCATCAAAATGTATATTCCAACTCCGAGATGCTTGCAGCAGTCCATAGATGGATCACTAGAGCTTGCACACTTTATTAGCACCTTTAGGATTGACAAAACCTTCTTGTTCTATCATATACAACTCTTCTTTAAGAAATCCATTAAGGAATGCAGTTTTGACATCCATTTGCCAGATTTCATAAAATGTGGCAATTGCTAACATGATTCGGACAGACTTAAGCATCGCTACGAGTGAGAAAATCTCATCGTAGTCAACACCTTGAACTTTGTCGAAAACCTTTTTCGACAATTCGAGCTTTGTAGATAGTAACACTACTATCAGCGTCCGTCTTCCTCTTGAAGATCCATTATTATCCATGGCTTGCCGATCATCGGGCAAGTCCACCACAGTCCACACTTTGTTCTCACACATGGATTCTACCTCAGATTTCATGGCCTCAAGCCATTTCGCGGAATCTGGGCTCATCATCGCTTCCTCATAGTTCGTAGGTTCGTCATGGTCAAGTAACATGACCTCCAGAACAGGATTACCGTACCACTCTGGTGCGGATCTTACTCTGGTTGACCTACGAGATTCGGTAGTAACTTGATCAGAAGTTTTCATGATCATCAACATTAGCTTCCTCACTAATTGGTGTAGGAATCACTGGAACTGATTTCTGTGACGAACTACTTTCCAATAAGGGAGCAAGTACAATTACGTCATCAAGTTCTACTTTCCTCACACTCACTTCTTTCGAGAGAAACTCCTTATCTAGAAAGGATCCACTCTTCGCAACAAAGATCTTGGCTTCGGATCTGTGATAGATGGTGTACCCAACAGTTTCTTTTGGGTATCCTATAAAGACGCACTTCTCCGATTTGGGTTTGAGCTTATCAGGTTGAAACTTTTTCACATAAGCATCGCAACCCCAAACTTTAAGAAACGACATCTTAGGTTTCTTGCTAAACCACAGTTCATACGGTGTCGTCTCAACGGATTTTTAGACTGTGCCCTATTTAACGTGAATGCAGCTGTCTCTAATGCATAACCCCAAAATGATAGTGGTAAATCGGTAAGAGACATCATAGATCGCACCATATCTAATAAAGTACAGTTACAACGTTCGGACACACCATTACGTTGTGGTGTTCCAGGTGGCGTGAGTTGCGAAACTATTCCACATTGTTTCAAATGAAGGCCAAACTCGTAACTCAAATATTCGCCTCCGTGATCAGATCGTAGAAACTTTATTTTCTTGTTACGATGATTCTCAACTTCACTCTGAAATTCTTTGAACTTTTCAAATGATTTAGATTTATGTTTCATTAAGTAGATATAGCCATATCTGCTCAAATCATCTGTGAAGGTCAGAAAATAACGATACCCGCCGCGAGCCTCAACACTCATTGGACCGCATACATCAGTATGTATTATTTCCAATAAGTCTGTTGCTCGCTCCATTGTTCCGGAGAACGGAGTCTTAGTCATCTTGCCCATGAGGCATGGTTCGCAAGCATCAAATGATTCATAACCAAGTGATTCCAAAAGTCCATCCGCATGGAGTTTCTTCATGCGCTTTACACCAATATGACCTAAACAGCAGTGCCACTAGTATGTTGCACTATCATTATCAACTTTGCATCTTTTGGCATCAATATCATGAATATGGGTATCACTACGATCGAGATTGAATAAACCATTCACCTTGGGTGTATGACCACAGAAGGTTTTATTCATGTAAACAGAATAACAATTATTCTTTGACTTAAATGAATAACCGTATTGCAATAAACATGATCCAATCATATTATGCTCAACGCAAACACCAAATAACATTTATTTTAGGTTCACCACTAATCCCGAAGGTAAAGGGAGTGTGCGATGGTGATCTTATCAACCTTTGGAATCATTTCCAACACACATCGTCACCTCGCCCTCAACTAGTCTTTGTTCATTTTGTAACTCCTGTTTCGAGTTACTAATCATAGCAACTGAACCAGTATCAAATACCCAGGGGCTACTATGAACACTAGTAAAGTACACATCAATTAACATGTATATCATATATACTTTTGTTCACTTTGCCATCCTTCTTATCCGCCAAGTATTTGGGGCAGTTCCGCTTCCAGTGACCATTTCCTTTGCAGTAGAAGTACTCAGTTTCAGGCTTGGGTCTAGCTTTGGGCTTCTTCATGGGAGTGGCAACTTGCTTGCCATTCTTCTTGAAGTTCCCTTTCTTTCCCTTGCCCTTTTACTTGAAACTAGCGGTCTTGTCAACCATCAACATTTGATGATTTTCTTGATTTCTACCTTCGCCGATTTCAGCATCACGAAGAGCTCGGGAATTGTTTCCGTCATCCCTTGCATATTATAGTTCATCAGGAAGTTCCAGTAACTTGGTGATAGTGACTAGAGAACTCTGTCAATCACTATCTTATCTGGAAGACTAACTCCCACTTGATTCAAGCGATTGTAGTACTCAGACATTCTGAGCACATGCTCACTGGTTGAGCTATTCTCCTCCATCTTGTAGGCAAAGTACTTGTCAGAGGTCTCATACCTCTCGACTCGGGCATGAATCTGAAATACCAATTTCAACTCTTGGAACATCTTATATGCTCCGTGGCGTTCAAAACGTTTTTGAAGTCCCGTTTCTAAGTCGTAAAGCATGGTGCACTAAACTATCAAGTAGTCATCATACCAAGCTTGCAAAACGTTCATAACCTCTGCATCAGCTCCTGCAATAGGTCCGTCACCTAGCGGTGCATCAAGGACATAATTCTTCTGTGCAGCAATGAGGATAACCCTCAGATCACGGACCCAGTCCGCATCATTGCTACTATCATCTTTCAACTTATTTTTCTCTAGGAACATATCAAAAATAAAACAGGGGAGCTATACGCGAGCTATTGATCAACAACATAGATATGCAAAAACTATCAGGACTAAGTTCATGATAAATTAAAGTTCAATTAATCATATTACTTAAGAACTCCCACTTAGATAGACATCCCTCTAGTCATCTAAATGATCACGTGATCCATATCAACTAAACCATGTCCGATCATCACGTGAGATGGAGTAGTTTTCAATGGTGAACATCACTATGTTGATCATATCTACTATATGATTCACGCTCGACCTTTCGGTCTCAGTGTTCCGAGGCCATATCTGCATATGCTAGGCTGGTCAAGTTTAACCTGAGTATTCTGCATGTGCAAAACTGGCTTGCACCCGTTGTATGTGAACGTAGAACTTATCACACCCGATCATCACATGGTGTCTAGGCACGACGAACTGTAGAAACGGTGCATACTCAGGGAGAACACTTATACCTTGAAATTTGGTGAGGGATCATCTTATAATGCTACCGCCGTACTAAGCAAAATAAGATGCATAAAGGATAAACATCACATGCAATCAAAATAAGTGATATGATATGGCCATCATCATCTTGTGCCTTTGATCTCCATCTCCAAAGCACCGTCATGATCACCATCGTCACCGGCTTGACACCTTGATCACCATCGAAGCATCGTTGTCATCTCGCCAACTATTGCTTCTACGACTATCGCTACCGCTTAGTGATAAAGTAAAGCAATTACATGGCGATTGCATTTCATACAATAAAGCGACAACCATATGGCTCCTGCCAGTTGCCGATAACTGTTACAAAACATGATCATCTCATACAACAATTTATATATCATCACGTCTTGACCATATCAGCAAGCCCTGCAAAAACAAGTTAGACGTCCTCTACTTTGTTGTTGCAAGTTTTACGTGGCTGCTATGGGCTTTAGCAAGAACCGTTCTTACCTACGCATCAAAACCACAACGATTTTTTGTCAAGTGTGTTGTTTTAACCTTCAACAAGGACCGGGCATAGTCAGACTCGATTCAACTAAAGTTGGAGAAACAGACACCCACTAGCCACCTGTGTGCGAAGCACGGCGGTAGAACCAGTCTCACGAACGCGGTCATGTAATGTCGGTCTGGGACGCTTCATCCAACAATACCGCCGAATCAAAGTATGACTTGCTGGTAAGCAGTATGACTATTATCGCCAACAACTCTTTGTGTTCTACTCGTGCATATAACATCTACGCATAGACCTGGCTCGGATGCCACTATTGGGGAACGTAGTATTTCAAAAAAATTACCTACGATCACGCAAGATCTATCTACGAGAAGCATAGAAACGAGCGGGGAGAGTGTGTCTACGTACCCTCGTAGACTGAAAGCGGAAGCGTTTAGTAACGCGGTTGATGTACTCGAATGTCTTCGCGATCCAACCGATCCAAGTACCAAACGTACAGCACCTCTGCGATCAGCACACGTTCAGCTCGATGACGTCCCTCAAACTCTTGATCCAGTTGAGGCCGAGGGAGAGT
The DNA here is from genome assembly GCF_002575655.3 of Aegilops tauschii subsp. strangulata. Classification (NCBI taxonomy): domain Eukaryota; kingdom Viridiplantae; phylum Streptophyta; class Magnoliopsida; order Poales; family Poaceae; genus Aegilops; species Aegilops tauschii. The sequence continues at coordinate 382,410,723 of NC_053039.3, read as the reverse complement.
TCCGTCAGCACGATGGCGTGGTGATGGTGATGATAAAGTTGCCGGCGCAGGGCTTTGTCTAAGCACTACGACGATATGACCGAGGTGTGTAACTGTGGAGGGGGGCACCGCACACGGCTAAAAGATCAACTTCTGTGTTTGGGGTGCCCCCTGCCTCCATATATAAAGGAGGGAGAGGGAGAGGCAGCCGGCCCTAGGGGGTGCGCCAAGGTGTGGAGTCCTACTAGGATTCCACCTCCCACACGGAGTAGGAAAGGGGGAAGAGGGAAGAAGAAGGAAAGGGGGCCCCCTTATCCTAGTCCTAATCGGCCTCCTGCCCAAGGGGGGGGCACCAGCCCCTTGTGGGCTGGTGTGCTTGTTGGAAATATGCCCTAGAGGCAATAATAAATGGTTATTATTATATTTCTTTGTTCATGGTAATTGTCTATTGTTCATGCTATAATTGTATTATCCGGAAATCGTAATACATGTGTGAATACATAGACCGCAACGTGTCCCTAGTAAGCCTCTAGTTGACTAGCTCGTTGATCAACAGATAGTCATGGTTTCCTGACTATGGACATTGGATGTCATTGATAACGGGATCACATCATTAGGAGAATGATGTGATGGACAAGACCCAATCCTAAGCATAGCATAAAAGATCGTGTAGTTTCGTTTGCTAGAGCTTTTCCAATGTCAAGTATCTTTTCCTTAGACCATGAGATCGTGCAACTCCCAGATACCGTAGGAGTGCTTTGGGTGCACCAAACGTCACAACGTAACTGGGTGACTATAAAGGTACACTACGGGTATCTCTGAAAGTGTCTGTTGGGTTGGCACGGATCGAGACTGGGATTTGTCACTCCGTGTGATGGAGAGGTATCTCTGGGCCCACTCGGTGATGCATCATCATAATGAGCTCAATGTGACTAAGGCGTTGGTCACGGGATCATGCATTACGGTACGAGTAAAGAGACTTGCCGGTAACGAGATTGAACAAGGTATTGGGATACCGACGATCGAATCTCGGGCAAGTAACATACCGATTGACAAAGGGAATTGTATACGGGATTGATTGAATCCTCGACATCGTGGTTCATCCGATGAGATCATCGTGGAACATGTGGGAGCCAACATGGGTATCCAGATCCCGCTGTTGGTTATTGACCGGAGAGGCGTCTCGGTCATGTCTGCATGTCTCCCGAACCCGTAGGGTCTACACACTTAAGGTTCGGTGACGCTAGGGTTGTAGAGATATGTGTATGCGGAAACCCGAAAGTTGTTCGGAGTCCCAGATGAGATCCCGTACGTCACGAGGAGTTCCGGAATGGTCCGGAGGTGAAGAATTATATATAGGAAGTCAAGTTTCGGCCACCGGGAAAGTTTCGGGGGTTACTGGTATTGTACCGGGACCACCGGAAGGGTCCCGGGGGTCCACCGGGTGGGGCCACCTATCCCGGAGGGCCCCGTGGGCTGAAGTGGGAAGGGAACCAGTCCCTAGTGGGCTGGGCGCCCCCCCATGGGCCTCCCCCCTGCGCCTAGGGTTGGAAACCCTAGGGTGGGGGGCGCCCCACTTGCCTTGGGGGGCAAGTCTCCCCCCTTGGCCGCCGCCCCCTCCCTTGATGGGATTCTGGCCGGCGCCCCCCCCCCTCCCAGGGGGCCTATATAAAGGGGGGAGGGAGGGCGGTAGTATAACAGCCTTGGGCGCCTCCCTCCTCCCCTGCTACACCTCTCCCTCTCGCAGAAGCTCGGCGAAGCCCTGCCGAGACCCGCTACATCCACCACCACGCCGTCGTGCTGCTGGATCTCCATCAACCTCTCCTTCCCCTTGCTAGATCAAGAAGGAGGAGACGTTGCTGCACTGTACGTGTGTTGAACGCAGAGGTGCCGTCCGTTCGGCACTCGGTCATCGCTGATTTGAATCACGGCGAGTACGACTCCGTCATCCACGTTCATTGGAACGCTTCCGCTCGCGATCTACAAGGGTATGTAGATGCACTCCTTTCCCCTTGTTGCTAGTATACTCCATAGATGGATCTTGGTGAGCGTAGGAAAATTTTAAAATTATGCTACGATTCCCAACAGTGCTTCCCTCTAATGGCCCATAAGGCCCATAACTTCTCCCGGGGGGTTCCGGTAACCTCCCGGTACTTCGGAAAAATGCCCGAACCACTCGGAACCATTCTGATGTCCCAATGCAACCTTCCAATATATGAATCCTTACCTCTCGACCATTTCGAGACTCCTCGCCATGTCCGTGATCTCATCCGAGACTCCGAACAAACTTCGGTTCATCAAATCACATAACTCATAATACAAATCGTCATCGAACGTTAAGCGTGCGTACCCTATGGGTTCGAGAACTATGTAGACATGACCAAGACACATCTCCGGTCAATCACCAATAGCGGAACCTGGATGCTCATATTGGCTCCTACATATTCTACGAAGATCTTTATCGGTCAAACCGCATAACAACATACGTTGTTCCCTTTGTCATTGGTATGTTACTTGCCCGAGATTTGATCGTCGGTATCATCATACCTAGTTCAATCTCGTTACCGGCAAGTCTCTTTACTCGCTCCATAATGCATCATCCCGTGACTAACTCATTAGTCACATTGCTTGCAAGGCTCATAGTGATGTGCATTACCGAGAGGGCCCAGAGATACCTCTCCGATACACGGAGTGACAAATCCTAATCTCGATCTATGCCAACTCAACAAACACCATCGGAGACAACTGTAGAGTATCTTTATAATCACCCAGTTACGTTTTGACGTTTGATAGCACACAAGGTGTTCCGCCGGTATTCGGGAGTTGCATAATCTCATAGTCTGAGGAACATGTATAAGTCATGAAGAAAGCAATAGCAATAAAACTAAACGATCATTATGCTAAGCTAACGGATGGGTCTTGTCCATCACATCATTCTCTAATGATGTGATCCCATTCATCAAATGACAACACATGTCTATGGCTAGGAAACTTAACCATCTTTGATTAACGAGCTAGTCAAGTAGAGGCCTACTAGGGACACTCTGTTTGTCTATGTATTCACACATGTACTAAGTTTCCGGTTAATACAATTCTAACATGAATAATAAACATTTATCATGATATAAGGAAATATAAATAACAACTTTATTCTTGCCTCTAGGGCATGTTTCCTTCACTCATATGCTCTGTGGCGTTAAAAAAGTTTTTTGAAGTCCCGGTTCTAAACCGTAAAGCATGGTGCACTAAATTATCAAGTAGTCATCATACCGAGCTTATCAAACGTTCATAACGTTGGCATCTGCTGCTGCAATAGGTCTGTCACCTAGCGGTGCATTAAGGACATAATTCTTTTGTGCAGAAATGAGGATAATCCTCAGATCACGGACCCAGTCCGCATCATTGCTACTATCATCTTTCAACTTAGTTTTCTCTAGGAACATATCAAAAATAAAATAGGGAGCTGAACGCGAGCTATTGATCTACAACATAGATATGCAAATACTATCAGGACTAAGTTCATGATAAATTAAGTTCAATTAATCATATTACTTAAGAACTCCCACTTAGATAGACATCCCTCCAGTCAACTAAATAATCACGTGATCCATATCAACTAAACCATGTTTGATCATCACGTGAGATGGAGTAGTTTTCAATGGTGAACATCTCTATGTTGATCATATCTACTATATGATTCACGTTCGACCTTTCGGTCTCAGTGTTCCCAGGGCATATCTGCATATGCTAGGCTCGTCAAGTTTAACCCGAGTATTCTGCACGTGCAAAACTGGCTTGCACCCGTTGTATGTGAACATAGAGCTTATCACACACGGTCATCATGTGGTATCTCGGCACGACGAACTGTAGCAACGGTGCATACTCAGGGAGAACACTTATACCTTGAAATTTAGTGAGAGATCATCTTATAATGCTACCGCCGTACTAAGCAAAATAATATGCATGAAGGATAAACATCATATGCAATCAAAATATGTGACATGGTATGGCCATCATCATCTTGTGCCTTTGATCTCCATCTCCAAAGCACCGTCATGATCTCCATCATCACCGGCTTGACACCTTGATCTCCATCATAGCATCGTTGTCGTCTCGCCAACTATTGCTTCTATGACTATCGCTACCGCTTAGTGATAAAGTAAAGCGATTACATGGAGATTGCATTTCATACAATAAAGCGACAACCATAAGGCTCCTGCTAGTTGCCGACAACTTTTACAAAACATGATCATCTCATACAACAATTTATATCTCATCACGTCTTGAACATATCAAGTTAGACGTCCTCTACTTTGTTGATGCAAGTTTTACGTGGCTGCTACGGGCTTGAGCAAGAACCGTTCTTACCTATGCATCAAAACAACAACGATTTTTTGTCAAGTGTGCTGTTTTAACCTTCAACAAGGACCGGCCGTAGTCAAACTCAATTCAACTAAAGTTGGAGAAACAGACACCCGCTAACCACCTATGTGTGAAGCACGTCGGTAGAACCAGTCTCATGAACGCGGTCATGTAATGTCAGTTCGGGCTGCTTCATCCAACAATACCGCCGAATCAAAGTAAGACTTTGGTGGTAAGCAGTATGACTATTATCGCCCACAACTCATTGTGTTCTACTCGTGCATATATCTTCTACGCATAGACCTGGCTCGGATGCCACTGTTGGGGAACGTAGTAATTCAAAAAAATTCCTACGATCACGCAAGATCTATCTAGGATATGCATCGGGGAGAGTGTGTCCACGTACCCTCGTAGACCGAAAGTGCAAGCGTTTAGTAACGCGGTTGATGTAGTCGAACGTCTTCACGATCCAACCGATCCAAGTACCGAACGTACGGCACCTCCGTGTTTAGCACACGTTCAACACGATGACGTGCCTCGAGCTCTTGATCTAGTTGAGGACGAGGGAGAGTTCTGTCAGCACGACGGCGTGGCGACGGTGATCATGACGTTACCGGCGCAGGGCTTCGCCTAAGCACTACGATGATATGACCGAGGTGTTAAACTGTGGAGGGGGGCACCGCACACGGCTAAGAGATTGTGTGTTGTGCTTTGGGGTGCCCCCTTGCCCACGTATATAAAGGAGGGGGAGGAGGAGGCCGGCCAAGGGGGATGCGCGCCAAGGGGGGAGTCCTACTAGGACTCCAAACCTAGTAGGATTCGCCCCCCCCCCCTTTCCTTCCAACGGAGAGGGGGAAAGGGGAAGGGAGATAGAGGGAGAAGGAAAGAGGGGGGCCGCGCCCCCTCCCCTTGTCCAATTCGGATTGGGGCAACGGGGGCGCGCCCCATCTCCTGTGGCTTGCCTCCTCTCCTCCACTGTGGCCCATTAGGCCCAATAACTTTCTCGGGGGGTTCCGATAGCCACCTGGTACTCCGAAAAATCCCCGAACCTTATCGGAACCATTCCGACATCCGTATATAACCTTCCAATATATCATCTTTACCTCTCGACCATTTCGAGACTCTTCGTCATGTCCGTGATCTCATCTGGGACTCCGAACAAACTTCGGTCATCAATCACATAACTCATAATACAAATCGTCATCGAACGTTAAGCGTGCGGACCCTACGGGTTCGAGAACTATGTAGACATGACCGAGAGAGACACATCTCCGGTCAATAACCAATAGCGGAACCCGGATGCTTATATTGGCTCCTACATATTCTACGAAGATCTTTATCGGTCAAACCGTTATGATAGCATACGTTATTCCATTTGTCATTGGTATGTTACTTGCCCGAGATTCGATCGTCAGTATCTTCATACCTAGTTCAATATTGTTACCGGCAAGTCTCTTTACTCGTTCCGTAATGCATCATCCTGCAACTAACTCATTAGTCACGTTGCTTGTAAGGCTTATTATGATGTGCATTACCGAGAGGGCCTAGAGATACCTCTCCGATACTCGGAGTGACAAAACCTAATCTCGATCTATGCCAACCCAACAAAAACCTTCGGAGATACCTGTAGAGCATCTTTATAATCACCCAATTACGTTGTGACATTTGATAGCACACAAGGTATTCCTCCGGTATTCGGGAGTTGAATAATTTCATAGTCAAAGGAATATGTATAAGTAATGAAGAAAGCAATAGCAAATAAAACTTAACGATCATTATGCTAAGCTAACGGATGGGTCTTGTCCATCACATCATTCTCCCAATGATGTGATCCCGTTCATCAAATGACAACACATGTCTATGGTTAGGAAACTTAACCATCTTTGATTAATGAGCTAGTCTAGTAGAGGCTTACTAGGGACACTGTGTTTTGTCCATGTACCCACACATGTATCAAGTTTCCGGTTAATACAATTCTAGCATGAATAATAAACATTTATCATAATATAAGGAAATATAAAATAACAACTTTATTATGGCCTCTAGGGCATATTTCCTTCACGGTGTTGTTTTACTAAAAGAACAATTAGTTTAGTATAACGAGTGTGGAAAAGTGGTGGTAGGATTTACGAAATTGTCTCTAAAAATTGGCTAAGTTACTAGACAGATAGCAAGTTTTTATGTGGGAGTGGCCACTGCTAGCATGTCATCCCTTACTTGGAATTCTATGCACTTATGATTGGAACTATTACCAAGCATCCACAACTACTAAAGTTCATTAAGGTAAAACCCAACCATAGCATTAAGATATATTAGCCCCCCTTCAATCCCGTATGAATCAATTTCTATGGTAGGAAGAAGCTTCTGTCACTCTTTCCCTCCAATGCATAGTCCTATCAACATATAACTAACACTATGTTGTGATCCACGCGCGCGCTCATATGATTACCCATAGGACAACAAAAATCCACTCAAACATTATAGGATGGCAACACATCATTGGATAATAATATGAATCATAAAGCACCATGTTCAAGTAGGAGGTATAGCAGGTTGCGGGAGAGTGGACCGCTGAATATAGATGAGGGAAGGTGATGGAGGTGTTGATGAAGATGACAAAGTTGTTGGAGTAGATCGCCGTCACACGATGATTGGCCCTGCGGCGTTCTGACGCCACCGGGAGAGAGGGGGAGAGATCCCCCTCCTTCTTCTTCTTCCTTGGCCTCCCCCTAGATGGGAGGAGGGTTTCCCCTCTGGTCCTTGGCCTCCATGGCTCCCGGAGAGAAGGAGCCCCTCCGAGATTGGATCTCTCTCTCTCTCTCTGTGTGTGTGTGTGTGTGTGTGTGTGTGTGTGTGTGTGTGTGTGTGTGTGTGTGTGTGTTTCTGTTTCGCGTTCCTGTTTTCTGGTCGAAAACCATTTCCTATATTCCTGGAGATCCGTAACTCCGATTCGGCTGAAATTTTGAGGGGATTTTTATCCGGATATTAGCTTCTTGTGGCAGAAGGACACCCCCAACCGACCTTCAAGGTGGCCAAAAGTGCAGGGGCGCGCCCTGTGAGCTCATGGGGCCTGTGGGCCACGCCTTACGCTAATTATTTTTCCCAATAATCACGTATATTCCAAAAAATCTCCATAAAATTTTATCGTGTTTGGACTTTGTTTGATATGGAAGAAAAAAACATGCAACAAACAGGAACTGGCACTGGACGCTCGGTCAATATGCTAGTCCAAGAAAATCATATAAATTGTTGTCAAAAGTATGTGAAAGTTGTAAAATAATGGCATGAAACAATCAAAAATTATAGATACGACGGACGTATCAGGGCTGCATTAATTGCCTGAAATATGGAGATGTAAACAACCTTGTCAAAAGGAAGTTCTGGATATTTGCTTTGCATAATATTTCCATTCCATATGTCTTTCCACGACACAATGGTTTTTCCAGCACATATATGTCACTTGATCCTAAGCAGACAGTCCACCAAAATGATGATGCATGTGGGATAATATTTTTTGAATAGTATGCATTCCAAAGTAAGTTAACCCATGTGATGTTGTCATGGTTGTAAAATTTATGAAGGTTCTTCATTAAGATGGCAGTGTTTGGGCTCCCCGATTTAGAACACCAAGACCACCCTGATCTTTTGGCCTACTAATGTCATCCTAGTTGGCTAGATATTTACATTTTTGTGAATGTCCTTTCCATACCATAAGATTTTTTTTCTATGACTTCTCAACATGTTGAATAGCATTGCTTAAATGTGCACATTGCATACATAGTCATGGAGGGGATGGAACACATAAGTAAATATGCCATAATATGATAAGGTGGATATACCATCAAGCCTTCTATCAATCTTAGCAATCATGGGCATCAAATCTTGCACTGATAGTCTAGTAGTCCATAAATCCAAGGTAAGTGAATGGCGAACTTTCGGTTTTGCAAGTTTCTCAATGGTTGGAGTATGAACATTAATAGGAACCATGGTGGATTTGATGTACTTGACTCTGAGTCCAGTGGATGTGCTGAATTTATCAAGGATATCTTTCAGTCTGATTAGTTGAGTATTTGTCAGCCAACATGATCATAAGATTTTCATCTGCATATTTTATAATGGGATAATCCTAGCCAAAATCATTCCAAATTGGTAGATTAATTTCTCCTCTATGCCAAGCATCATTTATAATAGATTATAGTAGATCAGCAACTAGAACAAAGAGTAGTGGGGATAGTTGGTCACCTTGCCTCACTCCTCTTTTGCATTTAATAGTTTTACCACTAACACCACTAAGCATAACTTAAGTGGAAACAGAATAAAGAATGTGTTTGATCCATTGAATCCATTTGGATCAAATCCTTTAGCTTTCAGCATGTCAATGATGTAATTATATTAACCTTTGTTAAATGCTTTCTCAAAATCCAGTTCAAGAATGATAATGGTTTTATTGGATTCGTGATGGATATGGAGGTATTAAAAACACATCTCAAGAAGCCTTGTATAGTCTTGCCCTTAACAAAACCATATTGGTTTTGGTGGAGGATTGGGATGATTTCGTTCTAAAATCTGTTGGTCATGATTTTTGTGAAGAATTTCAGTGGCATGCTAACTAGATATATGGGTATAAAATCATTCAAATTCTCAGGGCTCTGCTTCTTTGGGATTAGGGTGATATACAAAAGTGATGATATTCTGGAGGGTTGTATTACCGAAATAAAAATCACGAATCATGTTGAAAAAATATTCCTTGAGGACGTGCCCATTTTTCTTCAATAATAGGCCATTGAAACCATCTGGCCGGGTGCTCTGTCACATGGGATATCCTTTATAACCTGTTCAATCTCATCATTGGTGAAAGGGTCATCTATGTAAAGAAGATCATGGGATGTGGCAAAATTATTATCAAATAGTATATGTAAGTTAATGGTAGTGCCACTGTGTTTTTTATTATGTTTCACCAAGTTTATGAGAGATACTACCAGTTAACCTATAAATTTATCACATTTCCTCCTTAAGAAATCCTCCAAAATCTCACTTACTTGGGCTCTTAATTTCATATTTTATTTATTTCAAAAAAGTATAATACGTTATCTACTTATTACTTGTTACAATATCCACGATGAGCTCACCGAGGCAACAACCATGAAATCTTCTAGAAAGCGATGGTTTCAAAGGGTAATAAGATCACATACTCTCACTCGAGCAAATCGAGGCGGAGACTCAAACCGATGCAACGAATGCAAAGCAAGAACACAAGAGTGCTCAGATCATTCTCTCTCAAATCTAACCCAAACCAACTAATGCTATGGAGAGATGGGAGATAAGAGGAACAATGGAGGAGGTCAACAAATGACTCTTAGATCCATGAAATAGTTTTCCCCGAAATGGATTGGAGTTTTGAGACTTGGGTAAGGAGGAGAGAGCTCAAATAAATGGGAAAATCTCAAATCTAAAAGCTACCTCCCCCTTGGGGGGAAATGCCTCTTAAATAGGGGTCAGCCAAATCTGCATGTTGGGGCCTCTAGGCTGCCTAGGTACCTCTCCATGAAGTTCCAAACCAACTTTCGGACTACCACGGAATCAAAAACAGGATTCTAGGCTAATTTCCGGGCTAAAACAGAAGCTACAGACAGCTCTGAAACCCATCCAGAACATGTTCTGGATTACGTGTGCCCTTGAACCTATCCTGGAAGTGCCGGAATAAATTCCGATCTGCACAAAACAGAGAGGACAACAACATGAAAACTTACATGACTTTCTCATACGAACTCCGATCTTGATGATATCGGGGTCGTTTTGAAGCTATTGGCAATCCCAAGGTCCTCGCATAGAGAACCACCCAAGATCATCCTAAAAGGAGGACCGGTACATGCAAATGTTTGAGCAATCTATGCACGACGTGAACAACCACTTAATAGTACAACTATCAATCCTATAATTTGATCTCCCATCAAATGTATATCTTGGTGTATACCTTTGCCTTTAGCATTCCACTTGAGCTTGATGTTGACGCTCACACTTGGCTCAAGATGGAAACAGAATCTTAATCACATCTTGTACATCACATGGACTTCATACTGATTATAGTAGATTCAATCATAGAACTTAATCTTGATGCCTCGGAGTTCATTTATTTGCTTTTCTTGATCATAATATATTCATCACTAGAACTCAATGATCTTGATGCATATCTTGGAGTTAATTACATTCATTCCTAATCCATCCAATCTTCATCATGCATCACATATGGAATATATCTCAATGCAACGGTTGTTCCATAGGAATTGCTATTCATTACCAACACTCAATGCATATCTTTATCTTGACGGGTTTCATCAATCCATCCAATATTCTTCATGCATTGCTATGGAATTTTCCTTCAAATACATCTCAATGAAACATTAGTCCGTAGTGATTATCATTAATTACCAAAACCACACATGGGGACTACATGCACTTTCAGTGGTCTTTGCTTCAGCGGCCGGAGCACAAGGAGCTTCTTTTAGCGGCATGTACCCAGCTAGGGCGGGCAGCCAAGGATATTTTTACCCTCATATATGGATGTTGGTTTAGTACTCTTTAGATCAGTGCTCTAGTACCTTATGTTTTCTTCCTTTCCCTGAATCATGTCGATTTGCTTTTAGAGTGTGTGAAGCATGATATTTTGGTATGTGTATATCTTGTTATATGTATGCAAAGGTTGGTTGTGAACTCTATGCGGTTGTTTTGCCTCGATGCGACATTTTGAGTCAATAAAGGTCCCATTCTCGGGAAAAATATATCCATGTTTAGTGAGCTAGAGAAATAGAGGGAACCGGGAAGAGGCTCACATGTTGGATGATCTACGCCTTACTCGGTGCCACGTTAGTTAACATGTCTGTCCAATCTTTTTGTATTAGAGTAAGAATTGGAGCTGATTCTAATTCTGTGTAAATCTGGTTTAACATCTCATAAAAATACAAATATAGTTCAAACTATCACAGTGCAACAAACATGTAGCTCAAAGTTGAATCTACTAAATAACTACTACATAGCAACTTTACTCCACAATCTAACTATCGAAGTGTTCATAGCGAATTTCAAAAATTCAACGCCCATGTCGTGGGCATCCTAGTGGAATTGATGGGAGGCGCATTGCGAACATTTATGTCGAGCGGCAGCATCCGGTACTCGATGTCGAGATCTCTCAAGATCTTCATCATCTCTTGGAGAATAAGCTCCCTCCTGTCGAACCTCATCCCCATGTCCTGGAAGTTGATGGTGTGCCGGCACCAGATGGATATTTTCAGCCTGTTGGTGTCATCGATGTCGCGGAGCACAACCATGGAGCCAGGGTACCAGTGCTCTTTCTTGTTGTCAAGGTAGCTGAAATTCGAAATAACATGGGCTTAATATTGCTCATGACAAAGTGAGTTTTGGCAGCAAAATTCTGTTGAGCAAGGAGCAAGGGCACGTACTGCATCAGCCTCTCCTTCATGAGGGCCAGTTTCTCCGGCGGCGTGGCGACGTTGACAGAGAAGTCGACGGCGTCTCCCATGTCGGGGCTCCTGTAGTAGTTCATGATGGGCAGGGTGGCGAGCTTGCTGTTGGGGTAGTAGACCTTGAGGTTGTCGTACCGTAGGAAGATGGTGGTCATGATGTTCATCTCCTCTACGACCACCTGAAATTCCCAACAGTCTGGAGCCACGTCAATCAGTGCAACCCTTGGATGCAGGGCAGATCAGGTAGAATCAACAGGAAGGATTTTAACCTGCATCCCGTCGACCTCGCACCGATCGCCGACGTCGAAGGGGTGCATGACGAAGAGGAAGATGATGGCCTCGAAGATGGTCTTGAGGGTGTTGCCGAAGATGAAGGCGGCGACGAGGAGCTGCGAACTGAGGAAGACGAAGGTCTTGGTGGTGGCGAAGCCGAGGATGAGGAGCCAGAGCGCGAACACGATGAGCGCCACGACGACGTTGGCCATGTGGTGGAGCTTGTTGACGGCCGTCTTGGTGTCGTTGAGCGTGAGGGCGAGCGCCTTGCGCTCCCGGAACGCGTTCACCACCCAGTTCTTGAGCGACCTCTTGCTCACCCTGTTCTGCTCCTGCGCCCCCTCGAAGAGGTCCATGGCCTTCAGGGCCTCCTCCTGCCTCATGAAGCGCATCAGGTCCGACAGGTATATGTGCCTGCGCCATGAATTCACAGCTGGATCAGTGCCGATCTTGGCAAGAGCTGTTGCAAGCAAGGATCGGCAATGGCGGAATGGAATGCTACTGACTTGGATCCAGGCTTGGCGACGTTCTGGAAGATCCTCTTGGCGGCGACCTTGGCCTCGTACTCGCTGTGTATCTGCGTGGCCAGCTCGTCCTCCTGGTCCGGCCCCGTGGCGTGCTTGATCTGCTCGTCCATGGTGGTCAGCGCGCCGTAGCGGACGATCTTCATCAGCCTCTTCATGCTCCACGCGGAGATGTTCTTCTGGCTCAGCCTGTGGAGCTGGTCGATGGAGATGGAGCTCTCTTCCAGGTGCCGATCGCTCTTCTGCCTCTGCAGCTGCTTGCTGGCCCCTCTCCGGGACGCCGCCGCCGTGAGCCGCGCGCCCTTGGGCTGCGCCGGGGCGGCGGCGGCCTTGCTGGGCATGGCCGCCGCCTGGAGATCGCTGGGGATGTTGGCCCCGGCGCTCTGCAGGCGCTGCACCTCCGCGAGCATGCGGTTCTCGTCGACCAAGGGCGGGCCGGAGAGCGTCTCGATGACGTACTGGTTGAAGAGCGCGTCCTGGATCCGGTCGAAGAAGGTGGAGACGTGGAAGGAGGAGGCGAGCACCTTGAGCAGCAGCGTCTTCACCAGCCGGATGGCGGTGGCCACCAGCAGGCAGCAGAGCACCTTGGTGACGTAGGGCAGCACCAGCGTGTGCGTGTCCTGCTCCCGCTGCGCGTCCTTGTCGAACAGCAGGTGCCACGCCACCAGCGCCACGCCCAGCCACAGCACGTTGCGCACGGCGCGCCGCACGCCGTACACGAAGTAGAGCACCTTCTTCCGGAGCAGGAAGTTGCGCTCCACGAAGAAGACGGCCATGCGGATGAGCCATCCGGACATGAGGCGGCCGCAGATGAGCACGCAGATGAGGACCTCCCACTTCCAGAGGTGGAGCCCCGAGAACTTCTTCGTGGCCAGGGTCGGGATGGTGACGCTGCACACCAGCAGCACCAGGATGATCACCAGGCCCACCCACTCCAGGATGATGAGGCAGTCCACCGTGTCGGGCTTGGAGTCGGCGGCGAGGTCCTCGTCCACGAACGGGTCGTCGTCCTCCTCCACGTCGTGCCCGCCGGCCTTGCCGAGGAAGCCCGACCTGTTGAGGAGGCCCGACCGGAGCTGCCCGGACTTGGGCGGCGCGCCGCCCTGCATGACGAACGACTTGCGGTCGCGCTGCTCCCCCTCGGTGGTCGACCCGCTCGACGGCGGTGGGGGGTCCATTAGCCGGGACCGCGTCTTGCAGCGCGGCAGCAGACCGTTGCCAGTGGACGACGACGAGCAGCGTAGCACCTCGGCTTGGTCGGCTCCTGCTCCCGCTTTGGCGGCGGCCTTCTTCCGGGCGTTGGCGCCGCCGCCGTCGGACGAGGAGGAAGAGGAGCCCGACGGGCAGAAGCGCTTGCGCGGATCCTGCTGGAAGGCGACGCGGGAAGGGGAGGGGACGTTAAGGAGCCGCCGCATCTCCTCCATCTCCAGCTCGGGGTCCAGCGCTTGGTCACCGCCGGCAGCGGCCTGCTTCCGCAGGAAGTTGTCGATGAGGCGGCCGGGTGGGTCGCCGCTGCACTCCCCCTCGGCCCTCGCCGGCGACGGGGGGGACTGCGGCGGGCGGTTCTTGAAGCTGAACGACTCGGCGAAGCGGCTCCCCGCGCCGGTGGGCGAGGCCGGCGCGCTCGACCCGCCCGAGCCGGTCACGGGGACGGCGGTATAGTCCGGCCCGGCGGGCGCCTTGAGGGAGAAGGAGCTGGCGCACACGCCGGCGATGGAGACGTCGTCGTTGATCTTGACGACGACCTCCCGGCGCCCGCGGTCCTTGTCCTGGTCGAAGTCGAAGGACGCGGAGCGCGACGCGCCGTACGACTTGATGCTGCCCTTCCGCGGAAGATCCATGGCGCCTCCGCCTGAGTCTCAGCAGGGGCAAGCTAATGATCGGCGACGTGCGGAGGGAGCCTGGATCGATCGGCGTACGTGTGGAGATCGCTTGGCGCGCGCCGGAGGGGACGCCGGACGCACGTCGGGCCGCCTCCGATCAGGCACGTAGGCGCGGCCCGCCCAGGCCGCCTCCGGTCGTCAGTGTTCGTTCAGGCGATGCAACGGGCAGTGGAGGGAGGCGGGCGGGAGTGTCTGTCACCCAGCCTGACCTGACGGTTGATCTGCTCCGGCGAGTGAAAAGTGGAAGCTGTCGAGGGTGGAGTGGGGTGGCATATATCGGGTCGGGGGAGGCGCATGCATGCGATGCAACGGAAGACGTGGCTGCTGCGCGGGAGTGGAACGCTCTCCGCGACCAGCGGCGAGGAAATCAAGTTGGGACTGTGAGACCGCCGCGGTGGCCGCTAGCTGCGCTGCACAGCAGTGGTGGTGGTGAGTGGTGACGAGCTAGGGTGGCCTATTTTGGGGGGGTGGATGTGGTCTCGGCGATTCCATTCCTCGTCTCTTGGTGCTTCCTCCATGCATGCATGGTGGATGCGGTCGACTCGACTCGACTCGACCCATGGTGGATGCATGGTGGATGTGGTCCCGCACATCAAACCGTTGTTTTTCCCTTTTCAACATAAAATCCATGCATGCATGACAAAGGTGCACAGAGAGGAGACCAAACCGTTGAGGTGAAAGATAGTGCGCGATGGCCAAAGAAAACTAAAAAAATTGACAAAAAAGGCAAAGAAACAAAAAGAAAGAAAGAACAGTTTTGCCAAGTCTCAGTCCACCGAGACTTCGTTATGTCTCTGTATAAAAATTCGTATAAAAATTCGTATAAGAACAGTTTTGCCAAGTCTCAGTCTCAGTCCACTGAGATTTTGCATGGAGATTCGTATAAAAATTCTCTCTTTAGTTTTTTTCTTTTTCCTTCTTATACTATATCACTTGACTGAGACTTGGTTAAGTCTCAGTCGATTGAGACCAAGCCACACCCAAAAAAGAAATCCAGATGAGCTGGGCTAGTACCATGATTTTACTTTTTTCGTGTTTGTGATTTGTAAGTCACTTGAAAATTGGCAAGAGCGAGGGTAGAGGTGACAGGTAGTTTGTTGGCTCCGGGGAAGATGAGTGGTGGGGATACGGGTGGGAATTGAGCGATGGTCGGGGCGACAACAACACATCGGATGGGCGGGGGGAGGCACACGCAGTAACGCTGTATACCACTGGTGTGTGGGATATCGGTTAGGCTGGGTTGGTGGGCGGCTCGACGCGATAAGGAAGAAGAAACTCCATGATCAATCAAGTTACAGCAACAACAAAAATTGGTCGATCGATGGTATCTTTTTGTTTTCCCTCGATATGCTAACATTTTAGGGTTTTTCATGAAGTCTTTGTTACTTTTTCATCTTTTTAATGTGTTTTATACGCACAACGTACATCACAGGCCTTGCACATCGCACCCGCAGACCCGACCCACATTGTGCGCGCGATAATTCAGTAAATTACTCACCGGTTGGACGACCCTTTTAGGCTTTATTTTTTCGCTCATTTTCTTGGGCTTTTCATTAGCTTTTTATTTGTTTTATTATTTTGTATTTGTTATAGTATCACTTTTGCCCGAATTTTCACTTCTTTTTCTTAGTTGTTATCAGTTATTAACTTTTGGATCTAGCTATGGCGCATTAGATAGTGACTCTGTAGCAGCGTTCATGCACACCTGACTTCAGTTTATGCCCATGCATCAAGGTCACCAACCACTGGTTTTGTTCGAACGGAATCCACGGTGCGGAGTCGGTCGTGCCACAAGACTTAGTTTGTGTGGTACCTTTCATGTATCCTTTTGGATTTGTTGCAACTGGTGGAATGGTTTAGAGCGAACACATGAGGAATACGATGGCCATTGGGTTGCGGTTGGGGAAAGACCTGTGTCCCATTATAGCACTGAAATTATGGTTGTGCAAAATACTTTTCTAGCAGAGCCAGATTCTACCGGAGTTCTCTTAGCCAACCAGGGCTTGACACCAGTTGAAGCATCGTTATATATACTACCCGATGGATTAAATTCCCTTGCACTTCATTCACCTCGTATTCTTTCTAGCTCTAGACCCACCCATGTGACTCCATTTAGGGTATCAACTTCATTCTTGTCTAGATTTTGCATAATACTACTCATGTTATTTGATTTCAGTCCTATTTAACTTTTAGTTAGTCTCAAAAGATATATGTTTCCTCATTTAAATCTTGGTTTTATTACCTTACACACATTTAATCTCGGTTTCAAAAATATTTTCGCTGTTGTGATTGTGACTTCAATACTTTTTCACCATTGTGGTTGTAACTTCATTTTAAAAAATCACCGATTTCATTGGGATTATCAATGAGCTATAAGTTTTAAATTAAACTTACATATGATTTGGTTTAATTATGTTTTATGATTTTCCAAAATATGCTTTACTAGTTTTCACTCCGGTGCTCAAGTGTGTGTCAATGCGTTTTCAGCTAGTATTAAATGGATTTCAAAGAGATACAGTCAAAATATGATAGAACTTTATACATGTGTGAAACTCTATGAAACATGATGGAACACATTCTAAATATATCTGATGCCAAAGAATAGACAAAATGAAACTTTCAAGAAACCTCTTTTATACTAACCATGTCTCACATTAACATGAAACAAGTCAAACATGATAAATTATTTTAATAGAAGTTTCATTATAGTTTCAAAGAAGTTCCATTATAATTCTAAATTGTGAATTCCAAAATGTTTTCAAATGTGTCCAAGATTGATCTTGCTTTAAAGATTTCGACACCATGAATACTAATAGAGAGGGGTCATGATTTACGAAGGTAGGCGGCCGACGCTTTCCACTGGAGGTGGAAAGTCACGTTACAAACTAGGTAGCGAGAGGATAAGCTCTCCAACGAGACGACGGCAATGCAAAGTGCCATCTTCCACGAGGCGACAACCAAAACGTCCTCATTCTTCTTCCTCTGAGATTTATTTCAGGCGATTCAGGATTAACCGAACCCGAACTTTCAGGTGCCTGAATTGTCGAGTACAAAAATTTTGGTCAAGTTTCATGTGTCATTTTTGTAACCCAAATTACCAAACGCGAGTTTTCTGTTAAACCCGAACGCCAAGCCTGAGGAAGGACAACAGTATGAATACAAAGTTATAATTTTAAGAAACTAAAGGCATAGAGGATCAGGTAAATGGGGTCTAATCCCTTAAAACCAAAGAAAAAATTGCCTCGGGTATAACTTTGACTTTTGAGGAATCTGGTAGAGATGCTCTACCGATGAGAAATGTCATGAGGTCACATGGCAATCTGACAAATACGATATGCCTGTATGCTACTATTGCCTCAGACCATTTTAACCAACTAACCGCAGTCACAGATCCCAAACGACAAAGATACCAGAACCACCTCCGCTCCGTTGTCATATTGCCGCTTTCATAAACAATCTCGTATGCCGGTATTACTGCAAACCTAAAGAAATGCCACTACCAGCAACCGGAAAGAGCATTTTGCTTTTGCTCAAACCCCTGGAATTGATAAATCTCTGTAATCTCTGTTTTGAAGAGAGGGTTTCCAGAGGCATTTGGATGCTGCGAATTTCTGTTTAAACTACAAAACTATTCGCCCATTTGATTCACTTGGTGTGCTCATTAAGGTAACACAAAACTCATACATTAGGCAGTAAAAAGGTAATGCCAAGCAAAATCATTCACTGCCTCCAGTCCAGAGAATGGGACAACCTTAAGCAAGGCATGAAATGTCTCAGGTACCAGCAGTTACATATGACATGCCTATCTTACTCTGGACTACTGTCTTCTTCAAGGCTTCAACAGTTCGGCAGATGTAGGAATTATCTGCAACGGTGAAAAGAAATTTTAGCATGCACAGATATTTGATCAACTTAGTGGTGGGAAAATCAAGTGCAAACCATGGCGTAATTGAATCATACTAATCATTTTGGGTCAAGCAACAAATGTTTCTTGGTTCAAATACTTCCATGCAAAGCTTCAAGTTAATACGACAAGCTATGTTCAGATAGTTTCTGAAGAATAAATAACTAGAAGGAAATAATAGTAATAATATCAGGATATTCTCCATTTTATCTTTTTTAAGACCTTCAGAATTAAACTTAACATGCTAAAAGATTATGCAAGCTCCACGGAGTTTCAACTCATTTGTTTCGGAATAATTTTATTTACTGGTTGGAGATTAAATGTTAGGAAGATGGAAATCCAGGTTACTATTTTATCAAACATCTATATCTTGAATCGTTGTCCGTCTTATCCGATTTTTTTCAAAACATGTCAATCAAAAATGAAAATCAAAGAGTACTAATTTTTTTCAAAACATGGATATCCCGGTTAATATGAAGGTATCAACAGATATGTCACTTCATATGGATAGAGATATCTATTTCCATCTACATCTAAGTGGATAGGAATGATAGTTAATTCCATATCTACAGACATGTCGATCAAAGAGTACTCCTTTTTTCTCGATGTAATGCATTGTCACAATTACCAATAAACTTATCCAATTCATACAATGTAACATGAGAATCAGTATGCACACTTACATTAGCCGTATGGAAGATGGTCCTGTAACAGCAGCAACTTTCTGAGCCTTCTGTGTTTCAAATTTATATAGTTCTTTGAGCTCTTTCTTTGCTTTCCGGGCTTCTCTCTTCTCTTCTTTTACTGCAGACTAGAAAAACAAGGCACATTGGATAAGGTTGTCAAAATTAATAAGCAAATGTTATCTCAATCAGGTGCGGAAGATAAATGATTTATGTATACATATGGTTTTACAGATCCATTAACAACCAAGCATGAAAGCACCGCCAACTTAGCCATATTATGGATCAGTATGCAGTTCAAAATTATAAGCAAGAAACATAACCGCACTCCTATGATCCACGTATTTTCAGGATTGGAATTTGGTAATGCTTGACAAACAATGAGTCCATCAGTGTATAGGTTTTGTGATGACAGATTACATCAGATGTGTATTTGGAATTACCATGATTTGGTAAAGCTATGAACAGAACAAATATGTTGTAAGCGAATTAACGGTCCAGGCGCCACCGCGCGTCAAATTCTCCACTGGCTCGCTAACCAGGACCGATGTTGGACGGCGTCGAGGCTGGCCCGCCGCGGCCTCCAGCACCACCCTAGGTGCCTCCTTTGCGACCAAGACCCGGAGACCATCCAACACCTGCTCATGGCATGCCCATTTGCTAAGCAGACTTGGCACATCATCCTGGACTGGGCGCATATACCTGCCCAACCGCCAGCCAACGAAACTACCATGATGGACTGGTGGCTGCGTGCGAAGGCACAGACCCCTCCTACACTACGCAAAGCTCTGCAATCGATCACACTGCTCGTCCCCTGGATGATCTGGAAACAGAGGAACGAATGCGTCTTCGACAATGCAAGACCCCTGATAGATGCCCTAGTTGATAGGATCAAAGACTGGCCAAATGTTGGGCAAAAGCTGGGGCGCACAGGGGCTGCGGGTTGTCTTGCCCGCATCCTGGGATGTCCACTGATCGGGCCCTAGGCCTCTGTAAATATAACCTCCTAGGAGGCATGTACTCTTCTCACCTTTTCAATGCAATGAAACACAAAAATCAGTTTGCGTTTTCTCGAAAAAAATTAACGGTCCAGGTTAATTTCAGATACTAACAAAGTAAATCTCCCCTAAGCTGACATCAGTTTATCACGTGTAGCTGGTCAATTTTTTAAGAATGGTGACACATCAAGTCAACAATACTAACATGTTCTCCCATTTTTCCATCTCAAATTAGGGATGAAAACAGAGCGGAAACGGACGGAACTAAGTGCCATCATATTTGTTTTCATATTTTTTGCAGAAGTGGAAATGAATACAGAAACCCCGGAAATGAATACGGAAACAAATACTACCGGAAATGGACACGGAGCGAATACAAAGCGGATACGGAAACAGAAATAGGCATTGATCGGAACTTAAAAACCCCTTGAATCATAGAGAAATACACACAAAAACAAACAAATTTAATGAGTTGTTAACATGGCTACAAAATAATATCATTATGTTAGCAACTTAGCATAGTATTGTAGTAGTACCGGACAATTGCGTATAGGGTCAAGCTGAGTACATGTGTGGTAGTAGAAGTTGGGTCTTAGATCCATTCTACTAATTGTGTCGTTGTGTTCTCTTTCGTGGTTGGGTTACAAAGCAGCTATAGGTCTATAGTAAAAACAGAAATTCCATATTCACGGAAACGGAAAGTTCCATTTCCATGCATGTTCCATCGGAAAACACCGTTCCGTTTTTGTTTTTGTTTCCGTTTCCGCATAAAAAATTCCATTTCCACTTCCGTTTTGCAAATTTCCGTTTCCGTTTTCATATTTCCTCTCCGTTTCTATTTTTCCTCCGGAAAAACGGAAAGTTTCCACTCCATTTTCATCCCTATCTCAAATGTTAGCTGATCAAATGAACACATGAACATATCATCTCAAGGAACATAAAACCAAATATATGTTTACCTTTCTAGCTTTCTTTTCATCTTTTGTTTCCTTCTGAACTACTACCTTTTCAAAATATTCAGCATCTGAAGATTCTGTGGGCTTTGCTTTCTTCTCCTTTTCAACTTTTCTTTTCCTCTGTGGCAGGTAATCTACAGGAAGTTTCTCTTTACCATGAAGCTTGATGATATCTTTCGTTGTTGCTGTTTCCCCAGGGAAAACTTTGGGAAGACGATTTTTAGGATTTCCTGGAGTTTGAATTTTGCCAGGGTGATTGTCCAAGTTAGAGTACGTGGAAACAATGGTCTCACAGTCCCAAACTTCAGATTCATCACTGCTTTCCGAAACAAGCAAGACATCTTCATCTTCTGCAGTTTCATTTAAATACCTTTCAGCATATTCAGCACACTTTTGGATCACATTAGCAGATTCATCCACCTCCTCAGCGGTGGTTGAGTCAAGTTTTCCACGAACAAAATCTGCTGGTGTTCTATATTCTTCATCAACGCATACATTTTGATTGTGGAACAGCTTCAATTCATCTATAACCTCAGTTGGGAGTTCATGTTCCCCATCTCTAACAGCTCCATCATCATCATCACTAGCTCCATATTCTTCCAAAGCAAGCTGCAAATTGGTCGACGAGAAGTCAAGATCTGAAGGTTCAAAGCATAGAACAAGATTTCCAGCCTCAATTTCAGAAACAGCAGGCAGTTAATGATACATGCAATACAAGATACTCCATCCTATATGTTCACTTGAATAGTTACAAGGCAAGATACTCCATCCTATATGTTCGCTTGAATAGTTACAAAGCCAATTTAACTTTCCACATAGTCCTACTCTACAACAGGACAGTGCCTAACACAGTCCTGCTAAATTTCTATATGGAGAATGTGCTGAATCTACTGAATGGTTAAATACAAATGACAAAATAGCAAGCAAAGATTGTTATAAAATATATAAAACGGATATTTCCATATCATATTGTACTTAATTCTCCATAACATCAGGGGTACAGTTGCAACAAAGGGAAGTAGTATTTAATGCTGACAGTGACATACTAAAGCTGCAGACACATCATTGTGTGTTAGCAAGTTATAGTATGAGTTAAATGTACCAAAACTTAGTGATCTTCTTTTCAGAAGCAAGTAAGTAATCAATCAATCATAAACTTTAAATACTCCCTCTCTCTCAGTTTACAGGACGTGCACGTACCCCTAGGTCGTCAATTTGACCAACCTAATACAAGTCATATATTACAAAAAATATACCAATATAAACTTCAGATGTTATATTTTCCAACCGTATAATTTTTGTGTTATATAGTTTATATTAGGGTGATAAAATTGACAACCTAGGTATACGCGCAGGACTTGTAAACTGAAACGGAGGGAGTAACAAGATAACAGTTTTATCACACCATATTGCAAAGCAAACTGACAGGATTATCAAATGAAAGAAGCTCACCAGATCAAATTGTTCATCCAGCAACCGTGGCACCCTCGGCTTGGGCTCACCCTCTTCATCCTCGAACTCCTCATCATTTTCCACATCACTGAACACACCGCCCCCCTCTTCCTCACTTTCATCCTCCATATCATCCCCTTCGGCTTGGTTTGCCATGATGACGAAATCCTCCTCCAAACCCTCATCCTCGCTCTCATCGAGCAACCTTGCAACGTCAGGGTCGACGGCCTTCTCAACTCGCCTGACCGGTGCCGTCTTTGCGGCCACCTTACACATGGTCCTCCCCTCGTCCAGCTCTTCCTCGACCTTGCCAGAAGCAACCCGCACCTTGCTTGCATCATAGGCCTGCACACAAAACCAACATTAGACACTCAAATGGCAGGCTTGGATGGGCTTTTGAGAAATCACCAACCTTCACGTCCAGGGGAAGTTGCTCTGGGCGGGCGGTGTGGCTGGGTACGAAGGAGGAGGCCACGGCGGAGGGCCGCAGCTCACGGAGATGGAGAAGGTAGTTGTAGCCATCGTCGGGGAGGCCGAGCTCAAGGATCTGCTGGCGGACGTGGTCGGGGAGGGGGCCAGAGGTGGAGGAAGGGAATTGGTCGGCGGCGGCGGTGGGGGAGAGGGAAGGGTCTTCGTCGTCGCCGAAGCCGGGGATGGTGTAGGCGTTGTTGTCGACGCGGACGAAGACGCGGTCGTTGGGGTCGGCGGCACCGTCGCGGGGGAATAGGCGAAAGGTCGCGAAGTTGCGAGCCTTGCGGCCGCCGACTCCTGCTCCTGCCATGGCGGCGGTGGCGGCGGAGGTAGGTGCTGTGGTTAGGGTTTGGGGATTTGGGTTTGGAGGTGAGAGTGAGACCGTGGGAGCGTGAAACGGACGAATAGGAAATTTTGGGGGAGAAATTTTGTTGTCGCCCCTCTAGGTTTTGGCCATTTTCCTTGGGCCACTCTAAATTTTGACATATCACTTTTAATCTAATATCAAAAATGCTCTTATATTATGAAACGGAGAGAGTATAATATAGAGTGGCAAAAACAAAACAAAATACTAAATTGTGCGGGCCCGAAGTATAAGTTGAACGAATTTGACGAATTTGGACTATCTAGATTGAGACAAACAGGCTACAATTGCATCGAGTCTTTGTGTGTATGGGAGAGCGGATGGGCACTCTAGCGGCGGTGCCTTCTTTTTCTAATATTAGCGGAGAAAGACGCGGCCGGTGCCACCGCGCCTGAGAGAGCCTGTGTGAGCGCTTATTCTTTTTTAATTGGTTATATAGATGGAATAGGTGGAATGGGAGGAAGAAGAAGGTGAAGTTGCAGTTTTTTGTTAGTGGACAATTTCAAGCTTAAGCCCTTGGTTGATCGGTTTGTAACTTTATCGCTCGGCTCTGCTCCCAATAGTCTATTGTTCTTTGATAAGTGTTTTTTTACACATTTTCAATGGGTAGATATGCTTGCGACAAGACAATAGAGATTTATACAACGATTGAGGGACATCCCGTCTCACTAAATCGTGGGCTTACAATTGGTGGTGGTGTCCAATGGCAGTTAGAAATTATATATGCAAAGGTAATTAAAAGTTCACCAGCAACATGGGCCAGATGAATCCAAAAGAAGATCGAATGGTGAGAATTGCTCGAGTGGGGAGGGCCCGAAGAGCCAAGTAACTAGCCCTGCATGAATATGGAGGGGATTTTGAGTTGCCAGTTTAGCTTTGTGTTCGCTTGTTTTCATCTCCATCAATTCTTTTGAATTTCTACCTAGTATGAACCCCATTCACAGTCTGCTCTATCAGTCACTCAATTGATAACTTGTCATTTCCTTTTATGCAAGGGATGGCAAAGAGTATAGCAAGTATTTTTCACATATATAAATATCACTTTATATCGGGATAGAGAAGAAACATAGGATGGGATTCCATTGAGAAGTTCAATAAGACCTTGTGTTAGAAAATAGTGTGATAGTCCGATAGTAGCCAATTGAAAATAGGATTACTTTTACCAATGCGAACCAAGTGATGAAAAGAAAACGCATATACATATTATACCACACATTGGATGTCTCGTGATCTGTGCACGTGAGAGAAATAGGGAGAGAAAAAACTTGTCACATTAGTTTGTGCAGGCCTACAGGGAATGGACCCCACCCGAACCGCACCCTACCAAATAAGACTCCACCAACCTGTGTCTTTCTCTCACACCAAACGCCCACCCACCTGTGTCTTTCTCTCACACCAAACGCCCACCCACCAAGCTCTCTCTGGTCCATCCCCCAAAAAATCTCACACCTGACTCTCTCTCTTTTTCCTTGATCTGATCTAGATTGGGGCGAGATGTCGCTTTCGCCACCCCTCCACCTCCAGGATCCAGCCGTCTCGAACTCCCCTCTAGCCTCCTCCCCCAGCGTCCCACCGCCTAGCCATCACCATGCATGACCCCAATCTGGACGGGGGCATTTGCACATCGAGTCATCGATTCGTCACTGCCAACACGAGCTCAACGGGAGCATTGTGTAGGGCTACCCCATTGCGTCTTCCTCTTGGATCTTGCTAGCCATGGTTTCCTCGCCTCGATCTCACCTTGGGATCGCTCGTCATGGCGCATGTCCTCCTCTGCACCCGCCATGGCCCGTCCTCCTCTGCTCCGAGATGCACCAGGTCATCCACGTCTTCCTCTGCAACCCGGTTCGCCCTTCTCTTCACACCTCTGGCATTGGTCATCTTCGCAAGGAGCCCGCATCACCGTCGTGCATGAGATTAGCCACCAAGCAATCTTCCTCCATGCGCAGGTACATCTCCCTTCTCTCCTTCTGTACACACCTCTGTGAATGTTTGCGCGAGATTGCACTTTACAGGAAGGAGGTAAGGGTGAGATTGCCATTTTTCCTTGATCTGGTCCAGATCATGGCGAGACGCCACCCACCAAGCTCTCTCTGGTCCATCCCCCAAAAAATCTCACACCTGACTCTCTCTCTTTTCCTTGATCTGATCCAGATCGGGGCAAGATGTCGCCTTCGTCGCCCCTCCACCTCCAGGATCCAGCTATCTCAAACTCCCCTCTAGCCTCCTCCCCCAGCGTCCCACCGCCTAGCCATCACCGTGCACGACCCCAATCTGGACGGGGGCATCTGCACATCGAGTCATCGATTCGTCACCGCCAGCACGAGCTCAACGGGAGCATCGTGTGGGGCTACTCCATGGCGTCTTCCTCTTGGATCTTCCTAGCCATGGTTTCCTCGCCTCGATCTCACCTTGGGATCGCTCGTCATGATGCATGTCCTCCTCTGCACCCGCCATGGCCCGTCCTCCTCTGCTCCGAGATGCACCAGGTCAGCCATGTCTTCCTCTGCAACCCGGTTTGCCCTTCTCTTCACACCTCTGGCGTTGGTCGTCTTCGCAGGGAGCCCGCATCACCGTCGTGCGTGAGATTAGCCACCAAGCAATCTTCCTCCATGCGCAGGTACATCTCCCTTCTCTCCTTCTATACACACCTCTGTGAATGTTTGCGCGAGATTGCACTTTACAGGAAGGAGGTAAGGGTGAGATTGCCATTTTTTGTTTAGGCTAGCTATTCGACACGCTAGTATTTTTTGTGAATAATATGATCTTTGTAGTTATTTTGAACTTCAAATGTGAACACTATGATCATGAATATGTTCACACTTATATATATTATGCAATGGTGATCCGCATGGGGTTTTTTTCTCAGAATTTCCATGGATGACTTCATGTGTCTGCAAATACTCCTGTTGCGTTAGCTTGTGCTAGATGGTGACATCGTGGTACCAGGGCCGGGCAATACTTCTAGGCTTTAGAACTAACTGTCAGCTTGCTTTTCTAGTTTCAACTAACAGTATATCATGGTGTTCTTCAACATTATCTTGTTTCTTAACAGGAAGTTTCAACATTTTGGACGAACTACAGTTTGTTTTTGGAGATAGTCTTGTTTCGGTTTCCATAAATGTGCTTTGGTTATATGATATTACATTGCAGTTAGTTCCCTGGTCAAATTAGTTCCCTATATTAGTTCGATCAACAAATGATTTTGGTTACATGATGTTACAATGCAATTATTCTGTTAGGCTTTTGCACTAACTGTCAGTTGTACTATCTTGGAGCAAAGCCCCTACAATTAGTTCCCTCGTCAAATTGTGATGTCGTTATGTTTACTTGCGGGTAATCCGTCATCTACACACTACATTTGATGATAAAGTTGATGTAGTGAAAATGGTTGTGGCGTTGTCTCGGAGTTTTGAATCATTTTGTAAGACATAGCTTTGTTATCCCTTTCTTGTATATGTAGCATCTTTGCTTTTTGTTCAGCTTTCTGGGAAGACATAAATTTAACTAATGTTGTTTGTTATCCTTTTCTTTGTCCGGAGTATCTTTGCTTTTCTGTTTAGCTTCATGAATGCATACATTTTACAGCTCTTCTATCCGATAGCAATCTTCTAGTGTGGTGCCACTGAAGTGCCCTTCGGGGTCTTTTATGTGGAATAACATATTAGTTACTCTCTCAGCTAGATTAAATTATGTTGGTGTGTGTATGCTTGCACTTCCTAATCTAGATTCAGCACCTTATGAGTTGTAATTTTGCACATAAGGTGCCGAATCTGGATAAAAAAGTGCAAGCATAGTGCATCGACATAATTTATTATAGTTGTGAGAGTAACTAATTAATTTGTTATTACACATAAAAAACTAAAATGCACTTCAATGACACTACACTATAAATTACCATCATATAGAGGAGTTGCAAATTTATACATTTCTAGGAAGTTAAACAAAAACTCAAAGATGCTACAATCACACATAAAGGGATGACAAACAATAGTAGTTAAATTTCTGTATTCTCTAAAAAAAAAGCAAAGATGCTACTGATACAAAAAGGTATAACAAACCTATGTCTTGCATAATGATTCAATACTCTGAGACAATGCTACAATCATTTCCACTACATCAGTTCGATCAGCAAATGTAGCGTACAGGTTACGGATTACCTGGAGGTAAACATAACGGCATCATAATTTGATCAGGGAGCTAATTAACTGTAGGGGCCTTATTACAAGAAAGTACTCTTGTCAGTTAGCGTTAAAGCCTGGTAGAATAATTCCAGTGTAACGTCATATAACCAAAAGCATTTGTTGATCGAAGTGATGTAGTGTTAAAGCCTAACATAATAATTTGACCAAGGAACTAATTGCAGTATAACAACATATAACCAAAAGCCCATTTAGGAAACCCAAATAAGACTATCTCCAAAAACAGATTGTAGCTAGTCAAAAATGTTGAAACTGAAGGAAATATGCCCTATAGGCCATAATAAATTTGTTATTTATATTTCCTTATATCATGATAAATATTTATTATTCATGCTAGAATTGTATTAACCGGAAAACTTAGTACATGTGTGAATACATAGACAAACAAAGTGTCCCTAGTATGCCTCTACTAGACTAGCTCGTTAATCAAAGATGGTTAAGTTTCCTAGCCATAGACATGTGTTGTCATTTGATGAACGGGATCACATCATTAGAGAATGATGTGATGGACAAGACCCATCCGTTAGCTTAGCACTATGATCATTTAGTTTATTGCTATTGCTTTCTTCATGACTTATACATGTTCCTATGACTATGAGATTATGCAACTCCCGAATACCGGAGGAACACTTAGTGTGCTATCAAACGTCACAACCTAACTGGGTGATTATAAAGATGCTCTACAGGTGTCTCAGATGGTGTTTGTTGAGTTGGCATAGATTGAGATTAGGATTTGTCACTCCGATTGTCGGAGAGGTATCTCTGGGCCCTCTCGGTAATGCTCATCACTATAAGCCTTGCAAGCAATGTGACTAATGGATTAGTTGCAGGATGATGCATTACGGAACGAGTAAAGAGACTTGCCGGTAACGAGATTGAACTAGGTATGATGATACCAACGATCGAATCTCGGGCAAGTAACATACCGACGACAAAGGGAACAACATATGTTGTTATGCGGTTTGACCGATAAAGAACTTCAGATAATATGTGGGAGCCAATATGAGCATCCAGGTTCCGCTATTGGTTATTGACCGGAGATGTGTCTTGGTCATGTCTACATAGTTCTCGAACCCGTAGGGTCCGCACACTTAACGTTCGATGACGATTTGTATTATGAGTTATGTGATTTCATGTACCGAAGTTTGTTCGGAGTCCCGGATGAGATCACAGACATACGAGGAGTCTCGAAATGGTCGAGACATAAAGATTCATATAATCGAAGGTTACATTCGGACACCGGAATGGTTCGGATCGTTTCGGGTGAGTTTCGGAGTACCGGGGGTTACTGGAACCCCCTCCCCCCCGGGAAGTTATTGGGCCTCATGGGCCTAGTGGTGGAAGAGAGGAGGCAGGCGAAGGAATGGCGCGCGCCCCCCTAGCCCAAACCGAATTGGACTAGGGTTGGGGGGCGGCCCCCCCTTTCCTTCTCTTCTCCTCCTCCTTCCCCCCTTCTCCTTGTGGGAATAGGAGGGCGAATCCTACTTGGAGTAGGACTCCCCCCCTTGGGCGCGCCACACCTTGGTCGGCCTCCTCCTCCTCCCCCCTTTATATACGTGGGAGGGGGCACCCCAAAGGCAGACAAAAGTTTCTCTTAGCCGTGTGCGGTGCCCTCCTCCACAGAAACACACCTCGGTCATATCGTCGTAGTGCTTAGGCGAAGCCCTGCGCTGGTAACTTCATCATCACTGTCACCACGCCGTCGTGCTGACAGAACTCTCCCTCGGCCTCAACTGGATCAAGAGTATGATGGACGTCATCGAGCTGAACGTGTGCTGAACACGGAGGTGTCGTACGTTTGGTGCTAAGATCAGTCGGATCATGAAGACGTACGACTACATCAACCGCATTGATAAACACTTCCGCTTTCGGTCTACGAGGGTACGTGGACACACTCTCCCTGCTCGTTGCTATGCTTCTCCTAGATATTGCGTGATCGTAGGAATTTTTTTGAAATACTACGTTCCCCAACAGTGGCATCCGAGCCAAGTCTATGCGTAGATGTTATATGCACGAGCAGAACACAATGAGTTGTGGGCAATAATAGTCATACTGCTTACCAGCATGTCGTACTTTGATTCGGCGGTATTGTTGTATGAAGCGGCCCAGACCGACATTACATGACCGCGCTCATGAGACTGGTTCTACCGACGTGCTTCACACATAGGTGGCTAGTGGGTGTTTGTTTCTCCAGCTTTAGTTGAATCGAGTTTGACTACGGCCGGTCCTTGTTGAAGGTTAAAACAGCACACTTGACGAAAAATTGTTGTGGTTTTCATGCGTAGGTAAGAACGGTTCTTGCTAGAAGCCCGTAGCAGCCACGTAAAACTTGCAACAACAAAGTAGAGGACGTCTAACTTGTTTTTGTAGGGCTTGCTGTGATGTGATATGGTCAAGACATGATGATATATAAATTGTTGTATGAGATGATCATGTTTTGTAAAAGTTATCGGCAACTGGCCGGAGCCTTATAGTTGTCGCTTTATTGTATGAAATGCAATCACCATGTAATTGCTTTACTTTATCACTAAGCGGTAGCGATAGTCGTAGAAGCAATAGTTGGCGAGACGACAATGACGCTTCGATGGAGATCAAGGTGTCAAGCCGGTGATGGTGGTGATCATGACGGTGCTTTGGAGATGGAGATCAAAGGCACAAGATGATGATGGCCATATCATATCACTCATATTGATTCCATGTGATGTTTATCCTTTATGCATCTTATTTTGCTTAGTATGGCAGTAGCATTATAAGATGATCTCTCACTAAATTTCAAGGTATAAGTGTTCTTGATACGTCTCCATTGTATCTACTTTTCCAAACACTTTTGCCCTTTTGGACTCTAACTTGCATGATTTGAATGGAACTAACCCAGACTGACGCTGTTTTCAGCAGAATTGCCATGGTGTTATTTTTGTGCAAAAATAAAAGTTCTCGGAACGACCTGAAACTTCACCGAGAATATTTTTGGAATATATAAAAAATACTGGCGAAAGAATCAAGGCCAGGGGCCCACACCCTGTCCACAAGGGTGGGGGAGCGCCTACCCCCCTGGGCGTGCCCCCTGCCTCGTGGGCCCCCTCGTGCTCCACCGACCTCAACTCCAACTCTATATATTCATGTTCGGGGAGAAAAAATCAGAGAGCAGGATTCATCACATTTTACGATACGGAGCCACCGCCAAGCCCTAATCTCTCTCGGGAGGGCTGATCTGGAGTCCGTTCGGGGCTCCGGAGAGGGGAATCCGTCGCCGTCGTCATCCACCTTCCTCCATCACCAATTTTCATGATGATCACCGCCGTGCGTGAGTAATTCCATCGTAGGCTTGCTGGACGGTGATGGGTTGGATGAGATTTACCATGTAATGTTAGTTTTGTTAGGGTTTGATCCCTAGTATCCACTATGTTCTGAGATTGATGTTGCTATGACTTTTCTATGCTTAATGCTTGTCACTAGGGCCCGAGTGCCATGATTTCAAATCTGAACCTATTATGTTTCATGAATATATGTGAAGTTCTTGATCCTATCTTGCAAGTCAATAGTCACTTACTATGTGTTATGATCCGGTAACCCCAAAGTGACAATAATCGGGACCACTCCCGGTGATGACCGTAGTTTGAGGAGTTCATGTATTCACTAAGTGTTAATGCTTTGGTTCGGTACTCTACTAAAAGGAGGCCTTAATATCCCTTAGTTTCCAATAGGACCCCGCTGCCACGGGAGGGTAGGACAAAAGATGTCATGCAAGTTCTTTTCCATAAACACGTATGACTATATTCGGAATACATGCCTACATTACATTGATGAATTGGAGCTAGTTCTGTGTCACCCTATGTTATAACTGTTGCATGAGGAATCGCATCCAACATAATTATCCATCACTGATCCAATGCCTACGAGCTTTTCACATATTGTTCTTCGCTTAGTTACTTTTCCGTTGCCACTGTTACAATTACTACAAAATTGCTACTGTTACTTTTGCTACCATTACCGTTACTTCCATACTACTTTGCTACTAAATATTTTGCTGCAGATATTAAGTTATCCAGGTGTGGTTGAATTGACAACTCAACTGCTAATACTTGAGAATATTCTTTGGCTCCCCTTGTGTCGAATCAATAAATTTGGGTTGAATACTCTACCCTCGAAAACTGTTGTGATCCCCTATACTTGTGGGTTATCAGTTCTCCCTGAGTATGCACCGTTGCGACAGTTCGTCGTGCCGAGACACCACGTGATGATCGGGTGTGATAAGATCTACGTTCACATACAACGGGTGCAAGCCAGTTTTGCACACGCAGAATACTCTGGTTAAACTTGACGAGCCTAACATATGCAGATATGGCCTCGGAACACTGAGACCGAAAGGTCGAGCGTGAATCATATAGTAGATATGATCAACATAGTGATGTTCACCATTGAAGACTACTCCATATCACGTGATGATCAGACATGGTTTAGTTGATATGGATCACGTGATCACTTAGATGATTAGAGGGATGTCTATCTAAGTGGGAGTTCTTAAGTAATATGATTAATTGAAATTTAATTTATCATGAAGTTAGTACCTGATAGTATTTTGCATGTCTGTGTTGTTGTAGATAAATGGCCCGTGCTACTGTTCCTTTGAATTTTAATGTGTTCCTAGAGAAAGCTAAGTTGAAAGATGATGGTAGCAACTACACGGACTGGGTCCGTAACTTGAGGATTATCCTGATTGCTGCACAGAAGAATTGCGTCCTAGAAGCACCGCTAGGTGCAAGACCCGCTGCAGGAGCAACACCAGACGTTGTGAACGCCTGGCAGAGCAAAGCTGATGACTACTCGATAGTTCAGTGTGCCATGCTTTACGGCTTAGAACTGGGACTTCAACGACGTTTTGAACGTCATGGAGCATATGAGATGTTCCAGGAGTTCAAGTTAATATTTCAAGCAAATGCCCGGATTGAGAGATATGAAGTCTCCAATAAGTTCTACAGCTACAAAATGGAGGAGAATAATTCTGTCAGTGAGCATATACTCAGAATGTCTGGGTACCACAATCACTTGACTCAACTGGGAGTTAATCTTCCGGTTGATAGTTTCATTGATAGAGTTCTTCAATCACTGCCACCAAGCTACAAAAGCTTCGTGATGAACTATAATATGCAAGGGATGGATAAGACAATTCCCGATCTCTTCGCGATGCTAAAGGCTGCGGAGATAGAAATCAAGAAGGAGCATCAAGTGTTGATGGTTAACAAGACCACTAGTTTCAAGAAGAAGGGCAAAGGGAAGAAGGGGAACTTCAAAAAGAACGGCAAGCAAGTTGCTGCTCAAGTGAAGAAGCCCAAGTCTGGACCTAAGACTGAGACTGAGTGCTTCTATTGCAAAGGGACTGGTCACTGGAAGCGGAACTACCCCAAATATTTGGCGGATAAGAAGGATGGCAAAGTGAAAGGTATATTTGATATACATGTTATTGATGTGTACCTTACTAATGCTCGTAGTAGCGCCTGGATATTTGATACTGGTTCTGTTGCTCATATTTGCAACTCAAAATAGGGGCTACATATTAAGCGAAGAT
Source organism: Aegilops tauschii subsp. strangulata (assembly GCF_002575655.3). NCBI lineage: Eukaryota > Viridiplantae > Streptophyta > Magnoliopsida > Poales > Poaceae > Aegilops > Aegilops tauschii. The sequence goes on along the minus strand of NC_053039.3, from coordinate 382,377,625 downwards.
TGGCTAAGGACGAGGTGACGATGCACGTGGGAAATGGTTACAAAGTCGATGTGATCGCCGTCGGCACGCTACCTCTACATCTACCTTCGGGGTTAGTTTTAGACCTGAATAATTGTTATTTGGTGCCAGCGTTAAGCATGAACATTATATCTGGATCTTGTTTGATGCGAGACGGTTATTCATTTAAATCAGAGAATAATGGTTGTTCTATCTATATGAGTAATATCTTTTATGGTCATGCACCCTTGATGAGTGCTCTATTTTTATTGAATCTCGATAGTAGTGATACGCATATGCATAGTATTGAAGCCAAAAGATATAAGTTTAATAATGATAGTGCAACTTATTTGTGGCACTGCCGTTTAGGTCATATAGGTGTAAAGCGCATGAAGAAACTCCATGCTGATGGGTTTTTGGAATCACTTGATTATGAATCATTTGATGCTTGTGAACCATGCCTCATGGGCGAGATGACTAAAACTCCGTTCTCTGGAATAATGGAGCGAGAAACAAACTTATTGGAAACAATACATACAGATGTATGCGGTCCGATGAGTGTTGATGCTCGCGGCGGGTATCATTATTTTCTGACCTTCGCAGATGATTTGAGCAGATATGGGTATATCTACTTGATGAAACATAAGTCTGAAACATTTGAAAAGTTAAAAGAATTTCATAGTGAAGTGGAAAATCATCATAACAAGAAAATAAAGTTTCTACGATCTGATCATGGAGGTGAATATTTGATTTATGAGTTTGGTGTTCATTTGAAACAATGCGGAATAGTTTTGCAACTCACGCCACCTGGAACACCATAGCGTAATGGTGTGTCTGAACGTCGTAACCGCACTTTATTAGATATGGTGCGATCTATGATGTCTCTTAATGATTTACCGCTATCATTTTGGGGTTATGCTTTAGAGACGGCTGCATTCACGTTAAATAGGGCACCATTTAAATCCGTTGAGACGAAACCATATAAACTGTGGTTTGACAAGAAACCCAAGTTGTCGTTTCTTAAAGTTTGGGGCTGCGATGCTTATGTGAAAAAGCTTCAACCTGATAAGCTCAAACCCAAATCAGAGAAATGTGTCTTCAAAGGATACCCAAAAGAAACTATTGGGTACACCTTCTATCACAGATCTGAAGGCAAGATATTCGTTGCTAAGAATGGATCCTTTCTAGAGAAGGAGCTTCTCTCGAAAGAAGTGAGTGGGAGGAAAGTAGAATTTGATGAGGTAATTGTACCTTCTCTCGAATTGGACAATAGTTCATCACAGAAATCAGTTCCAGTGATTCCTACACCAATTAGTGAGGAAGCTAATGATGATGATCATGAAACTTCTCATCAAGTTACTACCGAACCTCGTAGGTCAACCATAGTAAGATCCGCACCAAAGTGGTACGGTAATCCTGTTCTGGAGGTCATGTTACTTGACCATGACGAACCTACGAACTATGAGGAAGCGATGATGAGCCCAGATTCCGCAAAATGGCTTGAGGCCATGAAATCTGAGATGGGATCCATGTATGAGAACAAAGTGTGGACTTTGGTTGACTTGCCCGATGATCGACAAGACATAGAGAATAAATGGTTCTTCAAGAAGAAGACTGACACTGACGGTAATGTTACTGTCTACAAAGCTCGACTTGTTGCGAAAGGTTTTTGACAAGTTCAAGGAGTTGACTATGATGAGACCTTCTCACCTGTAGCGATGCTTAAGTCCGTCCGTATCATGTTAGCAATTGCCGCATTTTATGATTATGAAATTTGGCAAATGCATGTCAAAACTGCATTCCTTAATGGATATCTTAAAGAAGAGTTGTATATGATGCAACCAGAAGGTTTTGTCGATCCAAAAGGTGCTAAAAAAAGTGTGCAAGCTCTAGCGATCCATTTATGGACTGGTGCAAGCATCTCGGAGTTGGAATATACGCTTTGATAGTGTTATCAAAGCATATGGTTTTATACAGACTTATGGAGAAGCCTGTATTTACAAGAAAGTGAGTGGGAGCTCTGTAGCATTTTTGATATTATATGTGGATGACATATTGTTGATCGGAAATGATACTGAATTTATGGATAGCATAAAAGGATACTTGAATAAGAATTTTTCAATGAAAGACCTCGGTGAAGCTGCTTATATATTGGGCATCAAGATCTATAGAGATAGATCAAGACTCTTAATTGGACTTTCACAAAGCACATACCTGGATAAAGTTTTGAAGAAGTTCAAAATGGATCAAGCAAAGAAAGGGTTCTTGCATGTGTTACAAGGTGTGAAGTTGAGTCAGACTCAATGCCCGACCATTGCAGAAGATAGAGAGAAAATGAAAGTCATTCCCTGTGCCTCAGCCATAGGCTCTATCATGTATGCAATGTTGTGTACCAGACCTGATGTGTGTCTTGCTATTATTTTAGCAGGGAGGTACCAAAGTAATCCAGGAGTGGATCACTGGACAGCGGTCAAGAACATCCTGAAATACCTGAAAAGGACTAAGGATATGTTTCTCGTTTATGGAGGTGACAAAGAGCTCGTCGTAAACGGTTACATCGATGCAAGCTTTGACACTGATCCGGATGACTCTAAGTCACAAACCGGATACAGATTTATATTGAATGGTGGAGCTGTAAGTTGGTGCAGTTCCAAGCAGAGCATCGTGGCGGGATCTACGTGTGAAGCGGAGTACATAGCTGCTTCGGAAGCAGCAAATGAAGGAGTCTGGATGAAGGAGTTCATATTCGATCTAGGTGTCATACCTAGTGCATCGGGTCCAATGAAAATCTTTTGTGACAATACTGGTGCAATTGCCTTGGCAAACGAATCCAGATTTCACAAGAGAACCAAGCACATCAAGAGACGCTTCAATTCCATCCGCGATCAAGTCAAGGAGGGAGACATAGAGATTTGCAATATACATACGGATTTGAATGTTGCAGACCCGTTGATTAAGCCTCTCTCACGAGCAAAACATGATCAGCACCAAGACTCCATGGGTGTTAGAATCATTACTGTGTAATCTAGATTATTGACTCTAGTGCAACTGGGAGACTGAAGTAAATATGCCCTAGAGGCAATAATAAAGTTGTTATTTATATTTCCTTATATCATGATAAATGTTTATTATTCTTGCTAGAATTGTATTAACCGGAAACTTAGTACATGTGTGAATACATAGACAAACAGAGTGTCTCTAGTATGCCTCTACTAGACTAGCTCGTTAATCAAAGATGGTTAAGTTTCCTAGCCATAGACATGTGTTGTCATTTGATGAACGGGATCACATCATTAGAGAATGATGTGATGGACAAGACCCATCCGTTAGCTTAGCACTATGATCGTTTAGTTTATTGCTATTGCTTTCTTCATGACTTATACATGTTCCTATGACTATGAGATTATGCAACTCCCGAATACCGGAGGAACACTTAGTGTGCTATCAAACGTCACAACATAACTGGGTGATTATAAAGATGCTCTACAGGTGTCTAGTATGGTGTTTGTTGAGTTGGCATAGATCGAGATTAGGATTTGTCACTCAGATTGTCGGAGAGGTATCTCTAGGCCCTCTCGGTAATGCTCATCACTATAAGCCTTGCAAGCAATGTGACTAATGGTTTAGTTGCAGGATGATGCATTACGGAATGAGTAAAGAGACTTGTCGTTAACGAGATTGAACTAGGTATGATGATACCGACGATCGAATCTCGGGCAAGTAACATACCGATGACAAAGGGAACAACGTATGTTGTTATGCGGTTTGACCGATAAAGATCTTCGTAGAATATGTGGGAGCCAATATGAGCATCCAGGTTCCGCTATTGGTTATTGACCGGAGATATGTCTCGGTCATGTCTACATAGTTCTCTAACCCGTAGGGTCCGCACGCTTAACGTTCAATGACGTTTTGTATTATGAATTATGTGATTGGATGTACCGAAGTTTGTTCGGAGTCCCGGATGAGATCACGGACATGACGAGAAGTCTCGAAATGGTCGAGACATAAAGATTCATATATTGGAAGGTTACATTCGGACACCGGAATGGTTCGGGTCGTTTCGGATGAGTTTCGGAGTACCGGGGGTTACCGGAACCCCCCCCCCCGGAAGTTATTGGGCCTCATGGGCCTAGTGGTGGAAGAGAGGAGGCAGGCCAAGGAGTGGTGCGTGTCCCCCCTAGCCCAAACCGAAGTGGACTAGGGTTGGGGGGGCGCCCCCCTTTCCTTCTCTCCTCCTCCTCCTTCCCCCCTTCTCCTTGTGGGAATAGGAAAGGGGGGCCGAATCCTACTTGGAGTAGGACTCCCTCCCTTGGGCGTGCCACAGCTTGGCCGGCCTCCTCCTCCCTCCCCCCTTTATATACGTGGGAGGGGGGCACCCCAAACGCACACAAAAGTTTCTCTTAGCCGTGTGCGGTGCCCCCCTCCACAGAAACACACCTCGGTCATATCGTCGTAGTGCTTAGGCGAAGCCCTGCGCCGGTAACTTCATCATCACCGTCACCACGCCGTCGTGCTGACAGAACTCTCCCTCGGCCTCAACTGGAGCAAGAGTATGAGGGACGTCATCGAGCTGAACGTGTGCTGAACACGGAGGTGCCGTACGTTCGGTGCTAAGATCGGTCGAATCGTGAAGACGTACGACTACATCAACCGCGTTGATAAACGCTTCTGCTTTCGGTCTATGAAACAGAGCGACAAGTCATGGTGCAATCTGATTCTTCTGAAGCGCTATCAATCTTCTCAAGTGATAGCTTGTCTCGTTCATCTTATGGACACCTAGTAGCAGAAATCAAGTCAATGATGAATGAAAGGGAGTTTGTTCCACAGAAAATTAGTAGAGCTCAAAACAAGGTAGCAGATTGTATGGCAAACTATAGCCGTACCGAGTCATGTACTGCGGTGTGGATGTGCAGATGTCCTCCATGTTGTGAGGACTTATTGCCTCTCGATTTTAACCCTGTAAGTTTGGAATAAAACTCCCATATGATCTCGCAAAAAAAAACACCAGTGTAAATAATGCAAACAAGTGTCAATCAAAAAAGCAAAATACATGGCGATATGTCACAACTTCTGCAAGAGCTTCAAAATTCTAAGAGGAGGGTTGGCTTAGACAGTTTAATATATGTATTTATTTGGTGGGCTAGTAGGAAGGCGACTCATGATTAAGAATTTTGTAACCCTCTTTCAACCTACTTCTTTATTCAACATTTTTTGCAAAGATCTAGAGATGGTGTTAGAGGCTAAAAAACCCAGCCAAACAAGTACAGAAACTAACAGGGAAGTGACTTGCACCTATTGAAGGTTGCATGAAGATCAATATGGACGGGGGACTCTCTAGCTCGAGGCAAAGGGGTGCTGTTAGTGCCATGTGTAGGGATGGAGCAAGCAAGTTCTTGGGTTCTTCAATACTTGTGATATACAATGTGGTTGATCTTGCTACCTTGGAGGCGATGCAGTGGAGGTTTGCCATTAGTTGTTGATCTAAATGTTAATCGAGTCCATGTGGTGACCGATGGTATCAAAGCCGTCAAGAACGTGAAGGAGAAGGACCCGTGCAAGTATGGTGCAATCATTCTTGAATTCTTGTTGAAGAAAGAACGCCTTTGGAAGGTGGAGCACGTCCATGAGTCGCGTACATGCAATATGGAAGTACATAATCTTGTGAAGGAAGCGACATGGTTGGGGAGTGGGTAGAAATTATGGCTTACGTCACCCCCCTATAGCTTGTATCCCTAGTGACATTATGCAATAAAGCTTGAGGGTGTTCTAAGAAACTTGACCGTATCTCTTGCTCACGCTCTTCCCAATCCCCTTTTCTTCTCAACCAGTTCACCTCATGTTCTTAGCCATCTCTGCGATGGAAAATGGGGATTTGGTGGAGGATGGAGCCATTGATAGGGGTGGCCAAGGTACGATTTGTTGACCACAGCCACCGCTGTTGATTGCCTCACTGGGGCCATCCTCATCCGCTTGTCATCGGCTAACCGGTGCCATCAACTGGCATCATCACAAGTCGCATCATTGATGGTGTCAGGAAGCAGGGGGCACTGGTCTAGATCACTGAATCGGAGAACATGAGCGAAGACAACCAAAAGACACTTCCTTTCTCCTTGCGCCTCTTCTCACCCAAATTTTTCCTTCCACCTCCCTTTCTCGATGTAGGACGATTTGTCATACTCAGAAGAATTAGTTGTAATATGTAACAACACTAACTTGTGCATGCTTTTGATGACTTCATCCCAAATTTGGAGGCTTCTAGCATACACGCAAAATTAGGCTCGATCTTTGTTTTCCGTGTGGTTATTGCTGAAGTTTTTCCTTTTACTTCCGCACGGTGATAACCATACATCCTGAAAATATGAGACAAATATGTTAGTGTCTCGTTGTTTGTTGATGAAGTGAGTCGGAAAGTTTTCTCTTCACATTGCAGCCACTATGAACCATGTATGCTCCCAACCAATTCCCCGACATACATCTTCACTGACAAGCCACGTATGAACGTTGTAAATGTTCACCTCCCTTTCTCTACCTTCATGGCCACAACATACATCGTCTCACCTCACCGACCATAGAGGGAGGAGGAGAGGGTGCGGACCTAGGGCCGCATTTGCAATGAAGGGATTGGTGGAGCTACACTCTGCGTTGTTGGGCATGAGGGTCGAGCCGTGTGAGTGTAGGAGGCAGCGGTGGAGATGGGGAGAGTCCCCGACCGCAACACCGACTCAGTAGATGAGCGGGATGGTGCAAAGATGCTCGCGTGTTCAGTAGATCGTACGGTGACAGTGACAGTGAAGGCGGCGGTGAACAACAAAGAGAAGAAATGGTTAGGACTTATTTTTGCGAGTAAAAAGGTTGGGACTCGGGAGTTAGGAAAAATACAAAATATATTTTCTTTCAAGGACAAATTACAAACTGTCGGATCTGGGGTTCCAGCAAACCCTTAAGGTTCGAACTCTGGGGTGCGCGCGTAGTTCTTTCCCCCTACCGATCTACGCCCTACCTCACTAAGATCTCGCGGACGAACTCGACGAACTCGCAACACAGAAAGACACAAGATTTATACTGGTTCGGTCCACCGTTGTGGTGTAATACCCTACTCCAGTGTGGTGGTGGTGGATTGCCTCTTGGGTTGATGATGAACAGTACAAGGGGAAGAACAGCCTCCTGAGGTTGAGGTGTTCTTGTGTTTGGTGTGAGGCGAGGACTCGATGAGTTCGAGACCAGATGCCCCCTACGGTGGTGGCTAGCTCTACTTATATAGGCCCTGGTCTCCCCAAATATTGAGCGGTAAGGGAGCCAACAACGGCGGGCAAATTTGAAAGGGGACAGCTAGTACAAGCTATCCTGATAAAAGTGGTCTTCGCCTGCAAAAGGCTCTGGTGGTGACGCCGTCTTGGGCTCCATGGTGACCTCCGTCTTGCCGTCCTGCTAGTCTTGGTCTTGTTGCACCGATATGGAAACCTTTGCTTGATGCCTCGGTACTCCGCGCCTGCGCCTGCCTCCTTAGCACCAAAGAGGAAACAAGGACGCTGCGCGCGATGGCGCCCGCCTAGCGCCCGCCTGGTGCCGATCGTCATGGCTCACGTCACGAGTGCCTCGCGAGGTTTGCCCCGCCTTGATATCTCCACTCCTCGCGAGCCTGCCTGGCGAGGCCGCTCCTGAGGAGGTCTTGCGTCGTCCGCCTCGCGAGGCTTGGCCCCTCGTGAGGGTCTTGAACGCCTTGTCGATGAAGATGGGTCGTGCGGCCTGCTAGCATAGCCACGCCGTGGGCCGCAGGCAGGCAAGTCTGGGGACCCCCGTTCCCAGAACGCCGATAGTAGCCCCCGGGCCCAAGGTGCGCTCGTGCCTGGCTTCGCGGCGAAGCCAAGGGCCAAGCGCGTAGCGCCACGGACCCCAAAAGCCTGCGGCCTCGGTTGACGCAGGGCGGTTGATTGGACGTGGGCGTCTCCACTTCCCCACGCTGCCTTAGAATCCGCCTGGCTACGTGGCTCCCGCAACCTACACAGTTATTCCTCCATCGCCCACGCCTTGCTTCCCCAATCTCTCTGTGTCCTCGAAACTCTGCTTCTCCTCTCCAATCTGACCTGCCTCCTGCCCGCTCCATCGCCATGGCGCCGAAACAAGCAGACAAGGGGAAGAAGCCCCTGCCTTCGCCAAGTGCGCCTCCCTCCTTCGAGTCCGCGCTTGGCCGGCCCCGGGTGCTCAACGACGAGGCCATGGACAAGGTGCGCCCCATGCTTGCCTCCAGTTTCAACGAGTGGGGAGAGACGGTGGCTTGGCTCGCGTCTCGCACCCGCATTGCCCGGGCAGCCACTGAGGTCCCAATCTTCATAGATGCCCTCTGGGCTGGCCTCATTCCTCCCTTCTCCGCCTTCTTCAATGCGGTGCTCGAGCATTATTAGATCCACATGCTGCATCTCGACCCTCAGTCCGTGACTCTCCTTGTTGTCTTCGCCTATGTGTGTGAAGCCATGGTGGGCATCGCTCCTTCTGTGGCCCTCCTTCGTCATTTCTTCTCGCTGCATCTGATTGCCCCCCGGCAAAGCCCGGGGTGCGTGAGCTTTCAGGCCGTGGCCGCGACAGCGGGCGCGGGGATCGACTTCGAGCTTCCTCCATCCATGAGCGAGTTTCGGACACGGTGGGTGTTTGTTAACGCCGGTGTGCTCAGCCCCCTGCTCGATGCCCCGTCAGTGCCTGTTGTTCCCAACTCCAGTTGCAGCCACTAGAAGCTTGCGAGCCCCTGTCTCGCTCCTGTCTGGCTCGGGCTGAGGAGGCTGAAGGACCACGGCGTGACTGCGCCTATGGTGGTGAAGGAGTTCGTCAAGTGCCGAGTCGCTCCGCTTCAGCGCCATTCCCGCCCGATGTGGGCCTTGCTCAGCAGTCAGGACCACATGAGGTTTCAAGAGGAGGGGCTTCCTCTTAAGACGCGAGAGACAGTGCTTATGGTCCTGACGGGTGCCCCTCTGCCGGACGACATGCCCAGGAAGAGCTGTCTGCTATACCGTTGCGAGAACAAGGATGAGTTTGCCGAAAGCATGCCCTCCTTTAATGAGTGGGGGTTGCGCCCGCTTGGCCTGGTGGGGCCCCGCGAGAACCCCGTCGACGTGGTTCCCTTCCTTGCCGCCGGCGCCGAGCTCGTCCCAAGTGTGGGCGCAGGGGGGCAAGCTCCGACGGAGGTTGGCGGCTTGAGTGCTGAGGAGCTTAGGTCGCCTGGTGATCCTGGGGCGTCGTCCTCGGGAGCCCGTGTTCCTTCCCCCGGGGCGTCGGTTACTGGGGCGACGCAACATGCGGCTCCCGAGGTGAAAGCCCCGGAAGCCTCAGGAGGTCGTGGTGAGACGGCACCCGACTGTTCTCCGCAGCCGGGAACCCCTGAAGTTGTCCCTTCGAGCTCTTCCTCAGCCGCGCTGGCCGCCACATCCAGCGCTTCGGTCGGCTTGGCGTGGACTTTGAGGAGCTCCGCAAGAGGAAAGGACCCCCGAGCGGCAGCGGGATCTTCGGGCCGTTGAAGCGACGGAAGTACTTCGCTGTCGATGAGTAAGTACTGCACCTTGCGATTTCTTGATTGCTGCTTTCCTTCCTGACGCTAGCTCTTCATGACCCCCTTTGCTAGGGCCGCTGGGTCCGTCGTGAAGCAATCCCTGCCTTCCTCGGCACCCCCGTTGGCCTTGTGCACCCTGAGCCTGCATGCCGCACCTGGAGCCGGGCCGGTCGAGGGGGTGCGCTCGCCTCCATGGAGCCTTGAATCTGCGACCTCGTTGCCCTTCCCGCACGGTCTGGCTTGGAGCCTGGCGGGCATTCCCTGTTCGCCTCCTCTGATTATGGGCAGCAGCTAGTTGACTTCGGCCTTCGGCTCCTCCTCAAGCAGCGGGCCGCGTCCGGCCGGAGATTCTCGCGAGGTCGGGCCGGCGCCTGGAGCAGCACCAGCCCCTAGCCCCCTGCCGAGAGGCGGTGCGCCACTTGATGTCCCGCCTGCAGCCCCCTAGGTGGAGGACGAGGTGGGCCGTGCATTCGAGTCTGAGCGCGGGCGAAGCGTCGTTCGCCATGAGCTCTTCCAGGAGGCGATGGGCGCGATGAGCCGACTTGGTGAAGAACTTGCGGGTGTCGACTCGCGCCTTGAGGCTGAAGGTCTTTGGCTGGTGGAGGAACGGCGTAAGCTGAGGGTGGCCATCAACCTTGGCCGCTATCAGCGTGATCTCGACAATGCGAAGGCCGAGGCGTCCCTCAAGGTTTCCCGCGAAGCTTGCTCCCGAGCCTTGGAGGAGGCTCGCGAGGCTGACCGCCATCGCGGGGCTGAGGAGAAGCACGCGTGGGAGCTCCAGGCCTGGAGTGCGTCCCTCGAGCAGCAGGTGGATGCGTGCAGAGCCGCCCTTGCGTCGCTGAGGGGGACGCCCGCAGAGGAGGAAGAGGTCCGTAAGCGTGAGGAGGCGCTAGCTCTGGAAGCCGTGGAGCGCAGCCTAGAGCTCGAACGACTGGAGACGAGGGAGCGCCAAGTCGCTCAGGCGGAAGATGCCGTCGGGGCTTGCGAGGCCAAGGTCCAGGAGGAAGTCGAACGCCGAGTGGCCCAGGTTCGCGCGGATCTTGAAGGCCGGTACGACCTAAAGCTGAAGCTTGCAGGAACTGAGGCGGCAGGCAGGTCCGCCGCCATCAGGCCCAGGTTAGATGAGGCGGAGAGGCGTGGGGAGGCCACGGCTGCCGCCCTGGTCATGGTGCAGGCGGACTTGGCATCCGCCCGCGCCGAGCTGCTTTCGCTTCGGAAGCGGGTTGATGATGCCGAGGCCGTCGCGCGGCAGAACAGGGAGGAAGTGCTTCAACGGCGGACGCTGGAGCGCGAGCACGCCCCCATGCTTCAAGACCTCCGTAATAGGGCTAACACCACCCTGGGCTTCATCTGCGACGAGAATGCACCACCCCCTCACTCGAACGACTATGCCAGCCACCTGATCTTCTTCACGAACGTGGTGGTGCGCCTAGAAGCCCGGTCTGACAGGGCTCGCCAGCTCATGGAAGAGAGGAGTCGAGGCCTGCTCGGGCGCGCATTTTCCCGCGTCTTCAGCCATCCCCGGAACTCCTTCCCCGACTTCGACTTTGACGCCGCCATTGCCCCCGTGCCACAGGCCGTCCGAGGTGACTTGGCGCGGTGGATGGAGGACAACGTGATGCGCTGGTCAGAGCCTTTGCCTCTAACGACGACGCGGTGGTGGTCGTTGCGGGCGAAGGTGACGTGGTTGATGACGGCGACGGAGGTGTCGCCGAAGGCGGCGGAGGCGTCGCCGTAGGTGGCGTCGGTGACGGCGAAGACAACGACGACGCGAGTGACGCGTCCGAGGGCGATGCGGAGGACGCGGTGAGCGACATATCTGGCTAATTCCTTGTTCCTGTATTGCTTCACCCTGTATACAAAAGCTCGGGCATGGCCCCAAAAGATTGTGAGAGCATTTTGAGAGGGGGAGCCCCTCATGTAAACAAACCATGATTTCTTCCCCTTTATGCTGAACCGAGGGTGCGTTTTGGTTGGTCATGAGTTTGACGGCAAGTTTTGCCGCTGTGGCTTACCTTAGCTAGGGCAGGCCCTAAATCAGATTGTAAGGTCGAGAGCCGCCGCGGGGCTCCTAAAGGGTCTGCTGGCTCGCCCGAGTGGGCCTCGCGAGGTTCCTGCGTCAATCGGCGCGCGTGGCGCGCGTGCTGTGCCCAGCCCCGCTCGCGAGGGGCCCGCGAGGGGGAGGCGGCGAGCGTGAGCTCCAGAATAAGGCAAGAACCAGATGGCAAGAAATCGCTTGAACGAGAAAATTCACCCCCGCACGCATCGACAAAAGCTCAACTTCAACTTAAATCCAAATCCAAGAGGCAAGGCTACAGAAAAGAGATCCAAAGAAAATGGCTGCGTCCGGCACCTAGTCTAGTCTTCTGGTCTTCGAGTCTTCTCACCAGCGCGGAGCTAAGTGCTGCCACTAGGCGTGGGAGGGAGCCCCAGGGCCTGAGGCCGACATCCCTGAGACTCTGGGGTGTGTACAACCCCACTCATTATTACGTGAGAGTGTCACGGGCGGCGAGCTTCACAGGCACTGGGCCTTCTTCACAGGAACCGGCCTTGCTTCATATCGCCAGACGAGGGCCCCGCCTTGCGCCACCCTCGACCACCTTTGGGCCGACCGGCAACCTGGATGACACAAAGGGGGAAAGGGGACGCCAGCGGTGCCCCCGTCGACCACGGGTCCTCTGCCGGGGGAAGGCTCGCCGGCACCTCCCCGGCAGAGGGCCTACCTTCGGACGTTGCCTGGCTTCGCGCTGTGTGGGGAGGGGCCTCGCTCCTGGCTCCCTCCGCGCGGCCCCCAGCGTGCTTCCCCCGGCGGAAGGGATGCTGCTGTGCTGGGGTCGTCGACCGACGTTGTGACCTGATTCACTTGCAGCCCATGGTTAGCGTAAGCCTGCCCCTGAGAGATTAGTGGTACCCTGAAGTTGTCGTTGCTGGCGCGATCGTCGCGGTTCTCCGTTGGTTCCTGGAAGGCTTCAACTTCCAGCGTCCCTTCTTCCCAATCCTCTCCGAGGAACGAGAAAGGGTCGTCCTTCGGTGCGCATTCCTGGTCCATCATGCGGGGCACATAGGCTTCCGGGGCCGTCACCCCGAACACCTCGCCGTAGTGCCCCACACTCCATGTTGCCCGGCCCAGCGTGGCGTCCTGAGGATGGTAACGCGGCATCCCACTGGGACCATGGGAGGCGACGCTTGTACCCATGCTTGTCGCGGGCGACATGGGGGCGGTGGAGCCCCCGGCGCCGCCGGCCGTGCTGGTGTTGACGAAGCCCCCAGGCGCACCCGATGGCGCGTGGTTGCGGCGAGGCCCGCCGTGAGACCCCGGCGTGCCTTGAGAAGGAAGCTGATAGCAGAAGGGCGGAGCTCCCGATGCCGCCGCATCCAGTAGCTCGGCAACGCGCTCCAGCAGTGCATCCCGGCCGCTCTCCATCAGCCGGCACCGCAGCAGTTCTCGGGCCACCGTGAGTGCTGCCCGCATGTTTGCCTGCTCCCGCCATGAGTGCAGCGTCGTTGCTGCGGCGTGGCTTGCCGCCCTTGCAGCGGCTCGTACTTGCCGTGGGGTGAGGGTAGATGATGCATGGCCGCGCCGCCTGCACCCCGCAGCGTTGGACGGTGTTCGCGCCGCCTGGAGCGCGGGGTCGAGGTCTTCATGGGCAGGTGTCACCGCCCGGGCTGGCCAAGCTGCCCAGCGGTCGGAGTCAGCCCTTGGGTCGCCGGACATCGTGGCCACGGAGCGTCGGCAAGTCGATTGGCGGAGAAGAAGCTCCGGCGCACCCCTACCTGGCGCGCCAAATGTCGGATCTGGGGTTCCGGCAAAACCCTTAAGGTTCGAACTCTGGGGTGCGCGCGAAGTTCTTTCCCCCCTACCGATCTACGCCCTAGCTCACTAAGATCTCACAGACGAACTCGCAACACAGAAGGACACGAGATTTATACTGGTTCGGGCCACCATTGTGGTGTAATACCCTACTCCAGTGTGGTGGTGGTGGATTGCCTCTTGGGCTGATGATGAACAGTACAAGGGGAAGAACAACCTCCTCAGGTTGAGGTGTTCTTGTGTTTGGTGTGAGGCGAGGACTCGATGAGTTCGAGACCAGATTCCCCCTACGGTGGTGGCTAGCTCTAGTTATATAGGCCCTGGTCCTCTCCCCAAATATTGAGCGGGAAGGGAGCCAACAATGGCGGGCAAATTTGAAAGGGGACAGCTAATACAAGCTATCCTGACAAAAGTGGTCTTCGCCTGCAAAAGGCTCTGGTGGTGACGCCGTCTTGGGCTCCATGGTGACCTCCGTCTTGCCGTCCTGCTGGTCTTGGTCTTGTTGCACCGATATGGAAACCTTTGCTTGATGCCTCGATACTCCGCGCCTGCGCCTGCCTCCATAGCACCAAAGAGGAAACAAGGACGCTGCGCGCACTGGCGCCTGCCTGGTGCCGATCGTCATGGCTCACGTCACGAGTGCCTTGCGAGGTTTGCCCCGCCTTGATATCTCTGCTCCTCGCGAGCCTGCCTGGCGAGGCTGCTCCTGAGGAGGTCTTGCGTCGTCCGCCTCGCGAGGCTTGGACCCTCGCGAGGGTCTTGAACGCCTTGTCGATGAATATGGGTCGTGCGGCCTGCTAGCATGGCCACGCCGTGGGCCGCAGACAGGCAAGTCTGGGGACCCCCGTTCCCAGAATGCCGACACAAACCAACTGAATGGGGAGGGAGCTTTCCACCCCGGTCAAGACCTCACACGTCACTGGAGTGTGGTCCCAGTACATGGTGGGACCAAGGTGTCAATGTAAAAAGGGACGTTGACCACAGTAGCAAAAACGTTTTTTTCGAGAGTACGCCAAAGGCATACCTTATATTTATAGAAGGGAGAATAACAATGTACAAGGAGCTATAAGATGAAACAAGCCTCCATCTTAGGCACACACACCCATATCACCCCAAACATTAGACTAAGCCTACATTCTCACAAAACGTGCTAAACCCTTCTCCACCTAGTCCTACTACCTTCCACTCCTTCAACTCCGCAAAAATGGCATTGGCCAAGTCAGGCGCCTGTAGTTGTTGGTTCGTCCTATTGAAAACTCTCGCATTGCATTGCTTCCAGAGGGCCCAGATTGTGACGATGACAAGGGTGTCAAAACCATGCTTCCAAGCTCTCCTTGTCGGAGTAAATGGCCACGGGTAGCCTAACCGACTACCCCTGGCTCTTCGGAAAATTTATCAGGCCTTTGGGCCTTCAAGCACTCCAAGCATTTGGGCCGCCTTCCCCGGCCGGCTACCACTAAAGCCGACTCCCGGAAGGCGACCCAGCCTCACCGACTCCAAGAAGCCGGCCAAGAAGGACGCCGACTCTTAGGAGCCGGCCAAGACCACAACCACTCCTACATAACGGCGACGTAACGGGGTGTGGCCACAGTGCGGCCCACGACCCCCGAAGCCCGAGGCGAGCATGGCTACAGGAGGCCGTACGGGAGGGACGTCTCCCGTGCGGCTCGGCACTGTAGCCACGCTAGCCTCGACGTCATCCACGACCCACTCCTGTACGGCCTGAGGACTGCGGGCCCCTTCAGCCAGAGAGAGGCGCGAAGGGGGCCCGGCTTTTCCTAGTCGGCCAAGAGTATAGCCGGCCTCCAGAAGCCGACTACTCCCTTCCTCGAAGCAGGAGCCCCATTAAGGAGACAAGACGAGGTGAGGCTACAGTGATAGCCCCCGAGGCGGATCACTGTAGCCACGCTTACCTCGACAAAGCCCTCATCATCAGAGGCGCGGCTACAGTAAGCAGCCGCCGACAAGACCCTAGGCGGTGGGGCCGGCCTGTCGACCAAGTAGCCGGCAGCCGGCGGGACCCACCTGCCGGCGGAGAAGCCGGTGAGCGTAGACACTGACGGCTGGGACCAGTTCCCAGCCGGATTACCATTGTACCCCCGGGGGGTAGGCCTATATAAACCCCCCGGAGCACCCATGCAAAGGGTTCGCTTCTAGGTTAACACCCACGCATAGCACACACCATAGATAGAGAGAAGCAGAGCTAGCCTTGTTCTTCTTCTCCCTTGATCTCAACAGCTCTAGGAGCGATTGTAGCTACCCTTTATCGATCTAGTGATCATGCGGAGACCCCGCAGAGCAGGACTAGGGGTGTTATCTCCTCGGAGAGCCCCGAACCTGGGTAAGATTCGCCGGCGTGCATGTCTTCGCCTCATCCCGTTTCCGGGCACCGGCGACGTTTTATTGGCTCCCACAATGATAAGCCATCCCTTGGCATATGTCGCACCAACCACCCGACATTTGGCGCCCACCGTGGGGCCAGGTGCACCGTCGTCCGGAGACCTGTTCTGGACGGGAACCCTCTTCCTTCCCCGCGAGCGCAGCCAGCCTGCTGCGCCCGATGGCGTTTGCCCCGACGCGCTGCAAGGCGTCGACGACGCCTGCGCAGCGAGCCGCCTCGCCGATCTGCTCGGCGAGACTCACATCTCCGACGAGCCTGCGTCCGACGCAGGCACCGACTACCCCGAGAGCCGCCTCGTCAGCCTCCTCGACCAACTTCACGTCTCCAGCGAGCCCGCTGCGGACATGGAGTCGGTCGGCTCCACCGACCCGATGCTCATCGAATCCGACACCGCGTCGCTCGACGCCTACCCCTCCGACGTGGTGGTCTTCGACGACCCCCTCCCTCGAGCTGACAGCGGCAGCAGCGCTATCACCGAAGTGCTGGTCATCAGCCACGTCTCCAACTCGGGCGAGAACGCCCGCGACGCTCAGCAAGCAGCGATGCACGACCTCTGCGTCCCCATCCCGGCCGACGCCGACGCCGAGACCCTGGAAGCACGCCGCCTTGCCCTCATCGCGGAGGGCAAGAAGATAGCCTCGATGAGACGCCTCACCGAGGCCCACCAGCGCGAAGTCGACCACGCCGCCTTCGGGACGCCGCCGCCTAGCGGCCCGAGACGAGCCGGCTTCGTCCAGTAGCGCGGCGCAGCCGTTGCCAGCATGCTGGGCGCAGATCGCCCCGTCTACGCCACCCCGCTCGAGAACCTGCAAGCCGCTCAGGCGGCAGCAGAGGAGCTCAATGGGCTGGGAGCCGATGAGCTCCCTTACATGACAAGACGAATCCAGCAGCTGATCGACGCGGCTGCAAAACGGCACGAAGCCGGCGCCCGAGCTGATAGCCATCCCCCGCGCCGGGAGCACGCCGCGACGTCCCGCTCGCCGACTGCGAGCGGCGCGCGCCAGAAGAAAGACAAGGAGCCGGCTGCCAGCCGCAGCCGGACTCGCATTACCATCGAGCGCGACGCGGATGGCCGCCCTCGAGCTGTAGAGCACCAGGGAAACCTGCCTCCTCCCCCGCCTCGAAGAGAAAGACGCCTCACTCTGCCGCCTGTCACCCATCCGACTCTTGGCGACCGACTCGGCCGCCGAGAAGGAGTCGGCGAAAACGACGCCCGCCATAGGATCGAACGCCTGGCTCGATCCTTGGCGCTAGAAGAAGAAGACGATGTCGGCCCGCCATGCTTTGGCCCCCGCATCCGCGACGAGCCCTTCCCCAAAGGGTTCTCGCTCCCCAGAGACACGCCCAAGTACAACGGCTCGGTGAAGCCGGAAGATTGGCTCATTGACTACTCCACAGCCGTCAGCATCGCCAACGGCAACCGGCGCGTCGCCGTGAAGTACGTCCCCTTGATGCTGCAAGGCATGGCGCGCACATGGCTCAACAGCCTCAAGCCCTACAACATCAACAGCTGGCTGGACTTCACCGAAGTTTTCGTCCGCAACTTCACCAGCACCTACAAACGGCCTCCCAAACCTCGCCAGCTCTCCCTCTGCGTCCAGGGGCCCAACGAGTCGACCCGCGACTACCTCACGCGATGGGCCGAGCTCCGCAACTCCTGCGAGGGAGTGCACGAGGTCCAGGCCATTGAGTACTTCACTGCCGGGTGCCGAGAGGGCACCCTCCTCAAGCACCGACTCCTCTGCGATGAGCCGGCTACCCTCGATGAGTTGCTAATCACCGCCGACAAGTATGCCACTGCCGACTCCTCCATGAAGACCGAGCTCCGAGTAGACGCCTCGGGGAAAGTAATTGCTCCGGCTCCCAAGACGCCAGCTGGCGACCCTAACCGGCGCCCCTACCAGCACGACCACAAGTGCAAGGGCCCCATGCCGACTTCCTCTAGCCGGCAGGTGGCCACAATTGAAGACGAGCAGCCCGAAGAGCGGCCCGCTCCCAAGAAGAAGGGTGGCCAGCCGCCTTGGGAGCCGTCTTTCTCCTACGAACAAGCACTCGATGCTCCCTGCAAATTCCACAGCGGCGCGAAGCCGTCCAACCATACGACACGGAAATGCCACTGGCTCACCCGCATCACCAAGGGCGAAGGGATGGTGCCGCCTCCGCCCCCCGGCCCGCCGCCTCCAGCTCCCCAGCAGCCGGCGGCCCGGCCGGCAGTCGGCGCCATCCAAGACGAGTTCCCCGAAGCGCACGACGCCTACGTCGTCTTCACAAGTCAAGTCGACGACAAGCGCAGCCGACGCCGGCAGCACCAAGAAGTAAACGCAGTCGCCTCTAGCACCGCCGAGTTCATGCACTGGTCGGAAAAGCCCATCAGCTGGAGCCAGGCCGACCACCCAGAGGTGATGCCTTTGCCTGGCTCCTATGCTATGGTCTTGGACGTCACCCTTGCGACGGAGAGGCGAGCTGCCAGATTTTCCCGCGTCCTGATAGACGGCGGAAGCAGTATCAACATACTGTACCGCGATACCATGGACAAGCTGAACATCAAAGCGAAGCAGCTCATGCCGAGCCGCACCGTCTTCCATGGTATCGTACCCGGCCTATCTTGCTCTCCAATCGGCAAGATCAAGATGGATGTTCTCTTCGGAGACAAAGATCACTTTCGCCGGGAAGCAATATGGTTCGAGGTGGTGGACTTGGAGAGCCCCTATCATGCACTACTTGGCCGACCTGCCTTGGCCAAATTCATGGCTGTGCCCCACTACGCCTACCTGAAGATGAAGATGCCGAGCTCGAAGGGGATCATCACGGTAGCCGGCGACTACAAGAAGTCCATCGAGTGTGCCATGGCTAGCAGCCGGCTGGCCGAGTCCCTCGTGGTGGTCGAAGAGAAGAAGATGTTGGAGCGGGTTGTGGCCATGGCCGGCAAGCAGCCGGCCTTGTCCCCCAACCCCAAGGACTGTGATGCGCAGGGCTCCTTCCAGCCTGCCAAAGAGACAAAGAAGATACCTCTAGACCCGGAGCACCCGGAGAGGTTCGCCGTGATTGGGGCGAACTTGGACAGTAAATAGGAAGGCGAGCTCGTCGACTTCCTCCGTGAGAATCGAGACATCTTTGCATGGTCCCCAAAGGACATGCCGGGTGTCCCGAAGGATTTCGCCGAGCACAAATTACATGTCCGAGCTGATGCGAAGCCGGTCAAGCAACCCCTCCGCCGACTGTCAGAAGAGAAGCGAAGAATCGTTGGAGAAGAGATAGCCCGGCTCCTTGCAGCCGGCTTCATCATGGAAGTGTTCTTTCCAGAATGGCTTGCCAATCCAGTTCTGGTTTTGAAGAAGAATAACAAGTGGCGCATGTGTATAGACTACACAAGTTTGAACAAGGCCTGCCCAAAGGATCCGTTTGCTTTGCCACGGATTGACCAAGTGATAGACTCCACAG
The DNA here is from genome assembly GCF_002575655.3 of Aegilops tauschii subsp. strangulata. Taxonomy (NCBI): domain Eukaryota; kingdom Viridiplantae; phylum Streptophyta; class Magnoliopsida; order Poales; family Poaceae; genus Aegilops; species Aegilops tauschii. Next base: position 382,358,434 of record NC_053039.3, on the reverse strand, counting down.
TCGGATGCGAGCTGTTAAGTTTTTTGGATGCATACTCAGGGTATCATCAGATCAAGTTGGACCCGGCTGACCGCCTGAAGACTGCCTTCATCACACCCTTTGGAGCTTTCTGCTACCTGACAATGACATTCGGCTTGAGAAATGCCGGTGCCACTTTTCAGCGTTGCATGCAGAAATGTCTCTTGAAACAACTCGGCAGAAATGCCCACGTCTACGTAGACGGCATTGTAGTGAAGACAGAGAAGCGCGGTACCTTGCTGGAAGACCTGAAAGAAACATTTGCCAACTTGCGCCGATTCCAGATCAAGCTCAACCCCGAGAAGTGCGTGTTCGGAGTGCCAGCCGGCCAGCTGCTAGGCTTCCTGGTCTCCGAACGCGGCATTGAGTGCAACCCTGTCAAGATCAAGGCCATCGAGAGGATGGAGATTCCCACCAAGCTGCGAGATGTGCAGAAGTTCACTGGCTGCTTAGCCTCCCTGAACCGTTTTATCAGCCGACTAGGAGAAAAGGCTCTCCCCCTGTACCGACTCATGAAGAAGTCCACTCACTTTGAGTGGAATGATCAAGCCGACCAAGCCTTCCCTGAGTTGAAGAAAATGTTGACCACTCCGCCTGTCCTGGCCGCGCCGACTGAGAAGGAGCCCATGCTCCTCTACATCGCCGCGACAAGCCGAGTCGTCAGCACTGTTGTTGTGGTCCAGCGCCCGGAGGAAGGCCGAGCCCTGCTGGTCCAAAGGCCGGTCTACTATCTCAGCGAAGTACTGTCCAGCTCAAAGCAAAACTACCCGCACTACCAGAAGATGTGCTATGGGGTGTACTTCGCTGTCAAGAAATTGAAGCACTACTTCCAAGAGCACCCCATCACGGTCGTGTGCACTGCCCCGCTCGCCGAGATCATAGGCAGCCGGGATGCATCCGGCCGGGTGGCCAAATGGGCCATTGCGTTGGCGCCCTACACGATTTTCTATCAACCCCGCACCGCCATCAAGTCGCAAGCATTGGCCGACTTCCTCGTCGACTGGGCCGAGACCCAGTACTTACCACCGGCTCCCGACTCTACCCATTGGCGGATGCACTTTGACGGGTCCAAGATGCGCACCGGCTTGGGAGCCGGCATCGTCCTCACCTCTCCCAAAGGCGACAAGCTCAAGTACACGCTGCAGATCCACTTCGCCGCCTCCAACAACATGGCCGAGTACGAGGCGCTCGTACATGGGCTCCGGCTAGCCAAAGAACTCGGCATACGCCGGATCCTGTGCTACGGCGACTCAGACTTGGTGGTCCAGCAATCATCTGGCGACTGGGACGCCAAGGACGCGAACATGGTGAGCTACCGTTTCCTCGTCCAGCAGGTGACCGGATACTTCGAAGGGTGCGAGTTCCTTCACGTGCCAAGGGCCGACAACGACCAAGCAGATGCCCTAGCACGGATCGACTCCACCCGACAGGCCATACCGACTGGCGTCTCCCTCCAGCGCCTCCTCAAGCCGTCCATCAAGCCGTCTCCAGAGTCGGATTCCATCTTCGTACCGCCTGCGCCGGAAACAGCCGGATCCGGCTCAAGAAACCCCACAGGCGGCACGGGGACTTCGACGACTGCCCCGGGGACTGACGTAGTCGCACCCGGCCCAGGGATTTTAGAACCCGGCCCGGGGACTGCAGCAGTCGGCCCGGGGACTGCAGCAGTCGGCCCAGGGACTGCAACGACACAAGAAGCGGTGGTCGACTCCAATGCAACACCCAACCCACCCACCCGAGTCATGGTGGCCACATTAATAGCAGAAGAAGTCACAGCTACCTCATGGGCCCAGCCCATCCTCAAGTTCCTAGTCAGCAGAGAGCTGCCGGCTGATGAGATCGCAGCAAGACTAGTGCAACGACGAGCCGCAGCATACACAATAATCAACAGGGAGCTCGTGAAGCGCAGCGTCACTGGAGTCTTCCAGCGCTGCGTCGAGCCAGAAAAAGGAGTGGCAATCCTCAAAGACATCCACCAAGGCGAATGCGGCCATCACGCCGCCTCAAGATCCCTCGTGGCCAAGGCTTTCCGCCATGGTTTCTTCTGGCCGACTGCCTTGGAGGATGCTAAAGAAATAGTCAAGAGCTGCAGAGGATGTCAAGTCTTCAGTTCCAAACAACACCTGCCGGCTTCTGCCCTCAAGACCATTCCCCTCACCTGGCCTTTTGCCGTCTGGGGACTGGACATGGTGGGCCCTTTCAAGACAGCCCGCGGTAGCTTGACACATCTACTCGTTGCGGTGGACAAGTTCACAAAGTGGATTGAAGCCAAGCCAATTAAGAAGCTGAACGGGCCGACTGCCGTGACATTCATCACCGACATCACTACTCGGTACGGCGTGCCGCACAACATCATCACGGACAACGGCACGAACTTCGCCAAAGGCGCACTGGCACGTTTCTGCGCGACGCAGGGCATCCGACTGGACTTAGCGTCCGTTGCCCACCCGCAGTCAAACGGCCAGGTCGAGCGAGCAAATGGACTTATCCTCTCCGGCATCAAGCCCCGACTGGTTGTACCACTGGAACGATCGGCCGGCTGTTGGCTCGAAGAGCTGCCGGCTGTCCTCTGGAGTCTGCGCACTACACCCAACAAGTCAACCGGCTTCACTCCATTCTTCCTTGTGTACGGTGCCGAGGCTGTCATCCCAACAGACATCGAGTTCGACTCGCCTCGGATCACCATGTACACGGAGGAAGAAGCCAAAGAAGCAAGAGAAGACGGCGTCGACCTACTGGAAGAAGGCCGGCTGTTAGCCCTCAGCCGGTCCGCCATCTACCAGCAAGGCCTGCGCCGCTACTACAACCGCAAGGTCAAGCCAAGATCCTTCCAAGAGGGCGACCTTGTGCTCCGGCTGATCCAGCGAACAGCCGGCCAGCACAAGCTCTCGGCCCCTTGGGAAGGCCCCTTCGTCGTCAGCAAGGCACTCGGCAACGACTCCTACTACTTGATCGACGCGCAAAAGCCAAGAGCACGCAAAAGAGACGACTCCGGCAAGGAGTCTGAGCGACCATGGAACGCAAACCTCCTAAGACGATTTTACAGCTGAAAAGCAGTATGTATCATGCTACCCCTTTTGTATTAAGTACAAACCAACAGGCCCCCCGAACAGTACTCGGGGACTGCCTTTTATTTATCTATGAATGACGAGTATCATATCCACGAATGTATTATTACATTTTGAATTCTTGTCTGGCACCGGGTCCGACGAGTCGGCCCGGGGACTGGCCGCCTTGAGCTATATTCAAAGTTCTTCCCGAAGTCAGCAAAGTAGTGCGTCGGCCCCCAAGTCCTCTCTTGTTGAAAGTCGCAGCTCAAAGAACTGACTGTCCGACTAACAAGAGAGAAGACAGAAAGGACGCCCACACGAAAAACGGCTAAGGAACAACTAACCTATATAGCAAAGAGACGGCCTCCAAATACGCCTGCCGGCTGTCAAAACAGCCGGCTGGCCGGCTTCCTAAAAAACTTAGCTTAAGTCCGGCAGAGCTAAAAGTACTTCCCCCTCCCCAATCGGCCAGGCACCCCCCGGCCACAGATTGCAGAGCAACTGTTTGACTGGGGAGGCGGCAACCAAGGGAGGGCGGCAAAGGAAAAAAGCAGAAGGACAAAAAGCGAAAGTACAAGGAAAGACCGATTGCATAACTTATACACATAAAGCCGCCCACAGGCTGGCAACAGACTTGAGTTTGAATACACCTAGTGGGTGGAATTGTGCAGACTTAACCAAACATTGTTCAAAAGTAACAAGACAGGAAAACAAAAGAAAGAAGACTAAGGCGCGACAGGAAAGCCGAGCTGGTCGGTGAAGGCGGCCTCGCCGGCTGAAGGAGTGGCCGCCTAGCTGGTCCCGGCTTGACCACCTCCCGCGGCAGGAGACGCACTCGCACGCGACGTAGTGCTGGAGGCGCGGTCAGGCTGGCCGGCTACTCCGCCAGCCGGCTCGGCGTCTTCACCCTCCACCTCCTCCTCTTCGCCCTCGTCGCTGGAGTCGATCTCCTCCGCCGAGTCCTCGCCGTACGCCGGGTCCAGCCCGAACCAATCTTCCGGCTGGGCGACTCCATTGTCGTCCACCTCGGGGGCGAAGACGTTGGTGTCGGTGTAGTCGGCGATCGCTGAAGCCCGCCGAATGATGGCCGGCCGCGCCGGCTCCAGCTCCGTGTCGGCTTGCTGCCGCCAGGTAGCCAGCTGGTCCAGGTTCAGGCCGGGATACCAGGCCTTGACGAACTCCAGCGCCCGCCTGGCGCCGGAGCGAGCTGCTGACGCCTTCCAAGCCTCGAAGCGGCCAACTGCCACCTCCAGCCAGTCGGCGGTCCGACTGGGGGTGCGAGGGACCACTTGGCCGGGCCAGAGGGCGGCCAAGACCTGTGATCCCGCGCGCTGAAGCCGGCGGAGCAGCCTGTGAGCCGGCTGGATGCGAGCCTGGATCGCCAGGAGCTGTTCTTCCAGCGAGCGGCCGGCGGTTGGCGAGATCTCGAAGCCGGCTTGCCTCTTTGCCTGGCGACGGGCTTCGATGGCCTGGTTGGTGGCAGTTGAGTAGCCAGGGAAGTACTCTGCGCGAAGGAGAAAAGAAAAGAAAAACACCGAGATCAGAAAAACAAGCCAAAGTGGCAGATGGCAAGAAAGGACGAAGGGGTAGACGACTCACCGTCAACTAGATCCTCAATCTGGCCATAGCCGGAGACCAGAGTCTGCCTGGCCTCCGCCCAGCCGGCTGCCTCCGTCTCGAACTCGGCCTGGAGGGTAGCTTCGCGATCCTGCGCAGCCTTCAGCGCCGCCTTGTGGCCTTCCTCCTGGTCGGCCAGCTTCTTGACCAGGCGGTCGCGCTCCTGCACCAAGGCGGCGAGCTCCGCGTCCTTGGCACGAAGAGCAGTCTCGGACTCCCCCAGCTGTGCCCTCAGACCGGCGTTGGCCGCTGCAGAGATAGAAGAAGAAGAAGAACAATGAGAAATCATCAAGGAAGATCCGAGCCGACTGCTCAGCAGTCGGCCCGAATCTCGGGGACTACACCCAGTGGGTGCGCTGACGCGCCCCCACATGAGATAAAGATCAAGTCACATACCTCGGCTCTCAGTAAGATCGGCGGTCTTCTGGGTCAGCTCCCGAGCCTGGGAGTTGAAGGCGGCCGCTCGGAGGTTGTGGTAGTCCTGCAAGACGGACAGAAGACCGAAGTGAGAACAAAAGCAGCAAAGACAAAATCTCCAAGAAGTTCCAAGCCGCCTGCTCAGCAGCCGACTCGGAACTCGGGGACTACACCCAGTGGGTGCGCTGACGCGCCCCCACGAGAGAAATCAAGATCAAGAAAGAACAAGATAGGAATGCTAACCCGGATGGCTGCCCGCGTTGCGAGGAATTCGTCGGTGAACTGCCTCAGCGCCGCGGCTTGGCTTTGAAGCCGGGTCCGGACGTCTTGTGCAGCGACGTTCACCACGGCTGTTCCTCCGCCCGGCGTCCACCCCGAGGTAGCGCTGGCCGCCTCCGCGTCTCGGGCCGACGAGCTGGAGCCCACAGCCGGCTGTGGCTCCGACGCAGCCTTCTGCGGCTCCGACGCGGCCTTCCTGCACGCCGGCTTGGCGGAACCCGGACCGCCACCTCAGCTCCCGCGGCCGGCTCGCCCTCCGCCGACTGTGCGGGCGCAGGCTCAGGCTGGCTGCCTTGGGCCGCCCTAGTCGGAGGAGTCGGCCCCGGCGCCTCCCCCAAGATGATGACGTCATCGCCGCTTCCTCCCAGCCCCGGCTGGGAACCGCTGGCTCCCCCTGGCGAGGGATCCACGTCCCCTGGCGCCATGGTGCGCAGGGGGGTGACCATCAAAGCGTCCCCTGCCGCCGCCTCGGCCTCGGCCTCTGCCTGGGCCTTGGCTGCGGCCTCGGCGAGCGCCTTCGCCGGCTCCTCCTCCCGAGCTGCTTGGGCGGCGGCTGCCCTCCGTGCCTCCGCCTCCCGCGCTTCCTGCTCCTCCCGCACCTCCCGCGCGTTCCTTTCTGTCGCCTCCAGGAGGGCGGCGCGGGGATCTACGCGGCGGGTGGTGCTCCCAGAGCCCCCTGGTGACTCAACGACGGAGCCGGCAGCCGCCCGCTCAAGTGACAGCGGAGCTCTGACCGTTGAAAAAGAAGACGAAGGTTCAAGAACCACCCAAGAAAAGAAAGAAGGAGAGTGCATAGAAAGAGAGAACTTACGCCGACACAGTCTACGGCTGCTTCACCACTTTGCGGAAGCGAGCCGCCTTCGCGGCCGCCTCTTCTCGCCTGGTGGCTGCCGCCCACCCCTGGGCTTCTTCGTCCGACTGCCAACATGCCCTGGGTGGCGCGACGTTTCTGGCCTCTACCCCGAGCAGGCTGCGCGCCGGAGGAGCCCGCGCCGCGTCCGGATGCCGGCTGGCGGTGCGGGACGGCTTCGGCTTCGTCCTCGTCCGGCCAGTCGTCGAAGGTAGCGGTGAACCTGGAGCCGCCTGCTTCGCCGCCGGCTTGGCCACCGGCCGGCTCGACGGCATCCTCCATATGGACCGCCCCCAGGTCGGGGTCCTCCTGGTCGTGTTTGGTCCGGTCGGGGACGAAGCGGCGCTCCACGTCTGTCCCGCCGGCCGGCCGAAGCAGAGGACTCTGTCAAAAGAGCAAGCCGACTGAGTTAGAGTCGGCCCAGAGGAACTCGGCGACAAAGCTGAGAGAGAGAGAGAAAAAGAGACGAGGGGAGCGTACCGTAGGCGGAGGATTGGCACGGCTATATGGCTCCTTGCCGAATTGCCAGTCTTCGGAAAGTTGGCAGTTGGCGAGGTAATTCACCATGACGGCGGCGTCGGGCTGCGACATCTCCTTGGTGCACATTTGGCTCGGATCGAGCTGGCCGCTCATCTGACAGATCAGATGAGGCCGGCTCTGGAGCGGAAGGACCCGGCGCGTGACGAACGCGGCCAGGAGGTCGGGCCCTGTCAGGCCCTCCGACTGGACCATCACCCGCAGGCGGGCGATGGTGGCGTTTCCTCCCTGCGACAGCGTCACCGTCCGGAAGGACCACTGGGGCAGCCTCCCCGCCGGTGGGCCGGCTACGTAAGCCGGCAGATTGATGTAGTCGCCCCGTGGAGCGATGTTCCGCATGTAGAAGTACGACTTCTGCCACTTCTTCACCGATTGGATCAGCGTGATGATGGGGAAGGGGTTGTCGGCGCCCGATCTCCGCGACGCGATGAAGGCGCCAGTATGAGCCGACATGCCTTTACTACGCGTGCCCAGCTTCGACTGGAAGAACTCCCCCCAGAGCTCAAGGGTGGGGAGGACGCCGAGATAGCCCTCGCACAGGGTGACGAAGGCCGACAGCAGCACCACCGCGTTGGGGGTGAGGTGGTGCGGCTGGAGCTGATAGAATTCCAGCCAGGAGCGGAAGAAGGCGCTCACTGGCAGGCCGAATCCGCGCAGGAAGTGCGAGCGGAAGACCACCCGCTCGCCCTCCCGCGGCGCCGGCCTGATTTCCTTCTCCGGTGCGAGGCGGACCTCCACTTTGTCCGCGCTGGGCAGACGCCGGGTGTCGCGGAGGAAGTCGATGTGGTCGTTATGGACGATGGAGCCGTTCCAATCCCCGCCAAGCTACTCTACGTGGGGAGGCATAGCGGAAGCTAGCACGGCGGCGGAGGAGCGTGTGGAGGAAGAGCGCGGCGGCGAGGCGCTGTCGCGAGAACGAGCAAGGCAAGAAGACGGTGGAAGTAGGAGGAGCGTGCGAGGGCCTGCCGCCCTCCACCTCCCCCTACTTATAGCCTCACGCGGCCGAAGAGGCCGGACGTGGGGGGAGACGTGGGATTAACTGCGCCCACTCCCCCCACGTCTCGCGTTTATTACGCATAAGTGCGAGCCAAAACTGCCGCACGGAACGTGCGGGCGGTTTCGGGATACAAAGGATCCGCGCCTGGGCCGGGGCGCGGACGTGGCGGGCCCCCTCCCTGCGGCGACGTCCCGCCACGCGCGTGGGCTGGCAGGCTTTCCGGCCACGTGACACGCCAACGGCCCGAGGCCGGCCCACGGCCCGGTGCACGTGCCTACGGCTTCCCGCCCCCGACTCCAGAAGAATTCGACTAAGGCGGCGCGCCTGACCAAGGCCGGCTCCCAGCTGCCGGCTTGTCATGATAGGAAGCTGATCGAGCTTCTTGAACCCCACTCCACCTCGAAGCCCAACCAGCTTCAGGGACTACTGTCGGAGTAAATGGCCACGGGTAGCCTAACCGACTACCCCTGGCTCTTCGGAAAATTTATCAGGCCTTTGGGCCTTCAAGCACTCCAAGCATTTGGGCCGCCTTCCCCGGCCGGCTACCACTAAAGCCAACTCCCGGAAGGCGACCCAGCCTCACCGACTCCAAGAAGCCAGCCAAGAAGGACGCCGACTCCTAGGAGCCGGCCAAGACCACAACCACTCCTACATAACGGCGACGTAACGGGGTGTGGCCACAGTGCGGCCCACGACCCCCGAAGCCCGAGGCGGGCATGGCTACAGGAGGCCGTACGGGAGGGACGTCTCCCGTGCGGCTCGGCACTGTAGCCACGCTAGCCTCGACGTCATCCACGACCCACTCCTGTACGGCCTGAGGACTGCGGGCCCCTTCAGCCAGAGAGAGGCGCGAAGGGGGCCCGGCTTTTCCTAGTCGGCCAAGAGTATAGCCGGCCTCCAGAAGCCGGCTACTCCCTTCCTCGAAGCAGGAGCCCCATTAAGGAGACAAGACGAGGTGAGGCTACAGTGATAGCCCCCGAGGCGGATCACTGTAGCCACGCTTACCTCGACAAAGCCCTCATCATCAGAGGCGCGGCTACAGTAAGCAGCCGCCGACAAGACCCTAGGCGGTGGGGCCGGCCTGTCGACCAAGTAGCCGGCAGCCGGCGGGACCCACCTGCCGGCGGAGAAGCCGGTGAGCGTAGACACTGACGGCTGGGACCAGTTCCCAGCCGGATTACCATTGTACCCCCGGGGGGTAGGCCTATATAAACCCCCCGGAGCACCCATGCAAAGGGTTCGCTTCTAGGTTAACACCCACGCATAGCACACACCATAGATAGAGAGAAGCAGAGCTAGCCTTGTTCTTCTTCTCCCTTGATCTCAACAGCTCTAGGAGCGATTGTAGCTACCCTTTATCGATCTAGTGATCATGCGGAGACCCCGCAGAGCAGGACTAGGGGTGTTATCTCCTCGGAGAGCCCCGAACCTGGGTAAGATTCGCCGGCGTGCATGTCTTCGCCTCATCCCGTTTCCGGGCACCGGCGACGTTTTATTGGCTCCCACAATGATAAGCCATCCCTTGGCATATGTCGCACCAACCACCCGACATTTGGCGCCCACCGTGGGGCCAGGTGCACCGTCGTCCGGAGACCTGTTCTGGACGGGAACCCTCTTCCTTCCCCGCGAGCGCAGCCAACCTGCTGCGCCCGATGGCGTTTGCCCCGACGCGCTGCAAGGCGTCGACGACGCCTGCGCAGCGAGCCGCCTCGCCGATCTGCTCGGCGAGACTCGCATCTCCGACGAGCCTGCGTCCGACGCAGGCACCGACTACCCCGAGAGCCGCCTCGTCAGCCTCCTCGACCAACTTCACGTCTCCAGCGAGCCCGCTGCGGACATGGAGTCGGTCGGCTCCACCGACCCGATGCTCATCGACTCCGACACCGCGTCGCTCGACGCCTACCCCTCCGACGTGGTGGTCTTCGATGACCCCCTCCCTCGAGCTGACAGCGGCAGCAGCGCTATCACCGAAGTGCTGGTCATCAGCCACGTCTCCAACTCGGGCGAGAACGCCCGCGACGCTCAGCAAGCAGCGATGCACGACCTCTCCGTCCCCATCTCGGCCGACGCCGACGCCGAGACCCTGGAAGCACGCCGCCTTGCCCTCATCGCGGAGGGCAAGAAGATAGCCTCGATGAGACGCCTCACCGAGGCCCACCAGCGCGAAGTCGACCGCGCCGCCTTCGGGACGCCGCCGCCTAGCGGCCCGAGCCGAGCCGGCTTCGTCCAGTAGCGCGGCGCAGCCGTTGCCAGCATGCTGGGCGCAGATCGCCCCGTCTACGCCATCCCGCTCGAGAACCTGCAAGCCGCTCAGGCGGCAGCAGAGGAGCTCAATGGGCTGGGAGCCGATGAGCTCCCTTACATGACAAGATGAATCCAGCAGCTGATCGACGCGGCTGCAGAACGGCACGAAGCCGGCGCCCGAGCTGATAGCCATCCCCCGCGCCGGGAGCACGCCGCGACGTCCCGCTCGCCGACTGCGAGCGGCGCGCGCCAGAAGAAAGACAAGGAGCCGGCTGCCAGCCGCAGCCGGACTCGCATTACCATCGAGCGCGACGCGGATGGCCGCCGTCGAGCTGTAGAGCACCAGGGAAACCTGCCTCCTCCCCCGCCTCGAAGAGAAAGACGCCTCACTCTGCCGCCTGTCACCCATCCGACTCTTGGCGACCGACTCGGCCGCCGAGAAGGAGTCGGCGAAAATGACGCCCGCCATAGGATCGACCGCCTGGCTCGATCCTTGGCGCTAGAAGAAGAAGACGATGTCGGCCCACCATGCTTTGGCCCCCGCATCCGCGACGAGCCCTTCCCCAAAGGGTTCTCGCTCCCCAGAGACACGCCCAAGTACAACGGCTCGGTGAAGCCGGAAGATTGGCTCATCGACTACTCCACAGCCGTCAGCATCGCCAACGGCAACCGGCGCGTCGCCGTGAAGTACGTCCCCTTGATGCTGCAAGGCACGGCGCGCACATGGCTCAACAGCCTCAAGCCCTACAGCATCAACAGCTGGCTGGACTTCACCGAAGTTTTCGTCCGCAACTTCACCAGCACCTACAAACGGCCTCCCAAACCTCGCCAGGTCTCCCTCTGCGTCCAGGGGCCCAACGAGTCGACCCGCGACTACCTCACGCGATGGGCCGAGCTCCGCAACTCCTGCGAGGGAGTGCACGAGGTCCAGGCCATTGAGTACTTCACTGCCGGGTGCCGAGAGGGCACCCTCCTCAAGCACCGACTCCTCTGCGATGAGCCGGCTACCCTTGATGAGTTGCTAATCACCGCCGACAAGTATGCCACTGCCGACTCCTCCATGAAGACCGAGCTCCGAGTAGACGCCTCGGGGAAAGTAATTGCTCCGGCTCCCAAGACGCCGGCTGGCGACCCTAACCGGCGCCCCTACCAGCACGACCACAAGCGCAAGGGCCCCATGCCGACTTCCTCTAGCTGGCAGGTGGCCACAATTGAAGACGAGCAGCCCGAAGAGCGGCCCGCTCCGAAGAAGAAGGGTGGCCGGCCGCCTTGGCAGCCGTCTTTCTCCTATGAACAAGCACTCGATGCTCCCTGCAAATTCCACAGCGGCGCGAAGCCGTCCAACCATACGACACAGAAATGCCACTGGATCACCCGCATCACCAAGGGCGAAGGGATGGTCCCGCCTCCGCCCCCCGGCCCGCCGCCTCCAGCTCCCCAGCAGCCGGCGGCCCGGCCGGCAGTCGGCGCCATCCAAGACGAGTTCCCCGAAGCGCACGACGCCTACGTCGTCTTCACAAGTCAAGTCGACGACAAGCGCAGCCGACGCCGACAGCACCAAGAAGTAAACGCAGTCGCCTCTAGCACCGCCGAGTTCATGCACTGGTCGGAAAAGCCCATCAGCTGGAGCCAGGCCGACCACCCAGAGGTGATGCCTTTGCCTGGCTCCTATGCTATGGTCTTGGACGTCACCCTTGCGACGGAGAGGCGAGCTGCCAGATTTTCCCGCGTCCTGATAGACGGCGGAAGCAGTATCAACATACTGTACCGCGATACCATGGACAAGCTGAACATCAAAGCGAAGCAGCTCATGCCGAGCCGCACCGTCTTCCATGGTATCGTACCCGGCCTATCTTGCTCTCCAATCGGCAAGATCAAGATGGATGTTCTCTTCGGAGACAAAGATCACTTTCGCCGGGAAGCAATATGGTTCGAGGTGGTGGACTTGGAGAGCCCCTATCATGCACTACTTGGCCGACCTGCCTTGGCCAAATTCATGGCTGTGCCCCACTACGCCTACCTGAAGATGAAGATGCCGAGCTCGAAGGGGATCATCACGATAGCCGGCGACTACAAGAAGTCCATCGAGTGTGCCATGGCTAGCAGCCGGCTGGCCGAGTCCCTCGTGGTGGCCGAAGAGAAGAAGATGTTGGAGCGGGTTGTGGCCATGGTCGGCAAGCAGCCGGCCTTGTCCCCCAACCCCAAGGACTGTGATGCGCAGGGCTCCTTCCAGCCTGCCAAAGAGACGAAGAAGATACCTCTAGACCCGGAGCACCCGGAGAGGTTCGCCGTGATTGGGGCGAACTTGGACAGTAAATAGGAAGGCGAGCTCGTCGACTTCCTCCGTGAGAATCGAGACATCTTTGCATGGTCCCCAAAGGACATGCCGGGTGTCCCGAAGGATTTCGCCGAGCACAAATTACATGTCCGAGCTGATGCGAAGCCGGTCAAGCAACCCCTCCGCCGACTGTCAGAAGAGAAGCGAAGAATCGTTGGAGAAGAGATAGCCCGGCTCCTTGCAGCCGGCTTCATCATGGAAGTGTTCTTTCCAGAATGGCTTGCCAATCCAGTTCTGGTTTTGAAGAAGAATAACAAGTGGCGCATGTGTATAGACTACACAAGTTTGAACAAGGCCTGCCCAAAGGATCCGTTTGCTTTGCCACGGATTGACCAAGTGATAGACTCCACAGCCGGATGCTAGCTGTTAAGTTTTTTGGATGCATACTCAGGGTATCATCAGATCAAGTTGGACCCGGCTGACCGCCTGAAGACTGCCTTCATCACACCCTTTGGAGCTTTCTGCTACCTGACAATGACATTCAGCTTGAGAAATGCCGGTGCCACTTTTCAGCGTTGCATGCAGAAATGTCTCTTGAAACAACTCGGCAGAAATGCCCACGTCTACGTAGACGACATTGTGGTGAAGACAGAGAAGCGCGGTACCTTGCTGGAAGACCTGAAAGAAACATTTGCCAACTTGCGCCGATTCCAGATCAAGCTCAACCCCGAGAAGTGCGTGTTCGGAGTGCCAGCCGGCCAGCTGCTAGGCTTCCTGGTCTCCGAACGCGGCATTGAGTGCAACCCTGTCAAGATCAAGGCCATCGAGAGGATGGAGATTCCCACCAAGCTGCGAGATGTGCAGAAGTTCACTGGCTGCTTAGCCTCCCTGAACCGTTTTATCAGCCGACTAGGAGAAAAGGCTCTCCCCCTGTACCGACTCATGAAGAAGTCCACTCACTTTGAGTGGAATGATCAAGCCGACCAAGCCTTCCGTGAGTTGAAGAAAATGTTGACCACTCCGCCTGTCCTGGCCGCGCCGACTGAGAAGGAGCCCATGCTCCTCTACATCGCCGCGACAAGCCGAGTCGTCAGCACTGTTGTTGTGGTCCAGCGCCCGGAGGAAGGCCGAGCCCAGCTGGTCCAGAGGCCGGTCTACTATCTCAGCGAAGTACTGTCCAGCTCAAAGCAAAACTACCCGCACTACCAGAAGATGTGCTATGGGGTGTACTTCGCTGCCAAGAAATTGAAGCCCTACTTCCAAGAGCACCCCATCACGGTCGTGTGCACTGCCCCGCTCGCCGAGATCATAGGCAGCCGGGATGCATCCGGCCGGGTGGCCAAATGGGCCATTGCCTTGGCGCCCTCACGATTTTCTATCAACCCCGCACCACCATCAAGTCGCAAGCATTGGCCGACTTCCTCGTCGACTGGGCCGAGACCCAGTACTTACCACCGGCTCCCGACTCTACCCATTGGCGGATGCACTTTGACGGGTCCAAGATGCGCACCGGCTTGGGAGCCGGCATCGTCCTCACCTCTCCCAAAGGCGACAAGCTCAAGTACACGCTGCAGATCCACTTCGCCGCCTCCAACAACGTGGCCGAGTACGAGGCGCTCGTACATGGGCTCCGGCTAGCCAAAGAACTCGGCATACGCCGGATCCTGTGCTACGGCGACTCAGACTTGGTGGTCCAGCAATCATCTGGCGACTGGGACGCCAAGGACGCGAACATGGCGAGCTACCGTTTCCTCGTCCAGCAGATGAGCGGATACTTCGAAGGGTGCGAGTTCCTTCACGTGCCAAGGGCCGACAACGACCAAGCAAATGCCCTAGCACGGATCGACTCCACCCGACAGGCCATACCGACTGGCGTCTCCCTCCAGCGCCTCCTCAAGCCGTCCATCAAGCCGTCTCCAGAGTCGGATTCCATCTTCGTACCGCCTGCGCCGGAAACAGCCGGATCCGGCTCAAGAAACCCCACAGGCGGCACGGGGACTTCGGCGACTGCCCCGGGGACTGACGTAGTCGCACCCGGCCCAGGGATTTTAGAACCCGGCCCGGGGACTGCAGCAGTCGGCCCGGGGACTGCAGCAGTCGGCCCAGGGACTGCAACGACACAAGAAGCGGTGGTCGACTCCAATGCAACACCCAACCCACCCACCCGAGTCATGGTGGCCACATTAATAGCAGAAGAAGTCACAGCTACCTCATGGGCCCAGCCCATCCTCAAGTTCCTAGTCAGCAGAGAGCTGCCGGCTGATGAGATCGCAGCAAGACTAGTGCAACGACGAGCCGCAGCATACACAATAATCAACAGGGAGCTCGTGAAGCGCAGCGTCACTGGAGTCTTCCAGCGCTGCGTCGAGCCAGAAAAAGGAGTGGCAATCCTCAAAGACATCCACCAAGGCGAATGCGGCCATCACGCCGCCTCAAGATCCCTCGTGGCCAAGGCTTTCCGCCATGGTTTCTTCTGGCCGACTGCCTTGGAGGATGCTAAATAAATAGTCAAGAGCTGCAGAGGATGTCAAGTCTTCAGTTCCAAACAACACCTGCCGGCTTCTGCCCTCAAGACCATTCCCCTCACCTGGCCTTTTGCCGTCTGGGGACTGGACATGGTGGGCCCTTTCAAGACAGCCCGCGGTAGCTTGACACATCTACTCGTTGCGGTGGACAAGTTCACAAAGTGGATTGAAGCCAAGCCAATTAAGAAGCTGAACGGGCCGACTGCCGTGACATTCATCACCGACATCACTACTCGGTACGGCGTGCCGCACAACATCATCACGGACAACGGCACGAACTTGCCAAAGGCGCACTGGCACGTTTCTGCGCGACGCAGGGCATCCGACTGGACTTAGCGTCCGTTGCCCACCCGCAGTCAAACGGCCAGGTCGAGCGAGCAAATGGACTTATCCTCTCCGGCATCAAGCCCCGACTGGTTGTACCACTGGAACGATCGGCCGGCTGCTGGCTCGAAGAGCTGCCGGCTGTCCTCTGGAGTCTGCGCACTACACCCAACAAGTCAACCGGCTTCACTCCATTCTTCCTTGTGTACGGTGCCGAGGCTGTCATCCCAACAGACATCGAGTTCGACTCGCCTCGGATCACCATGTACACGGAGGAAGAAGCCAAAGAAGCAAGAGAAGACGGCGTCGACCTACTGGAAGAAGGCCGGCTGTTAGCCCTCAGCCGGTCCGCCATCTACCAGCAAGGCCTGCGTCGCTACTACAACCGCAAGGTCAAGCCAAGATCCTTCCAAGAGGGCGACCTTGTGCTCCGGCTGATCCAGCGAACAGCCGGCCAGCACAAGCTCTCGGCCCCTTGGGAAGGCCCCTTCGTCGTCAGCAAGGCACTCGGCAACGACTCCTACTACTTGATCGACGCGCAAAAGCCAAGAGCACGCAAAAGAGACGACTCCGGCAAGGAGTCGGAGCGACCATGGAACGCAAACCTCCTAAGACGATTTTACAGCTGAAAAGCAGTATGTATCACGCTACCCCTTTTGTATTAAGTACAAACCAACAGGCCCCCCGAACAGTACTCGGGGACTGCCTTTTATTTATCTATGAATGACGAGTATCATATCCACGAATGTATTATTACATTTTGAATTCTTGTCTGGCACCGGGTCCGACGAGTCGGCCCGGGGACTGGCCGCCTTGAGCTATATTCAAAGTTCTTCCCGAAGTCAGCAAAGTAGTGCGTCGGCCCCCAAGTCCTCTCTTGTTGAAAGTCGCAGCTCAAAGAACTGACTGTCCGACTAACAAGAGAGAAGACAGAAAGGACGCCCACACGAAAAACGGCTAAGGAACAACTAACCTATATAGCAAAGAGACGGCCTCCAAATACGCCTGCCGGCTGTCAAAACAGCCGGCTGGCCGGCTTCCTAAAAAACTTAGCTTAAGTCCGGCAGAGCTAAAAGTACTTCCCCCTCCCCAATCGGCCAGGCACCCCCCGACCACAGATTGCAGAGCAACTGTTTGACTGGGGAGGCGGCAACCAAGGGAGGGCGGCAAAGGAAAAAAGCAGAAGGACAAAAAGCGAAAGTACAAGGAAAGACCGATTGCATAACTTATACACATGAAGCCGCCCACAGGCTGGCAACAGACTTGAGTTTGAATACACCTAGTGGGTGGAATTGTGCAGACTTAACCAAACATTGTTCAAAAGTAACAAGACAGGAAAACAAAAGAAAGAAGACTAAGGCGCGACAGGAAAGCCGAGCTGGTCGGTGAAGGCGGCCTCGCCGGCTGAAGGAGTGGCCGCCTAGCTGGTCCCGGCTTGACCACCTCCCGCGGCAGGAGACGCACTCGCACGCGACGTAGTGCTGGAGGCGCGGTCAGGCTGGCCGGCTACTCCGCCAGCCGGCTCGGCGTCTTCACCCTCCACCTCCTCCTCTTCGCCCTCGTCGCTGGAGTCGATCTCCTCCGCCGAGTCCTCGCCGTACGCCGGGTCCAGCCCGAACCAATCTTCCGGCTGGGCGACTCCATTGTCGTCCACCTCGGGGGCGAAGACGTTGGTGTCGGTGTAGTCGGCGATCGCTGAAGCCCGCCGAATGATGGCCGGCCGCGCCGGCTCCAGCTCCGTGTCGGCTTGCTGCCGCCAGGTAGCCAGCTGGTCCAGGTTCAGGCCGGGATACCAGGCCTTGATGAACTCCAGCGCCCGCCTGGCGCCGGAGCGAGCTGCTGACGCCTTCCAAGCCTCGAAGCGGCCGACTGCCACCTCCAGCCAGTCGGCGGTCCGACTGGGGGTGCGAGGGACCACTTGGCCGGGCCAGAGGGCGGCCAAGACCTGTGATCCCGCGCGCTGAAGCCGGCGGAGCAGCCTGTGAGCCGGCTGGATGCGAGCCTGGATCGCCAGGAGCTGTTCTTCCAGCGAGCGGCCGGCGGTTGGCGAGATCTCGAAGCCGGCTTGCCTCTTTGCCTGGCGACGGGCTTCGATGGCCTGGTTGGCGGCAGTTGAGTAGCGAGGGAAGTACTCTGCGCGAAGGAGAAAAGAAAAGAAAAACACCGAAATCAGAAAAAACAAGCCAAAGTGGCAGATGGCAAGAAAGGACGAAGGGGTAGACGACTCACCGTCAACTAGATCCTCAATCTGGCCATAGCCGGAGACCAGAGTCTGCCTGGCCTCCGCCCAGCCGGCTGCCTCCGTCTCGAACTCGGCCTAGAGGGTAGCTTCGCGATCCTGCGCAGCCTTCAGCGCCGCCTTGTGGCCTTCCTCCTGGTCGGCCAGCTTCTTGACCAGGCGGTCGCGCTCCTGCACCAAGGCGGCGAGCTCCGCGTCCTTGGCACGAAGAGAAGTCTCGGACTCCCCCAGCTGTGCCCTCAGACCGGCGTTGGCCGCTGTAGAGATAGAAGAAGAAGAAGAACAATGAGAAATCGTCAAGGAAGATCCGAGCCGACTGCTCAGCAGTCGGCCCGAATCTCGGGGACTACACCCAGTGGGTGCGCTGACGCGCCCCCACATGAGATAAAGATCAAGTCACATACCTCGGCTCTCAGTAAGATCGGCGGTCTTCTGGGTCAGCTCCCGAGCCTGGGAGTTGAAGGCGGCCGCTCGGAGGTTGTGGTAGTCCTGCAAGACGGACAAAAGACCGAAGTGAGAACAAAAGCAGCAAAGACAAAATCTCCAAGAAGTTCCAAGCCGCCTGCTCAGCAGCCGACTCGGAACTCGGGGACTACACCCAGTGGGTGCGCTGACGCGCCCCCACGAGAGAAATCAAGATCAAGAAAGAACAAGATAGGAATGCTAACCCGGATGGCTGCCCGCGTTGCGAGGAATTCGTCGGTGAACTGCCTCAGCGCCGCGGCTTGGCTTTGAAGCCGGGTCCGGACGTCTTGTGCAGCGACGTTCACCACGGCTGTTCCTCCGCCCGGCGTCCACCCCGAGGTAGCGCTGGCCGCCTCCGCGTCTCGGGCCGACGAGCTGGAGCCCACAGCCGGCTGTGGCTCCGACGCAGCCTTCTGCGGCTCCGACGCGGCCTTCCTGCACGCCGGCTTGGCGGAACCCGGACCGCCACCTCAGCTCCCGCGGCCGGCTCGCCCTCCGCCGACTGTGCGGGCGCAGGCTCAGGCTGGCTGCCTTGGGCCGCCCTAGTCGGAGGAGTCGGCCCCGGCGCCTCCCCCAAGATGATGACGTCATCGCCGCTTCCTCCCAGCCCCGGCTGGGAACCGCTGGCTCCCCCTGGAGAGGGATCCACGTCCCCTGGCGCCATGGTGCGCAGGGGGGTGACCATCAAAGCGTCCCCTGCCGCCGCCTCGGCCTCGGCCTCTGCCTGGGCCTTGGCTGCGGCCTCGGCGAGCGCCTTCGCCGCCTCCTCCTCCCGAGCTGCCTGGGCGGCGGCTGCCCTCCGTGCCTCCGCCTCCCGCGCTTCCTGCTCCTCCCGCACCTCCCGCGCGTTCCTTTCTGTCGCCTCCAGGAGGGCGGCGCGGGGATCTACGCGGCGGGTGGTGCTCCCAGAGCCCCCTGGTGACTCAACGACGGAGCCGGCAGCCGCCCGCTCAAGTGACAGCGGAGCTCTGACCGTTGAAAAAGAAGACGAAGGTTCAAGAACCACCCAAGAAAAGAAAGAAGGAGAGTGCATAGAAAGAGAGCACTTACGCCGACACAGTCTACAGCTGCTTCACCACTTTGCGGAAGCGAGCCGCCTTCGCGGCCGCCTCTTCCCGCCTGGTGGCTGCCGCCCCACCCCTGGGCTTCTTCGTCCGACTGCCAACATGCCCTGGGTGGCGCGACGTTTCTGGCCTCTACCCCGAGCAGGCTGCGCACCGGAGGAGCCCGCGCCGCGTCCGGATGCCGGCTGGCGGTGCGGGACGGCTTCGGCTTCGTCCTCGTCCGGCCAGTCGTCGAAGGTAGCGGTGAACCCGGAGCCGCCTGCTTCGCCGCCGGCTTGGCCACCGGCCGGCTCGACGGCATCCTCCATATGGATCGCCCCCAGGTCGGGGTCCTCCTGGCCGTGTTCGGTCCGGTCGGGGACAAAGCGGCGCTCCACGTCTGTCCCGCCGGCCGGCCGAAGCAGAGGACTCTGTCAAAAGAGCAAGCCGACTGAGTTAGAGTCGGCCCAGAGGAACTCGGCGACAAAGCTGAGAGAGAGAGAGAAAAAGAGACGAGGGGAGCGTACCGTAGGCGGAGGATTGGCACGGCTATATGGCTCCTTGCCGAATTACCAGTCTTCGGAAAGTTGGCAGTTGGCGAGGTAATTCACCATGTCGGCGGCGTCGGGCTGCGACATCTCCTTGGTGCACATTCGGCTCGGATCGAGCTGGCCGCTCATCTGACAGATCAGATGAGGCCGGCTCTGGAGCGGAAGGACCCGGCGCGTGACGAACGCGGCCAGGAGGTCGGGCCCCGTCAGGCCCTCCGACTGGACCATCACCCGCAGGCGGGCGATGGCGGCGTTTCCTCCCTGCGACAGCGTCACCGCCCGGAAGGACCACTGGGGCAGCCTCCCCGCCGGTGGGCCGGCTACGTAAGCCGGCAGATTGATGTAGTCGCCCCGTGGAGCGATGTTCCGCATGTAGAAGTACGACTTCTGCCACTTCTTCACCGATTGGATCAGCGTGATGATGGGGAAGGGGTTGTCGGCGCCCGATCTCCGCGACGCGATGAAGGCGCCAGTATGAGCCGGCACGCCTTTACTGCGCGTGCCCAGCTTCGACTGGAAGAACTCCCCCCAGAGCTCAAGGGTGGGGAGGACGCCGAGATAGCCCTCGCACAGGGTGACGAAGGCCGACAGCAGCACCACCGCGTTAGGGGTGAGGTGGTGCGGCTGGAGCTGATAGAATTCCAGTCAGGAGCGGAAGAAGGCGCTCACTGGCAGGCCGAATCCGCGCAGGAAGTGCGAGCGGAAGACCACCCGCTCGCCCTCCCGCGGCGCCGGCCTGATTTCCTTCTCCGGTGCGAGGCGGACCTCCACTTTGTCCGCGCTGGGCAGACGCCGGGTGTCGCGGAGGAAGTCGATGTGGTCGTTATGGACGATGGAGCCGTTCCAATCCCCGCCAAGCTGCTCTACATGGGGAGGCATAGCGGAAGCTAGCACGGCGGCGGAGGAGCGTGTGGAGGAAGAGCGCGGCGGCGAGGCGCTGTCGCGAGAACGAGCAAGGCAAGAAGACGGTGGAAGTAGGAGGAGCGTGCGAGGGCCTGCCGCCCTCCACCTCCCCCTACTTATAGCCTCACGCGGCCGAAGAGGCCGGACATTGGGGGAGACGCGGGATTAACTGCGCCCACTCCCCCCACGTCTCGCGTTTATTACGCATAAGTGCGAGCCGAAACTGCCGCACGGAACGTGCGGGCGGTTTCGGGATACAAAGGATCCGCGCCTGGGCCGGGGCGCGGACGTGGCGGGCCCCCTCCCTGCGGCGACGTCCCGTCACGCGCGTGGGCTGGCAGGCTTTCCGGCCACGTGGCACGCCAACGGCCCGAGGCCGGCCCACGGCCCGGTGCACGTGCCTACGGATTCCCGCCCCCCGACTCCAGAAGAATTCGACTAAGGCGGCGCGCCTGACCAAGGCCGGCTCCCAGCTGCCGGCTTGTCATGATAGGAAGCTGATCGAGCTTCTTGAACCCCACTCCACCTCGAAGCCCAACCAGCTTCGGGGACTACTGTCGGAGTAAATGGCCACGGGTAGCCTAACCGACTACCCCTGGCTCTTCGGAAAATTTATCAGGCCTTTGGGACTTCAAGCACTCCAAGCATTTGGGCCGCCTTCCCCGGCCGGCTACCACTAAAGCCAACTCCCGGAAGGCGACCCAGCCTCACCGACTCCAAGAAGCCGGCCAAGAAGGACGCCGACTCCTAGGAGCCGGCCAAGACCACAACCACTCCTACATAACGGCGACGTAACGGGGTCTGGCCACAGTGCGGCCCACGACCCCCGAAGCCCGAGGCGGGCATGGCTACAGGAGGCCGTACGGGAGGGACGTCTCCCGTGCGGCTCGGCACTGTAGCCACGCTAGCCTCGACGTCATCCACGACCCACTCCTATACGGCCTGAGGACTGCGGGCCCCTTCAGCCAGAGAGAGGCGCGAAGGGGGCCCAACTTTTCCTAGTCGGCCAAGAGTATAGCCGGCCTCCAGAAGCCGGCTACTCCCTTCCTCGAAGCAGGAGCCCCATTAAGGAGACAAGACGAGGTGAGGCTACAGTGATAGCCCCCGAGGCGGATCACTGTAGCCACGCTTACCTCGACAAAGCCCTCATCATCAGAGGCGCGGCTACAGTAAGCAGCCGCCGACAAGACCCTAGGCGGTGGGGCCGGCCTGTCGACCAAGTAGCCGGCAGCCGGCGGGACCCACCTGCCGGCGGAGAAGCCGGTGAGCGTAGACACTGACGGCTGGGACCAGTTCCCAGCCGGATTACCATTGTACCCCCGGGGGGTAGGCCTATATAAACCCCCCGGAGCACCCATGCAAAGGGTTCGCTTCTAGGTTAACACCCACGCATAGCACACACCATAGATAGAGAGAAGCAGAGCTAGCCTTGTTCTTCTTCTCCCTTGATCTCAACAGCTCTAGGAGCGATTGTAGCTACCCTTTATCGATCTAGTGATCATGCGGAGACCCCGCAGAGCAGGACTAGGGGTGTTATCTCCTCGGAGAGCCCCGAACCTGGGTAAGATTCGCCGGCGTGCATGTCTTCGCCTCATCCCGTTTCCGGGCACCGGCGACGTTTTATTGGCTCCCACAATGATAAGCCATCCCTTGGCATATGTCGCACCAACCACCCGACATTTGGCGCCCACCATGGGGCCAGGTGCACCGTCGTCCGGAGACCTGTTCTGGACGGGAACCCTCTTCCTTCCCCGCGAGCGCAGCCAGCCTGCTGCGCCCGATGGCGTTTGCCCCGACGCGCTGCAAGGCGTCGACGACGCCTGCGCAGCGAGCCGCCTCGCCGATCTGCTCGGCGAGACTCGCATCTCCGACGAGCCTGCGTCCGACGCAGGCACCGACTACCCCGAGAGCCGCCTCGTCAGCCTCCTCGACCAACTTCACGTCTCCAGCGAGCCCGCTGCGGACATGGAGTCGGTCGGCTCCACCGACCCGATGCTCATCGACTCCGACACCGCGTCGCTCGACGCCTACCCCTCCGACGTGGTGGTCTTCGACGACCCCCTCCCTCGAGCTGACAGCGGCAGCAGCGCTATCACCGAAGTGCTGGTCATCAGCCACGTCTCCAACTCGGGCGAGAACGCCCGCGACGCTCAGCAAGCAGCGATGCACGACCTCTCCGTCCCCATCCCGGCCGACGCCGACGCCGAGACCCTGGAAGCACGCCGCCTTGCCCTCATCGCGAAGATCATGGTGATGCATAGCAACGAGAGGGGAGAGTGTGTCCACGTACCCTCGTAGACCGAAAGTGGAAGCGTTAGAACGACGCGGTTGATGTAGTCGTACGTCTTCACGATCCGACCGATCCAAGTACCGAACGCATGACACCTCTGAGTTCAGCACACGTTCACCTCGATGACGTCCCATGAACTCCGATCCAGCAGAGCTTCGAGGGAGAGTTCCGTCAGCACGACGACATGATGACGGTGATGATGATGCTACCGACGCAGGGCTTCGCCTAAGCAGCGCTACGATATGACCGAGGTGGATTATGGTGGAGGGGGGCACCGCACACGGCTAAAAGATCAGTGATCAATTGTTGTGTCTATGGGGTGCCCCCTGGCCACGTATATAAAGGATGGAGGGAGGAGGAGGCCGGCCCTCATAGGGCGTGCCCAAGTGTGGAGTCCTACTAGGACTCCCTAGTCCTAGTAGGATTCCACCTCCCACATGGAATAGGAAAAAGGGAAGAGAGAAGGAGAAGGAAGGAAGGGGGCGCCCCCTCCCTAGTCCAATTCGGACCAGTCCATGGGGAGGGGTGCGGCCACCCTTTGGGGCCTTTCTCTTCTTTCCCGTATAGCCCATTAAGGCCCAATACGAATTCCAGTAACTCTCCGGTACTCCGAAAAATACCCGAATCACTCGGAACCTTTCCGATGTCTGAATATAGTCGTCCAATATATTGATCTTTACGTCTCGACCATTTCGAGACTCCTCGTTATGTCCCCGATCTCATCCGGGACTCCTAACTACCTTCGGTACATCAAAACACATAAACTCATAATACAAATCGTCACCGAACGCTAAGCGTGCGGACCCTATGGGTTCGAGAACTATGTAGACATGACCGAGACACGTTTCTGGTCAATAACCAATAGCGGAACCTGGATGCTCATATTGGCTCCTACATATTCTATGAAGATCTTTATCGGTCAAACCGCATAACAACATACGTCGTTCCCTTTGTCATCGGTATGTTACTTGCCCGAGATTCGATCGTCGGTATCTCAATACCTAGTTCAATCTCGTTATCGGCAAGTCTCTTTACTCGTTCCATAATATATCATCCTGCAACTAACTCATTAGTTACAATGCTTGCAAGGCTTATAGTGATGTGCATTACCGAGAGGGCCCATAGATACCTCTCCGACAATCAGAGTGACAAATCCTAATCTCGATCTATGCCAACTCAACAAGTACCATCGGAGACACCTGTAGAGCACCTTTATAATCACCCAGTTACGTTGTGACGTTTGGTAGCACACAAAGTGTTCCTCCGGTATTCGGGAATTGCATAATCTCATAGTCATAGGAACATGTATAAGTCATGAAGAAAGCAATAGCAATATACTAAATGATCAAATGCTAAGCTAATGGAATGGGTCAAGTCAATCACATCATTCCCTAATGATGTGATCCCGTTAATCAAATGACAACTCATGTCTATGGCTAGGAAACTTAACCATCTTTGATTCAACGAGCTAGTCAAGTAGAGGCATACTAGTGACACTCTGTTTGTCTATGTATTCACACATGTACTAAGTTTCCGGTTAATACAATTCTAGCATATTTCCTTCAGTCTCCCACTTGCACTAGAGTCAATAATCTAGTTCACATCGCCATGTGATTTAACACAAATAGTTCACATCACCATGTGATTAACACCCATAGTTCACATCGTCATGTGACCAACACCCAAAGGGTTTACTAGAGTCAATAATCTAGTTCACACCGCTATGTGATTGACATCCAAAGAGTACTAAGGTGTGATCATGTTTTGCTTGTGATAGAAGTTTAGTCAACGGGTCTGCCACATTCAGATCCGTATGTATTTTGCAAATTTCTATGTCAACAATGCTCTGCACGGAGCTACTCTAGCTAATTGCTCCCACTTTCAATATGTATCCATATTGAGACTTAGAGTCATCTGGATCAGTGTCAAAACTTGCATCGACGTAACCCTTTACGACGAACCTTTTGTCACCTCCATAATCGAGAAACATATCCTTATTCCACTAAGGATAATTTTGACCATTGTCCAGTGATCTACTCCTAGATCACTATTGTACTTCCTTGCTAAACTCAGTGTAGGGTATACAATAGATCCGGTACACAGCATGGCATACTTTATAGAACCTATGGCTGAGGCATAGGAAATGACTTTCATTCTCTTTCTACCTTGTGCCGTGGTCGGGTTTTGAGCCTTACTCAATTTCACACCTTGTAACACAGGCAAGAACTCTTTCTTTGACTGTTCCATTTTGAACTACTTCAAAATCTTGTCAAGGTATGTACTCATGAAAAAACTTATCAAGCGTCTTGATCTATCTCTATAGATCTTGATGCTCAATATGTAAGCAGCTTCACCGAGGTCTTTCTTTGAAAAAACTCCTTTCAAATACTCCTTTATGCTTTCCAGAAAATTCTACATTATTTCCGATCAACAATATGTCATTCACATATACTTATCAGAAATGTTGTAGTGCTCCCACTCACTTTCTTGTAAATGCAGGCTTCACCGCAAGTCTGTATAAAACTATATACTTTGATCAACTCAGCAAAGCGTATATTCCAACTCTGAGATGCTTGCACCAGTCCATAGATGGATTGCTGGAGTTTGCACTTTTTGTTAGCACCTTTAGGATTGACAAAACCTTCTGGTTGTATCATATACAACTCTTCTTTAAGAAATCCATTAAGGAATGCAGTTTTGACATCCATTTGCCAGATTTCATAAAATGCGACAACTGCTAACATGATTCGGACAGACTTTTAAGCATCGATACGAGTGAGAAAATCTCATCGTAGTCAACACCTTGAAATTGTCGAAAACATTTTGCGACAATTCGAGCTTTGTAGATAGTAACACTACTATCAGGGTCCGTCTTCCTCTTGTAGATCCATTTATTCTCAAGGGCTTGCCGATCATCGGGCAAGTCAACCAAAGTCCATACTTTGTTCTCATACATGGATCCCATCTCAGATTTCATGGCCTTAAACCATTTTGCGGAATCTGGGCTCATCATCGCTTCCTCATAGTTCGTAGGTTCGTCATGGTCAAGTAACATGACCTCCAGAACAGGATTACCGTACCACTCTGGTGCGGACCGTACTCTGGTTGACCTACGAGGTTTGGTAGTAACTTGATCTGAAGTTTCATGATCATCATCATTAATCTTCCTCACTAATTGGTGTAGGCATCACTGGAACTGATTTCTGTGATGAACTATTTTCCAATTCGGGAGAAGGTACAATTACCTCATCAAGTTCTACTTTCCTCCCACTCACTTCTTTCGAGAGAAACTCCTTCTCTAGAAAGGATCCATTCTTAGCAATGAATATTTTGCCTTTGGATCTGTGATTAGAAGGTGTACCCAATAGTCTCCTATGGGTATCCTATGAAGATGCATTTCTCCGATTTGGGTTCGAGCTTATCAGGTTGAAACCTTTTCACATAAGCATTGCAACTCCAAACTTTAAGAACCGACAACTTTGGTTTCTTGCCAAACCACAGTTCATATAGTGTCATCTCAACGGATTTAGATGGTGCCCTATTTAACGTGAATGCAGCTGTCTCTAATGCATAACCCCAAAATGATAGTGGTAAATCGGTAAGAGACATCATAGATTGCACCATATCTAATAAAGTACGGTTACGATGTTCGGACACACCATTATGCTGTGGTGTTCCAGGTGGCGTGAGTTGCGAAACTATTCCGCATTGTTTCAAATGAAGACCAAACTCGTAACTCAAATATTCTCCTCCACGATCAGATCGTAGAAACTTTATTTTCTTGTTACGATGATTTTCCACTTTACTCTGAAATTATTTGAACTTTTCAAATGTTTCAGATTTATGTTTCATCAAGTAGATATACCCATATCTGCTCAAATCATTTGTGAAGGTGAGAAAATAACGATACCCGCCGCGAGCCTCAATATTCATCGGACCACATACATCAGTATGTATGATTTCCAATAAATCCGTTGCTCGCTCCATTGTGTCGGAGCACGGCGTTTTAGTCATCTTGCCCATGAGGCATGGTTCGCAAGTACCAAGTGATTCATAATCAAGTGATTCCAGAAGTCCATCAGTATGGAGTTTCTTCATGCGCTTTACACCAATATGACCCAAACGGCAGTGCCACAAATAAGTTGCACTATCATTATCAACTCTGCATCTTTTGGCTTCAACATTATGAATATGTGTATCACTGCAATCGAGATCCAACAAACCATTTTCATTGGGTGTATGACCATAGAAGGTTTTATTCATGTAAACAGAACAACAATTATTCTCTAACTTAAATGAATAACCATATTGCAATAAACATGATCAAATCATATTCATGCTCAACGCAAACACCAAATAACATTTATTTAGGTTCAACACTAATCCCGAAAGTATAGGGAGTGTGCGATGATGATCATATCAATCTTGGAACTACTTCCAACACACATCGTCACTTCACCCTTAACTAGTTTCTGTTCATTTTGCAACTCCCTTTTCGAGTTACTACTTTAAGCAACTAAACCAGTATCAAATACCGAGGGGTTGCTATAAACACTAGTAAAGTACACATCAATAACATGTATATCAAATATACCTATGTTCACTTTGCCATCCTTCTTATCCGCCAATTACTTGGGGTAGTTCCGCTTCCAGTGACCAGTCCCTTTGCAGTAGAAGCACTTAGTCTCAGGCTTAGGTCCAGACTTGGGCTTCTTCACTCGAGCAGAAACTTGCTTGCCATTCTTCTTGAAGTTCCCCTTCTTCCCTTTGCCCCTTTTCTTGAAACTAGTGGTCTTGTCAACCATCAACACTTGATTTTTTTCTTGAGTTCTACCTTCGCCGATTTTAGCATCGCGAAGAGCTTGGGAATTGTTTTCGTCATCCCTTGCATATTATAGTTCATCACAAAGTTCTATTAACTTGGTGGTAGTGACTAGAGAACTTTGTCAATTACTATCTTATCTGGAAGATTAACTCCCACTTGATTCAAGCAATTGTAGTACCTAGACAATCTGAGCACATGCTCACTGGTTGAGCTATTCTCCTCCATCTTTTAGCTATAGAACTTGTTGGAGATTTCATATCTCTCAACTCGGGTATTTGCTTGAAATATTAACTTCAACTCCTGGAACATCTCATATGGTCCATGATGTTTAAAACATCTTTGAAGTCCTGATTCTAAGCTGTTAAGCATGGTGCACTAAACTATCAAGTACTCATCATATCGTGCTTGCCAAACGTTCATAACGTCTGCATTTGCTCCTGCAATCGGTCTGTCACCTAGCGGTGCATCAAGGACATAATTCTTCTGTGCAGCAATGAGGATAATCCTCGGATCACGTATCCAATCCGCATCATTGCTACTAACATCTTTCATCTAAGTTTTCTCTAGGAACATATCAAAATAAAACAGGGGAGCTAAACGTGAGCTATTGATCTACAACATAGATATGCTAATACTACTAGGACTAAGTTCATGATAAATTAAAGTTCAATTAATCATATTACAAGAACTCCCACTTAGATAGACATCCCTCTAGTCATCTAAATGATCACGTGATCCATATCAACTAAACCATGTCCGGTCATCACATGAGATGGAGTAGTTTTCAATGGTGAACATCATTATGTTGATCATATCTACTATATGATTCACGCTTGACCTTTCGGCCTCCAGTGGTCCGAGGGCATATCTGCATATGCTAGGCTCGTCAAGTTTAACCCGAGTATTCTGCGTGTGCAAAACTGGCTTGCACCCGTTGTATGTGAACGTAGAGCTTATCACACCCGATCATCACGTGGTGTCTCGGCATGAAGAACTGTCGCAACGGTGCATACTCAGGTAAAACACTTATACCTTGAAATTTTAGTAAGGGATCATCTTATAAAGCTACAGCCGAACTAAGCAAAATAAGATGTATAAAAGATAAACATCACATGCAATCAAAATATGTGACATGATATGGCCATCATCATCTTGTGCTTTTGATCTCCATCTCCAAAGTACTGTCATGATCTCCATTGTTACCGGCATGAAACCATGATCTCCATCATTTTGATCTTTTATCAACGTGTCGTCACATGGTCGTCTCACCAGCTATTGCTTTTGCAACTATTGCTATGGCATAGTGACAAAGTAAAGCAATTACATGGCACTTGCATCTTATGCAATAAAGAGATAACCATATGGCTCCTGCCAGTTGCCGATAACTCCGTTACAAAACATGATCATCTCATACAATAAAATATAGTATCATGTCTTGACCATATCACATCACAACATGCCCTGCAAAAACAAGTTAGACGTCCTCTACTTTGTTGTTGCAAGTTTTACGTGGCTGCTACGGGCTGAGCAAGAACCGTTATTACCTACGCATCAAAACCACAACGATAGTTCGTCAAGTTAGTGATGTTTTAACCTTCTCAAGGACTGGGCGTAGCCACACTCGGTTCAACTAAAGTTGGAGAAACTGACACCCGCCAGCCACCTATGTGCAAAGCACGTCGGTAGAACCAGTCTCGTGTAAGCATACGCGTAATGTCGGTCCGGGCCGCTTCATCCAACAATACCGCCGAACCAAAGTATGACATGATGGTAAGCAGTATGACTTGTATCGCCCACAACTCACTTGTGTTCTACTCGTGCATATAACATCTACGCATAAACCTGGCTCGATGCCACTGTTGGGGAACGTAGTAATTTCAAAAAAATTCCTAGGAACACGCAAGATCATGGTGATGCATAGCAATGATAGGGGAGAGTGTGTCCACGTACCCTCGTAGACCGAAAGCGGAAGCGTTAGAACAACGCGGTTGATGTAGTCGTACGTCTTCACGATCCGACCGATCCAAGTACCGAACGCACGGCACCTCCGAGTTCAGCACACGTTCAGCTCGATGACGTCCCACGAACTCCGATCCAGCAGAGCTTCGAGGGAGAGATCCGTCAGCACGACGGGATGATGACGGTGATGATGATGCTACCGACGTAGGGCTTCGCCTAAGCACCGCTACGATATGACCGAGGTGGATTATGGTGGAGGGGGGCACCGCACACGGCTAAAATATCAATGATCAATTGTTGTGTCTATGGGGTGCCCCCTGGCCACATATATAAATGATGGAGGGAGGAGGAGGAGGCCGGCCCTCATAGGGCGTGCCCAAGTATGGAGTCCTACTAGGACTCCCTAGTCCTAGTAGGATTCCACCTCCCACATGGAATAGGAAAAAGGGAAGAGAGAAGGAGAAAGAAGGAAGGGGGCGCCCCCCCCCCTTCCTAGTCCAATTCGGACCAGTCCATGGGGAGGGGTGCGGCCACCCTTTGGTGCCTTTCTCTTCTTTCCCGTATGGCCCATTAAGGCCCAATACGAATTCCCGTAACTCTCCGGTACTCCGAAAAAATACCCGAATCACTCGGAACCTTTCTAATGTCCGGATATAGTCGTCCAATATATTGATCTTTACGTCTCGACCATTTCGAGACTCCTCGTCATGTTCCCGATTTCATCCGGGACTCCGAACTACCTTCGGTACATCAAAACACATAAACTCATAATACAAATCGTCATCGAACGTTAAGCGTGCGGACCCTACGGGTTCGAGAACTATGTAGACATGACCGAGACACATTTCCGGTCAATAACCAATAGCGGAACCTGGATGCTCATATTGGTTCCTACATATTCTACGAAGATCTTTATCGGTCAAACTGCATAACAACATACGTTGTTCCCTTTGTCATCGGTATGTTACTTGCCCGAGATTCGATCGTCGGTATCTCAATACCTAGTTCAATCTCGTTACCGGCAAGTCTCTTTACTCGTTCCGTAATACATCATCCCGCAACTAACTCATTAGTTACAATGCTTGCAAGGCTTATAGTGATGTCCATTCCCGAGAAGGCCCAGAGATACCTCTACGACAATCGGAGTGACAAATCCTAATCTCGATCTATGCCAACTCAACAAGTACCATCGGGGATACCTGTAGAGCACCTTTATAATCACCCGGTTACGTTGTGACGTTTGGTAGCACACAAAGTGTTCCTCCGGTATTTGGGAGTTGCATAATCTCATAGTCATAGGAACATGTATAAGTCATGAAGAAAGCAAGAGCAATATACTAAAATATCAAATGCTAAGCTAACGGAATGGGTCAAGTCAATCACATGAAACTTAACCATCTTTGATTCAACGAGCTAGTCAAATAGACGCATACTAGTGACACTCTGTTTGTCTATGTATTCACACATGTACTAAGTTTCCGGTTAATACAATTCTAGCATGAATAATAAAAATTTATCATGAAATAAGGAAATAAATAATAACTTTATTATTGCCTCTAGGGCATATTTCCTTCAGGTTTCACTAGTGGCTTCTCTCAAGATAGCATGTATTACGGTGGGTGAACAAATTACTGCCGAGCAATTGATAGAAAAGCGCATAGTTATGAAGATATCTAAGACAATGATCATGCATATAGGCATCACGTCCATGTCAAGTAGACCGAAACGATTCTGCATCTACTACTATTACTCCACACATCGACCGCTATCCAACATGCATCTAGAGTATTAAGTTCATAAGAACAGAGTAACGCATTAGGCAAGATGACATGATGCAGAGGGATAAACTCAAGCAATATGATATAAACCCCATCTTTTTATCCTCGATGGCAACAATACAATATGTGCCTTGCTGCCCCTACTGTCACTGGGAAAGGACACCGCAAGATTGAACCCAAAGCTAAGCACTTCTCCCATTGCAAGAAAGATCAATCTAGTAGGCCAAACTAAACCGATAATTCGAAGAGACTTGTAAAGATATCAAATCATGCATATAAGAATTCAGAGGAGAACCAAATAATATTCATAGATAATCAAGTTCATAAATCCACAATTCATCGGATCTCGGCAAACACACCGCAAAAGAGTATTACATCGAATAGATCTCCAAGAACATCGAGGAGAACTTTGTATTGAGAATCAAAAAGAGAGAAGAAGCCATCTAGCTAATAACTATGGACCCAAAGGTCTGTGGTAAACTACTCACGCTTCATCGGAGAGGCTATGGTGTTGATGTAGAAGCCCTCCGTGATCGATTCCCCCTCCGGCAGATCGCCGGAAAAGGCCCCAAGATGGGATCTCACGGGTACAGAAGGTTGCGGCGGTGGAAAAGTGGTTTCGTGGCTCCCCCTGATGGTTTTTAGGGTATAAGAGCATATATAGGCGAAAGAAGTACGTCGGTGGAGCTATGAGGGGCCCACGAGGGTGGGGGCGCGCCCTCCTGCCTCGTGGCCGCCTCGTTGCGTCTCTGACTTCATCTCCAAGTCTTCTGGTTTGCTTTCGGTCCAAGAAAGATCATCACGAAAGTTTCATTCCGTTTGGACTCCGTTTGGATTCCTTTTCTACAAAACTCTAAAATAGGCACACAAAAAACGGCACTGGGCCTCCGGTTAATAGGTTAGTCCCAAAAATAATATAAAAGAGCATATTAAAGCCCATTAAACATCCAAAACAGATAATATAATAGCATGGAACAATCAAAAATTATAGATACGTTGGAGACGTATCAAGTATCCCCAAGCTTAATTTCTGCTCGTCCTCGAGTAGGTAAATGATAAAAACAGAATTTTTGATGTGGAATGCTACTTAACATATTTATCAATATAATTTTCTTTATTGTGGCATGAATGTTCAGATCCGAATGATTCAAAACAAAAGTTTAATATTGACATAAAAACAATAATATTTCAAGCAAACTAATAAAGCAATCATGTCTTCTCAAAATAACATGGCCAAAGAAAGTGATACGTCTCCAACATATCTACAATTTTTGATTGTTCCATGCTATTATATTATCTGTTTTGGATGTTTAATGGGCTTTATTATGCACTTTTATATTATTTTTGGGACTAACCTACTAACCCAAGGCCCAGTGCAAATTGCTGTTTTTTTTGCCTATTTCAGTGTTTCGCAGAAAAGGAATATCAAACGGAATCCAAACGGAATGAAACCTTTGGGAGGATGATTTTTGGAACAAACGTGATCCAGAGGACTTGGAGTGGACGTCAAGAAATGAACGAGGAGGCCACGAGGCAGGGAGGCGCGCCTGCCCCCCTGGGCGCGCCCCAACCTCGTGGGCCCCTCGTAGCTCCACCAACCTACTTCTTCCTCCTATATATATCCACGTACCCCGAAAACATCCAGGAGCACCACGAAACCCTATTTCCACCGTCGCAACCTTCTGTACCCGTGAGATCCCATCTTGGGGCCTTTTCCGGTGCTCCGCCGGAGGGGGAATCGATCACGGAGGGCTTCTACATCAACACCATAGCCTCTCCGATGATGTGTGAGTAGTTTACCTCAGACCTTCGGGTCCATAGTTATTAGCTAGATGGCTTCTTCTCTCTCTTTGGATCTCAATACAAAGTTCTCCTTGATCTTCTTGGAGATCTATTCGATGTAACTCTTTTTGCGGTATGTTTGTCGAGATCGGATGAATTGTGGGTTTATGATCAAGATTATCTATGAACAATATTTGAATCTCCTCTGAATTCTTTTAGGTATGATTGGTATCTTTGCAAGTCTCTTCGAATTATCAGTTTGGTTTGGCCTACTAGATTGATCTTTCTTGCAATGGGAGAAGTGCTTAGCTTTGGGTTCAATCATGCGGTGCTCGATCCCAGTGACAGAAGGGGAAATGAAAGGTATTGTATTGTTGCCATCAAGGATAAAAATATGGGGTTTATATCATATTGCTTGAGTTTATCCCTCTACATCATGTCATCTTGCCTAATGCGTTACTCTGTTCTTATGAACTTAATACTCTAGGTGCATGCTGGATAGCGGTCGATGTGTGGAGTAATAGTAGTAGATGCAGGCAGGAGTCGGTCTACTTGTTGCGGACGTGATGCCTATATACATGATCATGCCTAGATATTCTCGTAACTATGCACTATTCTATCAATTGCTCAACAGTAATTTGTTCACCCACCGTAATACTTATGCTATCTTGAGAGAAGCCACTAGTGAAACCTATGGCCCCCGGGTCTATTTTCCATCATATTAATCTCCCAACAACTAGCGATTTCTGGCGCCGTTTATTTTGCAATCTTTACTTTTCAATCTATACAACAAAAATACCAAAAATATTATCTTATCATCTCTATCAGATCTCACTTTTGCAAGTGGCCGTGAAGGGATTGACAACCCCTTTATCGCGTTGGTTGCAAGGTTCTTATTTGTTTGTGTAGGTACGAGGGACTTGCGTGTGGCCTCCTACTGTATTGATACCTTGGTTCTCAAAAACTAAGGGAAATACTTACGCTACTTTGTTGCATCACCCTTTCCTCTTCAAGGGAAAACCAATGCATGCTCAAGAGGTAGCAAGAAGGATTTCTGGCACCGTTGCCAGGGAGTCTACGCACAAGTCAAGACATACCAAGTACCCATCACAAACTCTTATCCCTCGCATTACATTATTTGCCATTTGCCTCTCGTTTTCCTCTCCCCCACTTCACCCTTGCCGTTTTATTCGCCTTCTTTTTCATTTGCCTTTTTCTCCCCAGATCTATTTTTTGCTTGTGTTACCATGTGCCTTTTATATGCTTGCATCTTCGCTTGCTAAAAATCTATTGATATGGATCCTCATCCCCTTGCTAATCTTTTTAAGAAATCCAATTATGATGAACCAATTTCTAGTGATTTGAGTGCACTAGATTATCTTTATGGGGTTTTGCTTGAAATTTGTGAATCTGAAAATTGTGATGAAGAAATTTATGAAGATATTCACGATAGCTCCTTGAATAAAAAGCATGATTGAAATGATTTTACTATAAATTCTCTTGATGTCAATTGTGCTAATAATGTGCAAAACCCTAAGCTTGGGGATGCTAGTTTTGCTATGTCTACTACTTGTTGCAATGATCATGATTGGGGTGATTCTTCTTATGATCTTGAAAATTTATTTAAGCCCCATGATGAATATGAGATTGATAATAGTTGCAATAATATTGAAAGTGGATTTGGAAGAGTGTCAACTTTAGATCCCACATATTTGGAGAATGTTCAATCTTATGGTATATTTGATAAAAGTGGGTTTGGAGAGGTCATGACTTTAGTTAATGATAATCCCACTATTTTGGAAGAATGTAAACTTCGCATGCATGTGGATCGTGTTGAGAATATGTTATGTGATAGCTATTTTGTTGAATTTGCCTATGATCATACATGTAATTATTATGAGAGAGGAAAATATGGTTGTAGAAATTTTTATCTTACTAAATTACCTCTCGGCGTGTTGAGATTGCTATCGTCTCTTCCTTCTTCCTTGCATATGCTAATTTTTACTTGCTATGATAATTTGTTTGCTTATAAAATACCTATGCATAGGAAGTATGTTAGACTTACATGTGTTTATCACATGTTCTATGATGCTCTCTTTGTGCTTTAATTCTTGTCTTTGATGTGAGCATCATTAAAATTATCAATGCCTAGCTAGGGGCGTTAAACGATAGCGCTTGTTGGGAGGCAACCCAATTTTATTTTTGTTTCTTGCTTTTTGGTTCTGTTTAGTAATAAATAATTGATCTAGCCTCTGGTTAGATGTGGTTTTATGTTTTAACTAGTGTTTGTGCCAAGTAAAACCTATAGGATCTTCTTGGATGATAGTTATTTGATCTTGCTGAAAAAAACCAGAAACTTTCCGCTCACGAAAACAATTGTTAAAAATCACCAGAACGTGATAAAATACTGATTCCAATTGCAGTAGGTCAATAAACAAATTATCTAGGTCGTCCTATTTTGGTAGAATTTTTGAGTTACAGAAAGTTTGCGTTTGATACAGATTACTACAGACTGTTCTGTTGTTGACAGATTCTGTTTTTCGTGTGTTGTTTGCTTATTTTGATGAATCTATGGCTAGTATCGGAGGTTATGAACCATAGAGAAGTTGGAATACAGTAGATTTAACACCAATATAAATAAAGAATGAGTTCATTACAGTACCTTAAAGTGGTTGTTTGTTTTCTTTCGCTAACAGAGCTCATGAGATTTTCTGTTGAGTTTTGTGTTGTGAAGTTTTCAAGTTTTTGGGTAAAGATTTGATGGATTATGGAACAAGGAGTGGCAAGAGCCTAAGCTTGGGGATGCCCAAGGCACCCCCAAGGTAAAATCCAAGGACAACCAAAAGCCTAAGCTTGGGGATACCCCGGAAGGCATCCCCTCTTTTGTCTTCGTCCATCAGTAACTTTACTTGATGCTATATTTTTATTCACCACATGATATGTGTTTTGCTTGGAGCATCTTGTATGATTTGAGTCTTTGCTTTTTAGTTCACCACAATCATCCTTGCTGTACACACCTTTTGTAAGAGACACACATGATTCGTAATTTATTAGAATACTCTATGTGCTTCACTTATATCTTTTGAGCTAGATAAATTTTGCTCTAGTGCTTCACTTATATCTTTTAGAGCACTGTGGTGGTTTTATTTTATAGAAATTATTGATCTCTCATGCTTCACTTATATTATTTTGAGAGTCCTTTAGAACAGCATGGTAATTTGATTTGGCTATAAAATTAGTCCTAATATGATAGGCATCCAAGATGGATATAATAAAAACTTTCATATAAGTGCATTGAATGCTAAGAGAAGTGTGATACTTGATGATTGTTTTGAGATATGGAGATAGTGATATTGAAGTTGTGCTAGTTGAGTAGTTGTGAATTTTATAAATACTTGTGTTGAAGTTTGCAAGTCCCGTAGCATGCACGTATGGTAAAAGTTGTGTAACAAATTTGAAACATGAGGTGTTCTTTGATTGTCATCCTTATGAGTGGCGGTCGGGGACGAGCGATGGTCTTTTCGTACCAATCTACCCCCCTAGGAGCATGCGCGTAGTGCTTGGTTTTTGATGACTTGTAGATTTTTGCAATAAGTATATGAGTTCTTTATGACTAATGTTGAGTCCATGGATTATACGCACTCTCACCTTTCCATCATTGCTAGCCTCTTCGGTACCGTGCATTGCCCTTTCTCACCTTGAGAGTTGGTGCAAACTTCGCCGGTGCATCCAAACCCCGTGATATGATACACTCTATCACACATAAACCTCCTTATATCTTCCTCAAAATAGCCACCATACCTACCTATTATGGCATTTCCATAGCCATTCCGAGATATATTGCCATGCAACTTTCCACCGTTCCATTTATTATGACACGCTTCATCATTGTCATATTGCCTTGCATGATCATGTAGTTGACATCGTATTTGTGGCAAATCCACCATGCATATTATTTCATACATGTCACTCTTGATTCATTGCCCATTCCGGTACACCGCCGGCGGCATTCATATAGAGTCATATTTTGTTCTAGTATCGAGTTGTAATCATTGAGTTGTAAATAAATAGAAGTGTGATGATCATCATTAATAGAGCATTGTCCCCAAAAAAAGAGAAAGGCCAAATAAAAAAAGGAAGGCCCAAAAAAAGAAAAAAAAAAGAGAAATAAAAAGGGGCAATGCTATTATCCTTTTTCCACACTTGTGCTTCAAAGTAGCACCATGATCTTTATGATAGAGAGTCTCTTGTTTTGTCTCTTTCATATACTAGTGGGAATTTTTCATTATAGAACTTGGCTTGTATATTCCAACAATGGGCTTCCTCAAATGCCCTAGGTCTTCGTGAGCAAGCAAGTTGGATGCACACCCACTTAGTTTCTTTTGTTGAGCTTTCATACATTTATAGCTCTAGTGCATCCGTTGCATGGCAATCCCTACTCCTTGCATTGACATCAATTGATGGGCATCTCCCTAGCCCGTTGATTAGCCGCGTCAATGTGAGACTTTCTCCTTTTTTGTTTTCTCCACATAACCCCCATCATTATATTCTATTCCACCCATAGTGCTATATCCATGGCTCACACTCATGTATTAAGTGAAAGTTGAAAAAAGTTTGAGATTACTAAAGTATGAAACAATTGCTTGGCTTTTCATCGGGGTTGTGCATGATGAGAGCATTCTTGTGTGACGAAAATGGAGCATGACCAAACTATATGATTTTGTAGGGATGAACTTTCTTTGACCATGTTATTTTGAGAAGACATAATTGCTTAGTTAGTATGCTTGAAGTATTATTATTTTTATGTCAATATTAAACTTTTGTCTTGAATCTTTCGGATCTGAACATTCATGCCACAATAAAGAAAATTACATTGAAGAATATGCTAGGTAGCATTCCACATCAAAAATTCTGTTTTTATCATTTACCTACTCGAGGACGAGCAGGAATTAAGCTTGGGGATGCTTGATACGTCTCCAACATATCTATAATTTTTTATTGTTCCATGCTATTATATTATCTGTTTTGGATGTTTAATGGGCTTTATTATGCACTTTTATATTATTTTTGGGACTAACCTACTAACCCAAGGCCCAGTGCAAATTGCTGTTTTTTTGCCTATTTCAGTGTTTTGCAGAAAAGGAATATCAAACGGAATCCAAATGGAATGAAACCTTCAGGAGCATGATTTTTGGAACAAACGTGATCCAGAGGACTTGGAGTGGACGTCAAGAAACGAACGAGGAGGCCACAAGGCAGGGAGGCGCGCCTGCCCCCTTGGGCGCGCCCCCACCCTCGTGGGCCCCTCGTAGCTCCACCGAGCTACTTCTTCCTCCTATATATATCCACGTACCCCGAAAACATCCAGGAGCACCACGAAACCCTATTTCCACCGCTGCAACCTTCTATACCCGTGAGATCCCATCTTGGGCCCTTTTCCGGCGCTCCGCCGGAGGGGGAATCGGTCACGGAGGGCTTCTACATCAACACCATAGCCTCTCCGATGATGTGTGAGTAGTTTACCTCAGACCTTCGGGTCCATAGTTATTAGCTAGATGGCTTCTTCTCTCTCTTTGGATCTCAATACAAAGTTCTCCTCGATCTTCTTGGAGATCTATTCGATGTAACTCTTTTTGCGGTGTGTTTGTCGAG
Organism: Aegilops tauschii subsp. strangulata; assembly: GCF_002575655.3. NCBI lineage: Eukaryota > Viridiplantae > Streptophyta > Magnoliopsida > Poales > Poaceae > Aegilops > Aegilops tauschii. Next base: position 382,319,811 of record NC_053039.3, on the reverse strand, counting down.
ATCCGATGAATTGTGGGTTTATGATCAAGATTATCTATGAACAATATTTGAATCTCCTCTGAATTCTTTTATGTATGATTGGTTATCTTTGCAAGTCTCTTCGAATTATCAGTTTGGTTTGGCCTACTAGATTGATCTTTCTTGCAATGGGAGAAGTGCTTAGCTTTGGGTTCAATCATGCGGTGCTCGATCCCAGTGACAGAAGGGGAAACGACACGTATTGTATTGTTGCCATCGAGGATAAAAAGATGGGGTTTATATCATATTGCTTGAGTTTATCCCTCTACATCATGTCATCTTGCCTAATGCGTTACTCTGTTCTTATGAACTTAATACTCTAGATGCATGCTGGATAGCGGTTGATGTGTGGAGTAATAGTAGTAGATGCAGGCAGGAGTCGGTCTACTTGTTGCGGATGTGATGCCTATATACATGATCATGCCTAGATATTCTCATAACTATGCACTATTCTATCAATTGCTCGACAGTAATTTGTTCACCCACCGTAATACTTATGCTATCTTGAGAGAAGCCACTAGTGAAACCTATGGCCCCCGGGTCTATTTTCCATCATATTAATCTCCCAACAACTAGCGATTTCTGGCGCCGTTTATTTTGCAATCTTTACTTTTCAATCTATACAACAAAAATACCAAAAATATTATCTTATCATCTCTATCAGATCTCACTTTTGCAAGTGGCCGTGTAGGGATTGACAAGCCCTTTATCGCGTTGGTTGCAAGGTTCTTATTTGTTTGTGTAGGTACGAGGGACTTGCGTGTGGACTCCTACTGGATTGATACCTTGGTTCTCAAAAACTGAGGGAAATACTTACGCTACTTTGCTGCATCACCCTTTCCTCTTCAAGGGAAAAGCAATGCATGCTCAAGAGGTAGCAGAAAGCTATCCCTACAAAATCATATAGTCTGGCTATGCTCTATCTTCATCACACAAAATATCTAAATCATGCACAACCCCGATGACAAGCCACGCAATTGTTTCATACTTTTGATGTTCTCAAACTTTTTCAATCTTCACGCAATAGATGAGCGTGAGCCATGGACATAGCACTATAGGCGGAATAGAGCGGTGGTTGTGTAGAAGACAAAAAGAGGAAGATAGTATCACATCAACTAGGCGTATCAATGGGCTATGGAGATGCCCATCAATAGACATCAATGTGAGTGAGTAGGGATTGCCATGCAACGGATGCACTAGAGCTATAAGTATATGAAAGCTCTCAACAAGAAACTAAGTGGGTGTGCATCCAACTCGCTTGCTCACGAAGACCTAGGGCAATTTGAGGAAGCCCATCATTGGAATATACAAGCCAAGTTCTATAATGAAAAATTTCCACTAGTATATGAAAGTGACAACATAGGAGACTCTCTATCATGAAGATCATGGTGCTACTTTGAAGCACAAGTGTGGTAAAAGGATAGTAGCATTGCCCTTTATCTCTTTTTCTCTCATTTTTTATTTGGGCATTTTCTCTTTTTTTATGGCCTCTTTTTTATTTTTATTTTATTTGTCCGGAGTCTCATCCCAACTTGTGGGGGAATCATAGTCTCCATCATCCTTTCCTCACTGGGACAATGCTCTAATAATGATGATCATCACACTTTTATTTACTTACAACTCAAGAATTACAACTCGATACTTAGAACAAAATATGACTCTATGTGAATGCCTCCGGCGGTGTACCGGGATGTGCAATGAATCAAGAGTGACATGTATGAAAGAATTATGAAGGTGGCTTTGCCACAAATACGATGTCAACTACATGATCATGCAAAGCAATATGACAATGATGGTGCGTGTCATAATAAACGGAACGGTGGAAAGTTGCATGGCAATATATCTCAGAATGGCTATGGAAATGCCATAATAGGTAGGTATGGTGGCTGTTTTGAGGAAGGTAATGGTGGGTTAATGGTACCGGCGAAAGTTACGCGGTACTAGAGAGGCTAGCAATGGTGGAAGGGTGAGAGTGCGTATAATCCATGGACTCAACATTAGTCATAAAGAACTAACATACTTTTTGCAAAAATCTATTAGTTATCAAAACAAAGTACTACGCGCATGCTCCTAGGGGGATAGATTGGTAGGAAAAGACCATTGCTCATCCCCGACCGCCACTCATAAGGAAGACAATCAAAAAATAAATCATGCTCCGACTTCAATACATAACGGTTCACCATACGTGCATGCTACGTGAATCACAAACTTTAACACAAGTATCTCTCAAATTCACAACTACTCAACTAGCATGACTCTAATATCACCATCTTCATATCTCAAAACAATCATAAAGAATCAAACTTCTCATAGTATTCACTGCACTTTATATGAAAGTTTTTATTATACCCATCTTGAATGCCCGTCATATTAGGACTAATTTTATAGCCAAAGCAAATTACCATGCTGTTCTAAAAGACTCTCAAAATAATATAAGTGAATCATGAGGGATCAATAATTTCTATAAAATAAAACCACCACCGTGCTCTAAAAAGATATAAGTGAAGCACTATAGCAAAATTATCTAGCTCAAAAGATAGAAGTGAAGCACATAGAGTATTCTAATAAATTCCGATTCATGCGTGTCTCTCCCAAAAGGTGTGTACAACAAGGATTATTGTGGTAAACTAAAAAGCAAAGACTCAAATCATACAAGACGCTCCAAGCAAAACACATATCATGTGGTGACTAAAAATATAGCCTCAAGTAAAGTTACCGATAGACGAAGACGAAAGAGGGGATGCCTTCCGGGGCATCCCCAAGGTTAGGCTTTTGGTTGTCCTTGAATTTTACCTTGGTGTGCCTTGGGAATCCCCAAGATTAGGCTCTTGCCACTCCTTATTCCAAAATCTATCAAATCTTTACCCAAAAACTTGAAAACTTCACAACACAAAACTCAACAGAAAATCTCATGAGCACCGTTAGTATAAGAAAATAAACCACTACTTTAAGGTACTGTAATGAACTCATTCTTTATTTATATTGGTGTTAAACCTACTGGATTCCAACTTCTCTATGGTTCATACCCCCCGATACTACTCATAGATTCATCAAAATAAGCAAACAACACACCAAAAACAGAATCTGTCAAAAACAGAACAGTCTGTAGAAATCTGTAATGTTCGAATAATTCTGTAACTCCAAAAACTCTGAAATAAATTGGTGGACGTGAGGAATTTGTCAATTAATCATCTGCAAAAAGAATCAACCTAAAATATCTCTCCAATAAAAAATGGCAGCTAATCTCGTGAGCGCAAAAGTTCTGTTTTTTACAGCTAGATCGCAGAGACTTCACCCAAGTCTTCCCAAAGGTTCTACTTGGCACAAACAGTAATAAAATATAAAACCACATGTAAACAGAATCTAGATGAATTATTTATTACTAAACAGTAGCAAAAAGCAAAGAACAAAAATAAAATTGGGTTGCCTCCCAACAAGCGCTATCGTTTAACGCCCCTAGCTAGGCATAAAAACAAGAATAGATCTAGGTATTGCCATCTTTGGTATGCAATCCATAAGTGGCTCTCATAATAGATTCATAAGGCAATTTAATTTTCTTCCTAGGAAAGTGTTCCATGCCTTTCCTTAACTGAAATTGGAATCTAATATTTCCTTCTTTCATGTCAATAATTGCACCAATCATTCTAAGGAAAGGTCTACCAAGAATAATAGGATATGTAGGATTGCAATCTATATCAAGAACAATGAAATCTATGGGCACATAATTCCTATTTGCAACAATAAGAATATCATTAATCCTTCCCATAGGTTTCTTAATGGTGTAATCCGCAAGATGCAAATTTAAAGAACAATCATCAAATTCACGGAAACCTAGCACATCACACAAAGTTTTTGGAATCGTGGAAACACTAGCACCCAAATCACATAAAGCATACATTAATAATCTTTAATCTTAATTTTAATAGTAGGTTCCCACTCATCATAAATTTTTCTAGGGATAGAAACTTCTAGTTCAAGCTTTTCTACATGGGATTGCATTAAAGCATCAACGATATGTTTAGTAAAAACTTTATTTTGATTATAAGCATGAGGAGAATTTAACATGGATTTCAACAAGGAAATACAATCTATCAAAGAGAAATTATCATAATTAAATTCCTTAAAATCCAAAATAGTGGGTTCATTGCTATGTAAAGTTTTGACCTCTTCAATCCCACTTTTATCAAGATCTAAAAACTCTGAATCATTGGGACGCCTTTTAACTAAAGTTGACTCATCTCCAGTCCCATCTTTATCAAGATTAATATTGGAAAACAAAGATTTAATAGGATTCACATCAATCACTTTTAGATCTTCATCATTATTATCATGAAAACTAGAAGAACACGCTTTCACAAAGAAATCTTTTTTAGCACGCATCCTAGCGATTCTTTCTTTGCACTCATCAATGGAAATTCTCATGGCTTTGAGAGACTCATTGATGTCATGCTTAGGTGGAACAGATCTAAGTTTCAAAGAATCAACGTCAAGAGAAATTCTATCCATGTTCCTAGCCAGCTCATCAATCTTAGACAATTTTTCTTCAAGCAAAGCATTGAAATTCTTTTGTGAATTCATAAATTCTTTAACACTAGTCTCAAAATTAGAGGGCATCTTATTAAAATTTCCATAAGAGTTGTTGTAGGAATTACCATAATTATTAGAGGAATTACTAGGAAACGGCATAGAATTATAGTTTCCTCTATACGCGTTGTTACCAAAATTGTTCCTACCAACAAAATTCACATCCATAGATTCATTATTATTCTCAATCAAAGTGAACAAATGCATATCATTAGGATCAGAAGAAACACTTTTATTAGCAAACAATTTCATAAGTTCATCCATCTTTCCACTCAAAACATTAATCTCTTCAATCGCATGAACTTTTTTACTAGTGGATCTTTCGGTGTGCCATTGGGAATAATTAACCATAATATTGTCTAGGAGTTTAGTAGCTTCTCCTAAAGTAATTTCCATAAAAGTGCCTCCCGCGGCCGAATCTAAAAGATTTCTAGAAGCAAACTTCAATCCGGCATAAATTTTTTGTATAATCATACACAAATTGAAACCATGTGTAGGGCAATTACGTATCATTAATTTCATCCTCTCCCAAGCTTATGCAAGATGCTCATGATCAAGTTGCTTAAAATTCATAATATTGTTCCTAAGAGAGATGATCTTAGCGAGAGGAAAATACTTTGAGATAAAAGCATCTTTGCACTTATTCTATGAATCAATACTATTTTCAGGCAAAGAAGAGAACCAAGTTTTAGCACGATCTCTAAGCGAAAACGGAAATAGCTTCAATTTAACAATATCATTATCCACATCTTTCTTCTTTTGCATATCACACAAATCAACAAAGTTGTTTAGATGGGTAGCGGCATCTTCACTAGGAAGGCCAGAAAATTGATCTTTCATAATAAGATTCAACAAAGCGGTATTAATTTCACAAGATTCAGCATCGGTAGTAGGAGCAATCGGAGTGCTAATAAAATCATTGTTGTTGGTATTGGAAAAGTCACACAATTTAGTATTATCTTGAGCCATCTTGACAAACAATCAATCCAACACACACGCACACAAGAAGTAAGCGAAAAGAGACGAACGGAAGAGGGGAGAAGAAAAGGCAAAGGTTTTTGAAAATCATTTTAGAAGTGGGGAGATGAAAACGAGAGCCGAATGGCAAATAATGTAATGCGAGGGAGAAGAGTTTATGATGGGTACTTGGTATGTCTTGACTTGGCGTAGATCTCCCCGGCAATGGCGCCAGAAATCCTTCTTGCTACCTCTTGAGCATGCGTTGGTTTTCCCTTGAAGAGGAAAGGGTGATGCAGCAAAGTAGCGTAAGTATTTCCCTCAGTTTTTTAGAACCAAGGTATCAATCCAGTAGGAGACGACGCACAAGTCACCTAGTACCTGCACAAACAATCAAGAACCTTGCAACCAATGCGAAAAAGGGGTTGTCAATCCCTTCACGGTCACTCGCAAAAGTGAGATATGATAAAGATAGTAAAGTAAATATTTTTGGTATTTTTGTTGTATAGATTGAAAAGTAAATATTGCAAAATAGTAAATGAGATTCGATGTAAATAAAAGAGATGCAATATAATAAGAAAGAGACCCAGGGGCCATAGGTTTCACTAGTGGCTTCTCTCAAGATAGCATGTATTACGGTGGGTGAACAAATTACTGCCGAGCAATTGATAGAAAAGCGCATAGTTATGAAGATATCTAAGGCAATGATCATGAATATAGGCATCACATCCGTGTCAAGTAGACCGAAACGATTATGCATCTACTACTATTACTCCACACATCGACCGCTATCCAGCATGCATCTAGAGTATTAAGTTCATAAGAACAGAGTAACGCATTAAGCAAGATGACATGATGCAGAGGGATAAACTCAAGCAATATGATATAAACCCCATCTTTTTATCCTCGATGGCAATAATACAATACGTGCCTTGCTGCCCCTATTTCCACTGGGAAAGGACACCGCAAGATTGAACCCAAAGCTAAGCACTTCTCCCATTGCAAGAAAGATCAATCTAATAGGCCAAACTAAACCGATAATTCGAAGAGACTTGTAAAGATATCAAATCACGCATATAAGAATTCAGAGAAGAACCAAATAATATTCATAGATAATCAAGTTCATAAATCCATAATTCATCGGATCTCGGCAAACACACCGCAAAAGAGTATTACATTGAATAGATCTCCAAGAACATCAAGGAGAACTTTGTATTGAGAATCAAAGAGAGAGAAGAAGCCATCTAGCTAATAACTCTGGACTCGAAGGTCTGTGGTAAACTACTCACGCTTCATCGGAGAGGCTATGGTGTTGATGTAGAAGCCCTCCGTGATCGATTCCCCCTCCGGCAGATCGCTGGAAAAGGCCCCAAGATGGGATCTCACGGGTACAGAAGGTTGCGGCGGTGGAAAAGTGGTTTCGTGGCTCCCTCTGATGTTTTTAGGGTATAAGAGTATATATAGGCGAAAGAAGTACGTCGGTGGAGCTACGAGGGTCCCACAAGGGTGGGGGCGTGCCTACCCCCTGGGCGCGCCCTCCTGCCTCATGGCCGCCTCGTTGCGTCTCCGAATTCATCTCCAAGTCTTCTAGTTTGCTTTCGGTCCAAGAAAGATCATCGCGAAGGTTTCATTCCGTTTGGACTCCGTTTGGTATTCCTTTTCTGCAAAACTCTAAAATAGGCACAAAAAAAAGAAACTGGCACTAGGCCTCCGGTTAATAGGTTAGTCCCAAAAATAATATAAAAGAGTATATTAAAGCCCATTAAACATCCAAAACAGATAATATAATAGCATGGAACAATAAAAAATTATAGATACGTTGGAGACGTATCAGCCCTGCAAACCCAAAGCGGTCAAGATGTTGTGCCACACTTCCCTAGCGCACACGCACTGCACCAAGATGTGTTCCACATTGTCCTCCTCTTGAAAACAGGTGTAGCATGCCGAAGGAAGCTCCTGCAGACCATGCCTTGCTCTCCTATCTGACGTCCAAATCTGATGTTGCACCGCTAGCCAGGCAAATAGCTTGCAGTTAAGAAGAGCCCAGCTTCTCCAAATGCATGAGGCATATGGCACCCCCTCCGCGCCGAGGCACAATCCGTGATATGTAGACCAAGTTGTGTAGCTACGGGACGGGTCCGCCGGCCATGAGAAAGAATCCTCGCTGAAGGGGTCACAAATGATCGTGCTGATAGCCATATTAAGGTGCAAGAGTTGCAGATGGCCCTCGAAGTTTAGCTCACCATTCAAGTCCAACAACCACTTCCCATTATCCAAACCCTCCTGAACCGTCCTTTTGTTAACGATTCACGTGTCCACTTGAGTATGTATGAATGGCGCTATGTCTTTTACTGAGAAGCCTTGTATCCATCGATCCCTCCAGAATAAAACCTTATTACCTCTCCCAACTTCTATGTGGACTAGCCTATCAAAAACCGCACGGGCTTCCAGGTCCAAAACCATCGGTAATCCTTGCCATGGCCTCTCCGGGTCAGTCCACCGTAGCCACTCCCAACGAACTCTCAAAGCCAACCCTTGGAGCCGTAGATCTCGCACCCCTAGGCCTCCAAGCCAAGTTGGCTTGCAAACCAGATTCCAAGCAACCAAGCATTGACCTCCATTAGCCTTGTTTTTGCCGGCCCAAAAGAAACCACGCATCCATTGGTCAATTTCTTCGAACACCCAAAGCAGAGCATCTTCAATCATAAAATGGTGAATTGGCTTAGCCGCAATAACCGATTTCACAAGCACCAGTCTCCCCGGTCGGTGCAACAATCCCCTCTGCCATGCCGGGGCTAAGATCTTTGCTTGGTCCAACATAGGCTGCCATTCCGCTCTAGTGAGTTGCCTTATCGCCAACTGTAGACCAAGGTATTTACAAGGGAAGTTTCCAAGTCGGCAGTTTAGTGTTGACTCCACACGGATCTTATTAGCATCGCTCCCATGGATCATGATTGCTAGCGATTTATGATAGTTCACCCGCAACCCTGACATATCACCGAACACCTGAAGAACTGATGTGATGAAAGTAAGATCCGGCTCCCTTGGCTTGACAAATAAGGCCAAGTAATCCGCATATATCGAGACAGATTGATGTGCCGCAATGCCAGTAAAAGTATTGATCACTCCCATGTTAGCGGCTTTGATCATGATCTTTGAGAGCACATCCATTGCGATCACGAACAACAAAGGCGAGACGGGGTCACCCTGCCTGAGCCCCTTGACATGAACGGAGCTTTTCCCGGGCAGACCATTCACTATCACTTTAGTACTAGCAGTCCTGAGTAGTATAGCGATCCATTCACACCATTTTTGTCCAAAGCCTTTGCTTCTCATCACCTCAAAAAGAAAAGGCCAAGCGAGCGAGTCAAATGCACGTGAGATGTCCAACTTCAGAAAAACTCCCGCTTCTTTCCTGGCATGGATCTTCCTAGCAACTTGCCTCACCAGTAGGAAATTGTCATGCAAATGCCTACCACATATGAAAGCAGATTGGTTGGCCGTCACAATCTCCTTCATTCTCCATCGAGCCCGGTTAGCTAACATCTTGGCAAAAATCCTAGCCGCACTATGAGTTAGACTGATAGGTCGAAACTCCCCCACTTCCTCAGCATCGGGATTTTTAGGAATGAGCACTATGTGTGCCCGATTTAGCCTGCCGAAACCACGTCCATCACCAACATATAACTTTAGGAACACGGCCATAACGTCATGCTTGATGATATTCCAAGCCTTTTGATAGAAGGCGTTGATGAACCCGTCCGGCCCCGGAGCCCTATCCGGAGGCATCTCCTTGATGGTGTTCCACACTTCTTCCTCCGTAAAAATGGCGTCAAGCTCCGAGAGCTCATGCTCCTCCATCTCTAAGAAATCGAGGTCCACCTCGGCCTCCCGCGTCAATGTGTGTCCCAAAAGTTGTTCATACACCTCTGTGAAAAGCTCTTCCTTCCTTTCTTGTTCCATGATCAGCTCCCCATTGTGCCTCAGATGGGTAATGAAGTTCTTTGACCTCCTGTCGTTTGCCACGGCTTGGAATAGCTTAGTATTAGCATCACCCTCCTTAATCCAGCGGAGGCGAGACCGTTGCCTCTCAATCGTGCGTTGTAGAGAGGCCAAACCCAGCAACACCCTTTTAAGTAAGCACTGTGACCACCTTTCTCCCAAAGTCAGCGCATGGGTCTCCATAGCTCTATCCAGCCGAAGGATGACAAAATTAGCAATCGCCATCTGGATCTTAATATTCCCGGTCTTCCTCTGCCCCCAAGCTTGCAAAGCCGCAACCGTGTTCCTAGGCAACACATCAAGCCTCTTGAAAGGATCCACGATAGCTTCGTCACATACCCAAGCATCCTTTACTGCCTGCTCAAAACCATCCAGCCGGGTCCAATATAGCTCAAACCTAAACCTTCTCTTAGCACAAAAAGGAGCGGAAGTGGATAAGTGAAGCCGTGCATGATCTGAAATGTTGGTAGAAAGGGCTTGTAGTAGAACATCTGGGAAATTCAGCTCCCACTCCACTGAGACAAGGACCCTATCGATCTTGGTCATAACCACTTGTTCCCTCTCATTCGACCACGTAAAACGTCTGCCATGCATATATAGCTCCTTGAGCTCATTGTTATCCACAAAGGTCTTAAACCTCCTCATCATGGTTCTGTTGAGATTCGCATTGCTTTTCTCATTAGCGCTTAAGATCATGTTGAAGTCCCCCAACACCATCCAAGGCCCCGGGCACAAATCCCTCCTAAGCTAAAGCTCCATCAGGAATTGAGTCTTGAGCTCATCACCTTGAGGTCCGTAGACCACCGTAAGCCACCATTCCCAACCATCCTTGTTTTGCACATGACCCGTGAGAGAGTAGCTATCCATACTAATATTATTAATCTCCAAGATAGATCTATCCCAACCCACGAGAATTCCACCCCTAGTATCCGTAGCCGGCAGGGAGGCAAAACCATCGAAGGATGGCCCTATGCAATGCATTACCACATAAGTGTCGATTACATCAAGTTTTGTCTCTTGAAGACAAACCAAATGCACCTTAGCATCACGAATGAATTCCCTCACTGCGTTCCTCTTGGACATGTTGTTGAGCCCCCTCACATTCCAACATATCACCTGCGGGTTCCAATCCATAAAGAACTAGTGGAACACCCGCCTCCAAACACCCACACGCGGAGCAATCAAGTCGCCCCAACCACCACTGTCGTGTCGGAGCTCATCTCGTGTGCCGGGGGCACCTCCTTCCCGAATAGTGCCGCAATCACCCGGATGTGCTGCTCCCTCAAAGGAGACTCAAATATCTCTGCCGACTCCGCAATGTGGTCATCATTCCCCTCCAAGTCTTCCGGCACAATGCCCAATGCCCGCATGAGCACGTTCTCCGCCTGTGTGGCCTTGTTCTTGGAAGCCGAAGCCCGCTTAGCACTCCTCGTCGCTCTACGCAGTGTGTATGGCTCTGCCTCTGGCCTTAGAGTGGATTGCACCTGTAGGAGGAGTGGTGGCGCCAACTTCCTCACAAGAGCATTACAAAACCACTTGAGCTTCCCAAATGCAATCGAATCCTATGGTGTCATGCCGTCGTTTCCAGCCAGAACCCAGGTTTGCATGCCCAAATCCACATCCTGCATGACTGGAACTGGAACCATCGATCCTGGCTTGCCACTTGTACGCGCACGTCCTCACATGTCGGGGGATCTTCCTCAATGATTGCCCTGTCCACGTACCGCTCTGGAGCCCCCAAGTTAGTCACCATCACCTGGGTCTTGGGATTCGTCCTGTCCCCACCCACCAACTCCGACACAACCGTCTCCACCATCGAGGCCACTCGACCCAGATCCTCTGTGGTCAGATACGCCTCCCGATCACAGCTAACCAGGGCTGCCTCCAAGGAAAGTGCTGCGACACCCAAGACCACAGCCACTGGTCGGATCTCCTCCTGCCTAGGCCCCATGCCCATCTCGTTCGAGGCAGGCCTGTGGACATGCTGCTCTACCTTGAGCTCCATAACCACCACAGACGCGGAAGCCGCCACGGGTCCCACCTTATCGAACGCACTCCCCTGCCCAATCATAGCCCGAGTAGTAGTTGTCTCCACATGTCACGGTTCCAGAAGCATCTCCACCTGCCCCATCAGCGGGTCTCGCTGAGGCCTCTCCCTCGCATTGGCGCTCCGATCATTTGAAATAATCCGCATGGGCAAAGCGGTCTCCTCTCCCGCCCAACGGCTCCACCCAAGCGGTCAAAAGCAGACTGGCGCTGCGTCAGCCTATCCAGGACCGTGGAAGTGGGCCCTCTGCCCTGCCCCACCTGTCGAACCGGTGTCATGGGAGGAATCCTCCAGTCTGCTGGCTCCTGCACTCCGAGCACCGCGCCAGCGTAGGTCCGACCAGCCGGAGCATCAGCCCTGCCGCCTGCATTGTCCCCTCGGGCATCGCGGATCCCGAACTGCCAGACGCAGCGACGAGTGGTAGCTCCTCCGCCCATGTCGTTGTCCGAGTCTGGCAGGCCACTCTGGCCACTCCCCGACGAACCACCGCCAAGAAACCATGGCTCCTCCCCGTCCGGAAAGGTGGTGACCATGTCTAGGCGAATCAACACCTTGTACTGCAGCGTCTTGGGTTGAAACACGTCCCTCTGCTCTTGGCTCCGGCACCGCCAGCCACCTGTGGGTGGGAATTGACTCAGGGTCCGCCGTCCATGCCAGCAGCTTGAAAGAAGCCAGGTCCGACCGCGACGAGGTCTCCGGCGCCACTGATTCAATGAAGCAAGACCCACCCAGCAGACACTCTACCACCTCCAGCTCCCAGGCGTGCGGGGGATGCCTTCCATCTCCAAGCATACCCTATTCCGAAGCGCCGCGAACACAGCCTGATTCTGCCTAAGCCATTGCCGGAATGCGAGCTGCTTCCCCTCGAACTCGATCGCCGGCCGTAGTCCCACTCTGATGCGGTCCTCCTTCCTAGCAAATACCATGAGAAAATCCTCCGGTCAAAACCTGTGAACCGAGACTCTGTCTGCTGTGATTCCCATCTTGTCCCGCAGCGCCAACAACACCAGCTCCGGCGAGAGCTCCAACCGGTCACCGCCCATGTACACGACCATGACGTGCTGCAGCCTATCCTTGAGATTTGCCACCGCCCTGGATCTTCGGACCACGCACAGATCAGCCGGCGCCATTTCCAGAACTTCCTCAACCAACAGACACGGAGGCGCCAGACGAGGCCAGTCCGCCGGCGAAGCCGCACCCAAAGACGACAGGGAAGACGGCCTGGCAGGCACCTGCGCGCCTGACCAGGACGGCCCCTATGTTGGAAATATGCCCTAGAGGCAATAATAAATAGGTTATTATTATATTTCCTTGTTCATGATAATCGTTTATTATCCATGCTAGAATTGTATTGATAGGAAACTCAGATACATGTGTGGATACATAGACAACACCATGTCCCTAGTAAGCCTCTAGTTGACTAGCTCGTTGATCAATAGATGGTTACGGTTTCCTGACCATGGACATTGGATGTCGTTGATAACGGGATCACATCATTAGGAGAATGATGTGATGGACAAGACCCAATCCTAAGCCTAGCACAAGATCGTGTAGTTCGTTTGCTCAGAGCTTTTCTAATGTCAAGTATCAGTTCCTTAGACCATGAGATTGTGCAACTCCCGGATATCGTAGGAATGCTTTGGGTGTACCAAACATCACAACGTAACTGGGTGGCTATAAAGGTGCACTACAGGTATCTCCGAAAGTGTCTGTTGGGTTGGCACGAATCGAGACTGGGATTTGTCACTCCGTGTAAATGGAGAGGTATCTCTGGGCCCACTCGGTAGGACATCATCATAATGTGCACAATGTGACCAAGGAGTTGATCACGGGATGATGTGAGTTACGGAACGAGTAAAGAGACTTGACGGTAACGAGATTGAACAAGGTATAGGGATACCGACGATCGAATCTCGGGCAAGTAACATACCGATTGATAAAGGGAATTGTATACGGGATTGATTGAATCCCCGACATCGTGGTTCGTCCGATGAGATCATCGTGGAACATGTGGGAGCCAACATGGGTATCCAGATCCTGCTGTTGGTTATTGGCCGGAGAACGTCTCGGTCATGTCTGCATGGTTCCCGAACCCGTAGGGTCTACACACTTAAGGTTCGATGACGCTAGGGTTATAGGGAAAAGATATACGTGGTTACCGAATGTTGTTCGGAGTCCCGGATGAGATCCCGGACGTCACGAGGAGTTCCGGAATGGTCCGGAGGTAAAGATTTATATATGGGAAGTCCTGTTTTGGTCACCGGAAAAGTTTCGGGTGATATCGGTAATGTACCGGGACCACCGGGAGGGTCCCGGGGGTCCACCAAGTGGGGCCACCCGCCCCAGAAGGCTGCGTGGGCCAAGTGTGGGAGGGGACCAGTCCCAGGTGGGCTGGTGCGCCCCCCCACCAAGGCCCAAGCACATGGGAGAGTGGGAGGGGGCAAACCCTAGGTCCAGATGGGCCTTAAGGCCCACCCTAGTGCCCCCCCTCTCCTCCCCTTGGCCGCCCCCCTTGGATGGGATCTAGGGCTGGCCGCCTCCTCTTGGGGTGGGAACCCTAGAGGGGGGCGCAGCCCCCTCCCCCCTATATATAGTTGAGGTTTGGGCTGCCCAAGACACACGAGAACGTCCCTCTTTCGGCGCAGCCCTACCCCTCTCCCTCCTCCTCCTCTCCCGCGGTGCTTGGCGAAGCCCTGCGGGATTGCCACTGTCGGAGTAATTGGACACGGGTATCCCGAAGACGGCAAGACAATATTTCAAGACATCGGGGCTAGCAAAGCCCCTCAGTCCGACTGCCCGGCCGCTCCTGCCGGCTCCCCGTCCGACTCCTCTGCCCGGCCGGCTGCCGACTGCCGACCGCGCCAACCAGCCGGCTGTCGACTGCAGCCCGACCCGACATTGACAAGACACCGACGAGACGGCCGTACCCAAGCACTATTCACGTGTCTCCCCCGCCATCATGTATAGTGTCACTTGTCCCCTGGCACTATTTATGAAGTGACCCAGGGGACAAGCATGACATGCACCATGCCTTACCCATGCCCACTAGCTAGCTTACATATTAAGCTACCCTCTCCTATAAAAGGAGCCATCCATCCATCCATCCAAGGACACTCACTCTCACGCACACTCACGGCCATGAGCATGGCCGGCCACTAGCATGCCCTATATGCATATACCAGATCAGTTGCACTTGGCACTGATCTCAGATACAGCTCCAGGAGCAACCCTGTACCAGATATACTACAGATACACAGACATGCAGGAGTAGGGGTATTATCTCTCCGGAGAGCCCCGAACCTGGGTAAATTAGCGCGTGCTACCCGCATACCCGCTCCCGGTCCTATCAGCAGCAGTCTTACCCTCACACAAAGCCCTTGTGGCATCTGTCGACTCTCACCCCCCCGTGAGAATACCACGACAGTTGGCGCCCACCGTGGGTCGGTACTATGCTACCGCGCTGCTGCTGGTTTCGCAGTCCGGGCGAGACCATCTTCGCCATCATCACCGCGGCGTCGCGCCGTCCCTCCGATAGCGGTCGAGGGCTCGATATCGACACGCCCTCGGAATGGCCGCGAGGGGGGCGCGTCCTCGCCGTCGGGACCATCTTCGCCATCACCGCCGCGGCGTCGCGCCGTCTCTCCGGTAGCGCTCGGGGGCTCGACTTCGACCCGCCCCCGGAGCGGCCGCGCGGGACGGCGCGTCCTCGTCGTCGGCCTCGCCGCCTTCGTCATCGTCACCGTTGCAACGCCGATCGTCCGTCCGCGCACGCGCCGCGCGTGCGGTGCCTCGCTTCAGTCGGCCGTATCGGTGCGCGCGCCGTGCCACGTCGCCCGCGTCCGCTCCCCTCCGGGCTGCGCCTAGCTCGGGCTGGAGTGCGCGTTTGCTGCTCCATCCGTAGCCATACGCTACTCATACCATATCTCGTACACTAGCCATACATTGCATCGCTTTGCTCCAGCGGGCAGCCCCGGCCTCCTCCTACTCCGCACGAGCACCAGCGTCGGGCCACGCCCGAGCCCTCCGCGGTCGACTCCCCTGCGCCCGGGTCGCCGCGGCCGCCTCCCTCCCCGCGAGACTGCCAGCCGGCTCCACACCTCCGCGCGAGCGCCCCCGACGGGCCATGCCCGAGCCCTCCGCGGCCGACTCCCCTGCGCGCCGGGTCGCCGTGGCCCCTCCGCCCTGCCCCATGGCCGCCTCCGCGCGCTGGCCTTGGCCGGCCTGCCCCGCGCCCGCGCCGCTTGGCCCCGGCGCACCCGCCGACTCGCCATCTCCGCGCAGGGCCTCCCGAGCCGACTTGGCCGGCCTGCCCCGCCCCGGGCCTGCTGCGCGTCCATGCGCCATCGCACTGTGCCCCGCGCCCGACTCCCCATCGCCGCGCACCTGCACTCCCGCGCCCCTGGCCGCCTGCGGCGCTTGTGCCGAGTCCGGCGCGCCGCGTCGTCCAGCCGGCTTCCCGCACCCGCAGCCGGCTCCCGCGCCCATCGCCTGTGCCACCCGCGCCTCCCTAGCGCCCGGCCTCCCCAGTCCGGCTCCGGGTCGCTGTCTCGCCCACCGCCGGATCCCGCCCCCGACGTCGCCCGCGTCTGGCCGCCTTCTCGCTTGGCGGGCCGGCTACCGCGCGCCCGTTGGCCGGGTCGCCGCTCCCAGCCGGCGTCCGCCTCCGCTCCGTGCGCCTGGCCAGGGCCGGCTCCTGCGCCGCCCGCCGGATCCCGCCCCCGACGTCGCCCGCGTCTGGCCGCCTTCTCGCTCGGCCGGCCGGCTACCATGCGCCCGTTGGCCGGGTCGCCGCTCCCCAGCCGGCGTCCGTCTCCGCACCCGGCCGCCCCCACGGGCCGGCTCTGCCTGCTCACCGCCCTGCGCCTCCGGCTCCCCCCCGCAGGCGCGCCCGCGGCCGGCTCCTCACTCCACCCCCGCGCATGCTTCGGCCGGCGACGTCCGTGCGGTCTTGGGTCGGCTGGAGACAAAAGAAAAGAAAGGTCAAGCCCGACTGCCCATGGCCAAAAAAAAAGAGAGAGAAAGAAGTCGGCTGGGATAAAGAGAAGAAAAGAAACACCCGGATGATTCGTCCGCCTGCTTCGCCACTCGGACGGTCAGTCGTGACCCACGCTGTCGGCAGTACCAAGCCGGCTGGTCTGCCTCCTGCTCCGACGGCACACCCAGCGGGTGCGCTGACGCGCCCCCGCGAGGAGAGAAGACAAAGTAGTCGCCGGGAGATCCGGCCCGACTGCTCAGCAGTCGGCCCGAATCTCGGGGGCTACACACAGCGGGTGCGCTGACGCGCCCCCGCGAAGAAGAAGAAGACAAAGTAGCTGCCGGAAGATCCGGCCCGACTGCTCAGCAGTCGGCCCGAATCTCGGGGGCTACACCCAGTGGGTGCGCTGGCGCGCCCCCACGGAAGATTGCAGACAAGAGAAGAGTTTTGTCCGGTTGCCAGCAGCCGGCAGAAGAAGAAAAAGGGCGCTGCAAGTTACCTCGCCGCCTGGCCGGTCGAGCCTGACCGGCCGCGACCCCTTCGAGCACCCAGGGTCTCGAAGGCCACACCCAGCGGGTGCGCCGGCGCGCTCCGCGCGTGCCGTGCCGCGCAGGCTATCTTTGATAACCTCTGCCGCGACTACATGAAAATCAATGTGAGCTCCTCACCCGCATATTTTTTCACCGCGAGAGCACGGATAACCTCGAGCAATGCTCGGGGGCTATCTCCACATTTTATTACAGTTGCATCACTGTTCGCCCCGGCGCCAGCCAGAGTTGGCCCCGGGGCTGGCCGCTTGGCCTGAGACGTTAGTTCCCGCAGACGGCTTAGTAGCGTGCGCGGTACGAAAGGCCCACTCTTATTCACAGACCGCAGAGCGGCTGTCCGACTGGCAAGAGTGAACGCTGGAGGCCACCCACGCGAAAAACGTCCGGGAAGAAAAACGCTTCGGGCGACCCGACCGTTTTCTTTACGAGTATCTACTCGGTTGAATTCGCTCCCAGAATCTGAGTATTGTACACTCCACTCCGCGGCCCACTCTCAGCCACAGACCGCGGAGTGGCCGTCCGGCAAGCGAGAGCACAAGCCAAAGAGCGGAGGGAGCATGAAAAAGATTGAAGGGGGCTCGGACGAAACCGAGTCGGCACCCTCCGCATAAAACTTGCAATGCTAAAAGCAAACATTTGATATATCTGCGTGGACTAACTTCGTCCTTTTTATGATCATTTCCATGAACACTAGCGAAAAAACCTCCGCCCAACTTTGCCAAGTTGCCCGGAGGCTTGGGGGCTACTGTCGGAGTAATTGGACACGGGTATCCCGAAGACGGCAAGACAATATTTCAAGACATCGGGGCTAGCAAAGCCCCTCAGTCCGACTGCCCGGCCACTCCTGCCGGCTCCCCGTCCGACTCCTCTGCCCGGCCGGCTGCCGACTGCCGACCGCGCCAACCAGCCGGCTGTCGACTGCAGCCCAACCCGACATCGACAAGACACCGACGAGACGGCCGTACCCGAGCACTATTCACGTGTCACCCCCGCCATCATGTATAGTGTCACTTGTCCCCTGGCACTATTTATGAAGTGACCCAGGGGACAAGCATGACATGCACCATGCCTTACCCATGCCCACTAGCTAGCTTACATATTAAGCTACCTCTCCTATAAAAGGAGCCATCCATCCATCCATCCATCCAAGGACACTCACTCTCACGCACACTCACGGCCATGAGCATGGCCGGCCACTAGCATGCCCTATATGCATATACTAGATCAGTTGCACTTGGCACTGATCTCAGATACAGCTCCAGGAGCAACCCTGTACCAGATATACTACAGATACACAGACATGCGGGAGTAGGGGTATTATCTCTCCGGAGAGCCCCGAACCTAGGTAAACTAGCGCGTGCTACCCGCATACCCGCTCCCGGTCCTATCAGCAGCAGTCTTACCCTCACACAAAGCCCTTGTGGCATCTGTCGACTCTCACCCCCCCCCGTGAGAATACCACGACAGCCACGCTCCTCCACCACCACCACGTCGTCGTGTTGCTGCTGGATGGAGTCTTCCCCAACCTCTCCCTCTCTCCTTGCTGGATCAAGGCGTGGGAGACGTCACCGGGCTGCACGTGTGTTGAACGCGGAGGCACCGTTCTTCGGTGCTTAGATCGGAATCAACCGCGATCTGAATCGCTACGAGTACGACTCCTTCATCCGCGTTCTTGCAACGCTTCCGCATCGCGATCTACAAGGGTATGTAGATTCACTCCCCTTCCCCTAGTTGCTAGATTACTCCATAGATTGATCTTGGTGATGCGTAGAAAATTTAGAATTTCTGCTACGTTCCCCAACAGTGGCATCATGAGCTAGGTCTATGCGTAGTTTCTATGCACGAGTAGAACACAAAGTAGTTGTGGGCGTCGATGTTGTCAATTTACTTGCCGTTACTAGTCTTATCTTGTTTCGACGGCATTGTGGGATGAAGCGGCCCGGACCGACCTTACACGTACGCTTACGTGAGACAGGTTCCACCGACTGACATGCACTAGTTGCATAAGGTGGATAGCGGGTGTCTGTCTCTCCCACTTTAGTCGGAACGGATTCGATGAAAAGGGTCCTTATGAAGGGTAAATAGAAATTGGCATATCACGTTGTGGTTTTACGTAGGTAAGAAACGTTCTTGCTAGAAACCTATACAAGCCACGTAAAAACTTGCAACAACAATTAGAGGACGTCTAACTTGTTTTTGCAGCATGTGCTATGTGATGTGATATGGCTAGAAGATGTGATGAATGATATATGTGATGTATGAGATTGATCATATTCTTGTAATAGGAATCACGACTTGCATGTCGATGAATATGACAACCGGCAGGAGCCATAGGAGTTGTCTTTATTTTTGTATGACCTGCGTGTCATTGAATAACGCCATGTAAATTACTTTACTTTATTGCTAAGCGCGTTAGCCATAGAAGTAGAAGTAATCGTTGGCGTGACAACTTCATGAAGACACAATGATGGAGATCATGATGATGGAGATCATGGTGTCATGCCGGTGACAAAGATGATCATGGTGCCCTGAAGATGGAGATCAAAGGAGCAAAATGATATTGGCCATATCATGTCACTATTTGATTGCATGTGATGTTTATCATGTTATGCATCTTATTTGCTTATAACGACGGTAGCATAAATAAGATGATCCCTCACTAAAATTTCAAGAGAAGTGTCCCCCCTAACTGTGCACCGTTGCGAAGGTTCGTTGTTTCGAAGCACCACGTGATGATCGGGTGTGATAGATTCTAACGTTCGAATACAACGGGTGTTGACGAGCCTAGCATGTACAGACATGGCCTCGGAACACATGCAAAACACTTAGGTTGACTTGATGAGCCTAGCATGTACAGACATGGCCTCGGAACACAAGAGACCGAAAGGTCGAACATGAGTCGTATGGTAGATACGATCAACATGGAGATGTTCACCGATGATGACTAGTCCGTCTCACGTGATGATCGGACACGGCCTAGTTTGACTCGGATCATGTATCACTTAGATGACTAGAGGGATGTCTATCTGAGTGGGAGTTCATTAATCAGATGAACTTCATTATCATGAACATAGTCAAAAGGTCTTTGCAAATTATGTCATACGCTTAAGTTCTACTGGTTAAGATATGTTCCTAGAGAAAATTTAGTTGAAAGTTAATAGGAGCAATTATGCAGACTGGGTCCGTAAACCGAGGAGTGGCCTCATTGCTGCACAGAAGGCTTATGTCCTTAATGCACCGCTCGGTGTGCTGAACCTCAGCGTCGTCTGTAGATGTTGCGAAACGTCCGACATACACGTTTTGATGACTACATGATAGTTCAGTGCGTAATGCTAACGGTTTAGAATTGTGGCACAAGAGACGTTTTTGAAACGTCGCAGAACATATGAGATGTTCCGAAGACTGAAATTGGGATTTCAGACTAGTGCCCACGTCAAGAGGTATGAGACCCCTGACAAGTTTCATAAGCCTGCAAACTAAGGGAGTAAAGCTCAATCGTTGAGCATGTGCTCAGATTGTCTGAGTACCACAATCGCTTGAATCGAGTGGGAGTTAATCTCCCAGATGAGATAGTGATGGTTCTCCATAGTCACTGCCACCAAGCTAGTAGAGCTTCGTGATGAACTATAACATATCAGGGATAGTTATGATGATCCTTGAGCTATTCGCGATGTTTGACACCGCGAGAGTAGAAATCAAGAAGGAGCATCAATTGTTGATGGTTAGTAAAACCACTAGTTTAAGAAGGGCAAGGGCAAAAGGGATACTTCATGAAACAGCAAGTCGTTTGCTGCTCTAGTGAAGAATCCCAAGGTTGAACCCAAACCCGAGACTAAGTGCTTCTGTAATGAGAGGAACGGTCACTGAAGCAGTACTACCCTAGATATTTGGCAGATGAGAAGGCAGGCAAGGTCGACAGAAGTATATTAGATATACATTATATGAATGTGTACTTTACTAGTACTCCTAGCAGCACCAGGGTATTAGATACCGGTTCGGTTGCTAAGTGTTAGTAACTCGAAATAAAAGCTGCGGAATAAATGGAGACTAGCTAAAGGTGAGATGACGATGTGTGTTGGAAGTGTTTCCAAGGTTGATGTGATCAAGCATCGCATGCTCCCTCTACCATCGAGATTGGTGTTTGCGTTGAGCATGATTGGATTATGTTTATCGCAATACGGTTATTCATTTAAAAGGAATAATGGTTACTCTTTTTATTTGAATAATACCTTCAATGGTCTTGCACCTAAAATAAATGGTTTATTGAATCTCGGTCGTAGTGATACACATGTTCATGCCAAAAGATATAAGATAGTAATGATAGTTCCACATACTTGTGGCACTGCCATTTGAGTCATATTGGTATAGAACGCATGAAGAAGCTCCATGCAGATGGATCGTTTGGACTCACTTGATTTTGAATCACTTGAGACATGCAAATCATACCACATGGGCAAGATGACTGAAAGTCCTCGTTTTCAGTAAGATGGAACAAGAGAGCAACTTATTGGAACTAATACATTTTGATGTATGCAGTCCAATGAGTGCTGAGGCATGCAGTGGATATCGTTATGTTCTTACTTCACAGATGATTTGAGTAGATGCTGAGTGTATTTACTTGATGAAACACAAGTCTGAATTATTGAAAGGTTCAAGTAATTTCAGAGTGAAGTTGAAGATCGTCGTGACAAGAGGATAAAATGTCTGTGATATGATCATAGAGATGAGTATCTGAGTTACGAGTTTGGCACACAATTAAGACATTGTGGAAAGTGTTTCACAATTAATACCGCCTGGAACACCATAGTGTGATGGTGTGTCCGAACATCATAACTGCACCCTATTGGATCTGGTGCATACCATGATGTCTCTTATCGAATTACCACTATCGTTTATGGGGTAGGCATTAGAGACAACCACATTCACTTTAAAAGGGGCACCACACAATTCCGTTGAGACGACACCGTTTAGAGAAACCTAAGTTGTCGTTTCTTAAAAGTTTGGGGCTGCGATGCTTATGTGAAAAAGTTTCAGGCTGATAAGCTCGAACCCAAAGCGGATAAATGCATCTTCATAGAATACCCAAAACAGTTGGGCATACCTCCTATTTCAGATCTGGAAGCAAAAGTGATTGTTTCTAGAAACGAGTCCTTTCTCGAGGAAAAGTTTCTCTCGAAAGAATTGAGTGGGAGGATGGTGGAGACTTGATAAGGTTATTGAACCGTCACTTCAACTAGTGTGTAGCAGGGCACAGGAAGTTGTTCCTGTGGCACCTACACCAATTGAAGTGGAAGCTTATGATAGTGATCATGAAACTTCGGATCAAGTCACTACCAAACCTCGTAGGACGACGAGGATGCGTAATACTTCAGAGTAGTACGTGATCCTGTCTTGAAGTCATGTTGTTGGACAACGATGAACCTATGAGCTATGGAGAAGCGAGGGTGGGCCCATATTCCGACAAATGGTTAGAAGCCATGAAATCCGAGATAAATGGAACTTTGAGAAGAAGACGGACGTGGACGGTAATGTTACCGTCTATGAAGCTCGACTTGTGGCAAAGAGTATTTCCACAAGTTCAAGGAGTTGACTACGATGAGTTTTTCCCATCCGTAGCGATGCTTAAGTCCGTCGGAATCATGTTAGAATTTATGAAATCTGGCAGATGGATGTCAAAAACAAGTTTCCTTACTAGTTTTCGTAAGGAAAGGTTGTATGTGATACAATCAGAAAGGTTTTGTCCATCCTAAGGATGCTAAAAGGTATGCTAGCTCCAGCGATCCTTCTAAGGACTGGAGTAAGCATCTCGGAGTTGGAATGTACGCTTTGATGAGATGATCAAAGATTTTGGGTTTATACAAAGCTTATGAGAAACTTGTATTTCCAATAAAGTGAGTGGGAGCGCTACAACATTTCTGATAAGTATATGTGAATGACATATTGTTGATCCGAAATGATGTAAAATTTCTGGAAAGCATAAAGGGTTGTTTGAAAGGAGTTTTTCAAAGGAAGACCTGGATAAAAGCTGCTTACATATTGGGCATCAAGATCTATAGAGATAGATCAAGACGCCCGATGATACTTTCAAAGAACGCACACCTTGACATGATTTTGAAAGAGTTCAAAATAGATCAGCATAGAAGGAGTTCTTGGCTGTGTTACAAGGTGTGAGTATTGAGTAAGACTCAAGACCTGACCACAGCAGAAGAGAGAGAAAGGACGAAGGTCGTCCCCTATGCTTCAGACGTAGGCTCTACAGTATGCTATGCTGTGTACCACACATGGAGTGTGCCTTGCCATGAGTAGGTCAAGGAGTACAATAGTGATCCGGGAATGGATCACATGACAGCGGTCGAACTTATCCTTAGTATCTAGTGGACTAAGGAATTTTCTCGATTATGGAGGTGAAAAGGAGTTCGTCGTAAAGGGTTACGTCGATGCGAACTTTGACACTAATCCGGATGACTCTGAGTAGTAAACCGGATTCGTATAGTAGAGCAATTATTTGAAATGGCTCCAAATAGCGCGTGGTAGCATCCACAAGATGACATAGATATTCGTAAAGCACACACGGATCTGAAAGGTTCAGACCCGTTGACTAATAATCTCTCTCACAAGCATAACATGATCAAACTAGAACTCATTGAGTGTTGATCACATAGTGATGTGAACTAGATTGTTGACTCTAGTAAACTCTTTGGATGTTGGTCACATGGTGATGTGACCTATGAGTGTTAATCGCATGGTGATGTGGACTAGATTATTGACTCTAGTGCAAGTGGGAGACTGTTGGAAATATGCCCTAGAGGCAATAATAAATAGGTTATTATTATATTTCCTTGTTCATGATAATCGTTTATTATCCATGCTAGAATTGTATTGATAGGAAACTCAGATACATGTGTGGATACATAGACAACACCATGTCCCTAGTAAGCCTCTAGTTGACTAGCTCGTTGATCAATAGATGGTTACGGTTTCCTGACCATGGACATTGGATGTCGTTGATAACGGGATCACATCATTAGGAGAATGATGTGATGGACAAGACCCAATCCTAAGCCTAGCACAAGATCGTGTAGTTCGTTTGCTCAGAGCTTTTCTAATGTCAAGTATCAGTTCCTTAGACCATGAGATTGTGCAACTCCCGGATACCGTAGGAATGCTTTGGGTGTACCAAACGTCACAACGTAACTGGGTGGCTATAAAGGTGCACTACAGGTATCTCCGAAAGTGTCTGTTGGGTTGGCACGAATCGAGACTGGGATTTGTCACTCCGTGTAAATGGAGAGGTATCTCTGGGCCCACTCGGTAGGACATCATCATAATGTGCACAATGTGACCAAGGAGTTGATCACGGGATGATGTGAGTTACGGAACGAGTAAAGAGACTTGCCGGTAACGAGATTGAACAAGGTATAGGGATACCGACGATCGAATCTCGGGCAAGTAACATACCGATTGATAAAGGGAATTGTATACGGGATTGATTGAATCCCCGACATCGTGGTTCGTCCGATGAGATCATCGTGGAACATGTGGGAGCCAACATGGGTATCCAGATCCTGCTGTTGGTTATTGGCCGGAGAACGTCTCGGTCATGTCTGCATGGTTCCCGAACCCGTAGGGTCTACACACTTAAGGTTCGATGACGCTAGGGTTATAGGGAAAAGATATACGTGGTTACCGAATGTTGTTCGGAGTCCCGGATGAGATCCCGGACGTCACGAGGAGTTCCGGAATGGTCCGGAGGTAAAGATTTATATATGGGAAGTCCTGTTTTGGTCACCGGAAAAGTTTCGGGTGATATCGGTAATGTACCGGGACCACCGGGAGGGTCCCGGGGGTCCACCAAGTGGGGCCACCAGCCCCAGAAGGCTGCGTGGGTCAAGTGTGGGAGGGGACCAGCCCCATGTGGGCTGGTGCGCCCCCCCACCAAGGCCCAAGCGCATGGGAGAGTGGGAGGGGGCAAACCCTAGGTCCAGATGGGCCTTAAGGCCCACCCTAGTGGCGCCCCCCCTCTCCTCCCCTTGGCCGCCCCCCTTGGATGGGATCTAGGGCTTGGCCGCCTCCTCTTGGGGTGGGAACCCTAGAGGGGGGCGCAGCCCCCTCCCCCCTATATATAGTTGAGGTTTGGGCTGCCCAAGACACACGAGAACGTCTCTCTTTCGGCGCAGCCCTACCCCTCTCCCTCCTCCTCCTCTCCCGCGGTGCTTGGCGAAGCCCTGCGAGATTGCCACGCTCCTCCATCACCACCACGCCGTCGTGTTGCTGCTGGATGGAGTCTTCCCCAACCTCTCCCTCTCTCCTTGCTGGATCAAGGCGTGGGAGACGTCACCGGGTTGCACGTGTGTTGAACGCGGAGGCACCGTTATTCGGTGCTTAGATCGGAATCAACCGCGATCTGAATCGCTACGAGTACGACTCCTTCATCCGCGTTCTTGCAACGCTTCCGCATCGCGATCTACAAGGGTATGTAGATTCACTCCCCTTCCCCTCGTTGCTAGATTACTCCATAGATTGATCTTGGTGATGCGTAGAAAATTTTGAATTTCTGCTACGTTCCCCAACACCCTGACCATCTCCACCCCCGGGAACCACCGTCCTCCTAGCCACCTTGGCCACGGCCTCACGCCGGAGCGCGACCTCTCTGCGGCCCGCCGAGGCACGGCGCGGGGCCACCTCTGGCTGCCCGGCCTCCCTGCGACGCTTCCAGAGGGTCAGCTTCGAGACCGGGGCCTCCTGCCAACGCACGATGCGCAGGGAAGACGCCGCCAAGAGGGCCTCCACCGCGGCCGAGCTCTCGGACGCCGACGAGAGGCCGAGGCCGGAGACCACGGGGCGCTCCCCATGGCATGAGGAGGAGACGGAGCACAGACTGGCCGCCATAGCACGCAGATGTGGCGACCTCGACGGAGCGACACCAACAAGCGCAGAGGACGGGTGGCCGCCGATGCCGGAGCGGCAGGCAGCGAGAGAGGTGGCCGCCGTAGCCGGAGCGGCTAGCGGCGGAAAGGTGGACGCCGGCGCCGAAGTAGCGCACGGCGGGGAGGGAGGAGGGGGCGCTCGCTCTCGCTAGCTCTCTCTAACAGAGGGATGTGTCATTTGCGGAGGCAATAGCACCAAACTGTATGGTGCCGATGGTCTCCAGTGAAGATCGAACGGCTTTGAATGCATCTAGTGGGAATGACCTCAGCTTGCGGGTCATCAGCCGAGCATAAAGCTGGAGCAGACAGGTAAAAAAGAAGAGTTCCAAGGTAAAAAAAAAAAGAGTTCTCTTTCACGACAATTCACAAATAATTCGAAATCGAGACAATTGATCTTGTAAACAAATTCAAACATTCATCCTTTATTTTTAACAGTCATATATCACTCTATAGAGTGCTTAGCAACATACAGTGGAAGTGGAAGGAACAGATAATACAACAGCTATACCCATAGACACGAGTTCACCATCATACAGATTCGGACACGACAGACACGAGGGGCCACTTAGTTGGCGGCGGGACTCTTCCCGTTCATGGCCGGCAGGACCTGCGCGTCCGGCACGGCGTGGCAGACCGCCGCGCCGCCGGGCTTCACGCCGAGGAGCCGGAAGGCGGCGTGCTCCGGGTCCCACCGGGACACGGCAACCGCGGTCATCGCCGCGTCCCCGCGCTCGCCGGCCAGGGCCAGGACGTAGGCCCTCGCCGGGCCGGTGGCGCGGCACCCGTACACGGCCCCTTCGCCGGCTTCTCCCCGGCACAGGACGAAACTGGACCCCTCGACCGCCCTCACGGAGCGGACGGTGTACAGCTCCAGCGGCTGCTCTGCCGACGCCTCGGCGGCGGCGGTGGCCCGATGGATCCTGTGGAAGGGCAGGCTCTCCCCGACGCGCACCGCGTCCTCGAGGAAGAACACCGTCGACGACGGCGTGACGACGGCAGCGCGGTTTAGTAGGACGTCGGGGGAGGGGGCGCTGGTGGCTTCGCTCCGGGGCAAGGCGTCGTCGTAGTCGTAGTTGAAGTTCATGGGCGGCGGCGGGTCCTTGTCCTCCACGGCCTCGACCGCGCCTTCCGGTGTGTCGGTCTCTGCATTCATGTACGCGCCCTGTTCCGTTGATGCGTGGTGATCACCCTGGGGCAGGAGCTCGAGGATGGCGTCCGGCATGGGGGCGTCGGGCAGGGCGGCGCGCCAGAAGGCCTCCGCCGGCGACGTCCGCGCAGCAGACGCCGGCTGCCCGGATTGAGCCTGTAGAGCCAAAAACACGCACCGATGAAATGTTTGACAAGACAAAAATTCAGTCGTGTATGGTAGATGTCTGAGCCATGCATGGCCGGCTCTTTCCCACCATGAGAACCGTGGCCGTGACGGCGAGAACGAGGAGGCGCGCCATCGTCGGAGTTGCGCGGAGGAAGGGGCCGAGCCAAGCTAGTTAAACCCAGTAACCCACACGACCTTGAGGAAGCTTTGCTGCTCCTTGTGTGGAAACCAAGAGAAATCGTGCCGAATTTATAGAGGCTGCCATGCGCGTACGCCGGGAGTGGCGAGGGCGACGTGGAACGGAAAGCGTCCGGAGCTGGGAATATAATCTCGGCGGCGATTGTTGCATGCGGGAGACGCCTCCGATCTCTGCGTTCTGCACTTCACCACCCGGTCTGGTCTGGGGAAAGAAACGAGATGATGACCTACTCATCGGGTGGACGGCACCGCGCGCCACCCGAGTGACCCGACGATGGCCGGGACGATCGGAATATAATCTTCAGTGACGACGGTTGCCGTGAGGATGTCATGTGCAACGCTCGACGGTGCAAAAACTTCTTTTCAGCAAAATGCAGTGATCAAAAGAATCAGTACTGATACGGTTACGAACTGAAACTTCCGGATGATGTCATATCGTCCGGATGGAAATCACAGGTAACCACAAGAGGTTAGTGTATCTCCAATGCGGACACTCAAAACACCCGCAAACGTCCAGACCGAGCTGTCTATACACAGTTTGTCATTAAATATGGACCCCATCAATGCAAACCAGAGGGAGCTTTCCGGCGTCTGGACCGTCATCACGTATGTGTCCGACATTCCCATCCATCCAAAAACCTCTCCCACACCCTCTCTCTCACGAATGTACCTCCGCCCCGCGCCGCATTCATGACAGACTAGAGCGGACACAACCGTTTACTGGAGCCGCTATTGAACGGTGTGCTGGCCGAAAGTGCCGCCCGCTCCGCGTCCCGGTCTCCGTGTCTGTTCAATGCCGGAGAGATTTGACCGAACGGGACGACTATCTACCACATCCAAACCGGCTGCCCGTTTGTCCGCCTGCCGGCATTATACAGAGATGACGGACGAATAAACCCACTCTGACACCTACATTAGAACAGCGGGCGCCGGTTGGCCTGGCGGGCGTCCGCTATTTATACGTGTCCACGCCCGTCACGGTCCGCACCGCACCATCTTCGTCATGACCGCGGGCTCTAGAGCGATGTGGGAGAGCGTATCGACCGCGTAGAAGCAAGAGTCTGTTGGCCTTATGGTTGGTTGGCAGGCCCTCCGTGTGCGATGGATAGCGGCTGGCTTGCCAGCGAGCTCACCGGAGGTCAGCAACAACGACCAGGCAATGGAGGAGGCGTCTGACGACGAGCTAGCGCCCCCGCCCGCATCGGTCCATGCCGGCTTCACCATGGAGCAGGTGCAAATGCACTTCAACGCCGTCATGGCGGAAGAGCTGCCGGCACTGCCCCTGTCTGTGTTTCGATAGGCACAGGAGGACCAACGCTACAACCTCTAGCTCCTCGACGAGCACCACTCGCGGAGGTACAAATCGCGGGCGAGCAGGGAACGACGATGTAGCTTGCGGCCACGATCACTGAAGATCAGGGTTTCCTGTATGAGGGGTGGACACTGTACCAGTCCATACGAAGCGCCCGCGACATCCGCCGAGAGTGACGGTGGTTGCGCATCCTGCGGGCGAAGACCGACGCTCTGTTCACGAAGATCGATGTGGAGGAGTACGAAGAGGAGGCGCATGCATTCACGGGCGTCGCTAGCTCCGCATCGATCACACCGCCTATGTAGTTCGCGCCTGGCTGCAACGACCATGTTGGCGGTCTGTCCACGTTGATCGGCGTTGTCCACATGGCGGACTCCGGTGAGGAAGAGTAGGACGTGACACACATGGGCACATGCACGGCCGTCGAAGATTTAGACGAGGAAGAAAGTGGCGTCCGCTTTTATTAGTTGAAATATATAAAAGATGTAATGAATTTGATCTGGTTTAAACGAAAATCGCCTAGTTTGCACAAAAAAATTGGTTTGTTAAATTCGGTTTGAAATGTGTCTGCATATTTGATGTATAGGATTGGATGACTGGCTCTGTATTACTGTCCGCGGGGCGAATACAATGTGTAATGTCAGTTTTAGGGTCTACATTGGAGATGCCCAGAGACGTATGTCCGTAATTTTTAACCTCGTGTGTCCCAGCCATAAGTTCAACATTTTTTATTAGAAAAAACAACAACATTGAGTAACTTAGAGCTCCGAGGGTACATATGAAACCGTTGATTTCATTCTCGCTTTTGCTTACTGTCTTTATTTTGCGAAGGAGCCGAAGCTCTATATTAATCAAATATCAGCATTATAAAAATATCCCTAAAGAATTAAAACCATTAACCTACGCATCAAGGGCGTAGCCTCGCGCTAGCCACGTCGGCAGAACGAGCCGAGCGAGGTACTGTGCGGGCTGTTCGTTTTCACCGGGCCACGTGTGCGTTATGCCGAACAACCGAAGGGAAGAGACGAAAAGAAAGAAATGGATTGCCCAATCGCAGCCCCAGCCCCAGCCCTGTTTCCCATCCCACCCCCCGCGAGTCCTCCCCTTCTTCCTCTCCCTCTCCCTCGTCCGCCGCCGCCGCCGCCGACGACCTACCTCCTCGGCCGCTGCTCCTCGCGCTCTATATGCTCCTCCACCGCATGGATTCGTCGATCCCATCCTTCTGTGGTTGCCTGCATCGGTTTTACCCATCTAGGGTTTCGGTGTGGTCGACCTACTCGTCGCCGGCGATGCTCTGGTGCGTTGGTCCGTTCGTCTCCGTCTCCTGTCATGCTCTCTCGTGGTGTTGTGCCTCCTGGATGGCGCTCCTGTGCCTCGGATGCATGCCCCTCTCTCCCGAGCTCGATGAGAAGCAGCGGCGCCCCCTTTCTCCCGAGCTCCAAATCCATCCCAACAGCGCTAAGGTAACCAGCGGCAGAGGCTCCCACCTAGCACCTCTCTCCTCCTGCCCCCTCCTTGCCCTCCTATGTGTTTTCGATTTTTTCTGCGTGTGCTTGCACGTTCATGGATCTAGATAGCAGATTATGTTTTCTGTGTAATATTTCATAGGCTTAAACTTCAAGGAGTAGATGTAATGCTTTTGTCTTTTGCCTCCCTCCATGTTATCAGTACAGGTGCCATCTTCTTATCCTAGATTCTTCCAATCTTATCATCTTTATTTCACTTTCGCTCACATTTTTCCTTATTTTTGGCTTGTTTGATAAGTTCAGTTTGTCTTGCTGCAGGGATCCTAATTTGGGCTCTGCTCCAATCAACAAATAGAGTGCAACCCTTGAGTTCATCCCGATAGAGTGGCAGTCACATAAGATGGAGCATGGAAATGGACGAGCAGTCCATATTATTCAATTGGGTTTGACTGCATCTCGTCTAACTAATGTATGCCATATTACTATGTTCGTTTCCTTTAGTTTTTTTCATTACTCTGTAAGTATGAGTAATAGGCTCTTAGCTGGTGCTTGCTTCAGATTTTGGTAGCTAATATTAAGCTTAGCAATGCAAATGTGTAGGTGTTGATGTTTGTGCTATGTTGTAGAACTCGGGTCATGAAAGTTGGATCCTAAGAACTTCTGTTCATTTCACTAAAAAATTCTGAAGGCTGCGGAAGTGTATAACAAGTTATCCAACAGAAGTACACTGAGCCTTCTAAGATTGACCTATGTGTATTAGATAGTTGCATATATGAGCACTTGTCACTAAAGCATATTTTCTGGCAATGACTGTTAGAGACGGACAAACACAACTGGAAGAAAATGATGGAAAGTACAGCTTGTGGCAAGAAAGTTTCATTAGACATTTTGAAAGGTACGAGCTGGGAGCAATATAGGTGATCAAGTTAGTATGGTATATCCCTCTTCTGTTCTACTTGTTTTTCCTTTGTGATGGATGTGCCTATTCTGCTTGTTGGTATGCATAATTGCATATGCAATCAACTTCTTTGCTTCTTCCTCCTTCGCCATGTATTAGTATTATGCCCATGATCTTCAAATTTGATATATGATGTAGGTCAGAGGCCTCTCTTAAAATTGCCGTAATCATGAAATTATTATCACCTATATAATACCTGAAACTAGCACTCTTAATAATGATAAATTGTTCATTCTACCTAAAAATATTCTAAGTATGCGAGGCTAGCTTTTCAAACATAAATGTTTGGCTCTTTTTGTGTGCGTCTATATTTGTTCCATAAAGTATCATTTGAACCATTGTGCTTAAATAAACATTGAAAAGCCTAATTTTTGTCTTTCTGATGCCTTTCGTAAAGAACTGATGATCGATAGTGACAACATTACACATGATTAAGCTGTAGCACTAAGTTGTCCCTATGATTCGTATATCTGAGTGAAGTATAACGATCTATCTGATCAATCCATTTAACTGTTTTCAAGGTGGTTTGGTGTGCGAAAAACTGTTGGACTTGATAGTTAATGAGCGTGTTGTTATCAGGGTTCGGGCTGGGTCATCGGTCTGGGCTGCTCATGCCTAGGTTTACATGCAAGTTATATGAAATATGTGTGTATATCTTAATGTTCTCTACCAGTTAAGAGTGGAGATGCCCTTTTCTAGGCATGCAATGGCAACCTGGTTGATTGCAGCTTCTTCCTTGAGGTCTTCAAATACCTGATATGTCTCAACATATTGATACTTTTTGTATGTTTCATACTCCAATACTATCAATTATACACTTTGGGCATATTTTTGACTTGTATTGGACTAACATAAAAATCTAGTGTTAGTCTCAATTTTTGGTCCAAAAAAAGTCATTTCTGGATGTTTCGTGTTGGGAGAGAGCCAGGGGAACATACCCCTGCCCTAGTGGGCCCCACATGGAACATGAGCTCCCTGAAGGTGCTGATACGTCTCAAACATATGTATAATTTTTGATTGTTTAATGGTATTATAATATTATTTATGTATATACTTTTACCCTTAAAGAAGAAAATAAAATATAAACTAAAAATAAAATAAAGAAGTTTTCTAAGTAAGAATAAATTAGTGGCATTTGTGTTACACTTTAAGAAGAAAGAAATTAAATAAAAACAAAAAATGAAATAGAAACTAATACAAAATCAAAGTGTGAAGTTTTGTAAGGAACAATAAATTAGTGGCATTGGTACTACCCTTTATGAAGTAAGAAAATGACAAATAACAAAAAACAAACAATGTCAAAATTTGCACCAATTTAGACATTTTTTTTAATAATATGCAAGAATAAGCATATAATAGAAGATTTTTTGCAAAAAAAGAAATTTCGTAAGAAGGAATGAATTAATGGCATTGGTATTACCCGTAAAGAAGAATGAAAATAATATATAAACTAAAACGAAACCAAATTAAAGAAGGTTTTAAGGAAGAATGAATTAGTGTCATTTATATTATCCTTTATGAATAAGGAATATAAAACAAACTAAAAAAGTTAAAATAATGAAGTTTTCTAAGAAAGAATGAAATGGTGGCTTTGGGATTAACATTTAAGAAGAAGGAAAGTGAAATAAAAGCTAAAACAAAATAAAATGAAGTTTTATAAGGAAGATTGTCTAGTGGCATTTTTATTACCCATTAAGAAGAAAAATATGAGATAAACAATTACAAAATTTGGACAAAATCTAGAAAAATGTGCTTTTTAATTATTATTTTTGTAGGAATAAGCAGCGCCAAAAATTAATAAAATGAAATAATGACTAACATAGAATCAAAATAATAAATTTTATAAGGAACAATGAATTAGTGGAATCGGTATTGCCCTTTAAGAAGAAAATAAAATAGAAATAAAAAATTGAAAAACATGCAGACTTTGAACTGAAATTACACTATATGTACTATGCAAAAAATAATAATATAATTGTCCACTTTTTACACATATTGTATAGTATTTGGGTGTATACATTTACACTCATCCAACATTCCAAAAATACCCAAAAAATAAAAAATTAACTAATAAAGAAAACGTAAAAGGAAAAGAAAAACCTCATAAGAACAGAGGAGAGAAGGAAGTGCTAAGTCGCACATGTAAACACTCTTTGTCTACGGAAGATGTCCGAGCACATAGACACATGGCTGATACATCTTCTTGTGGTTTGTGTGGTTCTGTGGACTCATGAAGACACTCTTTAATTAATTGCACAACATCACGATGCACTTGGGCCCTCGTTGACGATGATATGGCTGAGGCTTCGATCTCTACAACCGAGCCAAGTGCGAAGCAATGGCTCTTTACACTTATGGAATCTTTATCACATGAGAAGTTTGTCTTGCTCACTGTCACTCTTTGGGCGATTTGGACTGCCTGTCGCAAAGCTATACATGAAGGCATTTTTCAGACTCCACAGGCTACTGTTTCCTTTGTCAAAAGATTCATTGATGAGCTGGAGACCATCAGTGAGAAGAAGCCATTATAGCAGCCTAGCACAGCCCATGCACCTTCTCCCCAACGACCTAAGGCGCCATCGTTGGGGTTCGCGAAAATTCATGTAGATGTGGTAAAAGTGCTAGTAATCGACTAGAGGGGGGGGGGGGTTGAATAGGCGATTTTTATGAAAGTCTTCAAAACATGGAGGCTTTGAAGACAAACAGTAGAAATGAACCTATTGATATGCAGCGGAAGGTAGACTACACTAGACAAGCCATTGTCAAGTAAGCAATGAAGTGAAAGCACGAAGACTATCAACAGCTAGGCAGTATGGATCAGGATGGAATATAGTGTGAAGCCAAACAACAAACAATCTTTACACAGTGAAGCTAATCAGTTCAAGCAATCAGACAATGACTTCACGAAGACAAACTCTAAAGTAGAGAGATGGGAAGGATAGAACCAGTTGCTTGGAGACGACGCGGATTTGGTAGACCAGTTTCAGTTGTTGTGAAAACTGTATGTCTGGTTAGGGAGGCTCAGATTTAACTCAAAAGACCACGTCTTCACCTTATTCCCCTTGAGCTAAGAACCCACAGTCCTCGCCCAATCACTCTGGTAAGTCTTCAAGGTAGACTTCCAAACCTTCACAGACTTCGTTCACCGGCAATCCACATTGACTCTTGGATGCTCAGAACGTGACGCCTAACCGGCTGGAGGATTCACAGTCCTCAAGTGTAACAAGTCTTCAGATCACGCGGACAGAAAGACTTCAGTGATGCCTAACACTCTTTTGGCTCTGGGTGTTTTGGGCTTTGTCCTCACAAGGATCTCTCTCTTAAATGCTTCGGAGGTTGGTTGCTCTCAAACGAGCCGTGCACTAACTCTGAGCAGCCACCAATTTATGGTGTAGGGGGTGGGCTATTTATAGCCAGGAGGCAACCCGACCTGATTTGTTCGAAATGACCCTGGGTCACTAAGGAACTGACACGTGTCCAACGGTCAGATTTCAAACACGCACGACAGCTTGACTTGGGCTATAAGTAAAGCTGACTCATCCAGCTCTGGATAAGATTTGCTCTCATTGTCTTCGCTCGAAGACATAGGATTTGGTTGAGCATCACATCAGTCACTCTGACTTTGTTCACTTGGACCCCACTTAACAGTACGGTGGTTCCTATGACTCAACAAAGAAGAAAAGGAAACTACGAAACAACTATGTCTTCGTACTCCATAGTCTTCACACGATGTCTTCTCATGCCATAGTCTTCAATGTGAATATCTCCACAGACCAGCATTGTCTTCAGTGTCTTCACACATTTTTAGGGGTCATCTCTAGTAGGTAAATCGAATCAATATGGCACTACTACCTATGTTATCCTGCAATTCTCACAAACACATTAGTCCCTTAACCAAGTTTGTCGTCAATACTCCAAAACCAACTAGGGGTGGCACTAGATGCACTTACAATCTCCCCCTTTTTGGTGATTGATGACAAACTGGTTGAAGTTTTCAACGGGGATAAAAGTATGTGAAAGTTAAGGATTCAGGCGTTGTCTTCATAAGAAGTGAAAGGCTCCCCTTGAAGATGTGCATATAGGTAGTTTGCTTTTGAATGCAAATGCACATGGCAGGTTTTCCTTTGTGGAGATCCTCTTCAACTTATGAAGACAATTCATCGTGCATATACAGAGATAACAAAGATAATGACATGCATAATGAAAAATGGACGTTTGCGGAATGGCTTCATGCGGGATTTTTCATCGCATCACAAAGTGGCAGAAAAAGTAGCAGACGACCATCAAGTTTAAGTGTTACAACTCAGAGAACCAAATGTTTCAAAAGACGAGAGTTGTAAAAACTTAGAAAAAATAATGCAACCACCCATAAGGACCCGCTTGAAGACTATCAACTCATAAGCTTCTCCCCCTTTTGTCAGTAATGACCAAAAAGGTTTGAAGACATAGAGTATCTAATCGTTCCCATCAGGAGTAGATGAAGGAGCAGGGTCGATGTTGGAGTTCGGTGGTGCAGAGGGGCTTGGTGCAGTGTCGAGATGCAGTGAAGCCATGGTTGGTGAAGTGGCATCGTCTTCTTCATCAGCGACTCTCGCAACAATAGTTGCAGCCGAAGATGAATGCTCAGAATCTTCAATTGAAGGAGTGCGGCGCCAGCTTGCATTGCGTGGAAGTCTGGAGTCAAATTTGAAGCCCTCAGTGAAGCCATCTTCGCGAAGATCGTCTTCAGGACATAGTAGTGTGAGACTCTTCCAAGACCGCTGACAGGCTTCATGGGCTACAAACGAGTTCTTGGTGGCCAAGTTTCTAATGTGATTGACGTCCACCAAGATACTCTGCATCTGATGCTTGAGCTAGTCATGATGCTTATCCTGCTTCTGATGTAAGGCCACAAGAAGTTCTCGGTCATTGAGTACACGGGAACGCTTCCGAGGCCTTTGGGCAATAGTGCTATCAGTGGCTTCGATGTTTGCATGATGGGGCACACGCATATTGCCAGCCAGAGGATAAGATGGAGTTGCAGCATTGGGAACATGAATGCCTTCTATGGGTTGTGTGAAGCTTTGGTGATCAACATTATGAAGATATAGCGGCTCCTTGGCAGGCTCGGGGTAGATGGCTTCAACGGACAGATCAACCTCAGGCAGAAAGATAAGATGGTTGCGCGCTGAGGGCTGATAGTCAACAGAAGAATGAAGTTTGATTAGGCGCATCACCCAGGGAGCATAAAACTTCAAGCCAAACAGATCAATCCCAGATGCAGCAAGTTCTCTGATGAATAAATCATGGGTATTAAATCTGATGCCATTGATGATATAAAATACCAAAGTCTTCATGGCTCCTTCAAGTTTGGCTTCAGAAGAGTGTCCCTTGATTGGACATAGAGTACGCTTCAGAATATGATAAACTGTGCAGGGCAAGTACTCGAGGTCTTTCACGAAGAACTCTTTGGGGTATTCAGCATCTTGGGCAGTGGCTTCATCATGCTGAGCATCTCACTCATATTGGGCTCAGGCCTCTGAAAAATACTCTGCAGTTCATTTCTGTGAAGCTGACAACCAGGTTCATACAACTCACCTGGAGTGGGCAGGGAAGTAAGCTCGATGATGTCTTGAGCTTTGGCTTCATGATGCACATCTCCTGTCATCCACTCAAGGATCCATGTCTTTGGATCCCTGTTGTAGCCACGAATATGAAGTGTAGCGTAGAACTGCAACAGGAGCTCTTCATTCCAGTTCTCTTTGTCCGTAACGAATGGCAGAAGACCAACTTCCCTGAAGCAGTCAAGAGCTTCTTCCAGACAGGGCAGCCCAGCAATAGCTTCACAATCAAGAAGCATGTGTGGAAAGATTCGCTCTTGATTGTATAAAATGCAGGAGTAATAACTGCGCTGCTGATAGCTCCAAAATCGATCGGAAGAGCTTTGGCTTCGAGTATGGATTCTTGGCACTGTCGAAGAAGGTGTTGTGAGCTCTGAAGCTGCTCACACTAAAGGACCCTGGCGATGTTGCAGCACATGGAAGCCTTGGCTTCGGCTTCTGAACCTGAGGCCTCTGCTCCACATGGTAGTCATACTGTGGTCCTGGAGCAGTGGGAGGGACCAAGATAGGCCATTTCATAGTGACTAGCTGTCCACGATCAAAGGCCTTCTCAATGGTGTGAGGCCGAGGAGGTGGAACAGTGGCTTCAGCATTTACATTTGCTTCAGGTTGCACATGAGCTTCAGGCACCATATTTGCTTCAGGCTCCACATTGTCTTCGGCCATGACAATGTCATCATTGTTTGTGGCAGCCTCAATGGTTTCAACCTCCGTTTGTTCAATGACAGGAGGGTCGGGCACAGTCACATTCTCCTCGAGAAGGACTTGATCAGTGGCAAGGGGTGTGGCAACTCTTTCTTCTTCTCTTTCTCCTTGATCTTCATCGGCTGATGCAGCCGGAATGTCTTCAGCAACTTTGGCTTCAGACTCAGAGACATTCACAGTTGGGGTGGCTTCAGGAAACACTTGACGTGCTACTGAGCTTTGTTGCACTTCTCCTTCCGGAATGCTCGACATGGTGACCTGTGGCCTGGGGCCTTTGCGTAGCCTGCGGAAAGTGGGTGACGTGTGGTGATGGAGTGGTCCGCACCATGTAGTTGTCGTCGTCAAGTACCGGAGTGGTAACTTGAGGTGGTGGAGTTCTGGGTGTCTCATCATGAGTAGGGGTGTCTTGCTGAGGGCGATCGGCCCATGAATCATCCTGAGTGATTGGCATCAAAGTACCACCAATGCTGATGAGTTCGCTGTTCGTAAGAACATGCGATGATACCAATTGGTTCTCAAGTTGAGGAAGGACTTCATCATCTTCAACATTGTCTTCACGACCAATGTCTTCAGCTGTGATGGGGTCGACAGCTGGAACTTCTTCATCTTCAGGAGCCTCTGTGGAAGCAGGCTCGTGGATCACAAGGCGACGCTCTTGGTTGGTGGAGGCTAGACGGGCAACAGAAATGGGCTCAACAACAAGGGGCTCAGAGGCCGCAGCACGCTCTTTCTTTGAAGACTTTGTCTTCAATTTCTTCTTCGATGGTGCATCATCTGAAGCATTCTTGTGCTTGCGTTTCTTGGCTTCGGCTTCAACTGCCCTTGTCTTCTTCAGCTCTGAAGCTGCTGAGGTGACCTTAGGCTTCGAGCCTGTCATGCTGGCAGGGAAGACAATGCGAGGTTCTTCCTGCCTTGGTGCTTCAGTTTGGGCCACATCAGACTTCTTTTGCTTGGAAATAATCTTGGGGTTGATGCCAGGACGCCCAAGAGCCTTCCGTTTTTCAGCTTCATTATGTGCTTGAACACGTTTCTGCGTGAAGTACTTCATGCGTTCTCGAGAGCCCTTGGCTTCTTCACGCTTCTTGTGAAACTGTTCCTTGAGATCATGCAACATCTTCTTGAAGATCTGAACATCTGCCACGCTGAGCTTGGCCATGTTCTTCTTGAAGTGAGCCTTTTCATAATCAATTTTGTTCTTGAGCTCGACTATCTTCTGAGCCAAGGCTAACTCATTAGCAATGGCTCCATGGAATGTGACGCTGATGTCCACAGGAAGCTGAAGATCATCAATGCTGATGCTCTGGTCGTCGAACCACTCATCAATGAAGTTGTTTAGTATATCAACATCAAAGAGGGGCAGATCGTTGAAGATCTCCGCCTCTTGCTTGCTCTTGATTAGCAACTCTAGGGCATCATCACCAAGATCTTCATCGCTGGACAGATCAATGGTGTCATCCTCATTGCGCAGAACGGCAGCAGGAGTCAGTCATGCCCAGAAATCTTCTTGGGCTTCTTGGTTTTCTTGGTCTTCTCGGTCCTCTTGGAGACTCGAGACAGATCTTCAGACTGCACACTGGGTTCAGGAGGTGCAGTGGCCAATGGCTTCACATGCGAAGCTTTTGGTGAGGCAGAGGGCTTCGAAGCCTTTGTCTTCTTCTCCGTCTGCGGCTTTGGTGGTGCTGGCGCTTCTTCAGAGTCAGCATCATCAGCGGATTGATCCATAGGAGCCCGCTGAGCAGCAATGTGGGAGAGGAGCCCATCGAAGTTGTCGAAGGGGCCGATGACATTTGGATTGGCATCGCGTGTGCCATCAGCCCTTGGAGCAGATGGACCAGGGTTAAAGTTGAGGCCTAGCTCCTTCTTGTTCTTCACAACTGACTCGTTTGCAAACTGATAGTTGCGCTTGAAGAGATTGTCTTCGCGACACCATAACATAGATGATGGGTCGGTATTCTCTGGCTGTGGTCCTCGGACCATGCATGGGTAGAAGCCTTGAGCAATGGCTTCAGGCTTTGACTTGGGTTGCAGATTTCTGTACAGAATATCTCCCCATGGGCGCTTGATAGCATTCTTCTCAGCGTATTCGGCAGTGACAAAGTTGTACTTGAACCATTGTTCTGCCCAATATCTTTGAATCCGTTGGATTCGGGTCTTGCGCTGGTTGTAGCTTTCATCAGGATCTGACTTGTACAATTCAAATAGATCAGGAGGTAAATCCTTAGCACTATCTCCATGGCGCTGCCTGCCACCTTTTCTAGCTGATTTTTCAGTTGCCATTGTATTCAGACTGAATGGCTTCAAAACAATGAATGGCTTCCGTCTACTAGTCAGACAAGAGTTGCTTCAGGGGAGTGTATATGACGCTGTAAGAACTCTGACGCTGTAAGAACTCTGCAAATGAATGCGGACTATGAGAACCAAGGGATTCTCCCACGGACATGTACCTGTGACAGCATTAGAGGTGCGAGGGAAGGGGAAGAGGTCATATGCATTCTCAGAGGATTTTGAAGAAAAATCAGTTTGAAGACATTGACCTCCTAGAGCGAAGACATTCACTTATTTGAAGAGAGTTGGTTCCAGATTTGTACGATCCATGAATAAGTACAAGTGAGGAATCTAACTAGTTATGAAGCATAAGTGAATATTCTTAGCAAGATATGAGATGTAGATGGGGACAGGTCCATAATTGGAAGTGTAGAAACCACTTTTAGTTGAAGTGGATGGATTTGACAAATCTAAAAGGCAGTAAAAAGTGAGATTTAATTACCGCTGACGAACTGCTAGACGAGGCAGAGTTAGAAGCCGAGCGGTTCAATCTCCCGCGCCCTAACTTGGCGGCGGAAGACACCTACGGCGGCGACGGAGAGGACGAGGTCCGCGGCCGGCGTGAGGACAGCGTCGAAGAAGTCATGGCAGCTAAGCGCTTCGTCTCCGGCGTCGACGCGAGCTAGCGGAGGCGCTAGGGTTTGTGCGAGGTGGCGAGGTGGAAGAAAGGATTTTACCGCGGTGAGTGTGTATTTATAAGGAGAGGGGCAGCACAGCACAATTATGCAGGTGCCCCTGGCGGTTCACATCTGAAGGACACATGACTTGCATGCAACTTATTGAAAGTTGTTCCACGTTCCCACGCACGCCTGGATTGTCGAGTGGTCGTTCCGGCTTCTCCGGTATTTAGGCAAAAAGGATATGGCATTAAAAACAGATTTAAATGTTTGTCTCTTTGTCTTCTGCTGACGAGGACTCAGAGAAGACAAATGACAGGTTTCAATAGAATGCATATGATTTGGACAGATAGAATTTGAGGAAGAAGCACAGAGGAGGTTAGGGTCCAATCACATTCACTTAGATCAATAAAGATTCAAGTATGAAGACATAGCTATAAGTGAATGCTGTAGAGGACAGAACACAAATATATATATCAGACCAACTCAACATAGTGAAGATAAACCTCGAAGTCAAATCAATGTTGAAGACAAACCAAATGCAACGACTATGCAACCATGGCGCCTAAAGAAACACTCCAGTAAGAATTTGGTGGTGGTGTTACCCACCGTATAGGAAGTATTGGACCCAGACACGGCGCACAATTATCGTGGCGCTCTGAAGTCAAAATCCGCGTTAATGTATTCACACTTAGAGTGTATGTCTTCATTGATTGAAGATATACGTTACTTTGTGTGTTGCACATCTAAGTCATCAATATGCATAAGCGTTAGGATGTGTGTCCAATTACAGGACATTTGAGGATTCTAAGATATTTAGCTCACACGGCAACTTGCAAAACCTTTTCTCATCCAAGGGCTTTGTGAAGATATCTGCCAATTGCTCTTTAGTGTTGACGTGAATGATATCAATATCTTTCTTCATGACATGATCTCTGGGAAAGTGATGATGGATCTGAATGTGCTTTGTCTTCGAGTGCTGAACTGGGTTGTTGGCAATTTTGATGGCGCTTTCATTGTCGCAGTAGAGTGGCACATGCTTCAGGTGGATGCCATAGTCCTTAAGAGTTTGCTTCATCCATAGAAGCTGAGCGCAGCAAGATCCAGCAGCAATGTATTCTGATTCAGCGGTGGAGAGGGATACACAGTTCTACTTCTTTGAAGACCAACAGACAAGAGATTGTCCAAGAAAGTGACATGTGCCTGATGTGGACTTGCGATCAACCTTGTCACCAGCATAATCAGCATCTGAGAATCCAACTAGATCAAACTCTGAGCCCTTTGGATACCATAATCCTAGTGTTGGGGTGTAAGCCAAATATCGAAGAATTCGCTTCACAGCTAAGTGATGCGATTCCTTTGGTGCCGCTTGGAATTGGGCACACATGCAAACGCTAAGCATTATATTTGGCCTAGATACACATAAATAGAGTAAAGAACCAATCATGGAGCGGTATACCTTTTGATCGAACTCTTTACCATTGTCATCGGGACCCAATTGACCTTTGGTTGGCATTGGCGTCGAGTATCCCTTGCA
Source organism: Aegilops tauschii subsp. strangulata (assembly GCF_002575655.3). Taxonomy (NCBI): domain Eukaryota; kingdom Viridiplantae; phylum Streptophyta; class Magnoliopsida; order Poales; family Poaceae; genus Aegilops; species Aegilops tauschii. Next base: position 382,277,720 of record NC_053039.3, on the reverse strand, counting down.
GTCTTGCATTCCAAACTTCTTCAAGCAATCTTTGAGGTATTTCTCTTGTGATATGAAGATTTCGTTGCTTTGCTGACGGATTTGAAGACCGAGGAAGAATTTCAGCTCACCCATCATGGACATCTGATATTGCTCTTGCATCATATGTCCAAACTCATCACTGTATTTCTTGTCAGTGCAGCCGAAGATAATGTCATCCACATAGATTTGGCATACAAACAGTTCACCATCGTATATCTTCGTGAAGAGAGTGGGATCCAGGGAACCAGGTTTGAAGCCTTTGCTCTTCAGGAAGTCTTTCAGCGTGTCATACCAAGCGCGAGGGGCTTGTTTGAGGCCATACAGTGCCTTGTTGAGCTTGTATACCATGTCAGGATGTTTTGGGTCTTCAAAGCCAGGTGGTTGTGCAACATACACTTCTTCTTCAATCTTGCCATTGAGAAAGGCACTCTTCACATCCATTTGGTACAGAAGAATGTTGTGATGGTTGGCATAAGCTAGAAGTATACGAATAGCTTCAAGCCTAGCTAGTGGAGCAAAAGTTTCATCGTCAATCCCTTCTACTTGAGTGTAACCTTGAGCAACGAGATGAGCCTTGTTTCTGACCACTTGACCATGCTCATCTTGTTTGTTGCGATAGATCCATTTGGTGCCAATGATGTTATGCTTGCGAGGATCAGGACGCTTAACCAATTCCCACACATTGTTCAGCTCGAACTGTTGAAGCTCTTCTTGCATCGCTTGAATCCATTCAGGTTCCATGAAGGCTTCAGCAACTTTCTTGGGTTCAGATATAGAGACAAATGCAAAGTGCCCACAGAAATTTGCTAGTTGTGTTGCTCTTGAACAAGTGAGCGGACCAGGTGCATTTATGCTGTCGATTGTCTTCTCAATCTGTACTTCATTTGCAACGCGAGGATGAACTGGACGAAGATTTTGCCCTTGCAGGTCATTGTCTTCAGCTTCAGTATTGACTTCAGGCTGAGCATTGTCTTCGGGTTGATTAGGTGCAGAGATGATGATTTCTTCTTCAGCCTGAGTCTCTGAAGGTATGATTTCTCCAGTACCCATAAGCTTGATAGATTCACTTGGTGAGGCTTCATCTAGCACACTAGGCATGTGCTCTCTTTGTGAGCCGTTAGTCTCGTCAAACCGCACATCCACAGTTTCAACCACTTTATAGTGAAAGAGGTTCAAGACTTTGTAGGAGTGCGAATCCTTTCCGTAACCAAGCATAAAACCTTCATGTGCTTTCGGTGCAAATTTTGAAGTGTGATGTGGATCCTTGATCCAGCACCTAGCACCAAATACTCTCAAGTAACTGATGTTTGGCTTCTTACCAGTTAGTAGCTCATATGATGTCTTCTTTAGAAGCTTGTGAAGATAAACACGGTTGATGACATGACATGCAGTGTCAATGGCTTCAGGCCAGAATTTTCTTGGAGTCTTGTACTCATCGAGCATCGTCCGTGCCATCTCAATGAGGGTTCTGTTCTTGCGTTCCACGATGCCATTCTGCTGAGGTGTGTATGGAGCTGAGAACTCATGAGTGATGCCCAATGTATCAAGATAAGTGTCGAGGCCGTTGTTCTTGAATTCTGTGCCGTTGTCACTTCTGATGTGCTTGATCTTGATGCCATAGTTCGTCATGGCATGGTTGACGAATCGTCTGAAGACAACCTGCACTTCATTCTTGTAGAGGATTATGTGCACCCATGTATATCTAGAGTAATCATCAACAATGACGAAGCCATAGAGGAAAGCAGTGGTAGTAAGTGTAGAGTAGTGAGTAGGGCCGAATAAGTCCATGTGAAGCAGCTCGAAGGGACGTGATGTCGTCATGATTGTCTTCGAGGGATGCTTGGCCCTTGTCATCTTTCCAGCTTCGCAGGCACCACACAGATGATCCTTCTTGAACTTGACGCCCTCGATGCCTACGACATGCTTCTTCTTCGCGAGAGTGTACAAGTTCCTCATGCCAGCATGCCCTAGCCTCCGATGCCAGAGCCAACACTCTGAAGCTTTTGCTAGAAGACATACTGCCAACTGTGGTCCTGCTGAGAAATCTACCATGTACAAATCGTCTTTTCGATATCCTTCAAAGACTAGAGACTTGTCAGATTCCATAAGAACAATGCAACGATATTTTCCAAATATCACAATCATGTTTAGATCACAAAGCATTGAGACATGCATTAAGTTGAAATCAAGGGATTCAACAAGCATCACTTTATCCATGTGCTGGTCCTTTGAGATTGCAACTCTACCTAGACCCAATACCTTGCTTTTACCAGTGTCAGCAAATGTGATGTGACTCTTATCAGATGGACGTAAGGTTGAGTCCATGAGAAGACTTCGATCACCAGTCATGTGGTTAGTGCATCCACTGTCCATAATCCACTCAGAAGCCTTTGGTATCGTACCCTACAGTGCAGTTAGGGGGATAGGCTTCACCAAGGGAAATGTGAAGCATAAACATTTGACGAACAAGCATATTATCAAAGTTCAGATCCTGGTTAGGGTAGATAAGATGATTGTCAAGGAATCCAGGAACAAAATACATAGTAAGACCATTTGGGCATTTTATCTTGCGCCCCACAAGATGTTTTAGGTCCCCAACATAAGCATCAGACGCCTTTGATTTTCGGTTGGAGACCTTTCCCTACAAAAGAGAGTTAATTTTTCTTGACCACCCACATCTTCAAGGGTGGCTTAGAAGCAATGAGTCTAAGTGCAGCATCTGAGAACTTCATCTTTGGAGCCCTAGCAAATAGCCTTGCAGGAGGTGAATAATACTCATAAGAATAAGCAAAAAAGTTCTTGGTCTTATGAACATAGCGGTTTGACGAAACACGCTCATATTCATAAGTCTGAGTATGGTTTCCCTGCAAAACATTGGCGTTAGGGTGACTCTGGTGAGTCCTCTGTCTGTATGAAGCCTTTGGACCATATGAAGCCTTTGGTCTAGGATTTGTCTTCTTCCCAGGTGTTGTCATGATGACATTCACGGGAAGATTCTCAAGACAAGTCTTGGGTACCCAGCTCTTCTTCAAAGGTGGTCCATTCCTGCAGTTAGTACCAATATACCTGGCAAACACTTCACCATTCTGATTCTTAAACAGTTTATAGTTTGCATCAAAGGATTCATCAATGATAATCGGGTTAGCACAAGTGAAGCCAGATAAGGTAGATGGATCCACTGAAGGTCCCTTTGCAGCAACCCACGTGGTTTTGGGGTACCGCTCAGGCTTCCAGTAAGAACCATCAACATTCATTTTCCTCTCGAACCCAACACCCTCTTTCCTAGGGTTTCGGTTCAGAATCTATTTCTTGAGGGCATCACATAGTGTCTGATGCCCTTTGAGACTTTTGTACATTCCTCTCTCAAGCAATGTCTTCAACTTGGCATTCTCATCAGCAATAGTAGTGGTATCCTCAACAGAGGGGTTAGTTACCACATCAGCAGTTGAAGATATTGCAATAGTAGCAGCAGTAGAACATTCAGCAACAGAGACAACATTATCACGCTCAAGACATTTTAGACATGGCGGTTCAAATCCTTCCTAGGTGGAACTGATCTGTTGAGCGCGAAGTGACTAGTTCTCCTTTTGAAGATCTTCATGAGACACTCTCAGGTTCTCAAGTTCTTGCTTCCTTTGAAGATAACCATAGGAGAGCTTCTCATGAGTAGCTGATAGAGTCTCATGACGACTTTCAAGTTCCTCGTACTTAACATGAAGTTTTTTGATGTCTTCAATTAAGGACTGAGATCGGGTCATTTCCGCGTCCAACAGGTCATCGCTTTTGTTTAGCAAATTTTAAATGTTCCATAGCATTCTGTTGTTCAGTTGCAATTTTAGCAAGTGTTTTGTAGCTAGGTTTAGATTCACATTCAGAGTCATCTTCACTTGATGTTTGAAAGTAAGCATCACGTGAGTTTACCTTGGCACCACGTGCGATGAAGCAGTAGGTGGGAGCTGAGTCATCCTCATCATTAGCATTAGTGTTGGTGACGAGGCCATTGTCTTCAGTGTTGAAGATGGACTTGGCGACATACGCTGAAGCTAGAGCCAGGCTTGCCACGCCTGAATCGGATTCCTCTTCAGACTCCACCTCTGCCTCCTCAGATGCAGACTCCTCCTCTAAATCCGCCTCCTTGCCAACAAATGCACGAGCCTTGCTGGATGAGCTCTACTTATGTGATGAAGACTTCGATGAAGAGTTGGAAGAAGACTTTGAGGATTTCCTCTTCTTCTTATCATCAGAATCATATTCCTTGCTCTTCTTCTTCTTCTTGGTCTCATTGTCCCACTATGGACACTCAGAGATGTAGTGACCAGGTTTCTTGCACTTGTGGCATGTTCTCTTCTTGTGATCACGAGTGGAAGCTTCATCGTTTCTTGAGCTGGATCTTGAAGACTTTCTGAAGCCTTTCTTCTTGGTGAACTTCTGGAACTTTTTCACAAGCATAGCAAGCTCCTTTCCAATGTCTTCAGGATCCTCAGAATTGCAGTCAGATTCTTCTTCAGATGAGGAAACAACCTTTGCCTTCAAAGTGCGAGTTCGGCCATAGTTGGGACCATAGATATCTCTTTTCTCAGATTGCTGGAACTCATGTGTGTTGAGCCTCTCGAGTATGTCAGACGGATCGAGAGTCTTGAAGTCAGGGCGTTCTTGAATCATAAGGGCCAGGGTGTCGAATGAGCTGTCAAGCGATCTCAGAAGCGTCTTGACGATTTTGTGCTTGCTTATCTCAGTGGCGACGAGTGCGCGAAGCTCATTTGTGATATCACTGAGGCGATCAAATGTGAGCTGAACATTCTCATTGTCATTTCTCTTGAAGCGGTTGAAGAGGTTGCGAAGAACACTAATCCTTGAGTCTCTCTGGGTTGAGATGCCTTCGTTGACCTTGGAGAGCCAGTCCCATACTAGCTTCGCAGTTTCCAGAGCACTCACACGACCATACTGTCCTTTGGTCAAATGACCACAGATGATGTTCTTGGCAGTCGAGTCCATTTGAATGAACCTCTTGACATCAGCAGCAGTGACACCTTCACCGACCTTGGCAACGCCGTTCTTGATGACATACCATAGGTCGGTGTCAATGGCTTCAAGATGCATACGCATCTTATTCTTCCAGTAGGGGTAATCAGTGCCATCGAAGACAGGGCACACAACGGAGACTTTGATTATCCCTGCAATCGACATATCTAAAACTCCAGGCGGTTAAACCGAATCACACAGAACAAGGGAGCACCTTGCTCTGGTACCAATTGAAAGTGCTAGTTATCGACTAGAGGGGGGTGAATAGGCGATTTTTATGAAAGTCTTCAAAACACGGAGGCTTTGAAGACAAACGGTAGAAATGAACCTATTGATATGCAGCGGAAGGTAGACTACACTAGACAAGCCATAGTCAAGTAAGCAATGAAGTGAAAACATGAAGACTATCAACAACTAGGCAGTATGGATCAGGATGGAAGATAGTGTGAATCCAAACAACAAACAGTCTTTACACAGTGAAGCTAATCAGTTCAAGCAATCAAGCAATGACTTCACGAAGACAAACTGTAAAGTAGAGAGATGGGAAGGATAGAACCAGTTGCTTGGAGACGACACGGATTTGGTAGACCAGTTCCAGTTGCTGTGACAACTGTACGTCTGGTTAGGGAGGCTGAGATTTAACTCAGAAGACCATGTCTTCACCTTATTCCCCTTGAGCTAAGAACACACAGTCCTCGCCCAATCACTCTGGTAAGTCTTCAAGGTAGACTTCCAAACCTTCACAGACTTCGTTCACCGGCTATCCACAATGACTCTTGGATGCTCAGAACGTGACGCCTAACCGGCTGGAGGATTCAGCCCTCAAGTGTAACAAGTCTTCAATCACGCGGTCAGAAAGACTTTAGTGATGCCTAACACTCTTTGGCTCTGGGTGTTTTGGGCTTTGTCCTCGCAAGGATCTCTCTCTCAAATGCTTCGGAGGTGGGTTGCTCTCAAACGACAAAAGCCGTGCACTAACTCTGAGCAACCACCAATTTATGGTGTAGGGGGTGGGCTATTTATAGCCAGGAGGCAACCCAACCTGATTTGTCACTACTGCAGGACGCTGCTAATACAACACTATGATCAGAGACCCTTCGACGAAACCGATGCCATAATCGCAAACGGTGGTGTAAAAAAACCGTCAAAAAAGGTGCAAAACGTTTGCGATGGAGGATGCATCAAACACGGTTCAGATTTTAGTTGCGTGTGCGATGCCAGGCATACGGTTCATCTCAATTAACTGTTTGCGATGAGGAGGAACAAAAGAAACGGGCAGCCAGATGAAGGTGTGTGCGATGTACAACATACAGTTCACTCGGATGAACTGTTTGTGATTAGGCAACACAAAAGAAATGGTGAGCCAGATCAAAGGTGTGTGCGATATACGACATGCGGTTCACTCGGATGAACTGTTTGCGTTGAGACATGAGAACAGAAACGGTTCAAATGAACAAGATGTGTGTGATACGAGGCAAACAGGTCTGTAATCAGAAACGTGTGCGAAGACCGATAAGAACACAGACGATTACTGTAACAAGTCGTGTGTGTTGTGAGCAAACGATTGCTGGTATACAATTGTGAGTGATTGATGAAAACATCACCGACGGGTTCCATTGTTTAGTCCGTGTGCGATGTGATTTTCTTTGTCCGCACACCATCTACGCTCTGTCTACAGAGCATCAACATATATACTTAAGACAACATTGCATAACCAAATTAAGCATACAATTACACAAGTGACTACACACATAACATTTGCACACACCAAAGTAAGCAATTACATGCATACTAAAGTAGGAGAAACGAGGATCTAATTATCTACTTATTGTTGCGATGACGCTTGCCATTGCTCTGCTTACGGCTGGATCCCTGGCCGTTTTGGGGAAGGAGGCACTTCCTCATGTCAACGATCCGCCTGTACATGTCGTAGCTCATGTATGCCTCCTTGGCCGCGTACACGACGTGAGCTTTGTCGAGTTTCTCCATCCAGGCCGAGTGCCAGGCACGCTTGTCCTTCTTGCACGAATCCTTCATGTCTCTGTAGTAGGGGTCGATGATGGCCTCGGCAAGGTGAACCAGTGAGTCCTTCTCATGCTCCTTGCTACCCCAGATCTTGTATTGGCCCTGAATCTCGACAAGATTCTGGCAGGCGATGCCCGAATTATCGAGCACCTTTACATCGTTGGTGATGTCCACCATAGCGAACATGTAGTGGGGGCTGTTGACAAACCTGGCGAAACGCTCGCAAGGCCTTGTGGCCAGGCAGTAGTGGTAGACGAGGACGTGGTGGCGCACGCACATCTGGGCGACGGCGACCTTGGGACGAGACCCGACACGAGCGCGGGTGTACTCAAGGTCGAACCCGACCACCTTGTACTTCTCCTCGGCAAGCAACAGCTCCATGATGTGGATGGAGTGCTCCACCCAGACCGGGTCATTGGTGTACACCACCGAGAGGTCCATGAACCTTCTGTGGGTGTCCACCACGACACGCCTGGTGAAATGCTGCTCGTCGTCGGCAGCCGCTCGGAGCGCCATTGGAGCCGCGCAGGATACCCTCTAAGAATTTCTCATGGTGGGTGTGCTTCTTGCAATGGTGGGGCGCGATTGAAAGGTTGAAGAGACACAAGGGTTGGTTAAATGGCCGCTGTAATAAATGGGGGCCGGCCGGCCTGTAATCGGTACGTCTTGTCACGGCGTTCATAGCGGAGGATTCCAGTGCACGCTTGACAACACCGCACCGCAGACGTGGGCTCGAAGAGGTGCCAAATGTATCGTCGGTGAGCCTGTTCCCGCGCTACCGCGCTGTTTACCGTGCAAACTTCCCGCCCGGCTAGTTTGGCCACGCGTCGGCTAGAAGAGGGACAAATCATGGGCGTTTATTGGCAAAAAGCTTTGTAAAAACGAAGTGTGTGGAATGACTTCGGTCATAAGTTTACCCTTGGGTGATGAGGTCTAAGTTACACAGAAGGGTGATGATGGACACTCGAGTGCGATAATTAATTCTGCGCTCTACAGTGCACACGGTGGAAGAAACCAACTGTGTGCAATAATGTTGAAGATCACATTTGAGTTAGCTATACAGATCGCGTGCTATGAGATCGATAAGGTAAACTGATTCGATAATGGTTAATAAAATCTAAGACCATTGCATATTAAGGTCAAATAGTGCTAGCAATATACGAGTCTCATACGATGCCATTTCAACGATTGTACCACAAAAGCTCGAAATGTTACAAGGTTCAAATTCCAGAGTTATATGGCTCAAATTCGAAGATTACAAGGTTCAAACTGATATTAGAAATGAAATTTAGCTCATCAGCTGCAAACGCTCACGCTGATCCGTTGAACATGGATATCAGAGAGGTTCAAACTAATATCACCGCTTCTAAGTCTGGCTTCGAAACCTCACAATTTTTGCAAAGGGGCCAGCCACTGAGAAGTCATGTATGGTGTTGACACGATGACTTCCAATTACTCTATCATCTGAAGTTCCAAAATGAAATTCATCATTTTTGGAGCCTACTCCATTCTGCCGCAGGCGCCGGCGCGGATCAACAAACCATTCATTTTTGCAAAATAAATGTAGGGCAAACCTCATTGCCTTCAGCACCCTTGCTCCGAGAACAAAGAACCTGGCGAATGTAATCTCCGGTAAGGTCCCTCGGTAGGAGTTCAAAGTAATTTCTAAGAGATGCAGATCTAGGCATTCGACGTGATTGTTATATTGTATCACATTATCCACCACTGGGCCTAATCTTATCTGGAAAAGAAGAAAACGTGTTAGTGCCTACATGCAGTTTTGAACATTACTACAGGCCTAGCTGTTTGGTTTGCAGGATTTGTAAAATGCACTAACATGCCATCTTCGATCTGACATGATTAGCATGGGCATTTGATTACATTCTAGAAAAATGTAGCCTTCTTCATATGAGGTTGGAGTGGATGAAAAGTTCCCTAAGAAAATTAGTACAGATGAATCCAAAGGAGAAATGCTTATTGATTGAAACCATATGGATCAAGCAACCAATATGGGGGGGGGGGGACATGTATGTACTGAAATCCTCCAAAAGAACCTTCAGAAATCGTAGTACATTGTCATTGTAAACTGGGAAAAAGGGTGTCACAAATTGAACTCCCTTATGGTTAACATTTAACAAGAAAGGAACATCACCTCGATATATAGCTTCTCCACGCACGGAAAGCATCTCAGGAAACTGACAACTTGCTCCAGGTCGGGGCCAATAGATTCTAGTGCCAAGACCTTCACTGTGCGCAATTTCGGGGTCAAGCTTGTCGGAATCATTTTGTGAATGACAGACGAACAAACATCTTCAAAATTAGAAACGACGTTAATTTATAGAAGGAGAGGTAGAAGGCGGTTGTTGTACCTGAACGGGTGTGGATCCAATAACAAGTTCGGAGTATTTGTCAGACGAGTAGCCCACCACTGTCAATTTTGGCGCAGAAATGACATTGATTCTTGTTGGGCCTTCTTGATCAACTACAAGTAATCTCTCAAGTGCAGGTGTGTCCTGGATGACCATACCATGGTCCACCTTTTGTGATGTCTTCCTACCGCACCAGCAATACACATAAATAATCCGGAGAGTCATGGAGGTGATGTGGAAGGTACTCAGCCCATTGATCGCCTAAAGACGAAGGTATTCGAGTGCAGTACAACCACGGAGCAGGCGCTCCATGTCACCCTTTGAGAGGCAGACGGCGACGAGCTCGAGGTGCTTCAGTCATGGTAGAATAAGAGCGGGCGCGTCATTAAGGGGCGGGAAATGGCAGTTCCTGAACTTGGCGACGCGCAACATGGGCACGCGGCGGAGTGCGGACGTTGGCAGCAACCGCATATGCCCATCATCAAAAGTGAGCTCCTCGAGCTGATCTAGGGAGGGGGAGCGGAACCAGTCGTCAAGCTTGGCTCGGTCCTTGCCGTTGGAACGGAACCTGCCCATTCTAAGGCCTTTGGTTGGGCCAAGGTGACTGCCGAGGATCTTGGAGAACGCATCCAAGCTTTTGCGATAGCCATGGCAGAGCTCATGGGTGTTGATGAAGTCGACAGGGCTAGAGTTCCATAGGGGGCGCCACTGCCGGGAAAGGAGGGTTGTCCGCGCCTCATATTTGATTGGGAGGAGGGAGATGATGACTCTCAACATATCATCGGGGAGGCTGCTGATTAAGTCCAGGCCTGTTGGAGTCGCTTGCGGTTCTAGCTCGCCCCACCTCCGCTTGTTGGCAGCCCCGTTCTCCACCTCCGGAGTCTCCTTGTCAGCGACGCTTTCTGATAGAAATGGGAGTACATGGAACATTTAGTTAAAACAGGGCAATAGAAAAGTGTATTGGTAACTAGAAGTTATTAGGTAGGAATATAGTAAGAAAAGGGACTAACAATTGGTTGCTTAAATACTACACAATTCATTTGACATTGCTGGGTAAGTCAACATATGCAGATAGTTGAAAAGAAAACTTACTTCGAACAAAGTCTGGACGGATGATTTTGTCGAGGAAGTTAGCATATATCTCATGACCAGGCCCTTCTATGTGCAGTGCAATTTTAGTGCCAGCTTTCAGTACATAAAACTTTGCAATTTCATTCCAAAAGCTAGTGGCAAAATAGGAGTCACCACGTTCATCAAGTCTTACAGTAGCAACAATTGTAAATCCATGGTTTGTGTGCAGTATGACATCCGTGGAGCCCTGATCTATGTAAAGGGAAAAATTGTGCACTACATAATCTGTTGCATAGCGAGGGATGTCCTGCAGAAAATGGTAGGATTGTTAAAGAAAATATGGTAACATGCAAATATGGGCCCAAATTGAAAGAACTGTACAACAGTTGAAATCGAAGGACAGAAATCTATAATTAAACAGATAGAGTAAACATGATGTCATGGAAAAATGAGAGTAATCAAAAGAACAATACATCATTAATTTGCCTAATATAGAAAGAAGAGGGAAAAATCCCCTTTGACGTATATGGTGCATGTGGCACCTTTTATCCAAATGTAGCAATATTTAGAATATGTTCAGGAAAGTAGGCCATGCCAACCGATTTAGGGTGAGATTGAACATACCGCACGCGTCCTCAAGTTATCTGGTACGATGAGATGGAATCTCTGGCGGCGGTCGCCAAGTCCTGAAGTGTCGGCGCACTGTACATTCTATGAATAAAAGAAAACCCTCAAATCAGCTCGAATAAAAATGAATTCACGGCGATTTCCGTCGGGTGATTAAAGGAGGCAGATGAACTGGGATAAGAGATAAGATAATATCTCGTTAAATTAGTTACCTCGTCGTCTATGAGAAAGAACCCTCAGTACGGCAGATTCCCCAACCGAGCGGAGCTGGGTCGACCGCGATCAGCGTCGAGAAAGTCGATGGCGATAGGCGGCGGCAAGCGGAAGTGGCGAAATGCGGTGGGCTTTGCCGGCAGCCTGGCGGCGGCGGCAGGCGTCGAGCTAAGTGTTTACCGCCATTATAGGTGGTGCCATGGCATAGACGTGGAGGAGCTTGTGCAGGTGTGAATGGGGACCGTACCGGAGGGGGTGGCGGGCGGGGTGACGGTTTTTGTGACGTGGGGATGGTGAGGGTTTTCTTTTTTCTTTTTTGAATTGGGTGGTGAGGGTTTTCTATCCCACAAAGAATTTTGGGGGCGACGGTTTGCTAGAGCGAACCGTGTGTGATTGACGCAGTAGGCAAAATGAAAGTCATTGCACATGGTTCCAATTTTGGAAACCGTGTGTGATTGATGTACTACCTCCGTCCTGGTTTATTGGCCCCCCGTTGTAATTTTTACCAAAAATTGGCAAAATATTTAACATACTCAAACATATATAATAAGCGTACACGTACATAAGCATAGTTCAACCATAAGTACATAGTTCAACCGTCATTAAGCATACTCAAGCGTACAAAGTTTGATCCATCCCACATCTCATCTCACATGTGGCCGGCACGATCCTGAAGCTTCTCCAGGTACTCGACGTACGCACCGTGCGCCACCCTGTGAGAATACTTCTGCTTGAAGGAGCCAATGACCCGTCCTCTTGCATGTGCCAGAACACTTAGATACGCGTCATGAATCTTGTGGTTGCAAAATGGGCATCCATAGCTGTCGTTACAGGTCCTAATATGTCTGTTATGCATTCCCGCATAAAGCTCGTACCTCCTCTGGGCATCTTCATCCTCGCTGTCCACATCGTCAGACAGCACCTATACAAATAGTAAAACAAATTTGGCATCAAATCACTGATTACATGCCGTGAAGTAGGATTAGGAATTTATTGCTATTTATTTATACATATCCAGAGATTATGGTTCGATTTTTAAGCACAGTCGTCTATGTACAGACCAATCTTGAAGAAAATAATGGCACAAACATATGTAGGTAATTCAAAATCAATTGTCAAGTCCTGGCTAGGAATTATTAGCATGAACACTAACCCTAGTCGGATTACTAGCAGAAATCATTTGCACAGATGAAACAACTAATCACTTATCACCTGTACCATTCAAACAATCAATACACTACACGGATCTAATGAAACTTACTCAGATTTCATGGATTGGGAGAACATAAACACATGATTTCTATTCCAAAAAAGGGGAGGCGGCAGTAACCAGAGAAACCCTATGATCTATTTGACACATAAATGGGTATAGATGACTAACCAGCTGTCCGTTGTCGTCGGAGTCGTCGCTGGAGTGGTCGTCGGAGTCGTCGCCGGAGTGCTCATCGGAGTCGGTGTGGAACTCCGCCTCCGGCTGTGGAAGCTCGACGCCGTCGACGACGTAGGGTGCAGCGATAACTCGCCGGCGGTGACGGAAACCTCTGTCTCCATCACCACGCCGTGCTCCGGTGCTTTAGCAGCCCCGGCGTCGCCACTCCCTCCGATGGGGCGCTTCGGCGGCATCCTCATACACTGAAGGCTTTAAGGACTGAGAGCGGCGTCGAGGATGCAAGCGGAGAGAGAGGATTGTGTGTGCGTAGCGAGGATGGGGGGTGCGGCCGCTCGGGTGCACCATTAATATGGAGTAGTGGGAGTTGTGGGAGAGAGGCGGGTGGTGGCCAAACTGATGGCTCACCTCTCGGTGAGCCTGCGCACCGGACTGCTAGCATGCCTACCAAAGTTTCACACAACTACTCGCACGCCTCCTGATGACACTGCGCAGCGAGCACACCACCGTCAATTCACACACCTGCACGCACGCCTCCCCGTCTGCCTGCGCGGCGGACTACTCGCATGCGTCCCGTCAACTCACGCCTGCTCGCACGCCACACGGGTCGCGCGGCGGCACGTATATTGTTTTTCGATTTGGATGATTAATGCTGCCGCTTTATTGCTTAGCCGAAGCATGGCACGTATCCATTGTTGGTCTAATGCTCATGGTTCGAATAAATAATCCGTTTGGGATATCGGTTACCAATTATTAATAATCTCCCGTCTGTAATTAGATAAAGATTACATCAAAACTGGTCTCAAATTTGACAAAAAAAGTACAATGCCACTTTGTATTGGTGTCCATATGACAACACGATAAGTTTCATGAACTTCAAATAAGTTTTGGATGTACTAGAATTTAAAAATCAAGATTCTCAATGTTTAAAATTTGTTGCACGGGGAGTTAACATGCACCCAGTGAGACACATGTGTTTTTGCAATCCATTTAGGTGCACTATCACGTGTGCATGTAGCTCAAATTTGATTTTTGCACATTATACCCATAGAAAATCAATCAATCAATGTACTAAAACGTCCCTCCTTTGGTAACATGTATGTTAACCGCGGGATAATTAATTTAACATGCATCGTAGTTGCGGTGGATTCGTGGTGTGTGTGTGGGTGTGTGCGTTTGGGGGTGGCGGGTGGCTCGCAGTACACTACGAGTTGTGAGCCACCGTGTGGGCTGGCCGTTTTGTTAGGCAGGACAGTGCCACATCAGAGTCGTGAAAATCGTTATTTAAAACATTACACAACCCTTTCATACATAAATTTTTTGGCCACATGCAGTCGATGGTTGTCCTACACGACATTCGATACTCGCATGTGACGCTTTCTGTGGGCCCGCGAGGTCATCGTCCATCACTTTGACGAACAGCCGGTAGTGAGGTTAATTTGACCAGCAAGGTGGAATCTTTTTTGTTTGTGTTATGGTGGTATATAGTATGCGTCGAAGAGGTGGGAGGGGACTAGCATATATACTATACATACGCATCCGTGAACAAGTACACCTCACTCAGTGTCAGGACTTTTTGGTTACCGAGGCACGTGCCCACATCAAAATTGTGAAATTGGTTATTCAAACATCACACAACACCTTTTTGGGCCACATGCATATCCTAGCTAGGACACTCACGTGTGACGCTTCCATCTGTGGGCCCACGAGGCCATCGTCGATGCATGCATGCATCACTTTGACCTACATCGGGAGAGGTTAATTAATTTCACCATCGATGAGGATTCTTTTGGGTTGTACATATATTACGGCAGGAGCATATAGTATGCGGTGAAGAGGGGGGAAGGGGACCATCATATGTAGTACGCTTGATACGAACCTCACTCTGTGTGGGTGCATGGTTTACAGTTTTTGAGGCATGTGGCACATCAAAGTTGTGCATTTTGGGTATTCAATGTTTGTCCCACATGCAAAGCGGTGGTGGTTGTCCTCTCGCACCCACTTAAGCGGTTATGAGCGATATCGATGCTTTCCATCTGTGGGCCCGCTTGGTCCATCACTACTTTTTGCCTGACAACAAGAGAGGTTAATTTGACTTAGGAGGGGATTATTATTTTTGCTCACACACATGCATGATACAGTTTGAGCACACACACATGCATGTGTACGCATGAATCCCTCCCATCGAGTCGAAGTGGCTAGTACAACGACACATCATGAACCGATCTCGCTCTGTGTGGGGAGCTAGTGTACGATTTTTGACACACGCGCCACATCAAAATGTTGTGTACTCAAACATGCATGCACGCATCACCTCCATACATATGCATGTAGTGGTTGCCTTCGAACGATACACTCCCTCGCGTGGTTATCGGCGACAAGCCTATATATTCGTGGGCCCGCGTGGACATCCATGATCACCTTGACCAACAACAAGATAGGTTACCATGGCGGATTCTTCATTTGGTTCGTGTTATCGTAGTATAGGTCATGGTGAGATTCAGACCTAATTAAGTTTGAGCGCATATACTATGCACGCATGCATGCATGAATCCCCGTCGCTGGCTTGAAGTGTGGTGTAACATACATATGCATCGTCAACCTAACCCTCACTCAGTGTGTGGATTTCTAGTTCGAAATCACGGTGCCACATCGAAGTTGTTCCATTGTTACTCAAAAACACACCTCTCCGGTACATATGTTTGGGCCACACGCATGCAGTGGTTGTCTTCGGGACTAGCTACTTGCGTGATTATTGGTGAGCTAGCCCATCGCCGGGGGCGCATGGACGGCCATCACTTTGACCAACAATAAGAGAGAGGTTGTACGACCAAGGTGGATTATTCTTGGTCCGTTTTACGATCCATCTTGGTGAGATATACGCCTCTATGGCCCGCCGACTGAAAGTGTGTGTGTGTGTGGGGGGGGGGTTGCTACTTCGCACTTTGCTAGGTGAACCTCGGTTGGGGGGGCATGCATTCATAGCTTAGGATTCCCTTCATGGCGACACGAGGGGGGGTGGGGGCTGCTAGCTACTTCGCACTTTGCTAGGTGAACCTCGGTTGGGGGGAGGGGGCATGCATTCATAGCTTAGGATTCCCTTCGTGCCGACACAAGGGGGGGGGCTGCTAGCTACTTTGCACTTTGTTAGGTGAACCTCTGTTGGGGGGGAGAGGCATGCATTCATAGCTTAGGATTCCCTTCGTGCCGACACGAGGGAGGGGTGGCTGCTAGCTACTTAGCACTTTGCTAGGGTGAACCTCGGTTGGGGGGGAGGGCATGCATTCATAGCTTAGGATTCTCTTCATGCAGACACGAGGGAGGGGGGCTGCTAGCTACTTCGCACTTTGCTAGGTGAACCTCGGTTGGGGGGAGGGGGGGCATGCATTTTTTAGCTTAGGAATCCCTTCGTGCCGACACGAGGGAGGGGGGGTTGCTAGCTACTTTGCACTTTGCTAGGTGAACCTCGGTTGGGGGGGATGCATTCATAGCTTAGGATTCCCTTCGTGCCGTGCTACCTCTTGAGCATGCGTTGGTTTCCCTTGAAGAGAAAAGGGTGATGCAGCAAAGTAGCGTAAGTATTTCCCTCGATTTTTGAGTACCAAGGTATCAATCCAGTAGGAGACTACACGCAAGTCACCTAGTACATGCACAAACAAATAAGAACCTTGCAACCAACGTAATAAAGGGGTTGTCAATCCCTTCATGGCCACTTGCAAAAGTGAGATCTAATAAATATAATAAGATAATATTTTTGGTATTTTTGTTGTATAGATTGGAAAAGTAAAGATTGCAAAATAAACGACGACAGAAATAGCTAGTTGACGGGAAACTAATATGATGTAAAATAGACCGAGGGGGTATAGGTTTCACTAGTGGCTTCTCTCATGATAGCTTAAATTCGGTGGGTGAACAAATTACTGTCGAGCAATTGATAGAAAAGCGCATAGTTATGAGAATATCTAGGCATGATCATGTATATAGGCATCACGTCCGTGTTAAGTAGACCAAAACGATTCTGCATCTACTACTATTACTCCACACATCGATCGCTATTCAGCATGCATCTAGAGTATTAAGTTCATAGGAACAGAGTAACGCATTAGGCAAGATGACATGATGTAGAGGGATAACTCAAGCAATATGATATAAACCCCATCTTTTTATCCTCGATGGCAACAATACAATACGTGCCTTGTTGCCCCTACTGTCACTGGGGAAGGACACCGCAAGATTGAACCCAAAGCTAAGCACTTCTCCCATTGCAAGAAAGATCAATCTAGTAGGCCAAACCAAACTGATAATTCGAAGAGACTTGCAAAGATATCAAATCATGCATATAAGAATTCAGAGAAGAATCAAATATTGTTCATAGATAATCTTGATCATAAACCCACAATTCATCGGATCTCGACAAACACATCGCAAAGAGAGAATAGATCTCCAAGAAGATCGAGGAGAACTTTGTATTGAGACCCAAAGAGAGAGAAGAAGCCATCTAGCTAATAACTATGGACCCGAAGGTCTGTGGTAAACTACTCACACATCATCGGAGAGGCTATGGTGTTGTAGAAGCCCTCCGTGATCGATTCCCCCTCCGGCGGAGCGCCGGAAGAGGCCCCAAGATGGGATCTCACGGGTACAGAAGGTTGCAGCGGTGGGAAAAGTGTTTCGTGGCTCCCCTGGATGTTTTCAGGGTATAAGAGTATATATAGGCGAAAGAAGTAGGTCGGTGGAGCTCCGTGGGGCCCACGAGGGTGGGGGCGCGCCTACCCCCTGGGCACGCCCTCCTGCCTCGTGGCTTCCTCGTTGCTTCCCTGACTTCCACTCCAAGTCTCCTGGGTTGCGTTTGTTCCAAGAAAGATCCTCGCGAAGGTTTCGTTCCGTTTGGATTCCGTTTGATATTCCTTTTCTGCGAAACACTGAAATAGGCAAAAAAAGAACAATTTGCACTGGGCCTTCGGTTAATAGGTTAGTCCCAGAAATAATATAAAAGAGCATATTAAAGCCCATTAAACATCCAAAACAGATACTATAATAGCATGGAACAATCAAAAATTATAGATACGTTGGAGACGTATCAAGCATCCCCAAGCTTAATTCATGCTCGTCCTCGAGTAGGTAAATGATAAAAACAGAATTTTTGATGTGGAATGCTACGTAGCATAATTTCATTGTAATTTTCTGTATTGTGGCATGAATATTCAGATCCGAAAGATTCAAGACAAAAGTTTAATATTGACATAAAAAAATAATACTTCAAGCATACTAACTAAGCAATTATGTCTTCTCAAAATAAAATGGCCAAAGAAAGTTCATCCCTACAAAATCGTATTGTTAAGCCATGTTTCATTTTTGTCACACAAAATGCTCTCATCATGCACAACCCCGATGACAAGCCAAGCAATTGTTTCATACTTTA
This sequence comes from Aegilops tauschii subsp. strangulata, assembly GCF_002575655.3. Classification (NCBI taxonomy): domain Eukaryota; kingdom Viridiplantae; phylum Streptophyta; class Magnoliopsida; order Poales; family Poaceae; genus Aegilops; species Aegilops tauschii. The sequence goes on along the minus strand of NC_053039.3, from coordinate 382,259,563 downwards.
GTATTCTCAAACTTTTTCAACTTTCACGCAATACATGAGCATGAGCCATGGACATAGCACTGTGGGTGGAATAGAATATGATGATGGGGGTTGTGTGGAGAAGACAAAAAAGGAGAAAGTCTCACATCGACGCGGCTAATCAACGGGCTAGGGAGATGCCCATCAATTGATGTCAATGCGAGGAGTAGGGATTGCCATGCAACGGATGCACTAGAGCTATAAATGTATGAAAGCTCAACAAAAGAAACTAGTGGGTGTGCATCCAACTTGCTTGCTCACGAAGACGTAGGGCATTTGAGGAAGCCCATTGTTGGAATATACAAGCCAAGTTCTATAATGAAAAATTCCCACTAGTATATGAAAGTGACAAAATAGGAGACTCTCTATCATAAAGATCATGGTGCTACTTTGAAGCACAAGTGTGGAAAAAGGATAGTAGCATTGTCCCTCATTTTATTTTATTTTATTTTTATTTGGCCTTTCCCTTGTTTTTTTCCTTTCTCTTTTTTTTATTTGGCCTCTCTTTTTTTATTTGGGACAATGCTCTATTAATGATGATCATCACACTTCTATTTATTTACAACTCAATGATTACAACTCGATACTAGAACAAAATATGACTCTATGTGAATGCCTCCGGCAGTGTACCGGGATGGGCAATGAATCAAGAGTGACATGTATGAAAAATTATGCACGGTGGCCTTGCCACAAGTACGATGTCAACTACATGATCATGCAAGGCAATATGACAATGATGAAGCGTGTCATAATAAATGGAACGGGGGAAAGTTGCATGGCAATATATCTTGGAATGGCTATGGAAATGCCATAATAGGTAGGTATGGTGGCTGTCTTGAGGAAGATATAAGGAGGCTTATGTGTGATAGAGCGTATCATATCACGGGGTTTGGATGCACCGGCGAAGTTTGCACCAACTCTCGAGGTGAGAAAGGGCAATGCACGGTATCGAAGAGGCTATCAATGATGGAAGGGTGAGAGTGCGTATAATCCATGGACTCAACATTAGTCATAAAGAATTCACATACTTACTGCAAAAATCTACAAGTCATCAAAACCAAGCATTACGCGCATGCTCCTAGGGGGATAGATTGGTAGGAAAAGACCATCGCTCATCCCCGACCGCCACTCATAAGGAGGACAATCAACGAAACACCTCATGCTTCAAATTTGTCACACAACGTTTATCATACGTGCATGCTACGGGGCTTGCAAACTTCAACACAAGTATTTCTCAAATTCACAATTACTCAGCTAGCACGACTCTAATATTACCATCTTCATATCTCAAAACAATCATCAAGTATCAAACTTCTCATAGTATTCAATGCACTCTATAAGAATTTTTTTATTATACCCATCTTGGATGCCTATCATATTAGGACTAATTTTATAGCCAAAGCAAACTACCATGCTGTTCTAAAAGACTCACAAAATAATATAAGTGAAGCATGAGAGATCAATAATTTCTATAAAATAATACCTCCACCGTGCTCTAAAAGATATAAGTGAAGTACTAGAGCAAAATTATCTAGCTCAAAAGATATAAGTGAAGCACATAGAGTATTCTAATAAATTCCGATTCATGTGTGTCTGTCCAAAAAAGGTGTGTACAACAAGGATGATTGTGGTAACTAAAAAGCAAAGACTCAAATCATACAAGACGCTCCAAGCAAAACACATATCATGTGGTGAATAAAAATATAGCCTCAAGTAAAATTACCGATAGACGAAGACGAAAGAGGGGATGCCTTCCGGGGCATCCCCAAGCTTAGGCTTTTGGTTGTCCTTGAATTTTTACCTTGGGGTGCCTTGGGCATCCCCAAGCTTAGGCTCTTGCCACTCCTTATTCCAAAATCCATCAAATCTTTACCCAAAACTTGAAAACTTCACAACACAAAACTCAACAGAGAATCTCATGAGCTCCGTTAGTATAAGAAAACAAATCACCACTTTAAGGTACTGTAATGAACTCATTCTTTATTTATATTGGTGTTAAACCTACTGTATTCCAACTTCTCTATGGTTCATACCCCCCAATACTAGCCATAGATTCATCAAAATAAGCAAACAACACACGAAAAACAGAATCTGTCAAAAACAGAACAGTCTGTAGTAATCTGTATCAAACGCATACTTCTGTAACTCAAAAATTCTGCAAAAATAGGAAGACCTAGATAATTTATTTATTGATCTACTGCAATTAGAATCAGTATTTTATCACGTTCTGGTGATTTTTAACAATTGTTTTCGTGAGCAGAAAGTTTCTGACTTTTTTAGCAAGATCAAATAATTATCATCCAAGAAGATCCTATAGGTTTTACTTGGCACAAACACTAATTAAGACATAAAACCACATCTAACCAGAGGATAGATGAATTATTTATTACTAAACAGGAACAAAATCAAGGAACAAAAATAAAATTGGGTTGCCTCCCAACAAGCGCTATCGTTTAACGCCCCTAGCTAGGCATAAAAACAAGAGTAGATCTAGGTATTATCATATTTGGTATGTAATTCTTCAATTGAACACTTATAACCCTTAGGAGTTTCCTTTTTTTATGACCAAACTCCTAGGAAAGAAATCGAGAAATTCATTTGTAGCAAAAGGTTCCTTAATGATAGCGAAAAAGTTGGGGTGAACACTTATTGATTTGAGATCCGCATTCTCCTTACTAGAAGATTCGCCCTTATTTTTAGGAACATACATAAACTTTGCAACTTTGGTAGTAGGAGGGTTTGAAGTGTTCCTCACGGCAGAAAAAGCAGACCCTAAGTTGGTAATAATATCCTCAAGCTTATCAATTCTAGTGGAATCTTGATCTATCTTTTCATTAACTATGGGTTCTTTTTCTCTAAAAAATTTCAGAGTAACTCCTACCTTAGATCCATATTGGGTAATTTGATTGTGGATCTTTTTATCCAAATTCTCAATCAACTCTACAGTGGCAACTTTATTTTCAATAATTTCAAGCCTTTGGATCACATGTTCCAAAGTTAAAATAGTTCCATTAACCGAAAGAGGTGTGGGCCAAACAAATCTATCATAGCATTATAAGAATCAAAAGTATGGCTACCCAAGAAATTCCCTCCGGTAATGGTGTCAAGAATATATCTGTTCCAAGGAGTGATGCCTACATAAAAATTGTGAAGAAGAACGGAAGTAGATTGCTTCCTAGTGGATCTATTCTGAGCATTGCAAATTCAGTACCAAGCATCTTTTAGATTTTCTCCCTCCCTTTGTTTAAAATTAAGAACTTCATGATCGGGAGTACTAACAATGATAGAAGGACTGGCCATGAGGGCGAAACAAACGATCTAACACACGGACACACAAGAAGCAAGCGTAAAGAAATGAACTTAAAAAGGGCGAATAAAACGGCAAAGGTGAAGTGGGGGAGAGGAAAACGAGAGGCAAATGAAAAATAATGTAATGCGAGGGATAAGAGTTTATGATGGGTACTTGGTATGTCTTCACTTGTGCATAGATCTCCCCGGCAACGGCGCCAGAAATCCTTCTTGCTACCTCTTGAGCATGCGTTGGTTTCCCTTGAAGAGGAAAGGGTGATGCAGCAAAGTAGCGTAAGCATTTCCCTCAGTTTTTGAGAACCAAGGTATCAATCCAGTAGGAGACTACACACAAGTCACCTAGTACCTGCACAAACAAATAAGAACCTTGCAACCAACGCAATAAAGGGGTTGTCAATCCCTTCACGGCCACTTGCAAAAGTGAGACCTGATAAAGATAATAAGATAATATTTTTGGTATTTTTGTTGTATAGATTGGAAAAGTAAAGATTGCAAAATAAACGGCGACAGAAATAGCTAGTTGAGGGAAACTAATATGATGTAAAATAGACCCGGGGGGGGGGGGCATAGGTTTCACTAGTGGCTTCTCTCATGATAGCATAAATTACGGTGGGTGAACAAATTACTGTCGAGCAATTGATGGAAAAGCGCGTAGTTATGAGAATATCTAGGCATGATCATGTATATAGGCATCACGTCCGTGTTAAGTAGACCGGAACGATTCTGCATCTACTACTATTACTCCACACATCGACCGCTATTCAGCATGCATCTAGAGTATTAAGTTCATAGGAACAGAGTAACGCATTAGGCAAGATGACATGATGTAGAGGGATAAACTCAAGCAATATGATATAAACCCCATCTTTTTATCCTCGATGGCAACAATACAATACGTGCCTTGCTGCCCCTACTGTCACTGGGAAGGGCATCGCAAGATTGAACCCAAAGCTAAGCACTTCTCCCATTGCAAGAAAGATCAATCTAGTAGGACAAACCAAACTGATAATTCGAAGAGACTTGCAAAGATATCAAATCATGCATATAAGAATTCAGAGAAGAATCAAATATTATTCATAGATAATCTTGATCATAAACCCAAAATTCATCGGATCTCGACCAACACACCGCAAAAAGTATTACATCGAATAGATCCCCAAGAAGATCGAGGAGAACTTTGTATTGAGATCCAAAGAGAGAGAATAAGCCATCTAGCTAATAACTATGGACCCGAAGGTCTGTGGTAAACTACTCACACATCATCGGAGAGGCTATGGTGTTGATGTAGAAGCCCTCCGTGATCGATTCCCCCTCCGGCGGAGTGCCGGAAAAGGCCCCAATATGGGATCTCACGGGTACAGAAGGTTGCGGCGCTGGAAAAAGTGTTTCGTGGCTCCCCTTGATGTTTTCAGGGTATAAGAGTATATATAGGCGAAAGAAATAGGTTGGTGGAGCTCCGTGGGGCCACGAGGGTGGGGGCGCGCCTACCTGCCTCGTTGCTTCCCTGACTTCCACTCCAAGTCTCCTGGGTTGCGTTTGTTCCAAGAAAGATCCTCGCGAAGGTTTCGTTCCGTTTGGATTCCGTTTGATATTCCTTTTCTGCGAAACACTGAAATAGGCAAAAAAAACAACAATTTGCACTGGGCCTTCGGTTAATAGGTTAGTCCCAAAAATAATATAAAAGAGCATATTAAAGCCCATTAAACATCCAAAATAGATAATATAATATCATGGAAGAATCAAAACTTATAGATACGTTGGACACGTATCATGCCGACACGAGGGAGGAGGGCTGCTAGCTACTTCGCACTTTGCTAGGGTGAACCTCGGTTGGGGGGGGGGCATGCATTCATAGCTTAGGATTCCCTTCGTGCCGACATGAGGGAGGGGGGGCTAGTAGCTACTTCACACTTTGCTAGGGTGAACCTCTGTTGGGGAGCATGCATTCATAGCTTAGGATTCCCTTCACGCCGACACGAGGGAGGGGGGCTGCTAGCTACTTCGCACTTTGCTAGGTGAACCTCGGTTCAGGGGGGCAGGGGGCATGCATTCATAGCTTAGGATTCCCTTCGTGCCGACATGAGGGGGGTGGGGCAAACAATACCGTGCGCTTTGCGAGAGAGGTGCCACATCGAAGTTGCATTTGGTATTTGAAAATCAAACCACCCTTTTGATACATAAATTTGGTCCACATGCAAGTGTGTTCGTGTACTGACCCCCTCCCGCGTCATTTTTCGCCAAATTTATGAACATTAGACAAGTCGGATGACACAACAGACACAGTTCACTCAAACTAACCGTGTGGCACGCCGGTGCACCTGTCACGCACACATCCGCATAGTACATTGGGCTCCACGAGGCACCCCTCTCAAAAATATCTGCCCGCCTCAAGGGTTTTTCTGTTTCATAACACACGGTTGTTATCTCCGGACCATGTGCGATGTTTCTTGTTCCCAATCCTGCCTGCATCCCTAGAAAATATCTGCCCGCCTCGAGGGTTTTTCTGTTTCATAACACACGGTTGCTATCTCCGTACCGTGTCCGATATTTTTTGTTCCCAATCCCGCCTGCATCCCTAGAAAATATCTGCCCGCCTCGAGGTTTTTTCTGTTTCATCACACACGGTTGTTATCTCCGGACCGTGTGTGATGCACTATCATCAAAAGTTTCAATAGTCCGGCATTTTCACTCCGCGTTTGACTCCCGCATAGTAAAATTTTCAGTACCCGCGTCATTTCCTCAAACACCCCGCGCCCCCTCCACACACACACACCAAAACCTCCTCGGGCGTGCGCACGCACGCACACACACACACACCCCCCTCCCTCGCTCGAAACCCTAGCAAGGTCCTGTTGGGGAATGTAATAATTTCAAAAAATTTCCTACGCACACGCAAGATCATGGTGATGCATAGCAACGAGAGGGGAGAGTGTTGTCCACGTACCCTCGTAGACCGATAGCGGAAGCGTTAACACAACGCAGTTGATGTAGTCGTACGTCTTCACGATCCGACCGATCAAGTACCGAACACACGGCACCTCCGAGTTTAGCACATGTTCAGCTCGATGACGTCCCTCGAACTCCGATCCAGCCGAGTGTCGAGGGAGAGTTTCGTCAGCACGACGGCGTGGTGACGATGATGATGTTCTACCGACGCAGGGCTTCGCCTAAGCTCCGCAACGATATTATCGAGGTGTAATATGGTGGAGGGGGGCACCGCACACGGCTAAAATATCGTATATCAATTGTGTGTCTAGAGGTGCCCCCTGCCCCCGTATATAAAGGAGCAAGGGGGGAGGCCGGCTGCCCTTGGGGCGCGCCAAGGAGAGGGGGGGAGTCCTCCTAGTAGGAGTAGGACTCCCCTTTCCTAGTCCAACTAGGAAGAGAGGGGGGGGAAGGAAAGAGAGGGAGAGGGAAAGAGGGGCCGCGCCCCCTCCCTAGTCCAATTCAGACTCCTCATGGGAGGGGGCGCGCCACCTCCTGGGCTGCTGCCCTCTCTCTCCCCTCAGGCCCACTAAGGCCCAATACTTCCCCGGGGGGTTCCGGTAACCCCTCCGGCACTCCGGTTTTATCCGAAACTTCTCCGGAACACTTCCGGTGTCCGAATATAGTCGTCCAATATATCAATCTTTATGTCTCGACCATTTCGAGACTCCTCGTCATGTCCGTGATCACATCCGGGACTCCGAACAACCTTCGGTACATCAAAATATATAAACTCATAATATAACTGTCAACGTAACGTTAAGCGTGCGGACCCTACTGGTTCGAGAACTATGTAGACATGACCGAGACACGTCTCCGGTCAATAACCAATAGCGGGACCTGGATGCCCATATTGGCTCCCACATATTCTACGAAGATCTTTATCGGTCAGACCGCATAACAACATACGTTTGTTCCCTTTGTCATCGGTATGTTACTTGCCCGAGATTCGATCGTCGGTATCTCGATACCTAGTTCAATCTCATTAACGGCAAGTCTCTTTACTTGTTCCGTAATACATCATCTCGCAACAAACTCATTAGTTGCAATGCTTGCAAGGCTTAAGTGATGTGCATTACCGAGAGGGCCCAGAGATACCTCTCCGACAATCGGAGTGACAAATCCTAATCTCGAAATACGCCAACCCAACAAGTACCTTCGGAGACACCTGTAGAGTACCTTTATAATCACCCAGTTACGTTGTGACGTTTGGTAGCACACAAAGTGTTCCTCCGGTAAACGGGAGTTGCATAATCTCATAGTCATAGGAACATGTATAAGTCATGAAGAAAGAAATAGCAACATACTAAACGATCGAGTGCTAAGCTAACGGAATGGGTCAAGTCAATCATGTCATTCTCCTAATGAGGTGATCCCGTTAATCAAATGACAACTCATGTCTATGGCTAGGAAACATAACCATCTTCGATTAACGAGCTAGTCAAGTAGAGGCATACTAGTGACACTCTGTTTGTCTATATATTCACACATGTATTATGTTTCCGGTTAATACAATTCTCGCATGAATAATAAACATTTATCATGATATAAGGAAATAAATAATACTTTATTATTGCCTCTAGGGCATATTTCCTTCAGTCTCCCACTTGCACTAGAGTCAATAATCTAGATTACACAGTAATGATTCTTACACCCATGGAGCCTTGGTGCTGATCATGTTTTGCTCGTGGAAGAGGCTTAGTCAACGGGTCTGCAACATTCAGATCCGTATGTATCTTGCAAATTTCTATGTCTCCCACCTGGACTAAATCCCGGATGGAATTGAAGTGTCTTTTGATGTGCTTGGTTCTCTTGTGAAATCTGGATTCCTTTGCCAAGGCAATTGCACCAGTATTGTCACAAAAGATTTTCATAGGACCCGATGCACTAGGTATGACACCTAGATCGGATATGAACTCCTTCATCCAGACTCCTTCATTTGCTGCTTCCGAAGCAGCTATGTACTCCGCTTCACATGTAGATCCCGCCACGACGCTTTGCTTAGAACTGCACCAACTGACAGCTCCACCGTTCAATGTAAATACGTATCCGGTTTGCGATTTAGAATCGTCCGGATCAGTGTCAAAGCTTGCATCAACGTAACCATTTACGATAAGCTCTTTGTCACCTCCATATACGAGAAACATATCCTTAGTCCTTTTCAGGTATTTCAGGATGTTCTTGACCGCTGTCCAGTGATCCACTCCTGGATTACTTTGGTACCTTCCTGCTAGACTTATAGCAAGGCATACATCAGGTCTGGTACACAGCATTGCATACATGATAGAGCCTATGGCTGAAGCATACGGGACATCTTTCATCTTCTCTCTATCTTCTGCAGTGGTCGGGCATTGAGTCTTACTCAACTTCACACCTTGCAACACAGGCAAGAATCCTTTCTTTGCTTGATCCATTTTGAACTTCTTCAAAACTTTGTCAAGGTATGTGCTTTGTGAAAGTCCATTTAAGCGTCTTGATCTATCTCTATAGATCTTGATGCCCAATATATACGCAGCTTCACCGAGGTCTTTCATTGAAAAACTCTTATTCAAGTATCCCTTTATGCTATCCAGAAATTCTATATCATTTCCAATCAGCAATATGTCATCCACATATAATATCAGAAATGCTAGAGAGCTCCCACTCACTTTCTTGTAAATACAGGCTTCTCCAAAAGTCTGTATAAAACCAAATGCTTTGATCACACTATCAAAGCGTTTATTCCAACTCCGAGAGGCTTGTACCAGTCCATAAATGGATCGTTGGAGCTTGCACACTTTGTTAGCTCCCTTTGGATCGACAAAACCTTCTGGTTGCATCATATACAACTCTTCTTCCAGAAATCCATTCAGGAATGCAGTTTTGACATCCATTTGCCAAATTTCATAATCATAAAATGCGGCAATTGCTAACATGATTCGGACAGACTTAAGCATCACTACGGGTGAGAAGGTCTCATCGTAGTCAATTCCTTGAACTTGTCGAAAACCTTTCGCAACAAGTCAAGCTTTATAGACAGTAACATTACCATCAGCGTCAGTCTTCTTCTTGAAGATCCATTTATTTTCAATGGCTTGCCGATCATCGGGCAAGTCAACCAAAGTCCATACTTTGTTCTCATACATGGATCCCATCTCAGATTTCATGGCCTCAAGCCATTTTGCGGAATCTGGGCTCACCATCGCTTCTTCATAGTTCGTAGGTTCGTCATGGTCTAGTAGCATAACCTCCAGAACAGGATTACCGTACCACTCTGGTGCGGATCTTACTCTGGTTGTTCTACGAGGTTCAGTAATAACTTGATCTGAAGTTTCATGATCATCATCATTAACTTCCTCACTAATTGGTGTAGGTGTCACAGAAACTGGTTTCTGTGATGAACTACTTTCCAATAAGGGAGCAGGTACAGTTACCTCATCAAGTTCTACTTTCCTCCCACTCACTTCTTTCGAGAGAAACTCCTTCTCTAGAAAATTTCCAAATTTAGCAACAAAAGTTTTGCCTTCGGATCTGTGATAGAAGGTATACCCAACAGTCTCCTTTGGGTATCCTATGAAGACACATTTCTCCGATTTGGGTTCGAGCTTATCAGGTTGAAGTTTCTTCACATAAGCATCGCAGCCCCAAACTTTAAGAAACGACAACTTTGGTTTCTTGCCAAACCACAGTTCATAAGGCGTCGTCTCAACGGATTTTGATGGTGTCCTATTTAACGTGAATGCAGCCGTCTCTAAAGCATAACCCCAAAACGATAGCGGTAAATCAGTAAGAGACATCATAGTTCGCACCATATCTAGTAAAGTGCGATTACGACGTTCGGACACACCATTACGCTGTGGTGTTCCGGGTGGCGTGAGTTGCGAAACTATTCCGCATTGTTTTAAATGTAGACCAAACTCGTACTCAAATATTCTCCTCCACGATCTGATCGTAGAAACTTTATTTTCTTGTTATGATGATTTTCAACTTCACTCTAAAATTCTTTGAACTTTTCAAATGTTTCAGACTTATGTTTCATTAAGTAGATATACCCATATCTGCTTAAATCATCTATGAAGGTGAGAAAATAACGATATCCGCCACGAGCCTGAACATTCATCGGACCACATACATCTGTATGTATGATTTCCAACAAATCTGTTGCTCTCTCCATAGTTCCGGAGAACAGTGTTTTAGTCATCTTGCCCATGAGGCACGGTTCGCAAGTACCAAGTGATTCATAATCAAGTGGTTCCAAAAGTCCATCAGTATGGAGTTTTTTCATGCGCTTTACACCGATATGACCTAAACGGCAGTGCCACAAATAAGTTGCACTATCATTATCAACTCTGCATCTTTTGGCTTCAATATTATGAATATGTGTATCACTACTATCGAGATTCAACAAGAATAGACCACTCTTCAAGGGTGCATGACCATAAAAGATATTACTCATATAAATAGAACAACCATTATTCTCTGATTTAAATGAATAACCGTCTCGCATCAAACAAGATCCAGATATAATGTTCATGCTCAACGCTGGCACCAAATAACAATTATTTAGGTCTAAAACTAATCCTGAAGGTAGATGTAGAGGTAGCGTGCCGACCGCGATCACATCGACTTTGGAACCATTTCCCACGCGCATCGTCACCTTGTCCTTAGCCAATCTTCACTTAATCCGTAGCCCCTGTTTCGAGTTGCAAATATTAGCAACAGAACCAGTATCAAATACCCAGGTGCTACTGCGAGCATTAGTAAGGTACACATCAATAACATGTATATCACATATACCTTTGTTCACCTTGCCATCCTTCTTATCCGCCAAATACTTTGGGCAGTTCCGCTTCCAGTGACCAGTCTGCTTGCAGTAGAAGCACTCAGTTTCAGGCTTAGGTCCAGACTTGGGTTTCTTCTCCTGAGCAGCAACTTGTTTGCTGTTCTTCTTGAAGTCCCCTTTCTTCTTCCCTTTACCCTTTTTCTTGAAACTAGTGGTCTTATTGACCATCAACACTTGATGCTCCTCTTTGATTTCTACCTCCGCAGCCTTTAGCATTGCGAAGAGCTCGGGAATTGTCTTACTCATCCCTTGCATATTATAGTTCATCACGAAGCTCTTGTAGGTTGGTGGCAGTGATTGAAGAATTCTGTCAATGACGCTATCATCCGGAAGATTAACTCCCGGTTGAATCAAGTGATTGTTATACCCAGACATTTTGAGTATATGCTCACTGACAGAACTATTCTCTTCCATCTTGCAGCTGTAGAACTTATTGCAGACTTCATATCTCTCAATCCGGGCATTTGCTTGAAATATTAACTTCAACTCCTGGAACATCTCATATGCTCCATGACATTCAAAACTTCGTTGAAGACCCGGTTCTAAGCCGTAAAGCATGGCACACTGAACTATCGAGTAGTCATCAGCTTTGCTCTGCCAGACGTTCATAACATCTGGTGTTGCTCCTGCAGCAGGCCTGGCACCCAGCGGTGCTTCCAGGACGTAATTCTTCTGTGCAGCAATGAGGATAATCCTCAAGTTACGGACCCAGTCCGTGTAATTGCTACCATCATCTTTCAACTTTGCTTTCTCAAGGAACGCATGAAAATTCAACGGAACAACAGCACGGGCCATCTATCTACAATTAACATAGACAAGCAAAATACTATCAGGTACTAAGTTCATGATAAATTCAAGTTCAATTAATCATATTACTTAAGAACTCCCACTTAGATAGACATCCCTCTAATCCTCTAAGTGATCACGTGATCCATATCAGCTAAACCATGTCCGATCATCACGTGAGATGGAGTAGTTTCAACGGTGAACATCACTATGTTGATCATATCTACTATATGATTCACGCTCGACCTTTCGGTCTCTGTGTTCCGAGGCCATATCTGTTATATGCTAGGCTCGTCAAGTTTAACCTGAGTATTCCGCGTGTGCAACTGTTTTGCACCCGTTGTATTTGAACGTAGAGCCTATCACACCCGATCATCACGTGGTGTCTCAGCACGAAGAACTTTCGCAACGGTGCATACTCAGGGAGAACACTTATACCTTGATAATTTAGTGAAGGCTCATCTTATAATGCTACCGTCAAACAAAGCAAGATAAGATGCATAAAAGATAAACATCACATGCAATCAATATAAGTGATATGATATGGCCATCATCATCTTGTGCTTGTGATCTCCATCTCCGAAGCACCGTCATGATCACCATCGTCACCGGCGCGACACCTTGATCTCCATCATAGCATCTCATACAATAAAGCGACAACCATATGGCTCCTGCCAGTTGCCGATAACTCGATTACAAAACATGATCATATCATACAATAAAATTTAGTATCATGTCTTGACCATATCACATCACACCATGCCCTGCAAAAACAAGTTAGACGTCCTCTACTTTGTTGTTGTTGCAAGTTTTACGTGGCTGCTACGGGCTTAGCAAGAACCGTTCTTACCTATGCATCAAAACCACAACGATAGTTTGTCAAGTTGGTGCTGTTTTAACCTTCGCAAGGACCGGGCATAGCCACACTCGGTTCAACTAAAGTGAGAGAGACAGACACCCGCCGGTCACCTTTAAGCAACGAGTGCTCGCAACGGTGAAACCAGTCTCGCGTAAGCGTACGCGTAAGGTCGGTCCGGGCCGCTTCATCTCACAATACCGCTGAACCAAAGTATGACATGCTGGTAAGCAGTATGACTTATATCGCCCACAACTCACTTGTGTCCTACTCGTGCATAGCATCAACGCATAAAACCAGGCTCGCATGCCACTGTTGGGGAACGTAGTAATTTCAAAAAATTTCCTACGCACACGCAAGATCATGGTGATGCATAGCAACGAGAGGGGAGAGTGTTGTCCACGTACCCTCGTAGACCGATAGCGGAAGCGTTAACACAACGCGGTTGATGTAGTCATACGTCTTCACGATCCGACCGATAAAGTACCGAACGCACGGCACCTCCGAGTTCAGCACACGTTCAGCTCGATGACGTCCCTCGAACTCCGATCCAGCCGAGTGTTGAGGGAGAGTTTCGTCAGCACGACGGCGTGGTGACGATGATGATGTTCTACCGACGCAGGGCTTCGCCTAAGCTCCGCAACGATATTATCGAGGTGTAATATGGTGGAGGGGGGCACCGCACACGGCTAAAATATCGTATATCAATTGTGTGTCTAGAGGTGCCCCCCTGCCCCCGTATATAAAGGAGCAAGGGGGGAGGCCGGCTGCCCTTGGGGCGCGCCAAGGAGAGGGGGGAGTCCTCCTAGTAGGAGTAGGACTCCCCTTTCCTAGTCCAACTAGGAAGAGAGGGGGGGGGGGAAGGAAAGAGAGGGAGAGGGAGAGGGAAAGAGGGGCCGCGCCCCCCTCCCCTAGTCCAATTCGGACTCCTCATGGGAGGGGGCGCGCCACCTCCTGAGCTGCTGCCCTCTCTCTCCCCTCAGGCCCACTAAGGCCCAATACTTCCCCGAGGGGTTCCGGTAACCCCTCCGGCACTCCGGTTTTATCCGAAACTTCTCCGGAACACTTCCGGTGTCCGAATATAGTCGTCCAATATATCAATCTTTATGTCTCGACCATTTCGAGACTCCTCGTCATGTCCGTGATCACATCCGGGACTCCGAACAACCTTCGGTACATCAAAATATATAAACTCATAATATAACTGTCAACGTAACGTTAAGCGTGCGGACCCTACTGGTTCGAGAACTATGTAGACATGACCGAGACACGTCTCCGGTCAATAACCAATAGCGGGACCTGGATGCCCATATTGGCTCCCACATATTCTACGAAGATCTTTATCGGTCAGACCGCATAACAACATACGTTTGTTCCCTTTGTCATCGGTATGTTACTTGCCCGAGATTCGATCGTCGGTATCCCGATACCTAGTTCAATCTCGTTAACGGCAAGTCTCTTTACTCGTTCCGTAATACATCATCTCGCAACAAACTCATTAGTTGCAATGCTTGCAAGGCTTAAGTGATGTGCATTACCGAGAGGGCCCAGAGATACCTCTCCGACAATCGGAGTGACAAATCCTAATCTCGAAATACGGCAACCCAACAAGTACCTTCGGAGACACCTGTAGAGTACCTTTATAATCACCCAGTTACGTTGTGACGTTTGGTAGCACACAAAGTGTTCCTCCGGTAAACGGGAGTTGCATAATCTCATAGTCATAGGAACATGTATAAGTCATGAAGAAAGCAATAGCAACATACTAAACGATCGAGTGCTAGGCTAACGGAATGGGTCAAGTCAATCACGTCATTCTCCTAATGAGGTGATCCCGTTAATCAAATGACAACCCATGTCTATGGCTAGGAAACATAACCATCTTCGATTAACGAGCTAGTCAAGTAGAGGCATACTAGTGACACTCTGTTTGTCTATATATTCACACATGTATTATGTTTCCGGTTAATACAATTTTAGCATGAATAATAAACATTTATCATGATATAATGAAATAAATAATACTTTATTATTGCCTCTAGAGCATATTTCCTTCAGGTCCCCGCCGCCGCCGCCGCCGCAAGGCCTCCATTGTCAACATCTGCCGGTTTGCCCGTGCAGCTTACCCACCGATCTCATACCCAGGCCACCCCGAGTTTCTTAGATGACACCTGCCAAATGCCCCCCACTACAGGAATCAGCTATTTTGCCGTCTGCCACGGCGGACGGCAAAGGCATGAACGGTGGACGGCAAAGACCTTTGCCGTCAGCCGCGGACGGCAAAAGGCTCCGGCAAAGTAGGCTACGGTAAACAGCTACTTTGCCGTCTGCTTCCTGGCGGCTGACGGCAAAGGCCCTTTTCCATCTGCCGCGGACGGCAAAGAGAGCGGATGGCAATAATTGCGCTGTCAGTCCGTTAAGTGGCTAACGGCAGGCCTTTGCCGTCCGCCGCTGACGGCAAACTTTCTAGTGCCTTTGCCGTCCGCCGCTGACGGCAATAATTTGTTTGTGTTTTTTTGCATGCACGCGGTCTACGTACGCCATTCACAATTGTATAATACGAGGTGGGTATACCCTTCTTTCGTATGACCATTCTGCCCTTCTACGTTTTGTTGGGGGGGGGGGGGGGGTCTACCGAAGCCAAATTACCTAAACAACACACTAAAAAAACTACTCGGCGTCGCTATCAACGAGGTCAATCACGCCCGGGCCGTTGCCGCCGTCATCGTCGCTGCTGGACCGGTTCGCGACGTCGTCCCAGTCCACCGGGACGTCGTCCGAATCCTCTTCCTCCTCCGCCGCCATCGCCGCCATCGCCTCGGCCGCCTGGATTGCGGCCACAATCTCGGAGGCTTCCTCGGCCTCCTGCGCCGCCGCCGTGGCGGCTTCTTCCGATGACCGCGCTAGGGCCGCGAGCAGTCCGGGCGTGTCCTCCGGGTCGCCGTCCTGTCGGAGCGCCGCCACCTCCGGCGGGATCACGACCTCGGCCGGGGCTGGTGGGGCGGGGCTATGAGTCGGGGCGCGCCCGCGCCCGCGCAGGCCGGAGGGCCCGGCTTCGCCTGTGATGTCGCCGACAAGGAGCCCACGGGCGGCGCGTTTGAAGGCGCCGATAACGTCGTTGAACCGCTTGCCCTTCCAAAATCGGCGGCGGTTCTTACGGTTGAACCGCCCACCGGGGTGCGCGCTCAGCTCGGCGTTCGTCGCCGGCAGGCCCTGCGTGGGGTAGCCATCGGCGGAGATCCTCCACGGCCACGGCACCTTCGCCGCCGGCGGCACGAACAGCCCGAACCGGAAGAGATCTTCCGTCTGCCCTTGTGTCAGGCTCGAAGGCCAGACGCCGCCCGGTGCCGCGCCGTCGGAGTCCGAGTCGCTGGACGCCATCCCGCGCAGATCGGTGAAGAGAACGCGCGTGTGAAGAGGGAGAGGAGGGATGGACGGGCGGTGTGACCAAACTCGCCGCGCAGGGCGGGTTTTATAGCGTCGGGAATTAATGCGCGGCAGGTGAGGCGCCGTGGCGGGGCGGAGCGGGGCATTAAACTGCGGCAGGGAGGCGCCGGGCCGCGGCAGCGGTGGCGTGCGGCAGGCGCGAGCGCGGCAGTGCGGGCGTGCGGCAGGTGCGGGCGGCGCGCGGAAGACGAGATCCCATGCAGCCGCGTTGACCGCGGGCGAGTGGATAGACCACGATGGTAGGCGTGTGCGCAGTGGCCGGCCAGGTCGGTTGGACTAATAAATATCTACGCATGGGCAGGCGGGATGACCAGAAAACTAAACTAAACTAAATCTAAAACTAAACTAAAAGTAATCTAAACTAAAAAACAGAAAAAACAGAAAAAAAGGAGAAGAGGGGTGGGGCTCACCTGCGGCAGGGGTGGGGCGCTCGCCGACGGAGGGGCGGCGGGGTGACGCTCGCCGACGGAGGGGCGGCGGGGTGGGGGGCGACGGGGTGGGGGGGCGACGGGGCGGAGGGGTGGGGGGGCGACGGGGCGGCGCCGGGTGGCGGGTGGGGGGCGACGGGTGGCGGGGCGACGGCGGGCGGCGGCGGCGGCGGTCGGGTGGGATGTGGTGGCGGGGCGCGTCGGGGAGGAGAGAGAGGGAGAGAACAGAGAGTAACGGGCGGGGGGGGTACGGGCCGTTAGGTACTCTCCTCTTTGCCGTCCGCCAGTCTGTGCCGTCCGCCTTTTTGCCTAGCAGACGGCAAAGAGGTGGGGCGTTAAGTTTTTTCCAAACGGGCGGGGGGTGGGGGCCACCTCTCTCTTTGCCGTCTGCCAGCGGACGGCAAAGATTCTTTGCCGTCTGCCAGCGGACGGCAAAGAGCTCGCAGATGGCAAAGAGCTTCTTTGCCGTCTGCCATTTCTTTGCCGTCTGCTTTTAGGCAACTGATGGCAAAGAGCTTCTTTGCCGTCAGCTAGCAGACGGCAAAGAGCTGGCAGATGGCAAATTAGCTGATTCCAGTAGTGCCCTTTCCCACAGATCCCCATCCCCATCCCCATCCCCCAATCCAGAGCATTGCAGCCTAAGCCCGGCTACGCTTCCCGTGGAGCTCGAGGAGTGACTGGCCCAAAAGAGGTGTATAGCGGTCTCTTCGCTCGACGTCGCCGAGGAAGTTGACGAACATTACTGGCGGCAGGCACTCAAGCAGCGGGCTAGATTATGCGGGCATGTCTCGTCCGCCGGCTACGACATCGAGGTCATCGACAGCGACGCCCTGAGGCGGGCTGTGTCACAGGTTAAGTGGCCCACCCCCAACCCCTTGGGTTCAACCGCCGTCGATCTCATCCATGGCCCCTCCGCTGATCTCCTCTGGCTCACTGTCAACAATTTGCCATTCTACATCGCCATCGAGCCCCTTTTGTCATTTCTGAAGGACACGTTCTGCGACGCTGGCTTGGGATCCACAACTTCCAAGTCAGACCTCATCGACGGCGACCACGAGGAGGGCACCCTCTCCGGCTCTTCCAAGGGGAAAGAGCCCATCTGCTCTTCCAAGGGGAAAGAGCCCATCTGCTCTTCCAAGGGGAAAGCGCCCGTCTGCGGCAACATGGAGCGCATCCAGGGTCCGTGCTCTTCCCACGTGAACGAGTCCCATCTGTGACAAGTGAGGAAACCCATGATTTGTTTATTTCAGTTGTTCACAATGTGATGCTCTATATGTGCAATTATTTACTGTGTAGTACATTTCATCAATCCAGTTTTAAACATACCGATAGGAATGCATATATTTGCTTGCTGTTAAGCCTGTTATAGCTAGCATATGCCTCTTCTAAAGTTTTTTGATTGCTCGGTTGTTTGTAGTTAGCATATATTCAGTTTCAAATGCTATCTTTGGTTGTTCGTAGTATGCCTTGTTTATTCCAGTTATTCACAACATGATGTTCTATATGTGCAAGTATGAACTGTGCAGTTCAATTTCATCAGTACCAGTTTCAACAATACCACTATGAATGACTACATTTGGTTGCAGCATCTTGTAGTTAACACGCCTTTCCATTTTTATTTAACCATAACCAGCGTACTTAGACCGACACAATATCAGTTTGAATGACTATGTTTGCTGGTTGTTAAATGTTAGGCATGTTGCAGTTAGCACACCTTTCCACTTGTTTTGCTTTACTAGCGTGCTTAAACCTGCACACTGAAGCTATCTTTTGGAGATTATTTTGTCTGCCATGTATAATTTTGGTTGATGTTTAGCCTGTTGTGCTTAACATGCTTCTTGATGTACCTACACAGGACAATTTTGGGAACGACTGATGTTTTCCATCGAGGTTAGTTTCATCCCATGGCTTATATCTGCTCACTGTTCAGGATATCGGTAGCTGGCACCATTTAGGCCGGCGGCTGATAAGGGACTAATCGGTGAATCGGACTTTTAACTGAATATATCTGCAACCCATTTTTCGTTAGGTTAACTAGGGCCATATGTAATATATCTGAGGCTACATAGCAACATGCACTATACTTAATGTCTAAATATGCAATCCTAGGCTACATAGCAACAAGGAAGAGTGTTACATTAATGTTCTAATGATGTCTAGATATACGTAGAAGAGCAGCAGCAACAACAGCAACAACACATCCCTGTTTGGATACTGAACTTAGCTAGAGGTTAAAGTTAGTTTCTAGCTCATTGCTAACCCTGAACTAACTCCATCCAAAGAATTGTTTCGATGGCAGGGTTAGATTGATAATAAATGCACTAGGAGAACTAGCTCCAATTAGCACCTCTTGGGTTGGATATTTTTTTGGGTGGGTTATAGATACAACTAGCTCAAACTAGCCCTCATGTTTAGATATACTTTAGGGCTATTTGAGCCCGAACTAGCTCAAACTAACTGTAACCCATGGATACAGCAGCAGTTAATCAGCTGATAATTTGTAAGAATGAACTAAACTCCTTCCGGCCCATAATATAAGATGTTAATTCATCTAATATGTGAGTATATTGGATGTTATAAGATACTCCCTCCGTTCCTAAATATTTGTCTTTTTAAATATTTCAAATGGACTACCACATACGGATGTATATAGACATATTATAAAAGAGTATTGTACTACATCATTGTGCAATTGCTGTTTAGCTTTTAATATTAACTTGGTGCTTTTAGGTACACATGTCATTGGTAAAGATCCGCGTTTCGACCCTTTCTGCGTATGGGGCAATGAGACATCGATGAACCAACATCAAGTGAGGAAGCTGATAAAGATTGTTAGTAAAATGGGTCCAAAGATGGCAATTAAACTATTTGTTTACACTTTATCCATGACAACAACGAACTGCAGGATGGTAAGTAAGAACTCTGCAGCCTTCTATTTACTGCCCATAATGAGTTGTGTTAGATGACAATGTCTGAATCTTTTTCCTTTGCAGTGGTTGCCAAAGCAGTTTACTCAAGATTACCTCTCAAACTACATGATTGGTGGGCATGCAAAGGTTAAAGTATTTCTACCAGAACACGATGATTATCTAGATGTTTTCATGAAGACCGTGAAGGATGGGCGGTCGGCCGTCACAAGGGGTTGGACTAGAGTCGTGTGTGCCTTCTGCATGGAGGAGGGCACAATATGGGCATTCCGCTTCACCTTGTTCAGCAACCAGAATATATTTCGCCTCTTTCTTTACCGTCTTTAATAGTACAAGTATACAACTGTGGTTCATCATTCTTTATTTGGTTCTTATGTAATTCTTGAACATATGTACCTATGAATCGAATAATGCTTTGGTTGTTTGAACCTGATGGATATGAATAAAGCTGTAGCATACATTAAAATTCAAATCCAAATCCAAATCTGGTACAATTTGGAAAAGCAGCAATTAAGTTACGGTGAAATTACGCTCTCCAGGTTGTTACGGCAGACACGGTTGGTAAAACACAAACGTTTGCGATATGCACCATAATCCGAGACGGTTCACACAGAGAAAACGTGTGCAAGCATGCACACAGTTGCCGTTTGCAAAGCGTGTGCGATGTCAGACAATATCACAAACGGCGCGGGCAAACTAAACGTTTGTGTTGGTTGCCTTATCGTACACGATTCACAACCATGAACTGTTTCTGATGAAGTATGCATCGTAAACATTGCACCACAGAATAGCGTGTGCGATAATTGTCGTATACGACGATGTTATGACGGTCCGATGTTTCGTAACCCTGTCTGACACTCGTATGACGATTAGCTAATCTTCTTAACGGTGAACCGTTTGTGATGGGCCGCGCATCATACACATTCTATAATAGTGAACCGTTTGTGATGGGCCGCGCATCGTAAACGTAGCACCACAGAATACCGACTGCGATGGCAATGCGAGCAGAAATGAGTAGGAGTACTGTAGGGGCCCTATCCCCAACGGTTTCTGGGTCGTGTGGGAAGGACCCCCTATCGCCCACACTCACTTGGCGACAGTTCCAAATGTCGTCGCGGAAAGGGGTTAAAAACCGTTTGTTTAGGACCGACGCGCACCAGTGTGTCCGAAATGACCCTGGGTCACTAAGGAACTGACACGTGTCCAACGGTCAGATTTCAAACACACGCTGCAGCTTGACTTGGGCAACAAGTAAAGCTGACCTATCCAACTCTGGATAAGATTTGCTCTCATTGTCTTCGCTCGAAGACATAGGATTTGGTTGAGCATCACATCAGTCACTCTGACTTTGTTCACTTGGACCCCACTTAACAGTACGGTGGTTCCTATGACTCAACAAAGAAGAAAAGGAAACTACGAAACAACTATGTCTGCGTACTCCATAGTCTTCACACGATGTCTTCTCATGCCATAGTCTTCAATGTGAATATCTTCACAGACCACCATTGTCTTCAATGTCTTCACACATTTTTAGGGGTCATCTTTGATAGGTAAACCGAATCAATGTGGGACTACTACCTGTGTTATCCTGCAATTCTCACAAACACATTAGTCCCTCAACCAAGTTTGTCGTCAACATTCTAAAACCAACTAGGGATGGCACTAGATGCCCTTACATGTGGGTGTAATGAAAGGAAGAGGTGGATCAGCCACAACGGTCTGTCGGGACAACAACGGTCAAATTGTGGGCAGCTTGGCATTGGTCATCGAAGGTATAGATGACCCTGCAACTCTCCAGGATGTTGCTTGCAGAGAGGGGATTGCTCTAGCCGAGGATCTCAACATCCAGAATATTGTTATTGCATGTGACTCCAAGCAAGTCGTTTTCGATATAAACAGAGGCAGCAAAGGAAGATACGGTGCTATAGTTAGTGAGATCAAACTCAATTCAGCTCATTTCATTTTAATTTTGTTTTCGAGGGTCGTGCTGTTAATTATGAAGCACATAGTCTAGCTAAATTTTCGTTACGCCTCGGTCTGGGACGCCACGTCTGTTTTGAGTAATAAAATGGTGTTTACCCCTCAAAAAAAATTATTCCCAATTATCTCGATCTTTTTATTCCCGGCTCAAAACAAGGGGAGCTCCTATTACACGCACCTTGCGTCAAATAGGCTCTAACACACGCACTAACTCTGACTGGGCCGGCACAATTTTGTGCAACGGTGCGATGAAAAAACTCAGCTAAATAATGAACTCAATACGGGTCGAACACGAGACCTCTCCAGGTCGATGGTGCGTGGCCACTTTCCAGCGAGAAGCACTACAGATCATATGTGGACAATGAGCAGTGCCAAGTTTTAAGAACTGATTGAAGTGTTAAGTCCAAACACTTCCAGCAAAATATTGGACATTTCTTAGAAGTTTTGAAAGAACCGAAAATGATAAGAGGAATAACCTTTGAAAATCCGACAATGTTTGAACACATCGAATAAGTTTTGAAATTTCAAACATTTTTATAAGCGTGAACATTTTTTGAAAGCACAAGCATTTTCTGAATTTTGAGACCAAAATTTTGAAACTGAAAATAATTTTTAAATACCGAGCAAATTGTGAAAATGCGATTTTTTAATATGTGAAAATAATAATTAAAATTGGACTTTTTCAATTTTTTCTTCCATTTTAACAAAATTTTCACTCATTCAATTTTTTTCGCTTTTTCAGAATTTCTTCGTGCTTTTCAAATTGTTATTTTGTGCTCAAATTTAAGAAAATTCGCGCTTTGAAAAGGGGGAACAGTTTTTTTGAAAATGCGTCCAAAAATTGGGAACCGCTAATATTTTCGGAGATTTCTGAATATTTTCTTGAAATTTTAACAAATTGGGAACATTTTTTAAAATTCCAGATAATAATTTGAAGTTTTTTCCTTCAGAATTTCCGAACATTTCTTGTGAAAAGAAGCGAACGATTTTTAAAATTCAATATTCTTGAATTTTAATTAAGATTTGAAAACAGGAATATATATTTTTTAAATTCGGAAAGTGCAAACATTTTTGAAAATTCTGGAAATTATCTGAAAAAGAAAAATATGTAAAAACAAAACACCAGAATGGGCTGGCCCAGTTAGGGCGTCCCGGTTTGATGTGCCGGCTTTAGCCAGAGTGAGCGGCGATAGGGGTTAGCCAAAACAAAACACACCACAAACAGAACAAAAAAAGCGTAGCACGAATCTCAGAGCA
Source organism: Aegilops tauschii subsp. strangulata (assembly GCF_002575655.3). Lineage (NCBI taxonomy): Eukaryota > Viridiplantae > Streptophyta > Magnoliopsida > Poales > Poaceae > Aegilops > Aegilops tauschii. The sequence goes on along the minus strand of NC_053039.3, from coordinate 382,236,748 downwards.
AAGACCAACGACCAGGAAATTGGCTGGCCGAAATTTAAAATCCAGTTGACTGACATATAGCTAAAGTGCTAATGAAAATGCCACCACATAGCTGCCACTTACTTATTTTGCTGCAATATTTGCATCTTCGTTGTCAAACAGTACTATGTCTATCTACATTCTCAATCATGGTGACCCAGATCGAGACGGACCAAATCCAGCCACATCTTAGCGCCCAGCATCTCCGGCGCCAGACTTCTCCACGTCGGTGGCCGCCGCCGCCTTCTCATCAGCCGCAGCGTCGTCCACCTCCTCGTGCGCGACGTCGTACGTGGCGTGCAGGCCGACGAGCACGTAGTAGAGCAACATGACGGCGGTGCACACGCCGAAGCGGACGAACGCCGAAGCGCCGAGGGAGCCCATGAGGAAGATGTTGGTGGCGATGGAGAGCGAAGGCAGCCACGGCACGAGCGGCACGCCCCACTTCGTGGGCACGCGGGCCACCGGCAGCAGCAGCTGGACCCCGAGCGTCGCCGCGGCCCACACCGGCACCAGCGCGGCGTAGCCTGTCCACCGCTCCGGCGCCGAGCCCCAGCACGCCGCGATGCCAGCCGACGACCCGACGATCGCCAGCACGAGCGCCGCGAGCAGCCGCCCGTGCGCCCGGCTCGTCACGCCCCTCGCGTGGTACCGGCGGACGAGGAGCGCGGTGGCTATCATGACGAAGATGAAGAGCGTGCTGATGGAGAGGAGGCTGGCGAGCACGTCGAGGCTGGACAAGAACGCGACGCACGCGCTGGCGCCGGTGATGAGCGCCGTGGCGTGGATGGGCGTGCCGGTCTTGGGGTGCACCAGCGCGAACACCGGCGGGATGATGTGGCTCCGGGCGATGTGGGTCGCGTACCGCGCGTTCCCCAGCGCCCCGACCAGCAGCACCGTCGTCATCCCCTTGAGCGCGCCCACCGCCACCACGTACTGCATCCACCGCATCCCCACCGCGGCAAACGCCACCGAGTACGCCGCGCTCCGGTCGATCGCCGTGTACGGCTGCATCATGGTCAGAGTCAGCGCCATCGTGCAGTAGATGGCCGTGATCACCGACATGGACCCGATCAGACCCAGCGGGATGTCCCTGGACGGGTTCTTGGTCTCCTCCGCCATGTTGGCGATGCTGTCGAAGCCGCTGTACGCGAAGTACACGACCGCCGCCGACCGGAACACGCCCGGCACGCCGTAGGGCACGAACGGGGTCAGGTTGCACGGCTTCGCGTGGACGAACCCGGCCACGATGATGAACGCTAGCACGAGCAGGTGCACCGTTGACGCCACCCAGTTGAAGCGGGAGCTGCCCTTGGTGCTCAGCATGGCCATGATCGCCGTGGCCAAGATCACCGCCGACGCGATGGGGTCGAGCTCGTCGTACCCTTCGCCGAACGACGGCACGTGCACGCGGAGCGCGCTCACCGGCCTGTTGACGAGCGACGCGAGGTAGGACGTCCAGGCGCGCGCCACGGCGGCCGTGCCGATGACGGTCTCGAGGATGAGGTTGGCGGCGGCGACGAACGCCGCGACGTCGCCCAGCTCGACGCGGAGGTACGCGAAGGAGCCGCCGGCCACGGGGATCTCGACGGCGAACTCGGCGTAGATGAGCACGGAGAGCATCGCGGAGAGGCCGGCCACGACGTAGGAGAGCACGACGGCGGGCCCCGCGTGGTCGCGGGCCTCCTGGCCGGTGAGCACGAAGATGCCGGCGCCGAGGTGGCAGCCAAAGCCGAGCCACGTGAGGTCCCACCAGGTGAGGCAGCGGCGCATCTCGTTCTCGCTCCGGCGCCGCATCGCGCCGAGCTCCGCGGCGTCGGTGGAGCGGCCGGCGAGGAGGCGGTCCCGGAGCCGCGCGGGCGTCGCGGCCAGCGCGCCCCGGTACGCGCCCCAGCTCGCGAACGACGGCTCCGGGAAGAAGTCGTCCTTGCGCCACCGCCAGTAGCCCCTCGCCGCGGCCGCTGGCTTGTCTCGCGGCGCTCCCACGGGCTCCATGGCCTGAGCACAGCTTCACTCTGTCTGTCCGCGCACAGGTGCACTGCGGTGCAGGACAAGTTACTCTGAGCCGTCGTCTCCGGAGGTGAAGTGACTGCAGAATGCAGACAGAACGAATCCGTTGTCTTCTTGCTTTGGTCGCCAACTCGCCATCGTCGTGGACTCCCCGTCCGTCCGTCCGTCCTGTCTTTATCGTGCACCACAAATCACATACCGAGCACGACTTTGTTTTTCTTGGAAAATCAAGCACGAATCTTGCTCTGACGATTGGCTACAAAACAAAGGGATACCCAGGATGTGATCTTGTGGACACAGCCGCATACAGTAGAAGCCACGGGTTACACCTGTTCATCAAACATGGCACTAAGCAGTAGCGGGGCCAGGATTAGCGTGCGCCTCAGGCAGACCCTTGTAGCAACAGTAGCCATAGTGCAAAACAGTGGCTACAGTCGAGGCAGCGCTCCTCTGCCACTAAGTACTCCCTCCGTTTCTAAATATAAATCTTATTAGAGATTTCAATAAAGAACTACATACTGAGGTTATCAAATTCTTTTCCGTTATCGGTTTGAAGATGAGCAATGGTGCGATGAAAATGGGTGTTGACATAGGCATAAAATGAGTGGAGGGTGGAGGCGACATCGGATTTGCGGCGTAACGAAAAAGTCCAAGTGAAGTGTGAAAAATCATCTAAAATCACAAGGTAATATGATAAACCCAAATTGCTAGGCACTGGGGATGTCCAAACATCACAATGAATAATATCAAAGGGAAAAGTAGCAATTGATGAAGATGAAGAAAACGATAGACGAACTTGTTTTCCTATGCGGCAAGCATGACAAGTATGAGCCACTGATTTATTACATAAAAAGGGAAAAGTGCTCAAAATTTTATGAAGAGCGTCGGCGCCGGAATGACCGAGACGAGCGTGCCAAAGCGAGACGTCAGCATGGAGAGCAACCGGGCCACTGCGTGTAGAAGCACCGCATGGGTAGAGATCATCGGGAGAGTCACATCGGTGCAGAACCCTCCGGGAGCGAGCATCCTTAACAGAAAAACCGAGAGCGTCAAACTCAACAGTGACAGGATTTTCACGAGTAAGAGTACGAACAGAACAAAGATTTTTAATTAAGGATGGTGAAACGAGCACATTATTGAGAGTCAAAGAAGAAGAGGGTAACGGAAGGGAGGATGAACCATGATGGGTGATGGGAAGAGAGCTGCCATCACCAACCATGATGCGGGAGGAGAAGGGATAGGGAGCGACACGAGATAAGATACCGGGGTTGGAGGCCATGTGAGCAGCGGCACCGGTGTCCATGTACCAATCGCCGCCTCCGTTGTAGGCGCTCGGCGAGGGGGTAGCATGAAGGGCGGAGAGAAGCGCCGGGTCATAAACCGGAGGGGCGCCACCATATGCACCATAGCCCGGCGCACCGCCGTACGCCGAGGGACCACCATAGGCCGACGGGCCACCGTTGGCCGCGGCGGTGCCATACGCGACAGGGACCGGTGCGGTCAGCAGCGCCTGAGGGGTGCTCGTGTTGGAAATATGCCCTAGAGGCAATAATAAATGGTTATTATTATATTTCTTTGTTCATGGTAATTGTCTATTATTCATGCTATAATTGTATTGTCCGGAAATCGTAATACATGTGTGAATACATAGACCACAACGTGTCCCTAGTAAGCCTCTAGTTGACTAGCTCGTTGATCAACAGATAGTCATGGTTTCCTGACTATGGACATTGGATGTCATTGATAACGGGATCACATCATTAGGAGAATGTTGTGATGGACAAGACCCAATCCTAAGCATAGCATAAAAGATCGTGTAGTTTCGTTTGCTAGAGCTTTTCCAATGTCAAGTATCTTTTCCTTAGACCATGAGATCGTGCAACTCCCGGATACCGTAGGAGTGCTTTGGGTGTGCCAAACGTCACAACGTAACTGGGTGACTATAAAGGTGCACTACGGGTATCTCCGAAAGTGTCTGTTGGGTTGGCACGGATCGAGACTGGGATTTGTCACTCCGTGTGACGGAGAGGTATCTATGGGCCCACTCGGTAATGCATCATCATAATGAGCTCAATGTGACTAAGGCGTTAGTCACGGGATCATGCATTGCGGTACGAGTAAAGAGACTTGCCGGTAACGAGATTGAACAAGGTATTGGGATACCGACGATCGAATCTCGGGCAAGTAACATACCGATTGACAAAGGGAATTGCATACGGGATTGATTGAATCCTCGACACCGTGGTTCATCCGATGAGATCATCGTGGAACATGTGGGAGCCAACATGGGTATCCAGATCCCGTTGTTGGTTATTGACCGGAGAGGCGTCTCGGTCATGTCTGCATGTCTCCCGAACCCGTAGGGTCTACACACTTAAGATTCGGTGACGCTAGGGTTGTAGAGATATGTGTATGCGGAAATCCGAAAGTTGTTCGGAGTCCCGGATGAGATCCCGGACGTCACGAGAGGTTCCGGAATGGTCCGGAGGTGAAGAATTATATATAGGAAGTCAAGTTTCGGCCACCGGGAAAGTTTCGGGGGTTACCGGTATTGTACCGGGACCACCGGAAGGGTCCCGGGGGTCCACCGGGTGGGGCCACCTATCCCGAAGGGCCCCGTGGGCTGAAGTGGGAAGGGAACCAGCCCCTAGTGGGCTGGGCGCCCCCCATGGGCCTCCCCCCATGCGGCTAGGGTTGGGAACCCTAGGGTGGGGGGGCTTCCCACTTGCCTTGGGGGGCAAGGCACCCCTTCCCCCCCTTTGGCCGCCGCCCCCCATGAGATCCCATCTCTAGGGCCGGCACCCCCCCAGGGGGCCTATATAAGGGGGGGAGGGAGGGCAGCAACCTACAGCCTTGGGCGCCTCCCTCCTCCCCTGCAACACCTCTCTCTCTCTCGCAGAAGCTCGGTGAAGCCCTGCCGGAGACCCGCTACATCCACCACCACGCCGTCGTGCTGCTGGATCTCCATCAACCTCTCCTTCCCCCTTGCTGGATTAAGAAGGAGGAGACGTCGCTGCACCGTACGTGTGTTGAACGCGGAGGTGCCGTCCGTTCGGCACTCGGTCATCGGTGATTTGGATCACGGCGAGTACGATTCCGTCATCCACGTTCATTGGAACGCTTCCGCTTGCGATCTACAAGGGTATGTAGATGCACTCCTTTTCCCTCGTTGCTAGTAGACTCCATAGATGCATCTTGGTGAGCGTAGGAAAATTTTAAATTATGCTACGATTCCCAACAGTGGTATCAGAGCCAGGCCTATGCGTAGTTACTATGCACGAGTAGAACACAAAGCAGTTGTGGGCGTTGAGTTTGCCAATTCTTCTTGCCGCTACTAGTCTTTTCTTGTTTCGGCGGCATTGTAGGATGAAGCGGCCCGGACCGACCTTACACGTACGCTTACGTGAGACAGGTTCCACCGATTGACATGCACTAGATGCATAAGGTGGCTAGCGGGTGTCTGTCTCTCCTACTTTAGTCGGAACGGATTCGATGAAAAGGGTCCTTATGAAGGGTAAATAGAAATTGGCAAATCACGTTGTGGTCATACGTAGGTAAGAAAACATTCTTGCTAGAAACCTACAAACCACGTAAAAACTTGCAACAACAATTAGAGGACGTCTAACTTGTTTTTGCAGCAAGTGTTATGTGATGTGATATGGCCAGAAGATGTGATGAATGATATATGTGATGTATGAGATTGATCATATTCTTGTAATAGGAATCACGACTTGCATGTCGATGAGTATGACAACCGGCAGGAGCCATAGGAGTTGTCTTTATTATTTTGTATGACCTGCGTGTCATTGAATAACGCCATGTAATTTACTTTACTTTGTTGCTGAACGCGTTAGCCATAGAAGTAGAAGTAATCGTTGGCGTGACGACTTCATGAAGACACAATGATGGAGATCATGATGATGGAGATCATGGTGTCATGCCGGTGACGAAGATGATCATGGTGCCCCGAAGATGGAGATCAAAGGAGCATGATGATATTGGCCATATCATGTCACTATTTGATTGCATGTGATGTTTATCATGTTTTTGCATCTTATTTGCTTAGAACGACGGTAGTAAGTAAGATGATCCCTTATAATAATTTCAAGAAAGTGTTCACCCTAACTGTGCACCGTTGCGAAGGTTCGTTGTTTCGAAGCACCACGTGATGATCGGGTGTGATAGATTCTAACGTTCGAATACAACGGGTGTTGACGAGCCTAGCATGTACAGACATGGCCTCGGAACACACGCAATACACTTAGGTTGACTTGACGAGCCTAGCATGTACAGACATGGCCTCGGAACACGGAGGACCGAAAGGTCGAGCATGAGTCGTATAGAAGATACGATCAACATGGAGATGTTCACCGATCTTGACTAGTCCGTCTCACGTGATGATCGGACACGGCCTAGTTAAACTCGGATCATGTTTCACTTAGATGACTAGAGGGATGTCTATCTGAGTGGGAGTTCATTAAATAATTTGATTAGATGGACTTAATTATCATGAACTTAGTCTAAAATCTTTACACTATGTCTTGTAGATCTAATGGCCAACGTTGTCCTCAATTTCAACGCGTTCCTAGAGAAAACCAAGCTGAAAGATGATGGCAGCAACTATACGGACTGGGTCCGGAACCTGAGGCTCATCCTCATAGTACCCAAGAAAGATTATGTCTTAGAAGCACCGCTAGGTGATGCACCAATCTCACAGAACCAAGACGTTATGAACGCTTGGCAATCACATGCTGATGATTACTCCCTCGTTCAGTGCGGCATGCTTTACAGCCTAGAACCGGGTCTCCAAAAGCGTTTTGAGAAACATGGAGCATATGAGATGTTCGAGGAGCTGAAATTAGTTTTTCAAGCTCATGCCCGGGTCGAGAGATATGATGTCTCCGACAAGTTCTTCAGCTGTAAAATGGAGGAGAACAGTTATGTTAGTGAGCACATACTCAGAATGTCTGGGTTGCACAACCGCTTGTCTCAGCTGGGAGTTATTCTCCCGGATGACGCGGTCATTGACAGAATCCTCCAGTCGCTTCCACCAAGCTACAAGAGCTTTGTGATGAACTACAATATGCAGGGGATGGAAAAGACCATTCCCGAGGTATATTCAATGCTGAAATCAGCGGAAGGGGAGATCAGAAAAGAACATCAAGTGTTGATGGTGAATAAAACCACTAAGTTCAAGAAGGGCAAGGGTAAGAAGAACTTCAAGAAGGACGGCAAGGGAGTTGCCGCGCCCGGTAAACCAGTTACTGGGAAGAAGTCAAAGTATGGACCCAAGCCCGAGACTGAGTGCTTTTATTGCAAGGGAAGTGGTCACTGGAAGCGGAACTGCCCCAAATACTTAGCGGACAAGAAGAAGGCCGGCAACACCAAAGGTATATGTGATATACATGTAACTGATGTGTACCTTACCAGTACTTGTAGTAGCTCCTGGGTATTTGATACCGGTGCGGTTGCTCATATTTGTAACTCAAAACAGGAACTACGGAATAAACGGAGACTGGCGAAGGACGAGGTGACGATGCGCGTCGGGAATGGTTCCAAGGTCGATGTGATCGCCGTCGGCACGCTACCTCTGCATCTACCCACGGGATTAGTTTTAAACCTCAATAATTGTTATTTAGTGCCAGCTTTGAGCATGAACATTGTATCTGGATCTCGTTTAATTCGAGATGGCTACTCATTTAAATCCGAGAATAATGGTTGTTCTATTTATTTGAGAGATATGTTTTATGGTCATGCCCCGCTGGTCAATGGTTTATTTTTGATGAATCTCGAACGTGATGTTACACATGTTCATAGTGTGAACACCAAAAGATGTAAAGTTGATAACGATGGTCCCACATACTTGTGGCACTGCCGCCTTGGTCACATTGGTGTCAAGCGCATGAAGAAGCTCCATGCAGATGGACTTTTGGAGTCTCTTGATTACGAATCATTTGACACGTGCGAACCATGCCTCATGGGTAAGATGACCAAGACTCCGTTCTCCGGAACAATGGAGCGAGCAACCAACTTATTGGAAATCATACATACCGATGTGTGTGGTCCAATGAGTGTTGAGGCTCGCAGAGGATATCGTTATGTTCTCACTCTCACTGATGATTTAAGTAGATATGGGTATGTCTACCTAATGAAACACAAGTCTGAAACATTTGAAAAGTTCAAGGAATTTCAGAGTGAAGTTGAGAATCAACGTGAAAGAAAAATAAAATTCTTACGATCAGATCGTGGTGGAGAATATTTAAGTCACGAATTTGGTACACACTTAAGGAAATGTGGAACAGTTTCACAACTCACGCCGCCTGGAACACCTTAGAGAAATGGTGTGTCCGAACGTCGTAATCACACTCTATTGGATATGGTGCGATCTATGATGTCTCTTGCCGATTTACCGCTCTCATTTTGGGGTTATGCTTTAGAGACTGCCGCATTCACTTTAAATAGGGCTCCGTCGAAATCCGTTGAGACGACACCGTATGAATTATGGTTTGGGAAGAAACCTAAGCTGTCGTTTCTAAAAGTTTGGGGATGCGATGCTTATGTCAAGAAACTTCAACCTGAAAAGCTCGAACCCAAGTCGGAAAAATGCGTCTTCATAGGATACCCTAAGGAAACTATTGGGTATACCTTCTACCTCAGATCCGAAGGCAAGATCTTCGTTGCCAAGAACGGGTCCTTTCTAGAGAAGGAGTTTCTCTCGAAAGAATTGAGTGGGAGGAAAGTGGAACTTGATGAGGTGATAGTCACCCCTTCCGAACCGGAAAGTAGCGCAGCGCGGGAAAATGTTCCTATGGTGCCTACACCGACTGGGGAGGAAGTTAATGATGATGATCATGAAGCTTCAGATCAAGTTACTGAACTTCGTAGGTCCACAAGGACACGTTCCGCACCAGAGTGGTACGGCAACCCTGTCCTGAAAATCATGTTGTTAGACAACGGTGAACCTTCGAACTATGAAGAAGCGATGGCGGGCCCGGATTCCGACAAATGGCTAAAAGCCATGAAATCCGAGATAGAATCCATGTCTGAAAACAAAGTATGGACTTTGACTGACTTGCCCGATGAGCAGCGAGCCATAGAAAACAAATGGATCTTTAAGAAGAAGACGGACGCAGATGGTAATGTGACCATCTACAAAGCTCGACTTGTTGCTAAGGGTTATCGACAAGTTCAAGGGGTTGACTACGATGAGACTTTCTCACCCGTAGCGAAGCTGAAGTCCGTCCGAATCATGTTAGCAATTGCCGCATACTATGATTATGAGATATGGCAGATGGACGTCAAAATGGCGTTCCTTAATGGCTTCCTTAAGGAAGAGTTGTATATGATGCAGCCGGAAGGTTTTGTCGATCCTAAGAATGCTAACAAAGTATGCAAGCTCCAGCGCTCAATCTATGGGCTGGTGCAAGCATCTCGGAGTTGGAACATTCGCTTTGATGAGATGATCAAAGCGTTTGGGTTTACACAGACTTATGGAGAAGCCTGTGTTAACAAGAAAGTGAGTGGGAGCTCTGTAGCATTTCTCATATTATATGTGGATGACATACTATTGATGGGAAATGATATAGAATTCTTGGAAAGTATAAAGGCCTATTTGAATAAGTGTTTTTCAATGAAGGACCTTGGAGAAGCTGCTTATATATTAGGCATCAAGATCTATAGAGATAGATCAAGACGCCTCATTGGTCTTTCACAAAGTACATACCTTGACAAGATATTGAAGAAGTTCAGTATGGATCAGTCCAAGAAGGGGTTCTTGCCTGTATTGCAAGGTGTGCAATTGAGCACGGCTCAATGCCCGACCACGGCAGAAGATATAGAAAAGATGAGTGTCATCCCCTATGCCTCGTCCATAGGGTGTATTATGTATGCCATGCTGTGTACCAGACCTGATGTAAACCTTGCCGTAAGTTTGGTAGGAAGGTACCAAAGTAATCCCGGCATGGAACACTGGACAGCGGTCAAGAATATCCTGAAGTACCTGAAGAGGACTAAGGATATGTTTCTCGTTTATGGAGGTGACGAAGAGCTCGTCGTAAAGGGTTACGTCGACGCTAGCTTCGACACAGATCTGGATGACTCGAAGTCACAAACCGGATACGTGTATATTTTGAATGGAGGAGCAGTAAGCTGGTGCAGTTGCAAGCAAAGCGTCGTGGCGGGATCTACATGTGAAGCGGAGTACATGGCAGCCTCGGAGGCAGCATAGGAAGCAGTCTGGATGAAGGAGTTCATTACCGACCTAGGGGTGATTCCCAATGCGTCGGGCCCGATGACTCTCTTCAGTGACAACACTGGAGCTATTGCCCTTGCGAAGGAGCCCAGGTTTCACAGGAAGACCAGGCATATCAAGCGTCACTTCAACTCCATTCGTGAAAGTGTTCAAAATGGAGACATAGATATTTGTAAAGTACATACGGACCTGAATGTAGCAGATCCGTTGACTAAACCTCTCCCTAGGGCAAAACATGATCAACACCAGGACGCAATGGGTGTTCGATTCATCACAATGTAACTAGATTATTGACTCTAGTGCAAGTGGGAGACTGTTGGAAATATGCCCTAGAGGCAATAATAAATGGTTATTATTATATTTCTTTGTTCATGGTAATTGTCTATTATTCACGCTATAATTGTATTGTCCGGAAATCGTAATACATGTGTGAATACATAGACCACAACGTGTCCCTAGTAAGCCTCTAGTTGACTAGCTCGTTGATCAACAGATAGTCATGGTTTCCTGACTATGGACATTGGATGTCATTGATAACGGGATCACATCATTAGGAGAATGATGTGATGGACAAGACCCAATCCTAAGCATAGCATAAAAGATCGTGTAGTTTTGTTTGCTAGAGCTTTTCCAATGTCAAGTATCTTTTCCTTAGACCATGAGATCGTGCAACTCCCGGATACCGTAGGAGTGCTTTGGGTGTGCCAAACGTCACAACGTAACTGGGTGACTATAAAGGTGCACTACGGGTATCTCCGAAAGTGTCTGTTGGGTTGGCACGGATCGAGACTGGGATTTGTCACTCCGTGTGACGGAGAGGTATCTCTGGGCCCACTCGGTAATGCATCATCATAATGAGCTCAATGTGACTAAGGTGACTAAGGCGTTAGTCACGGGATCATGCATTGCGGTACGAGTAAAGAGACTTGCCGGTAACGAGATTGAACAAGGTATTGGGATACCGACGATCGAATCTCGGGCAAGTAACATACCGATTGACAAAGGGAATTGCATACGGGATTGATTGAATCCTCGACACCGTGGTTCATCCGATGAGATCATCGTGGAACATGTGGGAGCCAACATGGGTATCCAGATCCCGCTGTTGGTTATTGACCGGAGAGGCGTCTCGGTCATGTCTGCATGTCTCCCGAACCCGTAGGGTCTACACACTTAAGGTTCGGTGACGCTAGGGTTGTAGAGATATGTGTATGCGGAAACCCGAAAGTTGTTCGGAGTCCCGGATGAGATCCCGGACGTCACGAGAGGTTCCGGAATGGTCCAGAGGTGAAGAATTATATATAGGAAGTCAAGTTTCGGCCACCGGGAAAGTTTCGGGGGTTACCGGTATTGTACCGGGACCACCGGAAGGGTCCCGGGGGTCCACCGGGTGGGGCCACCTATCCCGGAGGGCCCCGTGGGCTGAAGTGGGAAGGGAACCAGCCCCTAGTGGGCTGGGCGCCCCCCCATGGGCCTCCCCCCATGCGCCTAGGGTTGGGAACCCTAGGGTGGGGGGGCTTCCCACTTGCCTTGGGGGGCAAGGCACCCCTTCCCCCCCTTTGGCCGCCGCCCCCCATGAGATCCCATCTCTAGGGCCGGCGCCCCCCCCAGGGGGCCTATATAAGGGGGGGGAGGGAGGGCAGCAACCTACAGCCTTGGGCGCCTCCCTCCTCCCCTGCAACACCTCTCTCTCTCTCTCGCAGAAGCTCGGCGAAGCCCTGCCGGAGACCCGCTACATCCACCACCACGCCGTCGTGCTGCTGGATCTCCATCAACCTCTCCTTCCCCCTTGCTGGATCAAGAAGGAGGAGACGTCGCTGCACCGTACGTGTGTTGAACGCGGAGGTGCCGTCCGTTCGGCACTCGGTCATCGGTGATTTGGATCACGGCGAGTACGACTCCGTCATCCACGTTCATTGGAACGCTTCCGCTCGCGATCTACAAGGGTATGTAGATGCACTCCTTTCCCCTCGTTGCTAGTAGACTCCATAGATGCATCTTGGTGAGCGTAGGAAAATTTTAAATTATGCTATGATTCCCAACAGCTCGGCCGTGGCCCGAGAATGCCCGGAGCTGGTGGGCGGGGGACGGGCATGGAGTAGGCGTGCACTACTCCCGTCCATGGGTTATACCCCGAGAGCCAAGGCGGGGGAGGTGCAGCCGCCGCGGGCGCAGGGGGGCGCGGCATCGTGTTGGAGTTGCGGCCCCGGCCCCCGCGACCCTTCTGCTTGCGGCCGCCGGAGGGCGCAGGCGCGGGTGGCGGGGCAGGAGCGGGAGCGCGCGGCCCCGGCTGGGTTGGGGAAGAGCCGTGGCCGGCGGCGAGGCCGACGTGGAGAGCCGCGTGGGTCGCCTGTCGAGCGGTGTGACGGAGACGCTTTTCCTCCATGCGAAGATATGTGACCGCCTTCGCGTACGTCGGCGTGATGAGGGAGAGGTTGGCGGCGGACTGGCCAAGGTCGGGGTGGAGGCCGCGGAGGAGGTTGGTGAGGAGGACCGAGTTATCGATGGTCATGCCGACGTCGCGTAGCTCATCGGCGAGAACCTTCAGCCGCGTGCAGTACTCATCGATCGAAAGATCGTTTTGCTGCATAGTGAAGAACCCCCCTTAAAGAAAGACGCGGCGCTGCGGTTGATTGTCGAGGAAGAGATCACACAGGCGCGTCCACATAGCATACGCGGACGGATCGCGGGCGTTCACCATGTTGAAGAGGCTGCCGGAGATGGTGAGGAAGAGCCACTTGACGATGCAGGCGCTCACAGCGAGCCACTCGTCGTCGTCCTTCATGTCGCGGATGTCAACGCTCCCGTCAACATGCTCGATGAGACGGTAAGAGCGGAACAGCAGCGCGAAGTACGTGCGCCATGCATTGTAGGACGGCGAGTCGAGGTCGAGGATGACAGGTACGTGGTCCTTGATGTGAATCTCGTTGAGGCGATCGGAGGTGAACATGGCACCGGAAAAGGAACCGGCGTCGGATGCGTCAGCCTTGGCCATGGAGACGGCGGGTGGTTAGGGTTTTGGGTGGTGGTGAGAGGAGGAGGGAGAAGGCGACGGCGGCTACAGAGGGAAGAGGGTAGCGGCGGCGGCCCTGAGGGTTTCGGGAGAGAGGTGGTGAGGGCAGGGGGAAGAAGAGAAGCGGCGGCGGCGGCTACGGGAGATGTGGCGACGGCGGCGGCTTGAGGTGTGGGAAGGAGGAGGCGGCGGCGGTGGCTAGGGGGGAGTAGCGACGATGGCGGCGGTAGGGTTTAGGAGTTGGCGCGGCGGCGACTAGGGGTAGGCGCGGCGGCTTAGGGGTGCGGAAGCGACAGAAGATCGCGGTAAAACTGATACCATGTAGAGGGGATATTTGGTGCAACTCATTGTATTCCATGGAATAGGTTACATTATATACACAAGATGTTTTGCGTGACAAGGTAACTAATCCTACCATATCTCTAGGAGTTAGCTATATAAGGCTAGAGAAGATAAGACTAGAAATATAAGATATGTCACGTTCAACACATACGAAACATGAATCTACACTTTAAAATATATCTACATATATTCATATTTATTTGTATTGGAGTCTCTAAAAGAACTTGTATTTAGGAATAGAGAAAGTAACAAAGTAACACCAGGTGTGTATGTGCTAATGTGCAGTTACGCGTTAATCTGAGAAGGCCACCCACTCTGCATGCATCCAGGGGCGGAGCCAGGATTTAATGGCGAGAAAGGATCAAGTCTTACACTCACATAGCAATATGTCTTACACTCACATAGCAATATACATTTTTCAATAAAATACTTCCTCCGTTTCTAAATATAAGTCTTTTTTCATATTAGATCTCTAAATAAACCTATATTTAGAAACGGACAGAGTATACATTTTCTAAATTATGTAAGTCGCATAGACTAATGTTGCAGACTGTATGTTTAAATTTAGCCTTGCAGAAATTACCCGCAATAAGATTATAAGACTTAATAATCTGCTCTATTCTTATTTCCTCTCAAGGTTAAACTAGATAAGTAGAGTATGGCGAAACAGAAGCAACAGGCAAATTAGATATATATCTCATCTCAGTATATGTAATTAAGAACTACTATTAGAAATTGATGCATCAAAGAGAAGTAGATTAGCTGTATGTATGTACCTTAAGAAATGATCTTGCCGGAGAGTTCACTTCATGTGCGTGCGGAAAGTCGGGGACGGCGAAAAGAGGCCGCCGTTGAGTGGCCAGGTCGAAATTAGTCCTCCCAGCCTCTGGCAGTGTGCTACTGGTATCGGTATGTTGTTGAGGACGGCGGCGTGGCGTGGCGATAGACGGCAGACGGCCACGGGATGCGACCTAGACCTAGACTAGATCCCCGTATAGCAGCGATACGCACGCAACGGTAGATCTGATCGATTGCACGGCAAAAGAACCGCGCGAAGCCATAAAGTTACATGGGCTGGGCTTCTTTGGCACTGCGCGTTGTTGATCACGCATGGGCTAATTGAGTTAATTACTCCCAGCCATTAGCACAGGAACACTGGTAAATTTGCCTAAATTGTCTACAAAAAAGTAAATTTTGCCTAAAAAAAAGAGCGGCAGTATCTTAGGAGCTCTTCGGTAATCCATTGGCTCCGCCAAATTTGAGGATCTGCGGAGCACCTATTCACCCGCTTTCGGATTTTTAACTTAGCTCTCCAACAGCTCCGGGAGCGAGAGTGTGGGGTGGAGGGGCGCCGAACAGGCCCTTAGTACCCCACTGCCCGCTGAAAGTTGTTGCCTTGTTGGGGGGTGCTATCGGTCGTCTCCGCCCATTCAAAAATAATGTTCATCGCAGGTTGAATCTAAGCGCATCTCCAACTGCAACCCATAAATTTTATTCCACATCCGTCACGGATACGGGAGGCCGCCATCCAACCATAGCCGTATACATCTGGCCTTCCTCATTTTTATTATGTCCGCACGATCAAATAGCCGCACGCAGCAGTATTTCAAATTTAAAAAAGTTGAAATATTACATCGAAACATTATTTCCCCCTTTAACAGTCCACTGATGCTCGATCAGATCTTCCTTCAGCTACTCGTGAGTTGGTCGGTACCGAATTTTTTGGTGCATTTAAATAAACTATTCAAATGTGACCGGATTCTGGTCTGAAAGTCGGATAGGATCACCCATCTATACCAATATAAAAAGATTCAAAAGGGCAGATCCAACTGATCTCGGCCATCAAACTAAGTCAATCCAACGATCTAGACTACTCCAATGGCGAGCGCTCAACGTGTTTAACATGCAATTAATATCATACCAAATATTGCACTAATCACATAATTAACACACAAATAATAGCATACCTAATATCCGCGTGCTATTAATATATTGCCTAAATATTAATGTGCATTGCACGTGCACATTTACTAGTGTTCTCAAATCAGCGGTTGTGCCATATGCAAGCATCCGTAGTGCGGACGTGCACTTCTGGTAACCAGAGAACCCAATCGTTCCCACGACGTTCTTCTTCAGGATGAAGTAGTCATCATAGGACCGAACGCCATGGTACAAATGATCGGAGACAGTCTTGCGCATCAGAAACACCGACGAAAATGGTCAGCGAAGAGTGCATCGGAGGCAAAGTAGTCGGCCATCAGTGTCAAATGGTCGCACGCCCTGCTGTGGTTGAGCACTCAATGACCCTTGTTCGAGCACTCGATGACCATGCATCATCGCCATCTCATCAGTCCTCCTCGTCTGATGAGCTATCAGACGACTCAACATACTGCTCGTATATGTACTCCGAATCGGAATCGATTGCTAGAAAGAAGAAGGGAAAATTGTTTTTAGCTTCAGCGATTCATCGAACAGTTGCCGGGCATGATGAGTATAGCAGTAGCGGATGGTACCTGGTGGGGTAGTCGGAGGACAGGGGTTGAACGACAACGGAGGAGAAGCGGGGTGGAGCCTTGCTGTAGCGCTGGAGGTGACAGAGACGTAGAGTTCGAGTAGCGGTGTGGTGGAGCGGCGGCGAAGGCAAGAGAGAAGAAGGAAGAATAGAAAATGGGGAGGATGGAGGCGCAGGGTCCGGGAAGGGTTTGGGTGGCCTGGGGGTGTCGGAGTCCTACGTGTCTGGTGTCTGGACTCCCGCAAAGCCCCCCCCCACGTTTGTCTCCGGTTTGTGAGAGAAAACGCGTCCGGACCGCCCCGCGTACCAGTATAGGCCTGCGTTGGATGACTTCGGCGGTCCGGACAGCGCGGTCCGGACGGATGGGGGCAGTTTGCAGGTCCACCTTGGAGATGTCCTAAGAACGTATTTTTCCTCCAGCCATTCATACTGATTCCGCCTTTCTAAAATAAAAGATGATCCTGGTACATATGCCCGTGCGATGCAATGGGAGTAAAGGACATCCTCAGTGTTCTCCTCGTGCGGTATGGGTGCTCGCGGCTCATGGCTGGCTTCTGCCCTGCGACAAAGGCTTTAGCGAAACCATGCAGGGGAGCCCAACTAATGGGTGTCCTAGACTAGAGAGGGTGCTAACCTAGTCGGGCCATATTCTTCGTGCTAGGCTAGTAGGCCCACATTCTCCCCAAGGTGGACCCCGGAAGCTGCACGCTGGGAGCAAGATCAAGACTGCATCTGTCGAAGACTTGACGTATACTCCAAGACTTCTCATGCCGCCTCCACGCCAAGTTACCGACCTTGTAACCCTAGGTGCCCTACCTGGCGTGTATATAAGACAATGGGTTTAGCCCGTAGAGGGGACTTGAACACAATCGCATTCACCTAGCCCTAGAGTTAGAACCCATCTTACGATCTCGAGGTAGATCAACTCTGTACTTGCTACATCTTCTATAATATAAACAAGAGCAGGACATAGGGTTTTACCTCCATCAAGAGGGCCCGAACCTAGGTAAATATTGTCCCCCTTGTTCCTGTTACCATATGTCCGAGATCCACAACTCGGGACCCCCTACCCCGAGGTCTGCCGGTTTTCACCGACACCAGGGCACCATCATGCACAATCATATGCTTAACAGATTTGAGCACAAAATGACATCCGTGGAAATCGTGGCAAAAAAACATTGATGCTTCAAATTTGAGCACGAAATGACATTCGTGGAAGGCGTTGCCGTGAGAACTTTGTGATGGTGGGGACCATTTGGGTTCGTTGGCAGGTGCAAATGGCGTGCCCCTTTTTTCGGGGAAACTCTAGATCTGGGTCTTCCGGATCGGATGATGACGATGACTCTAGTGTCATTCTTCCTCTAGGGGCATTATTTTGGAGCAGATTCTTACTCGAGGGGCCATGAGGTGGAGCGGTGTTGCATCAGCCTCATCGAAGACGGCGGGTCTTGGCGGCGTGACGGAGTGGAGTCTCGGCGTTGGACGCGAATTGATGGACGTGCGCAGGCTGGTGGCGCTATCTGGCGTTTTGGTGACGTTGACGAGAATTGAGCCTGGTAAGGTCAATGTGATGATCCCTCCAGAAGATGAGACATCGGAAAGTGGCGGCGCAGGATCTTGCAGCGCGCACATACGATGCATGCAGTGGGTCTGCTAGACCGGTTAGTGCTCTCGATTGGCAGCGGCGCGACTTCGTAATGCCACCGGATTAGATGATGTGTGTTGGTGCGGTCAAGACACATTGTCAAGCATGTAGGCCCGCGACATAGGTCGCCAGAAAGGTGATTTTAAATTGATCGTTGTATTTATTTTATTATCGCTATTGAATAATTTAATAAAGATGGTTGTGTGTATCGTTCGATCAATGCAGAGCCGGGGTTATTCTTTCAAAAAAAAAACAAGCACACCACTGAGGCCGACTATTCCTTTGTTTTCTCTTTTGTTTTTCTTACCACACGCCACTGGGTCGGTCGGTCTGTAACGGCTGTGTTTGGCTTTCGCGTACACTGACGTGTCAGGTCGGCTGTTGATGCAGTCTCAAAGCTTAATTAGCTGTGTTCCTATGGCACACATAGGAAGTGAGCTTATCAGCTTAATATAAAAAGGAGTGTATGTTACAGAGCTTAAGACAAGTGAGTTCAGCGGTACGAGGAAAAGTCACAAATGTGGGTGTGCGGCAAAAGCTCTCGCGTGTATCTTCACCATTGTCTGTATACGTAAACTTGGCTCTTCTGCCGGCCGCCTGCCCGCATGCGACACGCTTTTCCATTATTTTTTCCCGGGAAATTGCTATCATGTTGACTGACATGGCTGGAAGGTTTCACTCAGCTCCATGCTTAGCAGGTTTGCTCAGCTGCGCCCATCTCTCTCGGAATCTTGGGTCTTGGGCGTTGTATGCGTGGAGGCCACATGCATGCATGTGCATGAGTTTAATCGGGGAAAGGTGATCAAAGCCTGGTTTAATCGGGGAATGGCGTCACTTTTGATAGAATCAGTGCAGTATGTCAAGAGTTTGCAAGGCGGAATGGAGAAATTCGATGCGATGATTGCGCGGGTGAGACTTGCTTGTAAAAACCATCCTTCGCTAGATGTGCCTACCCGATGGAATTCAACGTACCTAATACTTGAATCATCATTGCAGTTCAGAGCAGCATTCGAAGCCTTGAAAGAAACTGACAAAGATTATAAATTTGCTCCTTCCGCTAGTGAATGGGAGATGGCTGAAGCTATTTGCCATCTTTTGGGCGCTTTTAACACAACCACAAAGAAAATCTCGGGTAGGACATATCCCACCTCTTACCTGTACTTCTATGAGGTCTGGAATGTGAAGCAGATAATGGAGAAAGAAGTCGTAAGTGAAAATCCTACCATTGTTGCCATGGTGAAAGAGATGGAGAAAAAATGGATCAAATATTTTGAGGAGTCATTCTTAACAAGTTGTCTGCCGGTGATATTTGATCCAAGGTACAGATATGAACATATTGACTTCCAACTGACCGCAGCTTTTGGTGGTGGCGCGAGAAATATCTTACCCACGTGAATAGTGCGATGAAGATCCTATTGGCTGAATATGCATCTGAATTTGGAAACACTTCTGATGAAGGTGATGAGGTTGCAGAGGAGGATGGCGAGGGCACTCTTGATGACTGGGATAAGCATTTGAGATTGAAAAGATCCCACAACTCAAATGAGCTACAACGATATCTTGAAGAAGACTTGTTTCCTCGTCGACAGAAGTTGGATATCTTAAAGTGGTGGGAAATCCACTCCCCAAAGTATCCGGTGCTTGCGGCTATAGCGCGGGACATATTGGCGGTGTTCGCGTCTACCGTGCCTGCGGAGGCTGCATTCAGCAATGCTGGAAGGATCATCACCGAGCAAAGAAGTAGTTTGACCCCGAGTACTGTTGAGACACTGATGTGCCTCGAGGATTGGCTTCGAGCTGCTGGTAATATGTTTTAATTTATTTTTCTCATACTTCATTTAATACTTTCCACGTTGAATGTTTCATTTTGAATGCCTTTAACATTGCAGATAATTCTGGAACAACCCAGGTAATTCTGGAGCCAACACTTGGAGACCGTGGTGATGATCAAGACATGCTGGAACAACCCAGGTAATTCTGCTACTAGCACGCTGCACTTTAGTACAATCATTCTTTGTTGTCCTGGGGGTAATTTTTTAACTCATTAGGACATGGATGATTACTGATCTTTCATTGTATTGACGTGAAGTATTAGTTGAGGTTGCAATACATTTGTGATTTGGACTGGAAGCACAAAGAAACTGTTTATTCATGTCTCTTGTACCTTATAAGTCTCAGTTTTCTATCTACATAATCTGCTTTGAATATTTATAGATCTCAGTTTCCTTTTGTCTATTTTTCTTCAAGCAAATGGGCGTAGCAGAACTACTAATTGATGTATTTTTGTTAATAAAAAACGCAAACTGGGCTATGCATGTTGCTCGACTGAATATGTCAGAACAACAAGGGAACTGTATGATCCTGATTGTTGGTATCTGAAAACTGAATTTGTAGCAGTCAGAACTCAGGTTCTTGCTCGCTTATTTGCTATGTTGGATCTTAATTGTTTGTTTCACAACTGAATATGTAATTTCCCAAAGTCTAATGCTGGAATCAAATACTCTCTTGGTATCTCAAAGACTGATGGACAGTGAGCTAGCTGTCTTCTTTTAAAATGTCCTGATGTCCATATATCAATACCCATGGCCCACAGAAACCAAATGAGACCGCCCATTGTTCAATTGTTCCGTACTCATTATTTAAAAAATGGAGTGGCAGAAACAGTGCCAGCAATAACAAAATTTTCTCTTATATGAGTTAATATTTTTTGTCTCATGTGTGCAAGTAATTACTAATAAGCATTCTTTGTTGCTTTAGGAGAAGAAGAAAAAGTTGTCAACTTCATGCACTCATGGCAAAAGAAGAAAAAGTTGTCCAAGGACATGTTCTATGAAGCTACAAAGTTCAGCGTTGCAGTATTGTGGACTGAAAATTCTCTTAATTAGTGATGTTCATGTCTGAAATTTTCTGTCCTAAGTGTGTGGTTGCCCCTGTAGCCTGCAATTTCATTTGTGTTTTGTTGGAGTTATTCTCTGTTCCATTTCCTAAGTGTATGTTCATGTGAAGTGAAGTTATGCATTTCAAGTGGGAAGGAAGAATATGTAGCCTGTTTGAAGTGAGAAGGGGAAGGAAAAACCTGTAGCCTTCTTACATTTCTGTTGTATTCTTTCCTTAAACGAGATCCCACTTGTGCCCCACTTAATCCACCAAATTATAGTGGGTTGTACCCTAGATGCCCACCAAGCAGCGGTGGGACTGGGTGGGGCTATGGTGGGACGTCCACCTATAGTCCCACCTGCAGCGTGATTCAAGCCTAATCTGCTGGTTGACTCGATAAGGAGAGGCGATTAGGGTTGAGCCGCGGCCGTCCGCCTCTTGGCGGTGGCGCAACCTTCACGTGATTTGCTTTTCGTAATGAAGACTATATCCACAACGTTGTTACATACAGCTCCCCTGGTGACTGTGCATCGGGATCTTGGCTGCTGATCGGATCGGGAATCGGTCCCAAGATTGTTCAAGTTTCATCCCGGTGTTGGCTTCGGCAGCGATTGGTGTTTTGTTCCAACACTGGTTTAGGGGGCGATCGGTTTTCTGTCCTGCAGGGTCGGCCGATCTCTCGACGGGGTTCGTGCAGTTTTGTTATCCGTCTACCCTGCTCCTTACTAGTTAGGGTCTGGGCGTACTGTCTGTTTGGCTAGTTTCGGCTGTTGGTTCTTGGATGATCGGAAGAATTTTGTTGAAGTAACTGTCAATGGCCCAATGAATCCTTGAGTTGGACCTGTTGGGGCATTCTTGGGGCCGTGACGGTTTGTTCGCTTCTAGACATCCATAGGCGGCATAGACCAGATGTTTTTTTATGTCAAAAACGCATTTGGACAGGACTAAGGCAGATGAACTGATGAACAAGTTGGCTATGGATCACAAGATTGTGACTACTAAGATGGAAGAAAGGGGGTCTCCTTTTGGTCCGGAAGAAGGAAGTTAGGATCTACTTCCGAACTACCACCCTGGATTTCATTGATGTTTCAGTTGAGGAAGCATGAGGGAACATGTGGAGGGCAGGCTCATGTGCATATATGAGGAACCAAGCTGGGATACCCGCAAACAAAAACAAGCTAGGATAATAAGGATTGGACGTACCAAAATCTACGTGATATTCATGCTCAGTCTACTCTGCCATGGATGGTTATTGGAGATTCTAACGAGATCCCCTTTTCTTCTGAGAAAGAAAGGGGTGCACCGCCTCCACAACCACGTGTTCAAGCGTTTTAGTTTGCGTTATCAGGTTGCATGCTTGAGGACATTCGCTATGAGGGTGATAAATTCACCTGGTTCCGCAACGGTCTTCCTGAGAGGTTGGACCAAGAAATCGCCAATGTAGGATGGGTTCAGCTGCACTATGTAACTTGGAGATGGGTAAATCGGACCACAGACCGATTTTGCATGGATACTAAATACCTAGCAGGAGTGGCTAAGAGTAGCCCTATCTACAAAATGAAATTTGAGGCTAGGTGGCTATCGGAGGAAACGGTGGAGGAGGTAGTGAAGACTGCTTGGCAAAAGCCTTTGCATCGTTTTCTACTGATGTTAGCTTCAAACAGAAAGAACTTGTGGTATTGATCCAGAATCTCCTCGAGCAAGATGAAATTTATTGGGCGCAACGAGGACGGGCCAACTGGCTTCACCGTGGTGATCGCAACACCGCGTATTTTCAGCAATTTGCGTCATCCAAGACAAAATGGAACTTGATTAAAAAACTAAAAAATAATAGTGGAGGCTAGGTCGAAACCAATGATAATTCAAAACCTTTCATTTATGATTACTTTGACAACCTTTTTAATTCTAACATAGGTGATACTGATGCAGACCTGTTGGCATCTGGTAAGCCGCTCGTCACCGGCCCGATGAGTGCATTGCTTATATCCTCTTACTCACGAGAGGAAGTTCATAAAGCTCTGTTCCAAATTGGAGGTATGAAAGCTCCCGAGCTCGACGAGCTTCACGCAGTATTTTTCAAAAGGTTTTGACATATCTTAGGAGAAGAGTTAACTGATGAGGTTCTTGATGCTATGAATAATAAAAAGGTGCCCGAAGGATAGAATTCAACAAAATGTCCTAATTCTGAAAGTGGGTAGCCGTGACCCGTGAGGTAATTACGCAGTATAGGACTATAAGTCTTTGCAATGTGGTTTACAAATATTATTTAAAAAATGCTCACTAATAGGTTGAAAAAAAATATTGCCTAGAATTATATCACCAACTCAAAGTGCTTTTGTTCCTGGGGGACTCATCATTGATAATGTGTTGGCGGCATATGAGTGTTTTCATACAATAAGGAAGAAGACCCATGACTCCCATGGTTATTGTGCTATAAAATTGGACATGAACAAAGCTCATGATATTGTGGAGTGGGGCTTCCGGAAGGGTATTATGGAAAAATAGGGTTTGATGAACAGTGGGTGTAGTTGATTATGGAGTGTGTGTCTTCTGTGAACTATGCAATTCAACTCAATGATACTAAAATAGAGGAGTTTATTCACACCAGGGATCTCAAACAGGGTGACCCACTATCACCATATTTATTCTTTCTCTTTTCTGAAGGACTTTCAAGCCTTCTGGCTTGGGAGGATGACATAGGTGGACTCGAACGTGTACGAGTGTGCAGGAATGCACCTTCTATCTCACATTTACTATTGGCAGGTGAGTCATTAATTTTGTTGAAGGAAAATATTCAAAATGCAAGTACGCTGCAGAGAGTTCTCGACAGATTGCAACAGTTCTAGGCAAATAATGAGCAGTGCCAGGTCTAGCATTTATTTTAGTCCCAATACTAATGTTGCAGTTAGAGAAAATATTTACAGAGCTTTGCAAGGAAAATATATCTTGATCAAATCTGTTACTCAAGCTATCCCATCATATGTTATATCTGTTTTTAAATTACCAAAAGGAATATGCAAGACAAACCAAGATAAAATTGCAGGTATTTGGTGGGGAGACAATGAAGAGAAAAATAAAATGCACTGGCATGTATGGTGGAAGTTATACATTCCGAAGAAGAAATGGGGATTGGGTTTGAGGGATCTTCACAGCTTTAATCTTGCTATGTTGGTAAAGTAGTGTTGGCGACTAATCCAGAATCCTGACTCAGTGTGCATAGGTTTTGAGAGAAAAATATTATCCTAATGGTGATGTTTTGAAGGTTGGACCTAAGTCTGGATAATCATACACTTGGCAAAGCATTGTTGCAGGCATACAAACATTTCAGAGGGGACGCATTTGGTGAGTTGGGATGGGATGCAAATTGATATATGGCAGGATCCTTGGGTTCCTTCTAGCCCTTCTAGGAAGGTTACCACGCCAAGAGGTGACATCATGTTATCTAAAGTGGAAGAATTAATGCAGTCGCACTCAGGACAATGGGATGAGGTCCTTTTATGAGATGTTTTCTCCCCGGTGGACATTCAGAGAATTTTACAAATCTGTTTGAATGCTCAAGGTCTTGATGATTTTGTTGCATGGAACTACACACGGTCTGGAACTTTGTCTGTTCGGTCTTCTTATCATCGCGAATTGGAACACCAACATGAAGTGTGGTGGCAGCGAGCTGATGGGCAAGGGGATCTACGCCTTAATCCAGTGTGGAAGGATTGCTGGATTTTGCGGTTACTGGGGAAATAAAGCACTTCCTGTGGAAGGGCCTGCAAGGGAATCTACCATGCTATGGTATTCTTTCTGGCAGGCACATAGTATGTTCTCTGTAGTGTCCTATGTGTTCGATCAGGCTGGAAGATATACAACATTGCATGTTCACGTGTTCTCGAGCACAGGAAGTCTGGACTACATTGG
Source organism: Aegilops tauschii subsp. strangulata (assembly GCF_002575655.3). NCBI lineage: Eukaryota > Viridiplantae > Streptophyta > Magnoliopsida > Poales > Poaceae > Aegilops > Aegilops tauschii. The sequence continues at coordinate 382,212,171 of NC_053039.3, read as the reverse complement.
GGCTAAGAGATACTACCAGGCAAGTCATTGACCAAGACACATCAGGTTCTCTCACCTTGAACATTTTGTCAAATTCACCACTGAGAACGGTCGAAGTTCCTATACCGGAGTAGCAATAGCCGCCCTCCTTGCCAAGGCCGCGTGGACCAACAAGAAGTATGTGTGACAACTCGAGCTGCTCCTCGCGCGATCGTTGTGACCATTGTCCGATGCCGCGTGTCAAGGAGGAGCCGCACTTCCTGTCATGCCACTATGTCAAGGAGGAGCGGGTGTACCCACCGTGATGCTACATAAAGAAAAAGGCGCCCTCCTCACCATGCAGCCAACATGGGCGTCTCAGTCGTGACAAGAACGTGGCACCACCATCCCCGCCCCGATGGCGTGCTTCTGCCATGAAGAAGGAGGAGCCCTCCCCTGCAATTGCTAATGTGTAGGATCGGGTCCTTCACAACCTTAGTCGTGGTGACAACAGTGCCTTATCCTCGCACACTAAGACGGCGGCCGAGGACGAGCGCCTGGAGTGGTGCAATCTGGCATGTCGTTCAGCCTTCGCCCGGTTGGACGTGGTGCCGGGCTGGGTAAGCGCCGACCTGGACCTCGCGTTGGCCTGGTCCGAGGATCCTTCCAGGACCACCACGTAGATTTTCGCCTGACATCGACACCAGATCAGCGACCAACTCTACAAGATAGGGATGGTCGAGTCCGAGCGTGCCCTTGCCCTTGCTGGCATGGAGAAGGCCAAGGCCAAGGGCGGGCGGCATGGGGCGGAGTCTGCGCCTGCCGTCAGCACGAGCTGACGCGGCCGATCGTCTGCATGAGGCTAAGCGACTTTGCCATGAGCACGCAACGACCGCCAGCCAGGGCTGTTGCGACCCATAGACAGTCATCCGCCGCCGGAAGGACGACGATGTCGACAGTAGAAGTGGCAACGGAGGTGCCAGAGGCCACGGACGCCATGCCTATGAGGTCGCCTCTTATACCTCACGTAGTTTTTATTTAATTTTAGATGAATTCATCCAGTTTGCATGTAAATATAAAAAACTTACTTAAATTTCGTTAGGTTTCCTACAATTTGTATTATTTGAATATCGGTTTGAAATGTCAACAAGCCTTTCATGCATAGGGTTGGATGGTGGGCCCAGTATCCGTTGTCCGCAGACGCTTGGGCTATCCGATTTGATGGGAGACATTGGAGTTTCCCTAACACATCTCTCTCTCTCTCTCTCTCTCTCTCTACAATGGCCGATCGTATCCTTGTTGCTCCCCTCCAGTGTTGGCGGTGTCCATGTCCGACGGGGATGAGACTCATGAAGTGAAGGTGCGGTCACTGGCGAGAAAGAGTAGGACATGTGACACAGACATGCCCACTTGGGACTCGAGGCCCCGCCGCCTCCCATGCACTACTCCTCCTCGCCCGAGCCTGGAACCTGTCCGTCACAAGTGGACGTGAGGTTGACGACAGGCACGGATGGTGCAGCACACTTGTCGTGCCACTGGCGCCAATGAAGCATCGTTGGCGGTGTGAAGGACACGTGGCTGCCAATATTCTCGTCCGCGATCACGTGGGTGATGTTGCTTGAAGCTACGTCGGTATTTCCCCAAAGAGGAAGGGATGATGCAGCACAGCGGCGGTAGGTATTTCCCTCAGATATGAAACCAAGGTTATCGAACCAGTAGGAGAACCAAACAACACAACGTAAACAACCCCTGCACACAGATAACAAATCCTCGCAACCCGACGTGTTAAAGGGGTTGTCAATCCCTTCCGGGGTACGGCGCCTCAAGATAGGCAAACAGACGTGAGATAAATTTGTAGTATATTGATAGATCGAACGCCAAATAAAATAAACAGAAATAAAACACAGCAAGGTATTTTTGTATTTTTGGTTTAATAGACCGAAAAATAAATGCAAGGAAAAAGTAGATCACAAAGGCAAAAATATGAGAAAGAGACCCGGGGGCCGTAGGTTTCACCAGTGGCTTCTCTCGAGAAAAATAGCAAACGTGGGTGAACAAATTACCGTTGGGCAATTGATAGAACTTCAAATACTCATGACGATATCCAGGCAATGATCATTATGTAGGCATCACGTCCAAGATTAGTAGACCGACTCCTGCCTGCATCTACTACTATTACTCCACACATCGACCGCTATCCAGCATGCATCTAGTGTATTAAGTTCATGGAAAAACGGAGTAATGCAATAAGAACGATGGCATGATGTAGACAAGATCTATCTATGTAGAGATAGACCCCATTGTTTTATCCTTAGTAGCAACGATACATACGTGTCGTTTCCCTTTCTGTCACTGGGATCAAGCACCGTAAGATCGAACCCACTACAAAGCACCTCTTCCCATTGCAAGATAAATAGATCAAGTTGGCCAAACAAAACCCAAATATCGGAGAAGAAATACGAGGCTATAAGAGATCATGCATAAAAGAGATCAAAGAAACTCAAATAATTCATGGATAAAAAGATAGATATGACAATAAACTCAAAGTTCATCGATCCCAACAAACACACCGCAAAAGAGTTACATGATATGGATCTCCAAGAGACCATTGTATTGAGAATTCAGAGAGAGAGAGAGAGATGAAGCCATCTAGCTACTAACTACGTACCCGAAGGTCTAGAAAGAACTACTCATGCATCATCAGAGGGGCACCAATGGAGGTGGTGAACCCCATCCGAGATGGTGTCTAGATTGGATCTAGTGGTTCTGGACTCTGCGGCGGCTAGATGAATATTTCATCGACTCCCCTAGGGTTTCTGGAATATTGGGGTATTTATAGAGCAAAGAGGCGGTCCGGGGGGCACCCGTGGTGGGCACAACCCACCAGGGCGCGCCTGGGCCTCCTGGCGCGCCCTGGTGGGTTGTGCCCCCCTCGTGGCACCCCCAAGTGCAGTCAGGGCCCATTATGTTCCTTCTGGTCCATCAAAAATCTCCGTGGAGTTATGTTGCGTTTGGACTCCGTCTGATATTGATTTCCTGCGATGTAAAAACATGCAGAAAACAGCAACTGCCACTTGGCACTATGTCAATAGATTAGTACCAAAAAATGATATAAAATGATTATAAAAATCCAAAATTGGTAATATACACAGCATGGAACAATCAAAAATTATAGATACGTTAGAGACGTATCAGCATCCCCAAGCTTAACTCCTACTCTCCTCGAGTAGGTAAGTGATAAAAACAGAATTTTTGATGTGGAATGCTGCCTAACATGTCATATCATATTTATTTTCTTTATAGCATGGACATTTGGACTTTTATGTGATTCAAAGCAATAGTCTAGTTTTGACATAATAATTTAGATACTCAAGCATATCAACAAGCAACCATGTCTTTCAAAATATCAACGCTAAAATAAGTTATCCCTAGCCCATCATGCTCAACCATTGATCCATTCATGAAACACGCTCGAATATTAGTTACACCCAATACTTAAGTACGATCATATTGCCTCCTAGTTGGTGCTTTTGTAAGAGAAGATGGAGACTCAAATTCAAAATAAAAATTGCATAAAGTAAAAGAATGGCCCTTTGCAGAGGGAAGTAGGGATTTGTAGAGGTGCCAGAGCTCAAAGCAAAAATTTAGAGATAAAAACATTTTGGGAGGTGTATCCATCCCACCAATGAAAACGACTTAGAGTTCCCAACACTTTCCATGCTAGATATATCATAGGCGGTTCCCAAACAGAAAATAAATTTTATTCCTTTTTCTACCATACTTTCACTTTCCATGGCTAGTCGTATCCACGGTTGCCCTCCATACCAACACTTTCCAAGGAATTTATTATTTGACAACATAAAGTAAATTCATTTTTTTATTTCGGGACTGGGCATCCCTAATACCTTTGCCTTACTCTCGTGCAATGACAAGTGAATAAACACTCATCGTGAGAATAACACATCTAGCATGGAAAATATTAGCCACCGCTCACCGCTCCACGAGCAAAACAAACACACAAAATAGAAGTTTATTTTGAAAATTAGAGATGGCACATGAAAATTTGCTTAGAACGGCAAAAGAATACCGCATATAGGTAGATATAGTGGAGTCATGTGGCAAAACTGGTTTAAAGGATTTTGGATGCCCAAGTAGAGATCATACTTGGTGCAAAATAAGGGCTAGCAAAAGATTGAGAAGCGACCAACCAAGAAACGAATAATCTCATAAGCAAGAATTAAGCATAAATAACACCAAATAATGCACCATAATAGGATATAATTTCATTGCATAACTATTGACTTTCGTGCTTGCATAGGGAATCACAAACCTTAACACCAATATTCTTACTAAAGCATAATTACTCATCAACATAACTCACATATCACATCATCATATCTCAAAACTATTACTAAGAATCAAGTTTATTTTATCCAATGATCTTCATGAAAGTTTTATTATATCCTTCTTGGATATCTATCATTTTGGGACTAATTTTCATGCGTTGCTTTTCATAAGCTCAGACAAATATAAGTGAAGATCATGAGCATAATAAATTTCTTTCTCTCAAAATAATTTAAGTGAAGCAAGAGAGAATTTCTTGAAAATTTTACTAACTCTCAAATAAATCTAAGTGAAGCAAGAGAGCATTTCTTCAAAAATACTAAGCACACCGTGCTCAAAAAGATATAAGTGAAGCACTAGAGCAAGTCCATTGCTCATAAAAATTTAAGTGAAGCATAGAGAGCAATTCTAACAAGTCATGACATAATTTTGGCTCTCCCAAATAAGTGTGTCCAGCAAGGGATCAAGACTTAAAACACAAAATAAAACAAGCAAAGACTCATATCACACAAGACACTCCAAGCAAAACACATATCATGTGACGAATAAAAATATAGCTTCGAGTAAAATACCGATGGTCGTTAGAAGAAAGAGGGGATGCCACTCAGGGGCATCCCCAAGCTTAGTTGGTTGCTCATTTTTGGATAATATCTTGGGATGCCGGGGCATCCCCAAGCTTAGTTGGTTGATCATTTTTGTTCCTTCATCCATCATAAGATAACCCAAAACTTGAAAACTTTAATCACACAAAACTCACCAAAACCTTCGTGAGATCCGTTAGTATAAGAAAGCAAACCACCACTATAAGTAATGTACCAAACCAATTCATATTTTTTTGCATTATATATACTGTATTCCAACTTTTCTATGGCAAAAATTTATCAAAGAAAACCATAGAGCCATCGAAATAAGCACACAACGCAAAGAAAACAGAATCTGTGAAAACAGAACAGTCTGTAGCAATCTGACAATTTAGAAAACTTCTTGAACTCCAAAAATTCTACCAAATTAGGAAGACCAGGGTAATTTGCATATTAATCTTCTGCGAAAATAATCAGGGCAAAAGCACTTTTATGTGATTTATGAAAATTATTTTCGTGAGTGCGTAAGTTTCTGTTTTTCAGCAAGATCAAACAACTATCACCCAAGAAGACCCTAAAGGTTTTACTTGGCACAAACACTAATTAAAACATAAAAAACACAATCATAACAGAAGCATAATTGTGCTAACACTCAAGAACAGAAAGCAAAAAGCAAAAATGAATTTTATTCATTGGGTAGCCTCCCAACAAGCTCTTTCTTTATAGCCATTAAGATAGGCTTAAGATTTCAACGATGCTCACACGAAAGATAATAATTGAAACACAAAGAGAGCATCAATAAACATGTGACAAACACATTTAATTCTAACTCTCTTCCTATGCATCGGAATTTTATAAGCAAACAAATTATCAAGACACAAAATATCTAGATATGCAAGCAAGAAGAAAGAAATAATAATGATCTCTAGCGAGAGGTAATTTAGTAACATGAAAATTTCTAAAACCATATTTTCCTCTCTCATAATAATTAAATGCAGGATCATAATCAAAATCAACAATATAACTATCATATAAAATTTTCTCTTCATGATCCACATGCATGCAAAGTTGACACTCTTCCAAAATAGTGGGATTATCATGAAATAAAGTCATGACCTCTCCAAACCCACTTTTATTAAAAAAATCATAAGGTTGAACAATCTCCAACTATGTGGGATTATTTTTAGCTAAAGTTGACACTCTTCCAAACCCACTTTTAATATTATTGCAAACATTTTCATCATGAGGCTTAAATAAATTTTCAAGATCATAAGAAGAATCACCCCAATCATGATCACTACAATAAGTAGTGGTCATAGAAAAATTAGCATCCCCAAGCTTGGGGTTTTGCATATTATTAGCACAATTGACATTAATAAAATTTATAGTAAAATTATTGCAATCATGCTTTTCATTCAAGGAGCTATCATGAATCACTTCATAAATTTTTTCATCACAATTTTTAGATTCACGAATCTCAAGCAAAACTTCATCAAGATAATCTGGTGCAACTCACTAGCAATTGGTTCATCATGATTGGGTCTTTTAAAAAGATTAGCAAGTGGATGGGAATCCATATCAATAGATTTTTATCAAGCGAAGATGCAAGCATATAGAAGGCACATGTCAACACAAGCAAACAAAAGATCTGACGAGAAAAAAGGCGAACGAAAAGAGGGCGAATAAAATGGCAAATTTTTGTGAAGTGGGGGAGAGGAAAATGAGAGGCAAATGACAAATAATGTAAATTGCAAGGAGATAATTTTTGTGATTAGGAACCTGGTATATGTTGAAGATCCTCCCCGGCGAAGGCGCCAGAAATTCCTTTTGATGTCACTTGAAGCTACGTCGGTATTTCCCCAAAGAGGAAGGGATGATGCAACACAGCGGCGGTAGGTATTTCCCTCAGATATGAAACCAAGGTTATCGAACCAGTAGGAGAACCAAGCAACACAACGTAAACAGCCCCTGCACACAGATAACAAATCCTCGCAACCCGACGTCTTAAAGGGGTTGTCAATCCCTTCTGGGGTACGACGCCTCAAGATAGGCAAATGGACGTGAGATAAATTTGTAGTAAATTGGTAGATCGAAAGCCAAATAAAATAAATAGAAATAAAACACAGCAAGGTATTTTTGTATTTTTGGTTTAATAGATCTAAAAATAAATGAAAGGAAAAAGTAGATCGCAAAGGCAAATATATGAGAAAGAGACCCGGGGGCCGTAGGTTTCACTTGTGGCTTCTCTCGAGAAAATTAGCAAACGGTGGGTGAACATATTACCGTTGGGAAATTGATAGAACTTCAAATACTCATGACGATATCCAGGCAATGATCATTATATAGGCATCAGGTCCAAGATTAGTAGACCGACTCCTGCCTGCATCTAGTACTATTACTCCACACATCGATTGCTATCCAGCATGCATCTAGTGTATTAAGTTCATGGAAAAACGGAGTAATGCAATAAGAACGATGACATGATGTAGACAAGGTCTATCTATGTAGAGATAGACTCCATCGTTTTATCCTTAGTAGCAACGATACATACATGTCGTTTCCCTTTCTGTCACTGGTATCAAGGACCGTAAGATCGAACCCACTACAAAGCACCTCTTCCCATTGCAAGATAAATAGATCAAATTGGCCAAACAAAACCCAAATATCGGAGAAGAAATACGAGGCTATAAGAGATCATGCATAAAAGAGATCAAAGAAACTCAAATACTTTCATGGATATAAAAAGATAGATATGATCATAAACTCAAAGTTCATCAATCCCAACAAACACACCGCAAAAGGGTTACATGATATGGATCTCCAAGAGACCATTGTATTGAGAATTCAGAGAGAGAGAGAGAGAGAGATGAAGCCATCTAGCTACTAACTACGGACCCGAAGGTCTAGAAAGAACTACTCATGCATCATCAGAGAGGCACCAATGGAGGTGGTGAACCCCATCCGAGATGGTGTCTAGATTCGATCTGGTGGTTCTGGACTCTGCGGCGGCTGGATGAATATTTCGTCGACTCCCCTAGGGTTTCTGGAATATTGGGGTATTTATAGAGCAAAGAGGCGGTCCGGGGGCACCCGAGGTGGGCACAACCCACTAGGGCGCGTCTGGGCCTTCTGGCGTGCCCTGGTGGGTTGTGCCCCCCTCGAGGCACCCCCAAGCGCAGCCAGGGCCCATTATGTTCATTCTGGTCCATAAAAAATCTCCGTGGAGTTTCGTTGCGTTTGGACTCCGTCTGATATTGATTTCCTGCAATGTAAAAAACATGCAGAAAACAACAACTGGCACTTGGCACTATGTCAATAGGTTAGTACCCAAAAATGATATAAAATGATTATAAAACATCCAAGATTGATAATATAACAGCATGGAACAATCAAAAGTTATAGATACGTTGGAGACATATCAGTGGGCTACTAGGCTGCCTATGCGTGTGGTTGCGTCGCGACCATGTTGTGAGCGACATCAGTGCATTTGACCTCATAGAGCGCCCACTGCTCGCTGCTTTGCGACGAAGTTGGTGTTCTCTGCCGCCATGGACGCTACGGCCTCCTCGCTCATGCACTTGCCGTAGGTTTGTACATCTGCCAGCCGGTGTTGCTCGAGGAGGAAGATGTTGTACCATTGTTCCTTCTGCGCCTGCCAGAACGCCGACAATGGTGGTGGCGCCTGTTGCTCCTCCACCATGGCATTGTTGTAGTAGGCCTATGCCTACTTCATGGTCAAGCCGAAATGGACCGGCATGGGCTCTGATGCCGACTCATCGTCGGACCTCGGGGAGCTGGCCAGCATGTCGTCCTCTATTCGCCTGTCATGCCAGCTCTGCTAGCCGGTAGCAAGGGCGGCCACCTTGTGCTTCTACTCCATTAAGAGGCTCTCCCACAACGCATTACCACTTATGGTCATGGCAGATCGGGTGCATGGGAGGAGGATGTTGAGAGGACGTGTGTGGTGCGGTTTGTGTCGGGAGTGGCCTCGTTTAAATAGCGGATGACGGTTAGGCCAAGCGGCGGGGTCTGTTAATGCGGGTGCCGGAATTGATTTCACGACCGAGGTGCTTGTTTAATGTCGGCAGGCAGGTGGGCGGGCGTTGTGTCTCAGACTTCGTGTCTGTTGAATGCCAAAGCGATGTGAGAGGTCGCCTCTACTCTGGGATGACATGAATAAGACGCTGGCGCTCTTGAGCGGTATAAATGCGCGGCAACCACTTTGGTTGGGAAAGGGCGCAGGGCGAGTGAGGGTTTGGGTGGGCCCGAGGTGTCAGAGGCGTGCGTGGCAACAGTCCAGAAGCCCGCAAAGCCACCCCCCGGTTTGCAGGAAAATGTACGTCCGGACCAACCCGCGGGCGGATGGTGTACTGCGTTGGATGGAAAAACATGTCCGGAGAGGCTAGTCTGGAGGATGGGGGGGAGGGGGGGTTGAAGGAAATATGCCCTAGAGGAAATAATAAAGTTGTTATTTATATTTCCTTATATCATGATAAATGTTTATTATTCATGCTAGAATTGTATTAACCGGAAACTTAGTACATGTGTGAATACATAGACAAAACAGAGTGTCCCTAGTATGCCTCTACTTGACTAGCTCGTTAATCAAAGTTGGTTAAGTTTCATGACCATAGACATGTGTTGTCATTTGATGAACGGGATCACATCATTAGAGAATGATGTGATGGACAAGACCCATCCGTTAGCTTAGCATAATGATCGTTAAGTTTTATTGCTATTGCTTTCTTCATGACTTATACATATTCCTCTGACTATGAGATTATGCAACTCCTGAATACCGGAGGAACACCTTGTGTGCTATAAAACGTCACAACGTAACTGGGTGATTATAAAGATGCTCTACAGGTGTCTCCGAAGGTCTTTGTTGGGTTGGCATAGATCGAGATTAGGATTTGTCACTCCGAGTATCGAAGAGGTATCTCTGGGCCCTCTCGGTAATGCACATCACTGCCTTGCAAGCAATGTGACTAATGAGTTAGTTACAGGATGATGCATTACAGAACGAGTAAAGAGACTTGGCGGTAACGAGATTGAACTAGGTATGATGATACCGGCAATCGAATCTCGGGCAAGTAACATACCGATGGAAAATGGAATGACGTATGTTGTTATGCGGTTTGACCTATAAAGATCTTCGTAGAATATGCAGGAACCGATATGAGCCTCCAGGTTCCGCTATTGGTTATTGACCGGCACAACAAAAAAAAGACACATCCGTGACATTTAGGGCCGAACGAATTTTTTCTGTCATACTTATGACACTTCTATGATGATAATTGTGACAAAACCCGGTATCATCATAGATGTGGTGGGGTCCTACTTCTATGACAAAAAATCCTGACAACAAATGGGCTTTTCGTCCTGGGCGGGCCGGAGACGCAGCTGCATGACATTCTTTGGGCCATCCATGACAGAAAAAACCATGGTAGAAGCGAGGGCGAGGAAAATATCGGGGAGTTCCCGGTTACGGTGGGTGGTCGGGGGCCGAGCGATGCGCGTTTCTCTCGTACGCACGCGCGTGTGTGCGAGGTGTTGGGCTCTAACTGAAGCCGAGCGAGGTGTTGGGTGAGGGAGTCCTGGACTAAGGGGTCCTCGGGCGTCCGGCCTGTTATCCATGGGCCGGACTGATGGGCTGTGAAGACATGAAGGCCGAAGACCACACCCGTGTCCGGATTGGACTCTCCTTGGCGTGGAAGGCAAGCTTGGCGACAAACTATGAAGGTTCCTTCTTATGTAACCGACTCTATGTAACCCCAGATCCCTCCGGTGCCTATATAAACCGGAGGGGGTAGTCCGGAAAGCACACACATTACCATAGTCATACAGGCTAGACTTCTAGGGTTTAGCCATTACGATCTCGTGGTAGATCAACTCTTGTAATACTCATATTCATCAAGATCAATCAAGCAGGAAGTAGGGTATTACCTCCATAGAGAGGGCCCGAACCTGGGTAAAACATCGGGTCCCCCGTCTCCTGTTACCATCGATCCTAGACGCACAGTTCGGGACCCCCTACCCGAGATCCGCCAGTTTTGACACCGACATTGGGATCTAACTGAACCCGAGAGATTGCACTGCAGGCTACGCGTTACTGAACCCGAGCGATCAATCGATCCCTTGCTGTTAACTGAACCAGAATGATTCTTTCGCTACTGCTGCTAACTGAAGTCGATCGATGCTACCTCCGGATGAACAGTGAGCGTTGTTGGGGGGGGGGGGTTTGGATGAACAGTTCCCGGTGGGGGGTTCGATGAACAGGACCCCGTGGTAGTAGAGGGTGTTGCCACTGGATGAACAGTACCCGGATCGATCGAGCCGGTGGATGAACAGGACCCCGTGGAGGGCTGGATGAACAGGATCCCGTGGAGGGCTGGTTTGTTGGAAATATGCCCTAGAGGCAATAATAAAATGGTTATTATTATATTTCCTTGTTCATGATAATTGTCTATTGTTCATGCTATAATTGTGTTATCCGGAAATCGTAATACATGTGTGAATACATAGACCACAACATGTCCCTAGTGAGCCTCTAGTTGACTAGCTCGTTGATCAATAGACGGTTACGGTTTCCTGACCATGGACATTGGATGTCATTGATAACGGGATCACATCATTAGGAGAATGATGTGATGGACAAGACCCAATCCTAAGCATAGCACTAGATCGTGTAGTTCGTTTGCTAAAGCTTTTCTAATGTCAAGTATCATTTCCTTAGACCATGAGATCGTGCAACTCCCGGATGCCGTAGGAATGCTTTGGGTGTACCAAACATCACAACGTAACTGGGTGGCTATAAAGGTGCACTACAGGTATCTCTGAAAGTGTCTGTTGGGTTGGCACGGATCGAGACTGGGATTTGTCACTCCGTATGACGGAGAGGTATCTCTGGGCCCACTCGGTAATGCATCATCATAATGAGCTCAATGTGACCAAGTAGTTGGTCACGGGATCATGCATTACGGAACGAGTAAAGTGACTTGCCGGTAACAAGATTGAACGAGGTATTGGGATACCGACGATCGAATCTCGGGCAACTAACGTACCGATTGACAAAGGGAATTGTATACGGGATTGCTTGAATCCTCGACATCGTGGTTCATCCGATGAGATTATCGTGGAACGTGTGGGAGCCAACATGGGTATCCAGATCCCGCTGTTGGTTATTGGCTAGAGAGGTGTCTCGGTCATGTCTGCATGATTCCCGAACCCGTAGGGTCTACACACTTAAGGTTCGATGACGTTAGGGTTATAAGGAAGGTTTGTATGTGATTACCGAATGTTGTTCGGAGTCCCAGATGAGATCCCGGACGTCACGAGGAGTTCCGGATTGGTCCGGAGGTGAAGATTTATATATGGGAAGTCATCATACGGTCACCGGAAATATTCGGGGGTATACCGGTATTGTACCGGGACCACCGGAGGGGTTCCGGGGCTCCACCGGGAGGGTCCACCTGCCCCGGAGGGCCTTATGGGCTGTAGGTGGAAGGGAACCAGACCCTAAGTGGGCTGGGCGCCATCCCCCCTAGGGCCCATGCGCCTAGGGTTGGGGGGAACCCTAAAGGGGGGCGCCCCCCTTGCTTGGGGGGCAAGCCCCCTCCCCCTTGGCCGCCGCCCCCCTCTAGATCTCATCTAGAGGGGCCGATCCCCTTCCCCCTTCTCCCTATAAATAGAGGGGTGGAGGGAGGGCTGCAGCACCACATCCAAGGCGCAGCCCCTCCCCTCCCCAACACCTCTCATCCTTCGTGTGAGCTTGGCGAAGCCCTGCCAGAGAACTGCCACTCCACCGCCACCACGCCATCGTGCTGCTGTTGGAGCCTTCTTCCTCAACCTCTCCCTCCTCCTTGCTAGATCAAGGTGCGGGAGACTTCACCGGGCTGCACGTGTGTTGAACGCGGAGGCATCGTTGTTCGGTGCTTGGATCGGATTCTGCCGCGATCTGAATCGCTACGTGTACGACTCCTCCAACCGCGTTCTTGCAACGCTTCCGCATCGCGATCTTCAAAGGTATGAAGATGCACTCCCCTCTCGTTGCTAGTAAACTCCATAGATTGATCTTGGTGATGCGTAGAATTTTTTTAATTTCTGCAACGATCCCCAACAGTGGCATCATGAGCTAGGTCTATGCGTAGTTTCTATGCACGAGTAGAACACAAGTTGTTGCGGGCGTCGATTTTGTCAATTTACTTGCCGTTACTAGTCTTATCTTGATTCGGCGGCATCGTGGGATGAAGCGGCCCGGACCGACCTTACACGTACGCTTACGTGAGCCAGGTTCCACCGACTGACATGCACTAGTTGCATAAGGTGGCTAGCGGGTGTCTGTCTCTCCCACTTTAGTCGGATCGGATTCGATGAAAAGGGTCCTTATGAAGGGTAAATAGAAATTGGCATATCATGTTGTGGTTTTGGCGTAGGTAAGAAACGTTCTTGCTAGAAACCTATAGCAGCCACGTAAAAATTTGCAACAACAATTAGAGGACGTCTAACTTGTTTTTGCAGCAAGTGTCATGTGATGTGATATCGCCAGAAGGATGTGATGAATGATATATGTGATGTATGAGATTGATCATGTTCTTGTAATAGGAATCATGACTTGCATGTCGATGAGTATGACAACCGGCAGGAGCCATAGGAGTTGTCTTAATTTATTTATGACCTGCGTGTCAACTGGAACGTCATGTAATTACTTTACTTTATTGCTAACCGTTAGCCATAGTAGTAGAAGTAATAGTTGGCAAGACAACTTCATGAAGACACAATGATGGAGATCATGATGATGGAGATCATGGTGTCATGCCGGTGACGATGATGATCATGGCGCCCCGAAGATGGAGATCAAAAGGAGCAAAATGATATTGGTCATATCATGTCACTATTTGATTGCATGTGATGTTTATCATGTTTTACATCTTATTTGCTTAGAACGACGGTAGCATAAATAAGATGATCCCTCGCTAAAATTTCAAGAAAGTGTTCCCCCTAACTATGCACCATTGCGAAGGTTCGTTGTTCCGAAGCACCACGTGATGATCGGGTGTGATAGGTTCTAACGTTCGCATACAACGGGTGTAAGCCAGATTTACACATGCAATACACATAGGTTGACTTGACGAGCCTAGCATGTACAGACATGGCCTCGGAATACAAGAGACCGAAAGGTCGAGCATGAGTCGTATAGCAGATACGATCAACATGAAGATGTTCACCGATGATGACTAGTCCGTCTCACGTGATGATCGGACACGGCCTAGTTGACTCGGATCATGTATCACTTAGATGACTAGAGGGATGTCTGTCTGAGTGGGAGTTCAATAATAATTTGATTAGATGAACTTAATTATCATGAACTTAGTCTAAAACCTTTACAATATGTCTTGTAGATCAAATGGCCCACGCTAATGTCAACCTCAACTTCAACGCGTTCCTAGAGAAAACCAAGCTGAAAGACGATGGTAGCAACTATACGGACTGGGTCCAGAACTTGAGGATCATCCTCATAGCTGCCAAGAAAGCATATGTCCTGGAAGCACCGCTAGGTGAAGCACCCGTCCCAGCAAACCAAGACGTTATGAACGCCTGGCAAACACGTGTTGATGATTACTCCCTGGTTCAGTGCGGCATGCTTTACAGCTTAGAACCGGGGCTCCAAAAGCGTTTTGAGCAGCACGGAGCATATGAGATGTTCTAAGAGCTGAAAATGGTTTTCCAAGCTCATGCCCGGGTCGAGAGATATGAAGTCCCCAACAAGTTCTACAGTTGTAAGATGGAGGAGAATAGTTCTGTCAGCGAGCACATACTCAAAATGTCTGGGTTACACAATCGCTTATCTCAGCTGGGAGTTAATCTCCTAGATGACGCGGTCGTTGACAGAATCCTTCAGTCGCTCCTACCTAGCTACAAGAGCTTTGTGATGAACTTCAATATGCAGGGGATGGAAAAGACCATTCCTGAGGTATATTCAATGCTGAAATCAGCGGAGGTGGAGATCAAAAAGGAACATCAAGTGTTGATGGTCAATAAAACCACTAGTTTCAAGAAAGGCAAGGGTAAGAAGAACTTCAAGAAGGACGGCAAGGGGGTTGTCGCGCCCGGTAAGCCAGTTGCCGGGAAGAAGCCAAAGCATGGACCCAAGCCTAAGACTGAGTGCTTTTATTGCAAGGGAAACGGTCACTGGAAGTGGAACTGCCCCAAGTACTTAGCGGATAAGAAGGCCGGCAATACCAAAGGTATATGTGATATACATGTTATTGATGTGTACCTTACCAGCGCTCGTAGTAGCTCCTGGGTATTTGATACCGGTGCGGTTGCTCATATTTGTAACTCAAAACAGGAGCTGCGGAATAAGCGGAGACTGGCGAAGGACGAGGTGACGATGCGCGTCGGGAATGGTTCCAAGGTCGATGTGATCGCCGTCGGCACGCTACCTCTACATTTACCTACGGGATTAGTTTTAAACCTCAATAATTGTTATTTAGTGCCAGTTTTGAGCATGAACATTGTATCTGCATCTCGTTTAATGCGAGATGGCTACTCATTTAAATCTGATAATAATGGTTGTTCTATTTATATGAGAGATATGTTTTATGGTCATGCCCCGCTGGTCAATGGTTTATTCTTATTGAATCTTGAACGTGATGTTACACATATTCATAGTGTGAATGCCAAAAGATGTAAGGTTGATAATGATAGTCCCACATACTTGTGGCACTGCTGCCTTGGTCACATTGGTGTCAAACGCTTGAAGAAACTCCATGCAGATGGACTTTTGGAGTCTCTAGATTATGAATCATTTGACACGTGCGAACCATGCCTCATGGGCCAAATGACCAAGACTCCCTTCTTCGGAACAATGGAGCGAGCAATCAACTTATTGGAAATCATACATACTGATGTGTGCGGTCCAATGAGCGTTGAGGCTCGCGGTGGCTATCGTTATGTTCTCACCCTCACTGATGACTTAAGTAGATATGGGTATGTCTACTTGATGAAACACAAGTCTGAGACCTTTGAAAAGTTCAAGGAATTTTAGAGTGAGGTTGAGAATCAACATGACAGGAAAATAAAGTCCTTACGATCAGATCGTGGGGGAGAATATTTGAGTCATGAATTTGGCACGCACTTAAGGAAATGTGGAATTGTTTCACCACTCACGCCGCCTGGAACACCTCAGCGTAATAGTGTGTCCGAACGTCGTAATCGCACTCTGTTGGACATGGTGCGATCTATGATGTCTCTTACCGACCTACCGCTATCATTTTGGGGATATGCTTTAGAGACTGCCGCATTCACTTTAAATAGGGCTCCGTCGAAATCCGTTGAGACGACACCGTATGAATTATGGTTTGGGAAGAAACCTAAGGTGTCGTTTCTAAAAGTTTGGTGATGCGATGCTTATGTCAAGAAACTTCAACCTGAAAAGCTCGAACCCAAGTCGGAAAAATGCGTCTTCATAGGATACCCAAAGGAAACCATTGGGTATACCTTCTACCTCAGATCCGAAGGCAAGATCTTCGTTGCCAAGAACGGGTCCTTTCTGGGGAAAGAGTTTCTCTCGAAAGAAGTAAGTGCGAGGAAAGTGGAACTTGATGAGATGACTCTTCTCGAACCAGAGAGTAGCGCAGCACAAGAAAATGTTTCTGTGGTGCCTGCACCGACTAGAGAGGAGGTTAATGATGACGATCATGATCAAGTTACCACTAAACTTCGTAGGTCCACAAGGACACGTTCCGCAGCAGAGTGGTGCGGCAACCCTATCCTGGAAATCATGTTGTTAGACAACGGTGAACCTTCGAACTATGAAGAAGCGATGGCGGGCCTGGATTCCGACAAATGGCTTGAAGCCATGAAATCCGAGATAGGATCCATGTATGAAAACGAAGTATGGACTTTGACTGACTTGCCCAATGATCGGCGAGCCATAGAAAATAAATGGATCTTTAAGAAGAAGACAGACGCGGATGGTAATGTGACCATCTATAAGGCTCGGCTTGTCGCTAAGGGTTATCGACAAGTTCAAGGGGTTGACTACGATGAGACTTTCTCGCCCGTAGCGAAGCTGAAGTCCGTCCGAATCATGTTAGCAATTGCCGCGTTCTATGATTATGAGATATGGCAAATGGACGTCAAAACGGCATTCCTTAATGGTTTCCTTAAGGAAGAATTGTATATGATGCAGCCAGAAGGTTTTGTCGATCCTAAGAATGCTGACAAGGTGTGCAAGCTCCAACGCTCAATCTATGGGCTGGTGCAAGCATCTCAGAGTTGGAACATTTGCTTTGATGAGATGATCAAAGCGTTTGGGTTTACACAGACTTATGGAGAAGCCTGTGTTTACAAGAAAGTGAGTGGGAGCTCTGTAGCGTTTCTCATATTATATGTGGATGACATACTATTGATGGGAAATGATATAGAATTCTTGGAAAGCATAAAGGCCTACTTGAATAAGTGTTTTTCAATGAAGGACCTTGGAGAAGCTGCTTATATATTAGGCATCAAGATCTATAGAGATAGATCGAGACGCCTCATTGGTCTTTCCCAAAGCACGTACCTTGACAAGATATTGAAGAAGTTCAATAAGGATCAGCCCAAGAAGGGGTTCTTGCCTGTATTGCAAGGTGTGAGATTGAGCACGGCTCAATGCCCGACCACGGCAGAAGATAGAGAAAAGATGAGTGTCATCCCCTATGCCTCGGCCATAGGGTCTATTATGTATGCCATGCTGTGTACCAGACCTGATGTAAACCTTGCCGTAAGTTTGGTAGGAAGGTACCATAGTAATCCCGGCATGGAACACCGGACAGCGGTCAAGAATATCCTGAAGTACCTGAAAAGGACTAAGGATATGTTTCTCGTTTATGGAGGTGACGAAGAGCTCGTCGTAAAGGGTTACGTCGACGCTAGCTTCGACACAGATCTGGATGACTCTAAGTCACAAATCGGATACGTGTATATTTTGAATGGTGGGCGCCATCCTCCCTAGGGCCCATGCGCCTAGGGTTGGGGGGAACCCTAAAGGGGGCGCCCCCACTACTAGAAAAAGGCCTGCTAGTGGCGCACCTGTTTTGCCTACTAATGGCGCACTACAGGTGCGCCACTAGCACCACGCCATTAGAATTTTTTTACTAATGGCGCACCACAGGTGCACCAGGCAGTGCGCCATTAGTATAGCCCACGGTGCACCATTATTATCTGACTTAGTAATGGCGCACCGCATAGAAGTGCGCCATTAGTAACAATTTTTTTTTCAAATATTTTTTAAGAATTTTTTTTTCAAATATTTTTTAAGAAATTTTTTTTCGTTTTTTTCTTAATCTCGGGTCACTATGGCTTAATCTCGGGTCAAATCGCACTAAGTGGTCAAACTTCCCGGAAGGTCACCCATCCTGACACTACTCCAGCCCGAGCACGCTTAACTTCACAGTTCTATCCAACCCCAGCACCACCTCACTTAACAGGCACTTGTTGATATATCTACCATATCAATCCTATTAAACCTTGTTGATGTCTAGGACTTTGTTCATGTTCATGAGTATGATGAAATTTTGAAAAATATTTCAAACTTCCCGGTCATATTACGTATCATTTTTTGAAAAAAAATTCCAAAAATAAATTCAAAACCAATTAGCCAGGTACTCTCGTACTTGATACTTGATCTTGAACTCCAGGTAGTCAGCTTCGCTGATCGAAGGATTTGTCTCGATCTTCTCATAACTATCACCTTTTTCATTCCTTCTCTTCACCGCGGCTCTCCAAGTAGCCAGCGCCGTGCTCATCTTCGTGAGGGCGGCACTGTTCACTTTATTCCCTGAGAGGCGTGTGTTTGCGAAGTCACCGAGGAACTTGTATCGTTCGTGCAGCTTCGTGAAGAGGAGGTTGCGCAAATTCCCTCGGTCATGATGCCTTAGGTTCTCGGTGTTGATCGAGACGGTGCTTCGGAGAATGCACCCGAGCTGTCCCGCGTACCCCTTGGCTAATTCTTTGGGCGCCGTTGGATGCCCACCGGAGGACACTTCAGTAAATTCCTGCTTGACGATGCCGAGCATGTTCGGGCGCCGGTCCTTCCGTTGCCTCTTCGGTTGGCTGCCATCTATGCGTGCGCTGCCATCATCAGTGGTGGCATCCTCGGCGGCACCATCAGTGGTGGCATCCCCGACGCCACTAGGGGTTGTGTAGTCAGGATCGGTGTCTTCCGCGACGTCCTCATAGCGGTGAGGTTCTTCCCCCATCTCCTGGGACAGCTCCCAGAATGCCTTGCCCGAACCGCCGGCCTCACCATTGTGGGCCATGTTCGCTCTAAATAGGAAAAAAGTTTGGTAAAAAATTTGGTTATTGTCAAGGAACAAGATCATAAGTTGACAAAATAACCTAATTCTCGAGGAATGTCGCCAAAAAGTTGGTTATTGTCAAGGAACAATTGAGAGATGTTTGTGATATTGCCTAGGTGTTTTGGGATGGAACCTGTTAGTGTGTTCTTGCTAAGGTCCAAGTCCCTTCCTAACCCCCATCTTCTTGTCTCCTCTCACTATCTCTCTCACACACATGGCAAGCAAGGGTGTCTGAGTGTGTGAAAAAATACTAAACTAATCCAAGGGCTGAAAATTGATCATCTGTTTCAGATTGCAGTTTTCTTTCTTGGGGCTTCGGTGTGCGGTACAAAACTGAATTTTGGAAATCTACAGAATGAACAAGCTAAGGGCTGCAAATGCCCGCAAGGCTTCAAGGGTGATTAATTTTTGTTTCGGTTGAGAATCGGGCACCTTCTAGGTCAAGAAAATTGGGCATGACCTTCGCTAATTTTCTTGACCTAGGAGCGCCCCATTCTCAACCGAAACGGAAATTAATCAACATTTCAGGAGAAAGGGATCATTTCAGAAGATCACAAGTAGCAACAGCATCACTTGACAAAATCACAAGTAGCAGCAGCAGCAGCATCACAAGTAGTACATCAGCAGCATCATCACAAGTAGTACAGCAGCAGCAGCATCAGAAGTAATACAGCAGCAGCAGCATCATCACAAGTAGTACAGCAGCAGCATCATCATCACAAGTAATACACTTAATTGGCATAAAAGATCAAAAAACATCATAAATTGGAAAACAAGCAATACTTCTAAAACCAGACTTAAGTGATGCTGCACTAAACCAGAACAAGTTGATTCTACACTAAGTGATTCTACACTAAACCAGAACAAGTTGATGTTCAGTCAAGTTGATTTCAAACTTGACACATAAATAAAATTTGACATCAATGAAATTTAGACTATGAGTGCCTGCCCATGACATCTGCATGGTTCTCTACACCACACACCATCAACACTGCTAGCTACTCCTACTCGATCGCCCCAACTTTTGCCACGGACAACAAGAATATCAACTTGAATACCATTGGTATATTTCCTATTTTTACAAAGACCTTGCACCATTGGCAATGATGTTCAGTAACAGAGATTCAGAGTCATTAGTTTTGAGTGTACATTGTGAAAAACTGTACATCTGATTATTTGGTCATTTTACTGCCCATTTTAAAAAAAAATCTAAAACATCCTACAGGATGGTGTGAAGGAAATGATCACAAGATAGCACTGAATACTTCAACTTCCTCATCTGTCTGCAGTTAACTTCCAACTTGGTAACCCATTTGGATCGAGAAAACAAGCACACGGAGCATCACTAAGTGGCACTAGTAGTACTACGGATGCACTAGTACACATTTTCCTAGCATACAGTAGAGTAAGGAGAAGAAAAATAAATCTAGGCTTTCTATATGTACCACTCAGACAGGATTTCAGATTGCACAACTTTCTGTCCCTTACTATCTGGCCAGATTCTACTTTCCCAAATGTTAAACTTGTTAATTCTTTTTTCCTTCTCTTTTCACCAGTGCACACATACAGAATGATGAGACAAGTGTTCAATGGGCGGATAGTCTTCGATTTGAAATTTAGAACAATTCCCAGCTGTCTGTGCGGTTAGATTATCCCTACAGCCAAAGTTATCTATCTATAGATGCATGAGACAAGTGTTCAATAGGCTGGCAATGCTGAGTCTGCAGTGAATTTGCATACAAGCTTGGTCAGTCCATCTCTAGATTGCTGTTATAATGAACCTCTGCTACCCAGTCACCTCCATTTTTACTCTAGTTATTATTTATCTCATCAGTTATATACCTATGCACCAATGCATGGACCATAGTAGATGCTACTGAAACCCAGTACACATGTATGCAGAAATGAAATTGCTCAAACAATGGCTAAATCAAAGAAGAAATGCTAGTCATCAGCTATGAACAAAAAACATTTCAGCAAACTTTCGAGCAGACTATTATCCTATTGCATTTGCATACAAAAGGTTTTCAGTACCACACCATGACACTACTTATAGGAAACAGAGCACACTGACCTGGGACTGGATGCTGGCGACGGTCGCCTTGAGCGGGGCGTTGACGGGGTACTTGCCCTCGTCCCACACGAACCTGCATCCATCCATCCATCCATCCTCAGCAGATAAGCAAGCGCTGGTGGGCAGATGAGGAATGTAAGCAGCAGCACTGGCCACAGGCAGAGACGGACCTGGTGAGATAGCTGTCCACGGGGACGCCGTCGACGGTGAGGGTGCCGGGCTCGACCCCTCCGGCGCGCTCCAGGTCCTCGATCTGCCAGGAGATCTTGTGCGAGACACCCTCGATGAAGATGTTGGACTGCAGCCAGAGGCCAGATCAGGCCGGGGGCAAGAAGAGTTAGGGTGGGGGCAAGATCGGGATGGAAAGCAGGTACCTTGACGAGGTCGTCGCTGAGGGCGAGCAGGGAGTCGAGCTTGCCGGGGTGGAGATCCGGGACGGTGAACTGCGCGCGGAGGCCAGGGGAGTCGAGTCAGTCAGGGGCAGGAGGCCGAAGGCGATGGACGGGCGGAGGAGGAGGGGGGCTTACGGGCGGAGGAGGACGGGCGGCGGCGCAGTGGGTGGGGCGGCGGCGCAGTGGGTCGGGCGCTGCTCCGGCTGAGAGAGATGTGAGATTGGGAGAAGGACGAACGGCTGGCGAGATGGACAGCACACACAAGGGGGGAAGGTTAGCAATGGCGCACCATCTGGGGGTGCGCCATAAATACAGTGAGAGCAATGGCGCACCTTTTCCTGGTGCGCCATTAGTAACTTATTTTTTGATTTTTAGTTGCATCTAATAATTTTTTACAAAATGACGATCAAATTTGAAAACATTTATGAATGTGAAAAAATATCATCAAATTTGTTATTTGAAAATATTTATGAATATGAAAAAAATATCATCAAATTTGTTATTTGAAAATATCATCAAATTTGTTATTCGAAAATATTTGAAAAAATATCATAAAAATTGGTATACCAATGGCGCACCTCCTAGGGGTGCGCCATAAGTACCTTGATCGCAATGGCGCACCTTCTCCTGGTGCGCCATTAGTAACTTTTTATTTTATTTTTAGTTGCATCTAATAATTTTTTAGAAAATGACGATCAAATTTGAAAACATTTATGAATGTGAAAAAATATCATCAAATTTGTTATTTGAAAATATTTATGAATATGAAAAAATATCATCAAATTTGTTATTTGAAAACATTTGAAAAAATATCATAAAAAATTGTATACCAATGGTGCACCTCCTAGGGGTGCGCCATAAGTACCTTGATAGCAGTGGCGCACCTTCTCCTGGTGCGCCATTAGTAATTTTTTTTGATTTTTAGTTGCATCTAATAATTTTTTAGAAAATGACGATCAAATTTGAAAACATTTATGAATGTGAAAAAATATCATCAAATTTGTTATTTGAAAATATTTATGAATATGAAAAAATATCATCAAATTTGTTATTTGAAAATATCATCAAATTTGTTATTTGAAAATATTTGAAAAATATCATAAAAATTTGTATACCAATGGCGCACCTCCTCGGGGCGCGCCATAAGTACCTTGATAGCAATGGCGCACCTTCTCCTGGTGCGCCATTAGTAACTTTTTTTTATTTTTAGTTGCATCTAATAATTTTTTCGAAAATAACGATCAAATTTGAAAACATTTATGAATGTGACAAAATATCATCAAATTTGTTATTTGAAAATATTTATGAATATGAAAAAATATCATCAAATTTGTTATTCGAAAATATCATCAAATTTATTTTTTTATTTTTTATTGCATTCATTTGTGAATTGGTAAAAAAATTATGAATATGAAACAATATCATCAAATTTGAAAAATATTCATGAATTCAAAACGTGCCCATGAAATTTAAAAATATTTATGAGTTCAAAAAATATTAACAAATTCAATACTTTTTGTGAGTTAGAAATTCAATACCAGAATAAACATAAATAAAAATTGGTATACCAGAATAAACATAAATAAATATTCATGAGGACTAGAACAGAAGAAATATCATTTCCATATGTCGAAATACAATCGAGAAATGAAGACTACAATTCAAATACAATCGATCTTAGCTAGCTATCTTTTCACAATCTTCTTGCCCTTGTTTTTCGCAAATGGATTTCTTCTCTTGAACGGACGTCCTTTAGGTAGGGTGGTCCTGCTTCTTCTTGTGGTGTATGACACTTCATCGTCGTCGTCATGTTCCATCTTCGGGTCGCCGTACTTGTCGAAGTCTTGCTCATTGGCGACTCCATCCATTCAGATGATCTTCCTTTTGCCTCTCCTCACGACAACACGATTGGGCTTTGACGGGTCGGTAATGAAGAAGCATTGGTCCACTTGGGAAGCCAGTACCCATGGCTCATTTTTCGCGGTGAGTTTTGCGCCCGCGGTCTTGGATTTGGCTTCGGGTATAACCATGCTGGTGAAATACCGGTCTTCTTTTAGGATTCTCTTGGCCCATCTGACACGGAACATCGGGACCTTCTCTCCAGCGTAGCTCAGCTCCCAGATCTCCTCGATCCTTCAGTAGTATCTGTCCTTGTCGTTATCGGTGTAGGATTCCATCGTTACCCCAGAGTTCTGATAACCATCGCTCTTCATGTCCTTGTCCTCGGTGTAGCCGTTGATATCGTACGCCTCATAGGTCATCAGGTTGTGCTCGGCGCCCTGTGACAAGGCGAATATGAGTTTTTCTTCCGCGGAAGAATCCTCATGTAAAGGGTACGACAGAAGCTTCTCCTTGAACCAACGCGTGAAACATGATTTGTGCTCTTTGATTATATCTCCGTCCGTCCTCTGTTGGCCTCGGTCATTGTACGTCTTCTCAATAAAGGTTTTGTGCTCTACCACCCAAGGATTGACCACGTCTATGTGTTGTAGCGCGACTATATTTGCTCTTTCAAAGTCGGTGAGTCGACCCTCGAAGTCGACATGCATTTTGCGGCGACCATCGCGGTGACCCCATCCAGCGAGCCTGCCGAGGTGCCTGTTGACGGGTAGACCAACGGGGTTCTCGATGCCTAGATAATTTGTGCAGTAGGAGATGCACTCTTCGGTCAGAAAGCCCCTGCCTATGCTTCCCTTTGGACGTGACATGTTGCGAATGTATCCTTTGATGACACCATTCATCCTTTCGAACGACATCATGCTGTGCAGGAACGTCGGCCCGAGTTGGATGATATCCTCCACGATATGGACCAGCAGATGCACCATAACGTCGAAGAATGCGGGCGGGAAGTACATCTCAAGCTCGCATAGTATCACCATGATCTCTTCCTGTAGCCTTCTGAGTTGCCTCACACCAACCGACTTCCGAGAGATGACGTCGAAAAAGTTGCATAGGGCAAATAGCGTTTCACGGACGTGCGCGTCCATGATCCCACGGATTGCAACTGGAAGTATCTGCGTCATCAGCACGTGACAGTCGTGAGACTTCGTCCCGCTGAACTTCTGCTTTGCTGAGTCTAGGCATCTGCTTATCTTCCCCGCGTAACCGTAAGGCAGTTTTACTCCTACGAGGCAGGTGAAAAACTGATCGATCTCCTCCTGACTTAGAGAGAAGCACGCGGGAGGGTAGTCATTTCCGATCTTCTTGGCCTTTTTGCCTTTGCGATGACTTTCCGTGTCCTTCGCCTCATCATCATCATCATCATTAGCGTGAAGCTCCTCCCTGATGCCCATTGATTTCAAGTCTGCCCTTGCTTTCGGCCCATCTTTGGTCCTCTCTAGCATGTTGAGCAGGGTACCAAGCAGACTCTCGCACACGTTCTTCGTGATATGCATGACATCAAGGTTGTGAGGTACACGGAGGATCTTCCAGTACGGTAAGTCCCAAAAAACATACCTCGTTTTCCATACCTTCAGCAGCGGCTCTGGCGCCTTTCGCTTCTTTCCCGGCTCTGGCACCTTTCGCTTCTTTCCCGGCAGTGGGCAATCTTTCCAATTTTTCAACAGCTCATCTATTTCCTCGCCGCTCCTCGTACGTGGGCGTCTTCGGGGTTCCGTTTCACCATCGAACAGATCCTTGCGTTTTCTCCATGAGTCATCGTTGCGAAGCCACCTTCGATGTCCCACGAACACGGTTTTTGAAGACCCGGGATCTCTATCTAGCTAGCGATACGTTGTGTCATCCATGCACCTGACGCATCTAGAAAATCCGTGGACCACCTGCCCCGCGACATATCCATAACCGAGATAGCCGTGCACCGTCGTGAGCAGTGCGGCTCTCATAGGGAAATATTCTTTCTCTGCGGCGTCCCACGTATGGGCTGGCGTTTTCCACAGCGTGTCTAGCTCCTCTTTCAGCAGCCCCAGATATAGATTGATGTCGTTCCCTGGTTGTTTCGGCCCTTCATTAGCATACTCATGTGAATGTACTTCCTCTTCATGCACAACCAGGGGGGAAGGTTGTACATCCACACAAACACAGGCCAGGTGCTATGTGTGCTTCTTTGGCTGCCAAACGGATTGACTGCACCGGTGCTTGCGCCCAGCACGGTGTTCCTTGGATCATCCCCAAATTCTGGGTGTTCAAAGTTCAACGCTTGCCACTGGCTCGCATCCTTAGGGTGACTCAGCATCTTGTCTTTTTTATTTATCTCCGGATCATTTCTGTCATCTTCTCGCTTCTTCTCCTCCCTATCTGCGTGCCAACGCAGGAGCTTTGCTAGCTTAGGGTCCACGAAATACCGCTGCAGACGAGGAGTGATCGAAAAGTACCACACCACTTTTCGAGGAGCTTTCTTCCTCTTCTTGTATCGAGTGACGCCGCACACCGGACATATGGTAGACTCCGCGTGCTCGTCCCGATAAATGATGCAATTGTTCATGCACACATGGTATTTCATGTGCGGTAAATCCAGAGGACACATGATTTTCTTCGCCTCCTCGAAACTGGTCGGGCACTTGTTCCCCTTGGGAAGACGTTCGTGCCAGAATGACATGTTCTCGTCGAAGCATGCGTCGGTCATTTTGTGATTTACCTTCATCTCCAGAGCCATGAGCGTTACTTTCAGGCGGGTATCCTCGGGCCTGCATCCTTCATACAATGGAGTAACCGCGTCTATCTCCAGTTGATCCAGCTTGGCTTTCTCTCGGGCGGCAGCTCTTGCGTTATCCGTCTTCTTGAGAAGAAGCTCTTGAATATGAGGGTCCTGCACCCAGCCCATCGATGGTCCATCGTCGTCTGCTCTGGCATCTTCATCTTCATGATCATGCCCTTCGTCTTGACCTTCCTCATCATCATGTCCGGCATCTTCTACATGATGACCGTGTACTGCATCTACTTCGTGATCATGTCCTGGAGATCCTTCGTCTTCTCACCCGCCCTCTCCACGGTTGTCTTGCTGGCCTTTCTCATTTCTTGCCCGGCCCCCATGGACGACTTCATAGTCATCTTCATCACCTTGCCACCGGTAGCCATCCATGAAACCATGCAAGAGCAGGTGGTCCCGCACCTGTACGGAATCCGGGTCCATAAGGCTCTTCAGCTTGCATCTTCGACACAGACATCTTATCTCTGTGTCGTTCTTTTGAAGCATCTCGGCCGTCGCGGAGCCCAAAAACCTATTCACGATGCCTTCGGTCATCGTGCGGACCATGGTCGCCTGCGGGGTAGAGCAAAACTATATTTTAGAACCAAAATTTTTTTGGGCATGACTTTGCCTAAAAATAGGACCAAAAAGAATGCATAGTGCCAAATTCTCGCCGAAACGGAAATGAATCAACATTCCGGCAAAATATTGGCAACTATCGCATTTCAAATACCGGTACCTGTAAACACAAACATATGCAGCACCACAAACATATGCAACACCACAAACATACGTAGATCTAGGCCATAAAAAGTGTGTACGTTGTTGGAGGGAGAAAAAAGTAGATCTAGAACATAAAGAAAGCTTGGTGGAGGTGGAGAGAAAGAAATTTAACCACTTAATTTGGGTGAATCTATGGTGCAAATGAGGCGAGGAGGAGGAGGAGGCAGCCGAGACCAAGCTTGGTAGAGGTGGAGAGAATGAAGTGGGGAAAGTGAGTGTGGTAGTTGGCTGTCCAAAATATCTAGCTGCTCCCAGGTTACCAATGGCGCACCACCCAAAAATGCGCCATTAGTAACCAGGGATACTAATGGCGCACCCGGGGAGCGGTGCGCCATTACTAGTTTTGAAAAAAAACACGTTAGTAGTGGCGCACTAGTGGACAGTGCGCCATTACTAGTTAGAACTAGTAATGGCGCATTGTCCCCTGGTGCGCCACTGCTAACAAATTTTTTTAATCTTTTTTTCGAAACTAGTAATGGCGCACCGCACACCAGGTGCGCCATTAGTAATGAGGACATTAATGGCGCACCATGTATGTGGTGCGCCACTGCTAATGGCGCACCTGTATCTGGTGCGCCACTGCTATATAGCAGTGGCGCACCACATACATGGTGCGCCATTAATGTCCATATTACCTATAGCCCTTTTCCTAGTAGTGCGACGCGCGTTCAATGAGTGTCGTGGGGAAGCGCAGCGGACGAAGAGTTACTGCGGTGAAAATCCGCCCCGCCTGCCCGCGCACCGTTCTGGGCCTGGCCCAACAACGTGGCGCGCTTATGTGTGGCCCAGGCCCGGGGGCTTATGTCGGTGTACAAAAGTAGGGGCACACCTTTGTACCCCTTTACTTGTGCACGGGCAGTCGGAGCCGTGCGCCACGGCCACACTAAGCAGGGCAGAGGAGGGGAGCCTGAGAGAAGCCGAAGCACAAGATGGCCAAGGCAACGCCAAGACCAAAGATACCAAAGAGCGAGAGGGCGAGGTGGGCCTTGCCGGGGCAGCCTCCGCGGCCCCGGCAAGAGCCTTGCCGGGGCAACTTGCCCGATGCTAACAGAGCGAGCCATCCTTCAGCCCACGGGTTCCAACTCAACCAACCACATTGGAACTAGGGCTCGGGAGGCACCTCTGTGGTAGCATGCAAATCTTTGTCAAGACCATAGAGATATGAGATCAGATGAGAACCAGAAGACGGCGACCCTCGGCGGGATCCTTGCCGAGGAGATCCACAAGACCCCCGGCAAGCGCCTTGCCGGGGACGACTGCAACGCCACGGCAAGACCCTTGCCGGGCCCCCGGCAAGGCCCTTGCCGAGGGCGTCAGCGGGGCCACAGCCAGGCCCGCGTCGACCAAGACTCCACCGCCGTCCCCAAGCAGCTGCTAGCTCAACCAGCTGGGCAGGCACCTGCGTGGCGACGGGTGGCCTCTATGCCAACTCAGCAAGCACCTGCGTGGTGGCATGCAAATCTTGTTGAAGACCCTACCACCGCACCACCTCAGCTGCCTGCCTGCCTGCATGGCGCCGCATGCACCGCTTGCCTGGGCGCGTGTCGAAGCAAGGCGAGGCGGCAACGGATGGGACGGGTGAAAGGATCGAGAAGAGGTGTCTAGAGGGGGGGTGAATAGACTCTAATCAAGAAAAGTTGCAATTTTTAATTTCCTTTAGTTGATGTGGAGTTTGAACACAAGTATAAACATTCACAATACATATCAAGCAAACATGCAAGCATACAAAGAGTATATGAGCAGCGGAAAGTAAGGCATGCAAGTTGCAAGAATGTAAAGAGATGGGATTGGAGTCTGCAAACGCAATTTGGAGACACGGAGATTTTTTATCCGCGGTTCCGATAGGTGGTGCTATCGTACATCCACGTTGATGGAGACTTCAACCCACGAAGGGTAACGGTTGCGCGAGTCCACGGAGGGCTCCACCCACGAAGGGTCCACGAAGAAGCAACCTTGTCTATCCCACCATGGCCGTCGCCCATGAAGGACTTGCCTCACTAGGGTAGATCTTCACGAAGTAGGCGATCTCCTTGCCCTTACAAACTCCTTGGTTCAACTCCACAATCTTGTCGGAGGCTCCCAAGTGACACCTAGCCAATCTAGGAGACACCACTCTCCAAAAAAGTAACAAATGGTGTGTTGATGATGAACTCCTTGCTCTTGTGCTTCAAATGATAGTCTCCCCAACACTCAACTCTCTCTCATAGGATTTGATTTGGTAGAAAGAAGATTTGAGTGGAAAGCAACTTGGGGAAGGCTAGAGATCAAGATTTATGTGGTTGCAATGGAATATCTTGACCTCAACACAAGTGTAGGTGGTTCTCTCTCAGAAAATATGTATTGGAAGTGTAGGCATGTTCTGATGGCTCTCTCCACGAATGAAGAGTGGGTGGAGGGGTATATATAGCCTCCACACAAAATCTAACCGTTACACACAAATCACCAATCTCGGTGGGACCGATTCAGAGAACTCGGTCAAACCGATTTGGTTCATAATGTGACCGTTAGGCATTTCGGTGGGACCGACTTGATCAACTCGGTGGGACCGATGTGCTAGGGTTAGGGTAAATCCAAAACTCGGTTTGACCGATTACTCAAACACGGTGGGACCGATTTGGGTAATAAGTGAAACAGAATGTTGGCCAAGCAAACTCGGTGGGGCCGGTTGCAAATCTCGGTGAGGCCGAAACTATTGCAACAGACAACAGAGAGTTTGCAAGCCCATCTCGGTGAGACCGAGATCCCATCGGTGAGACCGAATTGATTAGGGTTTTTGGTAGTGGCTATGTCAACTGAACTCAGTGGCTCCGGATGGAAAGAATCGGTGGGGCCGAGTTGGACTTTTGGATTAGGACATATGTGGAAGTGAGAAAGTGGTTGAGGGCTTTGGAGCATAGCACTAAGCACTTTGAGCAAGCAAGCCATTAAGCAACACCTCATCCCTTCTTAATAGTATTGGATTTTCCTATAGACTCAATGTGATCTTGAATCACTAAATAGAAAATGTAGAGTCCTGAGCTTTGAGCTTGAGCCAATCCTTTGTCCTTAGCATCTTGAAGGGGTTCCACATCTTCTTGCCCATGCCACTCCATTGTTGAACTTATCTGAAACACACTAGGTAGAAGCATTAGTCCAACAAGAGATATGTTGACATTAATTACCAAAATCACCCAGGGAGCACTTGTGCTTTCAACGGGCCTCGTTCCCGTCCCCAATAAAGCTAAGGGATACCTAAGCTACGCATTAAATGCATCTTGTCCTGTAACACGAGCGATAAGCTCACAGCACTGTAGGCCTTTCCACCTCCTGTGTGCCACTGTGGCAGCCCCTTTCCGACTATAAAAGGAGGCCCTTGGCATACTGGAGAGGGATTCGGCTCTTTGGAACTACGTAGCCACCATAGCTAGTTCGAGAGCTCAAGAACTCTCTCAAATACACACCAAAGCAGGACTAGGGTATTACGCATCCTCGCGGCCCGAACCTGGGTAAACGATCCTTGTGTTGACTGCTAATCCTGCTCTTCTCACAACCCCACGCCCCAGCAACCGTAGTAGGGATTCTTGTTATCCCATAGGTGTCGTTTCCCACCGACAAGGACCTCGCAGAATTCTTTTCTTTTTACCTTGTCCAAGACGTACACAGCTGGTGCCATATCCCGTGGTTTACCTTCATCTTCCACTTGCAAATCCTTTCTGATACCCAGGTGTGTCAAATCAATCCTAGATTTTAAGGTATCTTTCGTCTTGCCTTCAATATTAAGAAGTGTGCCGATAATGCTGTCACATATATTTTTCTCGATGTGCATCACATCAAGATTATGCCGCAGATCCAAATCTTTCCAATACTCCAAGTCCCACAAAGTGGACCTGCGGGTAAACAATAATCTCTCTTCTGCCCTGCCACGCTTCCTTTTCCCGCTACCATTACCAGGATGGTTTCCTGGTGTAATATGCCTGACCTTCTCTAATTCCAGTTGCAACTCATCGGCGGTGAGCCTCTTTGGCGCATCGCGGTTTTCATGCTTTGCATTGAACATATGTCTTCGGTATTTTGTAGGACGCCACTTGTCCTTGGCAAGGAAACGACGGTGTCCAATGTAACAGATCTTCCTAAGTATTGCGTATGACTACGGATTCCTGTCACAGCGAACACATGCATTGTAACCATGTGTCGTTCACCCTGACATAGTGCCCAAAGCCGGATAATCATGGATGCACCAAATTATAACAGCACGGAGAAAGAAATCAGCTGGTGGGCTGCTATATAGGTCTCGAGTGAGAACACCCCTCCATAGCTGTTGAAGTTCCTCCACAAGAGGCTCCATGAATAAATCAAAATCCTTTCCAGGACTTTTTGGACCTGGGATGAGCAAGGCCATCATGTAGTTTGATTCTTTGGTGCAGACATTTGTAGGCATGTTGTAAGGGATAAAAAGCACTGGCCACATGCTATATGTGGCGCTCTGGTGGCCAAATGGGTTAAATCCATCTGAAGCTAAGCCAAGTCTAATGTTTCTTGGGTCAGCAGCAAACTTTTTGTGTTTCTGATTGAAGCTTTTCCACTCACTACCATGTGATGGATGCCTCATTACATTCTGATCTATGTACTCCTGGTTCCTAGAATGCCACAGTACATCCTCTCTTGTTTCAGCATCATGAAACAACCTCTGCAATCTTGGTGTAATTGGAAAATGTCTCAGAACATTATGAGGAATCCTCTTCACAGCATCGCCATCTTTCCATCTGGATGATTTGCATTTCGGGCATTCACTTAAGTTGGCATAATCCTTCCGGAACAGAACACAATTATTCTTACAAACATGGATCATATCATATCCAATTCCAACTGCACGAAGGAAATTCTTCATTTTACTGTAGGTGTGTGGCAGCTCAGACGCGTCTGGGAAAGCTTTGCAGAAAGCAGCCAACATCGCATCGAATGATTTGTTGGTCATCCACTCAGATGTCTTGACCTAAAGAAGGTGAACATAGCTGAGAATACTGACAGCTTATTTCCTGGGGTGACAGCCACGTTGCATTGTTCCAACATGCGGGCCCACCGTTTTTCTTCTGCAGGTGAAAGTTCACGAAATGCACGAGCATTTCGTAGCATTGTTTCAATGTTGGTCAAACTCACTGGCTCCGCCACCACCACCTCCTCCTCCTCTTCCACCTGAGCATCAGGCAGATCATGATTGTGATCTGCTGCTTCCACGTAGTTAGTAACATTGACGTTCACAGCTTCACCATGATGAACCCGCCTAGTATATGTGACCGACATCCCATACAAGTGTAGATGATTTTGCACAGTTCACTGGGGTCTTGTAACTGAATTCATACAACAGCTACACGGGCACAGCACATCTGATTTCGGACCACCGTACTCAGCTCTGATAAAGTCCATGAAGTTTTCAACCCCCTCGACATATGCAGCAGAGAATCTTCGAGCAGAAGTTATCCAAGTCCTGTCCATCTAGACATACAAATTAGTTCTTCTACTAGATATTACAGGAAAAACATATATGCTTTCTTATGAAGTCCAGAAAAAATACCTAGGTCGATGTCTAAAGCTATGGCAAGATATTTGGACGAGCAGATCTAAGTAACGAAATATATTTAAAGCTAATTCAGCAAACAGATTTGAGTGCTAAATTATGGCAGGCTGTTTCAGCAGTCAATGAGGCCGAGCACACATCCATCAAACAAAGATCGAGTATAAAACGGTGTAGAGCTATTTCACCTAACAGATTGGCTACTAGACCATGGCAATCTACATCACAATAATTATATGGCGGGATATTTTAGCAACTAATCGGGCTTGGCATGCCATCTCAGCTAAGCAGATTGAGTGCAGAACAGGGCAAGGAAGCTTCTTAAGCAGACAGTGAGATTAATAGCGTCCATCAGCTAACACTCAGTGCTACACAGACATGCACGGGGCCTCAGTCTAGAATGCGCGTACCGTGAGAGAAGATGACCGCCGTGCGTCTCCACACGAACGTCGCCAGCGGTGGCGGCGCTGACCGCCGTGCACCTCCACAAGAACGTCGCCAGCGGTGGCGGCGCGGCTCGAGGACGGCAGTCTACGAGAGCGTACTGTGGGAGCGAGAGGATCTCCGTGCGTCCCCTCGACGAACCGCGGCCCCGACGTATCGGCGCGGCGGGGAGGGCGGCTTTGGCGGAGCGAATAGAGTGGAGGGGGACGAGGGGAGGGGGGTTTGGGGAATATTATTGGCTAGTTGGCCGAAGGGCGGTTGAATTTGGGATTTGGGGGAATTTGTGGGGGGGGGGGGTTCGCGCGGTGGGCGGGGGGAGTTTCGCACATGGCCGGTTTCTCCAAGTGCAGTCCCACGTGTCAGTGAAGAGGCAAGCCGAAGCGCGTTCCATTTGCATGAGCCGTGTGCAGGACCGAACGTGTGTGGGGTGCAATGAGACCGCGACAGGGGTGCTGTGAGTGTACCCCCTATTTCCTTTTAAACTAGGTGCTTCGCCCCCTAAAAAAACTTGGTGCTTTGCGCGATCCATCGATACTACTACTAGTAATCTGGAAATCCCGACTAAAACGGCGCGGCCGGGTCTTTTCCCGCGCGATATGCTGGGAGGTTGGCTTAGTTGGGTTTTTTTGGACGAGTAATGCTACACCTACATAATCCCAGTTACGTAATTAACGTAATGTGAAACGTGTGAGCTGTTGATTGTAGATTGGGGGGGGGGAGGGGCCCACCACCATGAAAACCAGGGAGGAGAGAGAGAGGCAATTTACGTTAACCCTTTTGTAGGTTCCCGTAGATGTAGAAAGATGTGAAATGCGTGAATGTGTAGTGGACGTACTATTGGAGTGCCTAAGATAAATTGTGTATGTAGACCCTATGTGTTTATTTACTTCGCATGTTAGCTTTGTCTCGGTTCAATCTCTACTCTTACAAAAAAAACTGAGTTGGTGATGATGGTGTGCCTGTCATCCTGCAATATAGACCGTCCTATCTATATTTGACGGATAAAAAGCAAACTATGACAATTTTGCAAAAAGATACCCGCATCCCTTCCACATTTGCAGATAAGGCCTTCCCTCGTTCATCTTCGTCTCCCATGAGATAAACACTTCGTATAAATGCCTCTTGATATTCCATGCAACGCATGGGCCTCTTGCTAGTAAAAATAAAAAGCAGAGTTGGTGATGATGGTGTGCCTGCCATCCTGCAATATAGGCCGTCCAATCTATATCTAACGGATAGGAAGGAAACTATGACAATTTACCCGCACTCCTCTCCACATTTGCAGATAAGGCCTTCCCTCATTCATCCTTTTCTCCCACAAGATCTTGATGTTCCGTGCAACGCACGGGCATCTTGCTAGTACTCCTACAATATACTATATTACTGTGAAAGTTCATATACACCGGCCAAGATTAATGCAAACACTGCAGATTTTCATTACATTTCGAACTTTTATAGGATCGAAAAATAAAAGAAACCCGACCCAAAACCTATTCTCTGACAGCGACCGACGTCCTCCATCTGCGATCTCCATGTACGGGGGCGGGGTTCAAGATGAAGGTGCGGTCTCCGGCGAGGAAGAATAGAACACGGGAGACGGACCGGCCAGTTGGCACACCATGCCCTGCCGCCTCCCATTCCCTACTCATCCTCGGAGGAGTCCCCGACCTCGGCGGTGCCAGACATTGGACGGCGGCAAGTAGGACGCGTGGCTGACGGTGCTCCCGTCGTCGGCCACCATCGTGGCCACCGCTTGTGCGGTCGCGTCCGCGTCCGGCTACACCACTATTGCATTGCGAGCGGTGACTTGAGCGAGGATGGCGACCTCGAGCTTCATCCACGAAGACAAAGCTCTCCCACAGAGCGTTCGCGCTCGCGGTCATGGCGGATGTGGTGCCAGGTAGCAGGACGATGCGCTATGGTGTGGACGTTAGCTGGGCATTACCGCTTTAAGTAGTGCATTCCGATGTGGCCAAAGCATCCGGGCACATCATTAAGTCGCCGGAGTTTGTTCCTCGGGCACCGAGCCTCTTCACGACGGCATACGGACGGACGTCATGAATGCGGGCAGCTGGCGCCGGCTGGGAACGCACCATGCGACGGCGCGAGGGACGAGGGTTTGTGGTGTGCCAGGGTAGTCAGCTGCGGTCATGGCAACGTTGGAGATTCCCTTTGCTCACATGCGACCCCACATGTCCTTGAAAAAGCAAAACGACCCGGCATGGTCTCAGGTCCTGGGGATGCAGTTGGCTGCGCTACACCACTCCGCAGATGCGTCGCGGCGCGCGCACACTTCGGCGCCCCGTGCATCCTCGACGAGCTGGGTGTTGATCTGCTGGTCGTGCCACAGCGCTAACGCCACCCTCGGCACACCGAAACCGACCGTGTCCAGCGACGATGAGCGTGTCGCTCCCCGCGGTCGCCCTGTCCAGAGGCGGTGCTGGAGCTACACCACGTTGCTGGCCCCACGACCCAGATGAACGGTTGCTGGTGGCGAGGAGGTCGTGGGCCAGCTCCTCCATTGGACTAGTCTGCGCCACGTCGACCCGACAGGTGTGCCCCACATGTCGGTTTCCTATTTTCCCGGCCATATTTGAGCGTCAGTGCTCTGCGTTGCGCATTAGGCGCAGAACAGGTGGTTTTTGTGCCCTGGTTCAAATGTGGAACAGTGCCAAATTGTTACCCTAGCCCCAAGTGTGGTGGTTTTGGGTACGGTACCACCCTTTTCCTTTTCAAGTAGTGAAGTGTAACACTTGATTAAGTAGCCGGATGGTGTGCTAAATGTAGGTGTCCGACTGTTTGAAAGAATAATTGAGGTGTGCCCGGTCCGTGCCCGCATTTAGGGGTCCAACTTACCATGTTCCGGCAGTAGTAACTATACTAGTCCCTACGTACTCCCTCTGTTTTGATTTACTCCGCATTTTAGCTTTGCTCAAAGTCAAACTTTGTAAACTTTGACAAAGTTCATAGACAGAAATAATAACATATATAATAACAAATCAATACCATCAGATTCATTATTGAATATGCTTTCACATCATATATATTTTCTATTGTAAATGTTCATATTTCTACTCTTACTAGCAAGATGCCCGTGCGTTGCACGTAACATCAAGATGCATTTGTATGACTATTTTATCTTGTGAGAGAAAAGGATGAACGAGGGAAGGCCTTATTTGCAATTTTGGAGAGGTGTGTGGGAACCTTTTTGCAAAATTGCCATAGTTTCCTTCCTATCCGTCAGATATAAATCGGACGGCCTATATTGCAGGATGGTAGGCACACCATCATCACCAACTCTGTTTTTTATAAGAGTCCGTCCGATTTATATCTGACGGATAGGAAGGAAACTATGGCAATTTTGCAAAAAGATACCCACACCCCTCTCCACATTTGCAAATAAGGCCTTCCCTCATTCATCCTTTTCTCCCACAAGATAAACTACTCATACAAATGCATCTTGATGTTTCGTGCAACGCACGGGCATCTTGCTAGTGTACATAAAAAGCAGAGTTGGTGATGAAGGTGTGCCTGCCATCCTGCAATATAGGTCGTCCAATCTATATCTAACGGATAGGAAGGAAACTATGACAATTTACCCGCACTCCTCTCCACATTTGCAGATAAGGCCTTCCCTCGTTCATCCTTTTCTCCCACAAGATCTTGATGTTCCGTGCAAGGCACGGGCATCTTGCTAGTTTTCTATAAACTTGGTCAAATTTTATGAAGTTTGACTTCAGTCAAACCTAATATGCAGAGTAAATAAAAATAGAGGGAGTATCTTACTCCGTGACCAAGACGAAAGGGAAAACGAGACAACTTATTATTTATTTGAGCCATTCAAGTATAATCATGCGGCGTTGCTTATTTCTCATTCCTCTCCAACCCTCTTCTCCATCGATCATGCTGCCCTCTGGTCAAGTCCATCCTCCCGCATGCGTCATTTGAACATTCCGCCGAGTATTATTCGCATGTGGGCCTAGACCATGCTTGTATTTCTAATGTTGTAATTTGTCCGACATGCATACAAACAAACGGTTCGTTTAAAGTTTCACTTTGCCTCCACTACGTGTCACTTCCCGTCTTAGTTTTGACATCCCATTCGGTTCATGCCCCGACACATCTTGACGAGATCGATTGATGTTGAGAGATCAATTGCGTGTCGTGCAAGGAGATAAAGGTTTGGTCTGTTTCTATGATAGAAATGACCCGCGGGGGGAGGGGGGTCTGTGGGGATCAGAGGGAGTATATTGTACGTTCATAAGCGAAACGAACGTATTGTACCCACCCTAGTCCTCTTTCAATCGATCTCCAGACCCCGAGATGAAATCGAGAGAAAACGAGTGGGTGCATGTGTGATACCTAGGGCGGATTCAAAATTTTGAATCGGTGATCATAGCATCCGCAAATCATATAAAAAGGGTATTCAATGTTCATTTTGCTTTTGAACGTACAATATACTCCCTCCGATCCTTTCTACACGCACCGTTCCTAAATATAAGTCTTTCTAGAGATTTCACTATGGACTACATACGGATGTATATAAACATAGTTTAGAGTCTTGGTTCACTCATTTTGCTCCGTATGTAGTCTCTTATTGCAATATCTAAAAATACTTATATTTAGGAACAGAGGGAGTAGTTTACATATAAGTTTTATGTGTAGTCAAAGTATCTCTACTTTAATCAAACTTACAGAAAAAAGTATCAACATTCAACAATGCCCAATCAATATTGTTAGATTCGTACGTACTCCTAGATTTGTATTCAAACAGAGATGGTTTCCAATTTGTTTTCAACCACGTGAATGTGCTTGTTCTCACGCATGCTCTTCCTACTAGGATTTCGCCACGTATAGCCAGTCCAATAGTAACTTTGTTAAGCTCCCTGTCCAATAGTACTAGTGGAGTACTGACAACATCTGTAGTAGAGTATGCAGTGCTAAATGTACTTGATAACCCACAAGTATAGGGGATCAATTGTAGCCTCTTTCGATAAGTAAGAGTGTCGAACCCAACGAGGAGCTAAAGGTAGAACTAATATTCCCTCAAGTTCTATCGACCACCGATACAACTCTACGCACGCTTGACGTTCGCTTTACCTAGAACAAGTATAAAACTAGAAGTACTTTGTAGGTATAACGGGATAGGTTTGCAAGAATATAAAGAGCACGTAAATAAAAACTAGGGGCTGTTTATATAAAGGCACAATAAAGTAAATATAGTGAGTGTGGAAAAGAGGTGGTAGGAGTTGCGAAATTGTCCCTAAGCAATTGACTACTTTACTAGACTGATAGCAAGTTTTATGTGGGAGAGGCCACTGCTAGCATGTTATCCCTGACTTGGAATTCTATGCACCTATGATTGGAACTATTAGCAAGCATCCGCAACTACTAACGTTCATTAAGGTAAAACCCAACCATAGCATTAAGTTATATTGATCCCCCTTCAATTCTATGCACCTATGGTTGAAGATTCTGTCACTCTTGCCCTCCAATACATAGTCCTATCAGCATACAACTAACCCTATGGTGTGATCCACGCGCGCGCTCATATGATGGGCACCAAAGGACAGCAACATAACCACAA
This sequence comes from Aegilops tauschii subsp. strangulata, assembly GCF_002575655.3. Classification (NCBI taxonomy): domain Eukaryota; kingdom Viridiplantae; phylum Streptophyta; class Magnoliopsida; order Poales; family Poaceae; genus Aegilops; species Aegilops tauschii. Next base: position 382,173,467 of record NC_053039.3, on the reverse strand, counting down.
GAAAATTAAATCAATCATAGCAATTCATCATCCATCGATAGGACAACGAAAATCTACTCAGACATCATAGGATGGCAACACATCATCGGATAATAATATGAAGCATAAAGCACCATGTTCAAGTAGAGGGTACAACGGGTTGCGGGAGAGTGGACCGTTGTAGACAGATGGGGGAAGGTGATGGAGATGTTGGTGAAGATGATGGAGGTGTTGGTGTAGATCGCGGTGATGATGATGGTGGGCACGGCAGCGTTCCGGCGCCACCGGAAGAGAGGGGGAGAGGGGCCCCCTTCTTCTTCTTCCTTGACCTCCTCCCTAGATGGGAGAAGGGTTTCCCCTCTGGTCCTTGGCCTCCATGGCATGGGAGGGGCAAAAGCCCCTCCGAGATTGGATCTGTCTTTCTGTCTCTCTCTATTTCTGCGTTCTCGTCTTCTGCCCTTTCACCGTTTCGTATATATATGGAGATCCGTAACTCCGATTGGATTGAAACCTTCGCCCAGATTTTTCTCCGAAAATTAGCTTTCTTGCGGCCAAAGAAGAGCAGCAATCGCCTTACGGGGGGTCCATGAGGGGGGCAGGCGCGCCCCCTGCCTCGTGGCCACCTCGGGCACCGTGTCGCATTGATTCTTCTTCCCATATTCTCCAAATATTCCAAAAATATTCTCTGTCCGTTTTTATCCCGTTTGGATTCCGTTTGATATGGGGTTTCTGTGAAACATAAAACATGCAACAAACAGGAACTTGCACTGGGCACTGGATCAATATGTTAGTCCCAAAAATAATATAAAAAGTTGCGAAATGTATATGAAAGTTGAATAATATTGGCATGGAACAATCAAAAATTATAGATACGACGGAGACGTATCAGTACTCCCTCCTTCCATTTATATAGGGCCTAAGAGCAAGTCTAATAAGGCCTAGTCAGCAGGCTATAAGACTTGTCATGTCATTAAAATCCTACTTGGAGGAGTGAGAAGAGAGGAGAGAGAGTGAAGCGGGCTCTTCCAATCATATACCTTGCTCATAGATCAAGAAAAAATAGTAGTATGCATGCAACTCTGTTCCAATCATATACCTTGCTCATGCAAATATTAAATGCTTAGGTCCAACCTAATAGCCATCGGCTGGCTATATTATTAACCATGCTCTAATGCATTTTTCAAAACCGCCTTTGACTATTGACAAGATTAATAGTACATGAGATGTATAATGTGAAAAGTATATCATTGGAAGCTCCTTTCACATATGAATTTGATCGTATGCTTTGTGTAAGTTGCATGTCATATATTATTTCTGTAACATTTGCTCAAAGTTAGCCTCGAAAAACGCATTAGGCCTTGTAGATGGAAGGAGGGAGTAGTAGTGGAAGTGGATCCTCTGACGTAGGTATCCCTGCCTTATCCTCCCTTTCGGTCACTTACTAGAGGACCCCATGCTTGCTAGGCCCCGCATGTCAGTTACTCAATGGGTTCGGCCATGTCACGGGATCCTCATCTGTAGCATACTCCCTCTGTTTTTATTTACTCCGCATAAAAGGAGGGAGTGGTAGTATAAATGACGCGGGTGGGGGAGGAGGAGGGACGACGGTTTGCTCTCAACTGCGGTCCCACAAGCGAGCGAAAACGCAAGACGAAGCGCGTTCGATTCGATGAACGACGTGAAGGGTCCAGCATGCCGGGGTGCAACGCGAACGTGACAAGAGCGATGTACAGTCAAAACCAATTGACCTTCGCTGCTCGGCCGGAACCACTATTCACACCAGAACCTTCGCTGCTTGGCCTACGCCAGCCACTGCCCCAAAAACCACACGTCCTCTCCAGCCCATTCCCCCACTTTCGATCCCCTAGCCCGCATCAAGCGTCCCCTAGTTCGCCAGAAAGCCATGGTGCGCTGCGAGATCACGTACTACAAGATGTTGACGCCGGAGCGCCGCGCAGAAATCACGGCGGCGGTCGGCGCCACAGACCTCCGTTCCCAAGCTCGCTTTGCGGCGGGCCAATCCCCGAGTTCTCTGGAGCCAAGCTACGAGGAGGAGGAAGCCGATCCAATGTTCATGGCGGAGGTCGCAGCGCAGAAGGCCCCCGATGGGTATGAGACGATGGACGTTGACTTCGTGCCAGCGTCCGGGTCCCCCATGGTGAAGGCGGACCAGCGGTTCAACCTGGCGATACTAAAGGAGGACCGGGAGGCAGAGGCTCAACTCGACACGGAGCGTGCGCATGCCGCTGCCATCGAGGCTCTCCTGCAGGCGGAACCGGATGTCGTGGAGTGAACCGGGTGGCGGAGGCTTAACTCGACGCGGAGCGCGCGGATGCCGCTGCCATCGAGGCCATCATGCAGGCGGAACCGGACGTCCTGGACTTGAACCGGGCGGCGGAGGCTCAACTCGACGCGGAGCGCGCGGATGCCGCTGCCATCGAGGCCCTCCTGCAGGCGGAAGCGGACGTCCTGGACTTGAACCGGGCGGTGGAGGCTCAACTCGTCGCGGAGCGCACGGATGCCGCTGCCATCGAGGCCCTCCTGCAGGCGGAACCGGACGTCCTCGACTTGAACCGGGCGGTGCTCTCGTCCGTGCAGAGCGCCCGCCCGCTCCGCGTGAACGAGTAGCTGGAGGCCGAGGAAAACCACGGTGCGGAGACACACGTCGGCAGCTACGGCTGGTTCGCGCCGGCAGCCAAAGACGACGAGGCCGTCTCGTTCCGCGAGCAGTGATAGTTTTTCTTTATGTTGTTTTTAGGGATCTTTCGCTATGTAAAAACATATATTGTTATGCAAGTCTCCTGACTTTCAACATTTGGGTCAGTCTACCGTTTCAGGCGGTTGGATGAATATCCTACGTCTCCTAACCCTTCTTCCTCACCTATTCTTCTTCCCCAACAGACCACCGCACGGGCCGTACGGATCCTCCCAAACATGTGGTTGGATAAACATAATGTATGAACAGAAATTATCTGTCAGCGGTAGCGCGTGTCAGTGAGGGTGCGTTCCCTTGGTTGGGTTTGCGGCGTGCAGGAGCGACTGTGTGAGGGTGCGGTGCGACCGCGGCGTGCAGGAGCGACCGTGTGAGGGTGCGGTGCGATCGCGACAGCCGTGCGCAAGTGTACCTCCTTTTCATTTTGAAAACTTTAGGCAAGCTTGGCAAAAATGTGTGGCGGAGTGTGGCAATGCAAGGCCTAGAGCCAAACAGGATAAGTACGTACGTACTTGGAGTACTAGTGTTAAAAAAGAAAGGCGGGGTTTTCCTTCACGGGATTAATCGATGCAAATCCTCGTTTGACGTGTCAATTAATGCGTATTTTTTTCTCCAAAGCCCAAAGAGCTAACCATCTCACTCCTCATCGCTTGATTAATGCAGCGCCATTCAAACAAACCTTCCCACTTCTGCATGCATGCAAGGGTATATTAATGTCCTTAGTTGCTAGTACGAGGAAAACCCCATCAATTTTGCCTCGATTAGTGTTAGTGTCCTTTTGCAAATTGTAATTTTGATATACAAAAAATGGAGGTGTAACTATTTGACTTCCTTCCCCATTGCGGTGACGTCGACGATATCTCGAACGTTGTGGTTTGGCGAAGTGCGTTCGACGGAGAACACCATTGAGGGAGACCACGGTAAGTCGTTCGCAAGTGCCGCCTGCAAGCCGAGACAACCGCCTTATTTGCATCCAGGAAGTCCGTTGAACCAAAGGACGCGTAAATGTACTAGTACTACTAGTACACAATAGCGTCGTCCGTCCAGCTTAGTGCGGTGAGGTGGTTTCTCGAAGAAGACGATGGAGAAGCAGAGTCAGCGAAGAGTGAAATGATGGTTGCTTCGTCCGTGCTTTGTGATTTGACGCCTCACTGCTTTGTGATTTGTGATAGAAGGGACAGGGGAGTAGACTCTGTGCTCTATACTGTACATGCGTTCAAGCACGAGAGAAAGAGGAGAGATGTTGCATTTTTCTATTCCTTCAATCAATCAATCAGGGAGCTTCGGTTCCATCTTTTTGGCTTTGGCAGCACCGTCCACAATGGTTCCCATAGATGACAAAAGCTATTTTCACATTTGGCTACACATTGTGGATGCCCTTAACCGTACCACTTGGTTTTGCTCCTGTGTGCTATCTATACAAATCTCAATTATATTGATCTAAAAAGTTATAGAATCAAGATTAGTAAAAAGGAGGTGATTTTGCCGCGCGGATGGCGGGGGAGGTTTCTTATATTTAGAGGATGTTGGCCTGGCGGTTTGCTAACATGCGGTCCCACGTGTCAGTGCCTTACCAAGCCGATGCGCGTCCCACATGAGGCAGAACAATGGCAGAACCAACACGTGGTTAACTTGAAGAAGATGAGGGAGAAGCAGATTCAGCAACGAGTGCAATGATGGTTGCTTCGTCCCTCCAACTTCTTTTTTTACTAGCATTATTATTAGTTCGTCCCTCCAACTTAACTGCGGGAAAGGTGCAGCTTCGTGATTTGACGCTTCATTGCTCATTACTACGCTAGCGCCATGACTGGGGTGCTTCACCCCTGCTGCTCTGCACTATATTTCGGTATGGCACGTGGACCCGGTAGCTTTATGTCCCACATGTCGGCGAAAGGGACTAGAACATTTATGAAAGCGAGCGCTCCACTCTTACGACGGAGGAGTACACGACATGGCGTCCCAGTGAAATATCACTTGTACTGTATATCACTATAGTTTTGCTGTTTCGCACGATCCATCGATACAAACCCGATTAAACAGGAAAGGGCGGGATTTTTCCCGCTCTGTAGATGATACTGGCCATACATTTCAAAGGCAATTTTAATGTATGCAAACTGAATAATTAAGTAACAATATGATATCTAGTAAAACTAAAAACACATATGATTTATTGTGTTAGAGTGTAGTAGTAGTGTTGTATTGCATAGTTGTTAGATGTAACATGTGAGAACGTGTAGAGATGTAGTTTTGGAGGGCCTACAGAGAGAAAGCATAATACGGTCACCGAACTTTAGAATACGCTCATTACGGTCACTATATACGTTTTGCGGTGATTATATGGTCACTTGCTCACCGTTCATCATCAGATTGCACTCTGTTGACCGGCCAAAATAGTCTGCGTGGCACCATGTTGACTAGTTAAATTGACCACGTTCCTTGTGGGTCCCACCTATCAGTTCGCATAGGAAAAAGGTCAGATAAACACAAATTTACGCAGGCGCGACAAGACTCCAACCAGTGCGTGGTCACCTGGTTGTGTATGTGTCTGTCAGGGCCTGATGTGTGCGCATGCACGTGTAGGTTGAGCACTTGAGCGTGAGAGTGTGTGTTGGTCATGTGGTGTGTGTGTGCATGCGTGCGTGTGTGCGTGTGAGTGTTGCGTGCGTGCGTGGCTGCATGTGTACGTGTGCGTGTTGCGTGCGTGCGTGGCTTCATGTGTTCGTGTGAGTGTTGCATGCATGCAGTTCGTGTGCATGCGTGCGTGTGTGTATAATCACCACACCAGCTCCTGTGTGTTAAAATAGATGGCTCAGCATACCAATACAAGGCCACCTTGTCCGCTGTGCCCGCGGTCATAACTTCGAACCACCGTCCAATATTATTTTGTCGTTTGTTTTCATTCTTACTAGCAAGATGCTCGTGCGTTGCACGTAACATCAAGATGCATTTGTATGACTAGTTTATCTTGTGAGAGAAAAGGATGAACAAGGGAAGGCCTTATTTGCCAATGTGGAGAGGTGTGTGGGTACCTTTTTGCAAAATTGCCATAGTTTCCTTCCTATCCGTCAGATATAAATCGGACGGCCTATATTGCAGGATGGCAGGCACACCATCATCACCAACTCTGTTTTTTATAAGAGTGTAGTTATAAGATTGTAGATGTAGATACAAGCCGACAGGTGGGCCCAATGGTAGTGAGATAATGTGATGCAACACTAGAGGTGCCATGTGGAGCGTTCAACTGGTCAACTAGTCGTGTCTTGAGCAAATACAGAGTTGTACGGTGAGCCCATGACTGTATAACTACCACAAAACGTAAATGGTGACCGTAATGAGTGGATTCTGAAGTCCAATGTATGTATCGTGCTTTCGCTTCAAATACAATGATCGTCACTGTATATATCGCGAGAGAAAGATGAAACATGCGTGAATGTGCTGGGGGCTTACTTTTAGAGGACCTGGAGATAGTTTGTGTGCGTACGTGAAAGGGGCGTAGAGGGGGTGTATGCGATGGAGAGAGGTGCTCTTCGTTTCTCTTTATTATGACTAACTTTATATATAGTATAAAAATATAAAAATCCACAGTGCAGAATAAATATCATTGTGGGCACCATGCAATGCAAATAAACGTTCATACTTCTCCATATAACTTTGTAATGTTGTATATATTTAGAAATTCTAAAAAAAATGGCCACACTTTATTCAAAAGGAATGTTGTATGCAAAATAAACGTGAAGAGAGGGCTTTTTAGATCAATGGGGTACGTGATGTAACATGTGAAAATGTGTAGTTGATGTATTTGGCAGGGCCTAGAGAGGTATGTGTGTATTACGTATTCGAGAGAGGCATGGATAGAGGGGCCGGCGAGGGGAGGGGCGTGGGAGAGATAGCACGAGAAATGAGAGAGGTCTAGAGAGAGAGATGAATATGATGTCACGGCGAGAGATTCCCTTGAGTGTGTATATGCAAGGGGGAGGGGATAGAGGCACGAGGAGATTTTTTTGTGTGTGGTGTCTGTGTTGGTATGTGTGGCTGTGAGAAGATAACGAGACCTGGGGGCAGAGGGTGTGTCACCGCGTGAGGTCCGGTGGGTCGAGGTGAGGCCCTTGGTTCGGTTCCGTCCTGCGCCACATTGGTCGGCCCGTGACGCATTTAGGGAGACCCATGGATGACTAGTCGTACAAGACAAAGATAGCAGAATTGTGAAGGACTCTGTGTCCACTGACAACGCCGGCTAGGATTCGACATAATTGATCCACATAGTTAGTATTTTGAACTCCGGACAATGCATCGCTTTAGCAATCGAATATAAACGTGAGTATAGTTCATGTTGTGTGTGTAAAGCACATTATACATACGAAAGTTACACAATGAACATTATAAATAGCTAGCTATGAACTAGCATACATTTGAATCCAACTTAAGGTGGTTTAAAAAAATCGAATTCAACATGAAGTCCATTCAATTATTTGAATTCGATATCATGGCATTTGTAAATCATACCTAAATTATGGTGGCACCAATCTTTGCTCTGATTTTGTACATAATAGCATATATAGTCATGTACAAAATATATTCAAATTTAGCTCCTCCATTCCAAAATAATCGTAGTTATAGGATTTTCAAGTGTCAAATTTTCAAAAAGAAGCGGATAATTTAATGAGGTTTGCAAACATACAAGGTCAAATTTAACGTTGTCTATTTAGGTCAATCCTCAAAGTTCAAGAGTACTCTAAACGTGAATGCTTCTGTTTCAAAATTTCAAACGAAGCGCCAAAAGAGCCTCTACTCGCCCAAAACTGCGTGAGACCAATGCTTGGTAGTAGAAGGAAATTACTTTTCTAACTCCGACCCGTGAAACCTACCGGCCCGACGTCCAAAAGTCTAAACCGGGGTAGGTTTGTAGCTTCATCTAGATGCCACGCAACCGCCTCCGAAAAACATTCATACACAATGGCGGCCTAAGCACACATGTGCGCGGCCGAAATCGCTCCCGCCCACTATTTGGGACACCTGGGATTACCATCCTACCCCCGACCCGCAGTTGGTCCGAAATTTAAGAGGGGGGTAAAGTTTGTACTTTCCCCAAATTTCAAACAAGCGCGTCCCATCTGTTCAAAAAAGCCAAAAACAAGCGCGTCCCAGACCGAAACATGGTCCCCCCTCCCGTCTGATTCCCCATTCGTACTCCGTGGGCGCCAAAACTACCTCTCCACCAGCCGCGAAACCCCGGCGTCCTCCGTCCACGACCCCATCCCACCCATCAACCGCCACCCTCCATCTCGCCAGAGCCGATACCCCGACGTCGTCGTCCACCGCAACCTCAACCGCAACGCCCTCCGAGGCTAGTAGTTGAAGCCGAGGCCGAGCCGTCCGTACCCGGGCCAGTTCAACCACGCCGTCCTGCGCCTCACCGCTGCTGCTCCAACTTCGCCACCGTCCACCGCACCGGAGCTGTTCCTGCTACGCCATCCTTCGCCGCCTCGGATCTGCTTCCCCTCCGCCGACATACGGCCACGGCAACACAGTCAACAATTTGGCCATGGGTTCGTCCAAGCCTGCACCCTCCTCCAAAACATCGGTTTCCCCCGCAAAAAGAAGAAGATCGGCGCAACATATTGAGGCGACCTCACTGGAAATCGGAAATGGTACTCCTCTTCCCTTATTCGTGCAAATCTTACGTGTCTGCTTGCACGGTATTCATCCCATAGAAGACACTAGTTGACCGCTTCTTGTTGATACTAGATGTTCCTAGTAACTCGCGATGCACAAGGTTTCTCCTCATATACTATTTCACCTTAGCTAGAGGTCCTCGCCCCCTGGATTTCAATTCCTAGTCAATTGATTCCCAATTAACGGAAGCATTCCCTGGCATAACAGGCGCTAGTACGCCTATTACGTCGGGGAAGCAGCGCCTCAGTGTTTATCTTAGGGGTGTGTGGGGCCTAGAGCTGCTGGCGCCCAATCTGGAGGTCGACCGGGATTAAAGGGATGGCCTGGGGGCGCTGTCAAGCATGGCGGTGGTCTGAGGTCGAGGGGAGGGCAGGGCGGCGGAGGCAGGAGTCTGGGCCGGTGGTCGCTGGCGGTTCGAGAAAGATCGTCAACAGTGACTGGCGGGAGGTAGACAAAGGCCATCTGCCCGTTCCTTATAGATCGGACGGTTCATAAAAATATCGACTAACCTATTTATTTTCAGTCGACTGTTATCTTGATAGGACCACATGTGGTGGTGTGCTGGAGGAGTACCTGCATTTCATGTGCTCATATATTACAAAATCATACGGAGTAGATTCTAATTTTGTTTTCCATGCAATGTTGTAGAGCTATCATATGTCTCCTGTCATTTATTTTTCAGCCACCTACTATCTGCTACTTTTACAGTGCACTAGTTCTGCACACACTTCACCCATACTCTCACTATTGTGTTTTTATGCAAGGGTATTTCAGACTCTGCTGCTATGAGAGAAGCAAAAAAGAAAAGAGAGAAGTCGCTCCAGCGTCTTACGCGGATAGGCCAGACACATTTCAGCCTTATAATAGGTGCAGTGTCAGCAGATGGAGGCGGTAAACGTAGCTCTGGAGTTGATGACCTCGCTAGCAATGAACCACCATCCCAGGTGCTTGGTTTAACTTCACGGTGCCATATGTGGTTGCATGTTGCATATGGTGTCTAGCTTGTATTCGAAAGGCCGAAGTCGGTCTTTATTAAGATAAGGAAAGATATTTTTACATGAACCACCATCCCGTGAGCACCAGAAGACAAATAGCTAGTCAGGGCACTGGCCGAGCTAGTGACAAGCCCAGCACAGACAAGCATTACCTCGAAGCCAACTAAAAAGCCACGATGGTAGCGAAGCAGCCCGCCTCCCACCAGGCTCTCAAGTCCTAGATGATCATGCTCACCACTCCAGCCGGATGTCTAGCTTGTATTGGTTCCAATTTGGTTAAATTGCATCTGCTTAGCTTACACATTATACCTTTGAATATGACATGCCTTCCTGTTTTTGGTACATACTAGTACATCTGTCTATTAACCATGTTCTTACATCAAACTAATGTTCTTGTGTATCCCTCATCAATCACTTATGATGAGGTAGTCAGGCCAGTGGACTACTGTGAGTAAAGATCCTCATTTAAAGAATGCAGCGTCAGCCTCCCGACATGATTCTCAAGAAACAGCAAGGCTAGATGAAGATAGTGAAAGTAGTTCTGTAGTTGATTACCGCATTTCCCCTACACTAGCATCGCAGGTGCTTGCTCTAACTTGGCACTGTGATATGTGGTTGCATGTTGCATATGGTGTCTAGATTGTAATTCTTCCAATCTAGTTAAATTGCATGTGCTATTCTGCTTAGTTTATACATTATACCTGTTAATGTGACATGCCTTCCTATTTTTAGTACATAGTACATCTGTCTATTAAGCATGTCCTTACATAAAACTATTGTTTTTTTGTATCCCGCATCAATCAATATGACGAGACACCTTTAGTATATGCAGTGTGATATTAGTTGCATCTTTCATATGATTTATAGCATGCGCTGCTTCTAATTTGTTGAAATGCCATTTATGATGGGACGCTTTTAACTTGGCAGAGTCATATTGGTTGCATCTTTCATGTGGTGTCTAGCTTGCATTGCTTCTAATTTGTTGAAATGGTTTCTGCTTAGTTTACACAAACAGTTGTGAATATGCCATGTCGTCCTATTTTTCGTACATATTCCATCCTGGTATCATGTCTTTGCCTTACATCAAAGTAGTGATTGTCAGTATCATGCACGAATGAGTTCTGAAGAGTGAATTTTATTGCTTTCTTGTCGGTTTTACTTGACAATTCACAATAAAGTGGAAGGAAGTTAGCAAGGCAGTGGATAAAGGTGCTCCTTCCAAACTGAGGGCCTCTACAGATTCTACTCCTCCATCCCCCCAAGATGATTTCCAAGACAACACATGCATAGACACTCAACGTAGCTGTGTTGATGATGAGCACGTCTCTCCTAGTGCACCATCACAGGTGCTCCCTCTAACTTGGCACTGTTATATGTGGTTGCATGTTATGTATGATGTCTATCTTGTATTGCTTCTAATTTTGTTGAATTCCATCTGCTTACTTTACACATTATACTTGTGAATAAGACACGTTTTCCTGTTTCTAGAACATACAATATCTGTCTATCACACCATGTTCTTACATCAAAGTACTACTGTTGTGTAACCTGCAACAATCACTTATCATAAGACACATTTGACTTGGGAGTGTGATATAGGTTATATCTCACATTCTTTTCTAGCTTGCACTACTTCTAATTTGTTGAAATGGCACTTATGACGAGACAGTTTTAACTTGGTAGAGTGATATTCGTTGCATCTTTCATATGGTGTCTAGCTTTCATTGCTTCTAATTTATTGAAATGCCTTCTCCTTAGTTTACACATCATAAGCTTTGAATATGCAATGATGTGAATATGCAATGGCACTAATGACGAGAGACCTTTAACTTGGTAGTGTGATGTTGTTTGCATCTTGCATATGATTTATTTCTTGTACTGCTTCACATTTGTTTAAACGCCATTTATGATGATACACTGTTAACTTGGTAGAGCAATATTTGTAGCATCTTTCATATGGTGTCTACCTTCCATTGCATTGCTTCTAATCTAGTGAAATAATCTTCTGCTTAGTTTACACATCATAGTTCTCGTTATCTCATGCAGTCCTGTTTTTCGTACATATTACATCCTCCTGTCATGTGGTTGTCTAACATCAAAGTTCAGTTCATCTGTATCACGCATCAATTTGTTCTGAAGAACTAAATTGTTAATCGTTTTTCTTGTCGGCTTGACTTAACATGGCACAGAGAAAGAGGAAGCAACACAGAACGACAGGGAAAGGGAAGCGGATAAATCCTGCAGATTCTGCTGGTACTGATGGTGCAATAGAAGGTCAAAGTTCAGCGGAAAATTGTACCGACAGGGTATCCCGTGCTACATGAGCTGCAGAACAAGCCAAACAGAAACAAATAGCTGCCACCAAACAAGCAGAGACAACCCTAGTTGTTGCAACAACTTCCACAGTACCACCAGCTGCACGATTTACTCGTTGGTCAACTGAAAGTGCAATATTGCACTAAAGTGTTTTTTTGACATTGATGACAACTTCATTTGTGTTTCTAACCACATGCTCTAAGTGTTAACAGCCCCGATTAAGCTAAAAGTGAAGCATGGATGGTTATTTCCTCTCTTATTGGAAAAAGGAAAAGCGGTGCGCTCAAGAAAAGAAGAGTACCTTAAAGTTTTCTTATTTCTTGAGTCCTTAGGGCAGCCGCACTATTAAGAGGAGGTGCATCATAAAAACATCTGGGGAATAAACTTACCTTCTCACATTGATCTGAAAATCCTAGTGCCAAGTTTCTGTTCAGGCCGGAACTTCCGAGACGGCCGGAACTTCCGGGGACCGGAATGTCCGGGCGGGGTCCGGGAAGCTTCCAGGTACCCAGAGAAACTGCACTTTTTCGTGCAATCTTTCTGTGTAGCCCGGAACCTCGCTGGAACCTGGCCGAAACTTCCGGGGCGGCCGGAACTTCCGGGCACCGGAATTTCCGTCCCCTGTTTTAGCAGCTTCCGGGGTACTACTGAGTGGTGCAAACTCTCTGTGTAGCCCGAAACCTGTCCGGAACTTGCCCAGAACTTTCGGGGTCCGGAACTTCCGTCTGTAGCCGGAACTTCCGGGCTACGCAGAAATCTGTCTCCAATGGCCAGATTTCATCCCCACCTATAAATAGTCTTCTTCTTCCTCACGAAGGGGTTGACGACTCCATTTCTCTCACCTCCATTTTCAGACCTCGATTTCTTGGAGATCTCCCTCCTTATCCAACCAAAGCTCTTGATCTTTTGAGAAGGGAAGGAGAAGTGCTCGATCTACACATTCACCAAAGCGAAAGTTGATTCCCCCTTGTTTTTGTGGTGCTTCTTGTTACTCTTGGAGGTTGGAGACTCCTAGGCGGTAGGAGTGCTCCGGCGAGGAATCGACCATTGTGATTTCCCCCAAAAAGTTTGTGAGGGTTTGGAGACCACCCCAAGGTCTACCACTAGTGGTTGAGAAGCGCCTTCGTGGTGTTGTCTCAAGGAGAGAATAGGGTGAGCCTTCGTGGCGTTGGTGTGCCTTCGTGGTAACATCCACCTCTCTAAACGGTGACGTAGCTTCCCTCCAAGGAAGTGAACATCGGCATATCATCTTGTGATTGCTTACTCATATATTTGTGTCACTTTTTTATCTTGCTTAGCTCATTAGTATCATACTTACAATTGTTAGGCTCACTTTCACTTTCCGCATTATTGCCTAAAATTGCTTAGTAACAATTAAATTTTTTAATTGTACCTATTCACCCCCCTCTAGGTCTATCTCGGTCCTTTCAATTGGTATCAGAGCCTCGTGCTCTATTCTTGTGGCTTAACCGCCCTAGAGCGAGATGAACCCCGATGGGACTCCCCTTGTTGTTGATCCGAAGGATAAAGGTGAGGCTTCTTCTGAAGTCAAGTCCTTTACTTCTGAGGATCTGGAACAGGCCCTTGCTAAGCAAAAAGAGGAACATGATGCTTCTCTTGAGGCCTTGGTCCAAATGAGACTAGCCATGTTGTCCACGGTGCTTGCACCACTTTCGGGTGGTGCGGCTTCGAGGCCAACTGTGCCTACTCCGTCACTTGGTCAACAACCTCCTAGCAATGAACACTCCAGTGTTCCTTGGCTTTATGCAAGACCCCAAGTAGAGAAACCGAAATATAACCCTCAAGGCAAACCTCCTTTACTTGATGCCACTTCCGATTTTGCCTTGTGGAGAGTTGCTATGCAGGATCATCTTCGATATGGAAATGATGAGATGCTGGAGATCTTGGAGTATGGTTACCATGTGGTTGATCCAAAGAATGCTACACCAAGAGAAATTTATGACAAGAATATCAATGACACTGCAACCATGTGTATAAGGAGAGGTATGGTTGAGAAGCAAAGGAGACCTTTCATACACATCACAAGTGCCAAGGAACTATGGGAAAGTATTATAAGATCCAAGACCGGTACCTCCACCCTTCGGAGTGCTCAATATGAAATTGCCAAGGGGCAATTGCAAAACTTTTATTGTATGGAGAAAGGTGAAACTCCAAATCAACTCCTTGAGCGTCTCATGACTCTCACCGCTGATATTGAGTCATGTGAGTGTGACAAGACACAAGATGGATTCAACATGACTAAGCGATTCCTTGTGGACAAGTTGCTCCATGCTCTTGCACCATATCACTATCAAATGGTATGGGACATAAGACAACACCATGCCTTCAAGGAAATGACTATAGATGACATCATATCCACTTTCCAACTATTTGAAAAGTCAAAGGCAAATGCTACAAAACATCTTGCCATGCATGGTACTCCATCGTCAAAGATCAATCTTGCATTGAAGGCCAAGCATGTATGTGAAGATGAGCAAAGTGAAGAAGAAGAAGAAGATGATGATGATGATGATGATGAAGATGGTGATGAGGTTGAATCCGATGAGGGCCCTTCATATGAAGACATGGCTCTCTTTGTCAAGGAGTTTAGCGCGGGAAAATTCAAGGGAAGATTTCAAAAGAAGAAAGTAAGAAAATGCTACAACTGTGAAGAAACCAACCACTTCTCCAACGAGTGCCCTTATGAGAAGAGAGAAGATAAGCCAAGGTTTCCCAAGACCTTTCCCAAGAAGAAGTTGCCAAATCCTTTGAACTCCAAGATCAAGAAGAGAGATGGGAAAGCAATGGTTGCTCAAGAAGAATCTGATCCGGATGATGTTAGTGGTGTTGCCGGAGTTGCTCAAGATTCTCAAAACACATTGAGGCTAGTCAACAAGAGTGGTGATGTTGTCACCTACAACTACATGAAGGACTACAAGGGCAACGCTCACAAGTGTCTCATGGCAAAGGCTGTGGTAGAAGATGGAGAGGACCAACACTCTCCTGGCAAGGTCAAGGTAACCCCACGATCAAACCCTCCTCTTTTCACTCCTCCTACTCCTAGTGATGAGTATCTTGATGCGGAGGATAGTTATGAGGATGATGATATAGATGATCCTATGCTTGCTAAACTAAATAAGTTCATGTGCTCCCTTAAAGGAAAGAAGCTCACTATGTTTCGTATGCTTATGGAGATGATGAGTAAGCACACCATCTCCATTAAGGAACTCGAAACCCTCGTCACCGAGGAAAAGGAAAAATATGAAATCCTTGAGCAGAAAGTCCAATATGAGGAAGCACGAAATGATGAACTATGCTTAAAAATTGGGTCAAACATTGATGTTCATACTAAAGATCTTGCCTCCTTGAAAAAGGCTATTGACACTTGCGAAGAGTTGATGAAGGATAAAAGTAAGCTTGTGAACTCTAATGCTTGTGAGCTCCTATCCGTGTCCCTCAAGACTAAGGAAGAAGAGCTCACCCTTCTTACAAAGAGCTTTGAGACACTCAAGCTCACTTATCTTGAAACTCTAGCCAAGGCTTACTCTTCTCCTATTATCAATGTTGATGCTTGTACTACTAACTCTAGTAGTGATCTAGCATCTATTCTTGAGGAGAATCGCTTTCTCAAGGCTCAAATCGAGAAAGGGCTCATGACATGTGCTCAAGGGCAAAAGAACCTTAATGAGGTATTGGGCCAACACAATGAAGTGTTTGCCAAGAGGGACTCGGGTTTGACCCAAGCACAAGCAAGAAGAAGACGTCCTCCCAAAAGTGCACCACCCCTCTAAAAGAAACTTTTGTACGAGAAGGGCACAAGGAGAAAGGTAAGGTTGTTAGTGAGAAGGCCACAAGGGGCATGCCCACTCTCAACAAGCCAAAAGAGTTCATGCCTCCATCCTATGTACTTCGTAAGACTACGGATGGAGAGGTTTATGCAAAGTTTGTTGGTTCTCGAAATGCATTCCGGTTTTATGCTATTTGGGTCCCTAAGACCCTTGTGACTAACCTGAGAGGTCCCATTGCAAAATGGGTGCCTCTAACCAAGTCATAATTGTGTGTAGGTTGCTTTCTCCGGTGGAGTAAAATGGGTGATTGACAGTGGATGTACCAATCATATGACCGAAGATAGCAAGTTACTCTACGATTTCATGGAAGCTATTCAACCATTTATGAGCATTATGTTTGGTGGAGGATCAAAAGGACAGGTACTCGGGTTGGGCAAGGTGGCTATCACAAATGACATGTCTCTTGCAAATGTCATGCTTGTCCAATCCCTTAAATACCATTTGCTTTATGTTCGCCAATTGGCTTCTGTTGGTTATGATACACTCTTTGGACTAACGGATGTGAAAGTCTTTAAGAGAGATACTCTCGAAGTGGCCTTTGTTGGAGAGTTGGATGGCAACCTTTACACGGTTGATTTCTCTAAAGAGAGCACATTCCATGCAACTTGTCTAATGGCCAAGGCCGACAAGGGGTGGCTATGGCATCGCCGGCTAGCCCATGTCGGCATGAGAAATCTTCAAGATCTCTTAAAGGGTAATCACATCCTTGGACTAACCAATGTCTCTTTTGAGAAAGATCGTGTGTGTAGTGCATGAATGGCTAGGAAGCAACATCAATCAAAGCACCCACCCAAGAATACTGTGTCCACTTCAAGGCCTCTGGAGCTCCTTCATGTGGATCTTTTCGGGCCTCCTTCATGGGATAGTCTTGGTGGGAAAAAGTATGGGCTTGTCATTGTTGATGATTACTCAAGATATACATGGGTCTTCTTCCTCAAGTCCAAGGACGAGACGAAGATCACCTTCATTGACTTTGCCAAACAATCACAACGCAAGTTTGACAAAGAAATCTTGGCAATAAGAAGTGATAATGGCTCTGAGTTCAAGAACTACACTTTGGAAGAATTTCTTAGTGATGAAGGGATTGAACATCAATATTCAGCTCCATACACTCCCCAACAAAATGGTGTAGCAAAAAGGAAGAACCGCACACTTCTGGAGATGGCAAGGTCCATGTTGGATGAATACAAGTCGCCACATAGTTTTTGGGCTGAGGCTGTCAACACCGCATGTCATGCATCAAACCGGCTCTTCCTCCGCACTATATTGGAAAAGACTCCATATGAGCTCCTAACTGGGAACAAGCCAAATGTCAAGTACTTTCGTGTTTTTGGGTGCAAATGTTACATCCTCAACAAAAGAGAACAGGTAGGAAAATTTCAATCTAAAACCATTGAGGGCATATTTGTTGGGTATGGATCAGACTCTCATGCCTATAGAGTCTACAACAAATCCAATGGATGTGTTGTAGAAACTTGTGACGTGGTGTTTGATGAATTTAATGGCTCCCATGGGGAGCAAGTTGATCTAAGTGATGTAGGTGAAGAAGACTCTTCTCAAGATATCTTGACCATGGGTGTTGGCGCACTTCTTCCAATGGAACAAGAACCTCATGATGATGAAGAAGAAGATGGAAGCTGCGCGCATCCTCAAACTACTTCAACACCCATACCACCACAAGCTCCTTTTGCTCAACCAATGCCCGTGGACCAAGTACGAGATGATGATCAAGTTCCTCTTCATGATAATCATCAAGAACAAGATCATCCTCAAGGGCAAGAACAAGAAAGTGTAATCATTGACAATGAACCTCAACCAATGCGAGATGAAGAAGAAGATCTTCCACCACACATTCATGATCCATATGTTGAGGACGTGGATGATGGACATGAAGTTGAACCTCGTGAAACACTTACCTCCATCATGCCT
The DNA here is from genome assembly GCF_002575655.3 of Aegilops tauschii subsp. strangulata. NCBI lineage: Eukaryota > Viridiplantae > Streptophyta > Magnoliopsida > Poales > Poaceae > Aegilops > Aegilops tauschii. Next base: position 382,156,014 of record NC_053039.3, on the reverse strand, counting down.
CGAGTGGCCGGTCGTGTTGATGTTGATAAAATCCTCACCGGCATATCAAAGGTAGAGTCACTCGTAAACAATTGACAAACTTTTGTGCTCACTTCTCGTTTGTGTCTAGTGTTGAGCCTCTCAAGGTACAAGACGCATTGATGGACAACGATTGGCTTGTTGCTATGCAAGAAGAATTGAACAGTTTTGAACGCAACCAAGTGTGGTTATTAGTCAAGAGGCCTACTACCGAGCACAACGTCATTGGAACAAAATGGATTTTCAAGAACAAGCAAGATGAGAATGGTGTAATCATCCGTAACAAGGCAAGGTTAGTGGCATAAGGGTACTCACAAGTTGAAGGTTTGGACTTTGGTGAGACCTTTGCTCCCGTTGCCCGTCTTGAATCCATTCACATCTTACTTGCTTATGTTGCCTTCAATGGCTTTACTTTACATCAAATGGATGTGAAGAGTGCTTTCCTTAACGGTCCTCTACAAGAAGAAGCATATGTGTCACAACCACCTGGGTTCGTTGATCCCGATCACAAAGACTATGTGTATAAACTTCACAAGGCCTTGTATGGCCTCAAACAAGCACCTCGTGCTTGGTATGATCATCTTAAGAAGTTTTTACTCGCTGATGGTTTTGTGAGAGGGGTGATCAATCCCACTCTTTTTACTAAGAGGGACAAGGGTGATTTGATCTTATGCCAAATCTATGTAGATGATATCATTTTTGGTTCTCCTAACATTCATTTGTGCAAGAAGTTTGCGGCTTCCATGACCAAGAATTTTGAAATGTCACTCAATGCGGATTTGAAGTTCTTCCTCGGATTTCAAATTCAACAATTTCAAGAAGGAATTTTCTTGTCTCAAGCAAAATACCTCAAGGATATCCTAGAGAAGTTTGGCATGTTTGATGCTAGTCCATGTAAGACACCCATGCCAACAAAAATTGTACTCACTGAAGACACAAACGATATCCCTTTCGACCCATCTAAATACCGCTCTATGATTGGTTCATTGCTTAATCTTTGTGCATCTAGACCAGACATCATGTTTAGTGTATGCATGTGTGCTAGATTTCAAGCTTCCCCTAGGGAAAGTCATCATAAGGCGGTTAAGCATATTCTTAGATACCTTGTACACACCCCAAAGTTGGGTCTATGGTACCCCAAGGATGCTAAGTTTGATCTTATTGGGTACATGGATGCGGATTGGGCCGGAGACAAAGTGGATCGTAAGTCCACCTCCGGCGCATGTCAGTTTCTTGGACGCTCCTTGGTAAGTTGGTCCTCAAAGAAACAAAATTGTATTGCCCTCTCTACCGTAGAAGCAGAATACATTGCAACCGCCAGTTGTGCTACTCAATTACTATGGATGAGGAAACTTTGAAGGATTACGGTATCACCTATAGACATGTGCCTCTTCTATGTGACAATGAAAGTGCCATCAATATTGCCGAGAACCCCAAAGATCATACCCACACCAAGCATATTGATATTAGGTATGACTTCTTGAGAGATCATGTGGAGAAGGGTGATATTGACACTGCTCATGTTGGCACAGATAAGCAACTTGCAGATATTTTCACCAAGCCATTGGACGAAGCAAGGTTTTGTCAACTTAGGCGTGAACTTGGTATCTTGGAGCTTGACAATATTATGTGAAATCTAGTGCCCATTCATGCATTTTCATAATGTCGTGTCTAGATGTAGGCATGTATTTAGGGGGAGACATTCAACGCATGAGTTATCTCACCCGATATGATGCATAAATAAACCAAACACTCTCAAAGTTACTATGTTATCACTTTGTGACTTAGTACTTTAAATGATGGAGTTGTGATGTTGGGCTGAAGGCTAAAATCTTCGCAGTACCAAGTCACACATACTCAAACATGGTGGACTCGTCCACCGCCCTCTCTTAGAGAGGCTGGACTTATTCTTCATTTTTTCTGTGTGTTTGTCCGGTGTTCTTTCTCTATTTGAGTGTTCTTGTTGTTGCTCTTGTGTTTTGCCCCTAGCTCAGGTTCTACCCAAGCCCCTCTCATCTCGAAACCATCTGATATTTATCTAGTGCACAAGCTTCAAATCATCACCACATAAATGTTGATGTGGTGTGTGGTGTTTTGGGAGCTTCCGGACCCCCTCCCTCTAGTTCTCAGGAGTTCAGAGAGACTGTAATCTCTCTGGATATCCCGGAACTTCCGGGGTGGGGCCCGGAACTTCTGGCCGCCAGAACTTCTGGCCTTTCCCGGAACTTCCGGGCGTCGCGGGTAGTGGGCACATATTATGGGCAGGGGATAACAAAGGGGTTCCTTTTTTCCCCTTCTCCTCTGTTCCACTGCTCTCTCTCCCTGCGGCGCCCCTCACCCATCGGCGACTTCCGGGTGAGCTGTCGGCCCCTGGAACCTCCGGCCCCTTCTTCCCTTTCATCGTGCTTGGAGGGGATCTGTCCTCTCCACCATCTCCATGGAGGAAGGTAACCTAAGCTTCTCTCTGCTCTCTCTAGATTCCTAGGGATTTTAGGCTACGCTTATGGTTCTAGGATAAACACAAACTTCACATTCTCAAGCCCTGCATCCACTTTAGATCTGCAGTGCTCCATGACTTCCATTTCTCAATTGGTCGATCCCCGGCTGAGATTCGGAAGGAACCTTGCGACCATGATGGTGCCCGGAACTTCCGGGCAGGCCGGACCTTCCGGCCTCGCTAGGGTTTCCATGTTCGGGCTGGGCCGGTACTTCCATTGGCCAGAACTTCCGGGCTCCCCAGAACTTCTGGTTTCCGGAACTTCTACCCCCCCCCCCCGGAACTTCCGGCCTAAGCAGAGTTCTGTCAAATTTTCGACCAGTGAGATTCTTTGATTTTCTTTTTTTTTAGGCTTGTGTACTTATTCTATCCCTATGCTATTCTCTATCTCTGTTAGCAGGAGGGTCCGGTTCGCGTGCTCACTCATCCAAGGTGTATGAACGGAAAACCAAAGCTAGGGTCAAGAAGACAACGGATGTTGTTTTGGGGCGTGAGAACATGTTTGACTGCCATCCTGAGGAAGATGCTGAGGCTGAAGACAGTGCATCTCCTCCTGCTGCTACCGCCCACTCCAAGAAGCGGAAGACCACTTCCAAGAAGGCCAGAGCACAAAATGTCCCACCTCCTCCTCCTGAGCCAGTCACCAGGAAGGAAATGCCCGCACTGGAGTGGATTGCTCTGCGCTGTGTCAATCCCTATCGTCAAGACCGTGATCATGTGGCTGATTCCAAGTTTTGGACACTTTTCCAGCAACGCAACTATGAAGAGATTTTTTCTCAGTTCGTCAACAAGTGTGTCATTCAGAAGAATATCAACATTGCTCACTTTGACAAGACTCCAACAAACTCTGCTTACTTTGAGGGGATCCAGAACATGTGTGTGAAGCTCAACCTCCTTCCACTCATGCGTTTTCGACATGATGTGTCTCCGCCTCTTGTGGCTCAATTCTATGCCACTGTGCATTTTGGGACTGATATGCAGTGCACTCTTACTTGGATGAGTGGTAATGAGAAGTTCTCTGCTCCGTTCTCCATGCTAGCCGGTCTTCTCGGCTATGAGTATACTGACATTACTGCTGACCGTGGCTACAAGATTCACGACAAAGGGGTCTTCCAAGCTATTCACTTGGCTGATTTGTATCCTCCATCCGGAAAGGTTGGATCTGTTGGTGATCTTGTGCCTTTCTATGACATCATGCACCATATCTTTCGAGAGATCCTTGCGGTCAAGGTGGGTGACAAGAACAAGATTCGTGGCCACCTCATCAACCTTCTTCACTACACTTGTCACAACTCCAAGCAGGGCCCCATTGATGTGATGGACTTTATGTGGCATGAGATGTACAGTGTGGTAATGAACCGCAAGGTTCCTATCTATGCTCCATATATTACTGCTTTGATTGCTAAGATTTCTCCTGATGCACTTGCGGGTCAGCGTCTGACTGGCCACTCAAGTGTTAACTTGCTTGTTAAGAAGGGCAAGGCAACTGCTCATGAGGGTGAAGATGAGGAGGCAGAGGAGCTACGTGCTGGAAATCCAGACCACTGTGAGCTTCGTCCCCGCTCACATACTTTTCATCGTGGGGAGCCCAGTGACTCCGGGTCCAAGAAGAGCAACAAAATTTGGCGTCTTCTCAAGAACATGTTTTGTCTTCAGCAAGATATGCATAAGAAGCAGTGAGAGGAGCACAAGTCTAGGAAGGAGAGCATGAAGGCTCTTAAGGATGGTATGCGTGCATCTGGTATGGACATTGCTCACGGCTCCGAGTCTCATGTGACTCCTTTTGAGAAATACCAGTCCAAATTTGCTCGGTTTGATGTTGAAGCCGGCGATGAAGCCTCTTCTCACCGCCCTCATGGCTCAGAATCTTTCGGAGAGTAGTCTGATGACCCTTCTGCGTCCCTCTCCTAGGGGTTGTTTATGGATTCCTCCATATTTCCTTTTTGCCATCTAGGTGACAACAGGGGGAGATGTCGTGGTGCTTGATATCGTTTATCCTTGTTTATCTGCCTATTTACCGTTGATCCTTGAACCTTTGCTTTTATTTGCCTCCATTTGGATCTTAGCTTGCTATTTGAACCTGTTTATGTTCCGTTAATTAATCTATCTGTGTGTGAGAAACTTATGGCAAGGAGGGTACATGGCATATTCTATTTGCTCATATTGTAAGAGATATCTATCAGGCTATGATTATATCTATATTTGTACCCTCACTATGAAGAACAAAGGTTAGTAAAGTGTTCTGTGTCGATATATCATTCTTGTGTGGGTATGCACAGTGATAGGGGGAGAATCCTCTAACCATGTCATTTCATTTCAAATGAAATCTTAAAATAAGGCATGGGTTGTGGGGGAGTACCTTCCTGTCATTAAAGTTGCTTAATTCTGTATATACTTTATGAGTTTACCCTCTCAAGCATTGTTGTCATCTATGTCAAAAAGGGGGAGACTGAAAGTGCAATATTGCACTAAAGTGTTTTTTGACATTGATGACAACTTCATTTGTGTTTCTAACCACATGCTCTAAGTGTTAACAGCCCCGATTAAGCTAAAAATGAAGCATGGATGGTTATTTCCTCTCTTATTGGAAAAAGGAAAAGCGGTGCGCTCAAGAAAAGAAGAGTACCTTAAAGTTTTCTTATTTCTTGAGTCCTTAGGGCAGCCGCACTATTAAGAGGGGGTGCATCATAAAAACATCCGGGGAATCAACTTACCTTCTCACATTGATCTAAAAATCCTTGTGCCAAGTTTCTGTTCAGGCCGGAACTTCTCAGACGGCCGGAACTTCCGGGGACCGGAATGTCCGGGCGGGGTCCGGTAAGCTTCCGGGTACCCAAATAAACTGCACTTTTTCGTGCAATCTTTCTGTGTAGCCCGAAACCTCGCCAGAACCTGGCCGGAACTTCCGGGGCGGCCGGAACTTCCGGGCACCAGAATTTTCGTCCCCTGTTTCAGCAGCTTTTGGGGTACTACTGAGTGGTGCAAACTCTCTGTGTAGCCCGGAACCTGTCCGGAACTTGCCCGGAACTTTCGGGGTCCGGAACTTCCGTCTGTAGCCGGAACTTCCGGGCTACGCAGAAATCTGCCTCCAACGGCCAGATTTCATCCCCACCTATAAATAGTCTTCTTCTTCCTCACGAAGGGGTTGACGACTCCATTTCTCTCACCTCCATTTTCAGACCTCGATTTCTTGGAGATCTCCCTCCTTAGCCAACCAAACCTCTTGATCTTTTGAGAAGCGAAGGAGAAGTGCTCGATCTACACATTCACCAAAGAAAAAGTTGATTCCCCCTTGTTTTGTGGTGCTTCTTGTTACTCTTGGAAGTTGGAGACTCCTAGGCGGTAGGAGTGCTCCGGCGAGGAATCGACCATTGTGATTTCCCCCGGAAAGTTTGTGAGGGTTTGGAGACCACCCCAAGGTCTACCACTAGTGGTTGAGAAACGCCTTTGTGGTGTTGTCTCAAGGAGAGAATAGGGTGAGCCTTCGTGGCGTTGGTGTGCCTTCGTGGTAACATCCACCTCTCTAAACGGTGACGTAGCTTCCCTCCAAGGAAGTGAACATCGGCATACATCCTCGTCTCTCGGAGTTGCGGTTATTCCTAACCCTAACTCTCTACTTGTGGTTACTTGTCTCTTAGCACTTACTTATATCATCTTGTGCTTGCTTACTCATATATTTGTGTCACTTGTTTATCTTGCTTAGCTCATTAGTATCATACTTACAATTGTTAGGCTCACTTTCAGTTTCCGCATTATTGCCTAAAATTGCTTAGTAACAATTAAAATTTGTAATTGTACCTATTCACCCTCCCTCTAGGTCCATCTCGATCCTTTCATTAACTCAGCTAGCAGCACGTTCACAAGATCCCTTGCTACCTGACACTACTTCCGAAGCACTCTTGACACAAGATGAGTTGGCAAGATCAGATGAACTTTGTGAGCTTCAACAGCAAGAAGGTAGTTGCTGGAGTCAAGTTACAGTTGCATGCTTCTTTATATGTAGTCTCACAGTTTGATGTACACTAACACTTCCTATGTTCGTTGTTGGACTAGCACCTAGGCGCAAGAGGAAACAAACATCAGGGATAATGCTCGATAGGTTAACTAAATCTAGAGGAAGAATGGAGATCCGTTTTGAGGCGGGTTTAAAAAGGCCACGTGATGCTACAGAGTCAGCCAAGTTAGTATCAGAGGCAGCGGTTGCCGTTAGGTGTCATGTATGTATCCTCCCAACATGGATTCAGTACAGGAATGACAAAGACGAAACCCAATTCAACACCTTCCTCGACCATTTATCTGTAAGTATGGTTATGTATGGAAACTAGTAATATCGTCTTGCTCTGTCCCATATTTTCTAGGTTGCTGATAATGAGACTCCCATAATTTTCAACAGATGAGGTTCAAGTTGGATAGCCAAGATGATGCAACCAGACAAGCTTGCACCCATATTTTCAAGTCTGCTCTGCGACAGTATCGGTATAACTTGAGGAAAACTCACTTTGAAGGCAAGGCTAACAGTGAACTTGCCCAAACATCTCCAGTGGAAAATATATCGGATGAAGACTGGAGAGGCCTCGTTAAACACTGGTCTGACCCAAAGTATCAGGTACATTATATATATGTGATCAGATCACATGTTGAAGTCCTATTTACGCATGTGCCACACAAATCAATCTTCTTGTAGGTGAACTGTTCAAAGAACAAGGCCAACCATACGAAAGTGAAATTCCAGCAAACGACAGGATCTCGTAGCTATATTACACACTGCGAGGCTCTTGTAATTAGCTGTTGTTACACTCTTTTTGCTCTACCATATTATCAGATCTATATTGACTTGTTCCAAATGCAGAGGAAAGCCCACAAGGACCAAAAAGTACCTGAACCAAATGTTGTGGAAATCTTCAAGGACTGTCATACCAGCAAGACGAAGGGCATGACTAAACCAGTCAAAGACGCTGTTGTAAATCCTTAATCCTCATGCCTTTTAACTACTACTTACTCTGACTCGTGCCTTGAACTGCATGGTTTGCAGCCAATGTCTATTACACTTTTCAATTTTATACACAGTTGTCTTAGCGTATCATTGCACCTTACAAGGTTTAAAAGAGAGGAGTGATGTTGCTTTGATCTTGACATGTAATCTAGTTCCATGCTGGACTTGCCTACACAACGTTACAATTGCCTGTTTGTCTATTCTCAGTTGTTTTGTGATATGAATGATGTCATACTATTCTTACCGTATTATAAACATTGCCTCTTTATCCTTAGCTGTCAATACAATGTGAAGAAATAGACAATACATTAGCCATGGTACATGGTCATATGTTTGGAACCTGGTTTTAGTATGTACTTTGTAGTAAAATACAACTAATATTACATGGGTTCACCAGAATAAGTTTTGTATATAGACCAAAGCTATTTTGTTTGGTTTTGTTGCCTCCTTAATATCTTCAGTTCTGGTACTACTAATGTAAAAACTCAACTTTTTAGCAAGCTATGGAAAAAATGGTGTAACCGCCACCTTCTGAAGGTGGTGAGGCAACTATAACCGCAATGTCAGCTCTTGATGCAGTGGGTCAGTACCTGTCCACTAACAGTGCCAAAAGCACGTTCCTGCGTAATACTGGGTTGGTTGTTAAGGCAATCTCTTCCAAACTGCCTCATGATCAAGATATGCAAGCTCAAAACAATGTTATATCTGCGCTCCAGACACAAGTCCATTCCCTAACAGAGACCCTTTGTGAAACAAGGACAGACATTGTTCGATGTCATCAAGATATGCATGGTTTTGAAACCAGACTATCAGACATTTGCTATGTTGTTCAGGAGCCTAGGAGAAATGAAGGTGAAGGTTATGGTGCTCCATCGGACAATACAGCATGAAAACATAACAGTCAGGTCAAATGAACTGAGCTTCCGAACTTCTGGTGGTGCATTTATCTGCGAGACTGTTAACTTTTATGCAAACCTTCCTTTTGTTTTATAGTTGCAATTTGTTTTGTTGCGATACAAAATTTGTTCTTAACGTGCAGCCACCGGCTGAAGAGAACAGCAAGCCATTTTTGTATAGTCTAGGGTGTTCCCTATATTTGCACTGGTGGCGATCTTTGATGCCCGGTGGATGTAATCTGTGCAATCGCCTTAATAGCCTAGCGTTAGTTTCGGGCTTATTTATTTCCTAGTCTTCTTTTTCCCTGGTTTGCTAGTGGCCGCAACAACCATGGGCCATATACGGACCGTGGTAACCTTGACCCTGCTACGGGCCATAGGATCCATGGGCCTCCTACGGGCCGTCGATAAATGGGCCTCCAATAGGGTCGTAGAATCGGTGGGCCTCGGGCCGTCGGATAAATGGGTCAACATGGGCCGTAAACGGGCGTAATTGGTATCGGCCCAGCAAGGTAACGGGCCGTTAACAGGCCAGAGGAAAACAAAGGCTTAATTCTGTCACAGGCATAACGGGTCGTTAATGGGCCAGAAGATAGGACGGACTGGAAACGGCGCAACGGGTTAACAGGCCAGAAACGGGCTGACTCTTGCCACGGGCCGAATTTGGCCCATTAGGGGAACAGGCCAGTAACGGGCCGGAAGTAATTGAGGGCCGGAAAGGAGCCCAAGAACGTATGGGCCATCAGTAGGCCGAAAGCTAACACAGGCTGGAAACAGCGCATGTGAATCATGGGCCGTTAACGGGTACAAAGAAATTTATTGTTCATTATGGGCTAAAGTCACCGTGGGCCTCTAAAGGGCCTAAAGATATGAAGGCCTCATATGGGCCGAAAGACGTCGTGGGCCATACATGGGCCAAAAGTGAAATGGGCTGGTGTTATATTCGACGGCCCACATGACGTTGTTGGCTGATTTCGGGTAGGCCCTAACGGGCCGTGAGTTACCGGGCTGCAAAATGGGCTATTTGTGAAGAGACCATTAACATGCTTTTCATGGGCCAGCCCGCTAACTTTTGACTAAGTAAAACGGGCCGGCTTTGTAAGCAAAATGGGCCAGTGGTGGGCCGTCGCACGTGTCGACATATCATAGGCGCCTATCTGACCCACTGACGAGCTGACACGTGTTTCCTCCGGCCAATCAGAATTTTACACGTGGAAATTTCAAAACCAGACCCGATAGCTTAATGGCGACCCGTTACGGTGGATGCCACGTGTCGGTCACCCTTGACGAAACAGTTCTGTGACGCATGATTTATCGTCATGGAAGTGGACACTTCCGTGATGATAATTTTGGTAATGTCATGGAACACTTCTACGACATCACAGGTATGACTATCTTGATTCTGTCATAAAATTGTCATGGATGACAGAAAACGTGACCTACTGTGACAAACATGTATCATCACGGAAGTGTCTTTTTTTTGTAGTGCAGATATGTGTCTCGGTCATGTCTACATAGTTCTCGAACCCGTAGGGTCCGCACGCTTAATGTTCGATGACGATTTGTATTATGAGTTATGTGATTTGATGTATCGAAGTTTGTTCAGAGTCCGAGATGAGATCACGGACATGACGAGGAGTCTCAAAATGGTTGAGAGGTAAATATTCATATATTGGAAGGTCGCATTCAGACATCGGAATGGTTCCGAGTGATTCAGGAATTTTTCCGGAGTACGTGGAGGTTACCGGAACCCCCCGGGAGAAGTATTGGGCCTATTGGGCCTTATTGGAGGAGAGGAGAGAGGCCACATGAGAGGGGCGCCCCCCCCCCTTGCCCAAACCGAATTGGACTAGGGGAGGGGGCCGCCCCCCCCCTCTTTCCTTCTCCCTCTCTCTCCCTTCCCCTTTTCCCTCTCTGGTGGAAGGAAGGAGGGGGCACTACTGGAATTAGCTTATTTGCCGTCTGCCAGTTCTTTGCCGTCTGATGGCTAACGGCAAAGAAGGTCTTTGCCATCCGCTTCAGGAAAACGGACGGTAACGAACTGGCTGATGGCAAAGAAGGTCTTTGCCATCAGCCAATTCTTTGCCGTCCGCTAGCGGACGGCAAAGAGAGAGGTGGCCCCCGCTAACGAGCTGATCATAAAAAACTTAACGGGCCCCCTTCTTTGCCGTCTGCCAGCAGACGGCAAAGAGAAAAAAAGCGGACGGCAAAGGTGGGGCGGACGACAAAGAGCTAACCTAACTAACGGCCGAGCCCCACCCCGCCCCTCCATCTCTCTGTTTCTGTCTCCTCCCCGACAACCACCGCCACCCGCCGTCGCCCCCGCCGCCGCCCCTAGCACCCGCCGCCGCCCCCTTGCCCCGCCACCCGCCCACCCGCCGCCCCCCTTGCCCCGCCATCCGCCCACCCATCGCCCCTCGCTCCGTCGCCCCGACCACCCGCCGCCCCCCTTGCCCCACCACCCGCCGCCGCGCCCTTGCCCCGTCGCCCCGCCGCCCGAACGACCCACAGCCGTGGCGCCCCGCCGCCCCACCGCCGCGGCGCCCCGCCGCCCTCACCACCTGCCCAGCGCCCCGGCGCCACCGCCACCCTTCCGCTGCGAAGCCCCAGCCAACGCCATCTTCGATGAGTTTTTTTTCTGTTTTTTCTTTTTTGCTGTTTAATTGTTAGATTAGACTAGATATGTGTTAGTGTTAGATTTAGTGCTAGATTATATTAGATTAGACTAGTGCATGGGTTTTAGTTAATTAGATATATAATTATAAGAAGTAGAAGAAAGATGAAAAAAGAAGAAGAAGAAGAAGAAGAAGAAGAAAAGAAGAATATGTAGAAGGGGGAAGAAGAAGAAGAGGAGGAGGAGGAGAAGAAGAAGAAGAAGAAGAAAAGAAGAATATGTAGAAGGGGGAAGAAGAAGAAGAGGAGGAGGAGGAGAAGAAGAAGAAGAAGAAGAAAAAGAGGAGAAGATGAGAAGAAGAGGAAAAAGGAAAATAAGGAAGAAATAAAAGAAGAAGAAGAGAAGGAAAAAAGAAGAAAGAAGAAAGGAAAGAAGAAGAAGAAGAAGAAGAAGAAGAAGAAGAAGAAGAAGAAGAAGAAGAAGAAGAGAAGGAAAGAAGAAGGAGAGAAGGAAACACCCCGACCCCGTGACCCCCTGACCCCGACCCCGACACCACACCCGACACCCCGACCCCCTGACCCCGACACCCTGACCCCGACACCACACCCCGACACCCCGACCCCCTGACGCCGACACCCCGACCCCGAGACCACACCCCGAAACCCCGACCCCGACACGACACCCCGACCCCGAAACAGCACCCCGACCCTGACACGGCACCCCGACACCGACACGACACCCCGACCCCCGACACCCAGACCCCGAAACAGCACCCCGACCCCGACACGGCACCCCGACCCCGACACGCCACCCCGACACCCCGGCACGACACGCCGACCCCGACCCCCGACACCCTAACATCATATATTTTTCGATTTTGTTATGAGAAACATCATATATAATTGTGTTGATCGGGTAGATTTAAACATCATATATATTTTTTGATTTTGTTATGAAAAACATCATATATTATTATTCATGTCGGTATTTTTTATGTTGTACTAATTTCGTTTACTCTTTGTCATGGCAGGTGTTGAAAGATGGTGGGTGCTGGTCGGGAGCGCTCCGAGGCCCCTTCTTCGTCGGCGCGTGGTGGGAGGTCTTCCATTCGACACACACCTCTCCGCCGAGCGTTGCTGGACAGTATGGCGACACCGCCGGGCCCTTCTTCATCGACAGCGGTGCCCAGCAGGGGACGAGGTAAGGGAGGGAAGAAGAGAGGAGCACGTGGTCGCGGGAGAGGAGGTAGGGTGACTGCTAGGGCGCCTTCCTCGCCGCCACCCCCAACTGTTTCACCCGAGCACGTGACTGCTAGGGTGGACTCGTCCGAGGAGGAGGCTACACGGACTCTGGTCCACGAGCCTCGGTCGACGGGCCTTCGGCCCACAAGACCCCGGAGGAGCACACGTCTGGATGGGGTACCTGGCCGAATGAGCCTGAGGGGCCGAGTGGCCATGCTGATGATGGCGGGGAGCCGACTGATATTGAGGAGGAGGGGGCACCGTCTACCAGCGTGGTTGTACACGGCTCCCGTCCGTGCTGGCGACCCGCGAGCAGAGGTGGTTCATTTACCCTGATGGGGAGAGGTAAGTGCATTTAATCTTTTTGTACCTTCTGCATTCACGTTTCTTCAAATATCTAATAGGTTGGCCTTGTCATGCTGTAGGGGTTGGGACCACCATCATAGTGTCCGCCGGCCCAACTCCATCCTTGGAGTGCTTTGCCGGCAAAACTTCCCGGGGTTTGTCACGTTGCCTGGTGAGGGTCGGCTTCCAGAGCTTTGATTGACCTGGGAGCACTACTTGGCTGCCCCGGCCCCGCCGGGTGAGATTATCGACGGTGTCTTGTGCGACACGAGGGCAGACGTGGTGATCAGAAAGTTCTGGGTAATTTCTCCTTTACACATTTAAAAATCTTCAACTAGCTAGTTATTAATTGTACTAATCAATATTGTCTCATTTGATTGCAGACATTCTACAGGTGTGAGGAGGGATACGAGGAGGAGGCGGCAAATGTTATCGAGAACGTCTGCAAGCCCCTACTACAGAACTTACGGCACGAGGCTCGGGTGCAGGCTGTTCGAGACTACTACGCCTTGCGTGGTATCAAGAAGCCCAAGCCGGCGTGCCGCAATAAGTTCCTAAGTAAGGAGCAGTACATGAAGGTAATTCTTAAGGCCTTGTACTTACTTCCTTCATTTAGTAATTCATAGCCGTAGCGCTCAAGTTTCTATTTGCTAACTTAGGCGCCTCCGAGATGGTGTGCGGATCGGATGGATTGTTGGGAGGTGTTGGTCAATGAGTGGTGCTCAAAAGAATGGCTAGCCGTCCACAACGCGGCCAAGGACAAACGTGCCCAAATGGAAGGTGTGCCACACCATCAAGGCAGCTCCAACTTATATCAGTTCGGGCGGAACTGGGTATGTGGTTTGCTTCATGATTCATGCAATTCATTCATCATGCTAGCTTGAGCCCTTTAATTACTAATTTACTTTGTTTCTCTCCTTCAGGCACGCTACAATAAGGCGGGTAAGCTGCCAGAGGTGTACGGCCTGTATGCCATGGCCCACACTGCCTCTTTCAAGAAAGTCAAGGCATTCTCTCCGTCTGACCTCGATGATGCAAACAGCTTCACCAACATCTCCTCCCACGACAAGCTCATTAAATATAGAGATGAGGGGAAGGCGAGGAAAGGGGAGGACTTTAACCCGAGCCAGGGTCCCATTGATCCAGAGCTGGTGATGATATCTGGTGGCGGGAGGTCCCATGGCTCCATAGCCATTGGAGATGGACTTATTCGTTGTCCTAGCACTCTCCCAGAGATCAAGGCGTGCCAGTCGAGCTCCGCTCCTGAGATAAGGCCTCGTGAACGGCCGGTCCAACTCGCCATCAAGGTTAGTAATACGTACTCAGCTATCTTTCTCCATTACATTGTGTGTGCTTCCATCAATGATTACAAATGGTAACGAGGAGTGGTGTTGTAGGCTGCTATACAGAGTGAGAGAGATAGAACGGAGAATCTTCTGGCGGAGGCGGCGGAGAGGCAGCGGGAGTTGGAGGAGAGGACGACAAAGATGTTGGAGGAGGAGAGGGCACGGAATGACATGCAGGCAAGGGCCATGTACGAGCTCCTTGTGGTAAGTTTCTTCTGCAGATTAGCCAAAACATTCATGTAGTTTTTGTCTCATTACTAACTAGTATGACTGAGTCGTCAAAACCAAATGTGCAGTCTATGTGCGAGAAGACCGGTCAGACCGCTCCGCCGATGCCAGTGATTGCTCCTGGGACCACGGTGAGTTTAATTTGAATGGACATTACTTGCTAGTCTTAACATTTGAGTGTCATCATGCTAACGAGACATTGGAAATTATCTTTGGTGCAGCGTAACTCCAGACAAGCATCGCACGATCCTTCTCCAACTACCGGCACGAGCCTGCCCGCTCCTACACCTCCATGATCATGGCAAGTTTCTCTAGTGTTTTGCTTAACAAATGCATAAAGACCTAGACTTAGCCTTATTTCCTCCAATATGCTTACGACAATGACCTAGACTTAGCATAATTAGCTTAGTTAGCTCATAAACAATCCATTTTACCCAAGTTAGCTCTAAAATGACCCATTTTACCTTAGTTAGCTCATAAATGATCAATTTTACCCAAGTTAGCTCTAAAATGACCCATTTTACCTAGACTAGCTCCAAAATGATCCATTTTACCTATGTTAGCTCTAAAATGACCCATTTTACCTAGGTTAGCTCCAAAATGACCCATCTTACAAAGGTTAGCTCCAAAATGATGCATTTTACCCAAGTTAGCTCTAAAATGACCCATTTTACCTAGATTAGCTCATAAACGGTCCATTTCACCTAGGTTAGCTCACAAACGATCAATTTCACCTAAATTAGCTCATAAATGTCATATATTCTTCTTCTTCTTCATTTTCTTCTTCTTCTTCTCCAAAATGACATAAGTTAGGTATTAGTTAGCTCTAATATGCTTAGTTCACTCAAAGATGGCATAATTAGCTAGGTTGGCTCCATTTTACCTAAGTTGGCTCTAATATGCTAAGTTATCTCTACTATGCTTAGTTTCCTATAGGTTAGCTCCAAAATTACTTATGTTAGCACAAAATGACCAAGTTTACATAATAAGCTTAATTATAGTCTTCTTCTTCTTCTCCAAAATGACATAAGTTAGCTATAAGTTAGCTCTAATATGCTTAGTTCACTCAAAGATGGCATAATTAGCTAGGTTGGCTCCATTTTATCTAAGTTGGCTATAATATGCTAAGTTATCTCTAATATGCTTAGTTTCCTATAGGTTAACTCCAAAATTACTTATGTTAGCACAAAATGACCAAGTTTACATAACAAGCTTAATTATAGTCTTCTTCTTCTTCTAGTATTCTTCTAGTCTTCTTCTAGTATTCTTCTAGTCTTCTTCTTCTTCTTCTTCATTTTCTTCTAGGTTAGCTCCATTTTACTTAAGTATGCTTACTTCTTATAGTCTTCTTCTTCTTCTTCTTTTTCTTCTTCTTTTTCTAACATCTTGTTTATCATTTTGCAGATTTGATTTAATTCACGGAAGCTTGCATGGATGGAGTGCTTATTTTCCATTTGTGCTTTTATAGATGGAGTGCTTGTTTGGATGAACTATGTTTCTTTTGTATCGATGAACTATGCATGTATGGTAGGATGACACTATCGTAATATGTATGGTTGGATGCATGTATGTGGAACTTGCTATGTATGGTTGATGGAACTATGCATGTATGATAAAATTATATGTGTTGGATATCTCATATGTTTGCTGTGAACTTGCCATGTGAAAAATATATATGTATCATCTATTTGCTGTGAAAATGGTTGGGTATAAGAAAAAACAGAAGAAAGAGGCAATGCAGGCTCTTTGCCGTCTGCCACCGACGGCAACGGGCTCTTTGCCGTCCGCCGCGGACGGCAAAGAAGCCACGTGGCAACCACCTGTGCTTCCTGGCAGCTGACCCATTTGGTCAGTTTGCCTATAGTGGCAGACGGCAAAGGCTTGATGCTCTTTGCCGTCAGTGGCGGACGACAAAGGCTGCCGTTAGACGCCTAACTGACTAATAGCGAATTTATTGCCGTCGGCTTTCTTTGTCGTCCGCCGCTGATGGCAAAGGCCCCTTTGCCGTCCGCTTCAGAAAGCAGACGGCAAAGAAGCTCTTTACCGTACCCTACTTTGCCGGAGCCTTTTGCCGTCCGCGGTAGACGGCAAAGGCCTTTGCCGTCCGCCATCCTTGCCTTTGCCGTCTGCCGTGGCAGACGGCAAAGTAGCTGATTCCTGTAGTGGGGGTGAATCCTACTTGGACTAGGAGTCCAAGTAGAACTCCCCCCTTGGCGCGCCCCCTTTAGGGCCGGCCTCCTCCTCCTCCCCCCTTTATATACGTGGGAGGGGGCACCCCAAAGACACACAAAAGTTTCTCTTAGCCGTGTGTGGTGCCCCCCTCCACAGTTACACACCTCGGTCATATCATCGTAGTGCTTAGGCGAAGCCCTGCGCCGGTAACTTCGTCATCACGGTCGCCACGCCGTCGTGCTGACGGAACTCTCCCTCATCCTCAACTGGATCAAGAGCTCGAGGGACGTCATCGAACTGAATGCGGAGGTGTCGTACGTTCGGTGCTTGGATTGGTTGGATCGCGAACACGTTCGACTACATCAACCGTGTTACTAAACGCTTCTGCTTTCGGTCTACGACGGTACGTGGACACACTCTCCCCGCTCGTTGCTATGCTTCTCCTAGATAGATCTGGCGTGATCGTAGGATTTTTTTTTAAATACTACATTCCCCAACAGTGGCATCCGAGCCAGGTCTATGCGTAGATGTTATATGCACGAGTAGAACACAAAGAGTTGTGGGCGATAATAGTCATACTGCTTACCAGCAACGTCTTACTTTGATTCGGCGGTATTGTTGGATGAAGTGGCCCGGACCGACATTACATGACCACGTTCATGAGACTGGTTCTACCGACATGCTTCGCACACAGGTGGCTAGCGGGTGTCTGTTTCTCCAACTTTAGTTGAATCGAGTTTGACTACGCCCGGTGCTTGTTGAAGGTTAAAACAGAACACTTGACGAAAAATCATTGTGGTTTTGATGCGTAGGTAAGAACGGTTCTTGCTAAGAAGCCCATAGCAGCCACGTAAAACTTGCAACAACAAAGTAGAGGATGTCTAACTTGTTTTTGCAGGGCATGTTGTGATGTGATATGGTCAAGACGTGATGAGATATAAATTGTTGTATGAGATGATCATGTTTTGTAACGGTTATCGGCAACTGGCAGGAGCCTTATGCTTGTTGCTTTATTGTATGAAATGAAATCGTCATGTAATTGCTTTACTTTATCAGTAAGCGGTAGCAATAGTCGTAGAAGCAATAGTTGGCAAGAAGACAACGATGCTTCGATGGAGATCAAGGTGTCAAGCCGGTGACAATGGTGATCATGACGGTGCTTTGGAGATGTGGATCAAAGGCACAAGATGATGATGGCCATATCAGATCACTTATTTTGATTGCATGTGATGTTTATCTTTTATGCATCTTATTTTGCTTAGTACGGCGGTAGCATTATAAGATGATCCCTCACTAAATTTCAAGGTATAAGTGTTCTCCCTGAGTATGCACCATTGCTACAGTTCATCGTACCGAGACACCACGTGATGATCGGGTGTGATAAGCTCTACGTTCACATACAACGGGTGCAAGCAAGTTTTGCACATGTGGAATACTCGGGTTAAACTTGACGAGCCTAGCATATGCAGATATGGCCTCGGAACACTGAGATCAAAAGATCAAACATGAATCATATAGTAGACATGATCAACATAGAGATGTTCAGCATTGAAAACTACTCCATCTCACGTGATGATCGGACATGGTTTAGTTGATATGGATCACGTGATCATTTAGATGACTAGAGGGATGTCTATTTAAGGGGGAGTTCTTAAGTAATATGATTAATTGAACTTTAATTTATCATGAACTTAGTCCTGATAGTATTTGCGTATCTATGTTGTATATCAATAGCTTGCGATGTAGCTCCCCGTTTATTTTTTGATATGTTCCTAGAGAAAAACAAGTTGAAAGATGATAGTAGCAATGATTCGGACTGGGTCCATGATCTGAGGATTATCCTCATTGCTGCACAGAGGAATTCTGTCCTTGATGCACCGCTAGGTGACAGAACTATTGCAGGAGGGGATGAAGATGTTATGAACGTTTGGCAAGCTCAGTATGATGACTACTTGATAGTTTAGTGCGCCATGCTTTACGGCTTAGAACCGGGACTTCAAAAACGTTTTGAACGCCACGGAGCATATAAGATGTTCCAAGAGATGAAATTGGTATTTCAGACTCATGCCCGAGTCGAGAGATATGATACCTCTGACAAGTATTTTTCCTACAAGATGGAGGAGAATAGCTCAACCAGTGAGCATGTGCTCAGAATGTCTAAGTACTACAATCGCTTGAATCAAGTGGGAGTTAATCTTCTAGATAAGATAGTGATTGACAGAGTTCTCTAGCCACTATCACCAAGTTACTCGAACTTCGTGATGAACTATAATATGCAAGGGATGACGAAAACGATTCCCGAGCTCTTCGCGATGCTGAATTCGGTGAAGGTAGAAATCAAGAAAAGCATCAAGTGTTGATGGTTGACAAGACCACTAGTTTCAAGTAAAAGGGCTAGGGAAAGAATGGGAACTTCAAGAAGAATGGCAAGCAAGTTGCCACTCCCATGAAGGATCCCAAAGATAGACCCAAGCCTGAAACTGAGTGCTTCTACTGCAAAGGAAATGGTCACTAGAAGCGGAACTGCCCCAAATACTTGGCGGATAAGAAGGATGGCAAAGTAAACAAAAGTATATATGATATACATGTTATTAATGTGTACTTTACTAGTGTTCATAGTATCCCCTGGGTATTTGATATTGGTTCAGTTGCTATGATTAGTAACTCGAAACAGGAGTTACAAAATGAACAGAGACTAGTTGAGGGCGAGGTGACGATGTGTGTTGGAAATTATTCCAAGGTTGATAAAGATCACCATCGCATACTCCCTCTACCTTCTGGATTAGTATTGGAACTAAATAAATGTTATTTGGTGTTTGCGTTGAGCATGAATATGATTGGATCATGTTTATTGCGATACGGTTATTCATTTAAGTCAGAGAATAATTTTTGTTCTGTTTACATGAATAAAACCTTCTATGGTCTTACATCCAATGTAAATGGTTTACTGAATCTCGATCGCAGTGATACACATAATATTGATGCCAAAAGATGCCAAGTTGATAATGATAGTGCAACATATTTGTGGCACTGCCGTTTAGGTCATATTGGTGTAAAGCGCATGAAGAAACTCCATGCAGATGGATTTTTGGAATCACTTGATTATGAATCATTTGATACTTGCGAACCATGCCTCATGGGCAAGATGACTAAAACTCCGTTCTCCGGAACAATGGAGCGAGCCAATGACTTATTGGAAATAATACATACCGATGTATGCGGTCCAATGAGTGTTGAGGCTCGCGGCGGGTATCATTATTTTCTGACCTTCACAGATGATTTGCGCAGATATGGGTATATCTACTTAATGAAACACAAGTCTGAAACATTTGAAAAGTTCAAAGAATTTCAGAGTGAAGTGGAGAATCATCGTAATAAGAAAATAAAGTTTCTACAATTTGATCGCGGAGGCGAATATTTGAGTTACGAGTTTGGCCTTCATCTAAAACAATGTGGAATAAGTTTCACAACTCACGCCACCTGGAACACCACAGCGTAATGGTGTGTCCGAACGTTGTAAGCGTACTTTATTGGATATGGTGCGATCTATGATGTCTCTTACCAATTTACCACTATCGTTTTGGGGTTATGCATTAGAGACAGCTGCATTCACGTTAAATAGGGCACCATCTAAATCCATTGAGACGACACCATATGAACTGTGGTTTGGCAAGAAACCTAAGCTATCGTTTCTTAAAGTTTGGGGCTGCGATGCTTATGTGAAAAAGCTTCAACCTGATAAGCTCGAACCCAAATCGGAGAAATGTGTCTTCATAGGATACCCAAAGGAAACTGTTGGGTACACCTTCTATCACAGATCCGAAGGCAAGATATTCATTGCTAAGAATGGATCCTTTCTAGAGAAAGAGTTTCTCTCGAAAGAAGTGAGTGGGAGGAAAGTAGAACTTGATGAGGTAATTGTACCTTCTCCCGAATTGGAAAGTAGTTCATCACAGAAATCAGTTCCAGTGATTCCTACACCAATTAGTGAGGAAGCTAATGATGATGACCATGAAACTTCTGATCAAGTTACTACCGAACCTCGTAGGTCAACCAGACTACGGTCCGCACCAGAGTGGTACGGTAATCCTGTTCTGGAAGTCATGTTACTAGACCATGACGAACCTACGAACTATGAGGAAGCGATGATGAGCCCAGATTCCGCGAAATGGCTTGAGGCCATGAAATCTGAGATGGGATCCATGTATGAGAACAAAGTTTGGACTTTGATTGACTTGCCCGATGATTGGTGAGCCATTAAGATTAAATGGATCTTCAAGAGGAAGACGGACGCTGATAGTAGTGTTACTATCTACAAAGCTCAAATTGTCGCAAAATGTTTTCGACGAGTTCAAGGTGTTGATTACGATGCGAGTTTCTCGCTCGTATCTATGCTTAAAGTCTTTCCGAATCATGTTAGCAATTGCCGCATTTTATGATTATGAAATTTGGCAAATGGATGTCAAAACTGCATTCCTTAATAAATTTCTTAAAGAAGAGTTGTATATGATGCAACCAGAAGGTTTTGTCGATCCTAAAGGTGCTAACAAAGTGTGTAAGCTCCAGCGA
The DNA here is from genome assembly GCF_002575655.3 of Aegilops tauschii subsp. strangulata. Lineage (NCBI taxonomy): Eukaryota > Viridiplantae > Streptophyta > Magnoliopsida > Poales > Poaceae > Aegilops > Aegilops tauschii. The sequence continues at coordinate 382,135,095 of NC_053039.3, read as the reverse complement.
TCCATTTATGGACTGGTGCAAGCATCTCGGAGTTGGAATATACGCTTTGATAGTGTTATCAAAGCGTATGGTTTTATACATACTTTTGGAGAAGCCTGTATTTACAAGAAAGTGAGTGTGAGCTCTGTAGCATTTCTGATATTATATGTGGATGACATATTGTTGATTGGAAATAATACAGAATTTCTGGATAGCATCAAAGGATACTTGAATAAGAATTTTTTTAATGCAAGACCTCCGTGAAGCTACTTACATATTGGGCATCAAGATCTATAAAGATAGATCAAGACGCTTGATAAGACTTTTGATGAATACATACCTTGATAAGATTTTGAAGGAGTTCAAAATGAATCAGTCAAAGAAGAAGTTCTTGCCTGAGTTGTAAGGTATGAAGTTGAGTAAGACTCAAAACCCGACCACGGCAGAAAATAGCAAGAGAATGAAAGTCATTCCCTATGCCTCAGCCACAGGTTCTATAAAGTATGCTATGCTGTGTACCAGACCTATTGTGTACCTTGCCATGAGTTTGGCAAAGGGGTATGATAGGGATCCAGGAGTGGATCACTGGACAGCGGTCAAAGTTATCCTTAGTTACCTAAGAGGACTAAGGAAATATTTCTCGGTTATGGAGGTAATAAATAGTTCGTCGTAAAGAGTTACGTCGATGCAAGCTTTCACACCGATCCGGATGACTCTGAATCTCAATCTGGATACATATTGAAAGTGTGAGCAATTAGCTAGAGTAGCTCCATGCAGAGCATTGTAGACATAGAAAATTTGCAAAATACATACGGCTCTGAATGTGACAGACCCTTTGACTAAACTTCTCTCACAAGCAAAACATGATCACACCTTAGTACTCTTTGGGTGTTAATCACATAGCAATGTGAACCAGATTATTGACTCTAGTAAACCCTTTAGGTGTTAGTAACATGGCGACGTGAACTAATCACATAAAGATGTGAACTATTGGTGTTAAATCACATGACGATGTGAACTAGATTATTGACTCTAGTGCAAGTGGAAGACTGAAGGAAATATGCCCTAGAGGCAATAATAAAGTTGTTATTTATATTTCCTTATATAATGATAAATGTTTATTATTCATGCTAGAATTGTATTAACCGGAAACTTAGTACATGTGTGAATACATAGACAAAACAGAGTGTCCCTAGTATGCCTCTACTTGACTAGCTCGTTAATCAAAGATAGTTAAGTTTCCTGACCATAAACATGTGTTGTCATTTGATGAACGGGATCACATCATTAAAGAATGATGTGATGGACAAGACCGATCCATTAGCTTAGCATAATGATCGTTAAGTTTTATTTATATTGCTTTCTTCATGACTTATACATATTCCTCTGACTATGAGATTATGCAACTCCCGAATACCGGAGGAACACCTTGTGTGCTATCAAATGTCACAACGTAACTGGGTGATTATAAAGATGCTCTACAGGTGTCTCCGAAGGTGTTTGTTGGGTTGGCATAGATCGAGATTAGGATTTGTCACTCCGGGTATCAGAGAGGTATCTCTGGGCCCTCTCGGTAATGCACATCACTATAAGCCTTGCAAGAAATGTGACTAATGAGTTAGTTACGGGATGATGCATTACCGAATGAGTAAAGAGACTTGCCGGTAACGAGATTGAACTAGGTATGATGATACCGACGATCGAATCTCGGGCAAGTAACATACCGATGACAAAGGGAATGACGTATGTTGTTATGCGGCTTGACCGATAAAGATCTTCGTAGAATATGTAGGAACCAATATGAGCATCTAGGTTCCGCTATTGGTTATTGACCGGAGATGTGTCTCGGTCATGTCTACATAGTTCTCGAACCCGTAGGGTCTGCACGCTTAACGTTCGATGACGATTTGTATTATGAGTTATGTGATTTGATGTACCAAAGTTTGTTCAGAGTCCCAGATGAGATCACAGACATGATGATGAGTCTCGAAATGGTCAAGAGGTGAAGATTCATATATTGGAAGGTCGCATTCAGACATCAGAATTGTTCCGAGTGATTCGGGCATTTTTCCGGAGTACCGGAAGGTTACCGGAACCCCCCGGGAGAAGTATTGGGCCTATTAGGCCTTATTGGAGGAGAGGAGAGAGACCACGTGAAAGGGGCACCCCCCCTTTCCCAAACCGAATTGGACTAGGGGAGGGGGTCGGCCCCCCTCTTTCCTTCTCCCTCTCTCTCCCTTCCCATTTTCCCTCTCCGGTGGAAGGAAGGAGGGGGGCCGAATCCTACTTGGACTAGGAGTCCAAGTAGGACTCCCCCCTTGGCGCGCCCCCTCTAGGGACGGCCTCCTCCTCCTCCCCCCTTTATATACGTGGGAGGGGGGCACCCCGAAGACACACAAAAGTTTCTCTTAGCCGTGTGCGATGCCCCCCTCCACAGTTACACACCTCGGTCATATCGTCGTAGTGCTTAGGCGAAGCCCTGCGGCGGTAATTTCATCATCACCGTCGCCACGCCGTCGTGCTGACGGAACTCTCCCTCGTCCTCAACTGGATCAAGAGCTCAAGGGATGCCATCGAACTGAACGTGTGCTGAACGCGGAGATGTCGGACGTTCGGTGCTTGGATTGGTTGGATCGCGAAGACGTTCGACTACATCAACCGCATTACTAAACGCTTCCACTTTCGGTCTATGAGGATACGTGGACACACTCTCCCTACTAGTTGCTATGCTTCTCCTAGATAGATCTTGCGTGATCGTAAGATTTTTTTTTTGAAATACTACGTTCCCCAAAAGGGTTAAGGGTCAGCGTTGGAGATGCCCTAACATAGCAGTCAAACATAGATAGGCAATCCGACATAGATATAGTTCATATAAAAGGGCCGACGGAGTTCATAATTAACTAAAATCACTACTGCAGGATGTTGCTAACGCGACACTACGATAAGAGACCCTTCGACAAAACTGTGTGCGATGCAATAATCGCAAACGGTGGTGTAAAATAACCATCAAAAAGGTGCAAACCATTTGCGATGGAGGATGCATCAAACACGGTTCAGATTTTAGTTGCGTGTGCGATGCAGGGCATACGGTTGATCCATACAAATTGTTTGCGATTAGACAGAACAACAGAAACGGGCAGCCATATCAATGTGTGTGCGATATACGGCATACAGTTCGCTCCGATGAACTGTTTGCGATGATCGAGGTGAACACAAACGATTCAGCGTAACAAGATGTGTGTGATACCCGGCAAATAGGTCGGTAATCAGAATTGTGTGCGATCATTATAGACAGCCCATACGGACTTTTTGTGAATTGTGTGCTTGTCAGGGCACACAGTTCAACAAACTAACCTGTAGGTGATAATGTAGAAGATCTCTGTCGAATACTTATTACTAACCGTCTGCGATGAGATTGACAGGATAAACATAGATAACAAATTAACACGAGCGAACGGAAACAGAGATATGGATGGCCCAGCGACATCGTCTTGGCGAGGACGCTTCTTGCCGCTGACGGTTGGCTTTTCATCGCCTCCGCCGTCGTCCTCGTCGTTGCTGTCGTCGTCCTCCTCCTCCTTGTTCGACCATTCCTCCTCATCATCATCGGCGTCCTCTTCTCTGTCCTCCGACGACTCCTCGTTCGTCTGGTTGTCGTCTGACGACTCCGGAGGCAGCATCCCTTCCATGATCCGGATAAAATCGAGGTCTGGGCTCGACGCCGGACTCATGGAAGACGAGCGGGATGATTCCGATGTTGACCCTATCATCGGGCGCCAGACTGCTGGCCGAACTGTCGTCCTCGTTGTCGCTCGACATGGCTGCAGAGTGTGTGCCAGTGTGTAGCGCGGCCTGCCGGGGACGATGAAGATGGTGGACACTTAAGCGGGGTATGCAGAGAAGAGGAAATGCCAATTGAAGAGGGGGTTGACGTATTATCTAACCGCTGATATAATCAACCGCAATTATTTGTACCAAGTCGCTCCAAATTCCCGGGGTTGCGCGGGACTACTATTGGCTGGTTTATTTTTTCGGGACAAAAAGAAGGAACGAGTTTTGGGGTTATGCACCGGTATGAACGGAGTAGGACAGTTGGCAAGCAATACATTGAGCTCTTCTTATTGATAAAGCCAGTAATAATCAAACTACAAAGGAAAAGAAAAAAGACAAAGGAAAATATCTACACGAATCTTCGTGTACATCAATGGCATAGGACCTAGATGTGCATTACTTAGAGCACATCTAGATGTGCTTTAGAAATACTGTCAAACAAAACCCCTAATCATCATTGCAAACAGCGCATAGAACATGGCTAATGCGACAACCAGAACTACACATGCTAGTTCCTTCTTGTATCTTGCTTTCATCTGTTGCCTGTGATTGATTCTTTCTTGCTTCATCGTACTGATTGTACATTCCAGATCAGCCAGTTTGTTCTTCAGCTTTACATTATCTTCTGCGAGCTTGGTGATAACACTCCGAGCCCTACCATGCCATTCTTCATCCAGCCAGTTAACAAAGGCACAAGCCTCATATCCCTGCCAATGTTAAATAGTATTCAGGATGAGCGGTGGCATTAACTGAAGTAAATCGATGAACTTAGCACTAACCTCTAAGGGGCAACTGAGAAACCGCTTGCCAATGTCGAATCCCTCCGTGCAAAGACGTCAAGCGGGAGTGTGCCTGTGCACACAACTCAGCTTTTGGTACTTCTCAGTGGCGCAAAACTCGGAGTCGAACTCGTGTTGCGGGAGTCTGGAGTCATGCTTTGGATCCGGTGGCAGATCGCTTTCCTGGGGGGGAGGGGTGTCATTCGGGACAGATTCAGCAAGGAGCTATACTTTGGACATGCTAAAAAAGATCGGGATAGATTGGAACCTGACAGGATGATTCGGATCCGTAGTACACCTGCCTTCTGATGACCTTAGGCAAGTGCCCGGCGGTGACACGAGCAGGAGTAGCCGCACCAAAACCATCAGCACCACTCGTCCGCATTCCCCCAATGTTAGCGCCATGCGAGGGAATTTGGAGGCTATGTAGGGATTTGGGGGAAATGGGGAAACTGTGGAGATAAGCTAACGGTTGGGAACTACTTATGGCACTATATGTTGTATACGGCACACTATTTATACATGTCATTTGAGTTAGGTATTACAACGTCACACACGATTTCTGCACCAAACCGTGTGAGAAGACAACGTAGGTTAGACACGGTTGCCGTTACATAACCGTATGTGATGTTGTCCATATAATTGAGTTAAATTGATAACGTGTAAACAGCCGCTCTGTGGATATCCGTAAAAAAATAGCCGCTCTGCATATAGAGATGGCGGCGGCCGCCTAGGCAGCGGCTACCGGAGAAGAAGTCAATTCTCGGTCGGTGGGCGGTGGCGGCGTCATAGGAGATCAATCCTCGGTCTGAAGCGGGAGACAGGAGCAGCTCAACCATCGAGGTCGGCGGCGGCGTGATTCGAGCACATCCATCGCGGTCGATGGCGGGATAGTGGAGGTCGAACTTCAGGCAGCAGCCGCACTAAGCTTTGCTCCTCGACCCTGCTGTCTCGGCGTGCCGCCGCATCGCGCTTCTCTGTCTGCTGGGTGGAGGTCGCCGCACGACTAATTAATTAAGGTATTCTTTTTGTGAGTGGCTTAATTAGGGTATTCAATTCCTAAGGGTAGTGTTGTACTAGTACTCTGCGTGTAAATTGACTGGCCATTAATTTTTGTCATTGCACGTCTGGATAACAACATGGAGCGCCCTCGGTAATTATGAAAATAAAACCTTGTGATTTATGCACGCATCTTTGGGCAGCAGTTAATCTGTGTATTAATGTTGTTGTTTTATTTTTAATTACCATTCGTGTGGTGTAGATGGAACGATCTCGATGGATGAAGAATCGGAAAACCGCAGATTTTATTAGTGGCGTGACAGAGTTCATGAATTTGGCTGAAAGTACAAAGAGGTGAATTGGTGATGTAGATTACATCCTGTGTCCATGTACTGATTGTGCCAATACAGAGTCACATAAAGTTGCAGATGACCAGTTGCACTTAGTCTCTAGGGGATTCATGGATGGATATACACGTTGGACCATACACGGTGAAGAGGAGGTCATGGATGAAGATACGCAGGGCAGCGAGGTGCCAAACCCCGATCAGTGTCACATGGATGTTGAATCTAACATCGGGGCAGAGGCGTCAAGCTACCAATGGAACACCAGAAAGCCGAAACGCCCACTGGAATACCAAGACGTCGACGCAGATGACGACGATCTTGATATGCCAGATTTTGCTGCTATGATTGCAGATTTCGAGGGCCCAAAAAGGATATGATTGGGTATAAGGATCTGCCAACCATTGATGTGGACTCCAAGAAAGAATTGTATCTAGGTTGCAAAAAGAAATATTCCAAGTTGAGTGCCACCCTGGCGCTTCTCAGATTTAAAGCAGCAAACGGTCCATCAAACATGGGCTTCACGGAGATGTTAGGTGTTTTGAAAGAAATTCTTCCGGAAGATAATGTGCTCCCCAGAAGCACGAATGAAGCAAAGAAAATGGTTTGCCCATTGGACCTTGAAGTACAGAAGATACAGGCTTGTGTGAATGATTGTATATTGTATCGTGGTGAGTACAAAGATTTGCGTGCATGTCCCACATGCAAGCATGCACGATACAAGCGCAGGAGAGAAAAGGACAAGTACAAATTGGACGACGACATCAAGACAGGAATCCCGTTCAAGGTTGTTTGGTACTTGCCTTTAATTCCAAGGTTGAGGCGTTTGTTTGCAAACCCTAGAGAGGCAAAGAGGTTGCGGTGGCATCATGATGAGCGAATTACGGATAAGTTTACGAGGCACCCGAAAGATGGGGCTCGGTGGGAATTAATCGACAACAAGTTTGAAAAAAATGCAAAGGATCCTAGAAGTATAAGGCTCGGGGAGTGTACTGACGGGATGAATCCTTTTGGCGATATGAGCACCAATCACAGCACATGGCCGGTGCTTCTGTGCATATATAACCTAGCTCCTTGGTTGTGTATGAAGAAAAATACATTATGATGTCAATGATTATCCAAGGCCCGAAGCAACCTGGAAATGACATCGACATTTACTTTCAGCTACTGGTAGAAGAACTGCTGACAGTGTGGATAGATGCGCCTGCTGTAAAATGCTATGATGCTTACAGAAAGGGGATTTTCTATCTACATGCAATGCTGGTGCACACCATTCAAGATATGTCGGCATTAGGCAACACATCGGGGCAGAAAACAAAGGGAGATGTAGGGTGTGTCACATGCATGGATAGGACAGCTAGCAGAAGACTTCCCAACTTGCACAAAACCGTGTATTTGCGTCATCGTAGGTTCTTACGAAAAACTCACCCATACCAAAAGATGAAAGCTGAATTTGATGGTACGGCAGAGGCAGGTGTGGGCCCAAGACCCTACGAAGGGGAGGTGGTCCACAACATGGCTAAAAAAATTAATGTTGTGCTTGGCAAGAACCACCCTTTGACGTTCAAACAAACACCCAAGGGTCAAGTGTTTAAGAAGAAATCGGTGTTCTTGAAATTACCTTACTGGGATATTCTACGTGTACGTCACTGCATCGATGTCATGCACGTAGAGAAGAACGTATGTGAAAGCATCCTTGGTACACTGCTCAAGATTAAAGGTAAAAGAAAGGATGGTGACGGTTCACGGCTCGATATGCTTGCTGATCAATCAAAACGCAAGAGTGATGGAGAAGATGATGACAAATTCATCAGAGCTCGCCAGAGTTACAATTTCAGTACAAAAGAAGCAACACAGTTCTTCACCTATTTGTTGTCGGTTAAGACACCCTCTTCCTACTGCGCAAACATTAGAAGTCTCGTGGATGTGAGCTCAGGTAAAATGAAGTTAGGACACATGAAGTCACATGATTGCCACGTAATGTTGACACAAATCCTCCCGGTGGCCATTAGGAATCTGATGGACAAAGATATAAGAAACACACTCATTGACCTCTGTGATTTCTTCAACCAACTATGGCAGAAAGTTGTAGATCCTGAAGAGTTGGATCATATGCAAGATGATATTGCAAGAATATTGTCCAACCTAGAGATGTTTTTCCCACCGTCATTCTTTGATGTCATGGTCCATCTCACTGTGCACCTTGTCGACGAGATAACGTATTGTGGTCCTGTGTTTCTTCGCAACATGTATCCCTTCGAGCGGTTCATGGGAATACTGAAGCGCTTTTGTCGAAACCGAAACCATCTAGAGGCAAGCATCCTACAAGGTTATACCGTGGAGGAGGTGGTTGAGTTTTGCACCGAATACATGAAACAAAGACCTATAGGTTTGCCCCTCTCTTGCCACGAGGGAAGGCTGAAAGGTAAGCCGATCCTTGCTGGCACGCAAATGGCTGCACTCAGAGAATTGACAGAGAAAGCCCATTTGACGGTACTGCTTAACAACCCAGTTCTCAGCGCTTATGCCGAAGAACATTTGGCGGAGATACGCCAAAGCTTCTTACCAATGGTGCCTTCATAAGATATGTAGATGAAGGAGCACACTAAGAACTACGCCGAATGGCTGAAGAATCGTTTGGCACAAGGATCCATCAATGACATTGCTACGTGGTTGGCACAAAAGCCATCACCTACGGTGTTGATGTACCAAGCATATGACATAAATGGATACACGTTCTACACTGAGGAATATGATCAGAAGACCTCATATCAGAACAGATGTGTTCGAATAGAATGCATGACTGTAAATGAAGATGATAAAAGGGTATACTATGGAACCATCAAAGAGATTTGGGAGCTTGCCTATGTGAAAGTTAAGGTGGCATTATTCAGGTGCGGATGGATCCCTCTTGGTCAGGTAAGGATTGATAAGTACAAGAAGACATGTGTTAACAGGACAACGATGGCATATCACGCGGACCCATTCATTCTTGCCAGTGATGCTACCCAGATTTTCTTTGTGGAAGACCCCTTGCATAAGACCTGCCATTTAGTGATGCATGGGAAGAGAAGGGTACTGGGTGTCGACGATGTTGCCGATGAGGACGAGTACGATGAATTTGATGAGTTGCCATCCAAGGGATCACGCACCCGTGTAACAGAGAAGCGTAAAATCATCATAAAACCCAAGTTCATTCGGGGTCAACATAATGATCCCAGTTCCCCCATGTACATGGGAATTAAGCCGTAAGACTAGTCTTTATGCCTACCCTGCAACTTAATTCGTTCAATTTAGAACTGTCGCGTGTACTGAATTTGTGAGTTATGCCCGGTTTTCTGTTGATGTAAGAACCGTTAATATGTTGACCTTGATATGTTGTCAGCTCAGGCAATGAATATGAACTGTTTTTTGTTATTATTATTATTATATCATAGAGGTAGCACACTCAATTGATCTCACTACAGTATGTGTGAACAAAAGTATGCAATCTGGTCTGCGAATAGCACACGGTTCGTTGATGAAAGCCCTGTGCCGACCAAACCCCGCCCACGATCTGAGTCGTGCTTTCTGATTGGTCAGAACCCAAACCCCATGGATTGTACGTCTGCACCGTTGGATGCTCCCAGATCGAACGGCGATCCTCATCCCTTTCGACAGCACGTGCATTTCCGGTTGTAATTTTATTTTTATGCACAAAATGCACGTTAATCTCAAAGAAATGTCTTAGATATAGCTAACGATACCTGAAATGCGCCAGAAAATCAAGCCCGTGATATAATGGTGATTGCGTACCGTGGAAAATTTTATGAGGCCAAACGATGAAGTCACCGGCCACAGGACTTTGAATTGACACTTCTCCTTTTGGAAACCATGATCCTTCATGTGAGATGCTCCGGTTTGGAAGGAGCGGTCATCAAAACTTGTGCCAAACTTTACCAATTTTTTTCCCACGGGGTCGTGAGAGCACGCCACGGGCACACATCCATTTTGATGATGTCCGAACTCCATCTGAATTTCTTGTAATTAAAATACCAACTAGGCCTACGCCAGTGGCCGCACCTCGCGGCCGAAATGTTTGAAACTTCTCCCCGCTTCTCGAACAAACGGATGAAGACTCACAAAGTGATGCACAAATGATCTGTACACCTTCTTTGCTTGGCTGATAGTAAGGGGGTATCATAGCTAGTATCATGCATGCCAACTAGGCAATTTTGATGAGCTGTCATAGAATTAAATGAAGAAAGAGAGGATTAAGTATCATATCATGAAACCGTATCATAATAAATGCTATGCTACTATGTGTCATGCATGACAATAAATAAAGTACTACATATGATACTACTCTATGATACTATGCATTGGACTAGCCACAGTGGGAGTAACTTCAGCAGTAACATCAAGTCCAACTCAACAAATTTGCTTATGTGGCAATGAGTTAATGAGGAGAGAGTTAGTTTGAGTAACTTAGCTAGTTACTGTAACATCACATGTCCCAATGCAATATGAGTCTATAACCTAATAAATGAGGCTTTGCATTTTACCATACTTATGTTAGTACCCACTATGAAAGGTAGTAACATAGTCTAGGGATATGTGTATGTTACTAGTGTATGTTACTCTCCATTGTGGCTAGTCTTAGAGAAAGTACAATAGAGTGACATAAGCAGGCTATAAGGAATAGAATAATATATATGTGCTTATTATTTGGAGGAAAGAGAAGAGGAGAGAGAAGAGAAGCGGGCTCTTGGTTAGTAGAGCCAGCTGCAACACGAGACCCAAGACACTTTGTGGGGATGTAAGGTGGGCCAACTATTGATAAACTAGTACGTATGTAAAATTTATTATTGTACATGCCGGCTAAGAGGTTGGCTGTATATGACATGACAACTTCTTATAGCCGACCGTTGGCTGTATTATTAACCGTGCTCTTAGTGAGGTAGCTAGTATATCATAGACTAGCTAGTATCATACTCCCTCCTTTCCGGTTTATAGGGCTCAATTCAAAAATCTCACCAACCAAGGTAGATGGTGAGTGGTGGAATACTTTTTGTAGTTTGCAAAAACACCCAATTAATGCTTTTGTTTTCCTCAAATAATCACGTTTACCAATGTATTAATTGCAATACATGCATGCATAAAGTACATGCATTGGTCAATTTTCTCTTAATACTTGCATGCAATGATTTAATGCACCTTGGAATCTGAACATGTGATGGGGAACAACCAAATTGAGCCTTATAAAATGGAAAAACTAAAATTTTGAGATAAGCCTATAAACCGGAAAGGAGGGAGTATATATGCATGATACTAGTATATGATCGGTAATACCTCTGTAATGCGCGCATGCATAGTATCATAAGTTAGTATCTTAGGTTGCCTTATTAATTTCCATGCATGACACAAAATAGTACAATATTTAATATGATACGGTATCATGATATGATATCACACCCTCTCTTTCCTCATTTAACTGTGTGCCACATCATCCAAAAAGTCTAGTTGGCATGCATGATACTGCTTGATACTCCCATATTACGACCAGCCTTAGGGTGGCCATAGTGGGGGTATCATAGCCGGTATCATGCACTCGGGAATACTAAATATGATGATGTGGCAAAGAAGCAGTAACATAGGTAGATACCATAACATATATATATATATATAATAAAAAATGCTATACTACTTTGTGTCATGCATGGCCATAAATACGGTCATCTATGATATATACTACTTTATGATACTATATATGAACTATGAAGGTACATACGTAGTATCATAATCTAGTATCATATGCATGATACTATATATAGTATATGATACTCCCCACTATATAAGGCTGGCCATAGTGGTGGTATCATAGCCGACGATGTCATGCACTCGGAAATAGCGAGTATGCTGATGTGGCAAAGAATTAAATATATATATATATATATAGGGTTAGAGTAACATATAGGTAGATACCGTATCATGTTAAATGCGATGCTAATTTGTGTCATGCATGGCAATAAATATGGTCTATGATACTATACTCTATGTATTATACTATGCGTTATAATTAATTAAAGGTAGTATCATACACTAGTATCATATATATATATATATATATATATATATATATATATATATATATATATATATATATATATATATGCATGATACTAGTATATGACACTCTCCACTATGAGTAGCCTAAGTATATATAGCCTAACTAAAACACCCATATGTAGTTGTAGTAGGGTTTTTGACTTTAATTAATTATATGCACTAAAATGCAATGCAAGGTAAGTGCAAAGAATGATTTAAACATAGCAGACGACCTGAAATGGGTCGGAACGATGTAGCTAGTAACTGACGATTTTAGTCCGAAGTGCCGCATCTCCTTTTGGAAACTATGATCCTTCTAATGAGATGTTCCGGTATGGAAGGTGCGAGCACCAAAACTTGTGCCAAACTTTACCAAATTTTTTCCATGCGATCATGAGAGCACGCGACAGTGACACAATGATTTTCGTTATTTTCTGGACTATATATGCATTTCCTGAAATTAAAATACCAACAAGGCCTACGCCTCTGGCCGCACCCTCCGGCCGAACTGTTTGAAGTTTTTCCCGTTTCTCGCACAATGAATGAAAACTCGCAAAGCGACACACAAAAGATCTTGCTAACACGCATGTGTAGTTGCGACTATATATATACATACATACAAACGAGATCTCTTTTTTGGCATATTCAAAGTTTAAGATTGCTAGCGAGGCCTGTCGCTTGGTAAAATGTACCAGAAAATCAAACCATAGGGTACAATCGTGATTTCTTACCGTGGAAAAAATTGGAGGCGAAACGATGAACTCATGTTTTCATTCGAACAAAAATATGATGTTAGGTAATGTAAATGTTTTCAAATAGCACACGGTTCACTCATGAAAGTCGTGTGTCCACTAAACCGTGGCCGATGCCCCCCCCCCCGCCTCTGCCACGCGCGCGATTTGAGTCGTGCGTTCTGATTGGCCACAACCCAAACCCCACGGATTGTACGTCTGCACCGATGGATTCTCCTTGATCGAACGGCGATCCTCATCCCTTTCGACAGCACATGTACATATTTTCAAATAGCCCCTCCAAAAAATGTTTTCAAATAGCACATGGTTCACTCACGAAAGCCGTATGTCTACCAAACCGTGGCCGATGCCCCCTCCTCTTTGTTGCGCGCGTGATCTGAGTCGTGCGTTCTGATTGGACAGAACCCAAACCGTTGGATGCTCCCAGATCGAACGGCAATCCTCATCCCTTTCGACAGGAAATGCAGTCCGGCTAGGAATTGATTTATATGCCAAAATGCACGGTAAATGCCAAAAAATGTCTTACATATAGCACACGAGACCTGAAATGCGCCAGCAAATCAAACCCGTGGTATAATTGTGATTGCTTTACGTGGGAAAAATTTAGAGGCGAAACGATGAACTCACGTCATCATTTCAAAATTAGTACGTCCTCATTTCAAACGAAATTATTCTGTTTGTGCACATGAGCGCTTAGAGGCAATCGTTTGCATAGGCCTTTCCGCGCGCGCGGCGACCGGGGACATCTTTCACCCTTTTCACCTAGACCGCCAACACCCGGAGTCCCCAACACCCCCCACCGTCCGCCCGTGTTTCACTCAACTAGTCCTCCCAATCTCCATCGCCAGCTCCCCCCTCCCCCAGATCCATAGCAGAACCCTCTCCGGCGCTGCCGTGCTCACCCCGACCGTGTGCCCGCTCTTCGGCGTCAAGCCTACCTCCACTGCCGTTCCCAACACGCGGCGGCCCACGCCTCACCGTCTTCGTTTGCTCACCATCCACCCTCGAGCATATCGATGCAGTAACCGTCGCTTCTCCTGTGGTCCGGCCGGGTTTGCATTAAGAAGCATGTTAGTTACTACTCTCCATCGCAGTGAGGCATATTTCCTCGCAATGCCTCTTCCAATTTCATTCCGTATGTTCCCAAATTGGCTATAAAATAACGAAGAGCGTATATATGTTCATTATCTACCTTCCTTACTACATATAAGTTGTATTTGTTCCAATAAGTTACTGCCTATTTACAGATCGCGGGCGCCCGAGTCACACAAACTTAACAAATTAGTCGTACATTTTCTAAATTATTGCATGGCATGTTTAGAAAGCTTGATACCAAGTTGTTAGTTTTATGCTTATCCTCTTTTCCTGAGTTTCGCATGTGTTCTCTGTAGATGCCGAGTAGCAGCGACAGCACTCATGCTTCAGGCAATGTATCTTCATCTGATTCGGACAACCCTAGGTCTTCAGCATATTGTGAGGGATCAAGTAATCTTGAACGGGATAGAGCTGCAGCAATTACCCTTCCGGTCAAGACACGAAAGAACGCTCCAAGGAAGCCCACACACCAGCCTAAAGGTGTATATGAAGTAACCGATATTGATTTAAAGTCTTGGGCTCCAACTAAACCAGATAAAGCACGCACGAGGTTCAGGAGTGTGTGTGGATTTGTTGGCAGGGCAAGGCTCAACATTAATCTGCCGGGGTTTCGGAAGGCTGACACAGAAACACGGCGAAGGATAGTCCGGGAGATCATGGATCACTTCAACGTTCCAGAGCAGTGGACAATGCACGTGGAACACGCTGGACTGAAGAAGGCTAGGGATGCTTGGAGAAACTGGAAGCACGTGTTGTACAAGAAGTACTTGAGTGAAGGCAAGGACCCAATCCCCGCATACCCCCAAATTACAAAGGCAGACTGGGCAGAATTCAAAAGGGTCAGGGCAACTAAAGAGTTTGCGGAGAAGAGTTTCAAGCAATCGGAACTTCAGAAGAAGAACATACACCCCCACCGTATGGGTGTGGCAGGATATTATAGCATGAAACTGATATGGGACCAGGAGGACAAAGAAGCAGTAGCGGCGGGTGGGAATCCGGCCTTTAGTGAAATCAGGGGCGAACGCGCCAGAAACTACACTACAAAAAAAATACACTTTCGTGATGATACATGTTTGTCACAGTAGATCGCGTTTTTTGTCATGCATGTACATCCATGACAAATTTATGACAGAATCAAGATAGTCATACATGTGCTGTCGTAGAAGTGTTCCATGACATTACCAAAATTATCATCACAGAAGTCATGACGATAAATCGCGCGTCACAGAAGTGCTTTCGTCAAGGGTGACCGACAGGTGGCATCCACCGTAACGGAACGCCGTTAAGCTATCGGGTCGGGTTTTGGATCCGATAACCCGTTAATAGCCCCGACCAATGGGGATTTTCCACGTGTAAAATCATCATTGGCTTGAGGAAACACGTGTCGGCTCATCGCTGGGACAGATGTCATCCACTCATTGGACAGAAGGCGCCTATGATACGTCGACACGTGGCACGGCCCAACAGTGGCCCATTCCTGTCAAAAGGCCGGCCCGTTTGACTTGGTCAAAAGCTGGCGGGGCAGCCCATGGAAAGCCTGTTAACGGCCTGTTCGCATATAGCCCATTTACAGCCCGCTAACCCAAGGCCCGTTACGCCCTATTCGAATTAGGCCCAGTAGCCTCATCTGGGCCATCCAATATGATTCCAGCCCGTTTTCACTTCTGGCCCATGTATGGCCCATGACGTCTTTCGGCCCATATGAGGCCCTATGTAACTCTTGGCCTATTAACGGCCCGTGCTGAAACTGGCCCGTAATGAACAGTGTATTACTTTACACCCATTAACGGCCCGTGGTGAAACTGGCCCGTAATGAACAGTGTATCACTTTATACCCATTAACGACCCGTTATTCCGTTGGGCCGTTTCCAGCCCATGTTATCTTTCGGCCTTCTCAGAGCCCATTTATTCTTGGGCTATTTTCCAGCATTCGTTTACTTACGGCCCGTTACTGTCATTTTCTGCTTGTGGGCCAAATTCAGCCCGTCGTTACAGTCGGCCCGTTTGTGGTCCGTTAATACGTTGGGCCGTTTTCATAGCGTCATCAAATATGGCCTATTAACGATGGCCCGTTATGGTCGGCCCATGAACGGACGATTCCAACTCTAGCCCGTTTACGGCCAGAATGCGGTCTGTTTGGCCCATGTTTGGCCAATCAATCATACGGCCCGTATAAGGCCCATTGATGATACGGCCCGTAGAAGGCCCATTGTTTCTACGGCCCGTAGAAGGCCCACTGTTTCTACGGCCCGTAGAAGGCCCACTGTTTATACGGCCCGTAGAAGGCCCACTGTTTCTATGGCTCGTAGGAGGCCCAGTGTCACTACAGTAAATATTAGCCCATAGTTATTGTGGCCTAGTTTTAAAAAAATAGGTTATTGCAGCCACTAGCAAACCGCAGAAAAAGAACTGCACTGACTACAAGCAAACAAATAAACAAGACAACAAGGAAATAAATAAGCAAGCAACTTACACTAGGCTATCACAGCTATTACACATATTACATCCACTGGGCATCAAAGTTCGCCACCAGTGCAAATATAGGGAACACGGCAGCATATAAACGCCGTAGCAAAACAAGTCTAGAACTGAAACCACTTCAGAAGAGCTCAAGCAACAATATCCTGGGTACCCATAATGCTGGCAAGATGCTTAGCAAGCTTATTAACTTTCTCTTGTTTGGCGCTTAAGTCCTCCCACGCTTGCTGTTGCACCAGAAAGTATGCATCTGAATTCTGCAGGGACTTCCTCAGTCCTTCGGCTTCCTGTCGCATAACATCTGATCGATGTCTTTCAACTTGAAGTTGAGACTCAAGAAGCCGAACTGATTCAGGCAACGAGTTCGAAGAGCTGGTGCCAATAGTGGTAGCCAGTAACTCGAACACTACATCAAGACAGGACTTTGGGGTTGTCTCAGTGTCTTCAATATAGTTTTTATCAGCTTTCTTGGAGACCAATAGGGATGTCTCACTATCTTGAACCTTATCTGCATTACTTCCTTTACCATTGCATAACAGGGTACTCTTCTCCAATATTTTATCCGCGTTCTAAAAGAGAAACAAACAAACACATCTCAGGTTTACAATGTAGTATATGAAACTCATTTTGGTAAACCAGTTCAGTAGTACGGTGGACAGGATAACAGCATGAAACAAACATATATCTATGTAGTATGGTCACTGTATGGTCTATATCATTCTAGTTTATGTTGCCAAATCAAGATAGATACAGTTCGAATCATATCTATTTAAGACAAAGCAGCATAGACAGAATATGAGTGTGGGAAACTACACAGCAATAACAACACTTGTAATGTGCATGGCATGAGAACATAACTGTTTATTCAATTGAAACTGGAAACAACATAGAGCAAGTTACAACAGCAAACAGCCAAACACATTGAAGAAACAGGTTTAAAACATACCTGTTGCGCCATTGGAGTTTCAATTGCATCCTTCAAATTTGAAATTAGTTGGTATCAGTAAATACAGTGATGCAAGAGCAAAGTAGTATGAACCATAGCTACGGAACCTGACCTGAGAACAATTCTTCTTCTGCTTTAAGCGTTGACTTCGGGTTCGGAGTGGTGGTCCTCATGATTTGGGCACTGCAGTTGCCTTACTAACTGCTCGTGTTTGGGTGCTCTGTGGTGGAGATGGTGTTGTGTCAACGGGAACTGGGTGTCTATCTGCTGGGGTTGGGGTTAGAAGGGGTGTAGCTGGATCTCTGTCCAACTTGGTAGGGGTACAATTTGAATGAGTGTGGGTTATGTGTGGTGGGGCTGGTTCTTGGGCAAGTACAACCGTGGTTCTATCTGCATCGACAGGTAGCACGATATTTACTGAAAACCGTGTTTTTACTCCCACAGATACTGCCATCACTCCCTCCAATTGAAATGGCTGATAAACAAGAAAAGTAATTGAATGTACAGACATTGTAAGATAGATAGGTGCAATGGATAGTAGGGAAGAAAACAGGGCATGAAATAATTCACATTTATGTTGTCTAAGCAAACAGAATAGCAGGACATAATTTCACATATATGATGGCTAATTAAACAGGATAGCATGACACAATTTCACATGTATGATGGCTAACTAAACAGGATAGAATGACATACTTCAAAATATGATGACTATGTAAACAGGATGACATGATATAACTATACGATGTGTCTATTAAAGTGGTTGGCATGCCATAAATCACAAACATGCCGTCGATGGAAACATGATGGCATGATATAATTCACGGATAGAATGACATAATTTAAAATATGATGACTATGTAAACAGGATGAGATGATATAACTATATTATGTCTTTAGAAAATGGGTTGGCATGCCATAATTCAGATACATGCTGTCTATGTAAACATCATGGCATGACATAATTCAAATATATGATTTATATACTAAGGAAGTGAGCAGAGGGCAATCGCATATATGATGTGTCAACTAAGGAGATGGCATTCAATATTGTGTATATGATGTAAAAACTAAGCATTGCAATACAACATGTGCATTATATGAGTAATATAACCCTACCAAGTTTGAGCATACACCTCAGGGGGATAATAGGACTGGTCATCTGCCTCTGTATCCTACTCTGAAGAGCTATCTGTAACCAGCAAGATATCTGCTTCAGCAGGTAGCATTGTCTGCTCTGAAGACCTTGTTTTCACTCCAGATTTCTCCATCACCAATTCAAATGGCTGATGCACAGGAAGAGCAGTTGAATATACAAACATTGTCGATAAAAGCAATGAGAAATACAAAAAAAGGATGGCATGATATAATTCACATATATGGCGCTTGCCTAAACAGCATGGCATTGCATAATTCACATACATAATGCCTTGCAACAAGATAACATTGCATAATTCACATATATAATGTCTTGCAACAAGATGGCATTGCATAATTCACATATATGGTAATTAGACACTAAACATGTGGCATTCACACAAAGCATGTCTAAACTAAGCAAATGACATAGCAATGCAAGATACCATACGCACGATATGAGCAACATAACCCTGCCAAGTTAGGGCATGCACCTCGGGGGGAATATGACTGGTCATCTGTCTCTGAATCCTCCTCTGAGGAGCTATCGGTAACCAGCAAGACATGCGCTTCGTCAGATAGCATTGTCTGCTCTGAAGACCTTGTTTCCACTCCAGATTTTTCCATGACCGTGCCGAATGGCTGATGCACAGGAAGAGTAATTGAATGTACTAAAATTGTTGACAAATTTAACACGTAATAAAAAAATGATGGCATGATATAATTCACATATAAGATGACTGGCTAACCAGGGTGGCATTGCAAAATTCACATATATGATGCCTGGCTAGACAAGATGGCATTGCATGATTCACATATACGATAAAGAAACTAAACAGATGCCATTGACACAAAGCATGTCTAAACTAAGCAGATGACATCTTTAATGTATACAGTAAGCAATGCAAGGCACCATATGCATGATATTACCAACATCAGCATGCCAAGTTAGAGCGAAGACCTCATGGGGTAAATAGGAGTGGTCTTCTCCTTCTGAATCCCCCTCAGAACAGTTATCTTCCTCTTGATTACGATCCGAAATGGGTGGAGGGGGGGCTGCCTTTGCGCCCACCATGAAACGACGTCCGCATGAAATTTTATTGCCACGCAATGCTCGTCTCTTTTGCTCTACATGATCAGTTCCATTGTGTACAATAACTGGCATGCATAGGAATAAAACATAGTGAGATTATGTAAGGAGTGCATGCACAAATCCAGAATGATGGTAGCAAACTGTGGATAGACCCAAAACCAATGATAGCAGGCAGATAATAGCTTTAGTTAAAAAATACAGATAATGGCTCCTTTAATGTTTGTTTGCACCCAACATGAAACTCATAGTAGACACCGGAGATTAACCAGATAGTAGACAAATAGTACTGATTTCTGCCCCAATATGTACCCCACAACCATTTAAAAACTCAAGTTTCAGCATTAGTTTGGACCTGACTCGGAGTCTAATAGATGAACACGACGATAATGTAGCATGTCATCATATTAAGCAACCATAACGTAAGCAGACACGGAAGAGTGCGACCTCTCTTGCGAACCCGTGTAGTCCTCAAGGTCATCTGCTCAGTTGATGATGGTAATGCAGTTGCCGTGGCTGCCGGCGGCGGAGAAGAAGATCTGAGGCGGCGAAAGACAGTCTGGAGAGCGGATCCCTACTGTGGTGAACCCTTCCGTCGTTGGAGCAGCTGAGCTGGGGTGGAACACAGCGCCGCAGGAGCAGGACAAACCACACAAGGTTTTCTTTGACGCATATCTGTAACAGAAGTAATTGAGTAAGGGCTTGTTTGAATTTGAGGATTCTAACAATGTAGGGATAGGAAATAGACAGGAATAGGATAGGAATGCACGTGCAAAACAGAGAATTTAAAAACACAGGATTTCTGCCAGTCTGGGTGTTTGATTCACAACAATTAGAAGATCACGGGATGCAAAAAAGCATGGTGAGATTAAGTCAAACCACAAGAAAATGTACTGTTATAATTCTATTATGCTACTATCTCTTAGTCTTGTGCTTGATGAATAGGAATATGAAAAGGAGGAGAAGTGGAAATTAGAATTCCTACGGTTTTTCTTTCAAGGAGACACTAAAGGAACAAATCCTACAGTTTTCCTTTGCTCCATTCCTTTGCACCAAATTCATGAAAAGTAGTACCATAGGAAACTTTCCAATTCCGATGTTTTTCATTCACTTTTCCTTTCAAGCACTGGCGATTCTAGTAGGCAGGCTTGAGCAAGGAGAATCCTACACTAAAAAAATGTTTTTGTGCTACTTCTATTACTTTGGACCCAGGCCACTGCCATACTAGCTCAACTCCCAGGCCCATCGACAAATGCACAGCTCAAACGCGCAGAGATAAATAATGATGGCGTTCAAGAGAGTCCATCACGGATAGCTAAGTTGCCTGGTACCTCACTGCTTGTCATATAGTAGGATAAAATAATCGTATTTCCCGTTACTACGAGTGCTCAGTGGACAATATATATAACATGTAGAGTAAAAAAAGAGATGCAACAAGTGTACAACCTCTTTGGTGAAGCCATGTCGATCTCAGCGTGATTGGGTTGGCCTGTGAGGATGCTCCGGCTGACTTGGCTGTCGGAGGAGGGGAAGAAGATCTTAGGCGTCTGGAGATGGAGCCCGAGGTACTACTCCATTGTGATGGAGGGTTTCATCGTTGGAGTAGCTCCGGTGAGTTGTACGACGCCGAGGCTGAAGCAGGACAAGAGAGACAACGAACAACGTTAACCTGAGTGGAATTCTAATAGCATCTCCAATATATGACGTAAAATACATAACCACAAAGTGCTAGATGTAAAATACATCAGCCGCTCATCTCTGAACTTAACTGTCGAAACTGAATTTAACTGTCGAAACTGAACTTAACTGTCGAAACTGAACGCACTAGCAAGGTGAGGCTACACGTCGGTCGACTGACTTTTTCATCTCTGGTCAGTCGATTTTGCAGCCGTTGGATACGAAATCAAGGGCCTGCGGTTCATCTTCAACCTCCACCCCCCTAAGCCGCCAGCCACCACCGGCCAAACAGCAGCCCCCCGCCGCCCACGGCTGACGGTGCGCCACCCCGCCCGCCCCGAAAACACTCCCCACCGCCGGTCCGCCGCCGCCCCAGCCATCCCTCTAGGCCCCCCGTGCCGAGCTTTTTCTCCGGCGATCCCCACGCCACCGCCCCGCCAACGCCCCGCCACCGCCCCCATCCTGAACCCTAAGATAGATAGTGGGGTACCTCTCCGGCGAGCCCCCCTTCCCGCTGCGGCTGGTTCTTCCTTCACCCCGGCGAGCCCCCCCCCCCCACCCCCTGAAAATCGACTGACCCAAAAGTCGATTCAGTCGACTGAAGTGTAGCTAAATCGGAGCAGCATCGCAAGCAAGAGCAAGAGCGAGAGCAGCAGCGCGAGCAAGAGCAATAGCAAGAGCAGACCAGGCAGGGGACCGAGAGCAAGAGCAGAGCAGCAGCGCGAGCGAGAGCTAAAGCAGCAGCAGCTCCTACTGATGTGGACGTCACCGCCGAGGGAGCGACGTCGTGGAGGAAGTGGCCGGCGACGCCGCCGTGGATGGAGCCGCGCCGTGTCGGCTCGGGACCGAGCGCCGGCAGCACCGTGAGATCGAATCAAGAAGAAAATGCGGCGATTAGTGTACAACCTCTTTGGTGGCGCTGATTAGGCCGCAGCTTCATCCGAGGAAACGGTGATGATGATGCTCTTCCGGTGGTGCAGGTGAAGACGGCGGTGTGGGAATGGAGGTGGCGCGAAAGACAAGGGGAACGTCGGGGCAGCTCCTTGGAGGTGGAGGACGAGTTGGCTGAACCGGTGGGACGATGAGATCGACGACGGATCCTCATCCGGTACGGTGGATGAGGGACGTCGAGGTGTTGCTGTGGACAACGTCGTCGGGGAAGAGGCTCCGGCTGGGTGGCGGACGGAGCAGGGTGTGGGGTTTCATCGCGGGTTTTCGCGGCCTCGGTGTACGAATGGGTGGGCGGATGGGATGGCAGTGGGGAACCATGGCTTAGAGACGCGCTTGTCCGAAATGTGGGGTAAGTTATGAAAGTACCCCCACCGATTTAAGGCGGTTCTTTCGGTTCAGGGGTACCACGGGCATTTCGCGTGTCGGGATTTCACAGGAGGTGGGAGTTTTTGCGCGCGTTGTAATTTCGGAATAGCAAGGCGCGGGTTGAGATGGAGGGTGTTGTCGGAGCACAACGAGACAAAGATATATCTTAAATATTTGGGGCAAACAAGGCGCGAGTTGAAGAGGCGGGAGTTTCGCAGCACGATAGACAGAGACGCTAGCTTGAATTTTCGGCATAACAAGGCGCGGCTTGAAATTTCGGAAGAACAAGCTTAACGTGTACCCAAAAAAAAGACAATTTGCACCTCAACACGCACACCACACACACACACCATTTAGACTAGAGTAAGGTACACGTGCATTGCACGCATGAGATTTGGCAACCAAATTATGAATAAATACCACATTATAGCATGCAAGCTTTGAGTCATATATGCATGATGTAGATGTTCGTTTAATTCTTATAGTTCATTTTATTCAAAATCATCTAGTTTTTATAAGAAAGCTAATCTATTTTAAGATTCATGGAATTGTGCGTCGTAAGACATAAAGTAAAAACAAATAATGGCAAATCATGTAGAAAAACATTTGGGCAATTCTGATGCGGAAGATTCTAGAACAAATAAGAAGTGCTTGTGTTTTGATGTTTGTGCATTATGCTTAAGTTCAACCGTGGAGTCTTCTAGATTACACATGTGGTGAAATCTGGTGGAATCTAGATGATATCCAACGGCCAGTAGTGCTCAAATTTGCCATCTTTGGACCATCGGATTCGCCTCATGCAACGACCATCTTTCAAAGTTAAAGTTACCCGCACACCATATAAAAAAATATAAAATATAAAATATATATAGGGGTATAGATATAGATATGTGATGCGAAAGCCGCCCATCATCTCTAATTAGAATAGTGTGTCCATGCACGGATGCGACGTGGCCAAATGATGTGTGCCATCGGTATCTCAAATTCAAATCAGTCTGACCTTGTTCAATGTGTATACATTACAACATGCTCGTTTCCAAACCACACCGCGCAGATCTCCGTTATATTCATGCATGCATGGGTTTCAAACATCAGGATCTCTTATTCAAATATTTGAATTCAACTTTACATTGATTATGACCTCACCTATTCTTTTACACCCACACAGTAGTCTTCTCTTTATAATTGTACCACTAACTTTCTCTCGTGCATGCATGCACACACACTACCAGTCGGCATTATCCATCGCACGCATGCAATCTTTTTCTTCAGGCCGGTCTCCCATGAAGGCACACACCCACACACACATCCCCCTCTCCATCATATCGGGCATTCTTTATCTCTCACGCGTACATGCGCACCGATCGATGTTCCTCTATGTATGTGTGTATATAGCTAGGTCTTTCATAGTTTTCCACACAAACCGATCAATCGATATGAGGTCTCACCCTCTTTCCCACGTCCACATCGATCAATCTATACCTCTCTATATAGGATTAACATATATAGTTAATACACCCACATTAATTATATATCCAACTTCCCCCTCTCATCATCCATGTCTTCCGCTTCATCTCTCAGACGCGTGCACAATGGCGAAGACAGGGGCAGTAAGGGCCCTGCCCCCCTCCCCCCTAACATCACTATATATCGAGGCTAATATGAATGTGATCATTAGACAATTGCTGCTAAAAATGGTTTAAGTTCATGAATTGACCCTCCTCGTAAAGGATTAGCAATGCTTGGCCCCCTAGCTCATTTATTTTTCATGGCTTCGCCACTGCGCGCAACAGCGCACGTGTTCGCCCCCTCTCTCTAAATATCGATCTCGCACTTGTGCATTCCTTCATAGTGTCCCTCCACTCGGCCCCTCGCACCATCTTCTAGCCCCCCGCCGGATTTTGCCACATGTACAATCTAGCAGACTCCATGGTTGAACTTAAGCATAATGCACAAACCTCAAAACAACAGTGGTTCTCTTTTGTTCTAGAATCTTCCATATCATAACTGCCCAAACTTTTTTTCTAGTTGAATTGCCATTATTTGTTTTTACTTTATGCTTTACAATGCACAATTCCATGAATCATAAAATAGATTAAGGGCTTCTTTGATTCAAAGGATTCTCAAAGGAATTTTGGAGGATTCTAATCATTAGGAATTTTTCCTATCTTGGTTGTTTGATTCGTAGGATTGTAAACCATAGGAATTTTTCCATATGATTCATTTGCACTAGATTTCATAGGAAACATCCCATCCACTCAAACCTCTTTGAAAGAATTATGCGTTTTTTCTATGCACAATCAAACACTCGTACAATCCTGTAGGATTCAAGACGACATTCCACTATAATCCCATGTTTTTCCTATTCCTGCGTTCTTAGCTTTTTTATAAAAACTAATTGATTTTGAATGAGATGAACTATAAGAATTAAACGAAGGGCTACATCAGGCATATATGACTCAGAGCTTACATGCTATAGTGTGGTATTTATTCATATTTTGGTTGCAAAATCTGATGCGTGCAATGCACGTGTACCTTACTAGTACTTCGAGTATGTGCAAAACACGTAAATTAGAATACCAATGGCACGCTACACACTGTCTCTCTTACAGTTCATGAAGCCACGTGGCACATGTGGAGGCGTTGTCGCGACCTCCTTGCGTGGATTGATTACAGTGACATGCTGCTGGTTCCAGAAGAATGTACTCGTCCTCCCTGAGCCATACTGGCGGTACATGCATGAAGCGAAGATGTGCACGCACGCCACGCATGCACTCATTCCCTCGCACGCACACGCGGGTACACGGGCGGACGCAATTTTGTACCAAGATCCACCCCATGTGATAATTTGACGCGTGTAAAGTCGTTCACTTCATTGATGGTCAATTAATACAGCGCATGCAAATTGAGTGGACGTGAGGGCGGAAGAAAGACATTATTACTCCACTGCGCGCATGCGAGTAGTTAAATCATGGGTTGCTAGTAGTACTTCCATTGGTCTCCGTCGTATTTTGTGCCAATTTTTGACAGTAACATAATATTTACGCATTTGAGCAGTGTAGTACTTGAAATTTATGTTCCGCTAAACTCATCGGGAGCCGTTTCGGGCCTCGAAACCAAAACCATCAATTAATCTTTACCTTGTTCCCATCACATTCGAAAGCCTGCTCACACCTACTAGTACGTACCAAACCTGAACGTGTTCCCACTATGTGTTGGAAATATGCCCTAGAGGCAATAATAAATGGTTATTATTATATTTCTTTGTTCATGATAATAGTCTATTATTCATGCTATAATTGTATTGTCCGGAAATCGTAATACATGTGTGAATACATAGACCACAACGTGTCCCTAGTAAGCCTCTAATTGACTAGCTCGTTGATCAACAGATAGTCATGGTTTCCTGACTATGGACATTGGATGTCATTGATAACGGGATCACATCATTAGGAGAATGATGTGATGGACAAGACCCAATCCTAAGCATAGCATAAAAGATCGTGTAGTTTCGTTTGCTAGAGCTTTTCCAATGTCAAGTATCTTTTCCTTAGACCATGAGATCGTGCAACTCCCGGATACCGTAGGAGTGCTTTGGGTGTGCCAAACGTCACAACGTAACTGGGTGACTATAAAGGTGCACTACGGGTATCTCCGAAAGTGTCTGTTGGGTTGGCACGGATCGAGACTGGGATTTGTCACTCCGTGTGACGGAAAGGTATCTCTGGGCCCACTCGGTAATGCATCATCATAATGAGCTCAATGTGACTAAGGCGTTAGTCACGGGATCATGCATTGCGGTACGAGTAAAGAGACTTGCCGGTAACGAGATTGAACAAGGTATTGGGATACCGACGATCGAATCTCGGGCAAGTAACATACCGATTGACAAAGGGAATTGCATACGGATTGATTGAATCCTCGACACCGTGGTTCATCCGATGAGATCATCGTGGAACATGTGGGAGCCAACATGGGTATCCAGATCCCGCTGTTGGTTATTGACCGGAAAGGCGTCTCGGTCATGTCTGCATGTCTCCCGAACCCGTAGGGTCTACACACTTAAGGTTCGGTGACGCTAGGGTTGTAGAGATATATGTATGCGAAAACCCGAAAGTTGTTCGGAGTCCCGGATGAGATCCCGGACGTCATGAGAGGTTCCGGAATGGTCCGGAGGTGAAGAATTATATATAGGAAGTCCAGTTTCGGCCACCGGGAAAGTTTCGGGGTTACCGGTATTGCACCGGGACCACCGGAAGGGTCCCGGGGGTCCACCGGGTGGGGCCACCTATCCCGGAGGGCCCCGTGGGCTGAAAGTGGAAGGGAACCAGCCCTTAGTGGGCTGGGGCGCCCCCCTTGGGCCTTCCCCCATGCGCCTAGGGTTGGGAACCCTAGGGGGAGCTTCCCCCGTGCCTTGGGGGCAAGGCACCCCTTCCCCCCTTTGGCCGCCGCCCCCCCTTGGAGATCCCATCTCCCTGGGCCGGCGCCCCCCAAGGGGGCCTATATAAAGGGGGGAGGGAGGGCAGCAACCTACAGCCTTGGGCGCCTCCCTCCTCCCCTGCAACACCTCTCTCTCTCTCGAAGAAGCTCGGCGAAGCCCTGCCGGAGACCCGCTACATCCACCACCACGCCGTCGTGCTGCTAGATCTCCATCAACCTCTCCTTCCCCCTTGCTGGATCAAGAAGGAGGAGACGTCGCTGCACCGTACGTGTGTTGAACGCGGAGGTGCCGTCCGTTCGGCACTCGGTCATCGGTGATTTGGATCACGGCGAGTACGACTCCGTCATCCACGTTCATTGGAACGCTTCCGCTCGCGATCTACAAGGGTATGTAGATGCACTCCTTTCCCCTCGTTGCTAGTAGACTCCATAGATGCATCTTGGTGAGCATAGGAAAATTTTAAATTATGCTACGATTCCCAACAGTGGCATCATGAGCCAGGCCTATGCGTAGTTACTATGCACGAGTAGAACACAAAGCAGTTGTGGGCGTTGAGTTTCCCAATTCTTCTTGCCGCTACTAGTCTTTTCTTGTTTCGGCGGCATTGTAGGATGAAGCGGCCCGGACCGACCTTACACGTACGCTTACGTGAGACAGGTTCCACCGATTGACATGCACTAGTTGCATAAGGTGGCTAGCGGGTGTCTGTCTCTCCTACTTTAGTCGGAACGGATTCGATGAAAAGGGTCCTTATGAAGGGTAAATAGAAATTGGCAAATCACGTTGTGGTCATACGTAGGTAAGAAAACGTTCTTGCTAGAAACCTACAAACCACGTAAAAACTTGCAACAACAATTAGAGGACGTCTAACTTGTTTTTGCAGCAAGTGCTATGTGATGTGATATGGCCAGAAGATGTGATGAATGATATATGTGATGTATGAGATTGACCATATTCTTGTAATAGGAATCACGACTTGCATGTCGATGAGTATGACAACCGGCAGGAGCCATTGGAGTTGTCTTTATTATTTTGTATGACCTGCGTGTCATTGAATAACGCCATGTAAATTACTTTACTTTGTTGCTAAACGCGTTAGCCATAGAAGTAGAAGTAATCGTTGGCGTGACGACTTCATGAAGACACAATGATGGAGATTATGATGATGGAGATCATGGTGTCATGCCGGTGACGAAGATGATCATGGTGCCCCGAAGATGGAGATCAAAGGAGCATAATGATATTGGCCATATCATGTCACTATTTGATTGCATGTGATGTTTATCATGTTTTTGCATCTTATTTGCTTAGAACGACGGTAGCAAGTAGGATGATCCCTTATAATAATTTCAAGAAAGTGTTCACCCTAACTATGCACCGTTGCGAAGGTTCGTTGTTTCGAAGCACCACGTGATGATCGGGTGTGATAGATTCTAACGTTCGAATACAACGGGTGTTGACGAGCCTAGCATGTACAGACATGGCCTCGGAACACACGCAATACACTTAGGTTGACTTGACGAGCCTAGCATGTACAGACATGGCCTCGGAACACGGAGGACCGAAAGGTCGAGCATGAGTCGTATAGAAGATACGATCAACATGGAGATGTTCACCGATTTTGACTAGTTCGTCTCACGTGATGATCGGACACGGCCTAGTTAAACTCGGATCATGTTTCACTTAGATGACGAGAGGGATGTCTATCTGAGTGGGAGTTCATTAAATAATTTGATTAGATGAACTCAATTATCATGAACTTAGTCTAAAATCTTTACACTATGTCTTGTAGATCAAATGGCCAACGTTGTCCTCAATTTCAACGCGTTCCTAGAGAAAACCAAGCTGAAAGATGATGGCAGCAACTATACGGACTGGGTCCGGAACCTGAGGCTCATCCTTATAGTAGCCAAGAAAGATTATGTCTTAGAAGCACCGCTAGGTGATGCACCAATCCCACAGAACCAAGACGTTATGAACGCTTGGCAATCACGTGCTGATGATTACTCCCTTGTTCAGTGCGGCATGCTTTACAGCTTAGAGCCGGGTCTCCAAAAGCGTTTTGAGAAACATGGAGCATATGAGATGTTCGAGGAGCTGAAACTGGTTTTTCAAGCTCATGCCCGGGTCGAGAGATATGATGTCTCCGACAAGTTCTTCAGCTGTAAAATGGAGGAGAACAGTTCTGTTAGTGAGCACATACTCAGAATGTCTGGGTTGCACAACCGCTTGTCTCAGCTGGGAGTTAATCTCCCGGATGACGCGGTCATTGACAGAATCCTCTAGTCGCTTCCACCAAGCTACAAGAGCTTTGTGATGAACTACAATATGCAGGGGATGGAAAAGACCATTCCCGAGGTATATTCAATGCTGAAATCAGCGGAAGGGGAGATCAGAAAAGAACATCAAGTGTTGATGGTGAATAAAACCACCAAGTTCAAGAAGGGCAAGGGTAAGAAGAACTTCAAGAAGGACGGCAAGGGAGTTGCCGCGCCCGGTAAACCAGTTACTGGGAAGAAGTCAAAGAATGGACCCAAGCCCGGGACTGAGTGCTTTTATTGCAAGGGAAGTGGTCACTGGAAGCGAAACTGCCCCAAATACTTAGCGGACAAGAAGAAGGCCGGCAACACCAAAGGTATATGTGATATACATGTAATTGATGTGTACCTTACCAGTACTCGTAGTAGCTCCTGGGTATTTGATACCGGTGCGGTTGCTCATATTTGTAACTCAAAGCAGGAACTACGGAATAAACGGAGACTGGCGAAGGACGAGGTGACGATGCGTGTCGGGAATGGTTCCAAGGTCGATGTGATCGCCGTCGGCACGCTACCTCTGCATCTACCCACGGGATTAGTTTTAAACCTCAATAATTGTTATTTAGTGCCAGCTTTAAGCATGAACATTGTATCTGGATCTCGTTTAATTCGAGATGGCTACTCATTTAAATCCGAGAATAATGGTTGTTCTATTTATTTGAGAGATATGTTTTATGGTCATGCCCCGCTGGTCAATGGTTTATTTTTGATGAATCTCGAACGTGATGTTACACATGTTCATAGTGTGAATACCAAAAGATGTAAAGTTGATAACGATAGTCCCACATACTTGTGGCACTGCCGCCTTGGTCACATTGGTGTCAAGCGCATGAAGAAGCTCCATGCAGATGGACTTTTGGAGTCTCTTGATTACGAATCATTTGACACGTGCGAACCATGCCTCATGGGTAACATGACCAAGACTCCGTTCTCCGGAACAATGGAGCGAGCAACCAACTTATTGGAAATCAACATACCGATGTGTGTGGTCCAATGAGTGTTGAGGCTCGCGGAGGATATCGTTATGTTCTCACTCACTGATGATTTAAGTAGATATGGGTATGTCTACCTAATGAAACACAAGTCTGAAACCTTTGAAAAGTTCAAGGAATTTCAGAGTGAAGTCGAGAATCAACGTGACAGGAAAATAAAATTCTTACGATCAGATCGTGGTGGAGAATATTTAAGTCACGAATTTGGAACACACTTAAGGAAATGTGGAATAGTTTCACAACTCACGCCGCCTGGAACACCTCAGAGAAACGGTGTGTCCGAACGTCGTAATCGCACTCTATTGGATATGGTGCGATCTATGATGTCTCTTACCGATTTACCGCTCTCATTTTGGGGCTATGCTTTAGAGACTGTCGCATTCACTTTAAATAGGGCTCCGTCGAAATCCGTTGAGACGACACCGTATGAATTATGGTTTGGGAAGAAACCTAAGCTGTCGTTTCTAAAAGTTTGGGGATGCGATGCTTATGTCAAGAAACTTCAACCTGAAAAGCTCGAATCCAAGTCGGAAAAATGCGTCTTTATAGGATACCCTAAGGAAACTATTGGGTATACCTTCTACCTCAGATCCGAGGGCAAGATCTTCGTTGCCAAGAACGGGTCCTTTCTAGAGAAGGAGTTTCTCTCGAAAGAATTGAGTGGGAGGAAAGTGGAACTTGATGAGGTGATAGTCACCCCCTCCGAACCGGAAAGTAGCGCAGCGCGGGAAAATTTTCCTGTGGTGCCTACACCGACTGGGGAGGAAGTTAATGATGATGATCATGAAGCTTC
This sequence comes from Aegilops tauschii subsp. strangulata, assembly GCF_002575655.3. Classification (NCBI taxonomy): domain Eukaryota; kingdom Viridiplantae; phylum Streptophyta; class Magnoliopsida; order Poales; family Poaceae; genus Aegilops; species Aegilops tauschii. The sequence goes on along the minus strand of NC_053039.3, from coordinate 382,104,040 downwards.
GGATCAAGTTACTGAACTTCGTAGGTCCACAAGGACACGTTCCGCACCAGAGTGGTACGGCAACCCTGTCCTGGAAATCATGTTGTTAGACAACGGTGAACCTTCGAACTATGAAGAAGCGATGGCGGGCCCGGATTCCGACAAATGGCTAGAAGCCATGAAATCCGAGATAGAATCCATGTATGAAAACAAAGTATGGACTTTGACTGACTTGCCCGAAGAGCGGCGAGCCATAGAAAACAAATGGATCTTTAAGAAGAAGACGGGCGCAGATGGTAATGTGACCATCTACAAAGCTTGACTTGTCGCTAAGGGTTATCGACAAGTTCAAGGGGTTGACTACGATGAGACTTTCTCACCCGTAGCGAAGCTGAAGTCCGTCCGAATCATGTTAGCAATTGCCGCATACTATGATTATGAGATATGGCAGATGGACGTCAAAACGGCATTCCTTAACGGCTTCCTTAAGGAAGAGTTGTATATGATGCAGCCGGAAGGTTTTGTCGATCCTAAGAATGCTAACAAAGTATGCAAGCTCCAGCGCTCAATCTATGGGCTGGTGCAAGCATCTCGGAGTTGGAACATTCGCTTTGATGAGATGATCAAAGCGTTTGGGTTTACACAGACTTATGGAGAAGCCTGTGTTTACAAGAAAGTGAGTGGGAGCTCTGTAGCATTTCTCATATTATATGTGGATGACATACTATTGATGGAAAATGATATAGAATTCTTGGAAAGTATAAAGGCCTATTTGAATAAGTGTTTTTCAATGAAGGACCTTGGAGAAGCTGCTTATATATTGGGCATCAAGATCTATAGAGATAGATCAAGACGCCTCATTGGTCTTTCACAGAGTACATACCTTGACAAGATATTGAAGAAGTTCAGTATGGATCAGTCCAAGAAGGGGTTCTTGCCTGTATTGCAAGGTGTGCAATTGAGCACGGCTCAATGCCCGACCACGGCAGAAGATATAGAAGAGATGAGTGTCATCCCCTATGCCTCGGCCATAGGGTCTATTATGTATGCCATGCTGTGTACCAGACCTGATGTAAACCTTGCCGTAAGTTTGGTAGGAAGGTACCAAAGTAATCCCGGCAAGGAACACTGGACAGCGGTCAAGAATATCCTGAAGTACCTGAAGAGGACTAAGGATATGTTTCTCGTTTATGGAGGTGACGAAGAGCTCGTCGTAAAGGGTTACGTCGACGCTAGCTTCGACACAGATCTGGATGACTCGAAGTCACAGACCGGATACGTGTATATATTGAATGGAGGAGCAGTAAGCTGGTGCAGTTGCAAGCAAAGCGTCGTGGCGGGATCTACATGTGAAGCGGAGTACATGGCAACCTCGGAGGCAGCACAGGAAGCAGTCTGGATGAAGGAGTTCATTACCGACCTAGGGGTGATTCCCAATGCGTCGGGCCCGATGACTCTCTTCTGTGACAACACTGGAGCCATTGCCCTTGCGAAGGAGCCCAGGTTTCACAGGAAGACCAGGCATATCAAGCGTCGCTTCAACTCCATTCGTGAAAGTATTCAAAATGGAGACATAGATATTTGTAAAGTACATACGGACCTGAATGTAGCAGATCCGTTGACTAAACCTCTCCCTAGGGCAAAACATGATCAACACCAGGATGCAATGGGTGTTCGATTCATCACTATGTAACTAGATTATTGACTCTAGTGCAAGTGGGAGACTGTTGGAAATATGCCCTAGAGGCAATAATAAATGGTTATTATTATATTTCTTTGTTCATGATAATAGTCTATTATTCATGCTATAATTGTATTGTCCGGAAATCGTAATACATGTGTGAATACATAGACCACAACGTGTCCCTAGTAAGCCTCTAATTGACTAGCTCGTTGATCAACAGATAGTCATGGTTTCCTGACTATGGACATTGGATGTCGTTGATAACGGGATCACATCATTAGGAGAATGATGTGATGGACAAGACCCAATCCTAAGCATAGCATAAAAGATCGTGTAGTTTCGTTTGCTAGAGCTTTTCCAATGTCAAGTATCTTTTCCTTAGACCATGAGATCGTGCAACTCCCGGATACCGTAGGAGTGCTTTGGGTGTGCCAAACGTCACAACGTAACTGGGTGACTATAAAGGTGCACTACGGGTATCTCCGAAAGTGTCTGTTGGGTTGGCACGGATCGAGACTGGGATTTGTCACTCCGTGTGACGGAGAGGTATCTCTGGGCCCACTCGGTAATGCATCATCATAATGAGCTCAATGTGACTAAGGCGTTAGTCACGGGATCATGCATTGCGGTACGAGTAAAGAGACTTGCCGGTAACGAGATTGAACAAGGTATTGGGATACCGACGATCGAATCTCGGGCAAGTAACATACCGATTAACAAAGGGAATTGCATACGGATTGATTGAATCCTCGACACCGTGGTTCATCCGATGAGATCATCGTGGAACATGTGGGAGCCAACATGGGTATCCAGATCCCGCTGTTGGTTATTGACCGGAGAGGCGTCTCGGTCATGCTGCATGTCTCCCGAACCCGTAGGGTCTACACACTTAAGGTTCGGTGACGCTAGGGTTGTAGAGATATATGTATGCGGAAACCCGAAAGTTGTTCGGAGTCCCGGATGAGATCCCGGACGTCACGAGAGGTTCCGGAATGGTCCGGAGGTGAAGAATTATATATAGGAAGTCAAGTTTCGGCCACCGGGAAAGTTTCGGGGGTTACCGGTATTGTACCGGGACCACCGGAAGGGTCCCGGGGGTCCACCGGGTGGGGCCACCTATCCCGAAGGGCCCCGTGGGCTGAAAGTGGAAGGGAACCAGCCCTTAGTGGGCTGGGGCGCCCCCCTTGGGCCTCCCCCCATGCGCCTAGGGTTGGGAACCCTAGGGGGAGCTTCCCCCTTGCCTTGGGGGGCAAGGCACCCCTTCCCCCCTTTGGCCGCCGCCCCCCCTTGGAGATCCCATATCCCTGGGCCGGCGCCCCCCCCCCAGGGGGCCTATATAAAGGGGGGAGGCCTTGGGCGCCTCCCTCCTCCCCTGCAACACCTCTCTCTCTCTCGCAGAAGCTCGGCGAAGCCCTGCCGGAGACCCGCTACATCCACCACCACGCCGTCGTGCTGCTGGATCTCCATCAACCTCTCCTTCCCCCTTGCTGGATCAAGAAGGAGGAGACGTCGCTGCACCGTACGTGTGTTGAACGCGGAGGTGTCGTCCGTTCGGCACTCGGTCATCGGTGATTTGGATCACGGCGAGTACGACTCCGTCATCCACGTTCATTGGAACGCTTCCGCTCGCGATCTACAAGGGTATGTAGATGCACTCCTTTTCCCTCGTTGCTAGTAGACTCCATAGATGCATCTTGGTGAGCGTAGGAAAATTTTAAATTATGCTACGATTCCCAACACTATGCAGGTATTAGTACTAGTGCTAGTACTTAGGTTATAAAAAGGGGAACTACCTAACCGAAAATTACTCTACCTTTCCTCCTCATAAGTGCTTCTTCTTTGTCCGTCGTTGCCATGGCCGGTGAGCAGAGCTCTAGGTCGAGAACTACTCGTAACAAGGGAGCGGCAACCAAGGCTGCGGAAAAAAAAAGAGGGCTCGCCGCCACGCAGAGACCTCGAAAGATCTCTCACGGGCAGGCGATGGCTCCCAGGAGCGCCCTAGCCGCGGAGGCGAACATGCCGAGATGGCGGAGCTGGAGTCGTTATCCCTCGACGGCATGCCTGATCAGCTCAATAAGCAGAAGGAGTTCATCCAAGGCTTGTTGGAGTTGCTGAAGGAGAGCCTCGACGACATGCCCGCTGAGCTCAATCAGCAGGGGGAGTTGACCGCCGGCTTGGTGATGCTGCTGAAGAAGAGCATTGCCTCGGAGAAGAAGGCGACCGGCGAAATCCTGCGACTTCAGGAGGACAAGGCAAAGCTCTGCCACGAGATCGACCTGTTGAAGGAGAAGAACGCCGGCTGGAAGAAGCTGCATGAGAATAGTAGTTCCTTGATGAAGATGCTGCAGGCCCTCGTCATGGAACAGAAGGAGGAGTTGGCGAAGCTCCGCATCGAGCACCCGGCTGCTGTCAAGGTACGTAATGCGGTCGTGGAACAGATGATGAAGGCTCGCGTCGAGAAATCCCGCGTCATGGACAGAATGAAGAAGATGGCGGAGGAGACACGCAAGGAGATGGAGGCCGTGGAGGCGATGAAGAAGCAGTTACGACTCCGCAGCGAATTAGATCATTTGGGGTGATAATCTTCCTTCTTCTTTTGCTCCTGTGTTTCATCTTTTGCTTCGGGTGTTTCGCCGCACGTGTCACGTTCTCTGCGAGGCATGAATAGAACAATGGTTTTTTTTGAAGGAATGAATAGAACAATGCTAACAATGAGATGACTAGCAAATTAGATCATTTTTATCGCCATATGGCACTGGGCTGCCGTGTTTCGTGCTCCTCCGTCGCAGTACTACTCCAGTGGAAAACTTGAGTATACCGCACGATTCTTTGCTCCTCCTCGATCAGGTCGTCGGCGCATTTATACGAGTAGTCAAATCACAAGGCCCCGCCTTCCAGCAGTAATGAGCCGTCAAATCACAAAGGCCCTCGCCTCTCGTGAAACCGACCAAGCTAGACTGCCCCGCCCTCTAGCCTTTTAAAAAATGTATACTTTTATACAGCAGTAGTATCGATGGATTGCGCCATGGAGCAAAACTTGAAATTAAAAAAAAAGATGGTACATATAGAGAGCGCTCGTCGCCAAATTATGCATATAGTACTATTAAAAAGGCTAGTCACAATAATGGTGTCCAGCACAACCCACCCCTCAAATAAAACTAAGAGGGTGCTTGCATACGTTTTAGTCCCATGACTAAAAGTAGTGGGACTAAAACATGCTAGCCTCACCCATGCTTGGATCCAAATACTAAAAAGGCTAAAATCAAGTTAATGAGCATTTATTATCCTCCAAACCCTCCAATTCAGATTCGTTATGACCGTTGGGTTCCTAGTGATGAATTCTTCAAAACTAGATCCCATAAGAGTATGTTTCGATGAACTTTTTTTATGAGCAACTTCGGGTGGAATGGAGGCAACTTTAGTGCTATAGGAAAGCAACTTCTTATTTTTGACCTAGTATGACTTCCTATTAGGTTGATTTGTGTTAAAACAAGAAAATCACACAAAACATGAGGGGCCTTTAGTGCGACATACAAGCAAATTCACTACACTAAGTGTACCTATGAACCTTGCTAACTTTATCCCAACTTGCCTATCATGGCTGCTCAGTTGCCTATCATTGATACTCAGTTGCCTACGATTGATGTTCAGTAGCCTACAAATACTATGAAATTGCCTAACATTGATGGTCAATTTCCTATCATTGATGGTTAGTTGCCTATGATTGATGTTCAGTTGCCTACAAATGCTATGAAATTGCCTAACATTGATGCTCAGTTGCCTACGATTGATGCTCAGTTGCCTATCATTGATGGTCAGTTGCCTACGGTCGATGCTCAGTTGCCTACAAATACTATAAAATTGCCTACCATTGATGTCTAGTTGTCCGCTATTGGTAATTAGTTGCCTACCATTGCTGCTCAGTTGCCTAATTTTAAACATTAGTTGCCTACAATATTGTGAAGTTGTTCATCATTGTTTTTCTAAATTGCCTACAAACACTATCAAGTTGCCCACCGGTGATGGTTAGTTGCCTGTGATTACTATTTCAATTGCCTACAATACATTAAGAGGCCGCCCACCGGTGCTAAGTTGCCTATCTATGAAACTAAGTTTCTTACATACCAAAAAGTATTGCCTGCAATTGATGATGATGTTAAGCTACTCGTTAGTCATGCCTGGCAGCTCATGATAATGTTTGCCTACCTCCGAAACTAAGTTGCCTATAATATTATCAACTTGGAGGTGAATCTTAGGCCCTGTTTGGTTCATAAGTCCTAGGACTTTTTTTAGTCCCAACTTATAAGTCCCAAGTCCCTAAAAAGTCCCTACCTGTTTGGTACCCGGGACTTATAAGTCTCTATAAGACCATATTACAACTATAAGTCCCTATAAGACTCTATTTGAGAGTCTTATTTCATAAGTCCCAAATGTCCACTCTAAGTCCCTATAAGTCCCTCCTGTTTGGTTTAGATGGGACTTATAGGGACTTTTTTAAGTCCCTAAACCAATAAGTCCCTGGAAACAAACACCCTCTTAGCTATGATAGAATACTTGCTAGTTATGATAGGTAAGTTAGAGGTGAAGCCCACTTGAACGAAATTTTCGATGATATGTAGTCCTGCTACGCAAACTAACAAAAAGTTGCTTTTCTATAGTACTAAAGTTGCCTCCAAATCACCCAAAGTTGCTCGTGAAAAAAGTTAGTCGAAACATACTCATATGGGATCTAGTTTTGAAGAGCTCGTCGCGAGAAACCTAGGGGTGAAAACAGATCTTGATTTCGATGCTCGGTTCAAAAGTTATAGCTTTTTAAAATTTTGAAAATGCAAAATAAATGCATACAGACCTACACTTTCCAACTGGATCACTCCTCGCATGGTGCACTGCCCAAATGTGGGACCACGCTCCTGTCGTGACATGCGCAGGTCATTAGCTACCATCGCGCTGATGTTTGATCTGGCGACAGCGACGGGTGCGCTCGGAACGATGAGATAGCGCAGCTGCACTTTTAAGCAATTAGGTATTTATTTAGGTGGCATTTACTTTTAGTAGCAAATGATTTTAATTGTAGATGAAGCTTGGCACATAAATACCCGGTGTTATCCTCAGGCTGCACAAAAAGTATGAGAGCATTCGGAAAAGTTAGACCAATTGTTTAAAATCAAAATGGCTTGTTTTATTGTTGTTGGACCATTTATTAAATCCTAGGAATTTATCTATGAGTCAAATGATGTTGGTTTCTACTCCCTCTGTAAACTAATATAAGAGCGTTTAGATCACTACTTTAGTATTCTAAACGCTCTTATATTAGTTTACGGAGGGAGTACATGATAATTCCATAGTGAATATTTGCAACCCAACCAACATTTTTGTTTTATTTTTGAAGAAAATAATTTGACATGCAATTTGAATATGGATATGGATTTGATTTGGAACAAAGTGATGATTAGCAAAATAATTGTGATGACTTGGCAGTCATTAGCAGGAGTTTACTGTAGCATGATTATCGGGGTGTTACAGTTAGAGGGACTGTGGTATCCTCAGCCCACCAGGTTCAAATCCTAGTGTCTTTCGGAGATGCTCACGTGCGTGTGCGCGTTCATAGGGATGAGTGTATACGTGTGTATATGAGCGCTTGTGTCTGTACTATGTTAAAAAAACTAGCTATCAGGTAGTGCACCATGTAACAATTTTTTTTCCAATGCTATGAACTTTTCCTTGTTCTCTGTGCTCTTTGTCAATGTTGAATTGAAATTATCCTACTTGTCAACTAGTGTGTTTGTGCGAATACCGGAGGCCGTGGAAAATCCATGTCATCCTATTGTGGGATCTTCCGAAACTATGCACGGAGAGGCACACCGCATAAGCCAACTAAGGACGGCGGCGGGAGCTCGGGAAACTATGCACGGAGAGGCACACCGCATAAGCCAACTAAGAAGGATGGCGGCGGGAGCTCAGGGACGACAGCGGGAAAGGGCGGCAATGCGCGAGCTCGGCGGGACGGACAGACAACATCGAAGGAGCGGGATTGGGAAATCGGCGTCAACAAGATGGGGCAGCCATGTTGTGAGCTCAGCGGAGGTCGCCGAGGGGCAGGATGTGGTGGCGGGGTTCATGGTCATCGTCGGAGTGGTGGCGGCGGTGGTTGATGGCCAAGATCGACTGGCACAGCGGCGGTGAAACTTCACACCGGCGTTTGGGCTTGTGCCACAGCTGTAAAAAAAATTGGGCAGCCGCTAGTGGTGCTACAAATATGCAACACTTGGCTTTAAAATTCGAGGCTGCCTAAAAAAAATCATCATCAAACAGTGATACATCATCTGCTGGAGCTGGTTTTTTGATCAAAATGCTCTAAACATCAGTTATTTGGGCACAGCCGCAGTTTTTCGTCATCTGTCGAAGATTCTCCAAGGGCTGACAAAACCCGACCACTACCAGCAGCATGGTCCGTGGATAAAAGTGTTCTTCACGTTCAACTGATGTGTAGGTCATGCACGAGAGGCGGCTATGCTGAGAACAACCCGGGCTTGAGGACCGAAGTCGAACTGAATGTGGCAGGCAAGTGTGCTGAGTAAAGCGGTTCAAAAACGAAACTACTTCACACACGATGTATTTTAGCACGATGCAACATGAGTACTGTCCGTTATAATTAATACTACTAGTCATATTATATCGGCAACTAAGTACAAGCTTGCACAAATTTGGTGGAAGAGGACACATGCTACTCCTCCAATTTAGTGATAATGGAGCAATACCAAAGTAGTGGTCCATAGCCATATGCCACAAAAGCTCCACACTAATACTAGTACTCCCTCCGTTTTTATTTACTTCGCATATTAGCTTTTACTGATGTCAAACTTTATAAAGTTTGACGAAGTTTGTAGAGAAAATATATGAATATTTACAATAATAAATTTATATAATGTGAAAATATATGTAATGATGAATCCAATGACATATATTTGGTGGTGTATAAATATTTTTCTACAAACTTGTTGAAAGTATATAAGGTTTGACTTTAGACAAACCTAATATGCAGAGTAAATAAAACCGGAGGGAGTACATTACAACAGTTAACTTTGAACTCAGAAATCTAGGATCATATATCCAGTTGTAAATTCCTCCATTGCAGCCTCCAGTTATTTGCGTTCCTTATGTTCTACTAAGGATGTACAACTAGAATTGCAAACAGACTGCAAAGCTACTCGTTAAACATATGACCTTTGATAAACATGTTGGTCATCAAGCCGCAAAACAAATCAAATAAATTCTCAAAAACAAAAATAGCTGAACAACTGTTGGTCACATACTATGCATATTGTGTAATGCTTACTCCCCCATTACAAACTTTGATTGCTCCAGTATATGAACATACTATGCATACAAGATTGCACAAACTTGGTGGAACAGGACATGCTACTCTAATTTACTGAAAATGGAACGATGCCGAAGTAATGGTGAAGTATTCAGTGGTCCATATGCCAAAAAATATCCACACTAGCACATTACAACAGTTGATTTTGAACTCAGATAATACAGAATGTATTTCCAATTATAAATTTCTCCATTGCAGCAAACAGTTATTTGCACTAATAGTGCCCCTGAAGATTTACAGTTAGAATTGCGAACATATCGCAAAGCTACTTGTTACTCCCTCCGTCCCAAAATAAGTGTCTCAACTTTAGTACAACTTTTGTACTAAAGTTAGTATAAAGTTGAGACACTTATTTTGGGACGGATGGAGTATAAAATATGACCTTTCAATAAATATGTTGTTTGCAAAGCTGATCAACTGGATTATGAAAAAGAAAAAGGAAATGAAAAATAGCTGAAGACCTGTCATCGAATATTATACAAAGCATGCAGGAAGCCATACTCCCATGCATTTTTAGTTCAATGTTTCATAGTAAATCTTGCTTGAAAATAAACATGAGAGAACACTAGCTATCCACACCATCTTACTACCACACCAATATGAAGCAAGATTCTATGTCAGTCAAATATTACAATCAGTTTATTCAAAGCTTCCGCTTATTGCTTCAAAGGCCTAATTACAACAAGCCTTGCTTGAAAGCATGCATGGGGGAACCTTGCAACCTAATATGGATTAATCACAGCACAACACTATCATAGAACAACAAAATGCTAATGCACGGCGAAAACACTATCATAGTAATCATGGGAGGCACCGGATAATAGTTATCAGATTACACTGGGTGGCCAGTTAGTCATGCACTACTGGAGCAATCATACGGCCTCCCCCATTACAACAATCCTACCATAATACATAATAGAACCAAACAGCTCAATTCATAAGCTCAGGGGAGGCCCATAAATCTTATTACGCCGCAGCAACAACAGCATCAAGGGCAGTCACAGAACAACAACACATTCTCCGCCTAGAAATGCGCAAGTTTAGAGCGATGATACATTACTGCTGGGGGACATAGTAGTACGCCATACTCGGGTCGGTGGTGGGCACGCCGGCGGCAGGGCGCGGGATCCCGGCCGCCGCCGTGGCCATGGCCGCGGCGGCGGCCGCCTCGGCGTCCTTGGCGTCGTCCCGGGGCACGATGTCCACGAGGAAGTCGAAGACCTCGGTGCGGGCGATGGCGGCCGCAATGTCGGACTTCTGGAGCGTGCGGCGCTTGTTCTCCTCGGCGTGCGCCCAGCCGCGGTGGGTGAGCTCGAGGATGAACATCTCGCAGGCGCGGGCGAAGACGACGGGGGCCTCGGCGGCGATCATGCGGACGTCCTCGTCGGCCTTCATGATCTTCTTGATCCGGGCCAGCGGGAGGTTGTGGTTCTTGAAGTCGGTGGTGGCCTCGATCTCGCGGTACTGCTCCGCCCAGAACACCTGCAGCTGCTGCTGCTGCTGCGCCGCGGCCTGCTGGGCGGCGGCGGCGCCCGGCGGCGCGTAGAGCTGCGGCGGGTAGGCGGCCGCGGGGGCGCCCGGCGGAGGAGGGTACGCCCCCGGCGGGTAGCCGACGGGCGCGCCCAGGACGGGGGGCGGCGGCGGGGTGCTGGATTTGGTGGGATCCATGGATTCGGGGGAGCTAGGGTTGTGGGTGGGAAGCGGAAGGGGACTGGGGATTGGGGATTGGGGGGGAGGAAGGGGACGATGCGTTTCAGCTGGAGCTGGTTTTAGTGTTGGGATTTGTGGGTGCTGGTGGCTATTATCCCTTCTCTGGAGAAATGGTGGTTTTGTTAGTGCTATTAATTTTGGGCGCGTGTGTGTGTGGTGTTAGATACTTACTGAATTTTCATCACACTTTAAAAGTGCGAAGGAATAACATTGTTTCAGTTTCAGAGATAGAGTAATTTTTTTAACGTTTTTTCCCTAAACAAGGATCAAATTGCTTGACATGGTGCAAAATTGGTCCGATGAATTTACAACCCAACGTGCATGTTTGAGGGCATATTTGATTAGTAGAATTGTAAAGACACCGAAATATTGAAACACGGTACTATAATGTCGCGTTGGTCTGGATCCTTACATGACCTCCGTTTGTTTAATTCCATCAAATGAAAAAAATTACTTTCAAAGATGTTTTAAGGCATGTTTATCTCAAAGACATTTCTTGGGAATTTTATGCATTTCATTTCTTTGTAGTTTTTGTGTAGAGTTTGTGCATTTTGATTATTAGCTTTTCTTAGAAATGCAAGGGCTTTTCGCAACAAATTCATGCCTCCTAGCCTTCCCCTCGACTCCGTCAATATCGAGGATAATCTTTGGGTCATAGTGGGGAGATTTTTTTTTCTTCGAGGGCAAGGGAGAAATATTTAGGACCCTAACTGGGTTTGACCGTTAGATGGGAAGGTGGGTAGTGAACGAAACGTTTGTAAAGGGACATTTCATCAGGGGAATGGATCTCCCTTTCTCGAGCGTTCGCTCCAATAGATTCTACCGTGACCCCAGTTGGCCCAGGGCCCAGTTAACTTTTTTGCAAAAAAAAATGCCATTAACAAATTTCCCATGTTAATAGCATCAGACTGCCAAAGAGGTTGTTACAAATATCAAAATCGATGCAGGAGGCTTGTATGGCAGCATCGTGAAAGATCAAATCAACTTTAGCTCAGTTCGCATCTTGTACTTTCATTTTCGAGGGACGCGAATCTAATATTGAGACACATAGCCTCGCTAAGCACACTCTAGTTGATGAGGACATGACTACCTTGGATACGACCAAAAATATTGCATACATGCATATTTGTGAGGTGATTTCTTATAGAAATTATGCAATAAATTATTTATGTTATTGGAACAAAAATACTTTACCTATTTTTATTTCATGCCTAAATGCAGAATTTTTGAACACTTCTACGAACCACGGGTGAAGATAGAGGTAAAGGAAATGGTTAGGTGTTGTTCAAGAAGTCCTCTTACGTCAAAGGGCTCCTTGAACCTTCAGACCTTAACTGTATCCCAATGTATTTGGACTATGATCATTAAATAAAATGTGTTTAGAATAAAAAATAAAACAAATTTTCCATGTTAAAATAATAGATGCACGGTAAGTGGCCAAAAAATGTATGTTTTGGTAACCAAAAAATTGTGAAATTGCCATGAGACTGTATGAAACCATATTAAAACATTATAATTGTCATGTAACCAAGAAGATACGATTACAAATTTGTCATGATTTTGAAGGAGCAAAAATGCCTAATTTTGCCACATCAAGAAGTAAAAATAAATTGTTTATAATTACTGTGGCACGGGAAAAAATTATCTACAATTTGCCATGGACACATGGCAGAAATATGTCATTCATACTTTAAAAAGTAAGAATTGCCATGGCGTATATAATAAAATCGCCATGCTCTAACTAATTTTTTTTGCCATGGTGTAAGTAACGAAATTGCCATGCTACCTACAAAAATCTTGCCAAGGTCTCATTGAAAATTTTCTATAAATATTGAAACTTGCCGTGCTACCTATAAAAAACTTGCCATGGTCTAACTGAAAATTTTCTCATGGTCTAAATATTGAAGTTGCCATGCTACCTACAAAAAAATTGCCATGGTCTAAATATTGAAACTGCCATGCCACCTACAGAAAAAATAACTATGGTCTAAATAATTGTTTTTTCATGGTACATACAACAGAACTATCATGGTGTAACCAAATAAAAATGCCATGGTATAACTCTTGTTCTATTGAACTGCACAACCACACTTTCTAAAAATTATCTCTCGTGCGAACACTCTTTTCAATAATCAACCAATAATGACTTCCACCTTGAAGCGGAAATCCAACATCCACATATGGAACAATCATTGATCTATATTTTGAGAAACGGTAAAGAATTTCACCAAGAACACACCAGGCTTGCTATGTCTCCAGTCTCCACAGGCATTTATCACTTTCTTATGACAGCCTTGCACCATCACAAACAGCATGCAGATGGTTGCACATACGTACAATTTTGGAAACAACTTACACATGGCTCTATCTCTTTTTATTTTGGCAGCTTATGGGTCTATCTCCAATCCAGATATCTTCCAAAAACAAGTTCCGCGTCCATTCCCAACTACCTTACAACAACAACTAGCAAAAATGTCTTTTAGTACCCGCATAAGTTTATGCCAGAAGTGAGGTTGCCCAAACTTATATCTTTTTTCATATATACAAATTAATTTTGAATCTTTTTTAACCATGGATTCTGTTTTATTGTAAAGGGACGGCAAGTTTTGTATGTTTTCTTAGCCGAAATAGGTTGTGCATAGTATATTATCTTTCTTTAAGGCCTGTTTTTTACTATGTTCAAGCTGGGCCTTTTTTCACCCACTTTTGTTACTGGGACGTGTTTTTGTGCAAAGGACTTTTATCGTGACGAGGGTACGGGGCGCAGGGGGATGGGGCCTCGCATTGGAGCTTCTTTCCCCATCGAACACAATCGTTCGATCCGCTCCCCCATCGAGCGCGAGCGATTCGTTCGGTCTAGGAGATCCCGACACCGAACGTTAGGTAGATATCGGCGTTTAATGAATGAGACAAACTTTTTATTTTTGTTTCAAATAAAAAAACAATCTATTGAACCGTCCCAACCACATTTTCCAAAAATCACCTCTCATGCGAACACTCTTTCCAATAATCGACCAATAAAGACTTCCAATCTTTAAGCGGAACCACATTTGTGCATATGGAAAAATCATTGATCTATATTTTAAGAAATGATAAAGAATTTCAGCTAGAACGTACCAGCCTTGGTAAGTCTCCATACCCCATTTATCACTTTCCTCTGAGAGCTTTGCCCCATCACAAACAGTAAGCAGTTGGTTGCACATACGTACAGTTTAGGAAACAACTTACACATGGGTCTACCTCTTTTTTATTTTTGGCAACTTACGAGTCTATCTCCAAACCAGATATCTTTAAAAAAAAACAAGTTCTGGATCCATTTCCAACTACCTTACGAGAATAACTAGCAAAAATGTCTTTTACTACCTCCATAAGTTTCTGCCAGAAGTGTGATTGCCCAATTTTTTTTTTTTTTGTGGGGAAAAGAAATGGAATGCCCAAGCTTATCTTCAATTCTTCTTCATAGAGAGCCAATAAAAACTCCCTCTGTTCACAAATATCAGATGTTTGTTTCTAAAAAAATATCAAATGTTTTGGATATTAAAATACTCCCTCCGTAAACTAATATAAAAGCGTTTAGATCACTACTTTAGTAATCTAAACACTCTTATATTAGTTTACAGAGGGAGTATATACTAGAATATACTCTACGGACATCCGAGTCAAAAAAATATAAAACATCTTATATCTTTTGGACAGATATACATCCTGACGTTCTGTAGTAACTGGACACTCACGATAGGCTCATGTCCCGGGTGTCACAGTCACAGCTTACTATACACGGCCGCGGATTTCACTGCACGGCAATTAATTCCTGCCGCCTGATCCACCACTACCAGAGAAGCCCTTTGCCTTGCTAACCGAAATTAAATCCGGCCAACCCCCCAACCAACCCGTGCAGATAGTCCACTTGAAAATGATATCTCTGCCATTATCCTCAATCAATTATGCTCCCCACAACAGAAAGCAGCGGCACTAGACCAAACGCAAATCGTCCACTCTCGGAAGAGAAAGCACTTCTTTTGATTGAGATATTTGCGCATGATCGAGCGAGAAAGAGAAGAACAGGAAGAAATCGGGACGGATTCTTGCAGCCAAAACGGGAACCAGGATCAAATTCACAGACGCTTGCTCCCTCTTATTGTCTTCACAAAGGGGAGATACTCATGCTACTACCAGATCATACTTGCTCATCTTGTCGATCATCATCGATCGCTGAAACTATGTACAGGCTACAAGAACGGAGCTCCCCGGAGAAGAAGAGGAGAGGAGTTCTTCATCGCATCACACCATAGATAGATGATACTACTAGTACTTTCGGCTCTCGATTACAAACCAATCAAACGAACGATTTGGAGGGCCAGGCTAGTCGACGCAGGAGCCGCAGAGGCCGTACCCGCCGCTGCAGTGGGGCCCGGTGCCGTCGCAGAGGCGCTCGGCGCCGACGAAGACCTTGGTGTCCCGGCGGCCCCTCCGGCGCCTGCCGCCGTCGTCGCCGCCGACGCAGGTGAAGATGATCCACGACATGACGGACAGCCACAGGATGATGGCGCAGTAGAGCGCGTCCCCGCCGACCCCGCCCTCCCGCGCGCCCAGGAACTCCACCGGCGCCGACGCCATCCGATCCCACTCGACCTCCAACCTCAACTGAACTTGCTTCTTGCCGCTTGTTTTCCTGGGCGAGCGTGGAGTGTGTGTGTGCGTGTCACAGTTATCATCCGGCCCGTGGTGGCGCCGGCTCGCTTTATAGCCCCGTGCCGGGGAGGGGGGGCGGTGGGGATTGGGAGGGTTTTGTTGGGTTCGGGCCACGACGTGACGTCCAAGCGCGGTCGCGTGCCGCCACTGGATGGATGGAGGGGGTGGTTTTGCTTAGCGCGGAGGGGTACGATCGGCTGGGCTACGTGCCAACCCAACCTGTGGGCGCCCCCGTGGAAGAACCGGTCCAGTTTTTCGCGCGAGGCCACGTCGCCTCACGTATCCTACTGGCGGGCCTATCCATCCTCGCGTTTCTGCGGGACTAATCAATGGCGCACCATTATATTTACACAGTATCGAGTGTGCCATTGCTGGCCAAGTCAAGCCCCGTGACGCTCTTGCCGCAACGATTTAGTACGGCGACGTGGACACGCCGAAGATTGCTTTGGTGCTAGCAGTACGTACCTGGTGGTTGGGCGTTCGGGCTAAGCTAAGAGCAACTTTGGCAGACCCTGTATAATGTCGACCCGCATAACGCGTTTACAGTTTGAAAAAGATATGTCTCGCGGGACGAAATCGTGCGCTGCAGAGTAGACCCCGTATATGAAACTGTATAATTTACAAAAAAAACTTTCGGTGGCGAGGCCGACGCGGTGCAGGAGCTCAGTCGTTGGCCAGTCCTCCTCGTCGGAGCTGGCGAGGTTGATGTACTTCTTCTTCTGCTCCTCGCGGACGCGCCGCCACTCATCATCCTCGTCCTTCGCGGCGAGGTTGGCCTCGACCGCCTGCTTGAAAAGGAGCTCCTCGATCTCCTCGTCGCGGCGGCGGCGGCGGCGCTCCTCCTCCTCTCGCAAGCTCCGTGCGGCAACCGCGGCCTCGACCGCCTCGACATCGTCGCCGACGTAATCTTCGGGACCGATGACGCCTCGGCGCGGGATCTCCTCCGGCTCCCGCTCGACGACGACGAGCTCGCCCTCCTCCGGCTCCTGCTTGACGGTGACGAGCTCCGTCGGCTCCCTCTTCACGGGGTGAAGCGCCTCGTCGGAAGGCCCCCCTCCCCCCCGCGCCGGAGGTGAGCCCGCGGCAAAGGAAGAGCCCGCGGCCGAGGAGGGCGTCCGCCCGTGCCGGCGGTCGTACTCCTCCGTCTCGCGACGGAGGAGCGACACCGGCGGCTGGAGGCCTTGGTTGGTGTACTTCTTGGCCGCGCGCTTCCTCACGCCGTCCGCGCGGACACACCGCTGGCGCTCGGGGTCGTCGCCCCCGCCAGAGCTGCGGTCGGAGCTCCACATACGGCCCCACACGGCGTCTGGAGGCGGAACTGAGCTCACCGGCGGCGAGAAATGCGACGAGGAGAGTGGGGAATCGCGGGGAAACGCGGCGGCGGAGGGATATGGTTTCGACCCGTATCTGCCCCGCAAACCCTTAGTTATACGGCTTCAGGGGTAAGGTTTGCGGGCCGCGAAAAAAATTACAGTCCGGACGAGTATACGGGTTCTGTTCTGGCCAGAAAATTGGGCCGAGCCTGTATACTTGCTGGAATTATACGGGTTCGCGCGTTATACGGGGTCTGCTAGAGATGCTCTAACCGACCTGACATACCGCGTGCCACCGGATTATTATTAACCTCTAATATAAAGAAATTACTGCCTTCTATATAATCTGTGGTACTTCTAAAAATATATACTACTGTACGTTCCTCTTAAAAGATGGTCCTTTTTTGACGTCGTCGTCGCGCTAGTTTTAGTTTTGGTTTACTTGCTCGTGAAACGATGGCGATCAGCGCCGTTTACTTAACAATTAAGCAAGGGAGATGAATGGTTGTTTTTGCGCATGGCATTGCAGCGGCCGTCACGGAAGGCTTGTCACGGAGCGCGACTGTGTGAGGAGAGTGTGGTCATCGGCCCGGCAGCAGCCAGCGGGCTGGACTTTCTCGCGCCGGTCCTCAACCTTGACCGGCTGCCGTCCGTCTCCCTCCGCAGGTGCACCGAATTCTCTCCTGAGAAAGGCAAAATCAAACACGGGGAGGCAGCTGGAGAAGCTTGGGGGACGGAAAACCTCGAACAGGAGAAAAAGTGGAGGTGAGACGCCGGCGAAACGCACATTCTTCTTTTTGGCGAAAGCAGTAGAGAAATCCTCACAGCAATTTTTATAATTCTATATAAGAAGGACTATGTACAGAAACACAGATGGTCCACGTTCATATGTTCTTCCTGGTTAAGGGTGTGCTTGATTGACAAATCAGGTCCGTGTTTGGTTGAGCCCACGTGGTGAAATGTGAGGTGTCGGTTCCACATTTGACAGTCATCCGCGTGTTTGGTTGGAGCGTAGAATGGAACGAGTTGGTTCCACCACGGAGGAGACTTTCTATTCTAGATGTGGAAGGTGGAACCATGTCGTAACATTAGAGCATTTCCAAAGCTGATCCTTAAAACCTTCCTTTCTCAGCCCTCTTAGCTATCATCTCGCCCCTCTCCACCTCAATTTTCGCCCTTTTTCGCCCCCGTCGCATGGACCCATATGAAAAACTGCTGGAGACGGCGGAGGTGGAAGTCCGACGAAGGCGGCCGCCCAAAAAATCAACTCAGTGACACCGCAAGCCCACTGCCCCAAAAGGAAAGCAAAGGAGGCCTTGCTCAAAAAGAGGGGAAGCAGGCGTGGCGGCGGATGAGGTGCAGGGGGCGGTTGAGGCCTGGGACGCGGGCCTTGCCGCCGTCGCCATCCATGCACACATCGTCATGGCCAAGACAATACAAGCCTCCCTACTTCTACGCCTCCCAGCAGCTCGGCAGATAGTCCTCAACATCCGCCTTCTGGCACGTGCCTTATTGTGTCGACGTCAACGTGGCACCGCTCCTTTTCTTCAAGTCTCCATCGCCACAACATGTCCGGTCAGGAACGCCGGTCGTGGAGCAGCTCGGTGCCTGCTCTCTGTTAGGGGTATGTCCCAACTGGGCGAGCCTTGTACGACAACACGGACAAGGAGATGATCGATGGACATGATGCACGACGGAGGGGGAGGCGAAGGGCTTCGAGAACGGGCATGTGGATGACTCGGATCCGGATGTGCACACCCAGCAGCCTGGCACGTACACCGCCAGTCGGAGCAGGACAACGACGACGACGACCTTGATCCAGACGAATTTGCGGCCGATCCAAAGAAGAGGGTAGAGGAGAAAGCTTCAACATGCGGGAGGACGAGTTGTTGTGCGATGCGTGGTTGGCCATTAGCATCGATCTGGTCCATGGAGAATGAAAGCGCACAACATTTGGGGCCAACATTAGTACTTGGTTCCATGAGCACAAGAAGTTCGAGCCCTATGGCAACTAACTCATCTGCAATCATGAGACAAAGTTGCTCAACAATCGATGGTACACCATCCAAGAGGCCATGAGCAAGTATTGCGGCTATTTGAAACAACTAATCGGTCGGTGGCCAAGTGGTGCGCAAATCACCGAGAAAGCAAGTTGTTATATGTGTTGGTGATTTGGCCAGATATGCTCTATGTGTTGGTCAATTGGCCGGATATACGACTTGTTAACAATGTTTTTATTTGCAGCCCTTCCGTGCGTGCAACTTCTTCTTGAAGGTGGAGAAGAGAAACTTCGTCCTCATGCATTGTTAGTTGAAATTGAGCGGGTAACTCAAGTGAAATATATACATTGCAAACTACATCAAAATCACTGGCATCGGCACCGAGGAAGAAGTGGGTGATCCAACCGATCCAAACACAAGCTTTGTAAAGATTCTCTCTGTATGTTGCACCAATTCATGATTGTATGGGCTATAATGAACTTGGTTGGTTTTGGGTGACGTGTGTTGTATATGCTCATTACTACTATCTTATGAAAAGGTATTGAAAAACATGTTATGCTACAAATACAAATGAAATGTTGTGGAAAATTTGAATAACATGTTTCCACAAAATGCAAAGAACTATACTTGTCCAGATTACCCATCATGTGTATATGGGGGTAAACTCACCATTCCTATAGGTGATCTGAATCAAATTCGTCCGATTCCATCTCTCTAGCCTAACACCAAAGCGAAATTATTCCATTCCATTTTTTTGACTCCCTAGATGCAAGAACGGAACCAATACCAAGTTGGAATGGAACCATGACTTTCCATTCAAGGCATACCGGCTTGGTACCACATGCTTGTGTTTCGTTGGAGTCGGTATAAGGGATTTAAATGGTTTGTTTTAGCGTTTGGTTGGAGAGATGAAATGGAACATATCTTAGCCCATGTGTTGCACATGAATGATGAGATTACCTCTTATATGTATATGGTGTATAGTCTCAATCATCATAGCTCTTTGTGTTCTTAGCAACATGTTATTCAAATGTTCAGCGGCGTTCTATTTGCATTTGCAGCACAAAAACAATTGATAATGTACACTCACAAGCGTAACAAATATACGATATTACATATCAGAAACTTTACAATGTTGTTTTCATAAGGTATCAATATTCAATGCACACAACTATACAAGTCATCCAAAAACACCTAATTGATGTTCATTCCAATCCATACAACCATGTACAGTCATTTCTCTGAAAAGTTCTTTGCAATACCTTTTCATAAGAACTTTCGAGAGAAACAACTCGCCCAATCCGAACTTGTTCAATTGTACTACCACAACCAAACACCTAAATATTCCCAAAATTTGAAGCATTCATTTACATTCCACCTCATTTCCTCAACCGAATACACCATAGAAAAAAAGATGTGCAAGCTAGAATAATATGTTTGGAGCGGAGTAAAAATATTGCTCTGCCATAGCACTCGACCTTTTTGTATAATAATATACAGAACACCAATGGCTAATCTATGAAAACTTTAGCTTGACGAAGGTTAGATAAAAGGTTCAACATTTAACCCACAAAGAATGTATCGATTTATATATCCCGTATTGCTAGTGATGGAGCTAGAAGTTAATCAAATCAATGGCCATATTCAGTTGTGAGGGCTTACAAAAGAGGTGGTGAGATATCCCCGGACAAGAAGAAAATGACTAGCACTTTTCCAATCCAAAATACAAGTCCTTTTAGCATTTTTAATAGGTCAAACATTTCTAAGTTGAACGGTATGTTAACAAAAAGAACACCTTAACACCGTTGTTCTAGAGTTTCAGGGTGTGTTTGGTTTGAGATAACCCGGTGCACGCCAAACACATTTGACAAGGTCACTTCTGCTTGGTTTCGGTAGTCAATCTCACTTTAAAAGATGGGCTAGCCTATTCTTCATGAAGACTTTGGTTCTCCTATGTTGTCTATGGTTGGTTTTTGTATGTCTAAGTCTGACATGACCGTTCTATGACGAGAAGAAAGATTAGGGTGTCGGTGCTAGAAGGCTAGGCACAATTAATTCCTGTAACTGGACACCCTAATTGTATGGAGCTGAGCCCCCCCCCCCCCTCTCCCCCTCTACCTTACACATCACTACAACGCCACCCTGTACTTTCTACCCTTTATTAATAGAATGGTAAACTTCGGCGTATTCATGAAAAAAGAATGATTAGATTAGACTATATCTAAATGAAATTTTTTCTACATCTAATTACGTTGATGTGATCATCCGATGAATCTGCGTTGAGAATGAGAAGAATAAATATTACTACTTCCTCTGTAAGAAACATAAGAGCGTTTAGAGCACTACTGTAAATAAATATAAGAGCATTTAGATTACTATGTTTCTTTACAGAGAGAGTACTAGATTATAGTAGAAGATTCAAATAAACTAGAATCTTGGCCAACTACCGCGAACATACCTTTCACGCAACAAAAAACATTCATAACAACAAACACATTTGTTGAATTACATTTTGTCGTCGACATTCGAGGCGCTGAAATAAGAAAATCAAGAACAAATAACTCTCCGAAGGAGATAATCTAGGAAGACGTACTAATCGAAACACTGATCCGCAGCTAACCAACACAATGGTTGTATCGCTAAAAGAACACCATGGTCGTAACACACATAATCCTGAAATTAACACCACTAGACTGACTTAACTAAGATGACCACGCATGCATGCAGCCATTACTACGCCGTGCATGCATGCCAACACAAGACCGAATGAATCAACCCGCCAACTTCAGCAGCCTCCGCCGCCGCCTCCGCCGCAGCCACCGCCGCCGCCACCACCACCACCTCCTCCTCCACCGCAGCCGCCGCCGCCACCACCGCCGCCGTGGCCGTGTCCGTGGCCATGGCATCCACCGGAGGCGTACGCGGCTCCATGCAACCCCGTCGCGCCAACCGCCGAGCCCCCGGACCTCGACGACCTCACCTTGGTGGGCGCGACGCTCGCCGGCCTGCTAGCCTTCACCGCCGTGGCAGCAGCGGCGGGTTTCCTCTTGGGGACGTCGACGTCGTCGTGCGAGCTGCTGCGGCCGCAGAGGAACACCGCGAACGAGACGACCCAGACCGACGCCACTACCATGCCGAGCGCCGCGAGCCACGGCGGCAGGAAGCCCCACGCCGCTGCCGCCGCGCCGCCCGAGGACTCCAGGAGTGCTCTCGCCATCGTGAATGGAACAGAGTTGAACAGATCAGAACAATGTGTACGTACCGAAACTTCGGATGTACTACCAGCAAGAGAGCGTATATATAGGCATATGATGCCCGTGGATGCGGATCGGAGAAACTAATCACCGACGGACTAGAGACTGGATAAGGAATTCTGTTGGGATTAGGGCTCATCTTCTTGCTAAGGCCTACACTGTCTTGTTAAGATAAGGCATCGGATGACCTTGTTTTCAGTTCGATTTGATCACATCCTGAACAGTCCATTGCTAATAAACGAAGTCTCAGTTGATGCTATATCTCTGAGATCATACATTAAGATTCGTGTAATTATTATTTTTAGTTTTTTTCTCTCTTATATGTTATGTCACTTTTTAGAGGAAAAGCATACGCCCGACTTTATAGATAAAGCCATGAGGCAGGTAGCAAGAACAACACCGAAACGTATCAAACACACCCAGGCCCCAACGTTGGGCAGGACAACGCGAATAAAGTCATGGTACATGGCTCCCACGCTAGTACACGGCACGCAGGCCAGATTAGAAAGAACCAACTAAGCTAAAGACTCAGGCCCAAAAGAATCCCTCAATCAACGTGCTCTTGTCTGCATAACTGAGACGCCGTGGTCCGGATTTTGTCGATCAGCATAGATAGCGCCTCTTGGTCATCGGCTTTAGTCAATGATTTCCACTGCTGCAGGAAAGCACACGATTTAAATAAGCAGTCAGCCGGTTTAGCCGGAAACACGTGCTCGATAGTAAATTTGTTCCTAGTAGTCCACAGAGACCAGCATAAAGCCCCCAAGCCCACCCAAAAGATCCGTCTAGAAACACCGAAAAGGTTGGATGCCAGTCTGCGCAACTCAGCAAAGGAGGCAGGGGCCCAGGACACATGAAGCCAGTCCCGCACACAACTCCAAATAAGCTTAGCCAGGTGACAGTGAAAAAAGATATGATCCGAGTCCTCTACCTCACCACACAGAGCACAAAACTGGGAACCCGACCCGTTTCTCTTACGAATCTGATCAGCCGAGGGCAGCCGGCCTCGAAAGGCATGCCACAAGAAAATTTTTATCTTAGGGGGAATACGGGCCTTCCAAACTTTGGCAAAACGACTGGTAGGAGCGCCACCAACTAGCTTAGAATAGAGCGACTTAACAGAGAATCGCCCAGAGGCAGAAAGTGGCCAAAGCACCGAGTCCCTGACCGTCGAGAGCGTAGGGAAGAGGGCAGTAAGACGTTGCCAGTCTTCAAACTCTACAGGCGACAGAGAACGGCGGAAGGCCAGGTTCCACCCCTGGGAAGCAAGCTTCGCAATAGAAATATTAGGGTCAGAGCAGTAAGAGAAAAGGGTAGGGAAGGTCACCGAGAGAGGTGAATCTCCACACCACCAATCAAGCCAAAACCGAATAGAGGCACCATCCCCAACAACAAACTTAGCAAAAGATTGAAAAACAGGTCTAACTTTGACCAGAGACTTCCAAAACTGAGAGCCACCACGCGGCAGAGCGAACATCGGGCTAGAGGATGGGAAATATTTAGCCTTAAGGATCGATAACCAAAGGGGTTGTTCCTCATCGCTCATAATCTTCCACCACCATTTAATCATCAAACATTGGTTCATGATGGAAGTATTGAGAATCCCTAACCCCCCAAGGTTTTTGGGCCTGGACATCAATTTCCATTTGACGAAGCGATATTTGCGGCGGTTGTCCACAGCATTCCAGTAGAACGCCCCACGGTGTTTGTCAAAACCAGCATGAATCCCAGCCGACAGGAGAAAGAAGCCCATAAGGAACATGGGGAGGGAGGAGAGACAAGCATTAATTAGGGCCACTTTACCAGCATTCGTATTATATCTCCCCCGCCAGGGAAGGACCCTGTTTCCCACCTTAGTGACTATCGGGGCAAAATCTTTTGCATGCAGCACATCCGGGGAAATAGGCAACCCCAAGTATTTGAACGGATAGGAGCGCTGCTTACAATTAAGAAGGTGGGCCACTCGCGCGGCTTCCGACCCGTCCACACCAGTCACAACTACTTCGCTCTTGGCAAAGTTAATCTTGAGCCCCGACATAGCCTCGAAGCAGAGTAAGATAAATTTGAGGTGGGCAAGGCAGGCCTCATTCATC
Organism: Aegilops tauschii subsp. strangulata; assembly: GCF_002575655.3. NCBI lineage: Eukaryota > Viridiplantae > Streptophyta > Magnoliopsida > Poales > Poaceae > Aegilops > Aegilops tauschii. The sequence goes on along the minus strand of NC_053039.3, from coordinate 382,079,937 downwards.
TCGACCAGAATAATAGTGTCGTCCGCATATTGTAGGTGGGTGAGACCATGGGGAATGAGATTAGAGCAAACCGGAGTAATGTGCCCAGTGACAGCCGCCCTAGAGAGGAGGCGAGATAAAGCATCTGCAACGAAATTGAATAGGATGGGAGAGGCAGGATCGCCTTGCCTCAGGCCCCTACCATTGGCAAAGAATTTGCTAACCTGACCGTTAACATTGATGGCAGTGTGGCCTCCCAAGACCAACTGCATAATCCTATGGACGAGGGGCCCTTCGAACCCTTTGGCCAGTAAAACTCTTCGCAGAAAATGCCAACTCACCTGAAATATCGTGGATGTCGCCTAGAGGGGGGGGGGGTGAATAGGCGCTTTAAAATAATTACGGTTTAGGCTTGAACAAATGCGGAATAAACCTAGCGGTTAATTTGTCAAGCACAAAACCTACAACAACTAGGCTCACCTATGTGCACCAACAACATATGCTAAGCAAGATAAACAACTAGGTGATAGCAAGATATATGACAAGAAACAATATGGCTATCACAAAGTAAAGTGCATAAGTAAAGGGCTCGGGTAAGAGATAACCGAGGCACGCGGAGACGACGATGTATCCCGAAGTTCACACCCTTGCGGATGCTAATCTCCGTTTGGAGCGGTGTGGAGGCACAATGCTCCCCAAGAAGCCACTAGGGCCACCGTAATCTCCTCACGCCCTTGCACAATGCAAGATGCCGTGATTCCACTAAGGGACCCTTGAGGGCGGTCACCGAACCCGTACAAATGGCAACCCTTGGGGGCGGTCACCGAACCCGTACACTTTGGCAACCCTTGGGGGCGGTCACCGGTACCCGTCAAATTGCTCGGGGCGATCTCCACAACCTAATTGGAGACCCCGATGCTTGCCCGGAGCTTTACACCACAATGATTGAGCTCCGAACACCACCAACCGTCTAGGGCGCCCAAGCACCCAAGAGGAACAAGCTCAAGGGCACCAAGCACCCAAGAGTAATAAGCTTCTCAACTTGTAACTTCCACGTATCACCGTGGAGAACTCAAACCGATGCACCAAATGCAATGGAAAGGGCACACGGAGTGCCCAAGTCCTTCTCTTTCAAATCCCACCGAAGCAACTAATGCTAGGGAGGAAAATGAGAGGAAGAACAAGAAGGAGAACACCAAGAACTCCAAGATCTAGATCCAATGGGTTCCCCTCACAAAGAGGAGAAAGTGATTGGTGGAAATGTGGATCTAGATCTCCTCTCTCTTTTCCCTCAAAAACTAGCAAGAATTCATGGAGGGATTGAGAGTTAGCAGGCTCGAAGAAGGTCAACAATGGGGGAAGAACACGAGCTCAAAGGATAAGATTCATTGGGGAAGAAGACCTCCTTATATAGTGGGGGGAACAATCCGACCGTTACCCCCACTTCAGCCCCGCAGAGAGCGGTACTACCGCTCCCCCTCGCGGTACTGCCGCTGGGCCCAGAGCGGTACTACCGCAAACGAGCGGTACTACGGCCCCCACTGCCGCGGCTAGTACCGTAGAACCCGACACGAAAAAGACCCCTCGAATCGAGGCGGTACTAGCACGAGACCGCAGTGGTACTACGGCTGGGGGCTACCAGCGGTAGTACCACTCTAGAGCGGTACTACCGCTTGTGGCACCCAAGCGGTACTACCGCTCCGGCCCGCGGTACTACCGCTAGGAAACCAAAACTGCCATAACTTCTGCATATGAGCTCCGAATTGAGCAAACTCAAGCTTGTTGGATAGAGGAAGACGAGTAGCATCAAAACAGCGACGGGTTATAGTAAGAAGAGGCAGGGGAGGTATGCCAACAAATAGAGGAGTGAAACCTCCAAACGAGAAGAACCGGCATAACCTCCAACATCGAAAACATCATAGAAGATGCGAGTGAACTACGTTTTCGATGAACTCGAGCTTGTCATCAAGATGACCATAAGCTCCAAAACTCACAAAGAGAAGAACCAAACAAGAACCAATAAAGATGATGCAAGGATGCAATGGTTTCAGCTCTCTATGAATGATACGATCAAGCTACTCATCGAGAGCCCCCCTTGATAGTACGGCAATCGATCCTATAACCCGGTCTCCCACCTACCATCATGAGACCGGTAAAATAGAAAACCTATCAAGAGCAAACCTTTGCCTTGCACATGGTCCACTTGAGCTAGATGATGACGATCTTGACTCCCTCAAGTTGGACCACCTTTCTTGGTTGCGTTGGCTCGATGAAGACTAGTTGATTGCTCCCCCATGCTCCACTATGGGTGAGCCACTCTTCCGCACATCTTCACAAGTCCATTGTCACCACAATGGACGGCAAGCTTCAAGCATTTGATCTCTTCATGATGCTTCACTTGAACTTGCACACCGCAACATCTTCACAAGTCCATTGTCACCACAATGGACGGCAAGCTTCAAGCATTTGATCTCTTCATGATGCTTCACTTGAACTTGCACACCGCAACCTAACCCCAGAAAGAACTCTCACGAAGATCATGGGTTAGTACACAAAGCGTAATTGACAATGCTTACCACACCATGGGATCGCTTGATCCCTCTTGGTACATCTTCTACGCTTTGTGAGTTGATCAAGTTGATTCACTCTTGACTTAGTCTTGATCAACCAACTCTCTTTATTTGGATGATGTCTTGAAGATATACATGAATGATCACACAATCTTCTTCTCCAAGACATGCTTGCAATAAGCTCAACTCTCACATGACCAATCTTTGGATAATTCCTTAATAACACCTTGGTCACCACATAAACTCCTTGAAACCAACACATGAACTTCAAGAAATGCCTATGGACAAATCCTTCAAATATAACTCAAGGCAACCATTAGTCCATAGAGATTGTCATCAATTACCAAAACCAAACATGGGGGCACTGCATGTTCTTTCATCACCGAGTCACATGCCTTCTCAAAGTCTAATTTTAGAATCACACTTTTGACTTACGAATCTTAAGATCATGAACGATTTCATGCAAACAGAGGACCCCGTCCAGAATGAAACGACCCTTGATGAAAGCCGACTGGAAAGGGCTAATGGTACGGTGGGCGATGGGGGAGAGACGAGTGGCTAACCCTTTAGCCGGAAACTTGGCGAAGTTATTAATAAGGGCGATCGGCCTAAATTGCGAGATCAAATCCGCGCCCTTGATTTTAGGAATAAGGGTAATGACAGCGTAGTTAAGGCGAGAAATGTCCACCGTACCCAACCAGAACCCTTGGATGATCGAACAAATGAGAGGCCGCAACTGCGGCCAGAATTTTTTGAAGAAGGGGATCGAGAAACCATCAGGGCTGGAAGCAGCCTGCGGGTTAGCCGAGCTAATCACCTGCCAAATCTCATCATCAGATAAGGGAACCATCAGGTCCGAATTTTCGTCCGGAGAGATCTTAGACCCCTCACCCCAAAAGTCAGGACAAAGGCCAAGCCCAGGGTCCGGCTTAGAACCGAGTAGAGTAGAATAGAAGCTAACAATGTGATTCATAATGAGGGACTGGTCAGAAACTCTGACACCGTCAATCAACAGAGTGTCAATGAAACACCTGCGGCATCTGCCATTCGCGATCGCAAAAAAATAGGCTGTCATAGCATCCCCCTTTAAGGTCCAATTAAGGGCACCTCGTTGGCGCCAGTAAATCTCTGACTGTTGGTGGAGCAGCAGCAAAGCGTCTTCCAGGGAGTAGCGAGAGGCCCACTGAGAAGGTGAAAGCCCAGATGTGTCAGCAGATAAATCCAACTCCCGGATTTGAGATTCGAGGGACTCCTTGTCTCGACGCAACCCGGCCGCCCTATTCCGAGACCACCCCCTTAAGAATTTACGCAACTCATAAGATAGCTTGTGCCAATCATCCAGGGGGCCAAAGGAGCGGTGAGTAGAGGAGAGAAAATTAGTGATCTTAGAAGCCACCATGTCACAAAAACCCTCCACAACAAGCCAGGAAGCATCAAACTGGAAACGGGAGGGAGAAACAAGAGAAAGGATACCCGCATCCAGGATCAGGGGAACATGATCAGAGCCCACCGCAGGCCTAGCCTTAAGCAGCGCGCGAGGACATAGCGAATCCCACTGAACAGAAACGAAAACCCTATCCAGCACCGACCGGACAGGCGAGGATTGATGGTTAGACTAGGTGAAACGCGCCCCCACCCTAGGGAGCTCCCGCAGCGCGCAGTTACTGATGAAATCATTAAAAGCATTGGCGAGAGGCCAGGAGAAATTAGGATTGTTCTTGTCAGCCAGAGAACGTAGCAAATTGAAATCGCCCCCAATTAGAAGAGGAATAGAACAAGTTTCAATCTTAGTCGATAGTTCGTCCAAAAAGAGAGGAGCAAGCGTGTGATCCACAGGGCCATATACCACCATAAATTCCCACAAAGTGTTGAGCTGACGATGATGAACCACACAACTAGCCCAAAAGATGCCATGATCAAAAGTAATGAAATCAAAAACGTCCCGCTTGGACCCAATCAAGATTCCCCCAGAGTGGCCTGAGGCGGGGAGAAGGTGCCAATCAAACCTATCCATCCCAGCTATCGAAGATAGTTCAGAAGGGGAAAAGGGTTCCCTGAACGATTCGACCAGCCCTAAAATGTCAATATGTTCACCACAAACCAAGTCATGAATCTGGTCACGGCGCCCCCTAGCACCGAAACCACGAATATTCCAGAATAGAGTTTTCATTTGTAGGAAAGGTTTTTAATACGGAGACTCGATCTGCACGGAGCCCCACAAGGCTTAGATCGTTTGGGACGCCCCCCCTAGAAAGGACCGGGGGGGCCGACGACTGGCCACAACCATTCGTCGCCTCCAGCCCCCCGGCTTGGCCCTGAGCATCAACATGAGCAGCACCTTTCGCAGCCTCAACGGCCTTAGCAATGGCAGCCTGGGCTGCCTCATTGGCCCTAATGACAGAAAGCAGGTGAGAAGGGGAGCTCATCCCCGGTATCGCAGCCACCCTAATATCAGACATGATATGCAGCAAATGGTCATCTGACAGAGCTGGTAAAACAAGGCGAATAGGAGAGGCAGGGAGAGATGGTTGGGTAGACGAACCTGAAAGAGGGAGGTTCTTGGCCGCGGCACGCCGCTCCGCCCGCACCGCCACCGAGATGCCAGAATCGCGCACACGCCGGCCCTTCCGCGCCGTGGATGCCGGGGAGCGCAACACAGGGGAGCACCGAATCGGCGACGTCGGCCCAGGGCCAGACCCCGAGACGGAGCCCAGGTCCTTGTCCAGACGCCGCGCCAGACCCGTCGCCGACAGCTTGGAGGTGGAGGAGGCCCGACTCTTAGTCGAAAACTTCCGGACCGAAGACTTCTTCTTCTGCTTAGACGAGGGCTCGGTGGTGCACAAGGGGAAAGCTGGAAGGTCCTCGATCCCAGAGAAGGAAGGAGACTGCGGGCGAGTAGGCACATTGGAACAGGCTCCAGAGATGGGGGTCCCCTTACCAGCACCAGTGGCACGAGATGTCAGGTCCTCCTTCTGAGGGTTAGGGGCAGGGGCATTGTCCTTGAGCAGCTCGCGCTCATCCGAATCCAGCTTATCCCATTCAGACTGAGTGAAGCGCGGCTCAGTTCCTCCACTTGGGTTCTGCCCCCCAGCCGACCCATCCCCTGCGTGCCATCCTTGTCCTGGTCCGAAGGCTTGGAAGGAGGAGGCGGGGTGGAGGAGGAACACGATCTGCCCCCTCCACCTGAACCCGAAGGCGCACACCCTCAGGAGAAGGGAAGACATCCACAGAGCCATGAACACAAGCGGGATCGATGCACCAGACACTGAGACGAACCGGGCCAACCTTGCCCAGGGATTCCGAATCCACCTCCACGGGCTTGCCAATGAGCTTGCCAAACGCCATCATGAATTCCACAGATCGAAGCCCCACGGGCACGTCGTCAACTAGCACCCAGATCTTGGTAAGCGGGCCCACCGCCTTGGCACCACAAGTAGCTGCTTTGACAGAAACCACAAGCTGGTTGAGGGGTAGGGTAAAACTGGTGCACGAGGAGATCATCCGTAGACAGTCCTTAGAAGGAAAAACCACTGCAAACTCATACTCAGAAAGCTGGCGCACCTGCCAATCCCAACCACCATCGTCCCAAATTTTCAAGCCGTCCAAGAGGGTCTGCGGAGAGATCAGCTGCCCACACACCGTGACGATGGCCGCGTTAGAGAGGGACGGCGCAGCCATCACCACAGGAACATCAGCATCGAGAGCGAAGAAAGAACACCCGGGAATACCCAAGCCAAACTGGATGAAAGAGGGAATCTGGGCACGGTTACGGCAGTCGACAGTGAGATGGCCGTCCGAGCGGCAGATGAGGCAGAAGGGTGGATTCGTACATCTAGACTGGAAGTGGTTCGGGCGGTGGCACGCGAAGCAGGTCAGGGTCGGTGAAGGGCCCGAAGAGGCAGGATGCTGGCGAGGAGGGGGAGGCGGCGGCGGCAGGATGCCATCGCCACGGACCGCAGCAGGGGGACCCGAAGCAGGGGGAGGGGGGCGCCGATCCCCGACGAGCGAAGAGGAGGAGCCAGGCCCAAAGCGCGGCCCCGAGCGAGAAGCACCGCCCGCCGCAAACGAGCGGGGTGGGGGCCGAGGCGGAGGGACCGGGCCCCTGGCCGGAACGGGGCGCGGCGTCGACGAGGAAGAGCCACCGCCAGCCGAAGCAGCCGCGGCCTCCCACGGATCCAGCCCCGCGCCAGGGACCGTCGACCCAGATCTGGCCACGGAGCGCTCCGCCCCCGCCACCCGCTCCTCCCGCTCAGAAGGCAGCACGTGCGCCGCCCGCTCCGAGGCAAGCTTGGATCGCAGCTCCGCCTCATAGGCCAGATCGACCCCATCGCCCGGCGACACTTCACGCGCACGCTTGCTGCCCGAAAGGGCCTCAGAGGAGGAACCCCGAGATTTGTCCATGGCGGCCACCTCAGCGAAGGAGAGAAGCAGTGGGGGTGGGGAGGGAGCGGATCTGGAGAACTGGCGAATAGGACGACGCACCCTGCGGATATCAGCAGCGAACGCCGGAAACCCTAGGAAGGAGGGGGGAAGCGCCGTGACGCACCCATAAATATCCACCGCAAGCCAGGCCAGTGAGGGCCGAGTGGGCCGTAACAGAATCGCAGGCTCGGGAAGGGGGCGGACGCGGAGCAGTGGCCACAACCATCTGCCCCGGGCCCATAGACGAGAGGGGGGAAAAGACACGAGGGACGACAGAGCCGGGGGCCCGGGCGGCCCAGCACAAGACGAACCAGGTACCGCCCGGCCCACGAGCGCACCAAGGCCCATATCGACCAAAGAGCAGACCGGATCTAGGGTTAGGCCAACGCCCGCCCCCGCACACACCGGCGAAGCCGCCGCCGCCGTCACCAGCCCGGGCCGGCAAGGAGGAGGGTGACTAGGACAGGCGACCGGAGAAGCACCAACATCCAAATCCAACAGGCCAGCGGATGGGGAGGAACCGAGGATACCACACTCAGGAGAGGCTGCCGGGCCCCGTCCCGCACGCCGCCGACACCGGCCAACGCACCACCACCCAGACGACCCAGAGGGAAGCGACACCGGCCGGCCCCTGCCCCCCGGAGCAAATTTCCGGACGCGGCCCGGCGCCAGCACGGACGGCATCAGCGAGACCGCACCCGACGAGGCCTCCTCCGCCGAGTCTGAATCCGACTCCACCGAGTCACCCAGCGCCCAGAAACGCGATCCGGGGACGGCCGCCGCCGAAGAGGAGCAGGGAGAGCCATCCCGACTCGCAGTAGACGCGGGGGGGGGGGGGCAGCGGGAGGGAAGGGAGGGGGGGAGAGGGGGAGGGGGGAGCCATGGGACACGGCGAGGGCAGGGGGGGAGGAGGGGAGCGGCGCGCGGGGGGACGAAGGGGGAGAAGGAAGAGGAGCCATCCGAGACCATATGTTATGTCACTTGACCGAGACTTAGCTAAATCTAAGACCTAGTTCCGTTGCTACTTCTTTTCTTCACGGCAGATTATGAAATTTGTATGGTGTGGCAGAACAGAGAACGAGCTGACTACACTTAAGACTGTTATTTGCGAAAAAATTAGCTACATCCACGTGAGTAAGTACAAAACGTAACACGGCCCTACGTGGCTGTTAACTGGAGCGTGTGTCTGGTTCTAAATCATACCACTAAACAGCTGGCACCTTTACAGTTGGCTATAAGAGCAACGGGCACCTTTACGACTGAAAAATAATATAGTAAATGCTCCAGCTATCTTACAAAACTAGAGCATAAAGAATTGACCTAGCAAGCAAAAAAAAAGGAACCATGCACGAAGCGTTTGCTACTCAGGGATTTATGTTGCACTCCCGTATGAACCTGGGGGCGGCGAGACCTTGCGGTCCGGCGGCGAGTAACCAATCATCTCCTCGATGCATCCTGCATCGCGCTTCATCACCCAGAGTGTGCGCTTGGTTGGGATGTGGGCGACATCCCATATCCACAACCAGCATGCGAATGTCTTTGTGTGGTCGCGTTGTCGCCGCCGCAGAGGTCCCCGAGAGCCTCCTCTGCCCCCTCCATTGACCAGAACTCCATGGGCATCTTCTCAATGACGACGTAAACGTGGAGCGAGAACTTATGGACTGTCGTGTGGTCATTCTCGTGCCAAGGCATGATGTTGAAGTGCACGTCGTCCACCATGACGAAGCCCTTTGCTACGACGTTGTCACGGAGCGTCGACAGGTCGAATTGGACGAAGTAGTCCTCCAGGTGGTGCGTCGTGACCAGTAGCAGGTGAGGTGATACGTTTAGCTGCTTCTCCAGAGCGCGCCCCATAATCAGGGGGGTTGTTGTCCCCCTGTCGCCCATGGCCGAGAGCGTGACCTCGTGGTGGCGAAGGCAAACACCTCGTGGTCCATGGCGGGGAGGAGACAACCACCTTGTCGATGGAGTGGGGGCGGTGCAATGGGTCGTTTTGAGAGAAACGGACCGCAGTGGCCATATGGCGGCAGGAGGCGGAGTACGCGGTGGAGGTGGAGTAGGCTATCGGAGATGATCTTGCATCGAGAGTACCGGTAGCCGAGGACCTAGTCTTATCTTTGGCACTACCTCCTCTACCCTTGTTCCGGGATTTTGAGGGCATTCCTTGCCGAAGTGGCCATGAAGCTTGCATATTATGCAGCAAAAGGGGGTCTTTGCGTTCTTTCGAAGGTGGCGAGAGTTGAGGCGTCAAAGACAGATGCCATTGAAGCGCCTTAAGAAGGCCTCGCGCCCTGGATCAGCATGGGAAGGGCCGAACTAGCCAGAGCCTTGCGCCTGCAGGTGCGCGCTACGGACAACTGGATCTAAGCCGGAGCGCATGTTCTTCCGGGACGAAACCTTCGTCCACTGACTGTCCATTCCTGAAGACGAAATCTTGGGCAGGAGGGGAAGGCACAATGACGATGGATTTAAGCCGTTGTTGTCCCAACTGGGGCCTGGCAGATCCGGCGTGTCTAGGGAGGGAGCCGCGCTGGAGCTCTCTCCCCGAAGCAGGATACACGGGATCCAGATCTGGCACTGATGCGGGGTTCCCCATCCGGCACTGTCCAGCCGAGCAGCAGGAGGGGTGGGTGCGGCCCATGGTGCGCGTGGGGTGGCGCCGGTGCCCGAGCGGGCAGCAAGGAAGGACGTTGGCTAGTGGCCGCCGCGCCGTAGCAGGCAGCGGCGAGGGGCATGAGCGAGGGAGTAAGGAGATAGCAGATTCAAATCAAATAAACTGAAGTGTTGGGTAAGTACAGCGAAAAAGACATTCCTGGTTTTCTGGACAACAAATAACACCACGATGCAATCTAGCAAGACTAACTAATAACTAACGGAAAGTCCAAAACACGACTCCGCAGCTAACGAGCACAATGGTTGTACGCTAAAAGAACACCATGGTCGTTCGTTATACATGATCCTGAAGCTAACATGACTAGACTGACTCAACTAAGATAACCACGCATGCATGCTGCCATTAATACGCCGTGCATGCATGCCACCACAAGACCGAATGACTCAACCAGAACTTTAGCAGCCGCCGCAGCCACCGCCGCCACCACCACCACCTCCGCCGCCGCCGCAGCCGCCGCCACCGCCACCACCTCCTCCTCCGCCGCCGCCACCACCTCCTCCTCCATGCCCATGGCAGTGGCCGTGGCCATGGCATCCACCGGGGGCGTACGTGGCTCCGTACCACCCCGTCGTGTCCACCACCGTGCTCCCGGACCTCGACGAGCTCACAGTGGTGGGCGCGAAGATCGCCGGCCTGCTCGCCTTCGCTGCCGTGGCGACACTCACGGTCACGGGCCATCTCAACATCGGGTCCGTGGCGACACTCACGGGCGTGCTCGCCTTCGGGGCCGTGGCGACACTCTCGGGCCATCTCGACGCCGCGTCCGTGGCGACACTCATGGGCGTCCTCGCCTTCGCTGCCGTGGCGACACTCGCGGGCGTGCTCGCTGTTGGAAATATGAGCAAATTACTACGAGATTTAATCCGAATAAATAGAAGATAAATCATGACTACAGCAGCAGAGATTAAACTAATGTGAACTAGCATAGCAGATGAACAGATCACATCTAGGGCACATACTAGAAACATGAATTCTACCACGATCTCGAACAGGAAGGATAGAATCACATACGGTGCAGCGGGAGCAGCACCGCCGGCGTTGACGTTGTCGCCCATGTCGTCGAGGATGAGGTTGCCGAGGTCGGGGAAGAAGTCGTCGTTCGCGAAGTCGTCGCTGCCAGCAGTCGCGCGAGTGCGCCCCCCAAAAACCTGATCGCCCCTCTCCCGTACAGGACCACGAGAGGCGGGGTTCCGGAGGCCTGCTGTCCCTTCTGCAGTTGCACGCCGAAAGGAGGAATCACATACGGTGCACGCTCATACAAGTGGTAGAAGAGCTCACCTTATAAAGAGGTGCAACTCTCTCTCAACTTATGAGGTGGGACTAAACTTTAGCCTCACTCACTCCACTCACATGTGTGCATGAATGGGCCAAGAGAATTTCAGAATTTTAGTTGGGCTTTGGGCCAAAGGCCTACTAGCAAAATTCCAACAATCCCCCACAAAGTCTCATTGCCACATCTCATCATTTAGTTCCAAAACATTGTTTATATACCGGTGCTTAGTGGAGACTGTGAAGTTGAACTTCCACTTAGAGATTTATGCTACACTAGATCACAACTTGAATAGTGGACTATGCTTTGAACTGCAAGTTTTCTGTGAGACTAGTTTCACACAAATTCTTGACCGATACTGGGCTGCCGCAAGGCTTCCCCGCGGGTGGAGCATATACGTCGTACTCCAGGGCCTTTTCATGAATTTATTAGAGAACACCCAATTCTCACAGACTGCGACGTTAACAGTCAAATTCATATAGGTGTGTTCCTCAGAAGATGTTCTGCAGGACAACATCTCTGCTTACCCGAATAAGCCACTTGGAACACATTAAGATAAGTATCAACCTGCCATGCAGATCAGGAGAGTATTGCATCTTCACGGAGTGGGATAGTTAATATAGGGATACTCTCCTCCCAGCCGACCAACAGCTTGTCTCCCACTTCTACTTCACGGGATCTCCGACCACATAGAGTGGGTTACCACTATGGACAACTCATGCGGTGGGTCTCAAACCCATCTCCATCGATGCATTATCTATCACATTACGTGATAGACCCTTTGTGAAGGGATCGGCCAAGTTTTTCGACGTTTAGATATAATCCAACGTAATAACTCCGGAGTTCCTCAATTTTCTGACAGATTTTAGTCTCCTCTTCACATGTCTTGAGGACTTCATATTGTCCTTCGAACTGTTTATCTTGACGATCACAGTTTGATTATCACAGTTCATCAGGATAGGGGGTATTGGTTTTTCAACCATAGGTAAGTCCATCAAGAGTTCACGAAGCCACTCTGCTTCAACAGTGGCAGTGTCCAATGCTGTGAGTTCTGCTTCCATAGTTGACCTCGTTAAGATGGTCTGCTTGCAAGACTTCCAGGAAACAGCACCACCACCAAGTGTAAAAACATAACCACTTGTGGCCTTTATCTCATCGGCATCAGAAATCCAGTTTGACACAAACCGACTCAGCTTGCTCACAGCAAAAGAGATGTCAGGCCTCGTGGCACTCGCCAAATACATAAGCGAGCCAATAATCTGAGAATACCTCAGTTGATCTCTAGAAATCCGTCGATTCTTTCGAAGCAACACACTAGCATCATATGGAGTTGGAGAAGGTGTGCAGTCGCTATACCCAAAACGACTCAAGACCTTTTCCACATAGTGAGACTGAAGCAGTGTGATCCCACCATTCTCATCTCTCAACAGCTTGATGTTTAAGATAACATCAGCTACTCCTAGATCCTTCATCTCAAAACAGCGAGATAAGAAATCCTTAACCTCCTTGATTAAATCAAGTTTGGTTCCAAATATCAATATGTAGTCGACATACAGACAAAGAATAACTCCTTCGCCCCCACCATAGCGATAGTACACACACTTGTCACCATCGTTTACTACAAAGCCGGCAGCAGTTAATATTCTTTCGAACTTCTCATGCCACTCCTTAGGAGCTTGTTTAAGGCCATATAAAGACTTTAATAACTTGCACACCTTTCCTTCCTGACCAGGTACTACAAAACCATCTGGCTGATCCATGTAAATTTCCTTCTTCAATTGTCCATTGAGGAAAGCCGTCTTAACGTCCATTTGATGAACGAGAAGACCATGTGAGGCAGCCAGTGATAGTAGCACCCGAATTGTGGTCAGTCTATCCACGGGTGAGTAAGTATCAAAGAAGTCTTCACCTTCTTTCTGGGTATAACCCTTGGCCACAAGCCGTGCCTTGTACTTTTCAATCGTACCATCAGGTCTAAGCTTCTTCTTGAACACCCACTTACATCCTACAGGTTTGCACCCATAAGGACGGTCAGTGATCTCCCAGGTACCATTAGCTAAGATGAATCCATCTCGCTACGAACAGCTTCCTTCCAGTAGTCAGCATCAGGAGATGCATAGGCTTCTGAAATAGTCCTGGGTGTGTCTTCCACAAGGTACACAATGAAATCATCACCAAAAGACTTTGCAGTCCTCTGTCTCTTACTCCTCACAGGAGTTCCATTGTCACCCTCAACATGATTCTCAACGTGTTCCATCGCAATGGTGGGTTCAGGAATTACAGCGAATTCCTCACTAGATGGAGTAGGTATCTCCTGATTTGATGAACTCAACATATCCTTCATAGGAAATATGTCCTCAAAGAAAGTTGCATCATTCGACTCCATAATCGTACCAACATGCATGTCGGATACCTGAAATTTTATTATCAAAAATCTATAGCCGATGCTATGAAAAGCATAGCCCAGAAGAACACAATCCACGGTTTTTGGTCCAAGCTTGCGCTTCTTGGAAATTGGTATATTGACCTTCGCCAAACAACCCCAAGTACGTAGGTAAGAGAGTTTCAATCTTTTCCTTTCCCATTCCTCAAATGGAGTCATGGTCTTATGCTTTGTGGGAACTCAGTTTAGGACATGACACGCAGTCATTAACGCCTCCCCTCACCATTCCTTGCAAAGACCCGATGTGTCTAACATGGTGTTAACCATATCAGTTAGAGTTCGGTTCTTTCTTTCGGCTACCCCATTTGACTGAGGTGAGTAGGGAGGCGTCCTCTCATGGATTATACCATGTTCTGCACAAAATAGATCAAATTCATTGGAAAAATACTCTCCACCACGATCGGACCTAAGCCGTTTAATTTTTCGATCAAGTTGGTTCTCTGCCTCGGCTTTATAGTTTTTGAAGAAAGTTAAAGCCTCATATTTTGATTTAAGAAGATACACATAACAATATCTAGTGGAGTCATCAATCAACATCATGAAGTATCTCTTTCCACCTTTTGTCAACACGCCATTCATCTCACAAAGATCAGAATGTATAAGCTCTAGTGGCGCCAAGTCTCTTGCCTGTGCAGTCTTATGGGACTTGCAAGGTCGCTTAGCTTGCACACATACTTGGCACTTAGAGCCTTTGACAGTAGAGATTTTCGGAATTAAATTCATATTGGCCAGCCGCGTCATGCAACCAAAGTTAATGTGAAAAAGTCGTGAATGCCAAATATCAGACTCATTATTGTGGCAAACATTATTAATAACTTTAGTGCAAATATCTGACACAGACAGGCGGAACAAGCCTCCGCTCTCATAGCCTTTTCCAACAAATTGTCCATGCTTAGAAATTACAACTTTATTGGATTCAAAAACCAACTTAAAACCATCTCGACATAAACGGGAACCGCTAACGAGATTTTTATTGATGGACGGCACATGATGAACGTTCTTCAGACGCACAGTCTTCCCCGAAGTAAACTTCAGGTCGACCGTACCAACACCTCGAACGATGGCATGTGACCCGTTCCCCATCAGCACGGGAGAGGTCCCTGTTGCCTGGTAAGAAGAAAACATGGAGGCGTCAGCACAAACATGTACATTGGCACCGGTGTCAATTAACCAATCAGGGGATTGAAATACTGAAAGGATGGTAGGAAAAATACCGTACCCTGATTCCTTCATATCAGTATCACCGATGACAACATTAGCGGACTTGCCGCTCTTCTCATGTTCGCGCTCCTCAAAGCGGTTAGGACACTTCGGAGCCCAGTGATTAGGATCACCGCAGACATGGCAAAGTCCCTTCCCCTTCTTATGAGAATTCTTCTTGAAGTTGGTAGAATGTGATGGCTTGTTCTTTGTATCAAACTTGCCTTTGCCCTGAGTTTTGTTCTTGTTGTTTTTGAACTTGTTGGGCTGGAAGTTCTTCTTCTGTACCATGTGGGCACTAGAACCTCCCTCAGCAACTCGAGCACGTGTGTCCTTTGCTCTCGCCTTCTCTTCAACATCAAGAGTACCGATGAGATCCGCAATGGAAAACTCCTGTCTCTTGTGTTTCGGAGAAGTAGCAAAATTGTTCCATGAAGGTGGAAGCTTGGCAATGATGCTTCCGGCAACAAATTTGTCCGGCAACACACACTTGAAGTACTCAAGTTCTTTTGTGAGCGACTGTATCTCATGAGCCTGCTGTACAACAGGGCGCTCATCAGTCATCTTGTAGTCATAGAATTGCTCCATGACGTACAACTCGTTGCCGGCGTCCGAGGCACCAAACTTGGCCTCGAGCGCAGCCCACATGTCCTTGCCTTCGTCAAACGACATATACGAATCCATAATGGAGTCATCAAGAACACTCAGAAGAGCGCCTTTAAAGAGAGTATCGATCTTCTGAAAAGCTTCCAGCTGTGCTGGATTAAGATCGCCCTCAGGCTTGCCCTTGGTGGCGTCATAGCAGCCCATGGTCTGAAACCAGTAGACTGCTCTCGTGCGCCACCTCTTATATTGCGCCCCCTTAAAGGCAGGCGGCTTCAGATGTGTAGCAAAACCACTCAGAGTAAATTGCCTATGATCAGGTTTTTGGATTGTTGGAAATATGAGCAAATTACTACGAGATTTAATCCGAATAAACAGAAGATACATCATGACTACAGCAGCAGAGATTAAACTAATCATGTGAACTAGCATAGCAGATGAACAAATCACATCTAGGGCACATACTAGAAACATGAATTCTACCACGATCTCGAACAGGAAGGATAGAATCACATACGATGCAGCAGGAGCAGCACCGCCGACGTTGACGTTGTCGCCCATGTCGTCGAGGATGAGGTTGCCGAGGTCGGGGAAGAAGTCGTCGTTCGCAAATTCGTCGCTGCCAGCAGTCGCGTGAGTGTGCTCCCCAAAAACCTGATCGCCCCTCTCCCGTACAGGATCACGAGAGGCGGGGTTCCGGAGGCCTGCTGTCCCTTCTGCCGGTGCACGCCGAAAGGAGGGATGGAGAAGACTTGCTTGGCGGCGCAATGATCTGGAACAGTGGTGAGAAACCATACGAAGCGGCGGCGGCTAGGGTAGACGTCTGCCTGACTATATAGTGCGGGCCAGGCAGGTCGTGGGAGTAAACCCCACGTCCGAGCAGCAAAAATTAACGCGTCCGTTAATTATTAATTAATGACTCATTAATTTTTTCCGAGCAGCAAAAATATAGACAACGTGCATAGCTCTGTCCTCGGCTTGGCTCAATCCCGCAACCCGCGGCGCGGCGCGTCGTGACGAGGCGTGGCGTGGCGTGGCGAGGCGAGCGATGAGGAGGAGCGCGCGTGTAGGTCTCCTCTTGTCATGCTCATACAAGTGGTAGAAGATCTCACCTTATAAAAAGGTACAACTCTCTCTCAACTTATGAGGTGGGACTAAACTTTAGCCTCACTCACTTCACTCACATGTGTGCATGAATGGGCCAAGAGAATTTCAGAATTTTAGTTGGGCTTTGGGCCAAAGGCCTACTAGCAAAATTCCAACAATCCCCCACAAAGTCTCATTGGCACATCTCATCATTTAGTTCCAAAACATTGTTTATATACCGGTGCTTAGTGGAGACTGTGAAGTTGAACTTCCACTTAGAGATTTATGCTACACTAGATCACAACTTGAATAGTGGACTATGCCTTGAACTACAAGTTTTCTGTGAGACTAGTTTCACACAAATTCTTGACCGATACTGGGCTGCCGCAAGGCTTCCCCGCGGGTGGAGCATATACGTCGTACTCCAGGGCCTTTTCATGAATTTATTAGAGAACATCCAATTCTCACAGGCTGCAACGTTAACAGTCAAATTCATATAGGTGTGTTCCTCAGAAGATGTTCTGCAGGACAACATCTCTGCTTACCCGAATAAGCCACTTGGAACACATTAAGATAAGTATCAACCTGTCACGCAGATCAGGAGAGTATTGCATCTTCACGGAGAGGGATAGTTAATATAGGGATACTCTCCTCCCAGCTGACCAACAACTTGTCTTCCACTTCTACTTCACGGGATCTCCGATCACATAGAGTGGGTTACCACTATGGACAACTCATGCGGTGGGTCTCAAACCCATCTCCATTGATGCATTATCTATCACATTACGTGATAGACCCTTTGTGAAGGGATCTGCCAAGTTTTTCGACGTTTGGATATAATCCAACGTAATAACTCCGGAGTTCCTCAATTTTCTGACAGATTTTAGTCTCCTCTTCACATGTCTTGAGGACTTCATATTGTCCTTCGAACTGTTTATCTTGACGATCACAGTTTGATTATCACAGTTCATCAGGATAGGGGGTATTGGTTTTTCAACCATAGGTAAGTCCATCAAGAGTTCACGAAGCCACTCTGCTTCAACAGTGGCAGTGTCCAATGCTGTGAGTTCTGCTTCCATAGTTGACCTCGTTAAGATGGTCTGCTTGCAAGACTTCCAGGAAACAGCGCCACCACCAAGTGTAAAAACATAACCACTTGTGGCCTTTATCTCATCGGCATCAGAAATCCAGTTTGAGTCACTGTAACCCTCCAGTACCCTTGGATACCCGGTGTAGTGAATCCCATAGCTCGCGGTGCCTTTCAAATAGCGATAACTCTCTCAAGCGCATGCCAATGATCATCTCCCGGTTTTGACACAAACCGACTCAGCTTGCTCACAGCAAAAGAGATGTCAGGCCTCGTGGCACTCGCCAAATACATAAGCGAGCTAATAATCTGAGAATACCTCACTTGATCTCTAGCAATCCATCGATTCTTTCGAAGCAACACACTAGCATCATATGGAGTTGGAGAAGGT
Source organism: Aegilops tauschii subsp. strangulata (assembly GCF_002575655.3). NCBI lineage: Eukaryota > Viridiplantae > Streptophyta > Magnoliopsida > Poales > Poaceae > Aegilops > Aegilops tauschii. The sequence continues at coordinate 382,062,212 of NC_053039.3, read as the reverse complement.
GTGCAGTCGCTATACCCAAAACGACTCAAGACCTTTTCCACATAGTGAGACTGAAGCAGTGTGATCCCACCATTCTCATCTCTCAACAGCTTGATGTTTAAGATAACATCAGCTACTCCTAGATCCTTCATCTCAAAACAGCGAGATAAGAAATCCTTAACCTCCTTGATTAAATCAAGTTTGGTTCCAAATATCAATATGTAGTCGACATACAGACAAAGAATAACTCCTTCGCCCCCACCATAGCGATAGTACACACACTTGTCACCATCGTTTACTACAAAGCCGGCAGCAGTTAATGTTCTTTCCAACTTCTCATGCCACTCCTTAGGAGCTTGTTTAAGGCCATATAAATACTTTAATAACTTGCACACCTTTCCTTCCTGACCAGGTACTACAAAACCATCTGGCTGATCCATGTAAATTTCCTCCTTCAATTCTCCATTGAGGAAAGCCGTCTTAACGTCCATTTGATGAACGAGAAGACCATGTGAGGCAGCCAGTGATAGTAGCACCCGAATTGTGGTCAGTCTAGCCACGTGTGAGTAAGTATCAAAGAAGTCTTCACCTTCTTTCTGGGTATAACCCTTGGCCACAAGCCGTGCCTTGTACTTTTCAATCGTACCATCAGGTCTAAGCTTCTTCTTGAACACCCACTTACATCCTACAGGTTTGCACCCATAAGGACGGTCAGTGATCTCCCAGGTACCGTTAGCTAAGATGGAATCCATCTCCCTACGAACAGCTTCCTTCCAGTAGTCAGCATCAGGAGATGCATAGGCTTCTGAAATAGTCCTGGGTGTGTCTGTTGGAAATATGCCCTAGAGGCAATAATAAAATGGTTATTATTGTATTTCCTTGTTCATGATAATTGTCTATTGTTCATGCTGTAACTGTATTAACTGGAAACCGTAATACATGTGTGAATACATAGACCACAACATGTCCCTAGTAAGCCTCTAGTTGACTAGCTCGTTGATCAATAGATGGTTATGGTTTCCTGACCATGGACATTGGATGTCATTGATAACGGGATCACATCATTAGGAGAATGATGTGATGGACAAGACCCAAACCTAAGCATAGCACAAGATCGTGTAGTTCGTCTGCTAGAGCTTTTCTAACGTCAAGTATCATTTCCTTAGACCATGAGATTGTGCAACTCCCGGATACCGTAGGAATGCTTTGGGTGTACCAAACGTCACAACGTAACGGGGTGACTATAAAGGTGCACTACAGGTATCTCCGAAAGTTTCTGTTGGGTTGGCACGAATCGAGACTGGGATTTGTCACTCCGTATGACGGAGAGGTATCTCTGGGCCCACTCGGTAATGCATCATCATAATGAGCTCAATGTGACTAAGTAGTTAGTCACGGGATCATGCATTACGGAACGAGTAAAGTGACTTGCCGGTAACGAGATTGAACGAGGTATTGGGATACCGACGATCGAATCTCGGGCAAGTAACATACCGATTGACAAAGGGAATTGTATACGGGATTGATTGAATCCCCGACATCGTGGTTCATCCGATGAGATCATCGTGGAACATGTGGGAGCCAACATGGGTATCCAAATCCCGCTGTTGGTTATTGGCCGGAGAACGTCTCGGTCATGTCTGCATGGTTCCCGAACCCGTAGGGTCTACACACTTAAGGTTCGATGACGCTAGGGTTATAGGGAATAGATATATCTGGTTACCGAATGTTGTTCGGAGTCCCGGATGAGATCCCGGACGTCACGAGGAGTTCCGAAATGGTCCGTAGGTAAGGAATAATATATAGGAAGTGAGGTTTTGGCCACCGGAAGAGTTTCGGGCGTCACGAGTAATGTACCGGGACCACCTGAGGGTTTCGGGGGTCCACCGGGAGGGGCCACCAACCCCGGAGGCCTGCGTGGGCCAAGTGTGGGAAGGGACCAGCCCCTAGGTGGGCTGGTGCGCCTCCCACAAGAGTCCCAAGGCGCATGGAAAAGGGGAAAGGGGAAAACCCTAGGCTTAGATGGGCCTAAGGCCCACCTAGGGTGTGCCCCCCTCTCTCCCCCTTTTGGCCGACCCCTCCATCCAATCTAGGGCTGCCGCCCCCTAGGGGTGGGAACCTGTTGGAAATATGCCCTAGAGGCAATAATAAATGGTTATTATTATATTTCTTTGTTCATGATAATCGTCTATTATTCATGCTATAATTGCATTGTCCGGAAATCGTAATACATGTGTGAATACATAGACTACAACGTGTCCCTAGTAAGCCTCTAGTTGACTAGCTCGTTGATCAACAGATAGTCATGGTTTCCTGACTATGGACATTGGATGTCATTGATAACGGGATCACATCATTAGGAGAATGATGTGATGGACAAGACCCAATCCTAAGCATAGCATAAAAGATCGTGTAGTTTCGTTTGCTAGAGCTTTTCCAATGTCAAGTATCTTTTCCTTAGACCATGAGATTGTGCAACTCCCGGATACCGTAGGAGTGCTTTGGGTGTGCCAAACGTCACAACGTAACTGGGTGACTATAAAGGTGCACTACGGGTATCTCCGAAAGTGTCTGTTGGGTTGGCACGGATCGAGACTGGGATTTGTCACTCCGTGTGACGGAGAGGTATCTCTGGGCCCACTCGGTAATGCATCATCATAATGAGCTCAATTTGACTAAGGCGTTAGTCACGGGATCATGCATTGCGGTATGAGTAAAGAGACTTGCCTGTAACGAGATTGAACAAGGTATTGGGATACCGACGATCGAATCTCGGGCAAGTAACATACCGATTGACAAAGGGAATTGCATACGGGATTGATTGAATCCTCGACACCGTGGTTCATCCGATGAGATCATCGTGGAACATGTGGGAGCCAACATGGGTATCCAGATCCCGCTGTTGGTTATTGACCGGAGAGGCATCTCGGTCATGTCTGCATGTCTCCCGAACCCGTAGGATCTACACACTTAAGGTTCGGTGACGCTAGGGTTATAGAGATATGTGTATGCGGAAACCCGAAAGTTGTTCGGAGTCCCGGATGAGATCTCGGACATCACGAGAGGTTCCGGAATGGTCCGGAGGTGAAGAATTATATATAGGAAGTCAAGTTTCGGCCACCGGGAAAATTTCGGGGGTTACCGGTATTGTACCGGGACCACCGGAAGGGTCCCGGGGGTCCACCGGGTGGGGCCACCTATCCCGGAGGGCCCCGTGGGCTGAAAGTGGAAGGGAACCAGCCCTTAGTGGGCTGGGGCGCCCCCCTTGGGCCTCCCCCCATGCGCCTAGGGTTGGGAACCCTAGGGTGGGGGAGTTCCCCCTTGCCTTGGTGGGCAAGGCAACCCCTTCCCCCCCTTTGGCCGCCGCCCCCCCTTGGAGATCCCATCTCCCAGGGCCGGCGCCCCCCCCAGGGGGCCTATATAAAGGGGGGAGGGAGGGCAGCAACCTACAGCCTTGGGCGCCTCCCTCCTCCCCTGCAACACCTCTCTCTCTCTCGCAGAAGCTCGGCGAAGCCCTGCCGGAGACCCGCTACATCCACCACCACGCCGTCGTGCTGTTGGATCTCCATCAACCTCTCCTTCCCCCTTGCTGGATCAAGAAGGAGGAGACGTCGCTGCACCGTACGTGTGTTGAACGTGGAGGTGCCGTCCGTTCGGCACTCGGTCATCGGTGATTTGGATCACGGCGAGTACGGCTCCGTCATCCACGTTCATTGGAACGCTTCCGCTCGCGATCTACAAGGGTATGTAGATGCACTCCCTTCCCCTCGTTGCTAGTACACTCCATAGATGCATCTTGGTGAGCGTAGGAAAATTTTAAAATTATGCTACGATTCCCAACAGAACCCTAGAGGGGGCGCACCCTCCTCCCCTCCTCCTATAAATAGTGGGGGTTTTGGGGCTGCAGAAGACACGAGTCTCCCTCTCTCTTGGCGCAGCCCTACCCCTCTCCCTCCTCGTCTCTCGAAGTGCTTGGCGAAGCCCTGCTGGAGTGCCACGCTCCTCCATCACCACCATGCCGTTGTGCTGCTGCTGGACGGAGTCTTCCCAAACCTCTCCCTCTCTCCTTGCTGGATCAAGGCACGGGAGACGTCACCGGGCTGCATGTGTGTTGAACGCGGAGGCACCGTTGTTCGGTGCTTAGATCGGATTCGGCCGCGATCTGAATCGCTTCGGGTACGACTCCACCAACCGTGTTCTTGCAATGCTTCCGCATCGCGATCTTCAAGGGTATGAAGATGCACTCCCCTCTCTCTCGTTGCTAGTTAATCCATAGATTGATCTTGGTGATGCGTAGAAAATTTTGAATTTCTGCTACGTTCCCCAACAGTGGCATCATGAGCCAGGTCTATGCGTAGATTCTATGCACGAGTAGAACACAAAGTAGTTGTGGGCGATGATTTGTTTAATTTGCTTGCCGTTACTAGTCTTATCTTGATTCGGCGGCATTGTGGGATGAAGCGGCCCGGACCGACCTTACACGTACTCTTACGTGAGACAGGTTCCACCGACTGACATGCACTTGATGCATAAGGTGGCTAGCGGGTGTCTGTCTCTCCCACTTTAGTCGGATCGGATTCGATGAAGAGGGTCCTTATGAAGGGTAAATAGCAATTGGCATATCACTGTTGTGGCTTTTGCGTAGGTAAGAAACGTTCTTGCTAGAAACCCATAGCAGCTACGTAAAACATGCAACAACAATTAGAGGGCGTCTAACTTGTTTTTGCAGGGTATGCTATGTGATGTGATATGGCCAAAATGATGTGATGAATTATATATATGTGATGTATGAGATTGATCATGTTCTTGTAATAGGAATCACGACTTGCATGTCGATGAGTATGACAACCGGCAGGAGCCATAGGAGTTGTCTTAATTTATTGTATGACCTGCGTGTCAATGAAAAACGCCATGTAATTACTTTACTTTATTGCTAACCGTTAGCCATAGTAGTAGAAGTAATAGTTGGCGAGACAACTTCATGAAGACACGATGATGGAGATCATGATGGAGATCATGATGATGGAGATCATGGTGTCATGCCGGTGACGAAGGTGATCATGCCGCGCCTCGAAGATGGAGATCAAAAGGCGCAAGATGATATTGGCCATATCATGTCACTTTATGATTTGCATGTGATGTTTGTCATGTTTACATCTTATTTGCTTAGAACGACGGTAGTATAAATAAGATGATCCCTCACTAAAATTTCAAGAGATGTGTTCCCCCTAACTGTGCACCGTTGCGAAGGTTCGTTGTTTTGAAGCACCACGTGATGATCGGGTGTGATAGATTCTAACGTTCGCATACAACGGGTGTAAGCCAGATTTACACATGCGAAACACTTAGGTTGAGTTGACGAGCCTAGCATGTACAGACATGGCCTCGGAACACAAGAGACCGAAAGGTCGAACATGAGTCGTATAGTAGATACGATCAACATGGAGATGTTCACCGATGATGACTAGTGTGTCTCACGTGATGATCGGACACGGCCTAGTCGACTCGGATCATGTATCACTTAGATGACGAGGGATGTCTATCTGAGTGGGAGTTCATTAAATAATCAAATGAACTTAATTATCATGAACATAGTCAAAAGGTCTTTGCAAATTATGTCGTAGCTTACGCTTTAGTTCTACTAAGATATGTTCCTAGAGAAAATTTAGTTGAAAGTTGATAGTAGCAATTATGCGGACTGGGTCCGTAAACTGAGGATTGTCCTCATTGCTGCACAGAAGGCTTATGTCCTTAATGCACCGCTCGGTGTGTTGAACCTCGAGCGTGGTTTGTGGATGTTGCGAACATCTGACATACACGTTTTGATGACTACGTGATAGTTCAGTGTGTAATGCTAACGGTTTAGAATTGAGGCGCCAAAGACGTTTTTGAAACGTCGCAGAACATATGAGATGTTCCAAAGACTGAAATTGGGATTTCAGACTAGTGCCCACGTCAAGAGGTATGAGACCTCTAACAAGTTTCTTAAGCCTGCAAACTAAGGGAGAAAAGCTCAATCGTTGAGCATGTGCTCAGATTGTCTGAGTACTACAATCGCTTGAATCGAGTGGGAGTTAATCTTCCAGATGAGATAGTGATGGTTCTCCATAGTCACTGCCACCAAGCTATTAGAGCTTTGTGATGAACTATAACATATCAGGGATAGACATGATGATCCTTGAGCAACTCGCGATGGTTGACACCGCGAAAGTAGAAATCAAGTAGGAGCATCAATTGTTGATGGTTAGTAAAACCACTAGTTTCAAGAAGGGCAAGGGCAAGAAGGGATACTTCATGAAACGGCAAATCAGTTGCTGCTCTAGCGAAGAAACCCAAGGTTGAACCCAAACCCGAGACTAAGTGCTTCTGTAATGAGGGGAACGGTCACTGAAGCAGAACTACCCTAGATACTTGGTAAGATGAGAAGGCAGGCAAGGTCGACAGAAGTATATTGGATATACATTATATTAATGTGTACTTTACTAGTACTCCTAGTAGCACCAGGGTATTAGATACCGGTTCGGTTGCTAAATGTTGGTAACTCGAAATAAAAGGCTATGGAATAAACGAAGACTAGCTAAAGGTGAGATGACGATATGTGTTGGAAGTGTTTCCAAGGTTGATGTGATCAAGCATCGCATGCTCCCTCTACCGTCGAGATTGGTGTTAAACCTAAATAATTGTTATTTGGTGTTTGCGTTGAGCGTAGACATGATTGGATTATGTTTATCGCAATACGATAATTCATTTAAGGAGAATAATGGTTACTCTGTTTATTTGAGTAATACCTTCAATGGTCTTGCACCTAAAATGAATGGTTTATTGAATCTCGATCGTAGTGATACACATGTTCATGCCAAAAGATATAAGATAGTAATGATAGTACCACATACTTGTGGCACTGCCATTTGAGTCATATTGGTATAAAACGCATGAAGAAGCTCCATGTTGATGGATCTTTGGACTCACTCGTTTTTGAAAAGATTGAGACATGCGAACCATGTCTATTGGTAGATATGCATGAAGAAACTCCATACAGATGGATCGTATGAACTCACTTGATTTTGAATCACTTGAGACATGCAAATCATACCACATGGGCAAGATGACTGAAAGGCCTCGTTTTCAGTAAGATGAAACAAGAGAGCAACTTGTTGGAAGTAATACATTTGATGTGTGCAGTCCAATGAGTGATGAGGCACGCAGTGGATATCGTTATGTTCTTACTTCACAGATGATTTGAGTAGATGCTGAGAATATTTACTTGATGAAACACAAGTCTGAATTATTGAAAGGTTCAAGTAATTTCAGAGTGAAGTTGAAGATCGTCGTGACAAGAGGATAAAATGTCTATGATATGATCATAGAGATGAATATCTGAGTTACGAGTTTGGCACACAATTAAGACATTGTGGAAATTGTTTCACAACTAATACCGCCTGGAAAACCATAGTGTGATGGTGTGTCCGAACATCATAACTGCACCCTATTGGATATGGTGCATACCATGATGTCTCTTATCGAATTACACTATCGTTTATGGGTTAGGCATTAGAGACAACCGCATTCACTTTAATAGGGCACCACGCAATTCCGTTGAGACGACACCGTATGAACTATGGTTTAGAGAAACCTAAGCTGTCGTTTCTTAAAAGTTTGGGGCTGCGACGCTTATGTGAAAAAGTTTCAGGCTGATAAGCTCGAACCCAAAGCGGATAAATGCATCTTCATAGAATACCCAAAACAGTTGGGTATACCTCCTATTTCAGATCTGGAAGCAAAAGTGATTGTTTCTAGAAACGGGTCCTTTCTCGAGGAAAAGTTTCTCTCAAAAGAATTGAGTGGGAGGATGGTGGAGACTTGATGAGGTTATTGAACCGTCACTTCAACTAGTGTGTAGCAGGGCACAAGAAGTTGTTCCTGTGGCACCTACACCAATTGAAGTGGAAGCCTATGATAGTGATCATGAAACTTCGGATCAAGTCACTACCAAACCTCGTAGGACGACAAGGATGCGTACTACTTCAGAGTGGTACGTAATCCTGTCTTGGAAGTCATGTTGCTAGACAACGATGAACCTACGAGCTATGGAGAAGCGATGGTGGGCCCGGATTTCGACGAATGGCTTGAGGCCATAAAATCCGAGAGAGGATCCATGTATAAAAACAAAGTATAGACTTTGGAAGAACTACTTGATGGTCGTAAGGCTGTTGGGTGCAGATGGATTTTAAAAGGAAGACAGACAATGATGGTAAGTGTCACCATTAAGAAAGCTCAACCTGTTGTTGAGATGTTTTCCGACAAGTTCAAGGAGTTGACTGCGATGAGACTTTCGCACTCGTAGTGATGCTAAGAGTCTGTTGGAATTATATTAGCAGTTACTGCATTATTTATGAAATCTTGCAGATAGGATGTCAAAACATTGTTTCCTCGACGATTTTCTTGAGGAAAGGTTGTATGTGATACAACCAGAAGGTTTTGTCAATCCTGAAAGATGCTAACAATTATGCAAAGCTCCAGCAATCCTTCTAAGGAGTGGAGTAAGCATCTCGGAGTTTGAATGTACGCTTTGATGAGATGATCAAAGATTTTGGGTTTATACAAAGTTTATGAGAAACTTGTATTTCCAAAGAAGTGAGTGGGAGCACTATAGAATTTTTGGTGAGTATATGTTGTTAACATATTGTTGATCAGAAATGATGTAGAATTTCTGGAAAGCATACAAGGTTATTTGAAAAGTGTTTTTCCATGGAAAACCTGGATTAAGCTACTTGAACATTGAGCATCAAGATCTATAAGGATAGATCAAAAACGCTTAATAGTACTTTCAAATGAATACATACCGTGACAAGATTTTGAAGGAGTTCAAAATAGATCAGCAAAGAAGGAGTTCATACTGTGTTACAAGGTGTGAGTATTGAGTAAGACTCAAGACCTGACCACGGCAAAAGAGAGAGAAAGGACGAAGGTTGTCCCCTATGCTTTAGACGTAGGCTCTACAGTATGCTATGCTGTGTACCGCACCTGAAGTGTGCCTTGCCATGAGTCAGTCAAGGGGTACAAGAGTGATCCAGGCATGGATCACATGACAGCGGTCGAACTTATCCTTAGTAACTAGTGGACTAAGGAATTTTCTCGATTATGGAGGTGGTAAAAAAGTTCGTCGTAAAGGGTTACGTCGATGCAAACTTTGACACTAATCCGGATGACTCTGAGTAGTAAACCGGATTCGTATAGTAGAGCAGTTATTTGGAATAGCTCCAAGTAGCGCGTGGTAGCTGCATCTACAAGATGACATAGAGATTTGTAAAGCACACACGGATCTGGAAGGTTCAGACCCGTTGACTAAAAACCTCTCTCACAAGCGAGATATGAACAAACCCCATGGGTGTTGGATTCATTACAATCACATAGTGATGTGAACTAGATTATTGACTCTAGTGCAAGTGGGAGACTGTTGGAAATATGCCCTAGAGGCAATAATAAAATGGTTATTATTGTATTTCCTTGTTCATGATAATTGTCTATTGTTCATGCTGTAATTGTATTAACTGGAAACCGTAATACATGTGTGAATACATAGACCACAACATGTCCCTAGTAAGCCTCTAGTTGACTAGCTCATTGATCAATAGATGGTTATGGTTTCCTGACCATGGACATTGGATGTCATTGATAACGGGATCACATCATTAGGAGAATGATGTGATGGACAATACCCTAACCTAAGCATAGCACAAGATCGTGTAGTTCGTCTGCTAGAGCTTTTCTAATGTCAAGTATCATTTCCTTAGACCATGAGATTGTGCAACTCCCGGATACCGTAGGAATGCTTTGGGTGTACCAAACGTCACAACGTAACTGGGTGACTATAAAGGTGCACTACAGGTATCTCCGAAAGTGTCTGTTGGGTTGGCACGAATCGAGACTGGGATTTGTCACTCCGTATGACGGAGAGGTATCTCTGGGCCCACTCGGTAATGCATCATCATAATGAGCTCAATGTGACTAAGTAGTTAGTCACGGGATCATGCATTACGGAACGAGTAAAGTGACTTGCCGGTAACGAGATTGAACGAGGTATTGGGATACCGACAATCGAATCTCGGGCAAGTAACATACCGATTGACAAAGGGAATTGTATACGGGATTGATTGAATCCCCGACATCCTGGTTCATCCGATGAGATCATCGTGGAACATGTGGGAGCCAACATGGGTATCCAGATCCCGTTGTTGGTTATTGGCCGGAGAACGTCTCGGTCATGTCTGCATGGTTCCCGAACCCGTAGGGTCTACACACTTAAGGTTCGATGACACTAGGGTTATAGGGAATAGATATACATGGTTACCGAATGTTGTTCGGAGTCCTGGATGAGATCCCGGACGTCACGAGGAGTTCCGGAATGGTCCGGAGGTAAAGAATAATATATAGGAAGTGAGGTTTTGGCCACCGGAAGAGTTTCGGGCGTCACCGGTAATGTACCGGGACCACCGTAGGGTTTCGGGGGTCCACCGGGAGGGGCCACCAACCCCGGAGGCCTGCGTGGGCCAAGTGTGGGAAGGTACCAGCCCCTAGGTGGGCTGGTGCGCCTCCCACAAGAGGCCCAAGGCGCATGGAAAAGGGGAAAGGGGAAAACCCTAGGCTCAGATGGGCCTAAGGCCCACCTAGGGTGCGCCCCCCCTCTCTCCCCCTCTTGGCCGCCCCCCTCCATCCAATCTAGGGCTGCCGCCCCCTAGGGGTGGGAACCCTAGAGGGGGCACACCCTCCTCCCCTCCTCCTATAAATAGTGGGGGTTTTGGGGCTGCAGAAGACACGAGTCTCCCTCTCTCTTGGCGCAGCCCTACCCCTCTCCCTCCTCGTCTCTCGCAATGCTTGGCGAAGCCCTGCTGGAGTGCCACGCTCCTCCATCACCACCATGCCGTTGTGCTGCTGCTAGACGGAGTCTTCCCAAACCTCTCCCTCTCTCCTTGCTGGATCAAGGCACGGGAGACGTCACCGGGCTGCATGTGTGTTGACGCGGAGGCACCGTTGTTCGGTGCTTAGATCGGATTCGGCCGCGATCTGAATCGATTCGGGTACGACTCCACCAACCGCGTTCTTGCAACGCTTCCGCATTGCGATCTTCAAGGGTATGAAGATGCACTCCCCTCTCTCTCGTTGCTAGTTAATCCATAGATTGATCTTGGTGATGCGTAGAAAATTTTGAATTTCTGCTACGTTCCCCAACAGTGTCATCCACAAGGTACACAATGAAATCATCACCAAAAGACTTTGCAGTCCTCTGTCTCTTACTCCTCACAGGAGTTCCATTGTCACCCTCAACAGGATTCTCAACGTGTTCCATCGCAATGGTGGGTTCAGGAATTACAGCGAATTCCTCACTAGATGGAGTAGGTATCTCCTGATTTGATGAACTCAACATATCCTTCATAGGAAATATGTCCTCAATGAAAGTTGCATCATTCGACTCCATAATCGTACCAACATGCATGTCGGATACCTCAGATTTTATTATCAAAAATCTATAGCCGACGCTATGAAAAGCATAGCCCAGAAGAACACAATCCACGGTTTTTGGTCCAAGCTTGCGCTTCTTGGAAATTGGTATATTGACCTTCGCCAAACAACCCCAAATACGTAGGTAAGAGAGTTTCAATCTTTTCCTTTCCGATTCCTCAAATGGAGTCATGGTCTTATGCTTTGTGGGAACTCGGTTTAGGACATGACACACAGTCATTAGCGCCTCCCCCCACCATTCCTTGGAAAGACCCGATGTGTCTAACATGGTGTTAACCATATCAGTTAGAGTTCGGTTCTTTCTTTCGGCTACCCCATTTGACTGAGGTGAGTAGGGAGGCGTCCTCTCATGGATTATACCATGTTCCGCACAAAATAGATCAAATTCATTGAAAAAATAATCTCCACCACGATCAGACCTAAGCCGTTTAATTTTTCGATCAAGTTGGTTCTCTGCCTCGGCTTTATAGTTTTTGAAGAAAGTTAAAGCCTCATCTTTTGATTTCAGAAGATACACATAACAATATCTAGTGGAGTCATCAATCAACGTCATGAAGTATCTCTTTCCATCTTTTGTCAACACGCCATTCATCTCACAAAGATCAGAATGTATAAGCTCTAGTGGCGCCAAGTCTCTTGCCTGTGCAGTGTTATGGGACTTGCGAGGTTGCTTAGCTTGCACACATACTTGGCACTTAGAGCCTTTGATAGTAGAGATTTTCGGAATTAAATTCATATTGGCCAGCCGCGTCATGCAACCAAAGTTAATGTGACAAAGTCGTGAATGCCAAATATCAGACTCATTATTGTGGCAAACATTATTAATAACTTTAGTGCAAATATCTGACAAAGACAGGTGGAACAAGCCTCCGCTCTCATAGCCTTTTCCAACAAATTGTCCATACTTAGAAATTACAACTTTATTGGATTCGAAAACCAACTTAAAACCGTCTCGACATAAACGGGAACCGCTAACGAGATTTTTATGGATGGACGGCACATGATGAACGTTTTTCAAACGCACAGTCTTCCCCGAAGTAAACTTCAGATCGATCGTGCCAACACCTCGAACGATGGCATGTGACCCGTTCCCCATCAGCACGGGAGAAGTCCCTGTTGCCTGGTAAGAAGAAAACATGGAGGCGTCAGCACAAACATGTGCATTGGCACCGGTGTCAATTAACCAATCAGGGGATTGAAATACTGAAAGGATGGTAGGAAAAATACCGTACCCTGATTCCTTCATATCAGTATCACCGATGACAACATTAGCGGACTTGCCGCTCTTCTCATGTTCGCGCTCCTCAAAGCGGTTAGGACACTTCGGAGCCCGGTGATTAGGATCACCACAGACATGGCAAAGTCCCTTCCCCTTCTTATGAGAATTCTTCTTGAAGTTGGTAGAATGTGATGGCTTGTTCTTTGTATCAAACTTGCCTTTGCCCTGAGTTTTGTTCTTGTTGTTTTTGAACTTGTTGGGCTGGAAGTTCTTCTTCTGTACCATGTGGGCACTAGAACCTCCCTCAGCAACTCGAGCACGTGTGTCCTTTGCTCTCGCCTTCTCTTCAACATCAAGAGTACCGATGAGATCCGCAACGGAAAACTCCTGTCTCTTGTGTTTCAGAGAAGTAGCAAAATTGTTCCATGAAGGTGGAAGCTTGGCAATGATGCCTCCGGCAACAAATTTGTCCGGCAACACACACTTGAAGTACCCAAGTTCTTTTGCGAGCGACTGTATCTCATAAGCCTGCTGTACAACAGGGCGCTCATCAGTCATCTTGTAGTCATAGAATTGCTCCATGACGTACAACTCGCTGCCGGCGTCCGAGGCACCAAACTTGGCCTCGAGCGCATCCCACATGTCCTTGTCGTCGTCAAACGACATATACGAATCCACAATGGAGTCATCAAGAACACTCAGAAGAGCGCCTTTAAAGAGAGTATCGATCTTCTCAAAAGCTTCCAGCTGTGCTGGATTAAGATCGCCCTCAGACTTGCCCTTGGTGGCGTCATAGCAGCCCATGGTCTGAAACCAGTAGACTGCTCTCGTGCGCCACCTCTTATATTGCGCCCCCTTAAAGGCAGGCGGCTTCAGATGCGCAGCAAAACCACTCGGAGTAAATTGCCTATGATCAGGTTTTTGGATTGTTGGAAATATGAGCAAATTACTACGAGATTTAATCCGAATAAACAGAAGATAAAACATGACTACAGCAGCAGAGATTAAACTAATCATGTGAACTAGCATAGCAGATGAACAGATCACATCTAGGGCACATACTAGAAACATGAATTCTACCACGATCTCGAACAGGAAGGATAGAATCACATACGGTGCAGCGGGAGCAGCACCGCCGGCGTTGACGTTGTCGCCCATGTCGTCGAGGATGAGGTTGCCGAGGTCGGGGAATTAGTCGTCGCTGCCAGCAGACGCGCGAGTGCGCTCCCCAAAAACCTGATCGCCCCTCTCCCGTACAGGATCACGAGAGGCGGGGTTCCGGAGGCCTGCTGTCCCTTCTGCCGGTGCACGCCGAAAGGAGGGATGGAGAAGACTTGCTTGGCGGCGCAATGATCTGGAACGGTGATGAGAAACCATACGAAGCGGCGGCGGCTAGGGTAGACGTCTGCCTGACTATATAGTGCGGGCCGGGCAGGTCGTGAGAGTAAACCCCACGTCCGAGCAGCAAAAATTAACGCGTCCGTTAATTATTAATTAATGACTCATTAATTTTTCCCGAGCAACAAAAATATATAGACAACGTGCCGCGTCGGGACGAGGCGTGGCGAGGCGAGCGATGAGGAGGAACGCGCGTGTAGGTCTCCTTTTGTCATGCTCATACAAGTGGTAGAAGAGCTCACCTTATAAAGAGGTGCAACTCTCTCTCAACTTATGAGGTGGGACTAAACTTTAATCTCACTCACTCCACTCACATATGTGTATGAATGGGTCAAGAGAATTTCAGAATTTTAGTTGGGCTTTGGGCCTTTGCCAAAGGCCTACTAGCAAAATTCAAACACTGGCCTCCGGGACCGCGGCGACACTCGCGGGCCGGCTCGCCATCGGGGCCGTGGCGACACTCGCCGGTCTGCTCGCCATCGGGACCGTGGCGACACTCGCGGGCGTGCTCGCCATCGGGGACCGTGGCGACACTCGCGGGCGTGCTCATCTTCGGGGCCGCGGCGACACTCGCCGGTCTGCTCGCCATCGGGACCGTGGCGACACTCGCGGGCGTGCTCGCCATCGGGGCCGTGGCGACACTCGCGGGCGTGTTCATCTTCGGGGCCGCGGCGACACTCGCGGGCCGGCTCGCCATCGGGGCAGTGGCAGCAGGGGCGGGCTTCTTCTTGGGGACGTCGTCGTCGTCGTCGCGCGAGCTGCTGCGGCCGCAGAGGAACACGGCGAACGAGACGATCCAGACCGACGCCACGACCATGCCGAGCGCCGCGAGCCACGGCGGCAGGAATCCCCACGCCGCCGCCGTTGCCGCGCTGCCCGCGGACTCTAGGAGCGCTCTCGCCATCGTGAACGGTGAGCAGAGTTAACCTGATCGCAAAGACGGGCGTACACAGCGAAACTTCAGAAGGATGAGCGAAAAGAGCGTATATATATAGGCATATGATGCCCGTGGATGCGGTACGGAGAAACGAATCTCAACAAATCGCCGACTAAGTAGAGATTGGATAAGGAATTCTGTTGGGATTAGGGCTCATCTTCTTGTTAACGCCTACACTATCTTGTTAAGATACTAGGTTTTCAGTTCCATTTGATCACATTTTGAACGGTCATTGGGAGCCATCGTTTGCAACCTGGGTTTGCAAACTTCGTGCGGATTATTACGATTATTCAGCTGATGGAAATAAGCACAGAAACCACATCGAAATTCGTGTGGGGCTGCAGAACAGAGAACGAACTGACCATTCGCATTGCAGACTTGCAGTACGAATGAACTGGACATAGTTTTTCTACCATTTTATTGCATTCACATCAGTAAGTACAAAAATGTAATATAGCCTACATGGCTCTTAACTGGAGCGTGTGTCTGTCTGGTTCTAAAGCCTACCACTAAACAGCTGGCACCTTTACAGTTAGTCATACATAGGAGGAACGGGCACCTTTACCACTGAAAAACCATAGTAGATGCTCCAGATATCTTACAAAACCTAGAGCATAAAGAATTAACCTATAGCAAGCGAAAAAAGAATAACGAAACCATACACAAAGTGTGTTTGCCACTCAGGGGTTTATGTTGCACTCCCGTATAAACACTTGATCGTAATTGACATGCCGCGACCAGTATTTTCGGTATTTCGACAATCCGATCTCGAGCCAGGGTTTCAGGTTTCCGTTGTAGTGAATGACGGATGCCCGCCTGATCTCCTTCTCGTTGACGTTTGGGTTGTACCCGAGCCCCAGAAGATGCCACGAGCGATCAAGCGGGAACGTGCGGTTCCAAAACGTCACAAGGCCTGCAGGGAGGCTGCCTAGCTTCCATAGTAGCCTGTCTTCATTCTGCACAAATGAGATAAGCCATGGGTCAAATACCACTGACGAATGGGGAGATCATAGTGTTGGTGAAGTACAGAGATTTCCTTGTAGATCAAAATATGGCAGAATAGCTGATAGCTTATTAGGGGATATACTCTGCTCAGCTCCTGGTGAATATATATAATATGTTGTTCATAAGTTCATAAACTTACCAGGTTCTGCCAGGTGTGGTAGACGTCGGTGATGTTTTGCTTTCTCCACTCGGACAAATCAAACATGTTCATGCCATATGCCCAACCACAAGCGTGTGGATTAAAATTGCTGGCAATTAGAGGATTGGAGAAGTTGAGGTATTTATCAAACCTGTGGAAGCTCTCTCCACAGGTCTCAACAGCACCGTTGACCTTGCCTTTGAGATCTATCGACCAAAGCGCACTTAGGTCCTGCTGCACCACGGTATCATCGTCTAGAAATAACACCTTGTTAAGCTTCGGGAATATCTCAGGGAGATAGAACCTCAGATGATTGAGAATCGACAGGTATTTTGGGTTCCGGAATTTGGGATTTTCACCCGGCCTAGCCCTCCCACTCCCGAAGTAGTAATCAATCATCGAACTGGATTCTAACTGCTTCAGAACTGGGCTGTAGCTTGAGTTCAGCCAGGTAAACTCTTCAATGTTCTGAACCTGAACCGCAGCTTCACCCAAGGGATTAGCCAAGAACCACATCTTCATTGCAGCATAGTTGAGCCGATCTGTCACAATGTGGAAGACATGGTTTGCTGGTTTCTGCAGAACAGATTATTGAGTACATATTAGTGCTTTAGGTACAAACTTAAATACAGTGAGATTTATGGTACAACAAAAGTCGATTCACAGCCATTAATCAGCAGCCTGGCTAGCTATATATCTCGGTGACCAAGTGGTATACCTTAGCATGAACAAGAGTGGAGTTCACAACCACTGCAGCAGCCAATACATTATCTGAGAAAACTGCATAGTGATGGAGTTTGGGGTTTTCCAACTTTTCCATATTTGGAAAATCCTTATTATTGGAGTTGCTGGAATAATACTCATTTGTAAGCCGCAATGGGAGACAATGAAGCCCTTTGGGTAAAGATTTTGCTGCTAGTTGAGCTAGATAGTTGGCATCCTTTCTGTGAGATTGAAGACGCTCCTCTGTTGAATGAAGGGATGTACGGAGCCTGTTCACAGCACCTGAGCAACCATCATGCATCCTCTTGATCCTACCCAGTGTCTGCTCCATCGCTTTTATTTTGCCATGGACACTTCATGCAACAGAAAGTTCTGTAAGTTCAGAGATAATTATCCCAACACAAAGTACAAGACACCAATAATGACAATGGAAATTCAGTAGTACAGTAAAAGAGAAAGTACTTCTGAGGAAGCATCCCATCATCGGTTGCATCACCTAGTGCTCGCTGGATATCCTTCATTCGTGCACGTAACTCCTTGGCGGTACCATGATTTCCTCTAGAAGCTAGAACGCCAAGATATGTCTTTGCTCTTATCAATTGGTCCTTGATAATGCGGATTGTAGCATCTGGGGAAGTTGCGGAATGACCAGTGCTACTTGCTGATGTGGCGAGATCAGCATTGATACTAGCATGATCAGATAATGTATCAGCAGCGCTTTCCTGGACAATTGAAACATTAGCTGTTAGAACAAATGATCTCTCGCGACTGACCAAACAAGCTAAAGTATAAACATAACTATCGATATAGTTTCAAATATAAGAGTGGATTCTCAGGACATCTAATCGCTCTTAACTCAGTGTTCTAATCCTAATGTTCACAAAAAGGTAAGAAACAGGCCACAGAACAGTACCGCTGCTAAATGAGAATGAAAATAATAGGCATATCTTTGCCAATATATTAAGATGGCTGCAATGTCTTTGGGAGTAGTCATAGAGTAAAATTGACTTTTACAAATATAAACAATATCACCTCTATTCCCAGTTCATTCAGTGCACAAATATCTTACCTCCATACAATGAGTATGGGCTTAGGTACTGAGTAAGTGAGTAGTAATAAAGATGTGATGGAACAAGGTTTAGTCCTAGGTTAGTTTTGCGTCCAGGATTCACAGTCTTCCAGTAATTTACCCCCTCCCTTAGAAGGGGCAGGCAAGGGCTTGATCGTCCTTGCCAAGCAATAGATTGGTCTTCTCTAATAAACTTTACCTTTTCCAAAGACGAAGTCAGGTTTGCCGCAGGATGTGTTCCCGCAATGTTATTCTCTGATGCATCAGATCCATCTTTGTGCTCTACCTCACTTGCATCCTGCAACTCCTTTTCATCCATTCCTTGTCCATCCTGCTCTTCAGCTACCTTGCTATCGCCAGGATGATGGAATCCATCTGCTCGTCCGTCGGTGCTAACAACTTCCTTTATCATGTCATCCTGTGTCGACTGAGCACTGTCATTTCCGACAGCAACCACCTGATGGGCATCCCACGACGCAGGGTCCTCCCATGTATCAATTTTCTTTTCTGATGGATGGCTCCTGGCTACCTCAACTGCTTGCCAGTCGTCGGTCGCCGACAGCACCCGGTTCTTGTGCTCCCCTAGTCTCTCAATTGTCAAATCTGCAAAAGCAATTCACCCAGAGAATTCCAACAAAAATCAGATGCGTTTACCCACGGGTGACTCAACTGGCGACTGCTTCACCAAAAAAATTGCAAGAAGTTGGTTCATTTGTTCTTACTGTGGTGAAAACAGACTCAAACTATCTCTCTAACATTTTCACGATCTACTACAGTCAGTGAAGCCTTCCCTTGAGGACGAGATTAGGCAAGCAAAACGAAAGGGGGAAGGAAAAGCGGCCTGACCTTTGGCGAGAGAAACCTCGGAGGCGGCCATATGCGGCCACACCAGACTGGGGCCGGACCCGTCCCCCCGATCGAACGCGCCCCTCGCCACTGCAAGACAAGACGCCCAAATGAAATCAAGAACGGATCTTCGCCGCATTGTCGCCAGCGCCGGAAGCCGGGGAGAGGCAAGGGGGGCCGTACATACCGATGGAGTCCGGGAGGGGCGAGACGGGGAAGCGGCCGTAGAGCACGAGGGGCGCGAGCACGGACGCGACGAGCAGCAGCAGCACCGCGCCCCGGCACCGCCGGCCCCGCACGGCCCCCGCCATGTCCGCGCCCCCGCAGCCGGCGGCCGGAGTGCCTCAGACGGCGCGCTGCACCGCCGCCGCCGGACGAGGGGAGGGGAGGGGCGTCGCTTTTCCGGCGCGGCGGGTGCTTGGTTTCGGGAAGGGTTTGGGTGGCGTCGGCACGCGCGGCGGACGCGAAATTCCGGGGCGGCAGTCAGTCCGGGCTCAGGATGGGTAACGTGGGAGCGGTGCGCGGCCCATGCGATGCGTGCTGCGCCGGTTTGGACTCGAGTGGTTTCTTTCCTTTCCACCGGCACCTTTGCCTGCCTTTCACGCGCTGGATCGCGCGAATTTTCTATTCCCGTGGCCTGTGTGGGGTAGATGGATTTCATGGAGATGTTTCTCTCCAGATTTGCAACGGTACGGAGATATAACGTAATGATACAATATAATGTGTGGTACAGAGATGTAAGATCGTATTTACTGCTCCTACATTTGCTAAGCATTTGGTCAGATTTGGTTCGGTATTTGTGGATAGAAAAAAAGAGTTGGTGTCAGTTTGGATTTGGGAGCGGTGGTCTGTGGGCGCACGGGACACCAGAGGCATCACGGACCACACGGGTAGAGATGGATAGACCGAGTTAATGAGACCGCACAGGTACTACAGATAGACTGGGGTTTTTTTAGGGTGGAGATGGGCCGAATTAAATGGGTGAATGTTGTCAGAAACAAAACAAAAAAAGGTGAAAGTGACACCAGTGAGTTAAGCATATCTTTCGAGTGACATTTTGAGACGGAGGAGAAGAAAGGTATCTATCCTTGAGTGCGTGCTTTTCATTCAGAAGAATCAGACGGCGCCATTCTTTGGTGCTTTTCTCTCTCGATCGGGTGATCGACCTGCTCGCGCGCGCGTCGATTCTACGAATCGCCAGAACCTTCAACAGACTATATCATATCAGCAGGCCCCGCGCGCGCGACCTGTGCATCCGGCGTGCGTGTCGCCCGCGCGTGCCGTGTGCGTGCATGCGCGGATCCCCGCTACGTACGAGCAGTTGCAACCGCCAAGATATGCTTACGTAGTACACTAGTACGTTCGTGGCAGCTTGCTGACAGCGTGAGGAGAAACAAAGGACGCAGGCCACCAAAAGGCAGAAAGGTTGCTTGCATTGCATGGCATCGTAGTAGTAGTACCGTACGTGCCGTGTGTATCGGCTTTGTTAAAGCAGCAAATGATGATGGGGCTGTGTGGAGAAAGGAGCAAGGACGACGGAGAATCATCCTAGCGGCCACGAACCCGTGCAGCGCGCTACCCCGGCGACATGAGCTGTGCTGTACCCGCTGGGCTGTTGCGCTTGCGCACGGGTTTGTGAACGCGTACATCCACCGCCGTCCTCCCACAACCACCTCCTCACGAAAATGTGCTGCGGGACTGTGGGCACGGCCCGCGTGCCACGCTCACAATTACTCATTCCAACCTAATCGGGTTGGTTTTGTTAGCTACTCCCTCCCGTCCCAAAATGCAAGATCACAATGTTAAAAATGATCTTACATTTTGAAACGTAGGGGATATAATTTATCTGAGTTTGTCTGTATCTAACTAGATCTGAACAATATCATGAGGCGCCGGGGTTCTACGCCCTTTGGAGGGGCACGAACTCAACCCCAACGGTCTGGATGGCGGGGAACAGCGGCTCCCCATAATGATCTCGTCTTAGGACAGAAAAAACCGAGGGGAAGTGAGACGGTCTTGTAATCCTTGTTGTGTTTTTGCTTTGATATCATTGTCCGTTTGATGCACCCACATCAAAGATTGAATCAGACAACCGGTGTCGTTAACTTAAATATTAAAATGTCTCACGTGCCTTTCCGCATATGGTCTTGCGATCTTGGTTGTGTTTTTCCCTTTGGTGTCATTATCTGTTTGATGTCGATGGCTGAGATTAGACAACGGGTACTATTAACTTAAGCATAAGAGAATCTCATGTGATTTATCTATGTAACTCCATAACACAAGGTTGTCATATGTTTTTGATTGCTTTAAGTGCCCTTTTGGTTCAGATTTTCAGCAAAGCCCTTTGGTCGTTTACTCACCATGCCTTCTGTGTTTTTTTTGTGTGCCTTTAGTCTCTCATCTCTACACCTTTGCAAGCTCTTCTCACTGATGGTTTGACCTTGGTTTAGTCTCTCATCACTAAATATAAAGGCAGTGTAAAAGCACCGAGTTGAAAAATGTTAGATTATAGTACATGTTCAAGATGAAGTTGGATTTATTGCTAAGTTTGTTCTAACTAAAACGTAAGGTGCTCTTTTATCAAACTGCAATCGTAAGTCCCAGAGTGTAACTTTGTCGATTTGTATATTTCAAGTTTCAACAAGGGGTAGTACTAAACAACAACATGGATAATAGAAAATGTTTGCAATCCTCTAGTAGATGTTGGTGGAGCATGCTGTCAAGACCGCGTGCCTTAATTGATGAGAATTTTATCATAAGCGTCATGTCAAGACCATGTGTCTTAATGGACCAGGATTTTTAATTGAGAATCACTGAGTACAACGTAGGTGTGTACACACACACACACACACACACACACACACACACACACACAATACCTATCAAGGATCAGAGTTGCATAGCTTTAAGATTGATGAAGCCATCACTGTTGTCTCGCTATCCACGAGAACGTCGCCTTTCACGGATAAAATGATCCACATTAATAGGACACACAGAAGCATCGATCCCAGGGTTTTATCCGATGGGCAGAGGGTACAACCTCCAACCAAACGTGATCGATGAGATTTTGATTCCAACCACAACCTTCATTTGTAATGAATTACTCCAACCCCATTTTGCCAGTTATCGTTTTGTCCACGGACATAGTCAGACTTTTAAAATGCCGAAGAGTAATATATTTCTAATTAGATTGGTTTTCTAAATTCATGCTTGTACTTTTGACATTTGACCAACAAAAGGGGGTGAATGCCACGAATGTATTAGTGTGGATTTTCTGCAATTCATTTCATCTCAATTTGTGTTTTGAAATCCATCGTTGTTCATTCCATCTCAATTGGAGTTGAGGCACTTTGAGGTAGTGAGAAACTATAAAGGAAAATTTGTGTATGTGGATAAATTTTATGCTCTGAGACACAGAGCCTTTAAAACTACAACTATAAATGTGTTATTACAAAAAAAAAGTTAGAACCTTTTAAGTAATAAAGCGCCCCTTTTCGAAGAAAAAAAGTTAGAGGTCATGAGTACTAGTATTATGGTATTGGTCATTTGTCTATTGTTTTGTTTTGCCTTTTGCGTTAGACACAAATAATCAAAAATCCGCAGAGCGTCAAGAAATATATCAATGAAAAAAACGCTTCAATAACCTGTCAATATGTGAGATGTATTCAACTTTTTCCTAATGTAACCATATGATAAGACTGCCATCTTTAAACCTTGAGTAATGCAAGAATTTATTTGCAAAAAAAGAGATATAAGACTGTCATCTAAAACATGATATTTAAATACGGGAAATGAGTAGGTTTCAGATGGATATGTATGTGGTTTCGAAATTTTCACCTAGAGGCTTGAGAGAGAATGTGTAACTATTTGGAAACAGGACTTGTGATTATTAAAGTGATGCTTAAAAATGAAGAGAGAGTAAATAATTATTGGCAGCAATCATCATATATATACAGGAGGAAATTGATCGTGATCATCAACAGGCCCGTGTGCCAACCCAGGCCAGCTTCACGGGGCCGATGGGCCAGGCGGCGCCGCGCACTGAATGCCACGCGGGGCCACCGGCGACGGGGGCCCTCCACGGCCCACGTCATGCATCTTCTCGTCACACCGCCGACGCGGAGGGCCCGGCGCCCCTGATCGCCGACCGCCAGACGGGGTCGACCTCGCCGTCGGCGGCGGCGGCGAGCCAGGCGTCGACGTCGTCGAAGAGCGCGCGCTGCTTGCTGGGCGGCGGCGGCGAGACGAGGCGGTCGCCCGGCACGCCGATGGCCGCGGCGCCGCCGTCGACGAGGGAGTGGAAGAAGACGTCCCGCAGCTCCCAGCCGCCGCCGCCGGCCACGCCGAGCCCGCCGCGGCACTTCTGCCAGGGGAACTGGAACACGCCCGGCGGCCTGCGCCACGCCTCCCCGGCGTCGGCCGCGGCCGCCGCCTCGTCGAAGGGGAAGTCCGCCGCCTGGTCCGGCTCCTCCCGCGCGCGCTTCCTCGCCCTGCTGCCCTCCGGCCGCCGATCCATGCAGGCTGAGGGCACTGCATGGGGAAATCGAACATGCATCGACATTGATCAATCCGGCCTCTCGACCTGACCTAGCTTCAAACCATATCATATCATACGCATGGCGGCGACGGCGACAGCATGCACGCGACGCACCTGAGACGAGACGAGAGGCCTGATCGAGACGACGAAGGAGAGGGCCCGTACGTCGACGTCGCGATGTCGAGCTCCTGGGAAGGGGGTGGTGGGAGTATATAACGGGGAGACCGGTGGAGAGGGTGGGGGAGCATGCATTATGTTCATGCAGAATGTACCGATGGAGACGTGCACGCCAGGCCCAGGCGGCCCGTGCAGCTAGGGCTGGCATTGCCAGCCGGTGCATGCTCCGCTGAAGGGGAAAAAAATGGCAACGAATGCTTTTTTTTTTTGAAACTCTAACGAATGCTTCTTCTTTTTTTGAAACTCTTAACGAATGCATGCTAGGAAGTCGCAGTGCTCGTTTAACAAACGTTGTTGCCTGGATCCATTGGCGAGATGGGCGGGGTGTTCAGTTTCTTGTCGATGGAACAATGTGTGTGGTCGTTGGTATGTTGATCGTGATCGTAGTAGCACCGACGAGATTGGCGTTCATGCCTTTTTTTTTTACGCAATAGCTAAATGTTAGTCGCCTGAAAATCCAATTTGGGTCAGTCGGTTTTCGCTGAAGGAAGCAGGCGCCGGAGGGAAGGAAGAAGACGTCGGAGTGAAGGAAGGAGGTTCGCCGGACAAATAACCGGGCATCGCCAAGGCTAGATGGATGGCCGGGAACGGCGGCATCACGGTGGTGGCCGGTGGTACGTTGGGCTGGAGGAAGAAGGGCCGCCGACCGTTGGATCTGCATCCGACGTCCCAAACGAATCAACCGACCCTAATTGAAAACTCAGTCGACTTACCTGTAGCCACGCTCTTTTACACAATAACAGAAACAAAAATGAAGATGGATCAAGTAAAACCTCCCCCAATATCATTGTAATCATGATCTTTTTTTTTCCGAGTAAAACACTTGTATTACTCAACCAGAAGAGGATTACAATCAACATTGTTGAACTCAATCACCTCACAAGGACGGCCAGACCCTAGCCAAGTCATAGTTCTGCCTTCCACACGATCAAAGATAGCAAAACAATTGCTAACCTTATGTTGTGAGCGTCTAACGTCAGTAAAATACTAGTTCTGCGTAGGTTTAGGAGTAGCTTTATCTCCTCAACCAAGGAAGAGTAAACCGATCTGTCACTGTCGCCACACTGAATCAAGTGCATTCCTTTGTTGGACAATCACCTCCAGTAGCCGAGCAGAACAACCACGCATATTCCCAGAGGCTTCTGGCAGTTCCAAAAGGGACATATTTTGTGGAGTAGTGACTAAAAAAGAGCCATCATCAGTCCCAGAGGGCAATGGTTAGCAAAATCACCGTGCATTGCGCTTTGTGAGCTCTGAGCTGAACCCGATATACCCTGAAATGCACACCGTGCATATGTAGCAAAATCACCCAGCCATACACTTGTAGAATTACGGATATCTAAATTGTTCTCTCTCTGGAATTTATCCGGTGTGGAAATTAGGTTCCGGAAATCGGCAGACTATCATTCATTTGCACGTATGAGCAAGATAGGTTGTTGGGAATGTTTACCTGGAAAATAAAGCCATCTGAAGTGTGTTTCCAGTCGGAGATTGTGCCTCCAAATGCAGGTCTACTTTCCTCCCAGAAATCACGCAGACAATGATGCTGTTTCAGCAACCCATGAAATTTTATCGATTGCGCTAGAAGGATGAAAGCACATGTCTTCTGGAGTCCATCCCTCATGACGGATGTCAAATGATCTTCAGGGCCGGAGCGTGCTGTTTGCCCTGTCAACAGAGACAATCAAGCAGAAATAGTTTGCCCTTTATCAGTCCATAAAAAGGTCCCTGTTGGCTGTTACTGAATCAACCTATGGCCAGTGGCGGAGCTTGACAGAGATTGTTGAGGGGGCAAAGCCGAGTTATGGGGGGGCAAAAGGACATATTCTGCTTAAACTATGATCATTTTTAAAATTTTAGCTTACCAATTAATGGTATTTCATATACTTTCTCTAGGGTAGGGGGGCCATAGCCCCCCTTGGCCCTAGTGAAGCTCCGCCACTGCCTATGGCCTTGTAGATTCATAAACGCACTACAGCTTGGCAGAATCACCAGTAATCTCCACAGGAACAAGATCCATTACTGAAATGGTGAAATCTATTTGTGTCCCTCACAACAACCTCCCTTCCAAAAGCTTTCGAGATGTATTTGAATGCAGAGTGGCAATCCCCACATATCCTAATATTCTTCATTATACGAATTGTTGCCCCTGCAGGCATTTCGATCAGTGCGAATGCAAGCGCGAGCTTCTCGCTGTGGTACTGTAGGTTTGCCTCCCTCTCTTGATCATCTACACGCAGAAGCACATAATCCATATCAGGAACATATCCTTCTTTCCTAATCTTCTTGCTTATCTCACCCCACGTCTTATATATCTCTTCCGCTCGTGGATGAGTATCATCATTTGCCACAAACATGTGCACAGAGTTCTCTAACTCAACCCAACTGCATGCAGGTTCCTTCTTCACACCAGTTGTCTTCATCATTCTCCTCACTCTAGCAGCAGCATCCCATTGGCCCGTGGAAGCATATATGTTATACAACAGGACAGGTGGACCAGTATCATCTGGGTCAAGTTCAAAGACATGATCAGCTGCAAATTGCCCTACTTTAGCATTCCTATGCATTCTGCAGGCCGCAAGCAAGGCTCCCCAAACTGCAGCAGTTGGCTCCATGGGCATTTTAAATATAAAGACCAGAGCATAATTTAGTAAACCAGCTCGGCCGAGAAGAGCAACAACCGTAACATAATGATCAATCTCCGGTTCTAAATCGTACTCCTTCATCATTTCAAAGTAACGCTTGCCCTCCTTCACCAGTCCTCCATGGCTACAGGCAGTCAAAATGCAAAGGAAGGTGATCTGATTCAGGTAAACGCCAGATTTCCTCATCTCCTCGAAATGGGAGACTGCCTCCTTCCCCAGTCCATATTGTGCAAATGCTGTGAGCATTGTGTTCCAAGTAACTAGATCCTTATTATCCACACGGTCAAACACCTTTCTCGCATCGATCATGCTCCCTGATTTTGCATACATGTCAAGCAATGTATTTCCAACAAATGCAGTCAGTTTCTGCCGAGACTTAATCACATGTGCATGCACCCACTTCCCCTGCTCAAGAGCACCTAAACGAGCGATAGAACTGAAGACACTGGAGTATGTAAAATGTGTCGCCTCAAACCCACTTCTCAGCATCTCTGCAAAGGCCATCAGAGCAGTCTCTCCATCACCCTTCCTCGCAAACCCGGAAATCAATGCGTTCCAGGAAACCCCATTCTTCGAGTCAAGTTTGTCAAACACTGCGGTGGCCATGTCCATCTTCCCACACCGCGCATACATGTCGAGAAGCGCGCTCCCAACATAGACGTCCTCATGCCAACCACACTTCACAGCGAGAGCATGGATCTGCCTCCCGATGCCGCTGTCAGCATAAGCGCTGGCAGCCTTGAGGAGGCTGGCGAACGTGAACCCGTTCGGCTTGAAGCGCCCCTTCAGCATGCCAGGGAGCAGCCCGATGGCCTCCGCCGGCATGTCGTTCTGCGCGAACCCGGCAATGAGCGAGGTCCAGGAGACCATGTCTTTCCTCCGCATTTCGTCGAACACCTTCCGCGCTTCCAGCACGCTGCCGCACTTGCAGTAGAGGTGGATGAGCGAGTTGTCGAGGAAGGCGTCGCCCGCGAAACGGGAGCTGGCCAGGTGCGCGTGGATCTTCCTGGCATCCTCGAGGTTCTTGGATTGCGCGCAGGCGGTTATGAACGAGTGGTACACGCGCGGGGTCGGGGCGAGCTCGCCGGCGTCCAGGAGATCGAGGTCACGGAGGACGGCGGAGGCGGCCGGGACGGGGTTGGCCGCGGTTGGGGTGTAGGGTCTGGTGTGTCGGTAGAGGAGAAGGCAGTTGGGCAGAAGCTTGAGGGGCTTTCTCATGGAGGTGGCGATGGCGGCAGGTGTCCGACGTTTTGCTCCCGAGAAGGCGAGAAGAAACGAGGGTCCGTGTGAAAAGAACAGCGAGAATATATATATTTTGGCTAATTCTCAGGTTTTTTGGGGGTAGTACTTTTTTACGGGAAAATGGCTAGTTCGACGAACTTTTTTTTTAAAATCAACCACGTCTCTATTTATTCATGAAAGGCAGGAATTTCTGCCGAAATAATGTGAAGAATACAGTTTGATGGTGCTTGCACCCAAACTTTGCTAAGATTATTTGTTACCCCCTCCTTGGCTAGCCCGTGCGCGGCGCCGTTCGCCATCCTCCTTGCCCAAGTCACCTTCCATCTTTCTCTTGTCGCCAACATGTTTTTCACCTCTTTGATCATCGGTCCCAGCACTGAGAGGTCGGCTTCCTCGCTCTGAAGTTTGCGAACCACCTCCTGGCAATCCATCTCGATGTACAAGCTAGTGATGTTGAGATCCTCCGCCAGTTCCACCGCCCTTTTGCATGCCTGGAGCTCCATCTTTACTGGATCACCTCCCGTCGGATAGTAGTGGCACGCACCTCCGATGAACGCTCCTGCATTGTTTCTGAAGACCACACCCACGGCCCCTTTATCCCCTCTTTTAGTGCTCGCCCCATCAACATTAGCTTTGACCCATCCTTCATCTGGAGTGCTCCACCTCTAAGGTTGAACCACTCGAGGGATTTTGCTCACCTTGCCATGGACTGTCTGCCACTCCTCCATTAGCCTTCGAACCATCCCTGCCATGTCTGCCGCCTCTTCAATCTTCTTACCTTCACGTGTATTATTCCGTGCCATCCATACGGCATATAACCCCTGGATCATAATAGCTCGCTCGTCCTCCGACGCACCAGCAAACCAGCTCAGGAGCCAATGAGAGAGTGCACTCTGGGAGCAGATTGTCTCCCGCGGGATCGCCACCGGTACTCCCAATTCCAAGTACAGAACTTTCCAAAATTTTGCCGAATGGGGACAGCTCCAAAACCTATGTAAATTTGTCTCTTCTCCTCCACAAACCACACAATACACTCCTGGTTTGATCTTACGTCGATGTAGCTCAGATCCGACTGCAAGTCCATTGCGTATGAGTCGCCAGGTATGTATCTTAACTCTGCCCGGAGCCACCGTATCCCACAAATTCAACCAAGCTCTATGGTTCACAACCGACGATGATGAACCCGGCATGCCCCTTCTTGCCCGCTTCTGATCCATACAAAGGTGGTAAGCCAACCTTACTATAAAAACTCCATTCTTCGTATGATTCCATGCAAGATAGTCCTCTACCGTCGCCCCCCCAGGTATTTGCAATATCTCAGATGCTTCCGCTGGTGGGAACATGTTTTCCACCTTTGCTTGATCCCAACCAGTGTTGGAATCATTTAGTAAATGTATTACCCTTGTCATACCCGGAACAAACACCTGGCCCAGTGGCTCCAGGCTTCCCTTGCGGGGAATCCAATTATCGTGATGAATGCCAACTTGGGATCCATCACCGATGCGCCAAACCAGCCCCTCCAGGAGGAGGTCTCGGCCATGCAGAATACTTCTGAATGTGAAAGAACCCCCGTCGGGGCATGTGGCATTACGAATGGACCCTTCTGGATAATACCTCGCCTGAAGCACTCTTGCACACAAGGAATTCGGTTCCTGCAGCAGTCTCCAGGCTTGCTTGGCAAGCAAAGCTTGGTTAAACGCTTCTGGATCCCTGAACCCCAGACCACCTTCTTGCTTTCTCATGCACATTTTATCCCAAGCAATCCAATGTACTCTTTTCTCACCATTTGCTTTGCCCCACCAGAAGTTTGAAGATATAGATGACATATTCCCGCACATTTTCTTTGTGAGTTGAAAACAACTCATGGTAAAAGTAGGAGTAGATTGCAACCCCGATTTGATCAGCACCTCCCTGGCCATCTTGGATAGCCCCTGGCCCTTCCAACATGAGACTTTCCCTTTGCACTCTCTTTGACGTACTTAAAAGTCCCATTTTTGGATCTTCCCACCACCGTTGGAAGGCCTAAATACCTCTCGCTAAGGGCCTTAGAAGAAATGTCGATCGCTTGTTTGAGAGCTTCTTTATCCCCATCCTCACTGCCCTTCCCAAAAAATATCGCAGACTTCTGCAAGTTAAATTTTTTGTCCCGAAGCCTCCTCATAATCTTGTAATATAGCCCGCAGACAGAGAAAATCATCTTGAGAATCATCTTGAGACCCCTCTAGGAAGACAATTCTATCATCAGCAAATAGAAGATGAGTGACCGTGGGGCCAATGCTCCCAAACGATACTCCCTTAATCTTCCTCTCCTCCTGGGCATGCTTGAGTAAAGCTGAAAAACCTTCAACACAAAAAAGGAATAGATATGGTGACAAAGGATCACCCTGGTGAAGGCCCCTCGATGGGACAAAGCTTTGAGAAAAGCCCCCATTTAACTTCACTGAAAACCTCGCAGTCCTTACACACCTCATGATCATCTCCCTCCAGTGAGCGAAGAAACCATATTTTGCCATTACCTGGTCCAAGAAGATCCACTCCACCCTATCATACGCCTTCATCATGTCGAGTTTAATCGCGCACAGAGGTTTTCTTCTCTTCCTCTTTCTGATAGCGTGAACACACTCATATGCTACCAAAACATTATCCGTGATTAACCTCCCCGGGACAAAAGCACTCTGCTCCTCCGCAATCATCATTGGTAACACCACCTTAATCCTGTTTGCCAATACCTTTGATGCAATCTTATAGAGGACATTACAGAGGCTAATTGGTCTGAACTGACTGAGCATCTCTGGTGAGCACACCTTGGGTATCATCACAATGACGGTGTCGTTAAAACCCTCCGGCATCATCCTCCCCGTCAAAAAATCTCAGATGGCCGCACACACCTCGTCTTTTACCAACGACCAATGTCGTTGATAAAACATTGCCGGAAAACCGTCTGGCCCCGGCGCTTTTGATGGCCCCATCTGAAAAAGCACTTTCTCAATCTCCTCATCGGTAAACAGGGCTGACAATTTCATATTCATATCCTACATGACCAGTGTATCAATATGTTGCAGAATTTTCTCTCCATCCCTCGATCCCTCTGAAGCGAACAACTTAGCATAAAAACTTGCGGCCATCGCATGCATACCTTCATCATCCATACATTTATTCCCAACCTCTCTCCGCAGCGCCTTTACTGTGTTTTTCTGCTTCCTATGCGATGCTCGGTTTTGAAAGTACTGTGTGTTCTGGTCACCATATTGTAGCCAATCCACCCTTGATCTTTGCTTATAATAAATCTCTTCTCTTTCATATAGATCATTGTCGGGGGTTGGGTGCGACATATGCCAATGGATGGCTTATCATGGTGGGAGCGAGTAGAACGTCGCCGGTGCCTGGAAGCGGGATGAGGCGTAGACACGAACGCCGGCGCACTTTACCCAGGTTCGGGGCTCTCCTAGGAGATAACACCCCTAGTCCTACTCTGCGGGGTCTCCGCATGATCACTAAGGCACTAGCGAGTACAATGGTGCTCCTCGAGCTGTATGCTAGAGGTAGGAGAAGGCAGGGCTTGCTCTCCTTTCCCCCTAGGTGTGAGTCTAATTCTAACAGGTTCGAACCCTGTGCATGGGTGCCCTGGGGGGTTTATATAGGCCTACCCCCTAGGGGTACAATGGTAATCTGGCTGGGTGTAGGACCCGACTGTTAGTCTCTCTGTCCGCCAGCTTCTCCGCCGGCTGCTGGGGCCCGCCGCCTGGTGGGCCCCGCCGACTGGTCTGGTACAGAGCCGACAGGCCGCCCCCGCCGCTCGCG
The DNA here is from genome assembly GCF_002575655.3 of Aegilops tauschii subsp. strangulata. Lineage (NCBI taxonomy): Eukaryota > Viridiplantae > Streptophyta > Magnoliopsida > Poales > Poaceae > Aegilops > Aegilops tauschii. The sequence goes on along the minus strand of NC_053039.3, from coordinate 382,030,975 downwards.
GGTCTTGCCGGCTGCTGATTACTATAGCCATGATGCTAATGACGCGGGCTTGGTCAGGGGAGCGTGGCTACAGCCCCGCCGCCTGGTGGGAGATCACTGTAGCCACGCCGCGTCTTATCTGGTTAATGGCACGTGGAGCCCCGAGGAAGGAACGGGCCACCTCCTGGAGGCCGGCCTCCCTCGGGTCCGACTGGCCGGGCTTCCGCCGTCTTCCGGGCTCTCGCTGCCTGGTAGGGCCTGCCGCCTGCAGGCCGTACCGACAGGCCGTCGTGGGAACAGGGCTCCGCCCGCCCATAGTGACGTCAAGGGCGAGGTGGCCACAGTGCCGCGCCAGGCGGAGATCTCCGCAGGTACAGAGCACTGTGGCCACGCCCGGCCCTGGATTCGGGGGGATGGGCTACTCTATAACCTCACCATGTCCTGTCTTCTTAATGGGGACGCAGACTCTGAGGGCGCTGAGGGCCGTCTGCCGGAAGCCGGCCTCTCTGGAGGCCGCCTGCAAGGAGTCGGCTCGTCTTGGTGCCGCCTTCTGGAAGCCGGCCGCCCGGACCAGCCGGCCATCAGAAGGCGGTGCTTTATCTCGATGCTCTGAGGGGCGCGGCCGGCCCCGATGTCTTGAAAGGTTCTGGGACTCGGGTTAGGCTACCCGTGGCCCATTACTCTGACAATCATGCAACTGATCTTCTATGTCCTTGATTCCTGCCCATAGCATGTCCGAACTACCCTTTCCTTGGCATCTTTCAACTGCCACTTCATGTGACTGATTTGTTTTTTGATAGAGCCAAATACTTCCCTACTCTAGGTTTGCATGGCTTTGGCCATCAGGGCGAGATGTTTACAAGCCGCGTCCATCCCCGGCTGCATATGATTGGTTGCATGCGCCGCTTCCCATGCATTGGTCACCATGGCCTCGTACTCCGCGTGTCTTGTCCCAGCCACCTCATACATGAAGGGGCGATGCGGCCACGCCGTTTTGTCGACCAGTGCCGATGCAAGACGGACAAGCATCGCTTGGTGGTTAGATTCTTCGGTCAGTATATGTTGCACCTCGGTCGCCGGGAACAACTGCATGAAAGAAGCCGAACAAGTTGCCCTATCCAGTCTGACTTGGATATTTTTCGACCCTTCTCTCTTATTATCCCAAGTGAAGGGGTACCCTGAGAACCCCATATCCGCAAGCCCGCAGTCGGCGAAGCAGTATCTAAACTCATCCATCTGTCTAATGCATCTTGACTTACCTCCGATCTGCTCCTTCTGCACGATTGCCTCATTATAGTCTCCAACACAGATCCAAGGAAGATCATCTTGTGTCCTCAAATACCTCAGCACTTCCCACGTTTTCTTCCTCTTTTCCACACACGGCTCGCCATAGATTCCAGTGAACCTATAGGTATTCCCATCCACTTCCATCTGACTGTCTATGTAGTATTTACATCACGGTCTGACTGTCGCATTCACATGATCTCTCCACCACAACGCCAAACCACCACTCTTTCCTGCACAATTCACCGCCACTCCTCGCCTAAACCCTAGGCTCCACTTGAGCCTCTCCATTGCTTTTGCACTCTTTTTTGTCTCCGATAAGAACACCATCGCTGGGTTGTATGACCGTATCAGGTCTCTAAGCTCGCCAACTGTCGAGTCCAACCCCAGTCCTCGACAATTCCAGGCCAATAGATTCATTGTGACCGGCGGCCCTACCTCGCAGGGTCCGCTGATGTATCATTGTGCTCCTCAAGACGATCAAACACGGACGAGGTTTTCTGCCTCATGTCGCGAACGAATGTATCATGTCCTTCCTGCCTTTCACCCTCACCTTTAGCCACCCAATACTGCCTTGGCCTCCTCTTCCTCTCTCTCTGGGGCTCGTGTCTTGGGCTACTCAGAGAACGTTGCACTGCCGTATACTCTGGCCTAGGCTTACGCACATAGTAACCATGTCTCCGCTCTTTCCCATTGAATTGGCTTGATGATCCCGCTCCATCATGATCCCATCGGCCATACTGCCTGTAGTTGTGCCTTAACTCTGCCTGCTTCTCATGTTGTCTCTCTCAACTTTGAGCGCATCTCCCTCTCCCTCTTCTGTTCCAGATCATCCCGCAGATCTCTCTCCCTCAGGTTCTCTTCTCCTTGTTTCTGCTTATTGGGGTTGTTGCCGTCCTCCCCGTCCCCCTTGCCATCCCCACCAGTGCGGGAAACGGCCGGAGTAGTAAACTCATTGTGCAGGTTACGCTTTGTAGGGAGATCACGTACAGTACCTGTCTTCCTGCTGTTCCTTTCCCCCTCACTAGATCTCACACTTCCAAAGCTATTGGCGCTCCCTGAAAGTTCACGAAACGGCCCCTCTTTGTGCCCCATCGAGCGACCTGGAGATGCTCGTAGCCATTCGCCCCACTGATGGTCTGGATCCACTGTCGGGACACAACCACCTTCACCATCACTACAAAAAAAAGACACATCCGTGACATTTTGGGCCGAACAAATTTTTTTTCTGTCATACATATGACACTTCTATGACGATAATTGTGACAAAACCCGGTATCATCATAGATGTGGTGGGCTCCTACTTCTATGACAAAAAATCATGACAGAAAATGGGTTTTCGTCCTGGGCGGGCCGGAGACGCAGCTGCATGACATTCTTTGGGCCGTCCATGACGGAAAAAACCGTGGTAGAAGCGAGGGCGAGGAAAATTTCGGGGAGTTCCCGGTTACGGTGGGAAGTCGGGGGCCGAGCGATGCGCGTTTCTCTCGTACACGTACGCGCGTGTGTGCGAGGCGTTGGCTCTAACTGAACCCGAGCGAGGCGTTGGGCTCTAACTGAACCCGAGCGATTGCACTACAGGCTACGCGTTACTGAACCCGAGCGATCGATCGATGGCTGTTAACTGAACCCGATCGAGCGATTCCTTTGCTACTGCTGCTAACTGAAGCCGGTCGATGCTGCCTCTGGGATGAACAGTGAGCGTTGCGGGGGGGTTGGATGAACAGTGAGCGGTGGCGTTGCCTCTGGATGAACAGGACCCCGTGGTGTGGTGGAGGGCTGGATGAACAGTAGACGGTGGAGGGGTGCCCGTGGAGGGGTGGTTGAACAGGACCCCGTGGTGTGGAGGGCTGAATGAACAGCAGACGATGGAGGGGTGCCCGTGGAGGGGTGGTTGAATAGGACCCCGTGGTGTGGAGGGCTGGATGAACAGTAGACGGTGGAGGGTGCCCGTGGAGGGGTGGTTGAACTGTAGCCGGTGGAGTAGCGCGCGGTGGAGGCTGGATGAACAGGAGCCCGTGGAGGCTGGAGGATGTCGACGGTGGAGATGAACAGTATCCCGTGGAGTCCCGTTTTGCGGTACGCCACACCCTTCCCGATGAACAGGACCCCCGTTTCGACCGTAGGAGGTCCGTTTCGTCCGTTTTGCGGTACGCCACACCCCTCCCGATCAACAGGACCCCCGTTTCGACCGTAGGAGGTCCGTTTCGTTCGTTTTGCGGTACGCCACACCCTTCCCGATCAACAGGACCCCCGTTTCGACCGTAGGAGGTCCGTTTCCTCCGTTTTGTGGTACGCCAGACCCCTCCCGATCAACAGGACCCCGTTCCGAACATAGGAGGTCCGTTTCCTCCGTTGTGCGGTACGCCAGGCCTTGTTTCCATCGCCAGTTCCGTCCAAGCCCTCGCGATGAACACGACCACGCATTCCGTTCCGACCCAGCCGGTTGGCTCCCACGCGTTCCGTTGCCTCCCGATGAACACGACGCATTCCGTTGCCTCCCCATGAAGACGACGCATTCCGTTGCCTCCCCATGAACACGACGACGACGCTGTTTCTCCGTTCCGACCCAGCCATGTACACGAGCCCTGGTCGTACGTATGCGCGAGTAAGCGTTCGAGACCCCGCCCGTATGTACACATACGTGGCCGTATTTTCTTTCTTGCACCCTGGCCGTTGTACGTACGTGTACATGCTACGTGCGCGCCTCTACTACGACACGTACGCGCCTCTACTACGACACGTGCGCGCCTCTACATCCACCAGTATATATGTACGTACACGTTCGCGACCAGAATGACAACGGTACGTACGCTTCGACCAGGTGGGTCCCGACTGTCAGGCACTTCCTTGCGTGCGAAGATGTAGCTAGTGGGTCCCAGCAGTCAGGGGGGCGAATCGTTTTTTTTTGCCCGGACGCACTTCCTTGCGTGCGAAGGTGTAGCTGGTGGGTCCCAGCAGTCAGGGGGGAATAATTATTTTGCGCGTAATAAGGAGGCACTTCCTTGCTGCGGCCGTGGACCCAGCTGTCAGCGCCTCCATGCACAGTACTCTTCCAATGGAAGTCGGTCGTTGACCACATTGACCACGCCGCGCCGAGAGCACCACGGCGGTGGACGACGGCGAGGCCTAGGAAGGGGACGACACGGAGGCAGGGAAGGCTCGGCAGTTGTTTCCCACGCGGAGGGGAGTGCGACTGTACGAGGGTTTACTGGTTCGTCTGCCGTCGCTGAAGAATAACAACAGGTGTGGGTGAGTAGAGGGATGGCTAGGCCAGCGATGGGAGTACGGTGGGGCGGTGAGGCCTGCGCGGCAGCACAGCCGGCCGCGGGGAGGAGGGAGCAGGCAGTCCCGCCGGCGCTTGTTTGAGCGGCTGGAGCAGGAAGAGCAGAGATTGAAGAAGCACGACGGCTGTTGGATGGACATCCAACAGTCAGTGCTTGTACGTCAACCTTTTTTTTAGGAAAGCCTCAAATCTATGGAAAACAGCATACAACCTATCTGCCATTATTTCGAATAATTTACAACCCATTTGCTAATTCTTGAGGTTTTTTTGGAGCCCATACTCTTTTTGTTAGCATTACAGCCCATATTGTGGCCACGATTAAAAAATTATACGAAATTTTGCATATTTCGGTGCGGTCCGAACTGTTTTTAATCCCGAAATTTCGACTCACATTCAAACTGATTTTAAAAATAAATGTATATCAATATAAAATCCAACAAATTCTCCACGCATAAAAATTAATGTAATTTAAAATCTTGAAATGAAAAAAAGATATTTGAAACTAATTTCCGGTTTGACGTGTTTTAAAAATGTACAACCCATTTCTCATTACTGATGGGCCATTTTCTCGGCCAGCCGAATGAAAGCTCTCCTCGTCTTGAAAGATTTGCAGCCCAACAGGCCTGACAAAGCGACTTACTTGGCAAATCACAAAAAAACTGGGTTGTGGCCGTGGACCCAGCTGTCAGCCTCTCCACGTACAATACTCTTCCGATCGAAGTCGTTCCTTGACCACGTTGACCACGCCGCGCGGAGAGCACCACGGCGGTGGACGACGGCGAGGCCTAGGAAGGGGACGACGCGGAGCCGGGGAAGACGCGGCAGTGGAAGCCCGCGCGGAGAGGAGTACGAGGGTTCACTGGTTCGGCTGCGGTGTGAGGCTGCCGTCGCCGCAGGGCTTGGCCAGCGGTGGGAATAGTAGGGGGCGGTGAGGCCTCTGCGGCAGCACAGCCGGCCACGGGAGGCAGGAGCATGCGGCACGACCGGCGCTGCTTTGGGCGGCTGGAGCAAGAAGACTAGAGGCTGAAGAAGCACTACGGCCGTTGGATGGACATCGTACGGTCACTGGAGCTAGAATCGTTCATATTGACTAAGTTGACAAAGCCCTTCGTCCCCGTCAACTTAGTAGGCCCACAAGTCAGCCTCCCACCAAGGTTGGTCCCAGCTAGCCGGGGGAGTATTCATTTTTTTGTGCGTAATAAGGAGGCACTTCCGGTGGGTCCGAGCTGACAGCGGGGGGAACGTTTTTTTCACGAAATATGGTGGCCCGTCCGGTGGGTCCTAGCAGTCAGGGGGAAACGATTTTTTTCGCAAAATACTGGTGGCCCGTCCGGTGGGTCCCCGCTGTCAGGTGGAGGAATAATTATTTTCCGCGTAATAAGGAGGCACTTCCTTACGGCTGCCGTGGACCCAGCTGTCAGCCTCTCCACGTACAGTCCACGTCCGATGGAAGTCGTTCCTTGACCACATTGACCACGCCGCGCCGAGAGCACCAAGGCGGTGGACGACGGCGAGGCCTAGGAAGGGGATGACGCGGAGCCGGGGAAGACGCGTCAGTGGATGCACACGCGGAGAGGACTACGAGGGTTCACTGGTTCAGCTGCGCTGCCGTCGCCGCAGAATAACAGGGGTGTGGGTGAGTGGAGGGATGGCCTGACCAGCGGTGGGAGTAGTAGGGGGCGGTGAGGCCTTCGCGGCAGCACAGCCGGCCACGGGAGGCAGGAGCAGGCGGCACGACCGGCGCTGCTTTGGGCGGCTGGAGCAAGAAGACCAGAGGTTGAAGAAGCACGACGACCGTTGGATGGACATCGTATGGTCATTGCAGCTAGAATCGTTTATATTGACTAAGTTGACAAAGCCCTTGGTACGTCAACTTAGTAGGCCCATAGGCCAGCTTTCGAAACGGTGCGCCCCAGATGTCAGGGGGAGGAATCATTTTTTGGGCGGGTGAAGCTAGAATATCCGAGATTGAAGAAGAAGCACGGCATCCATTGGATGGACATCCAACGGCCACTACTGCTAGAACCGTGTGTTGACTATAAGTTGACAAAGCCTTGCATACGCGTCAACTCTGTTTTTTTAGGGGACGCGTCAACTTAGTAAGGCCAGAAGTGTGTGGCAGAGAACTTATAGCCCATTTGAGATTTGTAAGAATGTGTAGCCCATTTTTGAATTCTAATGGAATTTACTATAGCCCATTTACAGTTTGTTAAAAGTACAGCCCATTTCAACCAACCATTCAAAACAGAATTCAATAAAATTTCCCACATTTTGATGGGATCCGAAATATTTTTATCCCGAAATTTCTAGTCAGATTAAATACAATTTCAATATAAATTTATATTACGTAAAAATCCAACGAAACATTGCGCTCGCAACAATTAATGAAATTAAAATTTTCAATATCCAAAAATAATATTTTATAAAGTAATCACGTGTTTGGTGCATTTTTTATAGTTACTGCCCAGTTTTTATAATTACATCCCATTTATTATTTCTTAAAGCCCATTTTCTTGTTAAGCCTAATGCATCCCTCCTAGGAAAGATTTGCAGCCCAGCGGGGCGGAGAATAACAACTTGACCTTGCCTGGGTATTCCTAAAAAAAGTATAGCTGGGCTAGCCATTTTCAGCTTGACAAAAATTTATATCTGGGCTGGATATCTGGCCTGGGCTAGACGGGCCACAGCCCGCCCAGTTAATACCTGCAGCGATGTTTTCGTTGTTGTTCAGAGGAGAAAAATTAATATCTGGGCTAAACATCGAAAAACTCTGCAGTGCTCACACCTCAAAAACACAAATACTGCTCGAGCTGCTTGGTCCCAGCTGTCGGCCGCTTCTTGTGCAATTCTCTCGTTTATTGACTACTACATAGGTTGACAATGGTGTGGGACCGTGATGTCAGGAAACCAGGAGGAAGCAAAATAAAATATAGTTATATATATATATATATATAATAAGGAGGCACTTGCGTACGTGAGGCTATGGACCTGGTGGGTCCCCATTGTCATCCTCTCCAAGTAAAGTCATCTCCTCGCCCGCGCGCGCTTTCCGCGTGAAACAGTCAGCGCCGCCCGCCCCGCTTCCCGGTGCAGGCGATTGCTCCGCCTTCAAACGACACAAGTGCCGTCCGTCCGTCCATCTGCCGCCCACATTAATGATACGCGGTTGCCGAGGTGGCTACTCCGGCGCCACACGTCCGTCCCTCCGCCCGCCCACCATTGCTATATAAACTGATGCGCTGGCCATAGCCGCAGTCATCCGCATCCGTTCCCTTTCTCCTGTCCACACCACTACTGCCCACCATGGCTTCCTCACGCTCCAACGCTCTTCGGGACGGGCGGACGACGGACCACAAGGAGATGGCAGCCATTGCTGCCGACCGGCTGGCCGGCAGGCAGCCGGAGGACGACGACGTCCCAATGGAGAACATGGTAGTCGACCATCCGGCGCCAACCCCCTCCTCCGCGCCATCCTTGCCGGTGCATTCCACCCTGACCATCGGCGAGGCCCGTGCCCAATATATGGACAGGGTGAGGCAGATGCGTGAGGAGCAGTTCCGGGAGGCGTAGGCCGACGCCGCCTACAACCACCATCTCCTCCAGGAGCACCTGTAGGCGGAGGAGCAAATCGCCGCGGAGCGGGCGGAGCAGGAGGCGCTGCTCGACTCGTACCGCTCCGCCCGCAAGGGCCGCCTCGAGCGCTGGCGGTACCGCATGCGGGTGGCGGAGGCTGCGGCCGCCTACAAAGAGGGCGATGAAGCGGGCGAGGCGCTGTTTGGCGAGACCGAGGACGAGGCAGAGGACAATGCCGGCTCCGACGAGTCCCCGCTCCGCTGGCGTCGACGAGGCCCTGCTCCGCCGAGGCCCCGCGGCGCCAACAACGAGGTAGAGGCCACCGCTGGCTCCGCCGAGGCCCCGCCCCGCCAATAAAGAGGCAGAGGACATCGCCGGCTCAGCTGAGGCCCCACCCTGCCGGCAACGTGGGGGAGGATTTCCACCGCTCCGCTGAGGCGCCGCCCGCCGGCAACGAGACAGAGGACATCGCCGGCTCCGCCGAGGCCCCGCCCCGCTGCCAACGAGGTCGCGCCACATAGAAAATGAGGAAGAGTAGAACACGGTAGGTCGCTGCCGCTCGGGTCCAAGTAAGGCCATCGCTGCTACCCTCCGGTTGAAGCCAAGCTAGGCGGGTTGACCATTGACGGCCGGTTAGCTTCTTGGCGGCGACGTGGAGTCGGAGAGCTGCGCTGGAGAAGAACGCTGCTTCTACTTAACTGCTGGTGCAGTTGGCTGACTGACACATGGGCCCAATAGGCCACATGTCATTTACGCAACTGCACCTGCAGTTAAGTCACTGAAGCTTCTGTTCGGCTCAGCGGGACACAGGTGGGTAGCTTCGGTTAATTAATTATACCTCCAGTGCACCCCTTTTTAGTTGAAGAATGTATGAAATGTAATGAAATTCGGCATGTTTATATGAAATCCGACCGTGTATGAATGAATTTATTTCGATTAGTTCGAATTCCTGTATCACTGGCATTGGATGAACATGCAAAACAATATGTACTAGCATTATTCCCAGGGTGATCACCTCGTTTGCAGCAGTTTCACATGTACTCCCTCCGGTCCTTTGTAGTCTGCATACAAGTTTTGTCTGCAGTCAAAGTATCTCTACTTTGACCAATCTTATACAAAAAAGTATGCACTTTCACAATGTGCGAAGTAAAAAGGAACAGAAGGAGTACAAAGAGTTTGAGCAACTTTTTAGCGTTTCTGTACATTGCAATCAAACACACAGGCCTGGCAATTCATAGAGAACATTCAAAACAATCGATGATTATGCATCTCAGCTACTCACATGTCAGAGGCAATATTTACTTCACAACTAAAGAATAAAGAAAAAATTGATCGACGCTGCTGACAGCAAAGGGCGTCCCATTCGAAAATATCAAACGCATGTCTTGCTAAAATCAATGAGCAAAATTTGACAAGGTTGTCCCATTCCAAAATATCAAATGCCTACGATTGTGGAATGGGCAGGGTTTGCCATCAGTTCGGACATTGACATGGCACCTCGTGCTAAATAAACTAGCTGTTCTTTTTGTGCAGTTCCACCAAAATCAACCAAATTCGCGCGTAGCTTGTATGATTTCGCCCTTATATGTTGCAACGCCTTGAACTTATCGGCACCTCCTTTCTTGTGGTGGAAATGAATGATTCGATGTATTCATGAACATTTTGTGCAGTTCCCATTGAAATCAAGCTGAGCACCCCTGTTTGCACAAATACAAAAAAGTGATTAGTATAAAGCAAACTGTACTATGAATTGACAGTTTCAACAGGCACATACATGGTCCATGTAGAGCACACTTTTAGAAAAATGGAACTCACCAGAAAGAATCCTAGAACAACATTGTACTCGCGCATCACAACAAAAAAATGGAGATTTGTCAGTCCTTCTGAGCTGAAGTTAGTTTGGTCTTGTGGGGAGTAATGTAACCATCCTCCAACTGCTCCTTCTGATGAGAAGATAGACAGGGCTTCTTCATCCTGGCATAATCGGAACTAGTCACTTCACGTACTCCATATTCTTCTTCAGAGGAAGATGATCCTGTTCTGCAAAGACAAGAGGACTACTAAATGCTAGCATCCCTGTTTGCTCGAAAAAAAAGGAAAGGAAATATTTAAAACAGCACAGATGAAGCACTTCTCAAGGACAATACCACTTTTTCATGACAGTATCTAAACAGTAGCACAACACCAATAGAGATGACAAAGCTCAATCATATGGATGAAATCAGTGGGCGAGTACCAACCTTTGTCAGGGGGCTTATTGTGTAGAGCATACAGATGAAGCACTTCTCCGGAACCATCTGTTGCTATCTACGGTGGTGGCCATGCTTACTATATACTCCTCGATTAATTTAATGTTTCCAACATCTTCTTGTGCAGTTCCACTAAAATATATGGTATCTTCAAAGAAGTTCCCTGTTTGCACAAGTAGAGATAATTACATATTACATTAAGAGTGGCATCAAATCAGTGGCAAAACAATTGCTCGTTCCAGCCATAGCAATAAATTAAGATGCAAAACTATATCATTACTTGTCTCATCACAGTTCCAGTGCTTCATTACAGCACCGGGAGTTGATTTTTGTTTTTCTTCCGCTTGTTCTTCCCCTTCATCACTTGGTTCAATAACAGACAAGCTTCGCCTTCAATGTAAGATTTGGCATGTCAATTAGGGAGCACAAGTATAGTACTAAACTTAATTTTCTGATGAAAGTGGCAAAATATAGGCCAGCAGTTGTGAAATATCCTTATCTTACCTCAATGGGATATTACGGTGCACATACAGATTGGAAGTCTTGTCTCCATTTGTGCAGTTCACTAAAATCAAGCAACATTATCATACAAGTAGCACAACATATGAAAGCACACTGCAGAATCATGTGAAAGAAGGCTAGTACTGACCTCTCATGATGCGGAATTCAAACAACTCACAAGAAGAAGATCTGAACCAAATTCGCCTTAACGGATAGGAAGTAAGATCTCCTCTTGTGCAGTTCCACTAAGATCAAGCAATCAAGCAACGTTGTCGGTGTGACATTTTGGTTGAACTGCACAAAACACTCTTAAAACAAAAGTGTTTTGTGCAGTGCAACAAAAGGTCACAATGGCAACGAGGTGAAGTAGATAACCCTGTTTACACAGAGGTGCAAAGGAAACAATTAGTGGTAATAACGGTGGATGACACAAAGGCCAACAAAAAGAAGCATCTACCTTATCTAAATGGGAAAGAAAGCAAGACAGCAGCATTTCTCAAACGGTGGCATTGATTAATATTAACATAGAGATTATATTAACAATAAAATTCGTTAAACATGTAATTTGCTTTTAACTGTGGCATTGCATCAATTTTCCAGTGGCATTATTAGAGGTTGTTTGTTTACAAGGACATTTTGGTGTAGGGACTAAAAAACTCCGTGTCAGTCCCATCTAAACCAAACAGGAGGGACTTTTAGGGACTAAAAGTGGGCATTTGGGACTAAAGAAAGAAGACCCCGAGGGAGTCTTTTTGGGACTTTTTCCAACAGTTGCCCCTGCCACGCATCGCACCTTGTCTCTATTAGTTCATTACTAGGGGCAACATGGTCTTTTAGCATGTCATTTAATAACCTCTAGTCCATGTTTAGTCCCTGGAACCAAGCAGGTAGGGACTAGGGAGTTTTTAACCAAACAGGGCCTTAGATTAACAACAGCTAATGAGTTGCACGGGACAGTGGACGCACCAGCACCATGTGCATCTACCGATGTACTGTGGTCATGCACAGTCTGTTGCAACAAAGAACAAACAACCAAGGAGCATATTTGTGTTGGTCCCAGTTTTGTTATCTTTAGACACCTTTCCCTATGTGAGCGCAGCAAATCTAGTCCTGCTCAAACTCTACAGCCTTGTCCCTTCCTTTCCTTTTTGAACTAGTACTTTCGCCCCTTCCTTTCCTCTTTGAACCACGTCCTAGATTTATGCGACACAACTTTCCCCACTACTTTCCCCCATTCCTTTCCTCTTTGAACCACGTCCTAGATTCATGCTATACAACTTTCCCCCTTCATTTCCTCTTTGAACCACGTCCTAGATTCATGCTATATACAACTTTTGCCACTACTTTCCCCCACTCCTTTCCTCTTTGAACAACGCCCTAGATTCATGGTATACATGCAGCTAGAGCAATGCATGTGGAGTAAGTAAATTATACCTTAAGGTTCTTGGGGCGTGGTTCGGTGGGCGACGGGACGGCGGCGAAGAAGAAGGGGTCAGAGGCCCTCCCGCGCCGCCGCTGGGTGGAAAGTGAACAGTTGCGCCGGTAGTCCCTCGCCGACGGCGACAGCGTTAAGCCTCCTTCCCTTCCCGGCGGACGGATCCTGCCGGCTCTTTGAGCAACAGTGAGGGGAGAGAGAGGCCAACGAAGTCTTGTTTAGATCTGGAGAGGGCGAGAGAGTGTGAAGAGAGCAACTACAAGCGCTGAGACTCCAGCGGGAGAGGGCGAGAGAGTGTGAAGAGAGCAACTACAAGCGCTGAGGCTCCAACGTGTATATATATACTGGAGAGAGAGTGTGAAGCGTGCAAACCCTAGAAAACATTTTGACCAGTCAAAGAATCCACCCGAGACCTCAAGTTTGATGAGCGAACAGGTTAACCAGCTACACAACCCTCTCGTTATGTTCAACGAGAGGGAAATAACCTTTTGTACATTCCTGCATTCGTGTGACAAGCATGCCGTGTTTTTTTTTGTGTGGGAGTCATTGGGATTTCAATCATAATCGTGTCATGTGGCTTTGGTGGTAAGACCATCCACAGTGGTGCAGAAATAATGCAGCCTTAGTCACCTTACCTCTCTCCACGTAGTATGTTGGGTCCCACCAGTCAGAGGGTGAAACAAACAAATTAATAAGAAAAATTAAAAGCGCCAGCGGTGTATCTTACCTCACACATCTCGCTACTGCTTGGGAACACTATCCAATTGATCCCTCTGTTCGCTCACGTACTATTTTAAGTGAATCCTTATTATAACATGCACACAAATTTTGGGCACTTGTATTCGACTTAAGTCAGTGTGCCACCGTATCTCGTATACTTACTACTCCCTCCGTCTAGGTGTAATAAGTCACGTTAGAAGGTGCAACGGGACCAAGGTGCATGCGTGTGCCTGTGTGTGTGTGTGTGTTTAACAGCATGTGTTTGTTAGAGAGAGCGACAGATCGACCTACTCCTACAGAGAGATGTTGTGTAGTGTAGTACGATTTTAGCTGCGAGAGTCGGTGCATCCTCTCGTTTCCGGGCGTGTCCGGTAGGGACATGTGGACAGCTGCCACGCCCGCTCCGGACCAGCCTGGCCCACCCAAAGCCCCTCCATCGCTCGCGCACGCTTCCCGCCCGAAACGGTCAGCGCCGCTCCAAAGAATCGGTGCCGCATTCATGCCCGGGCAGAGCGGACGCGACCTCTCACTGGCGCAAGAGTGATGGTTGCTTCGTCCGTCCAACTTACTGCTGGGTCTATGTGATTTGACGGCTCATTGGTCTTTATTACTGAGGTGGTAGGACTGCTGGATGTCCCACGCTTTCAGCGAAAGGAGGTACTACTACTAGATTACAATTTTCTCCATTCTTACAGTGGAGGCGTGCAAGAGCAGTGAAAACACACAGGCTCAGTGATTACATGGCCCACCTCACACTATCACCGTGCGACACCTAACTCTTTACATAGTACTCCCTCCGTTCCTAAATATTACTAGAAGAGTCCCCGCGCGTTGCCGCGGAACAGCGGTATATCTCTCTGCGCAAAATTATCGATTTCATAGAACTAAAAAAAACTCTATAACCGCATGACAAATGTGGTAGCCAAACTAAATAAACTCCCATCATCATTTAGATCATCCCATGTAAGGAAAAAAGATCAGCCAACTCCTACTGCATAATGGGATTATATTTTTCTTTTTGACATGTTAATGGGACTTAAAAGCTCATTTACATGCATGCTACCGGTGCATGCTTGCATGCAGACATGTTGATGTGATTTAAAACCCACTCACATGCATGTGCCACGGTATTTCTGCATGCTTGCATGTGGCTTAGTGCGGAGCCTCTCAACGTCTAGATCAGACGGCTATTATGGACTGATTTACTTCATCTAACGGCTACATCAATTTTGATGATGTGGCTCAAGGAGAGGATAGAGAATTCCTAGTAGTGGGGGCTAGCTATTACTAGTAGATAAGTCTTTGTAGAGATTCCACTACATACGGAACAAAATGAATGAATCTACACTTAAAATGCATCTATATACATCCGCATGTGGTTCATGGTGAAATCTCTACAAAGACTTATATTTAGGAACAGAGGAAGTACTAGTATAGTACGTACTGTAATTTATCAGCGAGATAAATTTGTACAATGCTATGAAGCTTCCAGCTTCTGTTACATGTATCTTGCGTCCAAGGTTTCCCGTTGCAACATTTCATCAAATACAAAGGAGACTAACATGCATGCTATTGCATCTCAATGATTGACAGATCATAGCAAATATGTACTCCCTCCGTTCCAAAATAAGTGTCTCAACTTTGTGCAAACTTTAGTACAAAGTTGTACTACTACTAAAGTTGACACTTATTTTGGAATAGAGGCAGCTAAAGAAAAAAATGATCCATGCAGTCCCTAGCCCTTGAACCGTGAACCCTGACCAGGCTTCAATTTGCTGGCAACGTTCGAGCTTCCTAATAAATGAAGTTTGCAACCTTTTGACCATCGGATCATTTTGTGCAGTTTCACCAAAATCGAGATGAGCATCCTTGTGGCAAAGAAATTGAAGAAGCGTGATTAGAATAAGATTACTGGGACTAGTTGATGAGACATAAACTCATCACAAATACAGTACGTAGAAGCCAGTAGAGGTATGTGCGGGGCAAAGAAGTAGAGAAATATCCACAGGGAGTGATGTGGGCAGCTGGAGCAGTGGTGCAAGCCGGCTGTAAAGGGAGTTGTACCTGAGGGACGTAGCTCAACCTTGAGGAGGGCGGCGGGAGGCGGCAACTGCCCACGTCGCGGCAGTGAGCAAGGGACGAAGGCAACCTCACCGGCTTTGTGAGAGAGAACGGCGGGGACCCCTGATCGGGACGTGCCGACAGTGGGTTTTCGCCGTCGGCGACGACCACCGCATCTACACTAAGCATCCACCCCTTCCCCAAGCGGACGTGATCCGCCGGGATGTTAGAGATGTGGCCACAGTCGTTTTGTGCGAGAGAGTGTGAAGAGAGCAACCCCAGCAAGCAACCGTGTAGGCTGGCCCGTCCTGACTATTTATATAGTGGAGCGGTTTCCTTTTCTCTCCATATGAACCTATCATATTGCGTACGTGCCACTGAAGAAAAAAAACTTTATTTATAAATGACGCGGCACCTACTACTCGTTCTCCTATAACCTTGCGCTTGGCATCTCCAAAATATTAACCTTGCGATTGGCTCTTCGCCTCTTCGGGAAGTCGAGCAATAATGGTAGTGCAGTATATATCGTTCTGGCTATATGAGACCGAATGAACTGTTGCATGTCCACCACATGGGCGAGGGTCGAGTGGCGAGGGAGAGTGCTACATACGGAGCAAAATGAGTGAATCTACACTCTAAAATACGTCTATATACATCAGTGTTTGGAGTATGTACTAGTAGTTCATATTAAAATCTACTAAAGGACATATATATTCCAAATAATATGATATAATCTCTATAACCAAGGTAGTAGGGACGAGGAGTAAATGGAGGGAGTAGTAAAGTTTTCTCCTCGTCCTGCGAGCCACCGCGCGCATGGGCGAGGGAGCGGGCGTAAGGCGGAGCAAGCTTCACCTCATCCTGCAAGCCACCGTGCCCGTGGGCGGGGGAGACGGCGTACTAAGCAAGCTTCTCCTCATTCTGCGAGTTGACGGGACACATCAAAAGTACTCCAGTGTATAGAGCCTTGCCTCGAAGGTAGGCCCCACATGGTTTGCCTCTTTTTTTAACATAACACGTCAAGTCGCAATTTGTTTGTTCACCCGTGGTAGACGATCCTCCCTCCACCAAGTGGACAACCAGTACACGTGCCAAATTACCACGTGGGCTGCCTTTTTCGTACAGAAATGAGCTCCACCGTGTACCCGCGCGGGTGTGGTTGGGAAAGAGACGGGAGTACGTGCGCCGTGCATGCACCTCTTCTCTTCGTGCACGTCCCCCACCTACGTGGGTGTGTGTGAGAGATACAAACCGCGTTCGTGAGTGTTTTTTGTTTTGGGGTGGGGGTTGATTTCGTGAATTATTTGTGGGAATATGTGTCGATGACATCTCAAACAAAATTTTGCATGCAATGTGTGTGAAATGGAGGCCTATCCATATCATACATAGAGGGTCGGGCAATCCACGAGAAGAGAGGGAGGGGTCATAGCTATCGATAGAGTCGAAGAGAGGATCAAGTGGGTGGGTGCGAGATCGATGAAGAGAGCCATCGAAATTGTGTGTGTGTGCAAGTCAAAGATATAGGGCGACTGGCCTACCGGAACGTTAGAGGGCACATGTCAAGTTTGTGTGTGGCAGGGAGACATGACTAGAGCGCTCGATGTATCGGTGTGTGTGGGGGGGGAGGGGGTGGGGGAGGGGTAGGCAGAGGCCTAACTATAGAGGTAGAACGACTCGTATATGTGTTGAGAAGGAGAGACCCAGCTATGTCTTGAGGGAGATCGGTCGACATCCAAACATAACTGAAGGACAGGAAATATGATGGGACAGAGAGAGAGAGGAGAGAGAGGAGAGAGAGAGGGAGGGAGAGGGAGGGAGAGGGTAGAGTGCTGGATGGGTGATGGAGTTGCTTCTCGAAGATGGTGGGAGAGGCCTACTAGACAAATTGAGGGTGGAACTGCAATGTTATCAATAAGAGTGGGGATGTGTTTCTGTGTGTGCCTGTGCGTGATAGATCTGTCGGGACGCATCCATGGATGATGAAGGGGAACCATGTGTTTGGTAAGCAAACCTAACTAGATCGGTAGATCAATTGTTGTTTGTCGGAGGAAGGGAGAGACACAACTAATGAGGTAGATCGATTGACGTGTGGGTAAAAACGAGTTATAAGGACCTAGCTAGCTATATGTATAGCGAGAGATCGGTCGGTGTACGTCCATTTGTTAGAGGCAAACAAGGCCCAGCGAGACGGATAGACAGAGAGAATGGAGCTAGGAGGTGGTGCGAGAGGCCCAACTACTAGCTAGATAGGGGGAGGAGTGTGCGGTTGTGAGATCGATGAAAAGAGGGGCGAGAGTTTACACGTGTGTCTCACCGTATGAGAGACACGAGGCAAGGACACATAAAGGAGGAGATTGAAGGTGTGTGTGTATGTTGTAGGCAGGCATCGCTGGAGAGGTTTATCGATCGGTGTGTGTCGGAAAGGAGTTGTGGAGACTCTGGGAGAATGGACTAAAGAGAAAAATCAATGTGCCCGGTGGATAGAATGCCGGGGAGGGGGAGGGCGAGGAGGGCATGTGCATGAATGAGAGAAAGTTAGTGGTAGCTACAAAGGTTAGAGGATTGTGTGGGTGTAAGAGACTAACAAAGATCATAATTTGATATGAAAGCGGATTCATATATTTGAATAGGAGATCATAGTGTTTTAAACATTGCATGCATGAATATAGCGGTGATACACGTGCTGTGCACATGTTATACCATAATGTGATAATGCATGGCGTTTGCAACTCACAGCTAAATGCCGAACAATCTAAACCATACTATACATCAAACAATCTCACATTTTATTTGAATTTGTGATAATGTGTGGCGTTTGCAGCTTACAACTAAATATCGAACAATCTAAACAATACTATATATCGAACGTTCTCACATTTTATTTGAATTTGTGGTAATGTGTGGTGTTTGCAACTCACATCTAAATACTTGTAGGCGTAGGGGGCGGGGCACCATACATAATGTGATAAACACATTATACATATGAGACATGGTTTAGATTATGAAGATCTAGCTAGAGCTAGAAACGTAATGTGATTTGAAATCAAAATAAAGTGGATTCAAAAAATCTAGTTCGAGTTCATATAGTACACATAGTTCATATGTAACTCGAGACTAATCATGTGGTGTGCTGTGAAGATAATACACAAACGATGGTTTAACTTGACAATAATGATGATTGTAGATCTTATTAAAACAGAGAAACGAATTCAAATGCTTTGACTTCACAACAATCATTACTGTAGATCTTATTCAAATAGAGAAACAAATTCAAATTTAGTTCATATTGAAGCGGTAGTATATACGTTTGGAATGCACTAAAACGTTCATTTGAGTAGTAGGTTGCATGCATTATACACGTAGCGAAATATTTTAATTGAACATAACATGAATTCAAAGTTTTGAATGACATTTGTGGTGCGCATTGATTTGGTACAGTACACGTTAGGCTTGTCCGGAAATTTCAACCCGCGCCTTGTTAGCCCGAAATATTTAAGATATATCTTTGTCTCGTTGTGCTCCGACAACTCCCTCCATCTCAACCCACGCCTTGCTATTCCGAAATTACAACGCGCGCGAAAACTCCCACCTCCTGTGAAATCCCGACACGCGAAATGCCCGTGGTACCCCTGAATCAAAAGAACCGCCTCAAATCGGTGGGGGTACTTTCGTAACTTACCCCACATTTCGGACAAGCGCGTCTCTAAGCCATGGTTCCCCACTGCCATCCCATCCGCCCACCCATTCATACACCGAGGCCGCGAAAACCCGCGACGAAACCCCACACCCTGCTCCGTCCGCCACCCAGCCGGAGCCTCTTCCCCGACGACGTCGTCCATAGTAACACCTCGACGTCCCTCATCCACCGTATCGGATGAGGATCCGTCGTCGATCTCATTGTCCTACCGGCTCAGCCACCCCGTCCTCCACCTCCAAGGAGCTGCCCTGACGTTCCCCTCATCTTTCGCGCCACCTCCATTCCCACACCGCCGTCTTCGCCTGCACCACCAAAAGAGCATCATCATCACCGTTTCCTCGGATGAAGCTGCGGCCTAATTGGCGCCACCAAAGAGGTTGTACACTAATCGCCGCATTTTCTTCTTGATTCGATCTCACGGTGCTGCCGGCGCTCGGTCCCGAGCCGACATGGCGCGGCTCCATCCACGGCGGCGTCGCCGGCCACTTCCTCCACGGCGTCGCTCCCTCGGCGGCGACGTCCACATCAGTAGGAGCTGATGCTGCTTTAGCTCTCGCTCGCGCTGTTGCTCTGCTCTTGCTCTCGGTCCCCTGCCTGGTCTGCTCTTGCTATTGCTCTTGCTCGCGCTGCTGCTCTTGCTCTTGCTCTTGCTTGCGATGCTGCTCCAATTTAGCTACACTTCAGTTGACTGAATCGACTTTTGGGTCAGTCGATTTTCAGGGGGTGGGGGGGGGGGGCTCGCCGGGGTGAAGGAAGAACCAGCCGCAGCGGGGAGGGGGGCTCGCCGGAGAGGTACCCCACTATCTATCTTAGGGTTCAGGATGGGGGCGGTGGTCGCCGGCGGTGGCGGGGTGTTGGCGGGGCGGTGGCGTGGGGATCGCCGGAGAAAAAGCTCGGCACGGGGGGGGGGGGGGGGGGCTAGAGGGATGGCCGGGGCGGCGGCGGACCGGCGGTGGGGAGTGTTTTCAGGGCGGGCGGGGCGGCGCACCACCGGCCGCGGGCGGCGGGGGGCTGCTGTTTGGCCGGTGGTGGCTGGCGGCTCAGGGGGGTGGAGGTTGAAGATGAACCGCAGGCCCTTGATTTCATATCCAACGGCTGCAAAATCGACTGACCAGAGATGAAAAAGTCAGTCGACCGACATGTAGCCTCACCTTTCTAGTGCGTTCAGTTTTGACAGCAAAATTCAGTTTCGACAGCAAAATTCAGTTTCGACAGTTAAGTTCAGTTTCGACAGTTAAGTTCAGAGATGAGCGGCTGATGTATTTTACATCTAGCACTTTGTGGTTATGTATTTTACGTCATGTATTGGAGATGCTATTAGAATTCCACTCAGGTTAACGTTGTTCATTGTCTCTCTTGTCCTGCTTCAGCCTCGGCGTCGTACAACTCACCGGAGCTGCTCCAACGACGAAACCCTCCATCACAGCGGAGCAGTACCTCGGGCTCCATCTCCAGACGCCTAAGATCTTCTCCCCCTCCTCCGACAGCAAAGTCAGCCGGAGCATCCTCACCGGCCAACCCAGTCACGCTGAGATCGACATGGCTTCGCCAAAGAGGTTGTACACTTGTTGCATCTCTTTTTTACTCTACATGTTATATATATTATCCACTGAGCACACGGATTTGTTCCTTTAGTGTCTCCTTGAAAGAAAAAACGTAGGAATTTTAATTTTCACTTGTCCTCCTTTTCAAATTCCTATTCATGAAGCACAAGACTAAGAGATAGTAGCATAATAGCATTATAACCATACATTTTCTTGTGGTTTGACTTAATCTCACCATGCTTCTTTGCATCCTGTGATCTTCTAATTGTTGTGAATCAAACACCCAGATTGGCAGAAATCCTGTGTTTTTAAATTCTCTGTTTTGCACGTGCATTCCTATCCTATTCCTGTCTATTTCCTATCCCTGCATTGTTGGAATCCTCCAATTCAAACGAGCCCTTACAGAATTACTTCTCTTACAGATAGTTTTCAAAGAAAACCTTGCGTGGTTTGTCCCGCTCCTGCTGCGCCGTCGTCCACCCCAGCTCAGCTGCTCCAACGACAGAAGGGTCCAGCACAGCAGAGATCCGGCCTCCAGACTGTCTTTCGCCACCTCAGATCTTCTTCCCCGCCGCTGGCAGCCATGAAAACTGCATTACCATCATCAACCGAGCAGATGACCTCGAGGACTACACGGGTCCGCAAGAGAGGTCACACTCTTTCGTGTCTGCTTACGTTATGCATTGCTTAATATTACATGCTACTTTATCGTCCTGATCACCGCTTAGACTCTGAGTCAGCTCCAAACTAATGGTCAAACTTGAGTTTTTAAATGGTTGTGGGGTACATATCGGGGCCGCTATCAATAGTATCTATCTACTATCTGGTTAATCTCCGGTGTCTACTATGAGTTTCATGTTGGGTGGGAAACAAACAGTAAAGAAGCCATTATCTGTATTTTTTAACTGAAGCCATTATCTGCCTACTATTATTGGTTTTGGGTCTATCCACAGGTTGCTACCATCACTCTGGATTTCTGCATGCACTCCTTACATAATCTCACTATGTTTTATTCCTATGCATGACAGTTATTGTAAACAATGGAACTGAACATGTAGAGCAAAAGAGACGAGCCTTGCGTGGCAATAAAATTTCATGCAGACGTCGCTCCATGGTAGGCGCAAAGGCAGCCCCCCCTCCACGCATTTCGGATTGTAATCGAGAGGAAGATATCTGTTCTGAGGGGGATTCAGAAGGAGAAGACAACTCCTATTTATCCCCTGAGGCCTTCGCTCTAACTTGGCATGCTGATGTTGGTTATATCATGCATATGGTGTCTTGCATTGCTTACTTTATACATCAAATATGTCATCTGCTTAGTTTAGACATCCTTTGTGCGAATGCCATCTGTTTGGTTTATTCATCGTTTATGTGAACTATGCAACGCCATCTTGTTTAGCCAGGCATCATATATGTGAATTTTGCAATGCCATCCTGCTTAGACAGTCATCTTATATGTAAATTATATCAGGCCATCCTTTTTTTGTTACATATTACATTTGTCAACAATGTTAGTACATTCAACTGCTCTTCGTGTGCATCAGCCATTTGACACGGTGATGGCAAATTCTGGAATGAAAACAAGGTCTTCAGAGCAGACTATGCTATCTGACGAAGCGCATATCTCGCTGGTTACAGATAGCTTCTCAGAGGAGGATTCAGAGACAGATGACCAGTCCTATTCCCCCCCCCGAGGTGTATGCTCTAACTTGGCAGGGTTATGTTGCTCATATCATGCGTATGGTGTCTCGCATTGCTGTGTCATTTGAATAGTTTAGACATGCTTTGTGTGAATGCCACCTGTTCAGTGTCTAATTACCATATATGTGAATTATGCATTGCCATCTTGTTGCAAGACATTATATATGTGAATTATACAATGCTATCTTGTTGCAAAGGCATTATATATGTGAATTATGCAATGCCATGCTGTTTAGCCAATCATTATGTATGTGAATTATATCATGCTATCATTTTTTTGTATTACGTGTTCCATTTGTCGACAATGTTTGTATATTCAACTACTCTTCCTGTGCATCAGCCATTTGAAGCGGTGATGGAAGTATCTGGAGTGAAAATAAGGTATTCAGAGCAGACAATGCTACCTGCTGAAGCAGACATCTTGCTGGTTACAGAGAGCTCCTCAGAGGAGGATTCAGAGACTGATGACCAGTCCTATTTCCCCCCTGAGGTCTATGCTCAAACTTGGTAGGGTTATATTACCCATGTCATGCATGTTGTCTTGCATTGCTTAGTTTTTACATCATATATGGATTGCCATCTGCTTACTTGCTTACTATATAAATCATATATTTGAATTATATCATGCCATCATGTTTACATAGTACATACACATCATCTATCTGAATTATGGCATGGCAACCCATTTAATAAAGACATCATATAGTTATATCATCTCATCCTGTTTAGTGTTTACAGTCATCATATTTTGAATTATGGCATTCTATCCGTGAATGTATGTGAATTATGGCATGCCAACCTATTTAATAAACACATTATATAGTTATGTCATGTCATCCTGTTTACGTAGTCTCATATTTTGAACTATGTATTTCCATCTTTTTTAGTTAGCCATCATAATGTGAAATTGTGTCGTACTATCCTGTTTAGTTAGCCATCATATATGTGAAATTGTGTCATGCTATCCTATTTGGTTAGACAACATAAATATGAATTATTTCATGCCCTCTTTTATTCCCCACTATCCATTGCACCTGTCTATCATACAATGTCTATACTTTCAATTACTTTTCTTGTTTAGCGGCCATTTGAATTAGAGAGCGTGATGGCAGTATCTAAGGGAGTAACAACACGGTCTTCAGAAAAGATAGTGCTACCAGTTGATGCAGATAGAACCATGGTTGTACTTGCCCAAGGACCAGATCCACCACACATAACCCAGACTCGCGCAGATTGTACCCCTACCTAGTTGGACAGAGAACCAGCTACACCCCTTCTAACCCCAACCCCGGCAGATAGTAACCCAGTTCCAGTTGACACAGCACCGTCTCCACCACAGAGCACCCAAACACGAGCAGTTAGTAAGGGAACTGCAGTGCCCAAAGCACGAGGACCACCACTCCGAATCCCAACTCAACGCTTAAAAGGAGAAGAAGATTTGTTCTCAGGTCAGGTTCTGTAGCTATGGTTCATACTCCTTTGCTCTTGCATTACTGTATTTACTCATACCAACTATTTTCAAATTTGAAGGATGGAATTGAAACTCCAATGGTGCAACAGGTATGTTTTAAACCTGTTTCTTTAACTGGTTTGCTGTTGTAACCTGCTCTATGTTGATTTCAGTTTCAATTGAATAAACAGTTATGTTCTCATGTCATGCACATTACAAGTGTTGTTATTGCTCTATAGTTACCCACGCTTATATTCTGTCTATTCTGCTTTGTCTTGAACAAATATTATTTGAACTGTGTCTCTATCTTGATTTGGCAACAAAAACTAGAATGATATAGACCATAAAGTGACCATGGTACATAGATATATGTTTGTTTCATGCTGTTATCCTGTCCACTTTACTACTGAACTCATTTACCAAAATGAGTTTCATATACAACATGGTAAACATGTGATGTGTCTGCTTGTGTCTCTTTTAGAATGCGGACAAAATATTGGAGAACAGTACCGCGTTATCCAATGGTAAAGGAAGTAATGCAGATAAGGTTCAAGATAGTGAGACATCCCTGTTGGTCTCCAAGAAAGCTGATAAAAACTATCTTAACGACAGTGAGGGAACCCAAAAGTCCTGTCTTGATGTAGTGTTCGAGTTACTGGCCACTACTGCTGACACAAGCTCTTCGAACTCGCTGCCTGAATCAGTTCGTCTTCTTGAGTCTCAACTTCAAGTTGAAAGACATCGATCAGATGTGCTGCGACAGGAAGCTGAAGGACTGAGGAAGTCCCTACAGAATTCAGATGCATATTTTCTGGTGCAACAACAAGCGCTGGAGGATTTAAGCGCCAAACAAGAGAAAGTTAATAAGCTTGCTAAGCATCTTGCCAGCATTATGGGTACCCAGGATATTGTTTCTTGAGATCTTCTGAAGTGGTTTCAGTTCTGGATTTGTTTTGCTGCGGTGTTTATTTGCGCTGGTCGCCAACTTTGACAACCAGTGTATATGATATGCTGCTTTGTTCCCTATATTTGCACTGGTGGCGAACTTTGATGCCCAGTGGATGTAATATGTGTAATAGCCGTGATAGCCTAGCGTTAGTTGCTTGCTTATTTATTTCCTTGTTGTCTTGTTTATTTGTTTGCTTGTAGTCATTGCAATTCTTTTTCCGCGGTTAGCTAGTGGCTGCAATAACCTATTTTTTTAAAACTAGGCCACAATAACCATGGGCTAATATTTACTGTAGTGACACTGGGCCTCCTACTGGCCGTAGAAACAGTGGGCCTTCTACGAGCCGTAGAAACAATGGGCCTTCTGCGGGCCGTATCATCAATGGGCCTTATACGGGCCGTATGATCGATTGGCCAAACATGGGCCAAACAGACCGCATTATGGCCGTAAACGGGCTAGAGTTGGAATCGTCCGTTCATGGGCCGACCATAACGGGCCATCGTTAATAGGCCGTATTTGATGACGCTATGAAAACGGCCCAACGTATTAACGGACCACAAACAGGCCGACTGTAACCACGGGCTGAATTTGGCCCACAAGCAGAAAATTATAGTAACGGGCCGTAAGTAAACGAATGCTGAAAATGAGCCCAAGAATAAATGGGCTCTGAGAAGGCCGAAAGATAACATGGGCTGTAAACGGCCCAACGGAATAACGGGCCGTTAATGGGTATAAAGTGATACACTGTTCATTACGGGCCAGTTTCACCACAGGCCGTTAATGGGTGTAAAGTGATACACTGTTCATTACGGGCCAGTTTCACCACGGGCCGTTAATAGACCAAGAGTTACATAGGGCCTCATATGGGCCGAAAGACGTCATGGGCCATACATGGGCCAGAAGTGAAAACGGGCTGGAATCATATTGGATGGCCCAGATGACGCTACTGGGCCTAATTCGGATAGGGCGTAACGGGCCTTGGGTTAGCGGGCTGTAAATGGTCTATATGTGAACAGGCCGTTAACAGGCTTTCCATGGGCCGGCCCGCCACCTTTTGACCAAGTCAAATGGGCCGGCCTTTTCACAGGAATGGGCCTCTGTTGGGCCGTGCCACGTGTCGACGTATCATAGGCGTCTTCTGTCCAATGAGTGGATGACATCTGTCCCAACGATGAGCCGACACGTGTTTCCTCCAGCCAATGATGATTTTACACGTGGAAAATCTCCATTGGTTGGGGCTGTTAATGGGTTATCGGATCCAAAACCCGACCCGATAGCTTAACGGCGTTCCGTTACGGTGGATGCCACGTGTCGGTCACCCTTGACAAAAGCACTTCTGTGACGCGCGATTTATCGTCATGGAAGTGGACACTTCCGTGATGATAATTTTGGTAATGTCATGGAACACTTCTACGACAGCACAGGTATGACTATCTTGATTCTGTCATAAATTTGTCATGGATGTACATGCATGACAAAAAACGCGACCTACTGTGACAAACACGTATCATCACGGAAGTGTATTTTTTTGTAGTGCATGAACCAGTCTTCCACAATCAAAACAAAAATGCAGTATCTTTTCATATTTGAAATCGAACCAAGTCTTCTCCAGGTCATCTTCAGATTTCTTCAGATAAAAGCCCCTTACAAGAGGCTCCATAACAGGTAGTTTGACTCTGAAACGCAGCTCCGACCCCTTTGCAAATCCATCCTTTTCCACGTCCACCCTCGCAACCTTACCCAGCCAATTCCCAAGCCCCTCTCCGAAAGCTTTTGATCGTTTGTCTAACGGTAAATCCTCAACCCGGACCCAGACATCCACCACATCAAACATCATCTTGGATGGCCTAGTTCCTCCATCATAATCCTTGAGCACTAACACATTAAAATCAAATTGCCATGGGCCATTGTTCAAAGTGTGTCTCCAATCTCCTTCACCATCGAAAGTCACCAAAAAAAGATTCCTTCCTATGATCTTGAATTGTGCTTCTCTATGGAGACCACACACCCTTGCCATAGATTTCTCCAATGCACTCTTGTTGATCGGCTTGGGTGTAAAAGCTTTCCCGATCGCTGACCACCTTGCCGGCCGAACATGTTCCTGATCCGATTCCTTGAAGATAAAACCCTTCGCCTCCTTCTCCGTCAACACCAGGCCTCCCAGCCGAGCCGTCAAGCCTGGAGACACGGAGGTGTTCCTGCTATGGGAGCCCAGTGGCGTCCACATCGCAGTGTCTATCGCCTCCTTGTGCGCCGGCGGCCGCGGTGTAGTAGTCGTATTTTGTGTCTTCACCCCAGCCGCCGCGCCGTCCCGTGAGCAGCTGCAGAATTCCTTGCTGCCGCAACACCTTCCTTCTTCCTCTCCTTCATGTCTCTTTGACCGGAGAGAGAACTGCAGGGCAGCTCAGGCCCGCTTGGAGACGTCGTCGCCTCCTCCCGTGCTGCCGCGATCCTCAGCACCACCGACCGTAAAACCCTAACCCTAGCTATCAAGCCGATTGCCTCACAATTGCCTCAATCGCCTCTCTGTGTTTTACGCCCGAGGTGGACCGCAAAACCCTAACCCTAGCTAGTTCGACGACTTAGAAAATCATTCAGAGAGTAGCAAGGGCATCTCTAACCCATCCTCCAAAAATCCGTGATTTGAAGAATTAAGCCCCTTTTAAGCCATCATCATTTCATTGATTTCAACAACAAAATATTCAATCCCCGCATCTCACCCTCCAGTCCATACTCCAGCAACACAACATTCTGAAAAAATTGGGCTGCCGCACTTCTCGCCGTCGGAATCGCTGCTTTCAATGCCCTCGTAGCCGCCATCGCGTAGCCCCGCCCATCGGTTGCCGAGGTCCGCTTTAAAATCGAATCGGACGACCTCAATGATGATGTCCAACCGATGGCACCAGAACTGTCCAAGTAACCACCGCCATGTCCTCATTGTCGGCCCTACATCCCGGCCACGTGAGTCCCTCCATGCCTGAGGACCACTGTCGTTAGGCCTAGCTGAATCTCCATCGTCGTCCGACGTTGCTCCGCCCACTAGGGGCGTGTTTGTTTGCCGTAGTCTACAGTGGTTGCATTGCATAGCCTTCTCAACTCAGCCTGGCTATGCAAATGCAGCCTCAAATGCACCATCTGCAAGTTGTTTGGTTGCCTGCATGCCCTCTTGCCTGCATGGGCTGAACCACACTGCCTGGTGTTTGGTTGCCTGCATGTTACTGGACAAACCCAAGGCATGATGTTTGGTTGTATGCAACGCCTGGTGTGTGGTAACCTCTTTGGCTAGTTGGTGAGGTTACCAGCACACTTCGGCACAACCATGTAGCACACATCATAAGCAGAGCAGAGTATGAACAGAGCATCAACTACTTAATAGCATAATTCAGATAAGCAGTACCACACTTCATAACAGTTCAACGCATAAACCATAAACAGTTCAAAGCAGACTCGATAGTACTTAGGAAGGAGGTGCCCCGGCCCTAGTCCTTGGCGGCAAAGGCTTCGTCGTGCTTCCCGCACTTGTTGATGACCTCAATGTCATCGTCGTCGAAGATGATGACCTTGAGGGTGTCGGGAGTGAGGAGTTTGAACGTCACCATGTAGCCGATCTTGATCTGATGAACGCCTGCGTAGGTGGCCCAACCCTGATCCAGGGTCACCCTACCGTTCATCAGCTGCACCGTCACCTTCCAGGAGCAGCCGGTGTTGTTCCTGAGCTTGAACTCCATCGGCACCGCGACGAAGTGCTTGGTGAAGTCCAGGGGCATGGGGATGGACTCAAGCTTCGGTGCAAGGATGACCTTGCAGAAGTGACTTCGGCCATCCTCTCATGGTAGTGCCCGTAGTTGCAGCGCTTGTTGCTGGGGGGCTCCTCCATGCGCTCGTCGTCGCCAGCCTCAGGCGTCTTCGGTTCATCCTCGGCGGTGGGCGGCAGCACAACCTCGTCGGGCATTGGATGAAGGGGCTGCTTGCCCTTGTTGTCAACGGCTGGGAGCACCTCCATGCCCATCTCAATGCTCTCCTCGATCTGCACACAATTCATGGAGTCAGGCACAACACATAGTTCATGACTTATTGAAGAGCATGTAATTAAAACGGCATGACTGTCACTCTTCTTCCTCTCCAACGCGCCTATATTTACTCACCCTGCCCAACACTACTTACCCACCCCCTCTCTTCTCTCACTGTCAACCTTCCTCCTCCCCATCGCATGAGCTCTAGCTCTAGCTCCAACGCCTGACATGCAGAAGGAATCTAATGCAGTGCTCATGAAGGCCACTGCAGAAGAGCTGAAGACGCTGATTCCTGACCCAGCGAAGGGCGCGATGGCAGTTGACATCATTCGCTGGGCCATGAATCAGGCCGTCTCCGATGACGCTAAACAGAGGAAGAAGTGGTGCAAGTACAAGAACTATTGGGCTCCTAATGACCGCCGTGCCGCAGTGTACTGGGAGACGGCTATCGCGCCGTCGGCGGTCATCGGTGGGGAGCCTAAGGAGGAGGAAGAAGTGGTGTAGATGCCAGCGAGGGCGCCGGAGCCAGGCCGTCGTACCTGGCAGATCGACCTCGACTCTGCTGAGGACGATGACGACGACGACGACCCGCCGGCCCGCACGGCGATGAAGAAGAAGATGAAGGCCAGCGGCTCGACCCGCCGCTCCGCACGCCGGTGACGGCCGCCGTGGTGAGCCGGTGTCCGTTGTGTACCCCTATCCCCCAATCCCCCTTCTGCATCCGCATCTACCGCTATTCCGATCTTGCATGAACTAGTTTGAAGTACTATGAACTCGTATGAACTACCTCTACATGCTTATCTACCTCTATTCCCCATTCCCCTCCACCGTGGATTGAATCTATCACTGGATCGAACGGGAAAAAGTTCTGCATGTCGAACAGAGAGAAGTGCTTACCGCCATTGCCATGGGCCAAGTGATGATCCGCTCGCCGGTGATGGAGTCCGGTGGTCTTCTTGCTTTGCTCCGACCCGCTGCCGCCGGTGAGAGTTGGGAGAGTGGGGGGAGAGTGGGGAGAGGGAGCGGTGAGGGGCGGTGAGGCTAATAAATGCCGGCGCTTCGGGAAGCAACGCGGCTTCTCGAGCATGGCCGCGCGTGTGCAGCCGCCGCCGCCCACGTGCACCGCTCGGGCCTGGCCCTGGAGAAATTGCCGATTCGTGCGTTCCCAGGGAGCCAGGCCCAGGAGTGCTTTAAGGTTCGTGCCATGCGGGCCGAACAGTGAAAGCAGGCAACCAATCAGCCCGTTTTCGTCCCGCGCGAGCCAGGCCGGGCCTCATGCAGGCTACCAAACACGCCATAGGTGTTTGACAAATTGCGCAAACCATTATTGTTCTTTCTCTGTGTGCTCTTCATCGAATATGGCCTCAAATTGATCATGAAACGTTATAATGTGTAGGTGAAAAATTGTGTCAGATGTACTTCAACGATTCTTCGTCAGAGGGGAAGAAGATGATGACGATTTCGAGGTGGCATTGGACGCGACCAGTCAAAAAGATGATTTCCAGAGACCGAGGCGTGATTCTTAGACTAGTTGTATATGGATTCTTCGAGATAGAACCCAATGTCATGATGATCTACTGAGGGATTACCTCCGTCAAAAACCGTATACCCCCGCCCCCACCCAACTATTTTCGACGTCGATCTCGGATGCATCAAGTGCAAGTCCATTGTTGATGATTATATCGGTCGTGCGAGTGCTTGCGTATGGATGTCCGGCCGGCGCCATTGATGTCTATGTGCGCATTGGAAGAGATCTCATCCTCGACTATGTGAACAGATTCACCAAAGTAGTGATCGAGATCTCTGAACTCTGAACCGGGGTATTTGAGGGCTCTCACTGATGAAGCTACCGAGAGGCTCATGGCAGAGTGAAGAGAGAGGTTGGCTAGGGATGTTTGGATCCATTGACTATATCCATTGGGCATGGAAGAATTGTCCTTTGACATGGAAATATCAGTAGAAAGGTCATTGCCATGATCCAACCATCACTCTTGAGGCAGTTGCATCACATGATTTATGGATCTGACATTTAACTTTTGGATGTCTAGCTCTCATAGTGACATCAATGTCCTCTAGTGATCTCGTCTTTTTGCAAGGTTTATTGCCGGTGCCCGGTGACACTGTGACTAAAATCATTGGCGGCAGAGGCAGAAACTCTACATTGACACTATAGCCAAAATCATTTTAATTTATTGTTGCTCGAAAGCCTAACCAAGCGCATGCGTTGGACACGACCATATAGTTTTCTGTACGTCCCTTTCCAAACCGGATTCTACTATCTCATGATAAAGGAGCAAAGCATCCTTCAACCAACAGTTAGATTCTACCAGCTAAAAAAAAGAGTTTGCAAAAATGGTAAAAGGGTACACAAGAATTTTGAATGACAAATATAAATCTTTCTTCAAATGTTTCAACTAAAATCTCTTCGGAGTGAATGAAGTGTTCTTTCATGAAACACCCCAATATGGGCACAAGCAAAAGCAACCCCTGCAGACCGTCCTCAGTACGGGTGGTTCCAATACTTGACTTTTTGAAAGTAAACAAACTTTGCTGCACCTACAGACTAAATCCTAAGGAATTAAATTTATAGAGTGAGTTGTTTATACTCAATTGATATAATTTTTCGGAGGAAACTTGTAACTTCATTCATACTCCCAACCCTTATTGGTACCAAGAACCCAGAAGTTATAAATAACTTGGCATACTAAGAATTACAAGGAAATTTCTTGGAGGCATCTGCTCCGATGTATCAATCTTTGCGAGATGAAAAACTAGAGACTGCACTGGACTAGAGCAGCGATATTGTCAATCGTTCACCTGCACAAACTTGGTTACTACTAATCAAAGCCATGTGAGTCGTCCATGCAAAAAGGTGGGAAGCTGTGAGTGATGAACAAACTTGGGCCAAGGATGGTCCCCTATAAGTGAAGGTCATTGAACCTCAAAATCTTCATGGTGATATCAAGGAAAAGTCCCAGCTCCACAAAGGACCAAACCAACAAAAGCAACATGGCATAATAACATAAACTAATCAAATCCGAATAACTAGCACTGCGAGGACACATAACTCTATTGTTCCATGACACTGTCAAGAGGCCGTGTTATTTTATTCAAAAAATACCACGACGACAAGTAGATGCCAACGGAAACCACAGATTTCTCGAAAATCTAAGGTCCCCTCACCTCTTATCACCAAGATGACAACTAGAGGGGAGGGGATTGAAAGTTCCTCCGGCGGCTGCTCCTAGGGTTTTCGTTTCTCTTGTGGTATGTCTTGTCTATTTTGTACCTTCAATTCATAGACTGAGGTGGCAACATGTGGAGGAGGCTCACAGAAAAAATATGGTTAAGTGAAGGTGGGAGAGAAATGTTTTTCTTTTAAATGTTGACCGGAGAGCACCTCCAAAGAAGGAATGCGACACATAAAGGTGAGTGTTGAAAGAGAAGAAAGAATAGGAAGGTTGTTGGTTTTATCGAGGAAAACCATATGAAAACCTGAACTAGGGATCGCCTACAGGGAGCAGGCTTTGGTCCGGCCCAGTAGCCATGGCTTGTCTACCAATGTCATGTTTGTTTTTCTTCCATTTTTAATTCACATTTGTGTTTTATTTTTTATTTTGTTTATATGTTGAAATATTCTAAATATACTAATACGAAAAATGTACAATGTGAATTAAAAAAAGTAGAAAATGCTAATCATGTGTATGGAAATAAGTTAATCATGTTCACGAAAATGTTTATACATTGTAAAACATATGTTTGTATAATTTTAAAAAATGATTCGTACATTAAAAAAACTTATGTTACATTTAAAAATGCTCACAAGTTTTAAGAATGCGTTCGGACATTAAAAAAAACTGTACACATTCAGAAAAGGTTGCATAGTTCAGAAAATAATTATCGTTTAAAAAATGTTAACATGTATTTGAAAGAACGTTCAAAACATGTATTACAAAAATGCGAATTTTTATAAAATGTGTTTTAGATGTACATGAAAAATGTGTAACATGTACAAATAAAGTAGACAATAAAACATATATTCGGAAAAATGTTAATCATCTTTTGAAAAATATTAAACGTGTGTAAAACATATGTTTGTATAATTTTAAAAAATGATTCGTACATTAAAAAAACTTATGTTACATTTAAAAATGCTCACAAGTTTTAAGAATGCGTTCGGACATTAAAAAAAACTGTACACATTCAGAAAAGGTTGCATAGTTCAGAAAATAATTATCGTTTAAAAAATGTTAACATGTATTTGAAAGAACGTTCAAAACATGTATTACAAAAATGCGAATTTTTATAAAATGTGTTTTAGATGTACATGAAAAATGTGTAACATGTACAAATAAAGTAGACAATAAAACATATATTCGGAAAAATGTTAATCATCTTTTGAAAAATATTAAACGTGTGTAAAACATATGTTTGTATAATTTTAAAAAATGATTCGTACATTAAAAAAACTTATGTTACATTTAAAAATGCTCACAAGTTTTAAGAATGCGTTCGGACATTAAAAAAAACTGTACACATTCAGAAAAGGTTGCATAGTTCAGAAAATAATTATCGTTTAAAAAATGTTAACATGTATTTGAAAGAACGTTCAAAACATGTATTACAAAAATGCGAATTTTTATAAAATGTGTTTTAGATGTACATGAAAAATGTGTAACATGTACAAATAAAGTAGACAATAAAACATATATTCGGAAAAATGTTAATCATCTTTTGAAAAATATTAAACGTGTGTAAAACATATGTTTGTATAATTTTAAAAAATGATTCGTACATTAAAAAAACTTATGTTACATTTAAAAATGCTCACAAGTTTTAAGAATGCGTTCGGACATTAAAAAAAACTGTACACATTCAGAAAAGGTTGCATAGTTCAGAAAATAATTATCGTTTAAAAAATGTTAACATGTATTTGAAAGAACGTTCAAAACATGTATTACAAAAATGCGAATTTTTATAAAATGTGTTTTAGATGTACATGAAAAATGTGTAACATGTACAAATAAAGTAGACAATAAAACATATATTCGGAAAAATGTTAATCATCTTTTGAAAAATATTAAACGTGTGTAAAACATATGTTTGTATAATTTTAAAAAATGATTCGTACATTAAAAAAACTTATGTTACATTTAAAAATGCTCCTTATGTACAATCCATATGAAAAATGTAGACATGTGTTGAAAAAACCCAAAGACAATCAGAAAAAGGTGAAAACAATGAAAGAAACAAAGAAATAATATAAAAAAATAAGAAGGAAAAAACACAAAGAAAAAACGATAAAACCATGAAAGAAACAAAAATAAAACTGAAGAAAAAAAATTCAAAACCGAAAAAAGAAATAAAAACAGGAACCGTCCGAAGCGAACTGTAGCCCATTACGCTCGAACGCACGAAAATGGGCTGGCCGGTACTTGTAGCACCTATAGGCGATGCCTATTATAACTCAAGTATGGGCGATAGATTGCATTTGCGCCTTGGATCACGTGGACTCCACGTCCAAAGAAGCCTGGAGACGGAACGACGTCCCACCCGACGACCCAGGTACCAAACCGTGCCGCTCCCCGTCTCCGGAACCGCAACGGGGTCCACGTCCAGCACCAGCACCAGCACCACCACCACCACCTCGCCCATGAAAAGTGGCACCGGACCGAAGCCACGACCGCCTGCCAAACCACGGACGTGACCGCACCGCACCGCAACTCGACACCGAACCAACCCGATTCCCCCCACCCAACGAGCAGCGGAGCGGAGCGGAGCGGCCTCTATAAACAGCCGCGCGGCCGGTCACGCACGCCTCCCAAAAGCCCCACCCCCACGGACCCCAGCAAAAGCGCCTCGCCTTTTCCTTCCCCTACCTCGGAGCGGAGCCAAGAGCCGGAGGCGGCGGCCAAGATCAGCAAGATGTGCTGCTGCCCGAGCAAGGCGTGCTGCATCTGCATGCTCATCATCCTCGTCCTCATCGCCGTCGGCCTCGTCTTCGGCTTCGGCGTCTACACCCGCGGCTTCCACAAGCTCTCCTCCAGCATCCACCTCCAGGACGGCGCCTCCTACCGCGCCTACGGCCACCTCAACCTCGCGCCGCCGCCCGCCTACTACTAGAGAGAGCCCACAGGGCTCCCTCCCTCCCCCGGGATCTACTCCGCCAGCAGCACGGCATGGATTGGGCTTCGTCTCCGGCGTTCCGTCGCGCGGTGGGGATCGATCCCCTGCACAGCGTCATGCCGTCTGCGAAGAAGAGATTCCGGGGCCGGTCGATTTGCATTGATTTTCTGCTGAATTAATTCCTTTCGTTGCTTCGCTCCGATGATGTCGATATTTTAGCAGAGAGTATATTTACAGATTGATGATGACAATTACCGTTACTGTATCCCTCCGTTTGCGTTTTGTTAATTACTGCTGCTCATTAGTTTAGTGCTTCATCACGGCTCCGTTTGTGCCTGTGGATTACTGCTCATTAGTTTAGCAAATACTCCATCACGGAGGCACATGGATGGTCGGGGTTATCCGGCGAGTTGCGATAATCTCGGCGTCTGGCCTTGGCACTTGGCAGCATGTGCTTTTCGGTTTGGCTTGACGCACGAACTGCACTGCACTACGCAAGGAGTCAAACGCTTTCGGGGGAAACGGAGTGACGTCCACGCTAGTCCGTTCCTGTGTTGTTGTGTACTCTACGATACTTCTCGTGGGTCATGGTCAGTCAGCATATTTGGTTGCCCGTCCACTGAAAAGGTTGTAGTGGTTCCGTTGCCTTGCACGTTCGACCTGCTGAGTTGAAACGGCGATGCCGTCATGTGAACTACTAATCACGTTCGACCTACCAAGCCCTCCCCAGCCATCCGATTGTTTTGTGATTCGCAATGCAGTTGGATCCCACGCGAGGGAATAGTAACTTCTAATCGTTGAAACTTGCGAATTTTTCGGTCGCTCGGACAAGATTCAGAGTTGAGAATTCAAGCGATTTTTTATGCAAAAGTTGTGATTTTGTCTATCACTCATACCAAGTTTAAAAGGTTGAAACTCAACTTTTTTTAAAGAACTCCTCCAAATGTATTCAAAATGGATCTTGTTTGAAAGCCATCGTCACGGAAAACATGAATGTGAAAACACAATTTAATTTGGATTTTTTGTTCAAAAGTTATGAAATATCGAAAATGGAAAGCCAAAAGAAAAGCACGCCCGAGGGACTCGGTGCCCCCGCACCTGCGTGCCACAAACACTCTCTGGCATGTGCTTAATCATCATAATAACTGCTACGGTGTTTTGGTCCCAAAACTGCCCTAAAAGGCCGACACATCCCCTCCACTTCCCTCCGTGGCAACTTCCACTTCACCTATCAACTCTGCTCGATGGCACGTTGCAACCCCATGGCCGCCAACATCAAGCAAAACCCCACTCATCAAGCATCAGGAGAAGGAGCAGGGGCAGGAGGAAGCAGTGTATGATGAGAAAGAGTGGTGGACTGATCACACGCTCGTTGTGGAGGCTGCTCGGAAGATGGACGTTGGGAGGGACCGCCATTTTGGGACCACACATCCGTTGTTGATGCCGATGATGGCACATGATCGGAGTGAGACAAGGCCGCCTTGGCCCGTTTACGCGTAATGGAGGCCCAAAATGCCTCCGCCCGTGTATCGCAGGATGTGGCCAGCCTAGCCCACTTCCGCGAGATTGAGGCCACCAATGCCGCATTCCGCGTCGACATGTCCAACGCTGACAAATCCCACTGCCGGCGTAACTAGTATTTTAGTTAGTTTAGTTTATTCAGTTTTTCTATATGTACTACAAGTCACAGTGTGGACTCATTTTTCGCCCCTAGTTATGAATGAAATTGTTTGTAGTTCTAACTTATATGAACATGTTATCGCAAGAAGCCAAATTTACACGTGTTGTGCATGGGTGGGTTGGGGAATCAAGGAAGAAAGAGTTAGCTAATGACATACGAGTCCCACGCGCAAGGAACTTTGGAAGGCTGTATTTTGCGGTTTCTGAGTTTGAGCTTTTTTTTGCATGGTAATACTGCTGAAATTTGAGATGGGCTCTAGGCCCATATAGCAATTTCTGAAAAATCTCTAAGGGCCCATGTGGGTTATATGGCACTAGGTGTAGTGGGAAGTTTAGTCCCACCTCGGAAGGGTGGAGGAGTTGGACCTCCTTATAAGGGTTTTCTCTTCTACATGCTATTGGAGCTTGAGAAGAGAAGAGGCCCTCGTGCACTCCTCCTCCGTCGACCGCCACGCCTCGTCACGACGCGCCGCGGGTTGTGGGATTAGGCCGAGCCGAGATCACTCCTACGCGCTTATTTTTGCCAGTCACTAACGGAGAGTTCTTTGACAGCTGGGCCATGATCTGAGACGTCGGATCGTGGGTCGAGCCCACGTCTCTCCACGCGGCTGCGCCTATATAAGTGTACGGTGTCTCCTAACCCTAGCCGCCACGAACAGATCACATCTGCTCCACGCGCACGCCCACCGTCGTTCCCTTGCTGCTGCTGCCGCCGGTGACTCCACCCCGTCCGCCGTGTACATGGTCGACGGGAGAGCAGGTCTCCGAAACCACGCCCTTCTGGTTCCTGTATGGGGTGAGGGGCGAATAGGTTTTTGGGCAGCGATTACGCGACTGCTCGCTTCCGATCGTCTACTTCCTCTACATTCGCGTCGCCTTCATCATCACCATGTCCATCGACGCCGAACGTGCCGCCGCCGAGAAAGCTGAAGCCGACAAGAAGGCCGCCGAGGACGCCGCTGCTGCCACCAAAGCCGCGGCCTCTGCATGGCCTACTGGAGGGTATAACTCGTTTATCCCGCTCCTACTGTTTTCTGTTTTAGCCATGCTAGCGTTATATGTAGATCTTTCTGCAATTAGCGTAGTATGTGCTAGCTTGACTGAATATCAGTATGCGTTTATTTGTGTCAATGCCATGCTAGTGATTTACTCGTGGATTAGTTTAATCGAGAAATTGCCTATTTATTCAACAAATACGTGTCTCATTTATATCATAAGTATCATAGTACAAGTCACGTAACCGACCTGACAAAACTGAAAAGACAGCAGAAAGCTAGCCTTTGCACAAAGGAACAACAACCAAGAAGTAAAATTACAATCAAGATTGAAGAAACCTCTGAACTTGACACCAACGCCCGTCACCTGCCTCTCGAACCACCACAACAGCCACTAAAGGAAAAAATGACGGATCACCTTCACACCCGAGCTTGTAGCGGCTCCATCGCTGATATGCAGCTTTGCGGACCTCCAAGGTGGCTCACCAAAGGCAAAATCATTACGGTTGAACGAATCAGACCGGGGCAACACCCCGGACACGCCATCGAACTCCAGATCTGTCACCCCCACACAACTAGAACGCCGGAGGAGAAAACCACATCTGCCATCCACGAACCGCGAACCCAGCACACGATCCACCATCTTCCATATGCCGCCGATGCAGACCACAATCTGCATCCGCTCCTGGACTACCTTCCAAGCTCCGCGCCGGCGCTGGAGCAAACACCGTCGCAACGGCGGAGGCCGAGGACACAGGTCCACAACAAGGATGTCGCCACCGCCACGCCATCTTTGCTTGAACAGACTGATTTCCAAATGAATCCCCTGAAGGAAATATGCCCAAGAGGCAATAATAAAGTTATTACTTATTTCCTTATATCATGATAAATGTTTATTATTCATGCTAGAATTGTATTAACCGGAAACATGATACATGTGTGAATACATAGACAAACAGAGTGTCACTAGTATGCCTCTACTTGACTAGCTCGTTGATCAAAGATGGTTATGTTTCCTAGCCATAGAGAAAGAGTTGTCATTTGATTAACGGGATCACATCATTAGGAGAATGATGTGATTGACTTGACCCATTCCGTTAGCTTAGCACTTGATCGTTTAGTATGTTGCTATTGCTTTCTTCATGACTTATACATGTTCCTATGACTATGAGATTATGCAACTCCCGTTTACCGGAGGAACACTTTGTGTGCTACCAAACGTCACAACGTAACTGGGTGATTATAAAGGTGCTCTACAGGTGTCTCCGATGGTACTTGTTGGGTTGGCGTATTTCGAGATTAGGATTGTCACTCCGATTGTCGGAGAGGTATCTCTGGGCCCACTCGGTAATGCACGTCACTTAAGCCTTGCAAGCATTGCAACTAATGAGTTAGTTGCGGGATGATGTATTACGGAACGAGTAAAGAGACTTGCCGGTAACGAGATTGAACTAGGTATTGAGATACCGACGATCGAATCTCGGGCAAGTAACATACCGATGACAAAGGGAACAACGTATGTTGTTATGCGGTTTGACCGATAAAGATCTTCGTAGAATATGTGGGAGCCAATATGAGCATCCAGGTTCCGCTATTGGTTATTGACGGGAGACGTGTCTCGGTCATGTCTACATAGTTCTCGAACCCGTAGGGTCCGCACGCTTAAAGTTCGATGCCGGTTATATTATGAGTTTATGTGTTTTGATGTACCGAAGGTAGTTCGGAGTCCCGAATGTGATCACGGACATGACGAGGAGTCTCAAAATGGTCGAGGCATGAAGATTGATATATTGTACGACTATATTCGGACACCGGAATGGTTCCGGGGGTTATCGGATATATACCGGAGTACCGGGGGGGTTATTGGGCCTCATGGGCCCAAGTGGTGGAAGAGGAGAGGCAGCCAGGAGGTGGCGCGCGGCCCCCCTTGCCCCAATCCAAATTGGGAAAGGGAAGGGGGCGCGGTCCCCCTTCTCCTTCCTTCTCCCCACCTCCTCCTTCCCCCTTCTCCTAGTTGGAATAGGAAAGGGGGCAAAACCTACTTGGAGTAGGATTACCCCCCCTTGGGCGCGCTTCCTCCCCTTGGCCGCCCCCTCCTCCTCCCCTCTTTATATACGGAGGAGGGGGGCACCCCATAGAGACAACAATTGATCCCTTGGATCTCTTAGCCGTGTGCGGTGCCCCCCTCCACCATAATCCACCTCGTTCATATCGTAGCGGTGCTTAGGTGAAGCCCTGCGAAGGTAGAACATCATTATCATCACCACGCCATCATGGTGACGGAACTCTCCCTCAAAGCTCGGCTGGATCGAAGTTCGAGGGACGTCATCGAGTTGAACGTGTGCTGAACTCGGAGGTGCCGTGCGTTCGGTACTTGATCGGTCGGATCGTGAAGACGTACGACTACATCAACCGCGGTGTGCTAACGCTTCCGCTTTCGGTCTACAAGGGTATGTGGACACAGTCTCCCCTCTCGTTGCTATGCACCACCATGATCTTGCGTGTGCGTAGGAATATTTTTGAAATTACTACGTTCCCCAACAGTGGCTTCCGAGCCAGGTTTTATGCGTTGATGTTATATGCACGAGTAGAACACAAGTGAGTTGTGGGCGATACAAGTCATACTGCTTACCAGCATGTCACACTTTGGTTTGACGGTATTGTTGGATGAAGCGGCCCGGACCGACATTACGCGTACTCTTACGCGAGA
This sequence comes from Aegilops tauschii subsp. strangulata, assembly GCF_002575655.3. NCBI lineage: Eukaryota > Viridiplantae > Streptophyta > Magnoliopsida > Poales > Poaceae > Aegilops > Aegilops tauschii. The sequence goes on along the minus strand of NC_053039.3, from coordinate 381,991,022 downwards.
CTGGTTCTACCGACGTGCTTTGCACACAGGTGGCTGGCGGGTGTCAGTTTCTCCAATCTTAGTTGAACCGAGTGTGGCTACGCCCGGTCCTTGAGAAGGTTAAAACAACACTAACTTGACGAACTATCGTTGTGGTTTTGATGCGTAGGTAAGAACGGTTCTTGCTCAACCCGTAGCAGCCACGTAAAATTTGCAACAACAAAGTAGAGGACGTCTAACTTGTTTTTGCTGGGCATGTTGTGATGTGATATGGTCAAGACATGATGCTATATTTTATTGTATGAGATGATCATGTTTTATAACCGAGTTATCGGCAACTGGCAGGAGCCATATGGTTGTCGCTTTATTGTATGCAATGCAATTGCCCTGTAATTGCTTTACTTTATCACTAAGCGGTAGTGATAGTCGTAGAAGCAATAGTTGGCGAGACGACAACGATGCTACGATGGAGATCAAGGTGTTGCGCCGGTGACGATGGTGATCATGACGGTGCTTCAGAGATGGAGATCACAAGCACAAGATGATGATGGCCATATCATATCACTTATATTGATTGCATGTGATGTTTATCTTTTATGCATCTTATCTTGCTTTGATTGACGGTAGCATTATAAGATGATCTCTCACTAAATTTCAAGATAAAAGTGTTCTCCCTGAGTATGCACCGTTTCCAAAGTTTGTCGTGCCCAAACACCACGTGATGATCGGGTGTGATAAGCTCTACGTCCATCTACAACGGGTGCAAGCCAGTTTTGCACACGCAGAATACTCAGGTTAAACTTAACGAGCCTAGCATATGCAGATATGGCCTCGGAACACTGAGACCGAAAGGTCGAGCGTGAATCATATAGTAGATATGATCAACATCGTGATGTTCACCATTGAAAACTACTCTATTTCACGTGATGATCGGTTATGGTTTAGTTGATTTGGATCACGTGATCAGTTAGATGATTAGAGGGATGTCTATCTAAGTGGGAGTTCTTAAGTAATATGATTAATTGAACTTAAATTTATCATGAACTTAGTACCTGATAGTATTTTGCATGTCTATGTTTGTTGTAGATAGATGGCTCGTGCTGTTGCTCCGTTGAATTTTAATGCGTTCCTTGAGAAAGCAAAGTTGAAAGATGATGGTAGCAATTACACGGACTGGGTCCGTAACTTGAGGATTATCCTTATTGCTGCACAGAAGAATTACGTCCTGGAAGCACCGCTAGGTGCCAAACCTGCTGTAGGAGCAACACCAGATGTTATGAACGTCTGGCAGAGCAAAGCTGATGACTACTCGATAGTTCAGTGTGCCATGATTTACGGCTTAGAACCGAGACTTCAACGACGTTTTGAACGTCATGGAGCATATGAGATGTTACAGGAGTTGAAGTTAATATTTCAAGCAAATGCCCGAATTGAGAGATATGAAGTCTCCAATAAGTTCTACAGCTGCAAGATGGAGGAGAATAGTTCTGTCAGTGAGCATATACTCAGAATGTCCGGGTATAACAATCACTTGATTCAACTAGGAGTTAATCTTCCGGATGATAGCGTCATTGACAGAATTCTTCAATCACTGCCGCCAAGCTACAAGAGCTTCGTGATGAACTATAACATGCAAGGGATGGATAAGACGATTCCCGAGCTCTTCGCAATGCTAAAGGCTGCGGAGGTAGAAATCAAGAAAGAGCATCAAGTGTTGATGGTCAATAAGACCACCAGTTTCAAGAAAAAGGGCAAAGGGAAGAAGAAGGGGAACTTTAAAAAGAATAGCAAACAAGTTGCTACTCGGGAGAATAAACCCAAGTCTGGACCTAAGCCTGAGACTGAGTGCTTCTACTGCAAGCAGACTGGTCACTGGAAGCGGAACTGCCCCAAGTATTTGGCGGATAAGAAGGATGGCAAGGTGAACAAAGGTATATGTGATATACATGTTATTGATGTGTACCTTACCAGAGCTCGCAGTGGCACCTGGGTATTTGATACTGGTTCTGTTGCTAATATTTGCAACTCGAAACAGGGACTACGGATTAAGCGGACACTGGCTAAGGACGAGGTGACGATGCGCGTGGGAAACGGTTCCAAAGTCGATGTGATCGCCGTCGGCACGCTACCTCTACATCTACCTTCGGGATTAGTATTAGACCTAAATAATTGTTATTTGGTGCCAGCGTTGAGCATGAACATTATATCTGGATCTTGTTTGATGCGAGACGGTTATTCATTTAAATCAGAGAATAATGGTTGTTCTATTTATACGAGTAATATCTTTTATGGTCATGCACCCTTGAAGAGTGGTCTATTCTTGATGAATCTCGATAGTAGTGATACGCATATTCATAATGTTGAAGCCAAAAGATGCGGAGTTGATAATGATAGTGCAACTTATTTGTGGCACTGCCGTTTGGGTCATATTGGTGTAAAGCGCATGAAGAAACTCCATACTGATGGACTTTTGGAATCACTTGATTATGAATCACTTGGTACTTGCGAACCATGCCTCATGGGCAAGATGACTAAAACGCCGTTCTCCGGAACTATGGAGCGAGCAACTGATTTATTGGAGATCATACATACTGATGTATGTGGTCCATAAATGTTGAGGCTCGCGGCGGGTATCGTTATTTTCCCACCTTCACAGATGATTTAAGCAGATATGGGTATATCTACTTAATGAAACATAAGTCTGAAACATTTGAAAAGTTCAAAGAATTTCAGAGCGAAGTTGAAAATCATCGTAACAAGAAAATAAAGTTTCTACGATCTGATCGTGGAGGAGAATATTTGAGTTACGAGTTTGGTCTACATTTGAAACAATGCGGAATAGTTTCGCAACTCACGCCACCCGGAACACCACAGTGTAATGGTGTGTCCGAACGTCGTAATCGTACTTTACTAGATATGGTGCGATCTATGATGTCTCTTACTGATTTACCGCTATCGTTTTGGGGTTATGCTTTAGAGACGGCCGCATTCACGTTAAATAGGGCACCATCAAAATCCGTTGAGACGACGCCTTATGAACTGTGGTTTGGCAAGAAACCAAAGTTGTCGTTTCTTAAAGTTTGGGGCTGCGATGCTTATGTGAAAAAGCTTCAACCTGATAAGCTCGAACCCAAGTCGTAGAAATGTGTCTTCATAGAATACCCAAAGGAAACTGTTGGGTACACCTTCTATCACAGATCCGAAGGCAAGACATTCGTTGCCAAGAATGGATCCTTTCTAGAGAAGGAGTTTCTCTCGAAAGAAGTGAGTGGGAGGAAAGTAGAACTTGATGAGGTAACAGTACCTGCTCCCTTATTGGAAAGTAGTTCATCACAGAAACCGGTTCCTGTGACATCTACACCAATTAGTGAGGAAATTAATGATAATGATCATGAAACTTCAGATCAAGTTGTTACTGAACCTCGTAGGTCAACCAGAATAAGGTCCGCACCAGAGTGGTACGGTAATCCTGTTCTGGAGGTTATGTTACTAGACCATGACGAACCTACGAACTATGAAGAAGCGATGGTGAGCCCAGATTCCGCAAAATGGCTTGAGGCCATGAAATCTGAGATGGGATCCATGTATGAGAACAAAGTGTGGACTTTGGTTTACTTGCCCGATGATCGGCAGGCCATCGAAAATAAATGGATCTTCAAGAAGAAGACTGACGCTGACGGTAATGTTACTGTCTATAAAGCTCGACTTGTTGCAAAAGTTTTTCGACAAGTTCAAGGGATTGACTACGATGAGACCTTCTCACCCGTAGCGATGCTTAAGTCTGTCCGAATCATGTTAGCAATTGCCGCATTTTATGATTATGAAATTTGGCAAATGGATGTCAAAACTGCATTCCTGAATGGATTTCTGAAAAAAGAGTTGTATATGATGCAACCGGAAGGTTTTGTCGATCCAAAGGGAGCTAACAAAGTGTGCAAGCTCTAGCGATCCATTTATGGACTGGTGCAAGCCTCTCGGAGTTGGAATAAACATTTTGATAGTGTGATCAAAGCATATGGTTTTATACAGACTTTTGGGGAAGCCTGTATTTACAAGAAAGTGAGTGGGAGCTCTGTAGCATTTCTGATATTATATGTGGATGACATATTGTTGATTGGAAATGATATAATATTTCTGGATAGCATAAAAGGATATTTGAATAAGAGTTTTTCAATGAAGGACCTCGATGAAGCTGCTTATATATTGGGCATCAAGATCTATAGAGATAGATCAAGACGCTTAATTGGACTTTCACAAAGCACATACCTTGACAAAGTTTTGAAGAAGTTCAAAATGGATCAAGCAAAGAAAGGGTTCTTGCCTGTGTTACAAGGTGTGAAGTTGAGTAAGACTCAATGCCCGACCACTGCAGAAGATAGAGAGAAAATGAAAGATGTTCCCTATGCTTCAGCCATAGGCTCTATCATGTATGCAATGCTATGTACCAGACCTGATGTGTGCCTTGCTATTAGTTTAGCAGGGAGGTACCAAAGTAATCCAGGAGTGGATCACTGGACAGCGGTCAAGAACATCCTGAAATACTTGAGAAGGACTAAGGATATGTTTCTCGTTTATGAAAGTGACAAAGAGCTCGTCGTAAAGGGTTACGTCGATGCAAGCTTTGACACTGATCCGGACGATTCTAAATCGCAAACCGGATACGTGTTTATATTAAACGGTGGAGCTGTCAGTTGGTGCAGTTCTAAACAAAGCGTCGTAGCGGGATCTACATGTGAAGCGGAGTACATAGCTGCTTCGAAAGCAGCAAATGAAGGAGTCTGGATGAAGGAGTTCATATCCGATCTAGGTGTCATACCTAGTGCATCGGGTCCAATGAAAATCTTTTGTGACAATACTGGTGCAATTGCTTTGGCAAAGGAATCCAGATTTCACAAGAGAACCAAGCACATCAAGAGATGCTTCAACTCCATCCGGGATCAAGTCCAGGTGGGAGACATAGAGATTTGCAAGATACATACGGATCTGAATGTTGCAGATCCGTTGACTAAGCCTCTTCCACGAACAAAACATGATCAACACCAAGGCTCCATGGGTGTTAGAATCATTACTGTGTAATCTAGATTATTGACTCTAGTGCAAGTGGGAGACTGAAGGAAATATGCCCGAGAGGCAATAATAAAGTTATTATTTATTTCCTTATATCATGATAAATGTTTATTATTCATGCTAGAATTGTATTAACCGGAAACATGATACATGTGTGAATACATAGACAAACAGAGTGTCACTAGTATGCCTCTACTTGACTAGCTCGTTGATCAAAGATGGTTATGTTTCCTAGCCATAGACAAAGAGTTGTCATTTGATTAACGGGATCACATCATTAGGAGAATGATGTGATTGACTTGACCCATTCCGTTAGCTTAGCACTTGATCGTTTAGTATGTTGCTATTGCTTTCTTCATGACTTATACATGTTCCTATGACTATGAGATTATGCAACTCCCGTTTACCGGGGGAACACTTTGTGTGCTACCAAACGTCACAACGTAACTGAGTGATTATAAAGGTGCTCTACAGGTGTCTCCGAAGGTACTTGTTGGGTTGGCGTATTTCGAGATTAGGATTTGTCACTCCGATTGTCGGAGAGGTATCTCTGGGCCCATTCGGTAATACACATCACTTAAGCCTTGCAAGCATTGCAACTAATGAGTTAGTTGCGGGATGATGTATTACGGAACGAGTAAAGAGACTTGCCGGTAACGAGATTGAACTAGGTATTGAGATACCGACGATCGAATCTCGGGCAAGTAACATACCGATGACAAAGGGAACAACGTATGTTGTTATGCGGTTTGACCGATAAAGATCTTCGTAGAATATGTGGGAGCCAATATGAGCATCCAGGTTCCGCTATTGGTTATTGACGGGAGACGTGTCTCGATCATGTCTACATAGTTCTCGAACCCGTAGGGTCCGCACGCTTAAAGTTCGATGACAGTTATATTATGAGTTTATGTGTTTTGATGTACCGAAGGTAGTTTGGAGTCCCGGATGTGATCACGGACATGACGAGGAGTCTCGAAATGGTCGAGACATGAAGATTGATATATTGGACGACTATATTCGGACACCGGAATGGTTCCGGGGGTTATCAGATATATGCCGGAGTACCGGGGGGTTACCGGAACCCCCCAGGGGGTTATTGGGCCTCATGGGCCCAAGTGGTGGAAGAGGAGAGGCGGCCAGGAGGTGGCGCGCGGCCCCCCTTGCCCCAATCCGAATTGGGAAAGGGAAGGGGGCGGCGGCCCCCCTTCTCCTTCCTTCTCCCCACCTCCTCCTTCCCCCTTCTCCTAGTTAGAATAGGAAAGGGGGGCAAAACCTACTTGGAGTAGGATTGCCCCCCTTGGGCGCGCCTCCTCCCCTTGGCCGGCCCCCTCCTCCTCCCCCTTTTATATACGGAGGAGGGGGGCACCCCATAGAGACAACAATTGATCCGTTGGATCTCTTAGCCGTGTGCGGTGCCCTCCTCCACCATAATCCACCTCGGTCATATCGTAGCGGTGCTTAGGCGAAGCCCTGCGATGGTAGAACATCATCATCGTCACCACGCCGTCGTGCTGACGGAACTCTCCCTCAAAGCTCGGCTGGATCGGAGTTCGAGGGACGTCATCGAGTTAAACGTGTGCTGAACTCGGAGGTGCCATGCGTTCGGTACTTGATCGGTCGGATCGTGAAGACGTACGACTACATCAACCGCGGTGTGCTAACGCTTCCGCTTTCGGTCTACGAGGGTACGTGGACACACTCTCCCCTCTCGTTGCTATGCATCACCATGATCTTGCGTGTGCGTATGATTTTTTTTTTTAAATTACTACGTTCCCCAACATCCCCAACCATAGGACCGATCGCCTCGTTGGAGTAAGATCTGAAGAAACTTTATTCAACGCCGCTATCGCCGCCGCCAAAGCCAAGACGATGAACGGCCTAAAATCCTAATCTACAAGAGAGAAAACGATCCACACGCGTGAATCCGACGACCGCCTCACCACCGACGACCGAGGCTGCTGGCGGAGAGGAGCCGTCGGACGACGGCGGCGGGGAAGACTCCTTGCGGCGAGGTCGCCTTTTCTTTCCTCTGGGGGAAGAAAGAAAAGCGAACGACTCAACACACTTCTTGGGCCTTCTTGCGGCGAGTTTGAGCGTGGGCGTTGGAGCTTTCTTAGTTTTTGGCAAACACCTCCATTAACACTTGTGGTGATCCATATTTTGCGGATTCTGCTGGAAATCAATTGCCGAACCACAAAGATGGATAGAAGTGGAGAAGTTCACCATGACACGCTTTGCCCATAAATCGTTGTTGGCCTTAACATTTCAGGCGAATAACCATGAGTGTTTGGCTCATACTTAATACTCCTATGTCTCATGCCAATTTTGACACTTGCAGAAGAAAATGGATGCGCTACCGCGTGACGCACTCCACACCCTAGAACTCAGCCATATGTCAGGTCGTGCGCACATCACAGCTCGGCCGATCGGATGGTGTTTGAACCTAAGTCTTCTTTTGGAAACGGTGTTTGAACCTAAGTCGACTTGTAGGCTCATGGACCAAACCGTGCTTGATTTAGGCAAAAAGAATGTGACCCAATTTTGGCAACAAGTTGACCATTACTGTTTGATGGAAGTTTGGCAAAGCAAATAAAATAGGGACGTGGATGGTTTTTTTTTTAGAGAAACCACATACATTACATTAAGCAATTAACAGAGTACAGAATACACAGAAACAGACGTCGACCGCCAGCGTCGCCGTGAGACTCGCCGGAAGAAGAGGCAGACATCCACAATCCCATGATCCAAGCCAACACCATAGCCTGCGTTGAGCGCCGATGACCGGGCCTGTGGAACAGGCGCTTGTCGATGTGGCACGTCGGCCAGGGAATGTCCCCGTGTTGTCCAGGATCAGATCCGCCACTCGCCGCCGTCGAAGACGAGGAGAAAAGCCGAATCCGCTGCCACCAGTCCTCCATCTGTGTTCCAAGAACATGAAATACTTTTTGCTGTAGGCGTTGAAGGCAGCAACAACCCAACACGAACAGCCACACAAAGCTCGACGCTATGAGTGAACGATGGGCACACGAGACCATCGGCTCCTCGAGGCCGCTGTGGGAAGCGTCGCCATGGTGAGGGAGAATCCGAGGCCACATTATTCGACGCGACGCTGCCCTCACCGGAACAACGCCTCCACTCGAAGACCTATCCCTAATCTATGAACTACCAGGGAGAGCAACGGGACGGGAGCCCACCCCCTCCTCCAGCCGCCGTAGCACTGGACAGAGGGGGGCGGAGGCCGTTCACTCACCGGAGATCACAAGGAAGGAATCGTCGCCTTAATTTTCGCCTCTCTGGAACAGGCAGTTGCTAGAGTTGGATTGTTATAGGATGACGATTGACGTGTCGGCTAAGTCTTCTGGAGGTGAGTGTATGCTAATGTATGTGAGCAGACTTCGATTATACTGTGTTCAATTTTTTCCCATGCTATTAAAAGTAAAAAATATCATACCGAACATAAAAAATGCATTTCTTATAAACTGCCATGCCATTACAAATTAATAATGCCATCCTCTTAATAAAAATGCCGTGAACAAAAAAACAATGCATTTCTTATGAAAAACATGAAAATGCCATGGACCAAAAATACAAAATGCTATGATGTAACTTTTTTTGCTTGAGTTGCACCATTGTGCAAAAATTCATATAAAAATGGTGTGTAAATGTAATTTTTTTTCCATGCCAATAAAGAAATAAACACTGTCACCCTCCTAATAATAAAAATGCCATGTCAACAATAATGAAAAATGCCATGCTCTACATAATAAAACTGCCATCTTGTTAATAATTAAACTACCATCTTCCTAATAATGAAAATGCCATGCCAACGATAATGAAAATGCCATGCTCTATATAATAAAAATGGCAACCTGTTGATAGTTAAATTGCCATCCTTCTAATAATAAAAATGCTATGTCAACAAATAATGAAAATTACATGTTCTCAGTAATAAAACTATCATCCAGTTAATAATAATATGCCATCTTTCTAATAATAAGAATACCATGTTATTAATAATAAAAATGACATGCTCTTAATCATAAACTGCCGTCCTCTTGATGATAAAAAATGCTATGTTAATACTAATTGCCTATCTCTTTAATAATAAAAACTACCAGTGACCTATAATAAAATTGACATGGCACCTACAATAAAAAATAAAAAATGCCATGCTACCTATAAATAAAATTTGCACATGGAAGTTCGGGGAAAAAACCCTCTAAAAAGTAGGGATTTTTCTCTCTAAAAAAAATGCAAAGATAGGACTTATAAACAAAATTTGCACAGGGAAGTTCGGGGGAAAAACCCTCTAAAAAGTAGGGATTTTTTCTCTAGAAAATGCAAAGATAGGACTTTTGATTTTTTTTAAATGAAAAATTGAATTTAGAACAAATTTAGTTTGAAATAACATATAGCAGTTTCAGTCCCAAATGTTCACAAAAACTCCACTCAGTCGAGTGATAAGCCCCCCTCGCCGGCAGGTTCGAACCCGACACAGCACGTAAACCTTGGGTGTGTTGTTTTTGAAAAATAAAATAAACAGAGAGTGTTCGCCAAAATCAGCGGATAGCGAACGAGTTCATCAATCCTAAGTATTTTTGGTAAAACGACAATTGGCGTGAAAATCCCTCAAAATAAAATTGGCGTCAAATAACACCCTTGAGGAATTATTCTCGAAAAATAAAATTAAAAGTAATCCTTTTACTTTATCTGCAGCTCGAATCCACCTCGACCTCCACCGTGTCCGTGTGTCCATCTCAAACTCCTCCTTGTCTGTGAAGTTTACTCATCTACCCACTTGATTGCCTTGCTGGATTCCTTTGCGCGGACGTCAGGAATCAACCCCGTCCTTCGATCCCCCCCCCCCCCCCCCCCCCCCCTCCTCTCTCTCGAGTCACAAAACAAGTTGACCTGAGAGATGTCAACCTTGGCCCCCGAAAAGGACGTCCAAGTTGAAGGAAGATTTGCACTACTGGAGCTCGGTCCCAATGAGCAAACAAAAGGATCGAAGAAAGACTTTTATGTTGGGATATGGAGTTGGTATTGCCGCTGCTCTCCTTTGCTTGTCACAAAATTCCTTTGCCGGAGATAGTACTCTCCTGGTTATACTCCCTACAAAAACAATCTCCAAAACTTTGCATCTAATGGAAACTCCTATTTTCCTTTTTTTTCCAGTATTATTACTGTTTTCTTTCAAGCGTCTTGTATTATTGTTTCTGATTGATCAATCCTAATTGTGTAGGCAACTACCGGTGCTCCGATCTAAAAAGCAAACTTTGATGACGCTTTCACCATTATCAAATCTGGACGAAGTTGTTGTTTCTGTTTCCCTAAAACTTACATATTGTCCTCAAAGTTGGCCAGTCATACTTCAAAATCTTGAAGGTAAATTTCATGACCATGCCCTTGTCATGCAGTAGCTTTCTTTTTACACATAAGCTGGTATGAAGTAGAAATCGGAAATGGGAGTTTGGTTCACAAGTACTCCCTCCGTCCCATAATATAAAAACGTTTTCTATATTAGTGTAATGTCAAAAACGTTCTTATATTATGGAACAGAGAGAATATAAGAGTAATTTTTGCGGATCCACACATAGCTTGCAAAGTATTGTAGGATAACATACATTTTTATTTATTTTTTACGATGATCGATGAATAACTAGAACCGTCCAGTCTAGAACCGAGATTCGGGCAAGTATGAAAAAAGTGAGAGGATCTTCATCAGATGCTTATCAACCCTCAAGTGAAGGATAAACGACGAGAAGGATGGTGTTGTGTTGAAATACAAGAATGGTCATGTTCGTGGAGGGGATCGTAAGCTATGCTGACTAGGCTAAGGAAATGTACTAGTAGTAACATTTGTTTAATAGTAATATCTTTTTTAGGAAAGTAATATTTGTTTTATATCGTTGCAACGCACGGATATTTTTGTCAGTAAAAACGGAAATGAATCGGTAGCGCCCAGACTCGAACGCCTCGTCGCCCTTTCCCCGTCGTCGCCGCCGCCGCCGCCGCCCTCCCTCGTCGTCCCTCCGCCGCCAAGTGGACGGAGAGTAGCAGATCCAGTACCGGCCGATCCCCTCTGCACCCGCCGTTTCCCTCCGCCTCTGCCGTGGCCCGAGCAGGAGCAGGAGCTCCTCCAGCTGCCGTGGCCATTCCCCTCCTCCCCTGCCCTTGGCCTCCGCCCCCGCAGTTCCGGACGCTATTCAGGTCCGCAGGAGCGGCAGCTCCCTGCAGTTCCAGGCGCTGTTCAGGTCATCCAGGAGCGGGAGCGGCAGCTCCCCTCTGTTCAGGTGATGCACGCAGCTCTCCTCTGTTCCTTCAGGTGAAGCTCTCCTATGTCCTTACTTCTTAGCACATACGAATAGAAATTGGTGATTGCCATAGAGTATTTTGGTGATTTCCATAGGAATTGTCAGCACATGTTGTTGATTTCCCTGCTAGCACTTTTTTTTGGCATAGAAAATGTGATATGTTTGCATAGGTACGTACAGCACAAAGTGAGGCTATTTTGATGATAAATTGGCCATTTGTTAAGTATGTGTATTGCCACGATGAAACAAAAAAAGTTTCTTTTGTATTGGCAGCGAGTTAGTTTGCACGCATATGAACAAAAGGGAAACAATGAAAGCACAGTGGGATGAAAGCACAGTGAGAAATGAGACCTACAATCATCGACATTCATCACTAAGAAACGCCATCGAATGATCTTTTGGTGTTTTAAAGATGAAATGGCAAATCCTTAATCATGTCTTTATTCACGTCTTCTTCTCAAGTACCCCATATGCAAGACAATGATGCTTGTATGATATTCGTATGTGAGACAATGATCTTCCTTTTGTTTGATTATAACATGTTGTGGTGTTTGGAGGTCGAATATATGTTCATATGGGCAGCAAAACGATAAAAAATAACTCGACACCGTTTAATCAGAACAACAATACAGTCCAAGGGCATTACAAACTTTTCACTGTTTATACCACAGATAAGCTGAGAAAACAGGCACCGAAAAGAAATTGGCTGTCTCATTATCTGGAGCTTATTTTCACAGGAGCTTACTCATCTACCTGTACATCACCGTGCAGGGACCCTAAATTATGTTTTGATTGCCTTGCTGGATTCCTTTGTGTGGACAGATATTGGAGCACATCAGGAACCACCCCCTCCTTCGGTCCTCCCCTCCTGCCTGTCGTAATTTAGCGTTGCCAGTTCTAGGTTTCTCTTCTCTCAAAACAAAACAAGTTCATCTGAGAGATGTCAACCTTGGCCCCCGGGAAGGATGTGGAAATTGAAGAAAGGTTTGTGCTACTGGAGCTTGGACCCAATGAGCAAACAGGAAAATCCAAGAAAGACTTTGTTGTTGGGATGTGGAGATGGTATGGCTACTGCTAACTTCTTTGCTTCTCACAAAATTCCTTTGCTGGAGACAGTATTCTTCTGGATGATATGGTTATGCTCCCTACAAGAAACAATCTCCAAAACTTGTAACAAACGGAAAATCCTCTTATCCTTTTTCAGTATCATTACTATATGTTTTCAAGTGTCTTGTATTATTGTTTCTGATTTGATCAATCTGAATTGTGTAGGCAACTATCGGTGCTCCGATCTGGAAAGGAAACTTTGGTGACGCTTTCACCATTACATATTTTGAACGAAGTTGTTTTTTCTGTCTCCCTAAAACTTACATATTTTCCTCAAGGTCGACCGGTCGTACTTCATAATCTCAAAGGTAAAATTTCTTGTGTAAACTATGAGCATGCCCTTGTCATGCAGTAGCTTTCTTTTTGCACATAAGCGGTTGTGAAATATAAATCTGAAATGCAAACAATTTTTGCACACAGTATAGTTTGGTTCACAAGTATTAGAGTAAATTTTGCGGATCCACGCATAGCTTGCAAAATATTGTAGGATAACATGCATCTCTATATGATTTTACGATGGATCGATGAATAACTAGAACCGTCCCTGTGTAGAACCAAGATTCATGCAAGTATGCAAATAACGAGAGGATCTTGATCGGATGATTATGCACCCTCAAGACTAGATACTCATATAATGTTTTATATTTCGTAAAACATGATATATATTGTTGTAATGTATATATTGTAAAACTACACTTCTTTTTCTTGTCATTAACTTACCCTCAGGGGCATGGTGGGACAAACCACATTAACCATGCTGATTTTTTTTTTGCAAATGTGTATGACGTGATATTTAGAAAGGGGCACTTTAATCGGGCTCTCGTGAGCTCCGTCTTGTCACGTAACATGCTTAATGGCTCAAATGTAGGTCTTAGTTTTTATATGATACTTATGGTTTCCTACAATATATTTGTCTTTCTGATGTTTGCTCCATATTCTGTGGGTTCTAATTCTAAACCTCAAATGATTTTGTTGTACACTATCGTTCTTGTTTAGTTTTTTGGGCTTTTGTATTTTTCTACATGCATGTGTTCACATTTAGTAAGATTGAACTGACCTGTATTATTATTTACTTGTCTTCAACATGGATGACCTATTTTCCTACATTACTGACAAGTATACACACACACACACGCAGAAGTTGATGTACCTCTCAAGCATCCTTATACATGGACAGTGATGGGTGGATGTGAATCTAGATGCTTGGTTGAGATCAAGTTTGGTGTCAACTATAAAGCGGTAAGACCCACACGTATTTCTTTGGACTCGGATCCTCTGACGTACGTCATGTCTGATTGCGTCACAGCATATCAGCGACGGAAGTCGGTCCTGACAAATGTCATGGGAGCTTATGTCCATTTCTTTTTTTTTCTTGAGTAATGATGGAATTGCTGGATCTTTAAAGAAAAAAGTGTACTTCTAAGTGAGTTAAGTTTAGCCCCTTGGTTTTCTCTGCGCATTCTCTGACTCAAGGTGCATGGTTTTTCATTTTTTTAAAAGGTCTACATAAGTTAGAAGAAACAAAGTCATTATAATCACGTCACACAAGACCCGACATGCATGCTGGGACCAGGTGAAGCAAAACACCACTACGCACCCCATCCCTGCTGAACCTTGCTAAGCCATCCACAACTCTATTGGCCCTCCAGTGAACTTTAGCGGTTGTGCACCCTGATCACTATCCTTGGCGATCCCTACTAGTGCTGATTTTGAGCGATTGCACCTCTCCACCTCTTTGGGTCTCCTTTAGTTTGCAAGAATTTTGTTGTAATTATATAGGATTGGATTTCTGTAGGAAAATTTTCTTTAGAGCCCATTGGTTAGCAAGAACAGAATTCTATTCCTTTTCTAGGGAAATAGAATCCTATTGCTACCCACCATATTTCAAAGGAAATAAACATTAGTTCAGACCCAGTGGAAAAAACCATATCATGTGAACCAAATGACACCTCTGTTCCTATCCCTATTAATAGGATTTAAGATAAATGTCTTCTTGCTTCCTATAGTTTTCCTATTCATATGATATTCCTTTCCTGTGAAGCAAAGGAGGCCCCTCACAATTGCTCTCCATGATGACCAGTCGGCCAGCGACGCCCACGGGCCTCGGACACCATCCACGCATGCAACTCCTTCTACCAACTGCGCGGCAGGGCAATGATCAATTGGATTGTAGGCTAACCAAATCCCCATTATCGTCTTGAATCACCGCCCCCAGGTGGCTCTCACGGACTGAGGATCAACACTAGCATCTACATTAAGTTTCAGACACAGCCACAGTCCAGCTTCGTCCATCTAACATTGCTACATGCATGCTCATAATTTCTAAAAAAATCGGTTTCAATTTTTTTCCCTCCATTTGAGTGCTTCATTGCTCCGAGCCTTTCATCTCTTTTCTATTATTCTCATCTGGACCAGGATATTCGGCCTCATAGTTGAAGGACTAAATTTAGACTTCTCTGATGGTCAAGAGATAAGGAATGTGCCCCGCAGAAAAAAGATATAAGAATACAACTTTCTTATTCCTTTGACTGTGCAAGAGACTTGGACACCACGATGTTAGTGCTAGCAACATAGAGAGAAGACATACAATAGAGAGTGACGAATTCAGAAAGTAGCCGCAGTGCAATCCACTAAGCTTTAGCCTCAATGTAGCAACTTAGAGACTGAATAAGTCAGGAAAATAAAACAAAAATGGAACATATAGACAATGTATAGCACCTGAGGCTACTATTCACAACATATTACATTTTTGTTTCTTGGTGTGGTCAAATTTGAATTTCTGGCATATTAGATTTTAGGTTAATTGATGTTGTCATATTATTTTAAAATTATTTCCCCTTACCTATTTAAGTTATAGATGGTTGCACTTAATGGCGAACTCCCTACGATCACAAATATAAGATATTCTAACTTTTTTCTGATTTGGATGTATATAGACGCATTTTAGTGTGTTTATTCACTCATTTCAGTCCGTTTGTAGTCCATCTTGAAATATCCAAAACATATTGTATTTGTGAACGGAGGGAGTAGATTGTATTGAGTTTAGACGAATATGCCTAATGTAGTAGTATATGAATGTGACGGAATGCATGTGTTGCGCGAGCTAGCATATCCGTTTCTTGCTTTATTCATACGATTTTCTGTCTAAATAGAATGGAACCTTAAGGACAACAATGGAACAGGAGGATATATTACAGCTAGTGTAACGATGGTGTTTCTTTTGTATTACAGTATGGCAGAACACACTATATTTTGCGCCCTAGACGAATGAGCACGACGTCAGTGGAGCAAGCCCAGTCTAGTGTCGCGCGCATGCTGAGAGAAGACATCCTCACTGACATCACCATCAACGCCGT
The DNA here is from genome assembly GCF_002575655.3 of Aegilops tauschii subsp. strangulata. Taxonomy (NCBI): domain Eukaryota; kingdom Viridiplantae; phylum Streptophyta; class Magnoliopsida; order Poales; family Poaceae; genus Aegilops; species Aegilops tauschii. Next base: position 381,975,196 of record NC_053039.3, on the reverse strand, counting down.
CGGTGGCAGCATCAGGGCCCACCGCGCCGTCCTGGCCGCGCGGTCGCCGGTGTTCATGAGCATGTTCACGCACGACCTCAGGGAGAAGGAGCTCTCCACGGTGGACATCTCCGACATGTCCATCGAGGCGTGCCAGGCCTTCGTGGGCTGCGTCTACGGTGTCGCCATGTCCGAGGAGGAGCTGCTCGTGCACCGGAGCGAGCTCGTCGTCGCCAGCGACAAATACGGCGTCGAGAACCTGAAGAAGGTGTGCGAGGAGAGCATGATTGTGGACGTCAGCACGGAGAACTTGCTCGAGAGGCTGCAGATGGCTCACACCTACAGCCTGCCGGCGCTCAAGAGGACCTGTGTGAGGCTTCTCGTGGATTTTGGGAGGATGTACGAGATTCCCAATGATTTCGAGGAGTTCATGAAGACTGCAGACCAGGATATTGTAGGTGAAATCCGCTCAACTGCAATGCTCAGAGGGAGAAAGCTTGAGGACAGGCAGAAGCCTTCAGCTGAAAAGACTCGCCGGCGGAAGTCCATGCCAAGCCAGGATTCCGATGGCGGCGCTCCGGGTAAACGGGTTCGGCGGCTCAATGTCCGGCTTGCAGGCGATGAGTGGGCCAAGTGAATGAATTGTGCCCGCTTCGTCAGTTACATGACATGATAGCACCACGTTGTTGCTGATTTCCGTTCTTGCTCTGGCACGATGTTTGTTTGCTCAAAATTGTGTGCACAAGTCATGAGTGTGATGATGGCATGGTGTTAATTGAGCGGTTCAGTGTCCGTCTTGCAGACGACGAGTGGGCTTCCGGGTTCGTGAATTACACGAGTAAAATTGTATCGCTCAAGCAACTGTGCGTCATTGTGATGATGTTATTTTCGAAGCCCACAACGCCCGCTTAATTAACGGTAGAGGGTTGTCCACAACGCCCACAACGCCACGGTGTTATCCCGATTCATTAAAAAAGAAGAGGGTTGTCCGGTTAATTAACGGAAAACCGGGCTAAAACTGTCACAACAACCCACATAGGGCAACACCGGCCAACCTGGCCACCCACACGAAGATACAACAACGCTGCATAGAAGAAACACAAAGTCAAGGTCATCACCAAGTGTCATCGTCTTCGCTCCTCCATGAGCCAGCGACTCTGACTTCACCATCGACTTCCACCAACAAAGTCCTTGTCGCAGCAAACGCCGGAACCCATGCCAAATAGTCGGCCACCGGCGCAGGCGCTAGACAACTCCGACTAAGAAGACCACCAAAACACAGGAGGCAGAGTTGGCGCCAACTAACACCTTAACACCTCCTCGAAGACCACCAGCCACTTGTCATCGTCACCGCCTAGGCACCTCCCGAGCAGTTCCGACTCCGCGACGGCACGCCGAGACCCAAAAGAGACCTGTCGATCAAGCCAGGTAAGAACCGACAACCGAAGCCTTGCCGCGACCCTGCACCGCTAGCCATCATCATTGTTGCCAAACTGGACACCGCACCGACACATTGCCGGCCGGGCACCTGCCGACCACAGTGTCGTGAGCGTCTAGCACATGGAGAGCGCGAACGGGATCCAATGCTCTTCAAGGCGACGCCCCAAAGAGGGAAGCGACGATGCTGACGCCGTCGCCCGACCCGACTGGGCCTTAGGCTTTCACCCGAAGAGCTGGATCCAGGGGTGTGCAGGGGGTGGACTCCACAGGGCGCCTCCAAGGAGGTAACACAACGCCCACGGACACGGACACTGTCGGCCGGCCAAAGCTCGACAAGCTTTCGCTCGGAGCACCGCCCACCAACACATCCCCACACACCGCACCTCCACTAGCCCGCACACCACCCTCAACGCCATTGTGCTAGCAGCACCCGAGGACCACCACAAACCACCTCACTCCAACCAAAGCCAGCAGGCCAGATCTGGCGAGCCTGGCCGGATCCGGTGGTCACCTGCACCTGCCCCACCATGGACCAGCCGCTGGCGCACCGACGCGCTGCCGGACGCGCAGCACCCACCAGGAAGCCAGGCGGCCTACCCCTGCCACAACCGAGCGCAGCCGGAGAGGCCGGACGACGCAAACGTGGCGCACCGCGAGGGAAGCCGCCGGCCGTCAGGAAGCAGGACGAGAAGCACCAGAGCCTCCCCCACCAAATGCTCCATGGGAACGTGAGGAATTCCCCGCCGCCGTCGTCCGCCGCACGGACAACCCGTCGGCCTCCCCCGGCGGTGCCGAGGTAGGAGGAGATGGATGGAGGGGGCGACGGCGGCAGGCTAGGGTTTCGCCGCGGGAGCGACAACGTGGACGTGGTATGGGGATCTTTTTGTTTTGTCCTGTATTGTGATGATGTGAACTAAATATTTCTTTTTGGTCACATGATAGACTCAGAGTACAAATCCTTATGCATTGCTGATGGGCGCTAGCGGGTCGAGCAAAGCGGGCCTTTGCCCAGCGGTGCTCATGAGAGTTTCGCGTCTGTGACATGTGCTAACTGGTTGACACGGCTGTCGGTGCAGACCTGAGGGTACACTGCGAACCACATGTACTTTGTACATGCGCTCCAGGATGATGGGTCAATTCCCGCTCAACTGATGATATCGCCATTGTCACCAACCCACACGTCCTCCTCTAGCTCCGGGCTCGGTGATGGGGACGAGGATTGGGATGCGGTAGAGGAGGGCGAAATAGCATCTAACTGCAAGGTATTGTCACTCCAAAAAAGCACTTTGAGAATTTAATTTTCCATTGATCATGTTGCATGAGCTTGAATACTTGAGCCAAATGCAAGGTATGGTCCTCGAGAGTGCTGTTGGAGACAAGGATATCGTAAAAAAAGCACACATTCGCGAAGGAGGGGGTGCAGGGTGTTCTCTTTCTACCAGAAGGATCTAATGATAGCCAACTCGATGATCCAGCTTGGGGAACCAGACAATGTGATGACACACAATTATAGGGGATCAATTGTAGCTCTTTTCGATAAGTAAGAGTGTCGAACCCAACGAGGAGCAGAAGGAAATGACAAGTGGTTTTCAGCATGGTAATGTCAGCAAGTGCTGAAATTGTAAGTAGCAGAGTAGTTTGATAGTAAGATAATTTGCAACGAGCAAGTAACGGTAGTAGTAACAAAAGTGCAGCAAGGTAGCCCAATCCTTTTGAGGCAAAGGACAGGCCAAAACAGTCTCTTATGATAAGCAAAACGTTCTTGAGGGTACACGAGAATTTCATCTAGTCACTTTCATCATTTTGGTTTAATTTGTGTTCGCTACTTTGATAATTTGATATGTGGGTGGACCGGTGCTTAGGTGATGTTCTTACTTGAACAAACCTCCTACTTATGATTAACCCTCCCCCAAGCATCCGCAACTATGAGAAAAGTATTAAGAATGAATTCTAACCATAACATTAAACTTTTGGATTCAATCGGTCCCTTACGGAATAGCGCATAAACTGGGGTTTAAGCTTCTGTCATTCTCGCAACCCATCATCTAATTGCTACTCCACAATGTATTCCCTTAGGCCCAAATATGGTGAAGTGTCATGTAGTCGACGTTCACATGACACCACTAAGGAAATCACAACATACATACTATCAAAATATCGAACACATAAAGTTCACATGATTACTTGCAACATGATTTCTCCCGTGACCTCAAGAACAAAAGTAACTACTCACAAATGATAAACATGCTCATGATCAGAGGAGTATTAAATAGCATAATGGATCTGAACATATAATCTTCCACCAAATAAACCATATAGTAATCAACTATAAGATGTAATCAACACTACTAGTCACCCACAAGCACCAATATCTAGTACCGGTACAAAGATTGAACACAAGAGATGAACTAGGGTTTGAGAGGAGATGGTGCTGTTGAAGATGTTGATGGAGATTGCCCTCCCCAAGATGGGATAGTTTTTGGTGATGATGATGACGATGATTTCCCCCTCCGGGAGGGAAGTCCCCCCGGCGAAATCGCTCCGCCGGAGGGCAAAAGTGCTCCTGCCCAAGTTCCGCCTCGAGATGGCGACGCTCCGTCCCCCGAAAGTCCTCCCCTTATTTTTTTAGGTCAAAATGATCTATATACCAGAAGATGGCCACCGGAGGTAGGCCTGGGTGAGCACAACCCACCAGGGCGCACCTGGGCTTCCTGGCGCGCCCAAGTGGGTTGTGCCCACCTGGTGGGCCCCCTCTGGTACTTATTGGCTCCAATAATTCTTAAATATTCCATAAAGAATCTTCGTGAAGTTTCAGCTTGTATGGAGTTGTGCAGAATAGGTAGCCTGACGTAGCTTTTCCAGGTCCAGATTTCCAGCTACCGGAATTCTCCCTCTTGGTGTGTACCTTGCAAATTATGAGAGAAAAGACATTAGAATTACTCCAAAAAGCATTATTATGGATAAAAACATCATAAATAACAGTAAGAATACATGATGCAAAATGGACGTATCACAACGCTATTGAGCTTGTCCAACAATTCCTCGATGATTGGCAACATGCACTTGGCAATATCAGTCATTGCATTAAGATGGCGATAGTCGACACACAATCACGAAGTGTCATCCTTCTTCACTAGAATAATAGGGTAAGTGAAAGGACTCGAGCTACGTTTGATGATACCCGAACACAGCAACTCGGCAACTAGCCGACCTAACCCTGCTTTGTGCTTCGTGCTTTGTCTTATGTCGATATGGTTGGATATTAACAGGTTGCGCCCCTGGCACCATAGGTTTTCTATGATAAAAGTTGCACCGAGGAGGGAGCCCTGCTAGTTCACCAAACACTTCAGATAAGTTGTCGATGACAAATTGAATGGATGGTGGAATGGAAGCTCATTCCACACCAACAAGCTCAACTTGATACAATTGCACCATATGCAGACAACTTGATACAGTTGCATCATATAACTTTCAAGCAACAAAATCACCACAACATCTTCACCCTTAAGCGAATCATTGACGACCTCACGCTTTGGACGCACCGGATGAAGAAACCAGAGCACAAACATGCCTCCTCCTCATGGTGTTCCTATCTCTTATCACGATTACACGTGCTTATGTAATTCACCTTTGTAATCAAGCAAACGTTGGGTTACAAATTTGAGAAATATATTCAGGTGGGGAGCTCCCCCCCCCCCCCCGTTGTTTTTCAAAAAAAAAATGCAGACAACTCCCCAACGGCATATGCTCTCCGGCTAGAGGCTGTTAATGACACCGCGGGTTCTCGTGGATAGATGCACAACGCCTTCATCAGTTTGGATCTCATTGTGCTTGGATATCCGGTCCAAGGCCATGAGGTTGTTCTCTTCTAATCAATACATATCAAGGATCACGCCGTAGGTGCCCAGAGGTAGCACCTTCGTGTAACTTGTGAACTCGTGACCCTAGAAAACCAATTGCACCGGTAAATCACTGAATAACAACGCAACTCGCCTCCGCCTGCAACTTTGACACACCAGGGTGATTGTGAGCGATGACGTGTACGATCCTGGTAGCCAACTAATCATCCACAAAGGATGTGGAGCTTCCAAAGTCCACCAACATGCATGAAGATCTCCTGGCTATGGAGCCATGCGTGCAGTTGAAATGATTTTGGAGAGACGCCACCGGTAAGAGTTTCATGGAGATAGCCATGTTCGTGTCGTAGCTTGGTTCCATGGGCGGCTGTTCTTGGTCGTCGAATACCGCATCGATCCCAAACAATTCCAGGAGTACTTCGACAACATGGAGTAGAACTGTGGTGGGGAAGGTGTGATCACGCCCCCCATCATTCGCCGCACTTGAAGCACATGTCATGTGCACGACGGTACTCCCGAAGTGCCTTGACCTTAGAGTTGTCATTGTGAGCGCCCTCGACATCATGTAGATCCACCGCGGCAGCCAAAGCTAGAATCATGAAGGGGCGCATTGATGGTGGCATCAAAGGTAGATGTACCACCCGCAGTCTCGCATCCGCTACACCCGGAGTAGGTGATGGCGGGCGCGTCTGATAGGCATAGTTTGCAACCTCCTCCCAGGGCAATGCGAACAAGCACGTTGTGTCAAGGCCATGTGGCCGTTGAATGAGCACCACTTCCCTAGAGGTCGGCTTGGAGTCCCTCAACAAAATTAGTAAGGTAATAGGGTTGCCTCCGAATACAAAGTACGATGATTGATAATGAGCTCAAAATGTCAACGTAATCAGCAACTGAAGAAGTGTGATAAATTGCATAGAACTGTTAGATCAATAGTTGATGTCGATCGCGACCCAAACGAGTGCAAAGCAAGGTGGGAAACGATTCCCGACCAAACCTTGTCAGTTTTTTTTAATTGATTGCAACCAAATTGAGCCAAATCCAAACGCTTAAAAGAGACCATCGACAGCCAAAACGAAAATGGACGTTGAACATTTGAAAGTATTGTTCATAGAGAGTTTTCCACGACCGTGGGTTTTCGCCAGTGGACTGCGGGGAACAAATAGAAGGATGAGCTTGCCATAGCCCCGCGAGGAGCTGGCTATCATGATCGAATGGAGAAGGAAAAGATAGTGTGGACTACAGAGGAAACTAACTAGTGACAAGGAGGGGCATCAATGTGGTCACTTGCACCTACTCCGGTGAAGAAACACATCGTCGTGGTCATCTGACTCACGAGGAGTCCCGACCGCGTCGTGCCCGAGGCCGATGGGGCCGCCGGTTGTTGCGGGTAGGGGGAATAGCCGCGAGATCGTTGAACCCTTCCTTACCAAGCGACTCTGATGAAGAGGCACTCTCCTACTGCTAAGCAGCGACGACCATGCCAATCTTGGTGACCCTCTTCTTCAGATCCGGGTACCAAGTGACTAGGTCGTCAAGATTAGCGGTATGGGACTTGACGGCGGCCGTGTTCGTGCGGAGGTCGGCACAGAAGTCCTTGAGCATGGCGTTGAACCACTAGAAGTACTCCTCTTTCGACGGATCAATGGCTTCTAGATGAAGACAAACTTGCTGAAGGCTCCTGGTCTCCATGAATTGTGATAGCGCAAGAGGAAGGAGTGGTGATTGGTCTCTGATACCAAATTTTATGATCCCAGTGGCCTTTGTGTGTATGTGTTCCACATTCTGATGAGTTTGAGTAGTTGGTAGCGAAAACAAAATGAACACGAAGAATAACAAGTTGTGCCATAACCAATTTATCCTAGTCCACTGGATTTTTTTTGAGCGAATCCTGGTCCAGTGGATGACATCTTCCTTCGTGTGGAAGGGAATACGTAGCGAAGAGACTGGGCTGGGTCTCAACCACACCTAGTCCGGCCCAACCACACGGGGGTTGGCCTTGCGACCCTGGTCGACGAGTTGGCAAGGTCGCTGCCAGCTGGGCCGCCATGTCAGGGATGGTGACAACATTTCAGTTACCAAGTTTTTTTTTTGAAATGAAACACAACGATTCCATACCTCACACACACACACAGGTCCAGCCATAGTGCTGGGCAAGCGGCAGTTACCAAGTTGGCAACAAAAATTTAGATGGAAGTTTGGCAAGACAATAAAAACAGAGAGGAGGGGAAGGAACCTCGCCAGAATTTTATGGTGAAACAAATACTTGCCCAAAGCTAAACCATTTAATCGTTCCTCCCCCAAAAAATAAGCTAGGCCATTTAATCAGCACAGCCAAGTTTTGGAACACTACAATTAGCGTGATAACAGCATGCCCAGGAAGCCAAAGCCAACGTCAGCGAGGAGCAAGATCTCTGTCGTCTCGGATTCCACCCCGTAATTTCCTCACCTACCCGCACGTACCCCCATACCCGTTTTAGCCTCTCCTTCGGCGTTTCCAGGTCTAGGGTTCTTCTCTCAACAGCACGCCGCCTTTCGCCTGACAAAGAACAAAGTTCCATCGGAGAGATGTCGAGACAGGTCCCGAGGAACGACGTGGAGATCGAAGGGAGATTCGTGCTGCTGGAGCTCGGACCCCATGAGCAAACCAAGAGATCCAAGAAAGAGTTCTCCGTCGGGAAACGGAGATGGTATTGCCGCTGCTCCTATTTGCCTTTATTCTTCGTTCTTCAACAAAATCCTTGTAGCGGACGGGTTTTCGGTTAGTGTTGTTTCTTCCTGAACGTTCCCAATTGTTCATTTGAATTGTGTAGGCAACTGTCTGCCGTCCGAGTGGACGAGCATACCTCGGTGACTCTTTCGGCATCTTCACTGTTTTGGAACAAATGTTTGGCTTCCGTTACCCTAAAACTTGTGCTCTTTCCTGAAAATCAACCGGTGGTAGTTCATAATCGTCAAGGTAAAATTTTCTTTTGTGAACTATGGTTAGCGCCGGTCAATGTGTAGTTTGCAAAATATTGTAGGGTAGCCTATTTCCCCTATCTTGCTATGAAATGTTCTCCTTAGACGACTGATAAATAACTAGAAGAGATCTCTAACTAGAACTGTCCGATCTAGAACCAAGATTCGTTCAAGTATACAAAAATGACAGGACCTTTATCAGGCCGTCATTTACACTCGAGACTAAACACTCAACTAAATGTTTTGTACTACTTCGTAAAACTAGATATATTGTAAACTACTCTTCTCGGGTCTATTTATTGGCGGAACAAATCACCCTAATCATGTTGACTCTTTCATTACAAACAATGTTTATGACATGATATTTATCCGTGGCTTACCTGTTTGCAATGTTTACTCCATATCGTGGGTTCTAAATCTCGAACTACTGTTATTTTTTCTTTTCTCTTTTTAGACTTTGTATTTTCCACATACATGCATTTGCATTTTGTAATTTCGAACGGCTTTGTATCACTTATTTTACGTCTTTAACATGGGCAAAAAAATTCTAACAGTACTAACAAGTAGTACACACATGCAGAAGTTGACCTACCTCTCAATGGTCCTCATACATGGACAGTGACGGATGGATGTAAATCTTCAAGATGCTTGGTTGAGATCGAGTTTCGCAACATTACTGAGGTAAATCGCATATATTTTTTCTTTTCTTTTTCTTCCTTAAAGTACAGATGGTTATTTGTCAACTTCTAATATTAGAAGATTCTAAGTCAGCCCCTTAAATTTCTTGTTCCGGATACTCTTGAGCTCTACGGATATTGTCAGAGTATAAGTTAGGGACTAAGACTATTCGACATCATAGTTGAAGGACTTTTGTGATGGTCTAGAGATAAGAATTGTACCTGACACAAAATGAAGAGATTCGAAGATAACTTCCTCATTCCTCTGACTGTGCAAAGAGATGGAAATCACGAGATTAGCTCTGGCAATAGAGAGAAAAAAGTCACAATAGAGAAATGAGGAAGACACAAAGTAACTTCACCACCGTCTATGAGTAGTCTTTAGCATAAATTTGGCAATTTTGAGATTGAATAAAATACAAAATAACATAGAAAAACAGAACACCGACAAATTCTACTATATAGCACCTGAGTCTGTCAGTGTGACTGAATTTGGATTTCAAATTTTGTGCTTTATTAGATTTTAGGATAATTATAATGCTGTCAAATTATTTAAAATAAGGTCCCTTTACCAATTTAATTTACATCACATGGATGATTGTACTTAAAGGCTAGATTGCATTGAGTTTAGAGAGAATATCCCTCATATATGAATCGGACCGAATGTATGTCATCGCCCGCATTTGCACATCCTCACGGACATCACCGTCAACGCGGCCGGCGGCAGCATTGAACAATGGAGCAGGAGGATATATTACTGCTAGTGTGACGATGCAGTTTTTCTTTCTGTATTACAGTATGGCAAAACAGAATCATTTTTGCGCTCTACACAAATGAGGACGGCGTCAGTGGAGCAAGCCCAGTCTGGCGTCGCGCGCATGCTACGGGAAGGCATCCTCACGGACATCACCGTCAACGCGGCCGGCGGCAGCATGAGGGCCCACCGCGCCGTCCTGGCCGCGCGGTCGCCGGTGTTCCTGAGCATGTTCTCGCACAACCTCAGGGAGAAGGAGCTCTCCACGGTGGACATCTCCGACATGTCCATCGGCGCGTGCAAGGCCTTGGTCCGCTACCTCTACGGCGACGCCAGGTCCGAGTGGGAGCTGCTGGAGCACCGGAGCGAGCTCGTCGCCGCCGGCGACAAGTACGGCATCGCCAACCTGAAGAAGGCCTGCGAGGAGAGCCTGCGGGAGGACGTGGGCGTGGAGAACATGCTGGACAGGCTGCAGATGGCGCACACCTACAGCCTGCCGGCGCTCAAGCGGACGTGCGTCAGGCTGCTCGTGGACTTCGGGAAGATGTACGAGATCCCCGAGGACTTCGAGGCGTTCATGGCGGCTGCGGACCAGGATCTTGCTGACGAGATCCGCTCGACTGCGATTCTCAGAGGGAGAAAGCTCGCGGCCAAGGAGAAGAAGCCTGCAGCTAAAAAGACTCGGCGCCCAAAGTCTACGCCTGGCAAGGCTTCAGGCAGCAGCATTCCGGCTCGGAGGTCCAAAGTCCCGACGTCCACGCCTAAGCTGGATGCAAGCAACACTGCGGCGGGTAAACGGGGCCGCCGGCGGAAGTCCACGTCAAGCCAGGATCCCGATGGCGGCGCTCCGGATAAACGGGCCCGGCGGCTCAATGTTCGCCTTGCAGGCGACGAGTGGGCCAAGTGAATTGTGCCCGCTTCGTCAGTTACAAGATTTCCATTCTAGGTCTCGCACGTGTTTGCTCAAACGTGTGTGGAAGCGCTACAATGTCGGGGCTTTGTAGGCGATGAGTGGGCTAAATGAGTACTGCATTCCCGGTTCATGAATTGCATAAGTATAATTTGTGTTGCCCAAGCTTTGTGCACCAGGGAGTGATGAATTACATGTTTCCAATTTTTGTTGGACAAAGGATTGCTAAGTCGTGGATAGGCCCAAAAGGAACAGAATTTGTTTCTGAACATAACGTATGTTGTAGCTGTATGATTCTAACGGCAATTAAGCCGTGACGATGAAACATGCTCTATGTACCAATATGTGATGAAACAAATAAGCTAGAAAGTATAAAGTTAAAAGTAAAGTTGAGATCAAGGGGGAGAATGTTAGGTTGATCTCTCTCCCGTTCGAACCCAACGGGTCGAACGGGCCCCTGACTCGCGCCCTGATCGGGGGCGCCCAACCAAACCATGGTTGGTGGGCCTCTGTGACCCGCGCTATATAAACAGAGGTGGGGGCCGGGGCACGACGAACGAGGTTAATCGCTGCCACAATCCCCACCTACAATCCCTACCGATCTAGGGTTAGCGCGGTGCTCACGGGCCCACTCTCCGCCATCGCCGTGCGCCCCAGCACCACGATGGCCTCCGGCTCGAGTTCATCCACTGCTGGACAAGGTAGATTCACCGGATCTACTAGCCTACTCCGATTCAAGGTCTATCACTGCGATCTTATACACCGTAGTGCATTAGTCATGGTTTTAATGTTCAGAATCCACCCCTGTTTACAAATTTCCAGGAGCGCTGGAGGAGGGCAAGCTGAGCAGCACAAATGGCAACAGCTCCGGACCACATACAGCTGTAAGTACATCCTCCGAGTCCGGTGTTGATTTGACAGTCATTCAGACTACCACACAGCTCCGTGTACTCGCGCGTGCAGTATGTAATAACTTGGCGGTGTCGCACGTGCAGGACGCGCACGGACCGTCGACTGCATCCATGCTGCGCAACGCGAGCACCATCGGCGACGGCGTACTCCTCATCGCCGCGCTCTGCTTCCACTCCGTCTTCGAAGGCATCGCCATTGGAGTCGCCGGTAAGACAGAGACAGAGATCAATATTTCCTGAATTTTGACCGCCACGAGAGGGTCTCTGCATCTTATATATGTGTGCACCTCTCGACCCTACTCCAGCCATTGATTTTCATGCCTACTTTTACTTGATCCGGTCTTTGAATCGACGATTACTCGCAAGCAGAGACGGAAGCCGACGCGTGGAAGGCGCTGTGGACCATCAGCCTGCACAAGATCTTCGCCGCGATCGCCATGGGCATCGCGCTGCTCCGGATGCTCCCCGATCGCCCCCTCCTCTCCTGCTTCGGCTACGCCTTCGCCTTCGCCGTCTCCAGCCCCATCGGCGTCGGCGTCGGCATACTCGTCGACGCCACCACGGAGGGCCGGGTGGCCGACTGGATCTATGCCATCTCCATGGGCCTCGCCACGGGCATCTTTGTCTACGTCTCCATCAACCACCTCCTCGCCAAGGGGTACATGCTACAGAGGCCCGTCGCCGCCGACACGCCCGTCGGCCGGTGGCTCTCCGTCGTGCTTGGCGTCGGTGTCATCGCAGTCGTCATGATATGGAACGCCTGATCCTGAATTCGTGATTCATGAGAACTAGAAGCATTTAGCTATGGATGTAAGCCTATTGTGCTGCTATAAGTTTCTGCTAGTTGGACACCAGATTTGCAGTACCAGCTGATCAAATGAAGCAGCTAATGACAGATAAACATAAGCACTAAATCCCTGGTTGTTTCAATACGCATTTAGTGTGTGTGTATATATATATATCAACCTGTATTCTTTCCTTAATCCCCTGGATAATACTGTATTTTGCTGTGTTTCGTTAATACTCCACCATCAACCAAGCATGTTAAACATCCACAATGCCACACACGACCTACATGCTTCATTGGCTTCCTGTGCACAAATTATCTGTACAATGTTGCTTACGTCACTTATCACTAACATAGAAATATTTTGCTCTCCAGATTGATGTGCATGATGTAATAATTCGAAATTCGAGAATACCGTACGTCGTAGTATCATTTATTTGATCAAATCCTCATTTATGCTTAAAAGTCCTCACAGCAACGCGTGCGATGTCGTCTAGTTTTTACAAAAGGCCTGAATTTGTTTTTTTTACCTCACACCAAAATGTATTTCATCATGAAACTTTACAAAAAGTAGTATACATCAATATGTATGTGTGGGACTCCTAATGTATTTCATCATGGAACTTTACAAACAAGTAGTATACATTAATACTCCCTCTGTCCGGAATTACTTGTCCACAAATGGATAAAAGTGGATGTATTTAAAACTAAAATATGTGTAGATACATCCATTTCTATGATAGGTATTTCCGGACGGAGGGAATATGTCTGTGTGGGCGTGTTCTCTAGAAATTTTAAAACTAAAAAAAAAATCTTAGTTTGGATTTTTTCAATATCCGAGCTCCATGGAGCCTGGGGTCAAAAGAAATTTCTGATTTTCGTTCTTTTTTTAATACTTACAAGACAAAAATAGTAAACTAAAAATAAGACATTAGTAAAAAAATATAACTTCGGGAGAACAAGACAAGTGAGAGACTATGAAACGATGTACATCATTTTAACTGCCAAGTGATCTATATATATATATATATATATATATATATATATATATATATATATATATATATATATATATATATATATGCTCGAGGTTGAAAGCATGGAGTTACTACTGATTTGCACTAGTATTAAACAAGATCCGAGAGACGGAACTGAGTCGTCCAAGCTATGCTCAGCTGCTGCAGCAGACGGAGGCTCGAGACGGAGGCAGAGGCTCGAGACGACTGAAATCATCACCTCCGGGCGTGACACCACTACTCTGCAAGAGAAACAACAATGGTCAAATGAACCCCATAAGCACCTGCTAGCAAAAAATACAAGACAACATAATGCAGTACGGCACTCACCTTGGACAGATCGATGGCACCTTCCTGGATCTTCTGGCACACCATGGACGAGCTTTGAGGGAATGCCTGCGTGCATATATAGGTCATGTGAGGAAAAGGCCATGGCGAATGAATTGTGCGCCGCTGCGACACGATGCGGTGCTTCGAGTTACCTCCTCCACGTTGTGCCGGGTCCTGGCCGAGGTCTCCATGAAGGCGAGGCCGTTCTCCTTGGCGAACTGCTCGCCCTCTTCCGTGCTGACGGCTCGCCTCTGAGCTAAATCTGATTTGTTTCCGACCAGCATGATGGTGATGTTGTTGTTGCCGTCCGCCTGCTCCCTCATTTCTTCCAGCCAGCTCGCGACGTGGTTGAAGGTCTCCCTCCTGTTCTCCATCAGAGGAAAAATCGACATTCATATCTGACTACGAGTAGTAAATCCTCCTAAAACAAGGGTAACTTAAAATGCTTAAGCTGTTGAATGTACCTGGTGATGTCATAAACGAGAAGAGCAGCGGCCGCACTTCTGTAGTAGGATTTAGTGATTGACCTGAAAGCCTCCTGGCCTGCCTGCATCATCAGGATGCAGTTCACTTCAGTAGAGATTTATAATAAAGATATGATGTTGAAAGCAGTAGAGAATGCATTTAACTAGTTTCGTCTGAAGGTTTATACATATAGCGGAACAATTAAGTTAACAGACCGTGTCCCAGATCTGAAGCTTTATTTTCTTCTTGCCGATGGTGACCATGCGCTGTCCAAATTCGACGCCGATGGTCAGGTCGTGCACGGGCTGGAACCGCTTGTCGGTGAACTGCAGCAGGAGGCATGACTTCCCAACCCCTGGGACAGCAAATTCGTAACATGGTCATATATAGGGTCATGGTTTCAAAGAGATTTATGCTAGCTAAGATTGATCGTCCAAACCATCGAAGAAAAACGAACAAGGTCTCGGCCTTCTACACACGAGGCATCGCATCACAGGATCACCCTCGCCGGCCGGCCGATTTCGAGTGACGAAGGCGGAGCTTTCTATACTTATAACCGGCATGGATTCTCGAGATCACGCAACGAACCGATGATAGAATCAGGGGACGATGGACTAGAGGCGCAAGAGAACAGATGGGACAGCGGGAGAGCGCGCGAGGCGGCGCGGCGTCGAGAAGAAGGCACGCACCTGTGTCGCCGACGACGATGTACCTGAACTTGTAAGCGAACGACATGGGTCCCAAATCCCCGAGTCCACGCACCTTCCCGCTTTAGATTTGACGGCGAACCAGAGACTCGACAAGTTCGCGTGAGAGGCGAGGTCGCGGGATTATATTTAGATGAGCGGTGGATCGACGTGGGCTGCCGAGGGTTTGCGTTGCACGTACGGCGGGATATGAGGCGACCAGGCCCGTGGCCGTGTTGTTTCCTAGTCGGTAACCAACAGTGTAGATGCGTTAGGGACGGATTCAGGTACGGGATTTCTTTTTTTTTAGGGGTAAGACACACTTTATTGATTATAAGCCACAGTTTGTGGGATACAATTTGCATGGGGGTGGACAAGCCAAAGATGGCGCCCCCATGAACAGAAAGCGAAGATCTAGCTATGATATGAGCATCACCATTCAACGCGCGACCCTAAAAAACAAAGGTACAATTAAAAGCAGCGGCTCGCAAGCGAATCTCCGAGATGATAGCCCCGTGCTTCCCTCCATAGCCTCTATTGATGTCGTTGATCATCAGCTTGGAGTCCGAAGCAATGACCAGCTCATGAATGTGCAAATCTTCTGCCAGCGAAAGTGCTTCACGGCAAGCGATTGCTTCTAGCGTCGCCACATCAACCACCCCCGGAATCACCAATGCCGAGCTGCCCAGGTAGTTTCCATGATCATCCCCGCATATGGCCGCAGCCGAGCCACCTCTGTTGAAGCGGCCAACCCCGGCGTCCACATGAATTTTCGCAAAACCTGTTGGCTGAGCCTTGCGCCGAGTCGAGGGTACAATCCTTGTCCCACCCGATGCAGCCGTTGGCCTGCTTGCTGTCTCCCAGACTTTGTAGTTCGCCAAAGAATCTCTCCACAAAATTGTGTGTAGTGTGTGGACTCTGGAAGATTCCTTCGTGGATTGCCTGACGACGAGCCCACCAAACTGCCCAAAGTGTCACCGAGAGTTTGACAAAAGATGCATGCGATAACGCTTCTAGCATAGAGAAGAGCCAGAGCTTAGCATTCGGCTCTGTTGAGACACTCATCTGTTCTGTTAAACTCGCATCAGCCAGGGCCCAAACACATCTGGACGAGGTGCACTCCAGTAGGGAATGACGCCATGAATCCGGTGCGCCGCACAGCCCACACGAGCTAGTTTTCGACATGTTTCTGTGAGCTCTCACATCCTCCGTGGGTAGAGATTGCCTTGCCAATCTCCATAGAAACATCCAAACCTTGCCAGGCACTTTTGTCTTCCACAACGATTCCCATGCACTTCCCTCGGAGCCTAGACACGAAGCGCCGGGGATGTCCTCGAGCCATGCTTCCCTCCTCTGTCTGGTAGAAACCAGCATCGCATACGCTGACCGGACTGTGAACAGACCAGATGATTCATAATGCCAGGACCAGAAATCTTGAATGTTCCGTGTACAGAGGGGTATACTCATAATAACCGACACGTCCATTGGCAGAAAAACTTGTGCTACCTTCTCATTATTCCATGCGGCAGATGTGACATCTATAAGTTCTGAGGCTTGTGAAGGAGGGTTCAGAACCTTGCTACCATAGGGCCGCATCATTTCAGTGCGGGGCAGCCAATTGTCATTCCAAATGTCGGTTGACTCTCCATTGCCAATCCGTTTAATCAGCCCTTGTTTCATCACATCTTTCCCTTCTATTACCGCTCGCCAGATTTGGCTTGGATGACTTCCCAGAGAAGCTTCCAAAAACAAGGAAGTTGTGAAGTAAATACTTCTCAATATGCAGGCACTTAGGGACTCAGGGTTTTGCAAAATCCTCCAAGCCTGCTTAGCTAACATGGCCAAGTTAAAAAGCTCAAAATCTTTGAAGCCCAAACCCCCATGTTCTTTGGTTGTGTCATAGCCTTCCATGATACCCAGTTAGGCTTGCGTTGTCCATTCTTACTCCCCCACCAGAATTTTCGAATCAACATGTTCAGGTGTTCGCACAGGCCTCTTGGCAGCTTAAAACATGACATGGAATAGACCGGGACTGCTTGTGCTACCGCTTTGACCAATACCTCCTTGCCTGCCATGGACAAGTTTTTCTCTATCCATCCTTGGACCTTGTTCCACAGCCTATCTTTCAAGTATTTAAACGCTCCATTCTTAGAGGTACCAATATCACTTGGCATCCCCAGATACTTTTCATTTAGAGTTTCATTGGGTACATGCAATGTATCTTTGATTTGTTGGCACACACTATCAGGAACTCCTTTGCTCAAAAAGATTGACGATTTGTCATAATTTATACGCTAACCCGAAGCTTGGCAGTACACATCCAAGGTTCTGTGGACCTCCGTAGCTTCCATACTGTTGGCCTTAAAAAACAGCAGGTTGTCATCTGCGAAAAGTAAATGGTTTACCGGCGGCGCCGTAGGTGCCACAGTTATACCATGAAGGTTTGATGACTCACTTTTTGATCTCAATAGGCATGAAAGGCCCTCTGCTGCAATCAAGAACAAGTATGGGGATATAGGGTCCCCTTGCCTTATCAGGATTTCCTAGTCGGTAAGCAATTGTAGTTCAAAGGCCCAAATCCTAGAAAGAGAAAAGGGAAACATAGCCCACCATGGAAGCAAAGGGGCCAGGCTAAGATCAGTACGCACAGTTTAGGTCTTCGTTTCCAACCTACTAAAAAGAGTAAAATGCATTGGAAGTCACTAATTGTGCGGCATGTGCTCACTTTGGTCACCGTACTTAGGAATACATGCAATACGCTCACTATATACGACAAGATGTGATTATACGGTCACAATAGCGCGTATTGAGCTCGTATGCCGCCCCGCTTGACCAGTCCTCAGGTTCCCTCCCCTTCTCCACCTGCCACCGCCACTGCCATGTCCGTGAGCTCGGCGAGGTCATCTCTCAGCAAGCGGGCTGTGGTGCTCCCTCTCATCTGATGCCCTCACTACCGCACGCAGGTGCAGTTCTACTTGTCGAACACAGAGAAGCATGAGGGTTGGGTGTTCTACAAGTGTGCAATGTAAGTTGCCCACCACCCTTCTTCTTTCTGTTCTGCAAGGGATGAATATTTTTTGTTGGATTTGAGCACATGGTGTGCTTAAATTTTTCCTCTTTTCTGGTCTATTTGGCTCATAGAATGCGTGTGGGTTCTGGCATTGGGAGCTGGAGTACGTGGTGTATCTTGTTGACAATCATTTCCTCAATGGGAATGAAGCAGTGGATGCAATTGGCGATGCAGGGGATAGCAGGGGATAGGAGGGAAGAGCTGATTCGAGAAAGGGAACAAAGGGCTAGGCTTGCAGGCATTGTGAGTGGCATTGGAGCAGGAATGGATGAAAGGAGGCCTTCAACAAATCCCTTGACCAAGCAGCAGGCAGATGCACTTTTGAAATAGTTGGTATTGTTGCCTGGAATATCTCGAAGGAACGCAACAATTTTATCTTCGGGCACATTACTCCATCTCTCTGAGCTTTTTTTTAAGTGCCAGCCTTGGCTGGTGTTTCATTCATTTAAGCATGGAGCAATGGTAAAAGTGACAAATGCGGTGATCCTGGGATCAAGGAGATAAGAAAAGAAAGAAGAAAAAGGGTGCCGACTGCACCGTAGCGGAGGCTACAATCTCACGGCGGATCCCCGAAGGGGCTCTGAAGAAATTTAACTCCACTTTGTTGCCACAGGCTAAGATCTCTTCTGATTTCGTCGAGCACGTCCCGCACCCTTGCCTCCTTCCTCCTGAAAACGCAGTGGTTGCATTACTGCCAGATTTTCCACATTGCAAGCATCACCAAGGATTTTATTCCTTTCGTGAACGCTGGCTATGTCGCGGAGACCAAGGTTGCCACCTTCTCCAGAGAGCTGTTGTCGTTGATTTCGCAAGCATGATTCAAACCCTGACAGTGCTGCCATGAAGACAGCTCAGCCCAGATCGTCTTCGTAAAAGTGCATTCGCAGAATAAGTGCGCAGAGCTCTCAAGGTTTCTGAGGCAGAGCTGACAAAAGTAGTCGTTGGTCCAGCCCCTACGCTGGAGACGGTCGTTGCACCACAATCTGTTCTGGTGGAGGAGCCATGCAAACAGCTTGAGCTTCGCCGGAGCCCAAGTACCCCAGATCAGGTCCTGATACATGCCGGTCGTCGATCCCAGGGACTGCAGGGTGTAAGCAGAGTGGGAGTTGCATCTCTCTGAGCTTGGAAAGAGAGAACCACAACTGATCTTTTGTGGCGGAAATACAGTGAAAGTCTTGATCCTCTTTGGTCTTGTTGTCATTTTTTGTATTTCCATCCCTTCTTATCTGGATTAACTTCTTTTAGGATTCTACTTGAGCCTCTCCTACTGTTTAAAACTAAAAAAACGCATGCAAGAAGCCGCCGCTATCAAATGTGCTAGGCTGCCAAACCCCATCAACCATCATACATGCCACTAAACTACATGCGCACACGATTTTTTGCACCTATTTTCTCAACCAGGTCCTGGGCTGCCTTGCTCGTACTCCGGAGGTCACTTTGTTTGTCCTGTGTTTCGCAGTCAAATTTTAGTCAGTGACTTGTTAGCAAAGTTTGCTAGAGTTGAGGGTAAAACAATAGTCGGGCTGGGTTCTAGCCTCTGAAGTAGTTGATTTATATAACTAGAGAATACCGCGCGCGTTGCTGCAGGAATCGATTGCAATATATTTCAGTGATTTGATTTTATGAAGCTTTATCGTTAAATTAATAATATATGAATTAAAGCTAAAAATAAATATTGTATATTTTATTTGATTATTGTGTAGTAAAAAAATATTTTGAATATAAGTGGTACTCCCTCCGTCTCATAATATAAGAGCATTTTTGACACTAATGTAGTGTAAAAAACGCTCTTATATTATGGGACAGAGGGAGTATAATGTAATGAAAAACTTTTTTTCATGCATTTTGAGTGGGACTTTTGATGAGGTGGCATGTGTGGTGAGGTGAAAGGTGTGCATGAGACCAAAATAATGAAAAACTTTTTCTCATGCATTAGTGCTAGGCCTGTGATAATGTGGCATGTGTGCATGTTGAGATAAATAGAATAGCGGGGATCAACTCGTTATGTATATAGGATTTGGACTGTAATCTGGACGTTCCTTGATTAATAGTAGAAGCTTTACTACCCGCAAAAAAGAAGAAAAAAGAGAGTAGAGACAGTAGAGATGACGCCCAATCTTAATTTTGTTTGAGTAGAGAAAAGTACGTTGAACTTCTTTTTTATCAAGAAGTATATCCAAGTCCAACTTCATTAACCGCTCAAAGAACAGTTTGTACTGGCACATATGGACACTTGTTGTCGACGGACCGAACTTTTTTGTTCAGCGCATCGTTTGCTGATAACGAAACAGCGAAGCTCGTCAGGCGACGGGGACACTGGTTTTGCTCGTCCTATGGGCGCCGACCCTGACGACGACGGGGCTCCTGACGCGGTGGCGGCGCCGCCCGGCGCCGTCCGACCACACCATCTGCCCGAACACGTACTCGCCGGGCAAGAAACGCCCCGCCCTGGCCCTGAACGTCACGGCGAACTCCTTCTCCTCCCCCGCCGCGGCGAACTCCAGCCGGCTGGGCCGCACGGACACGGACACGCCGCGCGGCTCGCGGACCCTCACGTCGTACGCCGCCGGCTCCGCGCCCACGTTCCGCACCCTCCTCGTGACGGTGCGCGGCTCGCCGGACGCGGACAGGTGGGGCACCGTGACCGACGGGTAGTTGAGGTCCTCCGGCTTCCGCGGCCTCGCCGGGCAGGCGTTCGGGCCGTCCATGAACGTGCCGATCACGGTGGAGTTGTAGCCCAGCGCGCAGAGGAAGTGGAGGTAGTCCGTGGCGTTCGTGTCGTAGACGAGGCCCGGGTCGGCGGCGCGGTTGGGCTGCACGTGGCCGGCGCCGTAGGCGAAGGGCGTGGCGCGCAGGAACGACGAGTTGCTCATCGGCCTCCGCGTGTTGTCCTGCACCCTGGCTGCAAGAGACGAAACGACGAGTCTTCTCGTCAGCGGCAGCACGGGGGAGATTGGTCTGAAGTGTTTTTGTTGTTCAACTAATTCATTTACTGGTGGTCATGATGGCGGACTTGATGGCGGCGGGGCTCCAGTCGGGGTGGAGGGCCTTGAGGAGGCCGGCGATGCCGGCGACGTGCGGGCAGGACATGGAGGTGCCGGACTCGGAGTTGAAGAGGACGCGGCGGCTGTCGAAGGTGAGGCCGGTCGGGCCGGCCAGGCCGGTGAAGGCCGCCAGGATGCTCACCCCCGGCGCGGTGATGTCAGGCTGCGACACACGCAACATACGCTAAGATGCTTAGCATGGTGGTAGAGATGTTACTGTGATTAAGGGCGGCATGGCCAATCTTGTGAGAGAAAAGCCGGCCGGACCTTGAGGATCTGAGGAGTGACCGTGTTTGGGCCCTGAGAGGAGAAGGCGGCCATGAACGGCGCCGGCTTCGTCTCCAGCGCGGTGTTTGGCAGGGTGATGTAGCCCGACGCCAACCTGCACAACATTTTGATGTTCAGGATCAAAAAAAGGTCGACAAAAATAATAATGGCCCATACAGGTCTCGAACCTGTGACCTTCGCGTTATTAGCACGACGCTCTAACCAGCTGAGCTAATAGGCCCTGTTCATGGCATTCCTGAAATATGTGTATATATGCAGCACCTACCTGGTTGAATTCATGTAGGCGAGCAGCGCGACTCCATCGGAATAGGTGATGTGGGTGGCCGGGAGCACGTGCGCGTCGGCGATCATCTCGTTCCCGGTGGCCTCGTCATTCGCCAGCACCAGCCCAACCCCGCCGGCTCGATGAACCGCCTCGCCTTTCTCCACTCGCGCGTTCTTCCCGCGCATGCACACCACGATCTTCCCCCTCGCTTTCTTCTTGTCCAGCGACCCCTCCATGCACAGTTGCCTGCAATCATAATAAGATGGTTACAGTTTCATGTCTGTCAAACAATTGAAAGTAAATTTCAGCAGCACGATCGAGTTATCTTACGCTTGGGCCACTGTTGCATCTTCTGCCTTGGCCTCTACAGAGCTGATCAGCCGGTAATGCTTGTTGGCAGGCAGGGGCACCGGCGACAGGCTTTGTCCCTGTGCAAAAGATAAAAGTGTTACCTTACCACGGGAGAGATGGTCACATAAGCAGAATCGACTGAAGATAATTCGGGCAGAAGCAACATACTTTGATCCGCTTCTTGTTGCCGAGGACCAGGTAGGCCGGGAACTCGCGGTCCATGGTGCTGGCCCCCACGGTGACGAGCCACGGCGCGGTGTTGGACACCGTGCCGGCCCCGGGCCCGGAGTTGCCAGCGGAGGTGACCACGGTGACGCCGTTCCTGACGGCGTGGAACGACCCGATGGCGACGCCGTCCCTGAAGTAGTCGGTGGGCGCGCCGCCGAGGGAGACGGAGAGGACGTCGACCCCGTCGTGGATGGCCGCGTCGAAGGCCGCGATGATGTCGGCGTCGAAGCACTCGCTGCCGTTGACGGGGCGCCAGCACACCTTGTACGCCGCGACGCGCGCGCCGGGGGCGCCGCCCTTGGCCGTGCCGTTGCCGTAGCCGAACAGGTTGGCGCCCGGCACGAAGCGGCCCGCGGCGGTGGACAGCGTGTGCGTGCCGTGCCCGTCGCTGTCCCGCGTGCTGGCCGGGCTCGCGCCTGCGCCCGCCCGCCCCACCGTGGCCGCGTACCCCTTGTTGAAGTACTGCGCGCCGATCAGCTTCCTGCATGCGGCGCGCGCTCATCACAATCACAATCAGAACCACAGTTCACATCAACGTCGTGCATGGAACGCCATGATGAGCCGCTTGCAAAGTTAAGCTAGTAATAATTGTCTAACTATCAACAACACCATGATGTTTCCAGGAGAATCTTGCTTGGAGGAGCAGCAGCCAACACTGTTGATTTGAAGGAGGAATTTTCTTAGTGTGATGAGGATGGTCCTAGCGTGCATGCAGACAAGATGCACTCTTGGCATGTTTCCACCCAGGACTGCGTTTCATCTGGCACGCTGCATTATAGGTTGTCGCGCGAGCGGGCTGGCCCTAGCCGCGGCAGATGATCGCACAGCACATGCTAAGCTCGCGCAGGAGCCATGGACCCCGACGCAGAAAGGGTCGAGAGCGAAGCCAAGCTTGTGCCGTGCATGGACCAGGGCGCCACTTTGGAGCTTTTCTGAGATGTGAGCGAACTGCGTGGTGCCTAGCGGCTGCTCGTGGATCGATACGGTACCTGAAGCAGGCCGATCGATGGAGCTGGATGCAAAGAGGGGAGGGATACGTAGGGACAAGCACGATGCCCGGGGCGACTGGGGGCAACATGTAATCATGGGAAAGCGCACGACAAAGAGACGGAAATCTTTCTGGGGTGATACTTAGAGGGGAATCATGGCTGCAATCTGTGGCGCCACCACACTCACACTGGCAGCCAACAGCGGAAAGGTGCCATCGATCTGTTGACGATGACTGAGGATGCGAGCTCTGCCTGCCTGCCTACGCTCTCGCTCGCTGGCTCGCTCACATGATTCGCGGCGTGGACTGCAGCGTGGACTATTGGTAGGGGCAGATGCTCAGCGGAAAGGAGGGCAGGAGAGGCACGGTTGTGCAGAGGCAAGCATGCTAGTGCGCTACAGGCCTACAGTGCTAGAGGTTTTCTGGTTTGGTTTATTTTCCATTTCGCACCTTGTTAGCATGGTGGCACACTGGCAGTAGTGCAATGCCATTACCATGTGTCTGAAACTGTGGACATTGTTGCACTTGCATTTGCATGGGCATGGCTGACTTTTTTCTTGTGGTTATGTTGCACAGTTCCAACTGTTCAAGGCATTGTTAGCATGAGCATTTACCACTTATGCACTGCCCGTCTGTAGTCAGATTAGGCGAGCACAAGCCCTACAGTTTAAGCCCATTATTCACAAACTCAGTGTCCAAGGGCATGTCGAGATCGTTGGTTAAAATAACCACCAGCACTTGCCTGAACTTATGGGACAAATCTTAGTTAGGTCAAGGCATGTCTCTCTCGAACCGCAGTCGGCCTCTTGCCACTAAAGAAGACAGCCAGTAGGTGGGGCAATAGTTAGTTTACGCCCTACAAAGCGCTGTACATTGCACAACGACAGCGGTCAAGTCAAGCCACGTTGGCGAAACACTAAACAACACGAACCAACCAACGGCGGACAAAAACCAAACCACGTCGGGATAACGCGCGCAGTACAGAGCTTGAACCGCACGTCGGCATGCGCGGCGCCCCAGGCGACGCATGGAGCCACGGAGGGCCGTGAGCCCGTGCGTACGAGTATACAGTACAAGAGGTGGAGGAGGAGGATGGGCACGCACGGACGGACCTGTTGCAGCGGACCTGGGCGTCGTCGGAGGAGGACTGGTCGTGGCAGACGCCCCGCCACCGCGCCGGCACCGGGCCCATGCCGTCGTCGCTGAAGCTGCCGGCCTCCGGCCACACCCCTGCATGAACGAACCGGCCACCGGTGTAAACATAAGTTAAAATAATTTCAGTCACATGCATGCTTGCGTGCATGCCGGGCGGTGGCCCCGCGCTGCGTGGTATAGTAGCAGGAGTAGCGTAGTCGCCGGAGCCGGGGGCCGGGGATGAGGAGGGATTTGACTCGGCGTCCCGGATTCCCTGTCGACGACGCCGGGCCTGTGCTGTCGCCCCACGGACGTCTACGTGCGTGCTACAAGCCAGGCCAAGCAGCAGCTGGCGTGGAGGAGTGGACTTGTGATGCACGCTTTGAACGCTGCCGTGTCCCTCGCAGTCACAGTTACAATGTCACAGGCTAGCTACTTCATCGGTCAGTTGCGGCCGTGGTAGCACCATTTTCATCACTTGAAAAACGAGAATACATTTTTCTCGAGAAAACATTTGTTTCCAAGGAAATAAACATGCTAAGTTTTAGTCTACTAAGGCTAAGGCTTAACGAAGTCTCAGTCGATGCTATATCCGTGAGATGTTATATTAAGATCCGTGTAAAATTTTATTTTCAGTTTTGCATGTTACCATAGTTATGTTACTATCCACCATGAAGGTAGTAACATAGTCTAGGGATATGTCTTACTCCCTCTGTCCTTTAAAGAGTGTACTTCCAACATTATTGGAAGGTCAAACTATCTCAAAGTTTGACCGAGTTTGTGCAAAAAGATATCAATGTTTATGAAACCAAACAAGTATATGATAAAAATATATTTTATCATGAATCTAATGCTACTAGTTTGATGGTATAAATGTTGATCTATTATTATATAAATACGGTCAAACATAAAAAAATTTGGCTTTCCAACAAAGTTGAAAGTACATTCTTTAAAGGACGGAGGGAGTATGTTATCTGACTGAGACATTGTTAAATCTTAGTCGACTGAGACATTGTTAAATCTTAGTCGACTGAGACCTAGCCACACCTATCAAAATACTACTAGTGGCACCAATAAGATTTTCGGCCACCATTTCTGACACCTGCACTGCCAGGACCAAAGCGGCCGTTGAACTACGGCCGTGGTAGTTCCAAGTCCCAACTCCCAACGGCTCATGAAAACCGACGGCTCCGGGACGCTCGACTCAAGGCAAGCGCGCGCACCGCACAGGGCCGTGATAAAATCCTCAGCGGCGAGCCTGCCATCCACCAGGGAAACGGGAGGTGCGTCTGGGCCAGATTCCGATTGCAATGCAGGCGCAGCCGGGCAGCGGCTGCGCCTGCGCGCTCTGCGTGCACCGCATCGCACCGCACACGCCCACTGCACAGCGCAGGCACCGGCTGCCTGCCTAGTGCCTCCGCTACACCTACACGGGTCGGCCCGTGCCAGAAAACTGGACCGCTGTTTTGGTCTGACCCACGCACAGTGTCTACTCTACTCTATACTGCTCAAAGGGATGGCCATTTACTACAGTACTAACGTGAATAAATGGAGTGGACCTAGTAGACTCTAGACTGAACCGGTGACATTTTTGAAATGATCAGCACTGCCGTACTCGTGAGTAATGGCCTGATGAGATCATGTATGTATACGTACAAGGAGTAATAAGCACGTACCGGTGTCTAGGTTGCCGATGATGACGCCCTCGCCGTACCTTGCCTTGGCCCAGATGGAGTTGGGCCTCACCCGCCCGTCCTTCTCCATCCCGAGGAACTCCCATGACCGGGTGGTGTGCAGCTTATGCCCTCTGTTGGGGAAAACAGAGATCACGCTCGGGTGCTCTGCATCCACGTAATCACAGCTTAATAAGAACCCATCAAAACAGAATCCCACACCCAGCAAAAAGCACATGCAAGTGCCGTGTAGAGGAAAACATAAATTATCCAGTGCAAGAAGAAGACAAACGATGAAGATGATGATGAAGAGTTGAAGGCATTACTTGAGATCTGCATTGCGTCTTCTTCCTCCAGCGTGGCGGCGAAGCCATTGATGTACCTGGTGTAGGAGTAGAAGATGGCGTCCTGCGCCTTCTCCTCGCTGCATGCAGATACAGGCATTCGATTCGCACACACAAATCAAATTCAGAAATCGGAAGTATGTTCATCTACTTTGGACTGATCGGCAGGAGGGACGTTTGGATTCGACCTACCTTCCCAGGACGGAGCCCAAGAACTGGTAGTGGGAGTTCTTGGCGCGTTCCTGGTTGGAGGCCAGCGCGGCGCCCTCCCTGCCATGCGAGTGGAATCCGAGGTACACAACATACGACTGCAGCCAATCAGCAAACCTTTATCATCACCAGCAAAAACAAACAAAAGGAGAAGCGAACCAAGAAGAAGAGGGCGCGCCAAGGGCCAGCAGCCAGCAACCCGCCCGCTCCACTCGCCTTTATCTCGGCGGAGGCCGGGCGCTGCAGCAGCGAGAGGCCGCAGATCAGCAGGAGCACCGGAGCAAGAGGAGGAGCACGGGGGCTACTCTTCTTCACAGATGAATGCATGCCTCTACGCATCTCGTGAGTACTGGATGATTGTTGTCGAGAGGGGATTGGGGTGGATTCGGGGTCGGGGTCGGTCCTTGGGGCGTTGCGAGGCAATGGGTACTTGGGAAGGAATGTGCTTGGGCACTGTTGGTTTTTTATAGCGGCATGGGGCGAGTTTTGTCCTCTCTCTCTGTAACTGAAAGTATGGGAGCTTTTGTGTGCGCCAAAAGGGCCTTTTGGCGAGGAGCAGCGGCGTGCCTTTCGGTTCAGTTATTATTTCCGCAGCCCCCTCCCTCGGCTGTGGCATACGGAAGCCTTTTTGGGAAAAAAAATCCTATACGACCGGGTCGTCCGAATCTCAACGCAACAACCGTCTCCTTCCCCACTTTATTTCTAAATTACTATTCTAATCTCTCCAGCGCCCCGAAAATCCAGCCGCCGGTCATGCCATTCTCGTCGCCACCGCCTGACATGCACCCGCAACACCTTCCCCTGGGAGCCTTGCCGCCGACGGTGCCGGGCGCGGTGGCGCCAATCAGCGGCGGCCGTGGCCCGCTCCCGTTCGGGCAGGGGCATGGGCACCATGGATAAGGGCAGGTGGTGTTCGGGCAACCGCTGGAGGACAGCGCCGGCGGGTGGTCAGGCAGGGAGCGCGGCGGGCGTGAACCTGGTTTTGGTTAGTCTGCTCTGGTGGCTCTAGCTATGTGCTCTTTTCATCAGCATCCGTTTACTCTGTCGAAACTGACGAACGACCAACAATCTGATGTCGTGCATGCCTCTGTCGATCAGGATTCAGTGCTTTCTAGAAATGATGAGAAGTTATTTCGCTCAGCAGACCAAACAATCAGGAATTTGCTTAGGATAGTAGATGCTTTGTTTATTTTTCTTCAGAATTTTCTCAAGTCAAGATAGGATAGTTCATGCAGATTGTGGAGGTTTTCTGTTGTATAAATGGATTTGATGTAAACTGTGTGATAACAATGATGTACAGTTTTGCTGATTGGCGCCACCGCGCCGGCACCGTCGGCGGCGAGGCTCCCTGGGAAAGTGTTGCAGGTGCAGGCGTCCGATCAGGCGGTGGCGAGAATGGCATGACCGGCGGCTGGATTTTCGGGACGTTGGAGAGATTAGAATCGTGATTTGGAAGTAAAGTGGGGAAGGAGACGGTTGTTGCGTTGAGATTCGGACGGCCAGTTGGTGCACGCTCGAGTGGGTCTCACGATCGGGTCCGTATGACCCGGTCGTATAGGATTTTTTTTCCCTTTTTGGGAGGTTTTAACTGAAGATATGGCGATGATGAGTGAGTGATGTGCTCAGCCCGTGACATAGATACCAACTCTTGAATACTGCATATCCATTGGGAGAGATTTTTGTGGGTTGCGGTACCAATTGGGGATTGGATTGGATGCTGGCTATGTTCTGCAATAACGTTTCACCAGCCACCTACAGGTTGTTGTTGGTTTCCTCATAGTTTGTTTGAAAAATGGCATTTTCTTCGTAGTAGAACAGAGCGCATTTCGGTTCGAGCGTACATCATGCGGTGACACGTAGTGAACCAACCATCGTTGGAACATAGAAGAGTAGTTCCTTCATGTATCCCTAGACCTTGGTTTTTGACAATGGGTTCATGCCAACCCTAAATGGTGAAAAAAAGAGAAAATTCAATATGCATTCAAACTAACGGTGTGTCAGTGACCGCATAGGGTTAATTTCAACTTTTCGTCGTGCACAAATAAGGATGAAAATAATAGTCCTTTGTGGTGATCAATAAGGAAATAAATGAAACACATTATTATTTTTACTCCCTCTTTCCATCTATATAGTGCCTAATACAGTTTTCAAGGCTAAATTGACCAAGTTTTAAAGCAATAATATATGACATGCAAGTTACACAAAGCATACCATCAAATTCATACGTGAAAGGAGCTTCCAATGATATAATTTTCACATTATACATCTCATGTATTACTAATCTTATCAATAGTCAAAGACAGTCTTGAAAAACGCATTAGGCCATATATAGATGGAAGGAGGGAGTACTATTAATGAGAGTTGGCGGTCTTCGTGATGGTTGCTTCTCCAACAATGGATACAAATCAGTAAGGAAATAAATACATAATTGATGCATATTGATAAGTAAAGGAATAGTAACATGGTTAATAAATGATATTAATTCTATAATCTTCATCTCGTTCAAATAAGGAATGAAAAAATATTTATTTGATGCCTCATAATAAATAAGGGAATAACGAAAGAGTAATTAATAATATTGATATGTGATATTAGATTTTTTGACGTATGTGAACAAAGAAGGAAGAAAATAACGCTTCATTAACCCACCATGATAAGTAAGAAATAAAATAAATAAGGAGAATTAATGGAATTATTTCTTTTGTTGTGTTTTTTAGGGATATTCATTACTTTTGTTGTGTTAGACATGGATGTGCTATCCATCAAGTACTACACAAACAAAACACACCACGGGAATGATCTCTTTAGCTTTAGGGGCTGCACAACAAAAGCATGAAGATACATCTAGCCATACGATCCATTTGCCGTATGACATAAAATATGCTGGTCTTTTACCACCATATATGGGAGATCTCTATTATATTACAAAATAATTGCTAAGTCCATTTAAAACCTTTTCATTTTCGACACATCAAAATAAATTGCCACAAATTAACCAAAATCACTACTCATGATCAATGGATGGCTAAGATTAAATACACCTTCTACCCCCTAAGAGATAATTTGGGGCATCTTAAATGATGATAAATCATGATTAAGATGTATATATGTAGAGAATAGACATAAAAACATAGGAGTGAACAAGCTACGTGTTCTCGTAACTGGCCCTGCTAACAAATGGGCCTCCCATTTGGCATGGGCCTAGCGAACTCATGCAAGCTGGACCCAACACACTCATTGACGAAGGCGTTGTGTATCCCCGGCTATTCCTAATTAGAGAGTACTCCTAATTGGAGCCCGAAGGCGTTGAATAGTTGACGCGACGCATGCCGGTGCTCAACCCCCCCCCCCCCCACCCCCACCCCACCCAGGCCGACACATGGCATTGTTAAAAAATGATTTTTATTCCTTTTTTATGGGTTTGCGTCTGTTTTCTAGTTTGTCCGCCTTTCAATTATTTTATTTTTCTTTTAATTTTTCTTTTCTTTCTTTTATTTTGGTTTTTATTCTGGTTAGGTAGATTTTCATTTCTGTTTTTTTCTTGATATCTTTTATCTTTCGTTTTTTCTTTTGCATCTTTCCTTTTTTGTAGCTTTTTTTCAGTTATTTATTTCATTTTTATATGCTATTTCTGAGTGAACTCCAAATTGGTGTTTCCTTTACAATAAACATTTCTCAATATATAGTGAACTTTTTTAAATGTACATTGGATATTTTTTAATATATAACGACTATCTTGTACATGGAGAACTTTTTAAAATAATAAATAAACATTTTCTAAGTACATTGATCTTTTTCTAATATGCGATGAACATTTATTTAATAATTGGTGAATTTTCTTAATATATGGTAAAAAAACATAAATATGCATTGATTTTGTTAAAACATATGGAATATATATATATATATATATATATATATATATATATATATGTATATATATATATATATATATATATATATATATATATATATATGTATATATATATATATATATATATATATATATATATATATATATATATGTGTGTGTGTGTGTGTGTGTGTGTGTGTGTCTCTATATATATATATCCAACATTCACTTTTTCTTTGAGAAAAACTGACCTAAAATCAAGGATAACATAAGAGCATCTCCAGCCGTTGGCCCCTCAGGGGTGCCTAAAATCGCCGCCTGCGGACGAGCCGGCGCAAAAAAAACCCGGCCTGGGGCGAGTTGGTGCCCAGTCGCCGCCCCCAGGGCCGCCCCCGGGCGCGTCTAATTTTTTCAAAAAAAAAACATTCGACGCAGTTCGTTTAAACACGGCTAAATTTCGGCATATATTAGACGGTCACGACGCGTTACATAAAACTTAAAAAAAAATCACTGAACGCCGAGTAGTCGCCGTCGTCGTCGTCGGCCTTCTCCTCCTTGACGCGGCCGTCCCTGCTGCACCCCTGCCAGGCGTCGCCATGGCGGACAGGTGCCGGCGGCGGCGGCACGTCGTCGTCGCTGTCGTCGAGGACGACGACTCCTCCTTCTTCGCGGCCCCGGCGGCGCTGCTCGAAGCGCCGCAGTGCGGCGACGTGCCGCTCCCTCTCCGTCCCGAGGAAGTCCTTGCGCGCCCATTTCAGGGCCGCATCATCGTCGAGCTCCACCTCGTTGGGCTCCGTCTTCATGGCGGGGAGCCCCGGCTCCGTTTTCACCGGCACGAGCCCCGGCTCCGTCTTCGGCTTGATGAAGCGCGGAGGAGCCTACGATGGGGCACGCCGGCTGCCTTCGTTGATGACGATGCCGGCTGCGAGTGCGCCGGCCGAGCGGCATCTCCGCCGCTGGCTCGGCCTTGACGCCGAGCAGCGCCGGAGAGCCAGAGGAGTGGGAAGAGGATCGCGGCGAGGAGGAGGAAGACGATGAGGAGAGAAACCTCCTGGGCAGCCATTGCCCGGCGCGTCGGCGGCGGGCCGGGGCCGGAGCCGCCAGGGGAGGGTATGCCAGTGGCGGCTCGTTGCCGCCCTCGAGCTGCGCCAGCACGCCGTCGAGCGTGCGGCCGGGGACGCCCCACCACACGCGGCGCCCCTCGCTGTTCTTCATGCCGCCCACCACCGGTGGACGCCAGCCTCTGCTCTTGTCGGTGCTCGAAGTACGCCGCCCACGCCGAGTGGTTGTCGGCAGCGTACTGGGGCAGGGTGCGCTACTCGTCGGTGAGGAAGGCGCGCGCGAGCTCGACCTCGTCAGCGAAGTAGGCGGGCCGCGCCACGGCGTCGGGCAGCGGGGGAACGGGCACTCCCCCGTAGCTGAGCCGCCACCCCGACGGCCCGGCGCACATGTCCGGCGGCGCCGGGATGTTGGCCTCGAACAGGAGCCAGGACTCCTGTTCGCGGAGCGAGCGGCGGCCGAAGCCGTTGGCCGCTGCCTCGTCGCCGGAGAAGCGTTCGGCCATTGGGGGGCTGTCGGAGTGAGGGTGGACTCGGAGGCGGCGCACGGAAGAGGGAGAGGGAGGGCTCGGCGGCGGCGGTGCACGGCAGAGGGAGAGAGCTCGGCGGCTAGGGCTGGTGTGGCCTGAGGCGAGGGAGGGCGCCGGCTTATATAGCCGCGCCCGTGTGTATGCGTGGCGGGAGGGGAGGCGTCGCCGTGCCGCCCCGTGATGCGCCGCCCGTGAGGAATCAATGGCAAGGCTGACCGGCGGCGGCAGCCTTGGCATTGATTCCCGCGGGAACCGAGGCGATGAAGGCGACGAAGCGCCCGTCTCGCTGACTCGGCGGGACCGCGGCTGCTTCGCGCCAAAACCACTCACCCCCGTGCCCCGGGCGCCCCCCAGCGCGCCGGCTTCGGCCTGGGTCCGCCGGCGCTTATTTCGGCCCAGGCCGGTGAAAATCGGGCTCCTGGGGCGCGCCTGGGCCGTTTTTTCGGCGCCGGCGCGAAAAAATCGCCTGGGAAGGCTGTTCTGGAAGCGCGGCTGGATATGCTCTAAGCCGACTAGAAATGCAACCGCCACACATGCAAGCTTGCAGAACAGCCCAACCCATCGTACCTCACAAAGTCGAACCTCAACAAAGATGGAGATTGTCTCAAAAAAAACAAAAATGAAGATGGAGAGTCAATCCTAAAAAAACACTAAGATGGAGAGTCCCAATAGGGCGGCCGTGTGCGTCAAGGAGGTGTGGCTTCGCACAGGGGTGGTCAAACTGGGTGAGGATATTTACAACTAGATCGGGATCGCGCCTTGGCGCGAGGGTGCCGGTTCCAATATTTTGTTCAAGCAGATAATGCTAAGTCAGTAGTAATCCAAGTTCTGGCACCATATTCTTCTTTTGTTGCTGGCGGGTGGTGTCTGGCTCAACACATTACCCGGATGTAAACAAAGTACACATTTTTGCAAGAGTAATCAAACATAAGATCGTATTTATAGATAGTGTAAATGTTGCCAACATATCTTGGCACATTGTCTGGTCCATCCCATAGGTGCAGCATGCCCAATCCTAAATGATGACGTAATGCCAGATCCAAAATAAAAGAGCAAAGTAGCTACCTATGATAGATTGCTATTTGATTAGGCAGCATAAAGACCCAAGTAAGGAATAGTAATAGCCCATGTCTGACATAGGTTCACAACTATGCATTCATTACAAAGGATAGAAGGTTAACAACTATACATTCATTACAGAGGATAGATGTTTAATATACCAGAAGCAACTCAGATTCCAAAATAACAAAGAGCAGAGTAGCTGCCCTTTGATAGATTCTATTTGATCACAAAGGCATAGAGACCCAATTCATAGCATACAAATGGTTGTCCACGATAATAAGTTCACTACAATATACCAAAAGCAAGAGATACATCATAACAACAAAAGTACATCGAAAGGTGTAGCGGATGCCGATGCGTCTTAAGCTCGTAACAAGCACGCAACTTCCCATGCAGAGTATATGTCCCGCCAAGAAGAGAAAAGGAGGTGGAGCATCACAATACATAATTTATAAGACTAAAGAGGACTACAATATCATAATAATTTAAAGGAGCAATTGTATGCCTACTCATGATCTCAACAGATGCGACTTTGGTACATGTATTTGTTTCATCATTTTTCATTTGAATGATCGATCTTAAAATTATTACGGTGCAGTTTGGTTATGATCAAATCAATCAACCAGCTATGCAAGTATGATAGTTATCAACAAAGAGCTACTAAAATCAAGGTATAGTCAACCTATAGGATAATTAAGGCCCTGGCTTTGATTAATGTAGCAGCCACGACCGACAGCCATGTCAACATCAATTTTCTGCTTGATCTATTAAAGAGTTCAATGATATAGAAAAAATTAGACATGTGAAAACTGACACCTTTTGAAATTAAAGCGTGGGGTGGTCATATTTCACATACTTGTAAACTGCTTTCAGATCATCTGGAATATCGGTGATCTTTTGGACAGAGACATCTTTGTAGATAGTATTATTTTTCAGGACAACAGACCAGATATAAAGTTCAGTAGTATGTCGATTCGCTTCAAAGGATGCAAAGAACAACTGCCGAGTAGGGTGGCTCACCCGCTGCTGTAGGTGTTGCTTGGAGGTGCCGGCAGATGGACATGCTGTATTGGCCACCAGATCTGGCGCACACGCAAGCTCGACGGGGAGCAGCGGTGCGAGAGCTTCGATGTCGCGGCGGCTCACCTCTTCCTCGATGGGATCCTCCACGCACACCTCATCCTCCGTCGCCGATAGAGAACTACAGACTATACATATACAATGTGATTGGCAAGAGCTAATACTAAGTAGGATTAGATAACTACTTTTTAGTCTCTCCAGATTTTTGAAAGTAAATACCATGTGTAATTCATATAAATTTGCATCATCCAGAAAACTTTGATGTGTCCTTCAAGAATATTAAAGCAGCTGAACTGGGCAAGAATCTTCCTTCAAGTACTTCCCGAAGGAAGATTTCAATAGCAATCTTGGAATAGTTCCGGTGTGATATATTTGAAACCTTCAAGCAACATTTTTGCCAATATAACTGAAAGCTTACCAAGAAGAAAAATACGAAAAATCAACTTAGGTTGCCAGTCAAATGTACAGCCCAACTATGATTATTTTTGTAGCAGCACAAAGAACTAAAAGGTACCACTTCTATGCAGCTAAGAATTCAAAATTAGATGACCAAAACATACGTGGATTAAACTTCCTTAAAATAATGGTGATGCAAGCCTTCCTAATTCAGTTGCGGCATGGCTTGCTCAAATTCTCGCTTCTGGCTTACGTCCTCCGACTAGTTAGATTTATCATTTTTCTTCGTTTATCAATACCTATAGTGACACAACAACATCTTGACTATGCTATAGCTATCACAGTGGTCTACAAATTACAGATTCGTATATGTATTTTGTTGTCGCCTCAAGTAGTTTTAGATTAAAAGCCTGATCCAGAACTACAGCTAAACTGGAGCGAGCGGTAGATTTCTTAGTCTGGTAATCTGATTTGGTAGTCTGATTTGGTAGTGCTTATACATCCAAAATTTGTTTATCAACAGAAAAACTATGTGATGCATTATTTACACACAAAAATATTTTCGTATAGGGTCAGAAATACATTTCAGCATCCAAAGCAATAAGAGAGAAATAATCTCAGTATAATCAGTACAGAGCAACAATATCTGAACTTCTTGTCAGTCAAAAGTAATAATATACGGAGATCATCTATCTTGCATGTGGCGCAACATTAAATTTAGCAGATCTCACAGACCAGACATGAATGTACTGAGTATAAAGGACATACCAGAACCATATATGAAGTAGAAAGGAAGACGCTGGAGTGACAAATGGGTTCGAGCTAGGCACATAGAGGCTTTGTAATGATTATTGATTAGAGTTATTTCTAATTAGGTGGCTTTGTAATGGTTATTGATTAGAATTATTTCTAATTAGGAGGCTTTGTAATGGTTATTGATTAGAGTTATTTCTAATTAGGCAAAACACTGAACCAGTCTAGATTTTTTTTCAAATCTGTACTTTTAAGAGGAAAATGAAGATCAGTCAACATAGTAAATACTACCTGGTGCTTCTGCCGAAGGAAGGAGGCACGCATGGCAAGCAGAAGCTCCATGCTCCAATGGCAAGCAACATGCAGCGTCAGCCCCGCTCAGTGCACAGGTCGAGCAGTAGTAGCAGCGACAATTTGATGGCCACCTTGATGCACTTCTCACAGAGGACATGGTCACAACTCGTTGGTCCATCTTGTTAAGGGACACGGGCAGGTGAAGCTCAGCCCCTTTGGAGCAGCATTGGCAGTCCATCGACCACTCGCGTGTGATGTTTTGCTGTGAAGGTGGCGGTTCCATTTCTGTTCACCAAATACATGGAAAGATACTTATGCACTGCAACGCGTCAAATAATGCATAGCAAATATATATCCAGCCTCTACATTTTACTTTACATAATGAATGTAAAACCATTAAAAAAGAATAGCATGCAAGTAAAAGAGGAACAAATCAAGAGAAAGAATAATGCATGTATTGAGAATCATACATAATTACCACTGCAAAATCAGAAAAGAAAATGGTATACTAACTACTACTTATTGGAAGCAAAACAGAGTAGAGAGCGGAAATACATACAACAGAAATCTGATAAGAATAATAAACTGGAAAACCTGACCAATCTGATCCTAACAGTACATTCAAGATCCTAAAACATAAAGGATCACTGTCAGATTGTGCAGAAGTTTTAAAGTTTCTAGACGTATCGTATACACAAAGAGCATAACGTGTGTTTGTATGAAATATGAACATCCAAGAGAAAGTAAGAAATGTGAAAACATTAGGAACTTGTTCCAGCACGAAACAGCTGATGTATTAGTATATTTTCTAGGTAACCAATGCGGAGCACGATATAAACCGGATAAAACAATACTCATAGTTCCCTTGGGCAGGATGGGAATTAATATCTTGGCCTGGACTGTAACCTGGTGGATTGACAGCCCCTTGGGCAGGCTGCAGCTTTCTTAATACAGTAACTGAGCATATGTGCAACCATTAACAGAACTGACAGCCTCTTGTCCAACTTATCAAAACAGGCAATATACAATTTCCTTTGACCCAAACAAAGAGGGAGATGATCTGTAGAACCTACTGATTGAGTAGTTAACATCAGTGTCTAATAGTAAGTGGATAAAGGGTGGCAGTAAAGTATATTTGTTTCTTGCGGAAAACAATACACTGAAATAATGTTATAATAGTACTCCATGCAAATGATCATGTACACTTTGCTCTTCCCAGAGAACAAATACGCCATACGACAAATAATAGACAAAGATTTCAATACAACTTCCTTTAACAAAAGAAAAGGAGAAG
Source organism: Aegilops tauschii subsp. strangulata (assembly GCF_002575655.3). Classification (NCBI taxonomy): domain Eukaryota; kingdom Viridiplantae; phylum Streptophyta; class Magnoliopsida; order Poales; family Poaceae; genus Aegilops; species Aegilops tauschii. The sequence goes on along the minus strand of NC_053039.3, from coordinate 381,938,511 downwards.
ATTATGAATATTTCAATGAAATCAGATAAGTCTGAAGACATTATTACTGATCATTTTATCATAAGTGGCTCTCCATGGACACTGACACGTGCAATGATTGCATATGTTAGTCACAAGTTCTTGGAAACTGAACTTATAACATGGTAAGTGAGAAAAATGCACAACAGGATGTGCTCAGGAGGTAAGTAAAGCCTACACTGGCAACATCTATAAAAAAGGAAAGAGCTGGCATTTAATTCTGAAATAAAAAAACATGAACGCGATAATGAATTTGTATCCCTGGACAACAACCAATCCGCTTCTAGTGACTAACACGGCCTTATTCTAATTTACGAAAATATTACACAACCTTATTCCAGTTTACAAAAACATGAATGTGACTGCATCCTTGGGTGCATGCTTAGGTCCCATGCAAGAAATGAGAATGAATGTCAAACACCAGGGCACTGTTGATTGCCGGCAAAACGTTGAGATACTTTATTTGTAAATTCTAGTAAATCCAAAACTAGTCCGAAATTAATAAAACTTGGCATGCTATCATGGAATGACACTTGACATGCTGTGGTGTTTTTTGTGTCCATTTTGAGGAAAGGCGCACTCAAATAACAGCCAACAAAGGCATTTTTGAAAAAAATAGCTGCCACTTTAATATCTCAAATGTTTGTATAATTCAAATCATGTGCGTTCTATTAACCATTCACGTGACGCCATGTGTCTTGGTTTTAATGGCTATAGGAGGTGCCGTGCGGACAGCTGTTTGACTGAACGGGAGGCGTTCGAGCGCAGTACGGTGCGCAGGCTCACCGAGAGGCTCACCGGGAAGCGTGTGAGCTGTTCAACGCAGTATTTGTGCATCTCTTCAACGCAAACGGTTCAGATTGAATACGGTACAAATTAAAGCCATACTTCGGCGCTAAGCCAAGAGACACTGCGATTTGTCAAAATATGCAGCTAAAAATCACTAGCACTATCTAATTTTTCAACTAAAATTCAGTAATTAAGCATAGATTTCATTCATAGATTAAGCAGTCGTTCTCACTGGGAAGTGAGACAACCTTGGACCGCCGCCCGCCTTGCTCCCACTGGTCTGTATTAATGGTGCGGCCGAGCGGACGCACCCCCATCCTCGCCACACACACAATCCTCTCTCTCCGTCCACATCCTCGACGCCACTCTCAGTCCTCAAAGCCGTCAGTGTATGAGGATGCCGCCGAAGCACCCCATCGGAGGGAGTGGCGATGCCGGGGCTGCTGAAGCACCTGGGCACGGCGTGAATATGGAGACAGAGGTTTCCGTCGCCGCCGACGAGGTGGAGAACGAGGCTGCCAACAAGCGGAGGCGGGTCGAGAAAGAACCGCAAGCGATTCCAGCAGGCCTAGACTTCATCAGCAACCTCCCCGATGATATGTTGAGAGTCATCATATCCCTCCTCCCAATCAAATGCGGGGCGAGGACAGCCGCCCTTTCCCAGCGGTGGCGCCCCCTATGGCTCCTCACCCCTGTCGACCTCCTCGACGCCCACGAGCTCTGCCATGGCTATCGCAAAAGCTTGAATGCGTTCTCCCAGATCCTCGGCAGTCACCATGGCCCAATCAGAGGCCTTATCACGGGCAAGTTCCATTCCAATGGCAAGAACCGAGCCAAGCTTGACGGGTGGTTCCGATCCCCCGCCATAGATCAGATCGAGAAGCTCAGTTTTAATGATGGGCATATGCGCTCGCTGCCAATGTCCGCGCTCCATTTCGCGCCCACACTGCGCCTCGCCAAGTTCATGAACTGCCACCCCCCTTAATGACACACCCGCTCTTTTTCTACCACGACTGAAGCACCTCGAGCTCGTCGTCGTCTGCATCCCAAAGGATGACATGGAGCGCCTGCTCCGCGGCTGTACTACACTCGAGTTCCTTCGTCTTCTGGCGATGAATTGGTCGAGTACCTTCCACATCACCTCCAGGACTCTCCGGACTATTTATGTGTGTTGCTGGTGCTGCAACGAGAGATCACAAAAGGTGGACCACAATATGGTCATTGAGGACACACCTTCACTTGAGAGATTACTTGTAGTTGATTAACAAGGTCCAACAAGAATCAATGTCATTTCTGCGCCGAAATTGACAGTGGTGGGCTACTCGTCATCAAATACTACTACTTTCAGGTACAACAGTCGCCTTATACCTCTCCTTCTTGATATCAACATTATTTCTAGTTTTGAAGATGTATGTTCGTCTGTCATCCAGCAAAGCTTCACCCAGATTCTGGGCACAGTGAAGGTCTTGGCACTAGAATCTGTCAGCCCCAACTTGGACCAAGTTGTCAGTTGCCCGAGATGCTTTCCTTTCCTGTTAAATGTTAACCATAAGGGAGTTCAATTTTTTGCACCTTTTCCCAAGTTTACAATGACAATGTACTACGATTTTTGAAGGAGTTTTGGAGGATTTCAGGACATACACCCCCACCCCATATTGGTTGCTTGATTCATATGATTACAATCCATAAGCATTTCTCCTTTGGATTCATCTGTACTAGTTTTCTTAGGGAATTTTTTATCCAATCCAACCTCTTGTGAAGAAGGCTACATGTTTCTAGATTGTAATCAAATGCCCATGTTAATCATGTCAGATCGAAGATGGCAAGTTGGTGCATTTTACAAATCCTGCAAACCAAATAGGGGTGTAGTAGTGGTCAAAACTGCATGTAGGCACTAACGCGTTCTCTTCTTTTGCAGATAATAATAGGCCCGGAGGTGGATAATGTTTATAACGACAATCACATCGAATGCCTGGATGTGCATCTCTCAAATATTACTTTGAACTCCTACCGAGGGACCTTACCGGAGATTACACTCGCCAGGTTCTTTCTTGCCAGAGCAAGGGTGCTGAGGGTACTGAGGTTGAACACGCATTTAATTAGGAAAGATGAATGGTATGTTGATCAGAGCCGGCAGGTACTGCAGAATGGAAGAGGCTCCAAAAAAGCTAAACTTCATATTGGAAGAGCATATGACAGAGCAATTGGAAGTCATTGTGTCAAACCCAAACATGACTTGTCAGCGGCTGATCCCTTTGTAGAAATGACGAGGTTTGCAATGTTTGAATTTGGCCATTGTAATCTTTGAATTTGAACCTTGCAATATTTATGGTATTTGTTATATAACGTAATTGGATGTTTAATTTGGTATTGCAATCATGTCATGTTACAAGTATATATATGTTGTTCTTCTATACACAGAGCATAGATGTTCTGAAGACAGAGCATATCACAACACACACGGATCGCACTAGGTAACCCGTCAGTGATGAATTCATCAATCGCAAACGGTTATATACCAGCAAGCGTTTGTCCACAGTTTTTCTTATTTGCCACGTATCACTATATCGGCCTCTGCTCGCGTCCCTCGGCAAACTGTGCTCGCCGTTAGGCACCGCGGCGCGCTCTGCTCGCGTCCGTCGGCGCGCCTTGCTCGCGTCCACCCGCGCGCTCGGCTTGTGGACAACTTTTCCTTTTGTGTTCAACTGCTATATGCTTATATATGGTTGCTCGCCGTTGAGGCGACCCTGGAGCGCTCTGCTCGCGTCCCTCCACACGCGCTCTACCAGCGGTTGGGCGTGCGCACGGTCACGTCGGGGGCCCCATATGCACGCGGTTGTGTCGCGCGCGTTGCCACGCAATGCAGTCACGTGCGGCACGATGGAGTTACGCGCTGCAAATTAGAACTGCCATAAGGGCGTGCCGATATTCCTGGCCATCCGGCTTCCCCTTTAATTTCCGTGGCCATAATAACCCTAGTCTCTTCAAACTTTCGATCGTGCCCCACAACACAACAAGCACACCCACGACGACACATAGAGAGGGGATGTCTAGAGGCACTCCAATGGAGTTCGGCGAGCATAAAGTGGAGACCCATGCGAGGGAGACAGATCGCTTGGTGGTGTACACCATCGACCCGGGCATGGTGGACGACTACATCAACACCGTTGAGCAGTTGCTTGCTCGAGACAAGTACAAGGTGGTCGACATTAACCTCCAGTACACCGCCGGTCGTCCCGACATAGAACAGAAGGCTGTCGTCGCCCAGTTGTGCATGTGCCATCATGTCCTCATCTACCACTATTGCATGGCCACAAAGCCTTGCGACCGTTTCACCAGGTTTGTCAACAGCACCGACTACAAGTTCGCCACGGTGGAAACCACCGACGATGTAAAAGCGCTCAGGGTTACGGGCTTGGCCTGCGAGAACCTTGTCGAAATCCGTGAGCACTACAGGGTCTGGGGCAGCACAAAGGACTCCCTGGTTGAACTCGCCTTGGCCATCATCGACCAATACTACGAAAATATGAAGCAGGATGGCAACAGAACACGTCCCGTATCCTGGCATGGGGCCTGGATGCAGCAACTGGATGAACCTCACCTCAGGTTCGCGACCAAGAGCATGTACACATGCTACGAGATGCACAGGCGGATCGTTGACATGAGGAAGTGCCTTGTTACGGAGATCAACGAGGCCGGATCGAGCCACAACCAGAGCAAGCGTCACAGAAGTAGATGATGATCAGATGATCGTTTATCCTAGTTAATCATGCATGTAATATATAGTTTACTTTGGTGTGTGGAAATGTCATGTGTGTAGTAGCCACCTATGTAATTATGCATGTAATAGTTTACTTTGGTGTGTGCAAATGCCATGGTTGTACTAGCCACCTATGTAAGTGGATGTTTAATTTGGTTATGCAACCATGTCCTTATAAGTGTGTGTGTGTGTGTGTATGTTGTTGTTCTGTATGCAATCCCATCTCACTTTCGCACAACACACAAATCTTGTCAAATTGAACCGTTTCTGTTCTCTTGGCTCAACGCAAACAGTTCATCCGAGTGAACCGTATGCCGTATATCACACACACCTTGATCTGGCTGACCGTTTCTTTTGTGTTGCCTAATCATAATCAGTTCATCCAAGTGAACCGTATGTTGTATATCGCACACACCTTCATCTGGCTGCCCGTTTCTGTTCTTTTGCCTCATCGCAAATAGTTCATTGAACTAAACTGTATGCCCCTCATCGCACACACAACTAAATTCTGAACCGTGTTTGATGCATCTGTCATCGCAAACGTTTTGCATCTTTTTTGACGGTTTTTTACATCACTGTTTGCGATTATTGTATCGCACACAGTTTCGTCGAAGGGTCTCTGATCGTAGTGTCGCGTTAGCAGCATCCTGCAGTAGTGATAGAGCGACAAGGGGTAGTCAGTATCTTCCATGCTAAGCGGGTTATTCTCATGATGAGTCTTTATTAAGTCGTCCTTGCACGAGAGGGGCGGTAATAGGGATTCCCAGTCCCAAAACCAAAAATTGCAAATAATTAAACAAAACTCCCCCAGGATTGATGTTGGTATGGACGGTACCCATGGATTTGGCTAGCCGTGGAGTGTGTTTGTTGGTAGAGGGGGAGTAAACCTTTACTTTTATCACTTGGGAACCGCCACTAATGTGTTTAGCATGGAAGGTATTGGTAACTTTTGGTCATGACGGGTGCATTTCCCATAATTTCATTTATCTCTGTTTTAAAAACTTTGAGCTCTCGCACCGCTGCAAATCCCTGCTTCCCTTGGCGAAGGGATTATCTATTTAATTTTATGTTGAGTCATCACCTTCTCAAATAAGTGCCAGATCTGAGAGCACTATTGTCATCCTCATTGAAAGGATCGAGAAGAGGTGTCTAGAGGGGGGGGGGGGTGATTAGACCCTCAACAAAGAAAAGTAGCAGTTTTTAAGTTCTTCAAGTTAAGGTGGAGTTTTAGCACACGTTTAAACATTCACAATACATTTAAAGCAAGCATGGCAAGAGTATATGAGTAGCGGAAAGTAAAGCATGCATCTTGCAAGAATGTAAAGGGATGGGATTGGAGTGTGCAAACGCAGTTGAAGACACAGAGATTTTTGGCATGGTTCCGATAGGTAGTGCTATCATACATCCACGTTGGTGGAGACTTCAACCCACGAAGGGTATCGGCTGCGCGAGTCCACGGAGGGCTCCACCCACGAAGGGTCCATGAAGAAGCAACCTTGTCTATCCCACCATGGCCATCACCCATGAAGGACTTGCCTCACTAGGGTAGATCTTCACGAAGTAGGCGATCTCCTTACCCGTACAAACTCCTTGGTTCAACTCCACAATCTTGACGGAGGCTCTCAAGTGACACCTAACCAATCTAGGAGACACCACTCTCCAAAAGGTAATAGATGGTGTGTTGATGATGAACTCCTTGCTCTTGTGCTTCAAATGATAGTCTCCCCAACACTCAACTCTCTCTCATAGATCTGGCTATGGTGGACAGATGATTTGAGTGGAAAGCAAATTGGGGAAGGCTAGAGATCAAGATTCTTGTGGTTGGATTGGAATGTCTTGGTCTCAACACATGAGTAGGTGGTTCTCTCTCAGAAAATGAGTAGTGGAAGTGTAGGCGCGTTCTGATGGCTCTTCCTCGAATGGAGGAAGGGTGGAGGGGTATATATAGCCTCCACACAAAATCTAACCGTTACACACAATTTACCGAACTCGGTGGGACCAAATAGTGAAACTCGGTCAGACCGATTCAGTTCAAAATGTGAACGTTAGGCTTTTCGGTGGGACCGACATGATCAACTCGGTGGGACCGATGTGCTAGGGTTAGGGCATAACTTGATCTCGGTGAGACCGATCACATGAACTCAGTGAGACCGATTGCTCATTTCGGTTAGACCGAAACCTTACGAAGGGAAACAGAGAGTTTGCAATCCCATCTCGGTGAGACCGAAATCCCTATCGGTGAGACTGAACTGATTAGGGTTTCTAGCTATGGCTATGTCAAATGAACTCGGTGGCGCCGGATAGATCAAATCGGTGGGGCCGAGTTTGACTTTAGGTTTAGGACATATGTAGAAATGAGAAAGTGGTTGAGGGCTTTGGAGCATATCACTAAGCACTTTGAGCAAGTAAGCCATTAAGTAACACCTCACCCCTTTTAATAGTATTGGCTTTTCCTATGGACTCATTGTGATCTTGGATCACTAAAATGAAAATGTAGAATCTTGAGCTTTTGCCAATGTGTATCCTCAGCATCTTGAAGGGGTTCCACATCCTCTTGTCCGACCACTCCACTGTTGAACTCATATGAAATATACTAGATGAAAATATTAGTCCAACAAGAGATATGTTAGCATTAATTACCAAAGTGACCCAGGGAGCACTTGTGCTTTCAATCTCCCCCTTTTTGGTAATTGATGACAACATACATCAAAGCTTTAGATAAAGATATAAGAAATAGTAAGTAAAGCTTTGGGAAGACATGTAACATGCATATGCTCCCCCTACATGTATGCAATCATGTAAATATGGAATGTAAGAGCATGTGAATGCATAAGCATGTCAGAGCAAGCAATGAGTTACATGTATATTGGCTATATGCATCGGAGCAAATGATGTGAATATAGTAAGTGTACCTACATGTTCATGATTCCTTCTTGCAAACAATATGTACAGTAGCAAGAAATCATCATGCACATGAGTGTGATGCATATACTTACCTTGTGGTCTTGAGCTGGCTTTGGAGGAGGTGAACTTGAGAAAACAGGGTTAGATAACACAAGAACACCTACTAAACAACGCAAGAACAGGAAACCACAAGAGTACCAAGATTGGGATGACATGTAGGGAGTGAGTACTAGGTACTCTATTTAGATATAGACATGTCCCCAAAGAGTAAAGATATGCAATGAATTCGAAGATTTCCTTCCCTTAATTGTCTTTCTCCCCCTGAATATTGTATTGGATAATGGGAGAAGATAGGGAAAAGAAAATCAGAGCAAAAACAATCATACTCAAACATAACACATACTAACATGTATTTCCCCTCTTGAAGACATGTGACTTCTCTCCTCTATGGATAATAAGCATCTAGAGAAGCTTAAGGTGTGCATTCTCTCTTATGTGATAAGCTTTGATGTGCTCTCTCTCTCCCCCGTTGACATCAATTCCCAAGAAGGGATCTTCTGGAGCATGAGTCAAGTAGGTTTGGTCCTTGAGTCAAATTACAAAGCAACATGTAATATAAGATGCTGGTAGAGGACAAGAATCATTGAGTGGAGCTGGAACAAATATGCAGGATGCAAAAGGCAAAGTGTTTTCTCAGCATTGAATTCGGTTACTCCGAGTTATTTGCTTCGGTGGCACCGAGTTGTTTCGGTGTAGCCAAAAGAAACAAACCGGTGAGGTAGAATTCAACTCAGAGAGAAGACAATTGTCATCTCAGCTCACTTAGGCAAATAGGATCTCACAAAGATTTGCAAGGAATTAACTAAAATATTTGCAAGGAATTGGATGCAGGAAATGCAAAACAAAACAGAGAAAAGAAAAGAAATCTAGATGAAGTTTTTTTTGAAAGGGGAACAAGCATGCAAGAGACAAATGCAATAACATAGGGAAACACTGTAGAACTTCATCTAGAATTTGTCGGCGACAAAGTCACCTATTTTGTATATTGACTGAGGAATCAAGTGAGAACACTTGATCGTAGATCATACTCATCGTTTAAGTTCAAAATGGGGTTGCCATTTTTTGTTTAAGCATTTTCATGTATTCTCATCTTGTTGAGCAGCTTTGACCCATGACTTGGGGTAAAGCTTCTCTAAGATGGAATAACATACCTTGGGTGGTGGTGGTGATCTTGATCATGTAGTTGAACTTGTGTGGGATGCTCAAGGTTGATGTAGCTCATCAATGAGTTGGGAGCACCACTTGTAGTTTGAGTTCATCTACCTACATGGGTTAGTCTTGCAAGGAAGAGCACTTGTGTATCCAAAGTGACAATCATGAAATTTGATACCAAATGAAATTTGATTTATAGAAATTGACAAAGGATATGTTGAAAGATTTCACGCTTCCTTGTTTTGAACCACCAAATTGTAGAGACTTGGTGATGTAAAGATCGCTCAAGATATGATTGAGTTGCAATCTCATAGATTTGGATTTATCCAAGTACCTACAAGGGTTAGATGACATGCAAGGGTACAAATATAGATCCAAGACATATGATAATAATCATAAGAGAAATACCAAGGATTAGTCAAAGTCTCATTCCTTGCATGCATCCAAATGGAGTTACTACTCAAAGTTTGAAGCATCAATGATGTTCAATTCATCTCTCAAATGGCAAAATACTTTCTCATCAAACGGTTTGGTGAATATATCCGCCAATTGCTTATCGGTACGAACATGCTTAAGATCAATGTCTCCTTTAGCAATATGATCTCGAATGAAATGATGACGAACTTCAATATGCTTAGTTCGAGATGTTGCACGGGATTGTGAGCAATCTTAATAGCACTTTCATTGTCACATAGCAATGGAACATGTTTCACATATATCTCATAATCTTTAAGAGTTTATGTCATCCAAAGTAACTGAGCACAACATGAACCGGCGGCAATGTATTCCGCTTCGGCGGTGGATAAGGATACTGAGTTTTGTTTCTTGGAGGACCAAGATACAAGAGATCTACCAAGAAATTGACAAGTACCCAAAGTGGACTTTCAATCAACCTTGTCACCGGCATAGTCCGAGTCGGAGTAGCCAACAAGATCAAAAGAAGACCTCTTAGGATACCAAATGCCAAAATTCACTGTACGAATTAAGTATCTCACTATCCTTTTCACAACCTTAAGATGACATTCTTTGGGGGCCGCTTGATATCGTGCACACATGCACACACTTAGCATAATATCGGGACGGGAGGCACATAGATATAACAATGAACCAATCATAGAGCGGTAAACCTTTTGGTCAACTGGTTCACCATCCTTAGTCAAGTCAACATGTCCACTAGTAGGCATGGGTGTATTCATACCTTTGCATTCTTGCATGTTGAACTTCTTGAATAAGTCCTTGGTATACTTTGTTTGAGAAACAAAGGTACCCTCCTTAGTTTGCTTGATTTGCAAACCAATAAAGAATTTGAGTTCACTCATCATAGACATCTCAAACTTCTCCGACATTAGCCTTCCAAACTTTTCACTAAAATGAGGGTTAGTCGAACCAAATATGATATCATCAACATAAATTTGGCACACAAATAATTCTCCATTAACCCTTTTAGTAAAAAGAGTAGAATCATTTTTTCCAATCTCAAAGCCTTTTTCAATAAGGAACTTGGTCAAGCATTTATACCACGCTCTAGGAGCTTGTTTAAGACCATAGAGAGCTTTGTGAAGTTTGTAAACATGGTCAGGTTTCTTAGGATTAACAAAGCCGGGAGGTTGTTTAACATAAACTTCCTCCTCAATTTCACCATTTAGAAAAGCACTTTTAATGCCCATTTGGTACAAGGTAATGTCATGGTGATTTGCATAGGCAAGTAAGACGCGGATGTACTCAAGTCTAGCAACGGGGGCATATGTCTCACCATAGTCCATACCTTCGACTTGAGTGTAGCCTTGGGCAACGAGACATGCTTTGTTGCGAACGACTTGTCCATCTTCGTCTTGCTTGTTGCGAAACACCCATTTGGTAATGATGATGTTGTGGTTGTTGTCAGGTTTCTCAACCAATGTCCACACTTGGTTCCTCTCAAAGTTGTGTAGCTCTTTGTGCATGGCATTTATCCAATCCGGATCTTCCAATGCTTCTTCAACCTTCATAGGTTCAATGCTAGAGATGAATGAATAATGTTCACAAAAATTGGCCAAACGAGTTTTAGAGTGAGTGATTCTTCCTGGTTTGGATATCATTGAAGATTTGTTCGATGGGATGGTCTCGTGAATCTCTTGCTCTAACTCGTGAGAGATTTTGTTTGGGTCGGGGTGGAACATCTTCTTCATCATCTTGTTCTTGCTCTTGGCCTTCTTTGTTGTTGATGTTGTTGTTCTCTTGTTGAGGCGGAGAGGGAGGTTGATGAGGTTCATCTTGGTGTACTTCCTCGTTTTCTTCATCTTGGCGTGTCCCACTTGTGGATGCCTCCATGTCAACTCTTGGTTCACCTTGTCGTGAGGTAGAGGCTTCCACTTGGGCGTTTGAGTTACTCTCCTTAACCTCCGTTGGACGAATCTTGTCAATAGACAAGTCTTGGATTGCTTCCGAAGGGTCTTTGTCTCCAACATCAATTGGCAGTTGCTCTACTTGCGAGACATTAGATTCATCAAACTTCACATCTACCGTCTCTTCAACCTTTCGGGTGAAATTGTTGTAGACACGGTAAGTGTGAGAGTTTGAGCCATAACCGAGTAGGAAACCCTCATGAGATTTAGGAGAAAATATAGAACGACCATGCTTATCAAGAATATAGCACTTTGAGCCAAACACTTGAAAGTATCCAACTTGGGGTTTGTTACTAGTGAGAAGCTCGTATGCTCTTGCCGAGTAGCTTGTGAAGATATATACGATTTGTTGCATGACAAGCTATCTCAACCGCTTCCGCCCAAAAGTGTTTTGCTGTCTTGTACTCATCAATCATCGTTCTCGCCATTTCAATAAGAGTCCAGTTCTTCCACTCAATAACTCCATTTTGTTGAGGCATGTACGTAGCCGAGAACTCATGTGAAATCTCCTCTTCGTCAAGACAGGTGTCCACATTGGCTTTCTTGAACTCCGTTCCATTATCACTGCGAACATTCTTGATCTTCACTTCAAATTGATTTTGGGCCTTCCTAGCGAAGTTCTTGAAGATCTTTTGGACCTGTGATTTATCATCAAGAAAGAACACCTACGTAAATCTTGAAAAATCATCGACTATGACTAAACCAAATGAGTTTCCACCGAGACTTTTATAGGCGTTTGGACCAAAGATATCTATATGAAGTAGCTCGAGTGGTCTTCTCATGGTCATGATTTTCTTCATGGGGTGGCTTCCTCCGACCTGTTTTCCTACTTGACAAGCACTGCACAATCTATCCTTGTCAAATATAACATCTTTTACTCCAAGGATATGATCACCTTTAATAAGCTTATCAAGATTTCGCATGCCCACATGACCTAACCTTCTATGCCACAACCAACCTTTAGAAGATTTATCAATTAAGCAAGTTCTAGGTTGAGCCTTTTTAGTGAAGTCAACAACGTATAAATCACCTCTACGTATACTGGTAAAGACCATTTTATGGTTATCTCTTCGAAACACTTGGCAATCTACTTCAGTAAATAGAACATTGAAACCAAAGTTAGCTAATCTAGATACGGAAAGTAGATTATAGCCAAGAGATTCAACGAGCATAACATTTTGTATGGAGCTGTCATGTGAAATGGCCACTTTACCAAGGCTAACCACCCTACCCTTTGAGTTATCACCAAAAGTGACATATTTTCGAGGGCCGTCATTTTCAGCAAGCTCACGAAACATATCCTTGTCTCCGGTCATGTGATCGGTACATCCACTATCAAGAACCCATTCCTTTCCTCCAGCCATATAGCCACGAAGATTTGCCATAAGACCAAGGTGTCTCATCGACTCATCGAGATCAAAGTCACTATTATCATCCTCATCATAGTATCCATGTTCAACATCGTTTTGCAATTTATCATTTCCTAGAGAGAGTGATTAATTAGATATATGATCTTCACAATGTTCATCTTTATGAATTCTAATGACTTCGGAGATGATATTACTAATGATTCCAACATCTCCTTTGGCACGCATAAGGTCACAAAGCTCAAATAGACAATCACCAAACTTAGGATCATTGGAATTCATCTTACTTAAGGCAATTGATTTATGAAGAATCACATCTAGATTTAGCAAGGAATAGTTTGGAAATCGTTCCTTAAGAAATCTCCATATGGTGTAAGCACAATCAAGAGTAGGCAAGCAAACAATCAAATTCCTAGGCAATCCTCTAGTGATAGATTGACAGTACTAAGATTACGGATCATGTCAATAGACTCATCGGGAGTAGGATGCAAAGGATCAACAAGGGTGCACAAGGGCTAGTAATGTACTTGTTCAAGTGATATTAATTGAAAATCTCAAGATTCTCATTTTTCCACTCATGAAAAAACTCTCCATCGAGTATAGGCACTCTACGTCTAAGACTCCCCAACGTATACTCATCCATCTTCCTCTAATGGTGATTAAACCAAAGCAATGGAGACCAATGCTCTGATACCAATTGAAAGGATCGAGAATAGGAGTCTAGAGGGGGGGTGATTAGACCCTCAACAAAGAAAAGTAGTAGTTTTTAATTTCTTCAAGTTAAGGTGGAGTTTTAGCACAAGTTTAAACATTCACAATACATTTCAAGCAAGCATGGCAAGAGTATATGAGCAGCAGAAAGTAAAGCATGCAACTTGCGAGAATGTAAAGGGATGGGATTGGAGTGTGCAAACGGAATTGAAGACAAGAAGATTTTTGGCGTGGTTCCGATAGGTGGTGCTATCGTACATCCAGTTGGTGGAGACTTCAACCCATGAAGAGTAACGGCTGCGCGAGTCCACGGAGGGCTCCACCCACGAAGGGTCCACGAAGAAGCAACCTTGTCTATCCCACCATGTCCATCGCCCACGAAGGACTTGCCTCACTAGGGTAGATCTTCACGAAGTAGGCGATCTCCTTGCCCGTACAAACTCCTTGGTTCAACTCCACAATCTTGACGGAGGCTCCCAAGTGACACCTAACCAATCTAGGAGACACCACTCTCCAAATGGTAATAGATGGTGTGTTGATGATGAACTCCTTGCTCTTGTGCTTCAAATGATAGTCTCCCGAACACTCAACTCTCTCTCACAGATTTGGCTATGGTGGAAAGATGATTTGAGTGCAAAGCAACTTGGGGAAGGCTATAGATCAAGATTCTTGTGGTTGGATTGGAATGTCTTGGTCTCAACACATGAGTAGGTGGTTCTCTCTCAGAAAATGAGTAGTGGAAGTGTAGGCATGTTCTGATGGCTCTCCCCCGAATGGAGGAAGGGTGGCGGGGTATATATAGCCTCCACACAAAATCTAACCGTTACACACAATTTACCGAACTAAGTGGGACCGAATAGTGAAACTCCATCAGACCGATTCAATTCAAAATGTGAACGTTAGGCTTTTCGGTGGGACCGACATGATCAACTCGGTGGGACCGATGTGCTAGGGTAAGGGCATAACTTGATCTCGATGGGACCGATCACATGAACTCGGTGGGACCGATGTGCTAGGGTAAGGGCATAACTTGATCTCGATGGGACCGATCACATGAACTCGGTGAGACCTATTGCTCATTTTAGTTAGACCGAAACGCTACGAAGGGAAACAGAAAGTTTGCAATCCCATCTCGGTGAGACCGAGATCCCTATCGGTGAGACCGAACTGATTAGGGTTTCTGGCTGTGGCTATGTCAAATGAACTCGGTCGCGCTGGATAGATCAAATCGGTGGGGCCGAGTTTGACTTTAGGTTTAGGACATATGTGGAAATGAGAAAGTGTGAAAGAACATGCGGTGCCCCCATGTTTGGTTTTGGTAATTAATGACAATCTCTATGGACTAATGGTTGCCTTGAGTTATATTTGAAGGGTTTGTCCATAGGCTTTTCTTGGAGTTCATTTGTTGGTTACAAGGAGAGTTCGTGATGACCAAGGTGCTATTAAGGAATTATCCAAAGTTTGGTCTTGTGAGGCTTGAGCTTATTGCAAGCATGCCTTGAAGAAGAAGAGTGTGTGATCATTCATGTTTACCTTCAAGACATCATCCAAATGAAGAGAGTTGGAAAGATTCAAGGTTGATCAAGACTAAGTCAAAGAGTGAATCAAGTTGATCAACTCACAAAGCATAGAAGATGTACCGAGAGGGATCAAGCGATCCCATGCTTGCCGTCCATTGTGGTGACAATGGATTTGTGAAGATGTGTCGAAGAGTGGCTCACCCATAGTGGAGTATGGGGGAGCAATCCACTAGTCTTCACCGAGCCAACACAATCAAGAAAGGTGGTCCAGCTTGAGGGAGTCAAGACCGTCATCATCCAGCTCAAGTGGACTATGCGCAAGGCAAAGGTTTGCCCTTGATAGGTTTTCTATTTTACCGGTCTCATGGTAGTTGTGGGAGACCGGGTTATAGGATCGATTGTCGTACTATCAAGGGGGGCTCTCGATGAGTAGCTTGATCGTATCGTTCTTAGAGAGCTCAAACCATTGCATCCTTGCATCATCTTTATTGGTTCTTGTTTGGTTCTTCTCCTTGTGAGATATGGAGCTTATGGTCATTTTCATGACAAGCTCGAGTTCATCGAAAATGGAGTTCACATGCATCTTCTATGATGTTTTTGATGTTGGAGGTTATGCCGGTTCTTCTCTGATGGAGTGTTCACTCCTCCATATCTTAGGCATGCCTCCCTACCTCTTCTTACTATAACCAACAAGCTTGAGTTTTCTCAATTCGGAGCTCATTTACAGAAGTTATGGCAGTTCTGGTTTTCCTTGGAGTATACTTGTTTTCGTGGTTTTGGTATAAGGTTGGCGCCAGCGGTAGTAACGCTGGAGCGGAGCGGCAGTACCGCATATCGCCACAAGCGGTAGTACCGCTGTCCCACAGTCGTAGTACCGCCCATGGCCATAAGCGGTAGTACGGCTCCGGTTCCGCGCTGGTACCGCCTCGACTCGAGACGTGGTTTTCTCGTGTCGGGTTCAGCGGCAGTAGTAGTAGTAGTAGGAGCGGTAGTACCGCTCGTGTGCGGTAGTACCGCGGCTACCACCGCCCCTAGTACCGCTGGGCCAAGCGGCAGTACCGCTGCGGCCAACGGTAGTACCGCTGGCTCCAGCGGTAGTGCCGCTCATACAGCCCTACCTCGCCCTCTGTTTTTGCTGCGCTCTCTGTGTTCTACCACCCGGGCAGTAGTACCGCTCCCCTGAGCGGTAGTACCGCTCGTGCGCGGACAGAGCACATAACGGTTGGATTCGGGAGCTCCTATAAAAGGGGGTCTTCTTCCCCATTCAACCTTATCCTTTGAGCTCGTGTTCTTCCCCCATTGTTGACCTTCTTCGAGCTTGCTAACTCTCAATCCCTCCATGGATTCTTGCTAGTTTTTGAGGGAAAAGAGAGAGGAGATCTAGATCCACATTTCCACCAATCACTTTCTCCTCTATGTGAGGGGAACCCATCTAGATCTTGGAGTTCTTGGTGTTCTCCTTCTTGTTCTTCCTCTCATGTTCCTCCCTAGCATTAGTTGCTTCGGTGGGATTTGAGAGAGAAGGATTTGGGCACTCCGCGTGCCCTTGCCACTGCATTTGGTGCATCGGTTTGAGTTCTCCACGTGATACGTGGAAGTTACAAGTTGAGAAGCTTATTACTCTTGGGTGCTTGGTACCCTTGAGCTTGTTCCTCTTGGGTGCTTGGGCGCCCTAGACGGTTGAGGTCACCTCGGAGCCATATTCCATTGTGGTGAAGCTTCGTGGTGTCGTTGGGGAGATAGCCCCAACCTTTGTGGTGTTCGGAGCTCAATCATTGTGGTGTAAAGCTCCGAGCAAGCGTCGGGGTCTCCAATTAGGTTGTAGAGATCGCCCCGAGCAATTTGACGGGTACCGGTGACCTCCCCCAAGGGTTGCCAAAGTGTACGGGTTCGGTGACCGCCCCCAAGGGTTTCCATTTGTACGGGTTCGGTGACCGCCCTCAAGGGTCCCTTAGTGTGAACTTCGGGATACATCATCGTCTCCGCGTGCCTCGGTTATCTCTTACCCGAGCCCCTTTACTTATGCACTTTACTTTGTGATAGCCATATTGTTTCTTGTCATATATCTTGCTATCACTTAGTTGTTTACCTTGCTTAGCATAAGTTGTTGGTGCACATAGGTGAGCCTAGTTGTTTTAGGTTTTGTGCTTGTCAAATTAACCGTTAGGTTTATTCCGCATTTGTTCAAGCCTAAACCGTAATTATTTTAAAGCGCTTATTCACCCCCCTCTAGGCGACATCCACGATCTTTCAAAGTGGTTGAGGGCTTTGGAGCATATCACTAAGTTCTTTGAGCAAGTAAGCCATTAAGCAACATGTGACACCCCCGATTCAATCGTACAATAATCATGCACGCAAACGTGTATGATCAAGATCATGGACTCACGGAAAGATATCACAGCACAACTCTAAAAACATAAATAAGTCACACAAGCATCATAATACAAGCCAGGGGCCTCGAGGGCTCGAATACAAGTGCTCGATCATAGACGAGTCAGCGGAAGCAACAATATCTGAGTATAGACATAAAGTTAAACAAGGTGCCATAATATGGCTAGCACAAACTGGGATACAGATCGAAAGAGACGCAGGCCTCCTGCGTGGGATCCTCCTAAACTACTCCTGGTCATCGTCGGCCTCCACGTAGTAGTAGGCACCCTCGGTGAAGTAGGGGTCATCGTTGACGATGGCGTCTGGCTCCTGGGCTCCAACATCTGGTTGCGACGTCCGAGAAGAAGAGGAAAAGGGGGAAAAGAGGGAGCAAAGCAACCGTGAGTACTCATCCAAAGTACTCGCAAGCATGGATCTACACTACATATGCATGGGTATCTGTGTAAAGGGGCAATATCGGTGGACTGAACTGCAGAATGCCAGAATAAGAGGGGGATAGCTAGTCATGTCGAAGACTACGCTTCTGGCAGCCTCCAACTTGCAGCAAGTAGAAGAGAGTAGATGGTAAGTTCACCAAGTATCATCGCATAGCATAATCGTACCCAGCGATCCTCTACCCATCGCCCTGTGAGAGAGCGATCACCGGGTTGTATCTGGCACTTGAAAGGGTGTGTTTTATTAAATATCCGGTTCTAGTTGTCATAAGGTCAAGGTACAACTCCGGGTCGTCCTTTTACCGAGGGACATGGCTATTAGAATAGATAAACTTCCCTGCAGGGGTGCACCACATAACCCAACACGCTCGATCCCTCTGGCCGAACATACTTTCCTGGGTCATGCCCGGCGTTGGAAGATCAACACGTCGTAGCCCCACCTAGACTCAACAGAGAGGTCAGCACGCCGGTCTAAATCCTAAGCGCGCAGGGGTCTGGGCCCATCGCCCATTGCACTCCTGCAGGTTCCGAGGGCGGCCGGAAGCAGACCTAGCCCCCTTAATACAAGCGCAGGCTTACAGTCCAATCCGGCGCGCGCCGCTCCGTTGCTGACGTCAAAAGAGCTTCGGCTGATACCACGACGTCGAGTGCCCATATCTGTTCCTGCGTAGATGGTTAGTGCTTATAGGCTGGTAGCCAGACTCTGATCAAATACCAAGATCTCGTTAAGCGTGTTATTTAGAAGTAACCGCGGACGCCGACCAGGGACAAGGCCCACCTGTCTCCTAGGTGGTCACAACCTGTCCTGTCGCTCCGCCACAAAGATCCACATAGAGCGCTGTCGGGACAGTATGTCCTTTCAGTCCCCAATCCGTGAATCAACCACGGGTACTCAACGAGCCGACCCGACTTTAGTCACAACATGTATCATGTGTAATATGTATAGTATATACCCGTGATCACCTCCCGAGTGATCATGGCTCGATAGTATAGCATAGCAGACGGACAAGAATGTAGGGCCACTGATGGAATACTAGCATCCTATACTAAGCATTTAGGATTGCAGGTAAGGGTAACAACTGTAGCAACAATGTCAGGTTATGCAGCAGAATAGGATTAACCGAAAGCAGTAACATGCTACACTACTCTAATGCAAGCAGTAGAGAGAAGGAATAAGCAATATCGGGTTGATCAAGGGGGGGGGCTTGCCTGGTTGCTCTAGCAAGGAGGGGTCGTCAACACCGTAGTCGTACTGGGTAGCAGCGGCGTCAGTCTCGGTGTCTTATGAGAGAAGAGGGGGAAGAAACAATAAATATAATGCAAACATATGCATGGCATGACAATGAGCGGTGCTAGGTGTGCCCTAACGCGGTATTAGGTGATACCGACGAAGGGGGGAAACACCCGGGAAAGTATTACCGGTGTTTCGCATTTTTGGACAGACGGACCGGAGGGGGAAAGTTGCATGTTAGCTATGCTAGGGACGTGTGGCGGACGAACGGACTGCGTATTCAGATTTGTCTCGTTGTTCTGAGCAACTTTCCTGTACAAAGTATTTTTATCCGAGCTACGGATTATTTTATATTAATTTTTTAAATATTTAATTCATTTTTAGAATTAATAGAATTTACTTAATTAGAAAATGTAATTACGACGTCAGCATGATGTCAGCAGTCAACCATCTGTTGACTGCGTCAACAGACGTGTGGGTCCCGTTCGTTATTGACTAAGACTAACTAATCATGCTTAATTAGTTTAATTAGTGATTAGGTTAACCTAAACAGAATTAATTAAGTTAATTAATTCTTTAATTAATTAATTAATTAATATTTTTTACTTTTATTTTATTTTAAATTCTTTTTTCTGTTCTAAGGAGCGTGGGGCCCCACTGTCAGTGGCACAGAGGGCCTTAGCGGGCGCGCGGGTGGCGGTTACGGGCGCCCAAGCGGGGTCGGGCACGGCCCAGGTGGCGGTTGCAGCGGCCGGCGATGCGAGCGTCCGCGGGCGGGGGTGCTGCAGGTGGTCGAGCTCGCCGGAGGGTGGCGCCGGCGGTGTAGAGCCAGCAACATGGGGCCGGCCACGACGCGGGTGCGCAGGCGGCAGGAAGAGCAGCACGTGACGCGTGCAGGCGTGGCGTGCGGGCGCGGGCGGAGGCGACGATGCCGGTGGGAAGAGGCGGCCAGCGGGCGAGGTGGAGCAGCGACGGCGGCCTAGGCCGTGAGCAGCGGCCGCAGGGGGCGCAAGCACCGACGGCGTTGCGAGCAGGAGCGGTAGCAGCTGCAGGCGCGCGCACATAGGGATGCATCGGCGCGAGCGGCTGGAGCCGGAGCAGGTGTAGGCAGGGAAGTCCGGGGCGTGGCAAGCAAGCAGCAGGAGCTGGCGGGCGCTCGGTCGCGAGCGCGTGCGTAGAGGGCCTGGGGAAGAGAAGAGGCCGGGGCCTCACCGCGGGGCGCAGGGTCAAGGCAGCGGGGCTCAGGAAGGAGGACGGGAACGAGGTCGACGAAGTAGAGGAGGAGGTCCGGCGAGGGAGCGGTCCGACGAGTTGGCTTTGGGCAACGGCGAGGTCCAACGGCGTCGGGATCCGGGGGCGACGGGGTCAAGCGGCGGGCGTTGCGGTTCGTTCCGGGCGGCGTTCTGGACGGGTGTTCATTCCCCCGATCCAGATCTGGATTGGGAAGGGGGAAACATGGGGAGCGAGTGGGGGGGGGAATGGGTGCGGTAGTGGCTAGGGTTCGGTTGCTCGGGTGGATAAGGTGGGATGGGGTGGGCCCCCTTGTGGCCTGGATGGCCAGTTGGGCCATTCAGCCCAGGGAGAGGGGGGCGTTGCTCTTCTTTTTTGTGTTTACTGTTTTGTTTTGTTTTTCTTTTATTTAATTTATTCCTTTGCTATTTTCGCTTATTTTCTCATTTAGATAAGTCTTATAAATTATAAAAGTAGTCTCTAATTTAGTATATGTAAAAATGCCACATTCCGAACATCTTAGTTTTGATGTTTGAAAATGTTTGATGTTTTTCAATAATTGAAATCTGAATCTGAATCGCTTTGAACTAACGTGAGATTAGCAACAGTAACGGGGGTGACGTGGCATCATTAGTAGAAGTTCACTGTAGCATAAATATCCGGGCGTTACAAATCTCCTCCACTATAAAAAAAATCTCGTCACGAGATTTAGGAGGTAGAAGGAAACAGTGCGGGGTATTCACCACGTAGGCGATCTTCGCATAACCAAGTGGCTTCATCTTCAGAATAGTGCGACCACTGGACCTTGTGGAACTTGATCACCTTTTGACGTGTGCGGCGTTCAGCTTGGTCGAGAATGCGGACTAGTTGTTCTTTATAGGAGAGGTCATGTTGCAATTCGAGCACTTCATGATCCACTGCTCGGATTGGGTCCTTGAAGCAGCGGCAGAGTTGTGACACGTGGAACACATCGTGAACCTGAGAGAGGTTCAACGGAAGCTCCAGTTGGTATGCCACTTTTCCACACCTTTCGAGAATAGTGAATGGACCAATATTGCGAGGAGCTAGCTTGCCCTTGATCCCGAAGCAATGAGCACCCTTCATTGGTGTAACTCTAAGGTAAGCCTTTTCGCCAGGTTGATAGACCATGTCTTTATGATGACGGTCATACTGACTCTTCTGACGTGATTGAGCAGTCTTGAGATTCTCACGAATGATGCGGACTTGTTCTTTGGCGTGTTGGATAATATCCAAACCGAAGAGTGGACGTTCCCCAGTTTCTGACCAGTTCAGAGGGGTTCGACACTTCCGTCCATATAACACTTTGAAGGGGGCCATCTTCAGACTAGCTTGATAGCTATTATTATAAGAGAACTTAGGATACGGGAGAGATTCCTCCCATTTCTTGCCGAAGGAAATAACACAAGCTCGAAGCATGTCTTCAAGAACTTGGTTGACGCGTTCAACTTGCCCTTGCGACTGAGGATGAAATGCAGTACTGAAAGACAGATGAGTCCCCATAGCTTCTTGGAAACTTGCCCAGAATCTTGAAGTGAATAAGCTGCCACGGTCCAAACTAATAACCAGTGGAATACCGTGAAGTGAAACAATTCTGGACATGTACAGAGTTGCAAGCTGACTAGCAGTTATTGTTTCTTTGACCGCTAGAAAATGGGCAACTTTAGAAAGCCGGTCAATGACGACAAGAATAGCATCATTACCTTTCTGCGACTTGGGAAATCTTGTGACGAAGTCCATTTCAACATGGTCCCATTTCCATTCAGGAATTGAGATAGGTTGCAGAGTTCCAGCAGGCCTTTGATGCTCTGCTTTGATACGACGGCAAATTTCACACTCAGCAACATAACGAGCAATGTCTTGCTTCATATTAGACCACCAGAATCTCTGACGGATGTCTTGGCACATCTTTGTACTACCAGGATGGATAGACAGAGGCATATCATGAGCTTCTTTCATAACCCTTGGAATCAAATCCAGGTTTTTCCTCTTACTCGGAACCACTAGACGACCTTTGAAGAACAAAGTGCCAGAGTCATCAATAGTGAAGAATGAGGGCTTTCCTTCTGCGAGATAACGTTTAATCCTCTCCACTTCATCGTCACATTTCTGTATCCATTTGATGGTGTCCACAAGATCTGGTTTAGCAACTAGGGTATTGAGAGAACCCTCGGGAACAACATGGAGTTTCAGTTTGGGGAAATCTTCGGGAGGGGGAGCGAGTGCACCAGGAGGAACAATATGGAGGTTCAACTTTCTAAATTCTTCAACAAGTGAGGGCTGGAGTTAGTGAACCTGGAGGTGGTTGCAATAAGACTTGCGGCTCAAGGCATCAGCCATTACATTAGCCTTGCCTGGGGCATACGAAATACCCAAGTTAAAATCTGCTACAGTCTCCATCCATCTCTGCTGACGGAGGTTCAGGTGTGGCTGAGTAAACAGACACTTCAGACTTTGATGGTCAGTGAAGATCTCGCAACGATTACCGAGAAGGTAATGTCGCCACTGCTTTAGTGCATGTATAACAGCAGCAAGCTCGAGGTCATGAACTGGATAGTTCTCTTCGTGAGGGCACAATTGATGAGAGGCATAAGCAATCACTCTGCGCTCTTGCATTAGGACGCCACCTAAGCCTTGATGTGAAGCATCGCAATAAATGACGAAGTCCTTTTTAGTATCTAGAGGAGCAAGCACTGGGGCAGAAGTCAGCTTGTCCTTGAGTGCCTGGAAACTTTCTTGACATTTGTCTGTCACTTGGAACTTGACACCCTTATGCAACAGGTTAGTCAGAGGCCTGGCGATGTTGGAGAAGTTCTTGACGAATCGACGGCAATAGCTGGCGAGTCTGATAAATCTTATGACTTGCTTGACATTCTTCGGAGGAGTCCAATCGAGAATAGCCTGGACTCGTTCAAGGTTGATGGCAATTCCAGCCTTAGATATGACATGCCCAAGATAGGTTACTTCGGGTAGCCAGAATTCACACTTGGAGAACTTGGCATAGAGTTGATGCTCTTGTAGCTTTTCCAGCACAAGACGAAGATGTTCAACATGCTCTTCTTTGTTCTTGGAAAATAGCAGGATATCATCCACATAAACCACGACGAACTTGTCGAGGTATTCCATGAATATATAGTTCATCAGACGAGAGAAGGTGGCTGGAGCATTGGTTAAGCCGAATGACATGACGGTGTACTCGTATGAACCATATCGAGTCACGAAGGCGGTCTTTGGGATATCCTCTTCGCGAACACGGATCTGGTGGTAACCCAACCTCAAGTCGAGTTTAGAGAACACTGATGAACCAGCCAGTTGATCATACAGATCATTGATCCGAGGAAGAGGACATTTGTTATGAATGGTAGCTTGGTTAATAGGACGGTAGTCTTGGACCAATCGGTTTGTCCCATCCTTCTTCTTGACAAAGAGAGAAGGTGCTCCCCAAGGAGAGCAGCTTGGGCGAATGAAACCTCTGCGAAGAGATTTGTCGATTTCCTCCTTAAGCTCAGTGAGTTCATGCGGCGGCATCTTGTAGGGTTGCTTGGCTATATGAGTGGCGCTTGGTTTCAAGTCAATGATGAATTCGACAGCTCTAGCAGGGGGAATCCCTGGAAGTTCTTCAGGAAAGACGTCGAGGAATTCGCGCACGACGGGAATGTTTTCAATGCCCTCAAGTGGTACAGTGTTCAATGCATTCAACGCATAAAGCCTTGGCTTGGCATTCTGAACCAGACGAGCATTGTAGCTTATTATTTCATCGGAAGGGTGTAGTAGATGGACGGTCTTAGTGGCGCAAACTATAGAAGCAGTATGCGCTTTCAACCAATCCATTCCTAGAATGAGATCAATGCTACAGGACTTCAGTATGATTTGAGAGACAAGGAATTCCAGTCCTTCGATTTCAACGGGGACGTCGTTGCAAAACATGGAGGTTCGACATTGGGCCGCAGGGGTGTGTACTAATAGCGAGGCGTTCATGTCTTCGCTTTTAGTGCCATGCATGAATGCAAAATCTCTGACATGAATGAATGCGATGCACCTGTATCAAATAAAACGGATGCTGGTACTGAATTTACGAGGAGTGTACCCATCACAGTAGCAGGCTGGTCTTGAGCTTCATTGAGATCATCGTGGTTGGCATGAACACAACCATAAGACTTGGCATTGGTGTTGCGGGGCTGGTTGTTTCCATGACCAGCTACGGGAAGGGCCAGTTGATTCTGATTCTAATAGCAGTCCGTGGCACGGTGACCTGGTTGACCACACTTGTAGCACAAACCATTATTGGGAGTGGGAACAGGAGCTTGGGGTGGTGGAGCTGGAAGCCTTGGCTGCCTAGATGGTGGAAGAGGCAGACGTGGTGCAACATAAGACTGCCTTGGAGCAGGTGTAGTTGGCTAGTACATGCTATTGGGAATCCATATCCTACGCTTCTGCGAGGGCGGGCCCGAAGATGAGCACATGTAACGGTTGCGCCTGTGAGAGCTCTGGTGTTCCTGCAAACCAGTCTCGACATTGATGACCTTGTTCACCAAGGTGGCGAAGTCGGCAAAGTCATGGACTAGCAGTGCGAGCTTGATGTCAGCTTGTAGTCCATCATGGAACTTCTCCTGTGTGTGAGCATCAGTTGCAATGTCTTCTTCAGCATAACGAGATAAGTCCAGAAACTCCCGCTGATAAGCTCCCATAGTTTTGTTGCCCTGGGTGAGGCTGCGGAACTCACGCTTCTTCCGGTCCATGACTCCCTGAGGAATGAAGCGGGCACGAAAGGCAGCTTGAAAGTCTGGCCAGGTGATGATTGTTCCCATTGGCAGAGTACGCTTGTGCCTGTGCCACCATTGAGCAGCAGGTCCCTTCAGGAAGAAGGAAGCAAAGGTGACATAGCTGGTAGGGGCTACATCAGCAGACTCCATCTCATAGGTGATGTCATGGAGCCAGTCATCAGCATCCAGAGGCTGAGTTGAGCTACGGTAGATGGTTGGGTTGAGACGCATGAAATCCTGCAGAGTTACTGGGGTTGGCTGCTGGTTCATATTGGGGCAAAGAAACTGATTCATCATATTCTCCATGAATTGGCGGTTCAGTTCGAACTATTGGATCATACCAGCCATGTACTCAGGCGGCGGTGGGGCGTCGCCACCACGACCACAACCACCTGGTCTAATCATCCTGCTAAAATATAACAGGGGTAGTTTCAGCATTGAGAAATTTGCAATGACAAGCATCATTCAACATGAAGCATGCACAATGCAAGAAGCACGATAGATACTACATACTAGTCGGCATAACTTACAAAAGGAATCATGCATAGAGTTCAGTACATAGACTATGGACATCATAGGCGGCACGCAGGCTCGCGACGAATGCATCTAATACTAATAAGCAAGACTACATCAGTCCTAGGAGGAACTGTGGAGGTAGGTGTAGCCTGACAGCTGGTAGTGTAGCGACGGAAAATCCTCCATGTTGGCAGCCTGGGGTCCGCGGATACTCTGGTGTAGAACCCGACGCTCAGGTGGCAGAAGAGGACCAAGTGAGGGAGCGTAGCCTCCCTCGTCTGGCCAACCGACACCGTGGGGCATCACGGCCCTGGCTGGGTAGATCGCAGAACGCGACAGCTCTCCAGATCACACAAATGGGTGCAAGAACATTAGAGCACTGTAAAGGTGCTGACGGGTGGTGTACAACTTGTGGCGAAGAGCTCGATTAGCTCGATCCAGCCCATCAGCATGCAGAACCAGGTTCTGATGATGGAAGGGCTCTCGGGTGATGGTGGAGTAGGTAGCAGTGTAGTATCGCTCCGCACAATCGTCGGATGCGATAGCAATTTGCCTGAAAGAGGAGGTGTCCAACGCCTGATACCCTCCATGAAGACGGGCCAGAGCAGCATAAGCAGCATCATGGACTGCCATATCGATGGTCACTCCAACACCATGAGCAGTGTGCAGCACAGTAGTGGAGTCATACTCCTGAGAGTAGAGGTGTACGATGGCACGGTACTGCTGCTGGTTAAAGTCCTGGTACTGCTCATACACGGTGTACTCAGGGTGCCAGCGATAACCCAGATAGGTCATCATCTCAGCTAACACAGCAGGTGAACCTGGGACACCAATGGCCATCGTGTGGCGCACGACCTGCCTCATGGGTTCCATCTGAAAACAAAGATGTTTCAAAGGAGTCAAATGATAGTGTGGGTATTGTTCAAAATTCTATTCAAAGGAACAACTATGGCTTATCCAACTTTGGGGTGAATGTGGTCACGGGATCCTAATGTTAGAGTTAGTAAATTTGATTAACCCAAGTAGAAGAGAGTTCAGAGTCCCGGAGTAAAGATCGAGGAGTAAAAGATCCTAATACCACCCAATAGTGACGTGGGCCCGTAAGACACACAACCATGTTAGTAAAAGTTTTGCAATGTCTAGACTCGACTTCGGCCAAGGAGTGTGAAAGAGGGATTCCTACAGGAAGTCGACTCTAATACCAACATGTGACGCCCCCGATTCAATCATACACTAATCATGCACGCAAACGTGTACGATCAAGATCAGGGACTCACGGTAAGATATCACAACACGACTCTAAAAACATAAATAAGTCATACAAGCATCATAATACGAGCCAGGGGCCTCGAGGGCTCGAATACAAGTGCTCGATCATAGACGAGTCAGCAGAAGCAACAATATCTGAGTACAGACATAAAGTTAAACAAGGTGCCATAAGATGGCTAGCACAACTGGGATACAGATCGAAAGAGACGCAAGCCTCCTGCCTGGGATCCTCCTAAACTACTCTTGGTCGTCGGCGGCCTGCACGTAGTAGTAGGCACCCTCGGTGAAGTACGGGTCGTCGTCGACGGTGGCGTCTGGCTCCTGGGCTCCAACATCTGGTTGCGACGTCCGAGAAGAAGAGAAAATGGGGAAAAGAGGGAGCAAAGCAACCGTGAGTACTCATCCAAAGTACTCGCAAGCAAGGATCTACACTACATATGCATGGGTATCTGTGTAAAGGGACAATATCGATGGACTGAACTGCAGAATGCCAGAATAAGAGAGGGATAGCTAGTCCTGTCGAAGACTACGCTTGTGGCAGCCTCCATCTTGCAGCAAGTTGAAGAGTGTAGATGGTAAGTTCACCAAGTATCATCGGATAGCATAATCCTACCCGGCGATCCTCTACTCGTCGCCCTGTGAGAGAGCGATCATCGGGTTGTATCTGGCACTTGAAAGGGTGTGTTTATTAAGTATCCGGTTCTAGTTGTCATAAGGTCAAGGTACAAATTAGGGTCGTCCTTTTACAGAGGGACACGGTTATTAGAATAGGTAAACTTCCCTGCAGGGGTGCACCACATAACCCAACACGCTTGATCCCTTTGGCCGGACACACTTTCCTGGGTAATGCACGGCCTCGGAAGATCAACACATCGCAGCCCCACCTAGACTCAATAGACAGGTCAGCACGCTGGTCTAAATCCTAAGCGCGCAGGGGTCTGGGCCCATCGCCCATTGCACTCCTGCATGTTGCGAGGGTGGCCGGAAGCAGACCTAGCCCACTTAATACAAGTGCAGGCTTATGGTCCAATCCGGCACGCCACTCCGTCGCTGACGTCAAAAGAGCTTCGGCTGATACCACAACGTCGAGTGCCCATATCTGTTCCCGCGTAGATGGTTAGTGCATATAGGCTTGTAGCCAGACTCAGATCAAATACCAAGATCTCGTTACGCGTGTTATTTAGAAGTAACCGCGGACGCCGAGCAGGGACCAGGCCCACCTGTCTCCTAGGTGGTCACAACCTGCCCTGTCGCTCCGCCACAAAGATCCAAACAGAGGGCCGTCGGGGAAGTATGTCCTTTCAGCCCCCAATCCGTGAATCAACCGCGGGTACTCAACGAGCCGACCCGACTTTAGTCACAACATGTATCATGTGTCATATGTATAGTATATACCCGTGATCACCTCTGTCGGAGTAAATGGCCACGGGTAGCCTAACCGACTGCCCCTGGTTCTTCTGAAAAAATTATCAGGCCTTCGGGCCTCCAAGCACTCCAAGCATTGGGCCGCCTTCCCTGGCTGGCTACCTCTGAAGCCGACTCCCGGAAGGCGGCCCTGCCTCAGTGACCCCTCCCCAGGACGACTACGGGGTGGCCGACTCCAAGAAGCCGGCCAAGAAGGACGCCGACTCCAAAGAGCCGGCCGAGACCACAACCACTCCAAGCCACTCCCACATAACGGCGACAAGACGGGGTGTGGCCACAGTGCGGCCCACTACCCCCGAAGCCCGAGGCGGGCATGGCTACAGGAGGCTGTACGGGACGGCCGTCTCCCGTGCGGCTCGGCACTGTAGCCATGCCAGCCTCGACGTCATCCACGACCGACTCCTGTACGGCCCAAGGACTGCGGGCCCCTTCAGCCAGAGAGAGGCGCGAAGACGGCCCGGCCTCTCCCAGTCGGCCAAGGGCATAGCCGGCCCCCAGAAGCCCGCTACTCCCTTCCTCGAAGCAGGAGCCCCATTAAGGAGACAAGACGAGGTAAGGCTACAGTGAGAGCCCCCGAGGCGGCCCACTGTAGCCACGCTTACCTCGACAAAGCCCTCGTCATCAGAGGCGCGGCTACAGTAAGCAGCCGCCGACAAGACCCTAGGCGGTGGGGCCGGCCTGTCGACCAAGTAGCCGGCAGCCGGCGGGACCCAACAGCCGGCGGAGAAGCCGGCGACCGTAGACACTGACGGCTGGGACCAGAGCCCAGCCGGATTACCATTGTACCCCCAGGGGGTAGGCCTATATAAACCCCCCGGAGCACCCATGCAAAGGGTTGGCTTCTAAGCATAGCACACACACCATAGATAGAGAGAAGCAAGAGCTAGCCTTGTTCTTCTTCTCCCTTGATCCCAAACAGCTCTAGGAGCGATTGTAGCTACCCTTTCTCGATCTAGTGATCATGCGGAGACCCCGCAGAGCAGGACTAGGGGTGTTATCTCCTCGGAGAGCCCCGAACCTGGGTAAGATCCACCGGCGTGCATGTCTTCGCCTCATCCCGTTTCCGGGCACCGGCGACGTTTTATTGGCTCCCATAATGATAAGCCATCCCTTGGCATATGTCGCACCAACCACCCGACATTTGGCGCCCACCGTGGGGCCAGGTGCACCGTCGTCCGGAGACCTGTTCTGGACGGGAACCCTCTTCCTCCCCCGCGAGCGCAGCCAGCCTGCTGCGCCCAATGGCGTTTGCCTCGACGCGCTGCAAGGCGTCGACGACGCCTGTGCTACGAGCTGCCTCGCCGATCTGCTCGGCGAGGCTCGCATCTTCGACGAGCCTGCGTCCGACGCAGGCACCGACTACCCCGAGAACCCCCTCGTCAGCCTCCTCGACCAGCTTCACGTCTCCAGCGAGCCTGCTGCAGACATGGAGTCGGTCGGCTCCACCGACCCGATGCTCATCGACTCCGACACAGCATCGCTCGACGCCTACCCCTCTGACGTGGTGGTCTTCGACGACCCCCTCCCTCGAGCTGACAGCGGCAGCAGCGCTGTCACCGAAGTGCTGGTCATCAGCCACGTCGCCAACTCGGGCGAGAATGCCCACGACGCCCTGCAAGCGGCAATGCACGACCTCTCCGTCCCCATCCCGGCCGACGCCGACGCCGAGACCCTGGAGGCACGCCGCCTTGCCCTCATCGCGGAGGGCCAGAAGATAGCCTCGATGAGACGCCTCACCGAGGCCCACCAGCGCGAAGTCAACCGCGCCGCCTTCGGCACGCCGCCGCCTAGCGGCCCGAGCCGAGCCGGCTTCGTCCAGAAGCGCGGCGCTGCCGTCGCCAGCATGCTGGGCGCAGATCGCCCCGTCTACGCTACCCCGCTCGAGAATCTGCGAGCCGCTCAGGTGGCTGCAGAAGAGCTCAATGGGCTGGGAGCCGATGAGCTCCCCTACATGACGAGACGGATCCAACAGCTGCTCGACGCGGCTGCAGAGCGGCACGAAGCCGGCGCCCGTGCTGATAGTCATCCCCCACGCCGGGAGCACGCCGCGACGTCCCGCTCGCCGACTGCGAGCGGCGCGTGCCAGAAGAAAGACAAGGAGCCGGCTGCCAGCCGCAGCCGGACTCGCATTACCATCGAGCGCGACGCGGAAGGCCGCCCTCGAGCGGTTGAACACCAAGGAAATCTGCCTCCTCCCCCGCCTCGAAGAGAAAGACGCCTCACTCAGCCGCCTATCACACACCCGACTCTTGGCGACCGACTCGGCCGCCGAGAAGGAGTTGGCGAGAACGACGCCCGCCACAGGATCGACCGCCTTGCTCGATCCTTGGTGTTAGAAGAAGAAGACGATGTCGGCCCGCCATGCTTTGGCCCCCGCATCCGCGACGAGTCCTTCCCCAAAGGCTTCTCGCTCCCTAGAGACACGCCCAAGTACAACGGCTCGGTGAAGCCGGAAGATTGGCTCATCGACTACTCCACGGTCGTCAGCATAGCCAACGGCAATCGGCGCGTCGCCGTGAAGTACGTCCCCCTCATGCTGCAAGGCACAACGCGCACATGGCTCAGCAGCCTCAAGCCCTACAGCATCAACAGTTGGCTGGACTTCACTGAAGTTTTCGTCCGCAACTTCACCAGCACCTACAAGCGGCCTCCCAAGCCTCGCCAGCTCTCCCTCTGCGTCCAAGGGCCCAACGAGTCGACCCGCGACTACCTCACGTGATGGGCCGAGCTCCGCAACTCCTGCAAGGGGGTGCACGAGGTCCAGGCCATCGAGTACTTCACCGCCGGGTGCCGAGAGGGCACCCTCCTCAAGCACCGACTCCTCTGCGATGAGCCGGCTACCCTCGACGAGTTACTAGTCATCGCCGGCAAATATGCCACGGCCGATTCCTCGATGAAGACCGAGCTGAGAGTAGACGCCTCCGGGAAGGTGATTGCTCCAGCTCCCAAGACGCCGGCTGGCGACCCTAATCGGCGCCCCTACCAGAACGACCACAAGCGCAAGGGCCCCATACCGACTTCCTCCAGTCGGCAGGTGGCCACAGTTGAAGACGAGCAGCCCGAAGAGCGGCCCGCTCCCAAGAAGAAGGGTGGAAGGCCGGCTCGGCAGCCGTCTTTCTCCTATGAACAAGCTCTTGACGCCCCCTGCAAGTTCCACAGCGGCGCGAAGCCGTCCAACCACACAACCCAGAAATGCCACTGGCTCACCCGCATCACCAAGGGCGAGGGAATGTTGCCGCCTCCGCCTCCCGGCCCACCGCCTCCAGCCCCCAGCAGCCGGCGGCTCGGCCGGCAGTCGGTGCCATCCAAGACGAATTCCCCGAAGAGCACGCTGCCTACGTCGTCTTCACTAGTCAAGCCGACGACAAGCGCAGCCGACGCCGACAGCACCAAGAAGTGAATGCAGTCGCCACCAGCGCCCCCGAGTTCATGCATTGGTCAGAAAAGCCAATCAGCTGGAGCCAGGCCGACCACCCAGAGGTGATGCCTTCGCCCGGCTCCTATGCAATGGTCTTGGATGTCACCCTCGCGACGGAGAGGTGAGCTGCCAGATTTTCCCGCGTCCTGATAGACGGCGGAAGCAGTATCAACATACTGTATCGCGATACCATGGAGAAGCTGAACATCAAAGCGAAGCAGCTCATGCCAAGCCGCACTGTCTTCCATGGTATCGTTCCTGGCCTGTCTTGCTCCCCAATCGGCAAGATCAAAATGGATGTTCTCTTCGGAGACAAAGACCATTTCCGCCGAGAAGCAATATGGTTCGAGGTAGTGGATTTGGAGAGCCCCTATCATGCACTGCTTGGCCGACCTGCTCTGGCCAAGTTCATGGCTGTGCCCCACTACGCCTACCTAAAGATGAAGATGCTGAGCTCGAAGGGAATCATCACGGTAGCCGGCGACTACAGGAAGTCCATCGAGTGCGCCATGGCCAGTAGCCGGCTGGCCGAGTCCCTCGTGGTGGCAGAAGAGAAGAAGATGTTGGAACGGGTTGTGGCCATGGCCGGCAAGCAGCCGGCCTTGTCCCCCAACCCCAAGGATTGTGATGCGCAGGGCTCCTTCCAGCCTGCAAAAGAAACGAAGAAGATACCTCTGGACCGGGAGAACCCGGAGAGGTTCGCTGTCATTGGGGCGAACTTGGACAGTAAATAGGAAGGCGAGCTCGTCGACTTCCTCCGTGAGAATCGAGACATCTTTGCATGGTCCCCAAAGGACATGCCGGGTGTCCCGAAGGATTTCGTCGAGCACAAATTACATGTCCGAGATGATGCGAAGCCGGTCAAGCAGCCCCTCCGCCGACTGTCAGAAGAGAAGCGAAGAATTGTGGGAGAAGAGATAGCCCGGCTCCTTGCCGCCGGCTTTATCATGGAAGTGTTCTTTCCAGAGTGGCTTGCCAACCCAGTTCTGGTTCTGAAGAAGAATAACAAGTGGCGTATGTGTATAGACTACACTAGTCTGAACAAGGCCTGCCCAAAGGATCCGTTCGCTCTGCCGCTGATTGACCAAGTGATAGACTCCACAGCCGGATGCGGGCTATTAAGTTTTTTGGATGCGTACTCAGGGTACCATCAGATCAAGTTGGACCCAGCTGACCGCCTGAAGACTGCCTTCATCACACCCTTTGGAGCTTTCTGCTACCTGACTATGACATTCGGCTTGAGAAATGCCGGTGCCACTTTTCAGCGTTGCATGCAGAAAAGTCTCTTGAAACAACTCGGCAGAAATGCCCACGTCTACGTAGACGACATTGTGGTGAAGACAGAGAAGCGCGGCACCCTTCTGGAAGACCTGAAAGAAACATTTGCCAACTTGCGCCGATTCCAAATCAAGCTCAACCCCGAGAAGTGCGTGTTCGGAGTGCCAGCCGGCCAGCTGCTAGGCTTCCTGGTCTCCGAACGCGGCATTGAGTGCAACCCCGTCAAGATCAAGGCCATCGAGAGGATGGAGATTCCCACCAAGCTGCGAGATGTGCAGAAGTTCACTGGCTGCTTAGCCTCCCTGAATCGTTTTATCAGCCGACTAGGAGAAAAGGCTCTCCCCTTGTACCGACTCATGAAGAAGTCCACTCACTTTGAGTGGAATGATCAAGCCGACCAAGCCTTCCATGAGTTGAAGAAAATGCTGACCACTCCGCCTGTCCTGGCTGCGCCGACTGAGAAGGAGCCCATGCTCCTCTACATCGCCGCGACTAGCCGAGTCGTCAGCATTGTTGTTGTGGTCCAACGCCCGGAGGAAGGCCGAGCCCAGCTGGTCCAGAGGCCGGTGTACTATCTCAGCGAAGTACTGTCCAGCTCAAAGCAAAACTACCCGCACTACCAGAAGATGTGCTATGGGGTGTACTTCACTGCCAAGAAACTGAAGCCCTACTTCCAAGAGCACCCCATCACGGTCGTGTGCACTGCCCCGCTCGCCGAGATCATAGGCAGCCGGGATGCATCCGGCCGGGTGGCCAAATGGGCCATTGCATTGGCGCCCTACACGATCTTCTATCAACCCCGCACCGCCATCAAGTCGCAAGCACTAGCCGACTTCCTCGTCGACTGGGACGAGACCCAGTACCTACCGCCGGCTCCCGACTCCACCCATTGGCGGATGCACTTTGACGGGTCCAAGATGCGCACCGGCTTGGGAGCCGGCATCATCCTCACCTCTCCCAAAGGCGACAAGCTCAAGTACACGCTGCAGATCCACTTCGCCGCCTCCAACAACGTGGCCGAGTACGAGGCGCTCGTACACGGGCTCCGGCTAGCCAAAGAGCTTGGCATATGCCGGATCCCGTGCTACGGCGACTCAGATTTGGTGGTCCAGCAATCGTCTGGCGACTGGGATGCTAAGGACGTGAACATGGCGAGCTATCGATTTCTGGTCCAGCAGATCAACAGATACTTTGAGGGGTGCGAGTTCCTCCACGTGCCAAGGGCCGACAACGACCAAGCAGATGCCTTAGCACGGATCGGCTCCACCCGACAAGCCATACCGACTGGCGTCTCCCTCCAGCGCCTCCTCAAGCCGTCCATCAAGCCATCTCCAGAGTCGGATTCCATTTTCGTACCGCCTGCGCCAGATACAGCCGGATCCGACTGGAGAAACCCCGTAGGCGGCACGGGAACTTCGACAACCGGCCCGGGGACTGCCGTAGTCGCACCCGGCCCGGGGACTTCAGAACCCGGCCCGGGGACTGCAGCAGTCGCCCCGGGGGCTGCAACGAGACAAGAAGCGGTGGCTGACTCCAATTCAACGCCACCCAACCCACCCACCCGAGTCATGGTGGCTACATTAACAGAAGAAGAAGTCACAGCTCCCTCATGGGCCCAGCCCATCCTCAAGTTCTTAGTCAGCAGAGAGCTGCCGGCTGATGAGATCTCAGCAAGACTAGTGCAATGACGAGCCGCAGCATATACAATAATCAACAGAGAGCTTGTGAAGCGCAGCGTCACTGGAGTCTTCCAGCGTTGTGTCGAGCCAGAAAAAGGAGTGGCAATCCTCAAAGACATCCACCAAGGCGAATGCGGCCACCACGCAGCCTCAAGATCCCTTGTGGCCAAGGCTTTCCGCCATGGTTTCTTCTGGCCGACTGCCTTGGAGGATGCTAAAGAAATAGTCAAGAGCTGCAGAGGATGTCAAGTTTTTAGTTCCAAGCAACACCTGCCGGCTTCTGCCCTCAAGACCATTCCCCTTACTTGGCCTTTTGCCGTCTGGGGACTGGACATGGTGGGCCCCTTCAAGACAGCCCGCGGTGTCCTGACACATCTACTTGTTGCTGTGGACAAGTTCACAAAGTGGATTGAAGCAAAGCCAATCAAGAAACTCAATGGGCCGACTACCGTAACATTCATCACCGACATCACCACTCGGTACGGCGTGCCGCGCAGCATCATCACCGACAACGGCACGAACTTCGCCAAAGGAGCACTGGCACGTTTCTGCGCGACGCAGGGCATCCGACTGGACTTAGCGTCCGTTGCCCACCCACAGTCAAACGGCCAGGTTGAGCGAGCAAATGGACTCATCCTCTCCGGCATCAAGCCCCGATTGGTTGTACCACTGGAGCGATCGGCCGGCTGGTGGCTCGAAGAGCTGCCGGCTGTCCTCTGGAGTCTGCGCACTACACCCAACAAGTCAACCGGCTTCACTCCGTTTTTCCTCGTGTACGGTGCTGAGGCTGTCATCCCAACAGACATCGAGTTCGACTCGCCTCGGATCACCATGTACACGGAAGAGGAGGCCAAAGAAGCAAGAGAAGACGGCGTGGACCTACTGGAAGAAGGCCGGCTGTTAGCACTCAGCCGGTCCGCCATCTACCAGCAAGGGCTGCGCCGCTACTACAACCGCAAGGTCAAGCCGAGATCCTTCCAAGAGGGCGACCTTGTGCTCCGGCTGATCCAGCGAACAGCCGGCCAGCACAAGCTCTCGGCCCCTTGGGAAGGCCCCTTCGTCGTCAGCAAGGCACTCGGCAACGACTCCTACTACTTCATCGACGCGCAAAAACCAAGAGCACGCAGGAGAGATGACTCCGGCAAGGAGTCGGAGCGACCATGGAACGCAAATCTCCTGAGACGATTTTACAGTTGAAAGCAGTATGTATCATGCTACCCTTTTGTATTAAGTACAAACCAACAGGCCCCCCGAACAGTACTCGGGGACTGCCTTTATTTATCTATGAATGACTAGTGTCATATCCATGAATGTATTATTACATTTTGAATTCTTGTCCGGCACCGGGTTCGACTAGTCGGCCCGGGGACTGGCCGCCTTGAGCTATATTGAAAGTTTTCCCTAAAGTCAGAAAAGTAGTGCGCCGGCTCCCGAGTCCCCTCTTGTTGCAAGTCGCAGCTCAAAGAACTGACTGTCCGACTAGCAAGAGGCAAGACAGAAGGGACGCCCACACAAAAAATGGCTAAGGAACTACGAACCTATATAGCAAAAAGACGGCCTCCAAACATGCTTGCCGGCTGCCAGAACAGCCGGCTGGCCGGCTACCTAAAACTTAGCTTTAGTCCGGCGAAGGTAGAGTACTTCCCCCCCCCAACTGGTCAAGCACTCCTCCAGCTACAGATTGCAGAGCAACTGTTGGACTGGGGAGGCGGCAACCAAGGGAGGGCGGCAAAGGAAAAAGCAGAAGGATAAAAAGCAAAAGTACAAGGAAAGGTCAAATGCATGAGTTATATATATACATAAAGCCCCCAACAGGCTGGCAATAGACATAAGTTCGAATACACCCAGTGGGTGGAATTGTGCAGATTTAACGAAACATTGTTCTAAAGAGTAACAAGACAGGAAAAGCAAAAGACGGCAGACTAGGGCGCGACATGAAGGCTGAGTTGGTCGGCGAAGGCGGCCTCGCCGGCTGAAGGAGTGGCCGCCTAGCGAGTCTCGGCTTGACCACCACCTACGGCAGGCGACGCACTCGCGCGTGACGTGGTGCTGGAGGTGCGGTCAGGCTGAGGCTGGCCGGCTGCTCCACCAGCCGGCTTGGCATCCTCACCCTCCTCCTCCTCTTCTTCACCCTCGTCGCTGGAGTCGATCTCCTCCGCCGAGTCCTCACCGTGCGCCGGGTCCAGCCCGAACCACTCCTCCGGCTGGGCGACACCGTTGTCGTCCACCTCGGGGGCGAAGACGCTGGTGTCGGTGTAGTCGGCGATCGCCGAAGCACGCCGGATGATGGCCGGCCGTGCCGGCTCCAGCTCCGTGTCGGCTTGCTGCCGCCAGGTAGCCAGCTGGTCCAGGCTCAGGCCGGGATACCAGGCCTTGACGAACTCCAGCGCCCGCCTGGCACCGGAGCGAGCCGCCGACGCCTTCCAAGCCTCGAAGCGGCCGACTGCCACCTCCAGCCAGTCGGCGGTCCGACTGGGGGTGCGAGGGACCACTTGGCCGGGCCAGAGGGCAGCCAAGACCCGCGCCCCGGCACGCTGAAGCCGGCGGAGCAGCCGGTGAGCCGGCTGGATGCGAGCCTGGATCGCCAGGAGCTGTTCCTCCAGCGAGCGGCCGGCGGTTGGCGAGATCTCAAAGCCAGCCTGCCTTTGCGCCTGGCGACGGGCCTCGATGGTCTGGTTGGCGGCAGTAGAATAGCCAGGGAAATACTCTGTGCAAGAAAGAAGAAGAAAGGAAGAAAAGAACACCAAAACCAGAAAATGAGCCAAAGTGGCAGACGGCAAGAAAGGACGAAGAGGTAGGTGGCTTACCGTCAACCAGATCTTCGATCTGGCCATAGCCAGAGACCAGAGTCTGCCTGGCCTCAGCCCAGCCGGCCGCCTCCGTCTCGAACTCGGCCTGGAGAGTGGCTTCGCGGTCCCGCGCAGCCTTCAGTGCCGCCTTGTGGCTTTCCTCCTGGTCGGCCAACTTCTTGGCCAGGCGGTCGCGTTCCTGAACCAAGGCGGCGAGCTCGGCATCCTTGGCGCGAAGGGCAGTCTGAGACTCTCCCAGTTGTGCCCTCAGACTAGCGTTGGCCGCTGCAGAGACGGCAGGAAAAGAAGAACAGTAAGAAATCGTCAAGGAAGATCCGACCCGACTGCTCAGCAGTCGGCCCGAATCTCGGGGACTACACCCAGTGGGTGCGCTGACGCGCCCCCACATGAGATAATGAACAAACCACGTACCTCGGCTCTCAGTAAGATCGGCGGTCTTCTGAGTCAGCTTCCGAGCCTGGGAGTTGAAGGCGGCCGCTCGAAGGTTGTGGTAGTCCTGCAAGATGGACAAAAGACCGAAGTAAGAACAAAAATAGCAAAGGCAAATCCTCCAAGAAGTTCCAAGCCGCCTGCTCAGCAGCCGACTCGGAACTCGGGGACTACACCCAGTGGGTGCGCTGACGCGCCCCCATGGAAGAAATCAAGATCAAAGAGAAATCGAAATCAAGAAGAAGCAAAATGGGAATACTGACCCGGATGGCCGCCCGCGTCGCGAGGAACTCGTCGATGAACTGCCTCAGCGCCGCGGCTTGGCTTTGGAGCCGGGTCCGGACGTCTTGTGCAGCCACGTTCACCACGGCCGTCCCTCCGCCTGGCGTCCACCCCGAGGTAGCGCTGGCCGCCTCCGCATCTCGGGCCGACGAGCTGGAACCCACGGCCGGCTGTGGCTCCGACGCAGCCTTCTGCGGCTCCGACGCGGCCTTCCCCGCACGCCGGCTCGACGGAATCCGGACCGCCGTCTCAGCCCTCACGGCCGGCTCGCCCTCCGCCGACTGTGCAGGCGGCGGATCAGGCCGGCCGCCTTGGGCCGCCCCAGTTGGCGGGGTCGGCTCCGGCGCCTTCTCCAAGATGATGACGTCGTCGCCGCTTCCCCCCACCCCTGGCTGGTCGCCGCTGGCTCCCCCTGGCGAGGGCTCCATGTCCCCAGGCGCCATGACACGCAGCGGGGTGACCATCAAAACCTCCCCCGCCGCCGCCGCTGCTTCAGTCTCTGCTTGGGCCCTGGCTACAGCATCGGCGAGCGCCTTCGCCGCCTCCTCCTCCCGAGCTGCCTGGGCAGCGGCCGCCTTCCGCGCCTACTCCTCCCGCGCCTCTCGCTCCGCCCGCGCCTCCCGCGCATTCCTTTCTGTCGCCTCCTGAAGGTCGGCGCGGGGGTCCACAGGGCGGGTGGTGCTCCCAGAGCCCCTCGGCGACTCGACGACGGAGCCGGCAGCCGCTCGCTCAAGCGACAGCGGAGCCCTGATCATTGGAGGAGAAGACAAGAGCTCAAGAACCACCAAGGAAAAGAAAGAAAGAGAGCACACAAAGAAAAATTCGGACTTACGCCGACACGGTCAGCGGTTGCTTCACCGCCTTGCGGAAGCGAGCCGCCTTCGCGGCCGCCTCCTCCGGCCTGGTGGCTGCCGCCCCGCCTCTGGGCTTCTTCGTTTGGCTGCCGAACGGACCCTGGGCGGCGCGACGCTTCTGCCCTCCGCCCCGAGCAGGCGGTGCGGCGGAGGAACCCGCACTGCGTCCATATGCCGGTTGGCGGCGCGGGACGGCTTCGGCCTCATCGTCGTCCGCCCAGTCATCAAAGGTGGCACTAAGCCCGGAGCCGCCTACTTCGCCGCCGGCTTGGCCACCACCCGGCTCGACGTCGTCCTCCATACCGGCTGCCGCCAGGTCGGGGTCCTCCTGATCGTGTTCGGTCCGGTCGGGGACGAATCGGCGCTCCGAGTCTGACCCGCCGGCCGGCCGAAGCAGAGGGCTCTGTCGAAAAGCAAACCGACTAAGTTAGAGTCGGCTAAGAGGAACTCGGCAACGAAGTTGAGAGAAAAAGAAGACACAGGGAGGGCATACCATGGGCGGTGGATTGGCTCGGCTGTATGGCTCCTTGCCGAATTGCCACTCTTCGGAGAGCTTGCAATTCGCAAGGTAGTTCACCATGTAGGCGACCTCCTCGCACGGCATCTCCTTAGTGCACATTCGGCTCGGATCGAGCTGGCCGCTCATCTGACAGATCAGATGAGGCCGGCTCTGGAGCGGAAGAACCCAGCGCGTGACGAACGCGGCCAGAAGGTCGGACCCCGTCAGGCCCTCCGACTGAACCATCACCCGCAGTCGGGCGATGGCGGCGTTTCTAGCCTGCGTCAGCGTCACAGCCCGGAAGGACCACTGGGGCAGCCTGCCCGCCGGTGGGCCGGCTACGTAAGCCGGCAGGTTGATGTAGTCGCCTCGTGGGGCGATGTTCCGCACGTAGAAGTACGACTTCTGCCACTTCTTCACGGATTGGATTAGCGGGATGACGGGGAAGGGGTTGTCGGCGCCCGATCTCCGCGACGCGATGAAGGCACCAGTCTGAGCCGGCACGCCCCGCATGCGCGTGCCCAGTTTCGACTGGAAGAGCTCCCCCCAGAGCTCAAGGGTGGGGAGTACGCCGAGGTAGCCCTCGCACAGGGTGACGAAGGCGGACAGCGGCACCACCGCGTTGGGGGTGAGATGGTGCGGCTGGAGCTGATAGAATTCGAGCCAGGAGCGGAAGAAGGCGCTCACTGGAGGGCCGATGCCGCGCAAGAAGTGCGAGCGGAAGACCACCCGCTCGCCTTCCCGCGGCTCCGGCCTGATTTCCTCCGCCAGCGCGAGGCGGACCTCCACCTTGTCCGCGCCGGGCAGCCGCCGCGTGTTGCGGAGAAACTCGACATGGTCTTCGTGCACATTGGAGCCGTCCCAATCCCCGCCGAGCTGCTCTACGGCGGGAGGCATGGCGAAAACTAGCGCGGCGGCGGAGGAATGCGCAGTAGAGAGCGCGGTGGCGAGGCGCTGTCGCAAGAGCGGGAGAGCGAGGAAGATGGTGGAAGTAGGAGGAGCGTGCGAAGGCCTGCCGCCCTCCACCTCCCCCTACTTATAGCCCCGCGCGGCAGGACCGGAGAAGCCGAACGTGGGGGGAGTCGTGGGATTAACTGCACCCACTCCCCCCACGCCTCGCGATTATTGCGCGTAAATGCGAGCCGAAACTGCCGCACGGGACGTGCGGGCGGTTTCGGGATGTAGACAATCCGTGCCTGGGCCGGGGCGCGGACGTGGCGGGCCCCCTCCCTGCGGCGACGTCCCGTCACGCGCGTGGGCTGGCAGGCTTTCCGGCCCGTGGCCCGATGCACGGACTGGCGGGCTCCCGCCCTCCGACTCTGGAAGATTTCGACTCAGGCGGCGCGCCTGACCAAAGCCGGCTCCCAGCTGCCGGCTTGCTAAGATGGGAAGCTGATCGAGCTTCCCAACCCCTACTCCACCTCGAAGCCCAATCAGCTTTGGGGACTACTGTCGGAGTAAATGGCCACGGGTAGCCTAACCAACTGCCCCTGGTTCTTCTAAAAAAATTATCAGGCCTTCGGGGCTCCAAGCACTCCAAGCATTGGGCCGCCTTCCTTGGCCGGCTACCTCTGAAGCCGACTCCCGGAAGGCGGCCCTGCCTCAGCGACCCCTCCCCAGGACGACTACGGGGTGGCCGACTCCAAGAAGCCGGCCAAGAAGGACACCGACTCCAAAGAGCCGGCCGAGACCACAACCACTCCAAGCCACTCCCACATAATGGCGACAAGACGGGGTGTGGCCACAGTGCGGCCCACTACCCCCGAAGCCCAAGGCGGGCATGGCTACAGGAGGCCGTATGGGACGGCCGTCTCCCGTGCGGCTCGGCACTGTAGCCATGCCAGCCTCGACGTCATCCACGACCGACTCCTGTACGGCCCAAGGACTGCGGGCCCCTTCAGCCAGAGAGAGGCGCGAAGACGGCCCGGCCTCTCCCAGTCGGCCAAGGGCATAGCCGGCCCCCAGAAGCCCGCTACTCCCTTCCTCGAAGCAGGAGCCCCATTAAGGAGACAAGACGAGGTAAGGCTAAAGTGAGAGCCCCCGAGGCGGCCCACTGTAGCCACGCTTACCTCGACAAAGCCCTTGTCATCAGAGGCGCGGCTACAGTAAGCAGCCGCCGACAAGACCCTAGGCGGTGGGACCGGCCTGTCGACGAAGTAGCTGGCAGCCGGCGGGACCCAGCAGCCGGCGGAGAAGCCGGCGACCGTAGACACTGACGGCTGGGACCAGAGTGTCGGGACCCCGATTCCAAGTCACATCGATCTAGCCGGTAACACCTCATATCACTTTGCGGCCTCACGCACGGTATTCCCACGGGTGTCGCCTTACCATGGCCCGGGACCGTTTGCGCCTTTGGCTCACGTATATGATAGTGTCGCTAGCATCCATATGACAAAGAACCCGGGCCGACATAACTAGTCGTGAACCCAAAGCGGCACTAACGTATGGGGACAGGCATACATGAATCAACATCGAACGTGTCGGTCAGCAGCGTGCGAATCCGGGCTGTAGCACTGGGCTAACAGGACTCCGGGAACCCGGGCTGTAGCAGGCTAGGCAGGACTCCGGATGTCACCGCGTGACATTTCCCCGAAGGGACAGACACAGGAACGATATGAAACACATGCCGGCCAGTCAAGTGTCCAGAGCAGTAGTGCTGGGCTAGCAGGACTCCGGTGAACCGGGCTGTAGCGGACTACTATGGCTCAAGGAGGCACTAGACTACATTCCCCATAAGAGAGGCTGCTAAGGATAGACAACTAGATTGTCGGATCCCACACATACCAAGCATTTCAATCATACACACAATATGCTCGATATGTGCAAATACAACATGGCATCACAACAAGACTCTACGACTCAGAGTATTTATTCATTATGCTCCGAAGAGCCAGATATTACAAACATGGGTCTCATGACCCAACATTGAGAGCATACAAGTCAAAGCACATGCAGAAGCTTAACATGTCTGAGTACAGACATCTACAAATGAAAAAGGCTGAGAAGCCTGACTATTTACTAGATCCTGCCGAGGGCACAAGATCGTAGCTGAGGTATCAAGCTAAACGTCGAAGTCCACACGGAACTACTAGCGAGACTGACGCCTCTCTGCAAAACATAAAATAGGCAAACGTGAGTACAAATGTACCCAACAAGACTTACATCAGAACTATCTACATATGCATCGGTATCAACAAAGGGGGTGGTGGAGTTTAACTGCAGCAAGCCAGCTTTGACTCGGTGGCTATCCTGAACTACGACTGCAAGTAACTCTTTTGAGGTGGCGCACACGAGTCCACATATTCACCATATCAATACACCACTATGGATCCGCTCCCGTCTCCCTACGAGAACGCCATCCACAGCACTCACGCTTATCTTGCGCATTTTAGAGTATCCACTTTCACTTGTCTATGAACTGTACAGGCAACCCAGAAGTCCTTTTCCGCGGACACGGCTATTCGAATAGATCATATTAACCCTGCAGGGGTGTACTTCGTCACACACGCTCTCGCCACTTACCACCATCTACACGTCGTGTACCTCGGCAACCTTCAAGCGGAAGCCTGGCGAGGGAGTCGGCCACGACCTGACTAACCACACAAGTCTCTAGTCCAGGTTTATCGCCTAT
The DNA here is from genome assembly GCF_002575655.3 of Aegilops tauschii subsp. strangulata. Lineage (NCBI taxonomy): Eukaryota > Viridiplantae > Streptophyta > Magnoliopsida > Poales > Poaceae > Aegilops > Aegilops tauschii. The sequence goes on along the minus strand of NC_053039.3, from coordinate 381,895,689 downwards.
TCGGGTTCCATCCGCAAGGAGATCCGGCCGGGGTGTCGCTCACGGCCCCAAACGATGTGTGCAGGGTTCCCGAGCCCACCATCCGGGTGCCACTCGGTACACCAGGCCACGTGTGCCTAGTCTGTCCCAAGCCCACCTGTACCGGGTGCCACTTGGTAGACTACTAACACTACCTACAAACACCAGAGACTAGTTGCAACTCCTGGACAGAGATCGAGGCGGTTAATAAGCCGAGAGGGGTCGAGTTACCGGAACCCAATGTGTGGTAGTAACTGTTCATGGATCACAAACACAGAACTCAGTTCCTGAGGACGGTTTCAATGAGACAACCCACCATGTACTCCTACATGGCCTCTCACCGCTACCTTTACCAAATCGTGTTCACACACTTAGCTCTCAACAGTAGGACATGTTCACCATATTCCAATTCATTCCCGATGAATCAGACCTGACTCAACTCTAAGCAATAGCAGGCATGACAAACAAGCATGAATGAGTAGGCACATCAGGGCTCAAACAACTCCTACTCATGCTAGTGGGTTTCATCTATTTACTGTGGCAATGACAGGTCATGCAGAGGATAAAGGGGTTCAGCTACCACATCAAGTAACAGATGAATCGTTGTTGTCCTAATGCAGTAAAAGAGAGCAGGAGCGAGAGAGTGGGATTGTATCGGAATGAGCAAGGGGGTTTTGCTTGCCTGGCACTTCTGAAGATAGCATTGAGTCTTCATTAGTGTCAGCGATCACAACGTCGGAACATCGTCTACTGAGGGGGGACAAACACCGGCAACAGAGAGGAAAACCAATCAATGCAATGCAACAATATGATGCATGAATGTGACATGGCAATATGCTGTGAATTGAGCTAATGCAGCTAGCAACAAGTGCAAGGGAGTCCATTTGGACCAAAGGTTCAAATGCAAACTCTAGTTTGAGCATTTAAAATGCCATTTGAATGTTTTCACTTATACAGCAGGTATAAGTTGGTTTTTCATGCATGAAAGTAGCATAAATGGATAGATTGGATTTTTCTGATAATTTTTCATATATAAATTATTTGATTTGGAGCTACGGTTGAATTTCTATGAGTTTTAGAAGTTTGCACTATTTTCTGGAATTTCCTGTATAAGAATAATTCCAGTAATTAGATTACTGCGTCAGCACTACGTCAGGATGACGTCAGCTGGTCAGCGGGGTCGTCCAGGTCAAACCTGACGTGTGGGGACCACACGTCAGTGACACGGGGACTAATCCCGGTCAAAACCAGCGCTGATTGGGTTTGACCCTGTGGTGGGGCCCACTGTCAGTGGCTGTGAGGTGGCTAGTTAAGGGATTAGCCTCTAATGACGGAGCCACGTCATCGGTCGCCGGAGCCTTGCCGGCGGCGACCAAAACGACGGCGGCTCGGCTCGGATTTGAGCTACGGGTGGTGGTTTGGTGAGCTAAGGGCACCAGGGAGTAGCTCTTGCTCGTCCGCATCCAAAGGACCGGACGGGAGGCAGCGGGGTGGCCGGGAGCAACGCCGGCGGCGAGCAAGGCGGCGGCCGGAGTTCGGGCGTCGAACGAATCGACGGTGCAGGGCATGGCAGGAGCCGCGGGTGGGCGCGTTAGACCCGTGGGGGTGCAGTGAGTTCAGTGGTAAGCTTGAACGCGTGCTTGCAGGGCCGTAGCCGCGGTGGCGACATGGCCGGTGGCGAGGAGCTGTCGGCTCTGATGGTTGGCGGGGCTAGAGCAGGAAATCGACGGCGGGGAGAGAGGGGTTCGGTAGAGGAGCTCACGGCGGGGTCGACGGTGATCCCAACGTGCTCGGGGAAGGCTTGACGGCGTCGGAATCCCAGCGGCGATCTCCTGTGCCCGAGGTTGAAGACGAGGGCAAAGGCGGCGTTGTGGGGCATCCGGCGTCGCGCGGCTCGGTGTGGAGGTCGAGGATGAAGCGGCGGAGCTCTTGGTAAGCTCGAGAGGTCGAGGGGGCGGCAGTGGCTGTAGTGGTGCTCGGCGGCGCACTGCGGTGCGCTCGGGCGCGAGGTGGAGAGGTGCCAGAGGAGAGGGGAGGCGCTGGGAGAGCCAGAGAGGGTTCGAGCGGGCGACGTGGGCGTCGTCCGGATCCTCCAGAGGCGCGGGCGGCAAGCAGGTGACGCCGTGGCGCGCGCGGCGGCGTCGCGGTGTCCCTCCTCTGCCTACTGGCAGAGGTAGGCGATGACTGGCACCAGGCCAGTGGGCTGGGCCGTGCTGGGCCAGGCCAGGTAAGCGCCAGGTAAGACTCCTTTCTCTCACTTTTCTTTAATTGTTTCTGTTTTCTATTTTTTCTATTATGTTTTGATTTAGTAAAAATACTAAAACACTTCCAAAACTCCTGAAAATATTTGTGGGCACCTTTTGAATTATTTCCAACAGCCCTCAAATGCTTTCAAGATTATTTGGACAGTTTAAATATTTTATAGAATTTAAATTTCCAAATTCAAATACTTATGATTTAATTCAAAAATCCAGAATGTCCTAGAAAAGTGTGCACCATTTTTGCCAGGGGTTTTAGCCCAAACCAGAAATGATGAACATTTTGTGAAGGGCATTTTGGGTTTACTGAAAATATTTTTTTATTTGAACCTAGTTGATTTGATCTGGTGCTAGGGTTTGAGCAATCCCCATTTCAACTTTCAAGTAAATTTAGACATGATGCAACAACCAAGCTAGTCCAAGTGCATAGCCAGGTTAGGGATGTGACAACTCACCCCCACTAAACAAAAATCTCGTCCCGAGATTCAAGCGTAGGGTAAGATGAAAAGGGGAACGCAAACTAACATAATCTTCACGATCCAATTGTTCTTCTCGAAGATGTTAATTCATTGCATCGTCTTGATCTTGACATCTTATCTTTCGAGAGCTTCATCCAACTATGATGACGGAAGAGAGGGAAACTCTACAGGATTGATCTTCTCGAAGATCGAGCTATACAAGATCAACTCGCGGAATGAGATGTTGAAACATCTCGAGTTGAGACACAAAACACATCGAGAGGGATGGAAGAACAAACAATGAGGTTTGATTTGGTGGGCAACAATCCCACGCTTAGATAATATGGTGCATGGGTTCCAAAGCAGCGAGGAGTTAATTGCCATGACTCCATAATGGGGCACCTTAGGAAAGGTGACTCGTAGAATTCTTCCCTTAAGTGGCAAAAAGAATTACTTTTGATTCAGAGATCATTGAAATTCTTTATACCAGCCCAAGGCAAAACACAACAATCGTTTGGCGGAGTACGAAGGATGGCACAATGGCGGTGCAAGCTGGGAACAAAATGCAAATGATGGGAGTGATTTTAGTAACTGGGGAGAAACCCAACAGTAGAGAGTGATTCCACTATTGGAAAGGTTATAACATAACCAAGGAAATTGGGGCCAATCCCAGTTAGTGCTGACGATGACACCTAATGCTTGCGCGTGCTCTCAAAAACATGAGCATTTCCATATTCATCAAGTTTTACCAATATCCGTGCCGAGGATCCTGGCATCATATCTTACTTCCATGATGAATAGTGATGGACAATGCGGATACAAAGGAAGATAACACCTTCTCAGACTTCCCCTTAGCGAGGCTAAGGAAACAGAATCTGGATGATCGACCGAGAGACATTTAGCACTCCGCTTCTAATGTTCTCCTTGATGCGCTAGTGCAACCCATTTATTAAAATGGTTTGGTACGTAGAACATCAAGTAAAAGGTCGGACTTCGGGAGCACAAGAGTCCATAAGGAATATCTACGGAACTAGAATCTTATGAAATCCTTATGGAGAGGTGGCCAACTTCCTCATTCAAGATACTATAATAATAGATCTTCCGGCTAGGTGTGTCGGCCAGAACATCAACCTTGTCGGGACCTACATCATAATCTTGGAAAAGTTCCAACCGTCATATCTGCCTGAGATTCGGATCTAGTTGGTAATAGGATATTCCAGACTCATCGAGTCTAGAAGAAAATGAAGGTTTGCAACACAAATCGACGAGATGACGTTGCGAGATTCTCGGGAAATGAGCTACGGTAGCAAGCTCCAAAACATGAGCTGGTTCCGCTACAAACTTGTGAACACGCTATCCAAGACAAGCATGACCACGTGGTAGTCTTATAATAGAACACTACCGAGTTCAGGTGGGGAACCATCATCGAGGATATTGGTGTCTTGTGCATGATCTAGAATTGGCACAACAACTCCTTTTCCTTGAACAAATCAATCAGTGGCTTGGTGTGCTAGGAACACATATAGAATGAAGGTTGCAAGTCTCCAGACCATAGAATACTTCGCACATATGCAGGACTGACTTGGGATGATTCCAAAAGAAGCAAAACAAGCTTTCTCGAGTTCACGGCGGCAACTTGCATCGATTGCACATAAACCAGAGGAAGTCACTTCTTCCATCAAAACGTATACCTCATGAGCGGAACATGAGGGCAATGCTTACAAAGTTTCCAATACTAGCTGGATGTTCAACACGAGTCATGGAGAAGGTAGCAGTGTTGCTGATGGGCTCAACAACAATTCATCCAGGTTTCCATGGAGATGGAATTCCATAATTATGTGAACAAGTGATAGCATTGGTCAGACCCAAAAGATATAATGGTGTATGCTCGAGGGATCAACCACGAGTAAGACAACATTACGAACATCGTTAGTTCTGATTTGATTTGGCGATAGCCCACACTCAAATCAAAGTCTTGATACGACAATAGGTCCAACAACTGATCACAGGGACCAATCGATGAAGATATCATCTATCTTCAACACACGTAAATATATCCCTTGAAATGAACTACGCTGGCAAGCTTTTATCTTCCAACTCTCCAAGTTGTTGTTTAGCTTGACCAACTAGCTCAGGGGTATCCAACACAGATTCTTGGAGAAAGAGTGGCTTATTGGAAAACCAACTTGATCACGAACTCAACATATCGGTCAGGGGACGACCTGGTGATACTTCCGTGAAGATATTCGGAAAATCACGAACCACCGATATGTTACTAAGCTCGAGAACAATCTTGCCTTTCAGGGCAAGACGATATGACCAAGAGAGTGATGGATTGACACAATCCTAACTCATTGATCGAGGAGTGCACCAAAAATAAGGACTAGGTAGGGCGATCAATCTTAGGATGATGATTCAATAACCAACACGCTAAGAAGGAGATTGTTGTCCATTAACTACCAAGCAACGGGGTTGATAGGAGTATTGATTTCACACATCACAGTTCACTTGTCAGCATTCTGGTTACAACCAACACGGAGACCGAGAGATGAATAATGATGGCGAGAAGTATCACTACATCAAGAATTCATGAGAGATTGTGCAATTCTCACGTCATTCTTGATATGAAAGAGGGTGACATTCCAAGGTAGAACAGATCAAAGGCTGGATTGGCAATTTGATCTGCGGAATACAACTACTTTGACCCAATCCTAGATATGGACGAGGTACCGGAGTTTGTTTCTCCTAGTCATTCTGAAATAGAATGGCTTGACAGACCACAAGAATAATAGGCATCGATAACACAGATGCACAACTAGTCCTGACTATCAATTGATAGACGAAGGCCAGAAAATAACTAAAGAGGGACAACCCAAAGGAACATATGTTTTTCTGAGTTGTGGATGCATGGATTAGTATGTCAAACAAATTCAACATATTTCTTCCGGATAACCCATGCAGAAAGGTAGAACTGGCAGAGTCACAGTATGAATGGAGTACTCCTCAAGAGCGCCCTGGTTGTGATCTTTTGGTTCAAGGAACTCCTGCCAAGAATGGTTCATGATATTTGGAAGAACGATATACCACGGACCTCGAGGACTATCGCAAAGGTTACTAATATCTTAAGGGAACTAGCAAACACTATCAACATGAAGTAAGTAGGGTGAAGCTCGGGTTCAAAATCCCAGGGATAGAATGCCTACTAACTAATAACATCACGGGATTCTTTCGAGAAAGGTGGCCAAAATCATCACACTGGGAACACAAAACATGGCTAGATTACTAGGTGACTCCCTAAAACACCTAGGGTCATAATAATAGCTCCAACATATATACCGAGGCAATAGAGTGCCTCCACGCACCGGTAGTGTGCTTAATCTGGCCCAAAGGAACCTCGAGAACGGGAATAAGGGATTTGCAAATGCATCGGACTATTTAGAAACCTGGGATGACTCAGACAGCATAACGGCTGTAAATGCTCAGAAAGGATTTGAGACATTCACAAGGATTTGCATAGTCACTTAACAACATCATATCAAGGTTCTGGGATGAACTGTCAACACATGGAAGTAGTAGAAACTGAACTGAGGCTTCAAACCAACAATCCTACGAGTCTACGGATTAGTAACACATGATCCTGATAGAAAGATGAGAAGCCTAGTTCTTAATCCCCGTAGAAGAGAAGAGGATGACTCAGATCAGAAGGCTATAAGGTAAAGGAGTAAAAAAAGAGCCTTACGTTAGCTTCCACAATAAATTCCCTTATATAACTAAAGCATTTCCAGACTCAACTTCGACTAGTTTGGCTTCGTAAACCTACAGGCAGTCAGGCTCTGATACCAAAGCTGTCGGGAACCCGATTCCAAGTCACATCGATCTAGCCGGTAACACCTCATATCACTTTGCGGCCTCACGCACGGTATTCCCACGGGTGTCGCCTTACCATGGCCCGGGACCGTTTGCGCCTTTTGGCTCACGTATATGATAGTGTCGCTAGCATCCATATGACAGAGAACCCGGGCCGACATGACTAGTCGTGAACCCAAAGCGGCACTAACGTATGGGGACATGCATACATGAATCAACATCGAACGTGTCGGTCAGCAGCGTGCGAATCCGGGCTGTAGCACTGGGCTAACAGGACTCCGGGAACCTGGGCTGTAGCAGGCTAGGCAGGACTCCGGATGTCACCGCGTGACATTTCCCCGAAGGGACAGACACAGGAACGATATGAAACACATGCCGGCCAGTCAAGTGTCCAGAGCAGTAGTGCTGGGCTAGCAGGACTCCGGTGAACCGGGCTGTAGCGGACTACTATGGCTCAAGGAGGCACTAGACTACATTTCCCCATAAGAGAGGCTGCTAAGGATAGACAACTAGATTGTCGGATCCCACACATACCAAGCATTTCAATCGTACACACAATATGCTCGATATGTGCAAATACAACATGGCATCACAACAAGACTCTACGACTCAGAGTATTTATTCATTAGACTCCGAAGAGCCAGATATTACAAACATGGGTCTCATGACCCAACATTGAGAGCATACAAGTCAAAGCACATGCGGAAGCTTAACATGTCTGAGTACAGACATCTACAAATGAAAAAGGCTGAGAAGCCTGACTATTTACTAGATCCTGCCGAGGGCACAAGATCGTAGCTGAGGTATCAAGCTAAACGTCGAAGTCCACACGGAACTACTAGCGAGACTGACGCCTCTCTGCAAAACATAAAATAGGCAAACGTGAGTACAAATGTACCCAGCAAGACTTACATCAGAACTATCTACATATGCATCGGTATCAACAAAGGGGGTGGTGGAGTTTAACTGCAGCAAGCCAGCTTTGACTCGGTGGCTATCCTGAACTACGACTGCAAGTAACTCTTTTGAGGTGGCGCACACGAGTCCACATATTCACCATATCAATACACCACTATGGATCCGCTCCCGTCTCCCTACGAGAACGCCATCCACAGCACTCACGCTTATCTTGCGCATTTTAGAGTATCCACTTTCACTTGTCTATGAACTGTACAGGCAACCCAGAAGTCCTTTTCCGCGGACACGGCTATTCGAATAGATCATATTAACCCTGCAGGGGTGTACTTCGTCACACACGCTCTCGCCACTTACCACCATCTACACGTCGTGTACCTCGGCAACCTTCAAGCGGAAGCCTGGCGAGGGAGTCGGCCACGACCTGACTAACCACACAAGTCTCTAGTCCAGGTTTATCGCCTATTCGGGTTCCATCCGCAAGGAGATCCGGCCGGGGTGTCGCTCACGGCCCCAAACGATGTGTGCAGGGTTCCCGAGCCCACCATCCGGGTGCCACTCGGTACACCAGGCCACGTGTGCCTAGTCTGTCCCAAGCCCACCTGTACCGGGTGCCACTTGGTAGACTACTAACACTACCTACAAACACCAGAGACTAGTTGCAACTCCTGGACAGAGATCGAGGCGGTTAATAAGCCGAGAGGGGTCGAGTTACCGGAACCCAATGTGTGGTAGTAACTGTTCATGGATCACAAACACAGAACTCAGTTCCTGAGGACGGTTTCAATGAGACAACCCACCATGTACTCCTACATGGCCTCTCACCGCTACCTTTACCAAATCGTGTTCACACACTTAGCTCTCAACAGTAGGACATGTTCACCATATTCCAATTCATTCCCGATGAATCAGACCTGACTCAACTCTAAGCAATAGCAGTCATGACAAACAAGCATGAATGAGTAGGCACATTAGGGCTCAAACAACTCCTACTCATGCTAGTGGGTTTCATCTATTTACTGTGGCAATGACAGGTCATGCAGAGGATAAAGGGGTTCAGCTACCGCAACAAGTAACAGATGAATCATTGTTGTCCTAATGCAGTAAAAGAGAGCAGGAGCGAGAGAGTGGGATTGTATCAGAATGAGCAAGGGGGTTTTGCTTGCCTGGCACTTCTGAAGATAGCATTGAGTCTTCATTAGTGTCAGCGATCACAACGTCGGAACATCGTCTACTGAGGGGGGACAAACACCGGCAACAGAGAGGAAAACCAATCAATACAATGCAACAATATGATGCATGAATGTGACATGGCAATATGCTGTGAATTGAGCTAATGCAGCTAGCAACAAGTGCAAGGGAGTCCATTTGGACCAAAGGTTCAAATGCAAACTCTAGTTTGAGCATTTAAAATGCCATTTGAATGTTTTCACTTATACAGCAGGTATAAGTTGGTTTTTCATGCATGAAAGTAGCATAAATGGATAGATTGGATTTTTCTAATAATTTTTCATATATAAATTATTTGATTTGGAGCTACGGTTGAATTTCTATGAGTTTTAGAAGTTTGCACTATTTTCTGGAATTTCCTGTATAAGAATAATTCCAGTAATTAGATTACTGCATCAGCACTACGTCAGGATGACGTCAGCTGGTCAGCGGGGTCGTCCAGGTCAAACCTGACGTGTGGGGACCACACGTCAGTGACACGGGGACTAATCCCGGTCAAAACCAGCGCTGATTGGGTTTGACCCTGTGGTGGGGCCCACTGTCAGTGGCTGTGAGGTGGCTAGTTAAGGGATTAGCCTCTAATGACGGAGCCACGTCATCGATCGCCGGAGCCTTGCCGGCGGCGACCAAAACGACGGCGGCTCGGCTCGGATTTGAGCTACGGGTGGTGGTTTGGTGAGCTAAGGGCACCAGGGAGTAGCTCTTGCTCGTCCGCATCCAAAGGACCGGACGGGAGGCAGCGGGGTGGCCGGGAGCAACGCCGGCGGCGAGCAAGGCGGCGGCCGGAGTTCGGGCGTCGAACGAATCGACGGTGCAGGGCTGGCAGGAGCCGCGGGTGGGCGCGTTAGACCCGTGGGGGTGCAGTGAGTTCAGTGGTAAGCTTGAACGCGTGCTTGCAGGGCCGTAGCCGCGGTGGCGACATGGCCGGCGGCGAGGAGCTGTCGGCTCTGATGGTTGGCGGGGCTAGAGCAGGAAATCGACGACGGGGAGAGAGGGGTTCGGTAGAGGAGCTCACGGCGGGGTCGACGGTGATCCCAGCGTGCTCGGGGAAGGCTTGATGGCGTCGGAATCCCAGCGGCGATCTCCTGTGCCCGAGGTTGAAGACGAGGGCAAAGGCGGCGTTGTGGGGCATCCGGCGTCGCGCGGCTCGGTGTGGAGGTCGAGGATGAAGCGGCGGAGCTCTTGGTAAGCTCGAGAGGTCGAGGGGGCGGCAGTGGCTGCGGTGGTGCTCGGCGGCGCACTGCGGTGCGCTCGGGCGCGAGGTGGAGAGGTGCCAGAGGAGAGGGGAGGCGCTGGGAGAGCCAGAGAGGGTTCGAGCGGGCGACGTGGGCGTCGTTCGGATCCTCCAGAGGCGCGGGCGGCAAGCAGGTGACGCCGTGGCGCGCGCGGCGGCGTCGCGGTGTCCCTCCTCTGCCTACTGGCAGAGATAGGCGATGACTGGCACCAGGCCAGTGGGCTGGGCCGTGCTGGGCCAGGCCAGGTAAGCGCCAGGTAAGACTCCTTTCTCTCTCTTTTCTTTAATTGTTTCTGTTTTCTATTTTTGCTATTATGTTTTGATTTAGTAAAAATACTAAATCAATTCCAAAACTCCTGAAAATATTTGTGGGCACCTTTTGAATTATTTCCAACAGCCCTCAAATGCTTTCAAGATTATTTGGACAGTTTAAATATTTTATAGAATTTAAATTTCCAAATTCAAATACTTATGATTTAATTCAAAAATCCAGAATGTCCTAGAAAAGTGTGCACCATTTTTGCCAGGGGTTTTAGCCCAAACCAGAAATGATGAACATTTTGTGAAGGGCATTTTGGGTTTACTGAAAATATTTTTTTATTTGAACCTAGTTGATTTGATCTGGTGCTAGGGTTTGAGCAATCCCCATTTCAACTTTCAAGTAAATTTAGACATGATGCAACAACCAAGCTAGTCCAAGTGCATAGCCAGGTTAGGGATGTGACACAGAGCCCAGCCGGATTACCATTGTACCCCCGGGGGGTAGGCCTATATAAACCCCCCGGAGCACCCATGCAAAGGGTTGGCTTCTGAGCATAGCACACACACCATAGATAGAGAGAAGCAAGAGCTAGCCTTGTTCTTCTTCTCCCTTGATCCCAAACAGCTCTAGAAGCGATTGTAGCTACCCTTTCTCGATCTAGTGATCATGCGGAGACCCCGCAGAGCAGGACTAGGGGTGTTATCTCCTCGGAGAGCCCCGAACCTGGGTAAGATCCGCCGGCGTGCATGTCTTCGCCTCATCCCGTTTCCGGGCACCGACGACGTTTTATTGGCTCCCACAATGATAAGCCATCCCTTGGCATATGTCGCACCAACCACCCGACAACCTCCCGAGTGATCACGGCCCGATAGTATAGCATAGCAGACGGACAAGAATGTATGGCCACTGATGGAATACTAGCATCCTATACTAAGCATTTCAGATTGCAGGTAAGGGTGACAACTATAGCAACAATATCAAGCTATGCAGAAGAATATGATTAACCGAAAGCAGTAACATGCTACACTACTCTAATGCAAGCAGTGGAGAGAAGGAATAGGCGATATCGGGTTGATCAAGGGGGGGGGCTTGCCTGGTTGCTCTGGCAAGGAGGGGTCGTCAACACCGTAGTCGTATTGGGTAGCAGCGGCGTCAGTCTTGGTGTCTAACGAGAGAAGAGGGGGAAGGAATAATAAATATAATGCAAACATATGCATGACATGACAATGAGCGGTGCTAGGTGTGCCCTAACGCGGTATTAGGTGATACCGGCGAAGGGGGGAAACACCCGGGAAAGTATTCCCGGTGTTTCACATTTTTGGACAGACGGACCGGAGGAGGAAAGTTGCATGTTCGCTATGCTACGGACATGTGGCGGATGAACGGACTGCGTATTCGGATTCGTCTCGTTGTTCTGAGAACCTTTCATGTACAAAGTATTTTTATCCGAGCTACGGATTATTTTATATTTTTTTAAATTTAATTCATTTTTAGAATTAACAGAATATATTTAATTAGAAAATTTAATTACGACGTCAGCGTGATGTTAGCAGTCAACCGTCTGTTGACTGGGTCAACAGACGTGTGGGTCCCGTTTGTCATTGACTAAGACTAACTAATCACGATTAATTAGTTTAATTAGTGATTAGGTTAACCTGAACAGAATTAATTAAGTTAATTAATTCTTTAATTAATTAATTAACTAATATTTTTACTTTTATTTTATTTTAAATTCTTTTTTCTGTTCTAAGGGGCGTGGGGCCCCGTTGTCAGTGGCACAAAGGGCCTTAGCGGGCGCGCGGGTGGCGGTTACGGGCGCCCGGGCGGGGTCGGGCGCGGCCTAGGTGGCGGTTGCGGTGGCCGACGATGCGAGCGGCCGCGGGCGAGGGCGCTGCAGGCGGTCGAGCTCGCCGGAGGGTGGCGCCGGTGGTGTAGAGCCAGCAACAAGGAGCCGACCATGGCGCGGATGCATGGGCGGCAGGAGGAGCAGCGCGTGGCGCGTGCAGGCATGGCGTGCGGGCGCGTGCGAGACGCAACACAGGCGGGCGGAGGCGACGACACCGGTGGGCAGAGGCGGCCAGCGGGAGAGGAGGAGCAGCGGCAGCGGCCTCGGCCATGAGCGGCTGTTGCAGGGGGCGCATGTCGGTGTCAAAACCGGCGGATCTCGGGTAGGGGGCCCCGAACTGTGCGTCTAAGGCTAATGGTAACAGGAGGCGCGGGACACAATGTTTACCCAGGTTTGGGCCCTCTCGATGGAGGTAATACCCTACTTCCTGCTTGATTGATCTTGATGATACGAGTATTACAAGAGTTGATCTACCACGAGATCGTAGAGGCTAAACCCTAGAAGCTAGCCTATGATTATGATTGTTCTTGTCCTACGGACTAAACCCTCTGGTTTATATAGACACCGGAGGGGGCTAGGGTTACACAGAGTCAGTTACAGAGAGGGAGATCTACATATGCGAATTGCCAAGCTTGCCTTCCACGCAAAGGAGAGTCCCACCCGGACACGGGACGAAGTCTTCAATCTTGTATCTTCGTAGTCCAACAGTCTGGCTAAAGTATATAGTCCGGCTGTCCGAGGACCCCCAAATCCAGGACTCCCTCAGTAGCCCCTGAACCAGGCTTCAATGACGATGAGTCCGGCGCGCAGATTGTCTTCGACATTGCAAGGCGGGTGCTTCTCCAAATCCAGAGTACCTGTTGTAACGAGTAGTGTCCGGCTTCCCATTAATGTTGCACTCCTCGGCTTCCGTACCTTAATAATGGCCATCTCCACGTGTCGAGCGAATGCGAGAAGTCGGGGCATTTTTTACGTCTGCCACCCTGACCATGTTAGTAAATCGTCTATTAAAGAGACGGGGATCCTCAGATCCAAATCACACCATCTTCCCCAAGCGAGGAATCACCAGAGCGCGCCCGAAAAACCATCCCATCATGGCCGACCACCGCAGCTCCTCCTCTCGCGCCCGTAACGCTAAGCCAGGCGATTGGGTGAAGTGTACCATATCCCACGGCCAATTGGTGGAGTTGCAGACCCAGGGGTTTCTCCCGCCCGCATACATGGTCCCCGTCCGAGCCGGACTAGCCACTTACAATGGCGGGGAGCAAGCGGAGAGTTTTCCCAACCCATCCAGGGGGAGCAAGTATGCCTTGTCCCTTACATGCTGAGGGGCCTTGGATTTCCAATCCATCTGTTCCTCCGCAGGCTCCTGGAGTACTACGGCCTCCAGCTGCATAACTTCACTCCTGCCTCCCTATTACACATCGCAGGCTACGTCGCCCTTTGCAAGCTTTTTCTGGGTTGCGAAGCTCATTTCGAGCTATGGAAGAGGCTATTCTGCCTCGTCCCCCGCACTCAGGAGGGGTCGATATATCAAGTGGGCGGAGCCGAAATATGGCGCATCGCCGGAACCGGATACCTGTCCGGTACTCCGAAGAAGACATCCGAAGACTGGCCTTCGGAGTGGTTTTATATAGAGGACATCCCCCCTTCTGGACCCTATTCGGATGGGCCTTTGAGTTTGCTAATGCCCCGTTGAAGAAACGCCACAGCTGGCGCCCTCGGAGCCCCTAGGAGGAAGATAACAGAGAAGTCCTTTACCTGATGGGCAGGATAAGAATGCTGGCCAAATCGAGACTGACAATAATCGAGGTTATGTCAATATGCATAATGCGGGGGGTGCAGCCACTTCAGTATCGGGGGAAACCCATGTGGCACTTCAATGGAGAAGACGATGCCACCTGCTGCGGTCATAAAGGTCCGGACTCCACCATCGCTCTGGCGAAAATACTGTCCGATTTGTACAAAGGAGAGGAAGAGGAGTTTATCCGTATTAAGCCACGGGATGGATTTTCCATGTACAACCCCCAAGCTGGGTGAGCCGCTTTCTTTTACTCAACTCCATTCATTCCCGCATCCCTCATCACAAATATTTATCTTGCTAATTCATAACAAGAACTGCGAAAAGCTGTGAGGGAGGTCCACAGCCCGAGGACCCTGACCGGGCCCTTCGACCCCGGACTCGAAGAAGATCCGGACATATTTGTGGAGCTCGTCGACAGGACGTTTTATCAATTAAGCCATGACGGTGCCTTGGTGGCCATCATAGACGATTATCCCGGCCTACTCCCTGCATCACAGGGAAGGCCATTGGGGCGTCGTGCTGAACCCGCGGTGACTCGCCAACAAGGGGCACTGAAGCCGGCTAGGCTTAAAAGGAAGGCGGTCAGGACCGAGACGCCGTCGCAAAGGTATGAATTAAAACCTGCTCCATAGTTGTCGTCTTTAAAATATAACAATGTCCCTTGTCCCCTGGCAGAAAGAGTGCTCGCCGGACTGTAACCGGAGATCCTGCCAGCCACGCCTCCACCAGCCGGGCTCAAGAACCAGACTCGAGGGCGGAGGCCAACGTGGGGACAACGTCGGACGGTCCTCTGACAGAGGATGTGGATAGAGTATCCGCTACAAATTCCGAGGTGGAGAGCGCCATGAATCACAGGCGTCGTCGGGCCGTACTCCGCGACTCTAATTTCTCCGAAGAGGCGTTTAATGCCTTCAACTCGGGAGACACGTACATCCGGGCTGCTCGAGGTGGGCTTGCTAGAGCCACATACCAGTATTTAAAGGATATACGGGTAAGAAAAATATGATAATTATGTATATCAGTAGCCCCTGTGACTTGAAACAGTTGGCACAACTGATTTAAGGATCATTGTATGCCTAGGTTCTTACAAAGAAGAGTACCCATTTGTCTCAAGAGCTGGAGGAGTGCAAAGCCCAGCTAAGGGTCGCAGTTGCCGAAATGGAGGAATCCAAGAAGGCCTCTTCTGGTAATACTTGTCTTGATCAACAAGAATGTAATAACATGTACCAGTTAGTGTTCGGCATGCTCGCAAATCTAACAATAGATTCTGCAGGCAATCCCGGAGTGAATCCGGAGATAGTACCGGGGGATGAGCAACATGCTTAACGACAGCTAGAGGCTGGCAAGCGCGTGCTTCATGGGTTATTCGAGAGAAAATGATCTCCAGGATGCCCATACCCGGCTGGGCGTTGAACTAAAAGATGTTCGGGCCCAGCTTGCCGACTGTGTGAAGGAGAATAAGAGGCTTCGACACGACATTGTTAGTAAGTGCTCGAACGAACCTTTATACAGTTCGGCGAAGAAACGGGCTAACAAAGTTATGTCTGTAGGTATGCTGACAGGTCGCCCTGAAGAGGAGATGCCCGGATCCGCAGGCGATCTGCTACAAGAGCTCTCACAATTGCATGAACAAGTTCGGCAAGTGATGCAGGGTATTACCCAAGCCTTGTGGCCATCCGCCTCCCTGCCAGGAGGCATGGGAGAGCTTGTAGAGATGCTCAAGGGAGCACGGCGGCGCTTCCGGTTATGGAAGATATCGGCCTGCCGACAAGGTGTGAGGGAAGCCTGGGCTATGGTGAAAACACGGTACACCAAGGTTGATCCGAATCACATGGCACAGGTCGGACCTATAGGGTCAGATGGGAAAGAAATTCCCGTAAGTCTGGTATATGACCAGGTAGGATTAGCCGCAAAGTATTCCCAACAGGATTGTAGGCTAGACGGCCTGTTGGATGGTATAGAAGAAGAATTTAGCCAATCTAAATGACTGTGTACTTCAATGGACATATTTTGTCCCTAGCTGGGTAAATCATTTGTCATGGCGGACCTTTTTGCTTCAACCTCCGGACCCGACAGTCCGAAGTGTATCCGAATACCCGCTCGGTTATGTAAACCGGGGTACGCGTGGAAACCAGGCGTAGGGGTCATAAGTGCTTGAACAGACAAGTACCCAACTAGTTATGTTATATTACATGGATAGTAAGAATCATCTTCCAGGGAGAATAGTTCCGTTAAGGGTTCCTTTCCCTGGGTCCGCATGCGTGAATGTGCATGTCCGAACTGCGAATAGAGACGCAGGACATAAAACATCTGGGGGCTTATGTTGTAATAGGTAAGAAAACATCTTTTATTCACCGACCAAATATTCCCTTAAGAACGCTAGCTTTTGGCTTCACCTAGTCTGAGGTACACATCCGGCTGACCCGGCAGTAGCAATCTCAGAGGTGCTCCCCTTATGCCCTAGCCGAATTAACGGGAACGTAGGGCATAAACACAAGAGCAAGGCAACCCAGCTCGGCCAAAACTTAAGTCATATCGATGCAACTAATGGCGAAGAAAATGTTGGAAATATGCCCTAGAGGCAATAATAAATTGGTTATTATTATATTTCCTTGTTCATGATAATCGTTTATTATCCATGCTAAAATTGTATTGATAGGAAACTCAGATACATGTGTGGATACATAGACAACACCATGTCCCTAGTAAGCCTCTAGTTGACTAGCTCGTTGATCAATAGATGGTTACGGTTTCCTGACCATGGACATTGGATGTCGTTGATAACGGGATCACATCATTAGGAGAATGATGTGATGGACAAGACCCAATCCTAAGCCTAGCACAAGATCGTGTAGTTTGTTTGCTAAGTGCTTTTCTAATGTCAAGTATCATTTCCTTAGACCATGAGATTGTGCAACTCCCGGATACCGTAGGAATGCTTTGGGTGTACCAAACGTCACAACGTAACTGGGTGGCTATAAAGGTGCACTACAGGTATCTCCGAAAGTGTCTGTTGGGTTGGCACGAATCGAGACTGAGATTTGTCACTCCGTGTAAACGGAGAGGTATCTCTGGGCCCACTCGGTAGGACATCATCATAATGTGCACAATGTGACCAAGGAGTTGATCACGGGATGATGTGTTACGGAACGAGTAAAGAGACTTGCCGGAAACGAGATTGAACAAGGTATCGGGATACCGACGATCGAATCTCGGGCAAGTAACATACCGATAGACAAAGGGAATTGTATACAGGATTGATTGAATCCTCGACATCGTGGTTCATCCGATGTGATCATCGAGGAGCATGTGGGAGCCAACATGGGTATCCATATCCTGCTGTTGGTTATTGACCGGAGAGTCGTCTCGGTCATGTCTGCATGTCTCCCGAACCCGTAGGGTCTACACACTTAAGGTTCGGTGACGCTAGGGTTATAGAGATATTAGTATGCGGTAACCCGAAAGTTGTTCGGAGTCCCGGATGAGATCCCGGACGTCACGAGGAGTTCCGGAATGGTCCGGAGGTAAAGATTTATATATGGGAAGTCTTATTTTGGTCGCCGGAAAAGTTTCACACTTTATCGGTATTGTAGCGGGAGTGCCGAAAGGGGTCCGGGGGTCCACCAAGGGGGTCCACCAGCCCCGGGGGGCCAAATGGGCTGTAGGGGTGTGTGCCTTGGCCTATATGGGCCAAGGGCACCAGCCCCAAGAGGCCCATGCGCCAAGAGATAAGGGAAAGGGAGAGTCCTAAAGGGGGAAGGCACCTCCGAGGTGCCTTGGGGAGGATGGACTCCTCCCTGGCCGCACCCTTCCTTGGAGGAAGGGACAAGGCTGCGCCCCCCCTCTCCCTTGGCCCTATATATAGTGAGGGGGGGAGGGAGGGCAGCAATATCTAAGCCCTGGCGCCTCCCTCTCCCTCCCGTGACACCTCTTCCTCCCCGCTTGCGCTTGGCAAAGCCCTGCCGGGATCCCGCTACTTCCACCACCACGCCGTCGTGCTGCTGGATCTCCATCAACCTCTCCTCCCCCCTTGCTGGATCAAGAAGGAGGAGACGTCGCTGCTCCGTACGTGTGTTGAACGCGGAGGTGCCGTCCGTTCGGCGCTAGGATCATCGGTGATTTGGATCACGACGAGTACGACTCCATCAACCCCATTCTCTTGAATGCTTCCGCTCGCGATCTACAAGGGTATGTAGATGCACTCCTCTCTCTCGTTGCTAGATGACTTCATAGATTGATCTTGGTGATGTGTAGAAAATTTTGAATTTCTGCTACGTTCTCCAACAGTGGCATCATGAGCTAGGTCTATGCGTAGTTTCTATGCACGAGTAGAACACAAAGTAGTTGTGGGCGTCGATGTTGTCAATTTACTTGCCGTTACTAGTCTTATCTTGATTCGGCGGCATCGTGGGATGAAGCGGCCCGGACCGACCTTACACGTACACTTACGTGAGACAGGTTCCACCGACTGACATGCACTAGTTGCATAAGGTGGCTAGCGGGTGTCTGTCTCTCCCACTTTAGTCGGATCAGATTCGATGAAAAGGGTCCTTATGAAGGGTAAATAGAAATTGGCATATCACGTTGTGGCTTTTGCCTAGGTAAGAAACGTTCTTGCTAGAATCCCATAGCAGCCACGTAAAACATGCAACAACAATTAGAGGACGTCTAACTTGTTTTTGCAGGGTATGCTATGTGATGTGATATGGCCAAAAGGATGTGATGAATGATATATGTGATGTATGAGATTGATCATGTTCTTGTAATAGGAATCACGACTTGCATGTCGATGAGTATGACAACCGGCAGGAGCCATAGGAGTTGTCTTAATTTATTGTATGACCTGCGTGTCAATGAAAATGCCATGTAATTACTTTACTTTATTGCTAACCGTTAGCCATAGTAGTAGAAGTAATAGTTGGCGAGACAACTTCATGAAGACACCATGATGGAGATCATGGTGTCATGCCGGTGACGAAGGTGATCATGCCGCGCCTCGAAGATGGAGATCTAAGGCGCAAGATGATATTGGCCATATCACGTCACCTTATGCTTTGCATGTGATGTTTATCATGTTTACATCTTATTTGCTTAGAACGACAGTAGCATAAATAAGATGACCCCTCACTAAAATTTCAAGAGACGTGTTCCCCCTAACTGTGCACCGTTGCGAAGGTTCGTTGTTTCGAAGCACCACGTGATGATCGGGTGTGATAGATTCTAACGTTCGAATACAATGGGTGTTGACGAGCCTAGCATGTACAGACATGGCCTCGGAACACATGCGAAACACTTAGGTTGACTTGACGAGCCTAGCATGTACAGACATGGCCTCGGAACACAAGAGATCGAAAGGTCGAACATGAGTCGTATAGTAGATGCGATCAACATGGAGATGTTCACCGATGATGACTAGTCCGTCTCACGTGATGATCGGACACGACCTAGTTTGACTCGGATCATGTATCACTTAGATGACTAGAGGGATGTCTATCTGAGTGGGAGTTCATTAAATAATCAGATGAACTTAATTATCATGAACATAGTCAAAAGGTCTTTGCAAATTATGTCATAGCTTACGCTTTAGTTCTACTGTTTAAGATATGTTCCTAGAGAAAATTTAGTTGAAAGTTGATAGTAGCAATTATGCGGACTGGGTCCGTGAACTAAGAATTGTCCTCATTGCTGCACAGAAAGCTTATGACCTTAATGCACCGCTCGATGTGCTGAACCTCAGCGTCGTCTGTAGATGTTGCGAAACATCTGACATACACGTTTTGATGACTACGTGATAGTTCAGTGCGTAATGCTAACGGTTTAGAATTGTGGCACCAAAGACGTTTTTGAAACGTCGCAGAACATATGAGATGTTCCGAAGACTGAAATTGAGATTTCAGACTAGTGCCCACGTCAAGAGGTATGAGACCTCCGACAAGTTTCTTAAGCCTGCAGACTAAGGGAGAAAAGCTCAATCGTTGAGCATGTGCTCAGATTGTCTGAGTACCACAATCGCTTGAATCGCGTGGGAGTTAATCTTCCAGATGAGATAGTGATGGTTCTCCATAGTCACTGCCACCAAGCTATTAGAGCTTCGTGATGAACTATAACATATCAGGGATAGATATGATGAGCCTTGAGCTATTCGCGATGTTTGACCCCGCGAAAGTAGAAATCAAGAAGGAGCATCAATTGTTGATGGTTGGTAAAACCACTAGTTTCTAGAAGGGCAAGGGCAAAAAGGGATACTTCATGAAACAGAAAATCATTTGCTGCTCTAGTGAAGAATCCCAAGGTTAAACCCAAACCCG
The DNA here is from genome assembly GCF_002575655.3 of Aegilops tauschii subsp. strangulata. NCBI lineage: Eukaryota > Viridiplantae > Streptophyta > Magnoliopsida > Poales > Poaceae > Aegilops > Aegilops tauschii. Next base: position 381,875,489 of record NC_053039.3, on the reverse strand, counting down.
AGACTAAGTGCTCCTGTAATGAGGGGAACGGTCACTGAAGCAGAACTACCTTAGATACTTGGTAGATGAGAAGGCAGGCAAGGTCGACAGAAGTATATTGGATATACATTATATGAATGTGTACTTTACTAGTACTCCTAGCAGCACCAGGGTATTAGATACCGGTTCGGTTGCCAAGTGTTAGTAACTCGAAATAAAAGTTGCGGAATAAACGGAGACTAGCTAAAGGTGAGATGACGATATGTGTTGGAAGTGTTTCCAAGGTTGATGAGATCAAGCATCGCATGCTCCCTCTACCATCGAGATTGGTGTTAAACCTGAATAATTGTTATTTGGTGTTTGCATTGAGCATAAACATGATTGGATTATGTTTATCGCAATACGGTTATTCATTTAAGGAGAATAATGGTTACTCTGTTTATTTGAATAATACCTTCAATGGTCTTGCACCTAAAATGAATCTCGATCGCAGTGATACACATGTTCGTGCCAAAAGATATAAAATAGTGATGATAGTACCACATACTAGTGGCACTGCCGTTTGAGTCATATTGGTATAGAACGCATGAAGAAGCTCCATGTAGATGGATCTTTGGACTCACTCGCTTTTGAAAGGATTGAGACATGCAAACCATGTCTATTGGTATATATGCATGAAGAAACTCCATGCAGATGGATTGTTTGGACTCACTTGATTTTGAATCACTCGAGACATGCAAATCATACCACATGGGCAAGATGACTGAAAGGCCTCGTTTTCAGTAAGATGGAACAAGAGAGAAACTTGTTGGAAGTAATACATTTGATGTGTGCAGTCCAATGAGTGCTGAGGCATGCAGTGGAAATCGTTATGTTCTTACTTCATAGATGATTTGAGTAGATGCTGAGTGTATTTACTTGATGAAACACAAGTCTGAATTATTGAAAGGTTCAAGTAATTTCAGAGTGAAGTTGGAGATTGTCGTGACAAGAGGATAAAATGTCTATGATATGATCATAGAGATATCTGAGTTACGAGTTTGGCACACAATTAAGACATTGTGGAAAGTGTTTCACAATTAATACCGCCTGGAACACCACAGTGTGATGGTGTGTCCGAACATCATAACTACACCCTATTGTCTATGGTGCATACCATGATGTCTCTTATCGAATTACCACTATCGTTTATGGGTTAGGCATTAGAGACAACCGCATTCACTTTAAAGGGGCACCACGCAATTCCGTTGAGACGACACCGTTTAGAGAAACCTAAGTTGTCGTTTCTTAAAAGTTTGGGGCTGCGATGCTTATGTGAAAAAGTTTCAGGCTGATAAGCTCGAACCCAAAGCGGATAAATGCATCTTCATAGAATACCCAAAACAGTTGGGTATACCTCCTATTTCAGATCTGGAAGCAAAAGTAATTGCTTCTAGAAACAGGTCCTTTCTCGAGGAAAAGTTTCTCTCGAAAGAATTGAGTGGGAGGATGGTGGAGACTTGATGAGGTTATTGAACCATAACTTCAACTAGTGTGTAGCAAGGCACAGGAAGTTGTTCCTGTGGCACCTACACCAATTGAAGTGGAAGCTTATGATAGTGATCATGAAACTTCGGATCAAGTCACTACCAAACCTCGTAGGACGACGAGGATGCGTACTACTTCAGAGTAATGCGTGATCCTGTCTTGAAAGTCATGTTGCTAGACAACAATGAACCTACGAGCTATGGGGAAGCGATGGTGAGCCCGGATTCCGACGAATGGCTCGAGGCCATGAAATCCGAGAGAGGATCCATGTATAAAAGAAAAGTATAGACTTTGGAAGAAATACTTGATGGTCGTAAGGCTATTGGGTGCAGATGGATTTTAAAAGGAAGACAGACAATGATGGTAAGTGTCACCATTAAGAAAGCTCGACTTGTCGTTAAGATGTTTTTCGACAAGTTCAAGGAGTTGACTGCGATGAGACTTTCTCACTCGTAGCGATGCTAAAGAGTCTATTGGAATTATATTAGCAGTTACACATTATTTATGATATCTTGCAGATAGGACGTCAAAACATTGTTTCCTCAACGATTTTCTTGAGGAAAGGTTGTATGTGATACAACCAGAAGGTTTTGTCAATCCTAAAAGATGCTAACAAGTATGCAAAGCTCCAGCAATCCTCCTAAGGACTGGAGTAAGCATCTCGGAGTTGGAATGTACGCTTTGATGAGATGATCAAAGATTTTGGGTTTATACAAAGTTTGTGAGAAACTTGTATTTCCAAAGAAGTGAGTGGGAGCACTATAGAATTTTTGATGAGTATATGTTGTTAACATATTGTTGATCAGAAATGATTTCTGGAAAGCATCCAGGGTTGTTTGAAAGGAGTTTTTCAAAGGAAGACCTGGATAAAGCTGCTTACATATTGGGCATCAAAATCTATAGAGATAGATCAAGACGCCTGATGATACTTTCAAAGAACGCACACCTTGACATGATTTTGAAAGAGTTCAAAATAGATCAGCAAAGAAGGAGTTCTTGACTGTGTTACAAGGTGTGAGTATTGAGTAAGACTGAAGACCTGACCACAGCAGAAGAGAGAGAAAGGACGAAGGTCGTCCCCTATGCTTTAGACCTAGGCTCTACAATATGCTATACTGTGTACCGCACATGAAGTGTGCCTTGCCATGAGTTGGTCAAGGGGTACAATAGTGATCCGGGAATGGATCACATGGCAGCGGTCGAACATATCCTTAGTATCTAGTGGACTAAGGAATTTTCTCGATTATGGAGATGAAAAGGAGTTCGTCGTAAAGGGTTACGTCGATGCGAACTTTGACACTAATCCGGATTCGTATAGTAGAGCAGTTATTTGAAATGGCTCCAAGTAGCGCATGGTAGCATCCACAAGATGACATAGATATCCGTAAAGCACACACGGATCTGAAAGGTTCAGACCCGTTGACTAATAACCTCTCTCACAAGCATAACATGATCAAACCAGAACTCATTGAGTGTTAATCACATAGTGATGTGAACTAGATTGTTGACTCTAGTAAACTCTTTGGATGTTGGTCACATGGTGATGTGACCTGTGAGTGTTAATCATATGCTGATGTGATCTAGATTATTGACTCTAGTGCAAGTGGGAGGCTGTTGGAAATATGCCATAGAGGCAATAATAAATAGGTTATTATTATATTTCCTTGTTCATGATAATCGTTTATTATCCATGCTAGAATTGTATTGATAGGAAACTCAGATACATGTGTGGATACATAGACAACACCATGTCCCTAGTAAGCCTCTAGTTGACTAGCTCGTTGATCAATAGATGGTTACGGTTTCCTGACCATGGACATTGGATGTCGTTGATAACGGGATCGCATCATTAGGAGAATGATGTGATGGACAAGACCCAATCCTAAGCCTAGCACAAGATCGTGTAGTTCGTTTGCTCAGAGCTTTTCTAATGTCAAGTACCATTTCCTTAGACCATGAGATTGTGCAACTCCCGGATACCGTAGGAATGCTTTGGGTGTACCAAACGTCACAACGTAACTGGGTGGCTATAAAGGTACACTACAGGTATCTCCGAAAGTGTCTGTTGGGTTGGCACGAATCGAGACTGGGATTTGTCACTCCGTGTAAACGGAGAGGTACCTCTGGGCCCACTCGGTAGGACATCATCATAATGTGCACAATGTGACCAAGGAGTTGATCACGGGATGATGTGAGTTACGGAACGAGTAAAGAGACTTGCCGGTAACGAGATTGAACAAGGTATCGGGATACCGACGATCGAATCTCGGGCAAGTAACATACTGGTAGACAAAGGGAATTGTATACGGGATTGATTGAATCCTCGACATCGTGGTTCATCCGATGAGATCATCGAGGAGCATGTGGGAGCCAACATGGGTATCCAGATCCCGCTGTTGGTTATTGACCGGAGAGTCGTCTCGGTCATGTCTGCATGTCTCCCGAACCCGTAGGGTCTACACACTTAAGGTTCGGTGACGCTAGGGTTATAGAGATATTAGTATGCGGTAACCCGAAAGTTGTTCGGAGTCCCGGATGAGATCCCGGACGTCACGAGGAGTTCCGGAATGGTCCGGAGGTAAAGATTTATATATGGGAAGTCTTATTTTGGTCGCCGGAAAAGTTTCGCACTTTATCGGTATTGTACCGGGAGTGCCGAAAGGGGTCCGGGGGTCCACCAAGGGGGTCCACCAGCCCCGGGGGGCCACATGGTCTGTAGGGGTGTGCGCCTTGGCCTATATGGGCCAAGGGCACCAGCCCCAAGAGGCCCATGTGCCAAGAGATAAGGGAAATGGAGAGTCCTAAAGGGGGAAGGCACCTCCGAGGTGCCTTGGGGACGATGGACTCCTCCCTGGCCGCACCCTTCCTTGGAGGAAGGGCCAAGGCTGCGCCCCCTCTCCCTTGGCCCTATATATAGTGGGGGGGGGAGGGAGGGCAGCAATATCTAAGCCCTGGCGCCTCCCTCTCCCTCCCGTGACACCTCTTCCTCCCCGCTTGCGCTTGGCGAAGCTCTGCCGGGATCCCGCTACTTCCACCACCACGCCGTCGTGCTACTGGATCTCCATCAACCTCTCCTCCCCCCTTGTTGGATCAAGAAGGAGGAGACGTCGCTGCTCCGTACGTGTGTTGAACGCGGAGGTGCCGTCCGTTCGGCGCTAGGATCATCGGTGATTTGGATCACGACGAGTACGACTCCATCAACCCCGTTCTCTTGAACGCTTTCGCTCGCGATCTACAAGGGTATGTAGATGCACTCCTCTCTCTCGTTGCTAGATGACTTCATAGATTGATCTTGGTGATGCGTAGAAAATTTTGAATTTCTGCTACGTTCTCCTACAGAAAAGGTACATATGGAAAAGTGACACATATGTAGTGTGCATGAAGCCCGGAAGATAATTATATTAAGCTTCTGTATAAGAAGCCCCCAGTTATATTGAGCGCGCATAGCGTGGCAAGAGTGTGCGGTCGAGGCACACTTGAAGCCTGTAAGGCCTTAAAAAAAGAAGAAAGGAAGAAAGAGGATATAACTTAAAAAAGAAAGATGGAGGTAAGGGGATGAACACGAAGTTCCGCACTAGGCGTAGAATCTTCGGAGTCTGGCCGCGTTCCATGGGTTCGGCTCGAGTCGATTATCTGATGCATCGCGCAGATGGTACGCTCCTCCGGTGAGAACTTTATCAATGATGAAGGGACCCTCCCACTTGGGCTTGAGCTTGTCCTTTTTCTTCTCCGGTAGGCGTAGAACGAGTTCGCCAATCTTATAAGTTTTGGCCCGTACTTCCCTGCTTTGATACCTTCGATCCTGTTGCTGATAAAATGCGGAACAGGCTTTTGCGACGTCACGCTCCTCTTCCAGGGCATCTAAACTGTCCTGCCGATCCAGCTCGGCTTCTCTTTCTTCGTACATGCGCACTCGAGGCGAGTCATGAATAATGTCGCAGGGCAATACCACCTCTGCGCCGTACACCATAAAAAATGGTGTGTATCCGGTAGTGCGGTTCGGCGTGGTCCGCAGCCCCCATAGTACGGAGTCGAGCTCCTCGACCCAGTGCATATCTGATTCCTTCAAGGATCGCACTAGTCTGGGTTTGATTCCGCTCATAATAAGACCATTTGCTCGTTCGACTTGACCATTTGTTTGGGGGTGATAGACGGAGGCATAATCGAGCTTAATTCCCATGTTGCCGCACCAAGTTTTCACCTCGTCGGCTGTAAAGTTGGAGCCGTTATCGGTGATGATGCTGTGAGGGACACCGTAACGGTGCATGACCCTGGATATGAAGTCTATCACTGGTCCGGATTCGGCCGTTTTAACTGGTTTGGCTTCTATCCATTTGGTGAATTTATCCACCATGATGAACAAGTATTTTTTTCTTATGGCTTCCTCCTTTAAGGGGTCCGACCATATCAAGCCCCCAGACCGCAAAAGGCCAAGTTATGTGGATTGTTTGGAGAGAGGTAGGTGGCATATGGCTTTGATTTGCAAAAAGCTGGCAACCGACGCAATGTTGGACGAGGTCCTGTGCGTCTGCTCGGGCTGTCGGCCAGTAGAAACCTGTACGGAAGGCCTTGCTTAGAAGGGCCCGAGCTGCGGCATGGTGGCCGCCGAGTCCAGCGTGAATTTCGGCCAAGAGCTGCCGCCCTTCCTCTTCGGAGATGCACCTTTGGAGCACTCCGGTCGCGCTTTTCTTATAAAGCTCTCCCTCATGAACCTTGTAGGCTTTGGAGCGCCGCACAATGCAGCGTGCCTCATTTTGGTCCTCGGGGAGTTCTTGCCTATTTAGGTAGGCTAAGAAGGGTTCTGTCCACGGGGTGATGACAGCCATGATCACGTGGGCCGAAGGTGTTATTTCGATGGCGGAGCCTCCGATTACGTCAGAGTGTTCAGGATCAGGGGTTGTGTTCGGATCCGGACTGGTATTGTCAGTCTCTCCTTCCCACACCACGGATGGCTTAAACAGCCTTTCCAAAAAGATTTAGGTGGGACGGGGTCACGCTTAGCGCCAATGCGGGCGAGGATATCCGCCGCTTGATTGTTTTCTTGGACCACGTGGTGGAATTCGAGCCCCTCGAACCGAGCTGACATTTTGAGGACGGCATTGCGGTAAGCCGCCATTTTTGGGTCCTTGGCATCAAAGTCTCCATTTATTTGAGATATTGCGAGGTTCAAATCCCCATGCACTTCTAGGCGTTGAATGCCCATGGAGACTGCCATCCGAAGACCATGCAATAGAGCCTCGTATTCGGCTGCATTGTTGGAGTCTGTGTATAATATTTGTAGTACGTATTGGACTGTATCTCCGGTGGGGGATGTCAGGACAACGCCTGCTCCCAGACCCGCCAGCATCTTAGAGCCGTCAAAGTGCATGATCCAATTGGAGTACGCGCCGTACTCTTTAGGGAGTTCGGCTTCTGTCCATTCGGCGACGAAGTCAGCCAGTACTTGTGACTTAATGGCTCGCCGTGGTTTGTATATGATGTCGAACGGGAGGAGCTCGATAGCCCACTTAGCAATTCGGCCCGTGGCATCGCAGTTATTTATTATATCATTGAGTGGTACTTCAGAGGCCACCGTGATCGAACACTCTTGAAAGGAGTGTCGTAGTTTTCGGGATGCCATGAAGACCGCGTATTCTATCTTTTGATAATGTGGGTACCGTGATTTGCATGGTGTGAGGACGGTGGATACATAGTATACCGGCTTTTGAAGCGGGAACTTATGTCCGTCCTCCTCTCGTTCGACAACGAGCACTGCGCTAACAACTTGGTGCGTTGCAGCTATATATAACAGCATGGGTTCGCTAATGTTTGGTGTGGCCAGGATTGGGTTGCTGGCCAAGAGGGCCTTTATTTCTTCCAGTCCGGCCGTGGCCGCATCCTTCCACTCGAAGTGTTTGGTGCCTCGAAGAAGGCGATAGAGAGGTAGTGCCTTTTCTTCCAATCAGGAGATAAAGCAGCTTAAGGCAGCCACACATCCAGTTAATTTCTGGATTTGCTTGAGGTCTGTTGGGGTAGCCAACTGTGACAAGGCTGGAATTTTAGCCGGATTTGCTTCAATTCCTCTATTGGAAACGATGAAACCCAGGAGCTTTCCGGCAGGAACGCCGAAAACGCATTTTTCAGGATTGAGCTTGATGTCATATGTTCAGAGATTGTCGAACGTAAGCCTCAGGTCGTCTATTAAAGACTCGACGTGTCTGGTTTTGATGACTATGTTGTCTATGTATGCCTCCACTGTTTTTGCCGATTTGTGTTTCCAGGCATGTCTGAATCATGCGTTGATAGGTTGCACCGGCATTTTTGAGCCCGAAAGGCATGGTGTTAAAACAGAAGGGACCGTATGGAGTTATGAATGCCGTTGCGGCTTGATCGGACTCCGCGATCTTGATTTGATGGTATCCGGAGTATGCGTCGAGGAAACACAATGAGTCGTGTCCTGCGATGGCATCAATTATTTGGTCGATGCGAGGGAGAGGGAAGTGATCCTTTGGGCAAGCCTTATTGAGGTCCTTGAAGTCGACGCATAGGCGCCATGATTTGTCCTTCTTTGGTACCATCACCAGGTTTGCTAGCCAGTCCGGGTGTTTTATTTCTCTGATGAATCCGGCATCGAGTAACTTGGCTAGCTCCTCTCCCATGGCTTGTCGTTTAGGTTCTGAAAAGAATCGTAGTGTCTGCTTGACCGGCTTGTATCCATTTTGTATATTAAGGCTATGCTCGGCCAGCCTGCGTGGGATTCCTGGCATGTCTGAGGGGTGACAGGCAAAGATGTCCCAGTTCTCACGTAAGAACGCCCGCAGTGCGGCATCGATTGTGGGGTCCAGTTGTGCCCCAATGGTTGCTGTTTTTGTAGAGTTCGTTGGGTGGACTTGGAATTTGAAGATTTCGTCCGCTGGCTTGAAAGAGGTGGATTTGGATCGTTTGTCGAGTATCACATCGTCCCTATCCACTATGGAGCGTAGTGCAGTTAATTCTTCGGCTGCTAGGGCTTCGGATAATGCCTCAAGGGCGAGGGCGGCGGTTTTGTTTTCGGCGCGGAGTGCTATGTCCGGGTCGCTGGCTAGAGTGATGATTCCATTGGGCCCGGGCATCTTGAGCTTCATGTACCCATAATGGGGTATGGCTTGGAAGCTCGCGAATGCATCCCGCCCTAAAAGGGCATGGTATCTACTATTGAACGGGGCCACTTGGAATGTTATATCCTCGGACCTGTAATTTTCGGCGTGCCGAATACCACATCAAGGGTGATTTTTCCCGCACATCGAGCCTCCCGACTAGGGATAATCCCTCGGAAGGTAGTGCTGCTTTGCTCAATGCGGCCTTTGTCTATTTCCATCTTGTTGAGAGTTTCCGCGTAAATGAGGTTTAATCCGCTGCCGCCGTCCATGAGCACTTTAGTAAGCCGAAAGCCGTCCACAATTGGACTAAGAAGCAGAGCGGCTGAAGCTCGGACTATTCGGAATGGCGGTTCGTTACTGGCATTAAAGGTTATAGCCGTGTCGTTCCAGGGATTTTTTGCTGCAACGTGGCAGACTTCGACGTGGCTGCGGAGTGCTCTCTTGCGCCTATTATTTGAGGCGAAAGTCTCAAAGACTGTTAATACTGTATTGTTGCTTTGTACGGGATGATGCTCTGCGGTATCGTTGATAAGGAGATCCTCGCCGCTCTTGGCCACTTGCCGAAGTATCCAACATGCTCTAAGGCTATGTGTTGGTATGGTATCCGGCGTGGTGTGAATTTTGCATGGCCCATTGAGCCATCCCTCCAATACGGTTCCGCGCCCTGTAGTGGGCTTTGGTTTCTTTGTGATTGGATCGGGTGACTTGTGAGAGTGCACCCTTTTAGTTCGGACGAGGGGTTTGTTGAGGGTCGGTGGATCCCAAAAAATTTCTTGGGTTTTCCAGGCGCTTTCCATCGCACAGTACTTCTGTACTATGGCCGCCAAGTCAGCGAAGTGTACTATGTCACAGCGACGTATGGCGTTGAGGATTCCCTTGTCCGTGCAATTTTTGCAAAATAACGAAATTGCGTCTTCCTCGCGACAGTCCTTGACCTTGTTCATTACAAGGAGGAATCTGGCCCAAAGTGATGTACTGTCTCTTGGGACTCTTGTCTAATGTGGAAAGATCGCTTGTATCTGGGCGGGTGGGTAGATTTAAGTCCGAACCCTGACCCGATCTAAGACCCAGAGGCAGAGGAGCTTCCGAACTTGGCAGTTCGGGCTCTGGGATGTTGCCCAATATTTGTGGCCCGCTGTCCGATTCTAAGTTTAGAGCTTGGGTCATGTACTCCCGCAGACGGGTATCCGGCTCGGAGAGCTCGGGAATCCGGACATAGTTCATCCTCAAAATAGAGGAAGAATCACTGCATTGCTCCTCCACCACCGCTATCTGATGGGTGACCGGTGGAGAGTTAATTTCTCTTTGGTCGGGTTTAAGCCCGATCCGATCATAGTCTGTAGCGACTCCCAGGGCGGCGATGCGATCCAAGAGCTCGTTCAAGGACGAAAGCTCCATTGGATCCATCCGCTCAGCGTATTCTGAGCTGACGTGGAGGTTGTTTTCGATGACCCAAGAAGTCATCATCGGCGCGGCGGCCGAACGGGCGGTCATGACGAAGCCGCCTAGTCGGAGAGTTTGGCCTAAAGCCAGAGCTCCCCCAGAGGTGATGTTGTCCTTGATAACAAGGCGAGCCATCAAACCTTACCGTGACGACACAGTGGAACTCTCAATGAAAGCACCAATGTCGGTGTCGAAACCGGCGGATCTCGGGTAGGGGGCCCCGAACTGTGCGTCTAAGGCTAAGGGTAACAGGAGGCGGGGGACACAATGTTTACCCAGGTTCGGGCCCTCTCGATGGACGTAATACCCTACTTCCTGCTTGATTGATCTTGATGATACGAGTATTACAAGAGTTGATCTACCACGAGTTCGTAGAGGCTAAACCCTAGAAGCTAGCCTATCATTATGATTGTTCTTGTCCTATGGACTAAACCCTCCGGTTTATATAAACACCGAAGGGGGCTAGGGTTACATAGAGTCGGTTACAGAGAAGGAGATCTACATATCCGAATTGCCAAGCTTTCCTTCCACGCAAAGGAGAGTCCCACCCGGACACGGGACGAAGTCTTCAATCTTGCATCTTCATAGTTCAACAGTCTGGCCAAAGATTATAGTCCGGCTGTCCGAGGACCCCCTAATCCAGGACTCGCTTAGCGCAAGCAGCGACGGTGTTGCGAGCAGGAGCGGTACCAGCTGCAGGCGGGCACGCACAGGGACGCAGCGGCGCGAGAGGCCGGAGCCGGAGCAGGCGTAGGCAGGGAAGTCCGAGGCGCGGCAAGCGAGCAGCAGGAGGCGGCGGGCGGTCGGTCGGACCACGTACGTACGTGGACAGGGGAAGAGAAGAGGCCGGGGGCCTCACCACGGGGCGTAGGGTCAAGGCCAGCGGGGCTCGGGGAGGAGGAAGGGGACGAGGTCGACGACGTAGAGAAGGAGGTCCGGCGAGGGGAGCGGTCCGGCGAGTCGGCTTCGGGCGACGAAGAGGTCCAGCGGCGTCGGGATCCGGGGGCGACGGGGTCGAGTGGCGGGCATCGCGGTTCGTTCCGGGCGGCGTCCTAGACGGGGGTTCGTTCCCCCGATCCAGATCTGGATCAGAGAGGGGGAAACGTGGGGAGCGAGTGGGGGGGGGAATGGGTGCGGTAGTGGCTAGGGTTCGGTTGCTCGGGGGGATAAGGTGGGATGGGGTGGGCCCCCTGGTGGCCTGGATGGCTAGTTGGGCCATTCGGCCCAGGTAGCGGGGGCTTTGCTCTTTTTTGTGTTTACTGTTTTGTTTTGTTTTTCTTTTATTTAATTTATTCCTTTTCTATTTTCGCTTATTTTCTCATTTAGATAAGTTTTATATATTTTAAAAGTAGTCTCTAATTTAGTATATGTAAAAATGCCACATTCCGAACATTTTAGTTTTGATGTTTGAAAATGTTTTATGTTTGTCAATAATTCAAATCTGAATTTGAATCGCTTTGAACTAACGCGAGATTAGCAACAGTAACGGGGTGATGTGGCATCATTAGCAGAAGTTCACTGTAGCATAAATATCTGGGCGTTACAAATCTCCTCCACTATAAAAAAATCTCGTCCCGAGATTTAGGAGGTAGAAGGAAATAGTGCGGGGTATTCATCACGTAGGCGATTCTCGCGTTCCCAAGTGGCTTCATCTTCATAATGGTGCGACCACTGGACCTTGAGGAACTTGATCACCTTTTGATAGTATTGGCTTTTCCTATGGGCTCATGTGATCTTGGATCACTAAAATGAAAATGTAGAGTCTTGAGCGCAATGTGTATTCTCAGCATCTTGAAGGGGTTACACATCCTCTTGTCCGGCCACTCCACTATTGAACTCATTTGAAATATACTAGATGAAAATATTAGTCCAACAAGAGATATGTTGACATTAATTACCAAAATCACCCAGGGAGCACTTGTGCTTTCACTAATGCATTGTGTATAGTTAATATTGGATGCATCATGACAGGATATTTTCTACCATGAATTACAATGTTTAGTCGCTGCTTGAACTTGGAGGTGCTCTGCATTTATGTTTTGCGGTCTCAGAAAGGGCTAGCGAGATACCACTGTTGTCATATTATATCAAGGTTGTTTTGACAAAGTGTTGTCTTGACATATTTTATTATTGCTCGCTAGTTGCTTGATATAAGTTAATATAATTTCTAAGAGTTATTGTTGACATGGTTAGTCATAATCTTTGCTGAAAACATGGGTGCTACTTAAGATTATTTATGTAAACAAGAACAAAAGAGTTTGTAAAAGTTTTTCTTTTTCACTTTCAATTTATCAACTAAATTGCTTGAGGACAAGCAAAGGTTTAAGCTTGGGGGAGTTGATACGTCTCCATCGTATCTACTTTTCTTAACGCTTTTGCTCTTGTTTTGGATTCTAATTTGCATGATTGAATGAAACTAACCCGGACTGACACTGTTTTCAGCAGAATTACCATGATGTTGTTTTTGTGCAGAAATAAAAGTTCTTAGAATGGAACGAAACTTTTTGGAGAATTATTTTACAATAGAAGAAAAATACTGGAGCCAAGAACGACCGGAGGGGGGGGCATGGTTAAGCACAACCCACCAGGGCGCGCCACCCCCTCCAGGCGCGCCCAGGTGGGCAGTGCCGACCTGGTGGCCCCGCAGACCCTAATTCCAGCTCCTAAAATACCTATTTTCGGAGAGAAAAAATCAAGGAGGAAATTTCATCGCGTTGAGTCGCCACCGCCTCCTGTTCTTCATCGGGAGGCCAGATGTGGAGTCTATTCAGGGCTCCAGAGAGGAGGATCTTTGATCTTCGTCATCGCCAACGCCATGATGCACCCCACCAGGAATGAGTAATTCCTTCGTAGGCTCGCTGGTCGGTGAGGAGTTGGATGAGATTCATCATGTAATTGAGTTAGTTTTGTTTGGGCTTGATCCCTAGTATCCACTATGTTCTGAGATTGATGTTGCTATGACTTCACCATGCTTAATGCTTGTCACTTTGGGCCCAAGTGCCACGATTTTAGATCTGAACCGTTTATGTTTTCACCATTATATCTATGTTCTAGATCCGATCTTGCAAGTCATATTCACCTATTATGTGTTATGATCCGTAAACCCTGGGGTGACAGTAATCGGGATACTTTCCGGTGATGACCATAGTTTGAGGAGTTCATATATTCACTATGTGTTAATGCTTTGTTTTGGTTCTCTATTAAAAGGAGGCCTTAATATCCCTTAGTTTACCTATGGACCCCACTGCCATGGGAGGGTAGGACAAAAGATGTCATACAAGTTCGTTCCATAAGCACGTATGACTATTTACGGAATACATGCCTACATTATATTTATGAACTAGAGCTAGTTTTGAATCGCCCTAGGTTATGACTGTTATATGATGAATGTCATCCAATGAATTCGCCGATCCAATGCCTACGGATTTTCCACATATTGCTCTTGCTAAGTTACTACTGCTGTTGTTACTGTTACACTTACTACAAAATCGTTGCTATCACTATTACCATTACCGCTACTATCATCACTGCTATCAAAAGTATCATATATTACTGTGCTACTGCTCATATTGCTACAGATATTTAATCTACAGGTGTGGTTGAATTGACAACTCAACTGCTAATACTTGCAAATATTCTTTGGCTCCCCTTGTGTCAAAACTATAAATTTGGGTTGAATACTCTACCCTTGAAAACTGTTGCGATCCCCTATACTTGTTGGTTATCAGTCAACTAATATTTAGTGGATCCCAATCGTTGTGGCCCACCGTAACAACGGCTCTTAGCAGGCCGTTAACAGGCCGAAAGCTCGATAGGGTCGTATAAATGGAAACAGCCCGCATGCCTCTAGCAGGGCAAAATAAACGTCAATTTTGTCTCGGCCCTTTTACCTGACGGGCCACTAAGAGGCCTAAAGTGTTTTGGGCCAAAAGAGGCCCAATTTACAAACTAGGCTTTTAACAGGCCAAAAGTCGCGTCGGGCTGAAATTGTGCATCGGGGAACGTGGGCCGCTAATGGACCCAAAATCAGGTGGCACCGTAAAAGGCCCAACTATTGTGCAGGGCGTTAACAGGCCCAAAGACAAAACGGGCTAGAAGTTGGCCCATGTACATAATGGGCCGAGAAAAGGCCGAAAGTCACAACGGGCTAGAAGTTGGCACAACTACAGAATAGGCCGAGAAAAGGCCGAAAGACGTACCGGCAACATATTGGTCCATATCTGTAATGGGCTGCTAACAGGCCAAAAGAAGGTCGGGCCGTAATTGAGCCCAAATACGTAGCGGGCTGTTAACGGGCTGGAACTGACGATGGGCTGGATATTTTCAAATCTAGAATGGGCCTTTGATGGGTCGATTCTGTGTAACTCGTATGGGTCGTGGTTGTTGATACATCCATTTTGCATCATGTTTTCTTACTATTATTTATGATGTTTTTTCCATAATAATGCTTTTTGGAGTAATTCTAATGCCTTTTCTCTCATAATTTGCAAGGTACACACCAAGAGGAAGAATTCTGGCAGCTGGAAATCTGGACCTGGAAAAGCTACGTCAGGCTACCTATTCTGCACAACTCCAAACAAGCTGAAACTTCACATAGATTTTTTATGGAATATTTGAGGAATATTGGAGCAAAAAACTACCAGAGGGCGCCCACCAGGTGGGCACAACCCACCTGGGCGCGCCAGGGAGCCCAGGCGCGCCCTGGTGGGTTGTGCTCACCCAGGCCCACCTCCGGTGCCCATCTTCTGGTATTTAAGTCATTTTGACCTTGAAAAAATAAAGAGAGGACTTTTGGGACGGAGCGCCGCCGTCTCGAGGCGGAACTTGAGCAGGAGCACTTTTGCCCTCTAGCGTAGCGATTCCGCCGGGGGAACTTCCCTCCCGGAGGGGGAAATCATCGTCCTCATCATCACCAACAACTCTCCCATCTTGGGGAGGGAAATATCCATCAACATCTTCAACAACACCACTCATCTCAAACCCTAGTTCATCTCTTGTGTTCAATCTTGTTACCAGAACTATAGATTGGTGCTTGTGGGTGACTGGTAGTGTTGATTACATCTTGTAGTTGATTACTATATGGTTTATTTGGTGGAAGATTATATGTTCAGATCCATTATGCTATTTAATACTCCTTTGATCGTGAGCATGTTTATCATTTGTGAGTAGTTACTTTTGTTCTTGAGGTCACGGGAGAAATCATGTTGCAAGTAATCATGTGAATTTGATATGTGTTCGATATTTTGATAGTATGTATGTTGTGATTCCCTTAGTGGTGTCATGTGAATGTCGACTACATGACACTTCACCATATTTGGGCCTAAGGGAATGCATTTTGGAGTAGCAATTAGATGATGGGTTGCGAGAGTGACAGAAACTTAAACCCTAGTTTATGCGCTATTCCGTAAGGGACCGATTGGATCCAAAAGTTTAACGCTATGGTTAGAATTTATTCTTAATACTTTTCTCGTAGTTGCAGATGCTTGCGGGAGGGTTAATCATAAGTAGGAGTTTGTTCAAGTAAGAACAACACCTAAGCACCGTTCCACCCACATATCAAATTATCAAAGTAGCGAACACAAATTAAACCAACATGATGAAAGCGACTAGATGAAATTCCCGTGTACCCTCAAGAACGCTTTGCTTATCATAAGAGACCGTTTTGGCCTGTCCTTTGCCTCAAAATGATTGGGCTACCTTGCTGCACTTTGTTACTACTATCGTTACTTGCTGGTTACAAATTATCTTGCTATCAAACTACTACGCTACTTACAATTTCAGCACTTGCAGACATTACCTTACTGAAAACTACTTGTCATTTCCTTCTGCTACTCATTGGGTTCGGCACTCTTACTTATTAAAAAGACCTACAATTGATACCCTATAGTTATGGGTCATCAAGGCTATTTTCTGGTGCCGTTGTCCAGGAGTGAACTGCCTTTGGTAAGTGGAATTTGGTAAGGAAACATTTATATAGTGTGCTGAAATTTATTGTCACTTGTTACTATGGAAAAAAAATCCTTTGAGGGGTTTGTTCGGGGTATCTTCACCTCATCCGGAACCACAATTAGCTACCCCTCAACCTACTGCACCTACTGAAAATATTCATTATGAAATTCCTTCGGGTATGATAGAACAACTGCTAGCTAATCCTTATGCAGGAGATGGAACAAAACATCCTGATATGCACCTGATATATGTAGAACAAATTTGTGGATTGTTTAAGCTTGCAGGTTTACCCAGAGATGAAGTTATGAAAATGGTTTTCCCTTTATCTTTGAATGGAAAGGCATTGGCATAGTATAGTCTATGCGATGATATTGGATCATGGAATTGGAATCGTTTGAAATTGGAGTTCCACCAAAAAATTTATCCTATGCATCTAGTTCATCGTGATCGGCATTATATATATAATTTTTGGCCTCGTGAAGGAGAAAGTATCGCTCTAGCTTGGGGGAGGCTTAAGTCAAAGTTATATTCATGCCCCAATCATGATCTCTCAAGAGAAATTATTATCTAGAACTTTTATGCTCGCCTTTCTCGTAATGATCAAACCATGCTTGATACCTCTTGTGTTGGTTCATTTATGAAGAAGACTATTGAATTCCGGTGGAATCTTTTGGAAATAATTAAACGCAACTCTGAAGATTGGGAACTCGACAAAGGTAAAGAGTCAGGTATTAAGCATAAATATGATTGTGTTAATCCTTTATGGATACCGATGCTTTTCAAAAGTTTAGCACTAAATATGGACTTGATTATGAGATAGTAGCCTCCTTTTGTGAATCATTCGCTACTCATGTTGAACTCCCTAAAGAGAAGTGGTTTAAATATCACCCACCTATTAAAGAAGAAATTGAAGAATCGGTACCAGTTAAAGAATAAAGTATAATTTATAATGTTGATCCAGTTGTTCCTTCTGCTTATATTGAGAAACCACCTTTCCCTGTTAGGATAAAGGAACATGCTAAAGTTTCAACTGTGGTTAACAAAAGTTATATTAGAACATCTAAACCTGATGAACAAAATAAAGTAGAACCTAGCATTGCTATGGTTAAAGATCTCTTGGAAGAAGATATGGATGGGCATGTTATTTATTTCTGCGAAGAAGCTGCTAGAATTGCCAAACCTGATAAAACGGATAAACATAGACCTATTGTTGGCATGCCTGTCATCTCAGTTAAAATAGGAGATCACTGTTATCATGGTTTATTTGACATGGGTGCTAGTTTGAGAGCTATTCCTTACACCTTATATCAAGAAATTATGAATGACATAGCACCCGCAGAGTTAGAAGAAATAGATGTTACTATTGAACTTGCTAATAGAGACACCATATCACCATTTGGGATTGTTAGAGATGTTGAAGTCTTGTGTGGGAAAATAAAATACCCTACTAATTTCCTTGTTCTTGGTTCCCCACAAGATGACTTTTGTCCCATTATCTTTGGTAGACCTTTCTTGAACACCGTTAATGCTAAGATAGATTGTAAGAAACAAACTGTCGGTGTTAGGTTTGGTGATGAGTCTCATGAGTTTAATTTTTCCAAGTTTAGTAGAAATCTTCATGAAAAAGAATTGCCTAGTAAGCATGAATTAATTGGTCTTGCTTCTATTGTTGTGCCACCTACTAATCCTTTAGAACAATATTTGCTAGACCATGAGAATGATTTACATATGCATGAAAGAAATGAAATAGATAAGATTTTCTTTGAACAACGTCCTCTGCTTAAACACAATTTCTTATTGAAACTCTAGGAGGTCCTCCTCCACCTAAAGGTGATCCTGTGTTTGAATTAAAACAATTTCCAGACACTTTGAAATATGCTTATCTTGATGAAAAGAAGATATATCATGTTATTATTAGTGCTAACCTTTCAGAACATGAAGAAGAAAGATTATTGAAAGTCCTAAGGAAGCACCGAGCTGCTATTGGATATACTCTTGATGATTTAAAGGGCATTAGTACCACTCTATGTCAGCACAAAATTAATATGGAACCTGATGCTAAACCCGTTGTTGATCACCAATGTCGGTTAAATCCGAAGATGAAAGAAGTGGTAAGAACGGAAATATTAAAACTTCTGGAAGCAGGAATAATCTATCCCATAGCTGATAGTAGATGGGTAAGTCTTGTTCATTGTGTCCCTAAGAAAGGAGGTATAACTATTGTTCCTAATGATAAGAATGAACTTATTCCACAAAGAATTGTTACAGGCTATAGAATGGTAATTGATTTTAGAAAATTAAACAAGCAACTAGAAAACATCATTACCCTCTGCCTTTTATTGATCAAATGCTTGAAAGATTATCTAAGCACACACATTTTTGCTTCTTGATGGATATTCTGGCTTTTCACAAATACCTGTCTCTCAACCTGATCAAGAAAAGACCACTTTTACTTGTCCATTTGGAACTTATGCTTGATTTAAGTAATGCCTTTTGGTTTATGTAATGCACCTGCTACCTTTCAAAGATGTATGACTACTATATTCTCTGACTTTTGTGAAAAGATTGTTGAGGTTTTCATGGACGACTTCTCTGTTTATGGGAAGTCTTTTGATGATTGTTTAAGCAATCTTGATCGAGTTTTGCAGAGATGTGAACAAACGAATCTTGTCTTGAATTGGGAGAGGTGCCATTTTATGGTTAATGAAGGCATTGTCTTGGGACATAAGATTTCTGAGAAGGATATTGAAGTGGACAAAGCTAAAGTTGATGCAATTGAGAAAATGCCATGTCCTAAGGACATCAAAGATATTCGTAGTTTTCTTGGTCATGCTGGTTTCTATAGGAGATTTATCAAAGACTTCTCTAAAATTTCTAGGCCTCTCACAAATCTTTGCAAAAGGATACTCCTTTTGTTTTCGATGATGATTGTTTAGAAGCTTTTGAAACACTCAAGAAAGCATTAATCCCTGCACATATTGTTTAACCACCTGACTGGAACTTGCCTTTTGAATTTATGTGTGATGCTAATGATTATGCTGTTGGTGTTGTTCTAGGACAAAGAGTTGATAAGAAACTGAATGTTATTCATGATGCTAGTAAAACTCTAGACAGTGCTCAACGAAATTATGCTACTACTAAAAAGGAATTTCTAGCAGTGGTGTTTGCTTGTGATAAATTTAGATCTTACATAGTTGATTCTAAGGTTATTGTCCACACCGACCATGCTGCTATTAAATATCTTATGGAAAAGAAAGATGCTAAACCTAGACTTATTCAATGGGTTCTCTTGTTGCAAGAATATGATTTACATATCATTGATAGGAAAGGAGCTGAGAACCCCGTAGCAGATAACTTTTCTAGGCTTGAAAATGTTCTTGATGACCCACTACCTATTGATGATAGTTTTCCTGATAAGCAGTTAGCTGCAATAAATGTTGCTAATAGTACTCCTTGGTATGCTGACTATGCTAATTACATTGTTGCTAAATATTTACCACCTAGCTTTACATACCAACAAAAGAAAAAATTCTTTTATGATTTAAGACACTACTTTTGGGATGACCCACATCTTTATAAAGAAGGAGTAGATGGTATTATTAGACGTTGTGTACCTGAGCATGAACAGGGACAAATCCTATGGAAATGTCACTCCGAAGCTTATGCAGGGCATCATGCTAGACATAGAACTGCTCATAAGGTATTGCAGTCTGGATTTTATAGGCCTACTCTCTTCAGGGATGCCCGTACGTATGTCTCATCTTGTGATGAATGTCAAAGAATAGGTAATATCGGTATGCGTCAAGAAATGCCTATGAATTATTCACTTGCTGTTGAACCATTTGATGTTTGGGGGTTTGATTACATGAGACCTTTTCCTTCCTCTAACGGGTATACACATATTCTGGTTGCTGTTGATTATGTTACTAAATGGGTAGAAGCTATTCCAACCAGTAATGCTGATCACATCACCTCTATTAAAATGCTTAAGGAAGTTATTTTCCCAAGGTTTGGAGTCCCTAGATATTTAATGACTGATGGTGGTTCACACTTTATTCATGGTGCTTTTCGTAAAATGCTTGCCAAGTATGATGTTAACCATAGAATTGCATCACCCTATCATCCTCAGTCTAGTGGTCAAGTTGAACTTAGCAATAGACAAATAAAATTAATTTTGCAAAAGACTGTCAATAGGTCCAGGAAGAATTGGTCTAAGAAATTAGATGATGCACTTTGGGCTCATAGAACAGCATATAAAAATCCTATGGGTATGTCTCCTTATAAAATGGTTTATGGAAAAGCTTGTCATTTGCCTCTTGAGTTAGAACATAAAGCATATTGGGAAATTAAAGAACTCAATTATGATTTCAAACTTGCTGGAGAAAAGAGGTTATTTGATACTAGCTCATTAGATGAATGGAGAACCCAAGCTTATGAAAATGCAAAATTATTCAAAGAAAAACTTAAAAGATGGCATGACAAAAGAATCCAAAAGCGTGAGTTTAAAGTCATAGAATATGTTCTTTTGTAAAACTCTCATTTTAGATTCTTTGCAGGAAAACTCCTCTCAAAATGGGAAGGCCCATATATTATCGAGGAGGTTTATCACTCGGGAGCCATCAAAATAAATAATTCCAAAGGTACTAACCCGAGGGTTGTCAATGGGCAACGAATAAAGCATTATATCTCTGGTACGCCCATTAATGTTGAAAGTAATATTATCCAAACTTTGACACCGGAAGAACACATAAAAGAGTACTTCCGGAGCACTCCAGAATCGTGAAAATAAGGAGGTACGTGATACGATAAGTAAACGGACTCCGAAAAATCCCCAAAAATATTTTTCTCACTTTTGGAATATTTAAGAATTTTTGAAATAAAGAAACTTCCAGGAAGCGTCCCCTGGTGGGCACAAGACACCAGGGCGTGCCAGGCAGCCTGGCGCGCCCAGGTGAGTTATGCCCACCTGGGACACCTTCTGGACTCTGTTTTTCTTTCGTATGCTTGTCCTCCAACATAAAAAAATCTATATATATACTTCCTGAACCTGTTGATCACCGTATCACGGAGAAATCCTCTGTTCTCTTTTCCTTGATGTTTTCTGTTAGATCCCATCTACCATGGCTGCTTCAAGTTCCTCCAAGGACAAGTTCTTCAAGAACGTCATCAACCCATATCTGTGGGAGGTGGTGCAGCACCCTCAGGTCATTGAGATGCATGAGGGGGTGCTTCACCTTTGCGATGTGCCTTGTCCCAAGGGGACGGGAACCATGGAGGCCAGGCTCGAAGCTATGGAGCAAGATGTCTTCCGGTGCAAGGGGATGGTGCAGCGTAGACTTCATGCCAATCACCTCATGATCACGGACCTCTCCCGTGATCTCAAGGTGGATGGCAAGCCCATGAAGGACATCATCTTCACCCTCAATGAGCAAATCAACTTTCTCCAAAGCCAGATCCATGATCTTTAAAACCAAGTCTTTGAATACGAGACAAGGTTTAAAGGTATGAGTTTGGCTGCTGATTGCAGGACCCGTGAGACTCACTCCTCCTCTTATGATGGTCGACCACTGCCATGGAAATCCGAGAACATGATCTCTTCTTCATCACCACCACCTTCTTCTTCACCACCAAAGAGATTAGAGTATCGGGTATGGGCACTCCCCTTGGCTTCCGCCAACACTACAACAAAATACACTTCCGTGATGATACGTGTTTGTCACAATAGGTCACGTTTTCTATCATGCATGTACATCCATGACGATTTTATGACAGAATCAAGATAGTCATACTTGTGCTGTCGTAGAAGTGTTCCATGACATTACCAAAATTATCATCACAGAAATGTCCACTTCCATGACGATAAATGTCGCATCATGGAAGTGCTTTCGCCAAGGGTGACCGACACGTGGCATCCACCATAACGGCTCACCGTTAAGCTATCGGGTCCGTTTTTGGATCCGATAACCCGCTAATAGCCACGACCAATGCCGATTTTCCATGTGTAAAATTCTCATTGGCCGACGGAACCACGTGTCAGCTCCGCGTTGGCACATGTGTCACTCATCCAATGGTCGAGATGCGCCTATGATATGTTGACACGTGGACGGGCCCAAAAGTGGCCCATAAAGTTTAAATGGGCCGGCCCAACTAAAGGCCCACAAGATTTAGCGGACCATAATGGGCCAGCCCAGCTAAAGGCCCACAAGATTTTGCAGACCAGAATGGGCCGGCCCAGCTAAACGCCCAACATTCTCAGTTAAGGCCCATACAGCTAGTGTCAAATCGGCCCGTCAACGGGCCGTCCTAAACTTGTCATCATCGCGGCCCATAGTCACTTCTGGCCCGTTAACTGTCTGCTAAGTATTTGGGCTGAATTACGGCCTAGTGTATTTTTGGCCTGTTAAAGGTCCTGCTTCATTTGGTCCCATTTATAGGCCATTGAAACTTTCGGTCCATAAACGACCGTGAAGGATTTGGGTCATATTCGGCCATGTATGGCATTCGGCCTGTTAGAGGCCCACTATAGATTTGGGCCACTTTTAGCCTGTTGTGATTTTTGGCCTGTTAACGTCGGACGAAATCCATGGGCCATATGTGGCCCAACGTCACATCGGGCCTATTAATGGCCCATATAAAAATGACACTAATCAAGTCCGACCGAACTTCCGGCCTGTTAAAGGCCCGTGTAGTAGGTCGGCGCATTTACGGCCCGTCCAAATTTCTGCCTGTGAACGATCCGCATTGTAAATGGGCCACCATTTCGGCCTACTAAGACCAGTGGGTTATTTGGCACAATCAAGGCCCAATCTCACTTTCGGCCTATTAAAGGCCCATGTTTTTTATGGGCTCGAGATATTTACACCTGTAAACGGCCTGTTGTTACTGAGGGCCCAAATTATGTTTAGGCCTGTTAAAGGCCAACTATGGGCACATGCCTACCAGAAAAATATGAAAGCTTACGCTGACTTAGGCCCAGATATTTTTAGTGGGCTACATGCGAATTTTGGCCCATAATCGTTTTTAGCCCAATTGGAATGGCCCCGACGAATGTTGGCATGTTGGGCTCCTATGAAGCTTTCGGCCGAATACATTACTAAGATAAACCTACACTATACAAAAATAGCATTGTAATTACTGCAGCCTTTGGCTGCATCATAAATGTTTTATCACAACAAAATAAATTCCAACCATACAACAAAAGGCCTGTTGGCATAAAGTTTACGGTCCTTGCAGATAAAAGCACCATCAGATGTATAGAAGCACAGATCATTTGACCTGAGTGCTAATGTTTCAGGCTGTAGAATCTGATGGAGCAGCACGATCTTCCCCCTTTTTCCGCCATTGCACTTGAACAACGAAGCAAATGTTTGATAATCTGGTTTCAAAACCATTCATATCTTGACGAAATTTGTCAACCACTATTCTTGTTTCCGAAACGACGTCCATTAGGGATTGGACATGTGTCTGGAGCACAGATATATCACTCTGTCTAGCCGAAAGATTTTGTTCAGTAGGTGATTTGGACGAGGTTACCTTGACAACCAACCAAGAATTACGCAGGAAGGTGCTTTTTGCACTATTAGTGGAGAGATACTGACGCACTGCAGCAAGAGGTGACATTGTGCCTATGGTAGCCTCGTCACCATCAGGTGGTTGTGGCTGTTCAATCATTTGTTCCATAGCTTGCTGAAAGTTTGAACTTGTAGATTAGTGTACTAGATAAGTTGATAATGAGACAAAAACAAACAAAGTAGGTTTCAAGTTTATACATAACTTATTTTGGTGAACTACTGTAATACATTAGCATGTATTGTAGTGCCAACTACATAATAAAATCACTTTCGGAACATATGTCCATGTAGCATGCCTACTGTATTATCTATTTCCTCACATTCATTGACATCTAAGGATAAAGAGACATGGTTTAAAGTAGGATGAACATAGTAAGACATCATTCATATCATGGGCAAACAAATATAAAACAAACAAGCTATTTTATCATTGTGTGCGCACGTGAACATCACAACTAGATTGCAGATCAAGACCAAAAGAATATCCTTCATCTCATTTAAACCATGTAAGGTGAAATGATACGTTAATTCAACTGTGTATAAAAGTGAACAGAGTAACTGACATTGGCTGCAAACCAAGCAGCTAAATGAACACATCACAGTACCAATCAGTTCAAAGGCAGGAGGAGTAAGGACTTACAACAACGGCTTGAACTGGTGTGCTCATGCCCTTCATCTTGCTGGTGTGGCAATCCTTGAAGACTGCATTCGGTTCAGGTTCTTTTTGGTCCGCGCGGGCTTTCCTCTGTATTTGGAACAAGTCAATATAGATACAATAATATGGCACAAAAAAAAGAAGGAAGTAGCAGCTATTTATAAGAGCCTCGCAGTGTGCAATATAGCTATGAGATCCTGTTGTCTGTTGGAATTTCACTTTAGAACGGTTGGTCTTGTTCTTCAAACAGTTAGCCTAGAAGAAGATACACTTGTAAGGCACATACATAAATGCAAGTTTAATATGTGGTCTGATCAAATACATATAGCCTACCTGATACTTTGGATCAGACCAGTGTTTAACAAGGGTTGTCCAGTCTTCTTCTGTAATATATTCCACTTGAGATGTCTGGGCGATTTCATTGTTAGCCTTGCCTTCAAAGTGAGATTTTCTAAGGTGGTACCGATACTATCGCAGAGCAGACTGAAAAACATGAGTGCATGCTTGTTTAGTTGCATCATCTTTCAGATCTAACTTGAACCTCATCTGTTGAAAAAAGAATGTGAGTCTTATTAGGAGGAAGCTAGAAAGTATGGTACAGAGCAATACAATATTACTAATTGTGAGGAATAACATTACTTACGGATAAATGGACAAGGAAGGTGTTAAACTGGGTATTGTCTTTCTCATTCCTGTATTGGATCCACGTTGGGAGGATACGTGCATGACACCTAATGGCAACGGCTGCCTCTAATACTAACTTGGCTGACTCTGTAGCATCACGTGGCCTTTTTAAACCTGCCTCAAAATGGATCTCCATTTTTCCTCCTTTAGATTTTGTTAATCTATCAAGCATTATCCCTGATGTCTTTTTCCGCTTGCATCATGGTGCTAGTTCAACAACGAATATGGAAAGTGTTAGTGCACACCAAACTGCGAGAGTACATATAAAGGAGCATGCAGCTGCAACTTCACTCGGTCAGGTACCGTCTTGGTGTTGATGCTCATGAGGTTCATCTGATCTTGCCAAGCCCTATTGTGTCAACAGTGCTTCGGAAGTAGTGTTAGGTGTGAAGGCAGCTTGGTAACTGGCTAGTTCCGGAGCAAACGAACGAGTAACTCGTTGAGATGCTGGTACAGTTGAAGCGGATGCTGCAGCTGGTGGAGCACGTGATACTGTGTTTGTAGATTTAGCCAGTGGACTTGGACCTTCTACTGCACTATAAGTACCAGTAGAATCTCCAGGGAAGATCCTTTTTCGTTTCACCCGACGAGTAATGCCATTCCCTACTATATTCATTTCCTTGCTCTTTTTTTACTTTGCCATGTCAAGCCGTACCCACAACACAAAAGAATAAAATCTTTCTTCAGAACTTATTAATGCTTGATACAGACAAGCAATACTTTGATGTAAGACAACCGTATGAGGATGAAATATGTAAGAAAAACAGGACGGCGTGACATATTCACAGCTACGATGTGTAAACTAAGCAGAAGGATTTTCAAGAAAATAGAAGTAATGCAAGCTAGACACCATATGAAAGATGCAACCAATATTACTCTGCCAAGTTAAAACTGTCTTGTCATAAGTGGCAATCCAAAAAATTAGAAGCAGTACAACGTAGAAATCAATGCAAGATGCAACCACTATCAAACTGCCATGTTAAAAGCGTCCAATCATGAGTGACTGATGCGGGATACACAATAGCAGTACTTTGATGTAAGAACATGGTATGATAGATAGATGCAGTGTATTCTAGACACAGAAAGCCATGTCATATGCACATGTATAACGTATAAACTCAGCAGGTGCAATTTAATCAAAATAGAGGAAATACAGGCTAGACAACATATGCAACATGAAACCAATTATCACATTGTCAACTTAGAGCAAGTACCTGCGATGGTGGAGTACGGGAGATGAACTCATCATGTAGACTTGGGACTTCAACTTCATTAGCAGTAGTAGCGGCAAATCTAGAGAGTCTCTGTTTGCGTCGGTGCGGAGGACCACCAACATCCCCTAACTTACTCTTTTCCTTCCTATTTTCTGATATTGCCTTATGAAGTCAAAACCACAAGAAGATGAATAAAATTAGCTCTGCATAACTGGTTGATGCATGATACGGACGTACACTACTTTGATGTAAGGCAAGCGTAGGATAGGAGGATGGAATATATACAAAAAAGACAACATTGCATATTCACACGTACGATAGGAGGATGGAATATGTATGAAAAAAAGTAAGCAGAAGGCATTTCAACAAAACTAGAATAAATTAAAGCTTGGCACCATATGAACATGCAACCAATATCACTCTATCAGGTAAAAAGTGTCTCGTCGTAAGTGCCATTTCAAGAAATTAGAAGCAGTACAAGCTGGAAGACAATGCAAGATGCAACCTACATCATAGTCCCAAGTTAAATGTGTCTTATGGGTAAGTGATCGTTGAGGTATAAGTTGTAAGCTACGCAGATGCAATTCAATATAATCAGAAGCAATACAAACTAGACATGATACGGAACACGCAACCACATATAACAGTTCCAAGTTAGAGCAAGCACCTATGATGGTGGAGTAGGGGAGATGTGCTCATCATGTACACGTATGTTCTAGAAATAGGAAGACGTGTCATATTTATAGGCATTATGTGTAAAGTAAGCAGATGCAATTCAACAAAGTTAGATGCAATACAAGCTAGACATCATACGCAACATGCAACCACATATAATAGTGCCAAGTTAGAGCAAGCACCTGTGATGGTGGAGTAGGGGAGATGTGCTGATCATCTACACAGCTACGTTGACTGTCTAGCATTGCGTTGTCTTGCGAATCTTGTTGGGAGGATGGCGGAGTAGAATCAGTAGAGGCCCTCCGTTTTAGTTGCTCGGAAGGACCACCATCATCCAATGCCTTACCAATTTCCTTCTGCTTTATTGATTTTGCATTGTGAGGTCAAACCGACAAGAAAAAGGAATATAATTTGCTCTTCAGAACTCATTCATGCATGATACTGATGAACATTACTTTGATGAAAGGCAAAGTCATGATACGAGGATGGAATATGTACGAAAAATTGGACGGCTTGACATATTCACACCTATGATGTGGTAACTAAGCAGAAGGCACTTCAAGAAATTAGAAGCACTGGAAGCTAGACACAATATGGAAGGTGCAATCAATATCACTCTGCCAAGTTAAAACTGCCTCGTCATAGGTGGCGTTCATCAAACTAGAAGCACTACATGCTAGAAATCATATTCAAGACGCAAACCAATATCACACTGCCAACTTAAAGGTGTCCCATCATAAGTGACTGATGCAGGATACACAAGAAGAGTAGTTTCATGTAAGAACATGGTGTGATAGACAGATATAGTATGTACCAAAAACATGAAAGCGTGTCATATTCACACGTATCATGTGTAAGCTAAGCAGATGCAGTTTACACTAATTAGGAGCAATACAAGCTAGACACCATATGCAACATGAAACCAGATACCACACTGCCAAGTTAGAGCAAGCACCTTGGATGATGGAGTAGGGGAGCGGAGACTTGGAACTTGTAATGCACTAGCAGTACAAGGAGAATCCATACAGATGCTCCATTTAAATTGCTACAGAGGACCACCATCATCGCCTTCCTTACTCTTTTTTATTTTTCCTTATCAAGTCAAAACCACAAGAAAAAGGAATAAAATTTGCTCTTCAGAACTCATTGATGCATGATACTGACGAACACTACTTTCATGTAAGGCAGCCGCATGATAGGAGGATGGAATATGTATGAAAAACAGGACGGCGTGACATATTGACATGTATGATGTATAAAGTGTAAACTAAGCACAAGGTGTTTGAACTTGTTAGAAGCAGTGCAAGCTAGAAACCATATGAAAGATGAAACCAATATCACTCTGCCAAATTAAAAGGGTGGCCTAACAAATGTATTTAACCAAATTAGAAGCAATACATGGCAACAGGCTAGAAATAATGCGCAATATGCAACGAATAAAGGTGTCTCATCGTAAGTGATTGATGTAGGATACAGAAGAGAGGTAGTTTCATGTAAGAACATGGTTAACACATAGATGTAGTGTGTACCAAAAATAGGAAGGCATGTCATATTCACAGGTATAATGTGTAAACTAAGCAGATGCAATTTACCCTAATTAGAAGCATTACAAGCTAGACACCGTATGCAACATGCAACTACATATCACACTGCGAAGTTAGAGCAAGCACCTGCGATGGTGGTGTAGGGGAAGTGAGGTCTTCAAGTACAGAGCTACTTTCAATATCTTCATTTAGGCTTGTTGTTTCTTGATTACCATGTGGAGAGGATAAAACTGCACTCTTTATAAGAGTAGCGCGTCTCATACTAACCCACGGGCATGACTGTCTCATCATAAGCAATAGATGCAGGGTACACAAGAACATTAGTTTGATGTAAGAACATGGTGTGATAGGTAGATGTAGTATGTACCAAAAACAGGAAGGCATGTTATATTCACATGTATAATGTGTAAGCTAAGGAGATGCAATTTAACAAATTAGGAGCAATACAAGCTAGGCACCATATGCAACATGCAACCAGATATCACACTGCCATGTTAGCGCAAGCACCTGGGGTTGTGGAGTAGGCAAGATGAGATTTGGAACTTGCACTGTAGTAGGAGTAGCAGGAGAATCTGCAGAGATCATCTGTTTCGGTTGCTCCAGAGGACCACCATCGTTCCATGCCTTCGTCCTTTTAGATTTTGCCTTGTCAAGTAAACACACAAGAAAAAGGAATGAAATTCGCACTTCCAAATTCGTTGATGCATGATACTTACGAACACAACTTTTATGTATGGCAACCACATTATAGGAGGATGGAATATGTATGAAAACGCTAAGCAGAAGGCATTTCAACAAATTGGAAGCAATGCAATCTAGACACCATATTAAAGATCCAACCAAAATCACTCTACCAAGTTAGATGTGTCTCATTATAAGTGGCACTTCACCAAATTAGAGGCAATACATGTTTGAAATGATATGCAAGATGCAACCAATATTACACTGTCAACTTGAAGGTGTCTCGTCAAAAGTGATTGATGAGGGATACACAAGAAAAGTAGTTTGATGTAAGAACATGATTAATAGAAAGATGTAGTATGTACCAAAAACAGGAAGGCATGTCATATTCACAGGTATAATGTGTTAACTAAGCAGATGCAATTTACCCTAATTAGAAGCATTACAAGGTTGACACCATATGCAACATGCAACCACATATCACACTGCCAAGCAAGAGCAAGCACATGCGATGGTGGGGTGGGGGAATTGCGGTCATCAACTAGAGAGCTATGTTGACTATCTTCATTTAGCCTTGCTGTTTCTTGAGAATCATGTGGGGAGGATGACACTGCACTCCTCAAACGAGTAGCGCGTCTCACAGTAACCCACTGGGTGACTGTCTCATCATAAGTGATTGATGAGGGATACAAAAGAGCATTAGTTGGATGTACGAACATGGTTAATAGACATATGTAGTATGTATCAAAAACAGGAAGGCATGTCATTATCAAAGGTATAATGTGTAAAGTAAGCAGATGCAGTTTAACCAAATTGGAAACAATACAAGCTAGACACCATATGCAACATGCAACCACATTTGACAACGCGAAGTTAAAGCAAGCACCTGGGATGGTTGTGTGTGGCAATTGAGATCATCAACTGCAGAGCTACGTTTAATGTCTCCATCTGCTAACACTGCACCCTTTAGAGTGCTGAAACGCTTAATGCTGATCTTCAAATTACACTGGAGCGACTTCTGCTTTTCTTTTTTGTATTCATCAACACTGCGTCAGACTCTGAAATACCCATGCATAAAAAAACAATAATGTGAGTATGGGTGAAGTGTGTGCACAGGTAGTAGAGTGTAAAGGTAGAAGATAGCATGTTGGTGAGAAATAAATGACGAGAGACATATGATAGCTCTACAACATGCATGGCAGACGAAATTACTACAGGATTCTATGAAAATAACAGTCGATCGAAAACAAATAGGTCAGTCCATTTTTTCTGCACCGTCCGATGTACAAAGAACGGGCAGATCACGTTCATCTACCTCCATCCAGTCAGTGTTACGATCTTCCTCGAAACGCCAGCGACCACCGGCCCAGTCCCCTGCCTCCGCCCTCCCCTTGACCTCACCTCACCGCACCGCCGTGCTTGGCACCGCCCGGGGCCATCCCTTCAAGCCGCGCCGACCACCAGATCGGGCGCAAGCGGCTCCTGCGCCCCACACCCCTATGATAGACACCGATGCGTCGCTTCCCCGATGAATAGGCGGACTAGGTGCTCCGCGCGCCTAAGTGGGTGTTGCTTCTTTTAATTGTGATTCGGCTGACCCTGAATTGAAAGGCTACTGACCTCTAGCAAAGGTGAAATAGTAAATGGGAGGAAACCTTGTGCATTTAGTATCACAAAGAAGATGCAGTAAGAAGCGCTCAACTAGTTTCTTTCGTGGGATGAATATGGTGTGAGCAGAGACGTAAGATTTGCACGAATAAGGGAAGAGGAGTACCTCTTTCTGCTGGAAGTGTTGTGTCCTCCTTCTGTTTTTCCAACGATCTTATTGTGGTTCGCTGGAAACAAGAAGTTCTGGAGGACGGTGGAGCCTTGGACGAACCCATGGCCAAGTTGTTAAGTGTGGTGTGGTGGCCGTCTGTCGGCGGCAGGGAACCAGATCCGAGGCGGCGAACGACGGCGTAGCGGGAACAACTCCGGTGCGGTGGACGGTTGCGACAGTGGAGCGGCAGCGGTGAGGCGCAGGACGGCGTGGTCGAAGTGGTTTTGGTACGGCGCACGCCGGTGTCGGCGTCGTGGAGGCAGCTCCGCCTCGGCTTCAGCTGCTAAGTCCTTGAGGGCGTTGCGGTTGTGGTTGTGTTGGACGACGACGTCGGGGTACCGGCTCCAGCGTGATGGAGGAGGGCGGCGGTGGATTGGGCGTGATGGGGTGGAGGACGGAGGAGGCTGGGGTTTCGCGGTTGGTGGAGAGGGCGTTTTGGCGCCCACGGAGTATGAATGGGGAAACGGAGGGAGGGGGAACAATGTTTCAGTTTGGGACACACTTGTTTGAAATTTGGGGAAAGTTACAAACTTTGCCCCCATCTAAAATTTCGAACACATTGCGGGTTGGGGTAGGATAGTAATCTCAGGTGTCCCAAATGGTGGGCGGGATAGATTTCGGCCGAGCGCATGGGTGTTTAGGCACCCACGGCGTATAAATGCTTCTCGAAGGCGGTTGAGGCTGGCGTCTTGGTGAAGTTACAAACCTACCCCGGTTTAGACCTTTGGACATCGGGCCGATAGGCTACACGGGCCAGAGTCAGGACAGTAATTTCCTACCACCAAACATTAGTCTCGCGCGGTTTCCGGTGACCACATGCTTATTTGGCGCTTCGTCCAATATTTGGGAGCAAAGCATTAACGTTTTCGGTTCTCTTGAATTGATATTTCAGGATTTGTCAAACTTCACAAATCTTTACTCTTGAAAATCCTAAAACTACGATTATTTTGGAATGGAGGGGGTACATTTGAATATACATTGTACACGAGTATATATTAAAAAATATGCAACTTACCTTAGTTCATGCATGGTTCCAGATATAATCTCCTTGGTTGCAAAAAAATAGTTAGACATGCCACTACAGGAATCAGCTATTTTGTCGTCTGCCACGGCGGACGGCAAAGGCATGAACGGCGGACGGCAAAGGCCTTTGCCGTCAGCCGCGGACGGCAAAAGGCTCCGGCAAAGTAGGCTACGGTAAACAGCTACTTTGCCGTCTGCTTCCTGGCGGCTGACGGCAAAGGCCCTTTGCCGTCTGCCGCGGACGGCAAAGAGAGCGGATGGCAATAATTGCGCTGTCAGTCCATTAAGTGGCTAACGGCAGGCCTTTGCCGTCCGCCGCAGACGGCAAACTTTCTAGTGTCTTTGCCGTCTGCCGCTGACGGCAAACTTTCTAGTGTCTTTGCCGTCCGCCGTATGATGTCATCTACACGTCACTACATGGCAGGCCTTTGCCGTCCGCCGCTGACGGCAAAATCGTTTACTCTTTGCCGTCTGCCACTGTAGGCAAACTGACCAAATGGATCAGCTCCCAGGAAGCACAGCTGGATGCCACGTGTCTTCGTTGCCGTCCGCGGCAGACGGCAAAGAGCCCGTTGCCGTCGGTGGCGGACGGCAAAGAGCCTGCATATTGGCTCTTTTTTCTGTTTTTTATTAAATCCAACAATTTTCACAGCAAATATATATGACATATATAGATATATTTCACAAGGCAATTACAGAGCAAACATATAAGATATCCAACACATAACTTCATCATACATGCATAGTTCCATCCAACCATGCCAAGTTCCATGCATAGTTCCATCATACATAGCAAGTTCAACATAGAGGCATCTATCTTACATAGCAAGTTCAACCATATATATTACAATAGTTTCATCCAACGATACATGCATAGTTCAACGATACAAAATAAACAGAGAAAGGGATAAGGAGCACTCCATCTATGCAAGCTTTCGTCAAGTGAATGAAATCTGCAAAATGAAAAATAAGAAAGTTAGAACTAGGTGACTAGAATAAGAAGACTAGAACAAGAAGAGTAGAACAAGAAGAAGACTAGAACAAGAAGAGTATGTCATTTATGAGCTAACTTACGTGAAATGGATCATATATGAGCTAACTAAGTTGAAATGGGTCGTTTATGAGCTAGCTAAGGTGAAATGGATCATTTATGAGCTAACTAAGTTGAAATGGGTCGTTTATGAGCTAGCTAAGGTGAAATGGATCATTTATGAGCTAACTTAGTTGAAATGGGTCGTTTATGAGCTAACTAAGGTCAAATGGATCGTTTTTGAGGTAACTAAGGTGAAATGGATCGTTTTTTAGCTAACTTAGGTGAAATGGATCATTTATGAGCTAACTTAGTTGAAATGGATCGTTTTTGAGCTAACTTAGGTGAAATGGATCATTTATGAGCTAATTTAGTTGAAATGGATCTTTTTGAGCTAACTTAGGTGAAATGGATCATTTAAGAGCTAATTTAGGTGAAATGGATCGTTTTTTAGCTAACTTGGTGAAATGGATCGTTTATGAGCTAAATTAGTTGAAATGGATCGTTTATGAGATAACCTAGGTAAGATGGGTCATTTTGGAGTTAACCTAGGTGAAATGGGTCATTTTAAAGCTAACGTAGGTAAAATGGATCATTTAGGAGCTAATCTAGGTAAAATGGGTCATTTTTGAGCTAACTTGCATGAACTGGATCATTTATAAGCTAACCTAGGTAAAATGGGTCATTTTAGAGCTAACTTAGGTAAAATGAATCGTTTATGAGCTAACTAAGCTAATTATGCAATTTTTGACATAAGTAAGCTAAGTACAGATCGTTTTAGAGCTAACTTAGGTAAAATGGATGGTTTTGGAGGTTAGTAAGCTTATTAAGTCATTTTGGAGGAGAAGAAGCTAAGTCTAGGTCATTATGGTAAGCATTGGAGGAAATAAAGCTAATTCTAGGTCTTTATGCATGTGTTAAGCAAAACACTAGATAAACTTACCAAGATCCAGGAGGTGTAGGAGCGGGCTGGCTCGTGTCGGTAGCTGGAGAAGGATCGTGCGATGCTTGTCTGGAGTTACGCTGCACCAAAGATCATTTCCAATGTCTTCTTAGCATGATGACACTCAAATGTTAAGACTAGCAAGTAATGTCCATTCAAATTAAACTCACCGTGGTCCCAGGAGCAATCACTGGCATCGGCGGAGCGGTCTGACCGGTCTTCTCGCACACAGACTGCACATTTGGTTTTGACGACTCAGTCATACTAGTTAGTAATGAGACAAACACTACATGAATGTTTTGGCTAATCTGCAGAAGAAACTTACCACAAGGAGCTCGTACATGGCCCTTGCCTGCATGTCATTCCGTGCCCTCTCCTCCTCCATCATCTTTGTCGTCCTCTCCTCCAACTCCCGCTGCCTCTCCGCCGCCTGCGCCGGAAGTTTCTCCATTCTATCTCTCTCACTCTATATAGCAGCCTGCGACGCCACTCACATGACCCTTTGTAATCATTGATGGAAGCGCACACAATGTAATGGAGAAAGATAGCTGAGTACGTATCACTAACCTTGATGGCGAGTTGCACTGGCCGTTCACGAGGCCTTATCTCAGGAGCGGAGCTCGACTGGCGCGCCTTGATCTCCGGGAGAGTGCTAGGACAACGGATAAGTCCATCTCCAATGGCTATGGAGCCATGGGACCTCCCGCCACCAGATATCATCACCAGCTCTGGATCAATGGGACCCTGGCTCGGGTTAAAGTCCTCCCCTTTCCTCGCCTTCCCCTCATCTCTATATCTCACGAGCTTGTTGTGGGAGGAGATGTTGGTGAAGTTGTTTGCATCATCGAGGTCAGACTGAGAGAAAGCCTTGACTTTCTTGAAAGAGGAAGTGTGGGCCATGGCATACAGGTCGTACACCTCTGGCACCTTATCCACCTTATTGTGGCGTGCCTGAAAGAGAGAAACAATGTAAATTAGTAATTAAAGGGCTCAAGCTAGCATGATGAATGAATTGCATGAATCATGAAGCAAACCACATACCCAGTTCCGCCCGAACTGATATAAGTTGGAGCTGCCTTGATGGTGTGGCACACCTTCCATTTGGGCACGTTTGTCCTTGGCCTCGTTGTGGAGGGCTAGCCATTCCTTTGAGCACCACTCATTGACCAACACCTCCCAACAATCCATCCGATCCGCACACCATCTCGGAGGCGCCTAAGTTAGCAAATAGAAACTTGAGCGCTACGGCTAAGAATTACTAAATGAAGGAACTTAAGTAGAAGGCCTTAAGAATTACCTTCATGTACTGCTCCTTACTCAGGAACTTATCGCGGTACGCTGGCTTGGTCTTCTTGATACCACGCAAGGCGTAGTAGTCTCGAACAGCCTGCACCCGAGCCTCGTGCCGTAAGTTCTGTAGTAGGCGCTTGCAGATGTTCTCGATAACATGTGCCGCGTCCTCCTCGTATCCCTCCTCACACCTGTAGAATGTCTGCAATCAAATGAGACAATATTGATTAGTACAATTAATAACTAGCTAGTTGAAGATTTTTAAATGTGTAAAGGAGAAATTACCCAGAACTTTCTGATCACCATGTCTACCCTCGTGTCGCACACGACACCGTCGATAATCTCATCCGGCGGGCCCGGGGCAGCCACGTAGTGCTCCCAGCTCAATCCAAGCTCTGGAAGCCGACCCTCACCAGGCAACGTGACAAACCCCGGGAAGTTTTGCCGGCAAAGAACTCCAAGGATGGAGTTGGGCCGGCGGACACTATGATGGTGGTCCCAACCCCTACAGCATGACAAGGCCAACGCATTAGTTATTTGAAGAAACGTGAATGCAGAAGGTACAAAAATATTAAATGCACTTACGTACCTCTCCCCATCAGGGAAAATCAACCACCTCTGCTCGCGGGTCGCCGGCACGGACGGGAGCCGAGTAGCACCACGCTGGTAGACGGTGCCCCCCTCCTCCTCAAAATCAGTCGGCTCCCCGCCATCATCAGCATGGCCACTCGGCTCCTCGGGCTGATCCGGCCAGGTACCCCATCCGGACGTGTGCTCCTCCGGGGTCTCGTGGGCCGAAGGCCAGTCGACCCGAGGCTCGTGGGCCCAAGACCCGTGGACTGGAGGCTCGTGGACCGGAGTCCGTGTAGCCTCCTCCTCGGACGAGTCCACCCTAGCAGTCACGTGCTCGGGTGAAACAGCTGGGGGTGGCGGCGAGGAAGGCGCTGTAGCAGTCACCCTACCTCCTCTCCCGCGACCACGTGCCCCACCTCCTCTCTTCCTACCTCGTCCCCTGCTGGGCACCATAGTCGACGAAGAAGGGCCCGGCGGTGTGGCCATACTGTCCAGCAACGCTCGGCGGAGAGGTGCGTCTGGAATGGAAGACCTCAGACCACGCGCCGACGAAGAAGGGGCCTTGGCGCGCTCCCGACCAGCGCCCACCATCTTTCAACACCTGCCATGACAAACAGTAAACGAAATTAGTACAACATAAAAAAAAGACCGACATGAATAATAATATGTGTATCACTTAAGTGTATCATCATCAAGTACAACATAAAATTTTTTAATACCTGACACTACTAATAATCTCGATCAGTATCATCAATAAATGCATAATCATCATCATCACTATAATCAATGACGGGCTCATAGGGTTCAGTGGCATCAACATGTGGAAGGCCACCTTGACGTACTCGGTCATCCGCAGCAGTAACCTCTTCTTGTTCCGGCTCTTCTTGTTCCTCCTCTGGGGTGATGTCGGATTCACTGTCGCTGTCTACTTCAATGTTTTGGGGTGAAGTATAGCGGTTCTTGAAACGCTTTTTGGAAAGACGTGTCTCTTGGAAGAATTCTCCTTCATATGTGTCTGGGTTAATGTGAGGTTCATAATCCTCTTCCTTTGGGGGAGATAGTCTAGCACGTGGCGGCACTTCATAAACGACATCCCAACCTTTCAGATTTGGATTAGTTTGGCAGGCCCACGGTAGATAGAATACTTGGGTCGCCTGTTGAGCCGTAATATAGACATCAGGAACATCTAAATGGGTGCTTTGGTTGATTTCAACTAGCCCTATATGTTCATGA
The DNA here is from genome assembly GCF_002575655.3 of Aegilops tauschii subsp. strangulata. NCBI lineage: Eukaryota > Viridiplantae > Streptophyta > Magnoliopsida > Poales > Poaceae > Aegilops > Aegilops tauschii. The sequence continues at coordinate 381,838,538 of NC_053039.3, read as the reverse complement.
GTCCTTCTAGTCTCCTTCGGCTGAAACCAATAACATTTGAAGACTACGACATTCGGTGGGTTTTCACCATAGAATAGAAGTTCATAAATTGCTTCAACTCTCCCATAATACTCGGTACCTCCTTCGCCGATAGCAGATACACAACAATTTGTAGACTTTCGGTCGGCCATAGATAGCTCTTTGCCATAGGTACGAAAGCGATACCCGTTGATGTCGTATTTGTCAAATGAACGGACCTTATGTCAAAACCATTAGCGACTTGTCTCAATTCGGCGTCCATAGACTCTGAATTAGCCTACAAGTTTAATATGAAAGGATTGTTGCATTACGCACAAATTAGCGAATGAAATGAAATTGTCTAATAGAAATTACCGTTTGTTTGAACCAAGAGATGAAACCGGGATAGCCGCCTCCTTGCTTTGCGAGAAGCTCATACTCTTCGACAGAATCCTTTTGGATCACCGCTCCATACGAGAATAAGGCGACGTATCGACTGTATGAAATATCTAGGAATAAGAGCAGTTCAAAGGAAATAGAAGTTGCGAAACTATGTACCGAGAACTTACTCGATGTACGCCCGCACTTCTATCAGGTTGTTGAAGATATACAACGAAATGGTCCGCCATTGTTCGTTATCCAAAGATACTAGATTTGAAACACTGGCTGGTCCGAGATTCCCTTTGAATAGGCTGAGGTTGGATCCTCCCTTTTTAGGGTAGTCAGCATTGTACCGAGGCTTCGGATTATGCAAATGACGATTTTTGGCTTCGTAGTGTGCTGTCACGAAGTTTGCCGCCTCCTCAGTGATGAATGCCTCAGCCATCGATGCTTCAATTCTACGTTTATTTTTACATTTTTGTCGAAGCGTCTTCTGCATCCTCTCAGTTGGGTAGCACCAACGATTTTGCACGCCCCCCCCCCCAATCTTGCCTCGGTCGGGAGATGCAAAATCAAATGTTGCATTGGATTAAAGAAGCCCGGTGGAAAGATCTTCTCTAACTTGCAGATCAACTCCGGCGCCAACTCTTCCATTTCTTATAGCACGCCAGGCGATAGTTCTTTCGCACAAAGAACATGGAAGAAATAGCTGAGTTCTGCCAGTACTAGCCACTCATCCTCAGGGATGAAGCCACGCAACATCACCGGCATTACCCGCTCAATCCATATGTGCCAATCATGACTCTTGAGACCAAATATCTTCAATTTATCAAGACTGGCTCCCCTCTATAGATTCGCTGCATACCCATCGGGGAACATCAACTGCATTTTCACCCACAAGATAATTTCCCTCATAGCTGGCCTTCCAAGATTGAACCATGCCTTTGGTTTCGTCCAGTTCTGCTTTCCTTTCGGTTCTTTCATGTTTTGTAACGGCCTATCACATAGCGCCTCCAGATCGACTCTAGCCTTAGTATTATCCTTTGACTTTCCATCTATGCCGAACAATGTACCAAAAAGTGCCTCGGCGATATTCTTCTCAGTGTGCATCACGTCGATGTTGTGTGGGCAAAGGAGGTCTTTGAAGTAAGGCAGATCCCATAAGCATGTTTTGTGAGTCCAGGCGTGCTTAGAATTATGCCCCTTGAAGTACCCTGGACGCTCTGGATCTGGCTCGAGAGCGTTTAACTGATCCAGGGTCTGTTGGCCTGTCAATGCAGGTGGTGCAGAGTTTTTGACAACTCTACCTCTGATGAAGTTCTTCTTGTCTTTCCTGAACTTATGGCGAGGATTCAGGAACTGTCTATGCATGTCGAAGCAAGAAAACTTGCGACCGGCCTGAAGCCAACGAAACTCAAGAGCTCCCTTGCATGTGGGGCATGGGAACCTTCCATGCACACACCAGCCAACGAATAGCGCATACGCCGGCAAGTCATGCGTCGAGTACATGTACCAGACACGCATTATGAAGTTCCGTTTGCTATAGGCGTCGTATGTCTTGAACCCATTATCCCAGGCTTCTTGCAATTGTCCTTAAGCGGCTGCATGTACACATTCATATTTTTCCCCAGATAGTTGGGCCCTGGAATTATCAACATCAGGAAAATGTTCTTTCTTTGCATAATCTGTCCGGGGGGGAGATTGAGTGGAAAGACAAATACGGGCCAACAACTGTATTGGGCTGCCGTCATACCAAACACACTGAACCCATCCGTGCTGATGCCGACTCGAGGATGCTTCGGATCTGCCGCTTTGTCACCATGTAATTCATCAAACTTTTTCCACGCAACACCATCCGATGTGTGTACAATCATCAGATTCCCATCTGCATCTAGTTCGGTTCTTTTGCCCGTTTTGTGCCATGTCATCTATCTGGCCGTCTCTTCGACCATGAAAAGACGTTGAAGTCTTGGTACGATTGGCATATACCGAAGAACACTAACGGGGATTTTGGTCTGTGTCTTCTCACCCATACCGTTGTCTACCACAACATACCTGGAAGACTTGCAAATGGACAATAGTTCAAGTCCGCATAGTCAAGCCTAAACAAGACACATCCTTTCTCACAGGCATGTATCTTATCATAGGGCATCTTCAGTGCACGGAGGATTTTGTCCGACTGGTACAGGTTTGCAGGCATTACATGGCCTTTGGGTAGAAAGCGTCCAAATACTGTCATCATTGCATCGTAGCATTCTCTGCCCAAGTTGAACCGAGCCTTCAGAGCCATTACTTGTGAGATGGCATCCAACTGACAAAGCTCAGTGTGCTCATGGAGCGGACGTTTTGAAGACTCCAACATTTCATTGAAGGCCTTTGCAGATTCCTCCATCTCCTCGTCCGAATCCCGAGCATCATCGAAGTCTTGCACCATGTTTTCCATCCCGGTACCATGCTCGTCGGTGCGACGACGATCCACCTCAGCTCGGTCACGTTGGGCAGACTCGCCATGAAATGTCCACACCGTATAACCGGGCATAAAACCACTCTTCTGCAGGTGTTTGCCCATTTCAGCCTCTGTCCTCTTTTCCCAATTGCCACACCGTAAACAGGGGCACCAGGTTTTCCTCTGGCCATTTGCAAATGCGGCTCGCACAAACCCCTTGGTTTTTGTGAACCATTCAGTGCTCCATTTGTTCTGACCAGTGTGACCGGTGTGCATCCACGCACGATCACTCATCTTGACTTTCAGAGCTACTAGACACACAACAAATATATATATATATATATATATATATAATTCACCATGTATATATTCATCAGTTGATCTACTTTGTCAATTTTATTACGTCCATGCAACCTACACTCTAATAGGTAATGATAGGTCCTAATCCCACCCGAGTATGTTTAGATTGGGTTCATTTTCCCATGCTATGCTCCAGATCCTACGCAAAATTTCGGCAGCACCTCCCCGCTGTTCTCCTGATCACGTCTCTGCAATAAACAGAGAGGATGTGTACCCGGAGAACAACAGGGGAGGCACTGACGAAATTTATGCGTCGGATCCGGAGCAAAGCATATGGGAAAACGAACCCAATCTAAACATACTCGGGCTGTCCATGGATAGCGTTGGACAATTCAAAAGAATCAAGGTTATAAATATGCAAATGCATGCATATTTATAACTATGACGCTTTCGAATGGGAGACACATATTGGTTACGCATACTGATGATTCAAGACACATATATAGCTAGCTATCAAGTTTCATCGGAATAGATCAAATAATTAATGGGGGAGGAGGACATGTCATTTGTGCTCACCCACGAACGAAGGGGCAGAGCTCGTCAAACGCACGGCGAGGTCGTCGAACACCAAACCTCGCAGCGATGAAACAACTGCACATGTAAAACTACCCGATCAACACAATTATATATGATGTTTTTCATAACAAAATCGAAAAATATATGACCTAACTAATAATTCACAAATATATGACCCCGTCGGCTTCTTGAAGGCCAAAGAACACCTTTTCGGGAGGTGTCGGGGGTCGGGGTGTCGTGTCGGTGTCGGGGTGCCGTGTCGGCGTCGGGGTCGGGGTATCGGGGTCGGGGTGTCGGGTCGAGGTCGGGGTGCCGTGTCGGTGTCGGGGTCGGGGTGTCGGGTCAGGCTAGGGGTCGGGGTGTCGGGGTCGGGGTCGGGGTCTCGGGGTCGGGGTGTCGGGTCGGGGTGCCGGGTCGGGGTCGGGGTGCTGTGTCGGTGTCGGGGTCGGGGTGTCGGGTCAGGCTCGGGGTCGGGGTCTCGGGGTCGGGGTCGGGGTCGGGGTCTTGGGGTCGGGGTGTCGGGTCGGGGTGCCGGGTCGGGGTCGGGGTGCCGTGTCGGTGCCGGGGTCGGGGTGTCGGGTCAGGCTCGGGGTCGGGGTCTCGGGGTCGGGGTCGGGGTCGGGGTCTCGGGGTCGGGGTGCCGGGTCGGGGTGCCGTGTCGGTGTCGGGGTCGGGGTGTCGGGTCAGGCTCGGGGTCGGGGTCTCGGGGTCGGGGTGTCGGGTCCGGGTGCCGCGTCGGGGTCGGGGTGTCGGTGGTCGGGGTCGGGGTGTCGGTGGTCTTCTTCTTCTCCTCCTCTCCTCTAGCTTTCTGCTCCTCCTCCTCCTCCCCCTCTCCTCTTTCTTCTTCTTCTTCTTCTTCTTCTTCTTCTTCTTCTTCTTCTTCTTTCTTCTCCTCCTCCTCCTCCTCCTCCTCCTCCTCCTCCTCTTCTTCTTCTTCTTCTTCTTCTTCTTCTTCTTCTTCTTCTTCTTCTTCTTCTTCTTCTTCTTCTTCTCCTTTTTCCTCTTCTTAAACCTAGCACTAAGTAACCTAAAACAAAACAAAAAGTAAACTAAAAGTAATCTAAACTAAAAAATAGAAAAAACAGAAAAAAATCTAAAACTAAACTAAACTAAATCTAAAACTAAACTAAAAGTAATCTAAACTAAAAACAGAAAAAACAGAAGAAAAAAAAGGAGAAGAGGGGTGGGGCTCACCTGCGACAGGGGTGGGGCGCTCGCCGACGGAGGGGCGGTGGGGCGCTCGCCGACGGAGGGGCGGCAGGGTGGCGCTGGCCGGGCGGAGGGGTGGGGGGGCGACGGGGCGGAGGGGGCGACGGGGCGGCGCCGGGCGCCGGGTGGGGGGGCGACGGGGCGGAGGGGGCGATGGGGCGGCGCCGGGCGGCGGGTGGCGGGGCGACGGGGCGGCGGAGGGGCGGGGGCGGCGGCGGCGGCAGTGGGGTGGGATGTGGTGGCGGGGCGCGTCGGGGAGGAAAGAGAGGGAGAGAACAGAGAGTAACGGGCGGTGGGGGTACGGGCCGTTAGGTACTCTCCTCTTTGCCGTCCGCCTTTTTGTCTTTTTCCAAACGGACGGGGGGTGGGGGCCACCTCTCTCTTTGCCGTCTGCCAGCGGACGGCAAAGATTCTTTGCCGTCTGCTAGCAGACGGCGAAGAGCTCGCAGATGGCAAAGAGCTTCTTTGCCGTCTGCCGTTTCTTTGTCGTCTGCTTTTGGGTAGCTGATGGCAAAGAGCTTCTTTGCCGTCAGCTAGCAGACGGCAAAGAGCTGGCAGATGGAAAATTAGCTGATTCCAGTAGTGTGCGTATGAATATATAGCATGTTCAAACGCACAACAAAGATTGATGCCCCTTTTAGATCTGATTTACAAATGCCATTATCTCAGGTTCAAATAGATGAATGCACTTCCTATGAGTTCGAGTCTTTCGAAACCCCCTTTATGTTGAATTCAACATGTATTCTATTTCGTAGCTAGCAATTTGGAATGTATCCATATAAGTGACAAATGTATAAAGTGCTTCACACTAACAGCATGGAGTTCACTAATTAATGTTTATATATGAATTGCAAAAGCAATGCATTGCCCGTATTTCAAACCGCTCTCACTCTATGGATCGCTAATATGAAATAAACACATGCACATGCTAGAATTCAATAGAGTATGGGTGTCTGATAGACCGATTTTCGTTCATACGCAAATTGCAAAATTCATGATCTCATCCCAAAATAATAATGCCATTTATATTTTAATTTAATGCGTAGAACCGCGTTTTACACGTAGATGCACTATGCCTTGGCCCGTTCTCACAAACGCGCTATATATCTCTCTATCTAACGCGGTGCACACACTTTATATAGATCGGCATTTCTGTTTCACACATGCTCACAATCTCTCCCGGGGTGTCGGGGTGTCTCACGCACACACTCTCTCTATCTCTCTCTCTCTTTCTGACTACTATGTACCACCCTTTTCACTAATCTCAGTTGGAAAACACTATTTCTCTCACATGCATATATACACACGCACAGTCTCTACTAGCCCTCTATACGCACATATATGTGCCTACGTGTCTCCTGCACACACATTATCTTTAGGCCTCTCTCGCACACATTGCCCCCCCCCACAGACACACCTCTCTCTTAGTAGTTGGCAGATATGATTCCATCAGCTCATTCGGTAGGATATCCCTGGCAGTTAGGCTGGATGGTAATACGAGGCAAAGTTTTACCCAAGTTCGGACCCTTGCATTTGAGGACAAATCCCAGTCTTGGTACTGTATATTAGTGATAGGGGTGTGTACAAAGTACACGTGAATACCAGGCATTGTGCGTGTGTGTATACTATCGACGAACTAGCCCCCAGGCTTCTATAACATACTCGGGGCCTAGGGTTACAAATCATATATAGTCGGCTTATCACCAGTGGGGATAGAGTCCCGCACGACTCTGGTAGCTTCGTGTTGTACGCCGAGTCCTCCACATGGGTCTTCGTATAATGCGTCTCAGTCCAACCTATGTGGCGTAGGATGGAACCGACCCATAAGTCCTCATGTTGACCCACCCCAACTAGAAATGATGTGCCCACCACACCACACACCAATCGGCCACTAAGAAAATAAGCATATACAATAGTACAATGTTATACATGAAAGTTAATGGCATGGTGCATCCAAAAATATTTGTTTTGCAGTGTGAATGTTTACATTTTCTCCTAAAATATTAGTCACGGGAAAGAGAAACGAAGGGCATATCTCTCCTTGTCTCCACCGGACACCCCCTCTTTCTACACCACTTTCACGTACGCACACAAACTATCTCTCGTCCCTCTAAAAGTATGCATGCCCATGACACATTCACACGTGACGGTCACTGTATTTCAAGCGAAAGCACTATACGGTCACTGGACTTCAGAATATGCTCATTACGGTCACCGTATACATTCTCGTGGTGATCATACGGTATCTAGCTCATGATACGTCTCCATATTTCGTTGATGACACTGACGGACATTGTATTTGATGCGTGCTCCGTATTTTGTTGACGACACTTACGGTCATTGTATTTGAAGCAAAAGCACAATATGGTCACTGGACTTCAGAATAAGCTCATCACGGTCACCACATACATCTTGTGGTGCTAACCAACTTGTGGTTGGATGGTTAGGAGGACAGTGGTTTATCGATCCCACCAGGGTTAAAGTCCTGGTGCTCGCATTTATCCTGGGTTAATTTCAGTATTTTCCGGCGATGTGCGTTCAGTGGGAGGAGACGTTCCACTCGACTACGGGGCACCTATGGTGACTTCGTAAAATCTCAAGATCATATGCTGGCTCACTCTCTCAAAGGTGCTCATAGGGGTAGGGTCTGCGTGTGTGCGCTTATAGCGGTGAGTGCTTGAGCGTATATATGAGCGCTTGCGTCTGTACTGTGTTAAAAAAATACATGTCATGATTATACGGTCACTGGCTCACCCATACAACTCCGTATTTTGTTGATGACACAATCAATTGACCAGTCAAACGTTCCACGTGGCGCAACTAGTGTTGCACCATCAGGGCGCGTAACCCTGGGGCCCACCTGTCAACGCGTATATGAAAGAAAGAAATGGTAGTTTCAGTCTGTATTGTGTTAATAAAATACATTTTAGGGTGATCATACGGTCGCTGGCTCACCATACAGCTCCGTAATTTGTTGATGACACGATCAATTGAGCAGTCAAACGGTCCACATTCAGCAGCGCACATTACCATAGGGCCCACCCGTCAGCGTATATGAAGGACAGAAATGGTAATAAATTAGTGGTCGGTGGGGATTCGAAGTCGTGAGACCTCTGGTTGGCAGTCGCCGGCGGTGGGGGCGCGGTGATTGGGCGGTGGCGTGGGGATCGCCGGAGAAAAATCTCGGTGCGGGGGGTCCTAGAGGGATGGCCGGGGCGGCGGCGGACCGGCGGTAGGGAGTGGTTTAGGGGCGGGCCGGCGGTTCGGCCAGTGGTGGCTGGCGGCTCAGGGGGGTGGAGGTTGGAGATAAACCACAGGCCCTTGATTTCGTATCCAATGGCTGGAAAATCTACTGACCAGAGATGAAAAGTCAGTCGACTGACGTGTAGCCTCACCCCGCACGTACACACGCATGCACGCAACACTCGCACAAACACACGCATGCATGCAGGCGTGCAACACTGACACGTACACATAACGAACACACGCACGCATGCAGGCGTGCAACACTGACACGTACACATGCACTCACAAACACACGCACATACGCACACATGCATGCAACACTGAAACGTACACATGCACGCACGCAACACTCGCACGCCTGCATGCACACAACACACGACGCAAGACACACGCTCAACCTATACGTGCATGCACCCTTTGTTAAGGACATGGATTGTTACGGGTATTAATCAATCTTATCTATGATAAGCAGAACATAGATGTTTGCAGCGGTCTTTATGAATGACAATGTATCGAACGGGCTATCAACATATATATGAAAATTTTAAAATTCTCTTACATTATATAGTAGGCTTATCTACATGAAATAGATGACGTCACACTCAATGAACAATCATCGGTTTATGAAATGCCCGCTTCTGACCGCCCTGTCCCACCAAAAGTTCCTCTGCCGTGCGCTGCCTGCATTGGGTCACTGACATGCAGGCCATGTACCCAAAGAGCCCACACGTCAGTGGAAGAACTGCGCGGTGTCGTACGTCAGAGTCGAGGGTGCCACTCACTGCACACCCGGCTGAACACGCCTCCTTGCCGCATTCAAATGCCTCCATGAAACCCGTGTGGAAGCCGAGAAACTCACTTTGGACACACGCCCGTTCATTACCAGGCCGGTATTAAACGCAACGCCGGCCGAGCTCCTCCGTCCACTGTCTATTTAATCTCCTATTTAAACGAGGCCAAACGCACGCCAAGAATCGCACACCTCCGCTGCTCCCCTATCTCCTCCTTCACCATTTTGTCCACTCTTGCAATGGCTTACGAACAGTAGTTATCCCGCATCCAAGCCGGCTGGGTGGCCCAGCGAGCGCGCCGGATACGAGCTATGCAACTCGCTGATCCACCTCCCTCCCCCCGCCCGATGGAGCCAGTTGCCGCCCCCAGCCGGCGCGTGGTTCAGCAACTCACCGCTCTAGGCTAGCTCGACAAGGAGCGACACACGGGCGTCGTCGCTGCCATCCATGCCACCGCCTCGTACCGCGCCTCCCGTGTCTGCGACCGCGTCTCCCATTTCTGTGGCCGAGACTCCCATGCCGGCGGCCGCACCATGCAAGCAGAGACAGAATCCGGGTGCGCGGAGAGCGACGAGTGCTACCTCTTGAGCATGCATTGGTTTTCCCTTGAAGAGGAAAGGGTGATGCAGCAAAGTAGCGTAAGTATTTCCCTCAGTTTTTGAGAACCAAGGTATCAATCCAGTAGGAGGCTACACGCAAATCCCTCGTACCTACACAAACAAATAAGAACCTTGCAACCAACTCGATAAAGGGGTTGTCAATCCCTTCACGGCCACTTGCAAAAGTGAGATCTGATAGAGATAATAAGATAAATATTTTTGGTATTTTTATGATATAGATTGGAAAGTAAAGATTGCAAAATAAAATAGATCAGAAACTTATATGATGGAAAAATAGACCCGGGGGCCATAGGTTTCACTAGTGGCTTCTCTCAAGATAGCATAAGTACTACAGTGGGTGAACAAATTACTGTCGACCAACTGATAGAAAAGTGCATAGTTATGAGAATATCTAGGCATGACCATGTATATAGCCATCACGTCCGCGACAAGTAGATCGAAACGATTCTGCATCTACTACTATTACTCCACACATCGACCGCTATCCAGCATGCATCTAGAGTATTAAGTTCATAAGACCAGAGTAACACATTAGGCAAGATGACATGATGTAGAGGGATAAACTCAAGCAATATGATATGAACCCCATCTTTTTATCCTCGATGGCAACAATACAATACGTGCCTTGCTGCCCCTGCTGTCACTGGGAAAGGACACCGCAAGATTGAACCCAAAGCTAAGCACTTCTCCCATTGCAAGAAAGATCAATCTAGTAGGCCAAACCAAACTGATAATTCAAAGAGACTTGCAAAGGTAACCAATCATACATAAAAGAATCAGAGGAGATTCAAATATTGTTCATAGATAATATTTATTATAAACCCACAATTCATCAGATCTTGACAAACACACCGCAAAAAGAATTACATCGAATAGATCTCCAAGAAGATCGGGGAGAACTTTGTGTTGAGATCCAAAGAGAGAGAAGAAGCCATCTAGCTAATAACTATGGACCCGAAGGTCTGTGGTAAACTACTCACACTTCATCGGAGAGGCTATGGTGTTGATGTAGAAGCCCTCCGTGATCGATTCCCCCTCCGGCGGAGCGCCGGAAAAGGCCCCAAGATGGGATCTCACGGGTACAGAAGGTTGCGGCGGTGGAAATAGGGTTTCGTAGTGCTCTCGGATGTTTTCCGGGTATATGAGTATATATAGGCGAAGGAAGTCGGTCAGGGGAGCCACGAGGGGCCCACGAGGGTGGGTGCGCGCCTACCCCCCTGGGCGCGCCCACCTGCCTCGTGGCTGCCTCGTTTCTTTCTTGACGTCCACTCCAAGTCTCATGGATTGCGTTTGTTCCAAAAATAACTCGCCTGAAGGTTTCGTTTCGTTTGGACTCCGTTTGATATTCCTTTTCTGCGAAACACTGAAATAGGCAAAGAAACACCTATTTGGGCTGGGCCTCCGGTAAATAGGTTAGTCCCAAAAAATAATATAAAAATGTATAGTAAAGCCCATTAAACATTCAAAACAGATAATATAATAGCATGGAACAATAAAAAATTATAGATACGTTGGAGACGTATCAAGCATCCCCAAGCTTAATTCCTGCTCGTCCTCGAGTAGGTAAATGATAAAAACAGAATTTTTGATGTGGAATGCTACCTAACATAATTCTTAGTGTAATTTTCTTTATTGTGGCATGAATGTTTAGATCCAAAAGATTCAAGATAAAAGTTCAATATTGACATAAGAGTAATCATACTTCAAGCATACTAACAAAGTAATCATGTCTTATCAAAATAACATAGCCAAAGAAAGCTTATCCCTACAAAATCATATAGTTTGGCCATGCTTCATTTTCGTTACACAAAATGCTCCCATCATGCACAACCCCGATTTTAGCCAAGCAATTGGTTCATACTTTTTAACGCGCTTCAGCCTTTTTAACCCTCACGCAATACATGAGCGTAAGCCATGGATATAGCACTATGGGTGTAGTAGAGTATGATGATAGGGATTATGTGAGAAAACAAAAAGGGAGAAAGTCTCATATTGACGCGGCTAATCAGCGGGCTATGGAGATGCCCATCAATTGATGTCAATATGAGGAGTAGGGATTGCCATGCAACGGATGCACTAGAGATATAAATGTATGAAAGCTCATCAAAGGAAACTAAGTGGGTGTGCATCCAACTTGCTTGCTCACGATGACCTAGGGCATTTTGAGGAAGCCCATCATTGTAATATACAAGCCAAGTTCTATAATGAAAAATACCCACTAGTATATGAAAGTGACAACATAGGAAACTCTCTATCATGAAGATCATGGTGCTACTTTGAAGCACAAGTGTGGAAAAAGGATAGTAACATTGTCCCTTCTCTCTTTTTCTCTCATTTTTTTCTCTTTTTTTGTTTGGGCTTCTTTGGCCTCTCTTTTTTATTTGGGCTTCTTTGGACTCTTTTATTTTTCATAAAGTCCGGAGTCTCATCCCGACTTGTGGGGGAATCATAGTCTCCATCATCCTTTCCTCACATGGAACAATGCTCTAATAATGAAGATCATCACACTTTTATTTATTTACAACTCAAGAATTACAACTCAATACTTAGAACAAAATATGACTCTATGTGAATGCCTTCGGCGGTGTACCGGGATATGCAATGAATCAAGAGAGACATGTATGAAAGAATTATAAAGGTGGCTTTGCCACAAATACGATGTCAACTACATGATCATGCAAAAGCAATATGACAATGATGGAACCTGTCATAATAAACGAACGGTGGAAAGTTGCATGGCAATATATCTCGGAATGGCTATGGAAATGCCATAATAGGTAGGTACGGTGGCTGTTTTGAGGAAGATATAAGGAGGTTTATGTGTGATAGAGCGTATCGTATCACGGGGTTTGGATGCACCGGCGAAGTTTGCACCAACTCTCAAGGTGAGGAAGGGCAATGCACGGTACCGTAGAGGCTAGCAAATTGCGGAAGGGTAAGAGTGCGTATAATCCATGGACTCACATTAGTCATAAAGAACTCATATACTTATTGCAAAAGTTTATTAGCCCTCGAAGAAAAGTACTACTACGCATGCTCCTAGGGGAAGGGTTGGTAGGAGTTAACCATCGCGTGGTCCCGACCTCCACTCATAAGGAAGGCAATCAAAGAACACCCCATGCTTCAAATTTGTCACACAACGTTCACCATACGTGCATGCTACGGGACTTGCCAACTTTAACACAAGTATTTCTCAATTTCATAAATACCCAACTAGCATGACTCTAACATTACCACTTTTATATCTCAAAACAATTATCAAGTATCAAATTGATCATAGTATTCAATGCACCTTATATGATAGTTTTTATTATACCTATCTTGGATGCCCATCATATTAGGACTAATTTTATAACCAAAGCAAATACCATGCTGTTCTAAAAGACTCTCAAAATAATATAAGTGAAGCATGAGAGATCAATAATTTCTAAAAAATAAAACCACCGCCGTGCTCTAAAAAGATATAAGTGAAGCACCAGCGCAAAATTATCTAGCTCAAAAGATATAAGTGAAGCACATAGAGTATTCTAATAAATTCCAATTCATGTGTGTCTCTCCCAAAAGGTGTGTACATGAAGGATTATTGTGGTAAACTAAAAGGCAAAGACTCAAATCATACAAGACGCTCCAAGCAAAACACATATCATGTGGCGAATAAAAATATAGCATCAAGTAAAGTTACTGATGGACGAAGACGAAAGAGGGGATGCCTTCCGGGGCATCCCCAAGCTTAGGCTTTTGGTTGTCCTTGAATTTTACCTTGGGGTGCCTTGGGCATCCCAAATCTTAGGCTCTTGCCACTCCTTATTCCATAATCCATCAAATCTTTACCCAAAACTTGAAAACTTCACAACACAAAACTCAACAGAAAATCTCATGAGCTCTGTTAGCGAAATAAAACAAACCACCACTTTAAGGTACTGTAATGAACTAATTATTTACTTATATTTGTGTTAGATCTACTGTATGCCAACTTCTCTATGGTTCATACCCCCCGATACTAGCCATAGATTCATCAAAATAAGCAAACAACACACGAAAAACAGAATCTGTCAAAAATAGAACAGTCTGTAGTAATCTATAACTTTCGAATACTTCTGGAACACCAAAAATTCTACCAAAATAGGAAGTCTTAATAAATTTGTTTATTAATCTTATTCAGAAATAATCAACTGAAAATCACGTTTCTGTGATTTATTAAAATTATTCTCGTGCGCGTAAAAGTTTCTGTTTTTCAGCAAGATCAAATTAACTATCACCCAAGATGATCCTATAGGTTCTACTTGGCACAAACACTAATTAAAACATAAAACCACATCTAACCAGAATCTTGATGAATTATTTATTGAATAACAGAAAGAAAAAAATTGGGTTGTCTCCCAACAAGCGCTTTTCTTGAAAGCCTTTTAGCTAGGCATTGATATTTCAATGATGCTCACATGAAAGACAAGAATTGAAGCATAAAGAGAGCATCATAAAACATGTGACAAACACACTTAAGTCTAACATACTTCCTATGCATAGGTTTTCTATAAGCGAACAAATTTGCAAGGCAAACAAAAGCTAGCATATGCAAGGAAGAAGAAAGAGACGATATCAATCTCAACATGACGAGAGGTAATTTAGTAAGATCAAAATTTGTACGACCATATTTTCCTCTCTCATAATAATTACATGTAGGATCATAGGCAAATTCAACAAAATAGCTATCACATAACATATTCTCAACACAATCCACATGCATGTGAAGTTGACACTCTTCCGAACCCACTTTCAGTATTATTGCAAACATTATTATCAATCTCATATTCATCATGGGGCTTAAATTAAATTTCAAGATTATAAGAAGAATCACCCCAATCATGATCATTGCAACAAGTAGTGGACATAGAAAAACTAGCATCCCCAAGCTAAGGGTTTAGCATATCATTAACACAATTGACATTAATAGAATTTATAATAAAATCATTGCAATCATGCTTTTTATTCAAGGAACTATCGTGAATCTATTCATAAATTTCTTCATCGCAATTTTCAGATTCACGAATTTCAAGCAAAACCTCATAAAGATAATCTAGTGCACTCAAATCAATAGAATTTGGTTCATCATAATTGGATCTCTTAAAAAGATTGGCAAGCGGATGAGGATCCATAGATCTTAGGTTCTCTGTTTAGCAATAAATAAACAACTATTCCAACCAAACGAGCAAACGAGCCAAGTAAGACATCAAAGCAAACGAAAAGACGAACAGAAGAAGGGTGAATAAAACGGCAAGGGTGAAGTGGGGGAGAGGAAAACGAGAGGCAAATGGCAAATAATATAATGCGAGGGATAAGAGTTTGTGATGGCTACTTGGTATGTCTTGACTTGTGCGTAGACCTCCCCGGCAATGGCGCCAGAAATCCTTCTTGCTACCTCTTGAGCATGCGTTGGTTTCCCTTGAAGAGGAAAGGGTGATGCAGCAAAGTAGCATAAGTATTTCCCTTAGTTTTTGAGAACCAAGGTATCAATCCAGTAGGAGGCTACACGCAAATCCCTCGTACCTACACAAACAAATAAGAACCTTGCAACCAACGCGATAAAGGGGTTGTCAATCCCTTCACGGCCACTTGCAAAAGTGAGATCTGATAGAGATAATAAGATAAATATTTTTGGTATTTTTATGATATAGATTGGAAAGTAAAGATTGCAAAATAAAATAGATCGGAAACTTATATGATGGAAAATAGACCCGGGGGCCATAGGTTTCACTAGTGGCTTCTCTCAAGATAGCATAAGTATTATGGTGGGTGAACAAATTACTGTCGAGCAATTGATAGAAAAGTGCATAGTTATGAGAATATCTAGGCATGATCATGTATATAGGCATCACGTCCGCGACAAGTAGATCGAAACGATTCTGCATCTACTACTATTACTCCACACATCGACCGCTATCCAGCATGCATCTAGAGTATTAAGTTCATATAAGAACAGAGTAACGCATTAGGCAGGATGACATGATGAAGAGGGATAAACTCAAGCAATATGATATAAACCCCATCTTTTTATCCTCGATGGCAACAATACAATACGTGCCTTGCTGCCCCTGCTGTCACTGGGAAAGGACACCGCAAGATTGAACCCAAAGCTAAGCACTTCTCCCATTGAAAGAAAGATCAATCTAGTAGGCCAAACCAAACTGATAATTCGAAGAGACTTGCAAAGATAATGAATCGTACATAAAAGAATTCAGAGGAGATTCAAATATTGTTCATAGATAATCTCTATCATAAACCCACGATTCATCGGATCTTGACAAACACACCGCAAAAAGAATTACATCGAATAGATCTGCAAGAAGATCGAGGAGAACTTTGTATTGAGATCCAAAGAGAGAGAAGAAGCCATCTAGCTAATAACTATGGACCCGAAGGTCTGTGGTAAACTACTCACACTTCATCGGAGAGGCTATGGTGTTGATGTAGAAGCCCTCCGTGATTGATTCCCCCTCTGGCGGAGCGCCGGAAAAGGCCCCAAGATGGGATCTCACGGGTATAGAAGGTTGCGGCGGTGCAAATAGGGTTTCGTGGTGCTCTCGGAAGTTTTCAGGGTATATGAGTATATATAGGCGAAGGAAGTCGGTCAGGGGAGCCACGAGCGGCCCACGAGGGTGGGGGCGCGCCTACCCCCTGGGCGCGCCCTCCTGCCTTGTGGCTGCCTCGTTTCTTTCTTGATGTCCGCTCCAAGTCTCCTAGATTGCGTTTGTTCCAAAAATAACTCTCCCGAAGGTTTCATTCCGTTTGGACTCCGTTTGATATTCCTTTTCTGCGAAACACTGAAATAGGCAAAAAAAACAGCAATTTGGGCTGGGCCTCCGGTTAATAGGTTAGTCCCAAAAAATAATATAAAAGAGTATAGTAAAGCCCATTAAACATTCAAAACAAATAATATAATCGCATGGAACAATAAAAAATTATATATACGTTGGAGACGTATCAACGAGTCGGTGGCCGGCGCCTCCGCCTCCGTCGCCATCATCGAGGAGAAGTAGAACCTGGGAGGCCGCCACCGCTTTGGTCCCATGAAGGCCACCGCGGAGGCGACGCCGATGTACATAGCAACTGTCTTGCCGGGTCCTTTTGTTTGGAGGACTTTCGTCGACCCCGCATGGGCTCCACGGAAGCGGAGAAGCCCCCTTCCACCATCATCTTGGGCATCAGCCAACGATATCAGTTGGGCAGTGGGGAAGCGAGCCATCCTTTGTGCTGAAGCATATACCTCCAGGGCTCCCGGCAGTCCGGTGATCGTGCTGCCGGACATGAGGAACACAAATGGATCGGCGGGCGACCATTTAGGCCAGGTATTATATACCTGTGCTGTCCAGAACTAGCACCGCGTAGTTGATTTGAATGTAATGAAATCCATCATGTTTGTATGAAAATCCGGTATTTTATATGAATTCCGTCATTGTTTATATGAAATATCGCTGTGTTTGCATGAATTTCGTTCGGTTGGTTGAGTTGCTGTCAGAAAGTGTGCGACTACGGTTGGATGGCGTAATTTGCGGGTCGCTGGTCGGTCTGCGGCCAGCTCGGGCGGCATGGTGGGACAAAAAAAGCATAGGTCGTGCGAGCTCATCTCCAACGTGCGCGCTGGAGGACGCATATTTTGGCTACCCCAGGCAAGATCCAAACAACCCCTCCCAGCAGATTCAAATCCCTCGTTCGCCATGAAATTTTGCCATGTGTTGTTTTCATGGACTAGCAAGATGCCCGTGCATTGCACAGAACATCAAGATGCATATTTTTACAAAACCCCTGTTGTGATTGACCCATGCAGGAGTAATCCCATGTGTAAAAACTAATGATATCTTGAGAATTTTATCGGAAAAATGGTATCTCGAGAATTTCATCAAAAAAATGATATCTCGAGAAAGATGAGAGATAAGGTGAGGAGGAATGGGGCGTGGTGGTGACTGGTGGTCGGACTGGGCGGAGGCATGGGGATGGACGGCGCATTATGTCTAGGTTTGTATCTCTCTCACACACACCCACGTAGGTGGGGGACGTGCACAAAGAGAAGAGGTGCACGCATGGCGCACGTACTCCCATCTCTTTATCAACCACACCCGCGCGGGTACACGGTGGAGCTCATTTCTGTACGAAAAGGCAGCCCACGTGGTAATTTGACACGTGTACTGGTTGTCCACTTGATGGAGGATCGTCTACCACGGGTGAACAAACAAATTGCGACTTGACGCGTTATGTTAAAAAAGAGGCAAACCATGTGGGGCCTACCTTAGAGGCAAGGCACTATACACTTGAGACGATCTGTACGTATTACTTTTGATGTGTCCCGTCAACTCGCAGAACGAGAAGAAGCTTGCTTAGTACGCCGTCTCCCCCGCCCACGGGCGCGGTGGCTCGCAGGACGAGGTGAAGCTTGCTTACTAGTACGTCGTACGCCCGCAACCTCGCCCACGTGCGCGGTGGCTCGCAGGACGAGGAGAAAATTTTACTAGTCCCTCCGTTTACTCCTCGTCCCTACCTTGGTTAGAGAGATTATCATATTGTTTGGAATATATGTCTTTTAGTACTCCCTCCATTTACTTACACAAGGCCACAATAAAAATATATTTTGCATCTATACAAGGCCACAAATAGTAATGGAGACAAAATTTAACGATATTTCCTCGAACTAGCAACCTGTTTAATACTTGCATGCATGCAATCATAATGACACTCCAATCAGCTTCTTATCCCTTCCTTGCATGCATGCGGTGTATTAATGGTCTCAGTAAACAAAAAAGAAAAGCGGGTTTACAAGGCAAGACATTCAATTTTACCTTGGTACCGGTGATATGAGTTTGTGGCCTTGTATATAAAAATGAAGGGAGTAGTAGGACTAGTACAGTGGTATATAGGAGTATTACTACTACAGCAATTTCCTTGGAGTCCGTGGTGCAGCAAGCTACCCTAGGCTATGTTACTACTCCCTCTTTTCCAGTTTATGGCTCAATTTCAAAATCTCTCCAACCAAGGTAGACGGTGAGTGGTGAAATTAATTTCTTAGTTTGCACAAGTAATTAGTATGCTCGTTTTTCTCAAGAAGTTATGTTTACCGAGGCATTAATTAGAACGAATGCATGCATGACCACTAAATTTCCATGAACTTCTACATGCATTGGTGAGTTTTCTCTTGACACTACTTGCATCGGGTGATTTAACGCACCTCGAAATCCAACATGTGATGGAACTACTAGTAGAATTGAGACTTATAAAATGGAAAAATGATTTTTTTAGATGAGCCCTATAAACTAGAAAGGAGGGAGTAGTAAGTAGTACTACCTCCATAGTGGGTACGTACTCTGTAAAATCAGATTTTCCCAAAACTAAGTCGCTCAACCTTTATTTGCTTGTTTCCCTTCCTGCCTCCTTGCCTCGAACAGACTGTGCCAAACTCCCCTGCCTGCCGCGCGGGAAAAGACCCACCCTCGCCTTTTTTTAGTCTGGGTTTGTATCGATGGATCGGGCGAAGCAGCAAAAACCAAGATGTGTCTTGTACTCCTTCGTCGATGCTCGCTTTCATGAATTCTGTACTTCCTCTCGCCGACATGTGGGACATATAGCAACCGGGTCGACATGTCGTGCACAAATAACAGTGCAGAACAGTAGGGGGGACGCACCCCAGTCGTACCGCCCCAGTAGTAGTAAAGAGCAATGAGACGTCAAATCACAATGCCGCACCTTCCCAGACGGATAAAGCAACCATTATTTCACACTTCGCTTTGCCATCATCTCCTTCAAGAAAACCACGTAGTATTGCTTCTGCCATTCTTCTGCCTCAAGAGGGACACGTGCATCGCCTTGGTACATCATGACACGTGGGACCGCATGACAGGCCATGCTCCCCCGCCCATCGCTCCGTAAAATCACCTCATTTTTATCACTTCCTTCGTATCGGTTTACAGGGCATGCACGTCGTTCTAGGTTGAGAATTTAACTGACTATATATGTGATGAACAATATATGTTTAGAAACTACATCCACTTAAGAATCCTATGATATACTTTTTGTGACATAGTAACTCATATTTAGTTAGTCAAATGGATTACCTAGAACTACGTGCACGCCCTATAAACCGAGACGGAGAGGGTAGTACAGTACGTATCTTTTTAGATCAATATACTCGGGATTCACCAAGGAGCAAAACCAAGTGGTAGGCTGCTCCTATCGTGTTGGCGTAGCAACTCAAGCAGGGTCAGTCCGCACACGAAATGGCGACACACCTAACAGGACCCCTTTTACCGACATGTGGCTCATCCACCATCTTGTTCCACGGTGATGCACCAAATTATAGTTCGGAGCAACGGTTGGACTTGGAGGCACCCCGGTCGTAGCGCCGTAGTAGTAGTAGATGAGCGATGAGGGGTCAAATCATAAAGCCTCACCTTTCCCGCATTAAGCTGGACGGACGAAACAACCATCATTTCACTCTAGGGCGCAAGAGCATAAAGAAAAGAGAAAACCAATGATGCCTGCGGTAGCTACCTAGGGCACCCTAGGGTAGGGGCCTCCACTACAAATCCTTTTTTTAAAGCGCCTCCACTACAAATACGCTTCTCCCCCGTCCTCTTGAGGAAAACCGATGATGCGTGCGGCGGTAGGGTTTGTAGGAGTACTACGGCTTGCGGGGCCACGTCGTAGTAAACGGGAGAGGGATTGAGTTCGAGTCGACGCCTTAATATGTGTGGGCCTCTTGGTTTTACGTAAACGAGGCGACATTTTGGGTTCGGGGACCAGTGGAGATATACGTACAAAAAAATGTGGACGTAGGTTCGACATAAAGGAAATGATGCATGGGCCCTGAATTTTGATATACCCGCGGCCACGTGAAATTTGCTACTCTACTCAAAACTAGTAAGGTACACATGCATTGAACGCATGAGATTTGGAAACCAAATTATGAATAAATACACACTATAGCATGTAAAGTTTTGAGTCATATATGCATGATGTAGATGTTCGTTTAGTTATTATAGTTCAGTACAATTAGTTTTATAAAAAGGTTAAGATTCATGGGATTGTGCATTGTCTATACCTACTATTAAAGCAAGGTGCGTTTCGTTGATTTTTTTCATCCGTTCACCCATAGTATTTTTGGAGATTTTTCTTCTTTCCGAAGTGGTACTATTTTTTTATCCGTCCAACAAATTTAACGAAACAAATTTTTTGGTGCTACGTCGTGCACCTGGGCCTTAGCCTGCCACAGCCCGACTGCAGTGGCGGCCCTGGCAATGAAAAATAAAAATGGCCAATGAGCGAATCGAACTCCCGACCTGCCTTGCAGAAGCGTAGGAGTCATTCCACTGAGCTAAGTCATCATGAGTGCAAGAGAAATGGTTCGTTTATTTATTTAATAGTCCCTCCTCGCTCTGTTACAACCTATTGCACCAGTTTATATTCGTCTTTAATTTTAAATCTGCAAGCCACCTCAAATTTGAATGAAGAGAGGGGTGAGGACCATTAATTGCTGCTGCAGGATGGTTGAAACTGCTGCAGGTGATACGACGGTCTTTCTTTGTAGGCTCCTCCCCCATCTTTATAGTTACCTCTCGAAGATGAATGAAATGATATATATTGGGTATTCTATATGTGCATATTGGTACACGAAAACTTGGTAAAAGTTTGCGAGGTTCGAATTTTCAATAAAGCTATATGCACTGCATTTTGGAACGGAGGGAGGAGCATACGGCAGTTGCTAACACTCGCGTGGAAGATTTGTGTGTAGGAGGAGTGGCTGTTCTGTTAAATGACATGGCAAAACTGACACTGTCGGATGCCGATCTAACGGTTCTTACGGCGTTCGTCAAGAAACGGCTTGTGGCGAACGTTTGTTGGATAATGATTTACGGACACATGCATTCCGTTGATACGTGCCCCTCTCTCTCACGCACACACGCACCCTCACGAGTCACGACTCTCCCGAGTCCTCTCGCACCCACCGTCTATCTGCAGGTAGACATCACACACATATGTGCTCTTCACACCCTATCCTCAGAACTTCTAAAAAACAAAAGACGTCGCGCACCTTTTATTTTAGCTCACATGTCACACATTTATACTATTACTCTTGTGGTGAACGTTCTTTGGGCATAGTATATTGTACTCTCATGAAGAGAACCGGTGCACGAACGCACTAGTTCTCTCACACCCAATCACGGGTTCACGTAGGAGCGCATTTTTTGAAGATGGTACAACGAAATCACTCCACTATATATATAAGCAGGAGCCTTAGCGCTTGCTTTACTAGGGTTCCTCTCTTTCCCTCTCTGATGCTCTCCAGATCTAAGCAAGACATAGGTGGTCACACTCTCTCTGCTCACGGCTGGTCACAAATCCGGCCGGACCACCTCCACCAGGGCAGGGGTGTAGACGCATCGTTCACGCTGTCGTCGGCGGCGAGGGAGGAGACCAACGGCTGCCCGCGCGTCCTAATCGGCGGCCGTGCCGTTCTCTCTGAGAGATCGCCGACTCGGGAGGGCCTCCGACCCCTTCTTCCTCCCTGCGGTATTGTGGCCAAGATGCGGCCTCCCGACGCCATCTTTGCCAGATGCCAATGACCCTCAGGTATATATTCCTTCGAAACCTACCTTGCTCTACTGCCCTAGCTCCCCACGTGGCTGCGTGTGGATCTTTTTCTACTTCTGTCGGCTATTCCAAAGCCACCTAGACTTTTACTATTATTAGAGGTAAAGCTAGTTCATAAAGTCGAATCTAAGAGTTGGTTCAAACATGGAAGAAAGTGGGAAAGCTGTAGCATGAATCTAGGACTTGGTTCTAAGAGGAAACGGGGGAAAGTAGTAGATACTGGCTACCCAACCGGTCTCTTGGTTGAAAAGGCGAAGAAAGCATGGTGGATGGTGATGGGTGGGGGGAAGTGGACCTGTCTCTAGGTTGAAAAAGGAAAGAAAGTGAGGGGTGTTGGGGACAAAGCAAATGAGAATGAGCGGGTCTAGATTTCCTGTGCTCACATAGGAAAATGTCGCCGAGGAGATGAAAAATAAGAGAAATGCAAACATGCTGCCTGAGTGTTTGCCGCTCGCGGCAACCACCTCTGCCTCACCACTTTATGCCCTTGCTGTCCCTACGCCCATATCACTATCGTTAATGTAAAATCACATGAAGCATTAAGCAATGCCACCTAATGTCACTATAAGTAATGGTCTAGTGCGGTCGCTAAATTCAATCAATGCCACCACCATTTTATGAAGTGCTTCCGTCTTGCTTTATTTCCCATGAATTGTGTTTTTGCAATTACACTTAAATCTCACACCGCTGACATTGCTTCATCCCAGTGGAATAGCACAAATTTGATTGCACATTTACTGACCATGTGCTACTCTCATGATGGTAATACTAATGCTATTGTTCTGCATGTTAATCTAGTGGCAGTGTTGATGTGATGTGATGCTACTTACTTACGGGCACTGTCATACTGTCGATCTAGTGCCAATTATAACACAATAGATGCTGTTGTTAATCATACGCCACTGCAAATATCTGTCACTGTTTAAATAACCGTATTTCATATTTGCGCAAACGGGGATACATGTCTCCATATCATTTCTATCTGCGCAATCAAAAGTACACACCTCAGTTTTAGTACAACTGCACAAAAATTAGGTGGCTATTCCTAGCTGTCGTCCTCTAACCACCAATGTTCCAGGTATTCCTACATTGGTAGTAACTAGGTAGAATGACCAACGCAATCTAAAAGAAGCTGATTCGTACGTTTTACTTCCTGATTGCAGTGCAGGGACAAGCGAAAACAACTGCATCCTAGTCCGGAATGCACTTTCTACCAGTTCATCCATGGACCGAGGACTAGCTGGCACGGCTAGGTTTTTGTGACAGGTGCGCGGACAAGAGGCATTGTGGTCTGCTTATTTCTGCAAATAGCGGTGCTTAAATTTAGTGGAATGCACAAGAATTTCAGCTGGTCAGTACACTACATGGTTCAGTTCAGCATTCCAGAGGAGAACACAATTATAATTGGTTATTCTGCAATGAGAGAACCTAACCCTGGATGGTGGCAACAAGAAAAAACCAGAGTGAACTCCAGGAAATTTAAGCCTGCCGGGAGGCCCTTTGCTCAGAGAAGCATTGCTTGTTTTTTCCTGATTTGTAAACCTTCTCACAACTTTGTCTTTTGCTGTGAACTAGTATATGTTTGTTATGTTCTATGAATCATTGAGATGTATAAAATTGCTTAAATTATGTTTTTCAAGTTTTTTATGAAGCTGAGTATAATGTGAGTGTTCCACATGAACGCTGGACTAGCGTGTGACCGTTTGGAATTTACATTGTGGCCTCAGTTAACTGCATGAACCACTGTAACAAGATACATAGTTGCTTATATGTCAGACAGCAGATTATTGATTGTTAGTTGGTCGATAGCCTAGTGTTGAAGCGAGCTGAGCCAATGTGTCATGTTTTGCACAACTGCTTACAAGTGGGGTAGCGACAACAGTGTTTACAAGTACTTATGTATACGTCGGCGCACAGTTCTCGAACGAGTACTCTATTTCATCAAACACACACTGCTCGTATGATAAACCATGACAACTTATGTCTTACCATGCCATATTCATGAAAAAACTAGTAAGGACGCAATTGTTTCGGCAACAATTATGATGGTTCTCACATGATTCACGGGCACACAAAAGTAGTAGCAGTTCCCATAGACGGATTCAAACAGAGTACTAGCCCCAGAGGGCTCGATAATAGGCAAGGTTTGGATAATTAGACACAATCATAAACACTAGCTGGGGCAACTATTTCATGCCTCGATCTAATTTGGGCTGGACACAAGACGGACCTTGCCATGAACATCATCGAGGACGTTCGGCAGCAGCTCAATCATGTGAACCTTCACGAAGATAACCTTGTGGCCTTGCCACTCATAAACTTGTTTGTGGAGGCATGCCACGTCATCTTCTTGCGTAAGCTTGACAAGAACAGTATGCCTCACAAACGAAGGAGTAGCTTTGAACTTCTTGTGCTTCAGTACACCCTGGACAACACGCCTGACAACGGTGAGGCTGGAATACAACTCAACATCGTTATAAGCGCAAATGGCTTCCAGGATCCAACAACTTAAGAACTCTGTTTTCCCAGTGTGTATATTCAGGTCATCCGCCTCATAGCGAGTGACATGTACAACCACAAAATCCTTGTCTGCATCAGGGCTCTAATTGAAGCATAAACAAACTCTGAATTACTTTCCAGTATAAGAAACACAAGTTATTTAAACCACTATGTATAGCATGTCATCGAAGCTAATAAAATTTTGCATTATTCATCACCACATACTTAGTTGAAAAACCACAATCGAGATCGGCAAAGAAAAAAATCACCTTGGGCAGCTCAGCGGGGGGAACACATCCTCGAAGTGGGAAAACTGCTCCTGCAGTGCCACGGGGACTGTAACCTCAAACAGCGCGTTGACCATCTCAGTAGTGGCCGTGAGCGTATCTGTGGTCGGCTCGGTGGCTGCCTCCATCTTCTTGGAGCTCTTTGTCTCGTGGGGATCAGCCTCCCGCGTGTGCTCCAATATCGGCAGATCTTTGCCCTGTTCTCCTTGGTCCATCATGAAACTGACGAATACTAGGAGACCACTAAAAGGAAAACACAATCGCAATGACAATGAAACAAAAAAAGAGTGAGGATCGGCTACTGCTTTGCAAAAGTTCTTTTTTTTCTCTGAACGAAAATATACCAACATCACGGATCCGCTTACCTTCCCTTTGTTGGGAGAGAAGAATAGTGGCAGATGCGAGTGTTGGCTTTCTTGAAGACGGTGAGGGAGAAGGGGATTCAGCGAAGAGTGAAATGATGGTTGCTTCGTCTGTCAAACTTAGACTGCGGGAAGGTGGGGTTTTGTGATACGATGGCTCGTTACTGCCGCGCTACGACCGGGGTGACTCTCCGCCTACATACGCGACGCCCTCGAGGAAAATGGAGTTGGCTGACCCCAGCGCCAAGAAGATGAGGCTCCCGCCAGCGGTGATGCCTGTTGTAGATCCCGCACCCGGCAGCGCGGGGAGAAGCGGCAACCCCGCCCCCACTGGATCCCAGGAACCCGTAGAATCTTGGGTGGACCGCATCAGCGATCTCCCGGACACCGTCCTTGGGAAGATCATCTCGCTTCTCCCCACCAAGGATTGCTGCCGCACCCAAGCCCTCTCAATTCGGTGGCGCCCTCTATGGCGCGCCGTGCCCCTTAATCTCGACTGTCATCAGCTATCTCTCTTCAATGATTTTGAAATCCCCAGAGCCATCATCTCCTCCCACCAGGGCTCCGTTCAAAGCCTCTGCATCCCTTCATGCTACTTGAGCAAGCATAACATGCCCTGCACGGTGGACGCTTGGCTGAAATCCCCTGAATTCACAAAACTACAGCCGCTTGAGTTCTACTACTCCCCTGGAAATCACCTACCAGGTACCGAACGCCATGTACTTGTGCCCTCAGCACTGATGTCCATCTCGTGGTTTTCCTCCTCTCTCCACACCACCACCTTTGCACTGTGCTACCTACCAAACAATCTGGTACTAAACCTTCGACTCCCATTTCTCAAGAAACTTTCACTAGTGCAGGTTCGTATATCGGAGGCCTCATTGCACAGCATCATCCACTCCAGTTGCCCTGCCCTGGAGTGCTTGGTGCTTGTTTTCACAGTTAGAATCGGTTGTCTCCAAATAAAGTCGCCTAACCTTGTAAGAATTGGAATTTCTTTTGACGGAAGGCAGCTCATCATCCAAGATGCCCCTTCACTTCAAAGGTTTATCCTTGATTCTAGTTATTCACCATCGCAAATAACCGTCCTCTCTGCGCCTAAATTGTAGACCTTGGGTGCAATACATGATCTCTGTACTCATTTCAAGATGGTGTTTGGCTCCACAGTTCTTCAGGTACTTTATATTATCATCTACACTTGTAACCATAAGCTGCATTTTATATTTCTGCGCATAAGTTATATATCATCTTGGAGTACACATTTTGTAAATATTATGTTTTATGCTCAATGAAGAGTTTCTCGATGGATGGCCTATCAATGGTGCTGGATTCTGTCAAGATCTTATATATCCAAATGAATAGTTTTGATCTAAACAAGATTATTGGCTTGCTACAATGCTTTCCATGTCTGGAAAAGTTGTATATAAAGGTGATAATTTCATGCACATTGGAAGCCCGCATATAGTGTACTAGAATTAACCGTTCAGCTATTGCTCTTTCGACACTCTTTTTTAGACCTTAACTATTTTCAATCTTCATGTCTATTTAGGCAACAGGATGGGGTAAGAAAGTTATAACCAATCAGTGGATTCATAAGCACCGGGATTTTCTCACTTCTCATGACATTCGATTGAAGACAATAACGCTAGAACGATATGTAGCCAACCATGCAAATACTAGATTTGTCACATTCTTCCTGCTGAATGTGAGGTTACTATTGTCCATCAGGCTTAAGTTTATCAGCAGCATGGTTTTGATGGATGGGTATGTCGAAGACCAAAAAAGGAGCTTCAGGTGGGCAAAAGAGCTTCTGAACGTGCTGGGCTTCTATTTACAACATTTTGTGGTCATAATCCAGTAAATTTTACGACCCAGGATGTTCATTCTATGGACCTGACCGACCATTTGACTGTGACTGCCGAAAACAGTGCTGGAGTTAGATGTTGTTGCCCTTTTCAATCTGGGTTTTGTCTAAACCTGATGAACAATTAACCCTCGTGCTTTTGTACAGTTTGTAAGATGGAGTTAGATGTTCTTGCCCTTTTCAACTCGGTTGTGACTGTCATATTTTCTTTGAAACAAGGCAAATGGCTTGCCATTCGTTTAACTTAGAGTGAAATATTGTAACAAATCCCAACCAAGGGAAATAACATCACTCTCGCCAGCTGCTTGAGCTCACTATGCATTACAAAAGCCAAGTGATTAGCCCCCACCAACACCCACAAATTTATTTCAAACTAGCACACCAAATGGGCTGTAAATTTTCATAGGAAAGGCTGCATGACCGTGACAGATTTGGATTCTGACATTTGGGACCCACAAGGAAATAGCCTATCCAAGGTGGTGTCGACTTACTAGCCAGTCAACAAACGATTCTGTCTACCAGCCATTGATTGACATCCAACATCTGTCGTGTATCTTCTATCTCTTGTCTTCTTCCTCCAGCCACCCAAACCAAACCACCCGTCGGCTCCGCCTGCTCCCGCCTCCCATGGCTAGCTGCGCCTCTGCCGCCCTACCGTACCCTCCAATGTTGGCTAGTCCCTCCCTCTATTCCCCTACACGTCATGGTATTCTCCGGCGATGTCAGCCCCAACACGCACCCGCACCCGAACCAGTCAACCCTCGTACTCCCCTCCTGTTTGTTCCATCCGAGGCCTCACCGTCGTCCTCCGCCTTGGTCCGCTCGCCGTGCGCGGTGCGCCACCCTCTTGCGTTGTCAACATCGTCAACAACCGAGAGGAACAAGGAGATGACTGTACATGGAGAGGATGACAGTAGGGACCCACCAGCATCATGGCAGTACACAAGCAAGTTCCTCATTATTACAAGCCCAAACAATGGTTCCTCCTAATGGTTGGACATCTGGGGCTCACACCATTGTCAACGTAGTCAATAAACGAGAGAATTACACTACGAGTGGCTGACACCAGGGACCCAGCAGGTCGCACAGTTGTTATTAACTTTTTTTAGGAACAAGCAGTTGTTATTTATACTAGTTTTAGCGATGGATCAGGGTAACAACGGGTTTGTGCGAGGGTTGTGGCCCGTCTAACCAAGGTTTTATTTATGTTTACCACATCATGAGCCCAGTTGTGTTTTTTCTTGCTGAAAATGGCTAGCGCAGTTCTATTTTTTTTAACAAATACCCAAACGAGGCCAACTTGCCTTATCAGCCCTGCTGGGCTGCAAATCTTTCAAGGCGGGGAGAGTTTCATTTGGTTTGCCCAGAAATGGGATGTACATTTTTAAAACACATCAAACCAGGAATTAGTTTCAATTTTTTTCATTACAAGATTTTAAATTCCATTGATTTTTATGCGTGGACAATTATTTGGATTTTATATCTATATAAATTATTTTTTCAAAATAGTTTGAATGTGACTCGATATTTCGGGACTAAAAACAGTTGACTGCACCGAAATATGCAAAATTTCGTATAATTTTTAACCGTGGCCACAATATGGGGTGTAATGCTAAGATGGGCTCCAAAAAATTCTTAAGAATTAGCAAATGAGCTGTAAATTATTAGAAATAATGGCAGATATGTTGTATGTTGTTTTCCACACATTTGAGGCTGACTTGTGCGCCTACTACAGGTTGACGTGTATGCTTTCCTAAATAAAAGGTTGACGCACACCCAACGCCGTGTCAACTTAGTCAACACACGAGAGCAGTGACTGTTGGATGTCCATCCAACAACCGTCGTGCTTCTTCAATCTCTTCTTCAGCCGCTCAAACAAGCGCCGGCAGGACTGCCTGCTCCCTCCTCCCGCGGCCGGCTATGCTGCCGCGCAGGCCTCACCGCCCCATCGTACTCCCATCGCTGGCCTAGCCATCCCTATACTCACCCACACCTGCTGTTATTCTTCGGCAACGGCAGACGAACCAGTAAACCCTCGTACTTCCCTCCGCGTGGGAAACAACTACCGAGTCTTCCCTGGCTCCGTGTCGTTCCCTTCCTAGGCCTCGTCGTCATCCACCGCCCCGGTGATCTCGGTGCAGCATGGTCAACGTGGTCAATGAACGACATCCATCGGAAGTGGACTGTACGTGGAGAGGCTGACAGCTGGGTCCATGGCCGCACACAAGGAAATGCCTCCTTATTACGCGCAAAATAATGATTCCTCCACCTGACATCTGTGACCCGCCGGAAGGGCCTCTGTATTTCGCGAAAAAAAGTTCCCTCCGCTGACAGGTCAGACCCACCACCTATATCTTCGCACGCAAGGAAGTGCCTTCTTATTGCGCACAAAAAATTGAATACCCCCTGCCAGCTGGGACCCACCATAGTGGGAGGCTGACTTGTGGGCCTTCTAAGTTGACGGGGACGGAGGGCTCTGTCAACTTAGTCAATATGAATGATTCTAACTCCAGTGACTGTACGATGTCCATCCACGGCCGTAGTGCTTCTTCAACCTCTGGTCTTCTTGCTCCAGCCGCCCAAACCAGCGTCTGTCGTGTCGCGTGCTCCTGCCTCCCGTGGCCGGCTGTGATGCCGCGGAGGCCTCACCTTCCCCTACTACTCCCACCGCACGCCATGGCATCCACTCACCCACACCCCCTGTTATTCTGCGGCGACGACAGCCTCACACCGCAGCCGAACCAGTGAACCCTCGTAATCCTCTCCGCGTGGGCTTCCACTGCCGCGTCTTCCCCGGCTCCGCGTTGTCCCCTTCCTAGGCCTCGCCGTCGTCCACCGCCCTGATGCTCTCGGCGCGGCATGGTCAACGTGGTTAAGGAACGACTTCCATCGGAAGAGTACTATACGTGGAGAGGCTGACAGCTGGGTCCACGGCAGCAGCAAGGAAGTGCCTCCTTATTACGCGCAAAATAATTATTCCTCCACCTGACAGCAGGGAACCCACCAGATGGGCCACCGTATTTCGCAAAAAAATGTTTCCCCCTGACTGCTGGGACCCACCAGCTACATCTTCGCATGCAAGGAAATGCGTCAATATTACAGGCAAAAAAAATGATTCGCCCCCTGACTGCTGGGACCCACTAGCTACATCTTCGCACGCAAGGAAGTGCCTGATAGTCGGGACCACCTGGTAGAAGTGTACATAGCGTTGTCATTCTGGTCGCAAACGTGTACGTACATACTGGTTGATCGGTTTGTCTACAGGCTGCAGCGATGAACTGTGGCCGTGTAAGGAAGGGCACGTGTCGTAGTAGAGGCGTGCACGTGCCGTGGTACAGGCGCGCACGTAGCATGTCACGCATTCCCGTTAATATCGTGTACACGTACATACAACGGCCAAGGTGCAAGAAAGTAAATACGGCCACTTACGTACATACGGGCGGGGTCTCGAATGCCTACTCGCGCATACGTACGGCCAGGGCTCGTGTACATGGCTGGGTCGGAATGGAGAAACTGCGTCGTCGTCGTGTTCATCGGGAGGCAACGGAATGCGTCGTGTTCATCGGGAGGCAACGGAATACGTCATGTTCATCGGGAGCCAACCGGCTTGGACGGAACAGGCGATCGAAACGAGGCCTGGCGTACCGCAGAACGGAGGAAACGGCCTTGTGTTCGGCCGGCCACAGTCGAAACGGGATCATGTTCATCGGGAGGGGTCTGGCGTACCGCAAAACGGAGGAAACGAACTTCTCTTGGACCTCCTACGGTCGAAACGGGGTCCTGATGATCGGGAGGGGTGTGGCGTACCGCAAATCGGGGGAAACGGACTTGTGTTGGAGCGCTACGGTCGAAACGGGGGTCCTGTTCATCGGGAGGGGTGTGGTGTACCGCAAAACGGGTCCACGGGATACTGTTCATCTCCACCGTCGACTGCCTCCACGGGCTACTGTTCATCCACCGTCGACCTCCTCCAGCCTCCACCTGCAACTGTTCATCCACGGGCTCCTGTTCATCCAGCCTCCACCGCTCCTCCATCGGCTACTGTTCAACCAGCCCTCTCCATGGGGTCCTGTTCAACCACCCCTCCACGGGCTACTGTTCATCCAGCCCTCCACCGACTACTGTTCAACCAGCCCTTCACGGGGTCCTGTTCATCCAGCACTCCACGGGATCCTGTTCATCCACCCCCAACCTGCTCGATCGGGGTCCTGTTCATCCAGCGGCAACGGCCTGTCCTACCACGGGGTCCTGTTCATCCAACCCCCCACCGGGAACTGTTCATCCAACCACCCCCAACAACACTCACTGTTCATCCAAAGGCAGCATCGATCGGCTTCAGTTAGCAGCAGTAGCGAAGGAATCACTCAGGTTCAGTTAACAGCAAGGGATTGATCGCTCGGGTTCAGTAACGTAGCTAGTGCAATCGCTCGGGTTCAGTTAGAGGCCAATGCCTCGCTCGGGTTCAGTAAGAGCGCAACGCCTCGCACACACGCGCGTACGTGTACGAGAGAAACGCGCAAACCTCTGTGCATCACTCGGCGCCGACCACCCACCATAACCAGGAACACCGCGATATTTTCCTCGCCCTCGCTTCTACCATGGTTTTTCCGTCATGGACGACCCAAAGAATGTCATGCAGCTGCGTCTCCGGCCCGCCCAGGACGAAAAGCCCATTTTCTGTCATGATTTTTTGTCATAGAAGTAGGAGCCCACCACATCTATGATGATACCAGGTTTTGTCACAACTATCGCCATAGAAGTGTCATAAGCATGACAGAAAAAATTCGTTCGACCCAAAATGTCACGGATGTGTCTTTTTTTTGTAGTGCAAGCTTGGGGGAGGTGCCCCGGTATCGTATCACCCCACTATCTTTTTGCTTTTACTTATCTTAGTTCGATCTTTTGCTTTAGATGAATAAAAGTTTAGTTCGATCCTTTCTTTTCGAGAGTTTTGCTTAGTGATCTATCCTTGTAATCGTGTGGAAGTTATATAATAAAGTTTAGTTTGAGTTTTTGCTTTCTTTACTTTCATGTTGCAATAAAAAGAAAGGAAAAAATAAAAGAGAAAGGAAATAAATTAATAAGATCATATACTAATCCTATGGTAGGTGATGGCACCACATAAGGAAAAGTATAAGTGGAAAATTTTATTACAGATTGACAAACATAGCATTAGTCAATGATGCAACTCATGAAAGAATTAATAAGGGAAGAGAAGATTCACATATAAATATACTATCCTAGAAATCTTTTGTGATTGTGAGCCCGCATCAAAATATTATATGCCAAAATTGTTAACGTTGGACAAGGAAGACAACTTAATGATTCATGTTTGTTTATATTCACACAGAAGTCATATTGTCATAGATCCTTTAACATGTGGTGCTTGCCCCTATCTTTGCTAGCCAAAATTTCCGCACTAAGTAGAGATACTACTTGTGCATCAAAAAAACCTTAAACCCAAATCTTATTTTCAAGTGTCCACCATACCTACCTAGGGATTGAGCAAGATCCCTCAAGTAAGTTGTCATCGGTGCAAAAAGGGCAATAAAAATTGCCTCTAAATGTGTGAGATCATTTAGTGTAAGAGAAAATTGAGCGTTGCACGAATTTGTGATGGTGAAGAATAAAAGTGACATACTGCATAATAAAGGTCGCTATCACAAGGGACAATGCAACGTGACGTTCTTTTGCACTAAGGGGTTGAGCATACAAACAAATAAGCGCATGGCAACCTCTATTTCCCTCTAGGAAGGGCATATCTTTTACTTTTATGTATTTACTTTTATGCAAAGAGTCAAAGTTTTCCTTCTATCCCTTTTATTTTTCTCCTTTGGCAAGCATCATGTGGTGAGGAAAGATCTAGGCATATGTCCAGTTGAATATTGATAGCATGAGTTATTATTGTTGACATCACCCTTGAGGTGAATATGTTGGGAGGCGAAATTATAAGCCCCGATCTTTCTATGTGTCCGGTTGAAACGTTTTGCTCATGTGTATACGCAGTGAGTGTTAGCAATCATAGAAGACTATATGATGGTTGAGTATGTGGACTTTCCTAAAGGCTCCGACACGTGACCCTTCCTGAAAAGATGATGAATTGTAGTTGCAAAGTTGACTGAGAACATAGTTTGTTGGTTTCTAATAGAGTTTCTGCTTTATACTTCGATTGTGTGATGAACTGTTACTTATACATGAGAAGTCTATGATAAAAGTCTTATGTTTTATTTTGTTGTTGTTATAATAATCAACATGATGCTTCTATGTCTGTATTTTGTTTTTATTGACACCTCTCTCTCTCAAAGCATGTGGATGTGTTTTTCGATTTCGGTTTTCGCTTGAGGACAAGCGAGGTCTAAGCTTGGGGGAGTTGATACGTCCATTTTGCATCATGTTTTCTTACTATTATTTATGATATTTTTATCCATAATAATGCTTTTTTGGAGTAATTTAATGCATTTTCTCTCATAATTTGCAAGGTACACACCAAGAGGGAGAATTCTGGCAGCTGGAAATTTGGACCTGGAAAAGCTACGTCAGGCTACCTATTCTACACAACTCCAAACAAGCTGAAACTTCACGAAGATTTTTTATGGAATATTTGAGGAATATTGGAGCAAATAACTACCACCTGCGCGCGCCAGGGAGCCCAGGTGTGCCCTGGTGGGTTGTGCTCACCCAGGCCCACCTCCGGTGCCCATCTTCTGGTATATAAGTCATTTTGACCTAGAAAAAATAAAGAGAGGACTTTCGGGACGGAGCGCCGCCACCTCGAGGCGGAACTTGGGTAGGAGCACTTTTGCCCTCCGACGAAGCGATTCCGCCGGGGGAACTTCCCTCCCAGAGGGGGAAATCATCGTCCTCATCATCACCAACAACTCTCCCATCTTGGGGAGAGCAATCTCCATCAACATCTTCAACAGCACCATCTCATCTCAAACCCCTAGTTCATCTCTTGTGTTCAATCCTGTTACCGGAACTATAGATTGGTGCTTGTGGGTGACTAGTAGTGTTGATTACATCTTGTAGTTGATTACTATATGGTTTATTTGGTGGAAGGTTATATGTTCAGATCCATTATGCTATTTAATACTCCTCTGATCATGAGCATGTTTATCATTTGTGAGTAGTTACTTTTGTTCTTGAGGTCACGGGAGAAATCATGTTGCAAGTAATCATGTGAATTTGACATGTGTTCGATATTTTGATAGTATGTATGTTGTGATTCCCTTAGTGGTGTCATGTGAATGTCGACTACATGACACTTCACCGTATTTGGGCCTAAGGGAATGCATTGTGGAGTAGCAATTAGATGATGGGTTGTGAGAGTGACAGAAACTTAAACCCCAGTTTATGCACTATTCCGTAAGGGACCAATTGGATCCAAAAGTTTAATGCTATTGTTAGAATTTATTCTTAATACTTTTCTCGTAGTTGCGGATGCTTACGTGAGGGTTAATCATAAGTAGGAGGTTTGTTCAAGTAAGAACAGCACCTAAGCACCGGTCCACCCACATATCAAATTATCAAAGTAGCGAACACAAATTAAACCAACATGATGAAAGTGACAAGATGAAATTCCCGTGTACCCTCAAGAATGCTTTGCTTATCATAAGAGACCGTTTTGGCCTGTCCTTTGCCTCAAAAGGATTGGGCTACCTTTCTGCACTTTTGTTACTACTATCGTTACTTGCTGGTTACAAATTATCTTGCTATCAAACTACTACGCTACTTACAATTTCAGCACTTGTAGACATTACCTTACTGAAAACTACTTGTCATTTCCTTCTGCTCCTCGTTGGGTTCAACATTCTTACTTATCGAAAAGAGCTACGATTGATCCCCTATACTTGTGGGTCATCAGTTGTGTATGGGCCTGACGCAAGTAGGCCGCTAATAGGCCGGCCCACTTATTTTGACAGGCCCAACCTTTTAACCTAAACAGACCACTGTTGGGTCTTTCCACGACGTATCATAGGCACATGTTGTCCATTGGACGGCTAACATCTGTCGCGGCGCGGAGCTGACACGTGGTTCAGTCGGCCAATGTGAATTTTACATGTGGAAAACCGCCATTGGTGTGTGCTGTTAGCGGGTTATCGGATCCAAAACCGGACTCGATAGCTTAATGATGACCCGTTACGGTGGAGGCCACGTGTCGGTTACCCTTGACGAAAGCACTTCCATGACGTGTCATTAATCGTCAGGGAAGTGGACACATATGTGATGATAATTTTAGTATTGTCATGGAACACTTCTACAACAGCATACGTATGACTATCTTGATTCTTTCACAAAATCGCCATGGATGTACATGCATGAAAAAAAATGTGGCCTACTATGACAAACATGTATCATCGCGGAAGTGGTTTTTTTGTAGTGAATGCGGGCTTATTTCTGAGTTGAAACACCCTCATTTATCTTTTTGAGAATATCCCACAAATCCTTTGCAGTTTCACAATGACGATAACGAAGAAATTGAGCCCAAGAGAGATGGCCACCAATTTCATCTTTAGCTTGAGCGTCCATCTGAATGAGCTTCTTCTCGTGGTCAGTGGGGGCCTGGGGTATTTCAGCTATAAATCCAAATTTCCCCACGTTCCACATATCATCATCAATAGCTCGGAGACAGATCTTCACTGGAGACATACTTAAACTCCAAGGTGGTTAGACCAAAATGAGAAGAGACAAGGAGTACCTTGCTCTGATACCAATTATAGGAACGAAGTATGTCTACCAGAGGGGGTGAATGGGAATTTTAAAATTTCTTCGGCAATATCAAAACTCTCGTAACCCAGCAGCGGAGCGAATGAAAAACAATTTACAGTGAGCGAATACGAACTACCAAATGGAAACTAAAGGCGTGCATCGAGACAAATCACATGATTGAAACCGTTCGTATGTAAAGAGGAGAGTAGAGGTAACCAGTGATGCTCGATGGCGACAAGGAATTTGGTAGACCAGTTCGTCCTTCTACACAAGGACTACGTCTGGTTGGAGGGGTTGTGATTTAACACACAAGGTAAACTCTCTTCGCCCTCTTCTCCTCGATAATTGGTTCATCAACCAATGCCGATCACTCGTGGTATATGCTTGAGGCGATCTCCAAACCTTTAAAGACTTCTTCTTCGAGAACCACAATTACTCTTGGTCTCTGAAGAGATTGACACCTAACCATTTAGAGAGTTTGCAGCTCTCAAGAGTAATAGGCGGAGCGTACTGGACTTAGATTCGAGTGATGTTGAACCACTATCTAATTTTTCGACTCTAGGGGTTTTCTCTTGGCGGATTTTAAACTCAAATCACTCCGGATAGGGGGTTTGTCAACAATCTTCTCACAATCAAATGGAGCAGCCACCAGAAAACGCCGGTGCGGGATGGCTATTTATAGCCGCAACATTCCTGGTGGGAAATGACCATTTTGGACACGCGGTCCAGCCAATGGCCAACCAACATGTTTACAACGATCGGATTTCAAGAGCAACGGTAACATTACTTGAGGAACAAGTAATGCTAACTCCTCGGTCAGAGACAAATCTCTCGCAGCGAAGAAGATCATAGTCTCTTGCTGGCAAGTATTTGCTCGGAACACAAAGAGATTTCTCTCGCAACTTTCATAGGATTTGGGTTTAGCATCAGAGAATCAAAGCTTCGAACGCGACACCCCTCTTAATAGTATGGTGGTCCTGTGACTCGATAAAGAGAAGAGAAACAACGAAATAAATGCTACTTCTTCACTTTGTCTTCAATCTTCTCGGTTGCTGTCACTTACTTCAGATGAGCATCGAACCAATTGCTTCTCGTCAGCAATTTTTGAGTGGTCACTCTTGTTATCATAATATTCGGTGTTAACCTTCACTGCCACGCAAGGGATTAACTTCGGCATTTGAATCAAACTCCTCCTGATTCCAGGGACCTGTTACTCTGTGTGCACTAGGAAACACATAAGTCTCATATTGTTTATGTCAACAAACTCCAAAACATAAGGAGGCAAATTATTGCACCAACATAATTAATACATGGTTAGTTGGTCAATATCCTTCCAGAGCATGAATTTGAATTGTGTGGATGCATATTATGACCTGCAAAAGAATGACAGAGATCATCCACCATAGATATACATCCATTCGTCAGGATAAATTGTTTATTTTTTCTTCGAAGAGAAACAGTAGCATATACATTCACCTGGATCTATTTGTGAGTCAATACATGACAAGGAGTAGCACATAGAAACCTGGTCAGCGGAAATTCGTTTTGGCTCTCATGGCGATGGCGGTTTGGTCCAGATGAATCCCGCGTGTCCTCATCCACGAAGATTGGCTGCTTGAACCCATGAACAGGCTCGGGTATTCAAAACTACATTGGGTGGCTACAAAGATCAAACAAGATGCTGATAAGATTACTTACCCATCAATCAGATAGACATGGAAATCCGTCCATGGTTCTTGCGGTCATGGAGGCGGCGGCACAGGGCGGCGCGGGAAGCCAAATCTCACCAATAGCCCGACAAAACAGATCCTGAGGAATCCCTACCAATCACTGGTAGTGTGCTCTATGTTCTTGCCGCAGTCAACAAGCCCTCCCCGTGGTGGAGAGCAGGAGACCTTGCCGGAGTCGGGATGTGGGTGCGAACCTTTTGTACGGGGATGGCAGAGTTTCGTCTGTCTCCAAAAATTGCTTGAGGTACTTTTCATGAGGGTAGTTATTATGTAGACGGTTAGATCTATATGAGTAGGCTGATCATGACCCTTTAATTCATGTGTTCCTTTCCGTGTACGTCAGGCGGGGTGCGTTTAGGGGAATTAATGTTTTATTTTTTAATAGTAGTAGAGATACACTATGCTTCCTAATTTTTAAGTCCTCACAATTAATTAAAATATTCAATTTAGAATTGGGTCATCTGATTTGGATGGGGCCAACCACTTGTCAAGCTCTCCCATTCAATTCTTTTAATCCACTATGTTTCTAAATTTTGAAACTCTTTCAGTCAATTGAAATATTTAATTTTGATTTGGTTTATGATTTTGATTGGGCCAATGATTTTTCAAATCAATCAGCAGCAACCGACCTATAAAAACATATCAATCTCACGCACCCTTCCACCACCTAAACAAAATGAAGCACCACCATGTGATATTGTAGCATCAATGTAGTACATGCAACCACAGACACAGAAATTTTCCCACATAAATATAGGTTGGTTAACAGATAACATGGAATGACACCACGAAATGCCCACCAAATCACTGCGTTATAAATAAAAACAAAACACAATCTATCGTCTTCCCACCCGCCAAACTAAATATTCCATCAGTTATAAAATATAAGGGGTATTAGTTTTTTAGAAAGTCAAAATTCTTTAACTTTGACCAAGTTCAGAGCAAAAATATCGATATCCATAGTATTAAACAAAAAGGTATGAAAATTCATTTCGTTATGAATCTAAAAATACCGATTTGATATTATGGATTTTGATATATTTCTCTGCAAATTTGATCAAACTTAAAAGGTTTAATTTAAAAAAAAGTAATACACCTTATATTTTGAAATGGAGTGGTTTTTTTTAAGAAACCCAACAACACGAGCAACCCTTCTATATGTAACACCGGAGCAGGACGCTAGCATCACCGTCAGATGTCCAGCAAAAAGCACATGGAACACATGGATATATACTGAATTGGAAGCCAATAGAGAAACTGCCAGGACTTGTTACCTTCTTCTTTGGCCATTAGCATTTATATGACCAAATTCACCTCATTGGCAAGATATCTGCTAATTAATCCAGGGACTCCTGTATGTCAAAAGTATAGAACAACGTTGATGAGCCTTGAGAAATTCAGAGCCTAAGAAATGGTCCCAAACATCAGTAGTTGAAGATCTAACTGAATCACTAGGAACACAAATACATAAGTTTTGAGTACAAACTAGATATCATTGTAAGCCGGAAGCAAATCCCCCATGCATGGAGTGCAGATGAATTTCCTTTGAACCAAATAAACCCTAAATATCATTGTGAGCCGGAAGCAAATCATCCATACAAGGAGTGTAGATGAATGACTCGAACATGGGTGCACGGGGACGGATATCTAGACTAAATCTTGGGAAAAGTGATCCCAAATACTCTAACTTTGAGTTGTCTAGGTAGTAGGCAAAACCTTTGAAACTGTTGCCTAAAAGTGCAATCTCCTTGTGAGGATGGTAACCTAACAGGTCTAGGCCGTAGTAGTGATAGTGCTTTTTGTAGCCCTCGAGGTTGTTAATCTCCTCTTCTTCCATATCAGCAACACTATCTTCACTATCATCACTAGAGTCCCATTCATGTTCTTCTCTGTCCTCTGATACTTTGTCGCGAGGGTTCAAAACCCAAGTGGCACTATTTTCTCCTATCTTGTGTTTGTTGTAGTGCCGCACAAATGCAAGCTTGAGGTTAGCTTGATGCTTCACCTCCCACTCCGGTGCTTGATGTAGTCCTGATGCTTCACGCAATATCCATACCTGAAATTGGTACCCACGAATGGCGGTGTAGTATACCCCATTGTTGGATTTTCCGAGATATCCAAAGGTTTTAGCATCGTCGTCTTCCTCGCTGTACTCGGCTACATGTAGTCTTGGGGTTTTGATCACTTGATAAATCTCCTCCACTAATGACAACCTAGTGTATGACATGAAAATTTTTATTAAACATGTTGGTTAGATTGAACGCCGCATCAAGGACGAGACAAAATGAAAATAGATCAACATAGCATGAATTGTCCATGCCTCATAACAAAATCACCACGACAGTGGACGTAGAGCGCTCCTCGCCAGTGCACGCCATGGCGTCGAATCGCGTCGAACCCGCTAGTTGGTGGCGTTGGATCTGACCAGACGTCCACCATGGTACCCGTCACATTGCCTTCTCGGACAAAAATCCTGTCAACCCACTGCCCGGTACTTGACGAGTAGACTTGCACGGGGTACAAGTATGGTGGCCACTCCATCGAGCTGGTGGTGTTATATTCATGCTCGTAATGTGTTTCTGAAGACGACGACCCCGGCTGGTCCTCGGCGAGAGTGGTACCAACGTAATTAGGTTTCTTTGGCGCATCGGGGAGGAACAAGACGTCATAGTGCAGCGTCCTGGTTGGATCGAACAAGAGGTACATACGACGGCGGTAGAGAGGCTGGCGGAGGCAGATGGGCGGCACACGCGGCGGGGGCAGCGCCGCCCAACGTCGTGTCGCGGGGTTGCACACATGCATCTCCAGCGCGTTCTCGTAGAGGAGGAGGCCGTTGCTGTGATCCAGGACACCCCGGTAATTTGTCGGCCGGCCAGGCAGGAAACGGAGCCCGCCGTCGATGGATGGGCTCCCCTGCGCCGGCGCAACTCGGGAGAAGAAGCCGTTCCTCCATTTATAAATGTAGTTGACGAAGAGACCGCGCACGGGACCCACTGGCAGAAGCAGTAACCCGTGTAAGTCGACGGCTGTGCGCCAGTCCTTGCGTACGCAACGGCACACGGCGACGTCCCTCGGCCGCAGGCGGCCGAGGATGTCCACCACCAACTCGTCGGGAAGATCCATCGGGTTAGTTTTTTTTTTTCAGTGGATCTGTGGGGTTTTTTTTTTAAGGCGGATCTGTGAGTTAGGTTTAGATTACCTGTTGGCGGCGTGGCGCATATATAGTATTTTATCTTCCGACTTCGAAGCTGAACAGGTAGAGACAACCGAACAGGTTTACGACTTGTAGGAGGGCCCGTTTCACGAGTCCAAAAAAAAAGGAAACACCACTTTGGGAAACGCTTTGTATATGTAGTCTGATAAAACTACCAGCGCCAGACCAGTCCTACGTTGTCGATGTACAATTGAGATCCGACGATTGAGAGTTATCTTTGTTTTGTAATTAAGGAAATAGAAAAACAATGGGAAACACTTACATATAGATACAGATGTCTGATGTGTAGCGTTCTTCAGCCCGATCCTCCGCCGTTGATTCATCTTTGATCTGACGGCCAAGGGAACCCATCAAAATCGTAAGCCAATGTTTTTCTAAACTTTCCAATCTTCACGCCTATGCTCCCGTGGTATCTGCTTATCCCGAATTAATTGCAACGAACCAAACCGACCCCATCTAGGCGTCGTGCTCGCCGCTCCAGCTCTCCCCAAGCCACGCCGTTCTACCGCCTTCGTCTCCATGCCTATTGCCTGTGGCCGTCACGTTTCTTTTTAATCAAAAACTAAATCATACTTCCCTAAATTTCACATGTACTACTATGGACAAGATGCGTGTTGCCCCCTTCATTGTCTTAACTTCAGCGACTATGCATAAATCTTTTGTATCCCCATTAAAATAATTTGGTTCCACTATGTAGAAATTATGTTGAGATTGCATGAATATGATGCATCCAATTTGTCATGAGTCATTTGTATCATACATGTTCTTCTTCACGGTGCAAGGTTTGCTCATAGGCACCGTAGTTATGCATCTTCACTGTCTACAGTTTGCTTCATGGGCTTCACAATTGGGTTCGGCTCCTCTGCAGTACAACTATTACTGTACGCGTGCTGTAGCTGCTAGCATCTGCCGTCTATTTTAATCTGATGGCTCTCTTTCTCCCCCTTAATTAGATCAATAACTAGAAACAAAAATCCCTAATAGTCCGGAGGAAAATCTCCCACGGTTGTACAATTTGCCGCCAAACAGAGCGAGCTGATAATTTTCTTGGCTCCGAACTCCCCCCACTCGTCCTCTTCCTCCTGATGGTCCTCCTTGGAGAAAAAATGAGACCAAGGTATGCTAATCTGAACGTTTTGTGGATGATCTCCCTTCTGCTGAACTAACGATGGCGCCAATCAGAACATGTTGATAATCTCCTTGGTGCCTCCTCCTGCTAGTCTTCCTTCTTCCTCCCACTCGTCTTCCTTGTTCCTCCTGATTGTCCTCCCTAGCGAGAACAAGACCAAGGTACGTTGGTGTGTGCCTGGTGTAGATGATTTCCCCTTTTACCTTACTTTTGTCCTGATCGTCCTCCTTGTAGCAAGGACAAGACCAAGATATATTGAGTTGTAGATGATATATGGGTACCTGTGATGTAGATGGTAGCAACAAAATAAAGACGTCAATCTGAAGGTATATGACATATGTTTTGATTGTATTCATGTTGGCAGCAACAAAGATCTCATGGACTGAATTTGCTATCATAGATTACAAAAGAAAGAACAGAAAGTGTAATGGAGAATATTATTAACT
Organism: Aegilops tauschii subsp. strangulata; assembly: GCF_002575655.3. NCBI lineage: Eukaryota > Viridiplantae > Streptophyta > Magnoliopsida > Poales > Poaceae > Aegilops > Aegilops tauschii. The sequence continues at coordinate 381,796,099 of NC_053039.3, read as the reverse complement.
CCAACAACAAAGATTCTAACAGGTACCAATAATTCTGTTAAATCATTATTAGGCCATGTCATCTTATGATTGTAGTGTAAGAAGAGAAACAAATAATTTATGCCTAATTTGTGCAGGACAAATGTGATTCCTAGTTGGATGCCTCAAATTGGTATGAAGTTTAATTCCACAAAAGAGGCTTGAAACTTTTGGACATGTTATGGAGGTCATACTGGTTTTGATGTAATGGTAAATTATGAAAACAAGAGCTAACTTGATGGAGTAATCACTTCTGCAAGATATGTTTGTTCCAATGAAGGCTACAGAAGAAAAGACAAAAGGGATAATAATACAAAGTGTCCTCGCGCAGAAACAAGGACCGGCTGCAATGTTCGAATGGGAATCACTATAGACCGACAAGCAAAAAATTATGAGGTGCACGAGTTAGTTGTTGAACACAACCATGTCTTGCAGTTACCTGGGACAAGCCACATGATGCCATCACAACGGAAGATTTCGGCCTTGCAAGCATTTGAAATTGAAACAGCGGATGATTCTGGAATTGTACCTAAAAGAGCCCATGAGTTAGCAAGTCGACAAGTTGGTGGTCCACTGAACCTTGGCTACACATGTCGTGATCGCAAGAATCACTTGCGAACCAGGCGTCAAAGGGACTTGGTGTATGGTGAAGCCGCAAGTATGCTTAAGTACTTTAGAGATAAAAAGAATGAGAATCCTGCATTTGAATATGATATGCAACTAGATTGCAATGAACAAATAGCGAATATCTTTTGGGCTGATGCAAAGATGATCATTGACTATGCTCATTTCGGTGATGTTGTTACTTTCGATACAACATTTGGGACAAACAAAGAGTACAGACCCTTCGATGTGTTTGTTGGATTCAACCATTTTAGAGAAATGGTCATTTTTGGTGCTGCACTTTTATATGATGAGACATTTGAATCATTCAAATGGTTGTTCAACACGTTCCTATCATTGCATAACAAGAAGCTGAAGGAAATATGCCCTAGAGGCAATAATAAAGTTATTATTTATTTCCTTATATCATGATGAATGTTTATTATTCATGCTAGAATTGTATTAACCGAAAACATAATACATCTGGGAATACATAGACAAACATAGTGTCACTAGTATGCCTCTACTTGACTAGCTCGTTGATCAAAGATGGTTATGTTTCCTAGCCATAGACATGAGTTGTCATTTGATTAACGGGATCACATCATTAGGAGAATGATGTGATTGACTTGACCCATTCCGTTAGCTTAGCACACGATCGTTTAGTATGTTGCTATTGCTTTCTTCATGACTTATACATGTTCCTATGACTATGAGATTATGCAACTCCCGTTTACCGGAGGAACACTTTGTGTGCTACCAAACGTCACAACGTAAATGGGTGATTATAAAGGTGCTCTACAGGTGTCTCCGAAGGTACTTGTTGGGTTGGCGTATTTCGAGATTAGGATTTGTCACTCCGATTGTCAGAGAGGTATCTCTGGGCCCACTCGGTAATGCACATCACTATAAGCCTTGCAAGCATTGTAACTAATGAGTTAGTTGCGGGATGATGTATTACAGAACGAGTAAAGAGACTTGCCGGTAATGAGATTGAACTAGGTATTGAGATACCGACGATTGAATCTCGGGCAAGTAACATACCGATGACAAAGGGAACAACGTATGTTGTTATGCGGTCTGACCGATAAAGATCTTTGTAGAATATGTGGGAGCCAATATGAGCATCCAGGTTCCGCTATTGGTTATTGACCGAAGACGTGTCTCGGTCATGTCTACATAGCTCTCGAACCCGTAGGGTCCGCACGCTTAAAGTTAGATGAAGGCTATATTATGAGTTTATGTGTTTTTATGTACCGAAGGAGTTCGGAGTCCCGGATGAGATCAGGAACATGATGAGGAGTCTCGAAATGGTCGAGACGTAAAGATCGATATATTGGACAACTATATTCGGACATCGGAAAGGTTCCGAGTGATTCGAGTATTTTTGGAGTACCGGAGAGTTACGGGAATTCGTATTGGGCCTTAATGAGCCATACGGGAAAGGAGAGAAAGGCCCCAAAGGGTGGCCGCACCCCTCCCCACGGACTAGTCCGAATTGGACTAGGGAGGGGGGCGCCCCCTTCCTTCCTTCTCCTTCTCCCTTCCCTTTTCCTACTCCAACAAGGAAAGGAGGAGTCCTACTCCCGGTGGAAGTAGGACTCCCCCCTTGGCGCGCCCTCCTCCTAGGCCGGCCGCCTTCCCCCTTGCTCCTTTATATACGGGGGCAGGGGGCACCCCAAAGACACAACAATTGATCTCTTGATCTCTTAGCCGTGTGCGGTGCCCCCCTCCACCATAATCCACCTCGATAATATCGTAGCGGTGCTTAGGCGAAGCCCTGCGTCGGTAGAACATCATCATCGTCGCCATGCCGTCGTGCTGACGAAACTCTACCTCAACACTCGGCTGGATCGGAGTTCGAGGGACGTCATCGGGCTGAACGTGTGCTGAACTCGGAGGTGCCTTGCGTTCGGTACTTGATCGGTCGGATCGTGAAGACGTACGACTACATCAACCGCGTTGTGCTAACTCTTCCGCTTTCGGTCTACGAGGGTACGTGGACAACACTCTCCCCTCTCGTTGCTATGCATCACCATGATCTTGTGTGTGCGTAGGAAAATTTTGAAATTACTACGTTCTCCAACAGTGGCATCCGAGCCTGGTTTTATGCGTTGATGTTATATGCACGAGTAGAACACAAGTGAGTTGTGGGCGACATAAGTCATACTGCTTACCAGCATGTCATACTTTGGTTCGGCGATATTGTTGGATGAAGCGGCCCGGACCGACATTACGCGTACGCTTACGCGAGACTGGTTCTACCGACGTGCTTTGCACACAGGTGGCTGGCGGGTGTCAATTTCTCCAAATTTAATTGAACCGAGTGTGGCTACGCCCGGTCCTTGCGAAGGTTAAAACAGCACCAACTTAACAAACTATCGTTGTGGTTTTGATGCGTAGGTAAGAACGGTTCTTGCTAAGCCCGTAGCAGCCACGTAAAAATTGCAACAACAAAGTAGAGGACGTCTAACTTGTTTTTGCAGGGCATGTTGTGATGTGATATGGTCAAGACATGATGCTAAATTTTATTGTATGAGATGATCATGTTTTGTAACCGAGTTATTGGCAACTGGCAGGAGCCATATGGTTGTCGCTTTATTGTATGCAATGCAATCGCCCTGTAATGCTTTACTTTATCACTAAGCGGTAGCGATAGTCGTAGAAGCATAAGATTGGCGAGACGACAACGATGCTACGATGGAGATCAAGGTGTCGCGCCGGTGACAATGGTGATCATGATGGTGCTTCAGAGATGGAGATCACAAGCACAAGATGATGATGGCCATATCATATCACTTATATTGATTGCATGTGATGTTTATCTTTTATGCATCTTATCTTGCTTTGATTGACGGTAGCATTATAAGATGATCCCTCACTAAATTATCAAAGTATAAGTGTTCTCCCTGAGTATGCACCATTGCGAAAGTTCTTCGTGCTGAGACACCACGTGATGATCGGGTGTGATAGGCTCTACGTTCAAATACAATGGGTGCAAAACAGTTGCACACGCGGAATACTCAGGTTAAGCTTGACGAGCCTAGCATATAACAGATATGGCCTCGCAACACGGAGACTGAAAGGTCGAGCGTGAATCATATAGTAGATATGATCAACATAGTGATGTTCACCGTTGAAACTACTCCATCTCACGTGATGATCGGACATGGTTTAGTTGATATGGATCACGTGATCACTTAGAGGATTAGAGGGATGTCTATCTAAGTGGGAGTTCTTAAGTAATATGATTAATTGAACTTAAATTTATCATGAACTTAGTCCTGATAGTATTTTGCAAATTATGTTGTAGATCAATAGCTCGCGTTGTTGCTTCCCTATGTTTATTTTGATATGTTCCTAGAGAAAAATTATGTTGAAAGATGTTTGTAGCAATGATGCTGATTGGATCAGTGATCTGAGGATTATCCTCAATGTTGCACAGAAAAATTATGTCCTTGATGCACCGCTAGGTGACAGACCTATTGCAGGAGCATATGCAGACGTTATGAACGTTTGGCTAGCTCAATATGATGACTACTTGATAGTTTAGTGCACCATGCTTAACGGCTTAGAATCGGGACTTCAAAGACGTTTTGAACGTCATGGACCATATGAGATGTTCCAGGAGTTGAAGTTAATATTTCAAGCAAATACCCGAGTTGAGAGATATGAAGTCTCCAACAAGTTCTATAGCTAAAAGATGGAGGAGAATAGCTCAAGCAGTGAGCATGTGCTCAGATTGTCTGGGTACTACAATCGCTTGAATCAAGTGGGAGGTAATCTTCGAGATAAAATAGTGATTGACAAAATTCTCTAGTCACCATCACCAAGTTAGTAGAACTTTGTGATGAACTATAGTATGTAAGGGATGACGAAAGTAATTCCCGAGCTCTTCGCGATGCTGAAATCGACGAAGGTAGAAATCAAGAAAGAGCATCAAGTGTTGATGGTTAACAAGACCACTAGTTTCAAGAAAAGGGCAAAGGGATAGAAGGGGAACTTCAAGAAGAACGGCAAGCAAGTTGGTCCTCAAGTGAAGAAGCCCAAGTCTGTACCTAAGCCTGAGACTAAGTGCTTCTACTGCAAGGGACTGGTCACTGGAAGCGGAACTGCCCCAAGTATTTGGCGGATAAGAAGGATGGCAAAGTGAACAACGGTATATTTGATATACAGATTATTGATGTGTATTTTACTAGTGTTCGTAGCAACCCCTTGGTATTTGATACTGGTTCAGTTGCTTAAGAGTAGTAACTCGAAACGGGAGTTGCAAAATGAACAGAGACTAGTTAAGGGCAAGGTAACGATGTGTGTTGGAAGTGGTTCCAAGGTCGATAAGATCACCATCGCATACTCCCTTTACCTTCGGGATTAGTGTTGAACCTAAATAAATGTTATTTGGTGTTTGCGTTGAGCATAAATATGATTGGATCATGTTTATTGCAATACGGTTATTGGTGTGTGCGTTGAGCATGAATATGATTGGATCATGTTTATCGCAATACGGTTATTCGTTTAAACCGAAGAATAATTGTTGTTCTGTTTACATGAATAAAACCTTCTATGGTCATACACTCAATGGTTTATTGAATCTCGATCGTGGTGATACACATTTTCATAATATTGAAGCCAAAAGATGCTAAGTTAATAATGATAGTGCAACTTATTTGTGGCACTGCCGTTTAGGTCATATTGGTGTAAAGCGCATGAAGAAACTCCATGCTGATGGACTTTTGGAACCACTTGATTATGAATCACTTGGTACTTACGAACCGTGCCTCATGGGCAAGATGACTAAAACGTCGTTCTTCGGAACTATGGAGAGAGCAACAGATTTGTTGGAAATCATACATACAGATGTATGTGGTCCGATGAATATTGAGGCTCGTGGCGGATATCGTTATTTTCTCACCTTCACAGATGATTTGAGCAGATATGGATATATCTACTTGATGAAACATAAGTCTGAAACATTTGAAAAGTTCAAAGAATTTCAGAGTGAAGTGGAAAATCATCGTGACAAGAAAATAAGGTTTCTACGATCTGATCGCGGAGACAAATATTTGAGTTACGAGTTTGGTCTTCAAATTAAAACAATGTGGAATAGTTTCACAAACTCATGCCACCTGGAATACCACATCATAATGGTGTGTCCGAATGTCATAACCGTACTTTATTGGATATAGTGCAATCTATGATGTCTCTTACCGATTTACCACTATCGTTCTGGGGTTATGCATTAGAGACAGCTGCATTCACATTAAATAGGGCACCGTCTAATCCGTTGAGACGACACCGTATGAATTATGGTTTGGCAGGAAACCTAAGCTATCGTTTCTTAAAGTTTGGGGTTGCGATGTTTATGTGAAAAAGTTTCATCCTGATAAGCTCAAACCCAAATCGGAAAAGTGCGTCTTCATAGGATACCCAAAAGTTACTGTTGGGTACACCTTCTATCACAGATCCGAAGGCAAGATATTCGTTGCTGAGAATGGATCCTTTCTAGAGAAGGAGTTTCTCTCGAAAGAAGTGAGTAGGAGGAAAGTAGAACTTGATGAGGTAACTGTACCTGCTCCCTTATTGGAAAGTAGTTCATCACAGAAATCTGTTCCTGTGACTCCTACACCAATTAATGAGAAAGCTAATGATGATGATCATGTAACTTCAGATCAAGTTACTACCGAACCTCGTAGGTCAACCAGAGTGAGATCAGCACCAGAGTGGTACGGTAATCCTGTTCTGGAGGTCATGACGAACCTACAAACTATGAGGAAGCGATGATGAGCCCAGATTCCACGAAATGGCTTGAAGCCATGAAATCTGAGATGGGATCCATGTATGAGAACAAAGTGTGGACTTTGATTGACTTGCCCAATGATCGGCGAGCCATTGAGATTAAATGGATCTTCAAGAGGAAGACGGACGTTGATAGTAGTGTTACTATCTACAAAGCTAGAATTGTCGAAAAATGTTTTTGACAAAGTTCAAGGTGTTGAATATAATGAGAGTTTCTCACTCGTATCTATGCTTAAGTCTGTCCGAATCATGTTAGCAATTGTCGCATTTTATGAAATCTGGCAAATGGATAAACAAAACTGCATTCCTTAATGGATTTATTAAAGAAGAGTTGTATATGATGCAACCAGAAGGTTTTGTCAATCCTAAAGGTGCTAACAAAATATGCAAGCTCCAGCGATCCATCTATGGACTGGTGCAAGCATCTCGGAGTTGGAATATACGCTTTGATAAGTTGATCAAAGGATATAGTTTTATACAGACTTGCGGTGAAGCCTGTATTTACAAGAAAGTGAGTGGAAGCACTACAACATTTCTGATAAGTATATGTGAATGACATATTGTTGATCGGAAATAATGTAGAATTATTCTGCAAAGCATAAAGGAGTGTTTTAAAGGAGTTTTTCAAAGAAAGACCTCGGTGAAGCTGCTTACATATTGAGCATCAAGATCTATAGAGATAGATTAAGACGCTTGATAAGTTTTTTCAATGAGTACATACCTTGACAAGATTTTGAAGTAGTTCAAAATGGAACAGTCAAAGAAAGAGTTTCTTGCGTGTGTTACAAGGTGTGGAATTGAGTAAGACTCAAAGCCCGCCCACGGCAGAAGATAGAAAGAGAATGAAAGTCATTCCCTATGCCTCGGCCATAGGCTCTATAAAGTATGACATGCTGTGTACCACATCTATTGTATACCCTACACTGATTTTGGCAAGGGAGTACAATAGTGATCTAGGAGTAGATCACTGGACAGCGGTCAAAATTATCCTTAGTGGAATAAGGATATGTTTCTCGATTATGGAAGTGACAAAAGGTTCGTCGTAAAGGGTTACGTCGATGCAAGTTTTGACACTAATCCAGATGACTCTAAGTCTCAATCTGGATACATATTGAAAGTGGGAGCAATTAGCTAGAGTAGCTCCGTGCAGAGCATTGTAGACATAGAAATTTGCAAAATACTTACGGATCTGAATGTGACAGACCCGTTGACTAAAATTATCTCACAAGCAAAACATGATCACACCTTAGTACTCTTTGGGTGTTAATCACATAGCGATGTGAACTAGATTATTGACTCTAGTAAACCCTTTGGGTGTTGGTCACATGACGATAAGAACTATGGGTGTTAATCACATGGTGATGTGAACTATTGATGTTAAATCACATGGAGATGTGAACTAGATTATTGACTCTAGTGCAAGTGGGAGACTGAAGGAAATATGCCCTAGAGGCAATAATAAAGTTATTATTTATTTCCTTATATCATGATAAATGTTTATTATTCATGCTAGAGTTGTATTAACCGGAAACATAATACATGTGTGAATACATAGACAAATATAGTGTCACTAGTATGCCTCTACTTGACTAGCTCGTTGATCAAAGATGGTTATGTTTCCTAGCCATAGACATGAGTTGTCATTTGATTAACGGGATCACATCATTAGGAGAATGATGTGATTGACTTGAACCATTCCGTTAGCTTAGCACACGATCGTTTAGTATGTTGCTATTGCTTTCTTCATGACTTATACATGTTCCTATGACTATGAGATTATGCAACTCCCGTTTATCGGAGGAACGCTTTGTGTGCTACCAAACGTCACAATGTAAATGGGTGATTATAAAGGTGCTCTACAGGTGTCTCCGAAGGTACTTGTTGGGTTGGCCTATTTCGAGATTAGGATTTGTCACTCTGATTGTCGGAGAGGTATCTCTGGGCCCACTCGGTAATGCACATCACTATAAGCCTTGCAAGCATTGTAACTAATGAGTTAGTTGCGGGATGATGTATTACAGAACGAGTAAAGAGACTTGCCGGTAACGAGATTGAACTAGGTATTGAGATACCGATGATCGAATCTCGGGCAAGTAACATGCCGATGACAAAGGGAACAACGTATGTTGTTATGCGGTCTGACCAATAAAGATCTTCGTAGAATATGTGGGAGCCAATATGAGCATCCAGGTTCTGCTATTGGTTATTGACCGGAGATGTGTCTCGATCATGTCTACATAGTTCTCGAACCCGTAGGGTCCGCACGCTTAAAGTTACATGACGGTTATATTATGAGTTTATGTGTTTTGATGTACCGAAGGAGTTCGGAGTCCCGGATGAGATCAGGAACATGACGAGGAGTCTCGAAATGGTCGAGACGTAAAGATCGATATATTGGATGACTATATTCGGACATCGGAAAGGTTCCGAGTGATTCGGGTATTTTCGGAGTACCGGAGAGTTACGGGAATTCGTATTGGGCCTTAATGGGCCATACGGGAAAGGAGAGAAAGGCCCCAAAGGGTGGCCGCACCCCTCCCCATGGACTAGTCCGAATTGGACTAGGGAGGGGGGGCGCCCCCTTCCTTCCTTCTCCTTCTCCCTTCCCTTTTCCTACTCCAACAAGGAAAGGAGGAGTCCTACTCCCGGTGGAAGTAGGACTCCCCCCTTGGCGTGCCCTCCTCCTAGGCCGGCAGCCTTCCCCCTTGCTCCTTTATATACGGGGGCAGGGGGCACCCCAAAGACACAACAATTGATCTCTTGATCTCTTAGCCGTGTGCGGTGCCCCCCTCCACCATAATCCACCTCGATAATATCGTAGCGGTGCTTAGGCGAAGCCCTACGTCGGTAGAACATCATCATCGTCGCCATGCCGTCGTGCTGACGAAACTCTCCCTCGACACTCGGCTGGATCAGAGTTCGAGGGACGTCATCGGGCTGAACGTGTGCTGAACTCGAAGGTGCCGTGCGTTTGGTACTTGATCGGTCGGATCGTGAAGACGTACGACTACATCAACCGCGTTGTGCTAACGCTTCCGCTTTCGGTCTACGAGGGTACGTGGACAACACTCTCCCCTCTTGTTGCTATGCATCACCATGATCTTGTGTGTGCGTAGGAAATTTTTGAAATTACTATGTTCTCCAACAGAAGCAACCTAGAACAATCTTTAATGATCAAGATGTAGCAATGGGTAATGCAGTTCAGGCGGTATTTACCGAAGCATGGCATGGGTTATGCACTTTTCACATAATGCAAAATGCCATCAGACACTTACCTCATAAGAAAAAAGACGAGGAGGGACCAAATGTACTTGCTGATTTCAGTGCTTGCATGTACAAGTATGAGGAAGAGGAAGCCTTTGTAGAAGCTTTCAATGCTATCAGAAGCAATGTGGATACACAAACTTGGTTGGACAGCATCTACAAAGTAAAAGAGAAATGGGCAAGATGTTACATGTGGAATGCTTACACTATAGGCATGAGAAGCACACAATTAAGTGAGAGCTTGAACAGGGACTTGAAAGACCATCTAAAGTCTGATCTTGACATCCTTCGGTTTTTCAAGCACGTAGAGAGGGTTGTGCAAGGGAAAAGAGATAACGAGGTAAATGAGGAATATGAGTCTAGGAAAAAATTACCTAGAGTCAGAATGAGGACTCCTATGGTAATACAAGCGAGCAAAGTTTACACACCACGCATATTTGAAGATTTTCAGAATGAATATGAAAGATCTATCTCAGCATACATCAAGACATCGATAGAACACAATGCATATATTGTTGCAATTGCAAGTCTTGACCCAGAATTCACATATGAAGAAGAGTGCAAAGTTGTAGTTGATTATGAAGAGCAAAAAGTTTTCTGCGATTGTGGGAAATTTGAAAGAGTTGGTATATTGTGTAGTCATGCTTTGAAAGCACTTGATGTCATGAATATTAAGTACCTTCCAGGCCACTATATTCTGAAGCGATGGACTAGAGAAGCGCGAAGCGGCACTATACAAAACAGCCATGGAAACATTGTTTTGGAAGATCCTAGATCAGATGATAGACAACAGCTGAAGTTTTTCATGCACGAGTTCCTTGGCATAGCTTCACAAGCAGTTACATCAGAAGAGTGTATCAAACTAGTAGATGATGCTTTGAAGAATCTCAGGAAGCAAGTTGAAGAGAAAGCTCGTACTACTACGTGCAGAACTGAAGATATATCTAAAGAACCAGACGATTGTTTAAAGGATGCTTGCCTAAAGAAAAAGGAAATTCCAAAGAAAAATTCAAGAAGAAAGAAATCATGGCTTGACAATCAGCACCCAAATAAAAAGAAGAAGGAGACAACTAAAGCGGTACCCAAAAATCAAAATCATTGTGTAAATCTCTTGCACCTGTCTAACCGGACTACTTATTAATAGAGTAATATAGTAACAACTCAACTAACATTCGTTTTGTTTTGTTTTTATTTTTGCATAGGGGGGGAAGAATGACATTTCAGTAGCACAATACCAAGCACCTATAGAGCAAATGGCTGGAACAAATGCAAATGATTTGCAAGAATATGGGTACTATGCTCGTTTACTGACGGTATTTCCACTTACCATGTCTAAAATTCATTGTTAAGCAATATGATACTTCATATAATCAATTATATATCCCTTAATTTGCAGAGTGAAGCCGATGATCTTTGGAACTTACAAAACTATCATGGGATAGGTTGATGAATATGTGTTATTTTGTCTTGCTAGATCGACAGATTATGCAGAAGGAATATCTGAATCGGCACACATGGGACCCAATCTGTTGAGTGCTCATTATTTCACTGCAATTAGTTTAGTCTCAGTTCACTCCTAGTTTCTGAAGACAGAACAATCAGTTTAATTTCGGTTTACTACAACAATGATCTGTTGATTACTTATCACTTTTAAATATTCTGTGAGATGGTTACAACTATGTACCACACTAGGTTTTTTATCTCCATGTACGGTGTACAATCAGATACAACATGGACTGCTAGTGGCACTATTTGATCATCAGCACAAGCACTAATTCTTCAGCTAGTGATCTGAATAATTGGACCGAGACGCAAGTGACCACTGTCACAATATAATTGTAATTAAACTCAGCACACATGCACGTACTCTCTACTGGCTATTGACTAACCATATTGCCATGAAAGATTAATAGATGGTCAAACAAGCACATGCTCTCGAACTAATGATGGAAAAAATGAATAAATTAGTTCTAAGTAACACCAAGTAATTCACCTTGGGTTTTGCTAGTGGGGCTTCGCCGGGCAGGAGGGCGCCGAGGTCGACCGTGCTGCTCCGAGACAACGCCGTCATCCTATTCCTCGTCGAGCTCGTCGGGGGAGACTCCGGCTTGCCGTTGTCGTCAGGCTCGTCGATCTCGTCGTTGCTCTGCTGCTTGTGTAGTTCGTCGTCTCCCTGCTACTAGCAGCCAGAGACGTGTGGTGGTGCATGTTAGGACCCCGATTCCAAGTCACATCGACCTAGCCGGTAACACCTCATATCACTTTGCGGCCTCACGCACGGTATTCCCATGGGTGTCGCCTTACCATGGCCCGGGACCGTTTGCACCTTTTGGCTCACATATATGATAGTGTCGCTAGCATCCATATGACAGAGAACCCGGGCCGACATGGCTATTCGTGAACCCAAAGCGGCACTAACTTACGGGGACAGGCATACATGAATCAACATCGAACATGTCGGTCAGCAGCGTGTGAATCCGGGCTGTAGCACTGGGCTAACAGGACTCCGGGAACCTGGGCTGTAGCAGGCTAGGCAGGACTCCGGATGTCACCGCGCGACATTTCCCCGAAGGGACAGACAGAGGAACGAAGTGAATCACATGCCGGCCAGTCAAGTGTCCGGAGCAGTAGTGCTGGGCTAGCAGGACTCCGGTGAACCGGGCTGTAGCGGACGACTATGGCTCATGGAAGCACTAGACTACATTTCCCCATAAGAGAGGCTGCCAAGGATAAACAACTAGATTGTCGGATCCCACACATACCAAGCATTTCAATCATACACACAATATGCTCGATATGTGCAAATACAACATGGCATCACAACAAAACTCTACAACTCCAAGTATTTTATTTAAAGGCTCCGGAGAGCCATACATAACATGTTCATACAGATAGGGGTCACATGACCCGACACTCAAGTCATACAAACATACAAGCACATGCGGAAGTAAACTTGTCTGACTACAGACAACTAGAAAGAAAGAACGCTTGACGAAGCCTGTCTATCTACATAGGCCCTTCACAAGCTCAGATCACCACCTGGGTGGCAAGTCACTCGTCAACGTCGAGATCTACATAGAACCCATCGGAAAGGGCGGTGTTGTCGTCTGAAAACAGTAATTAAAGCAACATGAGTACAAAGGTACTCAGCAAGTCTTACAACAGATCCTACTATACATGCACATTCTCAAGAGGGTAGTGGAGTTATTGCAGCAAGCCAGCTTTGACTCTTGGCTAAGCTATCCTACGAGACACCACTTGTGAAATAGTTTTCGCACACGAGTCCACTAATCACCATCTCAATACTCCACCATGGATCCTCCCTCGTCATCCCACGAGAGGGCCATCCGCGGTACTCACACTTATCTTGAGTCTTTTAGTAGTAACCATTAACTTGTCTATGAACTGCATAAGCGACCAAGTAGTCCTTTACCGCGGACGCGGCTATTCGAATAGTTTTATACCCTACAGGGGTGTACTTCGTCACACATGTTTCCACCACTTAGCGTCTGCACACGACATGTGCTCGACAGATTTCAAGCGAAAGCCGACGTGGATGTAGACCACGACCTGACTAACCACACAAGTCTCTAGTCCAGGTTTATCGCCTATTCGGGTTCCATCCGCAAGGAAATCCGGCCGGGGTGTCCTCAACGGCCCCAAACGATGTGTGCAGGGTTCCCGAGACACCAAACGGGCGACTAGGTACACCGTGCCACGAGCCTACCGCATCACAGCCCACCCCTAAGGTCAGCGCTGCGCACGGCCTCCAGCAACTACAAACACCAGAAACTACTTGCAACTCCTGGACGGAGGCGAGAGGGGTCTGTAAGTCGAGCGGGGTCATATTTCAGGGCCCAATGTGTGGTAGTAGCTGAATCTTAAATCACGCATACAGATCTCAGTTCTTAAGGACGGCCTCAATGAAACAACCCACCATGTACTCCTACATGGCCTCTCATCGATACCTTTACCAAATCATGTTCAACACTTCACTCTCATTACGTACACAACCATTCACTCTAGTTCATCACCCCGATGAGCCAGACCTGACACGACTCTAAGCATAGCAAGCATAGCATGGTAGTAAACACAAACATGGCTCAATCAACTCCTACACATGCTAGTGGGTTTCATCTAGTTACTGTGGCAATGACAGGTCATGCAGAGGAAGTGGGTTCAACTACCGCAACACACAGCAGTTTGAAACGCGTTGTCTTAATGCAGTAAACGAGAGCAGAAGCGAGAAGTTGGGTTTGTATCGAAATGATCAATGGGTTGCTTGCCTGACGGAGTGGTAGTGGAATACTTCCCTTCAGTTGGATACTCGTGAATATCCTCGGAGGCAGAACCTACCACGAAGAACACATCGAAACACAATCACCACATGGCAATATGCAACAATATGATGCATGCAATGACTTGGCAAAATGAGTGTGTTTTGGCTAATGCAACTTAGAACAGAATAGTTTGAGTTCATTTGAATCAAGGATTCAAATGCTACCCAAAGTGAGAGGTCATATTAGTGCATTTACTTGTTTCACCTAAACAGCAAGGTTAAAGTGTTCTGACATGCATGAAACCAGTACAGATGGAAAGATTGAATTTTTCTGATCAAAATTGATATATAAATCTTTGCATTTGGAGTTACAGATTAAGTTCTATGATTTTTTGAAGTTTGTAGTATTTTCTGGAATTTCATGTATAAAAATAAATCCAGAAAATACTTATTGCGTCAGCAGTGCGTCATGGTGACATCAGCGGTCAACGGAGACGATCCAGGTCAACCGTGACCTGTGGGTCCCATCTGTCAGTGTCTCTGTTAGTTAATTAAATTAATTAGGATTAGTTTAAAACTAACCCAGGTTTGACTAGACGGTAGGGCCCACATGTCAGTGACTCTGGGGAGTCAAACCCGTGGTCAAACCACACTGACTCGCCGGCGTTTAGCCGCCGGCGACGTCTAGACGCGGCGGAGGCTGCGGGATTTTCCCTCCAGCGACCAAAAGGACGGCGGAGACTATCTACGCCTAGCTGGGAGTGAGCCGCGTCGAGTGGTGGTGGTGGTGGAGCTCGGGGTCGCCGGAAACGACGCCGGCGATGAGCTGTGCGACTGCCGGAGTACGGGTGAGGACGAACTCATCGCTGTGGTAATCTTGGAGGCTCAAGGCCAGCTCCTACGTGATCTACGCGGTGCGGTGAAGTCAGTCGACATGGTGGTGTGCCCGTTGGGTGGCCGGAGCATCGTCGGCGACGAGCTCAGGCGGCGGCCTGTGCGGTGCTGCTCGTTGCGGTCGAAGCAGAGGGCGGCAACAAGAACGAGAGGGAGGGGAAGGGACATAAACTCACGGCGAAGTCGACGGTGGTCTTGGCGAGCCCGGGGAGGGGCTGACGACGTCGGGGGGTCGCCAGCGATCTCGGGGCAGAGGCGGCGAAGATGGCGGTGCAGAGGTTGATGCAGGGCGTTCGGCATCGCGCTGGTTGATGGAGAGGCGCGGGGGATGGAGACGGAGCTCGTGGACAACACGGGGAGACGAGGGGAGCACGGTGGCTGCGGTGTTCACGTCGGCGCGAGCGCGACAGCGTCGGCCATGGCGAGGAGAGGGCGAGAGAGAGGAGCAGGGGGTGAATGAGGTGTCCAGGGGCTCGGGGCGGCGCTGAGGAGGCCCTTGGAGGCGTCGCGCTGGCGCGGGCGACGCAGGCAGGCAGGGAGGTGGCGTGGCGAGCTCGGCGGCGTCGCAGTGTCCCTCCTCTGCCTACTGGCGAGAGGAAGCAGCTGGCTGGCACGGGCCAGCACATTGCTGGGCCGGCCAGTGGGCTGGGGCGTGGGTTTGGCCAGGTAAGTCCCTTTCCCATTTATTTCTGTAAGTTTGTTGCATATCTAAAAATACTTAGACATCTCCAAAAATCATGAAACTGCACATGGCCACTTTTTGGAATATATCCAGTATGGAACATTTTAGGTTGGGATTATTTGAGCATTTGAAATATTTTATATTATTTAAATGCCCAAACTCAAATAGCTAATGAATTAATCCAGTGACCTTAAGATGACCTAGAAATGTGTGCATCACTTTTGGCAGTGGTTTAAGACCAAGGCAGAGGGATGAACATTTTAGAAGGGCATTTCAGGTTCATTGAAAATATTTTTAGTAAACCCTAGTTGTTTTCGGGGGGGTGCTGGGGGTTCTGTCATCCCCATTTCAAGTTTCTGGAAAAGTAAACATGATGCAACACTCTAATGCATGAACTAGCTAGGATGTGACAACTCACCCCCACTCAAAAGAATCTCGTCCCGAGATTTAGGATCTTCCGGGAAGAAGGTGGGGTACTCAAGTCGAAGACGATCCTCCCTTTCCCAAGTAGCTTATTTCTCGGAATGGTGTGACCATTGAACTTTGAGAAACTTGATATTCTGGCATCGAGTGGTACGCTCGGCTTGATTAAGGATACGAACGGGATATTCCCGATATGTGAGATTATCTTGGAGATCAAGCATTTCGTGGTCCACTCCACGGATAGGATACGCGAAGCAACGCCTGAGTTGAGAAACGTGGAAGACATCATAAACTCTGGAAAGATGTGGAGGTAGTTCCAATTGGTAGGCAACTTCTCCTCGTTTGGCAAGAATGTGAAAGGGTCCAATGTAACGAGGAGCCAATTTGCCTTTGATACCGAATCGATGGGTTCCCTTCAAAGGAGTAACCCGAAGGTAAGCCTTCTCGCCAACTTCATAAGTCATGAGCTTATGTTTGCGGTCATATTGGCTCTTTTGACGAGATTGGGCTGTTTTCAATTTCTCACGAATAATGCGAACCTGCTCTTCTGCTTCTTGAATCATATCCGGGCCAAAGAGTTGTCTCTCCCCGGTTTCTGACCAGTTAAGAGGCGTTCGGCATTTTCGTCCATAGAGAACTTCGAAAGGAGCTTTGCCTAAGCTAGCTTGATAACTATTGTTATAAGCAAACTCGGCGAATGGAAGGCATTTCTCCCAATCCATACCGAAAGGGATGACAGAACCTCGAAGCATATCCTCCAGAATTTGATTGACTCATTCTACTTGACCACTTGATTGGGGGTGGAAGGCGGTGCTAAAGGAGAGACGAGTTCCCATAGCATTTTGGAAACTTTCCCAAAATCGAGAGGTGAAGAGACTTCCACAGTCTGAGTTAATTTCCAATGGAACACCATGAAGAGACACTATTTGGGAGATGTACAAGTCAGCTAGCTGGCTAGCGGTTATACTCTCACGAACAGGTAGGAAGTGGGCTACTTTGGAAAGACGATCGACAACGATGAAGATAGCATTATTCCCTCTCTTGGTCCTGGGAAACCCGGTAATGAAATCCATACCGATTTTATCCCATTTCCATTCAGGAATAGCCAAGGGTTGAAGGGTGCCAGCAGGCCGTTGATGCTCTGCTTTAACACGACGACAGACGTCGCAATTAGCAATGTACTGAGCAATTTCTCTCTTCATCCTAGTCCACCAAAACCTCTGGCGTAGGTCTTGATACATTTTAGTACTACCGGGATGAATGGTGAGAGGAGATTCATGAGCTTCCTTAAGGATCAACCGCCTCAGGTTGCGTACCTTGGGAACCACTAGACGGTCTCCAAAGAACACAACGCCTTGATCATCAACGGAGAAACAATCCGCGACTCCTTTCTTGATGTTTCTCTTAATACGGGAGATTCCCGGATCTACCTTCTGAGCTTTGATGATCTGATCCGTAAGGGTAGGTCTCGCCACCAGGGTGGATAGGAATCCTCAAGGAACAATGTGAAGGTTAAGCTTACAGAATTCCTCGTGGAGAAGTGGTTGACTTTGTTGTAACATCAAGTTGTTACAATAAGATTTACGACTTAGCGCATCAGCCATGACATTGGCTTTGCCCGGGGTGTAAGTTATTCCTAAGTCGTAATCTGTGATCAACTCAACCCAACGTCTTTGCCTGAGATTCAAATCCGGTTGGGTGAAGATGTATTTCAGACTTTGGTGATCGGTGTAAATCTCGCAACGATTACCAAGAAGGTAATGTCGCCATGTTTTGAGTGCATGGACTACAGCTGCAAGCTCTAGATCATGTGTGGGATAGTTATCCTCATGTGGACGCAACTGTCGACAAGCGTAGGCAATCACATGACGATCTTGCATGAGTATGCAACCTAGTCCTTGTCGCGAGGCGTCGCAATAGATAACAAAGTCCTTAGAGAAATCTGGTGGCACAAGTACGGGAGCAGATGTCAGGCGTCTTTTCAGTTCCTGAAAGCTGAACTCGCACTGTGGGGTCCACTCGAACTTTTTATCTTTCTTGAGGAGTTCAGTTAGAGGTTTAGCAACCTTGGAGAAATTCTCGACGAAGCGGCGACAGTAGCTCGCTAAGCCAAGGAAATTCCGAACTTGCTTGACCGTTTCAGGTGGAGTCCAATCAAGGACGGCTTGAACTCGCTCGGGATTGACATCCATACCCTTACGAGAGATACATGGCCTAGATAGGTCACTTCTGGCAACCATAATTCACACTTAGCGAATTTAGCATAAAGGCGATGCTCTCAAAGTTTCATCAACACTAGCCTTAGATGCTCGGCATGTTCTTCCTCATTCTTGGAGTAGATGAGTATATCATCGAGGTATACCATGACGAATTTATCCAAATACTCCATGACGATCGAGTTCATTAACCGAGAGAAGGTGGCTGGAGCATTGGTTAAACCGAAGGACATAACGGTGTACTCGTATTGGCCATAACGAGTGACAAAGGCCGTTTTAGGAATGTCCCCGTTCTTGATTTTGATTTGATGGTAGCCCAACCTCAAATCCATTTTGGAAAAGACTGAGGATCCAGCGAGCTAATCATACAGATCGTTGATCCTGGGAAGCGGATACTTGTTCTTGATAGTGACCAAGTTGACAGGTCGGTAATCTACAACCATCTGATCCGTTCCATCCTTCTTCTTGACGAAGAGGACAGGGCAAGCCCATGGAGAAGAACTAGGACGGATGAAACCTTTTTTCAAGGACTCATCGAGTTGTTTCCTAAGCTCGGCTAGCTCTAGGGGTGCCATCTTATAGGGTCTTCTAGAGATTGGGACGGTTCCTGGAACAAGGTCTATCACGAACTCGACATCCCTGTCAGGTGGAACACCTGGCAGTTCTTCTGGAAAGACATCTGGAAAGTCACGGACTACCGGAATATCTTCAAGGTCTGGAAGAGGGTTGGCATTTAGGGAGTAGAGCTGACGCTCAGACACTCAGGTCAAAACATTGACTGTCTTGCCCGATGGATGGGTGAGTTGAACAGTTCTAGTAGAGCAATCAATCTTAGCATAATGGGCTAACATCCAGTCCATACCCAAGATGATGTTTATGTCCGAGGACTTGAGAGCTATTACTGATGCAAGGAAGACCAATCTGTCGACAAGAATTTCATTTCCATGGCTTATCCTAGAGGTTTGCCACTTAGAACCAGGGGTTTGAATTACCATGGAGGTGGGCATGTCACAAAATGTGGTGTTGTGCAAGCGAGCATAGGTCTCAGAGATAAATGAATGAGATGCTCCAGTATCGAAAAGAACAGTTGCCGGATGGCAATTAACAAGGAGCGTACCAAGGACGACGTTGGGGTCCTCATGAGTTTCTTCAGCTGAGACATAGTTGACATGACCACGTGAAGTGGTGGCTGGCTTGGCGTAGTAAGTCTTTCCCGCTGGCTTACCACGGCTAACGGACTTTCCAGGCTGATTGGGGTTGTTCTGGGGGCACTCGCGCAGATAGTGACCCGTCTCTCCACACTTGAAGCATGTCACAACATTGGGGCGTGGAGCAGCATTAGCAGCGGGGCCACCATAGGCCTTGGGCGGTGCATACTGCTAGTTGGGGCGAGGCGCCTCAAAGGATGGCCTCGGAGTGAACCTGGGTGGCAGAGCTGTGTTTGGAATCCAGACCCGGCGCTTCTGAGACCCAGAGCCGGATGAGGAACCAAAATCACGGGAGTGCTTGCATGAAGCGTCATAGTCAGCCTGACCTGTCTCAGCACTGATGGCCTTATTGACCAGCTTCTGGAAGGAGGTGCACTCGTGCAGACGAAGATCACGGCGAAGCTCGGGGATAAGTCCCTTGCGGAACCTTGCCTGCTTCTTGGCGTCGGTGGATAACTCTTCAGGAGCATAGCGTGCTAGGTTTCCAAACTCACGGCTGTATGCATCCACGGTTAGTCTGCCTTGGGTGAAATTGCAGAATTCTTCCCGCTTACGATCCATGAGACCCTCCGGAATGTGATGCTCACGGAAAGCCTCACTGAATTCAGCCCAAGTAGTGATTTGGCCAGCCGGGCGCATAGCCTCAAAGTTTTCCCACCAAAGGCTAGCAGGGCCTTCAAGGTGATAGGCAGCGTAGGTAACCTTATCAGCTTTGGCTACGTTGGCAGAACGTAGCTTATGGGTGATGCTGTGAAGCCAATCATCCGCATCGAGGGGCTCGACGGAATGGTTAAACTTCGGTGGGTACAACTTGATAAAGTCATTGATGGACACCAAGTCGTTCCTCTGGTGACGTGCAGTATTCTGCTCAATTCGCTCTAGCAAGCGGTTGGTCTCACGCTTGTTTCTTTCCGCCTCCAGCATAACTTCGGCCAGAGAAGGCGGTTGAGGCATATTCTCATCCCTAGCTGCACTGGCTTCACCCTGCGCCTGGACAGCAGGGTTGTTGCGGGTGTTGACCATCCTAGAAAAAACAAGACAACGGTTTAGACAAGGATGGCGAAATCTTGGCAAGGAAGTGCGGAATGTAATGGGTACACGGAATGCAGAGATGTTCATCTGTATGACATGGTAATATAGAAACTGCCATATATATACCAACGGTCATACACACCATACATAGCTTAGTACAAGCCCAGGCTAGAGTACAACTACGATGAAAGACGATACATCTCATCAGAGGCATTCCAAGCTCCTATACATTATTTTTCTACACCTCCAGAACGTGATACACACCGAGTCGTATCCCACGAGTCACGCAGGACTGTAGAGAATACAACTGCTACAATACTAGTGAAGCTACTACCAACTCAGACGTCTCCGTAGTAATTTTCATAAAGATTACCACCATGTCTTGGGAGCTGAACATGATCATCTGGAAACAGTCGGTCCTGTGGAGCTTGCGGTCCATAAGGACTCGGATGTGGCCTTGGTCCAACAAACGGTGGCAGACGGGGTCCACGAGGAGGGGTGATGCCTCCTACATCACGCCAGTCCATACAATCTGGCAGACCAGACCACACGGGGTACAAGTCCCTCATGTCCATATACCCAGCCTGCACGACAGGTGCAAACCGTGTCAGAGTGGCCCAGTGATCAGAACGAGCATTGAAGAGCTCCATTCGCAAGGCACAATTCTCACGGTCCTTGTCCTCAAGCATCTCGGTGGTGGTGCGGAGTAGTGAATCCTCATGGGTAGAGTCACAGTAAATAGCCTGATAGTACCCTTGTGCCCCAGGGAGTGATGCTGGCATATAGCGGAAATCAGTGTTCTGAAGCAAGGCAGTTCTGGCTCGCATGATAGTCATCATCGAGTAAGCTGCGTCCTGCACGGCCATCTCGATGCTAACCCCAAGTCCATAAGAGCAATGGAGGGGTTCAGTAGCTCCAGGATAGGAAGGGTATATCCTGACTGTACAAAGATATTGGCTTTGATTAAAGTCTCGAAACTGCTCCTCGACGGTATACTCGGGATACCATCGATAGCCTGTCTCGACCATCACTCGGACCAGCATGGCCGTGTGACCAGGTACATTGAGGCACTGAGTCAGACGAACCACTTGATTCTGGGAACGGGTGGCCATCTGAAAGCACGAAATAATGCAAAGGCATTAGAATCTTCTAGGAGAAATCGGATAGCATAACGGCTGTAAATGCTCAGAAAAAGATTTGAGACATTCACAACAGTTTGCAAAACCACTCAACAACATCATATCAAGGTTCTGGTTCAACTGACAACATACTAAAACTAGTAGAAACTGAACTGAGGCTTGTAACCAACAACCCTATAAGTTACTACGAATTAGCAACACGTGAACCTGATAGAGAGAAGAGAGCCTAGTCCTTAACCCACGTAGAATGAGAAGAGAATGACTTAGATCAGAGGGCATAAGGTAAAGGAGTAAAAAGAGCCTTACGTTCCCTCCCACAATCAATTCCCCTACATATAACTAAAGCATTTCTAGACTCGACATCGACCACTTTGGCTTGACGCACCTACAGGCAGTCCGGCTCTGATGCCAACGCTGTCAGGACCCCGATTCCAAGTCACATCGACCTAGCCGGTAACACCTCATATCACTTCGCGGCCTCATGCGCGGTATTCCCACGGGTGTCGCCTTACCATGGCCCGGGACCGTTTGCGCCTTTTGGCTCACGTATATGATAGTGTCGCTAGCATCCATATGACAGAGAACCCGGGCCGACATGGCTAGTCGTGAACCCAAAGCGGCACTAACTTACGGGGACAGGCATACATGAATCAACATCGAACATGTCGGTCAGCAGCGTGTGAATCCGGGCTGTAGCACTGGGCTAACAGGACTCCGGGAACCTGGGCTGTAGCAGGCTAGGCAGGACTCCGGATGTCACCGCGCGACATTTCCCGGAAGGGACAGACACAGGAACGAAGTGAATCACATGCCGGCCAGTCAAGTGTCTGGAGCAGTAGTGCTGGGCTAGCAGGACTCCGGTGAACCGGGCTGTAGCAGACTACTATGGCTCATGGAAGCACTAGACTACATTTCCCCATAAGAGAGGCTGCCAAGGATAAACAACTAGATTGTCGGATCCCACACATACCAAGCATTTCAATCATACACACAATATGCTCGATATGTGCAAATATAACATGGCATCACAACAAAACTCTACAACTCCAAGTATTTTATTTAAAGGCTCCGGAGAGCCATACATAACATGTTCATACAAATAGGGGTCACATGACCCGGCACTCAAGTCATACAAACATACAAGCACATGCAGAAGTAAACTTGTCTGAGTACAGACAACTAGAAAGAAAGAACGCTTGACGAAGCCTGTCTATCTACATAGGCCCTTCACAAGCTCAGATCACCACCTGGGTGGCAAGTCACTCGTCAACGTCGAGATCTACATAGAACCCATCGGAAAGGGCGGTGTTGTCGTCTGAAAACAGTAATTAAAGCAACATGAGTACAAAGGTACCCAGCAAGTCTTACAACAAATCCTACTATACATGCACATTCTCAAGAAGGTAGTGGAGTTATTGCAGCAAGCCAGCTTTGACTCTTGGCTAAGCTATCCTACGAGACACCACTTGTGAAATAGTTTCCGCACACGAGTCCACTAATCACCATCTCAATACTCCATCGTGGATCCTCCCTCGTCATCCCACGAGAGGGCCATGCGCGGTACTCACACTTATCTTGAGTCTTTTAGTAGTAACCATTAACTTGTCTATGAACTGCATAAGCGACCAAGTAGTCCTTTACCGCGGACGTGGCTATTCGAATAGTTTTATACCCTGCAGGGGTGTACTTCGTCACACATGTTTCCACCACTTAGCGTCTGCACACCACATGTGCTCGGCAGACTTCAAGCGAAAGCCGACGTGGGTGTAGACCATGACCTGACTAACCACACAAGTCTCTAGTCCAGGTTTATCGCCTATTCGGGTTCCATCCGCAAGGAAATCCGGCCGGGGTGTCCTCAACGGCCCCAAACGATGTGTGCATGGTTCCCGAGACACCAAACGGGCGACTAGGTACACCGTGCCACGAGCCTACCGCATCACAGCCCACACCTAAGGTCAGCGCTGCGCACGGCCTCCAGCAACTACAAACACCAGAAACTACTTACAACTCCTGGACGGAGGCGAGAGGGGCCAGTAAGTCGAGCGGGGTCATATTTCAGGGCCCAATGTGTGGTAGTAGCTGAATCTTAAATCATGCATACAGATCTCAGTTCTTAAGGACGGCCTCAATGAAACAACCCACCATGTACTCCTACATGGCCTCTCATCGATACCTTTACCAAATCATGTTCAACACTTCACTCTCATTACCGACACAACCATTCACTCTAGTTCATCACCCCGATGAGCCAGACCTGACACG
Source organism: Aegilops tauschii subsp. strangulata (assembly GCF_002575655.3). NCBI lineage: Eukaryota > Viridiplantae > Streptophyta > Magnoliopsida > Poales > Poaceae > Aegilops > Aegilops tauschii. The sequence continues at coordinate 381,772,280 of NC_053039.3, read as the reverse complement.
ACTCTAAGCATAGCAAGCATAGCATGGTAGGAAACACAAACATGGCTCAATCAACTCCTACACATGCTAGTGGGTTTCATCTAGTTACTGTGGCAATGACAGGTCATGCAGAGGAAGTGGGTTCAACTACCGCAATACACAGCAGTTTGAAACGCATTGTCTTAATGCAGCAAACGAGAGCAGACGCGAAAAGTTGGGTTTGTATCGAAATGATCAATGGGTTGCTTGCCTGACGGAGTGGTAGTGGAATACTGCCCTTCAGTTGGATACTCGTGAATATCCTCGGAGGCAGAACCTACCATGAAGAACACATCGAAACACAATCACCACATGGCAATATGCAACAATATGATGCATGCAATGACTTGGCAAAATGAGTGTGTTTTTGCTAATGCAACTTAGAACAGAATGGTATGAGTTCATTTGAATCAAGGATTCAAATGCTACCCAAAGTGAGAGGTCATATTAGTGCATTTACTTGTTTCACCTAAACAGCAAGGTTAAAGTGTTCTGACATGCATGAAACCAGTACAGATGGAAAGATTGAATTTTTCTGATCAAAATTGATATATAAATCTTTGCATTTGGAGTTACAGATTAAGTTCTATGATTTTTTGAAGTTTGTAGTATTTTTTGGAATTTCCTGTATAAAAATAAATCCAGAAAATACTTATTGCATCAGCAGTGCGTCATGGTGACATCAGCGGTCAATGGAGACGGTCCAGGTCAACCCTGACCTGTGGGTCCCATCTGTCAGTGTCTCTGTTAGTTAATTAAATTAATTAGGATTAGTTTAAAACTAACCCAGGTTTGACTAGACGGTAGGGCCCACATGTCAGTGACTCTGGGGAGTCAAACCCGTGGTCAAACCACGCTGACTCGCCGGCGTTTAGCCGCCGGCGACGTCCAGATGCGGCGGAGCCTGCGGGATTTGCCCTCCGGCAACCAAAAGGACGGCGGAGACTATCTACGCGTAGCTGGGAGTGAGCCGCGTCGAGTGGTGGTGGTGGTGGAGCTCGGGGTCACCGAAAATGACGCCGGCGACGAGCTGTGCGGCTGCCGGAGTACGGGTGAGGACGAACTCGTCGCTGTGGTAATCTTGGAGGCTCAAGGCCAGCTCCTACGTGATCTACGCGGTGCGGTGAAGTCAGTGGACTTGGTGGTATGTCCGTTGGGTGGCCGGAGCATCGTCGGCGACGAGCTCAGGCGGCGGCGTGTGCGGTGCTGCTCATTGCGGTCGAAGCAGAGGGCGGCAGCAAGAACGAGAGGGAGGGGAAGGGGCAGAAACTCACGGCGAAGTCGACGATGGTCTTGATGAGCTCGGGGAGGGGCTGACGACGTCGGGGGGTCGCCAGCGATCTCGGGGCAGAGGCGGCGAAGATGGCGGTGCAGAGGTTGATGCAGGGCGTTCGACGTCGCGCGGGTTGACGGAGAGGCGCGGGGGATGGAGACGGAGCTTGTGGACAGCACGGGGAGACGAGGGGAGCACGGTGGCTGCGGTGTTCACGTCGGCGCGAGCGCGACAGCGTCGGCCATGGCGAGGAGAGGGCGAGAGAGAGGAGCAGGGGGCGAATGAGGTGTCCAGGGGCTCGGGGCGGCGCCGAGGAGGCCCTTGGAGGCGTCGCGCTGGCGCGGGCGACGCAGGCAGGCAGGGAGGTGCGTGGCGATCTCGGCGGCGTCGCGGTGTCCCTCCTCTGCCTACTGGCGAGAGGAAGCAGCTGGCTGGCACGGGCCAGCACAGTGCTGGGCCGGCCAGTGGACTGGGGCGTGGGTTTGGCCAGGTAAGTCCCTTTCCCATTTATTTCTGTTTTATTTTATTTCTGTAAGTTTGTTGCATATCTAAAAATACTTAGACATCTCCAAAAATCATCAAACTGCACATGGCCACTGTTTGGAATATATCCAGCATGGAACATTTTAGGTTGGGATTATTTGAGCATTTGAAATATTTTATATTATTTAAATGCGCAAACTCAAATAGCTAATGAATTGATCCAGTGACCTTAAGATGACCTAGAAATTTGTGCATCACTTTTGGGAGTGGTTTAAGACCAAGGCAGAGGTGATAAACATTTTAGAAGGGCATTTCAGGTTCATTGAAAATATTTTTAGTAAACCCTAGTTGTTTTCGGGGGGGGGGGTGCTGGGGGTTCTGTCATCTCCATTTCAAATTTCTGGAAAAGTAAACATGATGCAACACTCTAATGCATGAACTAGCTAGGATGTGACAGTGCAGCAGCGGCGTATTCGGTCGGCTCCCACAGCAGTGCGCTCTTCGGCCATCCCTTGCAGCAGCCGGTAGAAGCCATGGGGCACGGCCGCAAGGGGATGGATAAGAAGCAGCGCGCAGAGAGGCAGGGCTATAGAGGGAGGGCATCGCCGGAGTAGATCGGGGCGAGCGTATTTGGCCGGAGCAGCGCAGTGTACCTGGATTTCGCTCGGCCGGAGCAGTGTTGTGGATTGGGGAAAACAGTGGCCGAGCTTCTCGAGAGGAAAGAGATAAGACAGAGAGAGTGGGGAATGGTCTGCCCGTGTGGGTCTCTTTAGTTTTCTTTATTTTTTTATATGAGCCCAGCGATTCTTCGTTGGAGCCATCCGATTAAAATAGACGGCAGATGGTAGATGCTACAGCACGCGTACAGTAATAGCTATACTGCAGAGGAGCCGAACCCTTCACAATTGTGCTTCTAGTTTGTGTTCAGCTTGCTTCATTTTCATGCTTCATACCGTTTTGTAGGCGTCATGTTTGCATCCTAATCAAACTACTGATGCTTCGTACATTTCTTCAGGGCTAACAAGAGCAGGAAATCATGATTTGTCGATGATGAGCCTGTCATGGCCATCGATGGTCGGCATCGCCTGGGACGTCAGATCGAGCATCTCAGTGCCCAATGTTTTCACATAGTTTCGGAAGCAAACTAGCAAGGCACGTACTCAGTTGTCGAAGGTTAAGGGCATTGTCCCCTCGATGGCGCCAGCCTTGCTGCTCCTCACCAAACTCTTATGGCTCGTCATGTCAACACCTGCAGATTTATTAAGGGACAAATGGAGGTCATCGAGTCCAAGTCAGACACAGTGGATGGAGTAGGGAGGGACTGGGATGGGACTGTAGCGGTGGTGCGACATAGTAGGCAGGAAGTGTACAAGCTATGTACAAAGAAATTGAATTGCTAGTAAGCCAAAAATCTGTAATCATCACACATGGATCCTACGAGCTGAAAAATAAAGCAAGCATACTCCACGACACTACTTGGAGAGAAAAATGAACTATGTATTATGAAGCATGGTTTGTAGTGTTCGAAGCATGATTTTCATATGATGGAAGCAAATTCAGCACATTTCTATTTTTTTGGAATCATCTCCTAATATGCTTGAAGAATGTGTTATGTGTACCGTGTATGCATGATATTGCTTATTTTTAATAGAAAGAAGACCTAATCAGGTAAGAGAAATCCTCTGATCTATTGAATTTTGTTCAATTAGGTACTAGAAAACTAATTTCTATTCACCGTAGCAAGTTTAATTCACCGTGGAAGCAAATTCATTGGTAAACGGAAGCATGTTTTCCACATTATATTGGACGAAATTGTAAGCAGTCACACGGGACTCATGGAAGCAAATCTAACTAATAAGGAATCGAGATTTGTTAATAAGGAAGCAAATAGCCTGAGGCGAAAACAAGAACAGAGAATCCGGATATTGATTTCTGAGCTCGGGCTCATATGCTCTCAAAATCTACACCACTAGCCCGCATGTAGATCCGTGCTCCCCATTGTATTTGCCAACCGTATATGCACATATTAAGGAAAATCTTTGTTTCAAACCAACTGATGTTTGGCTCGCGTAAACCGTGTCGCGAGCCGTGCGATCGAAGCCGATCGTGCGGCGCTTGTCTCACGCGCGTGCATCACCTCTCCTACTACACACGTAGAATGCGGGGGCCGCTCATCGCTCTCCATCCCAGCCTTATCCTCTCCCGTTCTCGTCTTCTTCGTTCGCTCCCCATCCCCTCTCTCTCATTTTTCACAGGCTTGACGAGAGGGCATCGATCCAATAGCTCGCCATCGTTGCTTCCAACAATGGGGGCCGGTGCACATCCCGCCGCAAGCACCAGCTGCTGCTGCAAGCCAAAGCACGACGGACGATGTTGCCGCAGGCGGGGAAAAGTTGTGTGCCGCCGATCTGCAACGATGCGCTGCCTGTTCTTCAAGCGGGCTGCTGGTGCTGCAGCGAGGGGCTCGTCGGTGCTGAGTCGTCGGGGCCACCAGTGCTGCGGTACAACATCGCGGGGGTCGCCGCCTCGCCGGTGTTGCTATGCCGCATCGCCGGGGCGGCCGATGTTTCTATGCGGCGCGCACCGGGGCCGCCGGTGTTTCTATTCAGCGTCACCGGGGTTGCCAGTGTTGCTATGCAGCATCGCTCGGGCTACATTGGAGCGCCGCCGGGTCGTTGAAGCTGCCATGGGGATGGAACGGACTCCGTCGGGGCTGCAATGAAGCTTTCGTCGGAGCTGCAAGGAAGCTTCACCGGAGGCGTCACACTCGGTGTTGCCATGGAGCAGCCCCCGGTGGCTCCCGGTGCTAGATGCAGCAGTCGCTGGCGGCTCCGTCCACACGTAGCACTGGCGATGTTGCAACGCAGCACGTCAGTGGCGTTCGCCGGAGTTCAGGGAGATGCTCCGGCTCGCGTCTCGGCGAGCGTACATGCAGCAGCAGCAGGCCATGTCGGACGGCTATTTAGGCGGATGATTTTGGCTGATTTGTAGCAGCCGCCCATATTAAGTCTGACCTCGGGCGCGCAATTAATGCAACGGCACGTCGAACTGGGCACGCGGAACAGACAGAGGTCGCACGGCTCAACCTTTTATCTGAGCCGGCCTGACCCGTGCACGAGGGCCAGACTCACAAACGGCAACCAGCCTGCGCCCATGTTAAATGCATCTCGCAGCCACATCCGATCCAACCACACGCAGAAAATATCACCATCTCCTTCCTGCTTACATAGCTTGCAAATCTTGCGCCATGTCCGAGGCTCCATGGACGCAGAGGCAGCTTACTGTAAATGGAGACTGATAAGAAACGAAAGCCTTCTCGAACAACTAAAACCTGTAGATGATTAGAGTTAGCAGTCGTACCTGAATCTCCACTCCACCGCCGGTGTCACCCACTTCAGACCTCCCTGTTGTGCCCCTCCTTGCCGATTCAGGAGAGTGTCGTGCCATCTTTGAGCGTTCGCTACGCCCGCTACTTTTGTCCACTTACCAACCATCATGGCTATATAATTTATTTTAACAAGAAAGTAAATAACTCGAGTCTCCCTCTGGGGGGTTTTACGCGACCTATTCTAGACAAGGAGTCCGAGCCAGGAAGAAAACCGGGGAATCCAGATTCCATAAATGGCCAGGATAGCTCAGTTGGTATAGCCTCGAAGACTTAGTTCTTTTGCGAACTATCAATATTGGAAAGTCGAGGTACATGAATTCAGGAATTTCATTGACCGGGAACAAGAAGAATTCTCGCGACCGCGTCTGAGCCCTCTTTTCCAAATCTTGTACTTCTACAGATTATATAATTTATATCGATTCGAAAGAATCAAATCAGATGGTTTTATTTCTCAACCTTTCTAACTTGCTCCTACGGAACCAAGGTCGAAAGGATTGAAAAAGTCAGTCATTCACAACCACTGATAAATGATTCCTCGAAAAGTTAAGGATTAGTAGTTCTTTTTCGAAATCGATTTCGAAAAAGAATGGATTCGGTCTTATACATACGCGAGGAAGGTAATCAAAAAAGAGAGAAGACGAGTTTTTCTTTCTTTTATCACTTAGGAGCCGTGCAAGATGAAAGTCTCATGCACGGCTTTGCATGAGAGAAAGAAGCGAGGAATCCTTTTTTCGACTCTGACCCCCACTCTAGTCGTTGCTTTTCTTTCTGTTACTTCGAAAGTAGCTGCTTCAGCTTCAGCCACGCGAATTCTCGATATTCCTTTTTATTTTTCATCAAACGAATGGCATCTTCTTCTGGAAATCCTAGCTATTCTTAGCATGATTTTGGAGAATCTCCTTGCTATTACTTAACAAGCATGAAATCGTATGCTTGCATATTCGTCCATAGGGCAAATCAGATATGTAATTATTGAAATAATTGTTGGAGACTCAAATGATGGATATGCAAGCATGATAACTTATATGTTGTTCTATATCTCCATGAATCTAAAAACTTTTCCTTGCATTGTATTATTTGGTCTACGTATCGGAACTGATAAGGACTGAATTCCAAACAATGGTGAAGGCAGAATGGCAGCAGCCGGTCTTTCATTCTTACACTGGTTCTAATTTCTACTAGTATGCCACACTTCCCTTGTCTTTCAGTCCTTGCATTTACTCCTTCAACCATTTCAAAATTTGAATCTCTCTTTTGAAATAGGCTTTCTGCTTTATAAATAAAGCAACGGTTCATACAACGTCAGTTCCACAGCACACGACAAATAACGGTTGGAGCCACAGCACAATCAAGCCCAAGAAAGCATGAAAGAAATAGGAAAAAAGCCACCTAGTGGCGGCCGCAAAGCGGCACTACGAGGAAGATAGTCGACGCGCCGAGGCCAAAAGCTCGTCCATCATCAAGCCAAGTCGGTCGCGATCACGCTGCCTCGAGAGCGGGTGCCGGTGCTGCGAAATTTGAATCTCCACCCAAGAACAGCCATTAATTGCATGGTATCACACATGCAGGCCACGTGTCAGCAGTTACACATGGAGGATACAAGTTAACCATCAACCCAATTGATCGAACTCCATATAGGCTGAGTCGTCAGCACGGAGACGACGGCATCACCCCAATGACAAGCTGATTCATCATCCCACAAAACACAAGTCGAAACATTATAAAAAATTAACCATACATACTAGGAATGAAGTGCAACAAAATTCTCAATTAAGTGTACAGACAATTATGAATTCGCATCTGCATGATCTACTATTTTCTGCCTCTGGTTTCCCCTGCATGCGTTCCAACAAAAAGAAAATCAGCGACCGTGCACACGAATTGCACAGCAAAAGGCCACTCCTAGCATTTTTGCTTGATACGTACATCAGGAGGTAACCAAAAAAACATAACTCACCGAGCAACCGAAGACTACCTCCTGCATGCATTTACCCTCTCGACGTTCATCTGCTCTTACCATATCTAATAACGAAACCGATTTCCCAAGAGTACAAATTGTACAAGTCATATACCTCACCAAGCGAATCGAAAGTCAACCCAAGTGCCAGGCGTACAACACTCTCTGTAGGTTCCTCCGCATACTTCCGGATCGACTTTCCAGAGCACTCATCCTTGACGGGCATGGTGTCCGGTCTGGAGGTGCACTACCCAGCGGTAACCTGAACTTAACCAAACATGTTCAGTATACTGTGCACACTGCAAACAATTCTACAAGGGGAACGAGTGCAGTTCTGGCGGTAAAAACAGTTAACACCAACTAGCACATGCTCAATTTTCTAACTGAACTAGACCACACAGACATTTTTCCATAGAACTTTTTACCAATCTGAACAAAGTTATACACTTAAGGCCCCGTTTGGTAGCTTAATATTTTTAAAGTATTCTAAAAATACTGCAGTTTTTTAATTACCACAGTTTAATTTACCATGAAGTGTTTGGTTGCCACTAGAAACTGTGTTTTTAATACTGTATTATTTGCAAAACCATGGTATTATCTCTGCATTAAAAAAAGAACCCGAGACCTCTTTTTTTTAAACAGAGCTCACCAAAGAAAGGGGTCGTCGTTATCTTCTTCCTTGCTCAAGCCGCTGCTGCCCCCTCCTTCATTCCCCTGTTGGTCCGCCTGCAACCTGCTGCCCTGAAGCGGTGCAGTGTATGTTGGCTGCTCGTCGGGTGGACGACTCATCGTACACTCTCCACGCCGGCAGCTGATCCCTGCCTCAGTGAAGCCACTCTAGCCCCGCCATGCTAGCCGAAGAGGAACGGGGCAAGCAAATCCTGCTGGACTCGAGCTTGTTACTCTCTCTCTCTCTTTTTGGGGTTCGAGCTTGCTACTCAGGCGTGTGGATGCACAAGCTGAGTTGCCGCTCTTCTTGCTGGTGCGAACTTTGTCTACCAGTGCCGGCCACAACACACGAGTGTCCATACCCAACTAATCAATTCCGATCAACTAAACCATTGAGTGAATCCAACTAGCTAACATGCGTGTTTGTAGCTGCTATCAACTGGCTAGCTAGCTAATTTACGTTGTTGCATAAAGCACCAGCCAAACAGGTCAGAGTATTCCCAATACTTCAAAATACTTTGATATTTCAAAACTGCGATATCTTGCACCTGCGGGCTAAAATACTGTAGTATTTAATACTTTGGTTTTTGCAATATCTTGCTATCAAACACAGCCTAAATGGAACACAGTACAGTTATTTTAGCCTGAAGGTGCTGGGTTCAGACCTTTTTGTCCATCCTGGCATTTTCTGGGTTAACAGTACCGTTTATTTCCACTTTTTTTTTGTTTTCTGTTTTTAATAACCACATATATTTCGTTAGACAAACTTATTATAAAGAGTACACATGTGGTCGTTACAGAAGACATACATAGATGTCTTGCAATATTGCAACAAAGACTTCACAAGAAGTAAAACATGAATTTCACTTCGGCAGAATCTTGTGCCACGCCCAAACATCACGCACCATCGTCCTCCTCCGCCGCTGAGGCAACGCCGAACAAAGAGGGGAACTGCCTTCATACCAAGATCTAGAGGAGCACCTTTGCAAACAACGATGCTTTTCGAGCCGATGAACCAGACCGCCGCAAGCGACGAGACCGAGACTTTGTGGCACGTCGGACGGGGTTCTTCCCCGTGTCCGCTAGATCCCAGCGTCATCTACTTCATTCGACTAGGTCGAAGAAGAGGAACACCGTTGCATTCCGCCATCCACGTACCCCACTGCAAGACACCAAACACAACCGCAACATCCGGCACCGACGCCACCCGAGAGAGTGTGAAGCGCCGATCATCAGACACAAATCTTACCGGATCTGAAAACCGGCAAGAAGACCGAACCACCTGCTCCCTAGCGCCGCCCATTAGAGCGCCGCCGAGATGGAGGAAGAGCAGAAGCAAATTATTTCAACGCGGCGCCGTCCACACCATTGATGCAGCACCTCTGAAAACAAACTATGCCTATCCTATATCCCTACCGGACAGAAACAGCAAGGGTCCCCGCCCGCTCCTGCCGCTGGAGCGGCAGACGGAGACGGACGAGGACCCATTGTCGCCAGCGATGTAGAGGAAAGCAGGAGAGTCGCCTCCTGTATAGGCCCAAGCAGCGGTCCCAGCCCTTCTGGAAACCCTCGGTTCAGACCTTTTTGTCCGCATTGGCCTACGTCCCAATGCCCCGGGCCAGGGTGCCTCCCAACTGTTCGCATCTGGAACCGCTCCAGAGCGGCGATACAGGAGGCGACTCTCCTGCTTTCCTGATGTGGACATCGCTACCTTAGATATGATCAAAAGTATTACACGCATTCATATTTTACAGGTTAATTCTAGTAGTAATTATAAAATATATTATTTTGTTAATAAGGAAAAATTACTACATCTCTATTTATTTCATGCAGAATTGTTGGAGATTTATTCAAACCACGTGTCAAGATACGGTTAGTGTATATGTACACATACATGCTTGTGTGTACACACATCCATATTCTATAGATGACTTGGTGCAGCCATGCATGCTCCAAGCATTTATGTCACTAGTACAAAACAGGGCTTTCGTCACAGGGCAATATTCACATTAGTCCCGGTTCAGTCACGAACCGGGACTAATGTGAGCATTGGTCCCGGTTCGTGCGGCTAAGGCATTAGTCCCGGTTCACCTGGGCCCTTTAGTCCCGGTTTGTGCCACGAACCGGGACTAAAGGGTGCGATGCCCATTAGTACCGGTTGGTGGCACCAATCGGGACTAAAGGTTAGTCCTTTAGTCCCGGTTGGTGCCACCAACCGATACTAATGGGCTTTGAGGCATTAGTACCGGTTCATGGCATGAACCGGTACTAAAGGGCCCATCAAACTCTACCCCCCTGACCGCCTTTTCAGTTTTAGAAAAAACAAAAGAAAATGATGGAAATGTCAAAAAAAATAAAATAAAATAAGTTTCCCATGTGATATGTGGTCTAGTTGTTGGGAAAATTAACAAATATGAATTTCGACTTTATTTGCAAAATCTCTCTGAAATTTCTTAAAATGGGCATAACTTTTGCATACGAACTCGGATGAAAAAGTTTTTATCTGAAAAATCATCTACTCGAAAAGTTACATCCGAATTTAACGGGGGGAACCCCGTTAAACATTTTCAAAATCCTCAAAAAACCTAACAAAAAAAAAGTTACGGGGCTTTTAAGATCTGGAGAGGCAAAAAAATTCAAACTGTGGTCAAACTAATTATTCTAGAATATTAGTGTTACTAAATAATTATTTCAGTTTTTTTGAATTTTGGTCAAATCTAGTCAAACTGTGGTCAAACAGTGGTCAAACAATGGTCAAACTAATTATTCCAGAAATATTAGTGTTACTAAATAATTATTGTTTTTTAAAACAATAGTTTCAAACTCAAACAATGAAATGTGTCACTTCATGCTCAAGCTAAATTCCTGAGGGTTAATAGAATTGACATCTTACTATTGTCAGGAAAACAACAAGTGCAGACTTGGAAACGAGGGAGAATAGAACTCGGAAGTTAAGCGTGCTCAGGCTGGAGTAGTGAGAGGATGGGTGACCGTCCGGGAAGTTAGATGATTTGAAATGATGAGGGATGATTAGAGATTAGAGGATAAATTGAGCAATGATGAGGGGTGGTGATTAGAGATTAGAGGTTAAAATAATTCAGAAATTTGAAAATAAAAAATATAAAAAAATTCGCAAAAAAAATTTTCAACAAAAAATCATAAAATTTCCTTTAATCTCGGTTGGTAACACCAACCGGGACTAAAGGTGGAGCTTCAGGCTGCGTCCACGTGGACGGCCTCGGCCTTTAGTCCCGGTTCGTGGGAGGCATTAGTAACAACCCTTTAGTCCCGGTTCAAAAACCGGGACTAAAGGCCCTTACCAACCGAGACAAAAGCCTCCTTTTCTACTATTGTGTGTGCATGCTTCATTATCAAAGACATGCATGCCCTCAACCACCGAACCTTCCGTCCCATCCATCATGCATGCATGCAAGAAGGCAAACGCTACAGGACAATTTTGTTTTGGTTCAATGGAGCAAGAGGAGTAACGTGTACTTTTTGGTGCGCTACACCACAACGTGCTTACACGTCATCAAGTCAACCGATGCATTCTTGAAGTGTCCCGTCTTGGTACGGCACGGCGACCGTGGCACAGGGAACCGACTCAGGCGCACATCGTTCTTTAATAAATAGCTAGCTTAGGTTAGGGTTAAGACTTGAGTTTTATTGTATTGTCTAGCCATCGCTATATTTCGCATCTACGAGACGTGTAGTACTACCGCCTTGTCAGATCCACAGTGAAATCCTAACTTTTTCATCTAGTTCGTGTGATCAGTTTATTAACCGCAATTTTAGTTGCAATTCACCTTTGTTCTTGCCGGTTATTCGGTTGCTTGTAGGAACTCGAACCTTATTGTTCAGGTTGATCGTGCCTACGGCAAGGTCAATAACCATCGAAGATTGGTTTAGCGATTGTCGAGGCGTATCGTCGGGTACGGTATAACCGGTCGTCAAGGTCAAAATCCACCAAATCGATAGTTATCCCCACTCTCATCGAAAGATCGGGCCGCCGTCACATCAAGTGGTATCAGAGCTAAAAGAAAAACAAGATTCGATCTTCTTTTATTCGTATCTCCAAGCCAATCTGTTTTCTGGACGTATTTATTTTGTTCCTGCCTTTATCCTTGGACACTCCGCCACAAAGATTGACACATATCCATTCGAGAGTCTTGCAGGTTTTCAGTACGCATAGCTGAGACAGCGTATCACGCTTAGCAAGATCCCACACATCAGCCACCGGTGTTTGTCCCTCCGCGCCGCTCATTACACGCAGGCGCGAGACACCAGACATCTAGTGTTTTGTGTCTGCCTCCACGCATGCCACAAACAACACTCTCCGCCAGCAGCCAACCGTTCCAGTGCATTAGTACTACTAGTCCTAGCTAATCTCAACACCAAATCACTTGTAGCTAGCTTTTGTAGCACCTTGTCCAGTAGCTTTGCATTGTTTATTTTTCCTGTGACATGAATTGTGTCTGTGACTTGTGCTAGCAACCGGCCTAAAAGAAAGAAAAAAAAGATGAGCAAAAGAAAGAAAAAAAGAAAGAAAAAAGTTAAACGAAAAAGTTGCAAAAATCAGGCCGGCTAGCATCTGTTTTGGGCTGATATTTTCTGTTTTGGACTTTCTTTTGCTGCTACAGTGTTGGTCACCGTGTCATTTATCATCTGCTTTCGAGCTTTGTTATAGACGGCATTTATACCTCACTTATATCTAGCTACTTAGAGCTATCATATTTTTTTTCACCGGTTTCCACTCACTTGATTCAGTATCTGGGCTTAGATTGTTTTATCTCTTACTAGTCGACTGCCAGCACTAGTTAGGAGTTTGAGCAATTATTCAACTTGCATTTCTTTTTGCAAAATTGTGCCACTGATATTGTGAGTTGAGGAAACCTTAACCAAGCTCCACTTCCTATGTTGTACCTTGTTCGGTTACTTGGCAATCGCTATATCCAACTTCGATAACTTTTGATTGCTCCAAAGGTCAACAACCACTGCAGAGCGGTAAGAACTGGTAAGAGCTTGGTCATTGCTAGAGTTGAAAGGCATTTTTCACCACCTCTGAGTAGTATTATAGGAACATTATACTTGTGATTTTGTTTTTCTATGGTACTAACCATGGCAGATTCTAGAGTGACTAATAGTTGGGTTACGTCTATTGGGGGAGATGACTTACCATATATTGATACATATCACTCTTTTCCACCACAGAAGGTACGACGACCGTCACAAGATGTACATCATGGTAGAAACACACATCATCAGGTTACCTCTTTGCCAACTTTCGAGGGTAAATATGACCCCGATTCGCATATTGATTGGGAAATGGAGGTAGAAGAAATCTTTGGTAGTCATGATTATTCCGAGCATAATAAAATAAATGATATCACTAAAAGCTTTTTCGGTTTTGCTTCCATTTGGTGGAGAAATTATTGTAGGGAAAATATTTCTCATAGACCGACTACTTGGAAAGCTTTAAAACTTGTTATGCGAGACCGATTTGTTCCTTCATATCATGCTAGTGAATTGCTTAAAAAATTGCAATGTTTAGCACAAGGCAGTTGTAAGTGCATCTAGTGCCCCTTAGTGATTTTGGTGTATTGAAGACTTATAAGTTAAGGGACTAATGTGTTTATGAGTGTACACAGGTTCTATAAGTCCATGAGGAGTTTGATATTTACGATGAAAGTCGACCCCTAAAAATGAATGTCTTCAATTGAAGACTTTGGTTTTCTTGAAGACTTTGAAAATGAGAAAATTGGTGTGACCATGAAGACTTTGATATTGATGCGAGGATTATGAAGCGTGAAGACTTTTGTTTTTGTAGTTTCATTTTTTCTTTCTTGAGTCATAGGAAGCACTGTACTGTTAAAGGGGATCAAGGTAAAACTAAGGAAACACTTTCCACATGATGCTCATCTCAAAGCCTACACATTCCCAATCCTTTCGAGTTAGGCCACTGGAAATCTCATACAACAGTCAATTTCTTCAATGACAGAGACGAAGTTCTTTTGTTCTCTGAGGAATTTGTTCTGACTGAGGAGTTAGGAATTCGCCAGTGCGGATTGCCTACAAGTGAGGAACATGATAGCCCTGAGGAAATTGAGAGCTCAAATTTCCGACCATTGTTGTGCTGCGCTGTAACGCCCCGAGTCCGATGCGCCAAGTGTCTTCCGGTTATTCGCTGTCGTTGCCATGTCATTTTCTTGCGTGTTTCACTTTGCCATGTCATCATGTGCATTTCATCTGCATGTCATCATGTGAATTTGTAGGGATGAACTTTCTTTAGCCATGCTATTTTGAGAAGACATGATTACTTTGTTAGTATGCTTGAAGTATTACTATTTCTTATGTCAATATGAACTTTTATTTTGAATCATTTGGATCTGAACATTCATGCCACAATAAAGAAAATTACATTAAGGATTATGCTAGGTAGCATTCCACATAAAAAATTCTGTTTTTATCATTTACCTACTCGAGGACGAGCAGGAATTAAGCTTGGGGATGCTTGATACGTCGCCAACGTATCTATAATTTTTTATTGTTCCATGCTATTATATTACTCGTTTTGGATGTTTATGGGCTTTACTTTACACTTTTATATCATTTTTAGGACTAACCTACTAACCGGAGGCCCAGCCTGAATTGCTGTTTTTTTGGCTATTTCAGTGTTTCAAAGAAAAGGAATATCAAACCGAGTCCAAACGGAATGAAACCTTCGGGAGCGATCTTTTTGGAACAAACGCAATCCAGGAGACTTGGAGTGGACATCAAGCAGCAAACAAGGCGGCCACGACGGTGCTCGGCGCGCCCCAGGGGGGTGGGCGCGCCCCCACCCTCGTGGCTCAACCGACCTACTTCTTCCTCCTATATATATCCACATACCCTGAAAACATCCAGGAGCACCACAAAAACCTAATTCCACCGCCGCAACCTTCTGTATCCGCGAGATCCCATCTTGGAGCCTTCGTCGGCGCTCCGCCGGAGGGGGAATCGACCACGGAGGGCCTCTACATCATCTCCAAGGCCTCTCCGATGAGTTGTGAGTAGTTTACCACAGACCTTCGGGTCCATAGTTATTAGCTAGATGGCTTCTTCTCTCTCTTTGAATATCAATACAAAGTTCTCCTTGATCTTCTTGGAGATCTATTCGATGTAACTCTTTTTGCGGTGTGTTTGTCGAGATCCGATGAATTGTGGGTTTATGATTAAGTTTATCTATGAGAATTATTTGAATCTCCTCTGAATTCTTTTATGTATGATTGGTTATTTTTGCAAGTCTCTTTGAATTATCAGTTTGGTTTGGCCTACTAGATTGATCTTTCTTGCAATGGGAGAAGTGCTTAGCTTTGGGTTCAATCTTGCGGTGTCCTTTCCCAGTGACAGCAGGGGCAGCAAGGCACGTATAGTATTGTTGCCATCGAGGGTAAAAAGATGGGGCTTATATCATATTGCATGAGTTTATCCCTCTACATCATGTCATCTTGCTTAATGCGTTACTCTGTTCTTATGAACTTAATACTCTAGATGCAGGCAGGAGTCAGTCGATGTGTGGAGTAATAGTAGTAGATGCAGAATCGTTTCGATCTACTTGTTGTGGACATGATGCCTATATACATGATCATGCCTAGATAATCTCATAACTATGCACTTTTCTATCAATTGCTCGATAGTAATTTGTTCACCCACCGTAATACTTATGCTATCTTGAGAGAAGCCACTAGTGAAACCTATGGCCCCCCGGGTCTATCTTTTATCATATAAGTTTTCAATCTACTTTTATTTGCATCTTTTACTTTTCAATCTATATCATAAAAATACTAAAAATATTTATCTTATCTTATTATCTCTATCAGATCTCACTTTCGCAAGTTACCATGAAGGGATTGACAACCCCTTTATCGCGTTGGTTGTGAGGTTCTTGTTTGTTTGTGTAGGTGCGTGGGACTTTTGAGGAGCCTCCTACTGGATTGATACCTTGGTTCTGAAAAACTGAGGGAAATACTTACGCTACTTTGATGCATCACCCTTTCCTCTTTAAGGGAAAACCAACGCAGTGCTCAAGAGGTAGCAATAAAGCACCTCCTCTCACTCGTGGTCAAGTGTGGATGCGTTAGTTTTCAGCCAAAAGGTACTCCCTCCGTTTTGATGTAGTCCACATATTAGCTTTGGTCAAAGTCAAGCTTGGTAAATTTTGACAAAGTGTATAAACAAAATTATTAACATATACAATAACATTAGATTTATTATTGAATGTACTTTCACATCATATAGATTTGTTATGATAAATGTTTATATTATTTTCTATAAATTTGGTCAAACTTTATGAAGTTGGACTTCAGTCAACTCTATGTTGGAAATATGCCCTAGAGGAAATAATAAATTGGTTATTATTATATTTCCTTGTTCATGATAATCGTTTATTATCCATGCTAGAATTGTATTGATAGGAAACTCAGATACATGTGTGGATACATAGACAACACCATGTCCCTAGTAAGTCTCTAGTTGACTAGCTCGTTGATCAATAGATGGTTACGGTTTCCTGACCATGGACATTGGATGTCGTTGATAACGGGATCACATCATTAGGAGAATGATGTGATGGACAAGACCCAATCCTAAGCCTAGCACAAGACCGTGTAGTTCGTTTGCTAAGAGCTTTTCTAATGTCAAGTATCATTTCCTTAGACCATGAGATTGTGCAACTCCCGGATACCGTAGGAATGCTTTGGGTGTACCAAACGTCACAACGTAACTGGGTGGCTATAAAGGTGCACTACGGGTATCTCCGAAAGTGTCTGTTGGGTTGGCACGAATCGAGACTGGGATTTGTCACTCCGTGTAAACGGAGAGGTATCTCTGGGCCCACTCGGTAGGACATCATCATAATGTGCACAATGTGACCAAGGAGTTGATCACGGGATGATGTGTTACGGAACGAGTAAAGAGACTTGCCGGTAACGAGATTGAACAAGGTATCGGGATACCGACGATCGAATCTCGGGCAAGTAACATACCGATTGACAAAGGGAATTGTATACGGGATTGATTGAATCCCCGACATCGTGGTTCATGCGATGAGATCATCGTGGAACATGTGGGAGCCAACATGGGTATCCAGATCCCGATGTTGGTTATTGGCCGGAGAACGTCTCGGTCATGTCTGCATGGTTCCCGAACCCGTAGGGTCTACACACTTAAGGTTCGATGACGCTAGGGTCATAGGGAATAGATATACGTGGTTACCGAATGTTGTTCGGAGTCCCGGATGAGATCCCGTACGTCACGAGGAGTTCCGGAATGGTCCGGAGGTAAAGATTTATATATGGGGTCCTGTTTTGGTCACCGGAAAAGTTTCGGGTGCTATCGGTAACGTACCGGGACCACCGGGAGGGTCCCGGGGGTCCACCAGGTGGGGCCACCGGCCCCAGAGGGCTGCATGGGCCAAGTGTGGGAAGGGACCTGCCCCTAGGTAGGCTGGTGCGCCTCCCACAAGGGGCCCAGGGCGCAGGAAGGGGGGAAGGGGGAAACCCTAGGCTCAAATGGGCCTAAGGCCCACCTAGTGGTGCGCCCCCCCTCTCTCCCCCCTTGGCCGCCCCCTAGATGGATCTAGGCCTGGCCGCACCCCTTGGGGGGGAAACCCTAGATGGGGGAGCAGCCCCTCCCCCTCCCCTATATATAGTGGGGGTTTTGGGGCTGCCATACACATGAGAACATCTCTCTCTTGGCGCAGCCCTACCCCTCTCCCTCCTCGTCTCTTGCGGTCCTTGGCGAAGCCTTGCAGGAGTGCCACGCTCCTCCATCACCACCATGCCGTTGTGCTGCTGCTAGACGGAGTCTTCCCCAACCTCTCTGAAAGGATCGATATAGTTGACTAGAGGGGGGTGAATAGGCAACTAACAATTTTTAGCTTTTCTTTACCAAATTAAACTTTGCATCAAAATAGGTTGTCTAGATATGCAACTAAGTGAGCAACCTATATGATGCAACGACAACAAGCACGCAAGCAAGTAAGAGATATAACACAAGTAAACTAGCGAAAGTAAAGGAACGAGATAACCAAGAGTGGAGCCGGTGGAGACGAGGATGTGTTACCGAAGTTCCTTCCTTTTGAGGGGAAGTACGTCTCCGTTGGAGCGGTGTGGAGGCACAATGCTCCCCAAGAAGCCACAAGGGCCACCGTATTCTCCTCACACCCTCACACAATGCGAGATGCCGTGATTCCACTATTGGTGCCCTTAAAGGCGGCGACCGGACCTTTACAAACAAGGTTGGGGCAATCTCCACAACTTAATTGGAGGCTCCCAACGACACCACAAAGCTTCACCACAATGGACTATGGCTCCGCGGTGACCTCAACCGTCTAGGGTGCTCAAACACCCAAGAGTAACAAGATCCGCTAGGGATAAGTGGGGGGAATCAAATTTCTCTTGGTGGAAGTGTAGATCGTGGCCTTCTCAACCAATCCCGAGCAAATCAACAAGTTTGATTGGCTAGGGAGAGAGATCGGGCGAAAATGGAGCTTGGAGCAACAATGGAGCTTTTGGGGGAAGAGGTGAGTCAACTTTGGGGAAGAAGACCCCTTTATATAGTGGGGGGAACAAACCAACCGTTACCCCCTTTCTGCCCCAAAGAGAGCGGTAGTACCGCTGTGCCAGCGGTACTACCCCTTGCCACTATAAGCGGTACTACCGCCCCAAAGCGCGGTACTATCGCTTGGCCCACAGCGGTACTACCGCGGAGGGAGGGCGGTACTACCGCACAGGAGCGGTACTACGGCCCCCCACAGCCGCGGCCAGTATCGTAAAACCCGACATGAAAAAGGAGCCCTCGAATCGAGGCGGTACTAGCACGAGACCACCGCGGTACTACGGCTTGGGGCCACTAGCGGTACTACTGCTCTGGAGCGGTACTACCGCGCCCAGAGCGGTACTACCGCTTGTGGCACCCAAGCGGTACTACCGCTCCGTCCCGCGGTACTACCGCTGGGACCAGAGATAGTACACACATGGGGCTACTAGCGGTACTACCGCTCTGGGCGGTACTACCGCTTGTAGCACCCAAGCGGTACTACCGCTCTGGCCTGCCGTACTACCGCTAGGACCAGAGAGGGCACAAAGAGAGGAGAACCAAGCCCATCATCGAAACGGAAAGGCTCGGAGGGAGGGGCAAAGGAAGTCTACGTGATGATTCCGCCCTAGCCTTTCCAAAACGGACCCCCTCTTGATAGTACGGTGATCCCTATGAAACTAGTCCACCAAACTAATCCGAAAGGACTACACCGTCTTCGCTTTAAGCTCCGAGGGGAGGAAATCGTCTCGTGCCAAAAGAATGAATCTCTGAAAAACACTCAACGCACACGATAAGTCCGCAAAAGCATTGTCATCAATCACCAAAACATCTTAGGGATAAATAAGCCCTTACAATCTCCCCCTTTTTGGTGGATTGATGACAATACGGGATTTGCACAACTGGGAAAAAACAAAGGACATAAGCAAACCCCAAGTCTCTAAAATATAGACGGGCTCCCCCTAGATGTGTGCCATCAAGATAAGTGCTTTGAACTGCACGACACACATACTAGGATCAACACTCCCCCTGTATTTTAGAGACCAACAACCTAAGCGAGAAACAAGATAGCAGGATATATAACATAATGAAGCATATAACTCATGAGATATCAAATGACTAGAGACAAAGATAAAGATATGATAATGATAGGGTAGCATATGTCTCACACCATATGACTCGAACTAAAGTCTCACTAAACACAAAACCAAGCAAAGCACAAGGTCCAAGCAAAGCACAAAGTAGCACATAACGAAAGCACAAAGGCAAAGACACACTCGCAACACGCAAATCCCTAAACTCTCTCCCCCTTTGGCATCGAGACACCAAAAGGGGCAAAGAGCTAGCCTACGGCTCCAGGTGAGAGCATGCTGAGGATCTCGAACATCAGGACTCTGCGTGATCATCTGCACTGCCGTCCTCTCCCGAAAACTGCTCGGCATCTGAGTCGGTCCACGGACAGTGCTGCTGGATCCACTCCTCCTCCTCAGTAATCTGACCCTCTGAGCCGCTGGTGACTGTCGCACCCATCTGACGCATCAGCTCCTTGTGACGTCCTCTTGCCTTCTTCTCAGCCACATGAGTCATGTACTGACCATGAGACTCCAGGCAGAACAGCTTCTTCATCTTGCGTTTGAGCTTCTTTGCCCAAGAGGGCTCTGCTGCAGAGGGCTCTGTCCCAGGAGGCACATACTCCTCATCATCATCACCGGCATCAGCCTCGTCCTCGGTCTCCATGGCAGCAGCAGAAGATGGAGCTCCAGATCTACCCCAATTATCCTTCTTCCTCAGACGCTTGATCTCATGAGAGACCAACTCTCCAGTTTCCAGCTGCTCCTCAGGATAGGTATGTCTCCAGGCCCTCTCAATAAGCAACATGATGAACGGGCCATAAATTGGGCACTTGCGCTCAGAAACAGCCGCCAGAAGCTCAGACCACATGACATGAGAGATGTCCAGAGACTCGCCGGTGTTTGCGTCCTTCTCACGCTGGCAGAAGAGAAGCATGTCTACAAGGTAAGAGTGTACCATGTCCAGATTCCCAATACGAGGGAAGAGAGTCTCGCGGAAGATGCGGTGAAGGATGTCCAGATAGGTAGACAACTCATAGGTTTCCTTCCTGGTCTCAGGGTGGACCTTCCGAGTACAGTAGGGCCAGAGGGCTTGCTTGTGAGTGGAGGTGACATTTTGGTGAGGACGAAAACCAACTGGAGTCTCGAGCCCTTGATCTTCCACCTCAAGTAGCCCCATGAAGGCCTGCCACTTGACAGCTAGCACCTTTCCATTTGTCATCCAAGTCAGAGTCCTGTCTGCGTCAGTCCCTAGGTGAACAGTGGCAAAGAACTGTGCCAGCAAATCTGCATCAAAGTCCTTGTTGAACTGCATGATCCTGAGAATGTTCAACTGAGAGCACATCTGTAGGGCATCACCAAAGTACTCAAGGTCCTTCTCCATAGCATCCGTGTTGATGGAATGAACATTGACAAAGAGATTCTTCTTAGCCTTGATCACATCAAAGTATGTGGCATACTGAAACCGGTTCCAGAACGGGCGGTTGACAAGATTGGGTTCTTGTTCTTCCTCATAGGGGTTGCGCCGACGTTTGTCCCAGAATTCCTTGCTAGACATCTCAGTCACTTTCTTGCCACTTGGCTTCGGTCGGCTGGCAATCTTCTTCTTGCGAGGAGGATTAGCACTTGAGGAAGCACCCCCTGCCGGCTGTGGAGCACTGGAAGAACCACCTGCAGTCTCAGATGAGCGGTACCGCTTCGACGTTGAACGCCCGGGATTGACACGGCGGACTTGCTGCTCAGGATGTTCATCACCTGGAACCAAACACACAGACACAAGAAACAACCAGAAGGAACGATCAAAACCAAATAAACACAACAAAGATGGATCAACATGTGGTAGGAAACAATGGAACTGGGCATCCAGCGGTAGTACCGTGCCTGCTCAGCGGTAGTACCGCTTATCCACATAAGCGGTAGTACCGCTCCGTGGAGCGGTAGTACCGCTCCAGCGGTAGTACCGTGCCATATGGGCGGTAGTACCGCCCGAGACGGGGCACGGCGGATCCCTACTGCCGTGGTCAGATCCGGCACTACCGGGGATGCCAAATTCAAAAATAAACCTACCAAACATCAATCCAAAGAGTCTAGTTGCCTTCTCCAACCTACTCAAGCCTAGATTTGGCCAAAAATCTAGAGATGCAACTACTATTGCCCCTAAAATGCGAGATCTGAAAACTAGACAAGAAGAGAAGAGGAACGGGGGCAATACCGGCATCCATGGCAAGAGGACGAGGTGGGGATCGACTCCACCGAAGGAAATGGAGAGGAACGGTCCGGAGACGGAGGGCCGCTGGAGCCTTCCCGCGCCGAGATGGCGCTGGAGAGAGAGGAAGAGGAACCAGGGGACGAAGCAAATGGGTATGGGGTGGAGGAAACCACCCCTGCCCACGACTTAACCCCCTGGCCCCGCCCCTCAGCGGTAGTACCGTGGTGAGGGGCGGTAGTACCGCTCATGCACAACGGTAGTACCGCCCAGCGCAACTCAAACCAGACTCAACACATATGATGCAAAACGAAAGACGGGAAACACCGGCAAGAAGACCAACAAGAGCACTAGCAAGAGAACAAGAAACACACGCCTCTATATGAGAGGGCGGTGGCCGAGGCCACCTATGTTTGAGTCACTTGGTATGGAACCGCGAAGAATTATCCTTGGGCCCATGACCAAAGCTCGTCTTTGAAGCACAAGTACCATCAAAAATGGCTAATGTGAAAGAGTGAGATCAGTTTATGCATTGTGGGGGAGGGAAAGTTCATTGAGAGAACAACACTCCCCCTACGTCCATGCCTACACCTAGACAAGAAAGCACAATGAATGTGAGGGGTGTGCAAAGGTTCAAACCACATTGCTCGAATCAATGATATTTAGCTCATGCCTTAACTCGCGAAATCTTGCTTCATCCAATGGCTTCGTGAAAATATCTGCAAGGTTATCATGAGTGTTGACATAGTTGAGCTCGATCTCCCCTCGCCTAATATGATCCCGGATGAAGTGATACCGAATCTCAATATGCTTTGTCTTGAAGTGTTGCACCGGGTTGAGAGAAATCTTGATAGCACTTTCATTGTCACACCAAAGAGGCACTTTGTCACAAATGACACCATAATCCTTTAAAGTTCGCCTCATCCATAAGAGTTGTGCACAACAACTTCCAGCCACCACATACTCCGCTTCGGTGGACAAGAGAGACACACAACTTTGCTTTTTAGAAGACCAACTTACCAGAGAGCAACCAAGAAATTGGCACCCTCCGGAAGTGGACTTCCTATCCACTTTGTCTCCCGCCCAATCGGAGTCCGAAAAACCTACAAGCTTGAAGTTTGCTCCTCTTGGGTACCATAGGCCAAAGTTTGGGGTATGAGCCAAATATCGAAAGATTCGCTTGACCGCCACAAAGTGGCTTTCCTTAGGTGCGGCTTGAAACCGTGCACATATTCCCACACTCAACATGATATCCGGTCTAGATGCACAAAGGTAAAGCAAGGATCCAATCATAGAGCGATATACCTTTTGATCCACCGCTTTACCATTGGGATCAATGTCAAGTTGGCACTTGGTGGGCATTGGAGTGGAAGCCGGCTTGACATCACTTAGCTTGAATCTCTTTAGCATGTCTTGAGTGTATTTGGCTTGGTTTATGAAGGTTCCTTCTCTTCTTTGTTTGATTTCGAATCCGAGAAAGAACTTCAACTCTCCCATCATAGACATCTTGAACTTTGAGGTCATGAGAACGGCAAATTCTTCATTGAAAGCTTTGTTAGGGGAACCAAAAATAATATCATCAACATATAGTGGGCACACAAACAACTCCCCTTTGACCTTCTTAGTAAAAAAGAGTGGGGTCGATTTTCCCGATTTCGAATCCGCGATCTTGTAACAACTCCGTAAGATGCTCATACCATGCACGTGGGGCTTGTTTAAGGCCATAGAGCGCCTTGTGGAGTTGATACACATGATCGGGGAAATAGGGATCTTCGAACCCGGGGGGTTGTTTGACATATACCAACTCATTTATGGGACCATTAAGAAAAGCACTCTTCACATCCATTTGTTGCAAAATGAAATTATGATGAGAAGCATAAGCAATCAACAAACGAATAGATTCAAGGCGAGCAACGGGGGCAAAGGTTTCACCGTAGTCGATACCCTCGACTTGGGAGTAGCCTTGTGCCACCAAACGAGCCTTGTTGCGAACAATGATTCCATGAGCGTCTTGCTTGTTCTTGAATATCCACTTGGTTCCAATGATATTATGATTCCCGGTTGGCCTTGGCACTAACTTCCACACTTGGTTATGTTCGAAGTTGTTGAGTTCTTCATGCATGGCTTTGAGCCAATCCGGGTCCTCAAGCGCTTCATAAACCTTTTGGGGTTCGACACAAGAAACAAACGCATGATGTTCACAATATTTTGCTAATTGTCTACGAGTGCTTACCCCCTTTCTTAGGCTTCCAACCACATTCTCCATGAGATGACCTTTGGTGGTGAGCTTGGAAGCGATCTTAGCGGCACGACACTCCAATTCCTCCTTGGAAGTGAAGTGAGGAGGGGTTACTTGATCATCTTGAGCGTCGTCTTGAGCTTGTTCTTGATCTTGAACTAGCTCGAGGGGAAGAACTTGACCTTGGGCATCATTTGGTGGATCACCACCATCTTGAGGTTGATCTTGCCCTTGATCTTGTTCATGAGGTTGAGGGCCTTCACTTTGTTCTTCGGAAGCGTGTGGGTCTTGGGTTGGTGATGGCTCCACTTGAGTGGAGCATTGTCCTTCTCCTTCGGCCACAAGGGGTTCCTCAATGGGTAGGATATATCCAATACCCATTCTTCTTATGGTTTGGGGAGGAATTTCATCACCTACATCACAAGTACCACTTTGCTCCACTTGGGAGCCGTTATTTTCATCAAACTCCACGTTACACGTCTCCTCAATAAGTCCCGTGGACTTATTGAGAACACGGTAAGCATGGGAGTTTGTAGCATAACCAACAAATATGCCCTCATGAGCTCTAGTCTCAAATTTAGACAAACGAACACCTTTTTGAGAATGAAACACTTACACCCGAACACCCGAAAGTACTTGAGGTTGGGCTTGTTACCGGTGAGGATCTCATATGGAGTCTTGTTCAAGCCTTTGCGAAGATAGAGCCAATTTGAAGCATGACACGCGGTGTTGATGGCTTCGGCCCAAAAGTTGTATGGAGACTTGAACTCCGCCATCATGGTCCTTGTCGCATCCATCAACGTCCGATTCTTCCTCTCCGCAACACCATTTTGTTGAGGGGTGTAAGGTGCGGAATATTGATGCTTGATCCCCTCGTCACTGAGAAACTCATCCAAGGTGTAGTTCTTGAACTCGGTGCCGTTGTCACTTCTTATTGTCAAGATCTTTGCATTGTGTTGACGTTGGGCTTCATTTGCAAAGTCAATGACCGTTTGTTGGGTCTCACTCTTCCTCTTGAAGAAATACACCCACGTGTATCTAGAATAATCATCCACAATTACCAAGCAGTACTTTCTACCCCCAAGACTATCAAAGGATGGAGGCCCAAAGAGATCCAAATGAAGGAGCTCCAACGGCCTCTTCGAGTAAATAAGAGTCGTGGGAGGGTGAGCCTTCTCATGAAGCTTTCCTTCGATACAAGCACTGCAAGCACGATCTTTGGCAAAACTAACGTTCGTTAGTCCACGGACATGGTCCCCCTTGAGAAGACTTTGCAAAGATCTCATATTGACATGGGCTAAACGGCGATGCCAAAGCCATCCCACGTCAACTTTAGCCATTAGGCATGTCGCGGTCTTAGTGGGTCGCTCCGAAAAGTTAATCACATAGAGACCGTTCTCGACATGCCCAACAAAGGCTACTTTAAGACTCTTGCTCCACAAGAGGGCCACGGTATCAATATCAAAGAAGGTGGCAAAACCCATGATAGCAAGTTGATGAACGGAAAGTAAATTGTATGCAAGGGACTCAACTAGCATGACCTTCTCGATCGTGAGATCATGAGAAATGACGACTTTGCCGAGTCCCAATACCTTAGAAGACGAGGCATCACCCCACTCGACATTGGTGGGCATAGATGGAATTTTGTGCACGTCCACCACCAAGTCCTTGCTTCCGGTCATATGATTTGTAGCTCCACTATCGAGCAACCATGATCCCCCACCGGAAGCAAACACCTACAAGAGATCAATGCTTGGTTTTAGGTACCCATTTAATAATGGGTCCTTTGATGTTAGCAACAAGGGTCTTAGGAACCCAAATAGACCATTCAATGTACTCATGAGGAGAACCAACGAATTTGGCATAAACATGCCCATCACTAGCACGGCATAACACATAAGAAGGATTAAAGTCGCCGGCTTTGTTGGAAGGAGTGGTATTGCTCTTCTTGACACCGCCACCCTTCGCCTTGTTCTTGTTCTCCTTGGAAGCACCCTCTCCCTCCTTCACAAAAGTTTGCTTGAGAGGAGGAGGTCGCTTGGTCTTGTCATTCTTCTTCTTGTTCTTGGGATTGGGTGTGAACCCAATCCCCTCCTTGGCCACAACTTCCTTTTGATTGCTCAAGAGGTCGTTGAGGTTCTTCTCACCTTGTATGCATGACACAAGGCCTTTCTCAAGTTGCTCCTTCAACTTAGCATTCTCCTCAACAAGATGCACATGCTCACAACACGGGTTAGTAGCATTTGCATTATCAATTAACACCATATGAGGAAAGGTGGCTTTCTCCTTTGTTAGCTTCACTTGGAGTTGATCATGAGACTCCTTGAGGCTAGCATGAACACCCTTCAAGACTTTGTGAGCCTTGTCGAGAATGCCAAACTCCTCTTTGAGTCTAGCAAGATCAACCCCAAGTTTTGCCTTCTCGGAGTTTAGCACACGAGACACAACAAGAGCATGATCAAGATCTTTCTTTAACTTAGCATGATCATCGTTGTATGACTCCTCAAGAGCCAAACAAAGACCACGCTCTTCGTCAAGAGCATTGGAAAGATCCGAAATCTCATCGGCATAGTCACGACTATGCCCCTCCATCTTAGAGATGGTATCCTCGTGAGCCTCGATCATGTCATTGGCTTCACCAAGTTGTTCCAAGAGAGCAACGAAGTGCTTCTTGGATTTACCCTTGAGTTTACCCATAAAGATCTCAAACTCATTTTCCTCCACATTTGTCCCCTCATGTTCATCAATGCTATCTGTCGAAGAAAGATGATTAATGATGGTAGTTTTGATGTTGGAGGTTACCTTATTGGTGGCTTTAGCCATGAGGCACTTGGCGGTGATGTTCTCATTGGGTGAGTCGAAGAGAGACACTCGTGGAGTCTTCGCAATGGCAACGGAGGCCATGGCAACCGACTCACCATCTTCATCATTGTCATCATCCTCATTGTACTCTTCTTGAACAACCAGTGCCTTGGGAGGAGTCTTCTTGGTGAAGTTGCTCTTGTTGGGGAACGACTTGGCCTTGTCTTTTCTAATGAGCTTGCCACCATTGTCTTCCCTCTTCTCGTAAGGGCACTCCGCAACAAAATGGCTCACATTGCCACAATTGAAGCAAGTCCTCATCCGTTGCTTGCCCTTTGCGCCACTTGAGTTGCTTTTGTTGAAGTTTGGCCTCGAGTTCTTCTTGCTCCAAAATTTCCTTGAAGCAAGAGCCATGTGTTCATGATAGGCATACTTCGTATCTTCGAGGTTTCCCTCCTCTTCTTCCTCTTCATCCTCTTCCTCCATACTAACCTTGGCCTTTAGAGCGAGGCTGGGCTTCTTAACTCTTTGAGAGCGAAGAACCGCATTGTCGGTGGTCTTGTCCAAGATGCTCATAGCCACAAACTCATCCAACACTTCACTTGAGGACAAGGTGTGAAAGTCCGGCCTTTGACGAATTACGGAGGACATGGCTTTGTGGTAGGGCATCATTGCCTTGAGGAACTTGCGCTTGATCCAATTGTCATCCGTGTCCTTACTTCCATGATCTCGGAGCGAGACCGCGAGTTTGGTTACTCTCCGAAAAAGCTCACGAGCTTCTTCATCTTCTTTCATTGCAAACTCGTCGGCTTCATCTTGCACCACTTCATAGTTGGAGCGTTGAATGCTTGCGCTTCCCCGATAAAGGGAAACAACTTGGAGCCACGCATCTTTGGCCACGGTGTAAGGCCGGAGATGGGGAAGATCTTCGGGTGGGATGGCTTCTTGGATGATGAAGAGAGCATTCTCATTGAATTGATGATTCACAACTTCTCTAGGAGTGAAGTTACTTCGGTCATGCGGATAAAAGCCTTCTTCAATAATTCTCCAAAGGTTAGTGTTCACATGATTTAAATGACGCTTAAAATGATAGACCCAAGAATCAAAATCTACATTCTTCTCAATCTTAGGGGCCGGGCCGGCATGATTCAAATGAGTGGAAGGGAGCGGTCCACCATAGACGGGTGGAGGTTCCACATGAGCAAAGATGTCGGTCCCATTTTTATCACTAGAACAAGGAGCCTTCTCGCTCGAAGCTTCCCCCTTGTCGGAGGTAGCATCCGTCACCTTGTTAGCGGGATCACCCACTTTCAACGGTGCGGTGGTAAGTTTAAGCCCTTCTAAGAATTTATTCAACATTCTTTCGACCTTGGTCGTCATGGAGGTTTTCAATGTGTCCAACGCCACATTGAATTCCTCACGAGAGACCACGGTTCCCCCATCTCCCGTAGACGAGACTGGATTCTCACCGGAGTGCTCCTCCGCACCGTCTACGACGTCAACCATACTCTTTGGACGGTGAAGTCCTTAATAAAGAGACGAGGCTCTGATACCAATTGAAAGGATCGATATAGTTGACTAGAGGGGGGTGAATAGGCAACTAACAATTTTTAGCTTTTCTTTACCAAATTAAACTTTGCATCAAAATAGGTTGTCTAGATATGCAACTAAGTGAGCAACCTATATGATGCAACGACAACAAGCACGCAAGCAAGTAAGAGATATAACACAAGTAAACTAGCGAAAGTAAAGGAATGAGATAACCAAGAGTGGAGCCGGTGGAGACGAGGATGTGTTACCGAAGTTCCTTCCTTTTGAGGGGAAGTACGTCTCCGTTGGAGCGGTGTGGAGGCACAATGCTCCCCAAGAAGCCACAAGGGCCACCGTATTCTCCTCACGCCCTCACACAATGCGAGATGCCGTGATTCCACTATTGGTGCCCTTGAAGGCGGCGACCGGACCTTTACAAACAAGGTTGGGGCAATCTCCACAACTTAATTGGAGGCTCCCAACGACACCACAATGGACTATGGCTCCGCGGTGACCTCAACCGTCTAGGGTGCTCAAACACCCAAGAGTAACAAGATCCGCTAGGGATAAGTGGGGGGAATCAAATTTCTCTTGGTGGAAGTGTAGATCGTGGCCTTCTCAACCAATCCCGAGCAAATCAACAAGTTTGATTGGCTAGGAAGAGAGATCGGGCGAAAATGGAGCTTGGAGCAACAATGGAGCTTTTGGGGGAAGAGGTGAGTCAACTTTGGGGAAGAAGACCCCTTTATATAGTGGGGGGAACAAACCAACCGTTACCCCCTTTCTGCCCCGAAGAGAGCGGTAGTACCGCTGTGCCAGCGGTACTACCACTTGCCACTATAAGCGGTACTACCGCTTGGCCCACAGTGGTACTACCACGGAGGGAGGGAGGTACTACCGCACAGGAGCGATACTACGGCCCCCCACAGCCGCGGCCAATACCGTAAAACCCGACACGAAAAAGGAGACCTCGAATCGAGGCGGTACTAGCACGAGACCACTGCGGTACTACGGCTTGGGGCCACTAGCGGTACTACTGCTCTGGAGCGGTACTACCGCGCCCAGAGCGGTACTACCGCTTGTGGCACCCAAGCGGTACTACCGCTCCGTCCCGCGATACTACCGCTGGGACCAGAGATAGTACATACATGGGGCTACTAGCGGTACTACTGCTCTGGGCGGTACTACCGCTCCAGAGCGGTACTACCGCTTGTAGCACCCAAGTGGTACTACCGCTCTGGCCCGCGGTACTACCGCTGGGACCAGAGAGGGCACAAAGAGAGGAGAACCAATCCCATCATCGAAACGGAAAGGCTCGAAGGTAGGGGCAAAGGAACTGTACGTGATGATTCCGCCCTAGCCTTTCCAAAACGGACCCCCTCTTGATAGTACGGTGATCCCTATGAAACTAGTCCACCAAACTAATCCGAAAGGACTACAACGTCTTCGCTTTAAGCTCCGAGGGGAGGAAATCGTCTCGTGTCAAAAGAATGAATCTCTGAAAAACACTCAACGCACACGATAAGTCCGCAAAAGCATTGTCATCAATCACCAAAACATCTTAGGGATAAATAAGCCCTTACACTCTCCCTCTCTCCTTGCTGGATCAAGGCGTGGGAAACGTCACCGGGCTGCACGTGTGTTGAACGCGGAGGCGCCGTGGTTCGGCGCTTAGATCGGAATCAACCGCGATCTGAATCGCTACAAGTACGACTCCTTCATCCGCGTTCTTGCAATGCTTCCGCATCGCGATCTACAAGGGTATGTAGATGCACTCCCCTTCCCCTCGTTGCTAGATTACTCCATAGATTGATCTTGGTGATGCGTAGAAAATTTTGAATTTCTGCTACGTTACCCAACAGTGGCATCATGAGCTAGGTCTATGCGTAGTTTCTATGCACGAGTAGAACACAAAGTAGTTGTGGGCGTCGATTTTATCAATTTACTTGCCGTTACTAGTCTTATCTTGATTCGGCGGCATCGTGGGATGAAGCGGCCCGGACCGACCTTACACGCACACTTACGTGAGACAGGTTCCACCGACTGACATGCACTAGTTGCATAAGGTGGCTAGCGGGTGTCTGTCTCTCCCACTTTAGTCGGATCGGATTCGATGAAAAGGGTCCTTATGAAGGATAAATAGAAATTGGCATATCACGTTGTGGCTTTTGCGTAGGTAAGAAACGTTCTTGCTAGAATCCCATAGCAGCCACGTAAAACATGCAACAACAATTAGAGGACGTCTAACTTGTTTTTGCAGGGTATGCTATGTGATGTGATATGGCCAAAAGGATGTGATGAATGATATATGTGATGTATGAGATTGATCATGTTCTTGTAATAGGAATCACGACTTGCATGTCGATGAGTATGACAACCGGCAGGAGCCATAGGAGTTGTCTTAATTTATTGTATGACCTGCGTGTCAATGAATAACGCCATGTAATTACTTTACTTTATTGCTAACCGTTAGCCATAGTAGTAGAAGTAATAGTTGGCGAGACAACTTCATGAAGACACGATGATGGAGATCATGGTGTCATGCCGGTGACGAAGGTGATCATGTCGCGCCTCGAAGATGGAGATCAAAGGCGCAAGATGATATTGGCCATATCACGTCACTTTATGATTTGCATGTGATGTTTATCATGTTTACATCTTATTTGCTTAGGACGACGGTAGCATAAATAAGATGATCCCTCACTAAAATTTCAAGAGACGTGTTCCTCCTAACTGTGCACTGTTGCGAAGGTTCGTTGTTTCGAAGCACCACGTGATGATCGGGTGTGATAGATTCTAACGTTCGCATACAACGGGTGTTGACGAGCCTAGCATGTACAGACATGGCCTCGGAACACATGCGAAACACTTAGGTTGACTTGACGAGCCTAGCATGTACAGACATGGCCTCGGAACACAAGAGATCGAAAGGTTGAACATGAGTCGTATAGTAGATGCGATCAACATGGAGATGTTCACCGATGATGACTAGTCCGTCTCACGTGATGATCGGACACGGCCTAGTTTGACTCGGATCATGTATCACTTAGATGACTAGAGGGATGTCTATCTGAGTGGGAGTTCATTAAATAATCAGATGAACTTAATTATCATGAACATAGTCAAAAGGTCTTTGCAAATTATGTCATAGCTTACGCTTTAGTTATAGTGTTTAAGATATGTTCCTAGAGAAAATTTAGTTGAAAGTTGGTAGTAGCAATTATGCGGACTGGGTCCGTGAACTGAGGATTGTCCTCATTGCTGCACAGAAGGCTTATGTCCTTAATGCACCGCTCGGTGTGCTGAACCTCAGCGTCGTCTGTAGATGTTGCGAAACATCTGGCATACATGTTTTGATGACTACGTGATAGTTCAGTGCGTAATGCTAACGGTTTAGAATTGTGGCACCAAAGACGTTTTGAAACGTCGCAGAACATATGAGATGTTCCGAAGACTGAAATTGGGGTTTCAGACTAGTGCCCACGTCAAGAGGTATGAGACCTCTGACAAGTTTCTTAAGCCTGCAAACTAAGGGAGAAAAGCTCAATCGTTGAGCGTGTGCTCAGATTGTCTGAGTACCACAATCGCTTGAATCGAGTGGGAGTTAATCTTCCAGATGAGATAGTGATGGTTCTCCATAGTCACTGCCACCAAGCTATTAGAGCTTCGTGATGAACTATAACATATCAGGGATAGATATGATGATCCTTGAGCTATTCGCGATGTTTGACACCGCGAAAGTATAAATCAAATAGGAGCATCAATTGTTGATGGTTAATAAAACCACTAGTTTCAAGAAGGGCAAGGGCAAAAGGGATACTTCATGAAACAGCAAATCATTTGTTGCTCTAGTGAAGAATCCCAAGGTTAAACCCAAACCCGAGACTAAGTGCTCCTGTAATGAGGGGAACGGTCACTGAAGCAGAACTACCCTAGATACTTGGTAGATGAGAAGGCAGGCAAGGTCGACAGAAGTATATTGGATATACATTATATGAATGTGTACTTTACTAGTACTCCTAGCAGCACCAGGGTATTAGATACCGGTTCGGTTGCTAAGTGTTAGTAACTCAAAATAAAAGCTGCGGAATAAACGGAGACTAGCTAAAGGTGAGATGACGATATGTGTTGGAAGTGTTTCCAAGGTTGATGTGATCAAGCGTCGCATGCTCCCTCTACCATCGAGATTGGTGTTAAACCTAAATAATTGTTATTTGGTGTTTGTGTTGAGCATAAACATGGTTGGATTATATTTATCGCAATACGGTTATTCATTTAAGGAGAATAATGGTTACTCTGTTTATTTGAATAATACCTTCAATGGTCTTGCACCTAAAATGAATCTCGATCGCAGTGATACACATGTTCGTGCCAAAATATATAAAATAGTAATGATAGTACCACATACTTGTGGCACTGCCATTTGAGTCATATTGGTATAGAACGCATGAAGAAGCTCCATGTAGATGGATCTTTGGACTCACTCGTTTTTGAAAAGATTGAGACATGCGAACCATGTCTATTGGTATGAAGAAACTACATGCAGATGGATCGTTTGAACTCACTTGATTTTGAATCACTTGAGACATGCAAATCATACCACATGGGCAAGATGACTGAAAGGCCTCATTTTCAGTAAGATGGAACAAGAGAGCAACTTGTTGGAAGTAATACATTTTGATGTATGCAGTCCAATGAGTGCTGAGGCATGCAGTGGATATCGTTATGTTCTTACTTCACAGATAATTTGTGTAGATGCTGAGTGTATTTACTTGATGAAACACAAGTCTGAATTATTGAAAGGTTCAAGTAATTTCAGAGTGAAGTTGAAGATCGTCGTGACAAGAGGATAAAATGTCTGTGATATGATCATAGAGATGAGTATCTGAGTTACGAGCTTGGCACACAATTAAGACATTGTGGAAAGTGTTCACAATTAATACCGCCTGGAACACCACAGTGTGATGGTGTGTCCGAACATCATAACTGCACCCTATTGGATGTGGTGCATACCATGATGTCTCTTATCGAATTACCACTATCGTTTATGGGTTAGGCATTAGAGACAACCGCATTCACTTTAAATAGGGCACCACGCAATTCCGTTGAGACGACACCGTATGAACTATGGTTTAGAGAAACCTAAGCTGTCGTTTCTTAAAAGTTTGGGGCTGCGACGCTTATGTGAAAAAGTTTCAGGCTGATAAGCTCGAACCCAAAGCGGATAAATGCATCTTCATAGAATACCCAAAACAGTTGGGTATACCTCCTATTTCAGATCTGGAAGCAAAAGTGATTGTTTCTAGAAACGGGTCCTTTCTCGAGGAAAAGTTTCTCTCGAAAGAATTGAGTGGGAGGATGATGGAGACTTGATAAGGTTATTGAACCGTCACTTCAACTAGTGTGTAACAGGGCACA
The DNA here is from genome assembly GCF_002575655.3 of Aegilops tauschii subsp. strangulata. Taxonomy (NCBI): domain Eukaryota; kingdom Viridiplantae; phylum Streptophyta; class Magnoliopsida; order Poales; family Poaceae; genus Aegilops; species Aegilops tauschii. Next base: position 381,738,652 of record NC_053039.3, on the reverse strand, counting down.
GGAAGTTGTTCTTGTGGCACCTACACCAATTGAAGTGGAAGCTTATGATAGTGATCATGAAACTTCGGATCAAGTCACTACCAAACCTCGTAGGTCGACAAGGATATGTACTACTCCTAAGTGGTACGGTAATCCTGTCTTAGATATCATGTTGTTAGACAATACTGAACCTACGAGCTATGGAGAAGCGATGGTGGGCCCATATTCCGACAAATGGTTAGAAGCCATGAAATCCGAGATAGGATCCATGTATCAGAACAAAGCATGGACTTTGGTGAACTTGCCCGATGATCGGCAAGCCATTGAGATAAATGGATCTTTAAGAAGAAGACGGACGTGGACGGTAATGTTACCGTCTATGAAGCTCGACTTGTGGCAAAGAGTATTTTCGCAAGTTCAGGGAGTTGACTACGATGAGATTTTCTCATCCGTAGCGATGCTTAAGTCCGTCGGAATCATGTTAGCATTAGCTGCATTTGTGAAATCTGGCAGATGGATGTCAAAACAAGTTTCCTTACAAGTTTTCGTAAGGAAAGGTTGTATGTGATACAATCAGAAAGGTTTTGTCGATCCTAAGGATGCTAAAAGGTATGCTAGCTCCAGCGATCCTTCCATGGATTAGAGCAAGCATCTCGGAGTCAGAATATACGCTTTGATGGAGTGATCAAAGTTTTTGGGTTTATACAAAGTTTGTTAGAAACTTGTATTTACAATAAAGTGAATGGGAGCGCTACAACATTTCTGATAAGTATATGTGAATGACATATTGTTGATCCGAAATGATGTAAAATTTCTGGAAAGCATAAAGGGTTGTTTGAAAGGAGTTTTTCAAGGGAAGACCTGGATAAAGCTGCTTACATATTGGGCATCAAGATCTATAGAGATAGATCAAGACGCCTGATGATACTTTCAAATGAATACATACCGTGACAGGTTTTTGAAGGAGTTCAAAAATAGATCAGCAAAGAAGGAGTTCTTGGCTGTGTTACAAGGTGTGAGTATTGAGTAAGACTCAAGACCCGACCACAGCAGAAGAGAGAGAAAGGACGAAGTTCGTCACCTGTGTTTTAGACGTAGGCTCTACAGTATGCTATGCTGTGTACTGCACATGAAGTGTGCCTTGCCATGAGTTGGTCAAGGGGTACAATAGTGATCCGGGAATGGATCACATGACAGCGGTCGAACTTATCCTTAGTATCTAGTGGACTAAGGAATTTTCTCGATTATGGAGGTGAAAAGGAGTTCGTTGTAAAGGGTTACGTCGATGCGAACTTTGACACTAATCCGGATGACTCTGAGTAGTAAACCGGATTCGCATAGTAGAGCAGTTATTTGAAATGGCTCCAAGTAGCGCGTGGTAGCATCCACAAGATGACATAGATATTCGTAAAGCACACACGGATCTGAAAGGTTCAGACCCGTTGACTAATAACCTCTCTCACAAGCATAACATGATCAAACCAGAACTCATTGAGTGTTAATCACATAGTGATGTGAACTAGATTGTTGACTCTAGTAAACTCTTTGGATGTTGGTCACATGGTGATGTGACCTGTGAGTGTTAATCACATGGTGATGTGAACTAGATTATTGACTCTAGTGCAAGTGGGAGACTGTTGGAAATATGCCCTAGAGGCAATAATAAATTGGTTATTATTATATTTCCTTGTTCATGATAATCGTTTATTATCCATGCTAGAATTGTATTGATAGGAAACTCGGATACATGTGTGGATACATAGACAACACCATGTCCCTAGTAAGCCTCTTGTTGACTAGCTCATTGATCAATAGATGGTTACGGTTTCCTGACCATGGACATTGCATGTCGTTGATAATGGGATCACATCATTAGGAGAATGATGTGATGGACAAGACCCAATCCTAAGCCTAGCACAAGATCGTGTAGTTCGTTTGCTAAGAGCTTTTCTAATGTCAAGTATCATTTCCTTAGACCATGAGATTGTGCAACTCCCGGATACCGTAGGAATGCTTTGGGTGTATCAAACATCACAACGTAACTGGGTGGCTATAAAGGTGCACTACGGGTATCTCCGAAAGTGTCTGTTGGGTTGGCACGAATCGAGACTGGGATTTGTCACTCCGTGTAAACGGAGAGGTATCTCTGGGCCCACTCGGTAGGACATCATCATAATGTGCACAATGTGACCAAGGAGTTGATCACGGGATGATGTGTTACGGAACGAGTAAAGAGACTTGCCGGTAACGAGATTGAACAAGGTATCGAGATACCGACGATCGAATCTCGGGCAAGTAACATACCGATTGACAAAGGGAATTGTATACATGATTGATTGAATCCCCGACATCGTGGTTCATCCGATGAGATCATCGTAGAACATGTGGGAGCCAACATGGGTATCCAGATCCCGCTGTTGGTTATTGGCCGGAGAACGTCTTGGTCATGTCTGCATGGTTTCCGAACCCGTAGGGTCTACACACTTAAGGTTCGATGACGCTAGGGTCATAGGGAATAGATATACGTGGTTACCAAATGTTGTTCAGAGTCCCGGATGAGATCCCGGACGTCACGAGGAGTTCCGGAATGGTCCGGAGGTAAAGATTTATATATGGGAAGTCCTGTTTTGGTCACCGGAAAAGTTTCGGGTGCTATCGGTAACGTACCGGGACCACCGGAGGGTCCCGGGGGTCCACCAGGTGAGGCCACCGGCCCCAGAGGGCTGCGTGGGCCAAGTGTGGGAAGGGACCAGCCCCTAGGTGGGCTGGTGCGCCTCCCACAAGGGGCCCAGGGCGCAGGAAGGGGGGGAAGGGGGAAACCCTAGGCTCAGATGGGCCTAAGGCCCACCTAGTGGTGCGCCCCCCCTTCTCTCCCCCCTTGGCCACCCCCTAGATGGATCTAGGGCTGGCCGCACCCCTTGGGGGGGAAACCATAGATGGGGGAGCAGCCCCTCCCCCTCCCCTATATATAGTGGGGGTTTTGGGGCTGCCATACACATGAGAACATCTCTCTCTTGGCGCAGCCCTACCCTCTCCCTCCTCGTCTCTTGCGGTGATTGGCGAAGCCCTGCAGGAGTGCCACGCTCCTCCATCACCACCATGCCGTTGTGCTGCTGCTAGACGGAGTCTTCCCCAACCTCTCCCTCTCTCCTTGCTGGATCAAGGCGTGGGAGACGTCACCGGGCTGCACGTGTGTTGAACGCGGAGGCGCCGTGGTTCGGCGCTTAGATCGGAATCAACCACGATCTGAATCGCTACGAGTACGACTCCTTCATCCGCGTTCTTGCAACGCTTCCGCATCGCGATCTACAAGGGTATGTAGATGCACTCCGCTTCCCCTCGTTGCTAGATTACTCCATAGATTGATCTTGGTGATGCGTAGAAAATTTTGAATTTCTGCTACGTTACCCAACACTCTAATGTACAGAGTAAATAAAAACGGAGGGAGTATATTCGACCAGGACTGGGATCAGGTGACTGCCCATGGGCAGTCACGCTGTAACATGTGGCCACCAATCCATCGTTCATTCAACATCCAATGGAGAGGACTGATCCATGAGGAAGCCAGCCAACACTTTTAGTAGTGTTTAGGACGCCCACAGTTGTAGTTTTATGTTCTTGCAACAAGCTATACACTGAGTGCTCTTCACATGACCAATATACAACCTCATGCACATTTGTGATGAACGCAATACAAATCTTTGGTGACGTTGGCGAACCATGGTCGCCTTAGCGCGGTGGTGGCCGACAACCTCTTGTCGACGTTGCACGAGAGGAGCCCCTTGAGGACTTCGAAACCTTCTTTGGAGAGGAGGTCCTCTGGGAAGTGCTGACGGAGCTTGTTGCGGGAAATGACATGCGGCGGCGTCACCAGTTTCCCGGCGAGCGGCAAGGACTTGTAGGCTGGCCAGATCGTGAACAATGGCACGCCGAGAACGCGGAAGATGGCGAGGTGCTGTTGGGCGTCGTCGTCCCCGTCGAAGAGCGGCTTCCCGGAGAGGAGCTCGGCCATGACGCAGCCGAGGGACCACATGTCAACCGTGGCGTCGTAGTCGGTCTTGCCGAGGAGCATCTCCGGTGCCATGTACCGGCGTGTGCCGTGCTGGCCGTACGGCGCGGGCTCTGCCATGGACACCGCGAGCCCTAGGTCGCAGATCTTGACAGTGCTGATGCCGTCTGCGCCGACGAGGATGTTCCCCGGCTTGATGTCGCGGTGGATGATGCGGAGCCCGTGCATGTGCTTGGCGGCGCCGAGGAGCTGCTCCATGATGCAGCGGACGTCGCCCTCGGGGAACGGCCGGCCGCGGCGGTGCTCGTGGAGGACGTCGTGCAGGCTGGGCCCGACGCACTCCATCACGACGGCGAGCTTGCCGGCCAAGGGGTCGAGCGAGAGCGCCCGGAGCTCGACGATGGCGCGGTGGCGGTGGCACGCCGCGAGGAACGCGGCCTCGCGCAGCGTACGGGCGTCGGCGCAGCCGCAGGCGATGCCGGCGCCCTCGTGCGCGCAGGGGAGCGGCTTCTTGACGGCGACGGTCCAGCCGTTGGTGAGGTGGCGCGCCTCCACGACGCCGCCGTAGGCGCCCACGCCGAGCGCGCGCGTCTCCTGGTAGTCGGTGGAGCTCCAGTAGCGCGCCCTGTTGCAGAAGGTGAGCCTCGGGGCGCCGCCGCTGGTGTCCACCTTGAAGTCGGGGTGGTCGCCGGGGAAGACGCGCTTGATGGCCATCGGGAACGGAGGGGGAGGAGGAGGTCGATGGAAGAAGCTGCGCGGCCGAAAAGGAAACGAGAGGATCGCATGGTGGCGGTGGTATATATTGAGCTTGGGATGCTCAGCGTCAGCGAGACGTGCACAACTGGTCCTCGGATTCAACGAGGTCAACGCGCTGCGTAGCTTGTGCGAGACTGTAACGGGAGCATGTACGCGTTCGGATTCGTAGCCGGAGGAAAAAAACAAAGGAACTGCGGTCACTTGTCCGATTTCGATCTAAAACGGGATATCCGTGCATGGATATCTGTGGTTGCTTTAAGATTCACGCTAATTATTTTTGTTGTTGTCAAAAATTATCTCGATATTTGTTCATTCTTTATTTCAATGTGTATCATCGTGTTTCATTATGTGCCAATAAAAAAGATGCTCTTGCTTTGGATCGGTTTTAATATGCACGATAATATACGATGAGACACTAATGTACACTTTGGAACGAGAAGAAAAACCGAATGTAACGCTATGAAACCAGATAAATTCTGAAAATGGTCAAAAAATGTAGCAAGAATCTGAAAGCAGCTATAGACGTTGGATCCGTGCACGGCAGAATTGCAACCCCCACCACACAAAACAATCTGCAACCATTCATCTTCCTCCAATCTAGGCGGCGTAACCATTGATCTTTGTCACCCACGCCTCCCTTACTGTCTGCCGGTAAGGTCCTTAGCGAGGCCTTGTCAGGTACGCCAGGACAGCCACGGCCTCCCCGTCTAAGCCCCGAGGCTACGCTGCTGCTTCACCACACAGGCATCAACGGACTGATTGCAAGCTAAATTCCGTCACTTGAGAAATAGCAAACGCGAGGGGGGAAAAAAAGTACAACCATCTAACAAGTTCAGAAAATTGTCAACCTCACAGCAGCGTGTTTTCTACCTCACTCTGGTCTGCTCTTCGTCTCGTCTCCTCTGCTACTTCCTGTGTTCGAATTCTATGTTTATGATGACAACAGTGGCAGTTCCTCGGGCATTCGAAATTCCGACGTTCAAACCACAGCAGCACACTAGTCATAACTAGTACACCCTCTGTTCATAAATATTTAGGAACAGAGGTAGTGTTTCTCTTGCATATAAGGGGGCAGTAATAGATTAGGAAAGTCTTACAAGTAAGACCTGAAGCAAAAGTGATGCCAATTACATACCCCAAGTTCAAGCTTACCGTCGATAAACCGAGATAACCGTGGACAGTTTTGAGCCCCTAAAGACAGCTCCATTGCAAAATGAGGCTTTGCTGTCTATAGGGGTATTCGTTTAGACTACGTAGTAGATAGTAGTAGAAAACAGCAGTACTTGTGCTGTTCTGGACTCGTGGTCGGTGTTCGCCACGCAAAATGGCCCTAACTGTACAAAACACCTCATGTCGAAACGTTGCATCATCATCTTGCAAGGACAGAGTTTCTCTGCTCTAGTGATACCCTTGTAGCAGAGACACAGCCTCCAAAAACGATCCTTCACCGTCCACCGTAGAACTGAATCAGCATTTCCAACCTCCCCCGCCTCTGATCCGACTCCCTGTAGCGATTCTCGAGGAAATCAGAGTAACCCAGGCTGGCTCCTCCAGGCATCAGTTGCCTCTCAATCTCATACTCCCGCTGCAGACTCCTCTGGTACTCTCCTGAGTAGTAGTAGTCGCTTCTCCATGGTGGCACAACTGGAGGCCTCTCTTGGTGCCAAGGCTGATCCGGACGCTCAAGGCTCCTCATTGGTGGATGAAAGCCACCTTGGTTGGGCAAAACATGCAGCGGTGGCCCTCTGCACAGTGGCTGGATCATGTCCATTGGTGGATGAAAGCTGCCTTGGTTGGGCAAAACATGCAGCGGTGGCCCTCTGCACAGTGGCTGGATCATGTCCTGGTGATGAAAGTAAGGAGCTCTCTCTGGGCCATATACGTTGAGTGGCAAACCTGGACGTTCCATTGGAGGACCTCCAAAGGGGTAAGGATCAAACATGATTGGCATGTCAACTCTGTTGGCTGGAGGAAAGTGTGGCCGAGGCCATGCTGGAGCAAGTGGACGCAGATCAAATGGCCTCGTGTCAGTTGCCATGATGCCAGGATAGAATTTGCTGCCTCCAAGGGATGAGATTGAACCAACGTTTCCATGCGCTTTCTTCAGTTTCTTTACGTCTCCAATGCAGAACTTAAAAGTGTAGCAAGGACCTAGAGCAAAAGATTGATCGCACTTTGCACCATCTCCTCTCTTTTGGTTATAACCAGGGTACTCCTCTTTGCAGAAAATATCTTTAGCAAACATAATAAGACAAAACTCATTGGCTAGTTGCTCGATATCCCATGCGTCGTAAGGATATCCTGTCTTGTGGCTAAGGTGGATTTCACCAAAGGGCCGAAGCAAGTGTTGTGCATTGGCAAAAAATCCATTTACCAGCTGCTTATGCAAGCTACAGGTCAAAGCAACATGTTAATTAGAAGTTAGCTAAGAAACCAACAATCCAAAAGTATGTTAAAAAAAAGATTTTGAAAAGGTTCTTGGGTTAACTAAACTAAATAAGAAACCATCAGTTAACGACCATTAGCAGACAAACATTAAGCTGCTTACGGATAAACAAACCAATCTTACTTCACACTTCATATGTATAGAAACTTCTGCTTACAAGTTACAAAAACAGTTTGATGTCACAGTTCGAATGCCTTGTATTCGTAAGTACTATTACCTCCGTATCAAAATATACGACGTTTTTGTAGCCTACAAAAACGTCTTATATCTACAAAAACGGAGGTAGTAGTAGATACAGAGAAGGAACTAGCAAACAGAGTGATGTATAAGATTTACATTAAGGTTCAGGAATCGAATGAAAACATTCTAGTTTACTTTTCTTGCATTTGGTACATGGAGATATTTCTGCCTTCATGATAAGATAAATGTCATCTTGAATACAGAGAATACATAGCTATGGCATGTGCAATATATCTGAAATGCTATCAATTCTTACTGCAACCATAAAAAACAGCGCATTTCAACCAACGAGACTGTGCAACGTGACAGAGTCCTCATTGGCCATAACTAAAATAAAATAAAAATTCCTATAGATTCCATCCAATGACACATGCACCTATGCATAAATTTTCTAAATGAAACCACCAACAATGAAACTCCTCATACCCAGATGCAGCCCCATGAATACTAAATCAAATTAAACCAAAGAAAGTCACTAAGACCAATTATGATGCAACCAGCCAATATGTAAAAAGATAGCAATTTTGTAATCCATGAATTAACCAAAGATTAGTGCACATACTTGATGACTAGCGGGTTATCCTCTTTTCCGTTGAACCCAGCATGAGGAAAATTAAGGACGATCCGGTCGAACCGTCTCATCTTCAGAGAAGGGTAAAGCTTCATCAGTTTTGCATCAACACCATGCAAAACTGTACAGTCCAACCTTTTCAGCTCTGTTATATTTGCCTCAGCGTTGCCATACTTCCTCTTTAAAGCGTCTGCACGAGAAGATTGCGAACAAGATATGCAGACCAAACAGATAAGTTCATCGAAAAGTGATCACGGAACAACAATATCTCTCTGAGATTAATGTAGGTTTAGGAGTGGAGCAAATAAGAAATCTATAAAGTAAAAACGAATTAAATACGAAATATTTAGAAGAAGAAGAAAAAACAAGAGTGGTTGTTACATGGAATGAAATCAAGACATTTTTCTGAGCTACCCTGATGCCCTAATATAGTATGTTCACTGAGTTAATTTCTCACTCATTCATTTCCATTTTCCTGCTCCAAGGGCATTTTGTCACATTTCGTTGAGTTGAGTAATCGTTGACACAACAGAGTGACAAAAGGAAAAATAATGGTGTGGATAGGCTACAAGGTGCAACCATATCAAAACAACAGGTTACTCTAAACAGCGCTGAACGGCAAAACAGGGAATCTCAGGGTAAAATAAACTAGCCAACAAGATTTAGTACACACACTTAACCTGTTCAGTTCATAATCGATACAATATGAAGAAAAATAAAAACTTGAAATAGCAACAGCGATTCCCAATACACGAATGGATGTGATGTTTCCATGACACACAATTCCTAGCAATAAAAGACAGTACAACACACGGTTGGAGTTGGAACTTCTTCATGATTAGTTTCATCCAGATCACATACAATCCTTACCAAGATCAATCATGTTTGAATGTATATATGTATAGCACCTTGTCTTCTCCATACAGCTCGAGAAAAATTACTACCAGCTCAATTTATAGTATGCAGGATTAGTTCCTTTGTCACAGAATGTGAAGCCAGTTTATGATAACTTGATCCTAAGTTCCTAACCCAGTAAAGTGCATCAAATCCTTTTTAACCAGCATAAGATACCAAATTGTCCAAGGCCCATGGTATTCTTGTGTGTACCGTACACCCCCATGGCCCCATTTATTCCCCATGTCCAAAGCAGGAAATGCCAAAAATGTAGTAGCAGCATCATCCAAATTAGTACTACTAGTAGAGCACAGAGCACACATATCTGGTCCTATATACTCCTATATTAGGAGCAGCAAAGAGGGTATGGAATGGATCGAACCGTAGGAGTCGAGGGACGTGGCGACGATGTGCTGGCCGGAGCCGAACGCGGTGGCGAGCGCCAGCGAGAAGGAGAAATCCCCGTCCCCGACGACGAGTATGCTGTGCATCGACGAGTAGTACTTGAGCCACCTCACCCCCTCGTCATCCTTCTCCGCCACTCCTTTCGCCGCCGGCGCACCGCCCTTCCGATCAGCGGCGGGGCCGGCCGCCGGATCCCCTTGCACTGGGGCCTCATCCTTCCCGTCGACGGCGATCACCGGCGCCCCCTCAGCGCTCTTCACGGCCACCGCGACCTCCGCCACCAGTGGCGCCTTCTCCCCGCCGCCTCCGCCCCCAGCCGCCGCGGCCACCGGAATCCCTAGCACCGCCGGCTCCGCATCACTGACGACGGCGATCACCGGCACCCCCTCGGCGCTTTTCAGGGCAAGGGCGACAGCCGTCCCCGGCGGCGCCTTCTCCCCGCCGCCGTCCCTGGCCACCGGAATCCCTAGCACCGACGCGTCGCCCTCCCCGCCGACGGCGATCACGGGGCCCCCTTCAGCATCCTCGGCTCCCGCCGCGGCCTCGGCCCCCGGCGCCGCCTTCCCCCCGCACCCGCCGCCGCCCCCGGGCTTCCCCGCTCGCCGTGGCCGCCGCATTCTCCCTCTCTCTCTCTCTCTCTCTCTTCCCACAGCGTCGAGAGCAGAGCGGTCGCTGTGCGCTTGCGCTCGTGCGAGGAGAGCAGAGTAAAGCGCGTGGACTCGGGTCCACCTCCGAACCCGAAGTTGCAATCAGACCGCTCCGGCGAGGGCGTCGAAGGGGGTGGCCTGCGGCCGAGGGGGTGGCGGGACCCACATGGCGGTGAGCTGTGGGCTCGGCGAAAGGGTGCCGGATTTTGCGCGGACGCCAGCCTTGTGGACTCTGTGTTGACGAGTTTGAAATTTGAATTGCTTGAGACTTCGCTATCGTTGCAACGTTTTTCGGTCGCTTGATTGAGGAGAGTCTCGCGTGCTCTGCACTATGGGCGTGTTTGGTAGCATGTATGGACCTAGCCTAGTTGTTCTCCTCTCATACATGCTCAATGTAAACATGCTGAGTCCATGCAGTTGCTGTTGTTTGGCGGCGATGTATGCGCTGAGACATGCTGAGCTGAGACTTTGTTTGGCAGCCTGCATGTGTTTAGACATGCTGAACAATTTCAAATTCTAATTTTTTGAATGATGAACAAAATTGAAACAAAATGAAAACAATATTTGAAATTCTAAACATATTTTGAAAATTTGAAAATATTTGAAATTCTGAACTTTCGAAAATTTAAACAATATTTGATTTTTTTTTGAAATTATGGTTTTTTTTCAAAATTCAAAAATATTTATTTTTCTAAATTCCGAACATTTTTGAAACTTTTAAAACATTTATTAAAAATTCAAACAAATTTTGAAATTCAGAACAATTTTTTGAAAATGTAAACAATTTTGAAATTTCAAACTTTTTAAAAAATCGAAATTCTGAACTTTTTCAAAATTTGAACATTTTTTCGAAATTTGAACATTTTTTGTAAATATAAACATATCTGAACGTGATCTGGTGGGTGGGGACGAGGGTCAGGGCCAGCATGGCTGCCTTCATGCACCCTGTTTGGGGTGCATGAGATGAGCATGGTTGAGGGCCCTTTTATCCATGAGATGGACATAGCTCAGGTGAGCCCATACACCCTACCAAACAAGCAAAAGTGGGTCGGATTGGGAACTTTTGCCCTCATGCACCCTACCAAACACACCCTATAGGCACGAGCGCGCCTTCACTGCCATCGCTGGCATTTGATTGGACACGGGCTACGGCAGCACCACCACGTGGAGGCTGTGGCAGGGGTAGGGGAGGACGGGGTGGCGCTTTGGGGAGCGACGCTGGAGTTGGATTTTTTTTCCCAAGAGGACCAAACTATTGGCATCTGCATCGTTGTCATGTATGGTTTCTGGACTTGATGCAAGCAAACGAGGCAAGAAATTAACAAACAAAGGTACAGAACACAGGCAATCTAGAGCATCTCTAACAGGTGATGAAACGTTTGGTGACGTAAAAAATCTACATAGAGTAGCAGAGAGAAAATTTACATCAATGCGGACATACTGGAACAGTAGATCATCAAAAATCATGACGCCTACAGAACTCAATGAGTTCCTCGTCGTCGAGGTTCATCACCCCTGGTGGTCTGTCAGAGGGTCCTGCCTTGTGGTCGTTGCCAGTAGACGGCCTCAGGTCCTCCTCCTCCTCCTCCTCCTCGGGTATGTAGCACGCTTCCTTCTCGAACCTGTCGGATATCTCGTCGACATCATTGGAGATAATACGAAACATCTCCTCTTCATACTCATTCCGCTTTGCCTTGTCCTTCTCAAGCAAAGAATCAAAGCTCCGCCTCAACAAGGTGTGGATTGGCCTTGGCAAGCTAATCCATGTGAACCCTATCCCTCCCACCGACACGGCAGTGTGCTTTCTCCTATTCGCTGGAGACAATGTGCATCTCGAGGGTTTGCGCCTCCTCGACCGAGGCCATGTCGGGGAAGTTCAACTCATCCCGTGCGCCATGACATCTCCCTTGATGCAGCGTTGCCGCCCCCCAAGCGGCCGAGCCGAGTTGTGACCGACGAAACCAGGGGCAACCTGAGCGGCGGTGGACGAAACCAATAGGTTGGGGAGGTGGGTCGTGGATCAGGCAACGACGGGCAATGGGGAGGCTGGATTTGGGTGTCGGCTGGGTGGTGGTTTCAGCGTGGATTGGCCGGAATCGATGACACGGGCTACAGGCGGCTGTAGGTGCGCATGTGGGCATGGGAATTTCTTGGCAGCCGTTGCGGCGCTGCAAATATGCAACAACGGGGGCGTTTTCACCTGTTAGAGCGTAGTTTTTGCGTCGAAGTGCCCCAATTGATTGTTTATTCATCACCGGCATGTTTTTACATCACTTGTTGGGGATGCTCTTACTATGCCACTATAAGATATGAATTTAACATATGCAACTAAATTGATTTTTTTCTACAACATCGCCTTTAAAAAAGAATAAATGCCTTCGCGCCACTCTTGCCACGTCAACCACTGATGGTCATCATGTTAGAAAGGAGACAACGCCTTCACCAAAATGACGATGCAAGTTTATCGGTACTGGACCCAACCAGTAAAGGTCAAAACATGAGTTTTTACTCTGAATATGAAGCGTGTTCCAAGGAAAACAATTTGTTTCAGCCGGCTGCATGCAGTCGGTCCATCGGCCGCCTAAGTTAACATTAGATTCGCACGATCGTGCAGTGTGCTCCAACCCCTTCCAGCCATCGCTAGAGCCCGTAGCCCAACACCGTGTCCCAGTTTGACCCACACGCCACACTCCCTCAACCTTATCCCTTATCCATTAGTCGTGAAACTTCTGGCCCGAACGGGTCTTCTTCCTTGTGAGATCCCCTCCCACATATCTCTCATGTCTCTGCCCCACACCTTCGGCGAGGTGCATCTCCTCGAGCCTCTCCTCCTATTCTCCCTTTCTATCTGCAGGTAGGTAGCCCACTCGCCGCATGATGCTGCAAGAGGACACACATATCCGGCGAGGGAGACCATGGTCGTGCGAAGGGGCTCCAAGGGGTGGCGGCCGGTGCAGCGACATCATGCTGCATGAGATGAAGCCATCGTATTACGATGATGTGCCTCCAGCGACGATGTCGTGTTGCAAGTAGGCGGCCATCAGTGCTGCGAGGCCGTGCTGCCGCGTCCTAGTGGCTAGGATCTTGTGTTGGTGTTTTAGTGGGGTCAGATGGGCTGGATCCTACATGGCCGCCGAGTTTGGACGCGTCTGGACCTGCCCATATTCGCCCCACATATGAGATGGGTACGGAAGGCGGATGACAACCCTGATGTTTGGGCTGCATTTGAGGGGTCTAGTTGGGTGGCTAAATTTGGCCCGGGTGATGTGTAGGTTGTCCGCCCGGGCATTTAGGGGGGAGGGGTCTGATTGCAGACGCTCTAAGCACTTTCACGCCATCAATTCTCCAATCCAGCTTTCCTTCCGCATAAATCTGGATAGAAGTCTGGTTGTTAATTATGTAGCAAGATTGCAAGCGAGTGTCTGACAAACAAAACTAGTCTACTGATTATGCCATGATTTTCGCCTATTGTCTGGATTGGTACCAGTTTGGACTGGCACGAAACATGAACGCAAATGTGTGCAAAATTTGCCCACTCACTCTGGATGGATGGTAATGGAATGGGTTTGGATGGGTAGAGTTAAAGCAGATCCATACTGATACCCACAAGTCCGTTTATGCATGAAACACCCATGGGTCACAAATGTGGTCCATACTCATACCCGATGGATATTAGCAATTGATAAAATAGAACAGGGTATGGACCCGCATGAGTAGCGAAGATCCATGTGTAAAACATCCACTCGTGAAACCTTTGCCCAACGGGTTGGATATTCGTGAATACCTGGGCCCATGGATAACATTGTCATCCCTACTCACCCGACCTATTGATTGGTTAACTTTAAAAAAAATGTAGACGCTAATATACATGCATGAGTACTCACCCCTATGAGAATTTCAACCTGAACATTGTCAAACATAGAAAGTAGTGTTTAATGGGCACCAATTATATAGCACTAGAAATACAACCAAGTATTTTAAAAATTGTATATACTCATGTATAGGAACAAAAAAATCGGTTGCGGTAACGACACCAATATGAACTTTCTTTCCTAGAAAGGAGATTGAAACCTTGATCTACGCATCAATGTGCACAATCATTTTTTATATTGAAGTTGATACAAAACATCGAGGCCATTACAAGATATGAATATACCATCTACGACCAAGTCAGACTTTTTTCTGCAACAAGGACGACAATGTTCCATGTACCATCTTCATGATGGGTCTTCTGAACCCGAAGACGACACCATGAACATGGTGACTTGTTTCAAGCTTGTACGCACCTTTGTTTCAAAAAATATATATAGTGGAACATTTGTTTCAAGCTTTCACGTACCTATTGATGCATAGCTAGCAATGCTAAATAACTAATGAAACATATACTTTAGTAGTACGTCAATGTATAAATAACTAGTGAAACATATACTTTAGTACGTACCTATTGATACATTTGTTTCAAGCTTGTACGTACCTTTGTTCCATCATGCAAGTTTTCCTTTTGACACATTTCATTAGCATGACAGTTCATATACATAAATAACTAATGAGACATATGCTTTAGTAGTACGTCAATGTGAAGCCAAATACATCGTGAACCTATTGCTTGTGGCTCCGTACCTATATATATCTTGAGAGTCCCTTGATCGGAGTTAATGGACAGCCACCGCGAAAAAAAACCCGACCGACCACGCTAAACACAGATCACTTATTTCGCAAGCAACAAGCAATTCTTGTCTTACCCCCGTCGACGAAGCAATTCTATCGACCGAAACCCAGGATTATTCCTTAGCATCGCGCGGGAGATATCACTCCGATGCAAGGAAGAAAAAAGAAGATTGTTAAACCATCCTTCCTTTTACTTCCCAACCCAGCTCACTCCATCCCGCTCTAGCTTGCTCGCCACCCATGATAAAGAAACCAATGCACATTAGCAGGAGCAGTATCAAACAAGCACATCCTGATCCGTCTGACCTCCTCGTCCAAAGCTACCCGAGGCCATGGGGCTCTGCGCGTCGATGCTGCAGCGGAGGACGGAGAGGCGGTACCCCGAGCCGAGGCGCGGCACGGCGGAGGCGCTGTTCGTCGTCAGAGGCGACCGCCGGCCGGCGAACCCAGAGGCGCTGGTGGTCCGGGTGCAGGACTCCGGTCGAACACAGCTCCGGAGACATGGCAGGGAGGAGAGTGGAGGACGCGGGGGGTGCTGGCGACAAGGCACCGACGCGCTGGACTGGATGATCGCCCGCGCTCGGATGCCCCGGCTGCCTTGCGCGGGCACCGGGACCGTCGGGGTCGAGCCGGACGCGGCGTTGCGCACGCGTGAGACGACGGCGGCGGGCCGAGGTGCCCCGCCAGGGCACGGGGTCGAGCCGGATGCGCCGTTGCTCACGCGCAAGACGACGGCGGCGGCGGGCCGAGGGGCCCCGCCAGGGACGCGCTGGACGCCACCAACGGCCCCGGTGACGCCGACGCCGCCCTCGCCGGCCATGACGCCCATGGGCGGGGCGCCGGCGGCACCGAGTACGCCGGCCTCGGCAGCCATGACGCCGGGCCGGCCGGTGTGGCAGAGGAGGATACTGATGGGTATGCGGTGCGAGCTGCCGCGGTTCAGCGGGCTCGTGCTGTACGACGAGCACGGCCGGCCCATCCAGGTCGGCACCCCGGGCAGAAGAAACCACCGCCAGGTACGCAGCAGGCAGCCGGGCAGAGTAAGCTTAGCTCGACAGATAGTTAGTAGTTTCTCCTGAGCAATACAGGAGTTCAGATTAATGTACGCTTTTGACCTGTTTTTCTCCAGGGGAAGAAGAAGACTGCCAGGACATCTTCCACCACAACTCTCAGGGACCTCCTGTAGGCTGTAGCTAGTTGCGATTCATTGACAGAGAAGCTGAACGAATGCTTCTCCGCCGAATGCTCTGCTGTAAAGCGGCAAATACTTCTCATGCGAATATATCAATGTTTGGAGGTCTTCACTGTAACATTGCGACTTACATTGTTGGGAAAATTGACCGGCCCGTGGACACTGATGCGGGAGCCGGCCATCTAACCATGCCCCGAATTATCTGTATTTTTTTCTTCTAATTCCATAGCACTCAAAATAATTATAGAAAATAGCATAATTCATCAAAAAAATGCAAATGTCCTTAGTATAACACTAGTTCAGGATGTTCAACAAGAATTCATTGATTTTGAATTCAGCGATACTAGAGTCAAAACTGACACATGTCATTCCACCCGTAGTTCCTCTTGAGCTTCGCCTCACAAGTATGAGCGTAAATAGCTTGCCTTCAGCCTTGTAGTACAGGGCGACAATGCGTCCGGGCTATACAATCTGATGATTATCCAGTTGCAAAATTGAGTGAATCGATAAAATTGACCAACATCTAGAACAACAAGAAAGCAAAACTTATGGGTTGACGAGCCCAGTGGTCACATTGTCTCCACTCGTGCAATCACATCGCAAAACTTCATGACAACGTTGGAGATGGTGTACCACCAATACGTTAGTGACTTTGCATTACGTTCATGGATGACGTGCATGTCGTAGGGCGCGGAGTATTTTTTTCTCATGAAACGAAGTATGCACGTTTTGCCAAAAGGCCGAGCCCTTGTTCATGCCTATAAAGTCCACAAATACAACAAACCACGCATCACACAACAACTCATCCTCAATCACCGGTTACCCCGCCATCATGCTTACTCCAGAAAACAACAAGAAGTTCTACGAAAAAAGCTCAATGACATTTGACGGAAGACCTACGGGAGGTGGTGTCTGCCATGGACGTCATCGGGAGGGGGGCAGATGGTACCTGGCTGCGGAGGGATTCTGGTGGACTGCGGGCAGGCGCGTGGGTGGGGGCTGTAGATGTTCCAGGATGCCTGGGCAGCGGCCAGAGAGGTACAACGACGGAGGATGCAGATGAAAGCAAGGGGGAGCAGGGGCAAAATGGAAGAAAAGTGGACTGGGAGGGAGATTTGAGTGGGTTGGGGTTCTCGGAGTCCTACGTGGCCGTGGTCTGGACTCTCGCAAAGCCCCCACCCCAATTTGTTTCTGGTTTGCGGGAAAATGGACAGCTGGACGCGTCGTCGAAACATTGTGGGACTGCGTTGGATGCGAAAATGTGTCATGATAGCTCGGTCCAGAGGTTGCGGGAGGATTGAGGTCCCGTGGTTGACGATGGCCAGCGGTTAGGCCTATAGATTCGAGATGGATTGACAGGGCGGGAAGAAGATGAACAGTAGCAGATGGGGAAGAAAAGCAATTCTATCATGCACGGATCCATCCTCTATGGTTGCTTTGAGACTCATGCTCCGTTTTTTTGACCATTTTCAGAATTTGTCCTGTTTCAAAGCGTTACATTTACCTTTTCTTCTTGTTCCAAAGTGTGTATTAATGTCTCATTGTTGTATATTAAAACTGGTCCAAAATAGGAGCATTTTTATATTGGCACATAATGAAACACGATGATACAAATTGAAATGAAAAAAAAAGAACAAAACATTCTGAAACGAGATAAATTGTAACAACAAGAAATAAAATAACATGAATCTCAAAGGAACCACAGACGTTGGATCCATGCATAGATAATCTGTGCATCACCGTAGATAAACCACTCTCCGGGCAGGAAAATAATGAAGAGTACTATGCAGCAAAACCGAAAGGGAAACGTTTATACCCGGCACGTCGGCCGAACTTTCTGCCGGACGCACGCGAGGCACTCGATCCAACCGAATCGCGCG
This sequence comes from Aegilops tauschii subsp. strangulata, assembly GCF_002575655.3. NCBI lineage: Eukaryota > Viridiplantae > Streptophyta > Magnoliopsida > Poales > Poaceae > Aegilops > Aegilops tauschii. The sequence continues at coordinate 381,720,965 of NC_053039.3, read as the reverse complement.
TTGGGCACATGCTGCCGCAGGTCGTCCCACGGCCGCACGCATCCTGCCGCAGGCCATCCCATGGCCGCGGACCGTCGCCGCCTTGCAGGTTCCACCACCCCCGCGCCTTCGCCGACTGCGGCCACCCTCACAACCACGCGTCGTCCCGCACCTCCTGTGCTCCATCTCGCACCCCCGCTTCCCCAGAGCATCATTTTTTGTTGCAACCGGCCTTGGATTTTGCTGGCACCGGCTACACGGCGAGCTGCAACCGCGTCGGCGACCTCGGCCATGGGCGACAACCTCCATCGGGGGGGGGGGGGGGGGGGCAACGACGAAATGCTTCAAGGGGGACAAACCCCTGATGTTGCAACCGGTGTTCTGGGAAGCCGCAATGATGCGGCAAAAAGCTTCAAACAATGACAACAAATCCTGAAACCGGCCACTACCATAATGAAAAGCTTCAACCGGCCAGAAAAAAGCTTCAATAGTTGATAATAAAGATTCAACTGTAGTTAGATTTTGCTACTAACGGCGAAGTTTTTTGCTACATCCATCAAGCGAAGCTGCGACCTCGTGACGACGGCGACAACGATTTTGCTGCATCCGCTGTCTTTTTTTTTTGCTACGGCTGGTGATGTTTTTTGCTACGTCCACTTCAACGACGGTGACTGGCTGGCTGGCCGTCGTCGACGCAATTCCGTGCAGGGAGCATCAATGGCGAGGGGCGGCGGCGGAGCTATGACTGGAGCTACACCCATCGCCGCTGAGAGTTGCAACCGTAGGTGCTGCTGTTGCACTGGTCGAGGTGGTGACGAGAACGGCCGGCAAAGGTGGGGACCCGCGACGAGGACGACCGGCGAGGATGGAGATCGGTGACGAGGACGGCCACCGGTGGGGACAGGCCGACGAGGGATAGGGACCGGCGACGAGGACGGCCACCGGAGAAGACAGGAGACGCGGCGCCGCGCACCCGAGCAGGGGGAAGAAGACGCTGGGGGCGAGCACGCTATTTTTGAGCGGATCTAACGGCTACGCAGCTCGCATCCAACGGCTGAGATGCGTATGGCCGAAACTTTTGTGCCGGCGCGCCGGGCGCCTATCGGTGCCCAAAACGAAATCGGGCAAGCGACCCGTAGGCAGTTCCTTTTTTCCCTCCCGTTTCCACTTCGTCTCCGGCTAGGAATCCGAACGCGTACGTACAATCTCCCGTCGCAGTCTCGCCCAAGCCAGAGCCACGAGCAGCGCGTTGACCTCGTCCTCGAGTCCAGGGACCACTCGAGCACGTCTCGCTGACGCTGAGCATCCCAACTTCTATATATACGTACGGCCGCCACAACCACAATGCGATCCTCTCCTGTTTCCCTTTCGACCTCCTCCTCCGTTCCCGATGGCCATCAAGCGCGTCTTCCCCGGCGACCACCCCGACTTCAAGGTGGACATGAGCGGCGGCGCCCCGAGGCTCACCTTCTGCAACAGGGCGCGCTACTGGACCTCCACCGACTACCAGGAGACGCGCGCGCTCGGCGAGGGCGGCTTCGGCGGCGTCGTGGAGGCGCGCCACCTCACCAACGGCTGGACCGTCGCCGTCAAGAAGCCACTCCCCTGCGCGCACGAGGGCGCCGGCGTCACCTGCGGCTGCGCCGACGCCCGTACGCTGCGCGAGGCGGCGTTCCTCGCGGCGTGCCACCGCCACCGCGCCATCGTCGAGCTCCGGGCGCTCTCGCTCGACCCCTTCGCCCGGAAGCTCTCCGTCGTGATGGAGTGCCTCGGGCCCAGCCTGCACGACGTCCTCCACGAGCACCGGCAAGGCCGGCCGTTCCCCGAGGGCGACGTCCGCTGCATCATGGAGCAGCTCCTCGGCGCCGCCAAGCACATGCACGGGCTCCGCATCATCCACCGCGACATCAAGCCGGGGAACATACTCGTCGGCGCGGACGGCATCAGCAACGTCAAGATCTGCGACCTAGGGCTCGCGGTGTCCATGGCAGAGCCTGCTCCGTACGGCCAGCACGGCACACGCCGATACATGGCACCGGAGATGCTCCTCGGCAAGACCGACTACGACGCCACGGTTGACATGTGGTCCCTCGGCTGCGTCATGGCCGAGCTCCTCTCCGGGAAGCCGCTCTTCGACGGGGACGACGACGCCCAACAGCTCCTCGCCATCTTCCGCGTTCTCGGCGTGCCATTGTTCACGATCTGGCCGGCCTACGAGTCATTGCCGCTCGCCGGGAAGCTGGTGACGCCGCCGCATGTCATTTCCCGCAACAAGCTCCGTCAACACTTCCCAGAGGACCTCCTCTCCAAAGAAGGCTTCGAAGTCCTCAAGGGGCTCCTCTCGTGCAACATCGACAAGAGGTTGTCGGCCACCACCGCGCTCAGGCGACCATGGTTCGCCAACGCCGTCGATGCTTCAGCCTGATCTCTGACTGCTACAAAGACTATTTTTGGGCTTCAGTTAACACAATTGTTTGTGGCAAAATTGAATATGTACTTTGATTCCATACCAAAGATTTGGATTGCATTGAGTTCACTAGTGTGCATGAGATTGTATGTTAGTCGAATAAATCTTTGGCTGAAAACCGACACATCTGCAGTTGACCACGAGCGAGAGAAGGCGCCTTGTTGGGGTGCCGCGTGCTGTGGAAGACCCCATGCACGTGTTGCATGTCCGAGTCAATTGCAAGAAACCACCACATTTGCGGCTAGGTTTGTAGAAAACCACCAACTCGTTAATCCGTTGCAGAAAACACCGGAAAATTTGTTAAGTCGTTGCAAAAAGCACTGATCGGGTGATTTAGCCCGTTTCATCACTTTCTGACAAGTGGGGTCGGATTGTAAGAAATTGACTTAGCAAAAAATTAGCACATACACCCCTAGATCTAAAAAACATAAGCAATCAGATCTTCCCCGGTGGAACACCAACGCCCTATCCACAACGCGCCGCCGCCGCGCTGCTTCCATCCGCCGCCGCTCTGCTCCAGGCCGGGAGGATGAGGGAGAAGGAGGGGCCCAGCTGGTTTGCGCGCTTCGAAGAGGACCTGTCGGCGCCGGGCGAGCTCTTGCCGTGCAGTCGCCCACCCCCCCCCCCCCCCCGATCTCGCCACTGCCTTCGACATCCCGACGCACAGGGGCGCCCAGGAGATGAACGGTGGCGCGTCGTCGGCCGCCGGCTCCAGCGGAAGCAACGGGGAGGAGCCGGCCAGGACCCTCAAGCGGCTCCGCCTCGTGTGGACGCCGCAGCTGCACAAGCGCTGGAGGGGCCTCTGGATCGAGCTCGTCCTCCTTCGTGGATGAGGGCGACGGGAAGTCGAGCAGGTGGACTCATCTTGTCGCCTCCCCCCTCCAACCCCGCCCTTCACCACATCGGAGGAGGAGGGTGCTGCTCCTCTGCTTCGGCTCCCGACGCGTGCTCCATGTCGCTGACCCGACCGCCACCGTCGCTGCCGCACCGGCAGGCCAACGCCTCGGAAATGCGCGCACCCCAGCCGCCTCCTCGTCTTCTGCCGCGGCCGTGGCCGTCTCCTACGCCGAAGTGGGCGTCGCCGTGCGTACTGGACGGTAAGGCCAGTGCGCCGAGGTTGTCCACACCGGGGGCCTGATTGCCTTTTCTGTAAATATCTAGGGGTGTGTGTGCTAATTTTTTGCCAGTTAAGCTCCTTACAATCCGGCCCCACTTGTCAGAAAGTGATCAAACGGGCCAAATCATCCAATCAGTACTTTTTGCAACGACTTAACAAATTTTCCGGTGTTTTCTTCAACGGATTAACGGGTTGGTGGTTTCCTGCAAACCTAGCCGCAAATGTGGTGGTTTCTTGCAATTGACTCTGCATGTCCAGACAGGCACGAGGAGGGCCGCACAAACAAAGTGCACTCATTGGAAGATTACCTTCGGGACACGCGCCTAGTGAGGCCGGGGGGGGGGGGCAACCTTAGGGCCCGTGGCATTTGTTCATTTTCCATTTTTTGTGAAGTTCCTAAAAAATGAACATCCAAAATTGGGGGGGTTCAAATTTTCATAATTTATGAAAGTTCTTGAAAGTTGAGTATTCTAAAAGTTTGAATTTCTGAAAATTCATATAGATTGAAATTCCATTTTTGTGGAAAATCTCAAAACTATAAAAGATCCTACAAGTTTGTACGGAAAATTTCTAGAAGTTCAAAATTTCGAAAGTCAGATTTTTTTTTAAGTTGTAGACACACATTTCTGAAAGTTGCTAATAAGGAAATATGCTAAAGTTGCGAGGCATTGGACTTTCCTAAAATGGTAAATAAAAACATGGTCTGAATCTCCTGCCCCTCCTTTGTTCGTCTAGTTTACTTGTACCGTTGTCTTGTATGCATGCTCTCTCATGTTCCGATGACTATGTTATATCAATGATCATATGCTTAGGTTAGCTTTCCTTCTGACTGCTACAAAGACTATTTTTGGGCTTCAATTAGCACAATTGTTTGTGGCAAAATTGAATATGTACCTTTGATTTCATACCAAAGATTTGGATTACATTGAGATCACTAGTGTGCATGAGATTGTATGTTAGTCGAATATATCTTTGACTGAAAACTGACGCATCCGCAGTTGACCACGAGCGAGAGAAGGCGCCTTGTTGGGGCGCTGCGTGCTGTGGAGGACCCCATGCACGTGTTGCATGTCCAGGCAGGCACGAGGAGGGCCGCACGGACAAAGTGCACGCGTTGGAAGATTACCTTCGGGACCTACCTCAGGGCCCGTGGCATTTGTTCATTTTCCTTTTTTTGTGAAGTTCCTAGAAAATAAACATCCAAAATTTGGGGGATTCAAATTTTTATTTATGAAAGTTCTTGAAAGCTGAGTATTCTAAAAGTTTGAATTTCTGAAAATTCAAAAAGATTGAAATTCCGTTTTTGTGGAAATTTTCAAACTATAAAAGATCCTACAAGTTCGTAAGGAAAATTTCTAGAAGTTTAAAATTTCGAAAGTTGTTTCTTTAAGTTATAGACACACATTTCTGAAAGTTGCTAATAAGGAAATATGCCAAAGTGGCAAGGCATTGGACTTTCCTAAAACGGTAAAAAGAACATGGTCTTAATCTTCCGCCCCTTCTTTGTTGTGCGCCTCCTATGAAATAGGATCCCATTTTTTGACTTATTACGTGTTTTACAATTCGTGTTGTATGTTATAAGTGTAACACGTATAACCTTGACGTGGGGTTGTCATTCATATTCTGGTTGTAGGGAGCCCTTACTTCACATTAGCAACCAAACTTTGTGAACGCGTGTTTTCTTAGAAAAAGGCTATCGCCCGACTTTAAATTAGTGAAGTACTTACAACAAACAGAACAACACAACACCACAACATAAATAAAAGACAATATGACAAGATAGAAGGGTGCTCAGGTGGAGTAACAAAGAACCAAGATGACCCAAGGAGATAACAAGAAAGAGTTGAGCACTGCTTGGAGTCATCAGAGCCCTCATATGTGATTGGAGGACTGAAGCAACAGACGAGGCAAACTCGAGAAGAATACTAGACGTCAACAAAGGTCATGCCATCAACATCACTTGGTTTTCCGGCACTTGAGCGCCTTCCAGTTCCATCGTCAAGACGATCCTCCCGCTCCCTCGTCCCAACTCGAAGGGTGTCACATCGTTCAACAAGGGATGCTCTCACTAGAGCCTGGATGGAAACAAACACCATGACCCGAAGGGAGGCCTTCGAACATAGCCACCCCGCCGAACCTAGCTTCCATTGAGAGCACCACCACCAAGACCACACAACTGTCGCCACAAAGAGAAAAGGCTACCACCCATGAACCACAATCTTGATAGTCGATAGAGAGGGGCCTTGCTCAATGGACGGGGCCTCCAAGGAGGGAACAATGCCACATTGCAGCCATCGCCCGGTCCAGCATGCCAAATCAAGGGTTTCCATCCAGAGCCCATGGTGGAGGAGGCCAGCCCACAATGACACCTCTAAGAAGGGGAGCGACGCTCAAGAGTGTCGTCGTCACTGGCACCGACACCATCGGACAGAGCTTTTGCCCGGGACATACCCCCTACCACACGAAGTCCACCAGCTACCATTGTAGGGAACATGTTGCACAAGAAACAAATTATGGAACATGATCAGACCTAGGAGCACTATGAAGATGACATGTAACGATGATATCAACGATGAGCAGAGTAGTCTGTCGATGAATCGTGACGATTCCCCCAGCTAGGTTGTACCCCAGTCGTGAGAAATTCTCCAAGACATTCTCCAATCAAGATTCGAAGTAGACGACTGATACGCCTCCAACGTATCTATAATTTTGATTGTTCCATGTTGTTATATTATCATTTTTGGATGTTTTACAATCATTTTATAGTCATTTTATATCATTTTTGGTACTAACCTATTGACATAGTGCCCAATGCCAGTTGTTGTTTTCTGCATGTTTTTTACATCGCAGGAAATCAAGATCAAACGGAGTCCAAACGCAGCGAAACTTTTTGTGGATTTTGTATGGACCAGAAGACACCCAATGGACCGGAGAAGAACCTGGGGGGTGCCCCGAGGGGGGCACAACCTACCAGGGCGCGCCTGAGCCCCCAGGCATGCCCAGGTGGGTTGTGCCCACCTCGGTGGCCTCCCGCACCACTTCTTTACTCTATAAATACCCCTATGTTCCAGAAACCCTAGGGGAGTCGACGAAAATCAATTCCAGCCGCCGCAAGTTCCAGAAACCATAGATCCAATCTAGACACCATCACAGAGGGGTTCATCATGCCTAGTGGTGCCTCTCCGATTATGTGTGAGTAGTTCTTTGTAGACCTACGGGTTCGTAGTTAGTAGCTAGATGGCTTCCTCTCTCTCTTTTGATTCTCAATACGATGGTCTCTTGGAGATCCATATGATGTAACTTTTTTGTGGTGTGTTTGTTGGGATCCGATGAACTTTGAGTTTATGATCAGATCTATCTTTTTATCCATGAAAGTTATTTGAGTCTTCTTTGATCTCTTATATGCATGATTTCTTATAGTCTCGTATTTCTTCTCCGATATTTGGGTTTTGTTTGGCCAACTTGATCTATTTATCTTGCAATGGAAAGAGGTGCTTTGTGGTGGGTTTGATCTTACGGTGCTTGATCCCAGTGACAGAAGGGGAACCGACACGTATGTATCGTTGCCATTAAGGATAACAAGATGGGGTCTATTTCTACATAAATAGATCTTGTCTACATCATGTCATCGTTCTTATTGCATTACTCTATTTTTCCATGAAATTAATACACTAGATGCATGCTGGATAGCGGTCGATGTGTGGAGTAATAGTAGTAGATGCAGACAGGAGTCGGTCTACTAATCTTGGACGTGATGCCTATATAATTATCATTTCTTGGATATCGTCATGATTATTTGAAGTTCTATCAATTGCCCAACAGTAATTTGTTCACCCACCGTTTGCAATTTTTCTTGAGAGAAGCCACTAGTGAAACCTACGGCCCTCGGGTCTCTTCTTTATTATATTTTCCTTTGTGATCTATTTTCATTTTCTTTTATTTTCAGATCTATTAAACCAAAAATACCTTGCTGCACTTTATTTTATTTGGCGATCCATCTAACAATTTATTACAACTTTCTCACGTCCATTTGCCAATTTCTGGCGCCGTTGCCCGAAAGGGATTGAGAACCCCTTTAATATGTCGGGTTACGAGTATTTGTTATTTGTGTGCAGGTACCGTTCACGTAGTGTTGCGTGGTTCTCCTACTGGTTCGATAACCTTGATCTCATCACTGAGGGAAATACCTACCATTGCTGTGCTGCATCATCCCTTCCTCTTTGGGGAAATACCGACATAGTTCTAGCAGACATCAAAAGGAATTTCTGGCGCCGTTGCCGGGGAGACATCATCAACATCTACCAGGTTCCTAATCACAAATATCATCTCCTTGCAATTTACATTTTTTGCCATTTGCCTCTCGTTTTTCTCTCCCCCACTTCACAAAAATTTGTCGTTTTATTCGCCCTCTTTTCTGTTCGCCGTTTTCTCGTCAGATCTATTTTTGAGTGCAATCTTGTTGCGTAGTCACAATGACTCAAGTGAACACCAAATTGTGTGATTTCTCCAATACCAACAACAATGATTTTATTAGCACTCCGATTGCTCCTCCTGCCACTAGTGCGGAGTCCTGTGATATTAATACTGCTTTGTTGAATCTTGTTATGAAAGTTCAATTTTCCGGTACTCCTAATGAGGATGTCGCGTCCCATCTTAACACATTCGTGGAATTATGCGATATGCAAAAAAAATGTGGACAATGATGTTGTGAAGTCAAAATTATTTCCGTTTTCTTAGCGAGATCGTGCAAAAATTTGGTTTTCTTATTTGCCTCGCAATAGTATCGGTTCTTGGGATAAGTGCTAGGATGCTTTCATTACTAAGTATTTTCTGCCCGCAAAAAATATTTCCGTTAGAACCCAAATCATGAATTTCAAGCAACTCGAACATGAGCATGTTGCACAATCTTGGGAAAGGATTAAATTGATGCTAAGGAATTGCCCAACTCATGGGTTAAATCTTTGGATAATCATACAAATTTTTTATGCAGGGTTGAATTTCGTTTCTCGTAATCTTTTAGATTCTGCCGCGGGTGGTACTTTTATGGAAATTACTTTGGGTGAAGCCACCAAATTGCTTGATAATATCATGGCAAATTATTCACAATGGCATACCGAAAGAGCTCCTACTAGTAAAAAAGTTAATTCGGTTGAAGAAATTTCTTCTTTGAGTGATGCTCTTATGAAATTGGTTGCTAATAAAAGTGCTCCTATTGATTTTAATGATGTGCCTTTGTCTACTTTGATTGAGAAAAATAGTGATGCCATAGATGTGAATTTTATCTCTCGAAATAATTCAATAACAAAGCTTATAGAGGTAATTTTAATCCTAGGCCTTTTCCTAGTAATTCCTCTAATAATTATGGTAATTACTATGGTAATCCTTCTTATAATAATAATAGGAACAACTCTGATCTTGAGAATAATATTAAAGAATTTATCAATACTCAAAAAGTTTTCAATGCTACAATCGAAGAAAAGTTGAATCAGATTGATGATTTGTCTAGAAGTGTTGATAGAATTTCTCATTATGTGGAAAATCTCAAGATGAAAATTTTTGTGCCTAAGGTTGAGGAATCAATTAAAACTCTTTATGTTTCTATGGATAAAAGTAAGAAAAGAACCGCTATGCTTAGAGCTAGAAGAGAATTTTTAGAAAAAGCGTTTTCTAGTGATTGCTTCCATAAAAGTGATGAAGGTCTTAAAAGGATTGGTGTTTCTTCTATTGATTCCTTGTTTAGTAAAATTAAAATTGATGATAAAGGGACTGGAGAAGAGTCAACTTTAGCTAGAAGGCGTCCCGATAATTCGGAGGGTGAAAATCTTGTTGACAAATTGATAAAAGTGGGTTTGAAGAGGTCAAGACTTTAACTAGTGATGTGCCCACTCTTTTGGATTACAAAGACTTTAATTATGATAGTTGCTCTTTAATTGATTGTATTTATTTGTTGCAATCCATGATGAATTCACCCCATGCTTATGAACAAAATAAAGCTTTTAGTAAACATATAGTTGATGCTTTGGAAGAAAAGTTGGAATTAGAAGTTTCAATTACTAGAAAACTACATGATGAATGGGAATCTACTATCAAAGTCAATATTAAAAATTATGAGTGTTTTGCTTTATGCGACTTGGGTGCTAGTGTTTCTACAATTCTGAAATCTTTATGTGATGTGCTTGGTCTACCGATATTGAAGAATGTTCTTTAAATTTGCACTTGGCGGATTCTACTATTAAAAAGCCTATGAGAAGAATTAATGATGTTCTTATTCTTGCAAATAGGAATTATGTGCCCATAGATTTTATTCTTCTTGATATTGATTGCAATCCGTCTTGTCCAATTATTCCTGGTAGACCGTTTTCTCGTATTATTGGTGTCGTGATTGATATGAAAGAAGGCAATATTAAATTTCAATTTCCACTAAGAAAGTGAAGGAAATATGCCCTAAAGGCAATAATAAAGTATTATATATTTCCTTATATCATGATAAATGTTTATTATTCATGCTAGAATTGTATTAACCAGGAAACATAATACATGTGTGAATACATAGACAAATAGAGTGTCACTAGTATGCCTCTACTTGACTAGCTCGTTAATCAAAGATGGTTATGTTTCCTAGCCATAGACATAAGTTGTCATTTGATTAACGAGATCACCTCATTAGGAGAATGACGTGATTGACTTGACCCGTTCCGTTAGCTTAGCACTCGATCGTTTAGTATGTTGCTATTGCTTTCTTCATGACTTATACATGTTCCTATGACTATGAGATTATGCAACTCCCGTTTACCGGAGGAACACTTTGTGTGCTACCAAACGTCACAACGTAAATGGGTGATTATAAAGGTGCTCTACAGGTGTCTCCAAAGGTACTTGTTGGGTTGGCGTATTTCGAGATTAGGATTTGTCACTCCAATTGTCGGAGAGGTATCTCTGGGCCCACTCGGTAATGCACATCACTATAAGCCTTGCAAGCATTGTGACTAATGAGTTAGTTGCGGGATGATGTGTTACGGAACGAGTAAAGAGTCTTGCCGGTAACGAGATTGAACTAGGTATCGAGATACCGACGATCAAATCTCGGGCAAGTAACATACCGGTGACAAAGGGAACAACGTATGTTGTTATGCGGTCTGACCGATAAAGATCTTCGTAGAATATGTGGGAGCCAATATGGGCATCCAGGTCCCGCTATTGGTTATTGACCGGAGACGTGTCTCGGTCATGTCTACATAGTTCTCGAACCCGTAGGGTCCGCACGCTTAACGTTATGATGACAGTTTTATTGAGTTTTGATGTACCGAAGGAGTTCGGAGTCCCGGATGAGATCGGGGATATGACTAGGAGTCTCGAAATGGTCGAGACGTAAAAATCGATATATTGGACGACTATATTCGGACTTCGGAAAGGTTCCGAGTGATTCGGGTATTTTTCGAAGTACCGGAGAGTTACGGGAATTCGTATTGGGCCTTAATGGGCCATACGGGAAAGGAGAGAAAGGCCTCAAAAGGTGGCCGCACCCCTCCCCATGATCTGGTCCGAATTGGACTAGGGAAGGGGGGCGCACCCTTCCTTCTTTCTCCTTCCCCCTTCCCTTCTCCTACTCCCACAAGGAAAGGAGGAGTCCTACTCCCGGTGGGAGTAGGACTCCCCCCTATGGCGCGCCTCTCCCCTTGGCCGGCTGCCTCCCCCTTGCTCCTTTATATACGGGGCAGGGGGGCACCCCAGAGACACAACAATTGATCCTTGAGATCTCTTAGCCGTGTGCGGTGCCCCCCTCCACCATATTACACCTCGATAATACCATTGCGGAGCTTAGGCGAAGCCCTGCGTCGGTGGAACATCATCATCGTCACCACGCCGTCGTGCTGACGAAACTCTCCCTTAACACTCGGCTGGATCGGAGTTCGAGGGACGTCATCGAGCTGAACGTGTGTAGAACTCGGAGGTGCCGTACGTTCGGTACTTGATTGGTCGGATCATGAAGACGTACGACTACATCAACCGCGTTGTGATAACGCTTCCGCTGTCGGTCTACGAGGGTACGTGGACAACACTCTCCCCTCTCGTTGTTATGCATCACCATGATCTTGCGTGTGCGTAGGAATTTTTTTGAAATTACTACGTTCCCCAACAGTGGCATCCGAGCCTGGTTTTATGCGTTGATGCTATGCACGAGTAGAACACAAGTGAGTTGTGGGCGATATAAGTCATACTGCTTACCAGCATGTCATACTTTGGTTCAGCGGTATTGTGAGATGAAGCGGCCCGGACCGACATTACGCGTACGCTTACGCGAGACTGGTTTCACCGTTGCGAGCACTCGTTGCTTAAAGGTGACCGGCGGGTGTCTGTCTCTCTCACTTTAGTTGAACCGAGTGTGGCTACGCCCGGTCCTTGCGAAGGTTAAAACAGCACCAACTTGACAAACTATCGTTGTGGTTTTGATGCGCAGGTAAGAACGGTTCTTGCTAAGCCCGTAGCAGCCACGTAAAACATGCAACAACAAAGTAGAGGACGTCTAACTTGTTTTTGCATGGCATGTTGTGATGTGATATGGTCAAGACATGATGTGATATAATGTGTTGTATGAGATGATCATGTTTTGTAACCGAGTTATCGGCAACTGGCAGGAGCAATATGGTTGTCGCTTTATCGTATGAGATGCAATCGCCATGTAATAGTTTTACTTTATCACTAAGCGGTAGCGATAGTCGTAAAAGCAATAAGTTGGCAAGACGACTACGATGCTACGATGGAGATCAAGGTGTCGCGCCGGTGACGATGGTGATCATGACGGTGCTTCGGAGATGGAGATCACAAGCACGGTGTTTCGGAGATGGAGATCACAAGCACAAGATGATGATGGCCATATCATATCACTTATATTGATTGCATGTGATGTTAATCCTTTATGCATCTTATCTTGCTTTGTTTGACAGTAGCATTATAAGATGATCCTTCACTAAATTATCAAAGTATAAGTGTTCTCCCTGAGTATGCACCGTTGCGAAAGTTCTTCGTGCTGAGACACCACGTGATGATCGGGTGTGATAGGCTCTACGTTCAAATACAACGGGTGCAAAACAGTTGCACACGCGGAATACTCAGGTTAAACTTGACGAGCCTAGCATATAACAGATATGGCCTCGGAACACGGAGACCGAAAGGTCGAGCGTGAATCATATAGTAGATATGATCAACATAGTGATGTTCACCATTGAAACTACTCCATCTCACGTGATGATCGGACATGGTTTAGTTGATATGGATCACGTGATCACTTAGAGGATTAGAGGGATGTCTATCTAAGTGGGAGTTCTTAAAGTAATATGATTAATTGAACTTAAATTTATCATGAACTTAGTCCTGATAGTATTTTGCAAATTATGTTGTAGATCAATAGCTTGCGTTGTTGCTTTCCTGTGTTTATTTTTGATATGTTCCTAGAGAAAAATTATGTTCAAAGATGTTAGTAGCAAAGATGCGGATTGGATCCGTGATCTGAGGATTATCCTCATTGCTGCACAGAAGAATTATGTCCTTGATGCACCGCTAGGTGACAGACCTATTGCAGGAGCAGATGCAGACGTTATGAACGTTTGGCTAGCTCAATATGATGACTACTTGATAGTTTAGTGCACCATGCTTAAACGGCTTAGAATCGGGACTTCAAAGACGTTTTTGAACGTCATGGACCATATGAGATGTTCCAGGAGTTGAAGTTAATATTTCAAGCAAATACCCGAGTTGAGAGATATGAAGTCTCCAACAAGTTCTATAGCTAAAAGATGGAGGAGAATCGCTCAACTAGTGAGCATGTGCTCAGATTGTCTGGGTACTACAATCGCTTGAATCAGGTGAAGTTAATCTTCCAGATAAGATAGTGATTGACAGAATTCTCTAGTCACCATCACCAAGTTAGTAGAACTTCGTGATGAACTACAGTATGCAAGGGATGACGAAAGTAATTCCCGAGCTCTTCGTGATGCTGAAATCGACGAAGGTAGAAATCAAGAAAAATATCAAGTGTTGATGGTTGACGAGACCACTAGTTTCAAGAAAAGGGCAAAGGGAAGAAGGGGAACTTCAAGAAGAACGGCAAGCAAGTTGCTGCTCAAGTGAAGAAGCCTAAGTCTGGTCCTAAGCCTGAGACTAAGTGCTTCTACTGCAAAGGGACTGGTCACTGGAAGCGGAACTACCCCAACTATTTGGTGGATAAGAAGGATGGCAAAGTGAACAAAGGTATATTGGATATACATGTTATTGATGTGTACTTTTACTAGTGTTTATAGCAACCCCTCGGTATTTGATACTAGTTCAGTTGATAAAGTAGTAACTCAAATTGGGAGTTGCAGAATAAACAGAGACTAGTAAAAGGCGAGGTGACGATGTGTGTTGGAAGTAGTTCCAAGATTGATATGATCATCATCGCACACTCCCTGTACTTTCGGGATTAGTGTTGAAACTGAATAAGTGTTATTTGGTGTTTGCGTTGAGCATGAATATGATTTGATCATGTTTATTGCAATACGGTTATTCATTTAAGTTAGAGAACAATTGTTGTTCTGTTTACATGAATAAAAACCTTCTATGGTCATACACATCAACGAAAATGGTTTGTTGGATCTCGATCGTAGTGATACACATATTCATAATATTGAAGCCAAAAGATGCAAAGTTAATAATGATAGTGCAACTTATTTGTGGCACTGCCGTTTAGGTCATATCGGAGTAAAGCGCATGAAGAAACTCCATACTGATGGACTTTTGGAACCACTTGATTATGAATCACTTGGTACTTGCGAACCGTGCCTCATGGGCAAGATGACTAAAACACCGTTCTCCGGAACTATGGAGAGAGCAACAGATTTGTTGGAAATCATACATACAGATGTATGTGGTCCGATGAATGTTGAGGCTCGTGGCGGATATCGTTATTTTCTCACCTTCACAGATGATTTAAGCAGATATGTGTATATCTACTTAATGAAACATAAGTCTGAAACATTTGAAAAGTTCAAAGAATTTCAGAGTGAAGTTGAAAATCATCGTAACAAGAAAATAAAGTTTCTACGATCAGATCTTGGAGGAGAATATTTGAGTTACGAGTTTGTTCTACATTTGAAACAATGCGGAATAGTTTCGCAACTCACGTCACCCGGAACACCACAGCGTAAGGTGTGTCCGAACGTCGTAATCGCACTTTACTAGATATGGTGCGATCTATGATGTCTCTTACTGATTTACCGCTATCGTTTTGGGGTTATGCTTTAGAGACGGCTGCATTCACGTTAAATAGGGCACCATCAAAATCCGTTGAGACGACGCCTTATGAACTGTGGTTTGGCAAGAAACCAAAGTTGTCATTTCTTAAAGTTTGGGGTTGCGATGCTTATGTGAAAAAGTTTCATCCTGATAAGCTCAAAACCCAAATCGGAGAAATGTGTCTTCATAGGATACCCAAAGGAGACAGTTGGGTACACCTTCTATCACAGATCCGAAGGCAAGACATTCGTTGCTTAGTATGGATCCTTTCTAGAGAAGGAGTTTCTCTCGAAAGAAGTGAGTGGGAGGAAAGTAGAACTTAATGAGGTAACTGTACCTGCTCCCTTATTGGAAAGTAGATCATCACAGAAATCAGTTTCTGCGACACCTACACCAATTAGTGAGGAAGTTAATGATAATGATCATGAAACTTCAGATCAAGTTATTACTGAACCTCATAGGTCAACTAGATCAAGATCCGCACCAGAGTGGTACGGTAATCCTGTTCTGGAGGTTATGTTACTAGACCATGACGAACCTATGAACTATGAAGAAGCGATGGTGAGCCCAGATTCCGCAAAATGGCTTGAGGCCATGAAATCTGAGATGAGATCCATGTATGAAGAACAAAGTATGGACTTTGGTTGACTTGCCCGATGATCGGCAAGCAATTGAGAATAAATGGATCGTCAAGAGGAAGACGGACGCTGATAGTAGTGTTACTATCTACAAAGCTAGAATTGTCGCAAAAAGGTTTTTCGACAAGTTCAAGGTGTTGACTACGATGAGAGTTTCTCACTCGTATCTATGCTTAAGTCTGTCTGAATCATATTAGCAGTTGCCGCATTTTATGAAATCTGGCAAATGGATAAACAAAACTGCATTCCTTAATGGATTTATTAAAGAAGAGTTGTATATGATGCAACCAGAAGGTTTTGTCAATCCTAAAGGTGCTAACAAAATATGCAAGCTCCAGCGATCCATCTATGGACTGGTGCAAGCATCTCGGAGTTGGAATATACGCTTTGATAAGTTGATCAAAGGATATAGTTTTATACAGACTTGCGGTGAAGCCTGTATTTACAAGAAAGTGAGTGGGAGCACTACAGCATTTCTGATAAGTATATGTGAATGACATATTGTTGATCGGAAATAATGTAGAATTATTCTGCAAAGCATAAAGGAGTGTTTGAAAGGAGTTTTTTCAAAGAAAGACTTCGGTGAAGCTGCTTACATATTGAGCATCAAGATCTATAGAGATAGATCAAGACGCTTGATAAAGTTTTCAATGAGTACATACCTTAACAAGATTTTGAAGTAGTTCAAAATAGAACAGTCAAAGAAAGAGTTCTTGCCTGTGTTACAAGGTGTGAAATTGAGTAAAGACTCAAAGCCCGACCACGGCAAAAGATAGAAAGAGAATGAAAGTCATTCCCTATGCCTTGGCCATAGGTTCTATAAAGTATGCCATGCTGTGTACCAGATCTGTTGTATACCCAACACTGATTTTGGAAAGGGAGTACAATAGTGATCTAGGAGTAGATCACTGAACAGCGGTCAAAATTATCCTTAGTGGAATAAGGATATGTTTCTCGATTATGGAAGTGACAAAAGGTTCGTCGTAAAGGGTTACGTCGATGTAAGTTTTGACACTAAATCTAGATGACTCTAAGTCTCGGTCTAGATACATATTGAAAGTGGGAGCAATTAGCTAGAGTACCTCCGTGCAAAGCATTGTAGACATAGATATTTGCAAAATACTTACGGATCTGATGTGACAGACCCGTTGACTAAAATTATCTCACAATCAAAACATAATCACACCTTAGTACTTTTTGGGTGTTAATCACATAGCGATGTGAACTAGATTATTGACTCTAGTAAACCCTTTGAGTGTTGATCACATAGAGATGTGAACTATGGGTGTTAATCACATGGCGATATGAACTAGATTATTGACTCTAGTGCAAGTGGGAGACTGAAGGAAATATGCCCTAGAGGCAATAATAAAGTATTATATATTTCCTTATATCATGATAAATGTTTATTATTCATGCTAGAATTGTATTAACCAGGAAACATAATACATGTATGAATACATAGACAAACAGAGTGTCACTAGTATGCCTCTACTTGACTAGCTCGTTAATCAAAGATGGTTATGTTTCCTAGCCATAGACATAAGTTGTCATTTGATTAACGAGATCACCTCATTGGGAGAATGACGTGATTGACTTGACCCATTCCGTTAGCTTAGCACTCGATCGTTTAGTATGTTGCTATTGCTTTCTTCATGACTTATACATGTTCCTATGACTATGAGATTATGCAACTCTCGTTTACCGGAGGAACACTTTGTGTGCTACCAAACGTCACAACGTAAATGGGTGATTATAAAGGTGCTCTACAGGTGTCTCCAAAGGTACTTGTTGGGTTGGCGTATTTCGAGATTAGGATTTGTCACTCCAATTGTCGGAGAGGTATCTCTGGGCCCACTCGGTAATGCACATCACTATAAGCCTTGCAAGCATTGTGACTAATGAGTTAGTTGCGGGATGATGTGTTACGGAACGAGTAAAGAGTCTTGCCGGTAACGAGATTGAACTAGGTATCGAGATACCGACGATCAAATCTCGGGCAAGTAACATACCGGTGACAAAGGGAACAACGTATGTTGTTATGCGGTCTGACCGATAAAGATCTTTGTAGAATATGTGGGAGCCAATATGGGCATCCAGGTCCCGCTATTGGTTATTGACCGGAGACGTGTCTCGGTCATGTCTACATAGTTCTCGAACCCGTAGGGTCCGCACGCTTAACGTTATGATGACAGTTTTATTGAGTTTTGATGTACCGAAGGAGTTCGGAGTTCCGGATGAGATCGGGGATATGACGAGGAGTCTCGAAATGGTCGAGACGTAAAAATCGATATATTGGACGACTATATTCGGACTTCGGAAAGGTTCCGAGTGATTCGGGTATTTTTCGGAGTACCGGAGAGTTACGGGAATTCGTATTGGGCCTTAATGGGCCATACGGGAAAGGAGAGAAAGGCCTCAAAAGGTGGCCGCACCCCTCCCCATGATCTGGTCCGAATTGGACTAGGGAAGGGGGGCGCACCCTTCCTTCTTTCTCCTTCCCCTTCCCTTCTCCTACTCCCACAAGGAAAGGAGGAGTCCTACTCCCGGTGGGAGTAGGACTCCCCCCTATGGCGCGCCTCTCCCCTTGGCCGGCTGCCTCCCCCTTGCTCCTTTATATACGGGGGCAGGGGGGCACCCCAGAGACACAACAATTGATCCTTGAGATCTCTTAGCCGTGTGCGGTGCCCCCTCCACCATATTACACCTCGATAATACCATTGCGGAGCTTAGGCGAAGCCCTGCGTCGGTGGAACATCATCATCGTCACCACGCCGTCGTGCTGACGAAACTCTCCCTCAACACTCGGCTGGATCGGAGTTCGAGGGACGTCATCGAGCTGAACGTGTGTAGAACTCGGAGGTGCCGTACGTTCGGTACTTGATCGGTCGGATCGTGAAGACGTACGACTACATCAACCGCGTTGTGATAACGCTTCCGTTGTCGGTCTATGAGGGTACGTGGACAACACTCTCCCCTCTCGTTGTTATGCATCACCATGATCTTGCGTGTGCGTAGGAATTTTTTTGAAATTACTACGTTCCCCAACAGAAAGGGTATGGAACACTTCCCTAGAACAAGAATTAGGCCACCATATTAATCAATCATGAGGGCATCTTATGGATCTAGAACCAAAGATGACAATACGTAGCTCCTTGCTTTATGCCTAGCTAGGGGCGTAAAACGATAGCGCTTGTTGGGAGCCAACCCAACTTGTATCTTTTTGCTTTTTAGTTTTCTTGCTGTTTTCAATAAAATACCCAATTATGCCTCTGGTTGGAAGTGTTTTTGTGGTTTAAATTAGTGTTTGTGCCAAGCAAAGCCTTTAGGATCTTGTTGGGTGATAGTTGATTTGATCTTGTTGAAAAACAGAAACTTTGCGCCCAGAAAAATAATTTTAATAAATCACAGAAATGTGATTTTGCTCTGAATTTTTTACACAAGATTGATATACAAATTTCCCACGTTGTCCTAATTTTTCAGAATTTTTGGAGTTACGGAAGTATTCGAAGTTCTCAGATTGCTACAGACTGTTCTGTTTTTGACACACTCTGTTTTCTTTGCGTTGTGTGCTTGTTTTAATGATTCTATGGTTTTCTTTGAAGAGTTTTTGCCACAGAAATGTTGGAATACAGTAGATATAATGCAAAAATAAAATATGAATTGTTTTGCAACAATACTTATAGTAGTGATTTGTTTTCTTATACTAACGGATCTCACGAAGGTTTTATTGAGTTTTGTGTGATTGAAGTTTTCAAGTTTTGGATGATGTTACGATGGATGAAGGAATAAGTAGTAAGAAGAGCCTAAGCTTGGGGATGCCCATGGCATCCCAAGCTATTATCCAAAGAGAAGCAATCAACTAAGCTTGGGGATGCCCGAGTGGCATCCCCTCTTTCTTCTAACGACCATCGGTATTTTACTTGGAACTATATTTTTATCCATCACATACTATGAGTTTTGCTTGGAGCGTCTTGTATGATATAAGTCTTTGCTTGTTTTTCTTTTGTTTTAAGTCTTGAATCCTTGCTGGACAGACCTATTTGAGAGAGCCGAAATTATGCTATGACTTGTTAGAATTGCTCTCTATGCTTCACTTAAATCTTTTTGAGCTATGCAATTGCTCTAGTGCTTCACTTATATCTTTTTGAGCACGGTGTGCTTTATTATTTTTGAAGAAATGCTCTCATGCTTCACTTAGATTTATTTGGGAGTTAGTAATTTTTTTAAGAAATTCTCTCTTGCTTCACTTAAATTAATTTGAGCGAAAGAAATATTATGCTCATGATCTTCACTTATATTTGTTTGAGCTTATCAAAAGCAACACATAAAAACTAGTTCCAAAGTGATAGATATCCAAGGAGGATATAATAAAAACTTTCATGAAGATCATTGGACAAAATAAACTTGATTCCTTATAATAGTTTTGTGATATGATGATGTGATATGTGAGTCATGTTGATGAGTAATTGTGCTTTAGTAAGAATATTGGTGTTAAGGTTTGTGATTCCCTATGCAAGCACGAAAATCAATAGTTATGCAATGAAATTACATCCTACTTGTGGTGCATTATTCGGTGTTAATTATGCTTAATGCTCGCTTATGAGATTTTTCGTTTCTTGGTTGGTCGCTTCTCAATCTTTTGCTAGCCTACATTTTGCACTAAGTATGATCACTACTTGTGCATTCAAAATCCTTTAAACCAGTTTTGCCATATGAGTCCACTATACCTACCTATATGCCGTATTTCCGTGCCGTTCTAAGCAAATTTGTATGTGCCATCTCTAATTTTCAAAATAAAGTTCTCTTTTGTGTGCTCGTACCGCTCATGAAACGGTAGGGGGTGGCTAATATATTTCCATGCTAGATATGTTATTCTCACGATGAGTGTTTATTCACTTGTCATTGCACGAGAGTAAGGCAAAGGTATTAGGGATGCGCAGTCCCGAAATGAAAAATGAATTTACTTCATATTGTCAAATAATAAATTCCTTGAAAAGTGTTGGTATGGAAGGCACCCATGCATACGGTTAGCCATGGAAAGTGAAAGTATGGTGGAAAAAGGAATAAACTTTAATTTCTATTTGGGAACCGCCTATGATATATCTAGCATGGAAAGTATTGGGAACTACTCGATTGTTCTCATTGATAGGAAAAGCATGCCTCCCAAAATGTTTTATCTCTATCTTTTTCGCTTTGAGCTTTGGCACCTCTACAAATCCCTACTTCCCTCTGCGAAGGGCCTTTCTTTTACTTTATGCAATTTTTACTTTTTATTTGAGTCTCCGTCTTCTCTTATAAAGCACCAACTAAGGGGCATTATGATCGTACTTGAGCATTCTGTGTAGCTAATATGCGAGTGTGTTTCATGAATGGATCAATGATTGAGCATAATGGGCAAGGGATAACTTATTTTAACATTGATATTTTGAAAGACATGGTTGCTTGTTGATATGCTTGAGTATTTAAGTCTCATGTCGAAACTAGACTATTGCTTTGAACCATATAAAAGTCCAAATGTCCATGCTACAAAGAAAAGAATATGTGATGAACATGTTAGGCAGCATCCACATCAAAAATCCTGTTTTTATCATTTACCTACTCGAGGACGAGCAGGAATTAAGCTTGGGGATGCTGATACGTCTCCAACGTATCTATAATTTTTGATTGTTCCATGTTGTTATATTATCATTCTTGAATGTTTTACAACCATTTTATAGTCATTTTATATCATTTTTTGGTACTAACCTATTGACATAGTACCCAGTGCTAGTTGCTGTTTTCTGCAATGTTTTTACATTGCAGGAAATCAAGATGCTGATACGTCTCCAACGTATCTATAATTTTTGATTGTTCCATGTTGTTATATTATCATTCTTGAATGTTTTACAACCATTTTATAGTCATTTTATATCATTTTTTGGTACTAACCTATTGACATAGTACCCAGTGCTAGTTGCTGTTTTCTGCAATGTTTTTACATTGCAGGAAATCAATATCAAACGGAGTCCAAACGCAGCGAAACTTTTTGTCAATTTTTTATGGACCAGAAGACACCCAATGGGCCGGAGAAGCACCTGGGGGGTGCCCCGAGGGGGGGGGCACAACCCACCAGGGCGTGCCTGGGCCCCTAGGCGAGCCCAGGTGGGTTGTGCCCACTTCGGTGGCCTCCCGCACAGCCTCTTTGCTATATAAATACCCCAATATTCCAGAAACCCTAGGGGAGTCGACGGAAATCAATTCCAGCCGCCGCAAGTTCTAGAAACCACAGATCCAATCTAGACACCATCACGGAGAGGTTCATCATGCCCATTGGTGCCTCTCCGATGATGCATGAGTAGTTCTTTGTAGTCCTACGGGTCCGTAGTTAGTAGCTAGATGGCTTCCTCTCTCTCTTTTGATTCTCAATACAATGGTCTCTTGGAGATCCATATGATGTAACTCTTTTTACGGTGTGTTTGTTGGGATCCGATGAACTTTGAGTTTATGATCAGATCTATCTTTTTATCCATGAAAGTTATTTGAGTCTTCTTTGATCTCTTATATGCATGATTGCTTATAGCCTCGTATTTCTTCTCCGATATTTGGGTTTTGTTTGGCCAACTTGATCTATTTATCTTGCAGTCGAAAGAGGTGCTTTGTGATGGGTTCGATCTTACGGTGCTTGATCCCAGTGACAGAAGGGGAACCGACACATATGTATCGTTGCCATTAAGGATAACAAGATGGGGTCTATTTCTACATAAATAGATCTTGTCTACATCATGTCATTGTTCTTATTGCATTATTCCGTTTTTCCATGAGCTTAATACACTAGATGCATGCTGGATAGCGGTCGATGTGTGGAGTAATAGTAGTAGATGCAGGCAGGAGTCGGTCTACTAATCTTGGACATGATGCCTATATAATGATCATTGCCTGGATATCGTCCTGATTATTTGAAGTTTTATCAATTGCCCAACAGTAATTTGTTCACCCACCGTTTCCTATTTTTCTCGAGAGAAGCCACTAGTGAAACCTACGGCCCCGGGTCTCTTCTTTATTATATTTGCCTTTGCGATCTATTTTCATTTGCTTTTTTTTCAGATTGATTAAACCAAAATTACAAAAATGCCTTGCTGCACTTTATTATATTTGGCGATCCATCTATCAATTTATTACAACTTTCTCACGTCCATTTGCCAATTTCTAGCGCCGTTGCCCGAAAGGGATTGACAACCCCTTTAATACGTTGGGTTGCGAGTATTTGTTATTTGTGTGCAAGTACCGTTCACGTAGTGGTGCGTGGTTCTCCTACTGGTTCGATAACCTTGGTCTCATCACTGAGGGAAATACCTAACATTGCTGTGCTGCATCATCCCTTCCTCTTTGGGGAAATACCGACGTAGTTCTAGCAGACATCAACGACCCCTCTGATGTATACACATGTTCTGATGTAGTGATCCGATAGCACTCCCGCGTCTAGGAAAAAGAGCTCCGAGAAAGAGAGAGAGAGAGAGAGAGAGAGAGAGAGAGAGTCTAGAGGCGTTCCCATCTAATTAGTGGTCTAATCCTATTATACCAATTAGATCCGAAGAGCACCTGCCTAATTAGAAGTCTAATCTGTAGACCAATTAGACCAGGTGTTGGTATTAAAACCGGCAAACCTCGGGTAGGGGGTCCCGAGCTATGGATTTTGGATCTATGGATAACAGGAGACGAAGGAGATAGTATTTACCCAGGTTCGGGCCCTCTTGAAGAGTTAATATCCTACATCCTGCTTTGATTGTATTGATGATGATGTATCGAGTACAAGCTTGATCTACCTCGAGATCGTAAGTTGTGTTCTAACCCTAAGGCTAGATGGTTGTAATTATGACCTTGGTCTCTACGGACTAAAACCCCTCAAGTTATATAGACATTGGGGTACCTAGGATTACAGATGGTTGGTTGTCAATCTAGGGATACACACGCCGGCGTCTAACACAATACTTGGAGTACATGTCAAGTCTTGGGCAAAGTCCACCTTGATCACGCCGAATTGCGAGGCCTCTGGAGTCTTTCCTTATAAGAATGGTGGCCCATAAGCTCGGCCCATGGACTGTGGGCCGACTAGGTTGGCACCCCCTAGTCCAAGACACTGTCAGTAGCCCTTGAACTGGTCTCGGATGCTGGGGACGACAATCTTCCTAGGACATAGAACTTCCGCTTTTGAGTCTTGGCTTGACAGGCGCGTTCCTCCCTTCAAATGATATAAGTATCCCGAGATTCTCTCACATTCACAGTCTTTACCAAGCTCGTCCTTAAAGGGACTGCTTGCCAACCACATATTTCCCCTACCCAAGTCTTGAATATCCGAAGATTGGGATAACTTAGCCTTGAAGGCCAACCGCGTAGGCGGGACTAGTGCCCCCTAGTCTGAAAGTTGAGTATTCTAAAATTTTAAATTTATAAAAATTCAAAAAGATTGAAATTCCATTTTTGTGCAGGTGCTGTTCACGAGGCTCTGCGTGATTCTCCTATTGGTTCGATAAACCTTGGTTCTCACCGAGGGAAATACTTATCTCTACTGTACTGCATCTCCCCTCCTCTTCGGGGAAAATCCCAACGCATCTCACAAGTAGCAGACCTCTTGTTCTCTCATTTTTGTTAGTGCCAACGACCCCCTCCCCCCTTAACAATTCTAGTCAAAAAGCCATTGATGTGGTCTGGGGCTCCTGTATAGTGTGGTATGGGCACATACCTGTGTAACTCATTATATGCAAATGATGTGGCCATTTTCATCATGTCACCTTATTCATGGTGTCAATCAAAGAGGACATCAAGCGCTGTACTGCAATTCTTAATAGTTTGGAGATGCCATTGACTTGTTTACCAGTTTTTAGAAAAGCCTTGTTGATCCCATCCAATGCAACGATTTAAATGTCAACGATATTTTGTAGAGTCTCCCCGTGGTGCGTTATGTACCCCCCCCCCCCCTCATATATCTTAGGTTATCGCCCTCCGTCCATTGTTTGAACAGGACCGATTTCTAACACCTTGAGGATTCAATCCCGGCCAAGCTGGTCCTTTGGTCGGGGGGGGGGGGGGGGGGCAACGTCGCTATGGGAAGATGCACTATAATGGCCAATCTGTTATAATGTCGCAACCTATCTACCATATCACTTGCTTTGACATTCTCCAAGGTAAGGAAAACTCACAACTCAAGAAGGCTGAAAGATCCTTTCTTTGAGCTGGTACATACGAGACATTGGGGGGGGGGGGGGGCGTTGCAAAATTAACTGGAAGCTTGTTTGTCAGCCCACCAATCTCAATGGGTTAGGAATCCTTGACATGACAAGTTCTCGCATGCTCTGCGCTTGTGGTGGCCATGGCTTACATGGAAGGATCCGCTTAGGAGTAAGGTGGGTTTTCAGATCCATCGCGATAATGAAGGCATAGATCTATTCTACGCGACAACTATCATCACCATAAGGGATGAGAAGACAACGAGGTTTTGGCATGCTCCCTGGATGTAGGGTCACAAGTCAAAGGACTTTGCCCTAGGAATCTTTGAAATCTCCAAATGCAAGGAGCTCAATGTCCACAAAGCTTTGGGCAACAATGACCGAATCAAACACGACATGCAATGTGGCCT
The DNA here is from genome assembly GCF_002575655.3 of Aegilops tauschii subsp. strangulata. Classification (NCBI taxonomy): domain Eukaryota; kingdom Viridiplantae; phylum Streptophyta; class Magnoliopsida; order Poales; family Poaceae; genus Aegilops; species Aegilops tauschii. Next base: position 381,695,877 of record NC_053039.3, on the reverse strand, counting down.
CTTGGACAACCACATTCAGGATTTTTTTTCCTTATGTGGAGCAAGTTGCGGGAGGTCACTTTGTAACACGAAAACATGGATGAAATTAGATGAAAATTCATGTCGGATGGTTTGTAATCCGCCAAATCTGCGTAAGATGCAATCTACCAGAGTCATCAACTCAGACATGTCTTGGCTTGTCTTGAAGCATTGCCCCCCTAGGGTCTGGACTGCAGATAGATTAAACCGGAGAGTCAGGCGTAACCATGGCCTTTGCCAATCATGTAAGCGTGAGACGAAGACCGTAGATCACCTCCTTTTCAAATGTCGCTACTCTATCCGGACATGGAGTATGTTAAGAAATTGGCTAGGCCCCAAATAGATTTGTATGGCTAGCTAGAGCGTCTTCGTTCAGTCAAAGAGTGGTGGATGCACATGCGTGTGATGACTCACCATGCTTCTCTCTTAAGAGATTCGTTTGTAACAAAACAAATACGTTTTTCTTTTCATAATGAATCAAAGATGCTGACCTTCAAGGTGTCCAAGATTAAGGGTGGGGAGCGCACTTGGGCTAACAATTTTTTTTGAGTAATTTAGTTCCGAACTGGTGGGCCCACTTTCTCGTCTTATTTCCCTCTCCCCACAACCACCAACACATCACGAAAGAAAGAGAAAAGTATGTTTTTGGTCTCTCAAGTTCCCAAAAAGTACAGACTTGGTCCCTCAAGATTTTTTGGTATACATTTGGTCCCTCAAGTCTCAAAACCGGACAAGTTTGGTCCTAAACCAGATTTTGACCCCCTTGACCGGGTTTGACCGCCACAAAACCGCCTGATGAACAGTCAATTTGAGTTTTTTTAAAAGCAATCTTCAAAAAAATCTAAAATTTTCTGGGGTCCAATATGCTTACATGCGCAAGGTGCAACCAAATTTTCGTGGTCTTTCGACACTCGAGGAGCTCATGGCAAAAAAATAAAAATATCTACGTCCGATGAACATTAAATTCAAAAACAAAATCTGAAATTTATTGGGGTCTAATATGATTACATGCTCAAGGTTCGACCAAAATTTGGTGGTGTTTCGAGACTCAAGGAGCTCGTGGCAAAAAAAACAAATTTTCACTCACAAAAAATAGCCAATTTTTTTTGCTAGAGCACGTCCTACGTCATTTCATGACAAAATGTTGGTCGCACCTTGTGCATGTAACCATATTGGACCCCAAAAATTTACAGCATTTTTTTATTTTTTTTCGAATTTACTATTCATCAAACAGATATTTTTGTTCTTTCTATCACGAGCTCCTCGAGTGTCGAAAGACCACGAAAATTTGGTCGCACCTTACGCATGTAAGCGTATTGGACCCCAAAAAATTTCAGATTTTTTTGAAGATATTTTTTAAAAAAACTCGAATTTACTGTTCATCGGGCGGTTTTGTGGCGGTCAAACCCGGTCAACGGGGTAAAAATCTAGTTTAGGACCAAACTTGTCCGGTTTTGAGACTTGAGGGACCAAATGTATACCAAAAAATCTTGAGGGACCAAGTCTGTACTTTTTAGAAACTTGAGGGACCAAAAACATACTTTTCTCCGAAAGAAAAATACTCGCTTTGTACCAAAATGTAGATGTTTTTCTTGGTTTTGCATAGGGCATAAAAAACGTCTTATATTTTTGCCACGGATGGAGAAGAAATGGAAGAGAAAGCATTTTTCATCAGCATTGCTTGGTTCACTGACAAGTGCCATTAGACAGCATACAGGACAGTTCCAATACTGGATCATTACGGCGAGATCGACAGCCTCCAACGATCGAGGACAAATGAAACCGCGCCGAAGTCCAAGGCTCACAGGCTTGGCTGAGAAAAGAAATCATCGTCCGATGCCCATCATTGATCATTCCACGCAGAACTTGAAGGTGGAGCAATCACCTATAGCGAAATCTTGGTCACACCTCCAGCTCGACCCTCTCTTCTGGTTATAACCTGGGTAGTCTTGTATCTGAAAGGCAGCTTGCTCGACCATAGCGAGCGAGGACTCGGATGCTAGCTGCTCGATACCCCACGTCGAGTAGGGGTGCTTGGTCTTGTGGGTGACGTGGATCTCGCCGTGACGCCAGAGCATGCGCCGCGCGGTGGCGAAGAAGCTCCTCACCAGCTCCTGGTGCGACCTACAAGCAGCCAGATCGAACGAGAGGTTAGTAAGAGGTTGAATCATAGAATCATAGAATCATCGATAGATTACCACAAGAGAGTCTGCGTACTTGATCACATCCACTTTGTCCTCGCGTCCATTGAACCCGGCGTGAGGGAAGTTGAAGACGATCCGGTCCAACAATCTCAGCTGCAGATTGGCGTGGAGATTCATATCTTTCACGTCGACGCCGTGCAGCACCGTGGCGCCCATCGCCTCAAGCTTCGTCACATTGGATGTCCCGTCGCTGTACTTGATGTTCAGGTCCGCTGTTCAAGAGGATTGGACGGAAAAAAGATGCATGCCAAGAAAATAGTTCAGTGAAAACTAAAGATGATCACGAAAATCACACCGGCCAATATAAGCATGGGCATGCACGCATGTACGTTGATGCCCAAAGATAGAGCTACTCGCAGGCATACGAGCAGCCAGAGAGGCAGAGGGAAGGGCCGGACCGTAGGAGTCGAGGGACGTGGCGACGAGGTTCGCGCCGGAGCCGAAGGCGGTGGCGAGCGCCAGCGAGAAGGAGAAGTCCCCGTCGCCGACGATCAGGATGCCCTGCGCCGAGGAGTAGTGCTTCAGCCACTTTGTTCCCGCTGCCCCATCGTTCACTGCCACGGCCATCGCCCGCACTTCGCCGGAGCTATGTGCCAGAGAGTGTGAGGAAGCGAGAAGCGTGTGGGACTCGGGTCCAGTTCGAACTGAACCGTCCCGGCGAGGGGTTTTTGAAGTTCATGGCGGGGAGAGCAAGGGGCTGGGTCGCCTTGGGTTCTGCTGTGGAGTGATCTTGGGCCGGATGTCCTCCATGAATTCTGTGCTCATGGATGGGAATCCGAAATGCTGAGTAGTTGGCCTTTATTAAGAAGTTTAAGAATTTTGAACGGGTCTATTTATGTTTGATCTTTTGGATAGTAAGTAACATATTTTTCCTTTACCAGAAAGACTGCTTAGCAATATTCAAGTATGCACATTTTGGGTAATGTCTCAATATTTTTTTTTAAAGGAGGATAACTCCAGACTCTACATCGAGTAAGCGCACAACCATATTCTAACCTATAAGTTGGCTAGCCGACCCGCTCACCTGAGGCTCCCTCGATTTCCCGCCGTTCCTGTCCGTTTGATCGCCTCTGGCCAGGTCAATTTGCTCATGTCGGCCGTTTGATTTTTACTGGCTGTTTTGACCCAGCAGTCCTGCGTGGAATTCGATGACGGATGGGCTCGCCGAGTTCTTTGGTTGGCTGGATTCAAATATTATTAAAAAATCCAGCAGCCGAACAATATCGACCCGAGAAAAATACCCGCGTCCATATGCCTTGTGACGGTAACTTCACCAAACAACCACTAACCCGATGATAAAAGAGAAAAAGGAAACAAAAAATACACAAGTTCTAGGCTAAGCCTTCAAGAAGAAATCGTCCCACACATGTTAATGATGATGAGTACTAAACCCAAGGTCGATCTCGGGAGTTTCATTCATTCCCAAAGACAATCTTCGGTTCAACACCTTCAACAAGGGCACGACGCAAGCACACGTCAACATGGCCTGATCAGAGATCTAGCGTTTCCACCGGAGTACGCATGCTTGTCGTTGAAGTCGCCTTTACCGTCAACACCTTTCCGACTACCGACACCTTGCCAGTCGGATATCGCACGAGGAGATACTGGAACACAAGCCTCGCCTCCGGTCACTGTCACACCACCTTCGATCCAGGAGCAACAGGCGAAAGACGATACCTCCGCCAAAGCCACCATGCAGCACCTACCGACAGCAGGCATGCCTTGACGTGTCTGCATGAGACGTCGTGCCTAGCACCAAGCGGCGACATGCATGACATGATGCCTCCAGAAGAGACGCATGTGTCACCCGCCCGAGCCGCATCGAACCTGATCTGTTGGTGGAAGCGGCATCACATACCGCCGCCAGCCTCATGGGGGTAGTCACCTCCTCGAGACCCAGCCTCCGTGTCGTCCACACGACCATGGAGGCTGCCATAGTTGAAGAAGCGTGGTCGCCGCCTATCTCCCAACTCCTGCGGCGCCATTAGACGACGTCATGGCGAGCAAGGATAAGGCCAGAATACCGCCGCCAGACCAGTCGCTAGGGGTGAGCATTTTGACACCGAAAACCAAAAAACCAAATCGAACCGAACCGTATTAAGTGATTTGACCGATTATTCGATGTTCTATTTTACGGTTTGATGTAAAACTTGGTTGTTACTCGGTGTTTGGGATTGTGTTCGGTTTCCATCGCCAGAATACCATTTTCACCGAAGACATCGAAGTGAAGCGAACATGGAGTAATTGGGGGCGAGCTCAAATGAGGCCGTTATCTAGGCCGTCCGGAAGGGTTTTTGGATCTGTGCCATTATTATACGTAGCCGCGTGAGAAACTGAAGAAATCGTGTCCTATAGCAAAATACCATATGTGACTATGCGTGGGTGGTGGGCCATTGCATGTCGGTACAACGGACGGATCTGGCAAAGGGGGGATGGCCGTTGCCCGCAGACAAGGTGAGTCGTGGAATAGAGAACAGGGCATCCGTCTGATCCGTGGCTGGCCAATTTTTGTGTTTTGACCTTTTTTGAAAGGTTTAGCCGGATCTGACCCCGGTTCAAAAGTTTTTCAAGATTTGACCCTTTTTCCTACCACCAGGGTCCTCGGTGGTAGGGTTGTATAGGATACTGCCAAAAGCCTATGCGGTAGCTCACTCATCCACGTCTGCCCAAGTAAATGGCAGTCGTCTCCTGCCGTCCACCCTACCGCCAGAGTCCTCGGCGGTAGGCTATGCAACCCTACCGCCAAAGACCCTGACGGTAGCTGCGGAACAGTTATAAACAAGCAGGGGCCGAGGCGCGGGGCCCACCCACAAACCCCAGCCCCCATCTTCTCCCCTGTGCCCGCGTCGCGCTGCCCAGCAACAGAGCAACTCCTCTCTCCCCCTCCACTCCCCCCTCCGATCTTCTTCGTTTCTCCACCATTTTTGCAGACCGAGATGGCTCCGGAACGAGAAAAATAAGCTCTTTCAATCCCTCCAATTAGTTTTAGTCAAAACACTTTCGATTCGATGCATTATTTGGTCCAAATAAACCCTATTTTCAGACTAGATTTTAATTTTGGTTGATTCTATGTTTGCTTAGCTTGATTCTATATGATTTATGGGGTTGAATATGAACTCTAGTAACTAGTTGGAGAGATTTGATGTAGTTTCCATATGAACCCTAGTTCATCACCAAATTAGTTGGAGATTCAATTTTTTTGATTGAATGGTCATATGATTGACGTTGGAGGGATTGTAACTAGTTGGCTACATATGATGGATGTTGTTGAATGAATGAATCATATACATATAGTAAAATGTTTGGATATGATGGATTTTGGTGAATTATGCATATGTGTATTCCAATTTTTTATAAATGTTGAATAAATAAATGAATGAATGATGGTTGAATGTTGTTGAATGAATGATGTTGGATGAATATGATTCATTTGCGTTGATCATTAATATTGGTTGAATATGATATGAATGTTGGATGAATATGTGATAATTGATGAAAATGATATGATTCATGTTGGTTGAATATGATTCATTTATATCTGAGGTTGATATGTTTCATGTTGGTTGAAAATAATATCATTTATATTTGAACTTGATATGATTCATGTTGGTTGAAAATGATTCATGTTGGTCAAAAATGATATCATTTGTATTTGAACTTGATATGATTCATGTTGGTTGAAAATGATATCATTTATATTTGAACTTGATGTGATTCATGTTGATTCATTTCCAATTGTTTTAGGCGCCCCCTCCCCTTGCGCCCAATATCGGGGTCAAGTACCATGCTTGACCATGCTTTCGACAGCGGTCATCGCGTCCGTTTTGTGGAGAATGGAGTGGTATATCTATGATCAAGATGTTGCAGAAGTTATTTGTTATTATGAGAAATGAAGTTACTAACTATATCCGTTTACATTTTGGCAGATGCTACCCCCATTGCAGATGAGGGGCCACACCAAGGTAATAGGAAGTTATATACTCATGTATATTTGTGGTGGTTGTGTATTGTATATATACATTATATTGTAAATCATTACAAAAAATGGTTATGAGAATAATGGCGGTAGGTCCTCCAATTAGAACATGCAGAAATTATGCATCTTCATGTAGTAGTGTTGGTTGCAACTCACATGCCAAATGTAATGCAAGTCCTCTATTATTATTAGTAGTAGAGAAAAGTATACTTTTCGTCTCTCAATTCTTAGCGAAGTCTAGATTTGGTCCCTTAACTTTAAAACCGGACAATTTGCACCCTCAATTCTTGAAACCGGATAAGTCTCGTCCCTCAACCCAGCTGACTGGATTTTGACGCTGACTCGCTCCGGTTTTGACCAGATGTCGTGCCCACGTGGCAAGGTAACTCTTCCCTTCCACCTACTATCGTATGGACATTTTGACAAACATTTGGCGTGCAATGTCTGCCACTGCCAACGACCTGCCTCCGTCGCACCACGTTCATCACCACCACAAGCAGAAACTCGCACGGCGTGCGTCGGGGCCGCTCTCGCTCGGCTTGGTGCACCGGTGTTCAGGTCCTGCGTTCAAGTCCTCATTGACAGTGAAGTGGACGGGTCGCCGGGCTCGTCGGGGGAGCAGCGCAGCTCGACGTCGTCTCAGTTGCTGTTGTCCTCGTTGACAGAGTGCTCGCTGCGGCAACCTGGCGATAGTGCAGTGTTTGGCCGTGTCATCCCCTTGGCCGTGGTGGCTCTGCACGTCGGCACTCTGCGTCGGGGATGCCGAAGCTTGCAGCGCTCGTGTCCGGGTTCAGGTGCGCCTGCGCTGGAAGACACGGATGATGTGCAGCTGGAGGAAGTGTTCGAGCTGTGCTTGTCTGACGTGTTAGCATCATCATTCGTGTCTTAGCTAGTTTAGCGGCATGTTTATTTTTCCTTGTGCATGTGCATGCCGTGGGCATGATGCATATCTGCATGCGTGTGTGGACAGGTCCGGGTCGTGCGATAGGCCACCACCAACTAGCTATCGCCGCGCACCCCCTTGCCCGGCCTCCGCGCATAGGTCCTCCTCGCCGTCCTCGTGCCCACCGTGTGCTTTTGTCGCTGCCAACGACGGTGCTGTTGATGCCCTACGTCGCCCCGAGCCTACACCAGTGAGGCACCGTCCCCCGCTCCACGAGCGCGCCTAGTCAGATGAACTTGCTGAGTGAGCACGCGTGCCATCATGCTCGGCCTCCGTGCTTTGCGGCGAGCATGGTGCGGGTTTCAACGCGCTTCGACGTCGGCGCCCTACACCGCTGGGTCGCCTCGTCCTCTCGCTCCAGTACGAGGGCCGCGAGGACGAGCTTGACTGCCGCCGGCCGCCGCCGCTCGATCCCTGTAGCCGGACAACCTCGCTCCTCGAATGCACCCGCTCCTCCTCGGGCGATGAATCTTGGTGCGGTGGTGATGGAGTCACTGGTCAACGTGGCCATGGACGGCGGCATCGACTCGCTCGTGCTCCTCTTCCTCCAAGAGCTCACCATCGTCAGCAGCTCCAGACCTTGCACGCCAAGTGCTTGATAGAATGCCCACATTAGAGATAAATCAAAGGGGAGAAATAGATTGCCACATGTATTAGAACCGATCAAAACCATGCTGAGTCAGCACAAAAACAGCATTGGTTGGATTGAGGGACAAAATTTGTCCCGTTTCAAGAATTGAGGATGCTAGTTGTCCGGTTTCAAAGTTGAGGGACTAAATCTAGACTTCGCCGAAAGTTTAGGGACGAAAAGTATACTTTTCTTTTATTAATATGCCAATTGTAATGCAAGAAACTATGCTGCAATATTATTTTTTCTACAAAATACATGCCAAGTTCTACATTCCTTATGATCTCTTTTGGGATAGCTTGTGCTTTATGCCCACACCCTGTTTTCTTCTGTTCATCTATACTTTATGTTGCACTTCGCACCATGTATGGTTCAGCAAATGAGAAAGTTTTAGTGAAGTATAGGATCACGCTGGCTACAACCGGCGCAGCGAAGCGCGCGGAACGCTTCTAGTATAGTATATATGCTCCCTAAGTTTTAAGTCCTTACAATCAACTGAGGTCATCAATTGAAATTGGATCACTCGATTTTAATTGATTCAACAATTTCTCAAAGATATCTCATTCAATTCTTTTATACTATACACTATGCTTCCAAATTTTTATGGCCTCACTATTAGTTGAGGTCTTTAGTTTAGAACTGGGTCACCCGATTTTGACAGGGTCAACAATTTCTCAAGAAGATCTCCTATTTAATTATTTTAATTCACTATGTTCCCTAATTTTGAAGCTGTTTCATTCGATTGAGCTATTCAACTTTAGATTTGGTGTATGATTTTGATCGGGCTAACGATTTTTCAAATCAATCAAAAGCAACCGTTCTATAAAAACATATCAACCACGCACCCTCCCACCACCTAGGAAAAAGAAACGCCACCATGTGATACTATAACACCGACGCAAAAAAATTCCCACATAAGCATGAGTTGTTTAACGGATAACACAGAATCACACCGTGAAAGGCCCATCAAATAACCGTATTATAAATAAACATAAAACACACTCCATCATCTCCCCCACCCGCCAAACTAAACATTTCATCATTTCCAAAATATAAGGGGTATTAGGTTTTTGAAAACTCAATTTTTTTAACTTTGACCAAGTTTAGAGCCAATAATATCGACATCCACAATATTAAGCCAAAAAAATGGAAATTCATTTCATGATGAATTTAATGATAAAGATTTGAAATATTTCTACAAATTTGATCAAACTTAAAGAGGTTAGATTTTTCGGAAAAGTAGTACACCATATATTTTGAAACTGAGGGAGTATTTTTTTTTTTAAGAATCCTAACAACACCAACGACGTGGCAAAGCACACCCAACCCTTCTAGTATATAGTATAGGCAAAGCACTTGAGGACACGACTAGGACTCTTGTTTTATCGGACTCAATTAAGTTCCTGATTTTGCGCCAATCAAAACAAATCGTAAACAAAATAGGCCAAGGAATTTTTTATCCAATCAATAAAGCTCTTCATGGTGGCTTTCCCCCCAAAAAATAGAGCGAGGATTTTAAGTCTGGCCTTGGTAACATTAAATAAAATACAAACTAATTTTTTTAACCATTAAGTCCATATTGTTAATCGACCACAAGCAATCGTCATAACTGTATCCATTCACTGAATGGTGATTCAAATATGGCAAAATTTGCGGCATGTTCTGAAATCTGAACTGAACCAGACACTTAGTACAATCCATAACTAGGAATCCTTAAAGGGGGCAAATTTGGTAATAATATTTTTGAGAACAGAGAGGCATCATGCAGTTGCACTGTCCAGAACATCCCATCGCCTCCATCTGATTTGCTGCCTGAAAGAGAAGAAAAATGAGCAAGATGGTTCAAGTCTTGGCTAAAAGGAACAGATCAACATAGGATGGTGCGTCGCTTAGGTAAATAGGGAAGCAGTCATGCATCTAGAACACAAGATGCATGCAAGTAAAATGTCTTACTCAAACAAAAATGAAGGTACTACATCAAATGGTGAACAAGAATGGTGGCAAGAAAGTAAGGCTTCAACTTGGAAACATAGGTTTCAGGAACTAACCGTTTTTGTGGATTTTACTAAGCAAGCTTGCCAATGAGCTCCTTTAAAAGATACGGGCATGTTCTAGTTATATTGTCAAAGACGTCAGCCGTCGTTATCTCCTTCAAATTAGACAGTGTCTTGAGGAATTCAAGGCATACATCATTCAATCCACCACAATTGTGCCTCTCGGCTAGAATGAAAATAGTCCTCACGAGCTCACGTCAACGAGTTTGCATAACTTTTCTTCACATAGTGTTATTTCACAACCAGATCTCATGCACACCAAAAGACATCAACGACCAAAACCCTGTCCAGACCCCATCAAAAGACTTAGCCTAAAAGACAACCCTTCCCACGCATCACTGAGAGACAATTTAAATACACGAGCAAATACATGATATACTTTGTAGAGTGCATTTCTTCTCAAGTAATATTGAAGTAAATAGTTGGTCAAGCGAATTCGCCATCCAAGGGCAAGTCTTGAAGTAAGGGTTCTGTGAAGACATAAATTATCAAAACCATGAAATCAAACATACACGGTACAATCATCAACCGATCAAGTTTTAATTTTCATGCCCAGAAGAATAGTTTAGACCACAACTCACGATCTCGAGGTAGATCAACTCTGTACTTTGATACTCTCATAATATAAGCAAGAGCATGATGTAGGGTTTTATCCTCATAGAGAGGGCCCGAACCTAGGTAAAGGCTTCGTGTCCTCTATCTCTTGTTACCCATCGATCCGATCTCACAGCTTGGGCTCCCCTACCCGAGGTTTGCCGGTTTTGACATTGACACTCCACCTGCCGGTCCATTTCCTCTTGCATGCTCATGAGCATGAGCATGATCATATCCACTTCTTTGTCCAAAGTCGACGAATCGAAGAACTCGTCTTAAATCATTTGATGAAGCTTCGTCGGTCCATACTCCTCGTCCGACGAAGCATAGGAATTCATCGTTTTCCTTAAAAAATCATAAAAAACCAGGCTGGACAATGTGTCGAACACATAGAGCGCAAGGGGGAGCCCAAGAGTTGCTGGACGTACCTTGGTGGCGTCCGGGCCGACGATGACGTCCCCGACGGCGAGGACGGGAGAGATGGGGTGATGTGCCGGTGCTGGCGACGCAGAGGCTCAAAACGGTTGCGGAGCTACGAAACGGACGTCACAAAGGAGAAAGAAATGATGAGAGAGTAAATGGATCCGGTAGGTCGAGAGGGTGGATAATATGCAATTTGAGAAGAGGTAGGGCTGTCGGGTCCGACGTGGCGGACACACATGAGCGCCCCATATCGACCATAGATTTGGGCTGGATATAAGGGGTGCCGGTCAGTTCGGGCATTTGAAGCCGGTTTGGCGCCTGTTTGGGTCATTTTTTTTTGACTGGGCCGTTCGCTCGGGCGTTTAAGCTGGTTGCAGATGCTCTAACCGAACCAACACATACTTTTTTTTGTCATGCAAGAGTTCGTTTTGTTTTTCTGTATTCGACTCCGAAAGAAAATTAATTTTGCTAAAGCACATCCAGATGTGCCCTATGTATTGCACATAAGTCATGTGTCATTGATTTTACGAGAATGCTATTTTCCTGCCGACTGGCAGTTAGCGACAGGCACATACGACTCGCGAGCCGCTCGATCCGCTTCTCGCGCTCGATGAACCGCTCGGTCAGTTCTAGCGCGTGAAAAAAGCTACCGAAAAATAAAATGAAGCGCCAATAGGAGTCAAACCCACGTCCGATTAGATGAAGCCCACTGCGCGCAACCAACTGGCACATATATCTGTTCTGTTTTCCTACCAGTTTAACAGGATTTTATACCTTATTCAATGAGAATGGGAAAGAAAAACAACATTGCCTTTGACCTGGAGACAAAACCATCTAGTCCAGGTTTTGTAAGGACTGATGCATCATGTTGTACTTATCTCTCTTTTTGTAGTGATGAACATTTTTCTAGTGAAATAAACATTCAGCTGACATAGAATAAAGTTTTTTTCTCATGTGTCATCAAGAAAAAAATGTTTGTTTTGAAATATCCTCTGATAATTATTTTGTAATGAGTTTGATAATTTATGCACCACAAATCTGATAGCTTACATACAATCGTTAACTTTTTGACGTGGAAAAAACCATTGGAAACATATTCTCGATAACTTCTATGTAAATAGCATGGTAATACACGTGTCGCATACCTGATAACTTACATCTAAATATCATGGTAACTTTTAAGCCAATGGAAATTTTCTTTAAACATACCCCTAATAAATTTTGTGTAAGTAGCGTGGTAACTTACGTACTACATACCTGCTAAACATGATATTTTTGCACCATGAGGGGGGGGGGGGGTGGTTAACATCTATGTAAAAATAGCATGGTAAAATACACAGCATAGAGTTCATAACTAATGTATGGACACCGTGATAACTTTTTGACTGCGGAAAATTGTTCAAAACATAACCCCACTAAGTTATGTGTAAATAGCATTGCAATACGCACCACATACCTGATAAGTTATGGACAAACACTGTGGTAACTTTTGACCTAGTGGATAAAAGTTGTTGAAACATACATATGATAAGTTCTTTGTAAGTAGCGTGGTAAGTTACATATTGTAGACCTGCTAAATTAGGTACAAACATCATGATAACTTTGAACTGGAAGAAAAAAATCGTTGAAAAGATACCCTCGGTAACATAAGTGTAAATAGCATGGTAAATTACACAGCGCGGAGCTGATAACTCATGTACGAATACCATGGTAACCTTTTTGATCCTCAGAAAAAAGTTGTTGAAAATATATCCCGGTAACTTTTGCGTAAATAGCATGGTTTTTTTAACGCATTACAGACCTGATAACTTATGCGCAAGCCCCTTGATAATTCTCACTCGGAGATTTTTAATTAAAAATATACCCTGATAACATGATAATTTACACGCCGCACACCTGATAACTTATGTATGAACAGCCCGGTAACTTTTGTTTCCGTTAAGATAAGTGCAGAAACATCCCCCGATAAATTCTAGGTAACTAGTATAACATGAGGGGCATGGAGACGCCATATATCCATCCGTGAATATTGTGCAGTACATAAATCCAGGGAAAAAAAACTGAAAAAGCATGTTTCCTCTACTATACGTAGAAAACAAATGTATTAATCTAATTACTAGCTCAATCTAGACCGGGTGGTTACAAGCTACCGCGGACTATTATCAAAAGGTAGCGGGTTTAAATCGTACGTGAGTGAAATCGTCCGGATGTGTCGCTAACGACCCGTGTCGACTGGTTGTTAGCACGGTCCTTAATTTTATACTAAGATTCGTGCGAGTACTTTTGTGTTTTCTGTCTTTCTAGTTTGATTGCGTCACTGTTATCCCCGCCGCCGCCGCCGCCCCCATCCGAGACATCTTCGGCGACCGGAGTCCCTGCCCCTCGGACGCTTCGATCTTCTTCAAGTCGGACGCTGCCGCCCCGCTCTGCTTCGCCTCCGACTAACCCGGCCGGTCGCCGCGCCCAGCCGCCCACACAAGACGCAAGGTCAAGTCGTCTCGAGCTTTTCCCTCTCAAGATCCGCTCCCTCTGCTGGCGCGCGCGGCCGCGGCACTGGATCCATGGCTCCGCTCACTGCGTGCGAGCTTGAGAGGGAGAGCTCTCTCTCTCTCCCCCTCAAGCCCAGTGTTCAGTCTCTCTCTGAGCACTAGTGTTCTGTTGCACGCAATCCAGTTTACCTTCTCACAAGTGACGGACCGTCATGTCTTTTTAGCTCTAGATTTTTTTTTTCTATATCATATGCATGGTTAACTGCTCTCTGAAACTGTATTTGGCACAAGAAATGGTAACTGAACCTTCAAACTCTAGATGTATCGTTAAAGGCATGTCAACAACTGTAAGAGACAAGATCAGTCTACTTATGATGTGTATAATCTCTTCTTAGAAATGGTCACGAGGAATAGTGTTTCCAATCTCTGTCTTCGCCTCAGTAGTAGTAGTATGTTGTTATTGTTATTACACCATATATTCTTCTCTAGACCCAAAGCAATGACTGACAAGTATACCACATATATCAATATTATCTTTTAGTTTCTTTTGGACTACCACCAGATATATCCTAATAATCTTCTAACTGTTTCTGGTTGCTAATTCTACTAGTTTTGGTTACAGATCGTACCGTGCATCTCAATGTTGTGCAGATGTTCCAGATTTTTACAGGCGTGCAAGAATGAGCAAGGGTAAACCATTGCCAGTTAGGCTTGCGGCCCAGCCACTCTTCTCTGTCCGCTGGCACCAAGCTCCCATCCCGCTGCCCTGGTTGGTCTACTACCTGTACTGTGCTGCTTTTGCCTGAATGAGTGAATGATACTAGCTAGCTGCGTTTCAGGCCTGTGATTCCTTTCCTGTTTCTTTTTTTTTTCAAATTGCTTGGGCTGTCAAATGTATGTGAAACATTTATTAGGTTTTATTTCTGCTGCTGCTAACAAACAGCCTGGCTGACTGCTGATTTTGCTTGGAGCCACAAACACTGGGATGATTTTACATAATTTTGCATTGCATTTGTCTGATATGGTGCAAAGAAAATGCCTCCGATAGCAAGGAAGTAAGCATGGATGAAGCAAGGTGTATGCTTGGATTAGCATGGTTCTTAGCCTTCTTCTTAATGATTACCACTAATGAATGAAGCAAGGAATCTTGTTCACTTAACAGAAACGACATTTCAGTTTATTTTAGTGTTCCTGATCTGATCCGATGCACTTTGTTCTAGTAATATAAACAAATAAAAAAGAAGAAACAGAGAAAGAACTTCTGAAACTCTCTAGAACTTCAAGTATACTAGCTTACATTACACTTCTTGATTACTGAAACTCTAGAACTTGCTCTAGTGCTATTGTTGCAGAGCACCATTCTCAAAGCACACGCCTATAAACCTGATTACTGAAACTCTCTAGAACTTGCTCTAGTTCTGCATTTACTTTGGTACAGTTGTAAAGCAACATAGCTCTGAGAATAATTACTAACCGGAAAGATACAAAAAATCTTTATTATGCAGGATCATGTCTTATACTAGCTTGTTTATGCAACACCTTTCTTGATTTCCCGAGTCGAGGCTTCTCGTTCTGCTTCATGCTCCCCTATGAACTTGAGGTACGCATCTCTGATTGCGTGCATCTCCCCTGTTGCATCTTTCGTCCGTGCTCGGTGTCGAGGATGTTGCTTTGAGCAGGATATGCCAAGCCTCAAGACCGAAACCAATAACTCCTGGATTCTAATACTTGTATTGTTATTCTGTTGTCCGCTGTGCAACCACATTGTGGGGTCAGCTATCTCCAAGGTTCTATCTGGAAGAGCGTCCTCAGCAAACTTATGCAGATCCAATGAATCTCTGAACATGCCTTCTGTTGGGCTCCTTCCCGTAAACATCTCAAGCAGCAATATGCCAAGACTATAAATATCACCAGCGGTTGAGACTGCAGAGCCTTCTCCATACTCTGCAATTATGCAAATTTTGTGCTCAGCACGACATATTCGAGCGAAAAGTAAAATATAATATAAGAAGAGTTTTAGTCACCTGGTGCAACATAGCCTATGGAACCTCTGATTCCAGTTGAGCTGTATGAAGTTTGCATCCCCTCACTTGTATTTTCTTTAAGGATCCTTGATATGCCAAAGTCTCCAACTCGTGCGCTCATGTCTTCAGCAAGAAGAATGTTGCTTGGCTTAAGATCACAATGGATCACCAGTGGTTGACAGTAGTTGTGCAGATATTCTACCGCGTCTACAATATTGACAGCAATATCAAGCCTCTGGGCAAGGCTGAGAGTGTTGTCTGTACTGGGCTCTTGAGGTTTTGGATGAAGCCAGCCATCCAAGTTACCATTGGGCATAAACTCAAAAACCAATGCCTTAAACTCTTGACCTTGGTGGTTGAGGCTCGAACAAGAAGTAATGATCTTAATGAGGCACCTGTGTCGTATTCTTCTCATGGACTCACACTCAGCCTCAAAACTCTTGGAATACCTGGATTCACCAAGATTGAACACCTTGACCGCCAATGTTCTTTTTTCAAAGTCCAAAACACACTTATAGACCGCACCATAACTTCCTCTGCCAAGCAAGTTGGCTTCCGCAAACTCGTTAGTTCCTCTCAACAATGCATGATAGGGTATTCTCTTGTAATGGTCATCAGCTGAATTTTGTGCTAATGTTTTTTTGCTTGGTTTGAGCTTCTTGCAAAGTATCCAAACAAGAAGAACAATCGAAAGTGAGAACAAGATTGCTCCAGCTGCCACTACATAAATTACAAGATTCTTTGGCATCTTTTTTTTGTTCTTTCTGGTGGAGCATGGAGCCAAATGAAGTTGAGGTGTACCACCACACAATTTGATATTCCCAGCAACTTCTAAGTAAGTGATGTTTCTGAAAACACCTTCATTTGGTACCTCACCTTGCAAATTGTTGAAGGATACATCCAGTTTCAACAATGATTTCAAATTCCGTAGAATTTCTGGGATTGACCCTGACAAGTTGTTGTGTGCTAGGTACAGCTCTTGCAGATTTCCGATGCTACCAAGGGCATCAGGAATATTACCAGATAATTTATTCATGGTCAGGTTCAATCCCCTGAGCCCCTTTATATTTTTCAGTGATTGAGGTATGCTTCCTTCAAATGAATTGTTGTCTAATGATAGCAGTTCCAATACTATGCAATTCTGAAGACTGTCGGGTATCTTGCCGGACAACTGGTTTCCTGATAGAGCTAGTTGGTTGAGATTTGATAAACTACCAACTTCATTAGGAAGAGGTCCAGAAAGGGAATTGTAAGACAAGTCCAAAATATAAGAAAGATCGTGTAATTTGAAAATCTCTCTCGGTATTGAACCGTTTAGATGGTAATTCATTGACAAATCAAGTGCATAGAGATTTTTCAACTCCCCCAGGCTTGTCGGAATTGGCCCCTCTAAGTTGCCAATACTTGCAAAAAAACTATTCAAACGTGAAAGGTTTCCTAGTGATGGTGGTATGAAGCCAGAGAGGCTATTGTTGTACAAGCCTAGCTCGATCAAGTTCCCTAGCTTGCCAATGCTCTCTGGAATCACTCCGTCTATGGAAGTATTTGCTATGACAAGTATTTGCAGACCAACCAAATTGCCAATGTCTACAGGGATACTCCCAAAGATCCTATTATGCATCAAGTATAACCCCTCAAGAGTCGTTGAGAGGTTCACAATTGAACCTGGTAGTTGTCCGCCAAAATAATTGCTGGCGAGTACCAATAGCTGCAGTTGGCTGCAGTTTGCTAAAGAAGTGATGAATTCCCACCCCTTGTTGTCATTTGCTTCGAGGTTATTTGCACCCAAGTTTAGATGTTGGAGAGCTCCCAGCTTCCCCAATGTGGGAGGCACATACCCACTAAATCCATTCTGCACGAGGTTAAGGAATACGAGGGAAGATATGTTGGATATTGAGGAAGGGATGGTTCCTGTGAAGTGATTACCACCTAAGCCCAGATGTTCCAGCTTGGCGAACTTGCTTCCGATATCATCTGGAATGCTTCCGTACAACATATTCAATGCTACCGAAAATACTTCCAGCGATGACCAGTTGTATAGGGAAGGTGGAAGCATACCGGAGATGTTGTTTCTAGAGATGCCGAATTGCTGCATGTTGTGGTTGCTTCCGAGGCTTGATGGGATTGAGCCCACGAGCTGGTTAGTGGTGAGATCGAGGTATTGTAGATGGGACAGATTGCCAAGTGACGGCGGGATGAGCCCTGTGAAGCTGTTGTTTCTCAGCGAGATCACTGCCAGGGATGTGAGCTTCTCGCCGAGCTCAGCCGGGATGCGCCCGCCAAGTTGGTTGTTGCGCAGTCTCAGCTTGGTCATGCTGATGCAGGAGCTCAGGTTTACAGGGATTTTTCCAGAGAAGGAGTTGTCGCTCAAGTCAAGCTTCAGCAGACGGCGGAGGCGGCCGAGGCTCGCTGGAATCTCCCCGTGGAGCCGGTTGAAGCTCAGGTTGAGCGTCCGCAGGAACGAGAGGTTCCCGAGGGCTGGGGAGAGTGCTCCGGCGAGCCCCCTGCCATCCAAGCTCAGCTCCACCACCCTTGAGGGCCTCCAGCGGCTGCACATCACCCCTTCCCAGCTGCAGAAGCCGGCGCTGCTGTTCCAGGAGGCCAGCGAGCCGGCATCACTGACCTGCGCTTTGAAAGCAAGCAGCGCGGCCTCGTCACCAGCGCTCACTGTGGCGGTCATCAGAGCGACTACCAGTGACCATATGAAGCTCATTATCCCCATGGTCATGCCCATGCTGGTTCCAGGTATGGTTGCCAGATAGCAGTTTCTTTCTCGATATAGATTTTGGTCATGCGTGCCTTGCTGCCTTGTATTTATTTGCTGAAAGCGTAGTGCCAATTTTTCAACAATGTCTTGGCTCACGACCTTCAATAAATGGTGCAGACTTTTACGCACTCCTCTTTTGACCTGCAGGCATGGATCTCCAGAGTTGACAACGAACACGCTGACCGCGACAACGGTATGGCATTTGATCCTACATACGCCACGCAGGAGATACTCGGGGCCAAATTTTCGTGTGGGTGCACAGTGAGTCAAAGTCGGTGCGGATGTAGCGTGCTATGCTGGTTTTAATTCGCACCGGTTCCGTTTTCTTCCATAACTACAGTGTTTATCGAGCTTGACTGCTCAGTCTCAAGTCCAATGTACAGAAAGGTGGATGCTTTGGGCGTGTCGTTGCCGACGTCGGAAAATGCTTCGGAAATGTATCTGAAAGGAGATGAGGCAAGAAGACATCTTAATACGGAACGCCATGAACCATATCGTCTGTCTCGGGAGCAATTGATGTATTTTCACCCGCAAAATTTTTTTTTATGTATTTTGAAACTACTTGAGTTGTTGTACAGTAACGTCTGTAGCTTTTTCTTCCTTTTTCCTTTCTTTTTTCTTTTCTGTTGATGGTATTTGTACCAGTCCAATTTAATTAACCAGTAGCTTCTTTTGTTGACTTTTTTTTTGAGAGAGCTTCTTTTGTTGACTTGTGGTTGTGGGTGAGGTTCAACGTGGTGGCTCAATTTAATTAACCAGACACTATGTACGCTTTCAGACTTGGCTTTTCTCACTGCTGACGGCCCAAGGCGTGTGTGCTTGGATTAGCATGCTTCCTGGCTTTCTTAGAGCAAGTACAATAGTGGGCTTATAGCCCGCTTACATGACATTTTTGTCTATATGAAGGAGAGAGAGATGAAAAAGTAGGTGGAGTGGGCTCTCATGCAAGAGCCTAGCTATATGCTAACTTTTAGGCAAATACAATAAATGCAAAGAAAGAGAAAGAGTGTAACTTAGAAAAAGTATTAATCTTACTAGTAATTTGTACGTGCTTTGCACGTTCGATTATTATGTGTAATCACAATACTAAATCATTCAAAGTAAAAGTAAATATCCTATGCCATAAAAAGCACAGTACCACAACGAATTTCTCTATGAAGAATGCATTAGAAAAAACATATATTTTTACTCCAAAAGAAATGTTATTGGCGTGTTTGTGAAATCTTTTAGTTTTTCAAATTCAAACTTGACATATAGATAAAATTTGTTTGGTGTTATAATTTTCATCTTTCCACACCTTCAAGTCAGCATTTTCTTATAAACTCTATTTTATTTGTGTGTTCTTGACGGCATAAAACACATACAATGTTTTAAATAACTTAACACCTCGTTAAGAGAAATAAAGTAAAATATAAATCTAAAATTTATACGGGGCTTTGTTAATATTTCTCACAACGAACAGCAATATTGCCATGCGAACACTTTTTTCTACAGTGTGCTAATTCTTTTGAGAAAAAAATAAATGCTTCCATGCATCCATTCAACGGTGCTCATGTCAGGAGCAAATTGCTAATATAGGCTGCCAGCCTCTACATGCACACTTCTTTAGATGCTTCTAGCCTATACTGGAGTACTATCTTTTCTAACACGGCCAGTTCACAATGTGATGCTAGCTCCTTACGTGAAAGCTCTAGAAAGATTCTCGCAACCTCGTTTTGGCGCCCAGCGGTGGGAGCGAATCCCAGCAACCATGACCATCGGATCAATAGAGTTCATCATTGATAAATGGCAGCGATTTACCTCGTGGAAGAAATCAACGGCTAAGAAATTCTCGTGCTTCACTGCGAGCGGCTATCCAAAGTTTGAAAATTGTTGTACTATAGTAGTAGAGATAGCCAACCTTACAGCCCGCCTTACTATATGAGTGAGTGTACTAGATGACTATAGATGACATGGCATCTCTATATAGCCATCAGCTGGCTATACTATTAACCATGCTCTTACTGATTATACTGACTAATGAAAGAAAACTTGTTCACGCACGTGCGCGCGCGCGCACACACACACGCACACACGGACGCGCGCACACACACACACACGCACACAAGTATTTAACCAAAAACTACCACATTTCACGGAAACGTGACAGAAACTACCACTTTACGATTTTGTGCGGAAAACTATCAGTTTTGTCCTAATCCGTGGCAAAAAACTACCAAGTCTCGAAACCGGACGCTTCGCCCGCCCTAAGCACGAAACTGACCAGCCGGTCCCACGTCTCAGGTGCCATGGTGGCCAACCGACGCCCGCCGCGCGTTAACGGCGCGTCCGCGGTCGGAAACGGCCGCTGTTGGTCGGCCAATAAGTGAGAGCGAGCTCAGCCACTCGCTCATCCTCTCCCTCCTCGCTCGCTCTCACTCCTCCTCATCCTCTCCCTCTCCCTGGTGCTCTGAGCATATCGCCATTGCCGCCGCGGCCATTGCTGATGGTCGAAGTTGAGGATGCCATCCTGGAATGACGAGGAGAGCTCGGACGAGGACACCTGCATGGTTTCAATGGATCCTCAGATCTTTGTAAGTGCATAATGGTGGAACAGAGTTAGGGTTAGGGTTAGTTCATCCAAATTGGAGATTCAAAGTTTCTTTTGGTTTGATTCCAAGTTTCTTTTGCAGGAAACCCCTGACAGTGTGGTGGATCCATCTTTCTGTGGTTCTTACACTGAATCTTTGCTGACTTGCATGATGCATCATTAGAGGCCGAAGAAGATGGTAGCTTTTGAAGGTGCCTTGACTGGGAGGCGATATCTGGGTTGTCCTGTGCAGCAGGTATTAAATCTTGCAGGATTACTTGTTTTGCTGGTGGAGATGTGTGGTGTGTGATGTGTTTTGCTGCTGGAGATGTGTGGTGCAGCATGTTAACTAGTGCAGAGATGTGGTGCAGCATATTAAGTTGTGCAGAGATGTGTGCTGTGCAGAGATGTGTGCTGTGGTTTTGAACTGAAACTTGAAAGTGCCATACATATGGAAGCCTATATGTGAAAGTAGATCTTTAGTTAACTGAATTCAATAAATGACTGAACCTGAGAACACCTGTTAAATGCGAACTGTGAACTGAATATATTTGTTAGCTGTTAACTGAAAAGAACAGAGTTACATGAATTTATCTCTGCTACTAAATATAGTTGTTAATTGAATTTATCTCTGCTGCTAAATAAGGTGTTGTGTGCTTAGTATCAAAGAATTATGTTTGCATAATTCAGAGAGCATTGATGTAAACAAAGGGTTTCAGTTAAATGAAATGAGTTTATGATTTGAGTTATCTGTACTAAGTTTGTTACTAAGTGCTTTGTGCTTAATTATAAATAATTGCTTCTGTAGGATGTAGGTGTCAACTGTGGGGTTGTGGAGTGGTTGGATGGTCCTTGGCCAGAGATTCTACAAAGGTGCCTAACAAGGATTTGGGACATGTACCATGAGCAGAACTTGGGGAGGGTGAAGGACAAACAAGCCCATGAGAAAGAGGTGGCCAAGCTAAAGAAGGAAATTGATTTCCTGTCAAACAACTACAGCCAGTTGGTGGAAGATGTATCCAAGCTTTTTGACTATCAAGATGGCAAGATGTCTCATGACATGGACTATACCAGTCAAGCAATCAATGAACTAAATGAGAAGAAGAAACAACTTGAGGATCAGGCAAATATTGAGTTAAGTATGGAAAAGATGAAGCTTGCCAAGGAGCAAAGGTGCATTCTTCAAAGCCAAGCAGATATCATTCAGAACATGAGGAAGGCCATGAAGGAAGTGGAGGGGGACAGGGACCTACTTAAGCAAGAGAAGAAGAAGCTGGAGTATCTGATTGCTGATCTGCTCAATGCTGGGCATGCCAGCAAAGATAAGCTGGAGAGGATCAAGGCAATTATGAATGAGTGAAGTGCTTGATGTGTGGGTAAAGTAATTAGTAGGCCTATATATAGCTGGCCTTGGAATGTCATGCATGTTAGGTGTATATTTTGGGAAAGTTTCATGTGCTTTCAGAACCTGAATCAAGATGGTATGAGGGAGGGAGGTACTGTTATGGTTTAAGAACTAGGTGGTTTGGTCTATGATGTAATGACTTTTATGTTAAGAACTACTATGCTAAGTGAGTACTCATGCTAAGTTAAGTAAGTAAGAATGTTTTATTTATGATGAGTCTGTTTTACTCTGCATATATTATGTGTGGCTAACTGACAGTAGTGACATAGTTGAAAATGATAACATACATAGTCAGTGTTGCCCATATCCAACTTAGATAGTCTGACAAATAACTGAACATAGATAGCAAGTAGATAATCAGTAGAACTGAACATAGATAGCAAGTAGAACTAAACATAGTGCCTGCATACATAGATAGTACTGGCATTCATAGTCTGACATACTGCTGGCATACATAGATAGCAAGTAGGGTTTCAAACTGAACATAGTGCCGACCAAACTGAACATTTGAACTTACTGAACTTACGAAAGTTCAGGACTGACAAACTAGAATTTTTTGCACTGACGAAACTGAAGGCAGCATCTCAGTCCTCCTTCTTTCGCATCTTCAAGCGCTGGGAGCGGCGCGCCGCAGTCATCTTCACGGCCGCCCTCTTCTTCTTGCCCGGCGCCGGCTCCACCACATCTTCACCGTCGCCATCTTCTTCTTGCTTCACGACGACGACCTCTGGGAGATCGGCGACCTCCGACAGCGCATCCACGTGGATTGGGAGGTTCCTGTCCCCTCCACGGCGTCGAGGACGGGAGCCAGCAGCTGCACATCAGGCTCGTCGTCGGAGTGTAGGACGACCTCCTTCACCTCGTCGTCAGAGGACTCGTCCTCATCATCGTCAGAGGACTCGTCGTTAGAGTCGTCTGATGGCCCAAGGACCCATGGATTGCGCCTCTCCCAGTAGGCGTTGTTGATGGGGGCTGGGAGAGCGAGGACGGCGTCGGTGACGTGATCCGCGGCGGCCGGCGGCATGGTGGACGAGCGGTACATCCACCAACGGGCGCATTGCCTGGGGTCGGGGGAGCGCTACACCTCGCGCATCGCCCACAGGAGAATGGTCGCTGGCGGGACGGTGTAGCCGGCAGGGAAGGCATGCTGCTTTTCAGCAGCTGTCATCACCTTCACCAGGCCGCGGGCGTGGTTCCTCATCATCGCCAGACTGGGGAACCAGCGCGCGATCTCCCTATACTGCGCGGGCAGCTCCTGGTTGTTGCCGGCGAGATCTTCGATGGCCCGCTGCCAGTCCATGGCGACGGCGGTGGGGGTGGTTGTCGGCGGCGATTTTGACAGGAGAGAGGGGGAAGTGGAGTGGGCTGTGCGAGCGGCGAGTGGGCGAGTGAGCAGAGAGAGTGGTGGGTGGACACGTATTAAAGGCTGAGAATCCGAAATGGCTAGTGTTACTCAACGCACGCTCACCACGCTGCCGGCCGCAACGCATGCTGAACACACGACGTGGCTAACAAAATATAATTAGGATGGCTGATGCTAGTCAAACAAGTCACTAGCACTAGCCCATTGGTATTGAACGCATGATTACAACCCTAAGGTCCTGGGTTCGAGCCCTAGGCCAAACTATTTTTTTTTGCAGAGTCTTTTTGGGAGTCCGAATTTAACTTCTGGTTCAACTGTCTAAATTTAACCAGGCTAGTAGCAGAACACAAACTATTTGTCTGTAACTTATGGTTCATATGTCTGAATTTAACCAGGCTAGTATCACAAATTAAAATGAACTGTATAAATGGAAAATTAAAACAAATAAAACAAATTAAAACCTTTGTAAACATGCACCTGCCAGTATCACAAATTAGAGTCACAAATTACGTACCATATATTCAACATTCTCCACAAGTTCACATGTCTGAATTTAACACACACTTAGTAGCAGAACACAAACTTAGTAGCATACAATCAAACTTAGTAGCAGAACACAAACTTAGTAACAGAGTTTCAATGGTTTCCACTAGCATTGAAATAAGCTGCAAACTTGCTAGGAGGTTTCATCTTCCTCTTGCCTGCTAATATCCCTGGTTCTCAAGTGGATGTTCTTGGTGCATTGAATGTTCTTGTTGATGCTGATCCTCTTGGAGCTCTTGTTAATGCTGATCCTCTTGGAGCTGCTGGTGAAGACCTGGCTGCTCCTGCTGAAACTGTTGATGCTGAACCTCTCTTATCTGCTGCTGTTTTTCTGTGCCTCATTGCTTTAGGAGGTGGAGCAGATGAGGCTGGCATCTGTGAACTTTGGTGTTGATGTGGTGGTTGTGGAGGTGGATGTGTAGCACTAGAGGAACCCCTAAAAAATTTTCTATTCTCCTGCAATGATAGAATTAAAATAGTTAGTAAATAGACCAAACCTAAAATAATTAAACAAAGAATGCAACATTTTTAAATGACCTGGTGTAAGTTCTTTCTCATCTCAAGACTTGGTTTTAGAGCTTTCCCACAGTTAGTATATCTATGGCCCTGTAGACCACAATTGCTACATGTAATTGTTCCCATCCTGCTTGTGTCCTTTGGTGCAGGCACCTCAAACTGGCCCTTTCTCCTAGCTGTCTGTTTCTTCCCTGGTTTTTCTTTGAACACTTGGGGCTCAATATCCTGAGTATGGGTGTCAGGCCAGAATTCAGGACCAGGGACAGGGTACACTATGTCTTTGTATGCTTCAATATATAGTGGGTTTTTGAAAAATTCATGCACATAGTCCTCTGGGTGCATGTGAAGCTTGCTCATTGCTGCAATTGCATGACTCCATGTCACACCTGCCATGCCCCACCTCCTGCAGTCACATGAGTTGTAGCTATGTTCACACAGTACTAATTTTCACCACTAGACACTTGCCAAATGTCAGGACCAGCCATATGTACCTCACAAAATTTGGCATACTTCTTATTCTCCTCCAGTTTCTCTGAATAGTTGGGTATGATCATCCACCTGCTGGTCTCTGTCTTTTCCCTAGTCTTCTGCCTTTTGATCATCTGCTTAGTCCTAATTCCTTCAAAGATAGTCCTAATTGGTTTGGCCCTAACATCAAGGATCATTTTGTTGAAAACCTCACTAAGGTTGTTCACAACAAGATCAGTTTTGCAATTGTAATCCATTGCAGACCTACACCAAGTCTCCTTTGGAATTTTTAAGCCACTTCCAGGCATCCTCACACCCTGCTTTAAGCTCTGCCATTGCTAATTCATGGCCATGTTTGGTGAATGAGTAGCTAGCCTGATCTACTAGCTTCTTTAGTTCTGCTCCTCTGAAACCAGCTGACTGAAAATTTGCATATATGTGCCTCAGGCAGTATCTCTGAGGGGAATCAGGGAACACCTCATTTATAGCGTTAAGAAGACCATGATTATAAGTTAATAACCATGGTCATGAACAAAAAGAAATAAAGCTAGTAATAACAATATATATCTGAACTACTGGCTAAGATAGAGTGCATACCTTTTGCCTGTCAGAAATAATGGTGTAGGTTCCAAATTTGCTTCCACTTCCAATGCAACATCTTAGCTGGGTTAGGAACCATGTCCAACTCTCTGAATCTTCCTTATCAACCACACCAAAGGCTATGGGGTAGATGTTGTTGTTGCCATCTCTTCCTGTGGCTGCAAGAATTTGCTGTCCAGTGGTTAGCTTGATGAAGCAACCATCAAGCCCTGCATCCATACCCAAATTAGCTACCATAAATTTATCAACAAGATATTTTGAACAAAATGCAGTTGTAGATTTACCTATAAAGGGCCTGCAACCGTTAAGAAATCCTTGCTTTGATGCATGCAAGCAGTAGAACATGTACTTAAATCTAGGAGTTGGTGCAGGGTTTTCTGGGTCCTCAAATGTTATAATTATACACCTGCTACCAGGGTTTGTATCAATAACTGCTTGTAGGTAGTCCCTCAGTCTATAGTACTGCTCCTTCTGGTCGCCTTGCACAACCTTCATAGCCTTCCTCCTTGCCCTATAGGCCGCACTCTTTGATACATCAACTGAAAACTTAACTTTGCTGTTTTTAATAAGTGCATCTACATGTGCTCTAGGATCTGCTCTAAGAGAAGGCTCAACTGCTTTTGAAAGCCACTTAGTAGTAGCCTTTGTGTTCTCTCCTGATGCTGGACAAGTGTGCTCCATGTTACACTTCTTAATGCAAAAAGTTCTTTCATGAGCTATCCTGGAGGCACACATGTAAACTTCACATCCATGCTCTCTCTGTGAACACCAAACAATAATTCTTGTTGGGGAGTTCCTGTGGTAGTGAAAAGACCTCAGAGTCCTTATATGAAAATCCCTTAATGCTTATTTGAACTGGTAAACACTGTCAAAACACAAGCTCTTGCACAACGGTAAATGTGAATTGGGAATTTTGGGGTCAAAATGTACCCTTTCCTTCATCTTTTTCTTACTACTCTTTGTCTTTGGCTTCTTCATGAGGTATGGTAGTTCAACTTCATCTTCTTCTTCCTCATCACTTATGCCTACATCACTAGCAAAACAAAACTCATCTGCTTCAGGAAACCAATCTTCAAAACGTTTTTTCTCTACCTCATTGTGACATCTGCTAGTTGGACCAGGGTTCTTCACATGTTTCACAATAGCAGTACTTTCCAATGCTCTGTCCTCTTTAGAGGCACACTCTATTTCCATTTGAACAGCTTCAGCACTCCCATCTGAATGAACTGAATCATCTGAACAAAATTCAGACACTTCAGTGTCTCCTTCAAAGTGGTTCAAATCTGCCTCTCTTTGAATCCTGCTCCTCTCAAGCTGAGACTTTCTATCATCTATCTGATTCTGAAGCTCAGATTGCTCCACAACCTTTTTCACACAGCAGCTCTCTTGAGTGTTCACTAAGTTGCCAGATTGAACAAAACATGTGCATTTAAGCAAGAGATTCTCCATACCTGCCACCCTTAGAACTTCCAAGCGCCAGCAATGACTGGGCAAGCGGTGCCTCCGGCTGCTGAAACCCTGCCTGCGTCGCGTAGATGCTGCTCCTCAACCAGTTATCCACTTCAGAGAACGAGCCCGCAGCGTCCAAACTTGTGCCACCGGCGCCACCGTCGCCGCCGCCCCCGTCCGGAATCACCGACGCAATGGCGGCCACCACCTAGGTCAGACAGAGGACAGAGGGAGAGGAGGGAGAGAGTGAAGCGCGAGAGGGGAATGGATTGGATCAGATCTTGACCGTTCCGAACGAGAGCCGCCGTTTCCGACCGCGAACGTGCTGTTAATGGCCGTTAACGCGCGGCAGCCGTCGGTTGGCCACCGTGGCACCTGAAACGCGGGACCGGCTGGTAAGTTTCGTGCTTAGCGCGGGCGAAGCGGCCGGTTTCGAGACTTGGTAGTTTTTTGCCATGGATTAGGACAAAACTGGTAGTTTTCCGCACAAAATCGTAAAGTGGTAATTTTCTGTCACGTTTCCGTGAAATGTGGTAGTTTT
The DNA here is from genome assembly GCF_002575655.3 of Aegilops tauschii subsp. strangulata. NCBI lineage: Eukaryota > Viridiplantae > Streptophyta > Magnoliopsida > Poales > Poaceae > Aegilops > Aegilops tauschii. The sequence goes on along the minus strand of NC_053039.3, from coordinate 381,668,303 downwards.
TGGTTAAATACTCCACGCACACGGAGGCGCACACACACACACACACACACACACACACACCCACATCTTCATTGTGAACGTGCTTAGGAAAACCATTTCCAAATCTAATGGTATAGGACATGGCAAGAGATATAGGGCACCTGAACACAACCTCATCCGAGTCCGGTTGATGGAATATGGTATAGGACATGGTATTGCTAATATATGATGATATAGACCAATCTATTTCTTTAAGTAAGATAAACTGAGACTCCACCATTATCTAATTAGGAGTACTTGCTAATTGGAAAGAGTACACTGGAACAAAGCATTTGCTTTTGCATCCTAATCCTATACTACAATCATGTTGAAGTGAAGTGCACCACCATTGTAGGGCTATCTGATTTGCTTTTTTGTTTTTTGTTTTTGTAGTTGTTTCTTTGCACAGGAGCAGAAACTAGCATGCCTACACCACAGGAAAATAATCATAAACTAAGTATCAAAGAATACTCGGCAAAGACAAAAAGACTCGATGAAGTATAAGCCGAGTGTTACACTCGGCAAACACGGCTTAGGCTGGCCATAGTGGGGGTAACATAAGTACTATCATGCACTTAGGACTCGCAAACATGCTTATGTGGCAGGGAATTAAAGAAGAGAGATATGATTATAGTAACATAGGTAGATACCGTAACATAATTAAAGTGATGCTACTATGTGTCATGCATGGCAATAAATTTGACCACCTATGACACTAATCTATGATACTATGCACTATAGATGTATCATACACTAGTATCATATGCATGATACTAGTATATGATACTCCCCACTATGACCAGCCTTATACTCTCTCGGTAACTAGGTGTAAACTGAGTGTTTTTATCGACCACAGACACTCAGCAACATAAAGCACTTTGCCGGTCAGGCTGCGTTAACCGCCATGCCACATGGAAGGCGATAATAAGCCGTGTTCCTATTGGATATACTCGACTTATAGTTAAGCTGAGTGTTAAAAGAACACTCAACAACATAAAGCACTTTGCCGATCAGGCTGAGTTAATGGCCATGTCACGTGGCACGTGATAATAAGCCGAGTTCCTATTGGATATACTCAGCTTATAGTTAAGCCGAGTGTCCGTGGACAACACTCAGCGTATAGTTTACTGTGTATTTTTGTTCATAGCACTCAGTAACGCTAAATATGCAAAAGAAAAAGAATGACAGTCCCCAATATTTCACCGACTCATTTTTTTCCGAGGGTAAATGTCGCCGCTTTTATTTAACTTAAACAATATTTGGAATCTCATCTGCGATCACGTCTAGAATGCAATCTGGGGGTGATCCAAGCCATAACTTACAAAGTTCTTCACCTACACCTATCTTAGCTAACTTATGGGCGCCAACATTTGCAGAACGCCTCACCCACGAAACTGTAAAATCGTCGAATGACCGAAGCATGGTCTTGATCTCCTCCACCCATGATCCTGTCGCTGCCAAGATCCTTTCCGGACTGTTGATCATCTGCATTAGAGCCTGGAAGTCCAGCTCCAGTTGGATTCTCTAAACATTGACCTCCGCAGCCACCAAAAGGGCTCTCTTACATGCCTTGATCTCAGCCGCCTGTGCCTCCACAACATGAGGGAAGAAGTGGCACGCTCCTACAAGAAAAGCACCATTATGATCCCGAAGCACCACGCCTCCTCCGCTCTTGCCTCCAAACTTGGATGTGGCACCGTCAGTGTTGGCCTTGATCCAACCCTCCTCCGGCGCTGTCCATCGCTGCAGAATAACTACTTTGGTCTCCCGGCCCCGCTTCTCGTGAACCTCCCGCCATTCTCTCAGGAAAGAGCAAACCCTCTCTATTATTTCATCTGGTTCATCAATCCTCTTGCCATTCTTTGTCTCGTTCCGTGCCAGCCATAGGGCATAAACCGCATGGATCTCCACATGAAGATGAGCTTCAGCAAACCACCCGAGCAGCCAATTCGCCAGCTCGCTCTGGGAGCATGTGAAACTCGGTGAGGATGCCACCGTTACTCCCTTTTCTGAACGCAACTAGTTCCAAAACTGGACTGAATGTTGGCAAGACCAAAATCTATGCATGATAGTCTCCTCACACCCACACACTACACAGAACACTCCTAGTTTGATCCTCCGGCGCAGCAGCTCCGCACCTACTGCCAAACCGTTCCTAATAACTCTCTACATGTGAATCTTATCCTTGTTGTGCGCTAGTATCCCAGAGGCCCAAATATCCTTGATGTTTGTTAACTGAACTAGTTGATTCCGGCTGTCCGGTTTTCACCGACTCATTGATAGTCTCCTTGCTGGTTGTTGTGGTCAGAAACTGCTAATCCTGCGGGAGATGAGCAGCTAAGCAGCCTTCCTTTGCCGCTGTCATGGCCACAACGGAAACCAGGAACACGTGACGGGAGGCATGAGAGGAGCGTCCCAGACGGAGTGGAAGTCTATTTTAAACCTTGAGGTTGTAGAGCTCGTCGCAAATGGACCCTCACGTCAAAATCCCTGAAGTTTGTATCCTATACTCATTCATCCCTCTTTATCTCAACCGTGGACCCGTTTGGCTTACTAGGAATAGGATGATCCCGACCGGGATTAATCTTTACTCTCACTTACTACAGTGGCCCACATGTCAGCCCAATCTCAACCCCTCTATAAATCCAGCCGATCTAGAACGCTGATGCAGAGTGTAGTCTCCCTTCACAATGAAGCCAGATAGCCCGCTGCACGCGAATGGCTGCAGTACGTCGATGGTGGAAAACCTGATGCCGTTGCCGCTCCACCTACTCCCCTCCATTTTGCATCCGCCTCCATGGGCCATTGCAACGCAGCACCGCCGCCAACAGCCTCCATATTAGATATCACGCTCGTCGCGCGCCTCGGGAGCTTGCTGCCCCTGACGGTGTCCTTGACCGTGGTGCTCGTGCGCCTGGCAGACTTCCTCGCGGCCATGCTCGTTCTCGCCGCCACTTAGGAGGGGAAGGACGCCATCGACCAATGATCGACCTGTGGAAGCAGAGGTGCCATGGGGAAGTACCATGATGATGCATCCGGCGGTCGCCGCACCGCGCATGCCACCTCCTGGCCCTATCAAGTGCTCCTGCGTGTGGTGGAGTCACTCGCCTAGTTCGTGCACAAGAATCACGTATGCTGCCTTGTTGTTCGCATGGGCTCACACCAAGAGAGAAGAGAAGAGGCGAGATAGATGAAGATGACAAGTAGGCCTGTGTTGTTAGTCAGAGAAACAAGTGATCATGACCGGGATTGCGCCTACGAACAGGTTTAGGATTGGTTTAGGGTTGAAAATAACCGGGATTACAGGATAGGATGCAAATTTCAGGGATTTGAAGGTGAGGGTTCGTTTACGACGAGCTCTACAACCTCGAGGTTCAAATCAAACTTCAGTCTCCCAGACGAGATGGGCGAGCGTCCGAGCGAGCATGCACGGCCGGTTTGCGTCCTCCCGCGAACGAGCGTGGATTAGGCGGCGACTCTCCGGCAGCTTGCGTCGTGAGCGATGTACGAGCTTGCTGGCCACAGAGGTAGGCCTTTTGATTTGCTGGCTTATTCTGGCCTTGCATACAAATCCATGTGTTTTTTTTGCAATACAAATCCAAAAAAAGATGTGTAGCACTAGAGGAACCCCTAAAAATTTCTCTATTCTCCTACCATAGAATTAAAACAGTTAGTAAATAGACCAGACCTAAAATAATTAAATAAAGAATGCAACATTTTTAAATGACATGGTGTAAGTTCTTTCTCATCTCAAGACTTGGTTTTAGAGCTTTCCCACAGTTAGTATATCTATGGCCCAGTAGACCACAATTGTTGCATGTAATTGTTCCCGTCCTGCTTGTGTCCTTTGGTGCAGGCACCTCAAACTAGCCTTTTCTCCTAGTTGTCTGTTTCTTCCCTGGTTTTTCTTTGAACACTTGGGGCTCAATATCCTGAGTATGGGTGTCAGGCCGAAATTCAGGACCAGGGACAGGGTACACTATGTCTTTGTATGCTTCAATATATAGTGGTTTTTTGAAATATTCATGCACATAGTCCTCTGGGTGCATGTGAAACTTGCTCATTGCTGCTATTGCATGACTGCATGTCACACCTGTCATGTCCCACCTCCTGCAGTCACATGAATTAGTAGCTATGTTCACACAGTACTGATTTTCACCACTAGACACTTGCCAAATGTCAGGACCAACCATATGTGCCTCGCTAAATTTGGCATACTTCTTATTCTCCTCCAGTTTCTCTGAATAGTTGGGTGTGATCATCCACCTGCTAGTCTCTGTCTTTTCCCTAGTCTTCTGCCTTTTGATCATCTGCTTAGTCCTAATTCCTTCAAATATAGTCCTAATTGGTTTGGCCCTAATTTCAAAGATCATTTTGTTGAAAACCTCACTAAGGTTGTTCACAACAAGATCGGTTTTGCAATTGTAATCCATTGCAGACCTACACCAAGTCTCCTTTGGAATTTTTTAAGCCACTTCCAGGCATCCTCACACTCTGCTTTAAGCTCTGCCATTACTAATTCATGGCCATGTTTGGTGAATGAGTAGCTAGCCTGATCTACTAGCTTCTTTAGTTCTGCTCCTCTGAAACCAGCTGACTGAAAATTTGCATATATGTGCCTCAGGCAGTATCTCTGAGGGGAATCAGGGAACACCTCATTTATAGCGTTAAGAAGACCATGATTATAAGTTAATAACCATGGTCATGAACAAAAAGAAATAAAGCTAGTAATAACAATATATATCTGAACTACTGGCTAAGATAGAGTGCATACCTTTTGCCTGTCAGAAATAATGGTGTAGGTTCCAAATTTGCTTCCACTTCCAATGCAACATCTTAGCTGGGTTAGGAACCATGTCCAACTCTCTGAATCTTCCTTATCAACCACACCAAAGGCTATGGGGTAGATGTTGTTGTTGCCATCTCTTCCTGTGGCTGCAAGAATTTGCTGTCCAGTGGTTAGCTTGATGAAGCAACCATCAAGCCCTGCATCCATACCCAAATTAGCTACCATAAATTTATCAACAAGATATTTTGAACAAAATGCAGTTGTAGATTTACCTATAAAGGGCCTGCAACCGTTAAGAAATCCTTGCTTTGATGCATGCAAGCAGTAGAACATGTACTTAAATCTAGGAGTTGGTGCAGGGTTTTCTGGGTCCTCAAATGTTATAATTATACACCTGCTACCAGGGTTTGTATCAATAACTGCTTGTAGGTAGTCCCTCAGTCTATAGTACTGCTCCTTCTGGTCGCCTTGCACAACCTTCATAGCCTTCCTCCTTGCCCTATAGGCCGCACTCTTTGATACATCAACTGAAAACTTAACTTTGCTGTTTTTAATAAGTGCATCTACATGTGCTCTAGGATCTGCTCTAAGAGAAGGCTCAACTGCTTTTGAAAGCCACTTAGTAATAACCTTTGTGTTCTCTCCTGATGCTGGACAAGTGTGCTCCATGTTACACTTCTTAATGCAAAAAGTTCTTTCATGAGCTATCCTGGAGGCACACATGTAAAATTCACATCCATGCTCTCTCTGTGAACACCAAACAATAATTCTTGTTGGGGAGTTCCTGTGGTAGTGAAAAGACCTCAGAGTCCTTATATGAAAATCCCTTAATGCTTATTTGAACTGGTAAACACTGTCAAAACACAAGCTCTTGCACAACAGTAAATGTGAATTGGGAATTTTGGGGTCAAAATGTACCCTTTCCTTCATCTTTTTCTTACTACTCTTTGTCTTTGGCTTCTTCATGAGGTATGGTAGTTCAACTTCATCTTCTTCTTCCTCATCACTTATGCCTACATCACCAGCAAAACAAAACTCATCTGCTTCAGGAAACCAATCTTCAAAACGTTTTTTCTCTACCTCATTGTGACATCTGCTAGCTGGACCAGGGTTCTTCACATGTTTCACAATAGCAGTACTTTCCAATGCTCTGTCCTCTTCAAAGGCACACTCTATTTCCATTTGAACAGCTTCAGCACTCCCATCTGAATGAACTGAATCATCTGAAAAAAATTCAGACACTTCAGTGTCTCCTTCAAAGTGGTTCAAATCTGCCTCTCATTGAATCCTGCTCCTCTCAAGTTGAGCCTTTCTATCATCTATCTGATTCGGAAGCTCAGATTGCTCCACAACCTTTTTCACACAGCAGCTCTCTTGAGTGTTCATGTAATTCTCATTAGCCTGTGTACTAATTCCATGTTCAACATTTCTCACAACCTTGACATGATGAAAAAAGTCCAACATTTCATGAACACTAGCTTCATTACCTAAATACTTTACTCTTTCAGATCCAATTTCCTCCTCCTTCACATAGTACATGTAATCACTCTCCCCATACCCTTCACTAGCAATGAGTGATTGTAGAGTAAGAAAATAAATATCTGACTCGTATATACCCCTTTTCACAGGGTTTTTTCCTTCTAAATGAAACCATATCTCCCACTTCTGGTCGGCCAAACTGCACAAATATGTGCTCATCAATTGAACTGAAATTGACAGAACTAGAGTTCAACAAACATAAACTAAGTCTCACTAAGTTGCCAGATTGAACCAAACATGTGCATTTAAGCAAGAGATTCTCCATACCTGCCACCCTTAGAACATCCAGGCGCCGGCGATAACTGGGCGAGCGGTGCCTCCGGCTGCTGAAACCCTGCCTCCGTCGCGTAGCTGCTGCTCCCCAACCAGTTATCCACTTCAGAGTACGAGCCCACAGCGTCCAAACTTGTGCCACCGGCGCTGCCATTGCCGCCGCCGTCTCCGCCGTCTCCGCCGTCACCGCCACCGTCTCCGCCACCCATATCGCCGCCGCCCCAGTCCGGAATCACCGACGCAATGGCGACCACCACCTAGGTCAGACAGAGGACAGAGGGAGAGGAGGGAGAGAGTGAAGCACGAGAGGGGAATGGATTGGATCAGATCTTGACCGTTCCGAACGAGAGCCGCCGTTTCCGACCGCGGACGTGCTGTTAACGGCCGTTAACGCGCGGCGGCCGTCGGTTGGCCACCGTGGCACCTGAAACGCGGGACCGGCTGGTCAGTTTCGTGCTTAGCGCAGGCAAAGCGGCCGGTTTTGAGACGTGGTAGTTTTTTGCCGTGGATTAGGACAAAACTGGTAGTTTTCCGCACAAAATCGTAAAGTGGTAGTTTTGCGTCACGTTTCCGTGAAATGTGGTAGTTTTTGGTTAAATACTCCACGCACAAGGACGCGCGCGCACACACACGCACATCTTCATTGTGAACGTGCTTAGGAAAACCATTTCCAAATCTAATGGTATAGGACATGGCAAGAGATTTAGGGCACCTTAACACAACCTCATCCGAGTCCGGTTGATGGAATATGGTATAGGACATGGTATTGCTAATATATGATGATATAGACCAATCTATTTCTTTAAGTAAGATAAACTGAGACTCCACCATTATCTAATTAGGAGTACTTGCTAATTGGAAAGAGTACACTGGAACAAAGCATTTGCTTTTGCATCCTAATCCTATACTACAATCATGTTGAAGTGAAGTGCACCACCATTGTAGGGCTATCTGATTTGCTTTTTTGTTTTTTTTTTGTAGTTGTTTCGTTGCACACGAGCAGAAACTAGCATGCCTACACCACAGGAAAATAATCATAAACTAAGTATCAAAGAATACTCGGCAAAGACAAAAAGACTCGGCGAAGTATAAGCCGAGTGTTACACTCGGCACACACAGCTTAGGCTGGCCATAGTGGGGTAACATAAGTACTATCATGCACTTGCGACTCGCAAACATGATTATGTGGCAGGAAATTAAAGAAGAGAGATATAGTTATAGTAACATAGGTAGATACTGTAACATAATAAATGTGATGCTACTATGTGTCATGCATGGCAATAAATGAGACCACGTATGACACTAATCTATGATACTATGCACTATAGATGTAGTATCATACACTAGTATCATATGCATGATACTGGTATATGATACTCCCCACTATGACCAGTCATATACTCTCTCGGTAACTAGGTGTAAACCGAGTGTTTTTTATCGACCACAGACACTCAGAAACATAAAGCACTTTGCCGGTCAGGCTGCGTTAACCGTCATGCCACATGGCAGGTGATAATAAGGGTGTTCCTATTGGATATACTCAACTTATAGTTAAGCTGAGTGTTAAATAAGAACACTCGACAACATAAAGCACTTTGCCGGTCAGGCTGAGTTAACGGCCATGTCAAGTGGCACGTGATATTATGCCTTGTTCCTGTTGGATATACTCAGCTTATAGTTAAGCCGAGTGTCTGTGGACAACACTCAACGTACAGTTTACTATGTATTTTTGTTCATAGCACTCGGTAAAGCTAAATATGCAAAAAAAAAAGAATGACAGTCCCCAATATTTCACCGACTCATTTTTTTCGAGGGTAAATATCGCCGCTTTTATTTAACTTAAACAATGTTTGGAATATCGTCTGCGATCACGTCCAAAATGCAATCTGGGGGTGATCCAAGCCATACCTTACAAAGTTCTTCACCTACACCTATCTTAGATAACTTATGCGCGGCAACATTTGCAGAACGCCTCACCCACGAAACTCTAAAATCGTCGAAAGACCGAAGCATGGTTTTGATCTCCTTCACCCATGATCCTGTCGCTGCCAAGATCCTTTCCGGACTGTTGATCATCTGCACTAGAGCCTGGCTGTCCAGCTCCAGTTGAATTCTCTAAACATTGACCTCCGCAGCCACCAAAAGGGCTCTCTTACATGCCTTGATCTCAGCCGCCTGTGCCTCCACAACATGAGGGAAGAAGTGGCACGCTCCTGCAAGAAAAGCACCATTATGATCCCGAAGCACCACGCCTCCTCCGCTCTTGCCTCCAAACTTGGATGTGGCACTGTCAGTGTTGGCCTTGATCCAACCCTCCTCCGGCGCTGTCCATCGCTGCAGAACAGCTACTTTGGTCTCCCGGCCCGGCTTCTCGTGAACCTCCCGCCATTCTCTCATGAAAGAGCAAACCCTCTCTATTATTTCATCTGGTTCATCAATCCTCTTGCCATTCTTTGCCTCGTACCGTGCCAGCTATAGGGCATAAACCGCATGGATCTCCACATGAAGATGAGCTTCAGAAAACCACCCGAGCAGCCAATTCGCCAGCTCGCTCTGGGAGCATGTGAAACTCGGTGGGGCTGCCACCGTTACTCCCTCTACTGAACGCAACTGGTTCCAAAACTGGACTGAATGTTGGCAAGACCAAAATCTATGCATGATAGTCTCCTCACGCCCACACACTGCACAAAACACTCCTGGTTTGATCCTCCGACGCAGCAGCTCCGCACCTACCGCCAAACCGTTCCTAATAACTCTCCACATGTGAATCTTAGCCTTGTTTGGTGCGCTAGTATCCCAGAGGCCCAAATATCCTTGATGTTTGTTAACTGAACTAGTTGATTCCGGCCGTCCAGTTTTCAGCGACTCATTGATAGTCTCCTTGCTGGTTGTTGTGGTCAGAAACTGCTAATTCCGCGGGAGATGAGCAGCTACGCGGCCTTCCTTTGCCGCCGTCGTGGCCACAACGGAAACCAGGAACACGTGACGGGAGGCATGAGAGGAGCGTCCCAGAAGGAGTGGAAGTCTATTTTAAACCTTGAGGTTGTAGAGCTCGTCGCAAATGGACTCTCACGTTAAAATCCCTGAAGTTTGTACCCTATACCCATTTATCCATGTTTATCTCAACCCTGGACCCGTTTGGCTTACTGGAAAAAGGATGATCCCGACCGGGATTAATCTTTACTCTCACTTACTACAGTGGCCCACATGTCAGCCCAATCTCAACCCCTCTGTAAATCCAGCCGATCTGGAACGCTGATGCAGAGTGTAGTCTCCCTTCACAATGAAGCCAGACAGCTCGCCACACGTGAACGGCTGCAGTACGTCGATGGTGGAAAACCTGATGCCGTTGCCGCTCCACCTGCTCCCCTCCATTTTGCATCCGCCTCCATGGGCCATTGCAACACAGCGCCGCCGGCGGCAGCCTCCAGATTAGATATCACGCTCGTCGCGCGCCTCGGGAGCTTGCTGCCCCTGACGGTGTCCTCGACCATGGTGCTCGTGCGCCTGGCGGACTTCCTCGCGGCCATGCTCGTGCTCGCCGCCACTTAGGAGGGGAAGGACGCCATCGGCCAACGATCGACCTGCGGAAGCAGAGGTGCCATGGGGAAGTACCAAGATGATGCATCCGGCGGTCGCCGCACCGCGCATGCCACCTCCTGGCCCTATCAAGTGCTCCTGCGTGTGGCTGAGTCACTCGCCCAGTTCATGCACAAGAATCACGTATGCTGCCTTGTTGTTCGCATGGGCTCACACCAAGAGAGAAGAGAAGAGGCGAGATGGATGAAGATGACAAGTAGGCATGTGTTGTCAGTCAGAGAAACAAGTGATCCTGACCGGGATTGCGCCTACAAACAGGTTTAGGATTGGTTTAGGGTTGAAAATAACCGGGATTACAGGATAGGATACAAATTTCAGGGATTTGAAGATAAAGGTTCGTTTACGACGAGCTCTACAACCTCAAGGTTCAAATCAAACTTCACTCTCCCAGACAAGATGGGCGAGCGTTCGAGCGAGCATGCACGGCCGGTCTGCGTCCTCCCGCGAGCGAGCGTGGATCAGGCGGTGACTCTCCGGCGGCTTGCGTCGTGAGCGACGTACGCTGGCCACAGAGCTTGCGTCGTGAGCGATGTACGAGCTTGTAGCCTTTTGATTTGGTGTCTTATTCTGGCCTTGGATACAAATCCATGTGTTTCTTTTTTTGCAATACAAATCCAAAAAAAAAGATGCGTAGAATTGCAATAAATCAATCCGGCCATGCAAATCAATCTGGAAAGTCACGATCAAGTTGTAGTTCTCAAAAAAGAAAAATCTTGTACACGTGCACGGTGCACCGGTACACGTGATGGACTTTCTTTTCTAGAGACGTAGGGGACCATAATCTTACACTAATTCTTAAGCGGATTTTTTTACATGACTTCTTAAGCGGGTTGATTGATTCTAGCACGTTTGCCTCTGTATATAGCGATGGATCTAGCCTGTCCAAATATCATAACTCTTGCATGATAAATCTTCGCCGTTCGTTTTCTATCTTTTTAATTATGTAATAGACAGATGAGAAGTTATTTGTATTCCATATGGGAAATACTTATGAGGAGTATATATTACTGTGGTAAATACAACTCTTTTGTGTTGAGCGACCGTTCCTTTTCTATCGTTTTAATTATGTAATAGACATATGAGAAGTTATTTGTATTCCATATGGGAAATACTTATGAGGAGTATATATTACTGTGGTAAATACAACTCTTTGTGTTGAGCGATTGTTATTCTTTCTTACTTGCCTTTTTTTATGTGAATAAATATGAGTGCAAGAGGCACACTACCATGAATTTTGGTTTAAGGCCCAACATGTTTAGCAATTTTCAGAAGAAATATATGTCGATAAATATAGTATGTTATGTCAGAGACACTTATTTTTGGGACGGATGGAGTATGATTCTAGTGGAATCGACGAAATTTTGTGGAAATATATTTATTCCTTTTTAACTCTTTGTGATTTCCTACAACAAATAGAGTCAGGGTGTTTCGATGTCCCATCATTACAAATATTATGCAGATTTATGTCGGGCTTTGGATGATGAGCATCGTATCCGGTATCTTTCAAATTGATGTTGAATTAAATTTATTGGTATAGTATCTAATTTCCTCTGTTTTTCACAAAAGCATGTGAGAAATTATATCTCGTGTAGTCAGATTTCTCTCCCACTTGCTCTCATTTGGGGGAGAAGAGTAGTTTATTAGGTACCTCCGCTCTCTCTGACATTTTACTGCTGAAATATAAAATTTAGTAACACCTTTGTGAACACTAAATGTATTTTTTTTAGGGAAGTGAACACTAAATGTATGTGGCAGAGTGTGTTGCAAATATATGATTCCCTAAACTACTATTCAGATTCTTTAAGTACGTGGACAAAAGGATCAGTAGTTAATGCCACTTTCAGATTATTTCTTAGCATTATTTGTTGTACGGATCTCCCCCTAATGCCGAGAAATATCCTTATTACTAATGCATCAATGTACGGGCTGATACCATCTCCCCTGTTTGGGGCTCAATTTACTTATGATTGACGGATAAATAATTATTCCTCACATATATCTCAAAATTTCTGTGAGGATCCATTGATGTATGTTCGAGTGGTGATATCAATATGTAACCGAAATATCACATATGGAAAATACTTTGATGATTTCCATGTACTTATTACAAGGGAAGGTCGTATGTGTCCATTAAGAGTGGTAAATTACAATTCTGTAAGACTGGACTTATAATTAACTTGACTATCTTCGACGAGATATTTAACTAAAAAATGATGGGTATGTACATAATGTGCTAAATATAATCAGATAATGCTCGTGAAATGAACTCAAAAACATTGTCCATTCAAATTGGTTTATCCTTGGTTGATTTTCTCTATTGATATTCCACAATGTAAACCTCGTATTGTATAACCGTGCGTGTATAACCGTGTGTGTATGGTTGAAGTTATACATATAACTGTAACCGTGCGTGACGGTTGAAGTTATACGATATGAGGTGGTATCGAATACGCTTCTATTCTGAAATTTGCAGCAATACTCTATGTGTGGAATAGTTTAGCATCAGGGGCCTTACATTGTGTTAAGACTATCTCAATATTCGAACTCCTATTACCACAACGGAGGGAGTACAACACATCTGATCATTTATGCAGACACAGAGATGGATGTCTTTTTCTTTTTTGCCGGGGCACAAAGATGGATGTCTGATGGTCAGGAATTCAACATGCACGTGCACGTCAATGGGTCAATGGAAGTGGCCGATGTGCTCATCAACACTACAAAATCACGACGGAATGTCAGGTCATGCAACACAAACCTTTCCTTCATTGTGCTGCCTTGGTCGAAATACCATAAGTATACTGATTCCTGGATACAACTACCAGTGCACGAAATACACCAAATTTCACAACTAACACAAAAGTACCCCTGATATAGTAGTGCTACTAGCCCAACAAATTTCTCCCTGGCCTTGAAATGGGCTCTGCTCTGCTCACATAGTCACGTTACGATTGGCGACTGGTCTGGGACCTTTTTTCATCGGAAAGGAGGTTGTACCCCTGGCCTCTACAACTGGTCTGACCAATGTTGACTATTTCTCCGGAGGGGCAACCCTCATTATTATCATGGCCAAATAGGTAGCAACAGAAATTGCTTCATTTTCGGCTTCAGCTTCTTTACTTTTCATGCAGAACTTGTAAGTGCAGCAGTCACCTAGAGGGAAAGATCGATTGCACTTTGCGCCATCTCCTCTCTTCTGGTTATATCCGGGGTAGTCGTCCTTTTGAAATCTAATTTTTGCAATCATAACAAGGGAAGACTCCAAGGCCCCTTGAGATCCCAGGCATCGTAAGGATGCCCCATCTTGTGGCTGATGTGGATTTCACCATAAGGTTGAACCAGATGTCGAGCATTGCCAAGAAAACCCTTCACCAAATCCTTATGCAAGCTGCAGAAGAAAACAAATGGTGTTTCAAATTAAAACAAGGCCCTAGAAGCTGGTTGAAGCATTAGATCCTGAACAAAGGTTCAAACATGTACTGGCAAACTACAAATGTATAGAGAAATAAGCCTTTTAGGCATGTTTTTTGCAACCCTTACATTAATACAAGTAGATCATGCTATAAATTTTGTGGAATGAGTTGAGGCATCTGAAAGTTAAAAAAAAAGCTGAAACAAATTCATCTGCTTAGGTTCTACTCCCTCCGTTCCTAAATATTTGTCTTTCTAGAGATTTCAACAAGTGACTACATACGAAGCAAAATGAGTGAATCTACACTCTAAAATATGTCTATATACATCCGTATGTGGTAGTCCATTTAAAATATCTAAAAAGACAAATATTTAGGAACGGAGGGAGTAGATATGCATGTGAAGCTGCATTCATCAGTGCTAACATATGTCCATTTGTGTCTAGTTGAAAAAGAAGGCAACATATACATGGATAATATAGTGTGATATATTCACTATACCTTCTTTTTTTCACACAACACAAGCAGACTTTTTTTTTGCGGGTGAACACAAGCAGACTTATTGCGTTACTTTTTGTAGATTGAGATGTTATAGAATACCATATCTATGGATACACATTGTCAACATTTTTGCAGAAAATTGGGATAACTCAGCTAACATGGGTCGATAAAAGCAACAAGCAGTGAATTGAAATTATTGTCCTATCGTTATAAAGAAAAACTTTTGCTTAAAAGTTGCAACAAGAATTTCATGCTGAAATTTAAATTTATTTCATAAATAATTACAGAGAGTATATAAATAAAAAAGACTAGCAAAAACCAGCAGAAACAGATACACGTGAAAAATGGTTATTTGATCTACTCTTCTAGCATTATAGGTAGCCAAATATGATTTTATTTTATGCATATGAAAGGATAAAATGGCATGTTAACTACGAAATACAGATTGCTATAATATTTACAAAAAAAAGACCCGACGAGTAAGAGACGGGGATGTCGGAGGACTCACTAAAGTTTGGCATTGAGCGTCAATAACTAGTGCTGAGATCAAAATTGAAAAGAAACACCGAATCAATTTTAAACCAACGGAACTTGATAAGATAAGCTATGACATCAGCCAATTACTTTGATCAATTCAGGCATTAAGGAAATACGAACATGCAGACAACCATTGCAAGGGAGAACACATACTTGACCATATCCACCTCTTTGTACTCTTTTGCTTTGAACCCAGCATGTGGAAAATTAAAGACGATCCGATCAAACCGTCTCGTCTTTAAATAAGGGCGAGTCTTCATCTTTTTCGCATCGACACCGTGCAAAACAGTGGCCCTCATTCTTTTGAGCTCCATTACATTTGATTCAGCTTCGTTATATTTGCCAACCAGGGCCTCTGCCAAAGAGGAATGCCAACAGGAATGCAGAGACAATATATAAGTACAAACTAAAATGATCACAATATCACCTTTATAATATCACCACTCGAGTTTATAAGGTACGCTGGGGCAAGTTAGTGCATAGTTTATACAGAGGACTTGAGAAAGAATTAGGAATAATGCTAATAAGAAACTTAACAACATGTAAATATATACAAGGTGCAAAACCTATGGAAACAACAGGTTACACAACCAACAGGATCAGAGAAACAGATGACGTCTCTGTGACAAGATATATAATTGTTTTTTCCGCAAAAAATAAATTCTAGTTGCAGTTTTTAAGTTTTAATGAAACTCCTCTAAATGACCATATCATAATGAGTTAAGCAGAGCGCCATGCCTTTCTCATAAGAAAAGGGTAGCAAATTCAGTTTTACGGCCAACAGTAATCATAACAGACCAACAGGAATCGTAAGAAAAGGATAGCAAATTCAACCGACTATAGTAGCAGTAGATACTCAACACTCGGAGTTCCTTCCATGCCATACAAATTATAGCATTAGACAATACTTCGCTCTGTTAAAAAACAATACTTAGTTTCAGTAATTCCACACAAATTCTTGAAAGAATCAGCAATATTCAGCTGTATAGTAATTAAATTATTTTAAGCACTTTTTTTTAGAGCACGCAGGAGCTCTGCGAGCCTATATATTAAGATATGGAGGGAAAAACATTTACAGGGATTCGTCTAGGAGGCGCACATGAGCAGCCCAAAGACTAGAGCCATGAACACACATATGTTCCCTTTTCGAATCAGCAATGTTTCGAGCACATTTTTGGCATAGTATGCCGCGTCGCTCTTTTATCGCGGCAATTAACCATGTTAGGGTAAATTTGGATCTCAACGGAGTAAAGCTAATCTTCATATTAGAAGAACATGGTGCATCCCATCCCTCTAATGGTTACGTGTATCATTTAAATTTCTCCATCGAAGCCAAAAATCTAGGCAGTATCCAAATCAAAGTAGCTGCATAAAACTGCAACCTTCAAGCAGCGAGAGAGAGCGCAAAGAATCGAACCGTAGGAGTCGAGGGATGTGGCGACGATGTTCTCCCCGGAGCCGAAGGCAGTGGCGAGCGCCAGCGAGAAGGAGAAGTCCCCGTCGCCGACGACCAGGATGCTTTGCACCGACGAGTAGTGCTTCAACCACCTCACCCCGCTCCACATGTTTCTCCGCCTGTTCTCTTCCATCCAGGAATGGCCGGGGCACACTCCGCGACCGGCGCCTTGTCCTTCCAATCGAGCGCGATCAGAGACGGAAGCCTGTCCGCGCCATTCACGTCCGGCGCCGCGTTCGCCTCCGGTGGCGCCTTGCTTCTTCCCCCCTCCACAGCAGTCGAGAGTGAGGGGGAGGTGGGAGTAGTCGAGACTGCGACGGGTCAGTTAGTGCGGTTCCGACGAAGAATTGGGCATAAATGGTAGGGCGTCAGAGAACGCCTTGGGTTCTGCTCCGGGGCGATCTGGGTTGGACCCTCCATTAATTTGACGCTCATGGGAATCCGAAACGCTAGTTGAGCTACGGAGTGTAAGAATGAAGAAGTGAAGAGTGTCAACGTTCACAAATGCTTTTCTAGCTCTTTTCACCGATTAATTTGTATTTCTTCTGAGAAAATATGTCTTCAAAAGATAAATATACTAACATGCACTGTATTTGGAAGCAAAAGCACGATACGGTCACTTGTTCGGAATACGCTCATTACGGTAGCTATATAGGATTTGATTATGAAAACGTGGTCACTGTCGCACGTACACGCCATGTATGTGGCTAGTATGACCACCACGTACTCTGCTCTGATTAGGCCAATCTTCCATGGAGGGCGTTTAAGAAAAAGCGAAAATTCACCATTTCATCAAATCCCTAGGCCGTCGCGGCCCCCTCTTCAACCCCTAGTCTCCTCCTTCTCTCGCGTGCGACCGCTCCGCCACCTCCTTTGTCGCCGGCCGTCATCGAATCCGCCGGACACCGCGAGATTCCGTCTCGGCGTTCCTTCCCCTCTAGTGCTTATGTCTGCCACAAGCTCCTCCATCTCTGCTGCCCGCCGCAGGGCATTGCTGTTGCTCCTGATCTGCTGCCTGAGCTGCAAGGAGAAGGTGTGCATCTACGTCTCCACGATGGAGAAGCACGACTGGTGGATCTTTTACAAATGCTAGAAGCATGGTTAGTGCTTTGATTTCTTTTCCTTTCCATGGTTTCTCGTCGGTTTTGGCCAAAAAGATTCAAGTTTTTGACCTTGGCATGAATTTTTGGTATAGGTTACTTGCGATTTCTAGTGCTGGGAATTGGAATATGTTCAGCACCTTGTTGACAAGCACTATCTCATTGGTGATGCCACTGTGGATGCTATTGGTGCTGTGGAGGACCGAAGGGAGGAACTTCTGAATGTACATGAGTTTAGCCTTATGAATGCATCTACCAGCAGGTCTAAGAAGGCTCTGAAGAATGAAAGTGCAAATGTGATGACTGGGAAGTAAGCTTGTGCACTGATGATACTAGGGAGAGAGCTGGTGATGCTCATGAAGATGTTGCTTGGTATTGTGGTGTTGCTAGGTGTTACTGTTGTTGTCTTCATGTTGGAGATCGAACTCACCTACAAACCGACTACCAAGATAATGAAGCTGCCCTGAGGAAGGAGCCTATGTCCTCGGTTTGAAGACAAGTTCAGGGGCTGCTGATGATGTCCTGGAATTAAGGGGTGCACACCACGTCGGCCCACCATCAAGATGGAGTTCTCTGAAGACTTGGCGTACACTTCAAGGCGTGTTTGAATAATCGACATGTTTATCCCAGACTGTAACCGACCATGTGTAGACCTAGATACCCCGGTGCCTATATAAGGCGAGGGGTTTAGTCTGTAGAGGTGGGTTTTCAAGGTTTAGAGGTTAGAAATCATTCATACGATCTCGAGATAGATCATACTATACTTTTTACCATCCACATTCAATACAATAAGAGCAGGACGTAGGGTTTTACCTCTTCGAGAGGGTCTGAACCTGGGGTAAATACCGTGTCCCTATTTTTCCTGTTACAATCGTTCCAAGATCACCAGCTCGGGACCCCCTACCCGAGATCTGCCGATTTTAGCACCGACACACCTCTCCCCTGCACCCCGATCTTGGCCACTTTGCTCCCGACACCAAATCATCGTCTGCTCTACCTCGGCCGACCTCTAACCTCCAGCGCTTGCTGCAGGCGGGTCTACCGGCATGTGCCTCTCCCGGTGACTTGGCCCAACCATGCCTTGCTCTCTGTCGGGTTGACGATGGTGGCGGTTCTGGGCAATTGGCAGCGGCTCATGCATCAACGGGGTTAGTGTTGGTGGTGGGTGCAGTGGTGCCCGGTGTCTCCTTCGTTCAATGACGGGCGAAACTTGCCTTCTTGCAGTAAAGCCGACCGACGTTTTTAGTTTTCACATCTCCATATCATGATCCAACGACATTGGGATTGTTTGGTCACAAGCCAGGGCAAAATCCCTGCTTCGATGCTGGTAGCGGCGACACCTGCGGGTGTTGTCCCCTTCTTGAAGGCAATTCCATGACCTTCTCCATGCCCCTCTTCGAGCATCGGGGGAACCCTAGATCTTGTTCTTCGGTTCAAACGGCGGTGGCGTCACGACATCGTCCCCTTCATAAAGGCGATGTCTTGGTTACTCGCAGCGTCCCTGTTATCGGATCTCGAGATGTTGGATGCCGTACTTGGTGTGAGCTGCTTATCAAGGCGTGGGCATCAGGGGCGCAATGTACGACATCGTCCGCTCTTCCTCCATGGCTCCTTCCTCGGGCCCTACTGTGTCTTGCAGTCCACTTGCATGACTCTTCTAGGCGCTTTGGTCGGTTCTGAGTCATAGCCACATGGGGGCACGTTGATTTGGTCGGTTCTGAGTCATAGACTCATGTGGTGGGTGCCCCACGTTTGTCATGACAAGGCCTTGGTGTCCTGTGTCTCATTTGCCTTTCCTGAGGTTGGCCTAGGCTAGTTCAGCTTATGTTGTTTTCCTTGTTCTGCTGTCCACATTTTGGTGTGGTGCCCTCTCTCCCTTCTCCATGTAAGGTTTTCTTCTTGTATTGTTGTCTCCTACCTAGGAATGAAAAGATACGCAAGTGAAAATAAAAAGCTACCACGATGGCTAGCATAATTCATAAAACAAGTACTCCATGGAAGTCTACTAATGAAAAGATACGCAAGTGGTTTTTTTTTTTACCACGATGGCCATCATAATTCATAAAATACGTACTATACATTTTAGTCTACAAGGAGTAGTAATCTACACAGTGATGGGTCGATGTCTCATGAGAACGCACGCCATGTCCATGGAAGTCGGTCGCAGATACATCATGGAAAACATGCGACGCGACGGTCTTGCAGCGTCACAAGTTGCTCGTAATTAAAAGCCCCAACTTACGGCGACGCCAGCGACAGAAGCTCAGCGAGGCCGGCGCTGGAACTTGAAAGTGCAGCCGTTGCGTAGAGGGAATTCCTCGTCGCACCTGTCACCGTCGCCTCTCTTTTGGTTATACCCGGGGTAATCCTCTTTACGGAAGGCGACCATCTCAAACTTGAGAAGCGAAAACTCGAGGGCGAGACCCTCGATTTCCCACCTGTCGTACGGCTGCCCCGTCTTGTGGCTGACGTGTATTTTGCCGAGGGGACGGAGCCTTCCGCTCGCGTTTGCGGAAGAACCTTTGCACCAGCAGCCGATGGGCGCTACAACGACACAGGAAAATGTTAATACGAAGTTAACTCTCTGGCATGTGTGAGGTGTCAGACAAATGATGGGAAAGAAATAGACAAGTGAAGAAGATGGCCATATTATGTATCGAGAGAGTGAGCACGCGTACTTGATCATATGCACCTGATTCTCCTTCCCTATGAACCCGGCGTGAGGAAAATTGAAGACTATTCGGTCAAACCGTCTAGACATGAGATCGGTGCGTTTCTTCATCTTCTTCACACTGACACTATGTAGCACCGTGGCGCCCAGTCTCTTGAGCTCCGCTACGTTTGATTCCGCTTTGCTGTACATGCTGATCAGATGAACTGTACCGTCCCCAAGATGATTGCCAGCGAGAAACGGCAGAGAAAATACTTAAGTATACGACGATCGAGTCCGCAAGTAATCATCGATCACTATCCATACCCTAACCCTTTTGTGCGTGCTGCATGCAAACATAAGATCGAGCGCGCGGCAGGGGAACGCGGAAAGGGCATCGAACCGTAGGAGTCGAAGGACGTGGCGACGAGCTTCTCCCCAGAGCCAAAGGCGGTGGCGAGCGCCAGCGAGAAGGAGAAGTCGCCGACGCCGACGACCAGGATGCTCTGCGCGGACGAGTAGTTTCAGCGGGAAGACATAGATCCTTAGCAAAATCAATTATGTTCTGGTGTATATACTACAAGAACTGAATCAACTAACCAGGTCATGCACTAAGTTACTAATTGTGTAGTATATCACCTAATTGTGCAAGTATCTTGCGTTTACTATGTTACCACCCCTCAACTAATTATCTCTTCTTTTTGCAAGGACCGCAATTAGCCACTGAAATGGGCATCGAAACCTTGCTTAACAAACAGAAGTGCATTTTCCCTTTTCAGGGACCACAACTAACCATTGAGATGCGCAAGGAAGCCTTCCTTAAGTAACAGAAGACATCGAAAACTCTAACAATCCTTTTCAAAAGAACCTCCTAGAATCCACAAATTAACACACGGCATTCCTTTTCTCAAAAAAAAAAAAAAAACACGGCATTCCTAGAATCCACAACTTGACACACGGGCATTCCTAGAATCCACAAATTAGCACACGGCATTCCCAGAATCCTAGAACATCTAGGGTTCCAGTCACTACATCAGAGTACTCTGCCGAATCTGCAGTGCTGGCAAGTGGCATGGGAAAAAATAACTGCGACTTTTAGCCCTGGGGCAAGAGGGAGCGGGGAGAACCCAACCGTAGGAATCGAGGGATGTTGCGACAAGGTTGTAGCCGGAGCCAAACGCAGCGGCGAGGGACAGCGAGAAGGAGAAGTCGCCGTCGCCGACGATCAGGATGCTGTGCACCGAGGAGTAGTGGTGGAGCCACCTCACCCCCTTCCCTGCCATTCCCCTGCGCGGCGATCACCCGCACCCTCTCCGCGACTCCGCCACCGCCGGCGCGTCGCCCTTTTCCCGTGGACGGTGGTGTGTCCGTGTGTGTGGACTGTGGAGCGCGTCTGCCGTCCGGAGTGTGGATTCGAGGCTTCCGGGAGAAGGCTCCGTTTGAAAAGTTTGGAGGTCCGAAGGAGCGGGTGGTGGGGCATAGTCCCTACATGGCAGGGTGGGTGGAGGGACGGAGGGGTGGAACGCCTTGGGTTTTGGCTCTGGCCGTCTGGCGTGATCCTAGCTAGGGTGGATCCTCCATTAATTCGACGCTCGTAGTCGTAGGTCTCGCAGCCTTTCCCATCTGGCAATCGACCCAGCGGAGCTAGCGTGGAGTACTGAAGTGTTGTCGAGTGCTGTAGTTGGAAAACAAACGTAGCCAAGCGATTTTATACTTTTGTAGAGTATATATATTGTATAATGTCTAGTTGGGGTACATTGGCTAAAAAATTGGAGGAAGAAAAAGAGTCAAGCTGGGTCATTGGGCGCATAAGGGCAAGGTCAATGCATAGCCCTAGGGTGATGCCTCGCAGGCCATGTAGGATCGGATGTCAGGAAAAGTAGGTTCGGATGGGGTACCGAGATCCTCGCCAGGAGACGGGTTCTTGGGACGAAAAATGTGGTCCTGTGCATAAAGCTGAAAAAGTTAAAATGAAGAGTATGAATGCATGTGTACTACTTTCTCTTCTTTGATGAGGCCCACTAGTAGTAGCTTGCGTTGAAAGAAAAAAACCAATATAAATGGCTCAATCTACTTTTTGTCATGGGACATCGGCATGTACAAGGGGCAGCAGATAGTGTTACTCCGGACCATCTAGCTAGATTCGAGGACGTGAGGCTACTGTTAATTTTCTCTCATCCAACGCTAAGGCATGAGGCCGTCATTGTGGAGCCAATATGGTGAGCTCACCCAAATAGAGGATGTGTCCATCTCTCACTTCCTTTCCCTCTGCTTTTCCTCTCTCTCCTCCCTTCCTCTTCAGTTTGTCTCATGGATCCGCAGGGCGACCACTTTTTGTCTAGCATGGCATTTGAGCCTAAATGGATAATGGGGCAGCAGGTTTGGGGCAGTCCGTTGGCCATGCTCTAGCTGCATTATGAGCATCTAATGCTATGGATGCACCAATGCAATCTGAGCCGCCAGATGGACATTAGGGGGACCAAATTTTATATACAAATTGGTTGCTGGTACAATTTACATATTGGTCCTCACAAATCATCCATTTGCGCAAACAGTCCTCCCCCAAGACATTGTCTCTTTCCTTGCCCTCTCGCCTTCGTCTAATGTACCTCAGCGTGCCAGGGCGATTCAGATCGCGAGCTAGGGTTAGCAATTCCCCTCAATGCATCTCTCTCCCGCTCCCCTGGGCTGCCCGACCTTCTCTCCCCCCCCTCTCTCTCTCTCTCTTGTACCTAGTCCCGTTGCCGGTGAAGCACCATCACCCCTCCTATTCTCTGAAACGGTTGTCCCCAATGGAGCTTCCATTGCTGCCAGCGAGCGCATGAATGCAGCACAACAACACTATAGTTCCGAGGGACATTGACGCAACAACGCAAAGGATCCGGCCATCTTCTACAGCTCCAGGATCCAGGGTGCGCTCTGTTAATTGTCGGTGTATTATGGTTCTTCCCTTTTATCATTTTTTCCAATTGTAGTCATTAGAGTGTGAAATAGTCAAAGAGATGTGCTCTCTATTTATATCTTTAGTTGGTAAATACTTTTTTTATCTCTTTGCAAACTCTAAAATGATTCTTTTTGCATTAAGGTTAGATCGATTTGTATGTGAAAAATGATGACCTGGGAGTCGGCATACATGACCGGAGTACATTATATTAGTGTTTATTCTTTTCATTCACTCTGTTGATATTACAATGGGAAGTGCACTTATGATGTCCAATTGAACATGCTAAAAGCATTACTAGTTCTTGTGCCTGAAATATGCCCAATTACATTATATTCCCAATATTTTTTTTCTTGTTCTGATCCACATTCTACTAATGCACATGAAGTATACTACCTTGTGCCACTTGTTAGTCATCTTACCAATTCATGATGCATGTAATGTTTAGTCATTACATTTCCACAAATAGGCAGCATGGAGTCTGTGGCGAATGTTGCTCTAACCAAAAGATGTGATCAGAGCATATCGTAAACCAAAAAGAAAGATGTATTATAACAACCGTTAAAAAATATGCATGCCTTAAGGTTTTACTAATGTGGTTTTGTTATTTGTAATAGGGCGAATAGCATCCAAAAGGCCCCTGATAAGTAGATGTGATGCTTACGAAGTGGAACACGTTCATTTTGTGGCGCTGATGGTTTATAATGTTTGCTCCGCTTGAAGCCTCCATCATCTTGAAGTCTGCGGCACCAAATAATAATAAAAATGACTCTATGCGGTCTTGCTAGTTGGACTGATGAATGTTTT
The DNA here is from genome assembly GCF_002575655.3 of Aegilops tauschii subsp. strangulata. Lineage (NCBI taxonomy): Eukaryota > Viridiplantae > Streptophyta > Magnoliopsida > Poales > Poaceae > Aegilops > Aegilops tauschii. The sequence goes on along the minus strand of NC_053039.3, from coordinate 381,644,682 downwards.
GTACTTTATAAAAAGGGCTATGTATGGAATGATTTAATGTTTTTGTGGTTCAAGTGGATTTTGTGTAACCATCTGTGTCATGCATAATTCTATATTGTTAAACCAGAAATTTATGCTGCCGAAGTTGCAGAAATTTATGTTATGTTCCAGGAACAACCGGTTTGAGTTTACGTTTTGCTCAGGCCTAACTGATGAGCAGGTTCAACTTTAAGACTGGTTTTCTTCATGATGTATCTTTTGTTCTGTATTGTAATGTGAGTTCAGGCTTTATCCTGACGTGCTGATTGTATTGTGTTCAAATAGTCCATTAAAGTTTGAACTGTCTCACAGAAATTTAATCAAATTGGGATGTGTACAGAAGAAACTCTCCAAAATTTAAAAGATTGACAATTAACTTACTGTCATGTACACGAAAGGGTTCAGACTTTGTGTAAGTACATGAGAGATAATATATTTCATAAGGAAAACTTTGTTTCTACACAATTCATAAAAAGAATGCCACCTGCTCTCAATTTCGACATTTTCGAGCTCTTGTATATGTGATTGTTCCTCCACACATATATCAATCATATTAGAACCAGAGATAGAGGTGCATTCTGACTGAAGCATTCAGACAACAATATCTCTTTGCTTTAGGCAAATGAATGAGCACCATGGAGCTCCCCTGATCATCTGAAAGAGACCAAGTTGATGCAAGTAGAGCACTAGTTTCTACAACAAACTTGTTTTTCTTATAGACGAGCCTGTAGCTAAACATGCAGACAATACCTGAAAATCACAAAAATCATCAACTTCCGATGAATATGAACCAGGAGAGGTCACCAAAATAACATGGTTGGATAAGATTAAACTTTATGTTGTAGAGAATTTCTGCAACATTGCTGATCTTACTCGTCTTTAAAAAAGCTAGTTCATGCTTGCCGCTGCTTCGCTCCTACAATCTAATATAATGTGTTACAGAAAATTCAAAAAGAAGATAAGTATGGCAAATCTGAAAATGTTATGGGTCGACTGAAGAATTGCCGAATCAAACCAAGTGTCTAATTACAGTTAATAAAGTCCACCTGTACTGTTAGTCTGCTGCTAGCACATGTATATGGATTCAATTTACGTGCATCGGGACATATACATGAGAACTATTGCTCAAATATGTTGGCATCATACTGAGTTGTAACATGTTTCTACTCACATGGCTGTACCATGCTGCGAACAGTTTTGGAGCAGAGGAGGGGTGTTGGTGCTTCAGAGGCGCCGGAAATTGATACACATGAGAGAGGGGAGAAAGTCGGGTGGCCCAGGAGACCGGGCGAGAGAGGCGTCGGGGCCAATTTCAGTAACCCTAGCTCACAATCTAGATCGATGATACGCTGAGCGGCTGAGGTACATGAGACGAGAGGGCAACGAAAAGAGAAGATGTCGTGCGGAAAGACTATTGGTGCAAATGGACGATTTTCGAAGGCATAATGTGTAAAATGCACCGGCAGCCCATCTGTTTACAGATTCTGGTCCCTGTATTGTGCATCCGGCGGCTCAGATTGCATTAGTGCACTTGCATCAGATGGCTCGCTGCACTGCACAGGATGCGTCCTCCCGCACAGATGAAAGGCGGCGAGCAGGTAAAAAAGATATTTGTTCACCCAAAAAATCTATGTTGTCCACTGATCCATCGTTTATATCATCAATCCTAAACCCGGCTAACAACCAAGCACATCATTTTTTTCTCCCATTGCAACGCGTGTATGTCCTAGATTATACTCCCTCATCCGAAAACACTTGTCATCAAAATGGATTAAAAAAGATGTATCTAGAACTAAAATACGTCTAGATACATCCCCTATTATACATTTTGATGACAAGTATTTCCGGACGGAGGGAGTATATACATACATACATATTGGTATAGATACAAATTAAATTTATGACCAAAGTTTGACCCCTATCTGAGAAGGCCTAATAATCCAACACCACCAGCTCACAGTGGGCCACCCAAACAATGCATACAGGCCCACACGCCAGAGAAACAAGAGGGCCGAACTCGCCCGATGTAAATTTTGCTTTAAAAAAGCGCATCAATTTGAAAGGGACGAGGATGATGTGCCGTCACAAATCAAAATAACATTCTAAGGCACCTACGGCAATGAGATTATTAACAAATACTCCCTCCGTCTGGAAATACTTGTCATCAAAATGAATAAAAGGGGATGTATCTAGATGTATATTAGTTCTAGATACATCCCTTTTTATCCATTTTGATGACAAGTATTTTCAGACGGAGGGAGTATAAGCTTCCCTTTAGAGGCAGCAATTGATACTAAAGCATACTCATAATAGTGTCATAAGTACAGAATATAACTTCAGACAACTTGACAACCGTCCATTAGAGTACCACTGGACTATAACACAACATAACAGCAAAGCCAGTTACCTCAGATTGCCAGAGAAGAGAACACGGAAGCCAACCTTAAGCTCTTTACAAAGAATTATCATAGTCAAACTTGCAACTCGGAAGAAGGGACCATGTCACAGTTACCTCCATCTCACAGGAACCAATCTTAATATTCTCCTTGCTTTTACCAGCTCTTTTGGGAGTAAAAGTCTTACGAACTCTTCTCACACCTTTCTCATCACTACCTTGCAGTGCCTTCGCAGAAAATATTAGCTTACCGCGAAGCTCGACGCTGACTACACGGCGTGAAAACTCAATCCTTCCTTTACCATTAACTGGCAATCTATCACCTTTAAAAGCAAGCAACAAGATTTCCATGTCTTCTAAACTAGCTGTACTGGCAGTAAATAAACCTCGGCAACCAGGCCATGACCCATCTTTTTTCAATTTCACACTGATTGCGGCTTCCACAGAGTCGTACATTCGAACATATGTCAACTCCAATGTGCTACGCTTGCTAGCTTCAGCACGATAAGACGGGCCGCCAGGAGAAGACGCAACTACTAAATAGCTTAAATCCATGTCCTCCGATTCAGTGGTGCCCTTAAATTTCAGATCAACTTCAATATACGTAGGATGTACATCCACCACAACTCCACGGGTGGGACCCGTCAGCATAAGAGACCGATCCTGCATATCATGCAATATATGGTTGCGTAAATAGTAATCCTTCAGTTATAATAATAAGACTGGGACCATCAACAGTCGAATGTACCCAAACCACACCATTTTGACAAAGACAAATGTCAACCTATACATGAACCACTTCTTAACTGGGACTTGTTCCTAAACTTAATTAGAAACTTATTGCTGCAGGCAAATACCGCAGAACCAACTTATGTTGAGCAAAATTAGCCAGGAGGCATGAGCCGGCAAGTTATGTAAGGTGAGCAAGCCTTTTCAAATCATCACAGCAATTTAAGATTGATGGAAGGAAGCTAAATTAACAAGTTATGCCAAAGAAGAGGAAACGTTGAGTAGCATAATGAAAGCATAAACCATAACAGATATGTCTAGAACCTCTAGACAAACCAGACTTGTACGCAAATAATTGAAGTTAGCTGAACAACAGACCAAATAGTATTCATGCACGGAGTATTCAAAGCTCCTCGGTGATTGTTGGCATTTGTTTAATACATCAAATTTATACCACACACTTTGCAAGGTTATACATGTACTGTACATGCCCACATTGACATGAATTTGGTAGTTAGTTACAACTATAGTTAGAGCAACTCAAATTTATGAGCATAATCTCATATTCATACTGATGCATCCCAAGCAGAAGGCACTGCTTTGTGTTTCAAATCATATGCCTACTCTTATCATGAAATTAGTTGAAAGAAGAGACCAATGAAGCCGTGTGTGTACGCATGGAGTAGCAAGGATAATATACAAACCTTCTTGGTGAGGGTTTGACAGTTCTCCCTTTGGCGATGGAAGACCATAATGCGATTGTGATCCACCTTATCCCGTACAGCGACTGAACCAAAAACATGCAATGGCCACATTAGGGGCTTCTTTATCTTTCCGACTTTGATTGAGAAGATCTGAAGAGTCTGCTGTGGCCTGACCAAGGAGTTACGGTGATGGTGGCTGCAACACGAGGGTGGGATAGACGCTTCATGGCAAATAGCGCAGTCAGTGATATACTAATAGGAGGCGTATGCTATTAAGAGCAGCAGCAAAGCTAGGATAGGGCTGGAGGAGGAGGACATTTACTGGTCTTGTCGAAGGGACCGTAGAGTGGGGCAAAGAGCCAGTCCCAATCTTCACGGTAAACACGGGCACAGTAGGCATTATGATCAGTGTTGGCCTCCTCAGGCACTTCCCCTACCATCTCTCTCGTTCTAGCCATCATTTCATCAATCGACAGGTCACCTCTCCTCTTCCTCTTCTGCTCCCAACTTTCAGCCGCCTCCTCAGCCGCCTCCTCGGCCAGCCCCCCAAATCCCATCATCATCATCTCCTCCTCAGCAGCTACCTCGGCCGCTTCCTCAGAGATCCTTATCTCATCCCCAGTAGCCTCTTCAGGCGCCGCTGCTTCAAACTTGGCAGACTCATCATCGTCATCCGCCATATTCTGCTTCAGGAGCTCCATCGCCTCATGCCGCTCCTCCTTATCAGACCAATCATCATCCACTTGAGCAGAGGCTTGGTAGGCATTTGGATCAGTGCTGCCTTTGTGAGCCATCTTTCTCCCTGCTTCCTCCTCCTCCAGTAGCGCCGAAAATTCTTCAGTCGACAGATTAACTCTCTTCTTCTGCTGTCCACTTTTAGCCGCCACATCCACCTCCTCAGCCAGGCCAATTTCCCCCCTAGCGGGGTCCGCTACAATCATTGTCGTCATTGTGTCATTCTCGAGAATAAAAGCTGGATCACATGCCTCTTCAGAAGCTGCTGCTTCACACTTAACATAGTCATCGTCATCATCCGACATAATCTGCACCACGAGCTCCGGCGCCGCCTCCTCCTGATCACAGGCTTGGTAGGCAATTAGATCAGTTTTGGCTTCCTGAGATATCGTTCTCCTTGGTTCCTCCTCTTCCAGTGAGGCCAACACTTCTGCATTCGACAGAGCCTCCAGAGACTGGCCAATCAGGCGCTCCCTCGTCTCTCTCACATCACCCGCCCCTCCACGCAAGCTCGCAACCTGCATCAACAACACCGCCGCCTTCCGCACTTCAGATCCCGCAGTCTTCCCCGTCGGCAGCAACTCCTGCTTAGATGTGTTACCCGTCGTCGCCAGCAACTCCTGCTTAGATGTCTTCTTCCCCATCGTCCCCAGCAACGCCTGCAACGATATCTTCTTCCCCGTCGTCGCCAGAAACGCCTGCTCATATGTCTTCTTCCCCGTCGTCGCCATCGCCACCACCGCATTCCCTGTTCCCCCCATCTTAGATATCTTCCCCGCCACAGATCTTTCCCCCGGCTCACAAGACTCGACACTCGACGACTCCATCTCTATCTCCATCTGGATTCACCGCCACCGCCGCCGCCCCTCTCCCTTCTTTCTTTTCTGGACTGGATTCGTCGTCGCCGCCGCCCCTCTGCCTTCTGCACGGGAAGGAAACCCTAGACGACCGACTAAAAGGAACAAACACCTCCGCAGGGTGGCGGTAGCTAGTCCGGGGCAGATATATGTCCAGGGCTTTGAGCCCAGTTACTCCACGACAGAAATAATATATTGGTCTCGTGCCAAGTTCGGTTAGGCGGGCCTGCGTGCCTCGTTTCAATTCAGATTCAGACAAGCCCGCCCCATCTTGGCCCATTAGCCACGTGTTAGATCTGCAGGAGCATTTAGGTTACCTTTTTTGGCCTAAAAATATTAGATATCATTTTTTTCCTCGAATAATATATTAGATTTTCTTTTTTTAATAATAGTTCTAAAAGAAAAATACAAGAGGAGTAATGCACTGGAAAACCTGCAACACACCCCACCCCCAATTTATTTCTCACTTGTTTTTTCTTTTGCAGGAGTAACAAGAGTTCTATTCCAAAATGATAGAGTTACAATTGAGAGACAAGAAATCCTCACTACACGTGGGCCCTCTGTGTAGTCAGTCAGTTGTGCTACATTCAGTAGGGTTGTATCTCGCTAAGCAATCTGCAACTCTATTCTGGGTATGGTGAAGTTTTGTGGAATAAACTCGCAACCCTCTCTCAGGGCAATGATCTCCATGGTAAGATGACCATCTGGTGACCGAAAGAGACTCATCTTTGAAGATAGATAGTGTCTGACTGCATGATGACCAGAAGCTCGGTGTGTTGTGGTACAAGAGTCATGCCTTGCATCATTGTTGTGCATCATTACAATTGAACAAATACCTGTACGCAGCCAATACGATTGTCCCATCATTGTGCCGCAAGATCATCCTTGAGGCCGTTGTGCCATCCGATTCAGAAAAGCGCCATTGGCTGAAAGCTCCACCTTACCCACAGGAGGATGCCTCCAGGCAAGTGTAATAGGAATCCTTGGTGTGGCCTTAACATATTCATAACAAGTGGCATATTTCCCATTAGGATATCTTCCACCAAGTACCTTTCGGCGACATTAATAGATTGTCAGTAGCTCCTTAGATACTCTGCAGACGTATGTATCGGAGGTACCTCGTTCCCATGCACAATGTCGTTCTGTACCGCCAAATGTGCCATAATCAAAGGTATCTTTCACGTTGTTTGCATAATGTTATCCCATGCTTGTGTGTATTGGCAAACTGCCATATTGGAACTAATGCATAGTATTCAGTGTGCAAGGTTGGAGCTGAAGATATATGTCATTTTCTGTTCAAATGTGAGCGTGCAAAAGTAGTCTGGTCGGCACTTGGATTTCACAAGGAAATTGTCAATGTTGCTCTCGTTGACAGAACTGGTGCAATGGTTATCAAGTTCTTATTATGTAATCCTTCTTTCCAGTGTGCGTACAAGGATCCAATTGAACTGCCCAAGCTGATTAATTGCAACTACTTGTTTGTATTTGTGGTGGCAGCATCGGCAATTTGTTCGTGGCGAAGAGGTGCAACCACCACATCACATGCACTAGCTCTGAATTTTGTTTAGGCTGCATAGAAGTCCTTCAACGTACCACACGTGAACAGTTGGGGTAGAGGCCTTTTGGCATACATTGTGTTGAATGTTGATGCATCCTTTATAGTGGAAGATCACTCTTGTTCTTGCGGAGCATTTGTTCATGACCACTGTGGCGGCTTCATAGTACCGCGATAGCAGTCTTGGAACATGTTGTTGATGTGGTGTCTGCTAAAGCTACTTCTTTTAGAGAGGGTTTGAAACTAGCTCAAAGAACTAATTGCAATAAGCCTCTGGTTCAAATGGATAATTTAGAATTTCCAAGGCTTAATGAAGGGCATTCTATGGTGGCAGCTCCAATACTGGATGATTGTCCTAAGGAATTGGCGGATTTCGGGAAGGCTACTATATTCATTTTTGTAATAGAGAGTCTAACATGGTAGTGAATGAGCTAGCTCATTGGGGATGTTCTAACCCCCAGGCTTTGTGGTTGGAAGAACCCCCGGCTTTATTGCTAAATTTTTAGCAGACGATGTAAGTGTTATTTGATTGTAATAAAGCTAGCTGATACGTCTCCAAGGTATCAATTTTTCCAAACACTTCTTCTCTTATTATGGACTCTAATTTGCATGATTTGAATGAAACTCACTCGAACTGATGTTGTTTTCAGCAGAACTACCTTGGTGTTGTTTTTTGTGCAGAAATAAAAAGTTGTCGAAATTGGACGAAATTTTACGGAGAATTATTTTGGAATATATAAAAATACTAGCGCAAGGAGTTACCAGAGGGGGGCCACCACAAAGCCACAAGCTCAGGTGGCTGATGACCCACTAGTATAGATGATCAATCATAGTCAAGAAGGCAAGAAATCTATGAAAGAGAAATGTATTAAATCTGAAGATGTTAAAAATCTACCACCTATTGAAGAAATTCCTGGACTCGATATCCCAACACAGGTAGTAGAGGTAAGTTCTCTTTATAGTTTTGATGAGGGTGATACGTCTCCAACGTATCTATAATTTTTTATTGTTCCATGCTATTATATTATACATCTAGGATGTTTTATATGCATTTATATGCTATTTTATATGATTTTTGGGACTAACCTATTAACCTAGAGCCCAGTGCCAGTTTCTGTTTTTTCCTTATTTTTGAGTATCGCAGAAAAGGAAAACCAAACGAAGTCCAATTGAGCTGAAATTTGACGGAGATCATTTTTGGACCAGAAGAAGCCCACGAAGTACCAGAAGTGGCCCAGAAGAGGCCCGAGGCCACCACGAGGGTGGGGGGCGCGCCCCCCTGCCTCGTGGCCACCTCGGGAACCCCCTGACTTGTTCCTGACTCCAACACCTCTTATATAACCCCAAACTTCCAGAAAGAAACCTAGATCGGGAGTTCCGCCGCCGCAAGCCTCCGTAGCCACCGAAAACCAATCTAGACCCGTTCCGGCACCCTGCCGGAGGGGGGGTCCCTCACCAGTGGCCATCTTCATCATCCCGGCGCTCTCCATGACGAGGAGGGAGTAGTTCACCCTCGGGGCTGAGGGTATGTACCAGTAGCTATGTGTTTGATCTCTCTCTCTCTCTCTCTCGTGTTCTTGAGGTGATACGATCTTGATGTATCGCGAGCTTTGCTATTATAGTTGGATCTTATGATGTTTCTCCCCCTCTACTCCCTTGTAATGGATTGAGTTTTCCCTTTGAAGTTATCTTATCGGATTGAGTCTTTAAGGATTTGAGAACACTTGATGTATGTCTTGCATGTGCTTATCTGTGGGGACAATGGGATATCACGTGATCTACTTGATGTATGTTTTGGTGATCAACTTGCGGGTTCCGTAACATTGTGAACTTATGCATAGGGGTTGGCACACATTTTCGTCTTGACTCTCCGGTAGAAACTTTGGGGCACTCTTTGAAGTTCTTTGTGTTGGTTGAATAGATGAATCTGAGATTGTGTGATGCATATCGTATAATTATACCCACGGATACTTGAGGTGACACCGGAGTATTTAGGTGACATTAGGGTTTTGGTTGATTTGCGTCTGAAGGTGTTATTCTAGCACGAACTCTTGAATAGATCGATCAGAAAGAATAACATTGAGGTGCTTTCGTACCCTACCATAATCTCTTCGTTTGTTCTCCTCTATTAGTGACTTTGGAGTGACTCTTTGTTGCATGTTGAGGGATTGTTATATGATCTGTTATTATTGTTGAGAGAACTTGCACTAGTGAAAGTATGAACCCTAGGACTTGTTTCCTAGCATTGCAATACCGTTTACGCTCACTTTTATTGCTTGTTACCCTGCTGTTTTTATATTTTCAGATTACAAAAACTTATATCTACCATCCATATTGCACTTGTATCACCATCTCTTCGCCGAACTAGTGCACCTATACAATTTACCATTGTATTGGGTATGTTGGGGACACAAGAGACTCTTTGTTATTTGGTTGCATGGTTGTTTGAGAGAGACCATCTTCATCCTACGCCTCCCACGGACTGATAAACCTTAGGTCATCCACTTGAGGGAAATTTGCTACTATCCTACAAACCTCTACACTTGGAGGCCCAACAACGTCTACAAGAAGAAGGTTGCGTAGTAGACATCAGAGGGTGACATTCCTTACAATAAATCTCCGAGTCAATGCTTAGATGAATTTGGTAATTTTATCATTAAGCAAGAAAACTTTAATAGACAAATAAGTGATCAATTGAATCGTGATGCTATTATGATTGGGCGTTTGAGTGATTTGATGCTTAGAATTGCTAATGATGTGTAACGCCCACGATGCGGCTATATCTCCCACGTGTCGAGGCACGACTTAGAGGCATAACCGCATAGTGGTTTTTTCGCAAGAAGGGTCATCTTCACACAATCCCATGTAATGAACAAGAATGGGATAAAGAGTTGGCTTACAATCGCCACTTCACACAATACATAAATATCATCATACAGCATCCAAAATACAAACATATAGACCGACTACGGTCAAAATCCAGATGAAAATAAGACAACCCCAAATGCTAGATCCCCGATCGTCCCAACTGGGCTCCACTACTGATCATCAGGGAAAAGACACATAGTAACGACCACGTTCCTCGTCGAACTCCCACTTGAGATCGACGCCATCATCTGCACTGGCATCGTCGGCACCTGCAACTGGTGTTGGAAGTATCTGTGAGTCACGGGGACTCAGCAATCTCACACCCGCGAGATCAAGACTATTTAAGCTTGTAGGACAAGAGGTGCAAAGAGGTGGAGCTACAGCGGCAAAACATATATGGTGGCTAACTTGCGCAAATGAGAGCGAGAAGAGAAGCAAAGGAACGGACGTCATCTAGCAATGACCAAGAAGAGGTCCTGAACACCTACTTACGTCAAACATAACACAGACCGTGTTCACTTCCCGGATTCCGCCGAGAAGAGACCATCACGGCTACACACGCACTTGGTGTATTTTAATTGGTTCAAGTGACAAGTTATCTAAACCGGACATTAACAAATTCCCATCTGCCTCATAACCGCGGGCACGGCTTTCGAAAGATAATACCCTGCAGGGGTGTCCCAACTTAGCCCATCATAAGCTCTCACGGACAACGAAGGATAAACCTTCTCCCGGAAAAACCCGATCAGTCTCGGAATCCCGGTTTACAAGACATCTCGACAATGGTAAAACAAGACCAGCAAAGCCACCCGAATGTGCCGACAAATCCCGATAGGAGCTGCACATATCTCGTTCTCAGGGCACACCGGATAAGTCAAGCTACGAGTAAAACCAGACCTCGAGTTTCCCCGAGGTGGCCCTGCAGGCTGCTCGGTTCGGACCAACACTCGAAGGAGCACTGGCCCGGGGGGGGGGGGGGTTAAAATAAGATGACCCTCGGGCTCGCGAAAACCCGGGGGAAAAGGCTTAGGCGGCAAATAGTAAAACCAAAGTTGGGCCATGCTGGAGGAGTTTTATTCAAGGCGAACTGTCAAGGGGGTCCCATAATCACCCGACCGTGTAAGGAACGTAAACTCAAGGAACATAATCCCGGTATAACAGTAACTAGGGCGGCAAGAGTGGAACAAAACACCAGGCATAAGGCCGAGCCTTCCACCCTTTACCAAATATATAGATGCATTAATTAAATAAGAGATATTGTGATATCCCAACATATCCATGTTCCGACATGGAACAAACTTCAACTTCACCTGCAACTAACAACGCTATAAGAGGGGCTGAGCAAAAGCGGTAACATAGCCAAACAACGGTTTGCTAGGAAAGGATGGTTAGGGGCTGACATGGCTGAAATAGGAGACATGATATAGCAAGAGATAGGTAGCGAGCATGGCAATAGAGCGAAACAACTAGCATAGCAAAGATAGAAGTGATTTCGAGGGGTGGTCATCTTGCCTGCAAGATTCTCAGAGTTGTCGAAAGCTTGATCCTCGTAAGTGTACTCGACAGGTTCCTCGTTCACGAACTCGTCTCCCGGCTCTACCCAAGACAAGAACACAAACAAATGGAACGACAATCAACAACGAGAAATGCGCAAGCAACATGATGCAAGACATGTATGATATGCAAGTTATGATATGCGATGCATATGCGTGCTCCGGAAGGAAAATGATGAACATGGCAGTAACTTGACAAACCAAGCATGCCACTGGAAAGATGAGATGATTTCGGTCGAAATCGATATAAAGATCACCGGAATCGGATGCACGGTTTGCAAATGGCAAGCAAAACGAGAATGACAATAATCTGCGATAAACAGCAAGATAGCACTTAAAATGCAACAAGCAACAATGCTACAGCATCCCAACATAGCAACAAAGCACATGGAAGTAATCTACAGGAGATGCTTGACAAAAGATGAACACTGAGCTACTGCTAGTTCACAACATATCAAGCTCAAACAAGCATGGAAAAAGTGCAAAAGATTACAGGTTCACAGACTTGGTGAAAAACTGGACATGGCAGAAATCAGCATCAGGTAGCAATGTTCAGAGCACGAAATCAACATGCTACAGAAGCTTAACATAGCAAAACAAGGCATGGTAGTGTTCTACTAAAAGCACATGACAAAAGTCCCTTACTGACCATAAGCCAAAAAGGACCAGAAGAAATGATGGCAAGCATGTAAACATAGCAAGTTTCGTTATCAGGTTTCAGACTTAGCAGAGAAACAGAGCATGGCATAAATATTAATATGTAGGCCTCTTTGTGAGCTTGATGCACTCACTACAGAGCAATGCATGACAAACCAAGTGTACCTACAGCAAGATATCATGTTTATGAAGCTATCCATGGCAAGAACAATTGCATAGCATGTATGGATCAACTACAATAAGCTTGGCAAAAATGCATGTCATGTTAAGAATCTGCCAGAAATATTTTATAGCAAAAGTAGAGCAAGATTGAGTCATGCTATGGTACTCTAAAATTGCAAACAATTGCAGGAATGGATCAATTACAACTATATCTACAAAACATCCTTACTGAATATCTCCAAAATATGCATGGATCTCTCTCTAGCATCAAGTTTACATGGCAACAAAATTACAACAGACAAGGACTTAGAGAAATCACTAAGTCCCTGAAATCAGAAATATTACGGGACCTACTTTGCATGCTTGTGCTAGTCACCACATAGATCACAAAAATACATGGACTATACTGGAAAGATGGCATGGCATACTTGAAAACACATGTAGAGCTCATGCTCAAAAGATGCACAAAATAAATGATACAAAAATGACAAATCTCCAAGTTCTGATAAGAACCAGAGATTAACAGCAACTAGCCCTCTTCCAACGAAGATTTGGGCATCAAGATGACCTCTAATGAAAATGGTGCAATTGAACAAAATGAAGAGCATCACGAGGCGAACAATTTGACATATTATACGCGCGAATCGGAGCTACATGGACAAAGTTATCGCATCTCGAACAGGAGCATATACTAAAATGTTTCAGGGACTTAGAAAAAAAGAGGGGGGTCTCGGGTCAACCTACTCCCGTTGACCAGATCGGATCGGGACCGACTGGGCGCGGGCGTGCGGTGGAGCTCGCCGACGGGAGGAAGAAGAGGCCGGCGAGGAGAGGGGCCGGCGGGCGAGGGCGGGGGCGGCCGGAGGAGGGGGTCGCCGGCGGGGGCGGCGCCGGAGGAGGCGGTGGCCGGCGCGGCGGCGGAGGCGGCTGGCCGGCCGAGGGCGGGCGCGGCGGCGCGCTGCGGCGGCGGAGTCGGCGGGAGGCGCGGAGGAGCGGGCGCGGCGGCGGGGAACGGGCCGGCGGGCCCGCGGCGGGCTCGCGGGCCGGCGCGGTGGAAGAGGCGGCGGCGACACGTGTCGCGCTCCGGTTGGCCGGGCGCACGGCGGACGTTGTCCGGCGGCGGCTGGACGCGTCCGCCCGCGGAGAGGGGAAATTAGGGTTTCGACTGCAGTTTCGTTTTTCGGGATGTCCACTCATTTATAGGTAGAGGGAGCTAGGAGACTCCAAATGAGGTGCGGTTTTCGCCCACACGATCGTGATCGAACGACCTAGAGCATGGAAGAGAGTTTGGTGGGTTTTGGGCTGGTTTTGGAGGGGGTTTTTGCTGGATACTCAAATGGACATTGCGGAGGCCCGGTTAACCGTTGGAGTACCAAACGACCTCCGAATGGAACGAAACTTGACCGGTAGTCTCCGGGTGGTATATTAAGACCACTTGACAAGCCCCGGTCCATTCCGAGAAAGTTTGACACATGCACACGAAAGAAAACAAGAGGGGTGCACCGGAGGAGATAGGAGCGCCGGATTGGAAAACGGACAACGGGGAAAATGCTCGGATGCACAAGACGAACACGTATGCGAATGCAATGCACATGATGACATGATATGAAAATGCATGACATGACAAAATACAAAACGAAAGACAAAACCCAACAACGGAGGGAAAACATATCACATAGCCGGAAATGGCAAGAGTCGGAGTTACAATTATGGCAAGTTACATGCGGGGTGTTACAACACTCCACCACTACGAGAGGATCTCGTCCCGAGATCTAGGACTGAAAGAACTCCGGATATTCGGAACGGAGATGGTCCTCGCGTTCCCAGGTGGCTTCCCGGTCGGAATGGTGCGACCACTTCACTTTCAGGAATTTGATAGACTTGTTGCGAGTCTTACGCTCAGTTTCTTCAAGAATAGCAACGGGGTGCTCATGATAAGACAAATCTTCTTGAAGGTCAATCTCTTCGAAGTTGATAGTGCGCTCAGGCGCCTTGAAGCACTTGCGGAGCTGCGACACGTGGAACACATCGTGCACGTTCGCGAAGTTGGAAGGAAGCTCAAGTTGATAGGCTAGGTCGCCTCTTTTGCCAATGATCTTGAAAGGACCCACGTATCTAGGGGCAAGCTTCCCTTTGATACCAAAGCGACGAGTGCCTTTCATTGGAGAGACGCGGAGGTAGACATGGTCTCCGATCTCGAAAGCCAAATCACGATGCTTACTATCATAGTAGCTCTTCTGGCGCGATTGCGCGGCTTTGAGATTATCACGGATGGCTTTACACATTTCTTCAGCTTCAGTGATTAAGTCATTGCCAAGAAGTTGGCGTTCACCAGTCTCTGACCAATTGAGAGGAGTACGGCACTTTCTGCCATAGAGAATCTCGAATGGGGCTTTGCCCGAACTCGCTTGGAAGCTGTTGTTGTAGGAGAATTCAGCATATGGAAGACAATCTTCCCATTTCATGCCAAAAGAAATGACACAAGCCCTGAGCATATCTTCAAGAATTTGATTGACTCGCTCGACTTGGCCACTAGTTTGAGGATGGAAAGCTGTGCTGAAGCGAATGTTAGTGCCCATGGCCTTCTGGAAGGAGTCCCAGAACTTAGAGGTGAAGATGCTTCCACGATCTGAAGAAATCAATTGTGGAATGCCGTGCAAGGATACAATTCTGGAGGTGTAGAGCTCTGCCAGCTGAGCTGCTGTGATGGATTCTTTGATAGGAAGGAAATGAGCCACTTTAGAGAGCTTGTCAATGACAACGAAGATAGCGTCATTTCCGCGCTTGGACTTTGGAAATCCAGTCACGAAGTCCATTTCGATATGATCAAACTTCCATTCCGGAATAGCAAGAGGTTGGAGGAGACCAGCTGGTCGTTGGTGTTCTGCTTTCACTCTTCGGCAGACATCACATTCATTCACGAATTGAGCAATTTCTCGCTTCATTCGAGTCCACCAATACGACTGCTTGAGGTCATGATACATCTTCGTACTTCCAGGATGAATGGAAAGGAGAGAATTGTGTGCCTCGTTCATTATGACTTTCCTTAGATCACCTTTCGGAACCACAATCCGGTCCTCGAAGAGCAAAGTGTCTCTGTCATCAATGCGATAGCACTTGTATTTGGAAAGACCCTTGTCGATACCACGTTTCACCTTCTTCACCATGGCATCAAGGAGTTGTGCCTCGCGAATTTGGTCTTCCAAAGTAGGAGATACAATGAGGTTGGCAAGAACGCCTTGAGGAACAACTTGGAGATTCAGCTTGCGGAAAGCTTCACAAAGATCCGGTTGGAAAGGCTTGAGAATTAAGCTGTTGCAATAAGCTTTCCTGCTTAAAGCATCTGCAATGACATTTGCCTTGCCTGGAGTATATTCAATACTCGGATTGTACTCTTGAATCATTTCGACCCATCGAGTCTGCCTGAGATTGAGGTTGGGCTGAGTGAAGATATACTTGAGGCTCTTGTGATCAGTGAAAATGTCCACTTGTCTTCCCAACAAGAGATGTCTCCACGTAATCAATGCATGGACAACTGCCGCCAACTCAAGATCGTGAGTGGGGTAGTTCTTTTCGTTGGGCTTCAACTGCCGAGAGGTATAAGCCACAACTTTCTTCTCTTGCATTAACACAGCACCGAGACCTTGAAGAGAAGCATCACAGAAAACTTCATACGGCTTGGATTCATCAGGAGGAGTCAAGACAGGAGCTGTGACTAGTTTCTGTTTGAGAGTGTTGAAAGCAACTTCACACTCAGGAGACCAGACATATTTCACATGCTTCTGCAGGAGATTGGAAAGAGGCTTTGCAATCTTGGAAAAATTCTCAACGAATCTTCGGCAATAACTTGCAAGACCCAGGAAACTGCGGAGCTGCTTGACATTTTGAGGAGGTTCCCAATCCAGAACTGCGGACACCTTCTCGGGGTTAACAGCGATGCCTTTAGCGGAGATGATGTGACCAAGGAAAAGAACTTCATCGAGCCAAAACTCACATTTGGAGAACTTCGCATAGAATTGATACTCTCTGAGCTTGTCGAGCACCAATCGCAAATGTTTGGCATGATCCTGCTTATTCTTGGAGAAGACCAAGATATCATCGAGATACACCAGAACGAATTCATTGGTATAGGGGTTGAAGATGAAATTCATCATCCGAGAGAACACCGGTGGAGCATTGACAAGGCCGAAAGACACGACAGTATATTCATAAGAACCAAAGCTTGTTCTGAATGCTGTCTTGGGAATATCTTCTTCACGAATGCGAATCTGATGATAACCCATACGAAGGTCAAGCTTCGAGAATACTTTAGCACCTTTGAGTTGCTCGAATAGCTCATTGATGTTGGGAAGTGGATACTTGTTCTTGATTGTCCTCTTGTTCAATGGACGGTAGTCGACACAAAGTCGGTCCGTGCCATCCTTCTTCTTGACAAAAAGAACACCACAACCCCATGGAGAAGAACTCGGTCTGATCAAACCCAGACGTTCTTGTTCATCGAGCTGCTTCTTCAATTCCTTCAGCTCGTTTGGTCCAAGCTTGTATGGACGCTTGCAAACGGGTACAGTACCAGGCTCTAGTTCGATAACGAACTCAACTGGCCGGTGTGGAGGCATACCCGGAAGCTCTTCTGGAAAGACATCTTGATACTCGCAAACGACTGGAATTTGAGAGATGGCATCCAATTCGCCCTTCTCATTGAGAGAGAAAAACCGAATGGTTTCATCACGAGCGGCAAAAATAATCACATCCTCAGACGAGTGTGTCAATTGAATTTCCCTGGCAGCACAATCAAGTTGAGCTTTGTGCTTAGAAAGCCAGTCCATCCCGAGAATAAGATCAATATCCGAGTCACCAAGGACAATTGGAGAAGACTGAAATTTATAGTCGCCCATCTTGATGGAGACATCCGGAACCATCATACTAGAACTCAAACGTTTACCCGGAGAAACGACATCCATGGGTTTACTCAGATGAGAACAAGTGAATTCATGCTTGGCAAAAAACGGTCTTGACATGAAACAAAGCGATGCACCAGTATCAAAAAGAACTTTTGCAGGAATATCATTAACTGAGAGATTACCCATTATCACATCAGTAGATTCCTCCGCTTGAGCTGCATTCATCATGTTCACCTTGGCAGACTTTGGATTATGCTTGACCACTGCATTGCTGGAAGATCTGACAGGAGGAGGAGGAGGAAGACGCCTCTGGTTGAAGCACTTGTTAGCATAGTGACCTTTCTGCTGACATTTGTTGCAAGTCACCTCCGAGAGTGGACGGTGATAAGGAGCATTGGACTTTGGAGCTTGATTCTGAGACTTGATCTGATAGCCAGAGTTGGAAGAGTTGGAAGAACTATGGCCACCTTTGTTCTTCTGCTGATAAGGCTGACGAAACGGAGGAGGAGGCAACCAGAACTTCTGTTGCTTAGCTGACACAAGTGAGGAAGAAGAAGACTGAACTGCGTCTCTGACTCTCTTCTTAGAAGCCTCACACTTGAGCTGAGCAGCCTCTTGCTTCAGTGCCATATTGTAGAATTGATCAAACTGAGTAGGCTCAACAAGAACGAGAGCTAACTGCAGATCCTCTTTAAGGCCACCTCGGAAGTGATAGATCATGCTCTTCTCATCAGGAACGTCTTGCTTAGCGAAGCGAGCAAGTTTCTGAAACTGAATGTTGTATTGATACACAGACATGTTTCCTTGCTTGAGATTGCGGAACTCCTCACGCTTGCTCTCAACAACACTTTGTGGAATGTGGTGCGCTTTGAAGTCCCGACAGAAGTCAGTCCAAGTGATCACACGACCTCCTCTGGAATCTTTGTATTGTTGAAACCAATCAGCAGCTTGGTCCTTGAGCTGGAAAGAAGCGAACTTGACAAAGTCCTCAGGCCTGACATTGCTACATTCAAAATGCTTGTTGATGTCCACGAGCCAATCATCGGCATCCGTGGCCTCGGCACAGTAGCTGAAAGACTTGGGCTGATTTGCGAGAAACTGGTTGAGAGTGGCAAAGTGAAACTGATTGTTGCCTTGACCTTGATTGCCTTGATTGCCTTGCCCTTGAGTACGTTCTTGCAAGAGTTGCAGAATCATCTGAGCATTGGCGTTGGTGGCTGCCATGATCGCTTGCCATGCCTCCGGAGGTGGAGGTGGTGGCGGAGGGTTCGCTTGACTCCCTTCGTTGCGATCCGGATTCTGACGCGTTGGCGGAGCCATCCTGAAGAGGGTGACATCCGTTAGCATCTCGATAGACCAAAGATACGTAGAATCAACGGACAGAAATTGCAACATATAGTCTTCACAATAAACATTCGAACGAAGATGAACGAATGAATTCCGTAGTAAATCATCACACTTCCATAAGTTGAGAAGCCACTTGAAACAGATATGGAATGAACATATGAATTCGAAGGGAACTCGAATACCACAATACAAAATAAAACAAAGTGTTGGCTTGCAGAATAAGCCGGAACAAACATATGATAGAAATTTCGTCCGAAGTTTTCGTGGTGGGGCCCACACGGGCTCAATCGTACAGCACCATCATGTACAAGGCTGTGCACATGACATACGAAGCGTCCCCGAGTCGGCAAAGCCATGGACTCTTTAAGACACAACGAGACCACTGTAAAATCAACCGTATACAGGCGGACCACTAGACGTCGAACCCCAATCTCATATCATGCGTCTGTCGGAAAGAAATCCTAAGGCTACTAGAATTCCCAATTATAAACTCCCGAAACTTTCTGGTTATGCAATCTGGTGTAGGGGATACAGGGGACACAAATATATATCACCCAAACTAACAATCCCTAGATCCAGCTGTATCCATCCGTCAACACATAACCAAGAAACCTTCGGAAATCGTTTACCTCAACCTTCGAAAAACATCCGTTATACAAGTTATGGCAATACTCCCGAACTCCCGCCCCAGTACTGGGTGGCGTCGAGGTGATCTCACCAACAACTGCATAAAAGAGATTTCGATGTCGGCGAAACTCAGGTATTCCAGAACTGCAACGATAAAATTGTGACGACAACACCTCGGAGCTCAACTCCCCGGGACACTGCCACAACCCCTAAATGACAGGAGGCACCAAGAACAATGTTCTCGTCACAAATCGATCGGAACGATTCCAAGATACCCGCGTGATCCTAAAATTTTTTTTAGTGAAATTTGAGGGGAGAGTAGTCAAAACTTCTACGTCAGGAGACCTCACCAGAGCGACGAAGGGACTGAGGAGTAAAAGAATCCTACTCTCCGATATATATAATCCTAAGACTCAAAACATTTTTATTCTAGACTCAACAACGCCAGCGATTCGATCAAGCAGGGGGCTCCTAAGTCGGGGATGGCTCTGATTACCAACTTGTAACGCCCACGATGCGGCTATATCTCCCACGTGTCGAGGCACGACTTAGAGGCATAACCGCATAGTGGTTTTTTCGCAAGAAGGGTCATCTTCACACAATCCCATGTAATGAATAAGAATGGGATAAAGAGTTGGCTTACAATCGCCACTTCACACAATACATAAATATCATCATACAGCATCCAAAATACAAACATATAGACCGACTACGGTCAAAATCCAGATGAAAATAAGACAACCCCAAATGCTAGATCCCCGATCGTCCCAACTGGGCTCCACTACTGATCATCAGGGAAAAGACACATAGTAACGACCACGTTCCTCGTCGAACTCCCACTTGAGATCGACGCCATCATCTGCACTGGCATCGTCGGCACCTGCAACTGGTGTTGGAAGTATCTGTGAGTCACGGGGACTCAGCAATCTCACACCCGCGAGATCAAGACTATTTAAGCTTGTAGGACAAGAGGTGCAAAGAGGTGGAGCTACAGCGGCAAAACATATATGGTGGCTAACTTGCGCAAATGAGAGCGAGAAGAGAAGCAAAGGAACGGACGTCATCTAGCAATGACCAAGAAGAGGTCCTGAACACCTACTTACGTCAAACATAACACAGACCGTGTTCACTTCCCGGATTCCGCCGAGAAGAGACCATCACGGCTACACACGCACTTGGTGTATTTTAATTGGTTCAAGTGACAAGTTATCTAAACCGGACATTAACAAATTCCCATCTGCCTCATAACCGCGGGCACGGCTTTCGAAAGATAATACCCTGCAGGGGTGTCCCAACTTAGCCCATCATAAGCTCTCACGGACAACGAAGGATAAACCTTCTCCCGGAAAAACCCGATCAGTCTCGGAATCCCGGTTTACAAGACATCTCGACAATGGTAAAACAAGACCAGCAAAGCCACCCGAATGTGCCGACAAATCCCGATAGGAGCTGCACATATCTCGTTCTCAGGGCACACCGGATAAGTCAAGCTACGAGTAAAACCAGACCTCGAGTTTCCCCGAGGTGGCCCCGCAGGCTGCTCGGTTCGGACCAACACTCGAAGGAGCACTGGCCCGGGGGGGGGGGGGGGGGTTAAAATAAGATGACCCTCGGGCTCGCGAAAACCCGGGGGAAAAGGCTTAGGCGGCAAATAGTAAAACCAAAGTTGGGCCATGCTGGAGGAGTTTTATTCAAGGCGAACTGTCAAGGGGGTCCCATAATCACCCGACCGTGTAAGGAACGTAAACTCAAGGAACATAATCCCGGTATAACAGTAACTAGGGCGGCAAGAGTGGAACAAAACACCAGGCATAAGGCCGAGCCTTCCACCCTTTACCAAATATATAGATGCATTAATTAAATAAGAGATATTGTGATATCCCAACATATCCATGTTCCGACATGGAACAAACTTCAACTTCACCTGCAACTAACAACGCTATAAGAGGGGCTGAGCAAAAGCGGTAACATAGCCAAACAACGGTTTGCTAGGAAAGGATGGTTAGGGGCTGACATGGCTGAAATAGGAGACATGATATAGCAAGAGATAGGTAGCGAGCATGGCAATAGAGCGAAACAACTAGCATAGCAAAGATAGAAGTGATTTCGAGGGGTGGTCATCTTGCCTGCAAGATTCTCAGAGTTGTCGAAAGCTTGATCCTCGTAAGTGTACTCGACAGGTTCCTCGTTCACGAACTCGTCTCCCGGCTCTACCCAAGACAAGAACACAAACAAATGGAACGACAATCAACAACGAGAAATGCGCAAGCAACATGATGCAAGACATGTATGATATGCAAGTTATGATATGCGATGCATATGCGTGCTCCGGAAGGAAAATGATGAACATGGCAGTAACTTGACAAACCAAGCATGCCACTGGAAAGATGAGATGATTTCGGTCGAAATCGATATAAAGATCACCGGAATCGGATGCACGGTTTGCAAATGGCAAGCAAAACGAGAATGACAATAATCTGCGATAAACAGCAAGATAGCACTTAAAATGCAACAAGCAACAATGCTACAGCATCCCAACATAGCAACAAAGCACATGTAAGTAATCTACAGGAGATGCTTGACAAAAGATGAACACTGAGCTACTGCTAGTTCACAACATATCAAGCTCAAACAAGCATGGCAAAAGTGCAAAAGATTACAGGTTCACAGACTTGGTGAAAAACTGGACATGGCAGAAATCAGCATCAGGTAGCAATGTTCAGAGCACGAAATCAACATGCTACAGAAGCTTAACATAGCAAAACAAGGCATGGTAGTGTTCTACTAAAAGCACATGACAAAAGTCCCTTACTGACCATAAGCCAAAAAGGACCAGAAGAAATGATGGCAAGCATGTAAACATAGCAAGTTTCGTTATCAGGTTTCAGACAGCAGAGAAACAGAGCATGGCATAAATATTAATATGTAGGCCTCTTTGTGAGCTTGATGCACTCACTACAGAGCAATGCATGACAAACCAAGCGTACCTACAGCAAGATATCATGTTTATGAAGCTATCCATGGCAAGAACAATTGCATAGCATGTATGGATCAACTACAATAAGCTTGGCAAAAATGCATGTCATGTTAAGAATCTGCCAGAAATATTTTATAGCAAAAGTAGAGCAAGATTGAGTCATGCTATGGTACTCTAAAATTGCAAACAATTGCAGGAATGGATCAATTACAACTATATCTACAAAACATCCTTACTGAATATCTCCAAAATATGCATGGATCTCTCTCTAGCATCAAGTTTACATGGCAACAAAATTACAACAGACAAGGACTTAGAGAAATCACTAAGTCCCTGAAATCAGAAATATTACGGGACCTACTTTGCATGCTTGTGCTAGTCACCACATAGATCACAAAAATACATGGACTATATTACTGGAAAGATGGCATGGCATACTTGAAAACACATGTAGAGCTCATGCTCAAAAGATGCACAAAATAAATGATACAAAAATGACAAATCTCCAAGTTCTGATAAGAACCAGAGATTAACAGCAACTAGCCCTCTTCCAACGAAGATTTGGGCATCAAGATGACCTCTAATGAAAATGGTGCAATTGAACAAAATGAAGAGCATCACGAGGCGAACAATTTGACATATTATACGCGCGAATCGGAGCTACATGCACAAAGTTATCGCATCTCGAACAGGAGCATATACTAAAATGTTTCAGGGACAGAAAAAAAGAGGGGGGTCTCGGGTCAACCTACTCCCGTTGACCAGATCGGATCGGGACCGACTGGGCGCGGGCGTGCGGTGGAGCTCGCCGACGGGAGGAAGAAGAGGCCGGCGAGGAGAGGGGCCGGCGGGCGAGGGCGGGGGCGGCCGGAGGAGGGGGTCGCCGGCGGGGGCGGCGCCGGAGGAGGCGGTGGCCGGCGCGGCGGCGGAGGCGGCTGGCCGGCCGAGGGCGGGCGCGGCGGCGCGCTGCGGCGGCGGAGTCGGCGGGAGGCGCGGAGGAGCGGGCGCGGCGGCGGGGAACGGGCCGGCGGGCCCGCGGCGGGCTCGCGGGCCGGCGCGGTGGAAGAGGCGGCGGCGACACGTGTCGCGCTCCGGTTGGCCGGGCGCGCGGCGGACGTTGTCCGGCGGCGGCTGGACGCGTCCGCCCGCGGAGAGGGGAAATTAGGGTTTCGACTGCAGTTTCGTTTTTCGGGATGTCCACTCATTTATAGGTAGAGGGAGCTAGGAGACTCCAAATGAGGTGCGGTTTTCGCCCACACGATCGTGATCGAACGACCTAGAGCATGGAAGAGAGTTTGGTGGGTTTTGGGCTGGTTTTGGAGGGGGTTTTTGCTGGATACTCAAATGGACATTGCGGAGGCCCGGTTAACCGTTGGAGTACCAAACGACCTCCGAATGGAACGAAACTTGACCGGTAGTCTCCGGGTGGTATATTAAGACCACTTGACAAGCCCCGGTCCATTCCGAGAAAGTTTGACACATGCACACGAAAGAAAACAAGAGGGGTGCACCGGAGGAGATAGGAGCGCCGGATTGGAAAACGGACAACGGGGAAAATGCTCGGATGCACAAGACGAACACGTATGCGAATGCAATGCACATGATGACATGATATGAAAATGCATGACATGACAAAATACAAAACGAAAGACAAAACCCAACAACGGAGGGAAAACATATCACATAGCCGGAAATGGCAAGAGTCGGAGTTACAATTATGGCAAGTTACATGCGGGGTGTTACATGATGTTAAAGGATTATGTGAACATTCTTCTGGTTCACACTCAACTTGAACAAGTTTCTAAATTACAGAATGATTTGTTGGAAATATGCCCTAGAGGCAATAATAAAATGTTTATTATTATATTTCCTTGTTCATGATAATTGTCTTGTGTTATCCGGAAATCGTAATACATGTGTGAATACATAGACCACAACATGTCCCTAGTGAGCCTCTAGTTGACTAGCTCGTTGATCAACAGATAGTCATGGTTTCCTGACTATGGACATTGGATGTCATTGATAACGGGATCACATCATTAGGAGAATGATGTGATGGACAAGACCCAATCCTAAGCATAACACAAGATCGTGTAGTTCGTTTGCTAGAGCTTTTCCAAATGTCAAGTTTCATTTCCTTAGACCATGAGATTGTGCAACTCCCGGATACCATAGGAGTGCTTTGGGTGTGCCAAACGTCACAACGTAACTGCGTGGCTATAAAGGTGCACTACGGGTATCTCCGAAAGTGTCTGTTGGGTTGGCACGAATCGAGACTGGGATTTGTCACTCCGTATGACGGAGAGGTATCTCTGGGCCCACTCGGTAATGCATCATCATAATGAGCTCAATGTGACCAAGTGTTTGGTCACGGGATCATGCATTACGGTACGAGTAAAGTGACTTGCCCGTAACGAGATTGAACAAGGTATTGGGATACCGACGATCGAATCTCGGGCAAGTAACGTACCGATTGACAAAGGGAATTGTATACGGGATTGATTGAATCCTCGACATCGTGGTTCATCCGATGAGATCATCGTGGAACATGTGGGAGCCAACATGGGTATCCAGATCCCGCTGTTGGTTATTGACCGGAGAGTTGTCTCGGTCATGTCTGCATGTCTCCCGAACCCGTAGGGTCTACACACTTAAGGTTCCGTGATGCTAGGGTTGTAGAGATATTAGTATGCGGAAATCCAAAAGTTGTTCGGAGTCCCGGATGAGATCCCGGACGCCACGAGGAGTTCCGGAATGGTCCGGAGGTGAAGAATTGTATATAGGAAGTCCAGTTTCGGCCACCGGGAAAGTTTCGGGGGTCATCGGTATTGTACCGGGACCACCGGAAGGGTCCCGGGGGTCCACCGGGTGGGGCCACCTATCCCGGAGGGCCCCATGGGCTGAAGTGGGAAGGGAACCAGCCCCTGGTGGGCTGGTGCGCCCCCCATGGGCCTCCCCCTGCGCCTAGGGTTGGAAACCCTGGGGGTGGGGGCGCCCCACCTGACTTGGGGGGGCAAGTTTCCCCCCTTGGCCGCCGCCCCCCCCTGAGATGGGATCTCCAGGGGGCGGCGCCCCCCCAGGACCCCTATATATAGTGTAGGGGAGGGAGGGCAACCGCACCACAGCCCCTGGCGCCTCCCTCTCCCTCCCGTGACACCTCTCCCTCTCGCTGAGCTTGGCGAAGCCCTGCCGAGATCCCCGCTGCTCCCACCACCACGCCGTCGTGCTGCTGGATCTCCATCAACCTCTCCCTCCCCTTGCTGGATCAAGAAGGAGGAGACGTCTTCCCCAACCGTACGTGTGTTGAACGCGGAGGTGCCGTCTGTTCGGCGCTCGGTCATCGGTGATTTGGATCACGACGAATACGATTCCATCAACCCCGTTCACTTGAGCGCTTCCGCTCGCGATCTACAAGGGTATGTAGATGCACTCTTTTCCCTCTCGTTGCTAGAAGACTCCATAGATTGTTCTTGGTGATGCGTAGAAATTTTTTGATTTCTGCAACGATCTCCAACAGTGGTATCAGAGCTAGGTCTATGCGTAGTTTCTATGCACGAGTAGAACACAAACTTGTTGTGGGCGTAGATGTTGTCAATTTCTTGCCACTACTAGTCTTATCTTGTTTCGGCGGCATCATGGGATGAAGCGGCCCGGGCCGACCTTACACGTACGCTTACGTGAGACAGGTTCCACCGACTGACATGCACTAGTTGCATAAGGTGGCTAGCGGGTGTCTGTCTCTCCCACTTTAGTCGGATCGGATTCGATGAAAAGGGTCCTTATGAAGGGTAAATAGAAATTGGCATATCACGTTGTGGTTTTACGTAGGTAAGAAACGTTCTTGCTAGAAACCTATAGAAGCCATGTAAAAACAAGCAACAACAATTAGAGGACGTCTAACTTGTTTTTGCAGCATATGCCTTGTGATGTGATATGGCCAAAAGGATGTGATGAATGAAATATATGTGATGTATGAGATTGATCATGTTCTTGTAATAGGAATCACGACTTGCATGTCAATAAGTATGACAACCGGCAGGAGCCATAGGAGTTGTCTTTATTTTTGTATGACCTGCGTATCATTGAATAACGCCATGTAAATTACTTTACTTTATTGCTAAACACGTTAGCCATAGAAGTAGAAGTAATCGTTGGCGTGACAACTTCATGAAGACACGATGATGGAGATCATGATGATGGAGATCATGGTGTCATGCCGGTGACGAAGATGATCATGGCGCCCCGAAGATGGAGATCAAAAGGAGCAAAATGATATTGGCCATATCATGTCACTATTTGATTGCATGTGATGTTTATCATGTTTTACATCTTATTTTCTTAGAACGACGGTAGCTTAAATAAGATGATCCCTCGCAATAATTTCAAGAAAGTGTTCCCCCTAACTGTGCACCGTTGCGAAGGTTCGTTGTTTCGAAGCACCACGTGATGATCGAGTGTGATAGATTCTAACGTTCGAATACAACGGGTGTAAGCCAGATTTACACACGCAATACACTTAGGTTGACTTGACGAGCCTAGCATGTACAGACATGGCCTCGGAACACGGAAGACCGAAAGGTCGAGCATGAGTCGTATAGAAGATACGATCAACATGAAGATGTTCACCGATGTTGACTAGTCCGTCTCACGTGATGATCGGGCACGGCCTAGTTGACTTGGATCATGCTTCACTTAGATGACTGGAGGGATGTCCATCTGAGTGGGAGTTCATTGAATAATTTGATTAGATGAACTTAATTATCATGAACTTAGTCTAAAATCTTTACAATATGTCTTGTAGATCAAATGGCCCACGCTAATGTTGCCCTCAACTTCAACGCGTTCCTAGAGAAAACCAAACTGAAAGATGATGGCAGCAACTATACGGACTGGGTCCGGAACCTGAGGATCATCCTCATAGCTGCCAAGAAAGATTATGTCCTAGAAGCACCGCTAGGTGACGCACTCATCCCAGAGAACCAAGACGTTATGAACGCTTGGCAGCAGCGTGCTGATGATTACTCCCTCATTCAGTGCGGCATGCTTTACAGCTTAGAACCGGGGCTCCAAAAGCGTTTTGAGCAACACGGAGCATATGAGATGTTCGAAGAGCTGAAAATGGTTTTCCAAGCTCATGCCCGGGTCGAGAGATATGAAGTCTCCGACAAGTTCTTCAGTTGTAAGATGGAGGAAAATAGTTCTGTCAGTGAGCACATACTCAAAATGTCTGGGTTACACAACCGCTTGACTCAGCTGGGAGTTAATCTCCCGGATGACGCAGTCATTGACAGAATCCTTCAGTCGCTTCCACCGAGCTACAAGAGCTTTGTGATGAACTTCAATATGCAGGGGATGGAAAATACCATTCCTGAGGTATATTCAATGCTGAAATCAGCGGAGGTGGAGATCAAAAAGGAACATCAAGTGTTGATGGTGAATAAAACCACTAAGTTCAAGAAAGGCAAGGGTAAGAAGTGTTGGAAATATGCCCTAGAGGCAATAATAAATGGTTATTATTATATTTCTGTGTTCATGATAATAGTCTTTTATTCATGCTATAATTGTATTGTCCGGAAATCGTAATACATGTGTGAATACATAGACCACAACCTGTCCCTAGTAAGCCTCTAGTTGACTAGCTCGTTGATCAACAGATAGTCATGGTTTCCTGACTATGGACATAGGATGTCATTGATAACGGGATCACATCATTAGGAGAATGATGTGATGGACAAGACCCAACTTAAGCATAGCATAAAAGATCGTGTAGTTTCGTTTGCTAGAGCTTTTCCAATGTCAAGTATCTTTTCCTTAGACCATGAGATCGTGCAACTCCCGGATACCGTAGGAGTGCTTTGGGTGTGCCAAACGTCACAACGTAACTGGGTGACTATAAAGGTGCATTACGGGTATCTCCGAAAGTGTCTGTTGGGTTGGCACGGATCGAGACTGGGATTTGTCACTCCGTGTAAACGGAGAGGTATCTCTGGGCCCACTCGGTAATGCATCATCATAATGAGCTCAATGTGACTAAGGCGTTAGTCACGGGATCATGCATTGCGGTACGAGTAAAGAGACTTGCCGGTAACGAGATTGAACTAGGTATTGGGATACCGACGATCGAATCTCGGGCAAGTAACATACCGATTGACAAAGGGAATTGCATACGGATTGATTGAATCCTCGACACCGTGGTTCACCCGATGATATCATCGTGGAACATGTGGGAGCCAACATGGGTATCCAGATCCCGCTGTTGGTTATTGACCGGAGAGGCGTCTCGGTCATGTCTGCATGTCTCCCGAACCCGTAGGGTCTACACACTTAAGGTCCGGTGACGCTAGGGTTGTAGAGATATATGTATGCGGAAACCCGAAAGTTGTTCGGAGTCCCGGATGAGATCCCGGACGTCACGAGAGGTTCCGGAATGGTCCGGAGGTGAAGAATTATATATAGGAAGTCCAGTTTTGGCCACCGGGAAAGTTTCGGGGGTTATCGGTATTGTACCGGGACCACCGGAAGGGTCCCGGGGGTCCACCGGGTGGGGCCACCTGTCCCGGAGGGCCCCGTGGGCTGAAAGTGGAGGGGAACCAGCCCCTAATGGGCTGGGGCGCCACTTTGGGCTTCCCCCCATGCGCCTAGGGTTGGGAACCCTAGGGGGGGGGGAGTTTCCCCTTGCCTTGGGGGGCAAGGCAACCCCTTTCCCCCTTGGCCGCCGCCCCCCCCTTGGAGATCCCATCTCCAAGGGCTGCGCACCCCCCCTTGGGGGCCTATATAAAGGGGGGGAGGGAGGGCAGCATACTACAGCCTTTGGCGCCTCCCTCCTCCCCTGCAACACCTCTCTCTCTCGCGCAGAAGCTCGACGAAGCCCTGCCAGAGAGCCGCTACATCCACCACCACGCCGTCGTGCTGTTGGATCTCCATCAACCTCTCCTCCCCCCTTGCTGGATCAAGAAAGGAGGAGACGTCGCTGCACCGTACGTGTGTTGAACGCGGAGGTGCCGTCCGTTCGGCACTCGGTCATCGGTGATTTGGATCACGGCGAGTACGACTCCGTCATCCACGTTCATTGGAACGCTTCCGCTCGCGATCTACAAGGGTATGTAGATCCACTCCTTTCCCCTCGTTGCTAGTAGACTCCATAGATGCATCTTGGTGAGCGTAGGAAAATTTTAAATTATGCTACGATTCCCAACAAGAAGAACTTCAAGAAGGACGGCAAGGGAGTTGCCGCGCCCGGTAAGCCAGTTGCCGGGAAGAAGCCAAAGAATGGACCCAAGCCTGAGACTGAGTGCTTTTATTGCAAGGGAAGTGGTCACTGAAGCGGAACTGCCCCAAGTACTTAGCGGACAAGAAGGCCGGCAACACCAAAGGTATATGTGATATACATGTTATTGATGTGTACCTTACCAGCACTCGTAGTAGCTCCTGGGTATTTGATACCGGTGCGGTTGCTCATATTTGTAACTCAAAGCAGGAGCTGCGGAATAAATGGAGACTGGCAAAGGACGAGGTGACGATGCGCGTCGGGAATGGTTCCAAGGTCGATGTGATCGCGGTCGGCACGCTACCTCTACATTTACCTACGGGATTAGTTTTAAACCTCAATAATTGTTATTTAGTGCCAGCTTTGAGCATGAACATTGTATCAGGATCTCGTTTAATTCGAGATGGCTACTCATTTAAATCCGAGAATAATGGTTGTTCTATTTATATGAGAGATATGTTTTATGGTCATGCCCCGCTGGTTAATGGTTTATTCTTAATGAATCTCGAACGTAGTGTTACACATATTCATAGTGTGAATACCAAAAGATGTAAGGTTGATGATGATAGTCCCACATACTTGTGGCACTGCCGTCTTGGTCACATTGGTGTCAAACGCATGAAGAAGCTCCATGCAGATGGACTTTTGGAGTCTCTTGATTATGAATCATTTGACACGTGCGAACCATACCTCATGGGTAAGATGACCAAGACTCCGTTCTCCGGAACAATGGAGCGAGCAACCAACTTATTGGAAATCATACATACTGATGTGTGCGGTCCAATGAGTGTTGAGGCTCGCGGTGGCTATCGTTATGTTCTCACTCTCACTGATGACTTGAGTAGATATGGGTATGTCTACCTAATGAAACACAAGTCTGAGACCTTTGAAAAGTTCAAGGAATTTCAGAGTGAGGTTGAGAATCAACGTGACAGAAAAATAAAGTTCTTACGATCAGATCGTGGAGGGGAATATTTGAGTCACGAATTTGGCACACACTTAAGGAAATGTGGAATAGTTTCACAACTCATGCCGCCTGGAACACCTCAGCGAAATGGTGTGTCCGAACGTCGTAGTCGCACTCTACTGGATATGGTGCGATCTATGATGTTTCTTACCGATCTACCGCTCTCATTTTGGGGCTATGCTTTAGAGACTGCCGCATTCACTTTAAATAGGGCTCCGTCGAAATCCGTTGAGACGACACCGTATGAATTATGGTTTGGGAAGAAACCTAAGCTGTCGTTTCTAAAAGTTTGGGGATGCGATGCTTATGTCAAGAAACTTCAACCTGAAAAGCTCGAACCCAAGTCGGAGAAATGCGTCTTCATAGGATACCTAGGGAAACCATTGGGTATACCTTCTACCTCAGATCCGAAGGCAAGATCTTTGTTGCTAAGAACGGATCCTTTCTGGAGAAAGAGTTTCTCTCGAAAGAAGTAAGTGGGAGGAAGGTAGAGCTTGATGAAGTATTGCCTTTTGAAGCGGAAAGTAGCACAGCTCAGGAAAATGTTCCTGTGGTGCATGCACCGACTAGAGAGGAAGTTAATGATGATGATGATCAAGGTACTTCGGATCAAGCTCCTACTGAACTTTGTAGGTCCACAAGGACACGTTCCGCGCCAGAGTGGTACGGCAACCCTGTCTTGGAAATCATGTTGTTAGACAACGGTGAACCTTTGAACTATGAAGAAGCAATGGCGGGCCCAGATTCCGACAAATGGCTGGAAGCCATGAAATCCGAGATAGGATCCATGTATGAAAACGAAGTATGGACTTTGACTGACTTGCCCGATGATCGGCGAGCCATAGAAAATAAATGGATCTTTAAGAAGAAGACAGACGCGGATGGTAATGTGACCATCTATAAGGCTCGACTTGTCGCTAAGGGTTATCGACAAGTTCAAGGGGTTGACTACGATGAGACTTTCTCACCCGTAGCAAAGCTGAAGTCCGTCCGAATCATGTTAGCAATTGCCGCATTCTATGATTATGAGATATGGCAAATGGACGTCAAAACGGCATTCCTTAACGGCTTTCTTAAGGAAGAATTGTATATGATGCAGCCGGAAGGTTTTGTCGATCCTAAGAATGCTAACAAGGTATGCAAGCTCCAGCGCTCCATCTATGGGCTGGTGCAAGCATCTCGGAGTTGGAACATTCGATTTGATGAGATGATCAAAGCGTTTGGGTTTACACAGACTTATGGAGAAGCCTGTGTTTACAAGAAAGTGAGTGGGAGCTCTGTAGCATTTCTCATATTATATGTGGATGACATACTGTTGATGGAAAATGATATAGAATTCTTGGGAAGCATAAAGGCCTACTTGAACAAGTGTTTTTCAATGAAGGACCTTGGAGAAGCTGCTTATATATGAGGCATCAAGATCTATAGAGATAGATCAAGACGCCTCATTGGTCTTTCACAAAGTACGTACCTTGACAAGATATTGAAGAAGTTCAATATGGATCAGTCCAAGAAGGGGTTCTTTCCTGTATTGCAAGGTGTGCAATTGAGCACGGCTCAATGCCCGACCACGGCAGAAGATAGAGAAAAGATGAGTGTCGTCCCCTATGCCTCGGCCATAGGGTCTATTATGTATGCCATGCTGTGTACCAGACCTGATGTAAACCTTGCCGTAAGTTTGGTAGGAAGGTACCAAAGTAATCCCGGCATGGAACACTGGAAAGCGGTCAAGAATATCCTGAAGTACCTGAAGAGGACTAAGGATATGTTTCTTGTTTATGGAGGTGACGAAGAGCTCGTCGTAAAGGGTTACGTCGATGCTAGTTTCGACACAGATCTGGATGACTCTAAGTCACAAACCGGATACATGTATATTTTGAATGGTGGGGCAGTAAGATGGTGCAGTTGCAAGCAAAGCGTTGTAGCGGGATCTACATGTGAAGCGGAATACATGGCGGCCTCAGAGGCAGCACAAGAAGCGATCTGGGTGAAGGAGTTCATTAACGACCTAGGAGTTATTCCCAATGCGTCGGGCCCGATGACTCTCTTCTGTGACAACACTGGAGCTATTGCCCTTGCCAAGGAGCCCAGGTTTCACAGGAAGACCAGGCATATCAAGCGTCGCTTCAACTCCATTCGAGAAAATGTTCAAAATGGAGACATAGATATTTGTAAAGTACATACGGACCTGAATGTAGCAGATCCGTTCACTAAACCTCTCCCTAGAGCAAAACATGATCAACACCAGAACTCTATGGGTGTTCGATTCATCACAATGTAACTAGATTATTGACTCTAGTGCAAGTGGGAGACTGTTGGAAATATGCCCTAGAGGCAATAATAAAATGGTTATTATTATATTTCCTTGTTCATGATAATTGTCTATTGTTCATGCTATAATTGTGTTATTCGGAAATCGTAATACATGTGTGAATACATAGACCACAACATGTCCCTAGTGAGCCTCTAGTTGACTAGCTCGTTGATCAACAGATAGTCATGGTTTCCTGACTATGGACATTGGATGTCATTGATAACGGGATCACATCATTAGGAGAATGATGTGATGGACAAGACCCAAACCTAAGCATAGCACAAGATCGTGTAGTTCGTTTGCTAGAGCTTTTCCAAGTGTCAAGTATCATTTCCTTAGACCATGAGATTGTGCAACTCCCGGATACCATAGGAGTGCTTTGGGTGTGCCAAACGTCACAACGTAACTGGGTGGCTATAAAGGTGCACTACGGGTATCTCCGAAAGTGTCTGTTGGGTTGGCACGAATCGAGACTGGGATTTGTCACTTCGTATGACGGAGAGGTATCTCTGGGCCCACTCGGTAATGCATCATCATAATGAGCTCAATGTGACCAAGTATTTCGTCACGGGATCATACATTACGGTACGAGTAAAGTGACTTGCCGGTAATGAGATTGAACAAGGTATTGGGATACCGACGATCGAATCTTGGGCAAGTAACGTACCGATTGACAAAGGGAATTGTATACGGGATTGATTGAATCCTCGACATCGTGGTTCATCCGATGAGATCATCGTGGAACATGTGGGAGCCAACATGGGTATCCAGATCCCGCTGTTGGTTATTGACCGGAAAGTCGTCTCGGTCATGTCTGCATGTCTCCCGAACCCGTAGGGTCTACACACTTAAGGTTCGGTGACGCTAGGGTTGTAGAGATATTAGTATGCGGAAATCCGAAAGTTGTTCGGATTCCCGGATGAGATCCCGGACGTTACGAGGAGTTCCGGAATGGTCCGGAGGTGAAGAATTGTATATAGGAAGTCCAGTTTCGGCCACCGGGATAGTTTCGGGGGTCACCGGTATTGTACCGGGACCACCGGAAGGGTCCCGGGGGTCCACCGGGTGGGGCCACCTATCCCGGAGGGCCCCATGGGCTGAAGTGGGAAGGGAACCAGCCCTTGGTGGGCTGGTGCGCCCCCCCCATGGGCCTCCCCCTGCGCCTAGGGTTAGAAACCCTGGGGGTGGGGGGCGCCCCACCTGACTTGGGGGGCAAGTTTCCCCCCTTGGCCGCCGCCCCCCCCTGAGATGGGATCTCCAGGGGGCCGGCGCCCCCTAGGACCCCTATATATAGTGGAGGGGAGGGAGGGCAGCCGCACCACAGCCCCTGGCGCCTCCCTCTCCCTCCCGTGACACCTCTCCCTCTCGCTGAGCTTGGCGAAGCCCTGCCGAGATCCCCGTTGCTCCCACCACCACGCCGTCGTGCTGCTGGATCTCCATCTACCTCTCCCTCCCCTTCCTGGATCAAGAAGGAGGAGACGTCTTCCCCAACCGTACGTGTGTTCAACGCGGAGGTGCCGTCCGTTCGGCGCTCGGTCATCGGTGATTTGGATCACGACGAGTACGACTCCATCAACCCATTTCACTTGAACGCTTCCGCTCGCGATCTACAAGGGTATGTAGATGCACTCTTTTCCCTCTCGTTGCTAGAAGACTCCATAGATTGTTCTTGGTGATGCGTAGAATTTTTTTGATTTCTGCAACGATTTCCAACATGATTTGCTTAAAGATATGAACAATAAACTTAATGATCATGTTGTTAGATTAATGACCAGAGGTGCTAGAATGACTCACAAACCTTTGTATCCTGGGGACCATCCTAAAAGAATTGAACAAGATTCTCAAACAATCAATGATAGTACACCTAGTTCACCTAAGAAGAAGAAGAAAAAGAATAAGAATAAAACTTTGCATGCTTCCAGTGAACCTATTGTAGAAAAACATGTTGAGAATCCTAATAACATTTGTATTTCAGATGTTGAGACACAATGCGGTAAAGAGAATTTACCAAGTGATAATGATAATGATGATCATTGATACGTCTTCGTCGTATCTATAATTTTTGATTGTTTCATGCCAATTGAGGGAGTCCTGGACTAAGGGGTCCTCGGGCGTCCGGCCTATTATTCATTGGGCCGGACTGATGGGCTGTGAAGATATGAAGGCCGAAGACTATACCCGTGTCCGGATTGGACTCTCCTTGGCGTGGAAGGCAAGCTAGGCAACCAACTATGAAGATTCGTTCTTAGTAACCGACCCCGTGTAACCCTAGATCTCTCCGGTGTCTATATAAACCGGAGAGCGTAGTCCGGATAGGCGGATACACATTACCATAGTCATACAGGCTAGACCTCTAGGGTTTAGCCATTACGATCTCGTGGTAGATCAACTCTTGTAACACTCATATTCATCAAGATCAATCAAGCAGGAAGTAGGGTATTACCTCCATAGAGAGGGCCCGAACCTGGGTAAACATCGTGTCCCCCGTCTCCTGTTACCATTGATCCTAGACGCACAGTTCGGGACCCCCTACCCGAGATCCGCCGGTTTTGACACCGACATTGGTGCTTTCATTGAGAGTTCCACTGTGCCGTCGACAAAGGGCTCGATGGCCCCTTCAATCGTCGATAATGACGCTGTCCAAGGAAGAACCTTCCTCCCCGGACAGATTTTTGTGTTCGGCGGCTTCGTACTGCAGGCCAACTCCCTTGGCCGTCTGGAGCAGATCGACAGCTACGCCCCTGGCCACCAGGTCAGATTTGGAAGCTTGAACTAGGTCGCGGATACCCGTGGAGACTCGATCTTCAATGGGTTTGAGACCGCAGCGATCGCTCCCCCTCGCCCCGATGAACATGACTTTGATCTGTCATCGGATCACATCCAGGAGATGGATCCTGTTGCTGCAACGGCCTTAGAACCGAAGCAGATCGTGCCCTCCGAGGCCACAAGGTCCGCGGCATTGGAGCCACACACGGACTCGACATACTGCAATGTTTGCGTCAATGGAACTCCAGACTCGTCTCTGGCTATACGTTCCGGACCAGGTACACCTGCGGACACCAAGCTGGATCGGTTATCGATTTTCAAATTTAGCGCCGCATACATCTTCCAGCATTCACCTTTGGGTGACGTGCTAAACTCTTTAAAGAACTTGTCCTTGGAGGAGGACTCACAGCCGAACTATGTTCGGTTCGAGCTAGAGGCGGATGACGAGGAATTTTGCTTCCCACTCGCCACCCACTTCATAGCCACTGTCGATGACTTAACCGACGTGCTTGACTATGGCTCCGAAGACATCGACGGTATGGACGACGATGCCGACAAGGAGCAAGGCCAAGACCCGCCATTCACTGGACGCTGGACGGCCACCTCTTCGTACGACGTGTACATGGTTGATACACCTAAAGGATCTGGCGATGACAAAGAAGAGCCAGATGCGAATAAACCCTCTGAGACACAGTCCAAGCGCCGGCGCCCTAAACGCCGTTCTAAGACTCGTCGCTCAAAAGATGGCAACACTGGCACCGGAGAAAATAGTACTCCGGGCGACGCCGAAAATAATGAAGACCCTGTCGGAGCTGCATCCGAACAGGAGGAACATGACAACAAGCAAGACAACCCTGATGAACAGGCCATAGAAGATGACTCGGAGGATGATAGTTACCGTCCACCCTCCGAGGAGGAGACAAGCCTCGGCAACGAAGACTTCATCGTGCCTGAGGATCCTCTGGAGCAGGGGCGCTTTAAGCTTCAGCTCATAGCCACTGCAAGGAGCCTGAAAAAGAAACAGCAGCAGCTTCAAGCTGAACAAGATCTGCTCGCCGATAGATGGACTGATGTCCTGACAGCCGAACAATACGACCTCAAGCGCCCAGCCAAGAGCTACCCAAAATGCAGACTGCTACCTCAATTCGATGAGGAGGCACCGGAGCACAAATCTCCCTCGCGTAATGCGGAACGACCACCGCGTGGTCGAGACAGGGCGGCCTGCCCCACCGCCCCGTAAAAATAGAGACAGAAGAGTTCGGGGTCACACGTACGACCTCCGGCAGACCCTGGACAGTAGAGCAAGACATACAAGATCGATCTATGGATAGCGAGGACGTGCCTCGAGGCACGACGACGGCTACCTATTCGGACGTGACAAACCTAACCACACCTGGGCCGAATGCCGCAGACGGATTCCATCAGAGCCACGCCGCGATGCGGCCTGATACAGAGGTGCCGCACACCCTCTCTGCTTCATAGATGAAGTACTGGATCACGAATTCCCCGAGGGGTTCAAGCCCGTCAATATTGAATCATACGACGGCACAACCGATCCTGCAGTATGGATCGAGGATTTTATTCTCCATATCCATATGGCTCGAGGAGATGACCTCCACGCCATTAAATACCTCCCACTAAAGCTCAAAGAGCCAGCTCGGCACTGGCTTAATAGCCTGCCTGAAAATTCTATCGGCAGCTGGGAGGACTTGGAAGAAGCCTTCATGGACAACTTCCGAGGAACTTATGTTCAGCCACCAGACGCCGATGACTTAAGCCACATAGTTCAACAACCTGGAGAATCAGCCAGAAAATTCTGGACTAGATTCCTAACAAAAAAGAACCAGATCGTTGGCTGTCCGGATGCCGAGGCCCTAGCAGCCTTCAAACACAACATCCGTGACGAATGGCTAGCACGCCACCTCGGCCAAGAAAAGCCGAAGTCTATGGCAGCCCTTACGGCAATCATGACCCGCTTTTGCGCGGGTGAGGACAGCTGGCTGGCTCGTAGCAAGAACACAGCCAGTGAGGCAGGCCCCTCCGAGACCAAGAACAGCACCAGCAAGCTCCGGCGCAATAGACACAAACGCCGAAGCAATGGTGACAACACCGATGACACCACAGTCAACGCCAGATTCAGTGGCTCCAAGTCCGGCCAACGGAAGAAGCCCTACAAAAGAAACAATGAGGGACCTTCCAGTCTGGACCACATACTCGACCATCCGTGCCAGATACACGACACCCCAGATAAGCAAGCCAATCATACCAATAGGGATTGTTGGGTTTTCAAACAAGCTGGCAAGTTAAATGCCGAAAACAAAGAAAAGGGATCACAAAGCGAGGACGAGGATGAAGAGCCCCGGCAGCCGAATACTGGGGGGCAGAAGAAATTTCCCCCTCAAGTCAAAATGGTGAACATGATATATGCTACACACATCCCCAAAAGGGAACGCAAGCGAGCACTTAGGGACGTCTACGCGGTAGAGCCAGTCGCCCCAAAATTCAATCTGTGGTCATCGTTCCCGATCACTTTCGATCGTCGAGATCACCCAACTAGTATCCGCCACGGCGGTTCAGCCGCACTAGTCCTTGACCCAATTTTTGACGGGTTTCACCTAACACGAGTCCTGATGGACGGTGGTAGCAGCCTCAATCTGCTCTATCAGGACACAGTGCGGAAGATGGGCATTAACCCCTCACGAATCAAACCAACAAAGACTACCTTTAAAGGACTCATACCAGGCGTAGAGACCCGTTGTAAGGTTCAATAACGCTGGAGGTAGTATTCGGTTCCCCGGATAACTTCTGAAGTGAAGAATTAATCTTCGATATCGTCCCATTTCGCAGCGGCTATCACGCACTGCTCGGACGAACCGCATTCGCTAGATTCAACGCGGTGCCGCACTATGCTTATCTCAAGCTCAAGATGCCCGGTCCACGCGGTGTCATAACAGTCAATGGCAATACGGAACGCTCCCTCCGAACAGAGGAGCACACCGCCGCCCTAGCAGCAGAGGTACAGAGCGGCCTTCTCAAGCAGCACCATAGTACGGCTGTCAAGCCCCTGGACATCATCAAGAGGTTCCGGACTACACTGCAGCAGGACAGCGCAGCTCGTCAAGAGCTCGATTAGCAATTCGGCCTCCGTCCCAGTCCCGTTGAAGTAGTGGCCTTCGTACCACGCGTACATAACTACACACTCAAAATTCCATGGACATCGACGGAGGCACAAGCTAACCCGGGATCTACAGTTCGGCTAGACCGATCCCAGACACACATACTTTCACCTTTTCCTTTCTGTTTTAGGTTTCTTTTCCCGCGGGCTGGATCACCAGCCCTTTCGTACAATCGGCATACAAAGGTGGCAAGCAGCATAGGTGTGTAGGGTAACCTCTATACGTTCTTCTTGACGGTATTTCTACTTATTTCTTAGGACCCACACGCTGCGCCCTCTCGATTCCGGCATGTTAAATAGCCCGGATGCTTATCGCACTATTTGTACAAAATACGCCTTGACGTATCCATCCAGATATAATGAAAAGGGTTTGCGGCCCAGTTTCTGTGGTTTTCGTTTATTACTTCATTTTATTTCGATCCTCTTATCGGCTGCATCCGTACACATTGGTATGTTTCACACTCGCGAGGGGCTCCTTATCGCCCCACAATACGGCACAAAGTCCGAACACTTTTTATATATATAAGTTCGGCACCCTGAATTTAGCATTATATGCATTGGCTCCGAATCATGTCTCTGGTCAATAGTTGGGTTGCCTGGCTCCTGTGCTTGCTACCCTACGTTCCGCTATATCGGCTAGGGTAGTAAAGGGAGAACTACTGCGATTGTGCCCTGGCCTTGACCAGATGAGCACCTCAGTAGAGAAAGCCGAAAACTGACTGTCATGATACGGCGAGAGCTGGTCAGCTGTTCAAGGGTTACAAAATTGTTGGAGATTTTTTCCACGTCATGCGAGAGATCGGCACTTCCCGATCAGATGCTGACAGCACCCTGGCTTGGACCAGGGGCTGCGCCCATGCTTTATTATAAAACTCCTATGGCTAAGTGAGGGCATTTAAGCCGTATAGTCTGATTGTCTTGTTCGTTGTGCTAAACAACTCCTTCAAGGACCATATAATTGGATCAAGATTGTTTAGATTCCATCCCGAACACCTCCGTACTACCTACGTGAGGGCAGAAGCCGACGACTGGCCAACCCTCAGATTGCATACAACACGGCCACACAGGAGGAAACAATTAAAGCATAACGAAATTATATTACAAAACAGGCTTTGTCCTCATAATACAAGGCAAAGGACAACACGAATGTATTCATTCGAAAATAATGTCCTACCCGCATTGCGCTGCTACAAGTCGAGACCCTTCTAGAACATCCGCAAAATATCGTTCGGGTGTGCGGTGCTCCTTGCCCTCTGGCGGCCCTTTGGCCACGTCGATGGCATTCATCTTCGCCCACCACATCTTGCAACGAGCGAAGGCCATGCGGGCACCTTCGATGCAGGCTGATCGCTTGACGGTGTCCAGCCGTGGACATGCTTCCACTAGCCGCCTCACGAGTCTGAAATAGCTGCCGGGCATAGCTTCAGCTGGCCACAGCCGGATCACCAAGTCCTTCATGGCTAGTTCGGCCACCCTGTGCAGCTCCACCAGCTGTTTAAGCTGACCGATGAAGGACACGGGATGCTCTGACACCGCATATTGCGACCAGAAGAGCTTCTCCGTAGAACCCCCTCCTACGGCTCGATATAACTCCACGGCGTCCGACACACTGCATGGTAAATCATCAAAAGCCCCTGGGGAACTCCGAACCCGGGTTAGTAAAAGGTACTGCTTCTCCGCATACTTGCTTTGCATCTTAAAAGCCTTACCCGCAGTGATCTTCTTGGCCTCCTGGATCTCCTGGAGGGCGGCCTGGGCCTCATTCCGTGCGGTCTCCGCGCTCCGACGAGCCTTGGTGAGTTCGGCCCCTTGAGTCGACGCATCATGCTCCAAGGTCTCACATTTTTTCACCGCATCCTGGAGCTCCTGCTGGACTTCTTTGACCCGGGCCTTAAGCTTCTTATGGGCGGCTTGCTGCTGGACAACCCTCTCCTCGGCTTCACACAGGTCCTTTTTTAGGGCCTCGACCTCGGTCGCGGCTCCTGCATATATTACGACACTACGGTCAATATACAGCGCTTGTTCTTTCCGAACACACAGCAAGTCGTTATTCACCTTGCTTCTCCTGGAGCCGAATCTTAACCTCGCCGAGCTCGTTCTCGGTCCGCTCCAGCCTCGGCTTCAGTTCAGAGACTTCGGTGCATCCGAGGTTGCGGCCAACAGTGACGCATGCTTATTGGTACATATTAGGTTAGTCTCCTATAACAAAGGATCGATCCTCTGTCCGGTGCTTCTTGCCGAATACCGGACAGTGTCTCAGGGGCTACTGACTACATGGGGTTTTTCTCTTTCTACGTCACTTACCTCAAAACCTGTTAACAGGTTGCTGCAGGCTTCGTTCAGTCCACTCTTGGCGGACTGAACCTTTTCGATCACCGCACCCATAAGGACACAGGCTCGTCCACGACGGAGGCGCCTCGTAGCGCCTCCATCAGGATATCCGGCGCCCCTGGATGGACAGGGGCCACCGGTGGAAGCAGCGCACCCCCCTCCTTCAAAGGGGGCTGCTCGCCCGACTCCGGAGCCATATGGGTCTCCGGAATCGTATTCGGCTGAGGGCCGAACTGGATGCGGCCCTCTTCGCCAGTCTCCATGGGGATCGGCTCCCCCATGTGTCCGGCAGTGGAGGCTTCGCCTCGTGGCGCCTCCCAGATAGCGTCCTGGGCTCCTCCCCGGTTCGGAGCGGCCCTCCAGGACAACACTTCGGTGTCATCCCTGGCCCTAGGGGAATAAGCAGGCGGTGGCGACATGCTCGCCATCTCCGACGGAGCCAACGAACCTCCAGACGAGGATCGTTGGATAAGGTCGCGGGCCGGACTGCAATAGTACAGTTAACTATGTCAAGATAATGGGGAGAAAGGGCCGGATGTGCGCACGAGCGAGCCATGTCACGTACGTGCGGCCTGAGGCTTAGTGCGGGGGCGTCGTTCCGGACTGCTGTCAACGTCCCACGCGGTGTTGACCACTGGGACGCCCTTCCCCTTCTTGGGCGTTTCCGCCTCCAGATGCGCCGAAGCCGCCCTCTTCTTCTTCCTATCCTCAGGGGGAGGGTTGTTTTCCTCCTCCCCCTCCTCTTCCTCGTCGTTGTCCTCCAGGACAGAGGAATGAGCTTCGTCGTCTTCGGACGTCACGTCCGAAGTGCCCTTGTGACGGGGGCCACCCTTGGCCCCCTTGGTCTTCTTCTTGGCCTTCTTCTCCGGCGCCTTGTATGGCGCCGGCACCAGCATCTTCGCTAGACGCGGGATGACCGGTTCTTCAGGCAGCGGAGCCGGACACTGGATCCGCTTCGCCCTCTCCATCCAGTCCTGAAAAGACAATAATAGAATCTCATGCATCATCCTTGAAGTAAACAAGCAGGGAATACATTCAAAAAGACATACCTCACTGGCGAAATGCTTAGCGTCGTGCCCGCGATCTGAATCAGCGGCCGGCGGTTTCTCGTTGCCCTTGAAGAGCAACTTCCATGCGTCCTCGTGAGTAGTCTCGAAGAGCCTCACCAAGGTCTGGTGCTTCTTCGGATTGAACTCCCACAGAGGGCGGCTTCGGCGCTGGCACGGGAGAATCCGGCGAACTAACATCACTTAGATTACATCAACGAGCCTGACGTTCTTGGTTATCATGCTTTGAACGCGTGTCTGCAGCGCTATCAGCTCATCAGGCGAACACCAGTCTGGACTCTTCTCGACCCAGGAGGTGAGTCGCATGGGAGCACCGGAGCGGAACCCGTCAACAGCGGCCCAGGTGGTGTCGCGGGGTTCTGTGACGTATAACCACTGTCTCTGCCACTCCTTCACTGTCTCCACGAAAGTGCCTTTTGGCCAGGAGACGTTGGGCAGCTTGCTCACCATGGCTCCACCGCATTCCGCGTGCTGGCCGTCCACCACCTTCGGCTTCACGTTGAAGACTTTGAGCCACAACCGAAGTGGGGATGGATGCGGAGGAAGGCCTTGCACACGACGATAAACGCCGAGACGTTGATGAAGGAATTTGGGGACAGATCATGGAAATCTATCCCGTAATAATACATCAGCCCGCGGATGAAAGGGTGGAGTGGAAACCCTAGCCCGCGGAAGAAATGAGGGATGAATACTACCCTCTCGGTGGGCTTCGGCGTGGGGACGACTTGTCCCTCGGCCGGCAAACGGTGGGCGATCTCCTTCGCCAAATATCCGGCCACCCGAAGCTCGGTAATGTCTTCCTCCTTGACGGAGGAGACCATCCACTTGCCCTAACTGCCGGACATGGTTGATTGCTAGCTCGGATGGAAAGGAGATGGAAACTTGGGCACTGGAGCTCGAGGCTGGAAGGGCGGAGATAGAGAAGGCGTGGGAAAGGAAGATGGAGTCCTTATCCCCTTATAAAGGCAGTAAATATTGAGCGCCTCTTCATTCGCCTTAAGATTTGCCTATTCCCAAGTACCATATAAACGACACGGTTGGATTACCCATACCCGCATTGATGAGGATCCCGCAATAAGGGGGCACGATCTCTGCTTTGACAAGACGTGCCAATGGCAACT
Organism: Aegilops tauschii subsp. strangulata; assembly: GCF_002575655.3. Taxonomy (NCBI): domain Eukaryota; kingdom Viridiplantae; phylum Streptophyta; class Magnoliopsida; order Poales; family Poaceae; genus Aegilops; species Aegilops tauschii. The sequence continues at coordinate 381,601,589 of NC_053039.3, read as the reverse complement.
GCGTCTTGGGGCGCGGGGCGTCGAACACAAAAACAGTTTGGAATTATGACCGAACAGATGCAATATCGTGCTGGAAAAAAGTTGTCACCGGATGGAACTCGTGTAAAAATATATTCTCTCTGTGGTTGTGTGTGGTGTGTGTAACAGGTCCGGATATAATCATCGCATCCGAAGACTATCTTGGAGTTCAGAAAAAGGGGAACCCGCCTTGCAATGCAGAAGACAATCTGCGCGCCGGACTCCTTGTCATTGAAGCTAGGTTCAGGGGCTATTGAGGGAGTCCTGGACTAAGGGGTCCTCGGGCGTCCGGCCTGTTATTCATTAGGCCGGACTGATGGGCTGTGAAGACATGATGGCTGAAGACTATACCCATGTCCAGATTGGACTCTCCTTGGCATGGAAGGCAAGCTAGGCGACCAACTATGAAGATTCGTTCTTAGTAACCGACCCCGTGTAACCCTAGATCTCTCCGGTGTCTATATAAACCGGAGAGCGTAGTCCGGATAGGCGGATACACATTACCATAGTCATACAGGCTAGACCTCTAGGGTTTAGCCATTACGATCTCGTGGTAGATCAACTCTTGTAACACTCATATTCATCAAGATCAATCAAGCAGGAAGTAGGGTATTACCTCCATAGAGAGGGCCCGAACCTGGGTAAACATCGTGTCCCCCGTATCCTGTTACCATCGATCCTAGACGCACAGTTCGGGACCCCGTACCCGAGATCCGCCGGTTTTGACACCGACACCAATATTATACGACTTTCACATACTTTTGGCAACATTTTATATGATTTATTGGACTAACCTATTGATCCAGTGCCCAGTGTTAGTTCCTGCTTATTTGCATGTTTTTTGTTTCGCAGAATATCCATATCAAATGAGTCCAAATGCAATAAATTTTTACGGAGAATTATTTTGGAATATTTGTGAATTTTGAGAGGTGGAATCAACGCAAACGGAGGCCCACAGTGACCACAAGACACCAGGGCGTGCCCCAGGCCCCTAGCGCATGGTGGTGGGTTGTGCCCTCCTCGAACGTCGGTTGGAGCTCTACTTCGGGCACAAGGAAGCTTATATCCGGATAAAATCATGTTAAAATCTCAGTGCAATCGGAGTTACGGATCTCCGGGAATATAAGAAACGGTTTTCGGCCAGATCTGGGGAACGCGAAACAGAAGAGAACAGAGAGGGAGATCCAATCTCGTAGGGGCTCCCGCCTCTCCGCCGCCATGGAGGCCATGGACCAGAGGGGGAACTCTCCTCCCATGTACGGGGAAGGCCAAGGAAGAAGAAGAAGAAGGAGGGAGCTCTCTTCCCCTCTCTCCCGGTGGCGCCGGAGCGCCGCCGGGGCAAGGATCGTGACAACGATCTACATCAACAATCTTGCTACCGTCAACACCAACTTTCTCCCCCTCTATGCAGCGGTGTAACATCCCTTCTCCCCTCTATAATCTCTACTTAAACATGGTGCTCAACTCCATATATTATTTCCCAATGATATTTTGGCTATCCTATGATGTTTGAGTAGATCCGTTTTGTCCTATGGGTTAATCATGATCTTGGTTGGTATGAGTGTATATTTTATTTATGGTGCTGTCCTACGGTGCCCTCCGTGACGCACAAAAGGAGGGATCCCCACTGTAGGGTGTTGCAATATGTTCATGATTCGCTTACGGTGGGTGGCGTGAGTGACAGAAGCACATACCCGAGTAAGTGGGTTGTTGCGTATAGGAGTAAAGAGGACTTGATACTTAATGCTATGGTTGGGTTTCATGACCTTAATGATCTTTAGTAGTTGCGGATGCTTGCTAGAGTTCCAATCATAAGTGCATATGATCCAAGTAGAGAAAGTATGTTAGCTCATGCCTCTCCCTCATATAAAATTGCATGAATTATTACCGGTCTAGTTATCGATTGCCTAGGGACAAATGACTTTCTTGTTGACAAAGGCTATCTACTTTTATTACCTTGCAATTTATTCGTAGTTTTATTCTCGCAAAGTACTCGTAGTTTTATTCTTGCAAAATAGTTTCATACTTGTTTTCGGTAAAGCAAACGTCAAGTGTGCATAGAGTTGTATCGGTGGTCGATAGAACTTGAGAGAATATTTGTTCTACCTTTAGCTCCTCGTTGGGTTCGACACTCTTATTTATTGAACAAAGCTACAAATGATCCCCTATACTTGTGGGTTATCACTCCCTCATGTATCTTCTAGTCCCTCCCCAAAGCTTCTAGGGTCTCTTATGTTGGAGAAAAATTCACCTTAAAGTTTCATCATGTTTGGACTTCGGTTGGTATGGTTTTTCTGCGAAACAAAAAACATGCAGAAAACAATGACTGGCATTAGGCACTAAGTTAAAAGGTTGGTCCATAAAAATAATATAAAATGACATATAAAGCATACAAAAGTGATAATATAATAGTATAAAATAATAAAAAAATTATAAATACGATGGAGACGTACCAAGTGGCTACTCGACTGCGGCTGGGCCGCCTTGTGCTCTTGTTGCTAGTGCACGTGCGTAAGATAGAGAGGGAGAGAGATGCGCTCGGCCTAGTTAACTACTTTTCTATTTATTCTTATTTGCAGAGTTTGACTTTCATAGTTAAATATCAAATCAATTCCAAATATTTTTACGATTTTGCAAATACCCAAAATGATTTTGAACTAGCCAAGTATTCAAATGAGCATTATTAAATATTTCCAGTGATATTTTGGATAAGTCATGTTATCTCATCTCATTTTTATTATATGTGAATGGAAATATTTAAATAGCCTTTAAATGCAAATAGTCAATAAAACTTCCAAATTTCAAAATATCCATATATGAAATATTTTCCACCATAATTGAGGAAATCATTTTATTCTCACTCCATATATTTGAATGTGGTTTCAAAATACAACTTTCAATTCTCCTCCGTCTTGATCTGAAATATGCTCCAATTATCACCAAAATTCTAGGAGATATAATCCACATACAAATCCTAGAAAATGCAAAAAAGGGAAAACAAACTAAAATATAATAATTAATAGGATAATCTGAGCTAATTCTCAAAAAATACTAGGATTAAACTCATGGAAAATCTGAGTACAAAATGCATTCGTTAGGCGGCTTCATCAATGTAGTTAGTGGAAATGCATGTGTGATTTGTCCACATGGCTTTGTGCGATAGGCTACCTCCTCCCTACCGCCTCAGATCAACTCTGTGTACCATCTATTGTGTTCTGTTGATGCCTGGGATGTGCCCCCACATCATTCCATGTGTTGGTATGCTCGACCCATTCATGTCTTCGACAGTAGATACGCCATCTCGGTAATGACTGATGTGTCGGTTTCATCCTGGTCTGCGGTTTCAGTGTGGGGTGACGGGCATCGATGGCTTTCCCGTCGATGGAGGCAGGCATTCTATCAGAATTTTGTTTTGCTCCATGGCGATATCCACTGACGAACTATTTGCGTGGCAGCTATCTCTAGGCGTGTATGCCATGGATGGGGTTGTAATTTCCATGTCGTGGGTCCATGGAGCGTGTGTGTCCTTTCCCCCAATTGGGACATTACAACAAGAGTTCTTCATGGTAAGTTGGTGGCGCAACGCTGTGGGACGTCGTTCTTGGCGGTGCTCTTCAAGTACCTAGTCTTGAGTTCCAGGATGAAAAGCCTATAACTGGCCTATAATTAGGGATGGCAATGGGTACCCATTACCCACGTACCCTATGGGTAAAAACCCTATTAGGGTAAGGGTATGGGACAAAAAGTTACCCATGGGTATGTAAATAGGGAAATCTCAAACCCATCGGATAGAGCAGGTACGGGTATGAGATCATATAACCCATACCCGCATACCCATATACCCTTATAACGTCTAGCAAGTACGAAAAAATTACATCTACCCTTTGTCATGAGTTTGTGAACTTAAAAATGTATGACTATGTACTAATGTTTATGACTATTGTGTTGATATTTTGATGTGTTGTTGTTTGCAAAAAAGTGTTGATGTTTATAAAATGTGGAGTGCTTATGACGTGTTGTTGTTTATAAGTATGTATTGATCTTATTATGTGTTGTTGTTTATAAATTATGATTGTATCTTGTTGTTTATGATTGTGTGTCGCTCAAATTGTTGTTATGCAAACATGGGTATTTTTACCCACGGGATCCATTTACCCTGTCGGGTGACGGGTATGGGAAAAATTTGTACCCACTAACGGGTATGGGTACGGGTGATGGGTAAGCTTAAATGGGACGAGTAAGGGTATGGGTTGTCTCCTCCCGTACCCAAACCCTACGGGTGCCATCCCTACCTATAATTATCGTACCTGGCAATGGTGGTCTACTCTCCTTGTTGAAGGCAGTGTCTCAAGATTGCCTAGACTTTCCTCTTCTGGGTGAAAAGGTATGATTTAACATATTTGGTCCGACCCAACCATGACATCGCTCATGCATCGTGTCCTTCCTGAAGGCGTCGTTGTTAGGGAACCTTACCCATAGTCTAGGTGTACCAACGGTGGTGATAGTTGCTGGTGTTTTGCTGCAGCAGATTGTTCGCCTCGTCTTGACCTTTGCATACCCTTTTACAATTATTATTATTGATTTGGATGTGTGCAATCTTGATTTATCGAATAGGTTTTGATATTGTGGTTTTGCATAGACCTTCTGTAAATGATATTAGTTTAATAAAAATATAATACCCTTTATAGAAAAAAAGCTTTCGTTTTCAAAGGATTTGCTCACAAGGTTAATTGCTCAAGTCGAAACCGACCACCACATTTGAATTTTGAACCGTCGGGCACAACCGCACATATTGTTTAGGTTTTGGAGTATATTTGGATTGTTGCGAGTGTACCTTGCCAACTTTTTGACTATGATCAAAAGTTTGATATCTGTTTAGATGGTTGGCATTTTTATTCCTGCCCATTCTAGTTAATTTTATTTTCGACTTTGGTTAATTCATGGGCAAATAAAACCTTCTCCAAAAAAAAACTTCCCCAATATTCTGGCTAACTATTTTTTTTGACATGGCAAGATTTAGACTAAAATCATAGTCTCATGGAGTGAAGGCGAAGGGAGGGAAGGCACTAGCTTTTGGGCACCGGCACAAGACGCGCAGCATGCTGAGGCACGGAAATACCAATTGTACCCCGAGCTGGCCCTGTGTTCCCCACCCGCTTGTCCCCGAAGTGGTGCCGCTGGCGCTGAAGTACCATTTCTGCCCCCAGAAAACTCTGCGAACAGAGCATTCTCCTTCCTCCGTCTCCCCCCTCCCTCTCCACAATCTGATGAGCGCTCCGCCTCCAGCAAAGCTCGAGCAATGGGGAACGCCCTATCCCGCCCCGTCGATGAGTCCTTCAAGTACCGAGTAAATTGCATAAAACCACCACTTTAAGGGTTAGGTTTGCGAAAAACACTAGGATACAGTTTCTCTGCAAAAAACATCACTTCTTGCGTAATTGTTTTGCAAAAATCACTGATCGGTGGATTTGGCTCGGTTAAGCGTGTTTATGACAGATGGGGCCCTTTCTTGCCTATGTGGCGTAACATTTCATGCCAGGATAATTTTAGTATAATTTTACAAACTAGTCCATAGATTTTACATAAAACCCCTAAATCAAAAAGAAAAAAATGTAGTCAGCCCATGTGCATCCTGGCCCTGGTTGGGGCGGTCAACGCAGCCGGCGCCGGGCGCCTCCTCGCGCAGGAGGCCAAATCGGGGGGAGGGTGTAAGGGCATATTTATCCCTAAGATGTTTTGGTGATTGATGACAATGCCTTTGCGGACTAATCGTGTGCATTGAGTGTTTTTCAGAGATTCATCCTTTTGGCACGAGACGATTCCCTCCCCTCGGAGCTTGAAGCGAAGACGGTGTAGTCCTTTCGGATTAGTTTGGTGGACTAGTTTCATAGGGATCACCGTACTATCAAGAGGGGGTCCGTTTTGGAAAGGCTAGGGCGGAATCATCACGTACACTTCCTTTGCCTCTCCCTCCGAGCCTTTCTGTTTCGATGATGGGCTTGTTTCTCTTCTCATTGTGCCCTCTCTGGTCCCAGCGGTAGTACCACGGGCCAGAGCGGTAGTACCGCTTGGGTGCTACAAGCGGTAGTACCGCCCAGAGCAGTAGTACCGCTAGTAGCCTCCTTTTGTGTGCTCACTCTGGTCCCAGCAGTAGTACCGCGGGACGGAGCGGTAGTACCGCTTGGGTGCCACAAGCGGTAGTACCGCTCTGGGAGCGGTAGTACCGCTCCAGAGCAGTAGTACCGCTAGTAGCCCCAAGCCGTAGTACCGCGGTGGTCTCGTGCTAGTACCGCCTCGATTCGAGGGCTCCTTTTTCGTGTCGGGTTTTACGGTACTGGCCGCGGCTGTGGGGGGCCGTAGTACCGCTCGTATGCGGTAGTACCGCCCTCCCACCGCGGTAGTACCGCTGTGGGCGAAGCGGTAGTACCGCGATCAGGAGCGGTAGTACCGCTTATAGTGGCAAGCGGTAGTACCGCTGGCACCGCGGTAGTACCGCTCTCTTCGGGGCAGAAGTGGGGTAACGGTTGGTTTGTTCCCCCCACTATATAAAGGGGTCTTCTTCCCCAAAGTTGACCTACCTCTTCCCCCAAAAAGCTTCATTGTTGCTCCAAGCTCCATTTTCGCCCGATCTCTCTCCCTAGCCAATCAAACTTGTTGATTTGCTCGGGATTGGTTGAGAAGGCCACGATCTACACTTCCCCCAAGAGAAATTTGATTCCCCCCACTTATCCCTAGCGGATCTTGTTACTCTTGGGTGTTTGAGCACCCTAGACGGTTGAGGTCACCGCGGAGCCATAGTCCATTGTGGTGAAGCTTTGTGGTGTCGTTGGGAGCCTCCAATTAAGTTGTGGAGATTGCCCCAACCTTGTGTGTAAAGGTCCGGTCACCGCCTTCAAGGGCACCAATAGTGGAATCACGGCATCTCTCATTGTGTGAGGGCGTGAGGAAAATACGGTGGCCCTAGTGGCTTCTTGGGGAGCATTGTGCCTCCACACCGCTCCAACGGAGACGTACTTCCCTTCAAAAGGAAGGAACTTCGGTAACACATCCTCGTCTTCACCGGCTCCACTCTTGGTTATCTCGTTCCTTTACTTTCGCAAGTTTACTCGGGTTATATCTCTTACTTGCTTGCGTGCTTGTTGTCATTGCATCATATAGGTTGTTCACTTAGTTGCATATCTAGACAACCTATTTTGATGCAAAGTTTAATTTGGTAAAGAAAAGCTAAAAATTGTTAGTTGCCTATTCACCCCCCGCTCTAGTCAACTATATCGATCCTTTCAGAGGGGCGGCACCCCTCGCCGGATCCGGCAGCCGGCGTTGGGCGGCTCATCGCGCTGCAGGCCAAATCGGGGCCCCGGCGCGGCATCCCTCTCCAGATCCGGCAGCTCGCGTTGGGCTTCTCCTCGCGCGGGACGTCAAATCGGGGCGGCGGCGCGGCATCCTTCGCCGGATCTGGATGAAGTGGCGGCGGCGGGGGCCAAATCGGGACGACTGCGCGGCATCCCTCGCCGGAGGTGGCGGCGCCTGGAGCAGGCGCGCGCACCGGCGTCAGCGGCTCACGTGGTGATGCGCGGCCGCGTGTGGTGCATCGAGGGCACCACCACCATGGTGGAGTGGAGCGGGGAGAGCCGGGGCTGGCTCGAGGTGGGCCCTTACCCGCCTGGTCTCGAGGCCGGCACGACGTGCGCAGTCAAGCGGCGGCGGCGGCGGGCGCGTGGTGGCGACCGATGCCACCGAGTTCGAGGAACGCTGCGTGAGTGAGGTTGACCAACGGTTTGTCCAGGGAAATGGGGGAAGGGCCTGGGCGGTACGGGGAAAGAATGTTGAGGGTGTTTCTGCTTTTTGACCCATCTAGGCCTCTTTTTGGCAAAATGGTAAGCCACGTCAGCAAAAAAACGGGCCCCATATGTCATAAACGCATTTAACCGAGCCAAATCCATCAATTAGTGGTTTTTGCAAAACAATTACACAAGATGTGGTGTTTTCTGCAGAAAAACTGTATCCTAGTGTTTTTCGCAAACCTAACCCTGAAAGTGGTGGTTTTATGCAATTTACTCTCAAGTACCACTACGCCCGGATCCTTCCATACAGCGAACGTTAGGGCCATCCCTGCTCTCCTGCCCAAAGAAGCATTGATGTAAGCCATTATTTCCCTCCCTTGGTAGAGAACGCGGTCGCATCAATAGTTCGTAGGGGCATGATTCGATTCGAGGTAGGCCTGTCCGCTCCGTCGCGAATGATTCGAGGTAGGGCTAGGCTTGCGGGCGGAGCTACGCCCGCTGAACCGCCGGCAAAGCGCGGAAGGCGGGGCCGATCCCGTTGGGGGCGAGCGCTGTAGTGCTGCGCACGGCACTGCCGGTGGCGGTGGCGGCTTGGCGAGGACGGCCTCGTCTCCCCGTGGGAGGTTTAGGCAGGGTTTTTAGCCGGGAAAGCAGCAGGGATGGCCGAAAGCGGGAGTGATGGTCTCACACCTAATTACCGAGTTCATTTCATTCTCAAGCTATAAATCTTACTGCTTCCTTGATCAGTCTGGTTGGCAGCATGCTCTCAATGTTTGGGAGTCTGTATTTTTTGTGCAGCCTTCACAGCTCTTCATTTGATAGAGCAGTAAATCCCAGTTTTAGAAACAACTAACTGATCATCACTTTATTATACATGGATTGGATCGTTGTAGTGTGCCCGTTTTATGATTCCCAGTTGCCGGATTAGGTCTTCCTCTGATGGAGCAGCAAATGCTAGTTGCAGACTTGCAGCTCATATTCCTTTCATTGATTATTTGAACATTTCAGACTCTGGAATGAACTGCAAGGGGTTTAGTATCCGCCTTTGTGTTGTCTTAACTTTCTTCTAGAATTAAGAGCTTAGAGCACTGACATTTGAGTGACCATTGGCCGCTAGGAAATAACCAGTTTTTGCTAGGCTATATATGTTAGTTCTGCAGGTTTTAGTTTAAATATTCGTATTGGCCAGTTTATTTGCTCTCTGATATTATTCTGTGCATATTTTATATATCTAATAACTAGTAACAGCCAATCCTTCTCTACATGTTTCTTTGAGAAAGATATTTAATGTTCATTTTTTATGTTCTGTAAGAAGTTCAAAGTTTCTTTTGAGGAAAAGAGTATGCTGATTTGGTAGGTCTATGTTTGCATGCAAATAGTACTTGTATCTAAGCATTTTGCTTTTAATCTGAGCATTTTGACACTGTTGTGTACTAGCCACAAGTCAGTATTTAAATTTGAGTGATTGCTTCTTTCTGTAGGATATTCCAGTTATCCGTTTTGATATCAGCAAAAAAAGAAGAACAAAGAGATTTATAAGGTTCATGCGAGCAAGAATTAGAAGGGCACAAAACTGGAGCCATGAGAAGTATTATGGTAAAGCTGTTACTCCAATGTGGAACCCCTCTAACCACAAGATCAATTATACAAAGGAGCAGATGGCCAAGAATCCTAAACGCAAGGGCAAAAATCCAGAGACTGGGTATGGCTATCACATTGTAGAACTAACCAATAAGAGGAAAAACAGCAAGAAAGTGCAACTCCTATTCAACGATTTCAATAAGTATCTATCGGCCTTCCGGAGTTTCAAAGATGGAAAATGGAGCCGCTGGTATCGTTGCAGTGATATTGAGATCCCAGATTATTTTGATGCAGTCGACATGGGGGTGGATGGCAGCCACAGCGGCGAAAAGTAAGTGCTTTCAACTTATTCCAACATTAGCTTTCATGTTGACCAACATTCACTTTTGGCATACAGGAATACATTGTTTGCTGCTTATTCTCGTGTTGTTATCTTGACCTTTATAATGTCTTTCATTTTTCAGAACTACTATTGGTGGGGATGAAACCCTGGATGACATTTTCTATACCCTTTGGTCATTTCCCTTCAACGAAAAGAAAAAAGATGATCTTAAACGGGCTTTTATGAGGGCAGTTGTAATCTTCTCGGAGGCATTGAGGCTCATATTGGTTTATCACATAGTGGTACGAAGGATGCAGTTCAATACCATATCACTTCCCCTGCCCTCTACAGCATGGAATCAGATCAATAGTTGGGGTAACTTGGGGGAGTTCGCACTTGAGACAGGGTGTGAAAACAAGGGTATTCTTAACTACTACAAATTCCACAGCTTCGTTAGACCACATGGAATTGTGGATTTTGAGCAGCTTATAGTACACAGGCGTTCTGCTGTGATGGTGATACAGTGGAGAGGTGAGCAACTGTTACCTCGTGGTTGGAAAGAATCAAATCACAAGCTGCTTGTTGGGAGACCAGGAAGGCCAGGTGGTAATGGAGTTCTGGAGGATGTTAAAACTGCTTTCGTGCCTTCGCCGGCGGTCAGCCTGTATGAAACAGACAATGCAAGGAGGGCTGCCAGGGTTGCCAGGCGTGAAGCACAACGATTGAGTGATAAGAAGTACTATGAGTACACGAGGCCTCAACGCACTACCCCAAACAAACCGTATGTAACAGCTGAAGCAAAGAGGCAAGCAAGAATTGCCAGGAAAGCCGCGAGGCAAGAAGAAGAGACAAGAATCCTCGAGGAGATAAACAGAACCATCAGGGAGGGAGTATTTGGCGAGATAGGTGAAGAATTTCTACAAGACCTTCTGGATACAATTGAGCTAGAGGTAATTGGCACTAATCATGGAAGGTGGTGTTTCAGCTTAAATGCTGTTTGATTTCGCACTTCTTTACTAATTATTTTCTTGCTCTGGTTGCAGCTTGCAGCGGCTGCAGCAGGCCATTTGTATAAGCCAAACCAAGACCTTGTTCAAGATTAGCGGCAATTACCTATTCATCATAAGCCAAATCTTTAACCTGACGAGCCTCCTCTATCCACTTGAAAGATATAAAAAAAGAGGTTCCTCTGTGATGACCGGTGGTAACAACAACAGGCTTTATCTGCAGAGCGGTGTGTCTGCCTTTTGTTGATGCATCAGTTGCCTTGGCCGTGCCACATACGTCGAGCCTTGCTGTCCACCTTAATTGTCTGGACTGTGGGTTATATGTAGAGTAACATCCGAAACATGGGGAGCTTGATGTTTCTGGGTTTACCATTGTGATTTTAAGCTGACACCTATTGATTGGCAAGTGGAAGTTGGTGCGAGATGTGAGGAATGACACTGCATTGTTTATTTCCTGTTATTATCTGCTTGCTTGCTCTGAATTATGGTAGGCGATGCAGAAACACACCCATGGAGTAGTTGACAGCTTGCATGTTCTTACGTCTGAACCATGGGTATGTTTGTTAGATGATGATACAGCAAGTCATAAGCTGTAGAGATAGTCAGACTGTTGCAAGGAAAACATCTCTGATCGCCAAAATAAGCTGTTGCTTTTATTTTCTTCATTTCAATATATAAATAGCGCTACATTTACTTTCCACAGATTATAACTATACAAGGCGTTGCTTCAAACTGCAAAGGCAGACCAAAGAATATGGCAGTTGGCAAGTGAGGTGACTCGATGCCCTGGGCCATCATCGGCTTCTGTACTGAACGCCTCTGCTTCGTCGTCTGTGGAAAATTTGTTGGCTTTGGAGGCTTCGTACCTTGGCGCTTGCTACATGTCCGGAAGTCAGGTGCCTCCGGCTGAATTGACTGTAGAAATAACTACGGTCTTGCAACAACAATTCTTCTTTTTCTGGCAACCCCAAGCCCTGACAGGGTGTGAAGAAGTACAGATACAGGTTTGGTGGTTTAACTGAACATGAAGAGATGTGTTTCGTTCTTCAGAGTTTTGGTGCCTGACAAACCCAACGAGCTCCCGGCCTGTAACGTCCCGATCAGGAAGGGGATCGGCGACCAACAGAGAGGGGAGGGGCAGGTGAGATGCAGAGGAGTCGGCGATCAACCTCTTTTTTCCGAGCTTAAACCCTAACAGTGTCGTCGACGGCTGCTTTAAGTAGACAGTTGGCTCCAACCCAATGGGCCACTTGGTCCCAGCCTACAAAGCACACGGCCCACTCGCAATGCAGCAAGGCTTGGCCTGCTCCTCATCAGTCCGTTGCGACCCTAAAAAAAAGAAAAAAAATCAGTCCGTTGCAGCTTCAGGCGCGGTGTGAACTGCAGATGTGACATTCGCGACGGAGCGCCGTCCAAGATGGTGGCCGTCGGGTACCTTAGCAGGAGCGCGTAGTAGTCTTCCCAGGTGGTGGCGTCAGTAGGTTGGTTTCACTTTCACCACCGGGTCTTGAGCTGGACAACGGGGATGGCGATCGGCTTCAGGTTGGTGGTTGTCAGGTCAGGGATGCGGGGAAGTTCAGAGAACACCAGCATATAATTGGGGGTCAAGGGCTTGAGCTGGGAGACGTGCAAGACTGAGTGGAGGCGGCTGTCTGGCGGTAGGCGACATTGCCAATGCGTTCTTCCACGGTGAAGCGGACGGCCAGGTTGGGGTAGAGCCTGCTCGCGATCAACGATCGCATGTACGGCTGGGGCTTCAGGAGGACTTGCTCGCCGGCAGTGAAGGTGTGTTCGGTGCGGTGGCGCTGGCGATCGGCCTTCTTCTTGAACCGGCATTGTGCGCGGGCGAGTTGCTCTCGGAGCATCTCGGTGTGAGTTGCCCAGTCGAGGTCGCTCCATCCGCTCCGCTCACCGGCTCTTACCGACTCTCTGCCATAGACCTATTTGCACCACTGCTAGCTGCCTCTCCCCTTCCCTGAACCCCCACCCTCCCTTTCCCCTCCCTTCTCACTGGCATCCTCTCTTCATTTCGTCTAGATCGATGGCTCCTTGCGGTGTGGGTTTCTTTGGTCGGGCCATTCAATACTGCCACAACCCGGACCCTCCACAACCGAGACTCCCGCCTCACTTCGTCACCACAAGCATCGCCAATGGTGTCTTGATATAAAATTTGTTTGAAGTCAAATTTTATTAAGTTTGACCATATTAAATATGAAAGAATGTGAACATCTACAATACTAAAGTTATGTGTATGAAAATTAAATTCATGGGGCATCTAACAATATTGATTTTGAATTGTGAATGTTTGACTTCAGACATATCTTATATGCATAATAAAAAGGACCGGAGGACTACCATGCATACATAACATATTATTGTTGGGTTTATTTATTTTCAGGAATTGTTGCTGGATTAACCACCTGTTTCCAGTTTCATGCTCAGTACGCATCATAAGCAAGATCAACAGTCAACACATATGGCAACAATAATCTGCAGCGCAAAAAGAAATTAACAATAATTTGGAACGCAGATGATTGTGCTCTAAAAAGTACAAACAAAGTGAAGGTAGTCCTAGCAAAAGTTAAATCATGAAACTGAAAATGTGTAATAGAGGTATCAATTTTTGTATCTTTGATCATTTGATAAAAAAAGCGTTTCTGGCAAAAACAATTTGTTTTAAGAAAACTAGTCTCCACGAGCTCTTAACACTGAACTGTACATTGCGCTATGCTTCTGGACCTAAATTTGATAGCATGCCCCAATATGTGTGAATTTTGTGAACTGTACATGAAAAGAGTGTTCCTTGCCTGGGTTGTTGCCTTTTGTCCATGTTCGTCGTCGTCAAGTAATGACCCTCTTAAAAATTACGGAAACACTAACGCCCACACGTGTGGGCGTTTGCATCTCGCCCACATGCATGGATCCGCGTTCGTTTGTGGGTGCATGAATCTTGACATGTTTGTGGTGCCACGTAGGACTGGACTGGTGTGTGGGCATTCATTCGGTCGCCCACACGTCCGTTTCACCACACGGAGGGGTCGGTGTGTGGGCGTTTAGCAGTTCGCCCACACACCTGTTTTCACTCATGCACAAGGGCTGGTGTGTGCGCATTTGCCATCTCGCCCACACGCCCGTCTCCTCTCCCACACCCAAGCTGCCAGTTGCCAAGTGTTTTGCAATGTACATGGCAACTGCCCTAATGTGTTTGCAAGCAGATGGCAACTCTCTCTTTTTTTACCCGAACATGTCAGTTGCCATATGTTTTGCAGGGTACACTGCAACTGCCCCTAGTGTGCTTGTAAGTACTTGGCACTCTTTTTTTTACCCGAACATGTTGTTTTGTCATGTCTCTTTGTAGCGCTACATGGCAACTGCTTAGTGTTAGTAGGTGGCAACCTCTAAAGTTTTCAAATCATGGTAACTATTGTAAACCAGACAATACATGGCAACAGCTGCAGTTGTCCAAAATGGCATCTGGCACTTGATCTGAGATGGCAACTGCAGTTGAGCAACCATGACAACTGTAGTTGTCCGACATGGCAACTGTAGTTCAGCGACATGGCAACTGCAATTAAACAGACATTGAAGAGGGTCCGGACCATGGCAACTGCAGGAACGCGTGGTGACTGTCATGCTGGGCGTGCGGGACCGTGAGATAGGTGGCTGAGAGAGGTTGTGTGGGCGTTATGCATTTTGCCTACACGTAGGCGTGTGAAAGGGACCGCAAGGGAAAAAAGAGGCGTGTGGGCGTTAGTTGTTTTGCCCACACGTAGGCGTGTGGGCTGGTTTTCTTAGGCACCACACAAAACATGTGAGTAGACCCCTTAACACCCACACGTAGGGCAGTTATCGTCGTCCTAAAATTAGAGGATTAGTTAACAACACACGGGAACCCTCCTGACTTAATGATGCTAAACTATTTCGAGAACAATCTGCCAAATCTGAAATTTGATAGCATGCCACATCTCTGAATTTTGATAACAGTCACACATGATAAATTTTTGATAACAGTATGCAGGTCAAGCTCAAGATAGTATTTCATACCTCGATAGGTGCCCACTGCATGCCCTCTTTAACTCGATCTATGCACTGGAAACTAATGAAACTATGATGCCCCGCGCATTGCGGTGGAACCCGTTGCAGTATATTTCAATGAGATTTGGTTGTATAAACATCAATATTTGGATTAATAATATATATCATTCATCACACTATATAAGAGATATAGATTATCACCAAAAATGCAAATTGGAAAGAAAATAGGCAGAAAAATAATAAAACAATACGGATAACAGAAAATATAATAGTTTGAAAGTCTGACATAGATAGAAATATTTTACATGATAATATACAGAGAGAAAATCAGAGGAAGGTAGTGATAAAATAAGAAGCTCATCACCTATACAAATAAACTAAAGGGAATTTGAGTACATGTAAACTAAATGATCAGTCTATTATATTATGTCTTAAAAAATCATAGATACATTGAGAAGATTTAATTACTACCTCTTATTATATTTTACCAATGGTTTCGTCGGCACATGGATTTGAACTGAGATCTACCAAAAATGATATACCCTGTTGCAATGTCAATTACGCCGAGAGCCCGAGACATGCAAAAAGAGGAATCAATTCAATCCATATGTGTAGATTCTATGAAAAGTGGAAGAGCAGAATTTTCTTATTGGATTTCTAGCGAGACCATTGTTGACACACGAATACGTCACGTGTACCCTCGACACCGTGGGTGATGCACCGCAGCTCACGTCGAAGGAGACCCGACCGACAGCGCGAGACGCAAGACGGTCGACGGGCGCTTTTGCAGACCCGAAACCCCGCACACCCGGGAGGGCCCCGTCAGGGAGTGCGGCGGCTATGGGCTGCCCTAGGTCGATTCGCTCGCCCCTAGAGCCTCGGGATTCGCAGCTCTCAAACACGAAGAACAGCGAAGAACGAGAGAGAAAACGGTGGGGAGATAAAACGTAGACTAGAAAAGTAGTATATTGATTTGTTCGATTGTGTGTTCTTCAATCGGCCGTCACCCCCGACATATATAAGAGGCGGTTGGACTTCCCGTACAAGTAAAGGATTCATCTAGGCTTTCCTTACAAGAAAAATTACATCAATTCACGTCCTAGAGTCCTCGTTCTATTCCAACTCAGATTCAGTCTGAATCTGGCCCAAACTCTGTCTTCCTTCTTGCGCGGGCCGCCGAGCTTGCATATGATCTCCGATTAAGACGGCCCAAATATCAAACTTGTGCGCCTCGACGATACGAACAACTCTCATGTTGATCACTTTTTCAAATAAGGCCATCTTGAATACTTTTCGAGGTCATCTTTACCTTCCAGTCGGACTCGGTCTTGCAGTAGACTGGATTATCCAAGTCTCGTAGTGAATTTGCAGGCCATATACTATCTCTGATGATGATGACTCCAAAACCAAAGTTTACCGTCTTGATGATACACACAGCTTCTGTATTGAACACTTCTTCATCCGAGGTCAGCTTGATAAACTTCCGGGCACATGTTCAGTTTCACTCGGATTCGAGCTCATCTACTCGGATATTAGAGACTTTCACTCGGATCGTCCGACTGGACTTTTTCACTCGGAAGACAATCTTTCACTCGGATGACTATATTTCCACTCGGATGACTATATTTCCACTCGGAAGGCAATATCTTACTCGATCGGCAAGTTTTCGTTCCGATGGTAATCTTTTCACTCGGAATATTTTCACCTAGAGGACAATTTCACTCGGATGACTATATTTTTACTCGGATAATAATAAATTCATCCGGTCAGCAAACTTTCACTCGACCGGTAAGTTTTCACTCGGATGGTAAACTTTTTCACTCGGATTTCCGACTGAAAACACAACCTGATCTTGTCTTGCCTCCCCAAGTCGCATACTAACTCGGATCGAGACAATTTATATATGAAAATCGATCGGCTTGACGAGACGAAAAACTTTCATGTTGAACACTTTTAGATCTGAGGTTAGCTTCAGCGGCTAATTGCTCACGCATTGTACCAGACACCCATCAACATGTGTCTGATGTCCAGCGTAATATTTTGATTCCTAGCTGGTCCGCACCATATTGACTGTAACTTTTGCATACGAACTTGGATTGAGATGATTTATATATGAAAATCGATCGCCTCGACGAGACGAAGACAATTCCATTAGAGTACTCCTTCATCTGAGGTCATATTGAGGGCGTAATCGGCCAAAAAGCACTCAGAACACTAAATTTTGTCACTCGGAGTACAACTTGGGCCACGGAGATGAAGTCGAATGGCGATAGCCTAAACATCAAAGTTGTCCCACTCGACGACGTGAAACTTTCTCATGCTGAAAACCCTTTCACTCTGTATCTTGCCAAAATCAGGTGTCAACACATGCCCCCCTGTTTTTCGGCAAAGCTTGCACGCCGAAAAATAATATGCATGGTGCTCGTTCTAAGGACGATGTCAACACTCCATCGGCCATTTATTTTTCTCAGGGCGATAATTATGTATCGGCCATGTTTATGCTAAGGGCGATAATCGTATATCGGCCATTGCCTATTTAGGCTTCCTGCCTCACACTCTGGTGGTACTTCTTCAAATATTTGCCATTGAGAGCTCGAGGTAACAATGCCCCTTGTATTGATTCCACCAAATATGAGTTTCCGGGAACAACTCTTGTAATCCTAAAAGGACCTTCCCAACTTGGAGACCACTTCCTGAATTTTCTATCTCTTGAACCAATCGGCAGAATCACTTTCCAGACGAGATCACCAACTTGAAAATTCTTCAACTTAACTTTCTTATTGTAAGCTCTTGCAACCCTCAACTTGTCTCTCTCTATGGACTTCAAAGCAGCCAAACGTTTATCGGCAACCTCATCAATATTGTCCATCATCAAGTTATGAAAGTTTACTACCGACAAATCATTTTATTTGGCTATTCTCAAAGCATTCAAATTTACTTCCACTGGTAAAACAGCCTCTTTACCATATACTAGCTCATATGGAGTCACCTTCATAGCACCGTGCCTTGAAATTCTATGTGCCCACAAAGCTTCAGACAACAACTCATGCCATCTCCTTGGATTATCTTCAATCTTCTTCTTGATGAGTTTGATTAAAATTTTATTGCTAGACTCAGCTTGTCCATTAGCTTGGGCATAATACGGAGAGGAATTGAGCAACTTTATGTTATAAGATTCGGCAAACTCTCTGACTTGGTGTGACATGAAAGATGAACCTTGATCTGTAGTTAACGTTTGAGGAATACCGAATCTATGAATAATGTGCTCGGTTATGAATTGAATTACCTCCGTATGTGTCATGTTCTTGAGAGGTACTGCTTCAGACCATTTAGTGAAATAATCAGTTGCCACCAATACGAACCGATGCCCTTTTGAGGAAGACGGATGAATTTCTCCAATGAAGTTTAAACCCCAACCTCTGAAAGGCCGCGGTTTGATAATAGGATGTAACATAGCAGCAGGAGCCAATTGAATATCACCAAACTTTTGACAAGCTTCACACCCTTTAAAATATCTGAAGCAATCATTAATCATAGTCGGCCAATAAAACTCAGCACGTCGCAATAACCATTTCATCTTGGGAGCCGACTGGTGAGTGCCACAAATACCTTCATGTACTTCTCCCATAGCAACTCTTGCCTGGTCCTCGTCCAAACACTTTAGAAGAACATCATCGACTGTTTGGCGATAAGGACCATAATCTCTCATTGTATACTTGAAAGCCATACGCCGAACAATCCTGTCCACCCTTTCACTCGGATTGCGCAAGTAAGCAAAAATGGGCTTCCTCCAGTCGGAATTGTCATCTGCACCAGATTTTTTGTTAATGACCGAATCAGTGGGTTCTGGTTCGGCCTCTTCTATACTGGTAAGATACGACATCGGACTTTGAGAAATATGAAACATGCCATGATCAACATGATATCCAGATGCTTGTTGTGCCAACTCATTTGCTTTCCAATTGTTATGTCTAGATATATGTGCAATGCTAAAACAATCCAAAGTAGAAATTATATCTAGACATTTATCAAGATAAACATTAAGTGATTCGTCCAAACACTGAAAGACTTTGGATATTTGCTGCACCACCAGTAATGAATCACCGTAAGCCTCAATATGTGTAACACCTATAGCAAGTAACATCTCTAGGCCGAATAACAATGCTTCATATTCGGCTTGATTGTTTGTGCAAAAATATTCTAAGCGGCAAGAGGCTTCAAAAACAGCACCATGAGGAGATATATAAACAATACCAACACCTTGGCCATTGCTACAAACTGAACCATCAAAGTATAATCTCCATGGTACTAATGAAACAAGGTTCATATCAACATCATGCTTGTCATTAATCCGATGTTCAACAATGAAATTAGCAACAATTTGGCCTTTCATGGATTTTAGAGATTCATAAGCCAAATCATATTCAATCAAAGCATAAGCCCACTTGCCAATTCTACCACTAAGAATTGGCCTATGCAACATGTATTTAATGACATCGGTTTGACAAGCTACTATACAAGCACAATATAAGCATAGACATCGGCACTAAATAATGTCTCAATTTTGTGCAAGCATAATATAAGCATAGACATAGTTTCTCAATAAATGTATACCTTGTCTCGGCGTCCAATAAGTGTCTGCTCAAATATGTAATAGCATGCTCTTTTCCCTTGGTTTCTTGAGTCAAAACAGCACCAATAACTCCTTCCTCTGCTGCAATGTAAAGCCTGAAGGGTTCCCTATGCTTGGGGTGCTTTCATCACCGGAGGAGTGCACAAATAATTCTTGATCATATCAAATGCTTCTTGCTGTTTTGCCCCCCAAGTGAAATCAGCATCATTCTTCAGCCGAAGGATAGGAGTAAATGCATCAACTTTCCCTGACAGATTAGCTATGAACCTTCTCAAATAATTGACCTTGCCAAGGAACTTTTGCTTATCTCTCTTGCATGTTGGAGCCTCCACTTTCTGTATGGCCTCTATCTTTTTGGGATCAATCTCTATGCCATCTTCATGAATAATGAAACCCAAAAACTTGCCAGCTGATACGCCGAATGCACACTTTAAAGGATTCATCTTCAGTCCATACTTTTTTATTCTTTCAAAAGCTAAACGCAAATCGGCCAAGTGAGATTCAAAAGAATCCGATTTGACAACAATATCATCAATATAAACTTCAAGTATGACACCGAGTAAATCATGAAAAATTAAATTCATAGCCCTTTGACACGTGGCTCCAGCATTTTTTAATCCGAATGTCATCACTGTCCACTCGAATAAACCAAGGAAACCAGGACATCAGAAAGCCGTTTTGTACATGTCCTCTTCGGCCATAAAAATTTGATTGTATCCGGCATTACCATCTAGAAAGCTAATAACCTTATGTCCAGAAGCATCATTAATAAGCATATCGGCTATTGGCATGGGATACTCATCTTTGGGTGTAGCCCTATTCAAATCTCTGAAGTCAATGCACACCCTCAACTTGCCAGATCCCTTCTTCTCCACTGGGACAATGTTAGAAATCCACTCGACATATGTGCAAGGTCGAATGAAATTAGCTTCAAGCAGTCGACCGATCTCTTCCTTGATCCGGTCATATATTTTCGGATTAAACTTTCTGGCCGACTGTTTATAAGGTCTAAAACCGGCCTTTATAGGTAATCGGTGCTCCACTAGCTCCCGGCTTAAACCTGGCATCTCATGATATTCCCATGCAAAGCAACAAACATATTCCTTCAATAGCTTGATTAACTTAGCTTTACAACCGGCTTTCAAATTTTTGTTTACAAATGTCGGTCGAGTGACTGAACCATCTCCAATATCTACCTCCTCTAATGGATCGGCCGATGTAAAACCTTGTCCAAGTTTATCCATGTCATCCAACTCCTCTATAGACTCATACATATCGTTCTCGCTGGATCGATATTTTACAAGACGTTTTTGTAACCACTCAGAGCTAGAATCCATTTGAACATATCATACCTTGGAGCCGATTGCATTCAGTCGGCTTTAAAGAGACAGGCACAAAACCATTCTTGGTCGCGCTGAGAAAATCAAACTCCGATAAGTCACGTCCCGTCAAGCAAGTAGCATTGGGATGTTGCCAATCCACCGATGCATCGGCCAAAGCAACACAGGCCGAGTTATCCGCATGAATGACTTCCACTTCATCATCAACCCACTGAATCAAAAACTGGTGCATAGTGGATGGCACGCACTGGTTTGCATGAACCCAATCATGGCCTAGTATGACGTTGTAGTTACCTTGCACCTCAGCGACAAAGAATGCAGTAGCCAAAGTTTTGCTTCCGACTGTAAGTTCCACATACATTACACCTTTGGCTTCAGTTTTCTCTCTTTGCCTTCAAATCCGTTGAGCACCATATTGGTCTTGATCAATTCTTCATCAGGCAAACCCAATTTCTTGAAGACCGAATAGGGCATAAGATTTACCACAACACCATCATCAACAAGCATCCGAGTGAGCGGCGACCCATTGATATGACCTCTGAGATATAATGGTTTCAGATGCGTTACTGGTTCTTTTGGCTTCTCGAATATTGCATTTTTAGGGCCAAAATCCAGCTGAGCCACCTCCCCTTCCTCATCTACAGCACGAAACTCAGCAGGTAAGTAATACACCATATTGATATCCATACCTTCATGAACCGGCGTAGACTCATATCCCAACATATCAGCCTCCTCCTCGAGTGCATCCACCGATTCTAAAATTTGTCTGAGTGAAGAGGAAGCAATAGGTAACATAGACGATGCAATGATTGCGTCGTCCTCTTTTGGTAGTGTAGGTGCTGCTGTGATAGGTATAGAAGCCACTGCATCTTGTATTTGTTTGGGCCTCCACACTTGTTTTGTAGGTACCATATATATAGGCCGAGTGTCATTGAACAACTTATCCCTTTGTTTCTCGGCCTCTTGTTCTGCCATCTCTTGACTCCTTAACCTCTATAGTTTCCTTTTTTGTGTCTTTGTTAGCCCTGGAGGACACCACTTTGGCTGAGTGTCTTTAGGATATCTCGTTTTTACTTGGATGGTGCTTGCTTCATGGTCATTAGCCGAGTGCTTTGGCGCGATAGCAAGTATCGGCTCAGTCGGATTGCTATGCACAATCGGCTGTTGTATGGCGAATGTTTCGGTGCCCAAGATAAGTGAGTCGGCATCCATTTTCTCCTTGCCTTTTTCTGACTCAACCGCTGCAACACTTGGTGATTTAACACGCCATTCTTTTCGACTTTCTAGATGCATGAAATTTCCACTCGGGCGCACCCTTTTACTCTGATGGAATCCATTCGGATGGATGTCACTCGGATGGAATTCACTCGGATGGAATTCAGTCAGACGGAATCTACTTGGCCATATTTTTTCACTCGGATAGCTTCCACCTGGGTGCATTCTTACTGTTGGGGATATAACTACTAGTGTAACCCGTCTAGGAGGGGCCGGTTACGCTACGGTGATTCATCATATGAAGCCCAATATCAAGCTTGAAGATGGCGGTTCAGTTAAGGGCCCAAAGCCCAAAGGCAACTTAAGGGTCGTAGTGATAAACCGCCATAATGGCATAACTTGTATTGTAAGGCAAGATTAATTGGTCACCGAGCCGAACACTATTTATGAGCCGGCCGGGACTCTGTAGGCCGCGGGGCGTCAACCCGTGTATATAAGGGGGCGATCCAGCGGCGGCTTAGGGCAAGTAACATCAAATCAAGAGCCAGGCATAGCGGATTCGCTCCCTGGTCATCGAAACCCTAGCAATTCCACCTCAACTAGATTAGGCTTTTACCTTCACCGCAAGGGGCCGAACCAGTTAAACCCTTGTGCCCTTTGTCCCGCTTTAACCCCTTTAAGCTTCCTAGTTGCGATGGCTCCACGACTAAGTCCTTTCATGAGGACATCTGCCGTGACAATTCCACAACAGTTGGCACCCATCGTGGGGCCAGCGTATGATGGATTTGAGTTTTTGAAGGGCAGCTTCGAAGGGCTCAAGGGATACGCTGTGGGCCGGATGACCAAGAGTCGTCGCGGCAAGCTCTACATCGACGACGCTGGCTGGGGCCCCGACGCCGGCTCAATTGAGTACGGGTACCGGGTCCCCTTCGGCGGAATCCACGTCTTCATCGGCCGGATCGGCGAGCCGGGCCCTGAGCCGTACATCTGCACTGACATCATCGAGACGGCTCAGCGTGCGAGACCCGCCCGGGCTCAGCCCGCCGTGAAGCGTGCCTTCATGGGCTGCATCCATGGAGGGGAGTTTTCTGAAGGATCCGTGGACGGCAGTGAGACGGCCATCTATTCTGACGGTGAGTCGTCCACAGGTGAGACGGATTCATTGCATCAACTACAAGACGGCGGACTTGGGGGCTGTTCCGATGGCAGCAGTATTCCGGACCCCTTTGAGCCGCCGAGCAGGGAAGGGATCTTCATGGCTGGTACTCAACCCGGTCAACACTCTACGGCTGCGGCAGCAATAACCTCCGGGTCAGGAGCAGCCGGGGCAGGAGGCCCTGTGCGCCCGCCGGCTCAGGTGCTGATAGATCTCATGGACAATTGACAACCATGTTAACCGCTACAGTTATTCCAGCGGATCAGGCTGAGCATGATGCAGAGGTGGGACGGTTACGTGAGGAGGTAGCCCGAGCCAAAGAAGCCCTAGCAGCTGAGGACACCAGATTGGCCGTAGAGCGGGCGGCTTTGGATGCTCGAGCTCAGCAGATCCAATCAGAGGCTTTCCAGCTTACGATGAATCTGAACGCGTCTAATGAGGTGATGAGGAGGAGGCACCAGAAGGCTCAATCCCGTCTGCCTCCGGTTTATGATCCTTGGAATCTCTTCTGCACACCCGGAGCCGGCCCTAGTAACCCGCCGGAGGCAAACCGGTTTATAACACCCGGAGCGGGGGCGCCGGTTCAGCCCCGAGTGATGGAACCTCCTCACATGAATACTGCCCCGCCTCGCTACATACCAACACCACCGGGTCATTTTTCTAACCCTTTGGAGAGGAGAACTTGATCGCTGCGTCGGCTCGTTTGGCGGCTCTCCCAGTGGATGGCGACTCTCCAACAGCAGTTGAGACATGAAGGGTCAGAGTACTTCTTCAGACGGCTCTGGTGCAGCAGGAGGCTTATTCTTATAGTCGAGACATGATTCATTCGACTCCTCGCCCAAGCCGGAGCCCGGGTTACAGCAGACATATGGATTCGGCGGTCGTATCAAGCAACGCCCAGCGCCGTAACCAGCCAGGTGGGCATAATCCGGTTCAGGACAGGATACGTCAAGAGGCTGAGCGGGCGGCTCCGCTGGCAGCTGAGCAGGCGACTCACCAAACCTTCCCGGCTTATCCGACGACTTCTATTGAGGCAGGCGTGGCCACAAGAACCGGCGGTGTTCCTTGTTTGGTGCCGGCTCTGCGTAATGAGCGTTTGTCCAAGGATTTCAAGGGACCTCGAAAGGTGCCAAATTACACAGCCGATTTACAACCTGGGGCGTGGATTGAAAGCTATGAGATGGCCATGGAGCTGTTGGAGGTCAGTGATGCAGCAATGGCAAGTACTTCACCATGATGTTGGATGGAACGGCCCGCACTTGGCTGAAGGGGCTGCGGCCTAACTCCATTGGTTCATGGGCAGACTTAAAAGCCTGGTTTATTCAGAACTTCAAAGACACATGCAAGCAGCCCATGTCAATTGTGGATTTAACTAATTGCAAGCAAGAGGAAGGTGAGTCCACGACCCATTGGGTGCGTCGTGTCAAGGAGATAATACATTCATCTGATAAGATGGATGCCGGCTCTGCGGTCTTAATGTTGGAGAAAAATTGCCGATTTGAGCCTCTAAAATAGAAGCTGGGGCGGCTCAAGCGTGATTGTAATGACATGGGCCAGCTGATGGTGGCTCTAGTCAAATACGCCGACTCTGATAGTACCAAGGATCCCGCGTATGATGAAGAGAAGACATGGAAGGTAAAGAAGAACGGCAATGGAAAGGGTCATCAGCATAACCCGGCGAGTCAGGGAGGCAATAAACGAAAGGCTGACGGCAACCCGAAGTTTGTGGCTAACACCAATTCACAGGGCAACAATCAACGACGTAAGGGGAGACCACCCCCTCGATCTGGCGGGTCAGGACCTACTCTTGAGCAATTGCTCAATGAGCCCTGTCCAAAACACGACACTCGGGAGAAGCCGACCACTCACCTATGGAAACATTGCACGATCATGAAGGCTTTCAAAAATTCTAACATGTTCGACGACAACCATGGGCCCGGCGGCGGCTCAGGTGGAGGCGGTTTTCATGGCCCGGGTGGCGGCTCAAATTCTGGCTTTCAAGGACATCAAGGTGGCTATAATCAACAGTCTGGTCAGGGAGGTCAGCAGCAGCAACAATCGGGTTATCAGAGCAATCCAAAGCAGCTGAATAGTGGGCAGTATCATGTGTTCACCACTAGTTTGTGCAAACGAGACCAGAAGCTTCACAAAAGGGTTGTGAACACTGTTGAACCGGCAGTCCCTCGTTATTTGAGGTGGTCAGAGCAACCCATTGTGTGGAGCAGGGAAGATCACCCTCCCTGGGTTGATAATCCGGGTCAGTTGGCTCTGGTAGTGGCACCTCAGGTTGGTGGATATAAATTCACTAAGGTGCTCATGGATGGAGGCAGCAGCATCAACATCCTCTATTATGAGACCTTTCGTCGTATGGGGTTGACTGGTAAGAATCTTAAGACATCTAACACTGTTTTCCATGGAGTGGTGCATGGTAAGTCGGCATACCCAGTTGGTAAGATTGAACTGGAGGTAGCCTTCGGAGATGAGCATGATTCTAGGGCTGAGAAGTTAACTTTTGAAGTGGTCAAGATCAAGAGCCCATATCACGCCCTATTTGGACGGCCGGCTTATGCCAAGTTCATGGAGCGGCCGTGTTATGTTTACTTGCAGCTCAAGATGCCGGGTCACAAGGGCACCATCACAGTACATGGGAGTCGGAAGATAGCCCTAGAATGTGAGGAAGGTGATGCTGCTTATGCTGAATCTGTTTGTGCAGCAGAGGAGTTGAAGTTCTATAAGGACAACGTTGACCCGGCGGACATGACGTCTCTGAAGAAGCCAACCACGGAACATGACCCGGTGATGAAATTTAAGTCGGTTGATGACACCAAGCTTGTTGATTTTGTTCCAGGCGACTCATCTAAGCAGTTCAGTATCAGTGCCAATATGGATCCAAAATAGGAAAGTGAGCTCATCGAGTTCATCCGTGAGAACCGGGACATCTTTGCATGGAAACCTTCTGACATGCTGGGTGTACCGAGAGAACTCGCTGAGCACACTCTTAATATTGATCCAAAGTTTAAGCCGGTCAGGCAGTTTCTTCGGTGGTTTAATGAGGAGAGGCATAAAGCTATTGGTGAAGAGGTGGCCCAGCTCTTGGCGGCCGGGCTTATTGTTGAAGTCTTTCACCTGGAGTGGTTGGCTAACCCGGTGCTTGTACTCAAAAAGAACGGTACCTGGCATATGTGTGTGGACTACACGGACTTAAACAAGGCCTGTCCGGCTGATCCTTTCGCTCTCCCCCGTATTGATCAGATCATTGATGCTACAGCGGGTTGTGAGCGTTTGAGCTTTTTGGATGCTTATTCTGGTTATCATCAGATCAAGATGGCAGTTAAGGACCAGGAGAAGACGGCTTTCATCACTCCGTTTGGAGCCTTCTATTATGTGTCTATGCCTTTTGGGCTTAAAAGTGCCCAGGCGACTTATCAGTGATGTGTGGAGAACTGTCTCCATAATCAGATTGGGCATAATGTTCATGCTTATGTGGATGATATTGTGGTGAAGTCCAAAGAGAAGGAGACCTTGATAGATGATCTGAAGGAAACCTTTGATAATCTCCGGGTCTACAAGATGATGCTTAACCCGGCCAAGTGTGTGTTTGGAGTGCCAGCAGGCAAGCTTTTGGATTTTCTGGTTTCTAACAGAGGCATTGAGGCTAATCCGGAGAAGATCAAGGCAATCACCTCTTTGGCTAAGCCGGCGTGCGTCAATGATGTTCAGCGACTGGCGGGTCGTATCGCTGCTTTAAGCCGGTTCATAAGCCGGTTAGGTGAGAAGGCTATATCGCTGTATCAGATGATGAAGAAGACAGACAACTTTGTCTGGAGTGATGCCGCTAACGCTGCCTTTGAAGATTTGAAGATACACTTATCTGAGCCGCCGGTCCTTGCTGCTCCCATTGGTAAGGAACCCTTATTGCTGTATGTGGCTGCTAACTCACGTGTTGTCAGTGTTGCAATTGTGATTGAGTGCAAAGAGGCTGGCAAGGAGCATCTGGTTCAACGGCCGGTTTACTACATCAGTGAGGTGCTTATTGAGTCTAAGCAAAGATATCCACATTGGCAGAAGCTCGTTTATGAGGTGTTCATGGCGAGCCGGAAGCTTAAGCAATACTTCCAGGGTCACCCCATCACTGTGGTAAGTTCTGCTCCTTTGGGAGACATCATTCAGAATAGAGAAGCCACATGACGAGTCGCCAAGTGGGCCATTGAACTTGGGCCTCATGGCTTAAAGTATGTGCCACGCACTGCTATTAAGTCTCAAGCACTAGTGGACTTCATCAACGATTGGACAGAACTGCAGACGCCTGAAGAGAAGCCGGACAACACATATTGGACTATTCATTTTGATGGGTCCAGGCAATTGGAAGGCTTGGGGGCTGGAGTTGTCTTAGCTTCCCCTCGAGGTGACAAATTTTGTTATGTGCTCCGGTTGATGTTTCCCTGTACTAACAATGCAGCTGAGTATGAGGCGTTGTTCCATGGTCTTCGGATGGCTAAGGAGATGAACTTAAGCTGGGTAAGGTGCTTTGGCGACTCAGATTTGGTGGCTCAACAAGTGTCAGGCAAGTGGGATTCTAAGGATCCTCTCATGGCGGCTTATCGCCGTGAAGTCGATGCTATTGCTGGACATTTCAAAGGTTATCAAGTGGAGCACATTGATCGAAGAAAGAATGAGGCGGCTGGTGCTTTAAGCCGGCTGGGGTCACAGCGTAAGCCGGTGCTGCCTAACACTTTCATAGATATTCTACATAACCCTTCTGTTAAGTTACCCACAGAGGAAGACTTGGCCATCCCAGACCCAGAAGCACAATTGGTGGCGGCTCTCCACGTTATCCCAGATTGGACAGTGCCTTATTTGGCTTACATGACCCGGGGCGAGTTGCCTGAGGATGAGACCTTGGCTAGACAAATAGTCTGGCGGTCTAAGTCGATGACAATTGCTAATGGTTAGTTGCATCATCGCAGTGTTACTGGGGCATTTCAACATTGTGTCTCCCCTGAGGAAGGTCAAGAAATTCTTCGTGAGATCCATGAAGGCGATTGTGGTCATCATGCCGGTTCAAAATCTCCGGTGGCTAAAGGTTTCCGTCATGGTTTTTATTGGCTGACAGCTCATGCTGATGCGGGGGATCTGGTCAGTAAATGTGATGGTTGCCAGAAATTCTCACGACGGGCTCATGTGCCGGCTCAGGAATTGAGGATGATTCCAATTACTTGGCCGTTTGCAGTCTGGGGGCTTGACATGGTTGGGCCTTTCAAAAGGTCCAAAGATAAAAAGACACACCTTTTGGTGGCGGTTGATAAATTCACGAAGTGGGTTGAGGCAGAGCCAGTCAGTAAGTGTGATGCAGCCACGGCGGTTCAATTCATGAAAAAGGTGATCTTTCGTTTTGGTTTTCCACACAACATCATAACTGACAATGGCACTAATCTGTCCAAAGGTGCCATGGAAGAGTTCTGTCAACGTGAGCATATCCGGCTCGATGTTTCATTAGTAGATCACCCTCAATCCAATGGTCAAGCGGAAAGAGCCAATCAGGAGATCTTGAAAGGAATTAAGCCCCGGCTCATGGTCCCTTTACAGCGGACGCCAGGTTGTTGGGTGGAGGAGTTGCCTTCTGTGATATGGAGCATCAATACGACACCTAACAGGTCTACGGGTTATATGCCCTTCTTCATGGTTTACGGAGCAGAAGCGGTTCTACCAAGTGATATCCGTCATGACTCGCCCCGTGTGGTGCACTTGACCTGTTGGATGAGAAGCGTGACTTAGCAGCAGCCCGCTCGGCGATTTACCAACAGGACCTGCGTCGTTATCACAGCCGTCGGGTTAAGTCCAGAACCTTTCAAGAAGGTGACCTAGTGCTCCGGCTCATCCAGGATCAGTCTGATGCGCACAAGTTATCCCCACCTTGGGAAGGGCCCTTTGTGGTCAGTAAGAATTTACACAACGGGCCATATTACCTCATCGATGTTTGAGAGCACAAAGACTCACGTAAGTCGGAGGAAGAAACCCGCCGACCGTGGAATATCGCTCATCTTCGGCCTTACTATACTTGAGCCGCCGGCTCTCATGATGTACATATTTTGACGATGTATCTATTATGATAAGTAATAAAGCAGGACATCTGTCCTTTTCATCCTCAAAAGTTTATATGTCTTCATTATTATATCTTTAAAACGACCAACAAGGGGCTGATCATATTTGAATCTGGCTCTCCTTTTGGTCCGGCTCTTGATCGTATCCGAATCTAGCCGTTACATATCATGATCACTAGGGGGCTTCCTGTTCAAACATAGGTCGTATTCGAACCAAAGAGAACATAGCTGTCGTTACCCTTTTGATTGGCACACTGCCAAAACCCACTAGGGGGCTTCTTGATCGTATCCGAATCATAGCTCAACCCCTTTGGGTCCGATGTGGATTGTATTCGAATCAGCGTCGTTAAACAACTCTCAAGGTCATTTGAGGGCTTCCTGTTCAAACATAGGTCATATTCGAACCAAAGAGAACATAACTGTTGGTACCCTCTTGATCGGCAACACCAAAGCCGCTGGGGGCTATATGACCGTATTTGAATCTTAGCTTAACCCCTTTGGAACGGTTTTCTGATCGTATTCGAATCAGAAGCCTCAAAAATGTTGAAGTCTTTTTCTGCAAACAACTTTTTGGATTTTACTTGAAGCTTTTTTTATCATATCTAAAGTGTATATGAGTGGTTTTTATTTAACCCGGCTTGATTTTCGATGATAAGTCGCCAGCTTATGACAATCATCATCTATGTGGAAGCACTGGTTTCTACAAGATTGGGTCATCACCCCTACTGTTCAGGTCATATAAACCGGCAGTACAGCTTCGAAGGCAAAGGTATAAGATTATAGTTACCTTTCAAAGCTATAATTCATAACAGGCCTATGTACATGTCCTTTCTTTCCTGTTTTAAGGATTATACGTAAGATGTTATGACCCGCCCTGCGGTAAGCCGCCAAGGGTGTTCGTGATCTATTTTCTCATTGCAGAATAGTTCAAACATTTTCTTATGCATATCAGAAATAGATGATAAGGTCAACAATGGCAAATATAAGGTGGCGGTTTAAACAACATTCAAACGTGCACGATGGCATGACAAAGCAGAGTTTTTACCCTATTACATGCCTCCACAGGCCAAATGAGATCAAATTGTTTTTCAAAAGCTCAAGGTTATAAAGCCGCCTGGCGGTTCAGTCTGCTTGGCCTTGACGTTCGGCATCTTCCGTGTCATCCTTCGCCGGCTCTTCGTCTTCTTCTGTTGGCTGAAAAGTTGATGACGACCAATTGATACCCGATAAGGCTTCAAATTCAGCTTCATCATCTATGAGCTCAGTAGGATCAACTTCAGGAGTAAAGGTGTGCTTACGAATTGGAGGGATCGAATCCATTACTCTCTATGCCAAAGGATCAACTTCACTTTCAGGAATTTGATTGACTTGTTGTGAGTCTTGCGCTCAGTTTCTTCAAGAATAGCAACGGGGTGCTCATGATAAGACAGATCTTCTTGGAGGTCAATCTCTTCGAAGTTGATGGTGCGCTTAGGAGTCTTGAAGCACTTGCGAAGCTGTGACACGTGGAACACATCGTGCACGTTCGCGAAGTTGGAGGGAAGTTCAAGTTGATAGGCGAGGTCGCCTCTTTTGCCAATGATCTTGAAAGGACCCACGTATCTAGGGGCAAGCTTCCCTTTGATACCAAAGGGACGAGTGCCTTTCATTGGAGAGATGCGGAGGTAGACATGGTCTCCGATCTCGGAAGCCAAGTCACGGTGCTTGCTATCATAGTAACTCTTCTGGCGCGATTGCGCGGCTTTGAGATTTTCACGGATAACTTTACACATTTCTTCAGCCTCTGTGATTAAGTCATTGCCAAGAAGTTGGCGTTCACCAGTCTCTGATCAATTGAGAGGAGTACGGCATTTTCTGCCATAGAGAATCTCGAATGGGGCCTTGCCCGAACTCGCTTGGAAGCTGTTGTTGTAGGAGAATTCGGCATATGGAAGACAATCTTCCCACTTCATGCCAAAGGAAATGACACAAGCCCTGAGCATATCTTCAAGGATTTGATTGACTCGCTCGACTTGGCCACTAGTTTGGGGATGGAAAGCTGTGCTGAAGCGAATGTTGGTGCCCATGGCCTTCTGGAAGGAGTCCAACAACTTAGAAGTGAAGATGCTTCCACGATCTGAAGATATCAATTGTGGAATGCCGTGCAAGGAGACAATCCTGGAGGTGTATAGCTCTGCCAACTGAGCTGCTGTGATAGATTCTTTGATTGGAAGGAAATGAGCCACTTTTGTAAGCTTGTCAATGACAACAAAGATAGCATCATTTCCACGCTTGGACTTAGGAAATCCAGTCACGAAGTCCATTTCGATATGATCAAACTTCCATTCTGGGATAGCAAGAGGTTGGAGGAGACCAGCTGGTCGTTGGTGTTCTGCTTTCACCCTTCGACAGACATCACATTCATTCACGAATTGAGCGATTTCTCGCTTCATTCGAGTCCACCAATACGACTGCTTGAGGTCATGGTACATCTTCGTACTTCCAGGATGAATGGAAAGAAGAGAATTGTGTGCCTCGTTCATAATGACTTTCCTTAGATCACCTTTAGGAACCACAATCCGGTCCTCGAAGAATAAAGTGTCTCTGTCATCAATGCGATAGCACTTGTATTTGGAAAGACCCTTGTCAATACCACGTTTCACCTTCTTCACCATGGTATCCAGGAGTTGTGCCTCACGAATTTGATCTTCCAAAGTAGGAGAGACTATGAGGTTGGCAAAAAGGCCTTGAGGAACAACTTGGAGATTCAGCTTGCGGAAAGCTTCACAAAGGTCCGGTTGAAACGGCTTGAGAATTAAGCTGTTGCAATAAGCCTTCCTGCTCAAAGCATCTGCAATGACGTTGGCCTTGCCTGGAGTATATTCAATACTCGGATTGTACCCTTGAATCATTTCGACCCATCGAGTTTGCCTGAGGTTGAGGTTGGGCTGAGTGAAGATGTACTTGAGACTCTTGTGATCGGTGAATATGCCACTTTTCTTCCCAACAAGAGATATCTCCATGTTATTAATGCATGGACAACTGCCGCCAACTCAAGATCGTGAGTGGGGTAGTTCTTTTCGTTGGGCTTCAACTGACGAGAGGTATAGGCCACAACTTTCTTCTCTTGCATTAACACAGCACCGAGACCTTGAAAAGAAGCATCACAGAAAACTTCAAATGGCTTGGATTCGTCACGAGGAGTTAAGACAGGAGCTGTGACGAGTTTCTCTTTGAGAGTGTTGAAAGCAACGTCACACTCAGGAGTCCAGACATACTTCACATGCTTCTGGAGGAGGTTGGAAAGAGGCTTTGCAATCTTAGAGAAATTCTCAACGAATCTTCGGCAATAGCTTGCAAGACCAAGGAAACTGCGGAGCTGCTTGACATTCCGAGGAGGTTCCCAATTCACAATTGCAGACACCTTCTCGGGATTAACAGCGATGCCCTTGGCAGAGATGATATGACCAAGGTAAAGAACTTCATCGAGCCAAAACTCACATTTGGAAAACTTCGCATAGAATTGATACTCTCTGAGCTTGTCGAGCACCAATCACAAATGTTTGGCATGATCCTTCTTATTCTTGGAGAAGACCAAGATATCATCGAGATACACCAGGACGAATTCATTGGTATAGGGGTTGAAGATGAAGTTCATCATTCGAGAGAATGTTGGAGGAGCATTGACAAGGCCGAAAGACATGACAGTATATTCATAAGAACCAAAGCTTGTTCTGAATGCTGTCTTGGGAATATCTTCTTCACGAATGCGAATCTGATGATAACCCATCCGAAGGTCAAGCTTGGAGAATACTTTAGCACCTTTAACTTGCTCGAATAGCTCATTGATGTTGGAAAGTGGATACTTGTTCTTAATTGTCTTCTTGTTCAATGGGCGGTAGTCGACACAAAGTCGGTCCGTGCCATCCTTCTTCTGGACAAAAAGAACACCACAACCCCATGGAGATGAACTCGGTCTGATCAGACCCAGACGCTCTTGTTCATCGAGCTATTTCTTCAATTCCTTCAGCTCCTTGGGTCCCAGCTTGTACGGACGCTTGCAAACGGGTTTCGTGCCAGGCTCAAGATCGATAACGAACTCAACTGGCCGGTGAGGAGGCATACCCAGAAGCTCTTCTGGAAAGACATCTTGGTACTCACAAATGACTGGAATTTGAGAAATAGCATCCAACTCGCCCTTCTCATTGAGAGAAAACAACCGAATAGTTTCATCACGAGCGGCATAGATGATAACATCCTCAGAAGAGTGTGTCAATTTAATTTCCCTGGCAGCACAATCAAGTTGAGCCTTGTGCTTAGAAAGCCAGTCCATCCCGAGAATTAGATCAATATCCGAGTCACTAAGGACAATTGGAGAAGACAGAAATTTATAGTTGCCCATCTTGATGGAAACATCCGGAACCATGGAGCTTGTGTTCATGAATTTACCCGGAGAGACAACTGATAACGGTCTAGGCAAATCTTGAAAAACCAACTCATGCTTGGATGCAAAAGGTCTAGAGATGAAAGAAAGAGATGCACCAGTATCAAATAAGACTTTTGCAGGAATATCATTAACTGAGAGATTACCCATTATCACATCAGTAGATTCCTCCGCTTGAGCTGCATTCATCATGTTCACCTTTGCAGACTTGGGATTATGCTTGTCCACTGCATCGCTGGAAGATCTCACAGGAGGAGGAGGCGGAAGACGCCTTTGGTTGAAGCACTTGTTAGCATAGTGACCTTTCTGCTGACACTTGTTGCAAGTCACCTCTGAGAGTGGACGATGATAAGGAGCATTCGACTTTGAAGCTTGATTCTGAGACTTGTTCTGATAGCCAGGGTTGGGTGGGTGGAAATATCCATGGCCACCTTTGTTCTTCTGCTGGAAAGGCTGACGAAACGGAGGAGGAGGCAACCAGAACTTTTGTTGCTTAGCAGCCACTAGTGAGGAAGAAGAAGACTGAACTGCGTCCCTGACTCTCTTCTTAGAATCCTCACACTTGAGCCGAGCAGCCTCTTGTTTCAGTGCCATATTGTAGAAATCATCATACTTGGTCGGCTCAAAAAGCACGAGAGGTAATTGCAGATCTTCTCTGAGGCCACCTTTGAATTGATAGATCATGCTCCTTTCATCAGGTACGTCTTGCTTAGCGAAGCGAGCGAGTTTCTGAAACTGGGTATTGTATTGATACAGGGACATGCTGCCTTGCTTGAGATTGCGGAACTCCTCACGCTTGCTCTCAACAACACTCTGTGGAATGTGGTGAGCTTTGAAGTCTAGGCGGAAATCATCCCAGGTAATCACACGACCTCCTCTGGAATCTTTGTATTGTTGATACCACTCGGCAGCTTGATCCTTGAGTTGAAAAGAAGCAAACTTGACAAAGTCCTCAGGCCTGACATTGCTACATTCAAAATGCTTGTTGATGTCCACGAGCCAATCATCGGCGTCTGTGGCCTCGGCATAGTAGCTGAAAGACTTCGGCTGATTAGCGAGGAACTGGTTGAGGGTAGCGAAGTGAGGCTGATTGTTGCCTTGGCCTTGATTTCCTTGACTGCCTTGCCCTTGGGTGCGCTCTTGCTAGAGTTGCAAAATCATCTGAGCATTGGCGTTGGTGGCTGCCATGATAGCTTGCCATGCCTCCGGAGGCGGCGGTGGTGGCGGAGGGTTCGCCTGACTCCCCTCATTGCGTTCCGGATTCTGACGCGTTGGCGGAGCCATCCTGAAGAGGGTGACATCCGTTAGCATCTTGATAGACAAATAGACAAGTTGAATCAACGGATAGAAATTGCAACATATAGTCTTCACAATAAACATTCGAACAAGGATGAACGAATAAATTCCATAGTAAATCATCACACTTCCATAAGGTGAGAAGCCACTTGATAAAGGATTGATGAATAAAATAACAAGGTGCAACTGGAACAAATAAGTGGTAAGGATTACCCAATCACAAACCAAATATCTGCGAGAAGAAATGGTAAGAGCTACTTGAATCCCACCTATAAACTCCCGAAACTTTCTGGTTATGCAATCTGGTTTTGGGGATACAGGGGACACAAAATATATCACCCAAACTAGCAATCCCTAGATCCAGCTGTATCCATCCGTCAACACATAACCAAGAAACCTTCGGAAATCGTGTACCTCAACCTTCGAAAAGCATCCGTTATACGAGTTATGGCAATACTCCCGAACTCCCGCCCCAGTACTGGGTGGCGTCGAGGTGTTCTCACCAACAACTGCATAAAAGAGATTTTCGATGTTGGCGAAACTTAGGTATTCCAGAACTGCAACGATAAAATTGTGACGACAACACCTCGGAGATCAACTCCCCGGGACACTGCCACAACCCCTAAATGTCAGGAGGCACCAAGAACAATGTTCTCGTCACAAAACCATCGGAACGATTCCAAGATACCCGCGTGATCCTAAATTTTTTTAGTGAAATTTGAGTAGAGAAGAGTCAAATCTTCTACGTCAGGAGGCCTCACCAGAGCGACGAAGGGACTGAGGAGTAAAAACAATCCTACTCTCCGATATCTATAATCCTAAGACTCAAAACATTTTTGTTCTAGACTCAACAACGCCAGCGATTCGATCAAGCAGGGGGCTCCTAAGTCGGGGATGGCTCTGATGCCAACTTGTAACGCCCACGATGTGGCTATATCTCCCACGTGTCGAGGCATGACTTAGAGGCATAAACGCATTGTAGGTATTGTCGCAAGAAGGGTCATCTTCACACAATCCCATGTAATGAACAAGAATGGGATAACGAGAGTTGGCTTACAATCGCCACTTCACACAATACATAAATTAATTCATACATCATCCAAAATCCACACATAGACCGACTACGGTCAAATCCAAATGAAAATAAGATAATCCCAAATGCTAGATCCCTGATCATCCCAACTGGGTTCCACTACTGATCATCAGGAAACGAAACATAGTAACGACCACGTTCCTTATCGAACTCCCACTTGAGCTCGGTTGCATCATCTGCACTGGCATCGTCGGCACCTGCAACTGTTTTGGTAGAATCTGTGAGTCACGAGGACTCAGCAATCTCACACCCGCGAGATCAAGACTATTTAAGCTTATAGGAAAGGATGGTGTAATGAGGTGGAGCTGCAGCAAGCACTAAGCATATATGGTGGCTAACATACGCAAAAAAAAGAGCGAGAAGAGAAGCAACGTAACGGTCGCGAAGCTACAAATGATCAAGAAGTGATCCTGAAAACTACTTACGTTCATGCATAACTCAAACCGTGTTCACTTCCCGGACTCCGCCGAAAAGAGGCCATCACGGCTACACACACGGTTGATGTATTTTAATTTAGTCAAGTGACAGGTTCTCTACAACCGGACATTAACAAATTCCCATCTGCCACATAACCGCGGGCACGGCTTTCGAAAGATAATACCCTGCAGGGGTGTCCCAACTTAGCCCATTATAAGCTCTCACGGTCAATGAAGGATAAACCTTCTCCCAGGAAGACCCGATCAGTCTCGGAATCCCGGTTTACAAGACATTTCGACAATGGTAAAACAAGACCAGCAAAGCCGCCCGAATGTGCCGACAAATTCCGATAGGAGCTGCACATATCTCGTTCTCAGGGCACACCGGATGAGCTAGACGTCGGGTTGGCATAGACCCTGGTTGCCCAAGGGGGCGCCGGACATCGCTCGGTTTGGGCCAGCACTCGAAGGAGCACTGGTCCGGGGGTTTAAAATAAAGATGACCCTCGGGCTCGCGAAAACCCAAGGGAAAAAGGCTTAGGTAGGCAAATGGTAAAACCAAGGTTGGGCCTTACTGGAGGAGTTTAATTCAAGGCGAACTGTCAAGGGGATCCCATAAATCACCCAACC
The DNA here is from genome assembly GCF_002575655.3 of Aegilops tauschii subsp. strangulata. Taxonomy (NCBI): domain Eukaryota; kingdom Viridiplantae; phylum Streptophyta; class Magnoliopsida; order Poales; family Poaceae; genus Aegilops; species Aegilops tauschii. The sequence goes on along the minus strand of NC_053039.3, from coordinate 381,564,539 downwards.
GCGTAAGGAACGCAAACTCAGGCAAGAGTGGAACAAAACACCAAGCATAAGGCCGAGCCTTCCACCCGTTACCAAATATATAGATGCATTAATTAAATAAGAGATATTGTGATATACCAAAATATCCATGTTCCAACATGGAACCAACTTCAACTTCACTTGCAACTAGCAACGCTATAAGAAGGGCTGAGCAAAAGCGGTAACTTACCCAAACAATGGTTTGCTAGGAAAGGATGGTTAGAGGCTTGACATGGCAATATGGGAGGCATGATATAGCAAGTGGTAGGTAGCGCAGCATAGCGATAGAACGAACAACTAGCAAAGCAAAGATAGAAGTGATTTCGAGGGTATGGTCATCTTGCCCGCAAGGTTCTCAGAGTTGTCGAAAGCTTGATCCTCGTAAGCGTACTCAACAGGTTCCTCATTCACGAACTCGTCTCCCGGCTCTACCCACAGCAAGAACACAAGCAATGGAACCACAATCAATCACGGGAAATGCACAAGCAACATGATGCAATACATGCATGATATGCGAGACGTGATATGCGATGCATATGCGTGCTCCGGAAGAAAAAGGATGAACAAGGCAGTAACTTGGCAAACCAAGTATGCCACTGGAAAGATGAGATAATTTCGGTCGAAATCGATATAAAGATCACCGGAAACGGATGCACGGTTTGCAAATGGCAAGTAAAACAAGAATGACACGATTATGCGATTAACAGCATGATAGGACTTAGAATACAACAAGTAACTATGCTACAGCACTCCAACATAGCAACAAAGCATATGGCAGTAATCTACAGGAGATGATTGAAAAAAGATGAACACTGAGCTACGGCTAGATCACATCATAACAGGCTCAAACAAGCATGGCAAAAGTGCAAAAGATATCAGCTTAACAGACTTGAAGAAAATACTGAACATGGCTAAAACAGCATCAGGTAGCAATGTTCAGAGCAAGAAAAACATATTCTACAGGAACTTAACATAGCTCAACAAGGCATGACATGAATCTACTAAATGCATAGAACAAATGTCCCTTACTGACCATGATCCAAAAAGGATCATAAGATATGATGGTACCCATGTAAACATAGCAAGTTTCGTTAACAGGTTTCAGACTTAGCAAAATTATGAGGGCATCTTGGTGAGCTTGATACACTCATCACAAAGCAATTCATGACAAAACAAGCATACATACAGCAAGATGGTATGTTTATGAAGCTAACCATGGCAAGAGAAAGTTCATAGCATGTATGGATCAACTACAACAACCTTGGCAAAATTGAATATCATGTTAACAATCTACCAGGAATATTTTATAGCAAAAGTAGAGCAAGATTAAGACATGCTATGGCCCTCCATAATTGCAAACAGGGGCATGGACGGGTAGAGCACGACTATATTTGAAAAAATCCTTACTGAACAAACTCAAAAGAAGCATGGATCTCACTGTAGACACATGGATACATGGCAACGAAATAACAACAGTAACAGACAGCAAAATTCTGTCCCTGAAAACAGAAACATCACGACGCCTAGTTTGCATGCTTGTGTTAGTCACCACATAGATCAAAAAAATACATAGCATACATCTCTGTAAAGATGGCATGGCATAGATCAAAATACCTGTAGAGCTCATGCCCATAAGATGCACACATCAAATGTAGCAAAAATAACAAAACACAAAGTTCTGATAAGTAGCAGCAGTAAACATCATATAGCACCCTTGAACCATAGATTTGGGCATCAAGATGGACTCACACGAGCAAGGCACAATGGAACAAAATGAAGAGTATCTCATGCTGAACATTTTGATATATCATGTGCATGAAACGGAGCAGTATGCAAAGAGTTATGAGGTGATGAACAGGGCTCCAGAATATGAGTAAATCGGAACTTAGCAGAAATCGAAGGGAGGGAGAAGTCAACCTTCCCAGATCTGGATCGGGCACGCGAACCGAGGTGCGGCGCGACTCGCCGGAGTACTTGCTGGAGAGGGGAGAGGAGGCGCCGGCGGGGACGAGGACGAGCGTGGGCGGCGGCGCGGACGGAGGAGGCGGCGGCGAGGCCGTCGGGCGGCGGGGACGGACGGCGGAGGCGGCTGGGAGCCGCGGCGGCGCGGAGCGGCCTCGGGGCGCGGGCGACGCGGGTGGACGAGGGGCGGCGGCGCGACCGGATCGGGCCGGGCGGGCCCCGCCTGGGCTCCGACGGGCCGCGGGAGGCGGCGCGGTGGAGACGGCGCTGGCGGGGTGACGTGGCGAGAGCCGATTGGCCGGAGGCGGCGACGTGGACACGTCCGGCGGCGGAAATTTGTCCGGTGGCGCGAGGAGGACGAAGTCTAGGGTTTGGACCCGGGATTTCGGGGAAGAGGGCATATTTATAGGTAGAGGGAGCTAGGAGAGTTCAAATGGAGTGCGGTTTTCGCCCACACGATCGTGATCGAACGACCGAGAGCATGGATGGGACTGAGATGGGTTATTGGGCTGTTTGGAGGGGGGGTTTGCTGCAACACACAAAAGGACTTTGCCCTTACCCGGTTAACCGTTGGAGCGTCAAACGACCTTCAAATGGAACAAAACTTGACAGGTGGTCTACCGGTGGTATACCAAGGCCACTTGGCAAACCTCGGTCCATTCCGAGAATGTTTAACACCCGCTCACGAAAAGAAACAAGAGGGGTGCGCCGGTGCATGTGGGAGTGCCGGATTGCAAAACGGACAACGGGGAAAATGCTCGGATGAATGAGACGAACATGTATGCAAATGAGATGCGCATGTTGACATGATATGAGATGCATGACATGAACAAAATGCAAAACGAAAAACAAAACCCAACCATGGAGGGAATATCATAACACATAACCGAAAATGGCAAGAGTTGGAGTTACAAATATGGAAAGTTACATCCGGGGTGTTACAAAAGGTGTGCTTACGGATTGGAGGGATCGAATCCATCACTCTGTAAGCCAGAGTTTGCATCTTCTTATTCTCCTGGTTGTAAGCCGGATGGTATTTGGAGAGATCTGAGTCATTGGCAATAAGAGTAGCCATAGGACGGATTTCCCTCACGCAGGCTGCAAAGTCTTTTTGATCAAAAGGTGTTCCATCCTCCTTCAAGCTTGGATACCCTTTAGCCACCTCAGACGGGTCAAGCTCTGGTGCCCATGCCTTGGCCCGGCTTAGAGCCGTCATGGCGCCGGCTGTGGCAGCAGATCGCTTTATTTCTTCAAATCTTACAGGCAGCACGGAGAGTTTCTTCAAAACATCTATCAACAATGTTGCTCCTTGACCCGTTGGTGAGATGGCGGCTAAAGTGCGTTGAGTTCCGGTGTACAGCTGCTCAACGAGAGTGTATACAGCCTTCAGCTTTACCAATAAGTCGGCATTGAGATTGCTGCTCCGGGGGCCTGGATATATTACAGAATGATTAAGCAACACGTTACATGGCCAACATAGTAAATTATCTCTGATGTTTGATATGGCGGCTTACCAAAGATAGTTGAAACCATCTGGTTCACATGGTTTTTTAAGCCGGTGAGCTCAGCGGTCACTTTTTCAAGTGTTGCCTCAGCTTTCTCAGCACGTTGGGTCAAAGCCGTCTTTTCATCCGCCATGTCTTTTTCTCTGTTTCAAAGCCGGTCTTTAATTTTTCTGCTTCGGCCACGCTGAATACGAACTTCGACACAGCTTTCCGGGTCTCAGTTTCCTGAGTCGTCAGCCGGGTCTTGGTATCATTTAGTTGGGATTCAAGTTCAGCAGTGACAGCCTAGATATAGCACAGAATTGTCAGAATTTGGATTTCTCAGATTATAAGTCCCAAGTATTTTGCCAGCAATAACACTTAGCACTTGGGGGCTAATGTATCTTGAAGAAAAAGTTTTCCTCCAGCCAACGGCTCTAATGACTAAAGTCCCGAGTACTTTGCAAACAAAACTACTTGACACTTGGGGGCTAATGTCTCACGAAGGTTTGATTTAAGTGGCGGCTCATGAGAGTAAAGTCCTAAGCACTTTGCAAGCAACAGTACTCAGCACTTGGGGGCTAATGCATATTGCTGTTAAATCTACATATAGATTATTTTCTATAAGCATACGAAGGACCGGCTTATTCATATTGATTAAACTGGCCCTTGGGCGCTACAGATTAAGCTGGATTCATCACAGGTTTGAGCAAAATATATTATAAAGTTTATACATATGTTCTAAAGTCTACAACATATGTGTCATAAGCACTAGACTTGGGGGCTGACATAATAAAAATAGTTCAGTAAGGAAAGAGTTTATACCTCAAATTTCCGGCACATTTGCTTTACCATGTCAATTTCGAGGTCACGGCTGGAGTGGACCTGGCTAAGATAACCGGAGAGGATCTCATTACTGCTCAATTGTGAGTACTGAGAAATATCAAACTTTTGCTTCCGTCTCTCAATAACTTCTTGTTTGGCAGTATGCTTGGCCAGAGCTACTGGATTCCCCGGCTCTACAAAGCCAGTGCCAGTAATTAATACGTCTTCATCTTGAGTTTCTGACGGCTTAGGTGGACTTGGGGGGATGGATGTTGAAGGGTTGATGATAGTATCATCAATGCTAAGATCCGGAACCTCAGGCGGAGTGGCAGTAACAGGCTCTTCCGGCTGTTTATCAGAAGCTTCAGGAATAGATGCTTGTGGCTCCGGCTCAATAGTTTTTGATGGTTCAATTGGTTTGTTCACCTTCGCCTTCTTGGGCCGCGCTTGTCCGCTACACAGATAGTGACAAGTTAATACAAATATGAGGGTATGAAAAATTGCAAGATAAAGTAAATGGATATTACCCAGGGGCAGTTTTAAAAGCCGGCAACTCAGTTTGTGATGACTCGCGAGAGGAAGAACGGGCAAGTTCCTGTTTACAAGGTTATCAATAGAGTGAGAAGGTAAAAATGACTTGTTCAGCAGATAACAAGGGTAATTAAGGGAAAGAAAAAGAACCTCATTTCGGCGTTTTCGCGGAGGAGTGTTTGGCAAGCCGGAAGATAACTCATCACCTCCACTAGTCCGGGTTTGGTGACGATTCTCGTGTTGCTGTTGCTTCAAAAGAAAGTGAGGATCTAAATAAGCTAAGGGGTGTGAAAATCTTAATTTCCGGGTTACTCGTCGGAATTTTGGTCTTGGCAAAGGCTCTGAGCTGGAGGAAATGGTTATTACCTCTTCTTCAATTGCTTGGCTGGCTCCCGTATCATCCTGAGATTAATCAATGTCAATAAGGTAATTGAAGAAAGAGCCAAGAGAGTCAAGGGATACCTCCGACTCAGAAACATCATCCAACTTGAGCATATCAGAAGCACTCGGTTTCTTCTTCTTCTTGGAGGTCTTCTTGGCGGCTTTCCTTCGGCCTTCTTGGCAGCCCTGGCCTCTTTACCAGCCTCGTGGTCATATTCTGCTTTCCAGAATTCCAAGTCAGCCTGTAAAAAGGGGTCAAGGGTCGAGTTAATAAAATATTGAAATAATAAAGTGAGAATAAGAAAAGCATAGAGGCTTACATCTGGTGGTGGGTTAAGCTTACAGAAAGGAGCAAGACCCACTGTGTCACAATCTTCCGGGTCTTCGTTCAGGAGAGATTTAACCATTTCACTGAGGGCTTTGTCAGTTAAAGGTTCGGAGGTGTGGCGCAAAGGATCTTTGTCAGTACCAGTATAAGCACACATCAAGCTAGTACGGTGGCTTAATGGGATGATCCGCCAAGAAACCCAACGTCTGACTAAATCAATGCCTGTCAGCCCATTTCCTAGCAATGCCTTGACTTTGGCAATGGTAGGTGCAATCTTTTTCCGTTCGGCGGCTGTAAGTTTTTCGGGAAGTTTATGCTTTGGGTCCAGGCGCTCAACACAGTAACCCGGTAGCGGATTCTCATCAGCCGGAGATGAATCCTTGCAGTAAAACCATGTCTGGTTCCAGTCTTTTGGATGACTCGGCAAGGAAGCATAAGGAAAGATGGCGTCCCTTCTACGTTGAATTGAAATTCCACCCAGTTCCAAGCTAGGACCGTTGGTGCATTCAGTCTGGCGGTTCAAATAAAAGTAATCTCTGAAGAGGTCAACAGTGGGTTCTTCTTGCAGATACACCTCACAGAAAACTTGGAAATTGCAAATATTTGACACGGAATTGGGTTCGATGTCTTGAGGGTGGAGCTGGAAAAAATGCAGAACGTCTCGGAAGAACTTCGACCCGGGCGGTGCAAAGCCCCGGTTCATGTGGTCAGTAAAAACGATAACTTCATCGTCTTTCGGCTGAGGTCTTTCCTCACCCGGGTTAGGAGCGCGATAAGGCATCACACTCTCAGCGGGTAAGTACCCGACTTTGAAAAAAAATCTTTGAAAGTGCCTTGGGTGACAATGGAAGGGACCCAGTTGCACGTGTATACTGTTTTTGGTGGCATTGCAACCTAACAAATGGAGCAAAATTCCCGGTTCAAATTTAAGCCGGAGAGAAATATTTCAATGCATATTCTAAATGGCGGCTTATAAAGGGGCCTAATGGTATATGGCTAATTATGTTAGATTATTTAAGCCGCCATGAGCGTCATAAGCAGTTAAGTTATCTAAACCGCCATGGGTGGTCAGGATTATCGATTGAGCATTGCCTATTTTAAACCGGTGATAAAGAGTCGCCATGGTTAGATGGATCTAACAAATACAGTTTTTGCCTAAGTGTTGCACAAACAAGTTTCACAGGTCGCAGCTATTATTTTGGTTCAAATGGTTGTTCAGAAAAGAAAATATTCTAGACCTAAAAATCTAGTACAGATGAGCTTGTGAGTTCTAATGAGGCCTCTGAAAAAGAAAAAGGGATCTGATAGTATCAAAAATGGACACAAAACAAATACCGCACGAGTTATATGTTCCTTTTGGATCAGAAGAGGCCGCGATGGAGAAACTACGAAGAAACAGTGATGAACCATGAAGAACACAGAAGAACTTGAAAACCCTAATGCAGATCTGAAGTGCGGGAAGGCAAAGACTTACAGCTGCAGATCTACTGCGGAGGATCGCCGCCGTTCTCTGGATCGATTCAGGTTTATGCAGCGGCCGAGGTCGAGGAAGACGAGGTACTCTGCGGCAGCGGCGCGGAGCTCGAGCGGCAGTAGGGTTGTGAGACGAAGAAGATGAGAAAAGGGGAGAATGAAGAAAGACCCAGTCGTGGCTATTTATAAGGGAAGCCTGATAAATGGGCGCGAAAAACAAGGAGGCCGAAACATGGTTATCCAGCTACTCAGACGCCTCGATTCTCAGGATGGTCATTAAAGATAAGGATCCGTCGGGATATGATTGAACAAAATATGAATTAAATGGCAGATGACGTCACGACGGGTTATCATGAATCCAGAAGATGACGTCATGGCGGGTTATAAATTCTATCACACTTAGCAATGTTAAAAGTAAACTTCATCTCTTCATCACGATTCTTATGAATCAGTTTTAGATCATTGCAAGTAAAGGGTTTGGCCTTAGATGGCCAAATAAATTCAGTAGCAAAAACATCACCCTCATCGTTCGAGTGATCACTATCATATTCCACCATATTCATCTTTGGACGATCGGCTTTGTATCTATGTACTTCTTTGAGATCTTTGCTTCGGCTTTCCTGAGCCAAAGCCCTTTGTAAGACTTGGTTGATATTTAAGAACTCATAACCTTCTAGCTTTTCTCTAATGGGAGTTCTCAAACCACTCAGCACTAGGTCTGCCAAGTCTCTCTCGGTTATCACCAAACTAAAACACCGGTTTTTTGTTTCTCTGAATCTCTTGATGTAATCGGAGACCGATTCATCATGCTCCTGTTTAACCGATGTTAGATGTGACAACTTGAGTTCATTGTCGCCGCTATAAAAGTGATCATGAAATTTCTGCTCTAGCTGCGACCAAACTTGAATGGAACCATGTGGTAAAGAAGAAAACCATGAAAATGTAGTACCAGTTAATGATAAAGTAAATAAACGCACTTTCAGCTCATTTAGTGAGCCTGCTTCACCTAGTTGTGCTAATTATTGATTAACATGCTCCCATGTGGTTTTTGTGCCCTCTCCATTGAACTTAACAAAATCTGGAATCTTATATCCCGGAGGCCACTGGATGGCATCAAAGTACTTGGGGTACGGCTTTTGGTAAATCCGTTTCCGAGGTAACTCAACTCCAAAATTCTCTTGAAGCATTGTAGCCATCTCCTATCTAAGATTAGCTAGACCATCATCCGTACTGGACAATGAAGCTTGTGGCAGTGACATAGTAAGAGTATGGTTACTAGCTATAGGTAGGAATTGTGGCATGTATGTCGAACCATAATTTGGTAGTGGTCGAGTAGTTGTAGTTGTAGGTAGAGTTTGGTTCGGCGTTGCCACCGAACCTGGCATGCTCATAATAGGATTAATGGGTGCAACCACAATCTGATTTGTTTGGGTAGTGTCGTGGTTTTGTCACGGCAGATGTCCTAAGGAAAGGACTTAGTCGTGGAGCCATCGCGCGGGTTAGCTTAAAGGGGTTAAAGCGGACAAGGGATGCAGAGAGTTTATACTGGTTAGGCCCCTTGCGGTGAAGGTAAAAGCCTAATCCAGTTGTTGTGGAATTGCTAGGGTTTCGATGACCAGGGAGCGAATACGCTTTGCCTGAGTCTCGAGTTGTTGTCTGTTGTCCTCAAACCGTCGCCGGGTCATCCCCTTATATACATGGGTTGACGCCCGTCGGTTTACAGAATCCCGAGGCCGGCTCATAAACATGTCCGGCCCGGTCTCTACTCTTTCTATCTTATAACACAAGTTTACATATCAACGCCGGTTTATGTCTACAGGCCTTAAACCGGCTTTTGGGCCCCGGGCCTTCATAAAGCGTCACCGTCTTTGTCTTCATGGGCTTCAGATATAGTGAACCATTATGGGGCTAACCCGGCCTTTCCTGGCCAGTTTACGCCCAGTAGTAATATCCCCAACATTAGGCCCTAGATTGATTTGAACCGGTTCATGTCAATCCTCAATACTTAAGAAGAATCTTCTTCAGCACCTTTACATAGTCTTGTAAACCGCCGTGACGTCACCTTCCAGGACCATGATAAATCGCCACGACATCATCTGTTATTAAAAACTGCGTATAACCCACCTTCATTGATGGGCCTCCGACAATCGAGGCAACAGAGCTGTCACATATCCCATTTTTTTGGGCTCCTCGATTCTCGTGCCTACCTTTTATCCATTCACCTTATAAATAAGGCCGAGGGGTCCCTTTCACTTTCCCCCTCGTGCCTCTTCGTGTCATCTTCTCCCTCGCGCCGACCGACCCTCAAGCTCTGCCGCCGCTGTCGTCCTTCGCCTCTGCCTCAACGACGGCCCCTGCATCAACCTGACCATACCAGAGAAACGCGGCGATCCTCCGCTGCTTCCTCAGCACCAGTAAGTTCCTTCTTTCCTCACTCCAGATCCACCATTAGGGTTCGGTGCTCTTTATAGCTCTTCAAAGTTCTTGAAACTGTTCTTCCTTGTTCCTCTTCAGTAATACCAATGGCTAGTTAGATATGATTTCTCCAGCGCCCTTATAGTTTAAACTCCTTTTTTTCTTTGTTAGGGCTTAAAACTCATCTGAACTTGCTGAACTCTTCAAACGCTTGAACTAGGTCAGAATATATTTTGTTTTTCCAACGCACGGTAGATCTGAAATTACCATGTCTCGTCGTGAAACTTGTTTTTCCTTCACTTACGCACCTTTAGACATATATCTTCAATACCAGATTAGGCGGTTTAACCTCATAGAAAAATGATAACCCAGTAGATACCATTAGTCCCATGTTGAACCGTCAATGCATTTGTCATTGTAGTGTCTCTATTGTCAAACTCCAGTTTACCGATAACAAACCCTGGTTTAAAAATATGCTTACGTCCTTGTACTGCTTTTATAGCTGTTCACTGTGTATCTTAAATCGGCAATAATCATGTTTCAGCTTCTCACTGTAATGGCCAAGCAAGTCTATGAATGCAACTGGGTTCCTTCCCGGGTCACGGAAGATCAGTTAAACGGATGCGTCATAACGGGCGCTTTGGCCAAGAAAGATGTCATCCACTGGAGGGCCCCTGGCCCGGAAAATCCTCATACACCCAAGGACAGAGAGGTAGTCGTTTTTGTTGACCATCTGGGCCGAGGCTTTAGCCCTCCCGGTTCAAAATTCTTTCGAGATGTACTGGCTAATTTTCAACTCCGCCCTCAAGACATCGGTCCAAATTCTGTGACCAACATCTGCCACTTCCAAGTCTTCTGTGAAGCTTATCTGCAAGAGGAACCTACAGTTGAACTATTTAGGGATTTCTTTCACTTAAGCCATCGCACAGGGTTCACAGATGGACCCAATACTGAATTGGGCGGAATGGCGGTTCAGAAAAGGAAGGAAGTCACTTTCCCTCATCCCAAGCTCCACGGTCACCCCAAAGAAGGGAACCAGACCTCGTTTTACTGCAAGGATACATCTCCAACTGATGAAAACCCCCTGCCGGGTTACCGCCCTGAACGCCTTAGCAATACACATCCTTTTCCTCGGAGGTTAACAGCAAAGGAAAGGGCCAACTATGCCCCACAGCTGTCGAAGCTTAGAGCCTTTATGGCTAACGGTTTAACAGGTGTTGATTTTGCTCGTTGTTGGATCGGCTGGAGCATCCTACCCTTAAGCCGGCGCCCCGGCTTGATGTGTGAATATACAGGGAGTTTGACCGACCCTCAACGGCACATTAATATTCAACTGACAGAAGCTGAAATTACTGAGGCTGTCAAGAAAATGTTGAATGAACCGGAGGTCGTCTGCAGCCAAACCGGACTAAGTCCTTTCTGTACCTTTAACAAACCGCCATCTGTAAGAATTATCTAACTTCCTTACTGTAAGTTACCTCTTTTCAACATATTTCCTGAGAGTTTGTCTGATTTTGACAGGGTGATGATCCGTTCTGGAATAAAAAGCCACAAGACAAACCAGCAAAACCGCAAGACAAATCGGCCAAGCCAGTTCGCCCAAAGACCAAGGTTGTTAAAAAACCTACCAAGAAAAGGACCACTGCATCCTCCGAGCCAAATGCTGATGACGATGTGGGTAACCCGGAATCAGAGGTAGAACTTGACTCTCTTGGTTCATTTTTTGTACACCTCATTGACAATGATTATTATCAGGACGATACTGAAGGCAGTCACACTGATGATGTAGAGGTAATCATTCTTTCCTCCGATTTAGATCCTCTGCAACCATCAAAAATCTGTCGAGCAAACCGAAAGTAAAATTTTCTCACCCCCTTGCTTACTTGGACCCAAACTTTCTTTTGAAGACGCAGCATCACGAGGCTCGCCGCACAACCCGGCACAGCGGCCAGGTAGTTACCTCCGCCGGTTTACCGAATACTTCGGTTCGGAAACACCGATCAGAGGTCTCTTATACCCTTGACACTTCATGCCCCAAAGCGGGTTGTTTCCGCCAGCCTCTTAACCCATCTGATTCAAATTATCAGGGTACTTCCCACTCATCTTCTGGCGAGTCATCAGCCACAAAGCTTCTACCCCTCAAAACAGTTCTTAGGTGAGCTATACACTTGTTTTTATCCCTGATGTGTTATTTTTATAGACTGTACTGATCCTCATATTTATGTTTCTCAGCGCCAAGCCCAGACCCAGCAAGAAGGCTCGGTTGAATAAACCGGCCGATGATAACGTGGCTGTGGAACCGGAAAAGACTCCAGATCCTGAAGAGACCGATGCTAATGCCATGCTCAATGATCCGCCGCTTCAAGACCAGGACTTGTTTACTGAACAAGTAGAAATTGACACCACAAGCCATGCTGAAAATCCGTCCAGCCCGGCCCGACCTGATGATAAACCGGCCAACCCAGCTAAGGACACTGACAATCCGCCAACTCCCGTGAAAGCTGCTGAAGATAAAGAGGATGATGTTATAGTTACTGGCGTGGGCCACACCGCTCCTGGCAACCCAGTCGCTTTGTCCAAACATAGCGCCAAGGACGAGCTTTCTGCTATGGGCAAGGGCAAATGGAGCACCGATTTGTCCAGCTACACTCATCTCAGCGCCCAAGACATTCACTCTGGCTTCTTGAATCGTTTGTACACCAGTCGTGATCATGAAGCCGGTTTAGTAAATCTGATGAAAGAGCGATATGAGGTAACCATACAACTATGTCTCTTATGTCCATTTTCAAATATCAACTCCAGTAGCCCCGAAGTGACGGTTTATGATACCAATCTAAACCGGGACTTAGTAACAATCTTTATATTTGCAACACTGCCTTTTTTTTCACTGGTGTAGCCCCCAAGTGACGGTTTAACTTTTATAAAGATGAACCGAGACTGTAGAAGAATTCCCATATCAGCAGTTATGAGCAAATACGCATTAGCCCCCAAGTGCCAAGATTAATACTTGTATTGTGCTTGGGACTTGTAGAAATTTCTGATAACGAGCAAATATGCATTAGCCCCCAAGTATCAAGGGCAGAACTTGTTATGTGCTTGGTACTTCAAACATGTACTGTCAACTCATTATATATCTGTCTCTTTATAGGCTGAGCTGAGCAAGAAGGAAGCTCAAACCGCTGATCTGCAAGAGAACATCAAGTCTCAGCAAACCGAAACCTCCAAAGCCAAGGAAGAGTTGACTAGCGTTTTAGACGCTATGGAGAAACTGAAAGAGAGCTTCAACAAGGAGCGGGCGGATTGGGAGACAGAAAATTCCGCTTTGCGAAAAAGGGCCGAAGACGCAGAAGCAGCTCTTAAACCGGTGGTAGATGAACTAACTGGTGTAAAGCGGCAGATTCATGCCATGACTGTTGCTGTGTTCGGTAAACATCTTTTCCTTATGATTTCAACATATCTTCCCATGTGTTGCCGGTTTACTAATGTTTACAATGATGCAGGAATTCGTATTAGCCATCTGGGCTCTGATGTTCAAAAGAAGCCGAAGGCTGCCTATGCTCTGATAGAGCAGTTGTATACCGGTGCGCAGCGGATCATCTACACTGCTTCACACAATAAGCCTCCCCCCACTTTAATCAAGGAAACCTTAGAAAGGTTATCTATGCTTCCTGCCCGGGTAGAAGAACTTAAAAAGTCTGCTGCAAGAGCAGGCTCTCTGACCGCCCTAACCCGGGCAAAAGCATGGGTACCTGACTTGGATCCAGTGGAAGCGGCCAAAGGCTATCCCAGCTTGAAAGAAGACGGATCAGAATTCGGCAATGATGATCTCCGCGCCATAAACCGGGAAGTACGTCCAATGGCTTGTCAACTGGCTGAAGAGGCGGATCTCTCGTACTATAAGGTGAGTTATGATGACAAGAACAGACGGGTTGCTGCACCAATTCCGGAAGCGCAAAATCTTATCCCGCCAATCCGTAAGCACACTTATGCCCCTGACATTGAACCGTCCACGCTTATAAGCGATGAAGCTGTATTCCAAGCCCTAACTGGGATCGACTGGGCAACTGTTGACTTCCAGCCACTGGGTAGAGAGGAGGGAGTTGAACCGGTGCAAGATGATCCGCAGCTGTCAGGCCAAGCTGGTGACGAATCCTGATCCGGAGGCCAGTTTAGTCTTCTACATGCTGCAATACTTATTGTGCAACAATTATCCTTTTGGGCACTAAAACGCCTTGTAAGAGGCTAGTTAAAACACTTGATCTGATATGCCTTCGTGCATATTTATGTGTGCCTGACATTTGTTGATCCGCCATGCTTGAAGACATATTATGCTCATAACTCATAGCGATTTACTCAAGCTATTCCTGCACACAAGAAGTAGATAGTGTCCTGGCGGTGTACCGCCGGACGGGTCATGATGCCCAGATATATAGCTAAGGTGTATAACCGAAGCTGAAAAAAGATGATCAAATATGAAAAATAATTCATACCTGTGACCTTAGGTCATAATGTTGGCTGACCAACTATTGTAATGAGGGTAACAACCCTAATCCGGAGCATCAGTAACTCCTGTTATATGATGTCGGTTTACAATAAAACCGTTCCGGGTTGTGATAAACACCGGTTTATTCAATACTGGTGACTTTTAGTCGAAACCAGACCGGGCTGATAGTCTCCGAATTATAATTTGATCATGTACTGACAACTTGGAGTTGACAGCCTAACCGGGTTGATGAACACCGGTTTAAAAACATCACAAATCTTGTCAAAAGAGAGAAAACTTAGCAATAAGCGAATAAAAACCTTGTAGTCGAGGCTTTTCACGGGCTGCCAAGCCCAAAATTCAAGGCTTTTCATGGGCTGCCAGGCCACTGAGTTAAACCATTTCACAAAGCCTTTTAAGATGGTCCTCAATCCTTAACCAATCATCGTTTTAACTTGACAAGTTCAGGGTCTTTATTTTAGAGTAACTTGTCAAAGTTCGAAGGGTCATACCAGGTTTACCTGGGCGGAGTGACTTACTTAAATAGGCAGGTTAACCTGGGGTTTTAGGTGTATACACCAGGCTTCCAAGCCATGGCTTGATAGCCTATTACAAGTGTAGATTCTTTGTTCATTGCGACAGCAAAGAATCCCCAAGTAACATTTTGAGCTGTCCTCAGTGGTCGCCCATGTTTGAGTTGTTATTTTATAACACTCTCTTTGGCCCCGGATTGATTTGGCTTTGAGCCTATCAAGAGGTGTGACTATGGTTCGGATACGACCAAGCCCCCAAGTGATGTTGTGGCATTGCGCCGATCAAGAGGTGTAGCTATGGTTCGGATATGACCAAGCCCCCAAGTGATGTAATATAAAGCTTTGAGAAGCTGAATCAAGGGGTAAACCGGACGCCGCTTTATAAACAGAAGCTCCATGTAACCACACATGATGTAAGAAAAACAACAGATACCCCGCTTTAGCTGAGGTTCCGGTTTATTATATTGATCATAATATATACATTGTCATAATATGAACATAAGCATAGCCTATGGCTCAAGTATAGTAGGGCCGAAGATGAGCAATATTCCATGGCCGGGTTGTCTCCTCCTCCGATTTGCGTGAATCTTTGCGCTCTCGAACATCGATTAGGTAGTATGACCCGTTGTGCAGATTCTTGCTGACCACAAAGGGTCCTTCCCAAGGAGGGGGATAGCTTGTGCATATCCGTCTGATCCTGGATGAGTCGAAGCACCAAATCGCCTTCTTGAAAGGTTTTGGTTCTAACCCGGCGGCTGTGATAACGACGCAGATCTTGCTGATAAATCGCCGAACGGGCTGCTGCCATGTCACGCTCCTCATCTAACAAGTCAAGAGCTTCCTGCCGTGCCTTCTCGTTGTCAGCTTCAACATATGCCGCTACACGAGGTGAGTCATGACGGATGTCACTAGGAAGAACCGCTTCCGCTCCATAAACCATGAAGAACGGTGTGTACCCTGTCGATTTGTTGGGTGTGGTATTGATGCTCCATAACACAGAAGGTAACTCCTCAACCCAACAACCCGGCGTCGATGCAATAGGTAAAGCCAGATTACGGTTTTGCACACTAGCAGCTACACCATAATTACCACTAGACGATTGAGATATATTCTTCTGAGCATTAGTATTTTCTATGAAAGTTTGATAGACTAGATTGTTACCATCAGCAATACGACTTTCAATCTCAGCCCACTGCTCAGGAGAAAAGGCAGTACTTACAGAGGGTTTAACCTGTTCAGTTTGAAGAGGAGGGAACTTGATTTCTTCAATCGGAGTGATGTTGCCTTGGCGACCTTTCTTGAATTTTGCAAGGAACTCCTGCAGGTCCTTCTCCTCGCGTGCCTTCTTGTACTCCTCATAGACTTGGCGATGATCGGCCGACATCTCATCAAGACTGGGCTTAATGATGTTATCAGCATCTACCTCAGATGGCTTGGGAAGATCGGACATGGTGGATGATGATGATTTATCTTCGTCCCCAACAGAGTCGCCAAAAAGTGTGTTGACACACGAACACGTCATGTGTACCCTCGACGCCGGGGGTGATGCACCGCAGCTCACGTCGAAGGAGACCTGACCGACAGCGTGAGACGCAAGACAGTCGACGGGCGCTTTTGCAGACCCGAAACCCCGCACACCTGGGAGGGACCCCGTCAGGGAGTGCGGCGGCTATGGGCTGCCCTAGGTCGATTCGCTCGCCCCTAGAGCCTCGGGATTCGCAGCTCTCAAACACGAAGAACAGCGAAGAACGAGAGAGAAAACGGTGGGGAGATAAAACGTAGACTAGAAAAGTAGTATATTGATTTGTTCGATTGTGTGTTCTTCAATCGGCCGTCACCCCCGACATATATAAGAGGCGGTTGGACTTCCCGTACAAGTAAAGGATTCATCTAGGCTTTTCTTACAAGAAAAATTACATCAATTCACGTCCTAGAGTCCTAGTTCTATTCCAACTCGGATTCAGTCTGAATCTGGCCCAAACTATGTCTTCCTTCTTGCGCGGGCCGCCGAGCTTGCATATGATCTCCGTTCAAGACGGCCCAAATATCAAACTTGTGCGCCTCGATGATACGAACAACTCTCATGTTGATCACTTTTTCAAATAAGGCCATCTTGAATACTTTTCGAGGTCATCTTTACCTTCCAGTCGGACTCGGTCTTACAGTAGACTGGATTATCCGAGTCTCGTAGTGAATTTGCAGGCCATATACTATCTTTGATGATGATGACTCCAAAACCAAAGTTTACCGTCTTGATGATACGCACAACTTCTGTATTGAACACTTCTTCATCCGAGGTCATCTTGATAAACTTCCGGGCACATGTTCAGTTTCACTCGGATTCGAGCTCATCCACTCGGATATTAGAGACTTTCACTCGGATCGTCCGACTGGACTTTTTCACTCGGAAGACAATATTTCACTCGGATGACTATATTTCCACTCGGATGACTATATCTTACTCGATCGGCAAGTTTTTGTTCCGATGGTAATCTTTTCACTCGGAATATTTTCACCTAGAGGACAATTTCACTCGGATGACTATATTTTTACTCGGATAATAATAAGTTCATCCGGTCAGCAAACTTTCACTCGACCGGTAAGTTTTCACTCGGATGGTAAACTTTTTCACTCGGATTTCTGACTGAAAACACAGCCTGATCTTGTCTTGCCTCCCCAGGTCGCATACTAACTCGGATCGAGACAATTTATATATGAAAATCGATCGGCTTGACGAGACGAAAAACTTTCATGTTGAACACTTTTAGATCTGATGTTAGCTTCAACGGCTAATTGCTCACGCATTGTACCAGACACCCATCAACATGTGTCTGATGTCCAGCGTAATATTTTGATTCCTAGCTGGTCCGCACCATATTGATTGTAACTTTTGCATACGAACTTGGATTGAGATGATTTATATATGAAAATCGATCGTCTCGACGAGACGAAGACAATTCCTTTAGAGTACTCCTTCATCTGAGGTCATATTTAGGGCGTAATCGGCCGAAAAGCAGTCAGAACACTAAATTTTGTCACTCGGAGTACGGCTTCGGCCACGGAGATGAAGTCGAATGGCGATAGCCTAAACATCAAAGTTGTCCCACTCGATGACGTGAAACTTTCTCATGCTGAAAACCCTTTCACTCTGTATCTTGCCAAAATCAGGTGTCAACAACCATATAGAAAATTGTTTATGACAATTGATCTGCAACAATAGTTGAAAATCTGCACCAAATAATCTTCTACTATGATCAATTCAATTTCGATTGCAGTGCTTCGAGAGATTAAAACAATATGAAAACCTTAACTTAGTCGGTGCATACATGGGCCACCATGGGATAACTTTCAAAAAATCACTGTGCGCCATGTGTTCCTGAAGAGAGCTTTTCCTATTACTAATTGCTTAGTGACCTCACGACGGTAAGTAGGAGAAAGTTGGAGCAGGTACCATGTCCTTATTGGCAACAATGATGAGGTCGTCTTTGCCTCCCCCTCGGCCTCTACCATGTACCAGTCGGATGTCATAACGACGAGCTCTATCCCCGCGCAACAGAGATGGAACAGTTCACCATATGTTGGCCCTGAGGAACGCCTGCTCGTCAACATCCTCGGCCAGATCCTTTCCGTACCGGAGGGGATGGAGATGCCACTCATGACGCTCTGTCAGGCGATGTTCGAGTCGTCGACGTTGGGGAAGAAGATGCTGCCTCAGCAGCGGCCCCATTGCAGAAGCAGGCCTTGTACCAGGCTACCAACAAGGGGTGCAAGTGGTCCTCCATACCGTATCATGCAGGAAGCCAGGAACACCGTGCGGCGGTGCTCTCTGTTGCGACACGTGAACTGGACGGACCAGAGCATCTTGACAATGGCGTGGCTGCGGTCGTAGTCCGAGTGGATGCGCTCCACGCTGTCGAGCCCGCGGGCTTTGTAGGAGCGATGGCAGATCAGGTGCAAGTTGCGGCACTGCGGCAAAAAATAATCAAGAAACGTTATAATCATGAATCAGGAGAAATCAAGAAAGAGTAGATTGATGGATTGATCTAAAAATCTACTTCTACAGAAGATGGGATCAACCTTGTTATGACAGAACTCGAAGGGAGAAGTTCGTCGTATTGATAAAAGCGTGCAGGAAGGTGAAGCGCAGGGAAACTAATCGAAGAGGATGAGCACTGGGATACCAGCCGCCGCGCCCTATATCGGTTCTTTTTGCATCAAGGAAACGAAGAGCAGGGAGGATAATTAATCAAGGTCACGAAAGCAAGGAGGATAATTAATTAAGGAGACGAAGGAAGTGATGCTAGAAAGAAGCTGAACAGTGGCACGATGGCTGGCCTCTCGAGACGGCAGACATGGGCTATAATTAATTAACGTGTGAAGAAGGAAGTTACAGCCCATGTCTGCCTCGGCCGCTCGGCATCCCAGTGCACCAAATCAAAATGTGGCTGTGTACGTCTCACGTGTAGGAAATTGAATCAGCCGACTGGTTGGTGATTTGGTGTTTATAAATGAAATGCTGACGTGGCATCGCGCTGATGTGAACAGTGTGCATGTTGAGAGAATTGTTAGAAGTGGAGAGCAACTTCTTAAAAATGTATGATAAGCCTCTGAACCGAATCTTTACATTGAAGCATCCACGGAAACACCGAAGTCCAATATTTTATTTGCTGGTTAAATCTGAGAAGAAGCTCCAAACGAAATTAAAAGAAATCTACACGCACTTGTCACATTGCTCACATGAGCCAAATCTACACGCACTTGAGCGCCATGACCACAGGGCGTGGTGGCGCACAGCGGCTTGGCGCCGGTGACGGCGGTACTTGCAGCCGCGACCTGCGACCACGAGCTCATGGACGACACACTCTGCACCATGCTCGCCATGGGCGCCAGTTGCACCGTCCACGACCTCGACCTCGCGCTTGCCTCACCCCACCACCACGTCGTCACCGTCTCTGCTGCTCAGCCCTGACCAAGATCTGCAGCGGCAGGATCAGGGATGTATCCGGCACTGGGTGAGCAGTGGCGGCTGCCTACCCCACTCCCTCGTCCGGTCGTCCCCAAGCCGCCTCCCCCGAACTACAGACGGCAGCGGAACCGGGACAAAGGCTCCAGGTCCCTACGACGACGGCACAGCTCCAATGCGACCGTCGACGAGGACGCCGGATCGAACCACCCACAGCGGCGGCGCCCACACAGGCGAAGAACCACATGAGCAACAGCACCCGTACGGCCCGAGCACCTCCAGCAGCAGCGCGGAGGGCATCACAGAGCAACCAGAGCGCCCGCCCCACAAATGCCGCCCACCACGCAGCTCACCCCAGCCCCTCTCCCTGCCTTACGACCACGAAGCACCGACCCAGCTCTCCAATCGCCACGCCGCCCGGGAAGAACCCGCAGCCGCCACGCCGCCCAGGCGCCCACCACGGATTTCACCAGACGAACAGACCAACGATCCCCCAACTGACACGTACGGCCCACAGGGCAGACCCACTCACAAGGCGGCCGACACAACAGTACGCACCCCGCAAGACCCAAGGAGGCGACATGATCAAAATCGAATGTCCAGTAAAATACGCCTGTATGTTGTTCAAGGATGTACTCCAATCTGCATTTTGGGCTTCTATTCTAAAGGTAAGACATACTCCCTCCGTTCGGAACTACTTGTCGCAGAAATGGATGTATCTAGACGTATTTTAATTCTAGATACATCCATTTCCGAAACAAGTAATTCCGAACGGAGGGAGTATTCTGCAAGCAAATGTAGATATTCAAAATCTTGATGGAAACTCTTCAATTTGGAGCACACCTTGGCTTCCTGGTTGGCAATGCATATATGGTCATTTAAAGATTCAGCCAAGCAATTACGTCTATCCCTCTCAGGTTAAGGATTTGTGGATGCCAAATCAAAAGGTTTGGAATGCTAACCTTGTTTAGAGCATCTTCAAAAGGCGCCCAAAAATGCTCCGCGTGCTAAAATTCAGGTTTTTTGGACGCCGGACAGATCCAACAGTGTGTGCGTAAAAAAGATTGGACGCGCGCTGAAAAACGCTATCGAATGCTGCAAATTTGAAGCGTCGGAATGCGCGCGCTTCACAATTTACACTGCGTATTTTTTTGGGCGCGCGTTTTTGGGCATCTGCTAATGTTGGGTCCGGCGCACTAAAAGTGCTACAATGGCGGGCTAAAACTATTTAGGGCGCCAAACTTTTGTGCACCTATTGGAGATGCTCTTATGCTCTGTTTGAGCACCATGTTGCTAGCAGCATAATGCAGGTTCCAATTACTGAGCAAGAAGGAATGGGTATTCTTTGCTGGAAATTACACCCTTCAGAAAAATGCACCTCAAAAAGTGCTTACAGAGCTTGTCTACAAGAAATGCAGCAACACGAAGCACCTTACCTAGACGGGTACCGCAGGAGTTAAGCAACTCCTAAAGCAGGTTTCGAAAGAAAAGGCAATGGTACCTAGAGTGCAAACTTTCGCGTGGAGACTCTTAAGGAAGGCAATTCCAACAGGTAAGAGAGCAGGTAAACATTCTTCTCATATCAAAAACAATTGTTCAAGGTGTGACAAAGAGGAAGATGATATGCATTTGTTCTTCACTTGTCCCTTTGCAAAAGTTGCATGGTTTTCTAATCCTTGGTGTATTTGGCCTGAGATGCTTGCCCATAACCATGCCACTATTCCTGCCTCCATTCTTGCTATTCTCAATTCCAATCACCCTCAAGCCTCTCTTATAAACATCATGATTTTTTATGGTGCATCTGGAAAGCCAGAAATGACAAAGTTTTTGGCAGGAAAGATACTAGTCCTATGCAGGTCTATCAAGCAATGCAAGCTATCCTGAAAAATCAGGAGTTAGCATTGGACACAGGCGGATTGTAGACAAACACTCCACAGGGACAACACAACAGAAACTAAGTTCAAAGACGAATGAAGACACATGGCCTTTGTAGATTACATGACCAAGTTGTAGAGTGTACATAGATGCGGCATGGAATCCAACAAACCATGCCATTACAGGAATTGGAATCTACATTGAAATGGAAGAAGAAAATCAGAAGGATACCATCGGTATTTCAGCTATAGGTGAACAGGTCAAATCTCCAATTCAGGCTGAAGCGCTGGCCCTTCAAATAGCTGCTGAAATATCCACAAAAATTACAACAACCAACATCGCTTTCATAATAGATAATCAGGTTCTTGCTCGGGATGTTTCTTCTAAGGATCTTCGAAATAATCCAGGACATTGGGAGATAAGGAGGTTTTTAGCTAACTTCTGCTCTACCACAAACCATGTACAAACAAAAGTTCTATATATCTCCAGGAAGTTTAATGATAGAGCTCACAACTGTGCAGCTAAAGCTTATTGTTCACAATTAGATAGAAACAATGGCCCTGATATGCCTTGTTGTAACAGAGCTCATTTAGGTGATCAATGCCCTATGCTTTTGAAGATAGGCAACCTTGCAATCAGGCAATGTAATCTTGCTGGTGTAATATGTGCTTGAGATTAATGAAAGGCATCTCAAGTGGCACCACTTTGTCCGAAAAATGTCACTCTTATCTTATAGGCCATCTAGACTAGGGCAGTTCGATCCCATGCATAATACTGCAACTCGAATACAAAATAAATTTCGTGGATGGAAAGGGAAGAAATGAATTTCTGCTTATTAGAGAGATACTCTCTCCATTCACAAATATAAGATGTTTTAACTTTTATTGTGAATAGGATGTATATGGACACGTGTTAGTGTGTTCGTTCACTTATTTCACATATGTAGTCTATACTGAAATATTGAAAACATCTTATAGATGAATACGGGGGAGTAACTGTCCGGATCCAGGTTTATGATACCTCGGAATTAACATAGGACGTCCATTTTTACTAATCTATCATTGATGGCGTGCGTTACTGTGCATGTTGATAACCCATAAGTATAGGGGATCGCAACAGTTTTCGAGGGTAGAGTATTCAACCCAAATTTATTGATTCAACACAACGGGAGCCAAAGAATATTCTCAAGTATTAGCAACTGAGTTGTCAATTCAGCCACACCTGGATAACTTAATATCTGCAGCAAAGTATTTAGTAGCAAAGTAGTATGGAAGTAATGGCAACTGTAGCAAAAGTAATATTTTTGGGTTTTGTAGTGATTGTAACAATAGCAACGGGGAAGTAAATAAGCGGAGAACAATATGTGAAAAGATAGTAGGCATTGGATCGGTGATGGAGAATTATGCCGGATCCGGTTCATCATGTAACAGTCATAACCTAGGGTGACACAGAACCAGCTCCAATTCATCAATGTAATGTAGGCATGTATTCCGAATATAGTCATACGTGTTTATGGAAAAGAACTTGCATGACATCTTTTGTCCTACCCTCCCGTGGCAGCGGGGTCCTAGCGGAAACTAAGGGATATTAAGGCCTCCTTTTAATAGAGTACCGGACCAAAGCATTAATACATGGTGAATACATGAACTCCTCAAACTATGGTCATCACTGGGAGTGGTCCCGATTATTGTCACTTCGGGGTTGCCGGATCATAACACATAGTAGGTGACTATAGACTTGCAAGATAGAATCAAGAACTCACATATATTCATGAAAACATAATAGGTTCAGATCTGAAATCATGGCACTCGGGCCCTAGTGACAAGCATTAAGCATAGCAAAGTCATAGCAACATCAATCTCAGAACATAGTGGATACTAGGGATCAAACCCTAACAAAACTAACTCGATTACATGATAGATCTCATCCAACCCATCACTGTCCAGCAAGCCTACGATGGAATTACTCACGCACGGCGGTGAGCATCATGAAATTGGTGATGGAGGATGGTTGATGATGACGATGGCGACGGATTCCCCTCTCCGGAGCCCCGAACGGACTCCAGATCAGCCCTCCCGAGAGGTTTTAGGGCTTGGCGGCGGCTCCGTATCATAAAACACGATGAATCTTTCTCTCCGATTTTTTTCTCCCCGAACACGAATATATGGAGTTGGAGTTGAGGTCGGTGGAGCTCCAGGGAGCCCATGAGGCAGGGGCGCGCCCCCACCCTCGTGGACAGGTGGAGGCCCCCCTGACGTGGATTCTTCTTCCAGTATTTTTAATATTTTCCAAAAATATGTTCCATGGAGTTTCAGGTCATTCCAAGAACTTTTGTTTCTGCACATAAATAACACCATGGAAAGTCTGCTGAAAACAGCGTCAGTCCGGGTTAGTTCCATTCAAATCATGCAAGTTAGAGTCCAAAACAAGGGAAAAAGTGTTTGGAAAAGTAGATACGACGGAGACGTATCAACTCCCCCAAGCTTAAACCTTTGCTTGTCCTCAAGCAATTCAGTTGATAAACTGAAAGTGATAAAGAAAAAAAATTACAAACTCTGTTTGCTCTTGTTGTTGTAAATATGTAAAGCCAGCATTCAAGTTTTCAGCAAAGATTATAACTAACCACATTCACAATAACACTTACGTCTCATGTTTACTCATATCAATGGCATAATCAACTGGCGAGCAATAATAATAAATCTCGGATGACAACACTTTCTCAAAACAATCATGATATGATATAACAAGATGGTACCTCGCTAGCCCTTTCTGAGACCGCAAAACATAAATGCAGAGCACCTTTAAAGATCAAGGACTGACTAAACAATTTTATTCATGGTAAAAGAGATCCCGTCATAGTCATACCCAATATAAATTAATAGTAATGGATGCAAATGACAGCAGTGCTCTCCAGCTGGTGCTTTTTAATAAGAGGGTGATGACTCATCATAAAAGTAAATAGATAGGCCCTTCGCAGAGGGAAGCAGGGATTTGTAGAGGTTCCAGAGCTCGATTTTAAAATAGAGATAAATAATATTTTGAGCGGTATACTTTCATTGTCAACATAACAACCAAGAGATGACGATATCTTCCATGTTACACACATTATAGGCGGTTCCCAAACAGAATGGTAAAGTTTATACTCCCCCTCCACCACAAGCATCAATCCATGGCTTGCTCGAAACAACGAGTGCCTCCAACTAACAACAGTCCCAGGGGAGTTTTGTTTGCAATTATTTTGATTTAGTTTCCATAAAGCATGGGACTGGGCATCCCGGTGACCAGCCATTTTCTCGTGAGTGAGGAGCGGAGTCCACTCCTCTTAAGAATAACCCGCCTAACATGGAAGATAAGGACAGCCCTAGTTGATACATGAGCTATTTGAGCATACAAAACAGAATTTCATTTGAAGGTTTAGAGTTTGGCACATACAAATTTACTTGGAACAGCAGGTAGATACCGCATATAGGAAGGTATGGTGGACTCATCTGGAATAACTTTGGGGTTTAAGGAATTGGATGCACAAGCAGTATTCCCGCTTAGTACAAGTGAAGGCTAGCAAAAGAATGGGAAGCGACCAACTAGAGAGCGAACCAGTCATTAACATGCATTAAAATTAATAAACATTGAGTGCAGGCATGAGTAGGATATAATCCACCATGAACATAAATATCGTTAAGGCTATGTTGATTTTGTTTCAACTACATGTGTGAACATGTGCCAAGTCGAGTCACTTAAATCATTCAAAGGAGGATACCACCCTATCATACCACATCACAACCATTTTAATAGCATGTTGGCACGCAAGGTAAACCATTATAACTCATAGCTAATCAAGCATGGCATAAGTAACTATAATCTCTAATTGTCATTGCAAACATGTTTATTCATAATAGGCTGAATCAGGAACAATGAACTAATCATATTTACAAAAACAAGAGAGGTCGAGTTCATACCAGCTTCTCCCATCTCAGTCAGTCCATCATATATCGTCATAATTGCCTTTCACTTGCACGACTGAACGATGTGAATAATAATAGTAGTGCACGTGCATTGGACTAAGCTGGAATCTGCGAGCATTCAATAAATAGGAGAAGACAAGGCAATATGGGCTCTTGGTTAAATCAACAATAATGCATATAAGAGCCACTTCAACAATTTCATTATGGTCTTCTCCTATCGGCCCCCAAAGAAAAGAAAAGAAATAAAAACTATTTACACGGGAAAGCTCCCAACAAGCAAAAGAAGAACAAGAAGTCTTTTTGGATTTTATTTTAAATTATTACTACTATAGCAGTAAACTAGCTAAAAGCTACAACTAAATTTTTTTTCTTAGGTTTATCAAACACACAAGAAGAAAGCATAAAAAGGAAAATAAACTAGCATGGATATTACAGTGAAAGAGTATGAGCACCGACATCTAGCAATGAGTGTGTGTGAACATAAATGTAATGTCGGTGGGAAATATGTACTCCCCCAAGCTTAGGCTTTTTGCCTAAGTTGGTTTATTGCCACGGATGGCCTGGCGGATGTCCATAGTGTTGGAAATATGCCCTAGAGGCAATAATAAATTGGTTATTATTATATTTCCTTGTTCATGATAATCGTTTATTATCCATGCTAGAATTGTATTGATAGGAAACTCAGATACATGTGTGGATACATAGACAACACCATGTCCCTAGTAAGCCTCTAGTTGACTAGCTCGTTGATCAATAGATGGTTACGGTTTCCTGACCATGGAAATTGGATGTCGTTGATAACGGGATCACATCATTAGGAGAATGATGTGATGGACAAGACCCAATCCTAAGCCTAGCACAAGATCGTGTAGTTCGTTTGCTCAGAGCTTTTCTAATGTCAAGTATCAGTTCCTTAGACCATGAGATTGTGCAACTCCCGGATACCGTAGGAATGCTTTGGGTGTACCAAACGTCACAACGTAACTGGGTGGCTATAAAGGTGCACTGCAGGTATCTCCGAAAGTGTCTGTTGGGTTGGCACGAATCGAGACTGGGATTTGTCACTCCGTGTAAACGGAGAGGTATCTCTGGGCCCACTCGGTAGGACATCATCATAATGTGCACAATGTGACCAAGGAGTTGATCACGGGATGATGTGAGTTACGGAACGAGTAAAGAGACTTGCCGGTAACGAGATTGAACAAGGTATAGGGATACCGACGATCGAATCTCGGGCAAGTAACATACCGATAGACAAAGGGAATTGCATACGGGATTGATTGAATCCCCGACGTCGTGGTTCATCCGATGAGATCATCGTGGAACATGTGGGAGCCAACATGGGTATCCAGATCCCGCTGTCGGTTATTGACCGGAGAACGTCTCGGTCATGTCTGCATGGTTCCCGAACCCGTAGGGTCTACACACTTATGGTTCGGTGACGCTAGGGTTGTAGAGATATTAGTATGCGGTAACCCGAAAGTTGTTCGGAGTCCCGGACGTCACGAGGAGTTCCGGAATGGTCCGGAGGTAAAGATTTATATATGGGAAGTCTTATTTTGGTCGCCGGAAAAGTTTCGCACTTTATCGGTATTGTACCGGGAGTGCCGAAAGGGGTCCGGGGGTCCACCAAGGGGGTCCACCAGCCCCGGGGGGGCACATGGGCTGTAGGGGGTGCGCCTTGGCCTATATGGTCCAAGGGCACCAGCCCCAAGAGGCCCATGCGCCAAGAGATAAGAAAAAGGGAGAGTCCTAAAGGGGGAAGGCACCTCCGAGGTGCCTTGGGGAGGAAGGACTCCTCCCTGGCCGCACCCTTCCTTGGAGGAAGGGCCAAGGCTGCGCCCCCCCTCTTCCTTGGCCCTATATATAGTGGGGGGGAGGGAGGGCAGCAACATCCTAAGCCCTGGCGCCTCCCTCTCCCTCCCGTGACACCTCTTCCTCCCCGCTTGCGCTTGGCGAAGCCCTGCCGGGATCCCGCTACTTCCACCACCACGCCGTCGTGCTGCTGGATCTCCATCAACCTCTCCTCCCCCCTTGCTGGATCAAGAAGGAGGAGACGTCGCTGCTCCGTACGTGTGTTGAACGCGGAGGTGCCGTCCGTTCGGCGCTAGGATCATCGGTGATTTGGATCATGACGAGTACAACTCCATCAACCCCGTTCTCTTGAACGCTTCCGCATCGCGATCTACAAGGGTATGTAGATGCACTCCTTCCCTCTCGTTGCTAGTAAACTCCATAGATTGATCTTGGTGATGCGTAGAAAATTTTGAATTTCTGCTACGTTCCCCAACAGTGGCATCATGAGCTAGGTCTATGCGTAGTTTCTATGCACGAGTAGAACACAAAGTAGTTGTGGGCGTCGATGTTGCCAATTCTTCTTGCCTCTACTAGTCTTATCTTGTTTCGGCGGCATTGTGGGATGAAGCGGCCCGGACCGACCTTACACGTACGCTTACGTGAGACAGGTTCCACCGACTGACATGCACTAGATGCATAAGGTGGCTAGCGGGTGTTTGTCTCTCCCACTTTAGTCGGAACGGATTCGATGAAAAGGGTCCTTATGAAGGGTAAATAGAAATTGGCATATCACGTTGTGGTCTTACGTAGGTAAGAAACGTTCTTGCTAGAAACCTATACAAGCCACGTAAAAACTTGCAACAACAATTAGAGGACGTCTAACTTGTTTTTGCAGCATGTGCTATGTGATGTGATATGGCCAGAAGATGTGATGAATGATATATGTGATGTATGAGATTGATCATATTCTTGTAATAGGAATCACGACTTGCATGTCGATGAGTATGACAACCGGCAGGAGCCATAGGAGTTGTCTTTATTTTTGTATGACCTGCGTGTCATTGAATAACGCCATGTAAATTACTTTACTTTATTGCTAAGCGTGTTAGCCATAGAAGTAGAAGTAATCGTTGGCGTGACAACTTCATGAAGACACAATGATGGAGATCATGGTGTCATGCCGGTGACGAAGATGATCATGGTGCCCCAAAGATGGAGATCAAAGGAGCAAAATGATATTGGCCATATCATGTCACTATTTGATTGCATGAGATGTTTATCATGTTATGCATATTATTTGCTTAGAACGACGGTAGTAAGTAAGATGATCCCTCACTAAAATTTCAAGAGACGTGTTCCCCCTAACTGTGCACCGTTGCGAAGGTTCGTTGTTTTGAAGCACCACGTGATGATCGGGTGTGATAGATTCTAACGTTCGAATACAACGGGTGTTGACGAGCCTAGCATGTACAGACATGGCCTCGGAACACATGCGAAACACTTAGGTTGACTTGACGAGCCTAGCATGTACAGACATGGCCTCGGAACACAACAGATCGAAAGATCGAACATGAGTCGTATAGTAGATACGATCAACATGGAGATCTTCACCGATGATGACTAGTCCGTCTCACGTGATGATCGGACATGGCCTAGTTTGACTCGGATCATGTATCACTTAGATGACTAGAGGGATATCTATCTGAGTGGGAGTTCATAATCAGATAAACTTAATTATCATGAACATAGTCAAAAGGTCTTTGCAAATTATGTCATACGCTTTAGTTCTACTGTTTAAGATATGTTCCTAGAGAAAATTTAGTTGAAAGTTGATAGTAGCAATTATGCGGACTGGGTCCGTAAACTGAGGATTGTCCTCAATGCTGCACAGAAGGCTTATGTCCTTAATGCACTGCTCGGTGTGCTGAACCTCAGCGTCGTCTGTAGATGTTGCGGAACATCTGACATACACGTTTTGATGACTACGTGATAGTTCAGTGCGTGATGCTAACGGTTTAGAATTGTGGCACCAAAGACGGTTTTCAAACGTCGCAGAACATATGAGATGTTCCGAAGACTGAAATTGGGATTTCAGACTAGTGCCCACGTCAAGAGGTATGAGACCTCTGACAAGTTTCTTAAGCCTGCAAACTAAGGGAGAAAAGCTCAATCGTTGAGCATGTGCTCAGATTGTCTGAGTACCACAATCGCTTGAATCGAGTGGGAGTTAATCTCCCAGATGAGATAGTGATGGTTCTCCATAATCACTGCCACCAAGCTAGTAGAGCTTCGTGATGAACTATAACATATCAGGGATAGTTATGATGATCCTTGAGCTATTCGCGATGTTTGACACCGCGAAAGTAGAAATCAAGAAGGAGCATCAATTGTTGATGGTTAGTAAAACCACTAGTTTCTAGAAGGGCAAAGGCAAAAGGGATACTTCATGAAACAGCAAATCGTTTGCTGCTCTAGTGAAGAATTCCAAGGTTGAACCCAAACCCGAGACTGAGTGCTTCTGTAATGAGGGGAACGGTCACTGAAGCAGTACTACCCTAGATACTTGGTAGATGAGAAGGCGGGCAAGGTCGACAGAAGTATATTGGATATACGTTATATGAATGTGTACTTTACTAGTACTCCTAGCAGCACCAGGGTATTAGATACCGGTTCGGTTGCTAAGTGTTAGTAACTCGAAATAAAAGCTGCGAAATAAATGGAGACTGGATAAAGGTGAGATGACGATGTGTGTTGGAAGTGTTTCCAAGGTTGATGTGATCAAGCATCGCATGCTCCCTCTACCATCGAGATTTGGTGTTTGCGTTGAGCATGATTGGATTATGTTTATCGCAATACGGTTATTCATTTAAGGAGAATAATGGTTACTCTGTTTATTTGAATAATACCTTCAATGGTCTTGCACCTAAAATGAATCTCGATCGTAGTGATACACATGTTCGTGACAAAAGATATAAAATAGTAATGATAGTACCACATACTTGTGGCACTGCCATTTGAGTCATATTGGTATAGAACGCATGAAGAAGCTCCATGTAGATGGATTTTTGGACTCAGTCGTTTTTGAAAAGATTGAGACATGCGAACCATGTCTATTGGTATATATGCATGAAGAAACTCCATGCAGATGGATCGTTTGGACTCACTTGATTTTGAATCACTTGAGACATGCAAATCATACCACATGGGCAAGATGACTGAAAGGCCTCGTTTTCAGTAAGATGGAACAAGAGAGCAACTTATTGGAAGTAATACATTTTGATGTATGCAGTCCAATGAGTGCTGAGGCATGCAGTGGATATCGTTATGTTCTTACTTCACAGATGATTTGAGTAGATGCTGAGTGTATTTACTTGATGAAACACAAGTCTGAATTATTGAAAGGTTCAAGTAATTTCAGAGTGAAGTTGAAGATCGTCGTGACAAGAGGATAAAATGTCTGTGATATGATCATAGAGATGAGTATCTGAGTTACGAGTTTGGCACACAATTAAGACATTGTGGAAAGTGTTTCACAATTAATACCGCCTGGAACACCATAGTGTGATGGTGTGTCCGAACATCATAACTGCACCCTATTGGATATGGTGCATACCATGATGTTTCTTATCGAATTACCACTATCGTTTATGGGTTAGGCATTAGAGACAACCGCATTCACTTTAAATAGGGCACCACGCAATTCCGTTGATACGACACCGTTTAGAGAAACCTAAGTTGTCGTTTCTTAAAAGTTTGGGGCTGCGACGCTTATGTGAAAAAGTTTCAGGCTGATAAGCTCGAACCCAAAGCGGATAAATGCATCTTCATAGAAAACCCAAAACAGTTGGGTATACCTCCTATTTCAGATCTGGAAGCAAAAGTAATTGCTTCTAGAAACGAGTCCTTTCTCGAGAAAAAGTTTCTCTCGAAAGAATTGAGTGGGAGGATGGTGGAGACTTGATAAGGTTATTGAACCGTCACTTCAACTAGTGTGTAGCAGGGCACAGGAAGTTGTTCCTGTGGCACCTATACCAATTGAAGTGGAAGCTTATGATAGTGATCATGAAACTTTGGATCAAGTCACCACCAAACCTCGTAGGACGACGAGGATGCGTGCTACTTCAGAGTGGTACGTGATCCTGTCTGAGATATCATGTTGTTGGACAATACTGAACCTACGAGCTATGGAGAAGTGATGGTGGGCCCATATTCCGACAAATGGTTAGAAGCCATGAAATCCGAGATAAATGGATCTTTGAGAAGAAGACGGACGTGGACGGTAATGTTACCGTCCATGAAGCTCGACTTGTGGCAAAGAGTATTTCCACAAGTTCAAGGAGTTGACTACGATGAGATTTTCTCATCCGTAGCGATGCTGAAGTCCGTCGGAATCATGTTAGCATTAGCTGCATTTATGAAATCTGGCAGATGGATGTCAAAACAAGTTTCCTTACCAGTTTTCGTAAGGAAAGGTTGTATGTGATACAATCAGAAAGGTTTTGTCGATCCTAAGGATGCTAAAAGGTATGCTAGCTCCAGCGATCCTTCCATGGACTAGAGCAAGCATCTCGGAGTCAGAATATACGCTTTGATTGAGTGATCAAAGTTTTTAGTTTTATACAAAGTTTGTTAGAAACTTGTATTTACAAGAAAGTGAGTGGGAGCGCTACAACATTTCTGATAAGTATATGTGAATGACATATTGTTGATCCGAAATGATGTAAAATTTCTGGAAAGCATAAAGGGTTGTTTGAAAGGAGTTTTTCAAAGGAAGACCAAGATAAAGCTGCTTACATATTGGGCATCAAGATCTATAGAGATAGATCAAGACGCCCGATGATACTTTCAAAGAACGCACACCTTGACATGATTTTGAAAGAGTTCAAAATAGATCAGCAAAGAAGGAGTTCTTGGCTGTGTTACAAGGTGTGAGTATTGAGTAAGACTCAAGACCTGACCACAGCAGAAGAGAGAGAAAGGACGAAGTTCGTCCCCTATGCTTCAGACGTAGGCTCTACAGTATGCTATGCTGTGTACCGCACATGAAGTGTGCCTTGCCATGAGTTGGTCAAGGGGTACAATAGTGATCCGGGAATGGATCACATGACAGCGGTCGAACTTATCCTTAGTATCTAGTGGACTAAGGAATTTTCTCAATTATAGAGGTGAAAAGGAGTTCGTCGTAAAGAGTTACGTCGATGCGAACTTTGACACTAATCCGGATGACTCTGAGTAGTAAAACGGATTCGTATAGTAGAGCAGTTATTTGAAATGGCTCCAAATAGCGCGTGGTAGCATCCACAAGATGACATAGATATTCGTAAAGCACACACGGATCTGAAAGGTTCAGACCCGTTGACTAATAACCTCTCTCACAAGCATAACATGATCAAACCAGAACTCATTGAGTGTTAATCACATAGTGATGTGAACTAGATTGTTGACTCTAGTAAACTCTTTGGATGTTGGTCACATGGTGATGTGACCTATGAGTGTTAATCACATGGTGATGTGGACTAGATTATTGACTCTAGTGCAAGTGGGAGACTGTTGGAAATATGCCCTAGAGGCAATAATAAATTGGTTATTATTATATTTCCTTGTTCATGATAATCGTTTATTATCCATGCTAGAATTGTATTGATAGGAAACTTAGATACATGTGTGGATACATAGACAACACCATATCCCTAGTAAGCCTCTAGTTGACTAGCTCGTTGATCAATAGATGGTTACGGTTTCCTGACCATGGACATTGGATGTCATTGATAACGGGATCACATCATTAGGAGAATGATGTGATGGACAAGACCCAATCCTAAGCCTAGCACAAGATCGTGTAGTTCGTTTGCTCAGAGCTTTTCTAATGTCAAGTATCAGTTCCTTAGACCATGAGATTGTGCAACTCCCGGATACCGTAGGAATGCTTTGGGTGTACCAAACGTCACAGCGTAACTGGGTGGCTATAAAGGTGCACTACACGTATCTCTGAAAGTGTCTGTTGGGTTGGCACGAATCGAGACTGGGATTTGTCACTCCGTGTAAACGGAGAGGTATCTCTGGGCCCACTTGGTAGGACATCATCATAATGTGCACAATGTGACCAAGGAGTTGATCACGGGATGATGTGAGTTACGGAACGAGTAAAGAGACTTGCCGGTAACGAGATTGAACAAGGTATAGGGATACCGACGATCGAATCTCGGGCAAGTAACATACCGATAGACAAAGGGAATTGTATACGGGATTGATTGAATCCCCGACATCGTGGTTCATTCGATGAGATCATCGTGGAACATGTGGGAGCCAACATGGGTATCCAGATCCCGCTGTCGGTTATTGACCGGAGAACGTCTCGGTCATGTCTGCATGGTTCCCGAACCCGTAGGGTCTACACACTTAAGGTTCGGTGACGCTAGGGTTGTAGAGATATTAGTATGCGGTAACCCGAAAGTTGTTCGGAGTCCCGGACGTCACGAGGAGTTCCGGAATGGTCTGGAGGTAAACATTTATATATGGGAAGTCTTATTTTGGTCGCCGGAAAAGTTTCGCACTTTATCGGTATTGTACCGGGAGTGCCGAAAGGGGTCCGGGGGTCCACCAAGGGGGTCCACCAGCCCCGGGGGGCCACATGGGCTGTAGGGGGTGCGCCTTGGCCTATATGGGCCAAGGGCACCAGCCCCAAGAGGCCCATGCGCCAAGAGATAAGAAAAAGGGAGAGTCCTAAAGGGGGAAGGCACCTCCGAGGTGCCTTTGGGAGGAAGGACTCCTCCCTGGCCGCACCCTTCCTTGGAGGAAGGGCCAAGGCTGCGCCCCCCCCCCCTCTCCCTTGGCCCTATATATAGTGGGGGGGAGGGAGGGCAGCAACATCCTAAGCCCTGGCGCCTCCCTCTCCCTCCCGTGACACCTCTTCCTCCCCGCTTGCGCTTGGCGAAGCCCTGCCGGGATCCCGCTACTTCCACCACCACGCCGTCGTGCTGCTGGATCTCCATCAACCTCTCCTCCCCCCTTGCTGGATCAAGAAGGAGGAGACGTCGCTGCTCCGTACGTGTGTTGAACGCGGAGGTGCCGTCCGTTCGGCGCTAGGATCATCGGTGATTTGGATCATGACGAGTACGACTCCATCAACCCCGTTCTCTTGAACGCTTCCGCATCGCGATCTACAAGGGTATGTAGATGCACTCCTTCCCTCTCGTTGCTAGTAAACTCCATAGATTGATCTTGGTGATGCGTAGAAAATTTTAAATTTCTGCTACGTTCCCCAACACATAGTTGTAGTTGGGGTCGTACTGAGATGAAGAAGCCCCTGATTACCACTGGTTGAATCATCTCCGGATCCCAATAGTAGTTAGACTGTCGTGGAGGATCAAATTGTGGTTCCGGCTCTGGCTCTGTGGCTGATGTAGGGTTCCGGTAGGCGTGAATGGCCGCCAACGAAACGAGATACGGGCCTGCAGATAAATCAAACAAAGAAGGAGCAAGCAAGGTAATAGTCTCAGGATGATGTTTATCAAAGAACAATTTGTATTTAAGCTCCCCTTCCCTATTTTTAACAATAAAATCATGCGCTACCATACTCTTGTAATCTAAATAAACAGTGGGCAACAATTTTTCTTCTTTTTCATAGTGCCTAATAGGTATGTTATAATATGCAGCAAGGCGTGAAGCATAGACACCTCGAAAGATGGGGCCCTTTGTACGGTTCAGACTTAACCGTTTGGCAATAATACCGTCCATACTAACAGAGTCATCGTGGAATAAACCATGGAACAAAATAATAATATCAGGAACACTAAGGTTTCCACAGTTTCCGCGACCAATTAAGCATCTACTAGCAAATATAGCAAAGTAACGTAGAACAGGAAAATGTATGCTAGTGATTCTTGCATCGGAAACCTTCCTAGTTTCCCCTACAGTAATAGTATCAATAAACCCGTCCACATCTTTACGATGTGGTTCCTCTAAACTACCCTCGAAAGGTATGCAAACCTTGCAAAATTCATCTAATGGCATCTTCTTAACCACATCATATAAATGAAACACTACTGAAGGAGGTGATTCCCTAGGATAATAGTAGAAGTTTTGCACAAAAGTATTGGTGAGTAAGAGATACTGTTCACGTTGGTCGCGGAGGAAGTCGGTGAGGCCTGCATTCCCAGCCAATTCATAAAAGTCATCATAAATCCCGGCTGCTCTCAAGAAATCATCGGAAGGCCATTCACACGGCCGAACCTCCGTGGTGCGAGGCAGATTATATTTGGGCCTCTCTGCTTCTTCCCTTTGCTTTTCCTTCGAGCTTCGGCTCGATGAGCCCCTCAAAAATCTCTTCATTATTTTCTAAAAAATTCTGAAATTTTTAGTAACTTCAAATAAAAGTGAACCAAGCTCAACAAAATTGATAGCAACTACTCCTACAAGCGCCTAGAGCCTATATCAAGCATTAGAACTACTTGGAACCATATAAATTTGACATGCAAGCTCAAGAACATGGTCACCTAGGCAGCACAAATTTGCAATGAATAAAGCACTAGAACAAAAACTAATTGGACCAATGGAGGAGTCACATAGCAAGGAACAATCCCCCCAAGCAATTTTGTGAGAGGTGCTTTGAGCAAGGAGATCGAAAATCGCAGCAAAATGAGCTAGAACTCATGCTTGAGCTGGATGGTGATTTTTTTGGGACGAAGAAGAAGTGTGTGGGTGCTGGAATGAGTGGAGGGGAACCACCGTGGGCCCACGAGGCAGGGGGCGCGCCCTGGACCCTCGTGGCCAGGTGCTTGCTCCGCCTGCTGTGTTCTCAGTGCCAAATATTCTCAAATATTCCAGAAAAAATCATATTTCAATTTCGGGGCATTTGGAGAACTTTTATTTTCGGGGTATTTTTATATTGCACGGATAATTCAAAAAACAGACAGAAAAATACTATTTTTACTTTATTTCAACTAAATAACAGAAAGCAGAGAGAGGGTACAGAAGGTTGTGCTTTCTAACTTCATCCATCTCATGCTCATCAAAAGGAATCCACTAACAAGGTTGATCAAGTCTTGTTAACAAACTCATTCTGACTAAGATGGAACCGGAGAAATTTTGAATAACACTATGTTACCTCAACGGGGATATGCACATCCTCAATAATAAGAATATCATATCTCTTTTTGACAGTAGGAAGAGGAAATTCAAAGCCTCCAATAATAATCGATGGAATTTTTCCAATAGAGTTTATACTATGAACTTGAGGTTGTTTCCTCGGAAAGTGTACCGTATGCTCATTACCATTAACATGAAAAGTGACATTGCCTTTGTTGCAATCAATAACAGCCCCTGCAGTATTCAAAAAGGGTCTTCCAAGAATAATAGACATACTATCGTCCTCGGGAATATCAAGGATAACAAAGTCTGTTAAAATAGTAACATTTGCAACCACAACAGGCACATCCTCACAAATACCGATAGGTATAGCAGTTGATTTATTAGCCATTTGCAAGGATATTTTAGTAGGTGTCAACTTATTCAAATCAAGTCTACGATATAAAGAGAGAGGCATAACACTAACACCGGCTCCAAGATCACATAAAAGCAGTTTTAACATAATTTCTTTTAATGGAGCATGGTATAGTGGGTACTCCTGGATCTCCTAGTTTCTTAGGTATTCCACCCTTAAAAGTATAATTAGCAAGCATGGTAGAAATTTCAGCTTCCGGTATCTTTCTTTTATTAGTAACAATTTATTTCATATACTTAGCATAAGGATTCATTTTGAGCATATCAGTCAATCGCATACGCAAAAAGATAGGTCTAATCATTTCAGCAAAGCGCTCAAAATCCTCATCATCCTTTTTCTTGGATGGTTTGGGAGGAAAAGGCATGGGTTTCTGAACCCATGGTTCTTTTTCTTTACCATGTTTCCTAGCAACAAAATCTCTCTTATCATAACGTTGATTCTTTGATTGTGGGTTATCAAGATCAACTACAGGTTCAATTTCTATATCATTATCATTACTAGGTTGAGCATCAACATGAACATCATCATTAACATTATCACTAGTTTCATCTTCATTACTAGATTGTGTTTCAGCATCAGAAATAGAAATATCATTGGGAATCTCAGGTGTGTCAATAACAGGTTCACTAGAAGCATGCAAAGTCCTATCATTTTTCTTTTTCTTATTTTTAGAAGGACTAGGTGCATCAATATTATTTCTCTGAGAATCCTGCTCAATTCTCTTAGGATGGCCTTCAGGATATAAAGGTTCCTGAGTCATTTTACCAGTTCTAGTAGCCACTCTAACAGCATAGTCATTATTCTTATTATTCAATTCATTGAGCAAATCATTTTGAGATTTAAGTACTTGTTCTATTTGAGTGGTAACCATAGAAGCATGTTTACTAATGAGTTTAAGTTCACCTTTAACTCTAGACATATAATCACCCAAGTGTTCAATCATATAAGCATTTTGTTTTAATTGTCTACCAAAATAAGCATTAAAATCTTCTTGCTTAACCATAAAGTTATCAAACTCATCCAAACATTGGCTAGCAAACTTAGTAGGAGGGATTTCAGCTTTACCATATCTATAGAGAGAATTTACCTTTACTACCTGTGTCGGGTTATCAAGACCATGTGTTTCTTCAATAGGTGATGAATTAAGATCATATGTTTCTTCAACAGGCGGTAAATTAAGACCATGTATTTCTTCAATAGGAGGTAAATTCTTAACATCTTCAGCTTTAATACCTTTTTCTTTCATAGATTTCTTTGCCTCTTGCATATCTTCAGGACTGAGAAATAGAACACCCCTCTTCTTCGGAGTTGGTTTAGGAATAGGCTCAGGAGTTGGCTCAGGAAGTGTCCAATTATTTTCATTTGTCAACATATTATTCAATAGAATTTCAGCTTCATCCGGTGTTCTTTCCCTGAAAACAGAACCAGCACAACTATCCAGGTAATCTCTGGAAGCATCGGTTAGTCCATTATTAAAGATATCAAGTATTTCATTTTTCTTAAGAGGTTGATCAGGCAAAGCATTAAGTAATTGGATAAGCCTCCCCCAAGCTTGTGGGAGACTCTCTTCTTCAATTTGCACAAAATTATATATATCCCTTAAAGCAGCTTGTTTCTTATGAGCAGGGAAATATTTAGCAGAGAAGTAATAAATCTTATCCTGTGGACTACGCACACAACCAGGATCAAGAGAATTAAACCATATCTTAGCATCACCCTTTAATGAGAATGGAAATATTTTAAGGATGTAAAAGTAGCGAGTTCTCTCATCATTAGTGAACGGGGTGGCTATATCATTTAATTTAGTAAGATGTGCCACAACAGTTTCAGATTCATAGCTATAGAAAGGATCAGATTCAACCAAAGTAATTATATCAGGATCAATAGAGAATTCATAATCCTTATCGGTAACACAGATAGGTGAAGTAGCAAAAGCAGGGTCAGGTTTCATTCTAGCATTAAGAGATTGCTGCTTCCATTTAGCTAATAACTTCTTAAGATCATATCTATCATTGCAAGCAAGAATAGCTCTAGCAGCTTCTTCATCCATAACATAGCCCTCAGGCACAATAGGCAATTCATATTTATTAGGGGGCGAGTCTTCATCATCACTATCATCAATATTGTCGGTTTCAATAATTTCATTCTCTCTAGCCCTAGCAAGTTGTTCATCAAGGAATTCACCAAGTGGCACAGTAGTATCAAGCATAGAAGTAGTTTCATCATGAGTATCATGCATAGCAGAAGTGGCATCATCAATAACATGCGACACATCAGAATTAATAGCAGAAGCAGGTTTAGGTGTCGCAAGCTTACTCAAAATAGAAGGTGAATCAAGTGTAGAGCTAGATGGCAGTTCCTTACCTCCCCTCGTAGTTGAGGGATAAATTTTTGTTTTCTCGTCTTTCAAGTTCCTCATAGTGACCAGCAGATATAAATCCCAAGTGACTCAAAGAATAGAGCTATGCTCCCCGGCAACGGCGCCAGAAAATAGTCTTGATAACCCACAAGTATAGGGGATCGCAACAGTTTTCGAGGGTAGAGTATTCAATCCAAATTTATTGATTCGACACAAGGGGAGCCAAAGAATATTCTCAAGTATTAGCAACTGAGTTGTCAACTCAGCCACACCTGGATAACTTAATATCTGCAGCAAAGTATTTAGTAGCAAAGTAGTATGGAAGTAACGGTAACGGTAGCAAAAGTAATATTTTTGGGTTCTGTAGTGATTGTAACAATAGCAACGGGGAAGTAAATAAGCGGAGAACAATATGTGAAAAGCTCGTAGGCATTGGATCTGTGATGGAGAATTATGCCGGATGCGGTTCATCATGTAACAGTCATAACCTAGGGTGACACAGAACTAGCTCCAATTCATCAATGTAATGTAGGCACGTATTCCGAATATAGTTATACGTGCTTATGGAAAAGAACTTGCATGACATCTTTTGTCCTACCCTCCCGTGGCAGCGGGGTCCTAGCGGAAACTAAGGGATATTAAGGCCTCCTTTTAATAGAGTACCAGACCAAAGCATTAACACATGGTGAATACATGAACTCCTCAAACTATGGTCATCACCGGGAGTGGTCCCGATTATTGTCACTTCGGGGTTGCCGGATCATAACACATAGTAGGTGACTATAGACTTGCAAGATAGGATCAGAACTCACATATATTCATGAAAACATAATAGGTTTAGATCTGAAATCATGGCACTCGGGCCCTAGTGACAAGCATTAAGCATAGCAAAGTCATAGCAACATCAATCTCAGAACATAGTGGATACTAGGGATCAAACCCTAATAAAACTAACTCGA
This sequence comes from Aegilops tauschii subsp. strangulata, assembly GCF_002575655.3. Taxonomy (NCBI): domain Eukaryota; kingdom Viridiplantae; phylum Streptophyta; class Magnoliopsida; order Poales; family Poaceae; genus Aegilops; species Aegilops tauschii. Next base: position 381,524,689 of record NC_053039.3, on the reverse strand, counting down.
TTACATGATAGATCTCATCCAACCCATCACCGTCCAGCAAGCCTACGATGGAATTACTCACGCACGGCGGTGAGCATCATGAAATTGATGACGGAGGATGGTTGATGGTGACGATGGCGACGGATTCCCCTCTCCAGAGCCCCGAACGAACTCCAGATCAGCCCTCCCGAGAGGTTTTAGGGCTTGGCGGCGGCTCCGCATCGTAAAACGCGATGAATCTTTCTCTCTGGTTTTTTTCTCCCCGAACACGAATATATGGAGTTGGAGTTGAGCTCGGTGGAGCTCCAGGGGGCCCACGAGGCAGGGGGACGCGCCCAGGGGGGCAGGCGCGCCCCCCACCCTCGTGGACAGGTGGAGGCCCCCCTGACGTGGATTCTTCTTCCAGTATTTTTAATATTTTCCAAAAATATGTTCCGTGGAGTTTCAGGTCATTCCGAGAACTTTTGTTTCTGCACATAAATAACACCATGGAAAGTCTGCTGAAAACAGCGTCAGTCCGGGTTAATTCCATTCAAATCATGCAAGTTAGAGTCCAAAATAAGGGCAAAAGTGTTTGGAAAAGTAGATACGGCGGAGACGTGTCACATGTCCATTTTATCAATTGAACGGCAGGAATTTTAATATATATGATTCCACAAAACATGGTAGTACTTAGTAGGAGTATAACTTAGTGAACCATAAATCTGCAGATGTAAGTTCAGTCATATGTGTTGGCACACACATCCATTTTGATAAAAGAATAATATAAATATTTGTAAAAACCTCTATAGTATAAGAACTACGAATCTAGATTCACAAGGGTTCAATTTTTCGCGTTTTTTGATTTTCTTTACTGCTCCACAGTAAAATGACGCTTATAATCTTGGTTTTATGTGCTTCTAGCTATCATGACGATTTAAAAGCCGTGTTTGACCTCTACGTTGTCTCACGATGATTTAAAAGCCCACATTACCCCCGCAGACAATCCCAACACACCATCCACAGGTGTTCTATTTGGTACACTAGCATGATCAACATTACCAGCCATCTTAGAATCAACAAGCTACCTCTTGAACTATGCAATCCACGAGTGTTTTCAGCTCAACACACAACATCTCTTCATTCAGTGGAGGCAAGCATAACTGTCGGGTGGTTGGTGCGACATATGCCAAGGGATGGCTTATCATTGTGGGAGCCAATAAAACGTCGCCGGTGCCTGGAAACGGGATGAGGCGAAGACATGCACGCCGGCGAATCTTACCCAGGTTCGGGGCTCTCCGAGGAGATAACACCCCTAGTCCTGCTCTGCGGGGTCTCCGCATGATCACTAGATCGATAGAGGGTAGCTACAATCGCTCCTATAGCTGTTGGGATCAAGGGAGAAGAAGAACAAGGCTAGCTCTTGCTTCTCTCTATCTATGTGTGTGTGTGTTCGCTATGCTTGGAAGCCAAACATGCAGAAGTGCGAACCAGAAGCGAACTATGCTTGGATGCGAACCCTTTGCATGGGTGCTCCGGGGGGTTTATATAGGCCTACCCCCCGGGGGTACAATGGTAATCCGACTGGGATCTGGTCCCAGCCGTCAGTGTCTACGCTCGCCGGCTTCTCCGCCGGCTGCTGGGTCCTGCCGGCTGCTGGGTCCCACCGGCTGCCGGCTACTCGGTCGACAGGCCGGTCCCACTGCCTAGGGTTTTGTCGGCGGCTACTTACTGTAGCCGCGCCTCTGATGATGAGGGCTTTGTCGAGGTGAGCGTGGCTACAGTGGGCCACCTCGGGGGCTATCACTGTAGCCTCACCTCGTCTTGTCTCCTTAATGGGGCTCCTGCTTCGAGGAAGGGCATAGCCGGCTTCTGGAGGCCGGCTATGCTCCCGGCCGACTAGGAAAAGCCGGGCCGCCTTCATGCCTCTCTCTGGCTGAAGGGGCCCGCAGTCCTTGGGTCGTACAGGAATGGGTCGTGGATGACGTCGAGGCTAACGTGGCTACAGTGCCGGGCCGCACGGGAGACCTCCCTCCCGTACGGCCTCCTGTAGCCATGCCCGCCTCGGGCTTCGGGGGTCGTGGGCCGCACTGTGGCCACACCCCGTCACGTCGTCGTTATGTTGGAGTGGTTGTGGTTGTGGCCGGCTTCTAGGAGTCGGCGTCCTTCTTGGCCGGCTTCTTGGAGCCAGCGAGGCTGGGTCGCCTTCCGGGAGTCGGCTTTAGTGGTAGCCGGCCGGGGAAGGCGGCCCAAATGCTTGGAGTGCTTGAAGGCCCAAAGGCCTGACGAATTTTCTGAAGAGCCAGGGGTAGTCGGTTAGGCTACCCGTGGCCACTTACTCCGACAGTAGTCCCCGAAGCTGATCGGGCTTTGAGGTTTAGTAGGGTTCAAGAAGCTCGAACAGCTTCCTATAATGATAAGCCGGCAGCTGGGAGCCGGCCTTGGTCAGGCACGCCGCCTGAGCCGAAATCCTCTGGAGTCGGAGGGCGGGAACCCGCTGGCACGTGAGCCGGGCCGCGGGCCGGCCGCGGGCCAACGGCGAGCCACGTAGCCGGAAAGCCTGCCAGCCCACGCGTGTGACGGGACGTCGCCGCGGAGAGGGGGCCCGCCACGTCCGCGCCCCGGCCCAGGCGCGGATCCCTTGTATCCCGAAACCGCCCGCACGTTCCGTGCGGCAGTTTCGGCTCGCACTTATGCGTAATAAACGCGAGACGTGGGGGGAGTGGGCGCAGTTAATCCCACGTCTCCCCCCCCCACGTCCGGCCTCTTCGGCCGCGTGAAGCTATAAGTAGGGGGAGGTGGAGGGCGGCAGGCCCTCGCACGCTCCTCCCGCTTCCTCCGTCTTCTTGCCTTGCTCGTTCTCGCGACAGCGCCTCGCCGCCGCGCTCTTCCTCCGCACGCTCCTCTGCCGCCGTGCTAGCTTCCGATATGCCTCCCCACGTAGAGCAGCTTGGCGGGGATTGGGACGGCTCCATCGTCCATAGCGACCACATCGACTTCCTCCGCGACACCCGACGTCTGCCCAGCGCGGACAAAGTGGAGGTCCGCCTCACACCGGAGAAGGAAATCAGGCCGGCGCCGCGGGATGGCGAGCGGGTGGTCTTCCGCTCGCACTTCCTGCGCGGCTTCGGCCTGCCAGTGAGCGCCTTCTTCCGCTCCTGGCTGGACTTCTATCAGCTCCAGCCGCACCACCTCACCCCCAACGCGGTGGTGCTGCTGTCGGCCTTCGTCACCCTGTGCGAGGGCTATCTCGGCGTTCTCCCCACCCTCGAGCTCTGGGGGGAGTTCTTCCAGTCGAAGCTGGGCACGCGCAGCAAGGGCGTGCCGGCCCACACTGGCGCCTTCATCGCGTCGCGGAGATCGGGCGCCGACAACCCCTTCCCCATCATCACGCTGATCCAATCGGTGAAGAAGTGGCAGAATTCATACTTCTACATGCGGAACATCGCTCCACGGGGCGACTACATCAACCTGCCGGCTTACGTAGCCGGCCCACCGGCGGGGAGGCTGCCCTAGTGGTCCTTCCGGGCGGTGACGCTGTCGCAGGGAGGAAACGCCGTCGTCGCCCGCCTGCGGGTGATGGTCCAGGCGGAGGGCCTGACGGGGTCCGACCTCCTGGCCGCGTTCGTCACGCGCCGGGTCCTCCCGCTCCAGAGCCGGCCTCATCTGATCTGTCAGATGAGCGGCCAGCTCGATCCGTGCCGGATGTGTACCAAGGAGATGCCGCAGGCCGACGCTGCCGACATGGTGAACTACCTCGCCAACTGCCAGCTTTCCGATAATTGGCAATTCGGCAAGGAGCCATACAGTCGCGCCAATCCTCCGCCTACGGTACGCTCCCCTTCTCTTTTTCTCTTTTTCTCTCTCAGCTTTGTCGCCGAGTCCCTCTGGGCCGACTCTAACTCAGTCGGCTCACTCTTTTGACAGAATCCTCTGCTTCGGCCGGCCGGCGGAGCGGACATGGAACGCCGCTTCGTCCCCGACCAGATCGAGCACGACCAGGAGGACCCCGATCTGGGGGCGGTCCATATGGAGGACGCCGCCGAGCCGGCCGGTGGCCAAGCCGGCGGCGAAGCAGGCGGCGAAGCAGGCGGCGTCGGGTTCTCTGCGACCTTCGACGACTGGCCGGACGAGGACGAAGCCGAAGCCGTCCCGCCCCGCCAGCCGGCCTCCGGACGCGGCGCGGGCTCCTCCGTCGCGCAGCCTGCTCGGGGTAGAGGCCAGAAACGTCGCGCCACCCAGGGCATGTTCGGTAGCCGGACGAAGAAGCCCAGGGGTGGGGCGGCGGCCACCAGGCGGGAAGAGGCGGCCGCGAAGGCGGCTTGTTTCCGCAAAGTGGTGAAGCAGCCGCAGGCTGTGTCAGCGTAAGCTTTCTCTCTTTCTGTGTATTCTCCTTCTTTCTTTTCTTGGGTGGTTTTCTGAACCTTTGTCTTCTTTTCTTTGATCAGAGCTCCACTGTCACTCGAGCGGGTGGCTGCCGGCTCCATTGTCGAGTCGCCAGGGGGCTCTGGGAGCACCACCCGCCGCGTAGATCCCCGTGCCGCCCTCCTGGAGGCGACGGGAAAGAACGCGCGGGAGGTGCGGGAGGAGCAGGAAGCGCGGGAGGCGGAGGCACGGAGGGCAGCCGCCGCCCAGGCAGCTCGGGAGGAGGAGGCGGCGAAGGCGCTCGCCGAGGCTGCAGCCAAGGCCCAGGCAGAGGCCGAGGCCGAAGCGGCGGCAGGGGAGGCCTTGATGGCCACCCCCCTGCGCACCATGGCGCCCGGGGACGCGGATCCCTCGCCAGGGGGAGCCAGCGGTTCCCAGCCGGGTCCGGGAGGGAGCGGCAACGACGTCATCTTCTTGAGGGAGGCGCCCGGGCCAACTCCTCCGACTAGGGCGGCCCAAGGCGGCCAGACTGAGCCTGCGCCCGCACAGTCGGCGGAAGGCAAGCCGGCCGCGGGAGCTGAGGTGGCGGTCCGGGTTCCGCCAAGCCGGCGCGCAGGGAAGGCCGCGTCGGAGCCGCAGAAAGCGGCGTCGGAGCCACGGCCGGCCGTGGGCTCCAGCTCGTCAGCCCAAGACGCGGAGGCGGCCAGCGCTACCTCCGGGTGGATGCCAGGCGGAGGGACAGCCGTGGTGAACATCGCTACACAAGACGTCCGGACCCGGCTCCAGAGCCAAGCCGCGGCGCTGAGGCAGTTCACCGATGAATTCCTCGCCACGCGGGCAGCCATCCGGGTTAGTATTCTCATCTTGATCTTGATTTCTCTCGTGGGGGCGCGTCAGCGCACCCACTGGGTGTAGTCCTCGAGTTTCGAGTCGGCTGCTGAGCAGGCGGCTTGGAACTTCTTGGAGATTTTGCTTTTGCTGCTTTCGTTCTCACGTCGGTCTTCTGTCCGTCTTGCAGGACTACCACAACCTCCGGGCGGCCGCCTTCAACTCCCAAGCTCGGGAGCTGACGCAGAAGACCACCGATCTCATTGAAAGCCGAGGTATGTGACTTGATCTTTATCTCATGTGGGGGCGCGTCAGCGCACCCACTGGGTGTAGTCCCGGAGATTCGGGCCGACTGCTGAGCAGTCGGCTCGGATCTTCCTTGATAGTTTCTCATTGTTCTTCTTCTTCTATCTCTGCAGCGTCCAACACCAGTCTGAGGGCACAGCTGGGGGAGTCCCAGACTGCTCTTCGTGCCAAGGACGTGGAGCTTGCCGCCTTGGTGCAGGAGCGCGACCGCCTGGTCAGGAAGCTAGCCGACCAGGAGGAAAGCCACAAGGCGGCGCTGAAGGCCGTGCAGGACCGCGAAGCCACCCTCCAGGCCGAGTTCGAGACGGAGGCGGCCGGCTGGGACGAGGCCAGGCAGACTCTGGTCTCCGGCTATGGCCAGATTGAGGATCTGGTTGACGGTAAGTCGTCTACTCCTTCGTCCTTTCTTGCCATCTGTCACTTTGACTTGTTTTTCTGATTTGGGGTTCTTCTTTTCTTTTCTTCTTTGCGCAGAGTACTTCCCCGGCTATTCCACTGCCGCCAACCAGGCCATCGAAGCTCGTCGCCAGGCGAAGAGGCAAGCCGGCTTCGAGATCTCGCCGACCGCCGGCCGCTCGCTGGAGGAGCAGCTCCTGGCGATCCAGGCTCGCATCCAGCCGGCTCACAGGCTGCTCCGCCGGCTTCAGCGTGCCGGGTCGCAGGTCCTGGCCGCCCTCTGGCCTGGCCAAGTGATCCCGCGCACTCCCAGTCGGACCGCCGACTGGCTGGAGGTGGCCGTCGGTCGCTTCGAGGCTTGGAAGGCGTCAGCGGCTCGCTCCGGCGCCGGGCGGGCGCTGGAGTTTGTCAAGGCCTGGTACCCAGGCCTGAATCTGGACCAGCTGGCCACCTGGCGGCAGCAAGCCGACACGGAGCTGGAGCCGGCGCGGCCGGCCATCATTTGGCGGGCTTCGGCGATCGCCGACTACACCGACACCAACGTCTTCGCCCCCGAGGTGGACGACAATGGAGTCGCTCAGCCGGAAGATTGGTTCGGGCTGGACCCGGCGTGTGGCGAGGACTCGGCGGAGGAGATCGACTCCAGCGACGAGGGCGAAGAGGAGGAGGGGAGGAGGGTGAAGACGTCGAGCCGGCTGGCGGAGTAGCCGGCCAGCCTGACCGCGCCTCCAGCACTACGTCGCGTGCGAGCGTGTCTCCTGCCGCAGGAGGTGGTCAAGCCGGGACCAGCTAGGCGGCCACTCCTTCAGCCGGCGAGCTGCCTTCACCGACCAACTCGGCCTCCAAGTCGCACCTTAGTCTTCTTTCCTTTATTTCCCTGTCTTGTTACTTTTGAACAATATTTGGTTAAGTCTGCACAATTCCACCCACTGGGTGTATTCAAACTTAAGTCTGATGCTAGCATGTGGGCGGCTTTATGTATATAAGTTATGCAATCGGTCTTTCCTTGTACTTTCGCTTTTTGTCCTTCTGCTTTTTTCCTTTGCCGCCCTCCCTTAGTTGCCGCCTCCCTAGTCAAACAGTTGCTCTGCAATCTGTAGCCGGGGGGTGCTTGGCCGATTGGGGAGGGGGAAGTACTTTTAGCTCTGCCGGACTTAAGCTAAGTTTTTTAGGAAGCCGGCCAGCCGGCTGCTGTGACAGCCGGCAGGCATATATGGAGGCCGTCTCTGTGCTATATAGGTTAGTTGTTCCTTAGCCATTTTTCGTGTGGGCGTCCTTTCTGTCTTCTCTCTTGCTAGTCGGACAGTCAGTTCTTTGAGCTGCGACTTTCAACAAGAGAGGACTTGGGAGCCGGCGCACTACTTTGCTGACTTTGGGAAGAACTTAGAATATAGCTCAAGGCGGCCAGTCCCCGGGCCGACTAGTCGGACCCGGTGCCGGACAAGAATTCAAAATGTAATAATACATTCATGGATATGACACTCATGATTCATAGATAAATAAAAGGCAGTCCCCGAGTACTGTTCGGGGGGCCTGTTGGTTTGTAACGTAATACAAAAGGGGTAGCGTGATACATACTGCTTTTCAGCTGTAAAATCGTCTTAGGAGGTTTGCGTTCCATGGTCGCTCCGACTCCTTGCCGGAGTCGTCTCTCTTGCGTGCTCTTGGCTTTTGCGCGTCGATCAAGTAGTAGGAGTCGTTGCCGAGTGCCTTGCTGACGACGAAGGGGCCTTCCCAAGGGGCCGAGAGCTTGTGCTGGCCGGCTATTCGCTGGATCAGCCGGAGCACAAGGTCGCCCTCTTGGAAGGATCTTGGCTTGACCTTGCGGTTGTAGTAGCGGCGCAGGCCTTGCTGGTAGATGGCGGACCGGCTGAGGGCTAACAGCCGGCCTTCTTCCAGTAGGTCGACGCCGTCTTCTCTTGCTTCTTTGGCTTCCTCCTCCGTGTACATGGTGATCCGAGGCGAGTCGAACTCGATGTCTGTTGGGATGACAGCCTCGGCACCGTACACACGGAAGAATGGAGTGAAGCCGGTTGACTTGTTGGGTGTAGTGCGCAGACTCCAGAGGACAGCCGGCAGCTCTTCGAGCCAGTAGCCGGCCGATCGCTCCAGTGGTACAACCAGTCGGGGCTTGATGCCGGAGAGGATAAGTCCATTTCCTCGCTCGACCTGGCCGTTTGACTGCGGGTGGGCAACGGACGCTAAGTCCAGTCGGATGCCCTGTGTCGCGCAGAAACGCGCCAGTGCGCCTTTGGCGAAGTTCGTGCCGTTGTCGGTGATGATGCTGTGCGGCACGCCGTACCGAGTAGTGATGTCGGTGATGAATGTCACGGCAGTCGGCCCGTTCAGCTTCTTGATGGGCTTGGCTTCGATCCACTTTGTGAACTTGTCCACCGCAACGAGCAGGTGTATCATGCCACCGCGGGCTGTCTTGAAAGGGCCCACCATGTCCAATCCCCAGACGGCAAAAGGCCAGGTGAGGGGGATGGTCTTGAGGGCAGAAGCCGGCAGGTGTTGTTTGGAACTGAAGACTTGACACCCTCTGCAACTCTTCACTATTTCTTTAGCATCCTCCAAGGCAGTCGGCCAGAAGAACCCATGGCGGAAAGCCTTGGCCACGAGGGATCTTGAGGCGGCGTGGTGGCCGCATTCGCCTTGGTGGATGTCTTTGAGGATTGCCACTCCTTTTTCTGGCTCGACGCAACGCTGGAAGACTCCAGTGACGCTGCGCTTCACAAGCTCCCTGTTGATTATTGTGTATGCTGCGGCTCGTCGTTGCACTAGTCTTGCTGCGATCTCATCAGTCGGCAGCTCTCTATTGACTAGGAACTTGAGGATGGGCTGGGCCCATGAGGGAGCTGTGACTTCTTCTGCTGTTAATGTGGCCACCATGACTCGGGTGGGTGGGTTGGGTGTTGTATTGGAGTCGACCGCCGCTTCTTGTGTCGTTGCAGTCCCCGGGCCGACTGCTGCAGTCCCCGGGCCGGGTTCTGAAGTCCCTGGGCCGGGTGCGACTACGTCAGTCCCCGGGGCAGTCGTCAAAGTCCCCGTGCCGCCTGCCGAATTTCTTGAGCCGGATCCGGCTGTTTCTGGCGCAGGCGGTACGAAGATGGAGTCCGACTCTGGAGACGGCTTGAGGAGGCGCTGGAGGGAGACGCCAGTCGGTATGGCTTGTCAGGTGGAGCCGATCCGTGCTAGGGCATCTGCTTGGTCGTTGTCGGCCCTTGGCACATGAAGGAACTCGCACCCTTCGAAGTATCCGCTCATCTGCTGGACGAGGAAGCGGTAGCTCGCCATGTTCGCGTCCTTGACGTCCCAGTCGCCAGATGATTGCTGGACCACTAAGTCGGAGTCGCCGTAGCACAGGATCCGGCGTATGCCGAGTTCTTTGGCTAGCCGGAGCCCATGTACGAGCGCCTCGTACTCGGCCACGTTGTTGGAGGCGGCGAAGTGGATCTGCAGCGTGTACTTGAGCTTGTCGCCTTTGGGAGAGGTGAGGACGATGCCGGCTCCCAAGGCGGTGCGCATCTTGGACCCGTCAAAGTGCATCCGCCAATGGGTAGAGTCGGGAGCCGGCGGTAAGTACTGGGTCTCGGCCCAGTCGACGAGGAAGTCGGCCAATGCTTGCGACTTGATGGCGGTGCGGGGTTGATAGAAAATCGTGTAGGGCGCCAAGGCAATGGCCCATTTGGCCACCCGGCCGGATGCATCCCGACTGCCTATGATCTCGGCGAGCGGGGCAGTGCACACGACCATGATGGGGTGCTCTTGGAAGTAGGGCTTCAATTTCTTGGCAGCGAAGTACACCCCATAGCACATCTTCTGGTAGTGCGGGTAGTTTTGCTTTGAACTGGATAGTACTTCGCTGAGGTAGTAGACCGGCCTCTGGACCAGCTGGGCTCGGCCTTCCTCCGGGCGCTGGACCACAACAATAGTGCTGACGACTCGGCTTGTCGCGGCGATGTAGAGGAGCATGGGCTCCTTCTCAGTCGGTGCAGCCAGGACAGGCGGAGTGGTCAACATTTTCTTCAACTCATGGAAGGTTTGGTCAGCTTGATCATTCCACTCAAAGTGAGCGGACTTCTTCATGAGTCGGTACAGGGGGAGGGCCTTCTCTCCTAGTCGGCTGATAAAACGGTTCAGGGAGGCTAAGCAGCCAGTGAACTTCTGCACATCTCGCAGCTTCGTGAGTATCTCCATCCTCTCGATGGCCTTGATCTTGACAGGGTTGCACTCAATGCCGCGTTCGGAGACCAGGAAACCTAGCATCTGGCCGGCTGGCACTCCGAACACGCACTTCTCGGGGTTGAGCTTGATCTGGAATCGGCGCAAGTTGGCAAATGTTTCCTTCAGGTCTTCCAGCAGGGTACCGCGCTTCTCTGCCTTCACCACAATGTCGTCTACGTAGACGTGGGCATTTCTGCCGAGTTGTTTCAAGAGACATTTCTGCATGCAACGCTGAAAAGTGGCACCGGCGTTTCTCAAGCCGAATGTCATTGTCAGGTAGCAGAAAGCTCCAAAGGGTGTGATGAAGGCAGTCTTGAGGCGGTCAGCCGGGTCCAACTTGATCTGATGATACCCTGATTATGCATCCAAGAAACTTAACAGCTCGCATCCGGCTGTGGAGTCTATCACTTGGTCAATCCGTGGCAGAGCAAACGGATCCTTTGGGCAGGCCTTGTTCAGACTTGTGTAGTCTATGCACATGCGCCACTTGTTATTCTTCTTCAAAACCAGAACTGGATTGGCAAGCCATTCTGGAAAAAACACTTCCATGATGAAGCCGGTTGCAAGGAGCCGGGCTATTTCTTCTCCCACGATTCTTCGCTTCTCTTCTGATAGTCGGCGGAGGGGTTGCTTGACCGGCTTCGCATCAGCTCGGACATGTAATTTGTGCTCGGCGAAATCCTTCGGGACACCCGGCATGTCCTTTGGGGACCATGCAAAGATGTCTCGATTCTCACGAAGGAAGTCGGCGAGCTCGCCTTCCTATTTACTGTCCAAGTTCGCCCCAATCACGGCGAACCTCTCCGGGTGCTCCGGGTCTAGAGGTATCTTCTTCGTCTCTTTTGCAGGCTGGAAGGAGCCCTGCGCATCACAGTCCTTGGGGTTGGGGGACAAGGCCGGCTGCTTGCCGGCCATGGCCACAACCCGTTCCAACATCTTCTTCTCTTCTGCCACCACGAGGGACTCGGCCAGCCGGCTGCTGGCCATGGCACACTCGATGGACTTCTTGTAGTCGCCGGCTATCGTGATGATCCCTTTCGAGCTCGGCATCTTCATCTTCAGGTAGGCATAGTGGGGCACAGCCATGAACTTGGCCAAAGCAGGTCGGCCAAGCAGTGCATGATAGGGGCTCTCCAAATCCACCACCTCGAACCATATTGCTTCCCGGCGAAAATGATCTTTGTCTCCGAAGAGAACATCCATCTTGATCTTGCCGATTGGAGAGCAAGATAGGCCGGGTACGATACCATGGAAGACTGTGCGGCTCGGCATGAGCTGTTTTGCTTTGATGTTCAGCTTGTCCATGGTATCGCGGTACAATATGTTGATACTGCTTCCGCCGTCTATCAGGACGCGGGAAAATCTGGCAGCTCGCCTCTCCGTCGCAAGGGTGACGTCCAAGACCATAGCATAGGAGCCGGGCGAAGGCATCACCTCTGGGTGGTCGGCCTGGCTCCAGCTGATGGGCTTTTCCGACCAGTGCATGAACTCGGCGGTGCTAGAGGCGACTGCGTTTACTTCTTGGTGCTGCCGGCGTCGGCTGCGCTTGTCGTCAACTTGACTTGTGAAGACGACGTAGGCGTCGTGCGCTTCGGGGAACTCGTCTTGGATGGCGCCGACTGCCGGCCGGGCCGCCGGCTGCGGGGGAGCTGGAGGCGGCGGGCCGGGAGGCGGAGGCGGCACCATCCCTTCGCCCTTGGTGATGCGGGTGAGCCAGTGGCATTTCCGTGTTGTATGGTTGGACGGCTTCGCGCCGCTGTGGAACTTGCAGGGAGCATCGAGTGCTTGTTCGTAGGAGAAGGACGGCTGCCAGGGCGGCTGGCCTCCCTTCTTCTTGGGAGCAGGCCGCTCTTCGGGCTGCTCGTCTTCAATGGTGGCCACCTGCCGACTGGAGGAAGTCGGCATGGGGCCCTTGCGCTTGTGGTCGTTCTGGTAAGGGCGCCGGTTGGGGTCGCCAGCCGGCTGCTTGGGAGCCGGGGCAACCACTTTCCCCGAGGCGTCCACTCGGAGCTCGGTCTTCATGGAGGAGTCGGCAGTAGCGTATTTGTCGGCGATGACGAGTAGCTCGTCGAGGGTAGCTGGCTTGTCGCAGAGGAGTCGGTGCTTGAGGAGGGTGCCCTCTCGGCACCCGGCAGTGAAGTACTCGATGGCCTGGACCTCGTGCACTCCCTCGCAGGAGTTGCGGAGCTCGACCCATCGCGTGAGGTAGTCGCGGGTCGACTCGTTGGGCCCCTGGACGCAGAGGGAGAGCTGGCGAGGCTTGGGAGGCCGCTTGTAGGTGCTGGTGAAGTTGCGGACGAAAACTTCGGTGAAGTCCAGCCAACTGTTGATGCTGTAGGGCTTGAGGCTATTGAGCCATGTGCGCGCCGTGCCCTGCAGCATCAGGGGGACGTACTTCACGGCAACGCGCCGGTTGCCGTTGTGGAGTAGTCGATGAGCCAATCTTCCGGCTTCACCGAGCCGTTGTACTTGGGCGTGTCTCTGGGGAGTGAGAACCCTTTGGGAAAGGGCTCGTCGCGGATGCGGGGGCCAAAGCATGGCGGGCCGACATCGTCTTCTTCTTCTAACGCCAAGGATCGAGCCAGGCGGTCGATCCTGTGGCGGGCGTCGCTCTCGCTGACTCCTTCTCGGCGGCCGAGTCGGTCGCCAAGAGTCGGATGGGTGACAGGCGGTGGAGTGAGGCGTCTTTCTCTTCGAGGCGGGGGAGGAGGCAGGTTTCCTTGGTGTTCAACCGCCCGAGGGCGGCCATCCGCGTCGCGCTCGATAGTGATGCGGGTCCGGCTGCGGCTGGCAGCCGGCTCCTTGTCTTTCTTCTGACGCACATCGCTCGCAGTCGGCGAGCGGGACGTCGCGGCGTGCTCCCGGCGCGGGGGATGGCTATCAGCTCGGGCGCCGGCTTCGTGCCGTTCTGCAGTCGCGTCGATCAGCTGCTGGATCCGTCTCGTCATGTAGGGGAGCTCATCGGCTCCCAGCCCATTGAGCTCCTCTGCAGCCGCCTGAGCGGCTCGCAGATTCTCGAGCGGGGTGGCGTAGACGGGGCGATCTGCGCCCAGCATGCTGGCAACGGCCGCGCCGCGCTTCTGGACGAAGCCGGCTCGGCTCGGGCCGCTAGGCGGCGGCGTACCGAAGGCGGCGCGGTCGACTTCGCGTTGGTGGGCCTCGGTGAGGCGTCTGATCGAGGCTATCTTCTTGCCCTCCGCGATGAGGGCAAGGCGGCGTGCCTCCAGGGTCTCGGCGTCGGCGTCGGCCGGAATGGGGACGGAGAGGTCGTGCATCGCCGCTTGCTGAGCGTCATGGGCGTTCTCGCCCGAGTTGGAGACGTGGCTGATGACCAGCACTTCGGTGACAGCGCTGCTGCCGCTGTCAGCTCGAGGGAGTGGGTCGTCGAAGACCATCACATCGGAGGGGTAGGCGTCGAGCGACGCGGTGTCGGAGTCGATGAGCATCGGGTCGGTGGAGCCGACAGACTCCATGTCCGCAGCAGGCTCGCTGGAGACGTGAAGTTGGTCGAGGAGGCTGACGAGGCGGCTCTCGGGGTAGTCGGTGCCTGCGTCGGACGCAGGCTCGTCGGAGATGCGAGTCTCACCGAGCAGATCGGCGAGGCGGCTCGCTGCGCAGGCGTCGTCGACGCCTTGCAGCGCGTCGGGGCAAGCGCCATCGGGCGCAGCAGGCTGGCTGCGCTCGCGGGGAAGGAAGAGGGTTCCCGTCCAGAACAGGTCTCCGAACGACGGTGCACCTGGCCCCACGGTGAGCGCCAAATGTCGGGTGGTTGGTGCGACATATGCCAAGGGATGGCTTATCATTGTGGGAGCCAATAAAACGTCGCCGGTGCCTGGAAACGGGATGAGGCGAAGACATGCACGTCGGCGAATCTTACCCAGGTTCGGGGCTCTCCGAGAAGATAACACCCCTAGTCCTGCTCTGCGGGGTCTCCGCATGATCACTAGTCGATAGAGGGTAGCTACAATCGCTCCTAGAGCTGTTGGGATCAAGGGAGAAGAAGAACAAGGCTAGCTCTTGCTTCTCTCTATCTATGTGTGTGTGTGTGTGTTCGCTATGCTTGGAAGCCAAACATGCAGAAGTGCGAACCAGAAGCGAACTATGCTTGGATGCGAACCCTTTGCATGGGTGCTCCGGGGGTTTATATAGGCCTACCCCCTGGGGGTACAATGGTAATCCGACTGGGATCTGGTCCCAGCCGTCAGTGTCTACGCTCGCCGGGTTCTCCGCCGGCTGCTGGGTCCTGCCGGCTGGTGGGTCCCACCGGCTGCCGGCTACTCGGTCGACAGGCCGGTCCCACCGCCTAGGGTTTTGTCGGCGGCTACTTACTGTAGCCGCGCCTCTGATGATGAGGGCTTTGTCGAGGTGAGCGTGGCTACAGTGGGCCGCCTCGGGGGCTATCACTGTAGCCTCACCTCGTCTTGTCTCCTTAATGGGGCTCCTGCTTCGAGGAAGGGCATAGCCGGCTTCTGGAGGCCGGCTATGCTCCCGGCCGACTAGGAAAAGCCGGGCCGCCTTCACGCCTCTCTCTGGCTGAAGGGGCCCGCAATCCTTGGGTCGTACAGGAATGGGTCGTGGATGACGTCGAGGCTAACGTGGCTACAGTGCCGGGCCGCACGGGAGACCTCCCTCCCGTACGGCCTCCTGTAGCCATGCCCGCCTCGGGCTTCGGGGGTCGTGGGCCGCACTGTGGCCACACCCCGTCACGTCGTCGTTATGTTGGAGTGGTTGTGGTTGTGGCCGGCTTCTAGGAGTCGGCGTCCTTCTTGGCCGGCTTCTTGGAGTCAGCGAGGCTGGGTCGCCTTCCGGGAGTCGGCTTTAGTGGTAGCCGGCCGGGGAAGGCGGCCCAAATGCTTGGAGTGCTTGAAGGCCCAAAGGCCTGACGAATTTTCTGAAGAGCCAGGGGTAGTCGGTTAGGCTACCCGTGGCCACTTACTCCGACAATAACAGTTCAGGCATAACAACCCTGAAACAAGCTACACTAGTATCAAAAACTCTCTTATATTACGGGACGGAGAGAATACTAGAAAGGCACTCAAGCGACACTTCCTAGTTTAGCATAAACATTTTGTAGTTCCAATGCACGGTCTTGCAACTATGCACTAATCACTACGCTTAGTACACAGGACTGTCACCTACTACGTTGTACGTCTCTACTGATGTTACCGCTTTGCAACCCGCTCAACCTCAATATAAAAGACAATGCACACGTATGCATGGGTTCAACAATGGGCATGGCATGTTGTCGCACCTTCTGCTTGCTAGTTGAGATAATTCCATATATGCAGAAGTAGGGTTGTTACCCTATTAAGGGGGACCAAACCTTAGTAAAACATGAGCCTCGGGTTCATCTCATGACTTGACGTTACTTCCCACTCCCTTACAAATCCACACCCAACAATTGTGATGTTATTAGGTATGTTTTGAAATACCATCAACACTCCTAACAGAACCGAGTGATGAGAGGAGCATATACCTTGATGTTGGTCTGACAACAAGCCATGAGTTGAGCTTGGATTGGGGATATGCCAATGATAACACGAGAAGGAGAATGGCGAAGAACAAGCGTCAACCATTGTATTTATACATGGCGATGGAATCACTAAAACTACTAAGCTCCCTATAGGCAGGCTTGGGGCGCATCAGGGACGTGGCCACCGCTTGGGGCATGGTTGTAAATAGGTGGCCCATTTGTAGAGGGTTGTTGGGCCCAACTATAGGTATGAGTGGCGTGCATCTAGCCCTTTTGCGTCTTATGGGTCGATCATGGTATGAAACTGCTCTATGTCGCTTGTTGCAAGCAATAGTAGTGTGTCCTCCATAGCACACCGCATGGTCTGGCTAAGTAGTGGCAGATTAATTTTCTTTCTATTCTTTGCCTACAAAAATCAATATTTTTTCCATTTTTTTCAAGGCTTTGTTTTCTGGTTTTCTTATTTGGCTTTTACTTCTATCCTGCTTTATTTTTATTTTTATTTTGCTTTTCTCTTTTCCAGTTAATTCTAGATATTTTTATTTTACTTAAATACTTTTGTTATTCATTTTACTTTTCATTTTTTATAATATAAGATATCAAAAAAAATGTGCATGCACATTTTTTTAAAATTATATGGACAATCTTTTTAAATATGTCAACATTTTTGCAAATAGATGCATACCATTTTTATTGTATGAACATTTGAAAAAAAGTGTGAACGCTTTTGGAAATACATGCGCACTTATTGAAATTATTTCAACATTTTTCAGCATGAACACTCTTAAGATTTCATGAACACTTTGAAATTGCATGACTTTTTTTAAATGTGCAAACATATGTTAACAATATGTACATTTTTTTAAATATACTGAAAATATTCAAAACACGTGGACATTTTTTTTTCCAAATATGTGATTTAAAAAAATATTATGATTTTTTAAACCACTTTTAGCATTACCACTTTGGTCGACATGTGTTTGAATTTTCTTAAAAGATACATTGTATGTTACTAACACTGCCTTTTTCCCTCAAATCGCACCCCCCCCCCCCAACCCAACAAAAAACAAGGGTGCGAACTGAACGTAGCTTAGATAGTTAGATTATTTGTGATGAAACCAAACCACCAAAGTTCAAGTTCTAAACTTGACATTGTTGCTCGTATTTTTCTAAATTTATTTTAGTCTTTCTGACGATATTTGTTTAGTGCGAGGAGACGTTCCTGCCTACTAGGCGCCTGTCATCAATTTCAAGATGTGGTGTGGTGACTTCATCAAACTCAAGATGGTGTCGGTATAATATATTGGAGGTGCTCGTAGAGATAGAGTGTGTGTATGTGCATTCATATGGGTAAGTGTATATGTGTGTATGTGAACATCTATAAATCTATTGTGTTAAATAAAAAATCGGGTCCCTAAAAAAACAAAAAACAAGGGCGACATTGTCCCAAAATAAAACATCGAGCATAGTTAGTCCACAACCTAGCAACTGACCATAATACTCCCTTCATTTCTTTTTAGTCTGCGGACAAAATTTGATCAAAGTCAATCTTTGTAAAATTTGACTAATTTTATATTAAAAGCCATCAATATTCACAATATGGAACCAATATTATCAGATGCATCATGAAATATGTTTTTATACTATATAGTTTGTGTATTGTAGATGTTCATATTTTTTATATAAATTTGGTCAGAGTTTGTGTAGTTTCACTTCAAACAAATTTTATATGCGGAGTGAAAAAAACTGAGGGAGTATATGCGGTAACCGTTTTGCTGAGCAGTTCTCTCCTAAAAAAAGAACAGCGCAGCAAAATGCATCTGGTTTGGAAAGAAAATCAAGCGATTGCTGCCCAGCGTTGAAAAAAAACGTTGACAAGATCTCTGACTGTTTTGAACTTGCACATCGTATCTCGTCAATCTCCTTTAAGTCTTGTCCAATCTTGTTTTCTGTGATCTTTTTAGGAAAACGATGAATTCCAATGCTTCGGAAGACAATGAGAATGGACCGACGGAGCTTGATCAAATCATTCAAGAGGAGTTATTCCATTCGTCGGATTCAAATGAAGAAGTGAACATGACCATGCTCATGAGCATGCAAGAGAAAATTGACCGACATGTGGAGTATATTCTTAACTTCAAGGACTCAATCAAAAGAAGAAGAGTGATCAATCAGGATAGGGTGTCCGGAGCACAGTTACTGCATAAGGAATGCTTTGGTCTGGACCCAGCTTTCTCGGACGATCCATGGTTTCGTCGCCGTTTTTGCATGCAAAAATCATTGTTTTTGCGCACTGTGGAGGGAGTGGAGGCACACGCTGACTACTTCAACCTCATAAGGGATTGTTGCGGCCAACTATCTTACCGTGTTAAGCAGAAATGCACGGTTGCTATATGGATGCTTGCACCTAGTACTGCCGCAGATGTCATTGGTGAGATGGTCAGGATGAGGGAGAGCACATGCCTGAAGACTATTGTCAAATCTGCTCGCGCCGTTGTGCGGGTGTTTGGAGCAGAGTATCTGAGAGAACGAAATGTGCATGATACCGAAAAGTTGTTGGCTATTGGAGAGACCAGAGGGTTTTCAGAAATGCTTGTATCAATTGATTGTATGCATTGACGATGTAAGAACTGCCACAATGGAATAACTGCTTCTAGTGTGATGGGTGAATGCTCGTATCAATTGATTGTATGCATTGATAAGGGAACCACTATTTTTGGGGAGCATACGTAGACCCACAATGAAAACCAAAAGATTAATGTTTGAGTTGTGCACTTAAAATAAATTTTATGTAAAAGCTATGTATTTTTGGTACCAACGTTTGTTATTTACGTGTGACATCGGTGTATATGATGGATGTGCATGGATTTAAGAGTCTGCAATTGATATATATGAATGCTGGTCACGAGATATAGGGACCGTCCGAATGCATCTGCTCTAACCTTGCCACGATTTGAATAAAATGCCATGAGGCTTTCCCTTAAAAGAAGGGTAGCAAGAGCTATATGTTTGGGATACTAAAATGAATTTATACCAAAAAGAAAAAAGCCAATGAATATACCGCACAGCGTACGGCAGTCGACGACGAAAAAGCACGAACGTTGCACAAAGACGGGCAATCGCATGAACGAACAAGCCAAGCCTTGGTCAATCGCATGAACGAACATGCTGGCATGGGTCCAGCAGGAGGCAACGGCACAAGGAACTCCCTCTTTCTCACGACCCCGCCAAAGCACCGAAACGACGGACAGGCTGCTTCCTGAGACCCTCTTTAGCTCGAAAAAGCCTGCAGCACAGCAGCAGCGCTCCGGCATCCGCACCCGTTTTGTTTCCTCCAAATGCTCCTCTTCACACACCACACACCGTGCTATGAATGGACAAGACCCAACAGGCTCTCTCCTGTCTCCTCCTATCACTAGAATCTCACGCATATACCACCAGTGCTAATTCGTGACTGTTATCATTATTTGGATTGGTTCCGTTTTCATCTGCCAAAATTCCACATACACTCCCCAAAAAAATCCAGACATCTAAGAGAATGCACGTGAATAACACAGTTTGTATTAAGGAAATCTCATATCCGCACACAGTGAAATTTCTTGTCTGCTTTTTTCCTGATTTAAGTTTCTTGTCTATTTGAAGATTAAGCTTTCTTTAGTTGCACAAATTAACACAAATTTTGTGGTGTATAAATTCCGGAAAACATTTACGTGATTTTTTATATTTAGAAACACTTATCAGAGAAAGAAATGAACAAGTTGTACTCTAGAAATCATGTTGACGTTTTAAATGCTAGCACAATCACACTTGTTACATGTGTGGCTCTCACAAAGCGACGATATGTACCAATGCAGAACTGTCTCTCTGTCTGAAAAAAGAGCTACTGTGAAAGAAAGAAAGTGCAAAAGATGGAAGGAAAGAGACAAAAGAAGGATATGTGCTACAGGGGATAGATGATCTCGCAGCCTTGCCGCAGATCGACCATCGGGCCCCGAGCAAAACTTTTCAGAGGCGTTTGCATGCCCCTCTTTCGATGCCTCGCGCGGGTCTTTGCCCGGCTCCATTTTGTGCTTCGTTTTAAGACACCATATTTGCAATTTGGACCCATCACACCCTTTTTCCTCCTCGGTATTACTTTCTCCATAGTTTTCTCTTTTTACTCTGAGAAATTTTATGAAAAAAAAAACTGTCCATGACAGCGGATACATTGCTAGTAGGGAGTTAGTCAAAAAGAAAACCTGAAAGGACCTGAGCACGGCTGCCAACAAGCGACAAGCGACAGTCATCAAAGACACCAATCTCCCCCCAGGGCCAGGGGGGTCTCCGTTGTCTACGGTCAGGCTACACGTCCCCAAAACCCCAAGAACCTCACCGTGCTTCTCCTCGGTGCCGCGAATGGCGGCGGAGGACGACGAGGCCGTAGCCACGGTCAGGACGGAGTTCTCCGCCGTCGAGGAGTCCGCCAGAGCGTCCGATGCGGCGGCCCTCGGACTGCACGGCGCGGCCAAGGCCATCGGCGTGGTCACCGCCGATGAGGAGCCGCCCCTGCACGTCTGCTGCGTGGGCAAGGACACCGCGGCCGAGTCCCGCTCCGTCCAACATGCGGTGAACGCCGCGGCCGTCAAGCTGCCGGGCGCGGGCGAGGCCATCGGCAGAAACGTCCCGCAACACATGGTCGCCACCGCCGATGAGGCGCCCCTCCTGCACGTCTTCTGCGTGGCCAAGGACACCGCGGCCGAGTCGCGCTCTGTCGTCCAAGATGCGGGGAACGCGGCGGCCGTCAAGCTGCCGGGCGCGGCCAAGGCCATCGGGGGCAACATCCGGCAACAGATGGTCGCCACCGTCGATGACGCGGCGCTCCTGCACGCCTCCTCCGTGGACAAGGTCACCGCGGCCGAGTCGCGCTCCGCCCAAGAGGCTGGGAACGCGGCGGCCGTCAAGCTGGAGGGCGTGCCGGCGAAATCCAGACGCGTCGACGCGGGGCGGAAGAAGGCGCGTGTGGCCGTGAAGGCGGGAAGAAAGGAGGCCGCGGCGGCTGTGTCCAAGTCAAGGTCGAAGTGTGGGTTTGTCGGCGTGACCAAGAAAGGCAAGAAGTACTCGGCGAGGATCTACGACAAAGAGCTTGGTACGAAAATCAATCTCTGTACCGTCGACATGCCCGACGAGGCCGCCCGAGTGTACGACGTCGCGGCCGTCAGGATGCGTGGCCTCAAGGCGAAAACCAACTTCCCGCAAGCCCCCATGGCCGCCGCTGCTAAAGACGGCGAGCAGTCGCCCAAGGAACTCACCACCGCCATGGACCTCAATCAATCCCTGGAGCTGCCCACGGCAGACGCTACTGATGGCGGCGATGAGTCGCCAATGGAACTCAGCGACCCCATGGATCCAAATCAATTCCTGGAGCTGCCCACGGCCGGCGTTACTGATGACGGAGAGGAGTCGGGCATGGAAATCGACTGCTTCCTGGAGTTGCCCACGTCAGGCGCTACTGATGGCGGAGAGGAGGCGCCAGTCCCGGAGCTGCGTGGCCTGAAGATCAACCGCAACTTCAAACAACAACCCACGGCCGGCAACACTGACGCCGGCGAGGACTTCCCGGAGCTGCGTGGCGTGAAGGGTAAAACTGACTTCAAGCAACCCATGGTCTCCATTGCTGATGATGGCGTGGACTCGCCCATGGAACTCAGCAATTTCCCGGAGCTGACAGCGCTCGATTCCTTCTCGAGCAACATCACCGCAGATGCGCAGGTTCAGGTGATCTGGAGAGACTTGCCGCCAGTCGAGTTGCAGCAGGTTGACGAGCTCCTCGAGGACATGGACTTCGCCGATACGGAGGCTTAACCGGTGCGGGACAAATTTTTGTGTGTGTTTGACAGGCCAAAACCAAACAGAGACGAAATGCGGCCAATTTTGTGAATTGCACAGGTTATGGAAATCCTCAAAACAGGATTACTAAATTCGGCTACAATGCCAGTTCCAGGCGGCGTAATGTTTACCCATGATGAGTGACTAAACATCAACAAATTGGATCTATGTTAATGCAATTTAATCTCCAACTTCAAAACTGGATTTACTTCTTTTAAAAAAAACTTGATTTACTTGATTTGATCTATGTTTTGATCTACAATCGAAACATAGAAACTTCTCGTCTATTCGAAAATCAAATTGTTTTGGTTTCCATAAAAATACACTTTCTGCTTGAAATTTTACTGGTGTGCATATTTGAGAAACATTTACATGTAGCATTTTTTTTGCAGAATCATTATCTACTAGAAGGGTAAGGCGTGCTTTTGCTACACCCTACTTCTTCTATTTCAAAATATAAGGTGTATTATTTTTTTGAAAAATCAAAACTCTTTAAGTTTGATCAAATGTGTAGAAAAATATATCAATATCAATAATTGAAGTTAAACCTGTCATGTTGTGATGATAAGTATCTCCCGGTGAAGGAGAGATGATTGACTTGGCACATGTTTGCACATGTTCGATAAATTCCAAATTCAGTCTTGATGGTGTTCAAGTTTATTTGTAGGTTATCATCATGATTATATTTTCTCAATAATGTTACTATTACAGAATGCATGGTTTATCATCAAGTTTATTTAAAGATAAACTCTTTTGCTAGCATTTCTCTGTACTAAGCGGAAATACTGCTTCTACATCCAATCCTTGAAACAACTTTATGCCACAAAGTATCCACATTACCAACCTATAGATAGTATTTCACCGTCATTTAAAGTAAATTTGCATATGCCACCTCTAAACCTTCAAATAAACTTCTGCTGTGTGCCCGCACAGCTCATGGAGTGGTGGGTGTAGTAAATATCTTCCATGCTAAATGTGTTTTACTCACGACGAGAGTTTATTCGCTTGTCAAATTTACGAGGGAGGCTGGTAATAGGGATGCCCAGTCCCAAATAAAGAAAAGAGAAAAAAGTGTTGAATAAAGACACTACCCTGGAAAAGTTGAAAGTTCACAGGCACCCATGGATTCGGCTTGCCGTGGTTTGTGTTACTATGGTGGAGGGAGAGTGTAAAAGCATGAGAACCGCCATTAATGTGTTTGGCATGAAAGATATGAGAAACCTTTGTCGTAAACCGTTGACAGGGAAAATAGACCTCTCAAAATAAATTCATCTCTGTTTTAAACCAAATGAGCTATGGCAAATGTTAATCTCCGCTTCGCTCTGTGAATGGCCTATTTATTTACTTTTATTATTGAGTCAATTCCATCTTCTTTCTTGCGGCACCACATATTGAGCATGGGTATCACTCTTAGCTTTGTATGCATTTTTCTAACAGTAATTTGTTGAGCATTGTATAGGCTTGATAGTTATGTTTAAATAGGAGTACCTAGTCATCATCTCTACTTTGTTGGTTGCTTTATGTTTGCAATATAATCTTGAAAGATTTGTGAGGTACTTCATACCACTTTATGATATGTTGAACTTAATGAAATGATGTTACTTGTTACTAGAATTATAATTGCCTGTGTGATCAAAGGTTTGTTCTATTATAGCATTTACACTTCCTAAATTATTTCTTTTATCATTTACCTACTCGAGGACGAGCAGAAATTAAGTTTGGGGATGCTGATATGTCTTCAACGTATCTATAATTTATGAAGTACTCATGCTATATTTACATCAATTATATATGGTTTTGATGCACTTATACATTACTTTTATGTACTAACTTATTAATCTAGTGCCCAGTGTCAGTTCCTGTTTTCTGCATGTTTTTTGTTTCGTAAAAAATCCATAGCTATGAAGGTCCAAACACGATAAAAATTTATGATGATTTTTTATGGTATATATATGTGATCTTCGGAAAGAATCAACGCAAGATGGTGCCTAAGGGGGCGCACCGGCCTGGCTTGCGAGCAGCCCTTAGGTCGGTTGGAGACCTTCTATCGCCGCAAGAAAGCTAATTTCTGGATGAAAATCCCCTCAAATTTTTAGCCCAATTGGAGTTACGGATCTTCAGCTATTAAAGATACAATGAAGGGCCAGGAAACCATCGTGAGAGAGAGAGAGAGATCCAATCTCGAAGGAGCTCCCGGGGGGTGGCCAGGACTAGAGGGGGAATCCTTCTCCCATCTACGGGGAAGACCAGGCAAGAAGAATATGGAGGGGGGCCTCTCTCCCCCTCTCTCCCGCTGGCGCTGGAGTACCGTCGGGGGAACCATCATCACCGCAACCGTTTTCATCAACACTGTCGTCTTCATCAACATCTTCATCACCTTCCTTCCTCTATAATCAGTGGTCCACTCTCCCACAACCCGCTCTAGTCTCCTACTTGAACATGGTGCTTTATGCTATATATTATTATCCAATGATGTGTAGATTCTTTTCGTCCTATGGATTAATCATTTGAGTAGATTTGAGTAGATTCTTTTCGTCCTATGGATTAATTGTGGTATGATATGGTCGATACTAGTTGTATGTTGTTATGGTGTAGTCCTATGGTGCTCGATGTGTCGCGCAAGCAAATGTGGTTCCCTCTGTAGGGTGTGCAATATTTTAATGATGTGCTTATAGTGGGTTGCGGGAGTGATTAGAACCTAAACCCGAGTTCGTGAGTTGTTGCATATGGAATCAAAGGGGACTTTTCACTTATTAATGCTATGGTTAACTTTTACCTTAATGAATCTTTGGTAGTTGCGGATGCTTGCTAAAGTTTCAATCATAAGGACATGTAATCCATGTATGAAAAGTATGTTAGCTTAAGCCTCCCCCTCATAAGTATGATGAGTATGACTATCGTGTCATATTCAATTGCCTAGGGACAATTCCGCACATAATATCACCACTTTTCCACATTCGCTTTATTTACTTTATTGTTATTTATAAAAGAGCACCTAACTTTTATTTACATGTTCTTTATTATCTTGCAAACCTATCTCACTACACCTACGAAGTAGTTTTATTTTTTGTTCTATGTAAAGTGAACTCAGTGTGCATAGAGTTGCATCGGTGGTCGATAGAACTTGAGAGAATATTAGTTCTACCTTTAGCTCCTCATTGGGTTCGACACTTTTATTTATCTAAAGGGCTACAACTGATCCCCTATACTTGTGGGTTATCACTCGTCTTGCTAGACGGTTTAATGTTTCCATTAGACTTAGCGAGAATTGTGTGCTGCCTGAGAAATACCTAGATTATGATTCCATGATATTGCATGAGTTTATTGACAGAGCTATTCCCCCTTACTACTATCGGTACAACTTGTGTCTAGCCAAGGTACATGTAAGGTTATTACTCTGCCTGCTCCTGCTTTGTTTGCTGCTGATGCAAGGGGAGATATCTTATCATGCCAAAGGACATCATCAACTACGAGAATGCACTGGCCACCACGAAGAATGAGGAGGTTCACCCGTGGACTGCTTAGGTACCGCAATCGACTCAGTTCTGGACCTGAGGGATGTTGGAAATATGCCTTAGATGCAATAAAATTATATTATTATATTTTTGTTTTCATAATTAAGTGTCTATATTTCATGCTATAACTGCTATGATACTGGAATATGCGATTTAGTGGAAAGCTCATACGCATGTGTGGAGTGATGATAGTAAAAGAACATGTTCCTGGTCTTGCCTCTAAGGGCATCTCCAAGGCGGACCCATAAACCGCCCGCATCCGTCAGGACCGCTCTGTCCAGATAGGAAGCCATCCAACACGGGCTTGTATCGGTCCACGGGGCAGTCCGGACGCTATTTCTCCCACAAATTGGAGATGAAGTGGGGAGAGGTTCGCATGAGTCCGGACACCCAAAACGTAGGACTCCGACACTCCCGGCCCACCCAATCCCCCTCCTGGACCTATTTCCTTCCACTCCGCCCCTTCTTCCCCTTACTTTGCATCCGCACCCACCACCTCCGCCGTCGTCGCTGTTCATCTCCGGCCGCCACAGAGGCATTGCCGGACGTTCGCAACTAGCACTGACGAGCCCGCTCATCGTTCCGACAGAGCTTTCCACCCTGGAGCCATTTGTACCCAGGTACACTCCACCCCTATCGCCGATCTCCATGGCAGACACCACGCCCGACAAATGTTCGGACAAATGCCATTGATCTTATTTTCAAATGCTATGTCGTTTTTTAGAGTAAGAAGGATGGTGAGGTACTCGACCATGGACGATGAGTTGTTGTGCGATGCGTGGCTAGCCTTATCCGTGAATTTCGTAGGCAGGAGCAAAGGGGGGCCCTTCTGGGAGCAAGTGCATGAAAAGTTTCACGCAGGAAAGCACATTGCTCCCTACGACATGTACATCATTCAACACGCAACGTGAGGTTGTTGTCGTATCGCAGGCACGTTATTTAGATCAGCGTCACCAAGTTTTGCGACGTGGTTCATCCGCTCGAGGCAAGGTGGCCATTGCACGCAGCAGAGGACGAGATCGTAAGTTTTTCTTCCTCTTGCTCAACTTGTTGATTGATTCATTATCTTGATGTTGGTCTACACGTTATATGTAGTCCGCACGCGCTGCCGTGGTGTACCACAGGGCAGAAGAACGGCCATTTATTTGCACACACTGTTGGATGAAGCTAAAGGGGAAGTATGTGCGGGACGACATGATCCGTTCATGAAAAACTTGTTGGACATCCGGGATCTAGTCAAATCTGAGACCTTGTTGTACTAGACTTAATTTACATGCTATGTGTGGATGATTTGTGCTATTTTCTATCCGAACTTTGATGAATATCATCCAATTTGCATGAATTCTGTCCGGTTTATTAAAATACGGGTTGAAATGTATGTGGCTAGCGTTGGATGGCGGTCTCCTGGATCCATGTACGCGGAGTGGTCCCAATGTCCGTGGACGGATAAGAGAGTAAATTTACGGATTACCGTTGGAGATACCCTAAGACTGGCTCAAGTGTTGTTGGTGATCATGTTTTTCGGATATACCTACTCGATGCCACTGTGAAATCTATTATTCTAAGAAATTGATACGTCTACCAAACTTAACTATTTTCGATCTGATTCGGCCGGAATCATGGACTACGGTGACAAGGAGAAAGAATTCTCGCCGGGTACGGCCTCGATCGGTGCCGGAGGTGACCGCGGCAGCACCGCTGGCGGTCACGGCGTCCCGGATCAGGGCGGCTCGCCAGGAGCGTTTGAATTCGCTCCTGGGCCGAGATGAGTTGCAATCTGTTGTTGGGCCGCTGAGTATCTCTGAGCCGGGGTCTGGTGGGTATGTGGCCTAGACAGAACCGGTACAGGAGCATATCGAGGGGGACGAGGCATACAGAGCGTCACGATCGACGTTGCCGTCTCCCTCACAGTGCCCTAGGGTTTTTGTTCGTCGGACGCCGCAATTTCGCTCCGCGGGGATCGGGCGGGCTCGACGCATTCCGCCTCTCGGAGCCATGGCGGAGCGCGGTGGGGCACCGCCGCCCGGAAAGAAGCCGGCTGCGCCAGGTGGGGGGGGCGCCGGTGGAGCGCCGCCGCTGATAACCCACAAGTATAGGGGATCAATTGTAGCCTCTTTCGATAAGTAAGAGTGTCGAACCCAACGAGGAGCTAAATGTAGAACAAATATTCCCTCAAGTTCTATCGACCACCGATACAACTCTACGCACGCTTGACGTTCGCTTTACCTAGAACAAGTATGAAACTAGAAGTACTTTGTAGGTGTTTTGGATAGGTTTGCAAGAAAATAAAGAGCGCGTAAATAAAACTAGGGGCTGCTTAGATAAAGACACAATAAAGTAAATATAGCGAGTGTGGAAAAGTGGTGGTAGGAGTTGCGAAATTGTCCCTAAGCAATTGACTACTTTACTAGACCGATAGCAAGTTTCATGTGGGAGAGGCCACTGCTAGCATGTCATCCCTTACTTGGAATTCTATGCACTTATGATTGGAACTATTAGCAAGCATCCGCAACTACTAACGTTCATTAAGGTAAAACCCAACCATAGCATTAGGATATATTGGTCCCCCTTCAATCCCGTATGCATCAATTCCTATGCTAGGTTGAAGCTTCTGTCACTCTTGCCCTCCAATACATAGTCCTATCAACATACAACTAACCCTATGGTGTGATCCACGCGCGCGCTCATATGATGGGCACCAAAGGAGAGCAACATAACCACAAGCAAATTAAATCAATCATAGCAATTCATCAACCATCGATAGGACAACGAAAATCTACTCAGACATCATAGGATGGCAACACATCATTGGATAATAATATGAAGCATAAAGCACCATGTTCAAGTAGAGGGTACAACGGGTTACAGGAGAGTGGACCGCTGTAGATATAGGGGGGGAAGGTGTTGGAGATGTTGGTGAAGATGGCGGAGGTGTTGGTGTAGATCGCGGTGATGATGATGGCCCCCGGCGGCGTTCCAGCGCCACCGGAAGCGAGGGGAGAGAGCCCCCCTCCTTCTTCTTCTTCCTTGACCTTCTCCCTAGATGGGAGAAGGGTTTCCCCTCTGTTCCATGGTCTCCATGGCGTGGGAGGGGCGAGAGCCCCTCCGAGATTGGATCTGTCTCTCTGTCTCTCTCTGTTTCTCTCTGTTTCTGTGTTCTCCTCTGGTGCCCTTTCACGGTTTCGTATATATATGGAGATCCGTAACTCCAATTGGACTGAAACCTTCGCCGTGATTTTTTACCAAAAATTAGCTTTCTTGCGTCCGAAGAAGGGCATCAACCGCCTTACGGGTGGCCCACGAGGTTCAGGGGCGCGCCCCCCTGCCTCGTGGCCACCTCGGGCACCGTCTCGCGTGGATTTTTCTTCCGGAATTTTCCAAATATTCCAAAAATAAGCTCCGTCCGTTTTTATCCCGTTTGGATTCCGTTTGATATGGATATTCTGCGAAACATGAAACATGCAACAGACAGGAACTGGCACTGGGCACTGGATCAATATGTTAGTCCCAAAAATAGTATAAAAAGTTGCCAAAAAGTATATGAAAGTTGCATAATATTGGCATGAAACAATCAAAAATTATAGATACGGCGGAGACGTATCAGCATCCCCAAGCTTAATTCCTGACGTATCAGCATCCCCAAGCTTAATTCCTGCTCGTCCTCGAGTAGGTAAATAATAAAAAAGATAATTTTTGATGTGGAATGCTACCTAGCATAATCTTGATCATATGTCTAATCATGGCATGAATATTAAGACACGAGTGATTCAAAGCAATAGTCTATCCTTTGACATAAAAACAATAATATTTCAAGCATACCAACCAAGCAATTATGTCTTACTGAAATAACATAGCCAAAGAAAGATCGTCCCTACAAAGTCATATAGTCTGGCTATGCTCCATCTTCACCACACAAAATATTCACATCATGCACAACCCCGATGACAAGCCAAGCAATTGTTTCATACTTTTGACGTTTCTCAAACCTTTTCAACTTTCACGCAATACATGAGCGTGAGCCATGGACATAGCACTATAGGTGGAATAGAATATGATGGTGGAGGTTGTGTGGAGAAGACAAAAAGGAGAAAGTCTCACATCAACTAGGCATGTCAACCGGCTATGGAGATGCCCATTAATAGATATCAATGTGAGGAGTAGGGATTGCCATGCAACGGATGCACTAGAGCTATAAGTATATGAAAGCTCAAACTAAAACTAAGTGGGTGTGCATCCAACTTGCTTGCTCATGAAGACCTGGGGCATTTGAGGAAGCCCATCGTTGGAATATACAAGCCAAGTTCTATAATGAAAATTCCCACTAGTATATGAAAGTGATAACTCAAGAGACTCTCTATATGAAGAACATGGTGCTACTTTGAAGCACAAGTGTGGAAAAAGGATAGTAACATTGCCCCTTCTCTCTTTTTCTCTCATTTTTTTGTTTTCTTTTTTTCTCTTTTTTTGGGCCTTTTCTCTTTTTTTATTTTTTTTATTTTTTCGTCCGGAGTCTCATCCCGACTTGTGGGGGAATCGTAGTCTCCATCATCCTTTCCTCACTGGGGCAATGCTCTAATAATGATGATCATCACACTTTTATTTACTTACAACTCAATATTACAACTCGATATCTAGAACAAAGATATGACTCTATATGAATGCCTCCGGCGGTGTACCGGGATGTGCAATGATCCCGGTACAATGATCTAGCGTAGCAATGACATCAAAAAATGGACAAGCCATGAAAACAGCATGCTAGCTATCTTACGATCATGCAAAGCAATATGACAATAAATGCTCAAGTCATGTATATGATGATGATGGAAGTTGCATGGCAATATATCTCGGAATGGCTATGGAAATGCCATAATAGGTAGGTATGGTGGCTGTTTTGAGGAGGATATAAGGAGGTTTATGTGTGATAGAGTGTATCGTATCACGGGGTTTGGATGCACCGGCAAAGTTTGCACCAACTCTCGAGGTGAGAAAGGGCAATGCACGGTACCGAAGAGGCTAGCAATGATGGAAGTGTGAGAGTGCGTATAATCCATGGACTCGACATTAGTCATAAAGAACTCACATACTTATTGCAAAAGTCTATTAGCTATCGAAACAAAGTACTACGTGCCTGCTCCTAGGGGGATAGATTGGTAGGAAAAGACCATCGCTCGTCCCCGACCGCCCCTCATAAGGAAGACAATCAATAAACACCTCATGCTCCAACTTCGTTACATAACGGTTCACCATACGTGCATGCTACGGGACTTTTAAACCTCAACACAAGTATTTCTCAATTTCACAATTACTCAAAGCACGACTCTAATATCACCACCTTTATATCGCAAAACTATTGCAAGGAATCAAACATATCATATTTAGTGATCTACAAGTTTTATGTAGGGTTTTATGACTAACCATGTGAATGACCAGTTCCTGTCATCTCAAATAGATATAAGGGAAGCACGAGAGTTTAATTCTTTCTACAAAAGATATGCCCACGCTCTAACAATTATAAGTGAAGCAAAAGAGCATTCTACAAATGGCGGTTGTCTATGTAAAGAGAAACAGGCAATCCAAACTTCAAATGATATAAGTGAAGCACATGAAGCATTCTATAAAGCCATACTCAAAAGATATAAGTGAAGTGCAAAGAGCATTCTATAAATCAACCAAGGACTATCTCATACCAGCATGGTGCATAAAATAAAAATGAAAACTAAATGCAAAAGACGCTCCAAGATTGCACATATCGCATGAACGAAACGAATCCGAAAACATACCGATACTTGTTGAAGAAAGAGGGGATGCCTTCCGGGGCATCCCCAAGCTTAGACGCTTGAGTCTCCTTGAATATTTACTTGGTATGCCTCGGGCATCCCCAAGCTTGAGCTCTTGCCTCTCTTCCTTCTTCTCGCATCGAGACCTTCTCGATCATCGAACACTTCATCCACACAAAACTTCAACAGAAAACTCGGTAAGATCCGTTAGTATCATAAAGCAAATCACCACTCTAAGACTGTTGTAAACCAATTCATATTTTGTTTTTGCATTGTGTCTACTGTAATATAGCTTTTCCATGGCTTAATCCACTGATATAAATTGATATTTTCCTCAAAACAAGCAAACTATGCATCAAAAACAGAATCTGTCAAAAACAGAACAGTCTGTAACAATCTGAACATTCACCATACTTATGGTACTTGAAAAATTCTTCCAAAATTAGGAAAAATAAAAAATTTGTATAGAAAGACAGTGCAAAAATAATCAGAACCATTTGACGTTCCAGTAAAAAATTAAAAATCGCGCACTACAGCCAAAGTTTCTGTCCTGCACCGTACAAACCAACAAGTATTGTAAACATCCTAAAGGCAAACCTTGGCACATTATTTTTATAATACAAAGGAATTGTAAAAGGGGATAATTATTTTTTTTGAAAAGTTTCTGTAATCAAGATTCACAAAGTTGTCGTGAGCATGAACAAAGTTCAAGGAGCTCTCCCACTTCAACAATGCTTGTCCTTCTCACTTTCACTTTCCTTTTTGAAAAGTTTTGGGTTCCCCTCTTTATTTTTGTTGTTTTTAAACTATATGAAAGCACTCAACAGAAATAAATGACTCTCTAAAACTTCTGGGTTGTCTCCCTGGCAGCGCTTTCTTTAAAGCCATTAAGCTAGGCATATAGTGCTCAAGTAGTGAATCCACCCGGATCCCAAGGTATATCGAAGCCAATTTTAATTAGCAATGATTTGTAATTTAGTAGTGAGCACAAAGTAACATATATCATGTAATAACGAAGTTTAACTCTCTTCCTATGCATCGGCATGTCATAAAAGAACAATTCATGCACACATAGTAAAGGCCAATGCATAGTATAAACAGTTTCTTGCAATTTTATCGTGTGGGAAACATAGAGAGGTGGAGATATAGTCCCTCTCTCATAATAATTGCAAGTAGGAGCAGCAAGCACATGCATATTATATCTATCAAAATCATCATGTGCAACGGTAAAAGGCAACCCATCAATGTAATCCTTAATAAGTGCAAACTTCTCTGATATAGTGTAGTTTGGAGAATTCAAAAAGATAATAGGACTATCATGTGTGGGTGCAATAGCAACAATTTCATGTTTAACATAAGGAACTATAGCAAGTTCATCTCCATAAGCATAATTCATATTGGCATCTTGGCCACAAGCATAGCAAGCATCATCAAAAAGGGATATTTCAAAAGAGTCACCGGGATCATAGCAATCATCCTTCGGTAAGCACGAAGGGAAATTAAACAATGTATGAGTTGGAGGGTTACTCTCATTAGAAGGTGGGCACGGGTAGCTAATCCGCTCTTCCTCCTTTTGTTCTTCGCTCTCCTCCTCATCTTTTTCATCCAATGAGCTCACAGTTTCATCAATTTCTTCTTCCATAGACTCTTGCAAGATATTATTGTCTTCTTGGACAGCGGAGTAGTCCTCAATATATGGTTCAACATAGGCATTAGAAGCATAATTATCATAGCAATATTTAAGTATGGCAAAATTTTCAGATTTGTAAAGAGTAGCATCATACTTTTCAATCAAAGAAGCAATTTCATAAGCACCCTTAAAAGCAACAAATTCTTCAATTTGTTGAACATCATAGTAACTATAAACACCTTTAGCATATGAAGATAAGATTCCATTATCAATAAACTCACATTGGTAGGGAAGGTATTTCTTAGGGTTTTCAGAACAACAAGTAAAATCATATATATGACATAAATTCCAAGCATAGCATTGCAAACGATGAATTTGACCCAGTAAAAGTTTCCCCTCGCACATAACAAGCATGCTCATCTAAAGATTTGCCCTCAACTAAGCTAGTTGGGGTTTCAGCACGAGCACATAGGGATCAAAGATGATCCAAGTAATAAGCTTCAGGAGTGTGATAGATTTTGAGTGGTTCTTCAACCACTGGTTCAGTAGGTACAACTAATTTTTTTGGTATTTTGCGTTTCCTACCCATAACTAAGGATAGAAAACAACTAAGAACAGCAAATAAAAATTACTTAGTGATAAAGCAAACAAGCACACACGAGAATATTCACCCCACGCTATTGCTCCCCGGCAACGGCGCCAGAAAAAGGTCTTGATAACCCACAAGTATAGGGGATCAATTGTAGCCTCTTTCGATGAGTAAGAGTGTCGAACCCAACGAGGAGCTAAAGCTAGAACAAATATTCCCTCAAGTTCTATCGACCACCGATACAACTCTATGCACGCTTGACGTTCGCTTTACCTAGAACAAGTATGAAACTAGAAGTACTTTGTAGGTGTTTTTGGATAGGTTTGCAAGAAAATAAAGAGCGCGTAAATAAAACTAGGGGCTGCTTAGATAAAGACACAATAAAGTAAATATAGCGAGTGTGGAAAAGTGGTGGTAGGAGTTGCGAAATTGTCCCTAAGCAATTGACTACTTTACTAGACCGATAGCAAGTTTCATGTGGGAGAGGCCACTGCTAGCATGTCATCCCTTACTTGGAATTCTATGCACTTATGATTGGAACTATTAGCAAGCATCCGCAACTACTAACGTTCATTAAGGTAAAACCCAACCATAGCATTAGGATATATTGGTCCCCCTTCAATCCCGTATGCATCAATACCTATGCTAGGTTGAAGCTTCTGTCACTCTTGCCCTCCAATACATAGTCCCATCAACATACAACTAACCTATGGTGTGATCCACGCGCGCGCTCATATGATGGGAACCAAAGGACAGCAACATAACCACAAGCAAATTAAATCAATCATAGCAATTCATCAACCACCGATAGGACAACGAAAATCTACTCAGACATCATAGGATGGCAATACATCATTGGATAATAATATGAAGCATAAAGCACCATGTTCAAGTAGATGGTACAGCGGGTTGCTGGAGAGTGGACCGCTGTAGATAGAGGGGGGGGGAGGTGATGGAGATGTTGGTGAAGATGGCGGAGGTGTTGGTGTAGATCGCGGTGATGATGATGGCCCCTGGCGGCGTTCCGGCGCCACCGAAAGCGAGAGGGAGAGAGCCCCCCTCCTTCTTCTTCTTCCTTGACCTTCTCCCTAGATGGGAGAAGGGTTTCCCCTCTGTTCCATGGTCTCCATGGCGTGGGAGGGGCGAGAGCCCCTCCGAGTTTGGATCTGTCTCTCTGTCTCTCTCTGTTTCTGCGTTCTCCTCTGGTGCCCTTTCACCGTTTCATATATATATGGAGATCCATAACTCCGATTGGACTGAAACCTTCGCCGCAATTTTTTTAACCAAAAATTAGCTTTCTTGCGGCCGAAGAAGGGTATCAACCGCCTTACGAGTGGCCCACGAGGGTCAGGGGCGTGCCCAGGGGGGCAGGCGTGCCCCCCTACCTCGTGGCCACCTCGGGCACCGTCTCGCATGGATTTTTCTTCCGGAATTTTCCAAATATTCCAAAAATAAGCTCTGTCTGTTTTTATCCCGTTTGGATTCCGTTTGATATGGATATTCTGCGAAACATAAAACATGCAACAGACAGGAACTGGCACTGGGCACTGGATCAATATGTTAGTCCCAAAAATAGTATAAAAAGTTGCCAAAAAGTATATGAAAGTTGCATAATATTGGCATGGAACAATCAGAAATTATAGATACGACGGAGACGTATCAGCCGCCGGGTGCTGGCAGCGGCCGGGCCGCTTCGCCCTTGCCGGTGCCTGGCGCTGGTCGCGGTGGGGTGCCGCCCTTGTCTTCTGCTGCGGGCCGTGGAACTGGAGCCCCAGGCGGAGCGGCCAATGCGACTGCAGGTCGTGGCGCTGGCGTGCTGCCCGGTGGTCGGCCGCCGGCGCCGGGTTCGACGGTTTTGCCTACGGTTGGGCGAGGCGGGCCGGTCCTCGGTGCAGCTGCGGGTCGGGGTGCTGCGCCGCCCAGGCCACCTGCGCTGGGGAGCCAGGGGGTGACGACGGGTCCGCAGCCTCGGCCGGCTCCGCCACCTTACTTCGTCGCTCGGCCGCCGCAGATTCGGGCTGTGCCGGTGTTGTCGCAGGTACCGCCACCGCCCAACGCTGTTGGTGGTGCTTTGGCTGCGCCCCGGGGTCAGTGGGGGGATGATGGCTATAATGCTTATGGAGTCGGTCAACACCGGGGCTCTTCGTCCCCGGGTGGAGGTCTTGGATATGCTTGGCAAAGCGATGGTTCGGCAATAAGGCCGTTTCTGGGTCCTACGGGTGGCTTTGTCGAAGGGGCATCTGGCCCGGGTTATCGGAAGTGGGGTCGTTTCCGTGGTCATCGTGGTGGTCGGGGCGGTCGAGGTGGCCGATACCGTCCTCGTCAACATCCTCCGACCGTTGTGGTTGAGCGGACGACTGCTGGCGGGGCTGCCGAGGAGCCGGTTTTGTCTGGTCAGGACATGGAGGTTGTGGCTGCTCTTGCTAATGTTGAGGTTCCTGAGTATGAGGCTATGGGTAATGTGTCCGTGGATGTGTCGGACAGGGCTGATTCAGAGAGGGCGTCCAAGTGGGCGCGCAAGAAAGAGAAAATGTTATGCTACCGTTGTGGCGAGAAGGGCCATTTTATTGCTGAGTGTGTGGCTGAGCTGTGTGACACTTGTGGCAAGCCGGCACATGATTCGGGGGTTTGTCCGCTTCTGCGAGATCAGGCACCATCTCTTATGATGTATGGAGTGTATTGTGCTGAACTCACGTTCTTTGAGTCTCCTAATGAGAGGGAGGTTCCTGACGAGATCCAAAGCATGACCACTGGGATTGTCAAGGTGACCAGAGGAGAGGTATCTGAGACCCAGATTGTGCAGAGGCTCCGGGAGTTGGCCCCTGGGGACTTCCAGTGGGAGCTCGTCAGTGTCGCGGAAAAGATTTTTAGGGCCGAGTTCCCTTCGGTGGAGGATTTGCAGAGGCTTCTGAGTTTTGGGATGTGCAATGTGCCGGGTACAGATTGCATCCTCGAGTTCCATGAGTGGAAGCAGGTGGAGCCTCAGGGTAAGCCGCTTACTCAGGCGTGGCTGCGTTTCTCCGGGGCTTCCTCGAAGCCCATGCAGGATGCTAGGGTCGTGGCTAGCTTGGGCATTATGGTGGGGAAGCCTGAGCGAGTGGATATGGCTTTTACCAGAGCTCACGGTATAGCTCGTCTACTGGTAAGTATTTTGGACATTGAGTACGTGCCCGAGGTCGTCAAGTGGACATATCGAGGCCAGATTTATAACCTTGTGATTGAGTTTGAGGATGAGAGCCTGTTGGCCGAGGCGGCTAACGGGAATGATGTTGATATGCGCGAGGGAGATGACAGCGCGGGAGCGAAGGAGTCACAGGTCGATGATACTGGACGAGAGTTGTCCAAGGGACCGGGGTCCGTGTCTGCGACGACCGGGGATGGGGCGGTTCCACCCTCCTCGGTGCCTACGACCTCACTGAGATTTGGGTCTTTCGAGCCTGCTTCTGCACCCGCGAGGCTTTGGAGTGATCGGGTGGAGTCTGACGAGGCTTTTGAGCTCGCGCTGCCTGCTTTTGTTTTTGAGGATGCTCTGAGCCCCGCTCCTGGGGCCTCGACGGTCTCGGTCAGGGGAGAGGAGGAGGCTGTCTCTCCTCAGGACGAGGTTCCGGTGATGGAGGTTTTGTCTACGGGAGGGGACCAGGGGCAGGCGGCCTCGGATCTCTCTTCTCTTGCTGAGGTGCAGGTGCTGCAGGGGGCGGCGCAGCCTTCTGAAGGGGGCTCGGGGCAGGTGGCACCCGTGTCCTTTTCGCCTCCTGTGGTGGACGAGGTCTCGGCGGAGGCAGTCTTACCCCTAGGAGGGGGCCCGGGGCAGGTGGCCTCGGAATCCTCTTCTCCCATCGCGTTGTCGGCTCTGCAGGTGGCAGCATGGCCGTCGGGATGGGCCTCGGGGCAGGTGGCCTCGGAGTCTTCCTCACCTGGGGCGCCTATGGTGACCGTCCCTCCGGTGCTGGGTGGGGAGTTCGGGCAGGTGGCCTATGCACTCCCTTCCCCCGGTGCGCTGCCGTCTTCGTGCGGTGGGGCGCGACCGTCGTCTGCGGCACTGGCGAGTGCCTCACTTCTTCCTGGCATTAACGCTGGGGCGTCCGTGGAGGCTGGCCGGCTTCGTGTTTGGGGTGAGGCTGGAGGCCCCACCTCGGGCAGGATCTCTCGGGAGGAGGTTATAGCTTTTGGAGGGATTCCGGATCCGGTTTCTGAGGGACGACGGTTGAGCTGCCGTCTCCAGAATCATCCGGAGGTTGACGACATTCAGCAGCGGTGCGCCATGAGGGCGGCCAAGCTTCGTGACGTTGAGGTCACTACTGGTATGTCCGTCAATACTTCTAATTCCATTTTGCATTTTTCTAATATCGAGATTATTAATGATGCAAATCAATTAGGAGTTTCACTAGGTAGTAATGATAGTGAAATTTCAAATTCTGTTAATGATCTCCAGGATTTAGAGGCTGAGCGGGCGTTAGAGATGATTCGTAACTTAGCAGCGGTTAAGCCCATGAGTGACTCCGAGGTTGATGCTTTGGGGGTCAGGGTGCTCGATAATTTTTGTGCGGATCTTATACCTCCCGTACTTGAATCGGAGGAGGAGGATGATACATCTGAGAATGCTGTGGTTCGACCTTCTGAGACTGGTTGTGAGGACCGGTTGCAGAGTCAGAACATTACTAAACGCAAGTGGAAGCGGAAGGTGTACCCGGTGTCCGTGGTGCGTAGGAGTGCTAGAATCCGTACGGCAAAAAAATTCCATGATGAATTATGAAAGGGATCTTTTGGAATAGCATAGGTCTAAAAGACTTGGCTAAAAGAAGGTTTCTTGCAGAGGCGTCTATCGAGCATAGGTTAGATTTTATCGCTTTGTCCGAAACTGGTAGAGATAATTTTGCGCCTCAATTTCTAAATACTTTGTCGGGAGGTATTGATTTTGACTAGCACTGTCTGCCACCGAGAGGGAGATCGGGTGGGATCTTGCTCGGAGTTCGATGCGATTCGCTGGAGGTTCGAAGTGTGGTGATGGGAGATTTTGCAGTTAAGTTTCGGGTGCGGTCGAAGGCCGATGGGTTCAATTGGGCTTTGGTGGCGGTATATAGTGCCGCACAACCCGAACTCAAACCCGAGTTCTTAGCTGATCTGGTTAGGATTTGCGGCTCTGAGCAGCTTCCTATCCTGGTGGGGGGCGATTTCAATATCATTAGAAGGCGTGAGGAGAAGAACAAGGATAACTTTGACGGCAGATGGTCATTTGTGTTTAATACTATCATTGAAAGCTTGGATCTGAGAGAGATTGAGCTTTCGGGAAGAAAATTCACTTGGGCTAACGCGATGCCAAATCCGACGTTTGAAAAGTTGGATCGAGTGTTGGCTAGCGTCGAATGGGAACAGAAGTTTCCCTTTGTAACAGTTCAGGCTCTTTCCCGTGGAATTTCTGATCACACCCCTTTATTTCTGGACTCTGGTGAGGCCACCCACGTGGGAAACAAAAACTCATTCTTTTTCGAGCTTGCTTGGTTTGAACGAGATGGTTTCTTTGATCTCGTAGCCAGAGAGTGGGCTAAGGATACAGGAGGTAGGACTGCGCTTGAGCGCTGGCAGAATAAGATCCGGCATCTGAGAAGTTTCCTGCGTGGGTGGGCTAAGCATCTTAGCGGGATTTATAAGGTCGAAAAGGAACGGCTCCTTACCCTTATTCAGTCCTTAGATGTAAAAGCAGAAACCACAGTTCTGCCGGCCTTGGAACTTCATGCCAAGCTTGACGCGGAGATGAGGCTGAAAGAGCTTCTTCGTGAAGAGGAGTTGAAGTGGGCGTTGCGGGCCAAGGTCCGACGAGTAGTCCAAGGGGACGCGAACACTCAATTCTTTCACATGATCGCTAATGGTAAACATAGAAAGAAGAGGATCTTTCAACTTGAACAAGATGAAGGAACGATTTTAGGACAGGAGAACCTAAAATTATACATTACCGAGTATTACATGCAGCTGTTTGGACCTCCAGAGGATAACTGCGTGTCTCTGGATGAGTCCAGGATTGAGGATGTTCCTCAACTAACTGCAGTGGAGAATGATATTTTGGCTGCTCCTTTTACGGAGAAAGAAGTGTTTGAGGCCATATCCCAGATGAAAAATAATAAGACTCCCGGCCCGGATGGATTTCCGGCTGAATTTTATAAGAAGTGCTAGCATATTATTAAGGGGGATCTGTTGCCTTTGTTTAATGATCTATTCTCTGGACAACTTCAGCTTTTTGGACTGAATTTTGGAACGATAACCCTTATTCCTAAGAAAACAGAGGCTGTGAGAATTGAGCAATTCAGGCCCATCTGTCTTCTTAATGTTAGTTTCAAATTTTTTACCAATGTCGGGACTAATAGTCTCACACAGATCGCGCATGCTGTGGTGCAGCCTACCCAAACTGCTTTCATGCCGGACATGAACATCCTCGAAGGGGTTGTGGTCCTTCATGAAACGCTCCATGAGATTCACACGAAAAAACTAGATGGAGTTGTTTTCAAGGTGGATTTTGAAAAAGCGTACGATAAAGTCAAGTGGCTTTTCCTTCAGCAGGCCTTACGCATGAAGGGTTTTGATGAAGCTTGGCGACGCCAGGTAGAATCTTTCATGCAAAAAGGGAGTGTTAGAATTAAAGTGAATGACGACATAGGTCATTATTTCCAGACACACAAGGGCCTGAGACAAGGAGATCCAATGTCTCCTATTCTGTTCAATATTGTGGTTGACATGTTGGCAATTATGATAGGAAGGGCAAAGGAGGCCGGTCAGGTGGGTGGTTTGGTGCCTCATCTAGTTGATGGTGGTGTGTCTATCCTGCAGTACGCTGATGATACAATCATCTTTATGGAGCACGACTTGGCTAAAGCGAGAAATATGAAGCTGGTGTTATGCTTATTTGAACAATTGATAGGATTGAAGATTAATTTTAATAAAAGCGAGTTGTTCTGCTTTGGTAGAGCCAAGGAGGAACAAGAGGCTTATAGGCAATTGTTTGGATGCGAATTGGGGGCATTACCTTTCACGTACTTAGGTATACCCATTCACCATCGTAAGCTGACAAATAGAGAATGGAAGTGCATCAAGGACCGGTTCGAGAAGAAACTGAGCTGCTGGAAGGGCAAACTCATGTCATATGGAGGCCGACTGATTCTTATTAATTCGGTGCTCACGAGTATGCCTATGTTTCTCTTATCTTTCTTCGAAGTCCCAGTTGGTGTTAGGAAAAGGCTGGACTTCTATCGATCACGGTTCTTCTGGCAGAGTGATGAACTTAAGAGAAAATACCGACTTGCCAAATGGGATGTCATCTGTCGACCAAAGGACCAGGGGGGCCTTGGTATTGAGAATCTTGAAGTGAAGAACAGATGTCTTCTCAGCAAGTGGTTGTATAAACTTTCAATTGAGACGGAGGCCACGTGGGCGCAGATTCTCCGTAGTAAGTATCTACAGTCCAAGACGTTGTCCCAGGTCACTGTGAGACCGATAGATTCGCCGTTTTGGAAGGGGCTTATGAGAGTCAAAGCCGCCTTCTTTAATAGAACAAAGTTTATAGTCGGTAATGGAAACACCACTCGCTTCTAGGAGGATACATGGCTTGGGGAAACGCCGTTAGCACTTCAGTATCCATCCCTGTATCGTATTGTTCAACGACTTGATGCTCTTGTGGCCATGATTTTGCAGTCCATTCCCCTTAATATTCAGTTTAGGAGGGCGCTTGTGGGCGACCGGTGGGAAGCATGGATTCATTTGGTGAGTAGACTGATGGAGGTTCAGCTATCTCATCAGCCCGATCAGTTGTGTTGGAAGCTTACTAGGTCTGGACAGTTCACAGTTAAGTCGATGTATATCGATGTCATTAACTCTAGTGTTATTCCTAGTTCCAAAGA
Organism: Aegilops tauschii subsp. strangulata; assembly: GCF_002575655.3. Taxonomy (NCBI): domain Eukaryota; kingdom Viridiplantae; phylum Streptophyta; class Magnoliopsida; order Poales; family Poaceae; genus Aegilops; species Aegilops tauschii. Next base: position 381,483,874 of record NC_053039.3, on the reverse strand, counting down.
GGTTTGGAAAGTCAAAGTTCCTTTGAAAATTAAAGTGTTTATGTGGTTTGTACATAAACAAGTCATCTTAACAAAGGATAATTTGGTTAAGCGCAACTGGACATGATCTACTAGGTGTAGTTCTTGTGATCGGGACGAATCTATCAAGCACCTCTTCTTTGACTGCCCGTTGGCAAGGGTTTTGTGGCACACGATGCATATTGCCTTTAACATTACTCCTCCGAATTCGGTCAGTACGTTATTTGGAACGTGGCTGGTTGGGATAGAGTTCGAAACAGCTAGACACATTCGTGTAGGAGTATGTGCTTTGTTGTGGGCAATTTGGAATTGCAGAAATGATTTGGCTTTTAACAGAACAACAAACATTCATTTTTTGCATGTTTTATTCCGAGCTATTGCGCTGATCCGTATGTGGTCGTTACTCACTCTGACGGAGGCCAGGGAGCGTTTGGTTACTGGATCTGTCCAGTGAGACATGGTAGCGCGGGATATTTTCAACCGGTTTGGATGGCGATCATGTAATAGGATAGGCAATTAGTTTACCTATCTTTGTTTTGCCAGCCGGTTGTGGCTTTTGGCCATATTGTTTTTGGCGTTGTGGCTCTTTGTGAGCTTGCCGATTTTTTGTTTTCAGACTATAAGACCTTGTTGAACTCCTTTATTTATTTATAAATGTGGTTGTATGCATCGTCCTGATGCAGAGGCCGGGGAGTCCCCCCTTTTCGAAAAAAAAACTACAATGTATTTTCTTAACATGCAAATGGTCCAAATTAAAAGGTTCGCCCAGTGCAGGGAGAAAAGGAATAACTGCCTGGCACATGGTTTTGCAACGACACTGAGGCTGATGCCAGGATGCAACTCAGCAACCACTAATCTACGATAATTACGATCCTCGTGCCTTAAGCACCCCGCGTTGGAGGCGCCCTTAGCGATAATACACGTACTCCCTTTGCATTTTTACATCTTCAGTTTGATTAGCAAAAAAAAAGTTTCTAAACATACAAATTTTATGGCATATTAAATTGACGATGTATGTTCCCGTGCTAGACTTATAATCCCAACCAGAGGGAGTATCACGAAAGCCTTGAAGATGAATATATTCAAACCAGCGTAAAGACGCATCCAGAGTTGCAGACAAGATACATGTTTATCTTTTCAATATACTGGAATAATCTACACCCAAAAACAAGGGACCGACTATATGTCAGTTGCCTGACTTTTTTTGTTGGTGTAAGTCATCTTAAACATAACAAGTGCAGACTCGGAGGCTAATTGCTCGATCTCCCAACTGCGGTACGGATGTCCCGTCTTGTGAGTGACGTGGATTTCACCATCAGGACGAAGCAGGTGGATTGCATTGCGGAAGAAAGCCTCCACGAGCTGCTTGTGCGAACTACACTTAGAAGCAAAAGATTAATAACAAGAGAAATTTTAAGATGCACCCCCAATTGATATGAACCGCTCATTGCAAATGATCAAACAACTGACAATACTATTACTTCTTGGGCGTGAAATTTGAAGTGAAGAAGCACCGGGAATAGGAACTTAATGAAATTTAATGTGAAGAAATTTGCAACGCCAAAAACCAGAGAACCGCAAGGGCAAAGAGTTCGCGCGTACCCGATCATGTGCTGCTGGGTCTCGCTCCCAGTGAAACCAGCATGAGGGAAATTGAACAGGATGCGATCGAAGCGATTGAGCTTCAGATGGGCGTGACTCTTCATCTCTGTCGCATCGACACCATGCAGGACTGTGGCGCCCGTCCTTTTCAGCGACGTTACATTCGACTCCGCATAGCTGTACATGATTCTAAGATAACCTGTCCATATGCAAGAGGATTGCCAACAAGATCACGTAACATTAGATCAAGCAGAGACAGGTTGGAATGAAAGAGGTAATAAATGGTCGGACCGTAGGAGTCGAGGGACGTGGCGACGAGGTTCTCGCCGGAGCCGAACGCGGTGGCGAGCGCCAGCGAGAAGGAGAAGTCCCCGTCGCCGACGACCAGGATGCTCTGCACCGAGGAGTAATGCCCCAGCCACTTCACCACCTCCTTCTCTTCCTTCTTCCCCTCCACGGCGATGGCCTGCGCCACCTCCACCACCGGCGAAGCCATTCCGCTCCACCGGCGAGAGCGAGGCCACAGCTATGTGTCAGCACTCAGCAGTGTGTGTGATAGAGGTGAGGAAGGCTAGCTTCGCCGGATTAGACTGAGGGCTTTTTATTTGTAGATGGCGGGGAGACGAAAGGCTAGCTTCATTTGTGATGTGTCCGTCGCCTTGGGTTGTGCTCTCGCATCGCACGTCTCTTGGGATGGAGCTTCCATTAATTGTGATACAGTAATTCACACTCATGGGAATCTGAAACGCCAAGGGAGTACTGATGTGTGAGCAGTTCTTTTGAAATGCAAATGCAGCGCACGATCATGCGTACTTTCAAAGGGGGAAAAAACGTAGCGCACGATGACACTGTGGGGAGCAACCGGAGCTCCTTTAATTTGAAAAGGAAATTTGGATTTTATAGTTATCAGTCAAATTATAACTCTATCCTAAAAACCACAAAACCGTCTCGCCAGAACATACTGCCTCCAGTCCTTTTTAATCTGCATATAAGTTTTGTTTGAAGTCAAAATATCTCTACTTCAACCAAACTTATAGAAAAAAATATCAACATTGACAATGCCAAATGAGTATTGTTAGATTCATAGCATATATATTTGATATTGTAGAAGTTAATATTTTTAATATAAATTTGGTCAGATTTTGTAAAGTTTGACTTGACACATCTGAGGGTTAATATTTTTAGTACATGGGAGTAATTTAGAGGGTTTTTTTCTGCCATGTTTTCACTAAATCTGCAACCTTTGCTGGAAGGGATAAGAAACAACAAAATGAATATGCAGACCAGTGAATAAAGCTTGGCAACTGGAAACAGGGAAAAACAAACCATTACAACAGAAGTGCTTGCATTTACATCACCACAATCTTGTTCATACTTTGACCAGTAACACATCTACTCAGTTACACAGTGGTGGATGGCATCTCATCAACACGCACCACATGAAAAGACGTCCCACATCAAGTTCACCAAAAACATTCCAGGTTTCAGAACTACTCCCTCCGTCCCATAAACGTCTTATATTATGGGACGGAGGGAGTAGTTTGTTAACACACCGTTAGTACTACGACCAGTTCACTACATTTCATCAATATGCAAGGTGCCCCCCGTTCCCAACTCCGAACGTGCCAAGACTGCTTGCATAGTCGAAGTACCGCGAGACATATTTATCTTGGCACATATCGCAGTAGCATGCATGTTCTTCCTGAGCAACATTATGTTTCGCGACGAACTTGTATGTGTTGCAGTCACCAAGAGGGAAAGTATTGTTGGACTTTGAACCATTTCCTCTCTTTGGCCTATAGCCGGGGTAGTCTTGTTTCTGGAAACTAACTATGTCAATCATAGCCAGAGAAGATTCAGAGGCAAGTTGCTCGATACTCCACCCGTCGTAAGGATATCCTGTCTTGTGGCTAATGTGGATTTCACCATCCGGCTGAAGCAGCTCTCGTGCATTGCCAAAAAACCCCTTCACAAGCTCCCTATGCAACCTAAGATCCGAGCAAAAGATTCAAATGGTAGCTTATTGAAACATTAGGTTATCAAAAGGGTTCTAGGGTCAAGTAAACAGGAAACCAACAGACCCAAGAAAAGGTTCCCCAAAAATATCAGGGGAAAAAAACATGTATGTAAGCCATGCTATAAAATGCACCTACGAAAAATCATGCTAAAGTGTCCACTACAGTATGGGCACATCATTCACTTATCTCTTCTCTTCTTTTTCGCACAGAACAGAAACGTCCATACTCGTGCATTATTATTTTATAGATTTGCATACATTTTACAGCACATTAGACATCCCAAAATTTGTTCACATTTTCGAATATTTAGGTTGCCTCGACCATTTTGGGTTAAAAATGCAATGGATCACGAACAGAAATTATTGTTTTTGTGGTCAATCGTATCAGTCTTACTACATACATGCTGAAAAACTATGCCTGCAACTTATAAGAACAACTTCATGTTGTAAGTTGTAACTCAAATGTCTTTCATTGGTGCATATGAAGAGAATGAACTAGCAAAACTACCATGAAGGTCCACGAATCCAACCCAAAAAAATGTTCTTGGTCCTTGGTCTATGATAGCTTGTACGATCATCTAGAATGACCTCTTGACTGGTAAAAGCACATAGCTATGATATGTGTAACTTGTCTAAATTGTTATTTATTCTTATACTGAGCATACAGAAGTACATAACTATGGTGCATTTCAAATAACGACGCTGTCAACATGGGAGAACTCATGGTAAAGTATAGCAGCAAGAAAAAATAACTAGAGGTGAAAAGCAATGATGGAAACTTTGGAGGATAACTCCTAGCTCCTAATAGAGATGTGGCCCTAGGACTACTGAAGCTACTGTAACCCCCAAACAAAGATTGTGATGCAATCAGTTTATGAGAAAAATGACTAACTTATAAAATCCATGAAAAGCCCATTATTAGCTGGGATAACTAAAGATAACAATCAAAGAGGAGTGAGTGCTCATACCTGACAACATGCATCTCACACTCTTTTCCATGGAATCCAGCATGAGGAAAATTAAAGACAATCCGATCAAATAGTCTCATCTTCAGATTAGTATGACCCTTCATCGTCTCCGCATCAACACCATGCAAAACCGTGGTGCGCCTTTTCTTCAGCTCCATTACATTTGATTGTGCTTTGCTATACTTGCGAGACAGAGCCTCTGTAGAAGATTGGCAACAAAAATGGAAACAAAATAGATAAATATAACTAAGAATGTAAAAATGATCACAAAATCACAGTAACAAATTATCCCTCTGAGCATATAAGGTAAGCAGGGGCAGCTTAATGCATATGGAAGCCTCAAAGAGGAATTAATGAGGCAAGATAACTAGTATTAAAAGATAGAAAATTGCTAAGGAACCGAAGTAAAAGTGGTGGTTACATGGAAATAAACCAGGAAGTATATTTTGGGCTAGCCTGACACAGAGTTTTCCTGAATGTGTGTTCTCACAGGTTCACTCCTAATTCATGTTTTCAAGTTCGAAAGGTTTTGTTGGATGGATCCTAAATCACCCTTTGACCACGAAATTGCTGAATCACTTTTGACACAACATAGTAGCTGAAAACATAATATTTGGATATATTGGGATTCAAGAACCATATGAAACAATGATCATTTCCACATAAAACTTATCCAAATTACAGTGTTCACTACATCTGGTTCCATAATAGAAACAAAAAAATTACTTGAAATAGAAATAGTGTTGCTGGATGCACGTGCTCCGCCCCAAGATAAACAATTTTTAACAGTAAGAAATATCAGTCAAGAGATCACTCAAATAGGTCTCCGTAATTGGTTTCAGTTATATATGAAAATCGTTAACAAATTCTTTAATATGCTGATGCATATAAGAAAACGGGAGCGACTATCAAGATAGATTTTTTCCATCATAAAACCTCTCCCATTTCATGTTAGAGCATAAGCTGTGCTAGCTCGTATATCACCAAAGTGGCAGAGTCGGCAATCAGTAAACTTTACCTCAACAGTGTAAAGTGCATCAAATCCTTCTTAATCAACAGAATGTACCAAATTCTCGTAGATTTCAAAAATTAATGCAAATGAAAATAGAAGATCGCCTAAAAGCAACACATTATACTCCTGTATGCACCCTACCCCTCCAGGATTCCATTCTTGAAACCCTAGGTGTGATTAGTAGTACTATTAAAGAACCCGAATGCTTAAAGAAAGCAGCGTTAGTAATGCTGAAGGAGAGATCGCAAAGGATCGAACCATAGGAGTCCAGCGACGTCGCGACGATGTTCCGGCCGGTCCCGAACGCGGCGGCGAGAGCCAGCGAGAACGAGAAATCCCCGTCCCCGACGATCAGAATGCTTTGCCCCGATGAGTAGTGGCTCAGCCATCTCACGCCCCTCCCCCTCCCCCTCTTCCTCTTCCGCAGCCTCGCCATTCCCCTACACGGCGGTCGCCTAGGCCCACTCCACCGCCGGCGCCTGGCGCCCCTTTCCCGCCAACAGCGGCCGGCGCCGGAACCCCTTGCACCGGCGCCTTGCCCCTCCAATTGGACGCGATCACCGCCGCGGCATTCCCCTTTCTCCGCTCTCTCCCTCCGCCGGCGAGACTGAGGCGAGCACGCTGAGACCGTGCGTGCGTGCGTGGGTGTCTGACAGTGACACTGCGGGACTGCGGACTGTGGACTCGAGTCTTCCTGAAGAAGGCTCCGTTGGGAAAAAATAAAGAGCTAATATCACCGGAAGTCATAAAACTTACACTCCACGTTCAGTTTAGTGCTAAAACTTTAAAAATACGGAATTGTGGTCATTCAACTTGCCCCCGCGTGCAAATACGGTCACTTCATCCATCTCTAGACACATATTGTGCTTACGTGGCATGCCAACGTTGCTATGGCCCACTATTAGTGACGGGAACAGCACGGTGCTACGTGTGCTGTGTGCATGTTCTTTTTACAGATACACCCCGCTCTTATTTAATTGTAGAAGCTCCTCATCGGCACGTCTGGGCCTGCTTGTGAGGAATAAATCTCTCCTTTTTTGCGGATATATATAAATCTCTCCTTGACATGGGGTCCACTTGTCACCGTGTGGTGGTATGAGAGGTATGAGAGGAATGGAACTCACGAGCTCATGTACCGGCATACCATCTGCCAACCAGTACGCTAAGTAGATTGTCACGTTAAATAAGAGAGACAAATTAATTTATAGTAAAGTCAGGCTTTTTTTTCGATTCTGTTTTTTGCCAGGTGCGACCGAAAAAACCAGTTCTAAATCAAATTCGAATTAAAAAACCGGTCCAAGATATATGCAGATTTTTTTATTCTGTTCTGAGGAATCCCGGTGGTCACTGAACCTCGTGCCAAAATTTCAAATGTATTTTTTGAATTTAAACACCCAGAACTATATCAAATAAGATTTGTATGCACATAATCATACAACGCAGTGCATAGTTCGGTGCCACAGCTTTTGCTGTATTACCCATGGTCACTTGATTGATTCCAATGATCTCCATCATTAATTTTAGCTGATATTTACTTGAACTCCCAAGCCTGGGTCACCCAGCAGATGCGGGTTACTAACCGCTGGAATCGTGCATAAGATTTGTTCTTTTCTAGGTTCAGTTATATATATTTTAATGCTAAAAAATTGAATTCAAAATTTGTTTGAATAAATTTGTGCGACTTTTTTGAAATTTCCGAGATTATCTAGAAACCAGTTTTTCTAGCCCGTACCGAGAAAAAAATCCTATCGAGAAAAAGAAATGTTGGATACGATTAGTCGTCGTTGCCAACATACAAAATTATGTGTTTCTCCTTAGGCACATGAGCAAGTACGAATTTCGAAATGGCAACAAAATTCGCTCATCCTTAAAAACAAATCAACAATTTTTTTGTTTGAATTCGAATCATTTTATGGTTGTCCCGGCAAAAAATATATTATTTATTGGGTTGACCAATATAATCCAATATTCATCTCATTACTAGAAAGGCAAGGACGCCTTGTGTGGGTGGTTAGCACCCGTGACAAGACTGAATTTGGTTGCTGGTTCGAGAGCTCACATCACGATTATTTTTGAATCATTTCTGCAAAAATAACGTCACACGTAGCACCTCTTTTCTCTAAGGATGACATCACACTAGCGCCTCCAGCACCAATAGTCACTGCCAGTGGGGCCATGCACGCATGTCACGCCACACAAGCGGTGGATACGCCCGCATATGCACCCTGTGACCGTATTTGCACGACAATGCAAGTTGAGTGACCACAAATCCGTATTTTCAAAATTTTAACACTAAACTGAACATGCATAGCAAGTTTTATGACTCCCAGTGGGGCTTGCTTGACAGGGCTGGGATTCTTTTCTTTTTTGGATGATTGGGGTTTCCGTTTTGGGCGTGGGAATTCGAATGTGAAGTGTCTGGTCCGGCCCACGGACAACGCCCGGCCATCCCCGTATCATATCACAATTAAAGCATCTACTGCCGACAAATCCGACCCTCAAACGCCCGCAGATGGACCGATCACATTTCAAATATTTGATTCTACAATGGGACATTTCAAATTAGAAATCTTAAATCCATATTATTATATGCAACATGAAACCTAATCCAAGTTGAGCTCGTCCGGTTTTGTCGTGGCCATGTCCGGCGGCTGGATGCGCTCCCCAGAGTGTTGGTCCGGTCGCCGGCAAGGTAGAGTAGGGCATGGGATACGAGCCGGCTCACGTGGCTCAAGGAAGTCGTCTCCCATGCCACACTCTTCCTCGTCGGAATCCGGAACCTGAACAATGTCGTTGTACGTCAGATCGATGATGGATTTGTCCTGGGACAAGCCGGCAACATCCACCACGACGCGGTTGCGGTGCCCGGACTGCTACACCATATGAGGCGCTGGAGAATGCGATTCTGTCTCGCCGACGCCCACTGTCGCGTCATGTTTGTGTGGGCGACGCCCATGGTGCGTCCATGGCATCGGTGTGCCAACGGAAGGGTTGCGCATCTGCCACCATGTTCGGACGCCAGACGGACCGCACCGTCTCCGATGAGGCAGCGGCGACACACATAGCGCCAGATCCATGCGCCATTGGGGCGAACGCAATGGATTCCTGAGGGAAGGAGTCTGAGCAATGCCTCGCACGGGCCTGTTCCTGGTAGTGGCGGAGTGCAAACCGGACGGGCATCTCCTCCTTGGGGCCGCGTGGGATGAGCTTAGGGTTGACGGATTTGAAGATGAAGGACTCGGATCCGCTGCCCGCCATGCCGGAGATCACCAGACAGGAGCTTGGGTGACGGACGGGAGTGAAGGGGAGTGGCTAGGGTTTAGTCCGGCGAGCGAATGGGGAGGAATATACGTGGGGTCGCACTAATGAAAAATAGCTTATAGGTGAATCCTAATGAGTGGCGAGCGAGGCGGGGCACCCGCCACTATTATTATTCAAAAATAGTTGTGGGGGTGCCAGCGCCCACCAGCCACAGCTAAGGTCATTTCAGTGGCGGGCTCTAGTTTCTTCCCGTCACAGGTAGGCTCTTCCAAATAAGCCCATTGGAAGTCGCCCGCCACTGGTTCTCCCTGGTCTGTGGCGGGTGGCGTGCAGCGCTCGCCACAACTCTAGATTGGCAAACCGCGCCAAACACATCCAAAATTTGTTAATATTTGCGGTGGCGGGCCCACTTATACGCCCGCCGCAACTATATATTCTGCTTCGCGCCAGGCGAATCGTCACACTCGCATCTATTTTCGGTTTCCCCTTGTTCACTCACTCAGTCAGTTCCTCTTCCCCTCTCCCCCTTTCACGCCGTCGTGCGCCTCGCTCGCCGCCACCGTGCCTCCGACCCGCACCACCGCTAGATCTGCTAGCCGGTCTGTCCTTCTCAGCGGCCGCCGCCGGATCTGCTCGTCGTACGCCTTCGACCCGTGACACCGGAGGATTTGCTCGCCGTCATCTGCCTCGACCGTCGCTGCCGTCGTCGGACTCGACCGACCACCGCCGTCATCCGCCTCGACCGTTGTTATCGTCCCCCCGTCGACCACCACCGTCGTCATCCGCCCCGACCGACGCTACCGTCGACCGAAGCCGTCACCGGTGTAATATTTTCGTGTTCTTCCGTGTTAATTACCTTCTTTATTTGATAGAGAAATTTATAGACCTAGGACCAAAAGTAGGAACCCCATGGATAATACCATAAAAATGCGATATTTTGTATGTAATAGAACAAAATGTAATACCTTTTGCATGTTGGTAAAGATGAAATCTATAATCAAAGTGCTTTAGGATCGGTTAGACTCTAAATATGACAAGTGCTAGATTTGACAACTGGTTGGGCTTATTAGAGACTAGAAAATGAGTGCCAACATTTTTGTGAAACGTTGATTAACTTCCGTTTTATCAAATTTCTGGTACTCAATACATTCAATATTAAGCAAAGGTCATGCTGAATTTTTGTGTTCTTTGGTGTTAGCTTCTTTATTTGAAGGGATGGGCTTGCCTTCGGGTCATGGAATTGATAGAGAAATTCATAGACCTTGGTATGATAAGTTACTTTATAAAGTGTTAATTGCATTTTCTTACTTTTGACAACTGCTTTGGCTTATTAGAGACTTGAAAATGAGTGCCAATGTTTTGGTGAAACGTTGATTAACTTTCGTTTCATCAAATTTCTAGTACTCAATATATTCAATATTAAGCAAAGGTCCTGCCGATTTTTCATGTTCTTCGGTGTTAGCTTCTTTATTTGAAGGGATGGGATTGCATTCGGGTCAACGAACCATTTACAATTAATCACTGCTTCAAATTGATTATTAGGGACCATGAGGCGTAAGATCTGCAAGATCTGTCAAAATTCATGTATGCACAGTCGAAACTGCAGTGCAGTTCGCGGTATTTTTGAGAAAGGGATTTCAAAAAAATCAGTGGTAATGGTCTTTAACTTGAATATGTATTGAATTCTAATCATTTGTTTAACTGTTTTACTCACTTAATTGTTGATTATTAACTGTTGCATAGTGTGTCCCATGCAACATAAGGGAGGACTTCAACAATTCATATGGTAACATGTTGTACTTTGAGGATGATGAGGAGCGTGAATTCGGATTGGATCTGCGCAAAGGAAAGAATAAAACCATCATATATGGTGATGGATGGGAGCAGTACATTGCAGTGAACAATATTAAAGGAGGAGAACCCATAGCCTTTTCCTTAAAAGGAGAGGTGAACAGGTTAAGGACATTATATGTCAACAACGATGATGATGACGATGACCAAGATGACTAGGATGATGAAGATGAAGATGACCAAGATGATCAGGATGATGAAGATGACCAAGATGACTAGGATGGTGAAGATGAAGACAAGGACATCCAAGATGAAGATGGGGACAACCAAGATGAAGATCATGGTCCTATCCTTTCTGCATTTTTTCTCAAAGGATCAAGAAGCTTACTCAGGATGAGACAACTAATGTGAAAGTGATGTTACCATCCTCTTTGGCCTTCTTGGGGAAGCCTTTTGTGCACCGTCTAACAAAAACCAACATCGTCAAAAAAGTTATGGTGAGATGTTTTATATTATTTCATCTCTTTTTGGTCATAACCAAGTATGGTGAGATGTCTAACATTGCGTGCTTTCTATTTTCTCTTAATGATGGGGAGTTCAGAAGTTACCTTTGAAGATGTTTTCCGGAGTGGACATCCCCGCCGTCGGCACTGCTGGAGTAAACCATGGACCAAGAGGGCCTGTCACGGATGTCCAATACAAGATGGAATCCGACGGGCACATATCATTCCATGAGTCCGGGTGGCGGGATTTCATCAAGGGAAAGAGATAACTAAGGGTGGAAACCCTTGTGGTAATCACTATAAAGAAGAGCAACCGCAACGACTACCAAATGATGGTTGTTGTTGATCATGTTTAGAATTAAGTCATGAATATATCAGACAGAGAACTGTTAGTTAATTAATTAGTACATTAAGATGAATGTGATACATTGATGTTTGTTTCTTAAGTCGAACAACTTTCAAGTGTTACTGAATTATTTGAGGGTTTGTTTTTAAAATGAATTCATTCTGCTTTAGTTGCATTGAGAAATTGTCTGTGCTCATCCCTTTTGCGGGCATAACGTCTGAACAGCAACAACTATGGTCATAGCTGTGGCGGGCAACTGAAGCAAGCTGTAGTAGGCAGGTGAGAAGAGCCCGCCACTGGAAGCTACGTACTAGTGGCGGGCGAGCGCCCCTCACTGATGGGGTTATAGCAGTGACGGGAGGTCAGTGGCGAGCGGCCTTGAGATCTTGGCCCGCCACTACTAGGCTTCTTGCGTGCGCCACTGCTGAGCATTCCTGCAGTAGTGTCGGGTGGCCCAGCGAGGGCCGGGTTTGACATGGCGGATGCGCTAGGGTGCACCTGGACGTCCTCATATCAGTCCCATATTTTGGGTTGGATACCTTGGTTGGATATGAGAGGTGTCGGTCAGCCCGGACGTTTGAGGCCCGTCTGAGACGCCCATCTGGGTCAAATTTTCGTGGCCGGGTCATTCGGCCAAGCCTTTGAGACAGGTTTGGGGCACCCGGCTGTAGATGCTCTTACACTCCCCATTTGACGAACTCCATTTTCATACAAACCCATGCATCATTCAAGATCCACGTAGATAGCACATAGCAAACTACCACCTACACTACACGTCATCGGATATGTCCATGACGCTTTCGTGCCAGAGCCGGCAGCCTCGGGGCAAAACTCCAGCGCATCCTCCTCGTCGGCGAACTGCTCCTCACACTCCATATCCGCCTCGCGAAGGAAGCGGCAGTTCGCCTCCACCTCCGACTCGGAGTGGATGCAGTTGAGGATGTCATGTTGTTCCGCCACCTCCTCCGCTTGTGTGAGCTCGAACTTCGTGAGTGTGTCCTCCCTCCGTAATTTCGGTGTTGGCCCCTCCTTCTCCTCATCTGATGATGGTTCCTACGAATCCTCCTGCTCCGGCGCCACCATCTCCGCCCCCATCGCCTCCTGCTCCATCCCACCTCCTGCTTTGGCGCCTCAACCTTTATGTGTTCTCGCGCCTCCTCATTTAGATTATCCAGAGGCAAGCCAACCACAATGCATGTGGCGTGACGCGCAGGCCTCCTCCAAGACACACATCTCCGCCTGGATCTCCCCGATAGTACTTCTATAACTAGGTGTATTATACACAAAGGGCCCAGTTGTCATCTTGCACTATGGCCCCTAGCGTGTCAGGGCAGGCCATGCGTCTGCATGGGCAGTGCATGTCATGTTGTGTGGTTGTGGTCTTGTGTGTGTGATGATCGACAAAGTTGTGAGCGCATAGCATGGACTATACACACCACAACAAAATTGTGGAAGGCGGTTGCCCTCACAAAGAAAACATTTGCAAGAAAATCTCAAGACAATAAATTGATTCATGTTTCAAACATTTCTATTTGTTCAAAATGACCCCTGACAAAAGAAAACAATGCTCACAAAACCACATGCTAAAGATAAATGAAAACAAACTGAAAATAAGATAGGGACATGCAACTAGTGCTTGCAAGTTGCAAAGTTCCTGCTTCATAATTTAAGTCGATTGACATGAAAAGTATAACCACCGAGCTTCTAAAAATAGAGAATCCAACTATTTGTGCATCTCCGACCAGATTTAAGGGGAACAACGTTGGTTGCAATCAATATTTGCCTGTTGCCAACAAAAATGGCATCGTATGGACATTTGATAAAATGCCACGTTTTACTTTGCCTTTGATAAAACGCCACAAATTATGTCAATGATATGTGGGGTCGTCATATGTCAATGGCACCATGCGTGCTATTTTATCAAAGGGCAAACTAAATCCTGGCACCATCAAACTTTCCCACAGAAGACTCTCCCAGCGGCAGTTCAAACCTCAAGCCAGAGATCTTCACTCTTCAGGAGGGATGTGTACCAAACTTCTCTATCAGCATTCTCCATTTTGAAAGTTGGTCCTGTTGTTTGATACCTGCCATGTTGCTATTCTGCTCGGGAGCGTGTTCTAGAGGATATCCTGGAACATTAAGGGGAAACAAAACATGGTTCGGTAAGAAATAACATTAGTCCACTGGTGTCGGGGGTTGGGTACGACATATGCCAATGGATGGCTTATCATGGTGGGAGCGAGTAGAAGGTCGCCGGTGCCCGGAAGCGGGATGAGGCGTAGACACGAACGCCGACGTAATTTACCCAGGTTCGGGGCTCTCCTGGGAGATAACACCCCTAGTCCTGCTCTACGGGGTCTCCGCATGATCACTAGGGCACAAGTGAGTACAATGGTGCTCCTCGAGCTGTATGCTAGAGGTAGGAGAAGGCAAGGCTAGCTCTCTCCTTCCTCTGTGGGCTGGTCTAGTTCTAATAGGTTGGGAACCCTTTGCATGGGTGCCCTGGGGGGTTTATATAGGCCTACCTCCCAGGGGTACAATGGTAATCCGGCCGGGCGTAGGGCCCGGCCGTCAGTCTCTTCGGCCGCCGGCTTCTCTGTCGACTGCTGGGGCCCGCCGACTGGTTGGGTACGGGGCCGACAGGCCGCCCCCGCCGCTCTCGGGTCTTGTCGGCTGCTGATCGCTGTAGCCGTGACTCTAATGACGCAGGCTTGGTCAGGGGATCGTGGCTACAGCTTCGCCGCCTGGCGGGCGATTACTGTAGCCACTCCGTGTCTCGTCTGGTTAATGGCGCGTGGGTCCCAAGGAAGGGGCGGGCCGACTGCCGGGGGCCGACCTTCATCGGGTCCGACTGGTGGGGCTCTCGCTATCTTCCGGGCTCTCGCTGATTGGTGGGGCCCGTCGTCCTTGGGCCGTACCGACAGGCCGTCGTGGGAGCAGGACTCCGCCTGCTTGTGGTGATGTCAGGGATGGCGTGGCAATAGTGCCGCGCCGGGCGGAGATCTCCATCGGTACGGTACACTGTGGCCACGCCTGTCCCTGGATAGGGGGGGGGGATGGGCTACACTGTAGCCATTCCCCGTCTTGTCTTTCTTGATGAGGGCGCAGGCTTCGTCGACGCCACGGGCCGACTGCTATGGGCCGGCTTCTCTAGAAGCCAATAGCTAGGAGTCGGCTTGTGTTGGCGTCGCCTCCGGGACTCGGCCGTCTACTGGCAGCCGGCTATTCCTCCAGCCGGCCTCCAGAAGGCGGCACTTCATCTTGGCGCCTTGAGGGGCGCGGCTAGCCCCGATGTCTTGAAAGGTTCTGGGCTTCGGGTTGGCCTACCCATGGCCCATTACTCCGACAGTAGTCCCCGAAGCTGGTGAGGTGCCGCGGTTGATCAGCCGAGGAGCCTCAGCAGATTCTTTCTCCGAGTGCTTGAGGTGGAGCTTCGTCCGACTTCCACCGGGCCGACTGGTAGGAGTCGGACTCGCCCAATCTGACTCATCCAAAATTCGAATGCTTCGGCGGGATCCTAGTGGCGTGCTAGCTAAGCCTCCAGGCCGCCGCCCGTTATGGGCCTGTCACGTGGCGACGAGCGGCCGGGCCAGGCTGCCAACCCACGCTCGCGATGGGACATGCCTGCTGGCGGGGCCCGCCACTAGCATGCCTCGGCACGCGAGCGGATCCGCTGCGGCCGAGGTGTCGCGGTTGAGTTTCCCGCGGAGTTACTGCGCGTAGTAACTCGCACGATAAACGTGGGGATGTGGGGTAGTGGGCGCAGTAAACCCCACGATCGCCCCCTTGGCTCTGCTGCCCACAGGCCTATAAGTAGGAGGAGGAGGGGGGTGTGGCGGAGCACGCGCGTCCCTCCTCCCCACTCTTTCCTCCTCCTTCTTCCTCTCGCCGTTGCGCCTCCAAGCCACGCTGAGCGCTGTGGTGGTTCATTCCCGATGAGCTCATCTTCCACCCCCACGCCCCCCACGGCGCGCTCCGGAGCATGGGACGGCTCCGAAGTTCACGATGACCACGTTGATTTCCTCCGCCAGACGCGACGGCTGGCCGGCAAGGATTACGTGAGGGTCCGCCTCGTGCCGAGGGGGGAGATCTCGCCGGCGCCGGAGGAGGGCGAGCGGGTCGTCTTCCGCTCGCACTGCCTGCGCGGCCTTGGCTTGCCGGCGAGCAGCTTCTTCGGGTCCTTCCTCGAATTCTACGGTCTCCAGCCGCACCACCTCACCCCGAACACGGTGGTGTTGCTGTCCGCCTTCGTCACCTTGTGCGAAGGCTTCCTCGGCGTCCTCCCCACCATTGAGCTTTGGGGGGAGTTCTTCTACATCGAGCTCGGCACCCTCGTCGCAGGCGTTCCGGCCCAATGCGGCGCGTTCATCGCGGTGCGGAGATCGGCGGCCGACAATCCGTTTCCTCCCATCACGCTGATCAAGTCGGTGAAGATGTGGCAGCGGTCGTACTTCTACGTGAAGAGCGTTTTCGCGGAGGGCGACTGGGTCAACTTGCCGGCTTACGAAGCCGGCCCGCCAGCTGGGAGGCGGCCCAACTGATCGTACCGGGCCAGGACGCTGTCGCCTTCTGGAGCCGCCGCCATCGCGCGGCTCCGAGTGTTGACGCAGACGGAGGGCCTGACCGGGCCTGATTTGCTGTCCGCGTTCGTGGCGTGCCGAGTGCTCCCGCTTCAGAGCCGCCCTCACATGATCTGCCAGATGAGCGGACATCGGGACCTGAGTCGGCTGTGCACCAAGGAGATGCCTCATGTAGAGTTAGCTCTCATGGTGAACTATCTTGCGAACTGCGAGCTCACGGAGGAGTGGCGGTTTGGCAAGGAGCCGTACTCACGCGCCAATCCCCCGCCTATGGTAAGTTGTCTTTCTTTTTTCTCTATCTCTCTATTGCCGAGTCCGGCCTGCCTAATCTGACCAATCGGCTTTTGAGCAGAGCCTCCTCCTCCAGCCGGCAGCCGGCGCCGCAGGGCCGGAGCGCCAATTCCTCCCCGACCGAGCGGAGAGCGATGCCGACGACCCCGACTTGGGGGCGGCGGCCTTGGAGGACGACGCCGAGGGAGGAGGCGGCGAAGCAGGCGGCTCGAGGCTCGGAGCCAGCCTCGAGGACTGGCCTGACGACGCCGAGGGAGGAGGCGGCGAAGCAGGCGGCTCAAGGCTCGGAGCCAGCCTCGAGGACTGGCCTGACGACGACGCGTGGGAAGTCGCCCCGCGCCACCAGCTAGGAGTCGGCCAGCCGGGCGCGAGCTCGTCCGCCGCGCAGGATGCCCAAGGCGGCGTGAAGAAACACCGGGCTGCGCCGAGCTTGTTCGGCAGTCGGCCTAAAAAGCCCAAGGGCTCGGCCGCGGCGACCAAGCGGGACGAAGCGGCCGCGAAGGCCATCCGCTTCTGCAAGGAGGTGAAGAAGCCGCAGCTGGTTTCCGCGTAAGTACTGCCTTTATCTCGTACCTTCATTTTTTTCCTTATTGATCTTGTCTGAGTTTCTTCACTTCGTTTCCCTTGATCTAGGGCCCCGCTCTCTCTCGAGAAATCGGCTGCCGCCTCCATCGTGGGGTCGGCAGAGACCTCCGCCACCACTCGGCGGATCGATCCGGCCGCCGACCTTCGGGAGGCGAGGGAGCGGAACGCGCGGGAAGCGCGCGAGGAGGCGGAAGCCGCCCGCCTGGAGAAGGAGGAGGAAGAGAAGGCGGAGGCCGCCGCCCTGAAGAAACTGGCGGAGGCCGATGCCGCCGACGCGGCGAAGAAGCAGGCTGAAGAAGCCGCGCACCGCCAGTCGGCTATTTTCATCACTCCCCTGAACTCCGCGCCGCCACCTCCGGAGTTCGTGGCACAGACTGGGGAGGCCGGCGACGAGCACCCGGTCACGGAGAGGGACGGCGGCGATGTTGCTATGCCGGACGTGATTGTGCCTCCACCGCCGCCGTCCGGGAGTGCGCAAGGCGAGCAGCCGGCGGACCCGCCGGTGCCACCAACTGCAAACGAGGTGGCGACGGGCCTGACTCTTGAGGTCGGCACACCGACACGTCGCCGACTTGCGAAGGCGGCCTCGGCACCACGCCCGCTGGAGACTGGCGCCCCGAGCTCCTCGATCCCGGACACCGAGGCGACCAGCGCCGCGCCCGCTGGGTGGGTGCGGGTCGGCGGGACCGGCCCTCTGAACAAGGCGACGCTGGATGTTCAAACCAAACTCCGTGCTGAAGCTGACGCCATCAAGAACTGCAACAAGGCGTATCTGGCATCGCGAGAGGCCATCCGGGTATGCTTCTTGCTTTTTTGTTTTTAACTCTTGTATTGCTTCGTGGGGGCGCGCCAGCGCACCCACTGGGTGTAGTCCCCGAGTTCCGGGCCGGCTGCTAAGCAGGCGACTCGGAACTTTAATTAGCAGGCTCTAAGTGCTGATATCCTTGCTGCAGGATTATCATAACCTTCAACTCCAAGGTCCTGGAGTTGGATCAACGTGCTGCCGACTTGTCGGAGAGCCGGAGTAAGTCTTCTTCCCTTTCTGCGGGGGCGCGCTGGCGCACCCGCAGGCTGTAGTCCCCGAGATTCAGTCCGACTACTGAGCAGTTGGGCCGGATCTCCCCGCCGACTATTCTTCTTTCTATTGATGACTCCTTTCTCCGCGGGGGCGCGCTGGCGCACCCGCGGGCTGTAGTCCCCGAGATTCGGGCCGACTGCTGAGCAGTCGGGCCGGATCTCCCTGGCGACTGTTCTTCTTTGTTGGCAACTGATGCCTTCCTTTCTTCTTTTCTTCCGCAGAGGCCAACACCACCTTGCAGCAGCAGCTGGGCGAAGCCAACACTGCGCTGCGCGCTAAGGAGGAGGAGCGCAGCAAGCTGGCTGAAGAGCGCGACCGGCTTGTCGCGCAACTGGCGGAACAGAAGGAACTCCTCAAGAAGGCCCAGAAGGAGACGGAGGACAAGGAGACCAGCCTCCTTGCTGAGTTTGCGATCGAACGCTCCGCCTGGACCGACAAGGAGGTGATGCTGACTTCTGGCTTTCACGAGATCGAGGACATAGTCGATGGTGAGCTTCCCTCTTTTTCCTTCTTTGACCTGCCGGCTGTTGGTCGAGCCGGCTTCTCGTCTTTTAACTTTGGATCTTTGCTCTCTGTCTTGGCAGACTTCTTCCCTGGTCACTCGGACGGTGCCAAACAGGCTATTGAAGCTGATCGCGAAGGTCGGAGGGCGGACGGCGCGCAGATTGCCGCCGACGCCCCCCGAACCCTTGGTGAGCAGATCCTGAGCATCGAGGCCCATCTTTGGCCGGCCCACCGGATGTTGCGCCGGCTTCAGTGTGCCGGCGCCCAGGCGATCGCCGCCCTGTGGCCGGACATGCCGGCACCGCGCACTCCCAGTCGGACTGCCGACTGGCTGGAGGTGGCGGCCGACCGTCTTGAGGCCTGGAAGGGCTCCTCGGCCCGGGCTGGATCACGCCGGGCCTTGGAGTTCGTCAAGGCGTGGTACCCTGGGCTGAGTCTAGCCCAGCTAGCCACATTCCGGTTGGAGGCTCAGGAGGAATTGGCGGTCGTGGAAGATGACCTCGTCAAGCGCGCGGCATCAATCGGCGAGTACACCGACACCAACATCTTCGTCCCGGAGCGGGTTGAGAATGGCACCGAGGCGTCGCCGGAATGGTTCGGGCTGAACCCGGAAGACGGCGAGGACTCGGCGGAGGTGATCGACTCCGTCGGCGAGGAAGAAGGCGAGGCGGAGGAGGAAGGCGAAGAGGAGGCGCCAGAGGTCGGAGCGGACGGCCAGCCTCAGCTCGACCGCGCCTCCAGCAATGAGCCACGCCCAACCGAGCCGGCTACCACTGGAGGCGACCAAGCGGAGACTGACCAGCCGGCCGCTCCACCAACTGGCGCCGCCGACTCCTCCGATCCACCGAACCCGTCTGCCGCTTCCTAGGCCGCCAGTTTATCTTTTGCTTTACCTGTCTATCAGTCTCGACGAACTTGTTAATTTTGCACAATTCCACCCACGGGGTGTATCTTAAACTTCTGTTGAAGATCGGCCAAGGGCCTTTGTTATGTAAATATTTTTCCGAGTTCTATCTTTTCTTGCTTGCTGCTCTTTGGCTTTTTCCTTTGCCGCCTTCCCTTGGTTGCCGTCTTGCCAGCCGAACAGCCGCTCTGCGGACTGTGGCTGGGTCAAGTATTTAGCTACTTCCGGGAAGGCAAGTACTTAGCCCTTTTTTTAGAACATTCTAGCAAGTTAAGTAGAAGCCGGCGGGCCGACTGCTCAACAGTCGGTCGTAGAAGGCGGGAAGCCGGCTTAAACTATGCACATGCTTTGTGTCCTTAGCCATTTTTTATGTGGACACCCTTTCTACCTTGCTCCTGCCCACCAGACAGTCGCTCTACGAGCTGCGGCTTCTGGCAGGAGACGGCTTAAGTGCCAACACATTACTTGTCCGGCTGCAGGAAGCATTTCATAGTACAAGGCGGCAAGTCCCCGGGCCGACTAGTCGGACCCGGTGCCAAGCGGTCATAAAGAAAATGACATACTCATAGGCATAATACTTTAATACAAAAGGTAGCGTGGTACATACTTCATCAACTGTAAAATCTTCGGAGGAGATTTGCATTCCATGGCCGCTCCGTCTCCTTGCCGGAGTCTGCGCGCTCGAGGCTTCTGAGCGTCGATCAAGTAGTAGGAGTCGTTGCCCAACACTTTGTTGATGTTGAAGGGGCCTTCCCAAGGCGCTGAGAGCTTGTGCTGGCCGGCTGTTCGCTGGATCAGCCGGAGCACAAGGTCTCCTTCTTGGAAAGATCTCGGCTTGACCTTTCAGTTATAGTATGGCGCAGGCTCTGCTGGTAGATGCTGGACCGGCTGAGTGCCAACAGCCTGCCCTCTTCCAGCAGATCGACGCCGTCTTGACGTGCTTCTTCTGCCTCCTCTTCGGTGTACATGGTGACTCTAGGGGAGTCGAATTCTATGTCCGTTGGGATGACGGCTTCGGCACCGTAGACAAGGAAGAAAGGCGTGAAGCCGGTTGACTTGTTCGGTGTTGTGCGCAGGCTCCAGAGGACGGCTGGCAGCTCGTCGAGCTAGCAGCCAGCCGAACGCTCCAGAGGCTCGACCAGTCGGGGCTTGATGCCGGACAAAATGAGGCCGTTTGCTCACTCCACCTGGCCGTTTTACTGCGGATGGGCAACGGACGCTAAGTCCAGTCGGATGCCCTGCGTCGCGGAAAAACGGGCCAAGGCGCCTTTGGCAAAGTTTGTGCCATTGTCGGTGATGATGCTGTGCGGTATGCCATACCGGACGGTGATGTCGGAGATGAAAGTCACAGTTGTCGGACCATTCAGCTTCTTGATTGGTTTTGCTTCTATCCACTTGGTGAACTTGGCCACCGCGACAAGCAGATGAGTCAAGCCACCTCGCGCTGTTTTGAATGGTCCCACCATGTCCAGGCCCCAGACAGCAAAGGGCCAGGCAATGTGAATAGTCTTGAGTGCAGAAGCCAGCTGATGTGGCTTGGAACGGAACTTCTGGCACCCTTTGCATTTCTGGACCAAGTCTTTAGCGTCTTCTAGAGCAGTTGGCCAGAAAAAACCATGGCGGAAAGCTTTGGCGACAAGTGCTCTTGAAGCCGCATGGTGGCCACATTCGCCTTGATGGATGTCTTTGAGGATTGCTTGGCCTTGCTCCGGCTCCATGCAGCGCTGGTAGACACCGGTGACGCTGCGCCTCACGAGCTCTCTGTTGACTATGGTGTATGCTGCTGCCCGGCGTTGCACTTGCCGGGCCGAGATCTCATCAGTCGGCAGCTCTTTGTTTACCAGGAAGTTGAGGATGGGCTCGGCCCATGAAGGTGCTGTGATTTCTTTGACTGCCAGGACTGCAACTTGGACGAGGGCAGTTGGGCCGGGAGGCGGCGGGTTGGAGTCGGCTGCCGCTTGCTGGGTCGATGAAGTCCCCGGGCCGACTGCCGCAGTCCCTGGGCCGGGCTCTGAAGTCTCCGGGCTGGCCGCTGCAGTCCCCGGGCCGGGCTCTGAAGTCCCCGGGCTGGGTGCGACTGCTGCGGCCCCCGGGCCGCCTGCCAGAATTCCCGTGCCGGCTGCTGGAGCTCTCAAGACGGATCCGACTGCTTCAGGAGGAGCCGGCACGAAGATAGAATCCGACTCTGGCGATGGCTTGACAGACGGCTTGAGGAGGCGTTGTAGGGCGACGCCGGTCGGTATTGCTTGACGGGTGGAGCCAATTCGTGCCAAGGCATCTGCTTGCTCATTGTCATTTCTTGGCACATGGAGAAACTCGCACCCTTCAAAATATCCACTGAGTTGCTGTACGAGGAAGCGGTAGCTCGCCATGTTTGCATCTTTGGCGTCCCAGTCGCCTGACGACTGCTGGAGCACCAAGTCAGAGTCACCATAGCACAGGATCCGGCGAATGCCGAGTTCTTTGGCAAGCCAGAGCCCGTGAATGAGTGCCTCGTACTCAACGACGTTGTTGGAGGCGGCAAAATGGATTTGCAGCACATATTTGAGCTTGTCGCCTTTCGGAGAGGTGAGGACGACGCCGGCTCCCAAACCGGTGCGCATCTTGGAACCATCGAACTGCATTCGCCAATGGGTGGAGTCGGGCGCTGGCGGCAGGTACTGGGTCTCGGCCCAGTCGACGAGGAAGTCGGCCAACGCCTGTGACTTGATGGCGGTGCGAGGCTGGTAGTATATGGTGTAAGGGGCCAAATCTATAACCCATTTGGCCACTCGGCCTGAGGCATCTCGGCTTCCGATGATCTCGGCAAGCGGAGCAGTGCAGACAACAGTGATCGGGTGCTCTTGAAAGTACGGCTTCAATTTCTTGGCGGCAAAGTGCACGCCGTAGCACATCTTCTGATAGTGAGGGTAGTTTTTCTTGGAGGCTGACAGCACTTCACTCAGGTAATACACCGGTCTCTGGACTGGTAGCGCCTTTCCGCCCTCCTTGCGTTCTACCACTATGACTGTGCTGACCACTCGGCTGGTGGCGGCGATGTAGAGGAGCATGGGCTCCTTAGGAGTCGGAGCCGCCAGGACAGGTGGAGTAGTCAACATCTTCTTGAGCTGGAGAAAAGCTTCATCCGCCATGTCGTTCCATTCGAAAAAAGTGGTCTTCTTCATGAGCTGGTACAGGAGAAGAGCCTTTTCTCCCAGCCGACTAATGAAATGGCTGATGGATGCCAAACAGCCGGTGAACTTCTGCACATCTAGCAGTCGGGTGGGTACTTCCATCCTCTCGATGGCCTTGATCTTCACAGGGTTGCACTCTATGCCGCGCTCTGAGACAAGGAATCCAAGAAGCTGGCCGGCTGGTACTCCGAAGACGCATTTCTCTGGGTTGAGCTTGATTTGAAACCGGCGTAGGTTCTCAAAGGCCTCCTTGAGGTCTTCTAGCAGCGTTCCACGCTTCTCCGTCTTCACCACGACATCGTCCACGTAAACATGGGCGTTTCTGCCGAGTTGTTTGAGGAGGCACTTTTGCATGCAACGTTGAAATGTGGCGCCGGCATTCCTCAAGCCGAACGTCATGGTCAAGTAGCAGAAGGCTCCAAATGGTGTGATGAAGGCGGTCTTCAGTCTGTCGGCGGGGTTCGGCTTGATCTGGTGATACCCTGAATATGCATCCAAGAAACTCAACAGCTCGCATCCGGCTGTGGAGTCTATCACTTGGTCGATTCTCGGCAAAGCAAACGGGTCCTTGGGGCAGGCTTTGTTGAGGCTGGTGTAATCAATACACATGCGCCACTGCTTGTTTTTCTTCAACACAAGGACTGGGTTGGCCAGCCAATCTGGAAAGAACACTTCCATGATGAAGCCGGCTGCCAGCAGCCGGGCTATCTCTTCTTCAACGACTGTTCTCTTCTCTTCTGACAGGCGGCGCAAGGGCTGCTTGACTGGCTTGGCATCAGACCGGACATGTAACTTGTGCTCGGCGAAATCCGTCAGAACACGCGGCATGTCTTTAGGCGACCATGCAAAGATGTCCCGATTCTCACGGAGGAAATCGACGAGCTCGCCTTCCTATTTGCTGTCAAGGTTTGCACCTATGACAGCGTACCTCTCCGGGTGCTCCGGGTCCAAGGGTATCTTCTTTGTCTCTTTGGCCAGCTTGAACGAACCCTCGGCTTCCGACTCCTTGGGGTTGGGTGACATCTCCGGCTGCTAGCCTGCCATCGCCACAACTCGGTCAAGGAGCCACTTCTCGGCCGCGATCACGAGGGACTCGGCCAGCCGACTGCTATCTGCCGCACAAGCGGACGACTTCTTGTAGTCCCCGGCTATGCTCAGAATTCCCTTAGAACTCGGCATCTTCATCTTGAGGTAAGCGTAGTGGGGGACCGCCATGAACTTGGCCAGAGCAGGCCGGCCAAGTAGTGCATGGTATGGGCTCTCGAGGTCCACCACCTCAAACCAGACTGGCTCTTGTCGGAAGTAATCCTTGTCTCCAAAGAGGACGTCTATCTGGATCTTGCCGATTGGTGAGCAGGAAAGGCCAGGAACTATGCCATGGAATACAGTCTGACTGAGCTGAAGCTGCCTTTGTTTGATTCTTAACTTCTCCATGGTATCTTTGTACAGAATGTTGATGCTGCTGCCGCCATCTATCAGAACTCGGGAAAACCGAGCAGCTCGCCTATCGGTGGCAAAGGTGGCATCCAGGACCAGGGCGTAGGAGCCGGGGTTGAGCATTACTTCCGGGTGGTCAGCTCTGCTCCAGCTGATGGGCTTCTCAGACCAATGCATGAACTCGGGGGACTCTGATGCCACTGCATTCACCTCTTGCTGTCGTTGTCGTCTGCTGTGCTTATCGTCAGCCATGCTGGTGAACACGACATAAGCTCCGTGCTCTTCAGGGTACTCATCTTGTATGGCTCCGACTGGTCGAACCGCCGGCTGCTGGGGGGGGGGGGGAGGAGGAGGCGGCTGCCCAGCAGGCGGAGGAGGCAGAAGACCGTCTCCCTTGGCGATCCTGGTGAGCCAATGGCATTTCCGAGTGGTATGGTTGGACGGCTTCGCACCACTGTGGAACTTATAGGGTGCGTCAAGAGTCTGCTCATATGAGAAAGCCGGCAGCCAATTGGGCTTGCCGCCCTTCTGGCGCTTGGACGGAGGCTGCCCTTCCGGCTGCTGGTCTTCGACTGTCGCCACCTGCCAGCTTGTGGAAGCCGGCTGAGTGGCCTTGCGCTTGTTGTCGCTTGGTTGCTGGCGCCGACTGGTGTCGCTAGCCCGGGTTCGAGGAGCTTGAGGGGCTACTTTGCCAGACGCATCAACTTGGATTTCTGCCTTCATGGAGGAGTCGGCCATGGCATATTTATCTGCTATGATCAGCAGCTCGTCGAGGGTCGCCGGCTCGTCGCAGAGGAGTCGGTGCTTGAGGAGGGTGCCCTCTCGGCACCCAGCAGTGAAGTACTCGATAGCCTGCACCTCGTGCACGCCTTCGCAAGAGTTGCGGAGCTCGGCCCAGCGCGTGAGGTAGTCGTGAGTCGACTCGTTGGGGCCTTGCACGCACAGGGAGAGCTGGCGAGGTTTGGACGACCGCTTGTATGTGCTGGTGAAGTTGCGGATGAAGGCTTCGGTGAAGACAACCCAGCTATTAATGCTGCGGGGCTTCAGACTGTTCAGCCATGTCCGGGCTGTGCCCTGGAGCATGAGCGGAACGTACTTCACAGCAACGCGCTTGTTGCCGTTTGCTATGCTGACGGCCGTGGAGTAGTCGACCAGCCAGTCCTCCGGCTTCATAGAGCCGGTGTATTTGGGCGTGTCTCTTGGGAGCGTGAACCCTTTGGGGAAGGGCTCGTCTCGAATGCGGGGGCCGAAACAAGGCGGACCCAACTCATCTTCCTCTTCTAGCGCCAGGGACCGGTGGAGACGGTCGATCCGGTGACGGGCATCGTTCTCTCCGACTCCCTCTCAGCGACCAAGGCGGTCGCCGAGCGTCGGGTGATCAACAGGCAGCGGGGAGACGTGCCTTTCCCTGCGAGGGGGAGGAGGCGGACAGTCATCCCGTCGTTCCACTTCTCTCGGGCGGCGTCTTGGTCGCGCTCAATGGTGATGCGAGTCCGGCTGCGGCTGGCAGCTGGCTCCTTGTCTCTTCTTCCGCGGATGCCACCAGTCGGCATCCGAGATGTCGCGCCTTGATCTCGGCGGGGAGGCAGATCGTCATTTTGCCGGTGGGGCGCCTCAGTGCGGCAACCGGCCTCGTGCTGCTCAACAGCCGCGTCAAGGAGCCGCTGGACGCGCTCCGCCATCTGGCGACGCTCTTCGCCCTCGAACTTGTCCAGCTCTTCTGCTGCCGCCTTGAAAGCTCGGATATTTTCCGCGGGCGTGGCGTAGATGGGGCGATCTACCCCGAACAGGTTGGCGATGGCCACGCCGCGCTGCTGGACCGTGCCAAGGCGGCTGGGCCCAGCGGGAGCCGGCGTGCCGCCCACAGCGCGGTCCATCTCGCGCCGGTAGGCTTCCGACAGGCGTCTCATGCTAGCCAACTTCTTGGCGCCCTCGACGAGCTGGATGCGGCGTGCTTCCAGCGTCTCGGCGCCGGCGTCTTCTGGGATGAGCGCCGTCAGGTCTTGTAGTGCCGCGTCGAGCGGATCGTGAGCACCCCCGCCGGAGTGCTCGCTGTGGCCGATGACAAGCACTTTCGTGACGGCGCTTTCGCCGCTCTCCGCGCAAGGAGGTGGCTCGTCGTAGACTACCACGTTGGTGGGGAACGCGTCAAGCGAAGCAGTGTCGGAATCGACAAGCATCGGGTTGGTGGAGCCAACAGATTCCAAGTCCGCAGCGGGCTCACCGGCTACATGGAGCTGATCGAGGAGGCTGACGAGGCGGCTCTCAGGGCCATCATTGCCCGCATCGGACGCCGGCTCGTCGGAGAGGTGAACCTCGCCAACAAGGTCGGCGAGGCAGCTCGCCGCGCAGGCGATCTCCGCGCCACGCAGCGCTTCGGCGCAGACTCCGTCTGGCGTGCCGGGCTGGCTACGCTCGCCAGGGAGGAAAAGGGTTCCCGTCCAGAACAGGTCTCCGGACGACGGTGCACCTCGCCCCACGGTGTGCGCCAAATGTCGGGGGTTGGGTGCGACATATGCCAATGGATGGCTTATCATGGTGGGAGCGAGTAGAACGTCGCCGGTGCCAGGAAGCGGGATGAGGCGTAGACACGAACACCGGCGCCGTACTTTACCCAGGTTCGGGGCTCTCCTGGGAGATAACACCCCTAGTCCTGCTCTGCGGGGTCTCCACATGATCACTAGGGCACAAGTGAGTACAATGATGCTTCTCGAGCTGTATGCTAGAGGTAGGAGAAGGCAAGGCTAGCTCTCTCCTTCCTCTATGGGCTGGTCTAGTTCTAATAGGTTGGGAACCCTTTGCATGGGTGCCCTGGGGGTTTATATAGGCCTACCTCCCAGGGGTACAATGGTAATCCGGCCGGGCGTAGGGCCCGGCCGTCAGTCTCTTCGGCCGCCGGCTTCTCCGTCGACTGCTGGGGCCCGCCGACTGGTTGGGTACGGGGCCGACAGGCCGCCCCCGCCGCTCTCGGGTCTTGTCGGCTGCTGATCGCTGTAGCCGTGACTCTAATGACGCAGGCTTGGTCAGGGGATCGTGACTACAGCTCCGCCGCCTGGCGAGCGATTACTGTAGCCACTCCGTGTCTCGTCTGGTTAATGGCGCGTGGGTCCCGAGGAAGGGGCGGGCCGACTGCTGGGGGCCGACCTCCATCGGGTCCGAGTGGTGGGGATCTCGCCGTCTTCCAGGCTCTCGCTGATTGGTGGGGCCCGTCGTCCTTGGGCCGTACCGACAGGCCGTCGTGGGAGCAGGACTCCGCCTGCTTGTGGTGATGTCAGGGATGGCGTGGCAACAGTGCCGCGCCGGGCGGAGATCTCCGCCGGTACGGTGCACTGTGGCCACGCCTGTCCCTGGATGGGGGGGGGGGGATGTTTCTTGATGAGGGCGCAGGCTTCGTCGACGCCACGGGCCGACTGCTAGGGGCCGGCTTCTCTAGAAGCCGCCAGCTAGGAGTCGGCTTGTGTTGGCGTCGCCTCCGGGACTCGGCCGTCTACGGGCAGCCGGCTATTCCTCCAGCCGGCCTCCAGAAGGCGGCACTTCATCTTGGCGCCTTGAGGGGCGCAGCTAGCCCCGGTATCTTGAAAGGTTCTGGGCTTCGGGTTGGCCTACCCGTGGCCCATTACTCCGACAACTGGGGAACACATAATCAACACGGTATGTAAGTTGGTTCGGTTAAGACGAAGATACAAGGAAAATCAACGACGATAGAAGGAAAATCACGGTACTACCTATGGTTAACTAAAACATAATAATACCTGGTTGAGCAGCAGCATCATGGTGTGTGAATCCTGAGCCTGGCGGCATGCCATACACTGGAGCAAGTGGAAGTGAATGGAAAGGCCTACAACCACCAGAAACCACCGAGTTGTTAGGATATACTCTACCATTCTCAATGGATGGCAGTGGCGTCGAGCCAAACATATGCACTAACCTTTCAATCTTCATCGGATACCACTTTCTGAACATGAACGCTCTATATTCCCCAAGCATGGAAGGTTGGTCGCAGTCCTTGCCATCTCCTCTCTTGTTGTTGTAGCCAGGATAGTCTGCTGTACGGAAGGGGGCTTCTTTGACAAGATGAAGATCAGAATCCGCGGCAAGTCTAAGAAGGTCCCACTTGTAGTAAGGGTGTTTTCTCTTGTGGGTGACATGAACTTTGCCGCAAGGACGAAGGAGGTGGCTCGCGCTTTCGAAGAAGACCTTCACTACCTTTTGGTGTTCCCTGGAGCACGAAGCTATGGGTTAATACTCCGTAGGAGTAGGATTTAAGTGACAAGCAATTGCAAGTAAAAAAGAAATAACATGCTATATAGCCTTATTCACCAAACGTAGATACAAAATGTTTACCAAACCAGGGAAATGCAGCTTCTTGTGGTAAAAATCCTACCAGCCAACATTGGATCTGTCTAGGACACATCTAGCTGTGACATAATTATGTCATATCTAACCTGATGTTCACTATGTTTGTGATCTATTTTTTTTGTCTCAGTTTTTTGTTCCTTGTTGCTATGTTATTTGTGAGAGTTTAGATGTGACATTTTTAAAAAACATCTAGATGTGAATTAGACAAACTGACCAATATTCTATGACACATGTGTGGAAACGCATCTATCATGATTCCTCATTTTTAACGTGTTACTATTCTGGGGGAAACCTTCATTTTTACTCCTATAACTACCGTTCTTGGTTTGGCTTGAATCCAATCGAGACCAATTTTGGATAGTATTGTTGAATTTCTGACTTTTCAAATTGTGTGAAAAAATAAACTCAAATGTTATGTATGGGACGATAACATGAAGAAAAGTTCCGAGACGCGTGAGAATCTTGAGGTTGGTCTCTGAGGGACTACTAAATGCATCTTTGGCTGGGGACATTTGACCTGATCCGACTGGAGCCGGACCTCTTAAACCCGTCTTATATGTCCGGGCGGACCGTCCGGTCATGACTTTTTAATCCAGACGGGCCCCTCAAACGGCCCTCAAATATCCGAGATGACCGGCACCCCCCGTATCCAGCCCAAATATGGGGCGGATATGGGGGCGGCCGGGCGCGTCCGCCACGTCGGACCCGACAGCTCGCCCCCACCTGAAATTGCACCAAATCCACCCTGTAGACCAGCCGGATTCATTTGATATCTCCTCTCTTCTTCCTTCTCCACGCCGTCCGTCTCGCGCTCCGCCGCCGCGCCCGCTCCGCAGTCGTTCCCAGGCCCTCTGCCACTAGCTCCGAAAGAGCGCTCCCGTCCTCGCCGCGGGGGACGTCGCCGCCAGCCCGGACGCCACTGTGGTACGTCCGGCAACTCTCCGGCTCCGTCTTGCGCTTGATGTGTTCGACACATTGACCGACCGGAATTATTGTGATTTTGTTAGGTAAATGATGGATTCCAATGCTTCGTCGGGCGAGGAGTATGGACCGACAGAGCTTGAACAAATGATTCAAGATGAGTTCTTTGATTCGTTGGATTTGGACGAAGAAGTGGACATGATCATGCTCATGAGAAGGAAATGGACCGACAAGTGGAGCATATTCTCAACTTCAAGGGCACAATCAAAGTGAGAAGAGTGATCAACCGAGACAGAGTGCCCGGAGCAAAGCTACTTGTCGGGGGTGTCGTGCGACATATGCCAAATGATGGCTTATCATGGTGGGGCAGAGTAATACGTCGCCGGTGCCTGGAAATGGGATAAGGCGTAGACATGTACGCCGACGCATCTTACCCAGGTTCGGGGCTCTCCTAGGAGATAACACCCCTAGTCCTGCTCTGCGGGGTCTCCGCATGATCACTATGTCAATAGAGTGGCTACAAGGTTGCTCCTAGAGCTGTTTGGCTAGTGGAGGAAGAAGGGCAAGGCTAGCTCTACTTCTCTCTCTATGTGTGTGTTGCTTATGATGCTGAACCCTTTGCATGGATGCCCTGGGGGTTTATATAGGCCTACCCCCTAGGGGTACAATGGTAAACCGGCTAGGTGTAGGACCCAGCTATCAGTGTCTCTGGTGGCCGGCTTCTCCGCCGGCAGCTGGGGCCCGCCGCCTGGTGGGTCCCGCCGGCTGCCGGCCTCTCGGCCGACAGGTAGGGCCTGCCGCCTGCGGGTCCTGTCGGCTGCTCATTACTGTAGCCTCGCCCTTGATGATGGAGGCCTTGTTGGGGGAAGCGTGGCTACAGTCCTGCCGCCTGGCGGCCGCTGACTGTAGCCACATCCCGTCTTATCTCGTTAATGGTGCACAGACTTCGAGGAAGGGGGAGGGCCGCCTCCTCAGGAGTCGGCCTCCCCCGCGCCGACTGCTCACGGCCAGCCGCCTTCTGGCTTCTCACGGACAGGTAGGGCCAGCCGCCTGCGGACCGTACCGACAGCCCGTCGTTGGGGCATGGCTTCCTCTGCCATGGGTGACGTCACGGGCTGTGTGGCAACAGTGCCATGCCGGGCGAGGGTTGCGTGCCCAGTACGCTGCATTGTGGCCACGTTCTGCCCGGGATTCAGGGGTGGCAGGCTGCACTGTTGCCACGCCTGTCTCGTCGTCATAATGAGGTGCTAACTTTGAGGGAGCGGGGGGGGGGGGGGCCTGCTAGGAGCCGGCCTCCTTGGAGGCCGCCTGCTAGGAGTCGGCCCATCTCATGGCTGCCCTTTGGGCTTTGCTGCCTTCCAGCAGTCGGCCGCCTGGGCCAGCCGGCCCTAAGAAGGCGGCCCTTTGTCTTTGAGGCTTGAGGGGCGCGGCCGGCCCCGATGTTTTGAAATACCATGGGAGGCTGATGAGGCTACCCGTGATCATTTACTCCGACAGTAGTCCCTGAAGCTGGTGGGGCACCGCAGCTGAAAAGGCGAGAAGCCTCAGCAGCTTCCTACTCCGAGTGGTCCGTCGTTCTTGCTTCGTCCGTCTTCCGAAGTGCCGACCAGGCTGGCCGCCTGGTGATTTCGAAACGTCGTGGCGGGAGCCAGGTGGCATGCCAGCCCGGCGCCGGTCTTGCCGCCCGCCGTTCACACGCCACACGGCGCCAGCCAGCCGGGCCGGCCTGCCAGCCCACGCGCGCGACGGGACGTCACCGCAGGCTGGGGCCCGCCACTACCAGGCTTCGGCACGCGCGCGGATCCGCTGCGGACGAGATAGACGGTTGAGATTCCGAGGTGCGGTTAATACACGTCATTACTGCGCGGTAATCATGGGATCATGGGGGAGTGGGCGCGGTTAATCCCACGACCCCCCACGTTCTCGCCCCCTCGGCTCCGCCGCCTGGGGCTATAAGTAGGGGGAGGAGGGGCGGCAAACGCACGCGCGCCCTCCTCTCCTGCTTCCTTCGCCATTGCTCTCCCTCTCTTCTTCGCTGCTGCAGCACCCCTTCATCTTGCCGAGGTGCTACCGCAGCCCACCGTCGCTGGGCCTCTTCTTGCTGCGGCTTCTTGCTCCGCCGCGGTTTTGCCCACTCGCCACCGCACCGCGCCTCCACGGAGCGCTTACGGGCCGGCGACTGGGACGGCTCCAATGTCCATGAGTACCACCTCACCTTCCTCCACCAGATGTGGCGCCTGCCCCGCGAGGTGCACGTGAAGGTACGCGTCCCCCCTGCGGCTGAAATCTCGTCGGTGCCGGAAGAGGACGAGCGCGTTGTCTTCCGGTCGCATTTCCGTCGCGGCTTCGGCCTTCCGGCGAGCGGCTTTCTGCGCTCTTTCCTCAATTTCTACCAAGTCCAGCCGCACCACCTCACGCCCAACACGGTGGTGCTGCTGGTCGCCTTCGTCACCCTCTGTGAGGGCTACCTCGGTACTCTCCCCACTGTCGAGCTCTCGGGAGAGTGCTTCTACATCAAGCCCGGCACCGCCGCCAAGGGCACGGCAGCTCAGTGTGGAGCCTGCGTAGCGGTGCGGCGTCCGGGTGCCGAGGACCGCTTCCCGGCCATCTCCCTGCTGTAGTCGGTCAAACTGTGGCAGAAGTCCTATTTCTACATCAAGAACCTCCACCCGACAATGGACTACGTCAACTTGCGGGCTTATGTAGCCAGCCCGCCAGTTGAGCCGCGCGCTAACTGGCGATACAAGCCGACCACTCTATCGGCCGCCTCCAACGCTGCCCTCGCCCGACTTCAGGTGATGACGGAGTCGAAGGGACTCAAGGGCTCAGACCTGCTGGCCACTTACGTGGCGCGCCGAGTGCTTCCCCTTCAAGCCCAGCCGCACATCATCAGCAGCATGAGCGGGCACCGGGACCCGTGCCGGATGTGCACGCGGGAGCTGCCGGACGTGAAGGTGGTCTGGCTGGTCAATTACTTCTCCAACTGCATTATTTAAGCTAACCAGAGAGTTGGTCAAGTTACTTGGTGTGCTCCTGCTGCTCTCATCATAGCTGCCTGAGGGACTAGTGCCCTCATGATGTCTACTACGCAACCTTCTTCTTGTAGACGTTGTGGGGCCTCCAAGTGAAGAGGTTTGTAGGACAGTAGCAAATTTCCCTCAAGTGGATGACCTAAGGTTTATCAATCTGTGGGAGGCGTAGGATGAAGATGGTCTCTCTCAAGCAACCCTGCAACCAAATAACAAAGAGTCTCTTGTGTCCCCAACACACCCAATACAATGGTAAATTGTATAGGTGCACTAGTTCGGCGAAGAGATGGTGATACAAGTGCAATATGGATGATGGATATGACTATTTGTATCTGAAAATATAAAAACAGCAAGGTAGCAAGTGGTAAAAGTGAGCGTAAACGGTATTGCAATGCTAGGAAACAAGGCCTAGGGTTCATACTTTCACTAGTGCAAGTTCTCTCAACAATAATAACATAATTGGATCATATAACTATCCCTCAACATGCAACAAAGAGTCACTCCAAAGACACTAATAGCGGAGAACAAATGAAGAGATTATTGTAGGGTACGAAACCACCTCAAAGTTATCCTTTCTGATCGATCTATTCAAGAGTCCGTAGTAAAATAACACGAAGCTATTCTTTCCGTTCAATCTATCATAGAGTTCGTACTAGAATAACACCTTAAGACACAAACCAACCAAAACCCTAATGTCACCTAGATACTCCAATGTCACCTCAAGTATCCGTGGGTGTGATTATATGATATGCATCACACAATCTCAGATTCATCTATTCAACCAACACATAGAACTTCATAGAGTGCCCCAAAGTTTCTACCAAAGAGTCAAGACGAAAACGTGTGCCAACCCCTATGCATAGATTCCCAAGGTCACGGAACCCGCAAGTTGATCACCAAAACATACATCAAGTGGATCAATAGAATACCCCATTGTCACCACGGGTATCCCACGCAAGACATACATCAAGTGTTCTCAAATCCTTAAAGACTCAATCCGATAAGATATCTTCAAAGGGAAAACTCAATCCATTACAAGAGAGTAGAGGGGGAGAAACATCATAAGATCCAACTATGATAGCAAAGCTCGTGATACATCAAGATCGTGCCAAATCAAGAACACAAGAGAGAGAGAGAACAAACACATAGCTACTGGTACATACCCTCAGCCCCGAGGGTGAACTACTCCCTCCTCGTCATGGAGAGCGCCGGGATGATGAAGATGGCCACCGGTGATGGATCCCCCCACGGCAGGGTGCCGGAACAGGGTCCGGATTGGTTTTTGGTGGCTATAGAGGCTTCCGGCGGCGGAACTCCTGATCTAGGTTATGTTCTGGGGGTTTCTGTATATATAAGAGGTTTTGCCGTTGGGAACAAGTCAGGGGGGTCTCCGAGGCGGCCACGAGGTAGGGGGGGCGCGCCCCCACCCTCGTGGTGGCCTCGGGACTCTTCTGGCCCATCTCCGATGCTCCGTGGGCTTCTTCTGGCCCAAAAAAATCTCCGTTGTATTTTAGGTCAATTGGACTTTGTTTGGTTTTCCTTTTCTGCAATACTCAACAACAAGGAAAAAACAGAAACTGGCACTGGGCTCTAGGTTAATAGGTTAGTCCTAAAAATCATATAAAATAGCATATAAATGCGTATAAAACATCCTAGATGGATAATATAATAGCATGGAACAATCAAAAATTATAGATACGTTGGAGACGTATCAAGCACCCCCAAGCTTAATTCCTGCTCGTCCTCGAGTAGGTAAATGATAAAAACAGAATTTTTGATGTGGAATGCTACCTAACATATTTATCAATGTAATCTTCTTTATTGTGGCAAGAATATTCAGATCCATAAGATTCAAAACAAAAGTTTAATATTGACATGAAAACAATAATACTTCAAGCATACTAACAAAGCAATCATGTCTTCTCAAAATAACATGGCCAAAGCAAGCTATCCCTACAAAATCATATAGGCTGGCTATGCTCTATCTTCATCACACAAAATATTTAAATCATGCACAACCCTGATGACAAGCCAAGCAATTGTTTCATACTTTTGATGTTCTCAAACTTTTTCAATCTTCACGCAATACATGAGCGTGAGCCATGGACATAGCACTATAGGTGGAATAGAATGGTGGTTGTGGAGAAGACAAAAAGGGAGAAGATAGTCTCACATCAACTAGGCGTATCAACAGGCTATGAAGTTGCCCATCAATAGATATCAATGTGAGTGAGTAGGGATTGCCATTCAGTGGATGCACTAGAGCTATAAGTGTATGAAAGCTCAAAAAGAAACTAAGTGGGTGTGGATCCAACTTGGTTGCTCACGAAGACCTAGGGCAAGTTGAGGAAGCCCATCATTCGAATATACAAGCCAAGTTCTAGAATGAAAGATTCCCACTAGTATACGAAAGTGACAACATAGGAGACTCTCTATCATGAAGATCATGGTGCTACTTTCAAGCACAAGTGTGGTAAAGGGATAGTAGCATTGCCCCTTCTCTCTTTTTTGTTTTTTTGGGCCTTCTCCTTTTTTATGGCCTCTTTCTTTTCTGTTTTTTATTTTTTTATTTTTCTTTTCGTCCGGAGTCTCATCCCGACTTGTGGGGGAATCATAGTCACCATCATCCTTTCCTCACTGGGACAATGCTCTAATAATGATGATCATCACACTTTTATTTACTTACAACTCATGAATTACAACTCGATACTTAGAACAAAATATAACTCTATATGAATGCCTCCGGCGGTGTACCGGGATGTGCAATGAATCAAGAGTGACATGTATGAAAGAATTATGAACGGTGGCTTTGCCACAAATACGATGTCAACTACATGATCATGCAAAGCAATATGACAATGATGAAGCGTGACATAATAAATGGAACGATGGTAAGTTGCATGGCAATATATCTCGGA
The DNA here is from genome assembly GCF_002575655.3 of Aegilops tauschii subsp. strangulata. NCBI lineage: Eukaryota > Viridiplantae > Streptophyta > Magnoliopsida > Poales > Poaceae > Aegilops > Aegilops tauschii. Next base: position 381,448,577 of record NC_053039.3, on the reverse strand, counting down.
ATGGCTATGGGAATGCCATAATAGGTAGGTATGGTGGCTGTTTTGAGGAAGGTATATGGTGGGTGTATGATACCGGCGAAAGTTGCGCGATACTAGAGAGGCTAGCAATGGTCGAAGGGTGAGAGTGCGTATAGTCCATGGAATCAACATTAGTCATAAAGAACTCAATACTTATTGCAAATATCTATTAGTTATTGGAACGATGTACTATGCGCATGCTCCTAGGGGGATAGATTGGTAGGAAAATACCATCGCTCGTCCCCGACCGCCACTCATAAGGAAGACAATAAAAAAATAAATCATGCTCTGACTTCATCACATAACGGTTCACCATACGTCCACTACGGGAATCACAAACTTTAACACAAGTATCTCTCAAATTCACAACTACTCACTAGCATGACTCTAATATCACCATCTTCATATCTCAAAACAATCATAAGGAATCAAACTTCTCATAGTATTCAATGCACTTTATATGAGAGTTTTTATTATATCCTTCTTGGATGCCTATCATATTAGGACTAAATTTTATAACCCAAGCAAATTACCATGCTGTTTAAGACTCTCAAAATAATATAAGTGAAGCATGTATATTTCTTCAAAATAAAACCACCGCCGTGCTCTAAAAAGATATAAGTGAAGCACTAGAGCAAATGACAAACTACTCCGAAAGATATAAGTGAAGATCAATAAGTAGTCGAATAATTATGCAACTACGTGAAGACTCTCTAACATTTAAGAATTTCAGATCTTGGTATTTTATTCAAACAGAAAGCAAAACAAAATAAAATGACATTTCAAGGATAACACTCATCATGTGAAGAAGCAAAAACTTAGGCTCAACCGATACTAACCGATAATTGTTGAAGAAGAAAGGTGGGATGCCTACCGGGGCGTCCCCAAGCTTAGATGCTTGAGACTTCTTAAAATATTAACTAGGGATGCCTTGGGCATCCCCAAGATTGAGCTTTTGTGTCTCCTTAATTCCTTTCATATCGCGGTTTCCCTAAATCTCAAAAACTTCATCCACACAAAACTGAACAAGAACTCGTGAGATAAGTTAGTATAAACCAATGCAATAACCTTATCATTTTCTACTGTAACAAATAACAAAAATTATTATTCAACATTGCATACTAAATGCCTCTGCATATTTAATACTCCTATCCTCAAATAGAATCATTAAACCAGCAAACATATGCAAACAATGCAAACATAACAGCAATCTGCCAAAACAGTACAGTCTGTAAAGAATGCAAGATTCATCATACTTCCCTAACTCCAAAAATTATGAAAATTTACCACACTTGTAGAAACTTTATCAGAACTCAATATGCAAAAAGTTTCAACATTTTATCATATTCTGACTTTTCTAGGGAATTTTTGCAACAGCAGTAAACTTTCTGTTTTGAAACAGCAACATGTATACTTGCAAAATAAGCATGGTAAAAGCTATCCTTGACATTTTTATTGAAACTAGAGATGCAAAACATTATTCTAAATAACAGCAAGCAAGTAATAACAAAAGAAAATGAAGCTCCAAGCAAAACACATATCATGTGGTGAATAAAAATATAGCTCCAAGTAAAGTTACTGATGAACGAAGACGAAAGAGGGGATGCCATCCGGGGCATCCCCAAGCTTAGGCTCTTGGTTGTCCTTGAATATTGCCTTGGGGTTCCTTGGGAATCCCCAAGCTTAGGATATTGCCACTCCTTATTCCATAGTCCATCGAATCTTTACCCAAAACTTGGAAACTTCACAACACAAAACTCAACAGAAAACTTGTAAGCTCCGTTAGTATAAGAAAATAAATCACCACATAGGTACTATTGTGAACTCATTCCAAATTCATATTGTTGTAATATCTACTGTATTCCAACTTCTCTATGGTTTATACCCTCCGATACTACTCATAGATTCATCAAAATAAGCAAACAACACATAGAAAACAGAATCTGTCAAAAACAGAACAGTCTGTAGTAATCTGTATCATTTGAATACTTCTGTAACTCCAAAAATTCTGAAATAAATTGGTGGACCTGAGGAATTTGTCTATTAATCATCTGAAAAAATAATCAACCAAAAAGCACTCTCGAGTAAACAAATGGCAGCTAATCTCGTGAGCGCAAAAGTTTCTGTTTTTTACAGCAAGATCACAAAGACCTCACCCAAGTCTTCCCAAAGGTTCTACTTGGCACAAACACTAATTAAAACATAAAACCACATCTAAACAGAAGCTAAATGAATTATTTGTTACTAAACAGGATCAAAAAGCAAAGAACGAAAATAAAATTGGGTTGCCTCCCAACAAGCGCTAACGTTTAACGCCCCTAGCTAGGCATGATGATTTCAATGATGCTCACCTAAAAGATAAGAATTGAAACATAAAGAGAACATCATGATGAATATGACTAGCACATTTAAGTCTAACCCACTTCCTATGCATAGGGATTTTGTGAGCAAACAACTTATGGGAACAATCAACTAGCATAGGAAAGCAAAACAAGCATAGCTTCAAAAATTTAAGCACATAGAGAGGAAACTTGATATTATTGCAATTCCTACAAGCATATATTCCTCCCTCATAATAATTTTCAGTAGCATCATGAATGAATTCAACAATATAACCATCACATAAAGCATTCTTTTCATGATCTACAAGCATAGAATTTTTATTACTCTCCACATAAACAAAATTCTTCTCATTCGGAATAGTAGTGGGAGCAAACTCAACAAAATAAATATCATGTGAAGCATAATCCAATTGAAAATTAAAATCATGATGACAATTTTCATGGTTATATTTATTCTTTATAGCATACGTGTCATCACAATAATCATCATAAATAGGAGGCATGCTTTCATCATAATAAATTTGCTCATCAAAACTTGCGGGACAAAACATATCATCTTCATCAAACATACCATCCCCAAGCTTGTGGCTTTGCATATCATTAGCATCATGGATATTCATACAATTCATACTAACAACATTGCAATCATGCTCATCATTCACATATTTTATGCCAAGCATTCTATGTAATTCTTCTTCTAGTACTTGAGCACAATGTTCCTTCCCATCATTTTCACGAAAGACATTAAAAAGAAGAAGCATATGAGGCAACCTTAATTCCATTTATTTGGAGTTTTCTTTTATAAACTAAACTAGTGATAAAACAAGAAACTAAAAGATTCGATTGCAAGATCTAAAGATATACCTTCAAGCACTAACCTCCCCGGCAACGGCGCCAGAAAAGAGCTTGATGTCTACTACGTAACCTTCTTCTTGTAGACGTTGTTGGGCCTCCAAGTGCAGAGGTTTGTAGGACAGTAGCAAATTTCCCTCAAGTGCATGATCTAAGGTTTATCAATCCGTGGGAAGTGTAGGATGAAGATGGTCTCTCTCAAGCAACCCTGCAACCAAATACAATGGTAAATTGTATAGGTGCACTAGTTCGGCGAAGAGATGGTGATACAAGTGCAATATGGATGATGGATATGAGTATTTGTAATATGAAAATATAAAAACAGCAAGGTAGCAAGTGGTAAAAGTGAGCGTAAACGGTATTGCAATGCTAGGAAACAAGGCCTAGGGTTCATACTTTCACTAGTGCAAGTTCTCTCAACAATAATAACATAATTGGATCATATAACTATCCCTCAACATGCAACAAAGAGTCACTCCAAAGTCACTAATAGCGGAGAACAAACGAAGAGATTATTGTAGGGTACGAAACCACCTCAAAGTTATCCTTTCTGATCGATCTATTCAAGAGTCCGTAGTAAAATAACACGAAGCTATTCTTTCTGTTCAATCTATCATAGAGTTCGTACTAGAATAATACCTTAAGACACAAATCAACCAAAACCCTAATGTCACCTAGATACTCCAATGTCACCTCAAGTATCCGTGGGTATGATTATACGATATGCATCACACAATCTCATATTCATCCATTCAACCAACACATATATAGAACTTCAAAGAGTGCCCCAAAGTTTCTACCGGAGAGTCAAGACGAAAACGTGTGCCAACCCCTATGCATAGATTCCCAAGGTCACGGAACCCGCAAGTTGATCACCAAAACATACATCAAGTGGATCAATAGAATACCCCATTGTTACCACGGGTATCCCATGCAAGACATACGTCAAGTGTTCTCAAATCCTTAAAGACTCAATCCGATAAGATAACTTCATAGGGAAAACTCAATCCATTACAAGAGAGTAGAGGGGGAGAAACATCATAAGATCCAACTATAATAGCAAAGCTCGTGATACATCAAGATCATGCCATATCAAGAACACGAGAGAGAGAGAGAGAGAGAGATCAAACACATAGCTACTGGTACATACCCTCAGCCCTGAGGCTGAACTACTCCCTCCTCGTCATGGAGAGCGCCGGGATGATGAAGATGGCCACCGATGATGGATCCCCCCTCCGGCAGGGTGCCGGAACAAGGTCCCGATTGGGTTTTGGTGGCTACAGAGGCTTGCAGCGGTGGAACTCCCGATCTAGGTTATGTTCTGGGGGTTTCTATATATATAAGAGGTTTTGGCGTCGGGAACAAGTCAGGGGGGTCTCCGAGGCGGCCACGAGGTAGGGGGCGCGCCCCCACCCTCGTGGTGGCCTCGGGACTCTTTTGGCCCATCTCCGATGCTCCGTGGGCTTCTTCCGGCCCAAAAAAATCTCCGTTGAATTTCAGGTCAATTGGACTCCGTTTGGTTTTCCTTTTCTGCAATACTCAAAAACAAGGAAAAAACAGAAACTGGCACTGGGCTCTAGGTTAATAGGTTAGTCCCAAAAATCATATAAAATAGCATATAAATGCATATAAAACATCCTAGATGGATAATATAATAGCATGGAACAATAAAAAAATTATAGATACGTTGGAGACGTATCACCTCACTCATGTGCACTTGCTATTCAGATCTGTTTTGGCTATCACTTTGATCAGACATCATGGCAAGCAAACTGACAGCAAACCCTGTGAATAGATATAGATGAGGTAGAATAGATGAGCATCACAAAGTGCAGAGTTTTTGCAAAACTGATGAGTCAAAAACTTAGTTTTAGTTCTCCACAGAAAGCATTTCGGAGCTACCGATTTCTTAAACTCGGTGATACCGAAGCAACTTTTGGAACCTAGACTAGTGAACTCGGTCAGACCGAGTCACAGTTCGGTGGCACCAAGATTGCTAGGGTTTCACAGAGAGTCGAACTCGGTCGCACCGATTTGCAATTGTCGGTCAGACCGAAAACGCATGTGCAATGGCCTAAGCCAAATCGGTGAGACCGATTTCTACAAATCGGTCGGTCCGAGATGAGTTCGGCGGAGACCTAACCCTAAATTTTCGAATCAAACCTAATCTAAAGGATGTTTACTCTGGATAGATTGTTTTCATACTTGGTAAAGATCATGGCAAAGCAATGTGCTACGAATCGGAGTAAGGAAATAGCACAAAGAGTCGAACCCATACCCTAGTTCGGTGGGAGTTCGCTACAGTGGCAACGACGGAGCAGAATTCCTTTGACGGCGGCGGAAACCAGCGGCGAGAGGTCGTTGGCGACGAGGAGACGATCCGGAGACCCGAGGAGGCAGAGCAGGACACGCGCGGGCTGAGAGGTTTTGAAGAATTTTCCAAAATCTCACCCGTGGGTTTATATATCCCGACTCTGTCGGTGTGACCGAGGGAACAACTCGGTGGCACCGAGATGCAGAATCGCAAGCGGTTACTGCAACTCGGTGTGACCGAAGAGTTCAAATCGGTTGCACCGAGATTGAAAACCTAGATCAACTTAGTGAACTCGGTGTGACCGAAATGGATGAATCGGTCATACCAAAGTGCACAAAGAGGTTTTGGAAGTTTTAAGTCTATGACGAATCGGGGACTCCGAGTGCTCCTCACACAGATTGGTTCGAATCTGACTTGATCAAACTTTGTGATGTAGCATGAATAGAGTTTGAAACGAGAAAAGCATAGATAGCTAGAGGGTGTTCTTAGGCATTCTTGTCCATCCATTTGGCAAAAGAGAAAAGGCCAAACAACCAAAGCAACAAATGGATGTCCTCGAATGAGTAAAATATGCAATCAACATGCTCACACAATAAAATGACAAATGAAATATGTGACAAGGCATGCACAAACACTCTAGCATCTATCAAGCAATTGGTGATGACTAGGTCATCTATATATGAGTATATTGACTTAGGAGTCAAATGAGAACATTTGATCATAGGTCATACTCATTGTTTAAGCACAAGTGGGGTTACCACTTTTACATAAAGTATTGTTGTGTTCACACCATTAGAGTTGCTTTAGCTCAATTGATTAGAGTAAAGCTCCCCCTAGATGTGATATCCCCCCTAAGAGGGATGAACTAACCTTGGGTTTTGTTGATGATGACTTCATGTAGGTTTTGAAGATGTGGACGCTCAATGTTGATGTAGATCATTCGGAGCAATCCATTGGAGTGAGTTGCACTTTCTATACCTACATGGGTTAGTCCCACAAGGAACAAACAAGGATATCCATAGACATAGAGTGATGTACACATAGATGATGTCCATGAAAGCATTAGGTTACCTTTTCCATTGTCTTACCAACAAGAGGGTTTGTGACTCCTTGAACTAGTGCGCAAGATGTGTAAGTTGTTTGCACTTGTCCTTGCCAAGATAATATGAGCAAAGTATGTTGGCGCAGTCACCCTCAAGAACTCTCTAGTTCTTCTTCTTCGGGATCCACATCATCTTGATGGGAATCCTTGGAGTTGTAGTCGTACTTGATGAAGTAGAACTTGATGTAGTCTTGGGGACCCACTTGACCAAGGCCTTAGGAGCTTCTTCAAATGCATCAATGTCCTCTTGAAGCTTGACCTTGCCTTTTTGCTTGTGGTCTTGTGGTGGAAGATCATCTTGAGCTTGTGTCCCTTGGAAAGAAGTAGGATCATACTTCTCTTGTTGAGGAACAAACTTCATCTTGGGGTATTGATCTTCTTCCCACTCAACTCCATTGGCATTGAACCTTCGTTCAAAACCAACACCTTGACTCTTCCGGTGTCTTCCTTGCTTGCGTACAATTTCCTCAAATTTTTTACTCTCGGCAAGACTCTTGTAAACACCTTTCTCTATAATTCCCTTCAATAAGCTATTTTCTTGCTCAGGTGTAACTTGGCTAGGAGAATCATTAGTGGAATCAAAAGAACTACTAGAAGCAACAATATTGGATTTAACATGATTATTGTTACTACTAGAAGAAGAATCTTTCTTACTCTTGTTGCTAGATTTAACTTGTGGCATGTAAGTAGACAAGAGTAAATGCTTGGCAATGTAAGAAGAACTTTTCTTGCGAAGATCATCATTGATTGCTTTTAAGAACTCATGCTCTTGCTCAAGGTTGAGTTTTTTAAAGCGTAACTTCTCATGAGTCTTTAAAAGTTCTCGATGATCTTCCAAGGTAGTTTCATGAGCCAACTTAAGAGTGTTTAGTTCTTTAGTTAGACGCCCAATATCCTTCTTATCATCATCATTCATTTTATCTTGATTAGCATGATTAATAGCAAGTTCATCATAGTTTTCATCACTAGAGTTCTCAACAAGTAAGTCATCATCACCTAGCAAATCATCTTCATCACTATTGAAATCAACATACTCGGGGTGTGATACCTTTGGGCCTTTAGCCATGAAGCATCTTCCAATTCCTTCACTTGCTGAGTCAAATATGTCGTAGGAGTTGGTTGACACAAGTGCTAGACCGGCAACACCTTCATCTTGAGTATATTCGGAGTCGGAGTGATAACTTCTTTCAGAGTGATGGTCGGAGTCGGAGCCGGATACCCATTCACCAACGTGAGCCTGATGTCTTCGTTTTTTGTAGCTCTTTGATGATTTGTCCTTCTTCTCCAAATCCTTGCTTCTCTGAGAGGTTGTTCATTCATAACGATCATCTCTACTCCTTCTCTCTCTTGGTGGTGATTCTTCTCTTCTACTTCTTCTTTTGGAAGAATAATCTCTTCTTTTGTAGGGAGCCGTACACTCACTGGAGTAGTGTCCGGGTCTTCCACAATTGTAGAAATTTCGTTCACGACTTGAAGATCTTTTGTCATTGTAGGATCTTGACTTGGAACTTCTTTCCTTGCTTCTACTGTTGTAGAACTTGTTGAAATTATTCACCATTAGGCTCAATTCTTCATTGAAGGTTTGTTTCTCACTTGATGATGTAGGAGCATCACATGAGGCTTTGTAAGCACCACTTGACTTGTTGTGAAGCTCTTCCTTATCCTTAAGTGACATCTCATGAGCAACAATTCTTCCAATGACTTCCCTTGGCTTGAGATCTTTGTAATTGGGCATCATTTGGATCAATGTGCACACGGTATCATTATTTCCATCCAAGGCTCTTAGGATCTTCTTGATGATGAATCTATCGGTCATCTCTTCACTTCCTAAGCCGGCAATCTCATTTGTGATGAGAGCAAGCCTAGAGTACATTTCAGCGACACCTTCACCATCCTTCATTTTGAACTTGTCAAGTTGACTTTGAAGCACGTCCAATTTGGATTCCTTGACCAAATCGGTACCCTCGTGCATATCAATCAAAGTATCCCAAATTTCCTTTGAATTCTCAAGACGGCTGATTTTGTTGAATTCTTCGGGGTACAATCCGTTGAAGCTAATATCACAAGCTTGAGCATTGTATTGCAGCATCTTCAACTCTTCTACGGTAGCTTCACGGTTCGGTTCTCTCCCATCAAAGAATTCACCTTGCAAGCCAATACACACAATAGCCCAAACGGCGGGGTTATGTCCAAGAATATGCATTTTCATCTTGTGCTTCCAACTAGCAAAATTAGTACCATCAAAGTAAGGACCTCTACGGTGGTAATTTCTCTCGCTAGATGCCATACTCTCCTAGGTTGTGAAACCAAGACTATGATCACCAAAAGCTATGGAAATCAAGGCAAGTGGAGACCGTAGCTCTGATACCACTTGTACAATAAAAAGTATGTCTAGAGGGGGTGATTAGACTACTTGACCAAATAAAAATCTAGCCTTTTCCCAATTTGAAGTCTTGACAGATTTTAGCAACTTAGCACTAGTCAAGCAAACAACCTACACATGCAAGTCTAAGAGTATAGCAGCGGAATGTAAAACATTGCACATGAAGGTAAAGGGAGGAGTTTGGAAGGAGCAAATGCAATGTAGACACGGAGATTTTTGGCATGGTTCCGATAGGTGGTGCTATCGTACATCCACGTTGATGGAGACTTCAACCCACGAAGGGTAACGGTTGCGCGAGTCCACGGAGGGCTCGACCCACGAAGGGTCCACGAAGAAGCAACCTTGTCTATCCCACCATGGCCATCTCCCACGAAGGACTTGCCTCACTAGGGTAGATCTTCACGAAGTAGGCGATCTCCTTGCCCGTACAAACTCCTTGGTTCAATTCCACAATCTTGACGGAGGCTCCCAAGTGACACCTAACCAATCTAGGAGACACCACTCTCCAAAAGGTAATAGATGGTGTGTTGATGATAAACTCCTTGCTCTTGTGCTTCAAATGATAGTCTCCCCAACACTCAACTCTCGCACACAGATTTGGATTTGGTGGAAAGATGATTTGAGTGGAAAGCAACTTGGAGAAGGCTAGAGATCAAGATTTATGTGGTTGGAATGGAATATCTTGACCTCAACACATGAGTAGGTGGTTCTCTCTCAGAAAATGTATGCTGGAAGTGTAGGCATGTTCTGATGGCTCTCTCCACGAATGAAGAGTGGGTGGAGGGGTATATATAGCCTCCACACAAAATCTAACCGTTACACACAAATCACCAAACTCGGTGGGACCGAATCATGAAACTCAGTCAGACCGATTTAGTTCAAAATGTGAATGTTAGGATATTCAGTGGGATTGACATGTCAACTCGGTGGGACCGATTTCATTAGGGTTAGGGCATAACATAATCTCGGTGAGACCGATTACACAAACTTGGTGGGACCGATTTTGGTAATAAGCTAACCAGAGAGTTGGTCAGGCAAACTCGATGGGACCGATTCGCTCCTCTCGGTGAGACCGAAACGTTACGAAGGGGAAACAAAGAGTTTGCATTGCTAACTCGGTGGGACCGATCGCTCATCTCGGTTGGACTGAAATGTTACGAAGGGAAACAGAGAGTTTGCAATCCCATCTCGGTGAGACCGAGATCCCTATCGGTGAGACCGAAGTGACTAGGGTTTGTGGCAGTGGCTATGTCAAGAGAACTCGGTGGCGCCGGATAGAATCATTCGGTGGAGCCGAGTTTGACTTTTGGTTTGGGACATAAGTGGATATGAGAAAGTAGCTAAGTTTTGGAGCATATCACTAAGCATTTTGAGCAAGCAACCCATTAAGAAACACCTCGTCCCCTTTTAATAGTATTGGCCTTTCCTATGGACTCAATGTGATCTTGGATCACTGAAAGTAAAAAGTAGAGTCTTGAGCTTTAGAGCTTGAGCCAATATTTTGTCCTTCGCATTTTGAGGGGTCCACATTACTGATCCATGCCATGCCAATCATTGAACTTCCCTGAAATATTTATCTTGAAATAGCATTAGCTCAATGAGCTATATGTTGTTAATAATTACCAAAACCACCCAGGTATAGTTGCACTTTCACTGTCGGAGAAGGACTGGCAGTTCGGCAAGCGGCGTATGACCGCGCACACCCGCCGCCTGCGGTGAGTGTTGTAATTCTTTTTTCTTATTTGCTTGTTCGAATTCTTGCCTCGCCGTCTGATCAGTCGGCAATTGAACAGGTCTTCTCGACCCAGTCGGCCACCGACGCTCTGGAGCCGGGTTACGTGTTCATGCTAGACCGGACGAGAAGCGATGTGGACGACCCCGACTTGGGGCGGCGACCATGGAGGAGGATGACGCCACGGGTGGCGGTGGTGGAGCAGGCGGCTCCGGAGGGGGAGGCGGCCTCGAGGACTGGCCGGATGACGATGAGGAGGAGACCGAGCCACGCCGCCCGCACGGCGCCGACAAGGCGGGCGCAAGCTCTTCAGCCACGCCGACTGCACCAGGCGGCGCGCCGAAGCGCCGAGCCGGCTCACTGCTGTTCGGCAGCCGGCCGAAGAAGCCCAAGAACACGGCCGCCGCGACCAGGCGGCAGGAGGCCACCGCAGAGGCGGCCCAGTTCCAGAGGGCCCCAAGCAGCCCCGACGGTGTCTGCGTAAGTGCTTGATTTCTCTTGCGTTTTCTTTTCTTCTTTCTTCTAAACTCTTTCTGAGGTTCCTCTTATCTTGCTTAAACAGGGCCCCGCTCTCTCTTGAGCGGTCCGCCTCTGCTTCCGTGATCGGGGCGGCGGAGGGCTCTGTCAACACCCGTCCCGTGGATCCGCTCGCTGACCTCCAAGAGGCGACGGAGAGTAACGCGCGGGAGGTGCGCGAGGAGCTTGAGGAGGCGGAATGGCAGAGGGCGGTGGCGACCAAGGTGGCGTAGGCAGATGCAGGACGTTCAGGCCCAACTTCAGGCTCAAGGCGCCGCCCTCCAGCAGTACACGAAGGAGTTCTTGGCGACGCGAGCTGCCGTCCGGGTATGTTTCTTTTGCTTTGCATTTTGATTCTTGTAATCTTCCGTGGGGGCGCGCCAGCGCACCCACTGGGTGTAGCCCCCGATTTCCGGGCCAGCTGCTGAGCAGGCCGCTCGGAACTTAAAGGTAAGTTCCGAGTGCTAACTTTTCTTTCCTTCTGTTGTCTTCGTTGCAGGATTACCACAACATCTCCGCAGACGCCTTCAACTCCCATGCCCGGGAACTGGCCAAGCGGACCACCGATTTGGCCGAAAGTCGAAGTAAGCACTCCGTCCTCATTCTCGCGGGGGCGCGCCAGCGCAGCCGCGGGGTGTAGCCCCCGAGATTCGGGCCGACTGCTGAGCAGTCGGGCCAGATCTTCCTGCAACCACTTTTCCCTTTGTTAATTTGTTGACTGTCTTCTCTTTCTTATCTTCTGCAGAGGCGGCCACTGATCTGCAGCAGCGCCTGGGCGAGGCTCAAAACAGGCTGCGCGCTAAGGAAGAAGAGCGCAGCAAGGCAGCCCAGGAGTGCGTCCGCCTAGTCAAGGCGTTGGCGGACCAGGTGGACCAACACAAGGTGGCACTCCAGAAGGCGAAGGACGACGAGGCTGCCCTCCAGGCCGAGTTCGAGACCGAACGCTCGGCCTGGGCCGAGAAGGAGAAGGGGCTGACCGACGGCTATGGCGTGATCGAAAATATGATCGATGGTAAGTTATCTTTCCTTTCTTTCATCCGCCGATCGTCATACAAGCCGGCTTCTAACTTCAGATTTCTTTTTTCGTTTGCGCAGACTTCCTTCCTGGTCACGCGGTCACTGCCAACCAAGCTATCGAGGCTCGCCGCGACGAGCGAAGGCAGGCTGGTGTGGAAATCGCGCCCAATGCACCCCGAACCCTCAACGAGCAGCTCGTCGCTACCACGCTCGCCTCCAGCTGGTGCTACCTCTTGAGCACTGCGTTGGTTTTTTCCCTTGAAGAGGAAAGGGTGATGCAGTAAAGTAACGTAAGTATTTCCCTCAATTTTTGAGAACCAAGGTATCAATCCAGTAGGAGACCGCGCTCAAGTCCCACGCACCTGCACAAACAAATAAGAACCTTGCAACCAACGCGATAAAGGGGTTGTCAATCCCTTCATGGCCACTTGCAAAAGTGAGATCTGATAGAGATAATAAGATAATATTTTTGGTATTTTTATGATAAAGACTAAAAAGTAAAGATTGCAAAATAAAAATAGATTGGAAACTTATATGATGGAAAATAGACCCGGGGGCCATAGGTTTCACTAGTGGCTTCTCTCAAGATAGCATAAGTATTACGGTGGATGAACGAATTAGTGTCGAGCAATTGATAGAATTGAGCATAGTTATGAGAATATCTAGGTATGATCATGTATATAGGCATCACGTCCGTGACAAGTAGACCGACTCCTGCCTGCATCTACTACTACTACTCCACACGTCGACCGCTATCCAACATGCATCTAGAGTATTAAGTTCATAAGAACGGAGTAACGTTTTAAGCAAGATGACATGATGTAGAGGGATAAACTCATGCAATATGATATAAACCCCATCTTTTTATCCTCGATGGCAACAATACAATACGTGTCATTTTGTCACATCCCTAGCTTCTCGTATTGCACTTGGACTAGCTTGGTTGCTGCATCATGTCTAAATTTCATTTAAAGTTGAATTGGGGATTGATAAACCCTAGCACCAAATGAATTCAAATAGGTTCAAATAAAAACGTTTTCAATGAACCCAAAATGCTCTAAGAAAAGTTCATGATTTCTGGTTAAGGTGAAAACCTCTGCCAAAAATGATGAATATATTTTTAGGTCATTTTTGGATTCTTGAATTAACACAAAAGTATTTGAGTTGGAGCCATTTAAATGCTATATATATTTTAAATGGTCCAAATATTCTGAAGTTATTTGTGGAGCTCTGGAATAGCTCATCTAACATCCACAATAATTTTCAGAATTTATTAAAATGATTTAGTGCCTAAACTAAATCAAAACAAACAGAACAAAATAAATAAAAACAAAACAGAAAAGGCAGAAAGGAGAGTACCTGAGCCACTTACCTGGCCTTACCTGTAGCCGGCCCATTAGGCAGCCCAGCCCACCAGGCAGCCGTGCCATCTTCAACCTCTGCCAGTAGGCAGAGGCGATGACGCACGCGCTCGCTGGGAGGCCTCCACCTCCTGCTTCCACCGAGGCGTCCCTGAGCCTCCCCCTCGCGCCACCGCGATGCCACGAACCCCCTGGAGCCCTCTCACTCTCCCCCTCGAGCGCCCTCCCCTCCCCTGCTCTCTCCACCGAGCGCAGCCGCAGCCGCACCGCCGACGTAACCACGGCCACCGTGCTCCCCTCAATTCCCCACCTCGTCTGCAAGCTCCGCCATCGTCCGCTGCTTCGCCCCACCCTGGCCCCGAGCGCTGGGACGGCCTGCATCGCCGGCTGCTTCATCTTCTTCCTCCTCGGTCACCGAAGGCCGCACCCGTTGATTCGCCGCCGTCTCCGCGTCCCCGAGCTCGCCGACCTGCTCGTCCGACTCGCCGTGAGCCACTGACCCGAACCCCCCTCCTTTGCGCTCCATTTGCACGCTGTAGCCGTCGCTCTACCGGAGACCGAACCGCGCCGCTGCCCGAGCTTCTCGCCGCCGTGCCCACAGTCATCGTAACTCCCAACCAAGCAAACCCACGTGCTCACCGTGCCGCGTAGGTGCCGTAGGAGCTAAGCACGCCACTCCACGGCCACCGCAGCCCCGTTCCCGAGTGCGCCTGAGCTCCGGCCGCCGCGGTCGAGCTCCTCGCCATCGCCTCCGGCCACCCCAGGCCCGACTGGCGCCACCGCCCGACGCGCGCTGGTCTGGGCTCTGGAACGAGCCCAGCCACGCTGCGAACGGGGCACCACAGCCCGCGCCCGAGTGCCCCACCGCGTCTGCTGCCGCCGACGGCTAAACGCTGGCGTTTTAACCCCGGTTGACCAGGGGGTTTGACCTCCCCTCTGTCACTGGCGCGTGGGCCAACCCCCACTGACACTTTTAGTTAGTATTAGTTTAACACTAATTAACTTAGGTTAGTTAGTTAGTCACTGACGTGTGGACCCCACACGTCAGGTTTGACCTGGACGGCGCCTGTTGACCTGCTGAGGTCAGCATGACGCAACGCTGACGTAGTAATTTAATTACTGGAATTATTCTTATACAGGAAATTCCAGAAAATGCATAAAACTTCTAAAAATCATAGAAAATAATCTATAAGTCAGATGGAAAACATTTATATATGAAAAATGATCAGGAAAATCCAATCTATCCATCTGTACCATTTTCATGCATGTTAGAACAACTTATGGCTGCTGTTTAGGCCAAATCATATAAATGGCATTTAAACCCTCACATATGGAGTTTGAATTGAACCTAGGGTTCAAACCAACTCCATTTAACATGTTGCTAGCTGCATTAGCTCAATTCACAGCATATTGCCATGTCACATTCATGCATCATATTGTTGCATTGCATTGATTGTGTTTCCTCTCTGTTGCCGGTATTTGTCCCCTCTCGGTAGACGATGTTCCGGCGTTGTGATCGTTGACACTAATGAAGACTCAATGCTATCTTCAGAAGTGCCAGGCAAGCAAAACCCCCTTGTTCATTCCGATACAATCCCACTCTCTCGCTCCTGCTCTCTTTTATTGCATTAGGACAACAACGATTCATCTGTTACATGCTGCGGTAGTTGAACCCCTTTCCTCTGCATGACCTGTCATTGCCACAGTAAATAGATGAAACCCACTAGCATGAGTAGGAGTTGTTTGAGCCCTGATGTGCCTACTCATTCATTCTTGTTGTCGTGCCTGCTATTGCTTAGAGTTGTGTCAGGTCTGATTCATCGGGAATGAATTGGAAAGTTGTGAACATGTCCTACTGCGGGAGAGCTAAGTGTGTGAACACGATTTGGTAAAGGTAGCGGTGAGAGGCCATGTAGGAGTACATGGTGGGTTGTCTCATTGAAGCCGTCCTCAGGAACTGAGTTCTGTGTTTGTGATCCATGAACAGTTACTACCACACATTGGAATGCTTAAGTGCCCCTCTCGACTTATTAATCAACATGATCTCTGTCCAGGAGTTGCAACTAGTTTCTGGTGTTTGTAGGTAGTGTTAGTAGTCTACCAAGTGGCACCCGGTACAGGTGGGCTTGGGACAGACTAGGCACCGTGGCCGGGTATGCCAAGCGTCGCCCGTTTGGTGGGCTTAGAACCCTGCACACATCGTTTGGGGCCGTGAGCGACACCTCGGCCGGATCTCCTTGCGGATGGAACCCGAATAGGCGATAAACCTGGACGAGAGACTTGTGTGGTTAGTCAGGTCGTGACCGACTCCCTCACTAGGCTTCCGCTTGAAGGTTGCCGAGGTACACGACGTGTACATGGTGGTAAGTGGCGAGAGCGTGTGTGAAGAAGTACACCCCTGCAGGGTTAATATGATCTATTCGAATAGCCGTGTCCGCGGTAAAGGACTTCTGGGTTGCCTGTACAGTTCATAGACAAGTGAAAGTGGATACTCTAAAATGCGCAAGATAAGCGTGAGTGCTATGGATGGCGTCCTCGTAGGGAGACGGGAGCGGATCCATAGTGGTGTATTGATATGGTGAATATGTGGACTCGTGTGCGCCACCTCAAAAGAGTTACTTGCAGTCGTAGTTCAGGATAGCCACTGAGTCAAAGCTGGCTTGCTGCAGTTAAACTCCACTACCCCCTTTGTTGATACCGATGCATATGTAGCTAGTTCTGATGTAAGTCTTGCTGGGTACATTTGTACTCACGTTTGCTTATTTTATGTTTTGCAGAGAGACGTCAGTCTCGCTAGTAGTTCCGTGTGGACTTCGACGTTTAGCTTGATACCTTAGCTACGATCTTGTGCCCTCGGCAGGATCTAGTAAATAGTCAGGCTTCTCAGCCTTTTTCATTTGTAGATGTCTGTACTCAGACATGTTAAGCTTCCGCATGTGTTTGACTTGTATGCTCTGAATGTTGGGTCATGAGACCCATGTTTGTAATATCTCGCTCTTCGGAGCCTAATGAATAAATACTCTGAGTCGTAGAGTCTTGTTGTGATGCCATGATGTATTTGCACATATCGAGCATATTGTGTGTATGATTGAAATGCTTGGTATGTGTGGGATCTGACAACCTAGTTGTTTATCCTTGGTAGCATATCTTATGGGGAAATGTAGTCTTGTGCTTCCATGAGCCATAGTAGTCCGCTACAGCCCGGTTCACCGGAGTCCTGCTAGCCCAGCACTACTGCTCCGGAACACTTGACTGGCCGGCATGTGATTCACTTCGTTCCTGTGTCTGTCCCTTCGGGGAAATGTCACGCGGTGACATCCGGAGTCCTGCCTAGCCTGCTACAGCCCGGTTCACCGGAGTCCTGTTAGCCCAGTGCTACAGCCCGGATTCGCACGCTGCTGACCGACATGCTCGATGTTGATTCATGTATGCCTGTCCCCGTAAGTTAGTGCCACTTTGGGTTCACGACTAGTCATGTCGGCCCGGGTTCTCTGTCATATGGATGCTAGCGACACTATCATATACGTGAGCCAAAAGGCGCAAACGGTCCCGGGCCATGGTAAGGCGACACCCGTGGGAATACCGTGCGTGCGGCCACAAAGTGATATGAGGTGTTACCAGCTAGATCGATGTGACTTGGAATCGGGGT
This sequence comes from Aegilops tauschii subsp. strangulata, assembly GCF_002575655.3. Taxonomy (NCBI): domain Eukaryota; kingdom Viridiplantae; phylum Streptophyta; class Magnoliopsida; order Poales; family Poaceae; genus Aegilops; species Aegilops tauschii. Next base: position 381,431,291 of record NC_053039.3, on the reverse strand, counting down.
CCCGACACATTTCCCCTACTGTCACTGGGATCGAGCACCGCAAGATTGAACCCAAAGCTAAGCACTTCTCCCATTGCAAGAAAGATCAATCTGGTAGGCCAAACCAAACTGATAATTCGAAGAGACTTGCAAAGATAACCAATCATACATAAAAGAATTCAGAGAAGATTCAAATATTGTTCATAGATAATCTTGATCATAAACCCACAATTCATCAGATCTCGACAAACACACTGCAAAAGAAGATTACATCGAATAGATCTCCAAGAGAATCAAGGAGAACTTTGTATTGAGATCCAAAGAGAGAGAAGAAGCCATCTAGCTAATAACTATGGACCCGAAGGTCTGAGGTAAAGTACTCACACATCATCGGAGAGGCTAGGGTGTTGATGTAGAAGCCCTCCGTGATCAATGCCCCCTCCGGCGGAGCGCCGAAAAAGGCCCCAAGATGGGATCTCACGGGTACAGAAGGTTGCGGCGGTGGAAATAGGGTTTTGGCTCCTCTGCTGATGGTTTGGGGGTACGTAGGTATATATAGGAGGAAGAAGTAGGTCGGTGGAGCCACGAGGGGCCCACGAGGATGGAGGGCGCGCCCAGGGGGTAGGCGCGCCCTCCTGCCTCGTGGCTTGCTCGTTGGTTGCTTGACGTCCACTCCAAGTCCTCTGGATCACGTTTGTTTCGAAAATCATGTTCCCGAAGGTTTCATTCCGTTTGGACTCCGTTTGATATTCTTTTCCTTCAAAACACTGAAATAGGCAAAAAAACAACAATTTGGGCTGGGCCTCCGGTTAGTAGGTTAGTCCCAAAAATGATATAAAAGTGTATAATAAAGCCCATTAAACATCCAAAACAGAATATATAATAGCATGGAACAATCAAAAATTATAGATACGTTGGAGACGTATCAGCCGGCTCACCGGATGCTCCGCCGCCTTCAGCGTGTCGGGGCCCAGGTGTTGGCTGCCCTCTGGCCGGATGCCCAGGTCCCACGCACTCCCAGCCGGACTGCCGAGTGGCTGGAAGTGGCATTCGGTCGCTTCAAGGCCTGGAAAGGCTCCGCGGCTCGCGCCGACGCCCGGAGGGCCTTGGAGTTCATCAAGGCATGGTATGTGGGCTAAACCTAGCCCAGTTGGCCACCTTCCGTCAGGAGGCCAGCGAAGAGTTGGCGACGGTGGGTCCCACGCTCACTCAGCGAGCGGCGGCGATCGCCGAGTACACCAACACCGGCGTTTTCATCCCCGAGCTGGACGAGGAGGGCGCTGAGGTGCCGCCCAACTGGTTTGGGCTAAACCCGGACGGTGACAAGGACTCGGCGGAGGAGATCGCCTCCAGTGATGAGGGCGAGGACGAGGACGGCGAGGACGATGCGCCGAATGATGGAGCCGACAGCCGGCCTCAGCCCGACCAAGTCTCAACCAACGAGCTGCATGCTGGCGAGCCGACTGCTGCTGGTGCCGACCAGGGCGATACCAACCAGATGACCGTTCCACCACCCGGAGCCTCGACCTCCGCCGACCCGTCCGATCCGGCTGCTGCTCCTCTGGCCTTGGCGGCCAAATTATCTTTCTTTCCTGTTTTGTAATCTCTCGAACAAGCTCGTTAAATTTGTGCAGTTCCACCCGCGGGGTGTATTCAAACTTGGTGAATGCTGGCTGAGGGCTTTTTGCTATGTAAATTAATTCTCGCACGAGTTGTGCTTGGCCGAGTTCTAACTTGTCTTGCTTTTCTGCTCTTTTGCCTTTTTTTCCTTTGCCGCCTTCCCTTGGCTGCCGCCCTGCCAGCCAGGCAGCCGCTCTACGATCTGTGGCTAGGTTAGATACTTGGCCATTTGGGAAGGCAAGTACTTTGGCCGCTTAGAACGTAGCAAGTAAGTGAGAAGCCAGCCGGCCGGCTGTCTACCAGCCGGACGGCGAGGCGAGGAGCCGGCTTGGCCTATGTGAGTGCTTTGGTCCTTAGCCATTTTTCATGTGGGCACCATTTCCTGCCTTTAACTCTTGCCAGCCGAAAAGTCGCTCTGCGAGCTGCGGCTTATGGCAAGAGAGGGCTTAGATCTCGGCACACTACTTGTCCGACTGCAGGTAGCACCAACATAGACAGGGCGGCAAGCCCCCGGGCCGACTGGTCGAACCCAGTGCCAGACAGAAGAATGAATAACACATTCATAGGCATAAATTTATCATATAGATAAAAGGGTAGCCCCCGAGTGCTCCTCGAGGGACCCAATGTCTTTGCGCTTAATACAAAAGGTAGCGTGGTACATACAGCATCAACTGTAAAATCTTCGGAGGAGATTTGCATTCCATGGGCGCTCCAATTCTTTGCCAGAGTCGTCTCTCTTGCGCGCTCTGGGCTTCTGTGCACCGATGAGGTAGTAGGAGTCGTTGCCCAAAGCTTTGCTGATGATGAAGGGGCCTTCCCAAGGGGCCAAGAGCTTGTGCTGGCCGGCTGTTCGCTAGATCAGCCAGAGCACAAGGTCTCCCTCTTGGAAGGATCTTGGCTTGTCCTTCCGACTGTGGTAGCGGCGCAGGTTCTGCTGGTAGATGGCGGATCAGCTGAGTGCCAACAGCCGGCCCTCTTCCAGCATATCGACGCCGTCTTCTCGTGCTTCCTTGGCCTCTGCCTCCGTGTACATGGTGACACGAGGTGAGTCGAACTCAATGTCAGTTGGGAGGATGGCCTCGGCCCCGTACACAAGGAAGAAGGGGGTGAAGCCGGTTGACTTGTTCGAAGTGGTACGGAGGCTCCAAAGGACGGCCGGCAGCTCGTCGATCCAACAGCCGGCCGAGCGCTCCAGTGGCTCGAGCAGTCGGGGCTTGATGCCGGACAAGATGAGGCCGTTTGCTCCCTCGACCTGGCCATTTGACTGTGGATGGGCAACGGACGCTAAGTCCAGTCGGATGCCCTGCATTGTGCAGAAATGGGCCAAGGCGCCTTTGGCAAAGTTTGTGCCATTGTCGGTGATGATGCTGTGTGGTACACCGTACCGGACGGTGATATGTGCGATGAAAGTCACAACAGTCGGACCATTTAGTTTCTTGATTGGCTTTGCTTTGATCCACTTGGTGAATTTGTCTATGGCGACAAGCAGATGGGTCATGCCGCCGCGCGCTGTCTTCAACGGTCCCACCATGTCCAGCCCCCACACGGCAAAGGGCCAAGTGAGGGGGATGGTCTTGAGTGCAGAGGCCGGCAGATGTTGCTTGGAGCTGAATTTCTGGCACCCCTTGCAATGCTTGACCAAATCCTTGGCGTCCTCCAAAGCAGTCGGCCAGAAGAAACCATGGCGGAAAGCTTTGGCAACAAGGGATCTGGAGGCCGCGTGGTGGCCACACTCGCCTTTTGGTGGATATATTTGAGGATTGCCTTGCCTTTCTCTGGTTCTACGCAGCGCTGGAAGACTCCAGTCACGCTACGTCTGACAAGCTCTCTATTTACTATCGTGTAGGCTCCTACTCGGCTACACTTGCCGGGCCGAGATCTCATCAGCCGGCAGCTCTCTGTTCACCAGGAAATTGAGGATGGGCTACGCCCAGGATGGTGCTTCGACTTCATGTACTGTCATCACGACCACTTGTACTAGGGCGGTTGGGTTGGGAGGCGACGGGTTGGAGTCGACCACCGCTTTTTGCGTTGATGGAGTCCCCGGGATGACTGCTGCAGTCCCCGGGCCGGGTTGTGAAGTCTCCGGGCCGGGTGTGAGTGCCGCAGTCCCTGAGCTGCTTGGTGAAGTCCCCGGGCCAGCTGTTGCAGCCCCCGAGTCAGATCCGGCTGCTTCGGGAGCAACCGACACGAAGATGGACTCGGATTCTGGAGAAGGCTTGATTGACGGCTTGCGGAGGCACTGAAGGGAAACGCCGGCTGGTATCGCTTGATGGGTGGAGCCGATTCGTGCCAGGGTATCAGCTAGCTTGTTTTCGTTCCATGGCACGTGAAGGAACTCGCACCCATCAAAGTATCCGCTGAGCTGCAGGACGAGGAAGCGGTAACTTGCCATATTTGCATCCTTGGCGTCCCAGTCGCCAGACGACTGTTGGACCACCAAGTCTGAGTAGCCATAGCACAGGATCCGGCGGGTGCCGATCTCTTTGGCCAGCCGGGGGCCGTGTACTAGCACCTGATACTCGGCCACGTTATTGGAGGCGGCAAAGTGAATTTGCAATGTGTATCTGAGCTTGTCGCCTTTGGGAGAGGTGAGGACAACGCCGGCTCCCAAGCCGGTGCGCATCTTTGAGCCATCAAAGTGCATCCGCCAATGAGTGGAGTCCGGACCTGGCGGCAGGTACTGGGTCTCGCCCAGTCGACGAGGAAGTCGGCCAGTGCTTGGGACTTGATGGCGGTGTGTGGCTGGTAGAAGATGGTGTAAGGGGCCAACTCGATGGCCCATTTGGCCGCCCGGCCTGATGCATCTCTGTTGCCTATGATCTCAGCAAGCGGGGCAGTGCAAACAGCCGTGATTGGGTGCAATTGAAAGTATGGCTTCAACTTCTTGGCAGTAAAGTGCACGCCATAGCACATCTTCTGGTAGTGGGGGTAGTTCTGCTTTGAGGTCGACAGCACCTCGCTCAAATAGTACACAGGCCTCTAGACCGGCTGTGCTCTGTCGTCTTCTGGGCGCTCTACTACCATGACAGTGCTGACCACCCGCACTACAAAAAAAAGACACATCCATGACATTTTGGGCCGAACGAATTTTTTTCTGTCATGCTTATGACACTTCTATGACGATAATTGTGACAAAACCCAGTATCATCATAGATGTGGTGGGCTCCTACTTCTATGACAAAAAATCATGACAAAAAATGGGCTTTTCGTCCTGGGCGGGCCGGAGGCGCAGCTGCATGACATTCTTTGGGCCGTCCATGACGGAGAAAACCGTGGTAGAAGTGAGGGCGAGGAAAATATCGGGGGAGTTACCGGTTACGGTGGTTGGTCGGGGGCCGAGCGATGCATGTTTCTCTCGTACGTACGCGCGTGTGTGCGAGGCGTTGCGCTCTAACTGAACTCGAGCGAGGCGTTGGGCTCTAACTAAACCCGAGCAATTGCACTGCAGGCTATGCGTTACTGAACCCGAGCGATCGATCGATCCCTTGTTGTTAACTGAACCCGATCGAGCGATTCCTTCGCTACTGCTGCTAACTGAAGCCGATCGATGCTGCCTCTGGATGAACTGTGAGCGTTGTTGGGGGGTTTGGATGAACAGTTCCCGGTGGGGGTTGGATGAACAGGAACCTGCGGTAGTAGAGGCCGTTGCCGCTGGATGAACAGTGCCTCGATCGATCGAGCCGGTGGATGAACAGGACCCCGTGGAGGGCTGGATGAACAGGACCCCGTGGAGGGCTGGATGAACAGGATCCCGTGGAGGGCTGGTTGAACAGTAGCCGGTGGAGGTCTGGTTGAACAGTAGCCGGTGGAGGGCTGGCTGAACAGTAACCCGTGGAGGGGTGGTTGAACAGGACCCCGTGGAGAGGGCTGGTTGAATAGTAGCCGGTGGAGGCTGATGAACAGGAGCCCGTGGATGAACAGTCGCAGGTGGAGGCTGGAGGAGGTCGACGGTGGATGAATAGGAGCCCGTGGAGGCTGGAGAAGGTCGACGGAGGAGATGAACATTATCCCGTGGAGTCCCGTTTTACAGTACGCCACATCCCTCCCGATGAACAGGACCCCCGTTTCGACCGTAGTGCTCCAACACAAGTCTGTTTCCTCCGTTTTGCGGTACGCCACACCCCTCCCGATCAACAGGACCACGTTTCGACTATAGGAGGTTCGTTTCCTCCGTTTTGCGGTACGCCAGACCCCTCCCGATGAGCAGGATCCCGTTTCCACACTGGCCGGTCGAACACAAGGCCGTTTCCTCCGTTCTGCGGTACGCCATGCCTCGTTTCCATCAGTTGTTCCGTTCAAGCCGGTTGGCTCCCGATGAACAGCACGCGTTCCGTTGCCTCCCGATGAACACGACGCATTCTGTTGCCTCCCCATGAACACGATGACGACGCAGTTTCTCTGTTTCGACCCAGCCACAGCCATGTAGACGAGCCCTGGCCGTACGTATGCGCGAGTAGGCGTTCAAGACCCCGCCCATATGTACGTACGTGGCCGTATTTACTTTCTTGCACCCTGTCCACTGTACGTACGTGTACATGCTACGTGCGCGCCTCTACTACCACACGTGCCCTTCTTTACACGGCCACGGTTCATCGCTGCAGCCTGCAGATAGACCGATCGACCAGTATGTATGTACACGTTAGCGACCAGAATGACAACGCTACGTACGCTTCGACCGGGTGGGACCCGACTGTCAGGCACTTCCTTGCGTGCGAAGATGTAGCTGGTGGGTCCCAGCAGTCAGGGGGCGAATCGTTTTTTTTGCTCGTAATATGGACATGCTTCCTTGCGTGCGAAGATGTAGCTGGTGGGTCCCAGCAGTCAGCGGGCGAATCATTTTTTTCCCGTAATATGGACGCACTTCCTTGCGTGTGAAGATGTAGCTGGTGGGTCCCAGCAGTCAGGGGGAAACATTTTTTCGCGAAATACGGTGGCCCGTCCGGTGGGTCCCTGCTGTCATGTGGAGGAATAATTATTTTCCGCGTAATAAGGAGACATTTCCTTGCTGCGGCCATGGACCCAGCTGTCAGTCTCTCCACGTATAGTATTCTTTCGATGGAAGTCAATCGTTGACCACATTGACCACACCGCGCCGAGAGCACCAAGGCAGTGGACGACGGCGAGGCCTAGGAAGGGGACGACGTGGAGCCGGGGATGACGCGGAGCCGGGGATGCCCACGTGGAGAGGAGTACGAGGGTTCACTAGTTCGGCTGCGGTGTCAGGATGCCGTCGCCGCAGGGCCTGGCCAGCGGTGGGAGTGGTAGGGGGAGGTGAGGCCTCCACGACAGCACAGCCGGCCACGGGAGGCAGGAGCAGGCGGCACGACCGGCGCTGCTTTGGGCGGCTGGAGCAAGAAGACCAGAGGTTGAAGAATCACAACGGCCGTTGGATGCACATCGTACGGTCACTGCAGCTAGAATCGTTTATATTGACTAAGTTGACAAAGCCCTTGGTACGCGTCAACTTAGTAGGCCCACAGGTCAACCTCCGAAGCAGTGCGCCTAGATGTCAGGGGGAGGAATCATTTTTTGGGCGGCTGAAGCTACAATATCCGAGATTGAAGAAGAAGCACGACATCCGTTGGATGGACATCCAACGGACACTGCTGCTAGACCCGTGTGTTGACTATAAGTTGACAAAGCCTTGCATACGCGTCAACTTAGTAGGCCCACAAGTGTGTGGCAGAGAACTTATAGCCCATTTGCGATTTGTAAGAATGTACAGCCCATTTACAGTTTGTCAAAAGTACATCCCATTTTCTAGATAGGACAACGATTAATAATTTCAACCAACCGTTCAAAACAGAATTCAATAAAATTTCCCACATTTTGATGGGATCTGAAATATTTTTATCCGAAAATTTCTAGTCAGATTAAATACAATTTCAATATAAATTTGTATTACGTAAAAATCCAACGAAACATTGCGCGCGCAACAATTAATGAAATTAAAATTTTCAAAATCCAGAAATAATATTTTATAAAGTAATTACGTGTTTGGTGCATTTTTTATAGTTACTGCCCAGTTTTTATAATTACATCCCATTTATTATTTCTTAAAGCCCATTTTCTTGTTAAGCCTAATGCATCCCTCCTCGGAAAGATTTGCAGACCAGCAGGGCGGAGAATAACAAGTTGACCTTGCGTGGGTATTCCTCAAAAAAAACGTATAGCTGGGCTAGCCATTTTCAGCTTGAAAATAATAATATCTGGGCTGGATATCTGGCCTAGGCTAGACGGGCCACAGCCCGCCCAATTAATACCCTGCTCTCCTCTGAACAACAACGAAAACATCGCTTAAGAAAAACTTTGCAGTTCTCAAACCTCAAAAAGACAAATACTGCTCGAGCTGCTTGGTCCCAGCTGTCGGCCGCTCCTTGTGCAATTCTCTTGTTTATTGACTACATAGGTTGACAATGGTGTGGGACTGTGATGTCAGGAAACTAGGAGGAAGCAAAAAATATTACAGTTGTATATAATAAGGAGGCACTTGCGTACGTGCGGCTATGTCCCTGGTGGGTTCCCATTGTCATCCTCTCCAAGTAAAGTCATCTCCTCATTCCTCATGCCGTTGACCATGTTGACAACGCGAGACGGCGGTGCCACGACGAGCGCAACAACTCGAAGGACGACGGAGAGGGCCTCGGGGGACCTACAGATGGTCCGATACAGTGCCCGCTGCTCATTCGGGAAGCCAGGATCATATGGCCACATGTCCGCGACGACATTGTCTTTCGCTTGTTCACCGGTGCTCGTTGAGGAGACGGAGGTTGTAGCACAGGTCATCCTGCGCTGGTAGCATTTCCGCCATTAGGGCGTCGAAGTGGGCCGCACCTGCTCTATGGTGAACACGGCATGAACCGGCTTGGACAGTGGCCGCGGCTCCTGGTCGGAATCTACGTCCATCGTCTGAGTGTCGTCGCTCAGCTCGGCAAGCTCGCTGGCGAGCCAGCATGTCCGGCTGCTGGACCAACCCGCTGCCAAGCACGAGTCGGACTGCCCCGGCCCACCCAGACCGCCTCCCTCGCCGCCCGCGCTTTTCGCCCAAAACGATCAGCGCCGCCCGCCCCGCTTCCCGGTGCAGGCGATTGCTCCGCCTTCAAACGACACAAATGTCGTCCGTCCGTCTGTCTGCTGCCCACATTAATGATATGCGGTTGCCGAGGCGGCTACTCCGGCACCACATGTCCGTCCCTCCGCCGCCCACCATTGCTATATAAACTACTGCGCCGGCCATAGCCGCAGTCATCTGCCTCCGTTCCCTTTCTCCTGTCCACACCACTACTCCCACCATGGTTTCCTCGCGCTCCAGCGATCTTCGGGACGGGCGGACGATGGACTACAAGGAGATGGTAGCCATTGCTGCCGACTGGCTGGCCGGCAGGCAGCCGGAGGACGACGATGTCCCAATGGAGAACATGGTAGTCGACGATCCGGCGCCAACCCCCTCCTCCGCGCCATCCTCGCCGGTGCATTGCACCATGACCATCGACGAGGCCCGTGCCCAATACATGGACACGGTGAGGCAGGAGCGTCAGGAGCAGTTTCGGGAGGTGCAGGCCGACGCCGCCTACAACCACCATCTCCTCCAGTGCCACCTGCAGGTGGAGGAGCAGATCGCCGCGGAGCAGGCGGAGCAGGACGCGCTGCTCGACTCGTACTGCTCCACCCGCGAGGGCCGCCTCGAGCGCTGGCGGTACCACATGCGGGTGGTGGAGGCTGCGGCCGCCTACAAAGAGGGCGATGAAGCGGGTGAGGCGCTGTTTGGCGAGACCGAGGATGAGGCAGAGGACAATGCCGGCTCCGACAAGTCCCCGCTCCGCTGGCGTCGACGAGGCCCGCGGCGCCAACAACGAGGCAGAGGACACCACCGAATCCGCCGAGGCCCCGCCCCGCCAACAACAAGGCAGAGGACATCGCCGGCTCAGCCGAGGCCCCACCCTGCCGGCAATGAGGGGGAGGATTTCCTCCGCTCTGCCGAGGTGCCGCCCCACCGGCAAAGAGACAGAGGACATCGCCGGCTCCGTCGAGGCCCCGCCCCGCTGCCAACGAGACCACGCCACACAGAAACGAGGAAGAGTAGAACACGGCAGTGTATGAATGAATTTAGTTTGATTTGTTTGAATTCTTGTATCACTGGCATTGGATGAACATGCAAAACAATACGTACTAGCATTATTCCCAGGGTGATCACCTCGTTTGCAGCAGTTTCACATGTACTCCCTCCGGTCCTTTGTAGTCTGCATATAAGTTTTGTCTGAAGTCAAAGTATCTCTACTTTGACCAATCTTATAGAAAAAAGTATCAACATTCACACTGTAAAATCAACTGACTTGAAAGAAATCTAATATGCGAAGTAAAAAGGAACAGAGGGAGTACAAAATTTAGTGTCCTGTACATTGCAATCAACACACAGGCCTGGCAATTCATAGAGAACATTCAAAACAATCGATGATTATGCATCTCAGCGACTCACATGTCAAAGCCAATATTTACTTCACAACTAAAGAATAAAGAAAAATCGATCGATGCTGCTAACAGCAATGGGCGTCCCATTCGAAAATATCAAACGCATGTCTTCTTGCTAACATCAATGAGAAAAATTTGACAAGGTTGTCCCATTCCAAAATGTCAAATGCGTGTTGTTTTGGCGTACAACAATGAGCAAACTTTGACATGGTTTCCCCATTCCAAAATATCAAATGCCTACTTTGACAAGGTTTGCCATCAGTTTGGACATTGACATGGCACCTCGTGCTAAATAAACCAACTGTTCTTTTTGTGCAGTTCCACCAAAATCAACCAAATTCATGCATAGCTTGTATGATTTCGCCTTTATATGTTGCAAACACCTTGAACATATCGGCACCTCCTTTCTTGTGGTGGAAATGAATGATTCGAGAATATTTGATGTATTCGTGAACATTTTGTGCAGTTCCCATTGAAATCAAGCTGAGCACCCCTGTTTGCATCAATACAAAAAAGTGATTAGTATAAAGCAAATTGTACTATGAATTGACAGTTTAAACAGTCAACCTACATGATCCATGCAGTGCACACATTTAAAAAAATGGAATTCACCGGAAGGAATCGTAAAACAACATTGTACTGGCCATCACAGCAACAAAGATGGAGATCCGTGAGTCCTTCTGAGCTAAAGTTAGTTTGTTCTTGTGGGCAATAATGTAACCATCCTTCAACTGCTCCCTTCTTAAGAAGAGAGGCTTGGCTTCTTTATCCTGGCATAATCGAAACTAGGCACTTCACGTACTCCATATTCTTCTTCAGAGGAGGATGATCCTGTTGTGCAAAGACAAGAGGACAACTAAATGCTAGCATCTCTATTTGCTCGGAAAAAAGGAAAGGAAATATTTAAAACAACACAGATGAAGCACTTCTCAAGGACAATACCACTTTCTCATGACAGTATCTAAACAGTAGCACAACACCAATAGAGATGACAAAGCTCAATCATATGGATGAAATCTGTGGGCGAGTACCAACCTTTGTCAGGAGGCTTATTGTGTAGAGCATACAGATCAAGCACTTCTCCGAAACCATCTGTTGTTATCTACTGTGGTTGCCATGCTTACTATATACTCCTCAATTAGTTTAATGATTCCAACATCTTCTTGTGCAGTTCCACTAAAATATATGGTATCTTCAAAGAAGATCCATATTTGCACAAGTAGAGATAATTACATATTAAATTAAGAGTGGCATCAAATCAGTGGCAAAACAATTGCTCGTTCCAGCCATAGCAATAAATTAAGATGCAAAACTATATCATTAGTTTTGTCATCACAGTTCCAATGCTTCATTACAGCACCGGGAGTTGATTTTTGTTTTTCTTCCACTTGTTCTTCCCCTTCATCACTTGGTTCAATAACAGACAAGCTTCGCCTTCAGTGTAAGATTTGGCATGTCAATTAGGGAGCACAAGTATAGCACTAAACAACGACATTAATTTTCAGATGAAAGTGGCAAAATACAGGCCAACAGTTGTGAAATATCCTTATCTTACCTCAATGGGATATTACGGTGCACATACAGATTGGAAGTCTTGTCTCCATTTGTGCAGTTCCCTAAAATCAAGCAACACTAGCGTACAAGTAGCACAACATATGAAAGCACACTACACAATCATGTGAAAGAAGGCTAGTACTGACCTCTCATGACGCGGAATTCAAAAACCTCACAAGAAGAAGATCTGAACCAAATTTGCCAACACGGATAGGAAGTAAGATCTCCTCTTGTGCAGTTCCACTAAGATCAAGCAATCAAGCAACGTTGTCGGTGTGACATTTTGGTTGAACTGCACAAAACACTCTTAAAACAAAAAGTGTTTTGTGCAGTGCAACAAAAGGTCACAATAGCAACGAGGTGAAGTAGATAACCCTGTTTACACAGAGGTGCAAAGGAAACAACTAGTGGTCAATAACGGTGGATGACATAGAAGCCAACAAAAAGAAGCATCTAACTTATCTAAATGGGAAAGAAAGCAAGACAGTAGCATTTCTCAAACGGTTGATTAATATTAATAGAGAGATTATATTAACAATAAAATTCGTTAAACATGTAATTTGCTTTTAACTGTGGCATTGCATCAATTTTCCAGCGGCATTATTAGAGGGTGTTTGTTTACAGGGACATTTTGGTGTAGGGACTAAAAAAAGTCCGTGTCAGTCCCATCTAAACCAAACAGGAGGGACTTTTAGGGACTAAGGAAAGAAGACCCCGAGGGAGAGTCTTTTTGGGACTTTTTCCAACAGTTGCCCCTGCCCCGCATCGCAGCTTGTCTCTATTAGTTCATTACTAGGGGTAACATGGTCTTTTAGCATGTCATTTAATAACCTCTAGTGCATGTTTATTCCCTGGAACCAAGCAGGTAGGGACTAGGGAGTTTTTAACCAAACAGGGCCTTAGATTAACAACAGCTAAAGAGTTGCACGGGACAGTGGACGCACCAGCACCATGTGCATCTACCGATGTATGAAGGGGTGATGCACAGTCTGTTGCAACAAAGAACAAAAACAACCAAGAGCATATTTGTGTTGGTCCCAGTTTTGTTATCCTTAGACACCTTTCCCTATGTGAGCGCAGCAAATCTAGTCCCGCTCAAACTCTACAGCCTTGTCCCCCAAAACAAAAGATCAGTTCGTTACAGATGTGCGTACTGCGTTTGTCATTGTTTCCCCTTTTTGACCAACGTAGGCGCTGGATAGCCAGTCTATACTAGTACTTTCCCCCTTCCTTTCCTCTTTGAACCACGTCCTAGATTCATGCTATACAACTTTCCCCACTACTTTCCTGTTTGATCCAACACCTAGATTCGAGTGCAGAAGCGGAAAAAGCCCACATGCAGTTAGAGCAATGCATGTGGAATAAGTAAATTATACCTTAAGGTTCTTGGGGTGTGGTTCGGTGGGCGACCGGAGGCCGTTCGGCCCACACTATGTACGGCGGCGAGGAAGAAGGGGTCGGAGGCCCTCCCGCGCCGCCGCTGGGTGAAAGAGAACAGCTGCGCCGATAGTGGATTCCATCCCTCGCCGACGGCAACAACGTTAAGCCTCCTACCCTTCCCGGCGGACAGATCCTGCCGGCTCTTTGACCAGCAGTGAGGGGAGAGAGAGAGGCCAACGAAGTCTTGTTTAGATCTGGAGAGGGTGGGAGAGTGTAAAGAGAGCAACTACAAGCGCTGAGGCTCCAGCGTGTATATATATACAGGAGAGAGAGTGTGAAGAGTGCAAACCCTAGAAAACAAGCGCCGAGGCTGCAGCATATACGTGATGAGGTGATTATACGGTCACTACGAGATCGTATAGCTCCGTATCCATCCATTTTGACCAGTCAAAGAATCCTCCTGGCACCGCCCCAGATCACTTTCTCTCTCTGTCATGCGGGGCCTACCTGTCATTGGGTGGAAGAAAGAAGTCGAACAAAAAGAAAATTATGCTCAAGTGTAGTTATCGAACCCGAGACCTCAAGTTTGATGAGCGAACAGGCTAACCAACTACACCACCCCCACGTTATGTTTAACGAGAGGAAAATAACCTTTGATACATTCCTGCATTCGTGTGACAAGCATGCCGTGTTTTTTTTTGCGTGGGAGTCATTGGGATTTAAATCATAAACGTGTCATGTGGCTTTGGTGGTAAGGTCTTTTGGGATTTAAAGCAGTGTTGGTAGTACAGAAATAATGCAGCCTTAGTCACCTTACTTTTCTCCACGTAGTATGTTGGGTCCCACCAGTCAGAGGGTGAAACAAACAAATTAATAAGAAAAAATAAAAACGCCAGCGGTGTATCTTACCTCACACATCTCGCTACTGCTCGTGAACACTGTCCAATTGATCCCTCTGTTCGCTCACGTACTATTTTAAGTGAATCCGTATTATAACATGCACACAATTTTGGGCACTTGTATTCGACCTAAGTCAGTGTGCCACCGTATCTCGTACTACTCCCTCCATCTAGGTGTAATAAGTCACGTTAGAAGGTGCAGCGGGACCAAGGTGCAAGCAGATTTTTTTTCGAAACAAGGTGCAAGCAGATTGGAGGAGAAGGAGAAACTTGACCGGTCCTTCCTCTAATCAAAGCCCTGATTTCTTTCTCTAAACACAAAAATTAATCACAACAACTAAGAGATGCCGTTTTAGCTACCATGCAGGGCCATGTATTAACTCGCATGCATCAACGCATAGTTGCACTCCATGCATTGGGTTTCCGAGGGAGATAACAAGGCAGAGTAAGGAGCGTTTGGTTACATTGCTAGGCTGGTCATAGTGGTGAGTAACTTGGACTAGTAACATGCATATGTTACTAGTCTATGTTACTACTACTTTCATAGTAGGTAGTAACATATGGATGGTAACATGCAAGTCTTCATTAATTGAGATATAGACTCATTTTACCTCGGCGTGTGTGTGTGTGTGTGTGTGTGTTTAACAACATGTGTGTGTTAGAGAGAGCGACACATCGACCTACTCCTACAGAGAGATGGTGTGTAGTGTACGATTTAGCCGCGAGAGTCGGTGCATCCTCTCGTTTCCGGGCGTCCGGTCGGGACAGGCTGGACAGATGCCACGCCCGCTCCTGACCAGCCTGGCCCACCCAAAGCCCCTCCATCACCCGTGCGCGCTTCCTGCCCGAAACGGTCAGCGCCGCTCCAAAGAATCGGTGCCGCGTTCATGCCCGGGCAGAGCGGGTGCGACCTCTCACTGGCGCCTGCGTTGAAGGGAGAAGCGGATTCAAGAGTGATGGTTGCTTCGTCCTTCCAACTTACTGCTGGGTCTATGTGATTTGATGGCTCATTGGTCATTATTACTGAGGTGGTAGGACTGCTAGATGTCCCACGCTTTCGGCGAAAGGAGGTACTACTAGATTACAATTTTCTTCATTCTCAGTGGAGGAGTGCGAGAGCAGTGAAAACAGCAGGCTCAGTGATTACATGGCCCACCTCACACTATCACCATATTTTCTGGACACCGTGCGACACCTAACTCTTTACATAGTACTAGTATAGTACGTACTGTATTTATCAGCGAGATAAATTTGTACAGTGCTATGAAGCTTCCAACTTCTGTTTCATGTATCTTGCGCCCAAGGTTGCTCGTTGCAGCATTTCATCAAATACAAAGGAGACTAACATGCATGCTATTGCATCTCAATGATTGACAGATCATAGCCAATATGTACTCCCTCCGTTCCATAATAAGTGTCTCAACTTTATTCAAACTTTAGTACAAAGTTGTACTACTACTAAAGTTGACACTTATTTTGGAACTGAGATAGCTAAAGAAAAAAATGATCCATGCAGTCCCTAGCCCTTGAATCATAAACCCTAACCAGGCTTTAATTTGCTGGCAACGTTGGAGCTTCCGAAGAAATGAAGTTTGCAACCCTTTGACCATGGGATCATTTTGTGCAGTTTCACCAAAATCGAGATGAGCATCCCTGTGGCAAAGAAATTGAAGAAGCGTGATTAGAATAAGATTACTGGGACTAGTTGATGAGACATAAACTCATCACAAATACAGTACATAGAAGCCAGTAGAGGTATGAGCGGGGCAAAGAAGTAGAAAAATATCCACATGGAGTGATGTGGGCAGCTGGAGCAAAAGCCGGCTGTAAAGGGAGTTGTACCTGAGGGATGTCGGGACGTAGCTCAACCTAGAGGAGGGCGGCGGGAGAAGGCAACTGCCCACGTTGCGGCAGTGAGCAATGGACGAAGGCAACCTCACCGGCTTTGTGAGAGAGAACGGCGGGGACCCCTGGTCGGGACGTGCCGACAGTGGGTTTTCGCCGTCGGCGACAGCGACCACATCTACACTAAGCATCCACCCCTTCCCCCGGCAGACGTGATCCGCCAGGATGTTAGAGATGTGGCCACAATCGTTTTGTGCGAGAGAGTGTGAAGACTGAAGAGAGCAACCCCGGCAAGCAACCGTGTAGGCTCGTCCTGCCTATGTATATAGTGGAGCGGTTTCCTTTTCTCTCCATATGAACCTATTTATATTGCGTACGTGCCACCGAAGAAAAAAAAACTTCATTTATAAATAACGCGGCACCTACTACTCATTCTCCTATAAACCTTGCGCTTGGCATCTCCAAAATATTAACCTTGCGATTGACTCTTCGCCTCTTCGGGAAGTCGAGCAATAATGTACTGCAGTATATATCGTTCTGGCTATATGAGACCGAATGAATTGCTGCACGTCCACCACATGGGCGAGGGTCGAGGGGCGAGGGCGAGTGCGTACTATTATGTCCGTTTCAATATGGACTACATACGGAGCAAAATGAGTGAATCTACACTCTAAAATACGTCTATATACATCAGTGTTTGGAGTATGTACTAGTACTTCATATTGAAATCTACTAAAGGACATATATTCCAAACAATAAGATAATCTCTCTAACCAAGGTAGGGACGAGGAGTAAACGGAGGGAGTAGTAAAATTTTCTCCTCGTCCTGCGAGCCACTGCGCGCGTGGGCGAGGGAGCGGGCGTAGGGCGTACTAGTAAGCAAGCTTCACCTCATCCTGTGAGCCACCATGCCCGTGGGCGGGGGAGACAGCGTACTAAGCAAGCTTCTCCTCATTCTGCGAGTTGATGGGACACATCAAAAGTACTCCAGTGTATAGAGCCTTGCCTCTAAGGTAGGCCCCACATGGTTTGCCTCTTTTTTAACATAACACGTCAAGTCGCAATTTGTTTGTTCACCCGTGGTAGACGATCCTCCATCAAGTGGACAACCAGTACACGTGTCAAAGTACCACGTGGGATGCCTTTTTGTACAGAAATGAGCTCCACCGTGTACCCGCGTGGGTGTGGTTGGGAAAGAGACGGGAGTAAGTGCGCCGTGCGTGCACCTCTTCTCTTCGTGCACGTCCCCCACCTCCGTGGGTGTGTGTGAGAGAGATACAAACCTAGACAGATGGCGTGCGCTTTCGTGAGTATTTTTTGTTTGGGGGTGATTTCGTGAATGTATTTGTGGGAATATGTGTCGATGACATCTCAAACAAAATTTTACATGCAATGTGTGTGAAATAGAGGCATATCCATATCATATAGAGAGGGCCAGAGGGGGCGATCCACAAGAAGAGAGGGAGGGGTCATAGCTATCGATAGAGTTGAAGAGAGGATCAAGTGGGTGGGTGCGAGATGGATGAAGAGAGGCATCGAAGTTATGTGTGTGCAAGTCAAAGATATAGGGCGACTGATCTACCAGAACGTCAGAGGGAACGGGGCAAGTTTGTGTGTGGCAGGGAGACATGACTAGAGCGCTCGATGTATCGGTGTGTGGGGTGGTGGGGGAGGGGGAGGCAGAGGCCTAACTAAAGAGGTAGAACGACTCGTATATGTGTTGAGAAGGAGAGACCCAACTATGTCTTGAGGGAGATGGGTCGACATCCATACATAACTGAGGGACGGGAAATAGGTTGGGACAGAGAGAGAGAGAGAGAGAGAGAGAGAGGAGAGAGAGAGAGGGAGGAGAGAGAGAGTGAGGGAGAGGGGTAGAGTGCTGGATGGGTGATGGAGTTGCTTCTCGAAGATGGTGGGAGAGGCCTACTAGACAAACTGAGGGTAGAACTGCAATATTATCAATAAGAGTGGGGATGTGTTTCTGTGTGTGCCTGTGCGTAATAGATCTGTCGGGACGCATGCATGGATGATGAAGGGGAACCATGTGTTTGCTAAGCAAACCTAACTAGATCGGTAGATCAATTGTTGTTTGTCGGAGGAAGGGAGAGACATAACTAATGAGGTAGATCG
Organism: Aegilops tauschii subsp. strangulata; assembly: GCF_002575655.3. Taxonomy (NCBI): domain Eukaryota; kingdom Viridiplantae; phylum Streptophyta; class Magnoliopsida; order Poales; family Poaceae; genus Aegilops; species Aegilops tauschii. Next base: position 381,413,412 of record NC_053039.3, on the reverse strand, counting down.
ATCGACGGGTGGGAAAAAATGAGTTATAAGGACCTAGCTAGCTATATGTATAGCGGGAGATCGGTCAGTGTACATCCATTTGTTAGAGGCAAATAAGGCCCAGCGAGACGGATAGACAGAGAGAATGAAGCTAGGAGGTGGTGCGAGAGGCCGAGCTACTAGCTAGATAGGGGGAGGAGTGTGCGGTTGTGAGATCGATGAAAACAGGGGCGAGAGCTTACACGTGTGTGGACCATATGAGAGACACGAGGCATGGACACAGAAACGAGGAGATGGAAGGTGCGTGTGTACGTATGTTGTAGGCAGACGCTGGAGAGGTTTATCGATCGATGTGTGTCGGAAAGGAGTTGTGGAGACTGTGGGAGAACGACCTAAAGAAAACAATGAATGTGCGCGATGGATAGAATGCTGAGGGAGGGGGCGAGGAGGGTGTGTGCATGCACGAGAGAAAGTTATTTCTAGCTACAAAGGTTAGAGGATTGTGTGGGTGTAAGAGACTAACAAAGATCATAATTTGATATGAAAGTGGATTCATATATTTGAATAGGAGATCATAGTGTTATAAACATATGCATGCATGAATATAGCGGTGATACGCGTGCTGTGGTTTTGCACATGTTACACCATAATGTGATAATGCATGGTGTTTGCAACTCATAGCTAAATGTCGAACAATCTAAACCATACTATATATCGAACAATCTCACATTTTATTTGAATTTGTGATAATGTGTGGCGTTTGCAGCTTACAACTAAATATCGAACAATCTAAACAATACTATATATCGAACAATCTCACATTTTATTTGAATTTGTGGTAATGTGTGGTGTTTGCAACTCACATCTAAATACTTGTAGGCGTAGGAGGCGGGGCACCATACATTATGTGATAAACACATTATACATATGAGACATGGTTTAGATTATGAAGATCTAGCTAGAGCTTGAAATGTACTATGATTTGAAATCAACATAAAGTGGATTCAAAAAATCAAGTTCGAGTTCATATAGTACACATAGTTCATATCTAACTCAAGAGTAATCATGTGGTGTGTTGTGAAGATAATACAAGAACGATAGTTTAACTTGACAATAATGATGACTGTAGATCTTATTAAAATAGAGAAACGAATTCAAATGGTTTGACTTCACAACAATCATTATTGTAGATCTTATTCAAATAGAGAAATGAATTCAAATTTAATTCATATTGAAGCGGTAGTATATACGTTTGGAATGCACTAAAACGTTCATTTGAGTAGCAGGTTGCATGCATTATACACGTAGCAAAATATTTTAATTGAACATAACATGAATTCAAAGTTCTGAATGACATTTGTAGTGCGAATTGATTTGGTACAGTACACGGGACTAGACTCTCTTGTGTGCTGTGAATTGATTTCTTTTTGTTTTTTCATCGATGGAAGTGCGAATTGATTTGGTACAGTACACGTTGGGCTTGTCCGGAAATTTCAACCCGTGCCTTGTTACCCCGAAATAATTAAGATATATTCTTGTCTCGTTGTGCTCCGATAACTCCCTCCATCTCAATCCGCGCCTTGCTATTCCAAAATTACAACGCGCGTGAAAACTCCCACCTCCTGTGAAATCCCGACACGCGAAATGCCCGTGATACCCCTGAACCGAAAGAACCGCCAAGCTCAAATCGGTGGGGGTAATTTCGTAACTTACCCCACATTTCAGACAAGCGCGTCCCTAAGCCATGGTTCCCCACTCCCATCCCATCCGCCCACCCATTCGTACACCGAGGCCGCGAAAACCCGTGAAGCCCCACACCCTCCTCCGTCCGCCACCCAGCCAGAGCCTCTTCCCCGACGACGTCGTCCACAGCAACACCTCGATGTCCCTCATCCACCTTACCGGATGAGGATCCGTCGTCGATCTCGCCGTCCCGCCGGTTCAGCCACCCCGTCCTCCACCTCCAAGGAGCTGCCCTGACGTTACCCTCGTCTTTCACGCCACCTCCATTCCCACACTGCCGTCTTCACCTGCACCACCGGAAGAGCATCATCATCACCGTTTCCTCAGATGAAGCTGAGGCCTAATCGGCGCCACCAAAGAGGTTGTACACTAATCGCCGCATTTTCTTCTTGATTCAATCTCACGGTGCTGCTGGCAATCGGTACCGAGCCGACACGGCGCGGCTCCATCCACGGCGGCGTCGCCGGCCACTTCCTCCACGACGTCGCTCCCTCGGCGGCGACGTCCACATTAGTAGGAGGTGCTGACGCTTTAGCTCTCGCTCGCGCTGCTGCTCTGCTCTTGCTCTCGGTCCCTTGCTTGGTCTGCTCTTGCTATTCCTCTTGCTCTTGCTCACGCTGCTGCTCTCGCTCTTGCTCTTGCTTGCGATGCTGCTCCGATTTAGCTACACTTCAATCGACTGAATCGACTTTTGGGTGTCGATTTTCAGGGGGTGGGAGGGCTCGCCGGAGTTAAGGAAGAACCAGCCGCAACGGAGAGGGGGGCTCACCGGAGAGGTACCCCACTATCTATCTTAGGGTTCAGGGTGGGGCGGTGGTCGCCGACGGTGGTGGGGCGGTGGCATGGGGATCGCTGGAGAAAAAGCTCGGCACAGGGGGGGGCTAGAGGGATGGCCGGGGCAGCAGCGGACCAGCGATGGGGAGTGGTTTCGGGACGGGCGGGGCGGCGCACCGCCGGCCGCGGGCGGCGAAGGGCGGCGGTTTGGTCGGTGGTGGCTGGCGGCTCAGGGGGGTGGAGGTTGAAGTTGAACTGCAGGCCCTTGATTTCATATCCAACGGCTGGAAAATCGACTGACCAGAGATTAAAAATTCAGTCGACCAGCTCTCGCACGCACGCACTGCTGCTGCTACTGCTTTTCTGCTACTTGCTAGTGCGTTCAGTTTCGACAGTAAAATTCAGTTTCGATAGCAAAATTCAGTTTCGACAGTTAAGTTCAGTTTCGACAGTTAAATTCAGTTTAGATAGTTAAGTTCAGAGATGAGCGGCTGATGTATTTTACATCTAGCACTTTGTGGTTATGTATTTTACGTCATCTATTGGAGATGCTATTAGAATTCCACTCGAGTTAACGTTGTCTCTCCTGTCCTGCTTCAGCCTCGGCGTCGTACAACTCACCGGAGCTGCTCCAATGACGAAACCCTCCATCACAGCGGAGCAGTACCCCAGGCTCCATCTCAAGATGCCTAAGATCTTCTTCCCCTCCCCCGACAGCAAAGTCATCCGGATCATCCTCACCGACCAACCCAATCACACTGAGATCGACATGGCTTCGCCAAAGAGGTTGTACACTTGTTGCATCTCTTTTTTACTCTACATGTTATATATATTGTCCACTGAGCACGTGAAATACGATTAGTTTCTCCTACTATATGACAAGCAGTGAGGTACCAGGCAACTTAGCTATCCATGATGGACTCTCTTGAATGCCATCATTATTTATCTCTACGTATTTGAGCTGTGCATTTGTCGATGGGCCTGGGAGTTGAGCTAGTAGGGCAGTGGCCTGGGTCCAAAGTAGTAGAAGTAGGCAAGTAGCACAAAACATTTTTTGAGTGTAGCTTTTCCTTGCTCAAGCTTGCCTACTAGAATCGCCAGTGCTTGAAAGGAAAAGTGAAGGAAAAACATAGAAATTGAAAAGTTTCCTATGGTACTACTATTCATGCATTTGGTTCAAAGGAATGGAGCAAAGGAAAATTGTAGGATTTGTTCCTTTAGTGTCTCCTTGAAAGAAAAACCGTACGGATATTAATTTCCACTTGTCCTCCTTTTCAAATTCCTATTCATGAAGCACAAGACTAAGAGATAGTAGCATAATAGCATTATAACCGTACATTTTCTTGTGGTTTGACTTAATCTCACCATGCTTCTTTGCATCCTATGATCTTCCAATTCTTGTGAACCAAACACCAGATTGGCACAAATCCTGTGTTTTTAAATTCTCTGTTGTGCACGTGCATTCCTATCCTATTACTGTGTATTTCCTATCCCTGCGTTGTTAGAATCCTCCAATTCAAACGAGCCCTTACAGAATTACTTCTCTTACAGATAGTTGTCAAAGAAAACCTTGTGTGGTTTGTCCCACTCTTGCTGCGCCGTCGTCCACCCAAGATCAGCTGCTCCAATGACAGAAGGGTCCAGCACAGCAGGGATCTGGCCTCCAGACTATCTTTCGCCGCCTCAGATCTTCTTCCCCGCCGCCGGCAGCCATGACAACTGCATTACCATCATCAACCGAGCAGATGACCTCGAGGACTACACGGGCCCGCAAGAGAGGTCGCACTCTTTCGTGTCTGCTTACGTTATGCATCGCTTAATATTACATGCTACTTTATCGTCCTGTTCACCGATTAGACTCTGAGTCAGCTCCAAACTAATGGTCAAACTTGAGTTTTTAAATGGTTGTGGGGTACATATCGGGGCCGCAATCAATAGTATCTATCTACTATCTGGTTAATCTTTGGTGTCTACTATGAGTTTCATGTTGGGTGGGAAACAAACAGTAAACAAGCCATTATCTGTATTTTTTAACTGAAGCCATTATCTGACTGCTATCATTGGTTTTGGCTCTATCCACAGGTTGCTACCATCAATCTGGATTTCTGCATGCACTCCTTACATAATCTCACTACATTTTATTCCTATGCATGTCAGTTATTGTACACAATGGAACTGAACATGTAGAGAAAAAGAGACGAGCCTTGCGTGGCAATAAAATTTCATGCAGACGTCGCTCCATGGTAGGCGCAAAGGCAGCCCCCCTCCACCCATTTTGGATTGTAATCGAGAGGAAGATATCTGTTCTGAGGGGGATTCAGAAGGAGAAGACCACTCCTATGTACCCCCTGAGGTCTTCGCTCTAACTTGGCATGCTGATGTTGGTTATATCATGCATATGGTGCCTTGCATTGCTTACTTTATACATCAAATATGTCAACTGCTTAGTTTTGACATGCTTTGTTGAATGCCATCTGTTTAGTTTATTCATCGTTTATGTGAATTATGCAACACCATCTTGTTTAGCCAGGCATCATATATGTGAATTTTGCAATGCCATCCTTCTTAGCCAGTCATCTTATATGTGAATTATATCAGGCCATCCTTTTTTTAATGACATATTACATTTGTCAACAATGTTAATACATTCAACTACTCTTCGTGTGCATCTGCCATTTGACACGGTGATGGAAAATTCTGGAGTTAAAACAAGGTCTTCAGAGCAGACTATGCTATCCGACGAAGCGCATATCTCGCTGGTTACGGATAGCTCCTCAGAGGAGGATTCAGAGACAGATGACCAGTCCTATTTCCCTCCCCCCCCCCGGAGGTGTATGCTCTAACTTGGCTGGGTTATGTTGCTCATATCGTGCGTATGGTGTCTTGCATTGCTATGTCATTTGATTAGTTTAGACATGCTTTGTGTGAAGGCCACCTGTTTAGTGTCTAATTACCATATATGTGAATTATGCATTGCCATATATTTGCAAGACATTATATATGTGAATTATGCAATGCTATCTTGTTGCAAAGGCATTATATATGTGAATTATGCAATGCCATGCTGTTGAGCCAATCATCATGTATGTGAATTATATCATGCTATCATTTTTTGTATTACGTGTTCTATTTGTCGACAACGTTTGTATATTCAACTACTCTTCCTATGCATCAGCCATTTGAAGCAGTGATGGAAGTATCTGGAGTGAAAACAAGGTATTCAGAGCAGACAATGCTACCTGCTGAAGCAGACATCTTGCTGGATACAGAGAGCTCCTCAGAGGAGGATTCAGAGACTCATGACCAGTCCTATTTCCCCCCCTGAGGTCTATGCTCAAACTTGGCAGGGTTATATTACGCATTTCATGCATGTTGTCTTGCATTGCTTAGTTTTTACATCATATATGGATTGCCATCTACTTACTTGCTTACTATATAAATCATATATTTGAATTATATCATGCCATCATGTTTGCATACACAGCATCTATCTGAATTATGGCATGGCAAACCATTTAATAAAGACATCATATAGTTATATCTTCTCATCCTATTTAGTGTTTACAGTCATTGTATTTTGAATTATGTCATTCTATCCGGGAATTATATCATGTTATCATGTTTCCATAGGCGGCATGTATCTTTCCATCTTTTTTAGTTAGCCATCATAATGTGAAATTGTGTCATGCTATCCTGTTTAGTTAGCCATCATGTATGTGAAATTGTGTCATGCTATCCTGTTTGGTTAGACAACATAAATGTGAATTATTTCATGCCCTCTTTTATTCCCCACTATCCATTGCACCTGTCTATCATACAATGTCTGTACATTCAATTACTTTTCTTGTTTATCAGCCATTTGAATTGGAGAGGGTGATGGCAGTATCTAAGGGAGTAACAACACGGTCTTCAGAAAAGATAGTGCTACCAGTTGATGCAGATAGAACCACGGTTGTACTTGCCCAAGAACTAGCCCCACCACACATAACCCAGACTCTCACAGATTGTACCCCTACCCAGTTGGACAGAGAACCAGCTACACCCCTTCTAACCCCAACCCCAGCAGATAGTAAACCAGTTCCAGTTGACACAGCACCGTCTCCACCACAGAGCACCCAAACATGAGCAGTTAGTAAGGGAACTGCAGTGCCCAAAGCACGAGGACCACCACTACGAATGCCAACTCAACATTAAAGGAGAAGAAGAATTGTTCCCAGATCAGGTTCTATAGCTATGGTTCATACTCCTTTGGTCTTGCATCACTGTATTTACTCAGACCAACTATTTTCAAATTTGAAGGATGGAATTGAAACTCCAATGGCGCAACAAGTATGTTTTAAACCTGTTTCTTTAACGGGTTTGCTGTTGTAACTTGCTCTATATTTATTTCAGTTTCAATTGAATAAACAGTTATGTTCTCATGTCATGCACATTACAAGTGTTGTTATTGCTCTATAGTTTCCCACACTTATATTCTATCTATTCTGCTTTGTCTTGAACAAATATTATTTGAAATGTGTCTCTATCTTGATTTGGCAACAAAAACTAGAATGATATAGACCATAAAGTGACCATGGTACATAGATATATGTTTGTTTCATGTTGTTATCCTGTGCACTTTACTACTGAACTGATTTACCAAAATGAGTTTCATATACAACATGGTAAACCTGTGATGTGTCTGCTTGTTTCTCTTTTAGAATGCGGACAAATATTGGAGAGCAGTACCCCGTTATGCAATGGTAAAGGAAGTAATGCAGATAATGTTCAAGATAGTGAGACATCCCTGTTGGTCTCCAAGAAAGCTGATAAAAACTACCTTGACGACAGTGAGAGAACCCAAAAGTCCTGTCTTGATGTAGTGTTCAAGTTACTGTCCACTACTACTGGCACAAGCTCTTTGAACTTGCTGCCTGAATCAGTTCGTCTTCTTGAGTCTCAGCTTCAAGTTGAAAGACATCGATCAGATGTGCTGCGATAGGAAGCTGAAGGACTGAGGAAGTCCCTGCATAATTCAGATGCATACTTTCTGGTGCAACAGCAAGCGCTGGAGGATTTAAGCGCCAAACAAGAGAAAGTTAATAAGCTTGCTAAGCATCTTGCCAGCATTATGGGTACCCAGGATATTGTTTCTTGAGATCTTCTGAAGTGGTTTCAGTTCTAGACTTGTTTTGCTGCGGCGTTTATTTGCACTGGTTGCCAACTTTGACAACCAGTGTATATGATATGATGCTTTGTTCCCTATATTTGCACTGGTGGTGAACTTTGATGCCTAGTGGATGTAATATGTGTAATAGCCGTGATAGCCTAGTGTAAGTTGCTTGCTTATTTATTTCCTTGTTGTCTTGTTTATTTGTTTGCTTGTAGTAAGTGCTGTTCTTTTTCCGCGGTTTGCTAGTGGCCGCAATAACCTATTTTTAAAAACTAGGCCACAATAACCATGGGCTACATATTTACTGTAGTTACCATGGGCCTCCTATGGGCCGTAGAAACAATGGGCCTTGTTTGGGCCGTAGAAAGAATGGGCCTTCTACGGGCCATAGCATCAATGGGCCTTCTACGTGCCGTATGATCGATAGGCCAAACATGGTCCAATAACAGACCGCATTATGGGCCGTAAACGGGCTAGATTTGGAATCGTCTGTTCATGGGCCGACAATAACAGGCCGTCGTTAATCGGCCGTATTTGATGACGTTATAAAAACGGCCCAACGGAGTAACGGGCCGCAAACGGGCCGATTGTAACCGCGGGCTGAATTTGGCCCACAGGCAGAAAAGGCCAATGACGGGCCGTAAGTAACCGAATGTTAGAAATGAGCCCAAGAATAAATGGGCCCTGAGAAGGCCGAAAGATAACACGGGTTGGAAACGGCCCAATGGAATAATGGGCCGTTAATGGGTATAAAGGGGTACACTGTTCATTGCGGGCCAGACTCACCACGGGCCGTTAATGGGCCAAGAGTTACAAATGGTCTCGTATGGGCCAAAAGACATCATGGGACATACATGGGCCGGAAGTTACAACGGGGTGGAATCATATTGGAAGGCCCAGATGAAGCTACTGGGCTTAATTCGGATAGGCCGTAACGGGCCATGAGTTAGCGGGCCGTAAATGGGCTATATACGAATAGGCCGTTAACAGGCTTTCCGTGGGCCGGCCCGTTACCTTTTGACCAAGTGAAATGGGCCGGCCTTTTCACCGGAATGGGCCTCTGTTGGGCCGTGCCACATGTCAACGTATCATAGGCGCCTCCTATCTAATGAATGGATGACATCTGGCCCAACGGTGAGCCAACACTTGTTTCCTCCGGCCAATGAGAATTTTACACGTGGAAAATCCTCTTTGGTCCGGGCTATTAGCGGGTTATCGGATCCAAAACCAGACCCGATAGCTTAACGGTGTTCTGTTACGGTGGATGCCATGTGTCGGTCACCCTTGACGAAAGCACTTCCATGACTCGCGATTTATCGTCATGGAAGTGGACACTTCCGTGATGATAATTTTGGTAATGTCATGGAACACTTCTACACAGCACAGGTATGACTATCTTGATTCTGTCATATATTTGTCATGGATGTACATGCATGACAGAAAACATGACCTACTATGACAAACACGTATCATCACGGAAGTGTCTTTTTTTGTAGTGCCGGCTGGTGGCGGCGACGTAGAGGTACATGGGTTGTTTAGCAGTCGGGGCCGCCAGGATAGGCGGCGTGGTCAACATCTTCTTCAGCTGGAGAAAGGCCTCGTCCGCCTTGTCATTCCACTTGAAGTGAGTGGTTTTCTCCATGAGTTGGTACAGGGGAAGAGCCTTCTCGCCCAGCCGACTGATGAAATGGCTGATGGATGCCAAGCAGCCGGTGAACTTCTAGACGTCTCACAGTCGGGTGGGCCTCTCCATCCTCACAATGGCCTTGATCTTCATAGGGTTGCACTCAATGCCGCGTTCTGAGACCAGGAAGCCAATGAGCTGGCCGGTCGGTACTCCAAAAATACACTTCTCCGGGTTGAGCTTGATTTGAAAACGGCGCAGATTATCAAAAGTTTCCTTGAGATCTTCCAAGAGGGTACCGCGCTTCTCTGTCTTCACCACAATATCGTCTACATAGATGTGGGCATTTCTGTCGAGTTGCTTGAAGAGACACTTTTGCATGCAACGCTGAACTGTGGCACCGACATTTCTCAAGCCGAATGTCATGGTTATGTAGCAGAAGGCTCCGAATGGTGTGATGAAGGCGGTCTTCAGGCGGTCGGCCGGGTTGAACTTGCTCCGGTGGTACCCTGAGTAGGCATCCAAAAAACTCAGCAGCTCGCATCCGGCTGTGGATTCTATCACTTGGTCAATCCGAGGCAAAGCAAACGGATCCTTGGGGCAGGCTTTGTTGAGGCTGGTATAGTCAATACACATGCGCCATTTGTTGTTCTTCTTTAGTACAAGGACTGGGTTGGCAAGCCACTCTGGAAAAAACACTTCCATAATGAAGCCGGTTGCCAGCAGGCGGGCGATCTCTTCATCAACAATTCTTCTCTTCTCTTCCGACAGTCGGCGGAGGGGCTGCTTGACTGGTTTTGCATCCGGTCTGACATGTAGCTTGTGCTTGGCGAAATCCATCGGAACACCTGGCATGTCTTTGGGAGACCATGCGAAGATGTCCCGATTCTCACGGAGGAAATCGACGAGCTCGCTTTCCTATTTGCTTTCAAGGTTGGCACCTATGACAGCGCGCCTCTCCGGGTGCTCGGGGTCCAAGGGGACCTTCTTTGTTTCTTTGGCCGGCTGGAAGGAGCCCTGGGTCTCCGACTCCTTGGGATCTGGTGACAGGTCCGTCTGCTTGCTAGCCATGGCCACCACCCGATCCAGGAGCTTCTTCTCAGTAGCAATCACAAGGGACTCGGCCAGCCGGTTGCATGCTGTAGCACAGGCGGCCAACTTCTCGTAGTCTCCGGCTATTGTGATAATGCCCTTGGTTTTCGGCATCTTCATCTTGAGGTAAGCATAATGTGGCACCGCCATGAACTTGGCTAGAGCTTGCCGGCCTAGGAGTGCATGATAAGGACTCTCTGGGTCAACCAACTCAAACCAAATTGCCTCGCGGCGGAAGTGATCTTTGTCTCCGAAGAGGACGTGTATCTTGATCTTGCCGATTAGTGAACAGGAAAGGCCGGGCACAATGCCATGAAAGACAGTCCGACTAGGCTGGAGCTGCTTCTCTTTGATGCACGACTTCTCCATGGTGTCACGGTAAAGGATGTTGATGCTGCTACCGCCGTCTATCAGAATCCGGGAGAAACGAATAGCTCGCCTCTCTGTTGCAAGGGTGGCATCCAACACTAAGGCATAGGAACCCGGAGAAGGCATCACTTCCAGGTGGTCAGCTCGGCTCCAGCTGATGGGCTTCTCGGACCACTGCATGAACTCTGGGGCACTTGAAGCAACGGCGTTCACTTCACGGTGTTGCTGACGTCGGTTGTGCCTGTCTCCAGCCACGCTGGTGAAGACGACGTAAGCCCCGTGCTCTTCAGGGAATTCGTCTTGGATGGCGCCGACTGCTGGACGGACCGCCGGCTGCTGAGGAGGCGGAGCCGGCTGGCCAACAGGCGGGGGAGGCAACAGTCCTTCGCCCTTAGAGATTCGGGTGAGCCAGTGGCACTTCCGGGTGATGTGGTTGGACGGCTTCGCGCCGCTGTGGAATTTGCAGGGAGCATCGAGGGTCTGCTCATAGGAGAAGGTGGGTAGCCAAGCTGGCTTGCCGCCCTTCTGACGCTTGGGGCCGGGTTGTTCCTCCGACTGCTGGTCCTCAACTGTCGCCACCTGCCAGCTGGTTGAAGCCGGCTGCGGGGCCTTGCGCTTGTTGTCGTTCTGCTGCTGGCGCCGACTGTCGTCACCAGCCGGCGTCTGAGGAGCGTGAGGGAGCACCTTCCCGGTCGCGTCCACTTGGAGCTCTGACTTCATGGAGGAGTCGGCCATGGCGTACTTGTCTTCTATGATCAGCAGCTCGTCGAGTGTAGCCGGCTCATCGCAGAGGAGTCGGTGTCTGAGTAAGGTGCCCTCTCGGCACCTGGTGGTGAAGTACTCAATGTCTTGCACCTCGTGCACCCCTTCGCAGGAGTTGCGCACTTCGGCCCACCGCATCAAGTAGTCGAGGGTGGACTCGATCGGGCCTTGAACGCACAGCAAGAGCTGGCGGGGCTTGGGCGGCCGCTTGTAGGTGCTGGTGAAGTTGCGGATGAAGACTTCGGTGAAATCTACCCAACTGTTGATGCTGCGGGGCTTCAGGCTGTTCAGCCATGTCCGGGTCGTGCCCTGGAGCATGAGTGGAACGTAGTTCACGACAACGCGCTTGTTGCCGTTTGCTATGTTGACGGTTGTGGAGTAGTCGACCAGCCAATCTTCCGGCTTCACGGAGCCGTTGTACTTGGGCGTGTCTCGTGGGAGCGAGAACCCTTTGGGGAAGGGCTCGTCGCGGATGTGCGGGCCGAAACAAGGCGGGCCCATCGCATCTTCTTCTTCTAAATCTATGGATCGAGCGAGGCAGTCGATTCGGTGGCGGGCATCATTCTCTCCGACTCCTTCTCGGCGGCCCAGCCGTTCTTCGAGAGTCGGGTGCTCAACAGGCGGCGGGGAGGCACGCCTCTCCCTATGAGGAGGAGGAGGAGGCGGATAATCGTCCCGTCGTTCCACATCTCGTGAGCAGCCGTCTTGGTCGCGCTCGATGGTGAGGTGCGTGCGGCTGCGGCTAGCAGCCGACTCTTGGTCTCGTCTGTCGCGGACGCCGCCTATCGGCGTCCGGGAGGTCGCGCCTTGCTCTCGGCGAGGGGGAAGGTTCTCAACCCGCTGGCCGGGTTCTCCCACGCGGCAGCCGGCTTCTTGCTGTGCGGGAGCCGCATAGATGAGCTGCTGAAAACGCTCCGTCATGCAGCGACGCTCGTCACCCTCCAGGTGATCCAGCTCATCTGCTGCGGCCTGGGCAGCACGTATGTTCTCCATGGGTGTGGCATAAACAGGGCGGTCTACCCCAAACATGCTGGTGACGGCTGCGCCGCGCTGCCGTACCGTGCCCACACGGCTGGGTCCACCAGCAGCCGGCGTGCCGCTGACGGCGCGGTCGATTTCGCGCTGGTAGGCCTCGGAGAGCCGTCTGATGGTGGCGAACTTCTTGGCGTTCTCGATGAGCAAGATGCGGCAGGCTTCTAGCGTCTCGGCGTTGGCGTCTGCCGCGATGGGTGCGGACAGGTCCCGCATCACCGCCTGCAGCGGATCCTGGGCGGCTCCTCCGCGACGGTGCTGCTGCCACTCTCCGCACGAGGGAGCGGGTCATCGATGACCATCACGTTGGTGGGGAAGGCGTCGAGGGATGCCGCGTCGGAGTCGACGAGCATCGGGTCGGTGGAGCCAACTGACTCTAGGTCAGAGGCTGGCTCGTTGGCGATGTGGAGCTTGCCAAGGAGGTCGACGACGCAGCTCTCAGAGCTAGCTGCTCCCGCGTCAGGTGCGGGCTCGTCGGAGAGGCGGATCTCGCCGATGAGATCAGCGTGGCAGCTCGCCGCGCAGGCGACTTCCGTGTCATGCAACGCGTCGGCGCAAACTCCATCGGGCGTGCCGGACTGGCTGCGCTCGCTAGAGAGGAAAAGGGTTCATGTCCAGAACAGATCTCCGGACGACGGTGCACCTAGCCCCAAGGTGGGCGCCAAATGTCGGGGGTGTCGTGCGACATATGCCAAAGGATGGCCTATCATGGTGGGGGAGAGTAATACATCGCCGGTGCCTGGAAACGGGATAGGGCGTAGACATGTACCCCGACGCATCTTACCCAGGTTCGGGGCTCTCCTAGGAGATAACACCCCTAGTCCTGCTCTGCGGGGTCTCCGCATGATCACTATGTCAATAGAGTGGCTACAAGGTTGCTCCTAGAGCTGTTTGGCTAGAGGAGGAAGAAGGGCAAGGCTAGCTCTACTTCTCTCTCTATGTGTGTGTGTTGCTTATGATGTTGAACCCTTTGCACGTGTCCTGGGGGGTTTATATAGGCCTACCCCCAGGGGTACAATGGTAAACCGGCTAGGTGTAGGACCCAGCCGTCAGTGTCTCTTGTGGCCGGCTTCTCCGCCGGCTCCTAGGGCCCGCCACCTGGTGGGTTCCGCCGGTTGCCGGCCTCTTGGCCGACAGGTAGGGCCCAGCGCCTGCGGGTCCTATCGGCTGCTCGTTACTGTAGCCTCGCCCTTGATGACGGAGGCCTTGTCGGGGGAAGCGTGGCTACAGTCCCGCCGCCTGGCGGGCGCTCACTGTAGCCACATCCCGTCTTATCTCGTTAATGGTGCACAGACTCCGAGGAAGGGGGAGGGCCGCCTGCTCAGGAGTCGGCCTCCCCCGCACCGACTGGTCACGGCCAGCCGCCTTCTGGCTTCTCACGGACAGGTAGGGCCCGCCGCCTGCGGGACGTACCGACAACCCATCATGGGGGCATGGCTTCCTCTGCCATGGGTGACGTCACGGGCTGCGTGGCAACAGTGTCGCGCCAGGCGAGGGTTGTCCGCCTGGCGCATTGTGGTGGGAGTGGAGGCACACGACGACTACTTCAAGCTCAGAAGGGATTGCTGCGGCCAACTCTCTTTCTCGGCCAAGCAGAAGCGCACGGCTACTCTGAGGATGCTTGCACTTGGTACTGCTGCAGACGCCGTTGGTGAGATGGTCCGGGTGGGGGAGAGCATGTGCCTGAAGACTATTGTCAAATTTGCCTACGCCGTGGTTGAGGTGTTTGGACCTGAGTATCTCAGAGATCCAAATGTGCAAGACACAGAGAAGTTGTGGCTATTTGAGAGGCAAGGGGGTTTCCAGGAATGCTCGGATCAATTGATTGCATGCATTGGCAATGGAAGAACTTCCCCAAAGGTCTACGGGGAATGTATCAAGGTCACACCATAGAGGCCACCATCATACTAGAAGCGGTGGCATCCCATGACTTATGGATTTGGCATGCTTTCTTTGAAATGCCCGGTTCTCACAATGACATCAACGTGGTTCAATGATCTTCGGTGTTCAGGAGGCTTTGCAATGGGGAATCACCGCCGTGCAACTACACCGTCAACAGTCAGGACTACAACATGGGGTACTATCTTGCTGATGGTATCTATCCTCAGTGGGCGACGTTTGTGAAGACCATATCCGAGCCGCATGGCAATAAACAAAGCCACTTTACAACAATACAGGAAGCGGCTAGGAAGGACGTGGAGATGGCATTTATTGTGCTTCATGCTTGTTGGGGAATTGTGCGGAGCGCAACAATGATGTGGGAATCAGAAACTTTGTGGCAGCTAATGACATGTTGTGTTATTCTGCACAATATGATTGTCAAGGATGCGGGTGATAGTGTAGCCCAAACCCATGATTTCGAAGCATCCAGAGAACAAGTTGAAATCCCGAAAGATCAAGATACGGCTCAACTTATAAACTTTCTGCAGATGCATCAGAATCTTCGAGACCAGCAGGTGCACATGCAGCTACTCAATGATCTTGTGGAGCACATGTGGATCGGATTTGCCCGGGGGCGTTTTATGGGTCGGATTTGCCCAGTCCGGTTATAGATGCTCTAAGTCAATTATTAGAGCTCTGGCCGAGGGTGGAGCAACAGAGCTACGGGGCTCTCTGCGTCGCGCGAACAGTAGATCACGCTGGAATAAAAAAAGATGCGATGCCAGAAATCGAACGCTAGACCCGCTGCTTCCAGGCATACGATTCGAACCAGTTGAACTAGCTAGTTTTCTTGATTATAAAACATTGCGAAGCCTTAAGAAAACTCAAATGCCGATCCGGACATTTTTCAAAATCCGAACAGAAATTGTTTTCAAAAACAAAACGTGAATGTTTTATCAAACGCGAACATTATTATTATTTTTTTTACAAATTTGGAGAAAACTCAAAAAAAATTCAACACACAAACGAATTTTGGAGACGCGAACATATTTTTTTGGAACTGAAATATTTTTTAAACTACTCAAAAAACTGAACTAGAACAATTTTTCAAATTTCAAAACAAAATTTGGAAACACGAACAACTTTTGCACATAAACATTTTTTGAAACTCCAGAACAAAATTTGAAAAACGAATTTTCTTAAATTTGCAAACAATTTTGGAAACGGAACATTTTTTGAAACTCTGAACAAAACTTGTAAATATGAACATTTTTTAAAAATGAGAACAAATTTTGGAACGGGAACATTTTTGTAAACTCCCAAACAATTTTATGGATTTACGAACATTTTTCCAATTTGTGAACAAAATTTGAAAACATGAACATTTTATAAATTTATGAACAAATTTGAAAAGCTGGAACACTTTTTGAAATTCCTGAACATTTTTCGAATGAATTTTTTTTTTGAAAAATGGACAATTTTGAAATAGGAACATTTATTGAAACTCGTGAACAAAAAACGAAAAACGAACATTTTTCTTAAATTTGCGAACAAATTTTGAAAAGTTGTGAAATTTAAAAAACATAAAGAAAAGAAACAGAATCTAAAAAAAGAAAAGAAATAGAAAAGGAAAAAACAAAAAAAGAGAATAAAAAACCAATAGAAAGTCGAAAAGAACCTGAAAAAATGATACAGGAAAAAACCCGGTTCAAGGAACCTTCTATAAAGTTCTCAAAACCGGTTGGACGCACTATGTATAAGTGGGCCGGCCCATGTCTGTGGCTCGCTGCGCTGCTCTGTGCGATCGCTCGACAGATCGCCGCAGCAAGCAGCGAATAGGATTTTCCCAGAGCTACGTGCGGGGGTACACGACACGATCAAGTGGTCTTGGGAAAAGAATGGGCTATTCTCGGTGCGGTCTGCGTATGTGGCCAAATTCGCAGGGCTTGAGGTGTCACGTAGGGCCTCGTTTACTTGAAAGTCCCGAGCCCCGTTGCGGTGCCTTATTTTATTTTATTTTTGCTTGGTTGACCGTCAAGAATTTGTGTTTGGCATCTGACAAACTTGCTGGACTTGGGCTGCCTCACCAGGACTTTTGCCCGTTCTGCGAGAGCACAAAAAGACTATAAACCATCTACTCCCTCTGTCTTGTCTCAAAAAAAATCTACTCCCTCCGTCCGAAAAAACTTGAGCACAAAAAGACTATAAACCATCTACTCCCTCCGTCTTGTCTCAAAAAAAAATCTACTTCCTCCGTCCAAAAAAACTTATCCCTTAAATTGATGTATCTAGTACTAATTTGTTGCTAGATATATCCATTTAAGGGACAAACTTGGGACAAATTTTTTTAAACGAAGGGAGTACTAATTAACTGTGCTTTTGCAAGGAAGTGTGGCACCGGGTTAATATGGCGAGCGGTAGGCCAGACTTTGAACCAAGGGTCACAGAGACGTTGGGTGAATGGTGCATCAGGCAGAAGCTAAGAGGTGATCACTGGAGATCTACAAGGGCCTTCTGTCTTTTAGGCATGTGGGGAATTTGGAAACACCAGAACGACATTGTCTTCAGTGGGACGTCTCTGTCCATAGCCAGAGTTATCAAGAGGATTGACAATGAAGGAAAAGTATGGAAAGCAGACAGGCCTAACTAGAAGCGCTTTAGAAGGATTAGTGGTAGAGGCCTCAACGCGGGTAGTTCTGAGTAGTAGGCTTTAGGAATTTGGGGCGGAGGTGGATGGAGGAATCTATTTGTAAATGGTTTATAATTGTCTGGACCGTGGGGAGTCTCCTCCTCTTCTCCTTTAATGATAAGCACTCTCGTGCGTATTGAAGAAAAAAAAACCAAATTATGATGACGGACATCGATATAGAAATACATGAGGCATCACGACATCAGCCTCACATAGTCGCATGTGTAGCACTTGTTCCTAAGAAAAGTAACATGCAGCGGAGCGGAGGTGCTCCGAAGCAACCGCCGGCACTAGACACACCCACATATATGGTATATATGGTTTCGGATTTGAAAAACAAATGCACTCTCTGGCCCGCCCAACTATTTTTATGTAGCTCCACCAGTGTAAGGACGCACAGGAGGAGTGGGTGGATATCAGGTGATACCACATTTTACATGCTCCCATGTTATAAATTTTGAAAAGTCACATTTAGATGTTTTAAAAAATCGAAAATTTCTGTGGATGTTCACACTATAACCCCTAAAAAATTCAGACCAAAATTCAAAATATACATTAAGAAACAACAAAGACAAATCTATATGTGAATAATGTCATTTCTGACACTGTTCATGTTTTGTCTTCTTTTGATACTATTCATTCTAAATTTATCAGAAAAAAATCTCAATAGGTATTTCGAATTTGGATACGATTTTTTAGGAGTTGTAGACGTATCTCTTGTGAACATCCATAATTTTTTTCATAATTTTCTGAAACATATAAATGTGATTTTTCAAAAGTTATATCACGGTAGTATATGAAGGGCGGTATATTTTCCCTAGGAGGTGGGGAGGCATTGGCCCTTGGGTCTCGAGGGCACGCCCTCAAGCTTAGTCTGAGCCGTCCCTCCCTCCTAGGGCGTGCCCTCAAGCTTATTATTGACATACAATGTAGTGTGGGGGTCATCCTCCTTTTCCCCCAAAAAAAAGATGTAGTGTGGGGAATCTGTGTCCTATCCTATTTTGATACTCCTTCCGTCTCATAATATAAGAGCGTTTTTATATTATGGGACGGAGGGAGTAGCTTTTAGAGATAAACTCGCATATAGGGAACCTGTTAGTGTAGCTCTAAATGGGCAGAGGAGCTTCCGTTTCTCAGTTTCACAATGTTGCACATATAAGATTATTATACAGTACATATAGTCATTTACAAGTTAAGACATGGTGGTAGGTCACAAAATCAGGTGCTCAGCATGCACGTCAATGGATCAACGGAAGTGACAGAGATATGCCCGTCAACATTACAACTTTGCAAGTCACGTCAGATCAAGCAACACAAAGCCTTCCCTTCATCGTGGTTCACCAAAATACCAGCAATTTACCAAAATATCCTAAATACCACTATCAGTTTCAACAAATTTGTTAGAATTAATTACAATTTGTAATTAGGGGAAAATCTCCCCTTGCCCAAACCGTCGTGTGGTTTGTCCCGCACAGGCGGCTTCTCGCTCCTGCCCCCTGGAACCGACGCCTCCCTCCGATCGCGTCTCTCCAGATAGTATAAGTAGCGCCTGTAACCATCAATCAAGACAGAGATTTCACTTTCGATCTCAAACACGTTATCACGCACGTAGAACAGCCAGCGAGAGCAACAGAAACATCAGAGAAAGGAGAAGAGAGGGAGCACTCGCCGCCGTTTTCTACGGGGACAATCCGATGAAAGAGGAATTATGCCTTGTGGACAGTGGTGCCACAAACTCCATACTGAGGGAGATGAAATATTTCCAAACTCTGAAAAAGACAAATGGAGATATTCTAACTATCGCTGGACGCGATACTGTGATTGTTGGTACTGGACGTGCCATATTCACCCTCCCAAGTGGTACATATGTGACAATTGAGGATGCTTTACTATATCCCGATTCTGCACGTACCCTGATCAGTTATCGAGATATCTGTAAAAATGGTTTTCATATTGAAACCCATGAAGACAACAAAGAGGAGTATCTACTCTTTACTAAAGATGACGGATATGGCAAAAAGGTACATGAGAAAATTCCTTCTCTATCGTCTGGTTTGTACTATACGTACATCAAACCCGTGGAACATGTTGCATACAAAGTAATTTTTCAGAATGTTAACGCATTCCAAACCTGGCAAGATCTCCTAGGCCATCCTGGAATAGGGATGATGAGAAAATTACTAGCAATTCCATTGGCCATAATTTGCTTGAGTCAAAATTTCCTCAATCTTCTGATTTTGTGTGCACATCTTGTGCCACGGGAAAGCTAATTTTGAGGCCCTCACACCTCAAAATACAAGTTGAACCACTTCAGTTCCTTGAACGTATTCAAGGAGACATTTGTGGTCCCATTCAGCCATTATCTGGACCTTTCCGGTATTTCATGGTTCTGATTGACGCATCTACACGATGGTCACATGTGTGTCTTCTATCCACACGAAACCATGCATTTGCCAAGATAATGAGGCAAGTCATTAAGTTGCAAGCCCATTATCCTGAAAGTCGAATTAAATCAATTCGAATGGACAATGCTGCAGAATTCTCCTCACGTACTTTCAATGATTATTGCATGGCTTTGGGGATTGAAGTTCAGCACTCTGTTCCATATGTCCATACACAAAATGGTTTGGCTGAAGCGTTGATTAAGAGGATCAAACTCATTACAAGACCTTTCTTGACGAATTGCAACTTGCCAACCTCTTGTTGGGGTCACGCTGTTTTACACGCTGCTGACTTGATACAATTGAGGCCAACTGCATATCACAGTTCTTCCCCTCTGGAATTGGTGCGTGGAAATCCTCCAAGCATTTCCCATCTGCGTAAGTTCGGATGTGCTGCATACATCCTGATCTCACCACCACAGCGGACATCTATGGGCCCACACAGGAAGTTAGGGATCTATGTGGGGTACAAATCGCCGTTGATTATCAAGTACCTGGAACCCCTGACTGGGGATCTATTCACAGCCCGTCACGCTGATTGCATATTTAGTGAGGAACATTTTCCGGCATTAGGGGGAGATTTCAAGTACCAGAAAGAATGCCCGGAAATTGATTGGAATGCTCATGCCATTTCATCCTCTGATCCACGTACCCAAGAGACCGAACTTCAAGTTCAGAAGATCATTAATTTGCAACATCTTGCAAATAATCTGCCAAATTCATTTACTGATTTGAAAGGTGTTACAAAATCCTTAAACCCGGCCAGAAACGCGCCAGAAAGAGTGGAGGTACCAATAAAAACCACTCAACTCCCTATTCCTAAAAAGAGGGGGAGTAGTACGGCCTCTGACCCGGAGCATGCTTCTAGCAAGCAGCAAAGGAAATCGAGGAAAAAAACCTCGGAGTCACTAAATGCAGGTCAACTCAACGTTGACAAACACCTGATGGGTAGTATACACCCAGTGGAAGGGCAACCTCCACAACCCAGTTCCAGTATGCACAAACTAACTGGGACATCGGATCACCCAGACTCGATCGTATTGGGAAATCACGAAGAGTCACTAGGGGTGCAGGAAATTTCCATCAACTATGTTGATTCTGGAGAATCATTTGACCGTAAGACTACGACTGTCGACATATATTTTGCTGAAAAGATTGCAGATACCCTTCTCACTGATCATGATCCAAGGTCTATCGTTGAGTGCCAAAAGCGCTCCGACTGGCCTAAATGGAAGGATGCAATCCAAGCAGAAATTGCCTCGCTTAACAAAAGAAAGGTATTCACTGAAGCAATACCTACACCTCCCAGTGTTTTCCCTGTGGGATTCAAATGGGTTTTTCTCCGGAAACGGAATGAGAACAATGAGGTGGTGAGATATAAAGCAAGGCTCGTAGCACAAGGTTTCGCGCAAAAACCCGGCATTGATTTCACTGAAACATATTCTCCAGTAATGAGTGCAACCACTTTCCGATATCTTATATCCTTGGCAGTACAAAATCGTCTATCTATGCAGTTGATGGACGTCGTGACCGCATACCTTTACGGGTCACTAGATTCGGACATATATATGAAGGTTCCTGATGGAATCTATGTCCCGAATAAAAATGCAAAACGCAACATGTATTATGTAAAGCTGAATAAGTCATTATATGGCTTAAGGCGGTCGGGACGGATGTGGAACAACCGACTCAGTGAGTTCCTTCTTCAGAAAGGTTACTCCAATAGTGCTGATTGCCCATGTGTTTTCATCAAGAAGTCCTCTACAGGATTTTGCATCATTTCTGTGTATGTTGACGATCTCAACATCATCGCCAGCACACCAGACATTGATGAAGCACGCAATCACCTAAAGATGGAATTTGAGATGAAGGATTTGGGTAAAACCAAATTTTGCTTAGGTATTCAACTTGAGCATTTTCCCTCAGGAATCATGGTACACCAATCTGCCTATATCCAGAAAATATTGGAGAAATTCAATATGGACAAATCCTATCCATCTAAAACTCCCATGGTGGTTCGATCTCTAGACATAGAGAAAGATCCGTTCAGACCAAGGGATGATGGAGAAGAGGTGTTGGGA
This sequence comes from Aegilops tauschii subsp. strangulata, assembly GCF_002575655.3. Lineage (NCBI taxonomy): Eukaryota > Viridiplantae > Streptophyta > Magnoliopsida > Poales > Poaceae > Aegilops > Aegilops tauschii. Next base: position 381,391,793 of record NC_053039.3, on the reverse strand, counting down.
CCTGAAGTTCCATACCTTAGTGCTGTTGGAGCGCTTATGTATCTTGCAAATTGCACAAGACCTGATATTGCATTTGCAGTGAATCTACTTGCTAGACATAGCGCAGCTCCCACCAAACGTCATTGGTCTGGAGTGAAGAATATCTTTCGATATCTCCAAGGCACAAAGGACCTTGGCCTATTTTTCCAGTTCCAGAAAAATCAGGACTCTGATATGATTGGATATGCAGATGCCGGTTATTTGTCTGATCCCCATAATGCCAGATCTCAGACCGGCTTCGTGTTCCTACATGGTGGCACTGCTATATCATGGAAGTCTTCGAAACAGACTCTGGTGGCAACATCTACCAATCATTCTGAAATAATTTTATTATTTGAAGCAACATGCGAATGTGTATGGCTCCGCAGAATGATAAACCACATACAACAGTCATGTGGAATGGGTTCGATAAAATCACCTACCATTATCTATGAAGATAATGCGGCCTGTGTTGCGCAGATGCAAACAGGATACATCAAGAGTAATATCACCAAGCATATTTCTCCTAAATGGTTTTTCCCCCATAATCTTCAGAAAAGCGGGGAAATAAGCATTCTGCAAGTCAAATCGCGACAACCTTGCTGATTTATTTACCAAGTCTCTACCAAATTCTACATTCCAGAAATGCGTTCATGGAATTGGTATGCGAAGACTTAGAGACTTGCAGGTGTCAGGGGGAGTCTCTTCTTGAGATATCCTCATTTTAATGACATCACATTATGCTATCTTTCTTTGTGAGTATATGTTTCAGGATCTCATCAAAGATTTTATGAAGAACTTTTGAAGGAGAATCTTTTGAGATGATAGAGCTTCCCGGATAATCGTGAAGATGGTTCTACATGGTCAAGTGTAGATTAGGGGGAGTGTTAGAATTAATTACAATTTGTAATTAGGGGAAAATCTCCCCTTGCCCAAACCGTCGTGCGGTTTGTCCCGCACAGACGGCTTCTCGCTCCTGCCCCCTGGAACCGACGCCTCCCTCCGATCGCGTCTCTCCAGATAGTATAAGTAGCGCCTGTAACCATCAATCAAGACAGAGATTTCACTTTCGATCTCAAACAAAATTCTCCCTGCAGCCACGAAGCTGGTCTGCCGCTGCTTACATAGTCACATCATCGTGAGCGCGAGCCATGCTCATCTTTGCCATTGCAGCAACAAGACAATACATCGCACTTTCATCTTCCGATTCTTTACGCTCCATGCGGAACTTGAAAGTGCAACCATTACGTAGAGGGAAAGATCGATTGCACTTGCGACCATCTCCTTTCTTCTGGTTGTAACCAGGGTAGTCTCCTTTGGCAAAACCAACTTTCTCAAACATAACAAGTGAATATTCAGAGGCCAATTGCTCGATATATCCCATCTGTCATAAGGCTGCCCTGTCTTGTGGCTGACGTGGACTTCACCGTCAGGGCAAAGCAAGTTGCTTGCATTCCGGAAAAAGACCCTCACCAGCTCCTTGTGCGAGCTAAATATCAGATCAGCACAAAAAAGATGTTAATATCAAGTCAACTGTGAAAAGACCCCCACACATGACACAACAGACATTAAGTTGCTCGGGTTGCTGTGTGTGAGTGTGCTGTTTTGTTTCCCGGGCTTGTTGAGCTGTGCCCTCAGCATTAACCCTATTTGCTACTCCGTGTTTTTGTGAGACTTGGTGTGTGTGTGAACCTTGTTGGATATTTGGCTTGGGTGGTTTGCTTTATATATAAAGCGGGGCGAAAGCCTTTTTCGGTAAGTTACAGTTTTCACGTATACGAATAGAAGACCATGGGTGTTGATTAAATCACTCAAGTAATTTAACTACGTGTGTCCTCTTATTTTTTCCGAAGACAAAGGTAGAAGTTCTTCTCTTTTTGAGGGAGACAAAGGTAGAGTTGGACTATTGATGTACAATTTTTATAAGAAAAACTAGGGCGCACCCCTATTTTCCTAGAAAAAGTACCGTAAGAGCTAGGCATTCAACATTTGGATGTAAATGTTTACTTATGAAGTGTGTGCCCCTCTTCCCCACAAAAACAAACTGATTTGCGGGTATTGTGGGGTGGGGGTGGGGGTTATCTCATGTTGTACCCCTCCCCCACAAAAAGGAATATATTTGCGGGTATTGTGCGGTGGTGATGGGGGTTATCTCGTGTTTAAAGCAACCCATTCAATTCTAATCTTTCGGAAGTACGTAGTGCTGATGGTCAAAATGACTTCTTGGTAACTTTTAGGCCCATTATAGAAATGATGTGAAATTGTCATTACTTGGATGGTTGTACCCTCGATAGTCCACCAGGGATAAAACCTTAGGTTTTGTGTTTTGACAAAACGGGTTACCTGGAGGTTATGATCATAGTAACACTTGCTGGGCGCTAATTTAGTGGCCTGGAATAAACTGTAGAAACAGATATCTAATTGTTCTCATAGCATATCATGATATTTTTAGGTGGGCTGTACATGCACTTGGATCTTTTCTGTTAGTTGAATTATAATCTTGATTCAGTACAAACACTTACCGAAGCTCCACCTTTCCCTAAAGACAAAGATATCTTTATGCCATTTTGATAGAGGGGTTATTTCAACTAAGGATAATCATTTAATGTACTTCCACTAAAGGGGTATCTATTCGTCACATTTTCTTGATCGCTCTTCTGCTACTGTTGCCTGACATTCAATATCTATTTATTTCAATATTTTCACACATCTAGTATTTATATTTGGAGAATTGGCTGCAAGGGCTTAGTTTAGGTCACTGTCTCGTTAAGGTGGGTGTGGCAACATTTTGGTGGTGAATTTGGTTAGGTTGAAATAGCTTGGTTTCTGACAAAAAGAAAACATCGAATCATATGCTGGCTATATATGTCTGTCTCAGTTGGCCATGGTGGAGTTTAATTACTACAACGTACTCCGAAACATCGAGCTGATGGCTAAGTTGGATCTAGCTCAAGGCTAAAATAAATTATGATACCACAAGTCCACATGAAAAATTGTACTACTCCCTCCGATCCAAATTAAATGATGCATACTTAGTACAATTTTATACTAAAATTATACATTAGTTGAGATACTTCTTCCATTTCAAAATAATTAAAGTTCTAGGTTTGTCCTAAGCCAAACTTCATTAAGTTTGATCAAATTTATTTAAGAATATAACAACATCTACAGCACCACATTTGTTTTATTAGATTCATTATGAAATATATTCTCATATTATATATTGTACTGTAGATCTTTCTATGAATTCGGTCAAAGCTTAAAAAGTTTGACTTAGAGCAATGCTAGAACTTCAATTATTTTGGTGCGGAGGGAGTGCAAAATAACCACGCAGCAAGTAAGTCCACATACTTGATCACATGCAGCTGGGTCTCCTGTCCAATGAAACCTGCATGGGGGAAATTGAATACAATCCGATCGAACCGTTTCATCTTCAGACAAGTATGAAGCTTCATATCCTTCACGTCAACGTCATGCAAAACTGTGGCCCCCATTCTCTTCAGCTCTCTTACGTTTGATTCGGCTTGGTGATGCTTGCAGATCAACGCCCCTTTGGCAACAAGAAAAAATGCAGAGCAAACAGATAAATACGACAACTATACGGAGGTTAAAAAAATTAATTTTTGTTATAAAAGTTGAGTTCATTGTTCCATCTATTCCAGTTAGTGGTAGAGGTACCAGTAATATGCATGCACCTTAGCAGGACCGATCTCTCAGTACGGGAAGCAAGGGAAAGCGGAAAGGATGTCGAACCGTATGAGTCTAGGGACGTGGCGACGAGGTTGGCGCCGGAGCCGAAGGCGGTGACGAGCGCACGGGAGAAGGAGAAGTCGCCGTCGCCGACGATGAGAATGCGCTGCGCGGAGGAGTAGTGCTTGAGCCACCTGACCACCTTCTCGTCCTTCTTCCCCTCCACCTCCACGGGGAGCGCCGCCAGCCTCACCACCGGCGTCGCCATTCCCCTTGCCCGAAGAGGGCGAGGCCAGAGCTACGTACGCACCGACGAAGCTTAATGGAGTAGTACGTGGGAGGGAGAGGAAGGGCTAGCGCTAGCTGCATGCGTCGCCTTGGGTTCTGCTCAGCTGGCACGCGCGGCCCCTCTGGGTGGATCTTCCATTAAGCCATCAGTAAACTCTCTGTTCGTGGGAATCTGAAACACCAAGCGATGCATCATGCATGCGTAAACCGTTTCGAATGCTGTTGTAGCACTAGCACGAAGTGGAATGCATCGCATGAATTTGGAACGAGCGTTTATGGCGATCCATTAGATTAGATTCATGTAGGGGCTGAATGGTTGGTTCAGTCAAATATTGGTATAACTCGCTCCCAAAACCAGATCACTATACCTCATCAGAACATATATATTGGATTTTATGTTGGGGGGGGGGGGGGGGGGGGGGGGGGGGGGGGGGGGCTCTGCTATTTCTTGACTGAACCTGCAACAATTGATACAAGGGAAAACAAACCCCAAAATAAACATACAGGCCACGCAAACCATTGCAAGAGAAGTGCCTGCATTTTCATCACATAATGTTGTTCATACTTTCAGCAGTACATCTAGTCAATTACAGTAATGGATGGTGCTTCATCAGCACGGGCCATGCCATGTCCATGGAAGTCCGAAGGTACTCCACCACATGAAAAGTCGTCCCACATCAAGTTCACCAAAAGCATCCCAGGTTCACCAAAAACTACTAGTCCGAAGGTACACACCCTAATTAGTACTACTACCAGTTCACTACATTTCATCAATATGCAAGGTGCCCCCCATGCCCAACTCCGAGTGCGGCGAGACAGCTCGCATATGTATCTTGGCAAATGTAGCAGCAGCATGCACGTTCTTATTGAGCATCATTACGTTTCGCGACAAACTTGTATGTGCTGCAGTCACCGAGAGGGAATGGTTTGTTGGACTCTGCACCGCTTCCTATCTTCGGGTTATAGCCGGGGTAGTCTTGTTTCTGGAAACTAACCATGTCAATCATAGCCAGAGATGATTCTGAGGCGAGTTGCTCAATATCCCACCCGCCGTAAGGATGTCCTGTCTTGTTGCTAATGTGGATTTCACCATACGGCTGAAGCAGCTCTCGTGCATTGCCAAAGAACCCCCTCACCAGCTCCCTGTGCGATCTATAGATCGGAATAAAAGGTTAAGAAGATGATACAAAAGGTGGCTTACTGAAGCATTATCTTATCAAAAGGGTTCTAGGGTTAACTAACTAGGGTTAATTGGATTTATGCCACTGCAACTTTCACGAGTTGGAGAAATGCCATTACAAAAAGTGAAGTTGGAAATATGCCACTACAACTTTCTCATACCTCTACATATGTCATTTTCTTTACTTAAGAGAATATAGGTTCAATAAACGCTTGTATTTCAATGTGTACTTCAGTACTGGGATGGGGAATCAGCAGCTGCATCGCGCGCTTCCAGCCGTGGCATGCGCATCACGCCCACCTCCATGGCTGTCGTCGATGGAGGGAAGAAACTAGCTGGAATCACGGCGACCTCTCCACGGCTTCATGCAGATTTAGTTGTACGAGTGGAGAGTGGACAGTGAATAAACACAAGCACCTTGCGTGCATGCGCACATAAGCTGGCCTTGCCGTGGACAGAGTTTCCCGGCGCGTCGGCGACGTCGTTGCAGCATGACGCTGATGATTCCACTTTTCACGCGACGACGCATGCGACCGCCACCGCCGCTCCCCTCCAGTCGCTGGGCCGCGCGCCAGCCTCCAGCCACCGTCGCCGCTCCCCTCCAGCCACCGGCCGTGCGCGCCTCCAGCGGCCGCTCCCCTCGAGACGCCAGGCCACGCACACCTCCTGCCGTCGCCGCGCCAGCCTCCAGCCACCGTCGCTGCTCCGCTCCAGCCGCCGGCTGCGCGCGCCTCCAGCGGCCGCTCCCCTCCAGACGCCGCCAGGCGTGTGCGTGTGCGTGCGGCTCCAATCAGTTTGGACCAGCGTATAAAGGTAGTACGTGAATGTATACAGGATATATAAAAGGCAGTATATGGACAGGTATTGAAGACAATGGCAAATGTAGAGGTATGAAAAAGTTGCAGTGGCATATTCCCAACTTCGGCTTTTGTAATGGCATTTTTCCAACTCGTGAAAGTTGCAGTGGCATGAATCCAATTAACCCTAACTAAAAAGGAAACCACCAGATCCAAAATACGGTTCCCCCAAAAATATGGAAGAAAATAACATGTATGTAGGCCATGCTATAATATGCACCTATAGAAAACCATGCAAAATGTCAATTACAGTATGGGCACATCATATTCACTTATCTCTTCTCATCTTTTTCGCACAAAACAGAAACGTTCATACATGTGCATTATTATTTTATAGATTCACATACATGTTACGGCATATTGTACATCCCAGAATTTGTTCACATTTTCGAAAATAAGTTGCCTCACCAGTTATGGGTTAAAAAAGCAGTGGGTCACGAACAGAAATTATTGTTCTTGTGGTCAATCATATCAGCCTTACTACATACTCCCTCCGTCCCAAAATAAGTATCTCAACTTTGTACTAACTCTAGTACAAAGTTGCACTAAGCTTGAGACACGTATTTTGGGACTGAGGGAGTAGATGTTGACAAATTCTATTCGTGCAACTTATAAGAATAATTTCATGCTGTAAATTGTAACTCAAATGTCTTTCAATTGTGGAGAGTAAATGAAAAGAATGAACTAGCAAAAACTACCATAAAGAGGCAAATACTGAGCATACATAAGCACATAACTACGGTGCATTTCAAATAACGACGCTGTCAACATGGGAGAACTCATACTAATAAATTTTAGCAGCAAGCAAAAATAACTTGAGGTGAAAAGCAAAACTGGAAAAGATAATAGCTTCCTTTGCACTCTAAGCAAAAATACCCAAGAGAATAACTCCTTAGCTCCTAACAGAGATGTGACCCCACCATGACCAACTATCCAGTGATCCAATACGCCGATGATACAATCATCATTATGCCAGCTTGCGTAAATCAGGCGACGATCATGAAGGAAATCCTAACAGACTATGTTGCCTCAGTTGGCCTGCACATCAACTTCCATAAGTCCACGTTGATCCCTATCAACACCCCGGAAGACAAGTGCAATGAACTTGCAGACATCTTTGGATGCGTCACGGCCTGCATGCCATTCACGTACCTCGGCCTCCCTCTTGGAACCACAAAACCATCGGTGCTGGACATGACTCCCTGGGTGTGCAAGGCAGAAGGCAGGATTACGGCGGCCATGTCTCTTATGTCATATGCTGGGAAACTAGCTCTCGTGAACTCGCTGGTCACCTCAATAGCCATTTACCCCATGGGAGTACTGAGACTCCCCCCAGAATAATCGAGCAGCTTGATAAAATTCGAAGACATGGGTTGTGGAAGAAAAAAACTGAGATGGGTGACAAGTCCAATTCGCTGGCTGCTTGGGATATGGTGTGTCGCCCAAAAAATAATGGTGGTTTGGGAGTTCTCAATCTTAAAATTCAAAATGATGCGATGCTGCTCAAGTTGCTCCACAAGTTCTATAATCAACTAGATGTACCCTGGGTGAAACTTATTTGGGACACAGACTACTCGGGTGTGATCCCACATGCGATGCCCTCCTGTGGCTCCTTCTGGTGGCGTGAACTAGTGAAACTTATGCCAATCTACCGTGGGGTCACGAAAGTTTTGATCAATGATGGTAGGACAACCCTTTTTTTGGAAAGATGACTGGACTCAACACATTCTTGCAGAAGCCTTTCCCTGAGCCTTCTTCTACACCACCTTGGAAGATGCCTCGGTCAACGGTATGCTCATGATTTCCAATATTAGGGAGGCGTTTCAACTACCCCTTTCCATTCAGGCTCATGAAGAACTCTGAGCCCTCCAAACTAATGTCAGGTCCACCACCCTCTCTGAGAACAAAGACACATGGATTTATACGTGGGGGGCGCAGGTTTTCAAGAGCACGGATTACTATAAGTTCTACTTCCGAGAGATAATTGCACATGCAGCTTTTGGATGGTTGTGGAAAGCAAAATGTGTTCACAAAATCAAAGTGTTTGGGTGGTTTCTCCTAGTTGATCGCCTTACACTACTAGGGAAAACCCTAGTAGTAGCGCTTGAAATATGCATAGCAGTAGCGCTGGGTCCAGCGCTACCACTAAGGCGCTACAGCTAACTAGTAGCAGTAGCGCTAGAAAGGCAGCGCTACTGCTGTACCTAGTTAGCAGTAGCGCTTTCCTTTGGACAACGCTAATGCTACTTGTAAGTAGTAGTAGCGCTTGTTCTAAAAAGCGTTGTTGCTAACTTTTCCTGTATTTTTAAAAATACAGCTTATTTTCATTGTGTGGTTTTATATACAGTACTTTCATCATATGATTTTATGACCATGATTAATTATTATATATAATAGTGGGTGAAATGAACGTGGAGTAGATTCAAGTGGAGGCAACATGTGGTGCATGTCGAAAGTACTCCTCTAATCCAAACTTGATCTAGTTTGGATTAGTAGTACTTTCGATGTGCACCACATGTTGGCTTCACTTGAATCTAATCCAGGTTCATTTCACCCACTGTTATATATAATAAGTAATCATGCTCATATAACAACTTAGCATCATGCATCATCGATCATAATAATAAATAACTCATCATTGGTATCATAATAACAAGTCATACTCATCATCATCGATCATACAACTTCTACTTGATACCACATCATCATCATAGTCATCTAACCAATCCTACTTAGTTGTTCTTAGCACATGATCATGAGTATTATTAACTAGGACCTACTACCTTCTCTTAGGTAAAATAGCATAAAACAAGATAGGTCCTGACTCTCCATTATGGAGAATGGAGATTATCCTGTCTTCAATTCTTGCCTTTCGCACAATGTTTCTTCCAAGTACCTCCTTACGACTGTCCATACATTTTTTCCATTCTGTGATTTTTCATGTCTCCACTTCTTTTAGAAATCCGATATGGACAGGTGAGATTCGTAGGATGACCTGGCCGTATGTTCAAAACATCAAGGCGACAATTTTGATACATCAGATGAGGCACACAATCATTCGGGATTTTCTGTTGAAAAACATAGTAATAACTTCGTAGTTAGCAATGTAGTTAAGTTTTAAAAGAATTTATGCAAAAGATGCACGGATGCCGTAATAGTAAAAAATCTTACCATGGCATCTCCATGGATGTTACCGTAGTTCAACACGTGCACTAGTGGCACGTATTGACCATAATGTGGAGGAGTTTTATAATAGATATTGTAATTCTCAAGACCAGTACAAAATGCGACCTGATGATTTTTCTCCTGATAAGTTAACTCAGAGCCACCGGTGTAGTAGGTTCTGTCTACCATGTTCCGCACATTGTTTGAACAATGAAAATAAGCTATCAATGGAAATAAGCTGTCAACTATTTTGAAATGAAAAATATAAATTAGTTAATAACTATGTTTGAGAAACTCACATAGCGGTAGAATTGGAAGCGTATCAACAAGGACCCAAATGTCCATATTGTCTTGGTCGATGTCAGGATCACCAAGATCCATGGTGACAAGCATACCCTCATAAAAACCATACATCTTGCAAAGTGCTTCCTAATTTTTGCAACCAAAATGGGTTACGCTCTCAGAATTATACAGATTTACTTCAAAACCCATATCATGATGGGTCCTTAGGTGAATTTTCTTTGTTTCGAAATTTTCGCGGTCTTCAAAACCCATCCTCTCCAAGACATAGCGTCTTGCATGGCATGGGATAAGCTACTCGAATTGTAAAAGATGAAAATTACACGTTGAAATAGTTGAAGTCATGCTTAATTACGAAAAAAACACTTTTCGTCGTTGCGTACCGTTTCAACATCGAAGGTCTCCTGGAGCTTAATGCTGAAGCGCCGATCTTCGTCCACGTGAGGCCTGTCGCACAGACCTCGGTCGTCGTTGCACCAGCTGCACTCCCCCGGGAGACTTTCGTCGTCCGATGACGACATTTCTTACGTTCATAATTCAAAGATTAAACTTGTACAATTCAGTATATGTACTATATGAATTAGATCATTATTATTCATCACGGGTTGACTATCGGTCTGCCGAGTCTATATGGTGGAGACTCTCCCTCACTGATTCCTCTCTGACATTTGCGACCGTCGGTGATGGTCGTTACTCCTCCTTCCCCTAGTGCATAACAAAGGTCTAGCACAAGGAGAAGAAGGAGAAACGACCCCCACGACAACAGTCGGGATTCTTCGTCCTCTCTCATATATGGTGGATACACTCCCTCATAGATTTTTCGACCGTCGGTGATGGTCGTTATACCTCCTTCCCCTAGTGCATAACAAAGGTCTAGCACAAGGAGAAGAAGGAAAAACGACCCCCACGACAACAGTCGGGCTTCTTCGTCCTCTCTCATATATGGTGGATACACTCCCTCACTGATTTTTCGACCTTCGGTGATGGAGCCTCAACAGACTTAAAGTCAACCCGAAATGTCGTTTAATTATTATTCGAGAAAATCCAGGCCACTCGATATTTCCTACATATTCTAACACAAGTCATGCCAGAATTCACGGAAAAATCCGGCATGACCTTTGCTAAAAAAGGACATATCGAGCGCCTGAAATTTGCCGGAACGGAAATTAATCAACACTCCGGAAAAACATAGGCCACTATAGGAGGTGTAACCTGCAAACATGGCCGACCACTTGGGCAAGCATATATCCTATTTGAGCAACACAAGATATACATGTTTATATCTACATCATATGAGCATTCAAACTTGATGGAGTAGTTTTCCAATTTGAGCATTCAATAAGCAAAACCAAATAGTAAAATAAATTAGTATTCAAATTAGCATTCATTCAATAAGCAAAACTAAACCATCTCTTTCGTCCGTACATCGTTGAATATTATCACTAATAGATCTCGAATAGTATCATACATATAACATCACTAATACAGCTAAAACCGTTGAGAACGACGGGTATCGGCGCGGGCGGTGGACACCCAAAGAGAAGGAACCATCACAGGATAATAGCTCCAGTGAGATCCCTGAAGAACCTCCCAGGTATTGGAGAACCTGCCCTCCAATGCAACCATGTAGCGACGGACGTGCTCGTCCTCCTCGCTGACACGGTGACGTACCACCTCCGCGGGGTCCTCAAGCCTCCGCACCGTCACTGGCCCACCCGACCGCCACCAAAGAAGGTTCGGGTCAATGACGGGCTGGCTCCTCACCAAGCTACGCCCCCCGGAAGGTAGCACCTCCCAGTACCAGACCGGCGGAGCCCAGTCCCGGACATGGCTCCTCACCAAGCCCAGGCCTCCTCCGCCGAGTCGACGACGAGGATGCGGGATAGGCATCGTCAACGTCGATGTGGGAATAATTGGTTTAACTAAAAAATTAAACTAGTTCTATTAATTTTCTTACTAAAAATAAACTAGTTCTATAGTAAAATTTTAATTAGATCATCAAATCTCATATACCTAAATTTTCTTACTAAAAATAAACTAGTTTTATTAATTCAACTAGTTCAACTAAGCACTTACTATAAATAAAATAAACTAGTACTTACTAAAAATAAACTAGTTAAACTAGTTCTATTAATTTTCTAACTAATTCTATTAAACACTTACTAAAAACAGTAAAAAAACTATATTGAATTTTTTCTATAAACTAAACACCACTGCCCTAAATTAGCATCTACTTAATTAGTTACCTAACCTACTTCCCTAACTAAAAAACATATAAGTTAATTAACTAAATTCACATAAGTTAATTAACTAAATTCACCTAAGTTACCTAACCTAATGAACTAAATGGAGGGAGGAGGAGTACCTCACGGTGGTGGTGGAGGCCGGTGGGGGAGGAGGCCGGCGCGGGGAGGAGGCCGGCGGGGGAGCAGAGCCGGTGTGGGCGAGGGTGGCCGGCGGGGGAGGGTGGCCGGCAGGGGAGCAGAGCTGGCGCGGGCGAGGGCGGTCGGAGGGAGAGCTCCGGCGCGGGGGACGGCGGTGCGCGGGAGAGGGCAGCGCCGACGACGGCGGAGAGAGGCGAGTGAGTGTGTGAGGGCGAAGGAGTGAGTGAGAGAGAGAGAGAGGTCGAGCGCGGGCCATTGGGCTGGATAAAGAGCCCGTAGTAGTAGCTCTTATATGTAGAAAGCGCTACTGCTACGTCCGGTAGCAGTAGCGCTTCATACATAAAAGCGCTACTACTATGCCTGGCCTGCCGGCAACGGCCTGGCAATTGTAGTAGTAGCTTTTTTTACTAAAACAACGCTACTGGTAAGTGCATAGTAGTAGCGCTTTTTATAAAAACCGCTACTGATAAGTACTAGCAGCGCTTTATTATAAAAAGCGCTACTACTATTCTACTGTCTATAAGCATTTTCCTGGTAGTGTTAACACACGAAACATGTTGAAGAGGAGGCACTATAACATCGGGACCAATCTTGATTGTCTGCTTTGTGGTGAAAATGTTGAAGAAACAGTTGAGCACCTTTTCTTCCACTACAAATTCAGTAAGCACTGTTGGCGTGAATTGAATATCAGCTGGCCAACCGTTGGTAACCGCTTGGACATCATGACCCACCTAAAAACTAGGCATCACCAAAAATTGATCATGGATATATTTCTTGTGGCTGCTTGGGGTCTTTGGAAAGAGAGGAACAATAACTACTTTCGGCAGGTGACACCCTCCTTCTCTGCTTGGAGGGCCAGATTCAAGACTGATTTTTCAAACATTGTTCACAGACTGCCAGAGCACAAGAGACATGTGGTTCCTGATTTTCTAGACACTACAACATAGCTTTCTCCTTGAAACACAATTATGTATTATTAGCTCTTGTGTAGGTCTTCTCCACCCCCCCACCCCCACCCCCCTCTCACTCCATGTACAGTTGACCAGCTTACTTTAATATATTCATGCAGTAGGAGCCTTTCCTACTGTCTAACCCTAAAAAACAGATATGTGACCCTAGGACTACTGAACCAACTGTAACTCACAAACAAAGATTATGAGCAACCAGTTTACAAGAAAAATAACTGTAACTTACAAAATCCAGGAACAATCAATTATTAGCTGTGATATAACTAAAGCAAACAGACATGTGACCGGCTACTGTTCAACCAGCCCTCTCCACGGGGTCCTGTTCAACCACCCTCCATGGGCTACTGTTCATCCAGCCCTCCACCGACAACTATTCAACCAGCCCTCCACGGGGTCCTGTTCATCCAGCCCTCCACGGGGTCCTGTTCATCCACCCCCAACAGGCTTGATCAGGTTCCTATTCATCCAGCGGCAACAACCTCTACTACCACGGGGTCCTGTTCATCCACCCCCCCACCGGGAACTCTTCATCCAACCCCCCCAACAACACTCACTATTCATCAAGAGACAGCACGGATCAGCTTCAGTTAGCAGCAGTAGCGAAGGAATCACTCGGGTTCAGTTAACAGCAAGGAATCGATCGGGGTTCAGTAACGTAGCTAGTGCAATCGCTCGGGTTCAGTTAGAGCCCAACGCCTCGCTCGGGTTCATTTAGAGCGCAAGGCCTCACACACACACGTGTGTACGTGTACGAGAGAAAAGCGCAAACCTCCGTGCATCGCTCGGCCCCGACCACCCACCATTACCGGGAACTCGCCGATATTTTCCTCGCCCTCGCTTCTACCACGGTTTTTTCCGTCATGGACGGCTCAAAGAATGTCATGCAGCTGCATCTCCGGCCCGCCCAGGACGAAAAGCCCATTTTCTATCATGATTTTTTGTCATAGAAGTAGGAGCCCACCACAACTATGATGATACTGGGATTTTTCACAATTATCGTCATAGAAGTGTCATAAGCATGACCAAAAAAATTTGTTCAGCCCAAAATGTCACGGATGTGTCTTTTTTCGTAGTGATAGTTTCAAACAACAGATTAGAAAAGTATTTATGCTACGTTGTCATGATACGGGGAATTTCTAGTAGATGGCCTCGACGTTTCCTCAAGCCATGAAAATGTACTATAATTTGCTTGTCATCAATGCCTGCAAATCTCTATGTCTTTCTCAACATAGCAGATCATCATTAGACACTAAATCCTTCAATGGGAGCTTGCAAAATGCTTGCATTAGATCCTTCATTAGACACTATATGTTCATCACGAGGATCATGTAAAATGTTTGCATCAAATCCTTCATTAGCAGTCTATTCATTAGACACTTCAGGCTCAAGAACAACATGAGCTTGTATGTTTGCACCGGAAACTTGATTAGATACATCAGGTTCAGTCAGTTCAGTATTGAATGGGGAGTTATAAAATAAGCAGAAAGTTGTTTCATTTTCTCATAGATGCCCTACATACAAGCAGTTTTACAACACCGCCAGGTTTAACTATTGGCTAGAAATTGAACAGTTGAATTAGATATAATCAGGGATGTGATGTACCTTCTTGTTGCGCATGCTGCTCTTGCAAGATGCGATTGTTCGTTTGCGCAAGCTCGATGCCATGCCTGTGCTGCCGCCACTGCCTCCCACGCAGGCTACACCCAGGGTTGGATCTTCATCTTCTTGTCCTTCCATTCGCTTGAAGCCCGGCGACTGTCCTCCAACGAGGGCGCGAGGAAGTGCTGTGTCGGTATGTCCAGCGGTGGCTAGGTTAGGAGTGAACCAAACTGGAGGCTCGAGCGAAGGAATTGGGATTTTTCCTGCTGTTGATCGATATGGGAGGCGCTAGTTTGGGTCGCAAGCCTGCTATAGGGCATGCCTTGCACTTACGTTGTTGGCCCATCCAAATTGAAACTTTTTTCTTGATTTTTTACATTGCCTGCTCGTGCGTTGGGACAAACAAAACTAGCCTGGGCCAACCTGGACGACTCAAACTAGGTGCGCACTTTCTAGCCACCCGAGGCGGCCGCCCATACCAGCCCCTACGGTGGCGTCGCTCCTTTTTGCGTGTATGATTGGGGTAGTGAAAAATATTCCAGTGGCGCTTTTGATTTACCCATAGAATGGTTGAAATGCTTGTTTCTATGAACTGAGTTCGCCAATAATGTGAAGGATGACAGTCTTTTCATCCTAATGTAGATTGCTTAGATCTCGATATGCCAAATGTAATCACATGAAATATACAGTAAAAGCCAGTGTGATGTGTGTGGCTACAACTATTCTGACAACCCGTCCTCATATAACATATCAAGGACGCACCATTTTATCAGATTAACCATTCGACGTACCAATGCAGTGTGGGAAGAAAAAAATATTGGGACTGCGTATCCAAGCAATTGATGCCATGGACTCCTTTGTAGAACCTTGTAAGAAAAAAAGAACTTGCAGTGTGCCTATACAAAGAGCTAGCGTAAGTTCAGTTGCCTGCTTCTCGGAATTTTAGTTAGCCACTTATTGCAAAATTGTTCAATTGCTTTGCTTGGCTTAATTTAGTTTGCTACTAATTACATAATGCCATAGCCTGTTAATCCTATTATAGACTGCGCCTATCTATGTGTTTGATACTTAATGTTAAGAATTACCTGTTTGCCTGAACTTAAATAGCTACTTAAGCACGTAGATAGCTGGTCATATGTACTTCTAGGGTGTAGCAGAATTCACATGTAATTTACGTTCTGATACCCTGTTTGTTTAAATGGTTTGCTGTTATCACTTGTAGCACTAGTAATGTTTGCATGTTCATAGATAGACAACTGTCAGGTTTATATGAGGGACACCGTCTTTTTAACTTATATATATATATATATATATATATATATATATATATATATATATATATATATATATGTGTGTGTGTGTGTGTGTGTGTTGGAATCATTTTGCTTACATCAAAGAAATTTACAGATGTGTGTGTTGCTGGAAACGGTACCGACTTGTTAATTTAATACGTTGCCAAGAACTTGTTAGTTTTACTAGTTCATGTGTAGTTAAATATGTTGCCAAAACTGGTTAGTTTACTAGTTTGATGTTAGTTTCTTATGGCTCTTGCAACACTTTATTTATGATTGCCAACATTCAAGTTTGCAGGATCTAGCTGAAACTCCGTTGGCACAACAGGTATCCTTTCAGAAACTTCCTTGTTTACCTGGTTTGCTGTTGTAACTTGTTGCTATAATCATCTTACCAACATCAAGTTTTCAGGATCCAATTGGAAGTCCAATTGCACAGCAGGTACATTTTCAAAAATATATTTGTGTAACAGGTTTGCTGCTGTAACTTGTTGCTCTAATCAAGTTACTGACTACCACTACTGGAATCTGGCATTTTGCCGTCTGCCTCCTCTTTGCCGTCTGCCAGCTGACGGCAAAGAGGCTCTTTGCCGTCCGCTTCCGCAAAGCGGACGACAAAGAAAGGGCAGATGGCAAAAAGGCTATTTGCCATCAGCTGCTTCTTTGCCATCAGCCAGCTGACGGCAAAGAGCTAGAAGGCAAACGGCAAAGAGCCAGGTGGGCCCCATAGGGCACGCCGTGGCTAGGTCAGATTCTTTGCCGTCTGCCTATTCTTTGTCATCTGCCCGATGGACCTTTGCCGTCCGCTGGCGGACGGCAAAGAAAGGGCCCAGCTAACGGTCGTCTCCCCCTTCTGCTATGCGCGCCCTTTGCCGTCCGCTAGCGGACGGCAAAGAACGTGCCCCCACTTAGTAACGGCCGCCCCCTCTTTGTCTCTCCGGCCCCACCCCTCTCCCCTCTCTCTCACCCCTCTCTCCACCCTGTGCCCGCAACTCACCCGCGCCCGCGCCCGCACCGCCGTCGCCGAGCGCCGCCGCCGCCGAGCGCCGCCGCCCCACCCCGCCGCAGCACCACCCCGTCGCCGCGGAGCCCAGCGGCCCATCGCCACCACTGCCCGGCGCCCCCTCCACCCGGCCAACGCCGCCCGGACGCTGCCGCCGCTCCACCCCGCTGCCCCGGAGCCCTGCGGCCCCGTCGCCCCCACCGCCCGGCGCCCCCTTCGCCCGGCCAGCGCCACCCCGCCGCCCAGAGCCCCGCGGCCCCATCGCCACCATCGCTCGGTGAACCCTCCGCCCGGCCAATGCCCCTCCACCGCCGAGCAACCCCGCCGCCCGGCGCCCCTGGGCCCTGCCGGTCTGCCGCAGGCCATCCCACCCCTGCCGCAGGTGAGCCCCGGCTGCACCCCTCTTCTCCTATTTTTTCTTCTGTTTTTTTAGTTTAGATTACGTTTAGTTTTGTTTTAGATTTAGTTTAGTTTAGATTACTTTTAGTTTGGTTTTATATTTAGTTTAGTTTAGATTACTTTTAGTTTGGTCTTAGGTTTAGTTTAGTTTTAGGTTTATGTTTAGTCATGAAAAAAACTAAGAATAGTTAGAAGAAGAGGAGGAGAAGAAGAATAAGCTAGGTTTAGGTGTAGTTTTTTCCTATTTTGTTTTAGGTTAATTAGTGCTAGGTTTAAGAAGAGGAAAAAGGAGAAGAAGAAGAAGAAGAAGAAGAAGAAGAAGAAGAAGAAGAAGAAGAAGAAGAAGAAGAGGAGGAGGAGGAGGAGGAGGAGGAGGAGGAGAAAGAAGAAGAAGAAGAAGAAGAAGAAGAAGAAGAAGAAGAAGAAGAAGAAGAAGAAGAAGAAGAAGAAGAAAGAGAAGGAGAAGAAGGAGAAGAAGAAGGAGAAGAAGAAGAAGAAGAAGAAGAAGAAGAAAGAGGAGAGGAGGAGGAGAAGAAAGCTAGAGGAGAGGAGGACGAGGAGAAGACCACCGGCACCCCGACCCCGACCCCGACCACCGACACCCCGACACCTCACACCCCGACCACCGACACCCCGACCACCGACACCCTAAGACCCCAACAATCGACACCCCGACCCCCGACACCCTGACACCACACCCCGACCCACCCCCGACCCCGACCCCGACACCCTGACACCCCGACCCAGACACGACACCCCGGCACGACACCCCGACCCCGACACCCCGACACCTTGACACCACACCCGACCCCGACCACCGACACCCCGACACCTGACACCCCGACCACCGACACCCCGACACCGACCCCGACCACCGACACCCTGACCCCGACCCCGACACCCTGAGACCCCGACAATCGACACCCTCACCCCCACCCCCACCCCGACCCCGACCCCCGACACCTTGACACCACACCCCGACAGCCTGACAGCACACCCCGACCCTGACCCCGACACCCTGACACCCCGATCGACCCCGGACATGATGATGATACAAAAACATCATATATATTTGTGTTGATCGGGTGTATTTTTATTATGTTCATGATGATGATACACTTAAATTATATACATATTATTATGTTCATGTCAGGTATCCAAATTTTTTATGTTGTACTAATTTTGTTTACTTTTTGTCATTGCAGGTGTTGACAGGATGGTGGGCAAGGGTCCGGAGCGCCCCGAGCCTCCTGCGAGCGCTACTGGGAGGGGTGGTTCCTTTATTGCAGCGCAGCCCCTCTGGAGAGCGGTGCAGGACGGTATGTAGACAGCTGCAGCGGGTGCTTCTTCTGCGGCTGGGAGAGGTCGAGGGAGGACGAAGAAGGCTCGTAGAGGTGGACATGGCAGCGGGAGAGGTAGGAAGGCTGCTACGCGTTCCTCGCCGCCACCCTCAGCTGATTCACCCGACCACCGGACTGCTCCGTCTTACGTGGACCCTCGGACTCCAGTCCATGAGCCTCCGGTCGCTGATCCTTCGCCCCACCAGACTCGGGTCGCCGATCCTTCGCCCCACGTGAGTCTGATCCCAGAGTCTTCCTCCCAGAAGACTCCGGTCATGGGGTCTTCGTCCCAGAAGACTCCGGTCACGGGGTCTACGTCCCAGAAGACTCCGATCCCGCAGTCTTCTTCCCACGAGACTCCGGAGGCTAGTGTCCTGGAGGATGGTAGAGAGGACACCTTTTTAGATGATAGCTACAACGACGACAAGCTGGTTGAGAAGGGCAAGAAGTTCTACAAGCGTGGCTGTACAAAGCTCCCGCCCGTGTCGACGACCCCCGACCAAAGGTGGTTGATTGCGCCTAAAGGGTTGAAGTAAGTGCATTTACTATTTTTTAACCTTTTGCCTTCATGTTCCTTCAAATTAATATCTAATGCATTGGCCTTGTCATACTGCAGGGGCTGGGTACACCCCCGTGTTGTCCGCAGGCCCAACCAGGTCCTTGTTGTGCTTTGCCGGTAGCACTTCCCTGGGTGGGTCACGTTGCCCGGTGAGGGTCAGGCTCCACAGCTAGCACTGACCTGGGAGCTGTACCCGGTTGCCCTGGCCCCACCATAGGAGAGGGTCGACGGTGTCTTGTGCGAGACGATGGCCGACATTGTGTTCCGTTGGTTTTGGGTGATTTCTCCTTACAGAATTAAAAATCAACACTACCTAGTGATTGTACTAATCAGTGTTGTCTTGTTTGATTGCAGACCTTCTACAGGGTTTCAGAGGGAGAGCAGGAGGCCGCGTGTATGGTTGTCAAAACCGAGTGCAAGCGCCTACTTCAGAACTTACGACACGAGGCTCGGGTGCAGGCCGTTCGAGACTACTACGCCTCGAAGGGTATTAGGAGGGGCAAGAAGAAGTGTCGCGGCAAGTTTCTGAGTAAGGAGAAGTACATGCAGGTAATTACCTATTCTTAAGGCCTTGAACTTAGTTTTCTTGATTTGATTCGTAGGCGTAGCGCTAAAATTTCTCTTGACTCACTTAGGTACCCCCGAGATGTTGTGTGGATAAGATGGACTGTTGGGAGGCGTTGGTGGATGCGTGGTGCTCTCCCCAATGGCTAGTCGAACACCAAAGGGCCAAGGATAAGCGCGACCAAATGGAAGGTGTGCCACACCATCAAGGGAGCTCCAACCTGTTTGAGTATGGGGATAACTGGGTATGTGGTTTGCTACATGATTCATGCAATTTCATTCTTCATGCTAGCATTTATCCCTTCCAAAATGACTTAATTAATATGCTTAGTTAGTTAAAAAAAAGGCATAACTACCTTGTATAGTTCATTTATGACATATTTAGCTCCAAAATGACATAATAACCTTAAATAGCTCTATAAAATGACTTAATATGCTTTAGTTAGTTAAAAAATGGCGTAACCACCTTTGATAGCTCAATACCGACCTAAACTAATCTTAGCTAGTTCATTCATGACATAATTAGCTCTAAAATGACATAATAACCTTAAATAGCTCTATAAAATGACTTAATATGCTTTAGTTAGTTAAAAAATGGCATAACTACCTTCGATAACTCAATAACGACCTAAACTAATCTTAGCTAGTTCATTCATGACGTAATTAGCTCTAAAATGACATAATAACCTTAGATAGCTCTATAGAATGCCTAAATATGCTATAGTTAGCTAAAAATGGCATAACTACCTTGGATAGCTCAATAATGACATAATTAGCATACTTTGGTCAAAAATGGCATAATAATCTTGGTTACCTCGAAAATGACCTAAATTTAGCTTATTTTCCTCAAAAATGACATAATAACCTTTCTTAGCTCCAAAATGACCTATTTACATAGCAATATCATTCTTCATGCTAGTTTGAGCCCTTAACTAATATTTTGTTCCACTCCCTTAGGCGCACCACCACAAGAAGCATGTGCCAAGTCTGTTCGACCTCTATGGCATGGCCCATATGGCCCCGTACAAGAAGGCCAAGCCATTCACGGAGTCTGACCTAGATCATCCAAAGAGCTTCACCAACATCTCCTCCCACCACATGCTTGTGAAGTACAGAGACGAGGGGAAGGCGAGGAAAGGGGAGGACTTTAACCCTAGCCAGGATCCTTTTGATACAGAGCTGGTGATGATATCTGGTGGCGGGAGGCCCCATGGCTCTCAAGCCATTGGTGATGGACTGATACAATGTCCTAGCACTCTCCCGCAGATCAAGAAGCGCCTGAGTAGCTCTGATCATGAGATAACGGCTCGTGCACGGCCCGTGGATCTCGCCATGGCGGTTAGTTATACGGACTCTCTCACCTTTCCTCCATTACATTGTGTGTGCATCCGTCAATGATTACAATGCTAACAAGGAGTGGTGTGTTGCAGGCATTGGTTGAGAAAGAAAGATTGAAGACCCAGGCGCTTTTGGAGGAGGCAAAAAAGGAGGCGGCGGAGAGGGAGAGGGAGATGGAGGAGAGGACGGCTAAGCTGTTGGAGGAGAGGAACCGGAACGAGGCGTCTAACCGGTCCCTATACGAGCTCATCGTGGTACGTTTCTCGTGCATATTAGCCCAATCATGCACGTAATGTTGGCATTACTAACTAATATGACTGACTCGTGAGAACCAAATGTGCAGACCATGTGCGAGAAAAACGGTCAGGCCCCTCCGCCGATGCCCCAGATTGCTCCGGCGACCATGGTGAGTTTGATTTGGTACTTAGTTACTACTATTCACATTTCAGTTTGCATCATGCTAACGAGACATTATTGGAAATGATCTTTGGTCCAGCATGGCTCCCGGCAAGCATCGACCAATCCTTCTGCGTATGCCAATGTCGGAACCCCGACCGGTCCTTCACCTCTGTCTGCCACTGGTGCAGCCCCAACCATTCCTACACCTCCGCGATAACGGTATTTTTCTTCTTATTTAGTCTTTTTAGTCCATTTTTGACATAATTTAGCCTATTTAGTACACAAATGACATAATAAGATGAAGAAAATCAAAGAAGAGGAAGGAAAGAAGGAACAGGAAGAAAAGAAGAAGAAGAAGAAGAAGTTCTCTTCTTCTTCTTCTTCTTCTCCTCTTACTTGTTTTTATTCGTAAATGGCATAATAACCTTGCTAACCTCATAAATGTCATATACTTAGCTTGTTGTCTTCTAAAATGACACAATAAGCTTAGTTAGGTTTAAAATGGCATAATTAGCTAGGTTAGCTCAAAAATAGCGTTTTTCTTCTTATTTAGCCTATTTAGTCCATTTTTGGCATAATTTAGCCTATTTAGTCCACAAATGACATAATAAGATGAAGAAAATCAAAGAAGAGGAAGGAAAGAAGGAATAGGAAGAAAAGAAGAAGAAGAAGAAGTTCTTCTTCTTCTTTTCCTCCTCTTACTTATTTTTATTCGTAAATGGCATAATAACCTTGCTAACCTCATAAATGTCATATACTTAGCTTGTTGTCTTCTAAAATGACACAATAAGCTTAGTTAGGTCAAAAATGACATAATTAGCTAGGTTAGCTCAAAAATGGCATTTTTCTTCTTATTTAGCCTATTTAGTCCATTTTTGGCATAATTTAGCCTATTTAGTCCACAAATGACATAATAAGATGAAGAAAATCAAAGAAGAGGAAGGAAAGAAGGAATAGGAAGAAAAGAAGAAGAAGAAGAAGAAGAACTTCTTCTTCTTCTTTAACTTCTTCTTATTCTTATTCTTATTCTTCTTCTTCTTCTTCTTCTTGTTTTCTTCTTCTTCTTCTTCTAACTTTCTTGTTTCCCATTTTCCAGATTTAATTCACTATATGGAAGCTTGCATGGCTGGAGTGCTTGTTTCCCTGTTCTTCTTTTCGTTTGTATCGAAGAATAATGTGGAACTTGTTATATGGATGCATGGAACAATGTGTTGGGTGAACATTGTGATATTACTTTAATATGTACTGTGTTTCTATGTATGTATGTTGTCATGGATGGAGCTATGTGTTGGATACATCATATGCCTGTTGTGCCTGTGAAAAATATATATATATGTATATCTGTGTGTGAATTCCTGTGAAATTAAATGGATATAAATAAAAACAGGGGATATATAGCCTCTTTGTCGTCTGCTAGCGGACGGCAAAGCCGTCCGCTAGCAGATGGCAAAGAGGACACGTGGCAGCTACCTGTACAAACTGGGAACACTGGCTGCCTATTTGGCTTATGTATGTTAGTTGATATTATTGATCCATATACTCTATAAGTGTTTATATGTCCGTTAGTTTTGTACATTATTGGTTGATTGACTCAGTATTTGAATCTTGATACATCGCTTGTGTACATATCTAAATGGGAGTACACATTATGCTGCATGTGACACTTGAGTTGGACATAAAGTGGTTTCAAATATTCGAATTCACCTTAAACTGGATTCTAGCTTCTGAATTCGAGTATCGGCATTTGTAAATAATATTCATATATGACAGTGGAATACATCTTTGTCGTGCTTTTGAAGATATATAAAAACACATAGAATGATTTATAACGATTTGTATAGGAATACAAAATGGATTCGAATTTAGTTGCCAGGGTAAACGTGGATGCTTATTGTCCCAAAATTTGAAAGAAGCAGCAAAATGTCCACTCCCACGTCGGCTGCCCGAAGCAAAGTGTTTGGCAGATGGAAATTACTGTCTACCCCTTAGATGGACAATCCATCTGCCGGATTTCCACTGCTCTCAATAGGGGTAGGTTAGTAACTTCAATTAGACGTGACACGACCGCCTCTGAGCCAATTCCGACACAGTGGGCGCCAAACATGGGCGGCAAAACACATTTGATTCAAGCTCATCCGAAAGACCTCTGTCTCTCCCTCCATTTCCCCAATCATACACGGTGGGCGGCAAAACAAACTCGACTTGACCGAAATCGATGTAGGCAAATATTTTCAATAGGGGCAAGTTTGTAACTTCACTCAGACGTGACACAACCGCCCTACCTGTCAGCCCCGTTCATACACCGTGGGTGTCAACCGTGGGCGCCAAAACACCCTCTCCTCACCCGAAATCGCTCTGGGCAAATATTGGCTAGATGCGAGATTACCGTCCTTTCCCCAACCAAGGAGACGTCCAAATTTTAAACTGGGGCTAAGTTCGTAACTTTCCCATATTTCAGACAGGCGCGTCCCAAAAACATGGTTCCCCGTACCTCTCCCTCCATTTTCCCATTCATACACCATCCGTGCTAGAACACCATCCCCACACCAGCCTCCTCAGTCCGCCACCCCATCCATCACCGTCGTCCTCCACCCCATCCATCGCCACCGTCCTCCGCCATGCCAGAGCACCTACCAAGACCGCATCGTCCACTGCTAGAGATTGACGTTTCTCATCCACGGTGACGGACCAAGAGCCCTGGATCGCATCCTCTCGCTTCATCGGCGTCGTCGTCCTCTTTGTCGGGGCTGCTCACACGACCTTCTCGTCCACCGCTACGGGACCTATCCCCCGATGCACCCGTCTACCGTCGCAGATATGCTTCAACGCCACCGATAGCCATCGCACCGCCGATGCCTACACGACGCCGCAAGGGAGGTGGTACTTCATATCTCCTCAACTTTTTGATCTCAACCAGAAAATAGATCGTAACTTGGTTACTGTACATTCTTTTCAGCTCTTAGAATTTAGTTCTTAGTTCGAAGCAAACAATGGATGCTAAATAGCATTTCTGCGGTTTGCAGTTTTAAATCTACCATGGCACAGTCATAATAGGGTTTAATTGATCATGTTAGTTCCGTGGTGGTTTCTTTAATAGAAATCAGAGGGGAAACCCTCTTTTGCTCAAAAAACATTTGCTTAGGGTTTCCCCCTTTTATGATCACTATACGATCAACATACGTGCTTCATATCATAATAGCACTGTGCTACCTCTTGAGCATGCGTTGGTTTTCCCTTGAAGTGGAAAGGGTGATGCAGCAAAGTAGCGTAAGTATTTCCCTCAGTTTTTGAGAACCAAGGTATCAATCCAGTAGGAGACAACACACAAGTCACCTAGTACCTGCACAAACAATCAAGAACCTCGCAACCAACGCGATAAAGGGGTTGTCAATCCCTTCACGGTCACTTACGAAAGTGAGATCTGATAAAGATAATAAGATAAATATTTTTGGTATTTTGTTTTATAGATTGGAAAGTAAAGATTGCAAAATAGTAAACGAGATGCGATAATAAAAGAGATGCAGTATAATAAGAAAGCGACCCGAGGGCCATAGGTTTCACTAGTGGCTTCTCTCATGATAGCATGTATTACGGTGGGTGAAAAAATTACTGCTGAGCAATTGATAGAAAAGTGCATAGTTATGAAGATATTTAAGGCAATGATCATGAATATAGGCATCACGTCCGTGTCAAGTAGATCGAAATGATTCTGCATCTACTACTATTACTCCACATATCTACCGCTATCCAGCATGCATCTAGAGTATTAAGTTCATAAGAACAGAGTAACGCATTAAGCAAGATGACATGATGTAGAGGGATAAACTCAAGCAATATGACATAAACCCCATCTTTTATCCTCGATGGCAACAATACAATACGTGCCTTGCTGCCCCTACTGTCACTAGGAAAGGACACTGCAAGATTGAACCCAAAGCTAAGCACTTCTCCCATTGCAAGAAAGATCAATCTAGTAGGTCAAACTAAACCAATAATTCAAAGAGACTTGCAGAGATATCAAATCATGCATATAAGAATTCAGAGAAGAACCAAATAATATGCATAGATAATCAAGTTCATAAACCCACAATTCATCGGATCTCGGCAAACACACCGCAAAAGAGTATTACATCGAATAGATCTCCAAGAACATCGAGGAGAACTTTGTATTGAAGATCAAAGAGAGAGAAGAAGCCATCTAGCTAATAACTATGGACCCGAAGGTCTGTGGTAAACTACTCACGCTTCATCGGAGATGCTATGTTGTTGATGTAGAAGCCCTTCGTGATCGATGCCCCCTCCGGCAGATCACTGGAAAAGGCCCCAAGATGGGATCTCACGGGTACAGAAGGTTGCGGCGGTGGAAAAGTGGTTTCGTGGCTCCCCCTGATGTTTCTAGGGTATAAGAGTATATATAGGCGAAAGAAGTACGTCGGTGGAGCTCCGTGGGGCCCACGAGGGTGGGGGCGCGCCTACCCCCTGGGCGGGCCCTCCTATCTTGTGGCCGCCTCGCGGAGTTCCAGACTTCCACTCCAAGTCTCCTGGTTTGCTTTCGGTCCAAGAAAGATCATCGCAAAGGTTTCATTCCGTTTGGATTCCGTTTGGTATTCCTTTTCTGCGAAACACTAAAATAGGCAAAAAAACAGAAACTGGCATTGGGCCTCCGGTTAATAGGTTAGTCCCAAAAATAATATAAAAGATTGTATTAAAGCCCATTAAACATCCAAAACAGATAATATAATAGCATGGAACAATGAAAAATTATAGATACGTTGGAGACGTATCAAGCATCCCCAAGCTTAATTCCTGCTCGTCCTCGAGTAGGTAAATGATAAAAACGGAATTTTTGATGTGGAATGTTGCCTAACATATTTATTAATGTAATTTTATTTATTGTGTCATGAATGTTCAGATCCAAAAGATTGAAGACAAAAGTTTAATATTGACATAAAAACAATAATACTTCAAGCATACTAACAAAGCAATTATGTCTTCTCAAAACAACATGGCCAAAGAAAGTTGTCCCTACAAAATCATATAGTCTGGCTATGCTCTATCTTCATCACACAAAATATTTAAATCATGCACAACCCCGATGACAAGCCAAGCAATTGTTTCATACTTTTGATGTTCTCAAACTTTTTCAATCTTCACGCAATACATGAGCGTGAGCCATGGACATATCACTATAGGTGGAATAGAATGGTGGTTGTGGAGAAGACAAAAAGGAGAAGATAGTCTCACATCAACTAGGCGTATCAATGGGCTATGGAGATGCCCATCAATTGATATCAATGTGAGTGAGTAGGGATTGCCATGCAACGGATGCACTAGAGCTATAAGTGTATGAAAGCTCAACAAAAGAAACTAAGTGGGTGTGCATCCAACTTGCTTGCTCACGAAGACCTAGGGCATTTTGAGGAAGCCCGTCATTGGAATATACAAGCCAAGTTCTATAATGAAAAATCCCCACTAGTATATGAAAGTGACAAAATAGGAGACTCTCTATCATGAAGATTATGGTGCTACTTTGAATCACAAGTGTGGAAAAAGGATAGTAGCATTGTCCCTTCTCTCTTTTTCTCTCATTTTTTTTATTTGGGCCTTTTTCACTTTTTTATGGCCTCTTTTTTCTCTTTTTTTTATTTTTCGTTCGGAGTCTCATCCTAACTTGTGGGGGAATCATAGTCTCCATCATCCTTTCCTCACTGGGACAATGCTCTAATAATGATGACCATCACACTTTTATTTACTTACAACTCAAGAATTACAACTCGATACTTAGAACAAAATATGACTCTATGTGAATGCCTCCGGCGGTGTACCGGGATGTGCAATGAATCAAGAGTGACATGTATGAAAAATTATGAACGGCGGCTTTGCCACAAATATGATGTCAGCTACATGATCATGCAAAGCAATATGACAATGATGGAACATGTCATAATAAACGAAACAGTGGAAAGTTGCATGGCAATATATCTCGGAATGGCTATGGAAATGCCATAATAGGTAGGTATGGTGGCTGTTTTGAGGAAGGTAAATGGTGGGTTTATGGTACCGGCGAAAGTTGCGTGGTACTAGAGAGGCTAGCAAGGGTGGAAGGGTGAGAGTGCGTATAATCCATGGACTCAACATTAGTCATAAAGAACTCACATACTTATTGCAAAAATCCATTAGTTATCGAAACAAAGTATTACGCGCATGCTCCTAGGGGGATAGATTGGTAGGAAAATACCATCGCTCGTCCCCGATCACCACTCATAAGGAAGACAATCAAAAAATAAATCATGCTCCGACTTCATCACATAACGGTTCGCCATACGTGCATGCTACGGGAAATCACAAACTTTAACACAAGTATCTCTCAAATTCACAACTACTCAACTAGCATGACTCTAATATCACCATCTTCATATCTCAAAACAATCATAAGGAGTCAAACTTCTCATAGTATTCAATGCACTTTATATGAAAGTTTTTATTATACCTATGTTGGATGCCTATCATATTAGGACTAATTTTATAGCCAAAGCAAATTACCATGTTGTTCTAAAAGACTCTCAATATAAGTGAAGCATGAGAGATCAATAATTTCTATAAAATAAAACCACCACCATGCTCTAAAAAGATATAAGTGAAGCACTAGAGCGAAATTGTATAGCTCAAAAGATATAAGTGAAGCACATAGAGTATTCTAATAAATTCCGATTCATGTGTGTATCTCCCAAAAGGTGTGTAAAGCAAAGGTGATTGTGGTAAACTAAAAAGCAAAGAATCAAATCATACAAGACGCTCCAAGCAAAACACATATCATGTGGTGAATAAAAATATAGCCTCAAGTAAAGTTACTGATAGACGAAAACGAAAGAGGGGATGCCTTCCGGGCATCCCCAAGCTTAGGATTTTGGTTGTCCTTGAATTTTACCTTGGGGTGCCTTGGGCATCCCCAAGCTTAGGCTCTTGCCACTCCTTGTTCCAAAATCCATCAAATCTTTACCCAAAAACTTGAAAACTTCACAACACAAAACTCAACAGAAAATCTCGTGAGCTCCGTAAGTATAAGAAAATAAACCACCACCTTAATTTACTGTAATTAACTCATTATTTATTTATATTGGTGTTAAACCTACTGTATTCCAACTTCTCTATGGTTCATACCCCCCAATACTAGCCATAGATGCATCAAAATAAGCAAACAACACGCGAAAAACAGAATCTGTCAAAAACAGAACAGTCTGTAGCAATCTGTTGGTTTCGAATACTTATGTAACTCCAAAAAAATTGAAAAATTAGGAAGACCAGGAAAATTTGTATACTGATCTACTGCAGTTGGAATTGGTATTTTATCGCTCTCTGGTAAAAAATGGAAATTATTCTCATGAGCGCATACTTTCTGTTTTTATCAGCAAGATCAAACAATAATCACCCAAGAAGATCCTAAAGGCTTTAGTTGGCACAAACACTAATTAAAACATATAAAACACAATCATAACAGAGGCTAGATAAATTATTTATTACTAAACAGGAACAAAAAGTAAAGAACAAAAATAAAATTGGGTTGCCTCCCAACAAGCGCTATCGTTTAACGCCCCTAGCTAGGCATAAAAGCAAGAATAGATTTAGGTATTGTCATCTTGGGTATGCAATCCATAAGTGGCTCTCATAATAGATAAGGAAATTTAATTTTCTTCCTAGGAAAGTGTTCCATGCCTTTCCTTAACGGAAATTGGAATCTAATATTTCCTTTTTTCATGTCAATAATTGCACCAATCGTTCTAAGGA
The DNA here is from genome assembly GCF_002575655.3 of Aegilops tauschii subsp. strangulata. Classification (NCBI taxonomy): domain Eukaryota; kingdom Viridiplantae; phylum Streptophyta; class Magnoliopsida; order Poales; family Poaceae; genus Aegilops; species Aegilops tauschii. Next base: position 381,362,665 of record NC_053039.3, on the reverse strand, counting down.
AAGGTCTACCAAGAATAATAGGACATGTAGGATTGCAATCTATGTCAAGAACAATGAAATCTATGGGCACATAATTCCTATTTGCAACAATAAGAACATCATTAATTCTTCCCATAGGTTTCTTAATGGTGGAATCCGCAAGATGCAAATTTAAAGAACAATCATCAAATTCACGGAAACCTAGCACATCACACAAAGTTTTTGGAATCGTGGAAACACTAGCACCCAAATCACATAAAGCATAACATTCATAATCTTTAATCTTAATTTTAATAGTAGGTTCCCACTCATCATAAAGTTTTCTAGGGGTAGAAACTTCTAGTTCAAGCTTTTCCTCATGGGATTGCATTAAAGCATCAACGATATGTTTAGTAAAAGCTTTATTTTGATCATAAGCATGAGGAGAATTTAAAACGGATTGGAACAAGGAAATACAATCTATCAAAGAGAAACTATCATAATTAAATTCCTTGAAATCCAAAATAGTGGGTTCATTGCTATGCAAAGTTTTGACCTCTTCAATCCCACTTTTATTAATTTTTGCATCAAGATCTAAAAACTCCGAATCATTGGGACGCCTGTTAACTAAAGTTGACTCATCTCCAGTCCCATCTTTATCAAGAATCATATTGGAAAACAAATATTTAATAGGAGACACATCAATCACTTTTAGATCTTCATCATTATTATCATGAAAACTAGGAGAACACGCTTTCACAAAGCAATCTTTTTTAGCATGCATCCTAGCGGTTCTTTCATTGCACTCATCAATGGAAATTCTCATGGCTTTGAGAGACTCATTGATATCATGTTTAGGTGGAATAGATCTAAGTTTCAAAGAATCAACATCAAGAGAAATTCTATCCACGTTCCTAGCCAACTCATCAATCTTAAGCAATTTTTCTTCAACCAAAGCATTGGAATTCTTATGCGAATTCATAAATTCTTTAACACTAGTCTCAAAATCAGAGGGCATATTATTAAAATTTCCATAAGATTTGTTGTAGGAATTACCATAATTATTAGAGGAATTACTAGGAAACGGCCTAGGATTAAAGTTTCCTCTATACGCGTTGTTAGCAAAATTGTTCCTGCCAACAAAATTCACATCCATAGATTCATTATTATTCTCAATCAAAGTGGACAAAGGCATATCATTAGGATCGGAAGAAATACTTTTATTAGCAAACAATTTCATAAGTTCATCCATCTTTCCACTCAAAACATTAATCTCTTCAATCGCATGAACCTTTTTACTAGTGGATCTTTCGATGTGCCATTGAGAATAATTAACCATAATATTTTCTAGGAGTTTAGTAGCTTCTCCTAAAAGTGATTTCCATAAAAGTGCCTCCCACGGCCGAATCTAAAAATTTTCTAGAAGCAAAATTCAATCCGGCATAAATTTTTTGTATAATCATCCACAAATTCAAACCATGTGTAGGGCAATTACGAATCTTTAAATTCATCCTCTCTCAAGCTTGTGCAACATGCTCATGATCAACTTATTTAAAATTCATAATATCGTTCCTAAGAGAGATGATCTTAGCGGGAGGAAAATACTTAGGGATAAAAGCATCTTTGCACTTATTCCATGAATCAATACTATTTTAGGCAAAGAAGAGAACAAGGTTTTAGCACGATCTCTAAGCGAAAACAGAAATAGCTTAAATTTAACAATATCATTATCCATATGTTTCTTCTTTTGCATATCACAGAAATCAACAAAGTTGTATAGATGGGTAGCGGCATCTTCACTGGGAAGGCCAGAAAATTGGTCTTTCATAACAAGATTCAACAAAGCGGTATTAATTTCACAAGATTCAGCATCGGTAGTAGGAGCGATCGGAGTGCTAATAAAATCATTGTTGTTGGTATTGGAAAAGTCACACAATTTAGTATTATCTTGAGCCATCGTGACAAACAATCAATCCAACACATAAGCACACAAGAAGCAAGCGAAAAGAGACGAACGGAAAAGGGGCGAAGAAAAGGCAAAGGTTTTCGAAAATCATTTTAGAAGTGGGGGAGAGGAAAACGAGAAGCGAATGGCAAATAATGTAATGCGAGGAGAAGAGTTTATGATGGATACTTGGTATGTCTTGACTTGGCGTAGATCTCCCCGGCAACGGCGCCAGAAATCCTTCTTGCTACCTCTTGAGCATGTGTTGGTTTTCCCTTGAATAGGAAAGTGTGATGCGGCAAAGTAGCATAAGTATTTCCCTCAGTTTTTGAGAACCAAGGTATCAATCTAGTAGGAGACAATACACAAGTCACCTAGTACCTGCATAAACAATCAAGAACCTCGCAACCAACGCGATAAAGGGGTTGTCAATCAAGAACCTCACCCGAAGGTCTGTGGTAAACTACTCACGCTTCATCGGAGAGGCTATGGTGTTGATGTAGAAGCCCTCCGTTATCGATTCCCCCTCCGGCAGATCGCCGAACAAGGCCCCAAGATGGGATCTCACGGGTACAGAAGGTTGCGGCGGTGGAAAAGTGGTTTCGTGGCTCCCCCTGATGTTTCTAGGGTATAAGAGTATATATATTGGTGAAAGAAGTATGTCGGTGGAGCTCCGTGGGGCCCACGAGGGTGGGGGCGCGCCTACCCCCCTAGGCGCGCCCTCCTATCTCGGGGCCGCCTCACAGAATTCCAGACTGTCACTGCAAGTCTCCTGGTTTTCTTTCGGTCCAAGAAAGATCATCGCGAAGGTTTCATTCCGTTTGGATTCCGTTTGGTATTCCTTTTCTACGAAACACTGAAATAGGCAAAAAAACAGAAACTGGCACTGGGCCTCCGGTTAATAGGTTAGTCACAAAAATAATATAAAAGAGCATATTAAATCCCATTAAACATCCAAAACAGATAATATAATAGCATGGAATAATCAAAAATTATAGATACGTTGGAGACGTATCACACTGCTCCACCCATCAAGCTAAACAAGCTTAGTTGTTCAAATACGAATCTGATATTATTAAAACAGAGTAATTTAGTTGGTCAGCTAAATGTTCCTAATTTAGTTTTGAAAATGCATGTTCGCCACTCGGGTGTGTATCTCTACAGGGTGCCCATGGTGCGCCGCGGCCCACCCTGGGATTTTGGCTCGGCCCAGGCCCCGATTCCCCTTTGTATTGCTGCGCTTCCGATCTCTACTCGCCCCCAGCCGCCTGCCTCGCCGGTGACTTGCCGTCCCCGGACGGCATGACTCTAGGAGGAGACATCGGACTAGCACGAGGTCAGGAGCCGCTCGCCCAACAGCGTCACCGTTGCCCGGTGAAAGAAATATGCCCTAGAGGCAATAACAAAGTTATTATTTATTTCCTTATTTCATGATAAATGTTTATTATTCATGCTAGAATTGTATTAACCGGAAACTTGATACATGTGTGAATACATAGACAAAACAGAATGACACTAGTATGCCTCTACTTGATTAGCTCGTTGAATCAAAGATGGTTAAGTTTCCTAGCCATAGACATGAGTTGTCATTTGATTAACGGGATCACATCATTAGGAGAATGATGTGATTGACTTGACCCATTCCGTTAGCTTAGCACTCGATCGTTTAGTATGTTGCTATTGCTTTCTTCATGACTTATACATGTTCCTATGACTATGAGATTATGCAACTCCCGTTCTCCGGAGGAACACTTTGTGTGCTACCAAATGTCACAATGTAACTGGGTGATTATAAAGGTCCTCTACAGGTGTCTCCGAAGGTACTTGTTGAGTTGGCGTATTTCGAGATTAGGATTTGTCACTCCGATTGTCGGAGAGGTATCTCTGGGCCCTCTCGGTAATGCACATCACTATAAGCCTTGCAAGCAATGTGACTAATGAGTTAGTTGCGGGATGATGCATTACATAACGAGTAAAGAGACTTGCCGGTAACGAGATTGAACTAGGTATTGAGATACCGACGATCGAATCTCGGGCAAGTAACATACCGATGACAAAGGGAACAACGTATGTTGTTATGCGGTTTGACCAATAAAGATATTCGTAGAATATGTAGGAGCCAATATGAGCATCCAGGTTCCACTCTTGGTTATTGACCGGAGATGTGTCTCGGTCATGTCTACATAGTTCTCGAACCCGTAGGGTCCGCACGCTTAACGTTCGGTGACGATTTGTATTATGAGTTATGTGATTTGATGTACCGAAGGTAGTTCGGAGTCCCGTATGAGATCGGGGACATGACGAGGAGTCTCAAAATGGTCGAGATGTAAAGATCGATATATTGGACGACTATATTCGGACATCGGAAAGGTTCCGAGTGATTCGGGTATTTTTCGGAGTACTGGAGAGTTACGGGAATTCGTATTGGGCCTTAATGGGCCATACGGGAAAGGAGAGAAAGGCCTCAAAAGGTGGCCGCACCCCTCCCCATGGTCTGGTCCGAATTGGACTAGGGAGGGGGGCGCCCCCTTCCTTCCTTCTCCTTTTCCCTTCCCTTTTTCCTATTCCATGTGGGAGGAGGAATCCTACTAGGACTAGGGAGTCCTAGTAGGACTCCACACTTCTGGCGCGCCCTAGGGGCTGGCCGGCCTCCCCTCCTCCATCCTTTATATACGGGGGCAGGGGGCACCTCTAGAAACAACAATTGATCATTGATCTCTTAGCTGTGTGCAGTGCCCCCCTCCACCATATTCCACCTCGGTTATATCGTAGCGGTGCTTAGGCGAAGCCCTGCGTCGGTAGCATCATCAACACCGTCATCACGCCATCGTGCTGACGGAACTCTCCCGCAAAGCTCTGCTGGATCGGAGTTCGTGGGACGTCATCGAACTGAACGTGTGCTGAACTCGGAGGTGTCGTACGTTCGGTACTTGGATCGGTCGGATCGTGAAGACGTACGACTACATCAACCGTGTTGTGCTAACGCTTCCGCTTTCGGTCTACGAGGGTACGTGGACCCACTCTCCCCTCTCGTTGCTATGCATCACCATGATCATGTGTGTGCGTAGGAAATTTTTTGAAATTACTACATTCCCCAACAGTGGCATCCGAGCCAGTTTTATGCGTAGATGTTATATACACGAGTAGAACACAAGTGAGTTGTGGACGATACAAGTCATACTGCTTACCAGCATGTCATACTTTGGTTCGGCGGTATTGTTGGATGAAGCGGCTCGGACCGACATTACGCGTACGCTTACGCGAGACTGGTTCTACCGACGTGCTTTGCACACAGGTGGCTGGCGGGTGTCGGTTTCTCCAACTTTAGTTGAACCAAGTGTGACTACGCCCGGTCCTTGAGAAGGTTAAAACAGCACTAACTTGATGAACTATCATTGTGGTTTTGATGCGTAGGTAAGAACGGTTCTTGCTCAGCCCGTAGCAGCCACGTAAAACTTGCAACAACAAAGTAGAGGACGTCTAACTTGTTTTTGTAGGGCATGTTGTGATGTGATATGGTCAAGACATGATGCTATATTTTATTGTATGAGATGATCACGTTTTGTAACCAAGTTATCGGCAACTGGCAGGAGCCATATGGTTGTCGCTTTATTGTATGCAATGCAATCGCCCTGTAATTGCTTTACTTTATCACTAAGCGGTAGCGATAGTCGTAGAAGCAATAGTTGGCGAGACGACAACGATGCTACGATGGAGATCAAGGTGTCGCGCCGGTGATGATGGTGATCATGACGGTGCTTCGGAAATGGAGATCACAAGCACAAGATGATGATGGCCATATCATATCTCTTATATTGATTGCATGTGATGTTTATCTTTTATGCATCTTATTTTGCTTAGATCGACGGTAGCATTATCAGATGATCTCTCACTAAATTTCAAGGTATAAGTGTTCTCCCTGAGTATGCACCGTTGCGAAAGTTCTTCGTGCTGAGACACCACGTGATGATCGGGTGTGATAGGCTCTACGTTCAAATACAACAGGTGCAAGACAGTTTTGCACACGCGGAATACTCAGGTTAAACTTGACGGGCCTAGCATATGCAGATATGGCCTCGGAACACTGAGACCGAAAGGTCGAGCGTGAATCATATAGTAGATATGATCAACATAGTGATGTTCACCATTGAAAACTACTACATCTCACGTGATGATCGGACATGGTTTAGTTGATTTGGATCACGTGATCACTTAGATGATTAGAGGGATGTCTATCTAAGTGGGAGTTCTTAAGTAATATGATTAATTGAACTTAAATTTATCATGAACTTAGTCCTGGTAGTATTAGCATATCTATGTTGTAGATCAATAGCTCGCGTTTAGCTCCCCTGTTTTATTTTGATATGTTCCTAGAGCAAACTAAGTTGAAAGATGTTAGTAGCAATGATGCGGACTTGGTCCGTGATCTGAGGATTAACCTCATTGCCGCACAGAAGTATTATGCACCGCTAGGTGACAGAACTATTGCAGGAGCAGATGCAGACGTTATGAACGTTTGACAAAAGCTCGGTATGATGACTACTTGATAGTTTAGTGCACCATGCTTTACAGCTTAGAATCGGGGCTTCAAAGACATTTTTGAAATTCCGCGGAGCATATGAGATGTTCCAAGAGTTGAAATTGGTATTTCATACTCATGCCCGTGTCGAGAGGTATGAGACCTCTGACAGTACTTTGCCTACAAGATGGAGGAGAATAGCTCAACCAGTGAGCATGTGCTCAGATTGTCTGGGTACTACAATTGCTTGAATCAAGTGGGAGTTAATCTTCCAGATAAGATAGTAATTGACAAAGTTCTCTAGTCACTATCACCAAGTTACTAGAACTTAGTGATGAACTATAATATGCAAGGGATGACGAAAACAATTCCCAAGCTCTTCGCGATGCTAAAATCGGCGAAGGTAGAAATAAAGAAAAACATCAAGTGTTGATGGTTGACAAGACCACTAGTTTCAATAAAAAGGGTAAAGGGAAGAAAGGGAACTTCAAGAAGAACGGCAAGTAAGTTTCTACTCAAGTGAAGAATCCCAAGTCTGGACCTAAGCCTGAGACTAAGTGCTTCTACTGCAAAGGGATTGGTCACTGGAAGCGGAAACTACCCCAAGTAATTGGCGGATAAGAAGGATGGCAAAGTGAACAAAGGTATATTTGATATACATGTTATTGATGTGTACTTTACTAGTGTTTATAGCAACCCCTCGGTATTTGATACTGGTTCAGTTGCTAAAAGTAGTAACTCGAAACGGAAGTTGCAGAATGAACAGAAACTAGTTAAGGGTGAAGTGATGATGTGTGTTGGAAGTAGTTCCAAGATTGATATGATCATCATCGCACACTCCCTATACTTTCGGGATTAGTGTTGAACCTAAATAAATGTTATTTGGTGCTTGCGTTAAGCATGAATATGATTTGATCATGTTATTGCAATACGGTTATTCATTTAAAATCAAAGAATAATTGTTGTTCTGTTTACATGAATAAAACCTTCAATCGTCATACACCCAAGGTGAATGGTTTATTGAATCTCGATTGTAGTGATACACATATTCATAATATTGAAGCCAAAAGATGCAAAGTTAATAATGATAGTGCAACTTATTTGTGGCACTGCCGTTTAGGTCATATTGGTGTAAAGCACATGAAGAAAATCCATGCAGATGGGCTTTTGGAATCACTTGATTATGAATCAGTTGATGCTTGCGAACCATGCCTCATGGGCAAGATGACTAAGACTCCGTTCTCCGGAACAATGGAGCAAGCTACTGACTTATTGGAAATAATACATACTGATGTATGCGATCTGATGAGTGTTGAGGCTCGCGGTTGGTATCGTTATTTTCTGACCTTCACAGATGATTTGAGCAGATATGGGTATATCTTCTTGATGAAACATTTGAAAAGTTCAAAAGAATTTCAGAGTGAAGTGTAAAATCATCGTAACAAGAAAATAAAGTTTCTACGATCTGATCGCGGAGACGAATATTTGAGTTACGAGTTTGGTCTTCATTTGAAACAATGTGAAATAGTTTCGCAACTCACGCCACCTAGAACACCACAGCGTAATGGTGTGTCCGAACATCGTAACCACACTTTATTAGATATGGTGCAATCTATGATGTCTCTTGCCGATTTACCACTATTGTTTTGGGGTTCTGCATTAGAGACAGTTGCATTCACGTTAAAAAGGGCACCATCTAAATCCGTTGAGACGACACCATATGAATTGTGGTTTAGCAAGAAACCTAAGCTGTCGTTTCTTATAGTTTGGGGTTGCAATGCTTATGTGAGAAAGGTTTCAGCCTGATAAGCTCAAACCCAAATCGGAGAAGTGCGTCTTCATAGGATACCCAAAATGTTGGGTACACCTTCTATCACAGATCCGAAGGCAAGACTTTTGTTGCTAAATTTGGATCCTTTCTAGAGAAGGATTTTCTCTCGAAAGAACTGAGTGGGAGGAAAGTAGAACTTGATGAGGTAACTGTACCTACTCCCTTATTGGAAAGTAGTTCATCACAGAAACCTTTTCTGTGACATCTACACCAATTAGTGAGGAAGCTAATGATGATGATCATGAAACTTCAGATCAAGTTGCTACTGAACCTCATAGGTCAACCAGAGTAAGATCCGCACCAGAGTGGTACGGTAACCCTATTCTGGAAGTCATGTTACTTGACCATGACGAACCTACGAACTATGAGGAAGCGATGATGAGCCCAGTTTCCGCAAAATGGCTTGAAGCCATGAAATCTGAGATGGGATCCATGCATGAGAACAAAGTGTGGACTTTGGTTGACTTGCCCGATGATCGGCAAGCCATCGAGAACAAATGGATCTTCAAGAAGAAGACAGATGCTGATGGTAATGTTACTGTCTACAAAGCTCGACTTGTTGCGAAAGGTTTTCAACAAGTTCAAGGAGTTGACTACGATGAGACCTTCTCACCCGTAGCGATGCTTAAGTCCGTCCGAATCATGTTAGCAATTGCCGCATTTTATGATTATGAAATTTGGCAAATGGATGTAAAGACTGCATTCCTGAATGGATTTCTGGAAGAAGAGTTGTATATGATGCAACCTGAAGGTTTTATCGATCCAAAGGGTACTAACAAAGTATGCAAACCTCCAGCGATCCATCCATGGACTGGTGCAAGCATCTTAGAGTTGGAATATACGCTTTGATGAGTTGATCAAAGCATATAGTTTATACAGACTTGCGATGAAGCATGTATTTACAAGAAAGTGAGTGGGAGCACTACAGCATTTCTGATAAGTATATGTGAATGACATATTGTTGATCGAAAATAATGTAGAATTTTTTGTAAAGCATAAAGGAGTATTTGAAAGGAGTTTTTCAAATAAGGACCTCGGTGAAGCTACTTACATATTGAGCATCAAGATCTATAGAGATAGATCAAGACGCTTGATAAGTTTTTTCAATGAGTACATACCTTGACAAGATTTTGAAGTAGTTCAAAATGGATCAGTCAAAGAAAGAGTTCTTACCTGTGTTACAAGATGTGAAATTGAGTAAGACTCAAAGCCCGACCACGGCAGAAGATAGAAAGAGAACGAAAGTCATTCGTTATGCCTCAGCCATAGGTTCTATGAAGTATGCCATGTTGTGTACAAGATCTATTGTGTACCTCACCAAGAGTTTGGTAAGAGGGTACAATAGTGATCTAGGAGTAGATCACTGGACAGGGGTCAAAATTATCCTTAGTGGAATAAGTAAATATTTCTCGGTTATGGAGGTGATAAAGAGTTTGTCGTAAAGAGTTACGTCGATGCAAGCTCTGACACCGATCTGGATGACTCTAAGTCTCGATCTAGATACATATTGAAAGTGGGAGCTATTAGCTAGAGTAGCTCCGTGCAGATCATTGTAGACATAGAAATTTGCAAAATACTTACGGATCTGAATGTGACAGACCCTTTAACTAAAATTATCTCACAAGCAAAACATGATCACACCTTAGTACTCTTTGGGTGTTAATCACAAAGCGATGTGAACTAGATTACTAACTCTAGTAAACCCTTTGGGTGTTGGTCACATGTCGATGTGAACTATGGGTGGTAACCACATAAAGATGTGAGCTATTGATGTTAAATCACATGGCGATGTGAACTAGATTATTGACTCTAGTGCAAGTGGGAGACTGAAGGAAATATGCCCTAGAGGCAATAATAAAGTTATTATTTATTTCCTTATTTCATGATAAATGCTTATTATTCATGCTAGAATTGTATTAACCGGAAACTTGATACATGTGTGAATACATAGACAAAACAGAATGTTACTAGTATGCCTCTACTTGACTAGCTCGTTGAATCAAAGATGGTTAAGTTTCCTAGTCATAGACATGAGTTGTCATTTGATTAACGGGATCACATCATTAGGAGAATGATGTGATTGACTTGACCCATTCCGTTAGCTTAGCACTTGATCGTTTAGTATGTTGATATTGCTTTCTTCATGACTTATACATGTTCCTATGACTATGAGATTATGCAACTCCCGTTTACCGGAGGAACACTTTGTGTGCTACCAAACGTCACAACGTAACTGGGTGATTATAAAGGTGCTCTACAGGTGTCTCCGAAGGTACTTGTTGAGTTGGCGTATTTCAAGATTAGGATTTGTCACTCCGATTGTCGGAGAGGTATCTCTAGGCCCTCTCGGTAATGCACATCACTATAAGCCTTGCAAGCAATGTGACTAATGAGTTAGTTGCGGGATGATGCATTACATAACGAGTAAAGAGACTTGCCGGTAACGAGATTGAACTAGGTATTGAGATACCGACGATCGAATCTCAGGCAAGTAACATACCGATGACAAAGGCAACAACGTATGTTGTTATGCGGTTTGACCAATAAAGATATTCGTAGAATATGTAGGAGCCAATATGAGCATCCAGGTTCCGCTCTTGGTTATTGACCGGATATGTGTCTCGGTCATGTCTACATAGTTCTCGAACCCGTAGGGTCCGCACGCTTAATGTTCGGTGACGATTTGTATTATGAGTTATGTGATTTTATGTACCGAAGGTAGTTCGGAGTCCCGTATGAGATCGGGGACATGACGAGGAGTCTTGAAATGGTCGGGACGTAAAGATCGATATATTGGACGACTATATTTGGACATCGGAAAGGTTCTGAGTGATACGGGTATTTTTTGGACTACCGGAGAGTTACGGGAATTCGTATTGGGCCTTAATGGGCCATACGGGAAAGGAGAGAAAGGCCTCAAAAGGTGGCCGCACCCCTCCCCATGGTCTGGTCCGAATTGGACTAGGGAGGGGGGGCGCCCCTTCCTTCCTTCTCCTTTTCCCTTCCCTTTTTCCTATTCCATGTGGGAGGAGGAATCCTACTAGGACTAGGGAGTCCTAGTAGGACTCCACACTTCTGGCGCGCCCTAGGGGCTGGCCGGCCTCCCCTCCTCCATCCTTTATATACGGGGGCAGGGGGGCACCTCTAGAAACAACAATTGATCATTGATCTCTTAGCCGTGTGTGGTGCCCCCCTCCACCATATTCCACCTCGGTTATATCGTAGCGGTGCTTAGGCGAAGCCCTGCGTCGGTAGCATCATCACGCCGTCGTGCTGACGGAACTCTCCCGCAAAGCTCTGCTGGATCGGAGTTCATGGGATGTCATCGAGCTGAACGTGTGCTGAACTCGGAGGTGCCGTACGTTCGGTACTTGGATCGGTCGGATCGTGAAGACGTACGACTACATCAACCGTGTTGTGCTAACGCTTGCGCTTTCGGTCTACGAGGGTACGTGGACACACTCTCTGCGTAGGAATTTTTTTGAAATTACTACGTGCCCCAACACCCGGGCGCACCACCGTGCCTTCCTTCCCTGTCCGTTCAGAGCTAAGGCGTGCAGCAGCCACTAATCCAACCCGATTTATCCTGAGATATGTCCTCAACACTCAGCAGCCACTCCTCATCACCCACTTTCTAATTGATTCATTACTCATTAGGCAGGACTGTCATTAGAGTTTGTTGTGTACTAAGTGCTACCTACACTTAATGGTTCAGATGTATTTTAGTAATCTTTAGTACCTGTAAAGTTCACAGGGTTTCAAAATTCCGGCCCTAGGAACAGACACTAGTCATTTTGGATTGTTGGTCGTAGTGACATTGACCCAGATTACTACTGCATGCCAGGTTTGTTGACAATTTTATTTGTCTTTCTTACTCATTTGATATGATATCCAATTATTCACGTCGATTAGTTGCAAACAATAAGTGCTAGATGTCAGAGTAAATGGCCACGGTAGCCTAACCGACTCCCCCTGGCTCTTCGAAAAATTATCAGGCCATTCGAGCCTTCAAGCATACAGAGCGCAGGGCCGCCTTCCCCCGGCCGGCTATCCCCAGGGCCGACTACCAGAAGGCGACCCGGCCTCAGAAACCTTCCCCAAGAAAGCTACGAGATGGCCGACTCCAGGAAGCCGGCCCCAAGAGGACCGACTCCCAGAAGCCGGCCATGAAGAGAGCCGACTCCCAGAAGCCGGCCAAGACTACACCCACCAAGACTGCATCCACATAACGGTGATAAGACGGGGCGTGGCCGCAGTACAGCCCACTACCCCCGAATCCCGAAGCAGGCATGGCCACAGGGCGCCGTACGGGCCAGCCATCTCCCGTCCGGCGCGGCACTGTAGCCATGTTGACCACGATGTCACCCACGACAGGCGCCAGTACGGCCCGCGGGCGGCGGGCCCCTTTAGCCAGAGAGACACTCGAAGGCGGCTGGCCTCCCCTAGTCGGCCAGGGGGGTAGCCGGCTTCCAATAGCCGGCTACCTCCCTCCCTCGAAACATGTGCCTCATTAAGGAGATAAGACGAGGTAAGGCTATAGTGAGAGCCCGCAAGGCGGCGGCACTGTAGCCACGCTTACCTCGACAAAGCCCTCATCATCAGAGGCGAGGCAATAGTAACCAGCCGCCGACAAGGCCCCCAAGCGGTGGGGCCGGCCTGTCGGCCAAGAGGCCGACAGCCGGCGGGACCCACCAGTCGGCGGGCCCCAATGGCCGGCGGAGAAGCCGGCGAGCATAGACACTGACGGCTAGGACCCGCGCTCAGCCGGATTACCATTGTACCCCTGGGGGTAGGCCTATATAAACCCCCCGGGACACCCATGCAAAGGGTTGATCTCATAGAGTTTCACACACCACATAGAGAGAAAAGGAGAGCTAGCCTTGCCCTTCTTCTTCCTCTAGCCAAACAGCTCAAGGAGCACTTGTGGCTACTTGTACTGATCTAGTGATCATGCGGAGACCCCGCAGAGCAGGACTAGGGGTGGTATCTCCACGGAGAGCCCCGAACCTGGGTAAGATCCGCCGGCGTGCATGTCTTTGCCTTATCCCGTTTCCAGGCACCGGCGATGTCTTACTGACTCCCACAATGATAAGCCACCCGTTGGCATGTGTCACACCTACCACCCGACATTTGGCGTCCACCGTGGGGCCAGGTGCACCGTCGTCCGAAGACCTATTCTGGACGGGAACCCTTCTCCTCCCCCGCGAGCGTAGCCAGCCCGCTACGCCCGATGGCGCTTGCCTTGACGCGCTGCGAGGCGTCGACGACGCCTGCGCGGCGAGCTGCCTCGCCGACCTTCTTGGCGAGACTCGCATCTCTGATGAGCCCGCGTCCAACGCGGGCACGGACTACCCCGAGAGCCGCCTCGTCAGCCTCCTCGACCAACTTCACATCTCCAGCGAGCTTGATGTGGACCTGGAGTCGGTCGGCTCCACCGACCCGGTGCTTGTCTACTCCGACACGGCATCGCTCGATGCCTACCCCTCCGACGTGGTAGTCTTTGACGACCCTATCGCTCGAGCCGACAGTGCCAGCAGCGCTGTCACTGAGGTGCTGGTCATCAGCCACGCCGCCGACTCGGGCGAGAACGCCCACGACGCCCTACAAGCGGCGATGCATGACTTGTCCGTCCCCATCCCGGCCGACGCCGACGCCGAGACTCTGGAGGCACGCCGCCTCGCCCTCATCACGGAGGGAAAGAAGATAGCCTCCATTAGACGCCTCACCGAGGCTCACCAGCGCGAAGTCGACCGCGCCGCCTTTGGTACGCCGCCTCATGGCGGGCCGAGCCGAGCCGGCCTCGTCAAGAAGCGCGGCGCGGCCATCGCCAGCATGCTGGGAGCGGACCGCCCAGTCTACGCCACCCCTCTCGAGAATCTGCGAGCCGCTCAGGGGGCTGCAGAAGAGCTGAATGGGCTGGGGGCTAATGAGCTCCCCTACATGACAAGGCGCGTCCAGCAGCTGATCGACGCGGCCGCAGAACGGCATGAAGCCGGCGCCCGCGCTGAGAGTCCTCCCCCATGCCGAGAACACGCCGCGACATCCCGGTCGCCGACTGCGAGCGGTGCCCGCGCAAGGAAAGACAAGGAGCCGACTGCTAGCCGCAGCCGGACTCGAATCACCATCGAGCGTGACGCAGAAGGCCGCCCTCGAGCGGTGGAGCGTCAAGGCAATCCGCCTCCTCCCCTGCCTCGTGGAGAGAGATATCCCACCCCGCCGCCTGTCACGCACCCGACTCTCGGTGGCCGACTAGGCCACTGCGAAGGAGTCGGCGAGAACGACGCCCGCCACCGGATCGACCGCCTAGCGCGATCCCTGGCGCTAGAAAAAGAAGACGATGTCGGCCTGCCCTGCTTTGGCCCCCGCATCCACGATGAGCCCTTCCCCAAAGGGTTCTCGGTCCCCAGAGACACGCCCAAGTACAACGGCTCAGTGAAGCCGGAAGATTGGCTCATCGACTACTCTACCGCTGTCAGCATAGCGAACGGCAACAGGCGCGTAGCCGTGAAGTACGTCCCTCTTATGCTTCAAGGCACGACACGCACCTGGCTGAATAACCTCAAGCCCTACAGCGTCAACAATTGGCTGGACTTCACGGAAGTCTTCGTCCGCAACTTCACCAGCACGTATAAGCGGCCTCCAAAGCCCCGCCAGCTCTCCTTGTGCGTCCAAGGGCCCAGCGAATCGACTCGCGACTACCTCACGCGGTGGGCCGAGCTCCGCAACTCCTGCGAGGGGGTGCACGAGGTTCAAGCCATCGAATACTTCACCGCCGGGTGCCAAGAGGGCACCCTCCTCAAGCACCGACTCCTCTGCGACGAGCCGGCTACCCTCGACGAGCTGCTGGTCATAGCAGACAAGTACGCCACGGCCGACTCCTCGATGAAGACCGAGCTCCGAGTGGACGCCTCTGGGAAGGTGCTCGCTCCGGCTCCCAAGACGCCGGCTGGTGACTCCAACCGACGCCCCTACCAGAACGACCACAAGCGCAAGGCCCCTATGCCGCCTTCCACCAGTCGGCGGGTGGCCACTGTCGAAGACGAGCAGCCCGAAGAGCGGCCCACTCCCAAGAAGAAGGGCGGTAGGCCGGCTTGGCAGCCGGCCTTCTCCTACGAGCAGACTCTTGATGCACCCTGCAAGTTTCACAGCGGCGCAAAGCCGTCCAACCACACGACCCGGAAGTGTCACTGGCTCACGCGGATCTCCAAGGGCGAGGGGCTGGTGCCGCCTCCAGCCCCCCAGCAGCCGGCTGCTCGACCAGCAGTCGGAGCCATTCAAGATGAGTTCCCAGATGAGCACGCCGCCTACGTCGTCTTCACGAGCCAGGTCGAAGACAAGCGCAGCCGGCGCCGACAGCACCAAGAGGTCAACGCGGTCGCCTCCAGCAACCCTGAGTTCATGCATTGGTCTGAAAGGCCTATCAGCTGGAGCCGGGCCGACCACCCAGAGGTGATGCCGTCTCCTGGCTCCTACGCATTGGTGTTGGACGTCACCCTCGCGACGGAGAGGCGAGCTGCCCGATTCTCCCGTGTGCTAATTGATGGCGGAAGCAGTATCAACATATTGTACCGCGACACCATGGAGAAGTTGAACCTCAAGGCCAAGCAGCTCATGCCAAGCCGGACCGTCTTCCATGGCATCGTACCCGGCATGTCCTGTTCCCCAATCGGCAAGATTAAGATGGATGTTCTCTTCGGAGACAAGGATCACTTTCGCCGAGAAGCGATCTGGTTTGAGGTAGTGGACCTAGAGAGCCCTTACCACGCCTTGCTTGGCCGACCTGCCCTGGCCAAGTTCATGGATGTGCCCCACTACGCCTACCTCAAGATGAAGATGCCGAGCTCGAAGGGGATCATCACTGTAACCGGCGACTATAAGAAGTCCATCGAGTGCGCTGCAGCCAGCAGCCGGCTGGCCGAGTCCCTCGTGGTTGCGGAAGAGAAGAAGATGCTGGAGCGAGTTGTGGCCATGGCCGGCAAGCAGCCGGCCCTGTCCCCCAACCCCAAGGAATATGATGTGCATGGCTCCTTCCAGCCGGCCAAGGAGACGAAGAAGATACCTCTGGACCCGGAGAACTCAGAGAGGTTTGCTGTCATTGGAGCAAACCTGGACAGTAAATAGGAAGGCAAGCTCGTCAACTTCCTCCGTGAGAATCGAGACATCTTTGCATGGTCCCCAAAGGACATGCCGGGTGTTCCGAAGGATTTCGCCGAGCACAAGCTACACGTCCGAGCGGACGCGAAGCCAGTCAAGCAGCCTCTCCGCTGACTGTCAGAGGAGAAGAGAAGAATCGTAGGAGAAGAGATAGCCCGGCTCCTTGCCGCCGGCTTTATTATGGAAGTGTTTTTCCCAGAGTGGCTTGCCAACCCAGTCTTGGTGTTGAAGAAGAACAACAAATGGCATATGTGTATAGACTACACTAGCCTCAACAAAGCCTGCCCCAAAGATCCGTTTGCCCTACCACGGATTGATCAAGTGATAGACTCCACAGCCGGATGCGAGCTGTTGAGTTTCTTGGATGCCTACTCAAGATACCACCAGATCAAGTTGGACCCAGCTGACCGCCTGAAGACCGCCTTCATCACACCCTTCAGAGCTTTCTGTTACCTGACTATGACATTCGGCCTGAGGAATGCCGGTGCCACTTTTCAGTGTTGCATGCAGAAATGCCTCCTCAAGCAACTCGGCAGAAATGCCCACGTCTACGTAGACGATATTGTGGTGAAGACGAAGAAGCGCGGTACCCTGCTGGAAGACCTCAAAGAAACATTTGCCAACTTGTGCCGATTCCAGATCAAGCTCAACCCCGAGAAATGTGTGTTCGGAGTACCAGCCGGCCAGCTTCTAGGCTTTTTGGTCTCCGAACGCCGCATTGAGTGCAACCATGTGAAGATCAAGGCCATTGAGAGAATGGAGATTCCCACCAAGTTGCGAGACGTGCAGAAGTTCACCGGGTGCCTGGCCTCCCTAAACCGCTTCATCAGTCGGCTAGGAGAAAAGGCTCTCCCCCTGTACCGACTCATGAAGAAGTCCACTCACTTCGAGTGGAACAACCAAGCAGACCAAGCCTTCCATGAGTTGAAGAAGATGCTGACCACTCCACCTGTCCTGGCGGCGCCGACTGAGAAGGAGCCCATGCTCCTCTACATTGCCGCGACTAGCCGAGTGGTCAGCACAGTCATCGTGGTCCAGCGCCCAGAAGAAGGCCGAGCCCAGTTAGCCCAGAGGCCGGTATATTATTTAAGCGAAGTACTGTCCACCTCAAAGCAAAACTACCCGCACTACCAGAAGATGTGCTATGGAGTGTACTTCTCCGCCAAGAAGCTGAAGCCCTACTTTATAGAGCATCCCATCATGGTCGTACGCACCGCCCCGCTTGCCGAGATCATAGGCAGCCGGGATGCATCCGGCCGGGTGGCTAAATGGGCCATTGCGCTGGCGCCTTACACAATCTTCTACCAGCCCCGCACCGCCATCAAGTCTCAAGCATTGGCCGACTTCCTTGTCGACTGGGCCGAGACCCAGTACCTACCGCCGGCTCCCGACTCCACTCATTGGCGGATGCACTTCGACGGGTCCAAGATGCGCACTGGCTTGGGAGCCGGCATCGTCCTCACCTCTCCCAAAGGTGACAAGCTCAAATACACGCTGCAAATCCATTTTGCCGCCTCCAACAATGTGGCTGAGTACGAGGCGCTCATACACGGGCTTCGGCTAGCCAAAGAGCTCGGCATACGCCGGATCCTGTGTTACGGCGACTCAGACTTGGTGGTCCAGCAATCATCTGGCGACTGGGATGCCAAGGATGCAAACATGGCGAGCTATCGATTCCTCGTCCAGCAGATCAGTGGATACTTTGAAGGGTGCGAGTTCCTTCACGTGCCACGGGCCAACAACGACCAAGCAGATGCCCTGCCACGGATCGACTCCACCCGCAGGCTATACCAACCGGTGTCTCTCCCCAGCGCCTCCTCAAGCCGTCTATCAAGCCGTCTCCAGAATCGGACTCTATCTTCGTACCGCCCGCCCCTGATGCAGCCGGATCTGACTGGAGGAACCCAGCAGGCGGCTCGGGGACCTCGACAAGCGGCCCGGGGACTGCCGTAGTCGCACCCGGCTCGGGGACTTCAGAACCCGGCCCGGGGACTGCAGCAGTCGGCTCGGGGACTGCAGCGACACAAGAAGCGGTGGCCGACTCCAACTCTCCACCACCCAACCCACCCACCCGGGTCACAGTGGCCGTACTGACAGTAGAAGAAGTCACAGCTCCATCATGGGCCCAGCCCATCCTCAACTTCCTAGTCAACATAGAGCTACCGACTGATGAGATCTCGGCAAGACTAGTGCAACGCCGAGCCGGAGCATATGCAATAATAAATAGAGAACTTGTCAAGCGTAGCGTCACTGGAGTCTTCCAGCGCTGTGTCGAGCCAGAGAAGGGCATAGCAATCCTCAAGGATATCCACCAAGGCGAATGCGGCCACCACGCAGCCTCAAGATCACTTGTCGCCAAAGCTTTCCGCCATGGTTTCTTCTGGCCGACTGCTTTGGAAGATGCCAAAGAATTAGTCAAATGCTGCAAGGGATGCCAAGTCTTCAATTCTAAGCAACACCTGCCGGCTTCTGCACTCAAGACCATCCCCCCACCTGGCCCTTTGCCGTTTGGGGGCTGGACATGGTGGGCCCATTCAAGACAGCCCGCGGCGGCATGACACATCTACTTGTTGCCGTGGAAAAATTTACCAAGTGGATCGAAGCGAAGCCGATCAAGAAGCTGAACGGGCCAACTGCCGTGACATTCATCGCCGACATCACTACTCGGTATGGTGTGCCACACAGCATCATCGCCGACAAAGGCACAAATTTTGCCAAGGGAGCACTGGCACGTTTCTGCGCGACACAGGGCATCCGACTGGACTTAGCGTCCGTTGCCGACCCGCAGTCAAACGGCCAGGTCGAGCGAGCAAACGGCCTCATCCTCTCCGGCATCAAGCCCCGACTGGTCGTACCACTGGAGCGTTCGGCCGGCTGCTGGCTCGATGAGCTGCCGGCTGTCCTCTGGAGTCTGCGTACTACCCCAAACAAGTCAACCGGCTTCACTCTGTTCTTCCTTATATATGGTGCCGAGGCCGTCATCCCAACTGACATCGAGTTTGACTCGCCTCGGGTCACCATGTACACGGAGGCGGAGGAAAAGGAAGCACAAGAAGACGGCGTCGACCTGCTGGAAGAAGGCCGGCTGTTAGCACTCATCCGGTCCGCCATCTACCAGCAGGGTTTGCGCCGTTACCACAACCGGAAGGTCAAGCCAAGATCCTTCCAAGAGAGCGACCTTGTGCTCCGGTTGATCCAGCGAACAGCCGGCCAGCACAAGCTCTCGGCCCCTTGGGAAGGCCCTTTCATCGTCAGCAAGGCACTAGGCAATGACTCCTACTACCTGATCGACGCACAGAAGCTAAGAGCACGCAAGAGGGATGATTCCGGCAAGGAGTCGGAACGACCATGGAACGCAAACCTCCTGAGAAGATTTTACAGTTGAAAGCAGTATGTATCATGCTACCTTTTTTGTATTAAGTACGAGACAAACGGGCCCCCCGAGGCGCACTCGGGGACTGCCCTCCTTTATCTATGAATGACGAGTGTCGTATTCATGAATGTATTATTACATTTGATTTTCTATCTGGCACCGGGTTCGACTAGTCGGCCCGGGGACTGGCCGCCTTAAGTTATATTAAAAGTTCTACCTGAAGTCAGACAAGTAGTGTGCCAGCACCCTAGCCCTCTCTTGTTGAAAGTCGCAGCTCGAAGAACCGACTGTCCGACTAGCAAGAGCCAAAGGCAAAAAGGATGCCCACACGAAAAACGGCTAAGGACTAACGAACTTATATAACGCAAGCCGGCCTCCAGCCACGCCTACCGACTGACCAAACAGCCGGCTGGCCGGCTTCCGAGTCACTTCGCTACAATCCAACAAAGCTAGAGTACTTGCCCTCCCAACCGGCCAAGCACTTCTTCAGCCACAGACTACAGAGCAGTTGTCCGGCTGGGAAGGCGGCAACCAAGGGAGGGCGGCAAAGGAAACAGCCGAAGGATAAAAAGCAAAGAACAAGGGAAAGCCAAACGCATGCATAATTATATTTACACATAAAGCCTTCAACAGGTCGACAGTCAATATAGTTCGAATACACCCCCAGTGGGTGGAATTGTGCAAACTTAACAAAATACTGTTTCAAGAGTAATAAAACAGGAAAGTAGAGGCAGCAAATTAGACTAAGGGCGCAGCAGGGGAGCCAAGCTGGTCGGTGGAGATGGCGGCGCCGGCTGGAGGAGTGGCCGGCTGGCGAGTCTCGGCTTGATCATCGCCAGCTGCAGGCGGTGCGCCCGCGCGTGCCTTGTTGCTGGAGGCACGGTCAAGCTGAGGCTGACCGGCCGCTCCACCATCTGGCGTGGCATCTTCACCCTCCTCCTCCTCCTCGCCCTCGTCGCTAGAGTCGATCTCCTCCGCCGAGTCCTTGCCGTCTGCCGGGTTCAGCCCGAACCACTCCTCCGGCTGGGCAACGCCGTTGTCGTCCACCTCAGGAGTGAAGGCGCTGGTGTCGGTGTAGTCGGCGATCGCCGAGGCTCGCCGGATGATAGCCGGCCGCACAGGCTCCAGCTCCGTGTCGGCCTCCTGCCGCCAGGTGGCCAGCTGGTCCAAACTCAGCTTGGGATACCAGGCCTTGACGAACTCCAGCGCTCGCCTGGCGCTGGACCGAGCCGCAGAAGCCTTCCAGGCCTCGAAGCGGCCGGCCGCCACCTCCAGCCAGTCGGCAGTCCGACTGGGGGTGCGGGGAATCACCTCACCAGGCCAGAGAGCGGCCAACACCTGCGCCCCAACACGCTGAAGCCGGCGGAGCATGCGGTGAGCCGGCTGGAGGCGGGCTTGAATCGCCAAGAGCTGTTCTCCAGCGACCGGCGAGCGTTCGGCGCGATCTTGGCGCCAGCCTGCCTTTGTGACGCGCCCCCACGGAAGAAACCAAGATCAAAAAAGCAAAAACAGGAAGACTAACCCGAATGGCCGCTCGCGTCGTAAGGAACTCGTCATTGTATTTCCTCAGCGCCGCAGCCTGGGACTGAAGCCGGTTCCGGACTTCCTGCGCCGCCATGTTCACCACGGCCGTCCCTCCACCCGGCGTCCACCCCAAGCTGGCGCTGGCCGCCTCCACGTCCCGAGCCGACGAGCCGGAGCCCGCGGCCTTCTGCGGGTCCGAAGTGGCCTTCCCCGTGCGCTAGCGCGATGGCGACTGGACCACCAGGTCCTTCCTCGCAGCCGGCTCGCCCCTAGTCGGTTGCGCCGGCGGCACATTACGCCGGCTGCCTTGGGCTGCCCCAGTCGGCGAGGCCGGTGCCGCCTCCCTCTCCGGGACGACGACGTCGTCCTCCCTCTCCAACCTTGGCAGGTCGCTGTCGGCTTCCTCCGGCGGGGGCTCCGGGACCTCGGGCGCCGCGACACGCAGAGGGGTGACAAGCAAGGCCCCCTCCGCTATCGCCGCGGCCGCAGCCTCCGCTTGGGCCTTGGCCGCCGCGTCAGCACGCGCCTTCGCCAACTCCTCCTCCTCCTGTGCCGCCTTGGCGGCAGCCGCCCTCTGCTCCTCCGCCTCCCGCTCCTCCCGCGCCTCCCGCGCATTTCACTCCGTCGCCGCCTGAAGCTCGGCGCGGGGGTCCACACGGCAGGTGTGTTGGGGAACGTAGTAATTTCAAAAAAAATTCTACGCACACGCAAGATCATGGTGATGCATAGCAACGAGAGGGGAGAGTGTTGTCCACGTACCCTCATAGACCGAAAGCGAAAGCGTTAATACAACGCGGTTGATGTAGTCATACGTCTTCACGATCCGACCGATCAAGTACCGAACGCACGGCACCTCCGAGTTCAGCACACGTTCAGCTCGATGACGTCCCCCGAACTCCGATCCAGCCGAGTGTTGAGGGAGAGTTTCGTCAGCACGACGGCGTGGTGATGATGATGATGTTCTACCGACGCAGGGCTTCGCCTAAGCACCGCTACGATATTATCGAGGTGTAATATGGTGGAGGGGGGCACCGCACACGGCTAAAAGATCGTAGATCAATTGTGTGTCAAGAGGTGCCCCCCTGCCCCTGTATATAAAGGAGCAAGGGGGAGGCCGCCGGCCTAGGAGCTAGAGGCGTGCCAGGAGGAGTCCTACTCCTACTCCTACCGGGAGTAGGACTCCCCCCTTTTCCATGTTGGACTAGGAGTGGAAGGGGGAAGAGGTGGAGGGGAGGAAGGAAGGGGGGGCGCCGGTCCCCTCTCCTTGTCCTATTCGGACTGGGGAGGAAGGGGCGCGTGGCCCTGCCCTGGCCTCCTCTCCTCTCTTCCACCTAGGCCCAATAAGGCCCATTAAGTTACCAGGGGGTTCCGGTAACCTCCTGGTACTCCGGAAAAATCCCGATTTCACCCGGAACACTTCTGATGTCCAAACATAGGCTTCCAATATATTAATCTTTATGTCTCGACCATTTCGAGACTCCTCGTCATGTCCGTGATCACATCCGGGACTCCGAACAACCTTCGGTACATCAAAACATATAAACTCCTAATATAACTGTCATCGTAACGTTAAGCGTGCGGAACCTACGGGTTCGAGAACTATGTAGACATGACTGAGACACCTCTCTGGTCAATAACCAATAGCGGAACCTGGATGCTCATATTGGTTCCTACATATTCTACGAAGATCTTTATCAGTCAGACCGCATAACAACATACGTTGTTCCCTTTGTCAACGGTATGTTACTTGCCCGAGATTCGATCGTCGGTATCTCGATACCTAGTTCAATCTCGTTACCGGCAAGTCTCTTTACTCGTTCCGTAATACATCATCCCGCAACTAACTCATTAGTTACAATGCTTGCAAGGTTTATAGTGATGTGCATTACCGAGTGGGCCCAGAGATACCTCTCCGACAATCGGAGTGACAAATCCTAATCTCGAAATACGCCAACCCAACATGTACCTTTGGAGACACCTGTAGAGCACCTTTATAATCACCCAGTTACGTTGTGACGTTTGGTAGCACACAAAGTGTTCCTCCGGTAAACGGGAGTTGCATAATCTCATAGTCATAGGAACATGTATAAGTCATGAAGAAAGCAATAGCAACAAACTAAACGATCGAGTGCTAAGCTAACGGAATGGGTCAAGTCAATCACGTCATTCTCCTAATGAAGTGATCCCGTTAATCAAATGACAACTCATGTCTATGGCTAGGAAACATAACCATCTTTGATTGACGAGCTAGTCAAGTAGAGGCATACTAGTGACACTCTGTTTGTCTATGTATTCACACATGTATTATGTTTCCGGTTAATACAATTCTAGCATGAATAATAAACATTTATCATGATATAAGGAAATAAATAATAACTTTAATATTGCCTCTAGGGCATATTTCCTTCAGTCTCCCACTTGCACTAGAGTCAATAATCTAGATTACATAGTAATGATTCTTACACCCATGGAGTCTTGGTGCTGATCATGTTTTGCTTGTGGAAGAGGCTTAGTCAACGGGTCTGCAACATTCAGATCTGTATGTATCTTGCAAATTTCTATGTCTCCCACCTGGACTAAATCCCGGATGGAATTGAAGCGTCTTTTGATGTGCGTGGTTCTCTTGTGAAATCTGGATTCCTTTGCTAAGGCAATTGCACCAGTATTGTCACAAAAGATTTTCATTGGTCCCGATGCACTAGGTATGACACCTAGATCAGATATGAACTCCTTCATCCAGACTCCATCATTTGTTGCTTCCGAAGCAGCTATGTACTCCGCTTCACACGTAGATCCCGCCACGACACTTTGCTTAGAACTGCACCAACTGACAGCTCCACCATTCAATGTAATCACGTATCCGGTTTGCAATTTAGAATCGTCCGGATCAGTGTCAAAGCTTGCATCAACGTAACCATTTACGATGAGCTCTTTGTCACCTCCATAAACGAGAAACATATACTTAGTCCTTTTCAGGTATTTTAGGATGTTCTTGACCGCTGTCCAGTGATCCACTCCTGGATTACTTTGGTACCTCCCTGCTAAACTTATAGCAAGGCACACATCAGGTCTGGTACACAACATTGCATACATGATAGAGCCTATGGCTGAAGCATAGGGAACATCTTTCATCTTCTCTCTATCTTTTGCAGTGGTCGGGCATTGAGTCTTACTCAATCTCACACCTTGTAGTACAGGCAGGAACCCTTTATTTGCTTGATTCATTTTGAACTTCTTCAAAACTTTGTCAAGGTATGTGCTTTGTGAAAGTCCAATTAAGTGTCTTGATCTATCTCTATAGATCTTGATGCCCAATATATATGCAGCTTCACCGAGGTCTTTCATTGAAAAACTCTTATTCAAGTATCCCTTTATGCTATCCAGAAATTCTATATCATTTCCAATCAGTAATATGTCATCCACATATAATATCAGAAATGCTACTGAGCTCCCACTCACTTTCTTGTAAATACAGGCTTCTCCAAAAGTCTGTATAAAACCAAATGCTTTGATCACACTATCAAAGCGTTTATTCCAACTCCGAGAGGCTTGCACCAGTCCATAAATGGATCGCTGGAGCTTGCACACTTTGTTAGCTCCCTTTGGATCGACAAAACCTTCCGGTTGCATCATATACAACTCTTCTTCCAGAAATCCATTCAGGAATCCATTTTTGACATCCATTTGCCAAATTTCATAATCATAAAATGCGGCAATTGCTAACATGATTCGGACAGACTTAAGCATCGCTACGGGTGAGAAGGTCTCATCGTAGTCAATCCCTTGAACTTGTCGAAAACCTTTCGCAACAAGTCGAGCTTTATAGACAGTAACATTACCGTCAGCGTCAGTCTTCTTCTTAAAGATCCATTTATTTTCAATGGCTTGCCGATCATCGGGCAAGTCAACCAAAGTCCATACTTTTTTCTCATACATGGATCCCATCTCGGATTTCATGGCCTCAAGCCATTTTGCGGAATCTGGGCTCACCATTGCTTCTTCATAGTTCGTAGGTTCGTCATGGTCTAGTAACATAACCTCCAGAATAGGATTACCGTACCACTCTGGTGCGGATCTTGATCTGGTTGACCTACGAGGTTCAGTAATAACTTGATCTGAAGTTTCATGATCATTATTATTAACTTCCCCACTAATTGGTGTAGGTGTCGCAGAAACTGATTTCTGTGATGATCTACTTTCCAATAAGGGAGCAGGTATAGTTACCTCATCAAGTTCTACTTTCCTCCCACTCACTTCTTTCGAGAGAAACTCCTTCTCTAGAAAGGATCCATTCTTAGCAACGAATGCCTTGCCTTCGGATCTGTGATAGAAGGTGTACCCAACAGTCTCCTTTGGGTAACCTATGAAGACACATTTCTCCGATTTAGGTTCGAGCTTATCAGGTTGAAGTTTCTTCACATAAGCATCGCAACCCCAAACTTTAAGAAACGACAACTTTGGTTTCTTGCCAAACCATAGTTCATAAGGCGTCGTCTCAACGGATTTCGATGGTGCCCTATTTAGAGTGAATGCAGCCGTCTCTAAAGCATAACCCCAAAACGATAGCGGTAAATCAGTAAGAGACATCATAGATCGCACCATATCTAGTAAAGTACGATTGCGACGTTTGGACACACCAATACGCTGTGGTGTTCCGGGTGGCGTGAGTTGCGAAACTATTCCGCATTGTTTCAAATGAAGACCAAACTCATAACTCAAATATTCTCCTCCACGATCAGATCGTAGAAATTTTATTTTCTTGTTACGATGATTTTCCACTTCACTCTGAAATTCTTTGAACTTTTCAAATGTTTCAGACTTATGTTTCATTAAGTAGATATACCCATATCTGCTCAAATCATCTGTGAAGGTGAGAAAATAACGATATCCGCCACGAGCCTCAATATTCATCGAAACACATACATCTGTATGTATGATTTCCAATAAATCTGTTGCTCTCTCCATAGTTCCGGAGAACTGTGTTTTAGTCATCTTGCCCATGAGGCACGGTTCGCAAGTACCAAGTGATTCATAATCAAGTGATTCCAAAAGTCTATCAGTATGGAGTTTCTTCATGCGCTTTACACCGATATGACCTAAACGGCAGTGCCACAAATAAGTTGCACTATCATTATCAACTCTGCATCTTTTGGCTTCAATATTATGAATATGTGTATCACTACTATCGAGATTCAACAAGAATAGACCACTCTTCAAGGGTGCATGACCATAAAAGATATTACTCATATAAATAGAACAACCATTATTCTCTGATTTAAATGAATAACCGTCTCGCATTAAACAAGATCCAGATATAATGTTCATGCTCAACGCTGGCACCAAATAACAATTATTTAGGTCTAATACTAATCCCGAAGGTAGATGTAGAGGTAGCGTGCCGACCGCGATCACATCGACTTTGGAACCATTTCCCACGCGCATCGTCACCTCGTCCTTAGCCAATCTTCGCTTAATCCGTAGCCCCTGTTTCGAGTTGCAAATATTAGCAACAGAACCAGTATCAAATACCCAGGTGCTACTACGAGCATTAGTAAGGTACACATCAATAACATGTATATCACATATACCTTTGTTAACCTTGCCATCCTTCTTATCCGCCAAATACTTGGGGCAGTTCCGCTTCCAGTGACCAGTCTGCTTGCAGTAGAAGCACTCAGTTTCAGGCTTAGGTCCAGACTTGGGTTTCTTCTCCTGAACAGCAACTTGCTTGCTGTTCTTCGTTAAGTTCCCCTTCTTCTTCCCTTTGCCCTTTTTCTTGAAACTAGTGGTCTTATTGACCATCAACACTTGATGCTCCTTTTTGATTTCTACCTCCGCTGCCTTTAGCATTGCGAAGAGCTCGGGAATTGTCTTATTCATTCCTTGCATGTTATAGTTCATCACAAAGCTCTTGTAGCTTGGTGGCAGTGATTGAAGAATTCTATCAATGACGCTATCATCCGGAAGATTAACTCCCAGTTGAATCAAGTGATTATTATACCCAGACATTTTGAGTATATGCTCACTGACAGAACTATTCTCTTCCATCTTGCAGCTGTAGAACTTATTGGAGACTTCATATCTCTCAATCCGGGCATTTGCTTGAAATATTAACTTCAACTCCTGGAACATCTCATATGCTCCATGACGTTCAAAACGTCGTTGAAGACCTCGGTTCTAAGCCGTAAAGCATGGCACACTGAACTATCGAGTAGTCATCAGCTTTGCTCTGCCAGGCGTTCATAACTTCTAGCGTTGCTCTTGCAACAGGCCTGGCACCCAGCGGTGCTTCCAGGACGTAATTCTTCTGTGCAGCAATGAGGATAATCCTCAAGTTACGGACCCAGTCCGTGTAATTGCTACCATCATCTTTCAACTTTGCTTTCTCAAGGAACGGATTAAAATTCAACGGAACAACAGCACGGGCCATCTATCTACAATTAACATAGACAAGCAAGATACTATCAGGTACTAAGTTCATGATAAATTTAAGTTCTATTAATCATATTACTTAAGAACTCCCACTTAGATAGACATCCCTCTAATCATCTACGTGATTACGTGATCCAAATCAACTAAACCATGTCCGATCATCACGTGAGATGGAGTAGTTTCAATGGTGAACATCACTATGTTGATCATATCTACTATATGATTCACGCTCGACCTTTCGGTCTCCGTGTTCCGAGGCCATATCTGCATATGCTAGGCTCGTCAAGTTTAACCTGAGTATTCCGCGTGTGCAACTGTTTTGCACCCGTTGTATTTGAACGTAGAGCCTATCACACCTGATCATCACGTGGTGTCTCAGCACGAAGAACTTTCGCAACGATGCATACTCAGGGAGAACACTTGT
Source organism: Aegilops tauschii subsp. strangulata (assembly GCF_002575655.3). Classification (NCBI taxonomy): domain Eukaryota; kingdom Viridiplantae; phylum Streptophyta; class Magnoliopsida; order Poales; family Poaceae; genus Aegilops; species Aegilops tauschii. The sequence goes on along the minus strand of NC_053039.3, from coordinate 381,334,505 downwards.
ATCTTGAAATTTTAGTGAGAGATCATCTTCTAATGCTACCATCAATCAAAGCAAGATAAGATGCATAAAAGATAAACATCACATGCAATCAATATAAGTGATATGATATGGCCATCATCATCTTGTGCTTGTGATCTCCATCTCCGAAGCACCGTCATGATCACCATCGTCACCGGCGCGACACCTTGATCTCCATCATAGCATCGTTTTTGTCTCGCCAACTATTGCTTTTACGACTATCGCTACCGCTTAGTGATAAAGTAAAACAATTACATGGCGATTGCATTTCATACAATAAAGCGACAACCATATGGCTCCTGCCAGTTGCCGATAACTTGGTTACAAAACATGATCATCTCATACAATAAAATATAGCATCATGTCTTGACCATATCACATCACAACATGCCCTGCAAAAACAAGTTAGACGTCCTCTACTTTGTTGTTGCAAGTTTTACGTGGCTGCTATGGGCTTAGCAAGAACCGTTCTTACCTACGCATCAAAACCACAACGATAGTTTGTCAAGTTGGTGCTGTTTTAACCTTCGCAAGGACCGGGCATAGCCACACTCGGTTCAACTAAAGTGAGAGAGACAGACACCCGCCAGTCACCTTTAAGCAACGAGTGCTCGCAACGGTGAAACCAGTCTCGCGTAAGCGTACGCGTAATGTCGGTCCGGGCCGCTTCATCTCACAATACCGCTGAACCAAAGTATGACATGCTGGTAAGAAGTATGACTTATATCGCCCACAACTCACTTGTGTTCTACTCGTGCATAGCATCAATGCATAAAACCAGGCTCGGATGCCACTGTTGGGGAACATAGTAATTTGAAAAAAATTCTACGCACACGCAAGATCATGGTGATGCATAGCAACGAGAGGGGAGAGTGTTGTCCACGTACCCTCGTAGACCAAAAGCGGAAGCGTTAATACAACGCGGTTGATGTAGTCGTACGTCTTCACGATCCGACCGATCAAGTACCGAACGCACGGCACCTCCGAGTTCAGCACACGTTCAGCTCGATGACGTCCCTTGAAGTCCGATCCAGCCGAGTGTTGAGGGAGAGTTTCGTCAGCACGACGGCGTGGTGACGATGATGATGTTCTACCGACGCAGGGCTTCGCCTAAGCACCGCTACGATATTATCGAGGTGTAATATGGTGGAGGGGGGCACCGCACACGGCTAAAAGATCGTAGATCAATTGTGTGTCAAGAGGTGCCCCCCTGCCCCCGTATATAAAGGAGCAAGGGGGAGGCCGCCGGCCTAGGAGGTAGAGGCGTGCCAGGAGGAGTCCTACTCCTACCGGGAGTAGGACTCCCCCCCTTTTCCATGATGCACTAGGAGTGGAAGGGGGAAGATGTGGAGGGGAGGAAGGAAGGGGGCGCCGCCCCCTCTCCTTGTCCTATTCGGACTGGGGGGAAGGGGCGTGCGGCCCTGCCTTGGCCTCCTCTCCTCTCTTCCACCTAGGCCCAATAAGGCCCATTAAGTTACCGGCGGGTTCCGGTAACCTCCCGATACTCCGGAAAAATCCCGATTTCACCCGAAACACTTCCGATGTCCAAACATAGGCTTCCAATATATTAATCTTTATGTCTCGACCATTTCGAGACTCCTCGTCATGTCCGTGATCACATCCGGGACTCCGAACAACCTTCGGTACATCAAAACATATAAACTCATAATATAACTGTCATCGTAACGTTAAGCGTGCGGACCCTACGGGTTCGAGAACTATGTAGACATGACCGAGACACCTCTCTGGTCAATAACCAATAGCAGAACCTGGATGCTCATATTGGTTCCTACATATTCTACGAAGATCTTTATCGATCAGACCGCATAACAACATACGTTGTTCCCTTTGTCAACGGTATGTTACTTGCCCGAGATTCGATCGTCGGTATCTCGATACCTAGTTCAATCTCGTTACCGGCAAGTCTCTTTACTCGTTCCGTAATACATCATCCCGCAACTAACTCATTAGCTACAATGCTTGCAAGGCTTATAGTGATGTGCATTACCGAGTGGGCCCAAAGATACCTCTCCGACAATCGGAGTGACAAATCCTAATCTCAAAATACGCCAACCCAACATGTACCTTTGGAGACACTTGTAGAGCACCTTTATAATCACCCAGTTACGTTGTGACGTTTGGTAGCACACAAAGTGTTCCTCCGGTAAACGGGAGTTGCATAATCTCATAGTCATAGGAACATGTATAAGTCATGAAGAAAGCAATAGCAACAAACTAAACGATCGAGTGCTAAGCTAACGGAATGGGTCAAGTCAATCACGTCATTCTCCTAATGAAGTGATCCCGTTAATCAAATGACAACTCATGTCTATGGCTAGGAAACATAACCATCTTTGATTAACGAGCTAGTCAAGTAGAGGCATACTAGTGACACTCTGTTTGTCTATGTATTCACACATGTATTATGTTTCCGGATAATACAATTCTAGCATGAATAATAAACATTTATCATGATATAAGGAAATAAATATTAACTTTATTATTGCCTCTAGGGCATATTTCCTTCAGGGTGCTCCCGGATCCTCCTGGTGATCCAACCACAGAGGCGGCAGCAACCCGTTCAAGAGAAAGCGGAGCCCTGATTTTTGAGAAAGGACAAGGATTCAGAAATCATCTAGAAAAGAAGAAAGAATATGCAAAGGAATATACACTTACGCCGACACCGTCTGCGGCTGCTTCACCGCCTTGCGGAAGCGGGCCGCCTTCGCGGCCGCCTCATCCCGCCTGGTCGTCGCCGCCCCGCCCTTGGGCTTCTTCGGCCGACTGCCGAACAAGCCCGACGCGGCCCGGCGCTTCTGCCCACCGCCCCGAGCAGGCGGCGCGGCGGAGGAACCCACGCCATGGCCGGACGCCGGCTGGCGGCACGGGACGATTTCCGCCTCGTCGTCATCCGGCCAGTCGACGAAGCTGACTCCAAGCCCGGAGTCGCCTGCTTCGCCGCCACCCGCCTCGGTGTTTTCTTCCATGGCGGCCGCCCCCAATTCGTGGTCCTCCAGGTCATGCTCCGCCCGGTCGGGGAAAAATTGGCGCTCCGCCCCCGACTCGGCTGCAGGTCGAAGGAGAGGGCTCTTCCAAGACGTGCTGACTGGTCAGAGTCGGCCAAGAAAAACTCGGCGACAATACTAAGAGAAGAAAGGGTAAAGAGAGCATACCGTAGGTGGAGGATGTGCACGGGAGTATGGCTCCTTGCCAAACCGCCACTCTGCGGAGAGCTTGCAGTTCGCAAGATAATTCACCATATGAGCCACCTCGTCGTGCGGCATATCCTTGGTGCACATCCGACTCGGATCGAGTTGGCCGCTCATCTGACAGATCAGGTGAGGGCGGCTTTGAAGCAGAAGCACCCGGCACGCGACGAAGGCGGCCAGCAAGTCGGACCCAGTCAGGCCCTCCGACTGGATCATCACTCGGAGTCCTGTCACGACCGGATTTTCGGGGTATAATTTCCCAGAAAACGGCCTTTGTGCTCACCAGCCCCAGGATTACTGTTAGCTGATGAGGCACCAACTTGATACAAGAATTCCAAGCGAGGTACAAAAATATGTAGTACAAGACCATTGTGGCCTAGGAGTACAACATTTGGTTCCTAGTGGTTGAGGGCGGAAACGGTTTGGTACATCTGCGTCTATGGGACTCCATTTCCCACAAGAACAGCTGACCAGGATAACTCCTATCTTCGCGAGGCTGCTATCGTCAATACGTAGGTTCCGAGGTTGTCACCGCGATGCTTATCTCCATGCGCGAAAAATCTGGCCAAGACAATAGCCAGGGACAAGCCAGTGAGTACGTTTGAATGTACTCGCAAACATTAAGAACACGGGTATAATATAACAGGAGATAATCATACTCCGAAACATTTATGATGATAAGTCTGCCATGAAGTGAACAAAAATCTGTGATGCACGCGTGGAGAAAATATGGACGTGTAATACGGAAGTAAAAGAAATGCACTGAGCGAGTGTCTAAAATGACTCCTCGAAAGGTTGCAAATAAATTAACGATGCCGCAGTCGGGCGTCTGAGCGACACCACATAAAGGGCTTATAAAAGGTAAATAAACAACAAGCATGCCGCAGTCGGGCGTCTGAGCGATACCACAGAAAGGGCTTATAAAAGAATAACCACAGTGAATATCCAGGGGGTAGAACCATCCCAGGGATACTCAATAAAATACATAATGCAAATGGTTAGTCCATAATAATAATAAGATTAAAACATGATCCTCAGATGTCACAGGTCATAAACAAAAATCTAGTCTAGCCGTTTCTCCATCCGAAGACCGTCACTGAGTTCTAGCTAAATCGTCCTCCATCCGAATACCGTTACTATGATCCAGTTAGCCGTGTCTCCATCCGAAAACCGTCATTTGATTTTAGTTAAATCGTTCTCCATCCGAATACCGTTACTAGATTTCCACTCAGACTGTGGTCCTTACCCATGAACATGGCTATCCAACAGGATATATCCTCTGCAGAGGGAGTACTATTTTCCCCACGAGTAACGGATTTATTTAGTCCATCGGGACTAATTCCGCCTACGGCCTTTTAATTGAAAACACGCCTGACCTGCACACACCAGCTTAACTCACCGATGTCTGGAATCACCCACGACACCTGCCAAGCAAAACTCTAAGTGGGGAGGCTACAACCTCGACGTAGCATGGGATCAAATTTATATTCGCGCGCTCTAAGGGGTGCCCCCCCTCTCGGTCCCAACCGGAAACACCCATGCCCCCGGACCAAGTGGCATGCCTACCGGAGGCCTCCGGTATCTTCCACTATGGCCTCTCTGTACGGTGTGTGCTTTGGTAAGGGGTTGACAACTTACTGAACCATACCCTGTCTGCGACAGGGACAAGTGGTAGTACCAACAAATAAGGAAGTTACTGATCAAGACTCGATCTACGATCGACTCAGGTGGTCCAAGTATTCTCCAACAATATTACCATTAACAGATAAACTCACCACTCATCAAGCCTTTCCATGCTATACCGGACATACTCGTCTCAACGAGGAACTAGGGACAAGCTCGTGTCCACCCAAGACCACGACTTTCCCGGCTTCCTTCCGGCATACATGAGAAGCTCGCGAGGGTGAACACCATCACCAGCATATCCATTAATAATAGCAAGAATATCTCCAATATGCACTTACGCGAATGATTTTTATCGTCACATAAAATAATGGATGCTCCAAGTCAAATGGTGCTGTAACCATATCAAAACACCGCACAAAATATTATGCCAGAGTTCAGAAATGCTTGCCTTCAAGAGTATGCAAGGGATGCACTCTTTGGAAGCTTTCCCTTTTCTCCAAAATCCTATTTTGAGAAATATTCAAACAACACATATTTCAAACACAGTACAAAAGGTTGTCTCAAATATTTTTGAAATAAATCTTAAAATAAACTAGGTGAAATTTGAGAGAGGTAGGAAAAAGAATCAACTCATTTGGAGTTTTATTTTAAAAGTTATAGCTGGTCAAAGTCTGGTCAAAACTCTGTTTTTAATAAAACCAGAAAAAGGAAAACGCTTCGAGGGGAATACACTTTCGGGGTAGGGGAGACGTACTCCGTGGTTATACGCTTTCACTTAAACAGAGGAGACGGCGCGCGGGTCACTGACAGTGGGTCCAGAGGGCCCACTGGTCAGACCGGCCAGACCGAGGCGGTCCTCTTGGTGGTCGCTGGGTCGTCGGGGTGGAAGAAATCGCCGGCGGCGAGCTCCGCGGCAGAGGGGGCTACGGTGGTGAAGTGGTTTTTGGGCTCCGGTGGTCTCCGATCGAGGTTGGGTAGTTGGGCAGCTCCGCAAGGACCAGGGGAAGCTACTGGTGGCGTTGGTTGGGCGAGGGAGTGACTGGCTGCGACGTATCGCACCGGAGCTTGGCGGCGGCCGCACTGGCCGAAGACGAGGAAGATGGCCACTACGGGTCGATCCACTGCTTGGGGAGCGCTAGGAGGAAAGTCTGAGGTTGCCTGAGGTCTTGAACGAGCTCGGGGATCCCTTAAGTAGGCGCTCGAGGTTGGACCGCGGCGGCTGAGGATAAGATCGCCGCGACAGCCGTGCTGTAGCTGCAGGGCGACGTGGCAGCGACGAGCGCGTGCCGACGAGCTTCGGGATAAGACTGAGCTGTTCATGGGGGCAGCTGGCGCGCTGGTGTGGTTTGGGCGGCGCCGACCATGGCAGAGGCTTGCTGCCGACGCCGGCGTGCCGCCAAAACCACTGCTAGCGGTGCTGCAGGGCGCCAGGGGTGGCGTGGGGAGTGGGCGAGGCTAGTGCGCTGCTCAGCAGGTGAGCAGGGGCCAGGGACGGGTCGCGTCGAGTGCGGCAGTGCGGCGCGGCGGCTCAGTGCGCGCGCGTGCAAAACGTGCGCTCTGGGCGCGCCCAGAGCACGCATGGAACCTGCTCGACGAAATGCCAGGGCGGTCTAGAGCGCGAGGGTGGGGCTGGCAATTAACAGGACTAGGATAGAGACAGCTAGGAGTTCAGTGGACAAGGTTGTTGGGTCATTGGAGCAAGTTCACAGTGCAAACTAGGAAACATGCCCAAAACTGACTGTGCACACCAAGTGCTCGACAGAATGCCAAGTGCACTTAGGCAACTCTTGGAGTGGCCAAAATCTCCAGATCAGGGTCTCTTTAGGTGTGGATGATGAAGGCAAGATCATATGGGCAAAACCAGAAACTTGTTAGTGCAAGTTTTGCAAAACTCCAGTTTTGGACAGAAAGAAAAAGGGTTTATTGCATGCACTTAAAGACCTCCAATGAGTCCACTCTCCTGGACTTAAGGGTTTTGAAGGGAGGGCTACAAGTAGGAAAAAGGGTCATGGGCACCAGAGCAAACTAAAATAGGGTTGCAGTTCAAATCACCAAACTGGACCAGAATGAAAAAGAGGTTGTTTTACTCAAATTTTTCAAAGAACATCACTGGGTTTTTGCATGAAGATGAATCGTATGCATCCACTGACATCTCCAAACACTTCGAAGAATTTTTAAAGAAATATTTAAATGGGTTGTAGTGCAAAAGTGCCTACTGGACCAGATTGGCAAAGTTGGTGTAGAGCTCAAAATCTCCAATGGCCAAAAGGTATTTTTGCATAAAAGTGATGTGGAAACATCACATGACATCCCCAAATTTTGGCGGAAATTTTAAGGGCATTTATCAAATGGTTGGAGTGCAAAACAGGCTCCAAATTCAAAGAAATCATTTTTTGAGGGAATAAAGCTCTGAGAAAACAAATCTTGCAATTAAACCCACTGTTAAAGAATTGTTTTATAAAGAGGGCATATAAGTCCAACAATACTCTTTGAAAGTTTTTCCACTAGAGGTAAAAAAAATCCAAAATAACAAAAGGGTAAATCCTGACAAATGGAAAAGTTTTATTTCCTGGCAAAATTTTTAATAAATAAAACAAGGTCAAAATTTTGGGGTGTCACAAGTCGGGCGACGGCCGCGGCTCCAGCCTGCGACAGCGTCACGGCCCGATAGGACCACTGGGGCCGCCTCCCAGCCGGCGGGCCGGCTACGTAAGCCGGCAAGTTGACGTAGTCGCCTTGCGGGGCGACGTTCCTCATGTAGAAATACGACTTCTGCCAGAGCTTCACCGACTGGATCAGTGTGATGACGGGGAAGGGGTTGTCGGCCGCTGGCCTCCGCATCGCGATGAAGGCGCCGCTCTGAGCCGGCACGCCCTGCATGCGGGTGCCGAGCTTAGATTGGAAGAACTCCCCCCAGAGCTCGAGGGTGGGGAGAACGCCAAGAAAGCCTTCGCACAGGGTGACGAAGGCGGACAGCAGCACCACCGTGTTCGGAGTGAGGTGGTGCGGCTGGAGTTGATAGAAGTCGAGGAAGGAGCGGAAGAAAGCGCTCGCCGGCAGGCTGAGGCCGCGCAGGAAGTGCGAGCGGAAGACTACCCGCTCGCCTTCCTCCGGCGCCAGCGTGATCTCCTTCTCCGGCGCGAGATGGACCCGCACCTGGTTATTGCCGGGCAACCGCCGCGTCTTGTGGAGGAACTCGATGTGGTCTATATGGACGAGGGAGCCATCCCAGTCCCCGCCGTACTGCATGGTGGCGAGAAGCTAACGAGGAAGAGTGCGGCGGCGGAGAAAGCACGGCCCTGCGGCGGCGAAGCTGCGGGGCGGAGTGAAGATTGGTGGGACGGCGCGGCAGCGAGGCGCTGCTGCGAGGGAAAACAGGAGGAAGAAGATGGCGGAGAAGAGAGGGGCGTGCGAGCGTTTGCCGCTGCCCCTCCTCCCCCTACTTATAGCCTCATGCGGCGAAGCCGAGGAGGCGAGGCGTGGGGAGGAACGTGGGATTAACTACGCCCACTCCCCCACGTCCGGCGATTATTACGCCCTAACGGCGTGCGGAAACCGCCGCCGGAAGACGTGCGGACAGCTCTGGGTCACATAGGATCCGCGCCTGGGCCTAGGCATAGGAGTGGTGGGCCCTCGGCCTGCGGCGACGTCCTGTCGCGCGCGTGGGTTGGCAGGCTTTTTTCAGCCGGGTGATGCCACATGGTTCGCAGGCGGTGAGCGACCGGCCCGCAGCCCGGCGCACGCGCCAACAGACTCCCGCCTTCCGACTTTCGAAATTTCGCCAAGACGGCGTGCCCAACCGAAGCCGGCTCCTAGCTGCTAGCTCGTCAAGATAAGAAGCTGGCTGAGCTTCTCGACCTCCTCTTAGCCTCGAAGCCCAACCAGCTTCGGGGACTACTGTCGGAGTAAATGGCCACTGGTAGCCTAACTGACTCCCCCTGGCTCTTCGAAAAATTATCAGGCCATTCGAGCCTTCAAGCATACAGAGCGCAGGGCCGCCTTCCCCCGGCCGGCTATCCCCAGGGCCGACTACCAGAAGGCGACCCGGCCTCAGAAACCTTCCCCAAGAAAGCTACGAGATGGCCGACTCCAGGAAGCCGGCCCCAAGAGGACCGACTCCCAGAAGCCGGCCATGAAGAGAGCCGACTCCCAGAAGCCGGCCAAGACTACACCCACCAAGACTGCATCCACATAACGGTGATAAGACGGGGCGTGGCCGCAGTACAGCCCACTACCCCCCAATCCCGAAGCAGGCATGGCCACAGGGCGCCGTACGGGCCAGCCATCTCCTGTCCGGCGCGGCACTGTAGCCATGTTGACCACGATGTCACCCACGACAGGCGCCAGTACGGCCCGTGGGCGGCGGGTCCCTTTAGCCAGAGAGACACTCGAAGGCGGCTAGCCTCCCCTAGTCGGCCAGGGGCGTAGCCGGCTTCCAATAGCCGGCTACCTCCCTCCCTCGAAACATGTGCCTCATTAAGGAGACAAGACAAGGTAAGGCTACAGTGAGAGCCCGCAAGGCGGCGGCACTATAGCCACGCTTACCTCGACAAAGCCCTCGTCATATGAGGCAAGGCAATAGTAACCAGCCGCCGACAAGGCCCCCAAGCGGTGGGGCCGGCCTGTCGGCCAAGAGGCCGGCAGCCGGTGGGACCCACCAGTCGGCGGGCCCCAATGGCCGGCGGAGAAGCCGGCGAGCATAGACACTGACGACTGGGACCTGCGCCTAGCCGGATTACCATTGTACCCCTGGGGGGTAGGCCTATATAAACCCCCCGGGACACCCATGCAAAGGGTTGATCTCATAGAGTTTCACACACCACATAGAGAGAAAAGGAGAGCTAGCCTTGCCCTTCTTCTTCCTCTAGCTAAACAGCTCAAGGAGCACTTGTAGCTACTTGTACTGATCTAGTGATCATGCGGAGACCCCGCAGAGCAGGAGTAGGGGTGTTATCTCCACGGAGAGCCCCGAACCTGGGTAAGATCCGCCGGCGTTCATGTCTTCGCCTTATCCCGTTTCCAGGCACCGACGATGTCTTACTGGCTCCCACAATGATAAGCCACCCGTTGGCATATGTCGCACCTACCACCCGACACTAGACCAACTTCTTGATTCAGATTTTGGACGGTCTCTTACTGCAGTTACAATTCTGCATACTTGTCCTAGTAAGCTCACAAGTAATGATTGATTCACTACATCTATGCTTGCCTTGTCATATTTGTTGTCAATATTATTTTAGGGTGGACCAACCTGTTTCAAAATACTGGAACCGCAGACATGAGTGACTAGTATTTATCTATGTGATCTCTTCCATCATGTGTGGGCAACGAACACTGCATTGTATAGAAAGAAAGTGTCATTTCCACCTTTTACATAGACTACGATCTTTTACATGGAATACAATCTTCCTACTTGCTTTGTGTCACACTACCAGCACTCCACCCTTGAAGCTAAACATTATGCCACTCATAATTCCTTAGTTTATTTGTTCAAATACGAATTTGATATGATTCTAATGTTCCTACTTTAGTTTTGAAATGTGTGGCTGCCTGTTATAGAGACATAAGAGGTTTGTATTTCTGTGTGTGGTCTGGTCAGCACGGTTGAGGGTGAACTTTGCATATGCAGGGGTTTATAGGGAGACACTCTTTGAGTTGAATCCGCAATGCATTCCATAGATAATTAATCTAACTACTTTTTATGTTTTCATGAATCTCAGATACTGAACAGCATCATAATGATTATGATCTTGCGCGCACGAAAATAATAAAGCAGAACAATGCCATGGCTGTCAAACTTGGCATTAAGGGACTGAAATCAAGTCTGGATGCAATGCAATGCAAACGCTCTCCACCTACAGATTCATGCTTAGAATATGATCCTAACAGTGATTCTGAGCGAGAGGGAGACCTAAGTCAATGTAGCTCCCTAGTGGAGGAGTCAGAGGCAGATGCCCTATCTTATTCACCCATCAAGGTGCTTGCTCTAACTTTCCAAGGTTATATTGGTCACACATATCTTGCAACTGATGCTTTGCATTGCTTCTACTTTGTTGCACTACCATTAGCTTAGTTTACACATCGTGTATGTGGATACGCCCTGCCTATCCATTTGCAGTACATATTACATCTGTCATCACACCATATTTATCCATTCAAATGATATTCTTGTGTATCAGATGTTCAAAAGGAAGAGGGCGATTGTTGATCGCGGAGGAGCACGAGCAAAGTATTTCGAAAAGGTAGTGACACCTGATAAATCAAATATCCCATTAGGTGTAGTTGCAATATCACCTGACCCACAAAACACGGCCCCAACTCTAGCAGACTCTAGCCCTACTACACTAGTCATCTCTGATGCCCCAACTCAGCAGACCCCAACTGCAGCAAACAATATGATGATGCCAGTTGACATAACACCAGCTCTATGATGCAAAACCCCCATTCCAACAAAGAGGTTGCCAAATCTTTTTTTCCGAACGAGAGAGAGCCCCAATTGCAGCAAATAGGACCCCTCTTCCATTTCTTCCCAATTTAGAAGACGAAGCTTATATTGTTGTCAGGAACTTTGTGCGCATCTTTCCTTCATGGAAAGATTATACCACAGACACAGAACAATTTCCTGTCTTCCTCCGCAACTTATGTGTAAGTAATGTACTAATGTTATTCAAGGTAATTACTGCATATGTTTCTGCTGACAAAAGACACAAGATTTCATTATTTTAAATAGGCGAGAACCAAACAGGATTGTCAAGACGAGCAAGGGCTGGTTGCGCTTTTCAAGCACTCGTTGATGAAGTATCGTTCCTACCTGAGGCAAGCGCACTTCGATGGCAAGCCTCTAAACGAAATTTCTGTAAAGTCTCCGGTGCTACATTTATTAGACACTGACTGGAATAATCTTGTTACACATTGGTCTCATCTGCAGCGTAAGGTACTGTCTATGATATCACATCACAATTTGAACTACATTTCTGCATGTGCCTTAACGTCTCACTTCTACGAAAACTATTTGCAGAAGAACATTCATTCTCAAGGGACCACAAAATCTCGCAACTATACTACACACTGCATTGCTCTTGTGAGTACCTCTTGCCCTGTATGACCATACTTACTTTCATAGCTGGTTGATTATGTAGCATCACTGCACAAGTTAGCTTCGTTATTGTCCATTTGGTGGACATCATAAGATCCGTATGGACTCTTACATAAATTTAGAATCAACCCAATGCTTTTGAAGAGGTTTAGCTCTGCCGTCCTCATGTAAGGATTGAACATCGCCTATCACTGTACTTACATTAACAGCTACTCCCTCCGTCCCATAATAAAAGAGCATTTTGTACAGTACACCAGTGTTCAAAACACTCTTATATTATGGAAAGAGGGATTGGTTCATTGTGTAGCATTCTGCATCTTATCTCCCTCGCCCACCATTTACTAAAAGATATCAGATCTATATTTAATCTTACCAAAAAGTTGAATACACAGACAATGCCAGTGCAGAAGTGTAGCCCATTGCTCTTGTCAGTACATTTTGTCATGTAACGCTTGTACTTCCAGGGATTGGTAGTTGATTATGTAGCATCAATTTGCATCTCATCTTCATTATCCTCTATCCCTTCCAGTATTATCATATCTATAATTACTCTCTAGAAAATGTAGAGTACATCCAATGCTTGTGCAGAAGATTCTGTGCTGAAATTCTTGAATTATCCTTCCCTTGACATGGAGAAGGGCATTATAAACCCGGTGTTAACTATTAATGTAAGCTAGTCCTTCTAAAGCCTTTATCCTCAACTGCTGTTTAATTTGCTCATACTCCCTATCATTAATTGTTGTTTAGTTTGCTGTTTCTATCAAAATGCATGTTCGCAACAACCGTAAGTTCCAAGTTTTACTTGTAAAACCAAATTCCTTATTCATACCATGAACATTACTCAAAACTCCTTATATGTATGCTTGTTTTTGTGGATCTATAATCCAGTGTGTGGTGAAGCAGCCTATGTTTGCACCTTGTCATCCCCTGTTTTATCTTACTGATGTGGCTGATGATATGAACAACATGCCATGCACATTAACCAAAATAGATAAAATGATTGTCTTTGCCCTTCATCTATGCTTGTTATGTTGACATGGTAATACAGTAGTGTGGTGAAGCTCTCCGCATTATGAACAATGTCAAATTATGCTATTGATATTTTGAACTTACTCTTTATTTTCTAATTTGAAATTGGATGGAATTGACAGCACAGTTATCATCTTTGTTTATACAAGTGTGAAGCCTGTCATCTCTCTGCTTGTTTCAGGGTGATATGCCTGATGGCATGCACAAGTCTGCTGAAGGCTGTGAGACAAACCCAACATATATTGCAACAAAGGCAAAACATCTTGAAGGTAGCGAGACAACCCCAAAGTCTTGTCTTGATGCAGTGTTCAAGTTACTTGAGACTAGCAATCAGACAAGCTCACAGAATTCATTGTCTGAATCAGTTCGACTTCTTCAATCCCAAGTTCTAGCAGAAAGGCATTCTGCAACTCAACTTCGACTTGAAGTCCCATCTCTAAGAAAGATTGCGGAGAACACCAATAAGAACCTCATTGCTAAACAGCTACACCTGGAAGCTATGACCGACATGCTAGGCCGGTCTCACAGCCTTGCTCAGCAGCTTGCGCAGCAATTCCCGCGCAAGGCTAACCTTTCTTGAACTGTCTTGGAAGTGGTCTTGGTTCAGTATTATTTTGTCACGCCGCAATGGTGCCCAGTTTTTGTAATCTGCTTCTTCGTTGCGCTTTATGATCACTGGTGGCGAACTTCGATGCCAAGTGGATGTAATATACCATAAATCCTTTATTGTATAGTGTAGGTTTATCTAAGTTACTATGGCGTAATTTCTTTATTGAATAGAGTAGGTTTGTTCTTAATTCCTACTACTTACTGCCTTCATTCGCTATCTGAAAAAAATCTAATGTAGTTGGCCGGGCCGAAACATTCGCCTCTAATGGGCCTACTTTTTAGCGGTCCACAATTGGGTCGGCGTGCAACTTTCTTGGGCCTGAAAGGACATTGGGGCCTTCACACTTTGCGCCAGGCGCACAACTTCCACGGACCTATGTTTTGGGCCCATGTAGCTTTGGGCCATTAACAGGATGAATATTCTGCTGGCCTGTTACGGCCCAGAAGAAACCATGGGCCTTTAGCAGGCCGAAATGCATGTTGGGCCTCAATTTTCACTAGTCGTCGACGGGCCTTCAGTAGGCTAAAATGTAGACCGGGCCTTTTTTGGCCCAGTTATATGATGGGCTATTACAAGGCTGAAACATATCTCGGGCCTTAGTTGGCCCACTGATATCATGGGCCTTTAAGAGGCCGAAAGCTTAGTACAGGCATCAATGGGCCAAATTATACGACAGGCCTTTAACAGGCCCAACGTCACGTTGGGCTGAACTGTTGCCACCTTTATCACGAGCCGTTAGAGGGCCGGATCTTGCATCGGACCATATATGGCCCATGGGCAGCACGAGCCATTCCCAGGCCGAAAGACACACCGGGCTCAAATGGGCCCATGTCTACATCGAGCTTCTAATAGGCCGAAATGTCACCGGGCCGTAATTGGGCCCAAATATTTGGCGAACAATTAACGGGTCAGTTCTGGCTTCGGGCCATGTTTAAACATGTCGTTATTGGCCTGGCCCACTAGTACCTGAGTAAATACTACGGGCCTTTGACTGGGCTGACCTTTTTAACCTATATGGGCCTCTGTTGGGCCCTGCCATGTGTCGACGAATCATTGGCGCCTTTTGTCAGATGAGTGGATGACATCTATCCCAACGGTGAGCCGACACGAGGTTCCTCTGGCCATTGAGAATTTTACACGTGGAAAATCCCCATTGGTCCGGGTTGTTAACGGGTTATCGGATCCAAACCGGAACCCGATAGCTTAACGGCGACCCGTTACGGTGGATGCCACGTGTCGGTCACCCTTGACGAAAGCACTTATGTGACGCACGATTTATCATCATGGAAGTGGACACTTCTATGATGATAATTTTGGTAATGTCATGGAACACTTCTACGACAACACAGGTATGACTATCTTGATTCTGTCATAAAATTGTCATGGATGTACATGGATGACAGAAAACGTGACCTACTGTGAGAAACACGTATCATCACGGAAGTGTATTTTTTGTAGTGCCTCCTTGCAATAAAAGCCCCCAAGTTATATTGCTTATCACCTAACACAACACACTTGAGGATACTAAGATCTGGAAAGCAAAGGTGGCAGTGATCATGTTTACGGTTAATGCATCTACCTATAAAGAGGGCAAAGTAATGTATGGCAAGAATGTGAATGCTCCCTATGGTAGCTTGTGTGATATTTCTAGTTTCTCCCATAGTGATACCAGCAAGGAAATCATTGTATTCGGCTTTGTGTGGCTCACTAAGAAGGCCCCACTGTGGGATTTTGCAAGCAGTATTAAAATCCTCAAGGTCCATGGTATATGATTCATCATAAAGATCAAATAAAACAGTATGGGTATTGCGCTTAGATGAAAATTCAAACCTCCGCACAAAGGAATCGGTGGGGTAATAGCATTGTTGGCACTTATCTGATACGAAGTCCTCAAGATCAGCATTACGTACATGAACCATAAATTCATTTGACGGCCATTCACAAGGCCGAACTTGAGCTTCCCTTGGTGGTTCGAGGTTCGGCTCACGTTCGCGAACCTCTCTATTTCTACATAAATAGATCTTGTCTACATCATGTCATTGTTCTTATTTCATTACTCCATTTCTCCATGAACTTAATACACTAGATGTATGCTGGATAGCGGTCAATGTGTGGAGTAATAGTAGTAGATGCGGGCAGGTGTCGGTCTACTAATCTTGGATGTGATGCCTATATAATGATCATTGCCTGCATATTGTCATGATTATTTGAAGTTTTATCAATTGCCCAACAGTAATTTGTTTACCCACCGTATGCTATTTTTCTCGAGAGGAGCCACTAGTGAAATTACGGCCCCCGGGTCTCTTATTTATTATATTTGCCTTCGCGGTCTATTTTTATTTGCTTTTATTTTCATATCTATTAATAAAAAATACAAAAATACCTTGCTGCAATTTTTATTTATTTATTTTATCTCGCGTTCCCGCGAGATCTATTTATCCAATCTACTACAAATTTATCTATCTTTTTACCCGTGAGGGATTGACAACCCCTCTCTTACGTCGGGTTGCAAGTATTTGTTCTTTGTGTGCAGGAGCTATTTACGTGGTGTTGCGTGGTTCTCCTACTGGTTCGATAATCTTGGTCTCATCACTGAGGGAAATACCTACCGTTGTTGTGCTGCATCATCCCTTCCTCTTTGGGGAAATACCGACGTAGTTCAAGCAAACATCAAAAGGAATTTCTGGCACCATTGCCGGGGAGACATCATCAACGTATACCAGGTTCCTAATCACAAATCTCATCTCCTTGCAATTTACATTATTTGCCATTTGCCTCCCATTTTCCTCTCCCCCACTTCCCAAAAATTTGCCGCTTTATTCACCCTCTTTTTCGTTTGCCGTTTTCTTGCCGGATCTGTTTTTGAGTGCAATCTTGTTGCGTAGTCACAATGACTCAAGAGAACACCAAGTTATGTGATTTCTTCAATACCAACAACAATGATTTTATTAGCACTCCGATTTCTCCTTCCGCCACTAGTGCGGGGTCTTGTGATATTAATACCGCATTGCTGAATCTTGTTATGAAAGATCAATTTTCCGGTACTCCGAATGAGGATGTCGCGTCCCATCTTAACACATTCGTGGAATTATGCGATATGAAAAATAAAAAAGATGTGGACAACGATGTTGTGAAGTTGAAATTATTTCTGTATTCTTTGCGAGATCGTACAAAAATTTGTTTTTCTTCTTTTCCTCGCAATAGTATGGATTCTTGGGATAAGTGCAAGGATGCTTTTATTACTAAGTATTTTCCGCCCGTGGAAATTATTTCCCTTAGAACTCAGATCATGAGTTTCAAGCAACTTGAACATGAGCATTTTGCACAATCTTGGGAAAGGATGAAATTGATGCTAAGGAATTGCCCAACTCATGGGTTAAAGCTTTGGATGATCATACAAATTTTTTATGCGGGGTTGAATTTTTTTTCTCGTAATCTTTTAGATTCCGGCGCGGGTGGTGCTTTTATGGAAATTACTTTGGGTGAAGCCAAAAATTTGCTTGATAATATTATGGCAAATTATTCACAATGGCATACCGAAAGAGCTCCTACTAGTAGAAAAGTTAATTCGGTTGAAGAAATTTCTTCCTTGAGTGAAAAAGTTGATGCTCTTATGAAATTGGTTGCTAATAAAAGTGCTCCTATTGATTTTAATGATGTGCCTTTGTCCACTTTGATTGAGCAAAATAGTGTTTCCATAGATGTGAATTTTATCTTGCAAAACAATTTCAATAACAATGCTTATAGAGGTAATTTTAATCCTAGGCCTTTTTCTAGTAATTCCTCTAATAAATATGGTAATCCTTCTTATAATAATAGGAAAACCTCTGATCTTGAGAATAATATGAAAGAATTTATCAATACTCAAAAAGTTTTCAATGCTACAATAGAAGAAAAGCTGAATAAGATTGATGATGTGTCTAGAAGTATTGATAGAATTTCTCATGATGTAGAAAATCTCAAGATGAAAATTTTTGTGCCTAAGGTTGAGGAATCAATTAAGGCTCTTTATGTTTCTATGGATGAAAGTAAGAGAAGAACCAGTATGCTTAGAGCTAGAAGAGAATTTTTAGAAAAAGCATTTTCTAGTGATTGCTTTCATAAAAGTGATGAAGATCTTAAAATGATTGGTGTTTCTTATATTGATTCCTTTTTTAGTAAAATTAATATTGATGAAAAATGGACTAAAGAAGAGTCAACTTTAGTTAGAAGGTGTCCCGATAATTCGGAGGGTGAAAATCTTGTTGAGAAAATTCATAAAAGTGGGTTTGAAGAGGTGAAAACTTTAACTAGTGATGTGTCCACTCTTTTGGATTACAAAGACTTTAATTACGATAGTTGCTCTTTCATTTATTGTATTTCTTTGTCGCAATCCATGACAAATTTACCCCATGCTTATGAAGAAAATAAAGCTTTTACTAAAATATTGTTGATGCTATGATGAAAGCTTTAGAAGAAAAATCGGAATTAGAAGTTTCAATTCCTAGAAAATTACATGATGAATGGGAACCTACTATCAAAGTCAAAATTAAAAATTATTAGTGTTTTGCTTTATTTGACTTGGGTGCTAGTGTTTCTACAATTCTGAAATCTCTATGTGATGTGCTTGGTCTTATCGATATTGAAGAATGTTCTCTAAATTTGAACTTGGCAGATTCTATTATTAAAAAGCCTATGGGAAGAATTAATGATGTTCTTATTCTTGCAAATAGGAATTATGTGCCCATAGATTTTATTGTCCTTGATATTGATTGCAATCCATCTTGTCCAATTATTATTGGTAGAACGTTTTTACGTACTATTGGTGTCGTGATTGATATGAAAGAAGGCAATATTAAATTTCAATTTCCACTAAGGAAGGGTATGGAACACTTCCCTAGAACAATAATTAGGTCACCATATGAATCAATCATGAGGGCATCATATGGATCTAGAAACAAATATGACAATCCTTAGATCCTTGCGTTATGCCTAGCTAGGGGCGTAAAACGACAACACTTGTTGGGAGGCAACCCAATGAATAAAATTTATTTTTTACTTTTGCTTTCTGTTCTTGAGTGTTTGCACAATTATTCTACTGTTATGATTGTGTTTTTGTGTTTTAGTTAGTGTTTGTGCCAAGCAAAGCCTTTGGGATCATGTTGGGTGATGGTTGATTTGATCTTGCTGAAAAACAGAAACATTTGTGCTCAGGAAAATAATTCTCATTTTTAACAGAGGCGTGATAAAATACCAATTCTGTATGCAGAAGATTAATATACCAATTGCTCACGTGTTCCTAATTTTTCAGAATTTTTGGAGTTACGTAAGTATTCGAAATATCCAGATTGCTACAGACTATTCTGTTTTTGAGAGATTCTGTTTTCTTTGCGTTGTGTGCTTGTTTTGATGATTCTATGGTTATCTTTGAAGAGTTTTTGCCATAGAAAAAGTTGAAATACAGTAGATATAATGCAAAAATAAAATATGAATGGGTTTGCAACAGTACTTATAGTAGTGATTTGCTTTCTTATACTAACGGATCTCACAAAGGTTTTGTTGAATTTTGTGTGATTGAAATTTTCAAGTTTTGGATGACATTACGATGGATGAAGGAATAAGGAGTAAGAAGAGCCTAAACTTGGGGATGCCCATGGCATCCCAAGCTATTATCCAAAGAGAAGCAAGCAACTAAGCTTGGGGATGCCCGAGTGGCATCCCCTCTTTCTTCTAACAACCATCAGTATTTTACTCTGAACTATATTTTTATTCGTCACATATTATGAGTTTTGCTTGGAGCATATTGTATGATATGAGTCTTGCTTATTTTGCCTTTTATTTTAAGTCATGAATCCTTCTTGGACACACCTATTTGGGAGAGGCAAAATTATGCTATGACTTGTTAGAATTGTTCTCTATGGTTCACTTAAATCTTTATTAGCTATGGAATTGTTCTAGTGCTTCACTTGTATCTTTTTGAGCACGGTGTGCTTTGTTATTTTTCAAGAAATGCTCTCATGCTTCACTTAGATTTATTTGAGAGTTAGTAAATTTTTTAAGAAATTATCTCTTGCTTCACTTAGATTATTTTGAGAGAAGAATAATATGATTGCTCATGTTCTTCACTTATATTTGTTTGAGCTTATTAAAAGCAACATATGAAACTAGTCCCAAAGTGATAGATATCCAAGGAGGATATAATAAAAAAATTCATGAAGATTATTGAACAAAATAAACTTGATTCTTTGTAATAGTTTTGAGATATGATGATATGATATGTGAGTCATGTTGATGAGTACTTATGCTTTAGTAAGAATATTGGTGTTAAGGTTTGTGATTCCCTATGCAAGCACGAAAGTCAATAGTTATGCAATGAAATTGCATCCTACTTGTGGTCCATTATTCGGTGTTAGTTATGCTTAATGCTCGCTTATGAGATTTTTCGTTTCTTGGTTGGATGCTTCTCAATCTTTTGCTAGCCTTCATTTGCACTAAGTATGATCACTACTTGTGCATCCAAAATCCTTTGGGCTTATTCCATCTGTGCCCCCAATTCCTTAGTTGTGCTCAGTTTTCCCCACGCTTCAAACTTTTGCTCACTTTTCCCCACTCCCTTAGCTGAGACTCTCACAAATGTTCATAACAGACGTTTGTCGTCTTGGCCGTTAACTGACTTGTGGGGCCACGTTGGACTCTGTTGACTGTGGTTGTGGCTTCACTGGTTGGGCCGTGTTTGTGTTCATAGGACGGGCCCGTTAGTTTGTTGGTAATAAATTAAAAAAGCCTTCTATCGATAGATGCAGCCTGCTATGCATGCCTGGCTTTGGCATCGATGTAGCCTGCTATGCATGCGAACACCGCCACGCATGCATCTAGTGACCTAGACCTAAACGCATGCATGCACGCCGACACACACGCATCGATCTGTGTCGCACGGTTGCCGGTGGATTCAGTCGCTCTGCAGCGTCGTTTCACGCGTCGCAGGCATACGTGCCGGTGGCAGAAGGGGCAGGCTGCACGCACGCTCGCGTCCATATGTCGAGGCATCAGTTCATGCCGCACGGCTGCCGCTCGATTCAGTTGTGGGAGGCAGGCAGCCGCCAATGCAGAGCACGCAGAAGGGGGAGGCATGCAGCCGCCAACGCAGAGCACGCAAAGCACGTTCACATTGATTCACGTTCACACATTGATGATCGCATCGGTTCACGCACGCACTGAGTCACGATCTATGCCGTTTGCGCGTGTACCCACTTCGTCTCCCCCGGCTATTTAAACTGCCCTTCATTGCCTCTTCTTCTACAGATCCATCTGCGCCTCCCACTTCTCTTCTTCCCCCAAAAGCCAAAGCCGTTCCACTCAGCGAAGCGTTCAAGATGCAGTACAATGGGCCGATGTTCCAAGAGCCGCCCACCGTGACGGAATGGCGCTACCCCACCAACGTCGTCGTCGAGGCATCGCTCCGCGTGTGGGCGTTCTCACGCTGTAGGGGTAGCACTGAGCTTGCACGGGGGTTCCTCCGTGCGGGCTTCCACCACCTCCCGGCGGGCTCGCCGCCCATGTTCAACCTCGTGGAGCAGCGTCCCCACGCCAACGCTCCAGTGGTAGGGCTCGTCGTCCACTTGACCAACAGGTTCGATGCCTACTACCTACTCGGCAAGGTGTATTGGTGTGGGTGCGAGTTCATCGCATTCACCACCTATAACATCTTCACCGACTTCGAGAGCATCTTCCCCGCTCGCAACCGCATGCATAGCCTCCCGTACTACCTCGGCGACAACGGCCTTGAGGAGGAGCAGTATTGAAGCCGGCGGCGAAGAAGACGGTGAAGCCGGCGGTTAAGGTGAAGACATCGGTGAAGACATGGCGGTGTTGCCCTAGCTACCCTATCTACTATGTAGTGTGAGTTTGGTGTGTGTGTTGCCCGGCCTAGCTACCCTATCTATGTAAGGTTAATTATTATTATCTATCGGTGTCGTGTTATATGTAAGAACTTATGTTGCCCTAGCAACCCTATCTAAGTTAAGTTGTGTGTGTTATATTAATGCTTTGTTATGTTTGTATTTTGTTTGTCCCAAGTTTAGACACGGCTAATTGGCGTGGGAAAAATTAACCAAACTAACTAAAAATGATGTGTTTATAGATGCCTTCTAAAAATAAGAACATATTGTACATTTGTACACGGCTTTGGTTTGAGAGCTCTGTATTTTTTAGGTATTCCAAGAATACTTTGGTTTTCAGAAATATTGAAGTATCAAATACTTTGAGATGTTTGGCTTTAGTCAAAAGTGTAGTTTTATATACTTTAATATGTAGAAAACTACACTATGTTTGAAGTATATAAAAAAGAGGGTTGGACCTCTTTTTCCAATCATGAAGTATTGGTTCGCTAGGCATAATAATACTGCGGTTTGCAAATACTTTGATTCTAAAAAATGAAGGGACCCATAAAGGAAAGCAAAAAAAATCCTCAATGAGATAGAAGAGATTGGGCAATCAAATTAATGAAAAAAGCAATCAGAAACAAAAAAGAACAAAGCAATCATTCCTAAACAAAAAAAGAAACATCGCTTGTTTCTGGGCCTCATTTATCCTTTGTGGGCCTATTGCAGCTTGATTCTCTTTGGGCCCGCGAACTAGGTTTTTTTCTAGCAGAACTGACGAACTCGAGGACAAAAGTTTAGCAAGTGCGAGAGAGAAGAGATGAACTTGATGTATATCCCTTGTGATGCTCAAGTACTGCTTACTGTCATCTGACGAGCTAGGGTATGATCCAACACTCGAGGTTATTAGCTAACAAAATAATCCTATCACTGAACTGGTAGTTGTCTTCTGCCGAAACTGAAAGTGTCGAAACTTAACAGTAAATTGCATACATTCAGAGATCGAAAGTTGCACTAAACAGAGTTGCATTTGAGATAAACAGACTTGGATTGCTAAATAGTGGCAACAACAGTAGACAAACATCTCTAACGAGAGATGGCCATCAAGTAAAAAATTCCTAGAGCAAGTATTCCTAAAGCTATCAGATTGGATTGGTTCTTCAACTCAATCAGCTGCTTGAAGTTCTTGTTCATCTTCTTCAATTCCGTCTTCAGTTCAACATCTACCACCGTCGGGTATTCCAGACATGCTGCTGCTGCTGGAGCGGCACTGTCATGGGGCAGATTGAACTCGCGGATTGCATTCCCCCTCGAATCCAGCAAGCCCAACCCTTGAAGCCTCTGGATGTAATCATCCATCCACTCGAAATGGTGGCATTTCTTCACGATCTGAAAATGAAATCATGTAATCTAAATCCAAATCTGACAGATTTTTTGAGAAATTAGAGATAAAGGATGCGAGGAAAACTCAGATCTAACCTGCCCCTCCAGCTTGCTCTCACATTTGACGAACTCGCGCCCAAAGTTCCCATTCTTCTACTCCTTCGAAGTCAACCGCTTCAGTGGCGCAGTCCGTGGGCAGTCAGTGCATCGAGTCATCGGCACTGGACCATACACCGGCCATGTGGAACGGGGGGCTGACGAGGAGGTCGACATATCGCCCGAGAGGAAGAAATAGAGGAATTGCTCGAGAGGAAGAAGAACGAGAAGATGGGGAAAGAAACAGAGGAATTGCTAGATCTACTCGATGTCTTTGTCTGTTAGATGGAGAAGAGGAGAAGGGGAAGCTATATTGACGATTTGCCACATTGTATTTTGCAGTTTGAATATTTGAACCAACTCTTAACACTGACATGTGGTGGTCATGTGCAAAAAATACAATTTCATATGTAAAGTGGGGCAGATCGTAAAAACCCGAGAAGGACAGTGCAGTAGCCAATCAGGATGCATCACGCGGATCGCGCATGCCTGCCCCACATCTGACGGGTGGTGTTTGGCGCTTGGTAGGATCCGACGACGGACGTTCGACGCTAGGGTTTGGAGCATTTCTGCGGGGTTATGAGCGAGTCAACGGGGTTATTAGGGTTTGACCAGATTTCAAATGGCCATAACTAAATTAGAAAAAATCGCAAAAATATAAAACAAACGTAGTTCGTCCGTTTATGAGACCTAGTTACCATAAAAATATATAAACTCGCTATAGGGGCGTTTTTTTGAAAAATCATTTTTTAAGTGATCTGTCGAAATCAAGTTCAAATGTTTTTAAAAAATTCAAAAAAAATCAAAATGTTGTAATTCTTGCGCACATAGCCGTCATATGTGACAAGGTTATGAGAAAAAATATAAACTTGGTGTAGGTCATT
This sequence comes from Aegilops tauschii subsp. strangulata, assembly GCF_002575655.3. NCBI lineage: Eukaryota > Viridiplantae > Streptophyta > Magnoliopsida > Poales > Poaceae > Aegilops > Aegilops tauschii. The sequence continues at coordinate 381,310,695 of NC_053039.3, read as the reverse complement.
TTCATGAAAAAAGGCTTCACACAAATGAGCTATCACCTATGAACATGTTCAGAGTTCGTAGAATAGGGAGAGAGGGTTTAGGGTTTGAAAAAAATCAAAAAAATCAGAAAAATCTCCATAGCTTCATTTTCGAGTGAATAAGAAGGATCTGAACTTACTTTTTCTTTTTCATATCTAAAACGTGTTATTTGACGGTTTTGAATTAAAAGCATATTTTTTCAAAAAAAATGTAGTAATATGAATATTAATCAATAAATAGTGAGACTTCGTTTTTACCATATATATATGGAACAAGTGTTAATAAAAATATATATGCCTCATTTAGGCAAGGTCAAAAAAACTTGATTTCAAATAGGGCTGTTTACCCTAGCTTTCGAGCTCGTTTCTAGCACATTTCTCATTCGGACTGTTCACCTACGAATATTGGACTTCAAATGCTCGATCAAATACACCACATAGAGCAATGAACCTCCAATGTTCAACTTCAACTTTGGCTCGAATCCAAATTTTGGCCCAAATTAAAATATTGATTTAAATTCAAATTTTGATGGAAATTTGAATTCTGACTCAAATAAGAAACCAAAGTAGAAGCAACATTATTACAACTGATAAGTTTTCACAGTAGCTCAAATCTACCAAGTTTTAAGATGCCAACATCTTAATACAAATCTACCAAGTTTTAAGCGATCGGCTCGCCCTCAAATTGACAACACAAACATTTCCCAACAACTTAATTCAAATTTTCGACTTGCTCCTTGTGTTTGCAGCTGGCTTCATCGTCTTGCTCCTGGTTTCCCTAGTTGAGATGCTCTTTTCTTTTAGACTCTTGTTCCTTTTGATCTTGGGCTTTACTTGGGGTTTTCCCTGTGGAGGTGCTGATGGAGTAGTTCCACTTGCCGAGCACTTGACGACCATTTGACGGTCATATATGGGATCAATAATCTTTAAAGGCACAATTGGAAAATTTACCCCCTCCTCTTCCTCTCTTATAGCTTCAAAACCATCAAAGGCCATGGTTTCAAAATCTTCTACTTCTTCATCTCTTGGCCTTTTCTCCCTAGAGCTGGTAAATAAAATTATAAGCCATAGGCAAAAAAGACAACAAATGCAAACAAAAGGGTAGCTGCATTCTACAAAGGGTGCAAACACATACCAAGATGCTTCATTTGCTGCTGCATTCTCCACTGCTTCATTTGCTGCTGCATTCTCCACTGCATCTTCAGTCTCCATTGCTGCTGCATTCTCCTCAGCATTGGCTGATTTCCATCTTTCCTCCTCTCCAAATGATGCATCCACTGCATTGGTACAAAGCCTAGCAATATGCCCCAGAACTCCACATTTTTTGCAAGCACGCTTCTTTGGTAGACGACCCTCCTCACCTGCTCTAATCCTCTGGTTCCTTGGTCTTCCTGGTGGTCTAGTAATGACAGGAGCGTGGAGTTTGAACCCTGGATCTACTATGTTCCATTGATCTTTCCCCAATAGTGCAGGCACATTGTCAGCATAAGCAGCCATAAATTTGGCAACAGAGAAATACTCAGAGCAATATTGATCAACTTCACCATCTGCACCCCCGATAACGGTCATCAGATGTAGGGCATGTATGCATGGCTTCCCACAGATCTGCCATTGCCTACAAGTACATTCTCTAGTACTTAGGTTCACAGGATACCTCCATACCCTATTTTTAGTGTTAGTATAGGTAACCTCTCCCTCATATGTACCAGATCGAATACATTTCATCTTCAGTCCTCTTGCCTTCAAGTGCAATGCCTTAATCAGTGATGGGAGCATTTGATGACCAACATATTGTGTTTCTGCAATTCTTTTGCGAAGAGCCATCTTTATCATGATCATTTGCCTCATCTTGTCAAATGCTTGCCACAACAAGAGCCCTTTCACTGACTTGAACTTTGAATTGAAGCATTCTGCAAGGTTACTGGTCACATAATCTACTTTGCAGATTTCGTTGAATTTGCTTCTTGACCACACCTTACCATGATGTGCATCCATGTACTCCTTCACAAGAGGATTTTGAGCATACAACACTCTCAAATGGTGTTCATGCTTCCTTTTGCTGCATGTGTATGATGCTGGCCATAAGTTCTCATCATAAACTTTACCTTTGAACTTCTTTTTGAAATTATGCGCTAGGTGTCGCATACATTCCCTATGCTCCACTCCAGGGAATACAATTTCCACTGCACTCTCTAAACCCTTGCAAGCATCTGTGTGTATAGCTAAACCTGGGGGTGTGCCTATAATGTTGCGCAACTGCTGCTGAAACCAGACCCAACTTTCCTCAGACTCTGCCTCCACCACACCAAATGCAACTGGGAATAGCCAGTTGTGTCCATCAACTGCAGAAGCTGCTACTAGCTGTCCTCTCCATCTTCTAGTCAAATGTGTAGCATCTACAGCCAAATAGGGCCTGCAACCATCTAGAAACCCCTGCCAGCAAGCCTTGAAACAAACAAAAGCCCTTCTGAAGCACTCCTTCTGAAATGACTTCCCTTTTCTTTTGAATGGAACTGTATGCTTGTCAATCTCTACAACACTCCCTGGACTTGCCATCTCCACTTCAGCTTTGAAAGTGTAAAGCAGCTGAAAACTGTCATTCCATTGACCATTAATTCTGTCAAGAGCCTTTTCCCTAGCATTGAAAATTCTCATGTAAGGAATTTCTATCTTGTACTTCTCAAAAAGCTTCCCATGGAGTGTTGTTGGACCAAGTCCAGGTTCTTCTCTCAGCCAATCCAATATAGCATCTGCCACCCACCTAGTTTTTGCTAGCTTGGTTTTGGCCTTCCCCCTCCCCCTCCAGGTGGACAGGTGTGCTTGTGTGGGTTTTTATTTATCTAAAACAAAATAAAAGGGTAAAAAAACAGTTAAGAAACCTTACTCAACGATCTGAAACTAAATTACTAACTGAACTTGGATTACCTGAATATATTTGCTCTTTCTCATACGAGATGCATGCAACTTCCACCTACACCTAGGATATGGACAAAATACTGTGAACCTTGCTGGCTCACTCCTTTTAATCTTATAGGTGTTTTTAGATATAATGCACCATGTTGTCACTGCATTACGACAGTCCACCATTGATTGGAAAATGGTACCTACACTAAGCTCAGGTTTTTCCCTGTTCCACTCAATTGTTGGCATGTCATCACCATCGTATTCATCCTCGATTAAGTTGTCCATGTTCTCCACCTTCTCTTCATCGTCAGTGTCATCAAACCTAGCTTGGCTGATGGGCTCCTCCATATATTCGTCATCCACTGCTTGCTGACTGGCTACATCGACCAGTTCAGGAAACATCATCTCGTCTTCATCATCATTTGTAGGCACTGCCTCGTCAGGTTCTGCATCTTCTTCTACACCAACTGCAGAAGGTACACGAGAAGCAGCAGCTGAATCGGAACCAGAATTGGCAGCAGGCATGTTGTGGCTCCATGAACCACTTGCTTTACTTGGTGTCGACCTACAAGGAGTGCCGGGGTGCTGGCTATTAGCACAGACATATGATGTCTGAACTCCCTTCCCCTTCGCCCGTTCTGCGCGTGGCTGAAGCACATCGATTTGGAGTTTACCGAATCGGTAGCCAGCAATCCCAGCAAAAAGCAACGGCATATGATCGTCGCAAGTTAGTGGGAGAAATCTTTGCTCGTCACTGCTGAAGTAATTCAGTTCAACAGCATCGGCATCACTCCAGGGATAGGTGTTTCGGAGCTCAGCTCGCAAATCTTTGAAAGATATGCTGGTTTCTACCACTTTGGGATAGAAAAACGATGAAATCAAATGCGGTTTAGTACCACGCAGCACACTAGTTTCCATTCTAATCGCCAGCCGGAAAGCCAGCGCGGGATCAATCCTATTTTGTTGACGGAAACAAAGGCTTCAGTTAGCCGGGTAAAATCAAGAACAAATTCGAACGATTCAAGCAAACAGAAGTCAAATACGGCCTACAATACGACTTAGAACGTCAATTCAAGAGGAAACAATGCTTACCCAGGTTTAATCCATGAATTATCTGCCGCGGATTCGACCCAATCCTCTCCACAGTCGACTGCATTCCGGCCGTCCTCACTCAACATCGCTATGTAATCCCAGATGGGGAGGTGGGCTATATCTGGCGGAGACGCGGCGTCACCGATGAACTGAATAGGGGCATAGGGTGGAGGAAACAACTGCGGTGGACGCGGCACGACGCCGGCGGAGGGGGCGGGGCGGCGCGGTGCAGTGCGGCCTGTCTAGATCTGTTTCAGATTCAGACAAGCTGCCCAATACGTGTCTCCTTGCGGTCCCACCCGTCAGCAAGCAACAGTCAGACGAAGACTTGGCCCCACTCGTCAGCAATGGACGGTCAAGACGGCAAACGCCCGCTATGAGCATTTGTGAGAGTTTCAGCTAAGGAAGAGGGGAAAAGTGAGCAAACGTTTGGAGCGTGGGGAAAAGTGAGCACAACTAAGGAACCAGGGGCACTAATTTAAATATCCCTCAAGGAAATGACTACAGATGACATCATATCCACCTTCCAACTATTTGAAGAGTCAAAGGTAAATGCCACAAAACATCTTGCCATGCATGGTACTCCAACATCAAAGATCAATCTTGCATTGAAGGCCAAGCATGTATGTGAAGATGAGCAAAGTGAAGAAAAAGAAGATGATGATGATGATGAAGATGGTGATGAGATTGGATCCGATGAGGGCCCTTCATATGAAGACATGGCTCTCTTTGTCAATAAGTTTAGCGCGGAAAAAATCAAGGGAAGATTTCAAAAGAAGAAAGTAAGAAAATGCTACAACTGTGAAGAAACCAACCACTTCTCCAACGAGTTCCCTTATGAGAAGAGAGAGGATAAACCAAGGTTTCCCAAGACCTTTCCCAAGAAGAAGTTGCCAAATCCTTTGAACTCCAAGCTCAAGAAGAGAGATGGGAAAACAATGGTTGCTCAAGAAGAATCCGATCCGGATGATGTTAGTGGTGTTGCCGGAGTTGCTCAAGATTCTCAAAACACGTTGAGGCTAGTCAACAAGAGTGGTGATGTTGTCACCTACAACTACATGAAGGATTACAAGGGCAACGCTCACAAGTGCCTCATGGCAAAGGCCATGGTAGAAGATGGAGAGGACCAACACTCTCCTGACAAGGTCAAGGTAACCCCACGATCAAACCCTCCTATTTTCACTCCTCCTAGTCCTAGTGATGAGTATCTTGATGCGGAGGATAGTTATGAGGATGATGATATAGATGATCCTACGCTTGCTAAACTAAATAAGTTCATGTGCTCCCTTAAAGGAAAGAAGCTCACTATGTTTCGTATGCTTATGGAGATGGCGAGTAAGCACACCATCTCCATTAAGGAACTCGAAACCCTCGTCACTGAGGAAAAGGAAAAATATGAAATCCTTGAGCGGAAAGTACAATATGAGGAAGCACGAAATGATGAACTATGCTTAAAAATTTGTGCGAACATTGATGTTCATACTAAAGATCTTGCCTCCTTGAAAAAGGCTATTGACTCGTGCGAAGAGTTGATGAATGATAAAAGTAAGCTTGTGAAGTCTCATGCTTCTCTCTCTAAGGATTGTGAGCTCCTATCTGTGTCCCTCAAGACTAAGGAAGAAGAGCTCACCCTTCTTACAAAGAGTTTTGAGACACTCAAGCTTACTTATCTTGAAACTCTAGCCAAGGCTTACTCTTCTCCTATTATCAATGTTGATGCTTGTACTACTAACTCTAGTAGTGATCTAGCATCTATTCTTGAGGAAAATCGCTTTCTCAAGGCTCAAATCGAGAAAGGGATCATGATGTGTGCTCAAGGGCAAAAGAACCTTAATGAGGTATTGAGCCAACACAATGAGGTGTTTGCCAAAGAGGGACTCGGGTTTGACACTAGCACAACAAGAAGAAGACATCCTCTCAAAAGTGCACCACTCCTCTAAAAGAAACTTTTGTACGACAAGGGCACAAGGAGAAAGGTAAGGTTGTTAGTGGGAGGGCCACGAGGGGCATGCCCACTCTCAACAAGCCAAAAGAATTCATGCCTCCATCCTATGTACTTCGTAAGGCTAAGGATGGAGAGGTTTATGCAAAGTTTGTTGGTCCTCGAAATGCATTCCGGTTTTATGCTATTTGGGTCCCTAAGACCCTTGTGACTAACGTGAGAGGTCCCATTGCAAATGGGTGCCTCTAACTAAGTCATAATTGTGTGTAGGTTGCTTTCTCCGGTGGAGTAAAATGGGTGATTGACAGTGGATGTACCAATCATATGACCGGAGATAGCAAGTTGCTCTACGAATTCATGGAAGCTATTCAACCATTTATGAGCAATATGTTTGGTGGAGGATCAAAAGGACAGGTACTCGGGTTGGGCAAGGTGGCTATCACAAATGACATGTCTCTTGCAAATGTCATGCTTGTCCAATCCCTTAAATACCATTTGCTCTATGTTCGCCAATTGGCTTCTGTTGGTTATGATACACTCTTTGGACTAACGGATGTGAATGTCTTTAAGAGAGATACTCTCTAAGTGGCCTTTGTTGGAGAGTTGGATGGCAACCTTTACACGATTGATTTCTCGAAAGAGAGCACATTCCATGCAACTTGTCTAATGGCCAAGGCCGACAAGGGGTGGCTATGGCATCGACGGCTAGCCCATGTCGGCATGAGAAATCTTCAAGATCTCTTAAAGGGTAATCACATCCTTGGACTAACAAATGTCTCTTTTGAGAAAGATCGTGTGTGTAGTGCATGCATAGCCGGGAAGCAACATCAATCAAAGCACCCACCCAAGAATATTGTGTCTACTTCAAGGCCTTTGGAGCTCCTTCATATGGATCTTTTTGGGCCTCCTTCATGGGATAGTCTTGGTAGGAAAAAGTATGGACTTGTTATTGTTGATGATTACTCAAGATATACATGGGTCTTCTTTCTCAAGTCCAAGGACGATATGAAGATCACCTTCATTGATTTTGCCAAGCAAGCACAACGCAAGTTTGACAAAGAAATCTTGGCAATAAGAAGTGATAATGGCTCCGAGTTCAAGAACTACACCTTGGAAGAATTTCTTAGTGATGAAGGGATTGAGCATCAATATTCAGCTCCATACACCCCCAACAAAATGGTGTAGCAGAGAGGAAGAATCGCACACTTGTGGAGATGGCAAGGTCCATGTTGGATGAATACAAGTCGCCACATAGTTTTTGGGCCGAGGCTGTCAACACTGCATGCCATGCATCAAACCGGCTCTTTCTCCGCACTATATTGGAAAAGACTCCATATGAGCTTCTAACTGGGAACAAGCAAAATTTCAAGTACTTTCGGGTATTTGGGTGCAGATGTTTCATTCTCAACAAAAGAGAACGGTTAGGAAAATTTCAATCCAAAACCATTGAGGGCATATTTGTTGGCTATGGATCAAACTCTCACGCCTATAGAGTCTACAACAAATCCAATAGATGTGTTGTAGAAACTTGTGACGTGGTGTTTGATGAATTTAATGGCTCCCATGGGGAGCAAGTTGATCTAAGTGATGTAGGTGAAGAAGATTCTTCTCAATATATCTTGACCATGGGTGTTGGTGCACTTCTTCCAATGGAACAAGAACCTCATGATGATGATGAAGAAGATGGAAGCTTCATGCATCATCAAACTACTTCAACACCCATACCACCTCAAGCTCCTATTGTTCAACCAATACCCGTAGACCAAGTACAAGATGATGATCAAGTTCCTCTTCATGATAAACATCAAGAACAAGATCATCACCAAGGGCAAGAACAAGAAAGTGCAATCATTGACAATGAACCTCAACAAATGGAAGATGGAGAAGAAGACCTTCCACCACACATCAATGATCCTTATGTTGAGGATGTGGATGATGGACATGAAGTTGAACCTCGCGAAACCTTAACCTCCATCATGCCTCGAGTGGCCGGTCGTGTTGATGTCGACAAAATTCTCACCGGCATATCGGAAGGTAGAGTCACTCGTAAACAATTGACAAACTTTTGTGCTCACTTCTCGTTTGTGTCTAGTGTTGAGCCTCTCAAGGTACAAGAGGCATTAATGGACAACGATTGGCTCGTTGCTATGCAAGAAGACTTGAACAGTTTTGAACGCAACCAAGTGTGGTCATTAGTCAAGAGGCCTACTACCGAGCACAACATCGTTGGAACAAAATGGATTTTCAAGAACAAGCAAGATGAAAATGGTGTAATCATCTGTAACAAGGCAAGGTTAGTGGCACAAGGGTACTCACAAGTTGAAGGTTTGGACTTTGGTGAGACCTTTGCTCCCGTTGCCCGTCTTGAATCCATTCGCATCTTACTTGCTTATGCTGCTTTCAATGGCTTTACTTTACATCAAATGGATGTGAAGAGTGCTTTCCTTAACGGTCCTCTACAAGAAGAAGTATATGTATCACAACCACCTGGGTTCATTGATCCCGATCACAAAGACTATGTGTATAAACTTCACAAGGCCTTTATGGCCTCAAACAAGCACCTCATGCTTGGTATGATCATCTTAATAAGTTTTTACTCGATGATGGTTTTGTGAGAGGGGTGATCGATCCCACTACTTTTACTAAGAGGGATAAGGGTGATTTGATCTTATGCCAAATCTATGTAGATGATATCATTTTTGGTTCTCCTAATATTCATTTGTGCAAGAAGTTTGCGGCTTCCATGACCAAGAATTTTGAAATGTCACTCAATGCGGATTTGAAGTTCTTCCTCGGATTTCAAATTCAACAATTTCAAGAAGGAATTTTCTTGTCTCAAGCAAAATACCTCAAGGATATCCTAGAGAAGTTTGGCATGTCTGATGCTAGTCCATGTAAGACACCCATGCCAACAAAAATTGTACTCACTGAAGACACAAACGGTATCCCTTTCGACCCATCTAAATACCGCTCTATGATTGGTTCATTGCTTTATCTTTGTGCATCTAGACCAGAAATCATGTTTAGTGTATGCATGTGTGCTAGATTTCAAGCTTCCCCTAGGGAAAGTCATCATAAGGCGGTTAAGCATATTCTTAGATACCTTGTTCACACACCAAAGTTGGGTCTATGGTACCCCAAGGATGCTAAGTTTGATCTCATTGGGTACACGGATGCGGATTGGGCCGGAGACAAAGTGGATCGTAAGTCCACCTCCGGTGCATGTCAGTTTCTTGGACGCTCCTTGGTAAGTTGGTCCTCAAAGAAACAAAATTGTATTGCCCTCTCTACCGCAGAAGCAGAATACATTGCAACCGCCAGTTGTGCAACTCAATTACTATGGATGAGGCAAACTTTGAAGGATTACGGTATCACCTATAGACATGTGCCTCTTCTATGTGATAATGAAAGTGCCATCAATATTGCCAAGAACCCCAAAGATCATACCCGCACCAAGCATATTGATATTAGGTATCACTTCTTGAGAGATATGTGGAGAAGGGTGATATTGACATTGCTCATGTTGGCACAGATAAGCAACTTGCAGATATTTTCACCAAGCCACTGGACGAAGCAAGGTTTTTTGTCAACTTAGGCGTGAACTTGGTATCTTGGAGCTTGACAATATTATGTGAAATCTAGTACCCATTCATGCATAAACTTAATGTCTTGTCTTGATGTAGGCATATATTTAGGGGGAGACATTCAATTCATGAATATTCTCACCCTACATAATGCATAAATAGAACAAACACTCTCAAAGCTACCATGTTATTCTAACTACGGTGCTTTACAATGATGGAGTAGTGATTATGCACCCAAAGTTCAAATTCTTGCGGTGCCATGACACATATACTCAAACATGGGTTTGATCAGTGTGATCTAGTGTTGTTATTGTTGTTTTTAGCCTAGAATACTCACTTCGTGACATTAGGCTAATTCTTCTTACCCCATACTAAAAACCATCATTGGTACCTTACTCATGGGTTAGATCATCATTGTCATCATCTCCTCTCTTTGTCATTGGCAAATATACTCCTATTGTCTGTGTCAGACAAATTCCTGTGTGTCGGTCGTCTGGTGGTATCCGGACGACCGTAAAATCCCTTCTGTTGCCCTACTCCGGACGTCCGGTCTATCCGGTCGTCCGTTAATTCTATTTTTCTGGCCCAGGCACCGAACGTCCGTAGGACTCCGGTCGTCCGTAAAAAGTATTATGTTGCCCTCAGTCCGGACATTCGGCCTATCCGGTCTTCCGATAAAAAAATTTCTGGCCCAGGCTTCGGACGTCCGTAGAACCCCGGTCGTCCGTAAAAAGCCTTCTGTTACACTCAGTCCGGACGTCCGGTCTATCCGGTCGTCCGTTAGTTTTTTCCCTGGCCCAGGCTTCGGACGTCCGTAGAACCCCAGTCGTCCGGGCTTGTCTCGGGCCCATATATATAGCGCGGGATGCGGTTCGAGTCATTTTTACCCTAATCTCTTCGCTCCCCTCCTCAGCTCCCCACTGCCGCCGCCCCTGCCCCGCGGCCGCTCGCCGCCCGGGCCTCTCGCTGTCGCCGCACCGCTAGGGTCGCCCCAGTCCTCTCCGGTCGTCGTTTTCCTCCGCGTTCTTCACTCCGAGGTAGCACCTATCTCTTCTTCCCTCATCCATTGATGCTTCGATCTATGGTGGGGGTTGCTGATTTGGGTCTTCCTCGTCCTCTAGGTCGAGATGCCCAAGACCAAGCACTCCACACGCAAGCAGGTCACCGGTGGGCCGTCTCGTATATCTCATCGTGGTGGCTCCGATGACTCCCAGGAGAGGGCTCGTCCTCGGAAGCGTGCCGCCCATCCTCACAGCTCTTCTAGCAACTCCTCTTCGGAGGACTCCGACTTTGAGGATGAACTCGATGATTTGGAGCAGCCCGAGTTTGTTGTTGTTCGCACCTCCGCTCCCAAGCCAAGAACTCATCATCCCACCTTCAAGCCTCCACCTCCTCCGGTGCAACCTCACGGTGATGCTCGTCATATCTCGCTTGAACCTCCTTTACCACTCGGCCGCAACGTTAAGCGGTTCAACGCAGTTCCCATTGCTTCATATCTTAAGTTGCGTCGAGATGTAGATCAATTTACGGTTGCTTGTGACTCTCAGGACACTCGCTTTTGCACTAATGTCCAAGCTGATATTTTTACCATTGTCATCATTCCTAAGGGTATTTCTCTGCATGTGTGCATTGATTTAGAGCATATTCATACTCATCTGGAGAAATATTACGGGGCTATTGAGCTCATTGAATCCTCCAATCTTGCTGCCCCATTTGCATTTCAACATGACTTTAACCAAGCCACCATTCATCAATTCTATGCCACATGTTTCTTCGGTCCAAATAAAACAGTTACTTGGATGACCTCCGGCACAAAGCTCTCGGCTTCCTATTCTCAATTTGTTGCTGCCCTTGGTTTTCCTGACATCGGGTTCAAAATTCACAATGATGACCCCGAACATAGACCCAAGGGCACTGATGCATGTGCTGATCTTATCAAACCCATAGAAGAATTGACTGATGAGGAGAAACATAAGGGTTTTAACCAAGTCTCCATTTGGCGCGCTCATTTCTTCATTATCTATCAATGTGTCATTCGCACCCTTTATCCTAAGATGGGTGACAAGGGGTCCTACAGTAGCTACTGCATCGATCTCATGCATCGCCTCTATGCATCTCCGAAAGGGAAGATCAATGTGCCTCATTTTCTATGGCATGAGATTCGCCTCGCTTCTTTCCAGCACAAGCGGGCCTTTCCTCATGTTCCCTTTCTTCAGGCATTTATTGAAAGTGTGGCTCTGTTTCCTATTGTCCGCACCCATTTGCATGAGCGATGGTTCATTCCCGCACACATGGCCGATGACTATGTTCCCAAGGATTCTTCCTCTTCTGCTCATCCGCGCCGCACTGTTGCTAGCATTCCTTGTTCTGCTCCCTCCGAATCTGCACCTTTGGTCGCATTGCTCGCTTTCTTGGGAAGGCCCACTCTGCCTTGATGAAGGCTGTTACTTTTAACTGCTCCCAAAATCACAATGTTGTCACGCGCCTTATCACCTCAAAAAATGCTCTGAAGGCTCATCTGAGAGACTCCGGAGTGTTCGATGTGAGTGATGATGACCGTTTTCCTGATGAGCCCCCTTCTGACTTTGGCTTTCCTTCGGGTCCTGAGTGGTCTGATTCCTTTGACGAGGCCAGTGGTACTGGTGCTCATGATGATGATGATGAGGCAGGGTTCTGATGATGATGATGATGTTCTGGTTGCTCCTCTTGGCCCCCTTTTGGGTACTTGCTGCCAAGGGGGAGTAGTGGTATCCATTGAGTACTGTAATATGTGATATTAACTTGTATTGCACTATGATATGTATTGTACCATGAACCTTGTTATGATCATTGTTACCATGAACCTTGTTATGATCATTGTTACTTTAGGATCTATGATGTGAGTGATGAATCTATTTGAATGTTATCATGTGCAACTTGTGATTTGAATGTGTTGGTATCACACTGAGGGGGAGCTCCTCTCATGCTTATTTTTCTTTGTGCACATTGTTAAGGGGAGCTCCGCAACAAATCCCTTCGATACTCAAAGTTTTTTTTATTTTAAGAAGTACATGTATGTTGTCATCAACTACCAAAAAGGGGGAGACAGAAAGTGCAATCATGCCCTTAATCTTATTTTGATGTTGATGACAACATGCATGTATGGGACTAATCATGTTTATCAAGTATATCTCAGGTTTATGTCTCAAATGCCGTGTGTGGATAATGACTAGGGACAAATGCATATTACTCAAGATCGGAGATACAAGACAATAGCGTTGGCTTTGTTTACGGTTTGTTCTTGAGTATAGGGATCCCGCACTATTAAGAGGGGATCGTTGGATCTAGTGAAAGACTTGCTCAAAACCCACCAACTCTAGCTTTTCACCGGACCTCCGGTACTCTACGGACGTCCGATCCCTCTCAGTTGTCCGGACGTCCGGCTCACCACGGTCGACCGGTGTTTCTTCAACAGAACGATATTCACGGATGTCCATGCTTCTCCGGACGTCCAGTCGCCGGATGTCCGTTCTCCTCCGGAGGTCCGACACTTCCTCTACAGAACACTTTTTACGGATTTTCGGTCATCTACGGACGTCCATTGGCTGTGTGCTGGTTCATGGCTTGGGGTTCTCCAGCGTCCGGACGACCGATGTCTGTCAGACGTCCGGACCTATCTGTGCCACCGGACGGCCGATCCTGTCCGGATGTCCGACGTCTCCTGTGCACTTAATTTGCTCAAACAGTTACTTTTCACTTCCACTATATATAGCCTTCTCCTCCCCACGGGATAAGGTTGACCCTTCACTTTGAGCTTGCCAAGAACACTTTTCACTCTCTCTCTCAATCCTCTACACCAAATCCTAGATCCCCAAGTGATTTGGGAACATTTGAGAGAAGTTCTCCAATCAAGTGATAGATCCACTCCTTCCCCTTCTTTGCACCAAAGGAATTCGTGATTTGAGCAAGTCTTGAGCTTTTCCCCATCGTTCTTGTTACTCTTGGAGGTTGGAGACTCCTAGGCGGTAGGAGTCTTTCGGAGAGGAATTGACCTTTGTGATTACCCTCGAAAAAGTTTGTGAGGGTTTGAAGACCACCCCAAGGTCTACCACTAGTGGTTGAGAAATGCCTCCGTGGTGTTGTCTCAAAGGGAGAATAGGGTGAGCCTTCGTGGCGTTGGTGTGCCTTCGTGGTAACATCCATCTCTCTAACGGTGACGTAGCTTCCCTCCAAGGAAGTGAACATCGGCATACATCCACGTCTCCCGGAGTTGCGGTTATTCCTAACCCTGACTCTCTACTTGTGGTTACTTGTCTCTTAGCACTTACTTATATCATATTGTGCTTGCTTACTTACATACTTGTGTTACTTGCTTAGCACTTAGTACTACACTTGCAATTGTTTGGCTCACCTTCATATTCCGCATTATTGCCTAAAATTGCTAAGTAATAATTAAAATTTGTAATTGTACCTATTCACCCCCCTAGGTCCATCTCGATCCTTTCACCCGCCCCCTCCCCTTACCAAAAGCCACATTTCCCCTGTTTCTGCCTTCTTTTCCAAGTTGAAACCTTCACTCCTTGCTTGCAGCGCCGCCGCCTCCTCGCCGGCAACCATCCTTCACGCTGCTCGGCCTCGCCTATCCAGGCAGGTAATCCACACCCGACCCCCATCCTCCTCCTCCTTCCACATCCCACATGCCCCGACCGCCGGCGCGAGCACGACACCTTCCACCCAAATCACCGACCCTTCCACCAAATAAGCGCCGGCCTAAGCCATGGTGCACGCAGTATAGCCAGGACCTCAAGGAGCATTTCGCAGCGGAGAAGCAAATCGCGGCCGCACGCGCGGATGAGGTCGCGATGGCTGCCATTCGTGTCGACCCCCAGATCCTGAAGGAGCACCTTGAAGGAAATATGCCCTAGAGGCAATAATAAAGTTATTATTTATTTCCTCATATCATGATAAATGTTTATTATTCATGCTAGAATTATATTAACTAGAAACATAATACATGTGTGAATACATAGACAAACATAGTGTCACTAGTATGCCTCTACTTGACTAGCTCGTTGATCAAAGATGGTTGAGTTTCCTAGCCATAGACATGAGTTGTCATTTGATTAACGGGATCACATCATTAGAAGAATGATGTGATTGACTTGACCCATTTCGTTAGCTTAACACTTGATCGTTTTAGTTTACTGCTATTGCTTTCTTCATGACTTATACATGTTCCTATGACTATGAGATTATGCAACTCCCGATTACCGGAGGAACACTTTGTGTGCTACCAAACGTCACAATGTAACTGGGTGATTATAAAGGTGCTCTACAGGTGTCTCCGATGGTACTTGTTGGGTTGGCATAGATCGAGATTAGGATTTGTCACTCCGATTGTCGGAGAGGTATCTCTGGGCCCTCTCGGTAATGCACATCACTATAAGCCTTGCAAGCAATGTAACTAATGAGTTAGTTGCGGGATAATGCATTACGGAACGAATAAAGAGACTTGCCAGTAACGAGATTGAGCTAGGTATTGAGATACCGACGATCGAATCTCGGGCAAGTAACATACCGATGACAAAGGGAACAACGTATGTTGTTATGCGGTTTGACCGATAAAGATCTTCGTAGAATATGTAGGAACCAATATGAGCATCCAGGTTCCGCTATTGGTTATTGACCAGAGACGTGTCTCGGTCATGTCTACATAGTTCTCGAACCCGTAGGGTCCGCACGCTTAACGTTCGGTGACGATCTGTATTATGAGTTTATGTGTTTTGATGTACCGATGGTAGTTCAGAGTCGCGGATATGATCACGGACATGACGAGGAGTCTCAAAATGGTCGAGACATGAAGATTGATATATTGGACGACTATACTCGGACATCGGAAGTGTTCCGGAGAAGTTTCGGATATAACCGGAGTACCGGGGGTTACCGGAACCCCCCCCCCCCCGGAAGCTATTGGGCCTCATGGGCCTTAGTGGAGAAGAGAGAGGGAAGCCAGGAGGTGGCGCGCGGCCCCCCTTGCCCCAATCCGAATTGGACAAGGGAAAGGGGCGGCGGCCCCCCTCTCCTTCCTTCTCTCGACCTCCTCCTTCCCCCTTCTAATTCTTGGAATAGGAAGGGGCAAACCTACTTGCAGTAGGATTGCCCCGCCTTGGGTGCGCCTCCTCCTTGGCCGGCCCTCTCCTCCTCCCCCCTTTATATACGGGGGAGGGGGGCACCCCATAGACACAACAATTGATCATTGATCTCTTAGCCGTGTGCGGTGCCCCCCTCCACCATATTCCACCTCGGTAATATCATAGCGGTGCTTAGGCGAAGCCCTGCATCGGTAACTTCATCAACACCGTCATCACACCGTCGTGCTGACGGAACTCTCCCGCAAAGCTCTCCTGGATCGGAGTTCGTGGGACGTCATCGAGCTAAACGTGTGCTGAACTCGGAGGTGCCGTGCGTTCGGTACTTGGATTGGTCGGATCGTGAAGACGTACCACTACATCAACCACGTTGTCATAACGCTTCCGCTATCGGTCTACGAGGGTATGTAGACACACTCTTCCCTCTCGCTGCTATGCATCACCATGATCTTGCGTGTGCGTGGGAATTTTATTAAAATTACTACGTTCCCCAACAGCGGCATCCGAGCCAGGTTTATGCGTAGATGTTATATGCACGTGTTGAACACAAGTGAGTTGTGGGGGATACAAGAATACTGCTTACCAACATGTCATACTTTGGTTCGGCGGTATTGTTGGATGAAGCGGCCCGGACCGATATTACGCGTACGCTCACGCGAGACTGGTTCTACTGACGTGCTTTGCACACAGGTGGCTGGTGGGTGTCAGTTTCTCTAACTTTAGTTGAACCGAGTGTGACTACGCCCGGTCCTTGTTGAAGGTTAAAATAACACTAACTTGACGAAATATCGTTGTGGTTTTGATGCGTAGGTAAGAACGGTTCTTGCACAGCCCGTAGCAGCCACGTAAAACTTGCAACAACAAAGTAGAGGACGTCTAACTTGTTTTTGCAGGGCATGTTGTGATGTGATATGGTCAAGACATGATGCTAAATTTTATTGTATGAGATAATCATGTTTTGTAACGGAGTTATCGGCAACTGGCAGGAGCCATATGGTTGTCGCTTTATTGTATGCAATGCAATCGCCCTGTAATTGCTTTACTTTATCACTAAGCGGTAGCGATAGTCGTAGAAGCAATAGTTGGCGAGACGACAATGATGCAGATCAAGGTGTCGCGCCGGTGACGATGGTGATCATGACGGTGCTTTGGAGATGGAGATCAAAGGCACAAGATGATGATGGCCATATCATATCACTTATATTGATTGCATGTGATGTTTATCCTTTATGCATCTTATTCTGCTTTGATTGACGGTAGCATTATAAGATGATCTCTCACTAAATTTCAAGGTAAAAAGTGTTCTCCCTGAGTATGCACCGTTGCCAAATTTCGTCGTGCCGAGACACCACGTGATGATCGGGTGTGATAAGCTCAACGTTCATCTACAATGGGTGTAAGACAATTTTACACGCGCAGAATACTCGGGTTAAACTTGACGAGCCTAGCATATGCAGATATGGCCTCGGAACATTGAGACCGAAAGGTCGAGCGTGAATCATATAGTAGATATGATCAACATAGTGATGTTCACCATTGAAAACTACTCCATCTCACGTGATGATCGGTTATGGTTTAGTTGATATGGATCACGTGATCACTTAGATGATTAGAGGGATGTCTATCTAAGTGGGAGTTCTTAAGTAATATGATTAATTGAACTTAAATTTATCATGAACTTAGTACCTGATAGTATTTTGCTTGTCTATGTTATTGTAGATAGATGGCCCGTGCTGTTGTTTTGTTGAATTTTAATGCGTTCCTTGAGAAAGCAAAGTTGAAAGATGATGGCAGCAATTACACTGACTGGGTCCGTAACTTGAGGATTATCCTCATTGCTGCACAGAAGAATTATGTCCTGGAAGCACCGCTGGGTGCCAGGCCTGCTGCAGATGCAACTGACGACGTTAAGAACGTCTGGCAGAGCAAAGCTGGTGACTACTCGATAGTTCAGTGTGCCATGCTTTACGGCTTAGAACCGGGACTTCAATGACGTTTTGAACGTCATGGAGCATATGAGATGTTCCAGGAGTTGAAGTTAATATTTCAAGCAAATTCTCGGATTGAGAGATATGAAGTCTCCAATAAGTTCTACAGCTGCAAGATGGAGGAGAATAGTTCTGTCAGTGAACATATACTCAAAATGTCTGGGTATAACAATCACTTGATTCAGCTGGGAGTTAATCTTTCGGATGATAGTGTCATTGACAGAATTCTTCAATCACTGCCACCAAGCAACAAGAGCTTTGTGATGAACTATAATATGCAAGGGATGGATAAGACAATTCCTGAGCTCTTCGCGATGCTAAAGGCTGCGGAGGTAGAAATCAAGAAGGAGCATCAAGTGTTGATGGTCAACAAGACCACCAGTTTCAAGAAAAAGGGTAAAGGGAAGAAGAAAGGGAACTTCAAGAAGAACGGCAAACAAGTTGCTGCTCAGGAGAAGAAACCCAAATCTGGACCTAAGCCTGAGACTGAGTGCTTCTACTGCAAACAGACTGGTCACTGGAAGCGGAACTGCCCCAAGTATTTGGCGGATAAGAAGGATGGCAAGGTGAACAAAGGTATATGTGATATACATGTTATTGATGTGTACCTTACTAGAGCTCGCAGTAGCACCTGGGTATTTGATACTGGTTCTGTTGCTAATATTTGCAACTCGAAACAGGGACTACGGATTGAGCGAAGATTGGCTAAGGACAAGGTGACGATGCGGGTGGGAAATGGTTCCAAAGTCGATGTGATCGCCGTCGGCACGCTACCTCTACATCTACCTTCGGGATTAGTTTTAGACCTGAATAATTGTTATTTGGTGCCAGCGTTAAGCATGAACATTATATCTGGATCTTGTTTGATGCGAGACGGTTATTCATTTAAATCTGAGAATAATGGTTGTTCTATTTATATGAGTAATATCTTTTATGGTCATGCACCCTTGAAGAGTGGTCTATTTGTATTGAATCTCGATAGTAGTGATACACATATTCATAATGTTATAGCCAAAAGATGCAGAGTTGATAATGATAGTGCAACTTATTTGTGGCACTACCGTTTAGGTCATATTGGTGTAAAGCGCATGAAGAAACTCCATACTGATGGACTTTTGGAATCACTTGATTATGAATCACTTGGTACTTGCAAACCATGCCTCATGGGCAAGATGACTAAAACGCCATTCTCCGGAACAATGGAGCGAGCAACAGATTTATTGGAAATCATACATACTGATGTATGTGGTCCGATGAATATTGAGGCTCGCGGCGGGTATCGTTATTTTCTCACCTTCATAGATGATTTGAGCAGATATGGGTATATCTACTTAATGAGACGTAAGCCTGGAACATTTGAAAAGTTCAAAGAATTTCAGAGTGAAGTGGAAAATCATCGTAACAAGAAAATAAAGTTTCTACGATCTGATCGGGGAGGAGAATATTTGAGTTACGAGTTTGGTTTACATTTGAAACAATTCGGAATAATTTCGCAACTCACGCCACCCGAAACACCACAGCGTAATGGTGTGTCCGAACGTCGTAATCGTACTTTACTAGATATGGTGCGATCTATGATGTCTCTTACTGATTTACCGCTATCATTTTGGGGTTATGCTTTAGAGACGGCCGCATTCACGTTAAATAGGGCACCATCGAAATCCGTTGAGACGACGCCTTATAAACTATGGTTTGGTAAGAAACCAAAGTTGTCGTTTCTTAAAGTTTGGGGCTGCGATGCATATGTGAAAAAGCATCAACTTGATAAGCTCGAACCCAAATCGGAAAATGTGTCTTCATAGGATACCCAAAGGAAACTATTGGGTACACCTTCTATCACAGATCTGAAGGCAAGATTGTTGGGGATCGTAGCAGAAATTTAAAATTTTCTACGCATCACCAAGATCCATCTATGGATTTTACTAGCAATGAGAAGGAAGGAGTGCATCTACATACCCTTGTAGCTCGCGAGCGGAAGCGTTCAAGTGAACGGGGTTGATGGAGTCGTACTCGTCGTGATCCAAATCACCGATGACCGAGCGCCGAACGGACGGCACCTCCGCGTTCAACACACGTACGGAGCAGCGACGTCTCCTCCTTCTTGATCCAGCAAGGGGGAAGGAGAGGTTGATGGAGATCCAGCAGCACGACGGCGTGGTGGTGGAAGTAGCGGGGATCCCGGCAGGGCTTCGCCAAGCGCAAGCGGGAGGGAGAGGTGTCACGGGAGGGAGAGGGAGGCGCCAGGGGCTGTGGTGCGGCTGCCCTCCCTCCCCCCACTATTTATAGGGGCCCTGGGGGGGCGCCGGCCCCCTGGAGATCCCATCTGAGGGGGGGGGCGACGGCCAAGGGGGTGGCTTGCCCCCCAAGCCAAGTGGGGCGCCCCCACCCCCAGGGTTTCCAACCCTAGGCGCAGGGGAGGCCCAAGGGGGGCGCACCAGCCCACCAGTGGCTGGTTCCCCTCCCCAGTTCATCCCATGGGGCCCTCCGGGATAGGTGGCCCCACCCGGTGGACCCCCGGGACCCTTCCGGTGGTCCCGGTACAATACCGATAACCCCCGAAACTTTCCCGGTGGCCGAAACTGGACTTCCTATATATAATTCTTCACCTCTGGACCATTCCGGAACTCCTCGTGACGTCCGGGATCTCATCCGGGACTCCGAACAACTTTTGGGTTTCCGCATACTAATATCTCTACAACCCTAGCGTCACCGAACCTTAAGTGTGTAGACCCTACGGGTTCGGGAGACATGCAGACATGACCGAGACGACTATCCGGTCAATAACCAACAGCAGGATCTGGATACCCATGTTGGCTCCCACATGTTCCACGATGATCTCATCGGATGAACCATGATGTCGAGGATTCAATCAATCCCGTATACAATTCCCTTTGTCAATCGGTACGTTACTTGCCCGAGATTCGATCATCGGTATCCCAATACCTTGTTCAATCTCGTTACCGGCAAGTCACTTTACTCGTACCGTAATGCATGATCCCGTGACCATACACTTGGTCACATTGAGCTCATTATGATGATGCATTACCGAGTGGGCCCAGAGATACCTCTCCGTCATACGGAGTGACAAATCCCAGTCTCGATCCGTGCCAACCCAACAGACACTTTCGGAGATACCCGTAGTGCACCTTTATAGTCACCTAGTTACGTTGTGACGTTTGGTACACCCAAAGCATTCCTACGGCATCCGGGAGTTGCATGATCTCATGGTCTAAGGAAATGATACTTGACATTGGAAAAGCTCTAGCAAACGAACTACACGATCTTTTGTGCTATGCTTAAGATTGGGTCTTGTCCATCACATCATTCTCCTAATGATGTGATCCCGTTATCAATGACATCCAATGTCCATAGTCAGGAAACCATGACTATCTGTTGATCAACGAGCTAGTCAACTAGAGGCTTACTAGGGACACGTTGTGGTCTATGTATTCACACATGTATTACGATTTCCGGATAACACAATTATAGCATGAACAATAGACAATCATGAACAAGGAAATATAATAATAACCATTTTATTATTGCCTCTAGGGCATATTTCCAACAAAGATATTTGTTGCTAAGAATGGATCCTTTCTAGAGACGGAGTTTCTCTCGAAAGAAGTGAGTTGGAGGAAAGTAGAACTTGATGAGGTAACTGTACCTGCTCCCTTATTGGAAAGTAGTTCAGCACAGAAACCGGTTCCTGTGACACCTACACCAATTAGTGAGGAAGCTAATGATATTGATCATGAAACTTCAGATCAAGTTACTACCGAACCTCGTAGGTCAACCAGAGTAAGATCCGCACCAGAGTGGTACGGTAATCCTATTCTGGAGGTCATGTTACTTGACCAAGGCGAACCTACGAACTATGAAGAAGCGATGGTGAGCCCAGATTCCGCAAAATGGCTTGAGGCCATGAAATTTGAGATGGGATCCATGTATGAGAACAAAGTGTGGACTTTGGTTGACTTGCCCGATGATCGGCAAGCCATAGAGAATAAATGGATGTTCAAGAAGAATACTGACGCTGACGGTAATGTTACTGTCTATAAAGCTCGACTTGTTGCAAAAGGTTTTCGACAAGTTCAAGGGGTTGACTACGATGAGACTTTGTCACCCGTAGCGATGCTTAAGTCTGTCTGAATCATGTTAGCAATTGCCGCATTTTATGATTATGAAATTTGGCAAATGGATGTCAAAACTGCATTCCTGAATGGATTTCTGGAAGAAGAGTTGTATATGATGCAACCAGAAGGTTTTGTTGATCCAAAGGGTGCTAACAACGTGTGCAAGCTCCAGCGATCCATTTATGGACTGGTGCAAGCCTCTCGGAGTTGGAATAAACGTTTTGATAGTGTGATCAAAGCATATGGTTTTATACAGACTTTTGGAGAAGCCTGTATTTACAAGAAAGTGAGTGGGAGCTCTGTAGCATTTCTAATATTATATGTGGATGACATATTATTGATTGCAAATGATATAGAATTTCTAGATAGCATAAAAGGATACTTGAATAAGAGTTTTTCAATGAAAGACCTCGGTGAAGCTGCTTATATATTGGGCATCAAGATCTATAGAGATAGATCAAGACGCTTAATTGGACTTTCACAAAGCACATACCTTGATAAAGTTTTGAAAAAGTTCAAAATGGATCAAGCAAAGAAAGGGTTCTTGCCTGTGTTACAAGGTGTGAAGTTGAGTCAGACTCAATGCCCGACCAATGCAGAAGATAGAGAGAAAATGAAAAGTATTCCCTATGCTTCAGCCATAGGCTCTATCATGTATGCAATGCTGTGTACCAGACCTGATGTGTACCTTGCTATTAGTTTAGCAGGGAGGTACCAAAGTAATCCAGGAGTGGATCACTGGACAGCGGTCAAGAACATCCTGAAATACCTGAAAAGGACTAAGGATATGTTTCTCGTTTATGGAGGTGACAAAGAGCTCGTCATAAATGGTTACGTCGATGCAAGCTTTGACACTGATCTGGACGATTCAAAATCGCAAACCGGATACGTGTTTATATTAAACGGTGGAGCTATCAGTTGGTGCAGTTCTAAACAAAGCATCGTGGCGGGATCTACGTGTGAAGCGGAGTACATAGCTGCTTCGGAAGCAGCAAATGAAGGAGTCTGGATGATGGAGTTCATATCCGATCTAGGTGTCATACCTAGTGCATCGGGTCCAATGAAAATCTTTTGTGACAATACTGGTGCAATTGCCTTGGCAAAGGAATCCAGATTTCGCAAGAGAACCAAGCACATCAAGAGATGCTTTAATTCCATCCGGGATCAAGTCCAGGTGGGAGACATAGAAATTTGCAAGATACATACGGATCTGAATGTTGCAGACCCGTTGACTAAGCCTCTTCCACGAGCAAAACATGATCAGCACCAAGACTCCATGGGTGTTAGAATCATTACTGTGTAATCTAGATTATTGACTCTAGTGCAAGTGGGAGACTGAAGGAAATATGCCCTAGAGGCAATAATAAAGTTATTATTTATTTCCTCATATCATGATAAATGTTTATTATTCATGCTAGAATTGTATTAACCGGAAACATAATACATGTGTGAATACATAGACAAACATAGTGTCACTAGTTTGCCTCTACTTGACTAGCTCGTTGATCAAAGATGGTTGAGTTTCCTAGCCATAGACATGAGTTGTCATTTGATTAACGGGATCACATCATTAGAAGAATGATGTGATTTACTTGACCCATTCCGTTAGCTTAGCACTTGATCGTTTTAGTTTACTACTATTGCTTTCTTCATGACTTATACATGTTCCTATGACTATGAGATTATGCAACTCCCGATTACCGGAGGAACACTTTGTGTGCTACCAAACTTCACAACATAACTGGGTGATTATAAAGGTGCTCTATAGGTGTCTCCGATGGTACTTGTTGGGTTGGCATAGATCAAGATTAGAATTTGTCACTCCGATTGTCGGAGAGGTATCTCTGGGCCATCTCGGTAATGCAGATCACTATAAGCCTTGCAAGCAATGTAACTAATGAGTTAGTTGCGGGATAATGCATTACGGAATGAATAAAGAGACTTGCCGGTAACGAGATTGAGCTAGGTATTGAGATACCGACGATCGAATCTCGGGCAAGTAACATACCGATGACAAAGGGAACAACGTATGTTGTTATGCGGTTTGACCGATAAAGATCTTCGTAGAATATGTAGGAACCAATATGAGCATCCAGGTTCCGCTATTGGTTATTGACCGGAGACGTGTCTCGGTCATGTCTACATAGTTCTCGAACCCGTAGGGTCCGCACGCTTAACATTCGGTGACGATCGGTATTATGAGTTTATGTGTTTTGATGTACCGAAGGTAGTTCAGAGTCGCGGATATGATCACGGACATGACGAGGAGTCTTGAAATGGTCGAGACATGAAGATTGATATATTGGACGACTATATTCGGACATCGGAAGTGTTCCGGAGAAGTTTCGGATATAATCGGAGTACCGGGGGTTACCGGAACCCCCCCCCCCCCCGGAAGCTATTGGGCCTCATGGGCCTTAGTGGAGAAGAGAGAGGGCAGCCAGGAGGTGGCGCGCGGCCCCCCTTGCCCCAATCCGAATTGGACAAGGGGAAGGGGCGGCACCCCCTCTCCTTCCTTCTCTCCACCTCCTCCTTCCCCCTTCTCCTTCTTGGAATAGGAAAGGGGGGCAAACCTACTTGGAGTAGGATTGCCCCCCCTTGGGCGCGCCTCCTACTTGGTCGGCCCTCTCCTCCTCCCCCTTTATATACGGGGGAGGGGGGCACCCCATAGACACAACAATTGATCATTGATCTCTTAGCCGTGTGCGGTGCCCCCCTCCACCATATTCCACCTCGGTAATATCGTAGCGGTGCTTAGGCGAAGCCCTGCGTCGGTAACTTCATCAACACCGTCATCACGCCGTCGTGCTGACGGAACTCTCCCGCAAAGCTCTCCTGGATCGGAGTTCGTGGGACGTCATCGAGCTGAACGTGTGCTGAACTCGGAGGTGCCGTGCGTTCGGTACTTGGATCGGTCGGATCGTGAAGACGTACGACTACATCAACCGCGTTGTCATAACGCTTCTGCTATCGGTCTATGAGGGTACGTAGACACACTCTCCCCTCTCGTTGCTATGCATCACCATGATCTTGCGTGTGCGTAGGAATTTTTTTAAAATTACTACGTTCCCCAACACACCTTGCCATTTGCTAGCTACACCGGTTAAGCATGCTCCGTTTACCCATTGTGTGTGCTGCTCCTGCCTTTCCTTCACAAATTCTAGTGAATTGTGCTATCTAATTTTACCATGCAATCTGTTGCTCTAGTGTATATGTTCTATATGTCGTGTAGTGTGGTGCTCACTTATTAACTGTTTTGTTAATTAGTTGTCGTCTTCAGTTAACTGTTTGGTTCAATTTTGCAAATGTGATGTTCAATTCTTCAGGCTGCAATTTTGTATTGTCTTCCATGTGAGAAATAAATCGAATTTATCTTTACAAAATACATGAGAAACGAATACAATTGCTATATTTCCAAGTTGTCAAGCATGCTTGGTTTGGTTAGACATTGTGCAATGTGGTGCTCAGTTAACGTTTGGTTCATTTGTGTTGTGGTGTTTAGTTAACTGTTTGGTTCAATTCTGCAATGCGATGTTCAATAGTTGTGGGTGCATTCTGTTATTGTATACCATGTGAGGAATAAATTGAATTTGGCTGTAGTAAATACATGAGAAACAAATACAATTGCTACAATTGGTTGTAGTTAACTATTTGGTTAACTGTCTGATCTTCTATTAGGAGTATGTTATATTGTGCAATGTGGTTCTCAGTTAATGTTGGTTCATTTGTTGTGGTGTTTAGTTAACTGCTTGGTTCAATTCTGCAAGGCGATGTCCAATTGTCGTGGGTAGAATTTTGTATTGTTGTGCATGTGAGGAATAAATCGAATTTGGCTGCACTTAATTCATGAGAAACATATACAAGTGCTATATTTCCTAGTTCTTAGTCATGCTTGGTTTGGATAAATGGGTTTCCGCGTGGCTTAAATTAATCTGATGAATCTGCAATGTGCTTATTTTTCATCAACATATTTTACTGATAGCATGCGAACCCTTACTTAACCTGATGACTAACTACCTTATATGTGTTGCAGGGAAATAATGGGAAGCACTGAGGTTTACAATCGAGGTTAGAACGTGCATGGTCCGTTGTCTAATAGCACATTATTGTGCAATTGCAGAAACCATCCTAATATTTGGGTTTTTAACAATTTGGTCTTGCACATGTAGGTCTTGCTGTCAGAGGTTTTGACCCACTGTTCGACCCTTTTTGCATATGGGGAAATAAGTTGTCCATGAATATCAGTCAAGTCAAGAAACTCAAAAAGATTGTTAGGATAAAGAAATTAGCGACTGATACGTCTCCAACGTAACTAATTTTTATGATTGTTCCATGCTATTATATTATCCATCTTGGATGTTTTATATGCATTTATATGCTATTTTATATGATTTTTGGGACTAACCTATTAACCTAGAGCCCAGTGCCAGTTTCTATTTTTTCATTGTTTTTGAGTTTCACAAAAAAGGAATACCAAATGGAGTCCAATTGACCTGCCAATTTTTGTGGATTTTTTATGGACCAAAAGAAGCCCACGAAGTAAAAGAGTTGGGCCAGAAGAGTCCCGAGCCATCCACGAGGGTGGAGGGTGCTCCCTACCCCCTGGGCTCGCCCCCCCTATCTTGTGGATGACTCGGAGACCCCCCTGACGTGAGACCGACGCCAAAAATTCCTATAAATACAGAAACCCACGAAAAGAAACCTAGATCGGGAGTTTCGCCGCCGCAAGCCTCTGTAGCCACCGAAAACCAATCTAGACCCGTTCTGTCACCCTGCCGGAGGGGGGGGATCCCTCTCCGGTGGCCATCTTCATCATCCCGGTGCTCTCCATGACGAGGAGGGAGTAGTTCACCCTCGGGGCTGAGGGTATGTACCAGTGGCTATGTGTTTGATATCTCTCACTCTCGTGTTCTTGATTCGGAACGATCTTGATGTATCGCGAGCTTTGCTATTATAGTTGGATCTTATGATATTTCTCCCCCTCTACTCTCTTATAATGGATTGAGTTTTCCCTTTGAAGTTATCTTATCGGATTGAGTCTTTGAGGATTTGAGAACACTTGATGTATGTCTTGCATGTGCTTATCTATGGTGACAATGGGATATTCACGTGATCCACTTGATGTATGTTTTGGTGATCAACTTGCGAGTTCCGTGACCTCGTGAACTTATGCATAGGGGTTGGCACATGTTTTCGTCTTGACTCTCCGGTAGAAACTTTGGGGCACTCTTTGAAGTTCTTTGTGTTGGTTGAATAGATGAATCTGAGATTGTGTGATGCATATCGTATAATCATACCCACGGATACTTGAGGTGACATTGGAGTATCTAGGTGACATTAGGGTTTTGGTTGATTTGTGTCTTAAAGTGTTATTCTAGTATGAACTCTAGGATAGATTGAACGGAAAGAATAGCATCGTGTTATTTTACTACAGACTCTTGAATAGATCGATCAGAAAGGATAACTTTGAGGTGGTTTCGTACCCTACAATAATCTCTTCGTTTGTTCTCCGCTATTAGTGACTTTGGAGTGACTCTTTGTTGCATGTTGAGGGATAGTTATATGATCCAATTATGTTATTATTGTTGAGAGAACTTGCACTAGTGAAAGTATGAACCCTAGGCCTTGTTTCAACGCATTGCAATACCGTTTTAGCTCACTTTTATCATTAGTTACCTTGCTATTTTTATATTTTCAGATTACAAAAACCTTTATCTACCATCCATATTGCACTTGTATCACCATCTCTTCGCCGAACTAGTGCACCTATACAATTTACCATTGTATTGGGTGTGTTGGGGACACAAGAGACTCTTTGTTATTTGGTTGCAGGGTTGTTTGAGAGAGACCATCTTCATCCTACGCCTTCCACGGATTGATAAACCTTAGGTCATCCACTTGAGGGCAATTTGCTACTGTCTTACAAACCTCTGCACTTGGAGGCCCAACAACGTCTACAAGAAGAAGGTTGTGTAGTAGACATCAGTGATAAAAAACAACAAGATCTTTGTGTGCACAATGAAGAAGACATCAGTTTATTACAGGATGGTACTAACTATTATACCTTGCCTTTTTTATTCCTTTGTCCCATTTTCAATATACAGAAGATATTTATGCACATCCTTGTTTTCAGGCCTTTCCAAAGCAGTTCAGTGATGATTACCTTTCAAACCACCTGTATGGTCAGGAGGCGAGAAAGGTATTCATACAACACCCATGGTTCAATATTGAAATGTTCTTGAAGAGGACGAAGGATGGACGGTCAATCATCCATAGGCACTGGCCTAAAGTTACAAAGACCTTCAACATCAATGAAGGCTCAATATTCGCCTTCTGCTTCAGCAGTTTTCCAGATGAGATACATCTGTCTATGTACCGTCTATGATGCTAATTTTGAAAGGTTATAGATGTTGCATGTGAAACTTGGTCCTGGTGTAGTTGTGTAATGGGGTAGCTGAGTGCTGAAGTTATATGATGTTGTACTCTGATGTATTTCAATTATGAAAATGAAATATATTGTGTGCTTAATATTAAATGTCAATTAGATTAATAAATAGATTATGAATAATCGGATAATTAGCCTGCTAATGGCGAATTAGCCTGCTAATTGGGTTTTGCTATTGCAAACGGTTGTTGAAAAAAAAATACCGTGGGCGATGACCTCAGGTAACGCACACAATTTCTAGGAATAAACCGTGTTGGATCAATGAACAATCACACACGACTTTTTCTTGAAAACTGTTTGCGTTAGACCACCTTGCGCAAACGTTTACCACATAAAAACTGTGTGTGATGAAGAGCCTTTGCCACACCGTTTCTTCTACGGACCGTGTGTGATACATTCAATAACGCAAACATTTTAATGCAAAAAAATGTTTGCGATGTACCTGTGAACGGAAACGTTTTCCTTGAAGCGACTGTGTGGGATGTACATACGAACGAAAACGTTTGGCGGGGACTGACTGTGTGGGATGTACTTGCGACCGGGAACAATTTTGCCGTATAATTGTATTTTTTAGCTCTACTATACGTATTTCCGTATTTGAGCGCTCGCCGGTCGCACACGATCACATTTTGCCGAGCGTGCGTGCCAGGAGGGCATATCCCCGACGGTTTCTGGGTCGTGTGGGAAGGACCCCCTATCGCCCACACTCACTTGGCGACGATTCCAAATGTCGTCGCGGAAAGGGGTTAAAAATCGTTTGTTTAGGAGCTCGCTGTACTAGTGTTTATTCCTGGATTTATTTCAGGATTTCCGGCGATGCACATTTAGTGGGAGGAGACGTTCCCGTCGACGACGAGGCGCCTACGGTGACTTCGTAAACCTCAAGATGATATGCTTGCTTAGTCTATCGGAGTGCTCATAGGGGTATGGTGTGCGTGCGTACGTTCATATGGGTGGGTGTATGCGCGTGTATATAAGCGCTTGTGTCTGCACTGATGTTAAAAAAAAGCTAAAGTGATTTTCTTGAGGGGGATGCAACAAAATAGGCCTGGAGAGCCCATTGAGGAGGATGCACCAAGAATTCCGGCCCATCTAATAAGCGTAATGGCCCAAACTGCATACGGCCTCCTCGTAGACAAGTTTGCTGTACGCACAACCCTAACGCCTTCTTTGGATTGGAGGACTTTCATAGGATTTTCACGGGATATCAATCCTCAGGATTGTTTCCTATGGAATGCATTTGGATCACAGGATTGGGTCACTAAAATTCCTCAGGATTGGGCCGTCAAAGTGCTGATTCCAGAGGAATTTACGCATGAGGTCCGACCTCTTGAAAAATTCCATAGGATTGGCTGTGTCATGGCAATCAAATCCTTCATTTTTTCTATTCCTTTGTTTTGCAAATCCTGTGATCCAAAGAAGCCGTAAATCGATCGGGCTTGGTCTCTGGACGCCGCCGCCCACCCCCACCCCGTATGGCCTCCCTTGTAGACAGATTGCTGTACGCACAACCCTAAATCTATCGGTTTTGGTCTCTCTCGCCGCCGGATCGCCGGTCCCCAACCCCCACGGCCGCCTCCGTCAGTAAGGCATCGCCATGTCTGCCGCTCCAGAAGCTCCTCCTTCCGAAGGTCCTCCATCGTTCATCGCCATGTCTGCCGCTCCGGAAGCTCCTCCTTCCGAAGGTCCTTCATCGTCGGTAAGGCATCTCACCCTACAAATTCCTTTCGATTTGTCCTCACAGAGATCCCCCTAATTTGCTAATCTATTTCCAGGTCGCCATATCCACCTCCCCCTTCCCCAACTGGATACTGCTGGAGAGCTTTGTCTTCCGCAGGGACGACAAGAAGTCTTTTCCGGACGACACAAAGGCACCCATCAGGGCGTCCGGCATCACCTCCTGGAACGCTCCCTTCCGGATTGCCTTCTCCCTTGCCAAGCCCCCGCTCGCTTCCCGCCTCTATGCAAAGTTGCGACGCTTTCCAGATCCTAGTCAAGAGACGCCTTTAGCCATAGTGGCGACCCACTTCAATCTACTGCTGCTTCGCGTAGGTACCAAAATCCCTGCACGAGGGCTAGTGCAGGACTTCTTTATCTGCAATGCCTATGAACCTTCCACGCTCAAAGCTTTGCCTCCTTGTAGAGAGCCCTACACAGATTATAGCCGCAGCAGCGGTGACAACCTACCTCGTGGTCGACCCCTCCAGAAGGAGGAGCGACGCCTGCTTGAGGTTCAATCAATGGGGCTCTTGTGCGGAGGCGGGGAGAAGTTTGCGGTGGCAGAGCTCTGCGTTTTCAAGACCATCCACTTAAAATCATATGCTGACATTTGTTTGCTATGCTCTCCCACATCAGCCGCCCCTGTCCTTGGCGGCAATTGGAACTCGTTCCGTGTACCAATCCTTGGCATTGACAGCAATGATCCATGGCACATTTGTTGCTGGGACACTGACACTGTCATTACTTTTAGGCACTGGCTGTGCTGGATCGATTATCATCGTGGTATTCTATTCTTTGACGTGTTCGGAGAGCCTGTCCCTACCGTCACATTCCTTGCTTTTCCTCTTGATGAGTATCCTTCCCCGCACAGTCTCAAAGAGGTCAAGCCATCCAGCCCTCTCAAATCCAGCCGGTTGTATCGTGGTGCGTCTGTCTTATTTGGTGGCAATATGATCAAATTTGTCAATGTCACCCGCCACGACGGCATTGGTTATGGAGAACTCAAACCTCGTTCAGGCTTCACCATCACCTGCCACACCCTCGAGTTAGGCGACACCCCAGTGATAGGCAATGCAAGGTGGAAGTTAGACTACAAGATTACTTCTGATGAGCTTTGGTCCGCCAATCCTCCTGAGCATCTTCCACACAACATTCTCATGTTCCCTCAAATAGACTTAGACATGCCACATCTAGTGCACTTTATCATCAGCGAGTTTGAATTCGTTATTAAGAAGATGTGGTTGGTGTCCATTGATATGAAAACTAAGGAGGTGAAATCATTTGCTCCGTACATCAGTGGGAAGGAAGGACTTGAAACAGACGACGCAGACTTGATCAGAGAAAGGTCTGACGCTCCCATGCCCTTCCTACCCTGTGATTTCTCCAGGTTTCTCCGTCTCTCAAGGTGCTAGCTGCTATCCACCACTTTGTACTTAATAGTTTTTTGCGGTTCATCATTTTAATCTTGTTGGTATTTCAATTACATGGAAAGCAGCCTCTTTCTCCAACCAGAACAATAATAATGTAGTGTTTTGTATTTATGTACTGCAGGTTGAGCAAGGATATGGAATGACTCACGGTGTACATTTAAGTTCAGCTACCATGGTAAAAATACTATCTACTTACTCTCTTGTATGCATCTGCTTACCTTTAGCTCTTGCTGATTCATTCCTATATTACTGAATGGACAAAATGGAATACATGCTTTTAGTGCTGTCCTCTTCATCACTTTATTCTATATGTTCATATTTTTGGCTATGTAATAGTGCCGCTTTCACTTTGTTATAGTAATATATTAATTAATTGAATCATTTAATATATTGTTACCATTTATCTTGTTTTGGCTGTTCAAGTGTTTTTAGGATTGAGCCACCCCAGTTGCGCAGTTACACTGAACTTAATATCGATAATAAACAATAACAGCTTGCTGTTCGATCTTTTGCTCTTTATGGACTGTCCACTATCTATACATGTAGTTCTTGATTGATTCATTGCTATATTACTGAATGGACAAAATGGAATACATGCTTTTAGTGTTGTCCTCTTCATCACTTTATTCTATATGTTCATGTTTTTGGCTATGTAATAGTGCCGCTTTCACTTTGTTATAGTAATATATTAATTAATTGAATCATTTAATATATTGTTACCATTTATCTTGTTTTGGCTGTTCAAGTGTTTTTAGGATTGAGCCGCCCCAGTTGCGCAGTTACACTAAACTTAATATCGATAATAAACAATAACAGCTTGCTGTTCGATCTTTTGCTCTTTATGGACTGTCCACTATCTATACATGTAGTTCTTGATTCATAACACAGCCTTCTGTTGCTACTAGCTTGCTGTGCTATTTTGAAGCAAACTCTAGGAACCACACTATTGTGATTGTTCTTGTAAAGCATAAAACAGGATGGTTCTCCAATTTCTATATCGGAGCAAATGTCTATTATCTACGAACCTTTTAGCACACATTTTTCTATTGGTAAAAGTTTTAGAAGGTATTTTGTTGAATCTTTGGGTCAATCAGCTTACATCTTTGTCTGTTTCCATTAGGATCTTTCTGTTCCATATAGTGCGTTTTTTTATGTCGTGTAACTGGATACCAGGCCAGTGAAAAGCCATTCTCCCTGCATGAGAATTTTATTAGGTAAACTACTGTAGCATTAGCCTCGTTGGCCTTCTCATGTCATTACCACGTCTTCCTCTTGTTGTCATTACCACGTGAAACTTGATCAAGTACATGATTACGCTTACATTAATATTTAGGGTGAAACTGTCTTCTCTATTAGTTTTCCCCACTCTAATGCCATTTCTATTTCTTGTTTGTTTATTTCGTTTTGAACTATTGTTGTGTACATTTTTAAATGGATTTTTAACTAGCAAACCCATCGCACTAGGTTTAGCAATTCATCTTATGTGTCAATACTGCTCGCAAGCAGCATAGTCAGATGTTCAGATGCTCCCAAAATTTGTAACTGCCTTCTGAGGTTGTGCCGTGTCGCTTTCTTACAGTAAGGGACTATTCTTCACCCCAGCCAGCTTGTGTGCCCACGCTCAAAACAACAAACCGAGAGAAACATAACTTTTGTGAGGTAATATTATAGCGTTGAAGGAGGAACCAGTCCCCACACTAAAAGCACCGTAAACAAAAAGAGTGTAAGGTAATCTTACAGTTTGCATGCCAGTCAATTATGTCCTGTAGGCGAGGAACCAGCCCTGGCGCATCTTTCTGTAATTTTATGGCTATTCAGGTAATCTTACAGTAGGCAGGTGTTCCTGGCTTTTTTGATATGTAAGGCTCCGTTCCTATATTTCAGGTATTTTTCGTTAGATCTATTAGTAATATTTTTTATTGGACTGAGTACATAGGGTCTCTAGCAAAAATAATTATGGTAATTGATTTAAGTAACATAGGTCAGTATCGCAATTCTGTAGGAGGCAATTTTGACAACTGTAAGAAACATAGATCCCTAATTCTATTCTGTACACAAGGAAATTTTCTTTTTCTGAGGAAACAGCAGGAGCTCTGCCTTTGCATTAAGAAGAAGAGAATTTACCAGTTTATAAGGAAAACTGGCCGAAAACCGAGTACACAAGGAATTTTTGGTAACCCCAGAACAACAAAGCGGTCTAATAAATAGATTCCATGCAGTGGTTCTGGGGAATACGTCACGTAACAAAAACCATCCTTAAGTTACAAATAAAATTTGTTTGGACGAAATTAAACGCCACTTAGCACTAAGTAACCAGCATCATGAAAATTTCAGAAATCACTATTACAAAACTGAATACAACTGAGCTTGCACCGACTATTGCCGAACTTGATCTTTAAGTATCTTAATTTGCAGGTGGCCAGAGATTTTCCATCAACTTCATTTGTTCCTCAATCTCTCGAGCAACTGAAACATTCTTCTTAATAGTACCGTAGCCTTTAGGTTCACCTTTCTTCTCTGAATTTTGCTACTGGTTCTTACAAAAAGTGGGCCTGACATTTAAATTTAACATTACTCGTATCCACCACAAATATGAGGACATCTCTACCCCTCATACATTAACGGTCATCCACCTGAACAGATACCTGAAAACTAAATATTTTCAGTTGTTAGAAGTATATACCAACACACAAGCACATATAACACTTGAGGATTAACAGACTTCACTACCTTACACTGAAAAAAAAAAATCAAAATCGAAGACAGCACAGGTGGATTTTGGATGTACCAAGTTCATCAGAATCACATGAATCCATAAAACTCTGGCCGCCGGTGTGAATTAGAAGTATATAGGGAAACAAATGAAAAGATGCCTGATTTTAACTATTGTTTCAGTGCAAACTAAACATTGCCTCTTACCAAATTGTGCCAGATGATTGGGTGGGAGTCTTGATCTAGTATGTGTCTTATAAATGTTTATGACATTGTCTAACTAGTCTGAAACCTGTGAGTCATCAAAATGAAATATAGAAGCATCTCAAGTCCCTTCAATATGGATTTTTCTTAGTACTACTGGAACTTGTGCTGCTAAACTTCCATCACTCTGTGATGAAGGAAAAGGAGCAAAAAATCGGGAGGAAATCATGTGGTAAGCACCTGAAAAGCACTTGAAAATTTCATGACAGTACCTGCTTGGTTTACAATGAACAGTAGCATGAAAGAGTTACTCCAGCTAATTTGTCAGACACACATAACTGGAAGGCATAGTGCCAAAACCACCCAGCATATAGATGAATCAATATTAAATGGAACTAAATAATGCACGTCTCTATTCTAGTGGTAATGTGATCAAAAGACGGGGAATAAGAAATTAACCATATTTCAATGGGTGGCTCTGCAAGATAGGAAATAGGTTAAATGTGAACAAAATCAACGTCTTATAGTATAGAAGAATCTGAAGCAAAATGATGGTGTGGATTTACTTTACAGTATCCATGCCTACTGAATAAATTTAATTGGTGGAGGCTAGCTAGAATCGCATGATTACTCCAAAAATAGCACATTCTCATCCGGTTTATGCTACAGAAAACAAACAAGCAATTAGTTGACTGAGGGAGGGTTAAACCAAAAAATTAGCAAAGATTGACAGGCTGGATGAGGGTCAATGTCCACCTCATGCAATTAAAATAAATATAACTCAAATTTGCAGCTTACCTGAATATTGACAGGCTGGGAGAGTGTTAGCGTCCACCAACGTAAGGTTTCCAACCAGCAAAGTACGTAAATCTAATATACTGTACAGAGTCATCCCACATTCGCCAGCTGATGTAAATTTTTTGAGATAAGATAGGAGATATGGGGTCATCATAAAATAGGAGCATGTCCAACTAATTCATTTTCCAAGCCTGCACGCGACTAGATTGCATCTCTTGTTTACATCGATGTAAAACAGGAGCACGCCCAGCTATATCGTTCTGTCCAGTGTGTATCAATAAATAGCAATGAATAGGTACTTAACCATTCATCACTCACCTGAAGCAGTGTAAAAATATGATAACCAAACCTGAAAAAGTTCAGTGTACTCCAGGTGTATGCAGTGCTTTCACAGAGTTGACAAAGTGCTACAAATGTACCATGAATTGGAAAAAGAATACCTGATCCTGCATCTTGAAATTTTTGGTAGTTGCTACCATGTCTCACTTGTGTTATGGTCTGTACCTAGAGAATGTTCTGAAGCCTTCCACATGGAGACCCTCAACAACTACAGGTCAAAGTGAAAATACATATTTTTATCAGGACGATTCAAGTTTAAGAAAAGTCGCATTTGTGTTCTTTAGCAATATTAGGTAACCGAAAGGTATGATCAGCCATGATGGCAGTGTTTCGTCAACTCAACTAACAAAAAATTATACTCCCTATCAGCAAGTCAATGAAATTGTGCATTGAGATCATGGTTACTTGAGCTTAAATGATTGGTGATTATGAGGGTGCCACGAGCGCAGCTTGTTTTTCCACATTTTCAAGGTATGATCGGCCATGATGGCAGTGTTTCGACTAACTCATAACAGAGAATTATACTCCCTATCAGCAAGTCAATGACATTGTGTATTGAGATCATGGTTACTTGAGCTTAAAGGATTGGTGCTTATTAGGGTGCCATTCTTTGTTGCTCGTAGCGTGCAGCTTGTTTTTCCACATCGTTTTGTGCTGTACCTCTTTCCTGTTTCCTACTATGCCTTGTTCTGCAATAGAGCAGATTCACAATGATGGGATTGTCAACCTAATATAGTAGCAACATCCCAACTTGATTCTAAATTTAAATGGCCGGACATGGTACTTTTCAGTATCAGGGACAGTCTAATTCATTCAAAATAGTGGAGCTTATCCATAATAGAGAAGAAAAAAAATAAAAAATTTGTTGCAGCCTATTAAAAAGAGACAGGGAGGTGGGCTGGGTTCTAGTCCAGGCACGGAACGTAAAATTACACTGACCCAGATATAATTTTCTGGCTAGGGACGGTGGACTAGCTTTTCCCCAATCGCAAAACGGTGGCTTGGCTGGAGGCAATGTCTGGCTCGGTCTATCGACCATTAGTGTTTTGAGTTTTAGCCGCTCGAGTTGTGTAGGTAGACTAAAAACTTCATATCGGTAATAAATACTACCTCCGTCCCAATTTAGTTGTCGCAGAAATGGATAAAAATGGATGTATCTATATCTAAAATACGTTTAGATACATCCATTTCTGCGACAAGTAATTCCGGATGGAGGGAGTAATACTTTATATGAGGTGTATTTGTTTTTCCAAAAGTCAAATGAGTGCATGTTTGACCGAGTTTTTAGAAAAATATATCATATCCACAATATGAAATTTATGTCATTTGATCCATCATTAAAAGTAGTTTTGTATTTTATCTATAATCTTTGGTCAAACATTCAAATGGTTGACTTGCACGGAAGTCAATACACCTTTTATTCTGGAACGGAGAGAGTAATAGCTTGCTCCTTCTGCCATCAAGTTATCCCTGAGAGTCATAAGAATCCTCTGTTTCTCCTTGTTGAATCTTTTGCTCGTTATGGAGCTGTCCACTATCTATACATGTGTAGTTCTTTATTCATTATGCAGCCTTCTGTTAGTACTAGTTTGGTGTGCTATTTTGAAGCAAAAACTCTAGGAACCACACTACGGTGATTGCTCTTGTAAAGCATAAAACCGTATGCTGATTTATTGCTATATTGCTAAATGGTGCAAAATGGAATATCTGCTTTTATTGTGCCATGTCGCTTATGATAGTGTTCTGTTCTGCCACTCCTGGATAACTCTAATGTAGTGTTAATCAACGACCAAGCAGTGCAATTAATATTTATATCAGAATGGATCTTGGCTTGTGCGTCCCATCTGTTTAGCTGTGTGTTGCTGGAGGATGTAAAAGCATGCTTGACTACTTCATTTCTTAAGATTATGGATGCTGTACCATGTCTTCTTACCTGAATTTTACTTATGCATTATGCATGTCGATGCCGTGGTTCGTATCAATGCCTGTGTTCTACATATACTTTTAGATTTGGATCGTATAGAATGCACACCGTACCATTTGAAATGGCAGTGAAGTGTCAGTGGTTTTTTATAAGGGTATTGATCAGGAAACTGGGTCGTACTATTACATGTTTTTTTATATGCTGATCAGTTTACTTGTTGCTATTGATGTAGGTTTTGGAACACCCCTGTAATTAAGCTACAGTAATCCCTCTTGATTAATGAAGTCATCTCCTTTTTCTCATAGCAATTGCCACTTGTTCCAAAGTCAAATTCAAAATCAAATTTGAATTGCAGATGAAAATAGAAGTTTCACAAACATGCAAACAAAAGTGTTCATAATTTTGCAAATAATCACTAAGTAATTGTCTTGGAGAAACCAATATTATTTGAAATATTAAATTGCCCCTAACCTATTTAAAATGGCGTCGTATCAGGTGAATCCGGTATCCGTCGTGAATCCCTGCATCCTCTTGTTTCCAGCCGCCAGATCAAAATCGTGTGTGTCTACTAAAATGGTGTCGTATCTTGAGCTTTGCCGCCAGATCAAAATCCCTGCATCCAGCATCCCTCGTGCATCCCTGTAGCCACTCAACGTCTGTCGTCCGATCCTAATCATCAGCCTTGCGTGCGTTGGCTCCTATTTTGCAGAAAAACGCCCGCCTGTGGCCCAATTAGGCGTGTGAATTTTCTTTAAAGCCCCCGCTGAAGCTAGCTCTCCTAATTCCCTACTCCTATGCGTGCTTGGGATCGGTGTATTCTAATGCGGAGGTGTTTATCTTACACCTGTATTTGTATCAAGGTTTGGAAGCTTGTTTGTTATGAGTACAAAAGAAAATTTCCCATGCATCAAGTTTCCAAGGAGCAGTAATAAGCTAGGTTATCCATGGTTTGTTTGTTCTGCTAGCTGCTACTAGCATGTATCAGGTGAAAGAATCACATCAGACTAGCAACATTAGGGATTGATTCCATGAATTCTTTGGGCTGCTAGCATGTATCACCTGCAAAACCTTCTAAAAATCACGTCATAGTAGCAGCTTTAGAGTTATATCTTTTTTTGAGACAAGACATATGGCTCAGCTTTTTCAAAACTATCAGGTTCAGTACAAGAGAAAAAGAAAAGCAAGAGAAGGGGCTTCCTGTTCCAATGATTACAGCACATGATAAGCTAGCAGTTGAACTGCAAAAGAGACCGAAAATCACTCCACTCATTGCCAATAGGAATATAGCAATAAGAATTGCATACTTCATTCTGATATTTCAATACACAACATCTTGCATTCACTTGTTTCTGAAAACAAATATTCACCAATGATGTACCTTCACATTATAAATTCCGGAGCTACAAGTACACCCAACAAGCAACAACAGAATACAAGTGCACAATCCACATCAGATGGTCCCTTAACTTTAAAACCGGCAACAAAGGCGATTTTACCGTACGCGCACCCTGGGCATGTGCCCGGGCTCGCCGCCGTCACTTATTAGAACTCTAGCAAGCTGCCGAAGCAGTTAGTATCGAAAAGCTTGTTGAAATGCGCTGCAAAATCGCAAAATAAGTCCCGTTTCGGTACAACCCCCGCCCCATAAAGGGCAGTATCATCTTTTCCACTCCCATATAGGATACCCGCCATCGAGCAACCAGGAACAACTAGCCTGATGGGAGGAAGAGCGCAGTCGCTTCACTTCCTTGTCAGAGATCATCGCCACCCACGCAGAAACTCTAACCCTAGCCACCCGCTTTCCTTTCGCCTCTTGTATTCTTGAGGGTTTCCCGTGGTGGACCCGTGTGTGCGTGTTTGTTCTTTATGCCTTGCGTGCTTTCCTAGGTGAGTTATTGGTCCATGTAGTTTCGGCTAACAGCTACCACAATCCGTGGTCAATTTATTTCTCATGCGCTTTATTTTCCGTTTCCACCCAAGTTAACGCTACATTTGTGACGTACCCTAAATAAATTATCCATTTATTTATGGAGCCTGCTACGCGTCCGGCACATTTTTTCGTGAAAGATCCGCCGCCTTGCCGGCCATCAGATCTGATCAATCTAGCGGCTAGGCGTCTTCTTTTGCTTTACAACAAAGATCTTGTTGCAGAAAAAATCCAACATAGGTTGCGTTGTGGAATTTCTTTTGCAACATACATTATTGTGTTGCGGTATTTTTTTCTATCTTCACTTTTTTCTGCAACAAAGATATTATTGTGGAAGAACTTTTGCAACATAGATAATATTGCAAAAAACATAAAGATGAGAGATGGAGAGGGACGCGATGTTTCTAGACGAAGAGATAAGTCTCGTGTTTCCTTGAGTGGGGCATTGAGGGCACATGGCGCTTAAAGGAGGTGACGGACACGTTGATTGTTTTCAGCCGGTTGACGCTGGATATTTCCCTTTATTTATGGGGAAATACTTCTATCCAGCCGGCCGATCGGACACGAAACGTCCACCACATCGTCTGCGTGCCATGAGCACCTGACTGAGATGTTTGCAACATGACCCTTTTTGCAAGACGTACGGGCGCGACACGAAGTACGTTGCTGACTAATGAAGGCGAAATCCCGAGTGCAACATGAGCCATGTTGCAAATAGCTAACGATCAGACGACTATTATGTGAACCCCCCCCCCCCCCCCCCCCCCCCCCCCAAATACCTGTTTTGGGGGGTTGCATCAAGGCTCATGTTGGAAAGCGCTACGTGCAACATGAGGCTCATTGGCTCTCACAGAAAAAGCATTTTGAAGGATTGCAACAAGGCTCGTGTTGCAAAGCATTGAGTGCAACATGAGACTTGTGCAAAGGCTTAACGACTCAAAGGGAAGGACCGGACGGCTGTGTCCACGACTCAATCGAGCGGCTGCCCGCACGGTCGATCTTTTAGGATTATGATCCGACCGATGTGTAGCGTCCGCTTTTATTTATTTAGCAAATCTTATGATTTTATGTCTTAAATAAAATTGCTGAACACACAAGCCCACGGCATCAACTTCAATTAAAGCTACTCTGCATCGAATTCATCTCTGAAACCCTTTATTATGTTGCAGCACCATCTTAGGGAAATTGTTCAGATGTATACTAGTATTACACAAACACTACCTTTGTTGTAAAGAGTAATCGCTACAGTGAGAGAGAGAGAAAAAAAAATCTTCAATCCTGGCCGTATATTTGGCACGATGTTTCCATAACACCGTCGAAACCCTTGGTGCTGCTGTACTCAAGTAAATATCATTTATACCTTTGTTTCCTTCATTCCGATCCATAATGAAACTAAACCAAGTATACAAATTAACAATCCAGTATATGAAACTATAAACAAAATATGTTAGCACAGATCGTGCAATACTATTAGTTGGCCAAAAAGATGCACATACGCAAGGAAGTAATGAAGAGGGCGACACCAAATGCAGGTATTCCATTCTGTCTACTTTGCACCATTCAGTAATATAGCAATGAATCAGCAAGAGCTAAAGTTGACCACGTGTATACAAGAGATCGAATTGTTACCATGGTAATCCCATAGTGGTCAATTTAAAAAATAACGATCACATACTTCAGCTAACTTTTAATAGTGTTTTGCAAGCAGCCAAGACTTTCCAAAGGCAAACAACAAGAGAAATGACGCAATGACGGACGATATACATTAATACATTATTAGATCCTCACAGACATCAAGATAACGGTGTACTACATAAGCTGCGTATGAGTAGTCTCTCCCAAAGCTTCATCCTTGTAATTATTGTAGTTGAACTTGAATTGTAGACCGTAAAGCTATCCAGATTGATGAAGTTGGCACACGTGAGTCATTCCATATCCTTGCTCTCTTCCTGCAATATAGTACATGAATAAAATACACTACATTATGGATCTTGTTGGAGAAAAAGGCTGCTCTCCACGTAATTGAAATAC
Organism: Aegilops tauschii subsp. strangulata; assembly: GCF_002575655.3. Taxonomy (NCBI): domain Eukaryota; kingdom Viridiplantae; phylum Streptophyta; class Magnoliopsida; order Poales; family Poaceae; genus Aegilops; species Aegilops tauschii. Next base: position 381,269,377 of record NC_053039.3, on the reverse strand, counting down.
CAACAAGATTAAAATGATGAACGGCAAAAAACTATTAACATGCCAGTTACTTTAAATATTGCTACTGCGGTCTTGAAACAGTCTCACTGTTGGCATTATCTTCTGTTTGTTAACAAAGAAACATCTTTTTTTTGCAAACTGACCAGTACAAAATAACACTAATTGCGATTGATTTGTTTTGTTTCCAGTTCTATCTAGGAGTGTTTTACCTAAATTAGGTAGATAGTTCTCTGTATTCTCATGGTAATGATATATTTTGTCACTTAGTATTTTTTCTAAGATACAAATCAACCAGCATAGTATTGTTACCATGGTGTATACAAGAGAGTAAGCAGATAATATTGCTACCAAGGTAATCCTATACCGGTCAATTTCAGAAATAATGATCTCTCTCAAAGCTTCATCCTTACCATTATTGTAGCTGAACTTGATCTGTAGACCGTGAGTCATTCCATATCCTTGTTCTTTCTGCAGTACATAAATACAATACACTACATTACTTTCTGAAATACCAACAAGACAAAAATGATGAACGGCAAAAAAAACAACAACAAAACTATCAAGTGCTAAGTGGTAGATAGAAGCTAGCACCTGGAGAGACAAAGGAACCTGGAGAATTCACAGGGCAGGAAGGACGTGGGAGCGCTAGATCTTTTTCTGGTCAAGTCAGCATCATCGGTTTCAAGGCCCTCCTTCCCATTGATGTATTGGGAAATTGACTCAACGGTCCTGGTGCTCATGTCAATGCTCACCACCCACATCTTCCTAATGACGTATTTGAATTCGCTGATGAGAAAGTGCACTACATAAGGTCTATCGATGTTTACTTGAGGAAACATAAGGATGGTGTGTGGAAGGTGCGGATTGGAACTTTGGAAGACCAGAGCTCAGCTGAAGTGATCGTGTAGTCTAATTCCCACACCATGCTACCTAATGCGAGAGTGTGGCAGGTGATGGTGAAGCCCGAACCAGATTTGAGTTCCCCGTGACCAATGCCATCATGGCGGGTGACATTCACAAACTTGAGCACACGGCCATCATCGATGGCGGACACACCCCGGTATAACCAGCTGAATGGCTTGATTTCACGGTGAGTGTGAGGAGAAGGGAACTCATCAAGAGGGAGCGCGAGGAAGGTGACGGTAGGGATGTGCTCTCCGAAGACGTCGAAGATGAGGATGCCGCGGTGGTAGTCGATCCAGCAAAGCGAGCGGTTGAAGGGGACCATGGCGTCGGTGTCCCAGCAACAGAGCTGCCAAGGATCATTGACATTGTCGATGCCAGGGATTGGTAGACGCATGGAGTTCCATTCGCCGCCAAGTATGGGGCCAGCGGACGTGGAGGAGCGCAGCAAACAAATGTCAGCATAGACCTCCGAGTGGACGGACTTAAAAACGCAGAGCTCTGCCACCGCAAACTCTTGCTCGCCTTGGCCTCGGCACAAGAGGCCCATGGATTTGACCGTCAGCAGGCGCTGCTTCCCCTGCTCGAGGGGAGGACCACGAGATAGGCTGTCACCTGTGCGGGTATAATCCGTGTACGGCTCAGTACAAGGGGGCAGAGCTTTGAACGAGGAAGGGTCGTAGGCGCTGTAGATGAGGAAGTCTTGCCTCAGCCCTAGTCCAGGGGTATTGGTACCGATGCGAAGCAGGAGGAGATGGCGGTGCGTCGCCAGGATGGCCAAGGGGATATGCTTCCTGGGATCCGGAAAACGCGGCAGCCGGGCGTAGAGGCGGGAGGGGAGCGGGGGCCCGGCGAGGCAGAAGCGGTGCCGGACGCCCGGATGGGCGCCTTGGTGTCGTCCGGGAAAGAGCCCTTCTCGTCCCTGCGGAAGACGAAGCGCTCCAGCATCAGCCAGTTCGGGAAGGGGGCGGCAGCCATGGCGACCTTGAAACAGATCGGAAGATTTGGGCGGGTCTCTGCGAGGACAAATCGGGGGGGAATTGTATGGTGAGCTGCCGTGCCAGACGAAGAAGGAGGCGGCACGAGGCGTTCCGGAGCAGCGATCCGTCGGCTTCCGATTGGGTTACAGCAACTTATTTTTGGGTATATATACGAGGGAGGAGACCGTATGCAGTTTGGACTATTGGGCCTTTTAGATTAGAGGGCTGTTAAGCTGGAGCGGGATTGATTTGGAAGTAAATTGCAAAAAACCACTACAATCGAGGACCCTAATTCATAAAACCGCCACTATTCGTTTTTTTTTAAAAACCATCAACATTGTGCTGACAATTTTCAAATATCACTGATCGCACATATAAGCACTTGCTAACGCTAAAACTGACATATAGGTCCCACCATAAGTGATGATGTGGCAAACAAAACTAACGGCCTTTGACCAACCGTCAAAATAGACGTGGGACACGCATGTCAGTGTGATATCTCACCTGTAATAAAAAAAACACATCTCTGTGTCCTCCTCCTCTCGATCCACTGTGCACGCAGTGTGCACAGCCGCCGCCGCCGCCTCGATCCGGAAGGATCCCACGCCGAACCGCAGGTCGCTGCCGGCAAGCCAAGCCGTCGCTGCCCCGCCCTTATTTCCCCTCAATCTTCCCTTCTACCTTGTCGCCTGGTCTAAGCCGCGTCATGTACGCTGCCGCGGGTTTCCTCTGAGCCGTCCGAGAACATTGCCTCGCCGCCGATCGTAGCCAGCGTACACTAGTAGAAAACTGGGCTTTGGTCACAGGGCAATATTCACATTAGTCCCGGTTCAGTCACGAACCGGGACTAATGTGAGCATTGGTCCCGGTTCGTGCGGCCAGGGGCCTGCCGGGCCTCGTGGGGGCATTGGACCCGGTTCGTCCGGACCCTTTGGTCCCGGTTGGTGGGACAAACCGGGACCAATGGGCCACGCTCCTGGCCCACCACCCTTTAGTCCCGGTTCATACCACAAACCGGAACTAAAGGGTTGGTCCTAGTTGCGGCCAGTGTTTAGTCCCACCTCGCCAACCGAAGAGCGCTCACACCAGTTTATAAGCCCGTCCCTCTATGCCTTGTTGAGCTTCTCTTAAAGTGAAAATAGATGCCCTTATACAGGGAATTTCACCTAAATTCATAGTAAATTGAAATTTACTGTGAATTTAGGTTTAATTTTCTCTATAAGCGCATCTATGTTCATTTTTTATATTTATAAAATAAATAAACCTTAATAAAATAAATAAAACTAAATAAACCTTAATAAAATAAAATAAACTATAGTAACTACAATAAATAAACCTTAATAAATTAAGTAAAAATAGCAGCAGTAAAATAAATAAAAATAGCAGCAGTAAAATAAATAAAAATAAAATAATTAAAGTAAAATACATAAGTAATTAGAAATAAAATAAATAAGTTTTTTGTTGTAAGTAGAAACAAGTAAAGCAAAAGAGAAAAAAACACGAGCCATCAACTCCATAACCGCCATATCTGGGATAGAGAAGGGCGATCCCTTGGAGTGGGATTCACATACAGTTGCCCGTAACATCTACCATTCGAGCCTAGCAAGTGGAACTCGGATCTGTCAACAGTGTCAAAGTGGCAAATAGCAGGCGGAGGAGAAGCCACCGATGTCATGTGTAGATCCCTTCTAGGTCTTGCGGATCGTGCTATTACAGCAATTTGGTTGGTTGATAAAAAAAAGGAATTTGGTTGGTTTTCTTGAAGCCCTAGCTTGTTGTGCCGTCCTATTCTCTCAATGCAATTTAGCAAATGCTACTACAGTACAGTAAAGGGCACAAAGAAAAAGCACGCAATGAAGGAAAATACCTCCATATCAAAGCTGCTACTTATCTTGTTGGTTATCAGGATGTGGATATGTAGAATTTTCTCTAGCCACGGCAACAGACATGCATTCATCGAGGGGGTTCACTACAGAACAAAATAAATGCTGACGTTAGTTGTTGATGGTACGTTTGACATCCCTGAGAGACTAGATAATGAAAAGATGAATCGTCAAACCTGGATGAACAAAGACGCTACCAAGTGGATGAATCTGATGGCCTGTCCTCCCTTGAAGATCATGCGTCCTCCCTTGAAGGCGCCACCAGGGCCATGGACGCCTCATACACCGCCGCCGACGTGTTGTAGTGATGAGGTATCGTGCAAGATCTGACACAGGATCACCTTCAGGCAAGATGAATAGGTCTTCAGGGGCACGACGACAGCGGCGGCGCCATCGCCGGGACTGGTGACGACGGCGGCGGCGAGCGAGCGGGAGGGTGGCGGCGGCTGCGTGCGAGTGGGAGGACGGAGGATCACCACTCATTGTGCTCGACATATCACTACAAGAAACCTGTTAATCCATGACGGATTTCTAATGACATTTTTGGAAACTCTCATCGATGACCTGGTAAAACCCCACAAGCCCGGTGAAAGCCCGCTAAAGCCCGTCTAACCGTTCCCGTATAAAAACTTAACCCTAAATTCCCTCCTCGGCCCCTGCATCGTGTCCCACAGCACGTCGCCACCCCTCGTCCCTCCCACAGCTCGTAAACCTTAATAAAATAAAATAAAATAAACTATAGTAACTACAATAAATAAACCTTAATAAATTAAGTAAAAATAGCAGCAGTAAAATAAATAAAAATAGCAGCAGTAAAATAAATAAAAATAAAATAATTAAAGTAAAATACATAAGTAATTAGAAATAAAATAAATAAGTTTTTTGTTGTAAGTAGAAACAAAACAAAACAAATAAAACAAAAGAGAAAAAAAATAGAGGAAAAAAATTATGCCACCTACTGGGCCACCATGGCCTGAATACGACTAGAAACCCATCCATGGGCAGGGATTCAGGCCCGCAGAAGGCCCAGTAGGCCCCACAGGCAAAGAGAACAGTTAGGCCCGAAAGCCTGCAGTTGAGAGGAGTTCGAGAGGGTGGGCGCAGCAGCGCTTATAAACCACTCTCGAGCTCTCTCAACTAGCGAGGTGGGACTAAACTTTTGACGCGGGGTAGCACAAGGCCTTTGGTCCCGGTTGGTGCCACCAACCGGGACTAAAGGGGGCATTGGTCCCGGTTCATGGCACCAACCGGGACCAAAGGCCTTTAGTCCCGGTTGGTGCCACCAACTGGGACCAATGAGTTCCCTATATATACCCCATCGCCACAGCAGAGCACTCCAGAGTGCTCTGTTTTTTCTGGCCGGCGAGGGGAGGGCATTTGGGTGCTCTAGCTCACCTCCTATGCACATGAGGTGTTCGATGAAATGTCTGAGCCACACTAGTTAATCTTTGTCCTCTCGAAACTCGACCTCCGAGCTCCATTTTCCCCGAGATTTGTCTAGGCTTAGCGGTCCGTCACGTCTCGTCCCCGTCTTCACCGCCGTCGATCGCCCGCGCCGATCTCGTCACCAGCACCACCGTGGTGAGCCTCTTGTTCTTATCTTCTTTCTGAAAGGAAAAAATTCTTACTTTAGATAGTTACTTGTCTAATTTTGTTACTTTTATTATTCCTTCTTATTACAAAGTGCGATGGTTTTGGTATCCGCCCCCGTCGGCCCTCGTCCTGTCTATGATTCGGATGTGGTATATATTATCTTTTTATAACTATTTGGTTCATTTATTTTTTATGACAAATATACCGACCAACGTGACATAGATTTTATTTATCTAGGAGGTGGTTGAACCAGAAATTCTAACCGACCCTATTGTCGAGAGGTTAAATTTAGTTGAAGAAGAAAACAATTACTTGAAGGAAAAAATAAAAAAAATTGAGGAGGAGAAGATGATATTGGAGTTGCATGTTGCGGATGTCGTCGATGATCACAAGATCAAGATGGATGCAATGCGCTTGAAGATTAGAAAGATTAGAAAATATGCCATTCATACCGAGGCTTGGTATCATTATGCCGTTGGATCAATTGTTACCTTGGTTGCGATTATGATCGCATTTGTTTTCGCATTGAAATGTTTTACATAGTTTCAATGTATGGTTTAATTAATTAGATGCTCTGGAGAGCTATATATATGTTGTTAGATGAGAACTATGTATGTACTTTGGTTCTAATGTGATGATGAACTTCTATTAATTTGGTCACTTAATTATCTATTCATGATGTTCTGTAATGGTTTTTGACACACTTAATTATATATAATGCACGCAGATGAACCGGCAATGGATCTACGGTGACAGACACACCTCCGAGTACATTAAGGGCGTGCATGATTTTCTCGAAGTGGCTGAGGCAAACAAGCAGAATGGTTTTATGTGTTGTCCATGCCCTATATGTGGGAATACGAAGTCTTACTCTGACCGGAAGCTGCTGAAGATCAAGAGGAACCAGACGATGTGCCCAATGATGCTGCAAGGGGGGAAGCTGCTGAAGATCAAGAGGAACCAGTGCCCGATGATGATGATCTCCGCCGGGTCATAGTCGATGCAAGGACGCAATGCGAAAGTCAAAAGGAGAAGCTGAAGTTCGATCACATGTTAGAGGATCACAAAAAAGGGTTGTACCCCAATTGCGAAGATGGCAACACAAAGCTCGGTACCATACTGGAATTGCTGCAGTGGAAGGCAGAGAATGCTGTGCCTGACAAAGGATTTGAGAAGCTATTGAAAATATTGAAGAAGAATCTTCCAAAGGATAACGAATTGCCCGACAGTACATACGCAGCAAAGAAGGTCGTATGCCCTCTAGGATTGGAGGTGCAGAAGATACATGCATCCCCTAATGACTGCATCCTCTACCGCGGTGCGTACAAGGATCTGAACGCACGCCCGGTATGCGGTGCATTGCGGTATAAGATCAGACGAGATGACCCTGGTGATGTGGACGGCGAGCCCCCTAGGAAGACGGTTCCTGCGAAGGTGATGTGGTATGTGTAGGGCAACGTAGTAATTTCAAAAAATTTCCTACGCACACGCAAGATCATGGTGATGCATAGCAACGAGAGGGGAGAGTGTTGTCCACGTACCCTCGTAGACCGACAGCGGAAGCGTTATCACAATGCGGTTGATGTAGTCGTACGTCTTCACGATCCGACCGATCAAGTACCGAACGCATGGCACCTCCGAGTTCTACACACGTTCAGCTCGATGACGTCCCTCGAACTCCGATCCAGCCGAGTGTTGATGGAGAGTTTCATCAGCACGACGGCGTGGTGACGATGATGATGTTCTACCGACGCAGGGCTTCGCCTAAGCTCCGCAACGATATTATCGAGGTGTAATTTGGTGGAGGGGGGCACCGCACACGGCTAAGAGATCAATAGATCAATTGTTGTGTCTATGGGGTGCCCCCTGCCCCCGTATATAAAGGAGCAAGGGGGAGAGGGCCGGCCAAGGGGAGGTGGCGCGCCCAAGGGGGGAGTCCTACTCCCACCGGGAGTAGGACTCCTCCTTTCCTTGTGGGAGTAGGAGAAGGGAAGGGGGAAGGAGAAAGAAGGAAGGGGGCGCCCCCCTCCCTAGTTCAATTCGGACTAGCCCATGGGGAGGGGTGCGGCCACCCTTTGGGGTCTTTCTCTCCTTTCCCGTATGGCCCATTAAGGCCCAATACGAATTCCCGTAACTCTCCGGTACTCCGAAAAATACCCAAATCACTCGGAACCTTTCCGAAGTCCGAATATTGTCGTCCAATATGTCGATCTTTACGTCTCGACCATTTCGAGACTCCTCGTCATGTCCGCGATCTCATCCGGGACTCCGAACTCCTTCGGTACATCAACATACATAAACTCATAAAAAAACTGTCATCGTAACGTTAAGCGTGCGTACCCTACGGGTTCGAGAACTATGTAGACATGACCGAGACACCTCTCCGGTCAATAACCAATAGAGGAACCTGGATGCTCATATTGGTTCCCACATATTCTACGAAGATCTTTATCGGTCAGACCGCATAACAACATACGTTGTTCCCTTTGTCATCGGTATGTTACTTGCCCGAGATTCGATCGTCGGTATCTCGATACCTAGTTCAATCTCGTTACCGGCAAGTGTCTTTACTCGTTCCGTAATACATCATCCCGCAACTAACTCATTAGTCACAATGCTTGCAAGGCTTTATAGTGATGTGTATTACTGAGTGGGCCCAGAGATACCTCTCCGACAATCGGAGTGACAAATCCTAATCTCGAAATACGCCAACCCAACAAGTACCTTTGGAGACACCTGTAGAGCACCTTTATAATCACCCATTTACGTTGTGACGTTTGGTAGCACACAAAGTGTTCCTCCGGTAAACGGGAGTTGCATAATCTCATAGTCATAGGAACATGTATAAGTCATGAAGAAAGCAATAGCAACATACTAAACGACCGGGTGCTAAGCTAACGGAATGCGTCAAGTCAATCACGTCATTCTCCTAATGAGGTGATCCCGTTAATCAAATGACAACTCATGTCTATGGCTAGGAAACATAACCATCTTTGATTAACGAGCTAGTCAAGTAGAGGCATACTAGTGACACTCTGTTTGTCTATGTATTCACACATGTATTATGTTTCCGGTTAATACAATTCTAGCATGAATAATAAATATTTATCATGATATAAGGAAATATATAATACTTTATTATTGCCTCTAGGGCATATTTCCTTCAGTCTCCCACTTGCACTAGAGTCAATAATCTAGTTCACATCGCCATGTGATTTAACATCAATAATTCACATCACCATGTGATTAACACCCATAGTTCACATCTCTATGCGACCAACACTCAAAGGGTTTACTAGAGTCAATAATCTAGTTCACATCGCTATGTGATTAACACCCAAAGAATATTAAGGTGTGATCATGTTTTGATTGTGAGATAATTTTAGTCAACGGGTCTGTCACATTCAGATCCGTAAGTATTTTGCAAATTTCTATGTCTACAATGCTCTGCACAGAGCTACTCTAGCTAATTGCTCCCACTTTCAATATGTATCTAGACCGAGACTTAGAGTCATCTAGATTTAGTGTCAAAACTTGCATCGACGTAACCCTTTACAACGAACCTTTTGTCACTTCCATAATCGAGAAACATATCCTTATTCCACTAAGGATAATTTTGACCGCTGTCCAGTGATCTACTCCTAGATCACTATTGTACTCCCTTGCCAAAATCAGTGTAGGGTATACAATAGATCTGGTAAACAGCATGGCATACTTTATAGAACCTATGGCCAAGGCATAGGGAATGACTTTCATTCTCTTTCTATCTTTTGCCGTGGTCGGGCTTTGAGTCTTTACTCAATTTCACACCTTGTAACACAGGCAAGAACTCTTTCTTTGACTGTTCTATTTTGTACTACTTCAAAATCTTGTTAAGGTATGTACTCATTGAAAAACTTATCAAGCGTCTTCATCTATCTCTATAGATCTTGATGCTCAATATGTAAGCAGCTTCACCGAGGTCTATATTTTGAAAAACTCCTTTCAAACACCCCTTTATGCTTTGCAGAATAATTCTACATTATTTCCGATCAACAATATGTCATTCACATATACTTATCAGAAATGCTGTAGTGCTCCCACTCACTTTCTTGTAAATACAGGCTTCACCGCAAGTCTGTATAACACTATATCTTTTGATCAACTTATCAAAGTGTATATTCCAACTCCGAGATGCTTGCACCAGTCCATAGATGGATCGCTGGAGCTTGCATATTTTGTTAGCACCTTTAGGATTGACAAAACCTTCTGGTTGCATCATATACAACTCTTCTTTAATAAATCCATTAAGGAATGTAGTTTTGTTTATCCATTTGCCAGATTTCATAAAATGCGGCAATTGCTAACATGATTCAGACAGACTTTAAGCATAGATACGAGTGAGAAACTCTCTCATCGTAGTCAACACCTTGAACTTGTCGAAAACCTTTTGCGACAATTCTAGCTTTGTAGATAGTAACACTACTATCAGCGTCCGTCTTCCTCTTGAAGATCCATTTAATCTCAATGGCTTGCCGATCATTGGGCAAGTCAATCAAAGTCCATACTTTGTTCTCATACATGGATCTCATCTCAGATTTCATGGCCTCAAGCCATTTTGCGGAATCTGGGCTCACCATCGCTTCTTCATAGTTCGTAGGTTTGTCATGGTCTAGTAACATAACCTCCAGAACAGGATTACCGTACCACTCTGGTGCGGATCTTACTCTGGTTGACCTACGAGGTTCAGTAATAACTTGATCTGAAGTTCCATGATCATCATCATTAACTTCCTCACTAATTGGTGTAGGAGTCACAGGAACAGATTTCTGTGATGAACTACTTTCCAATAAGGGAGCAGGTATAGTTACCTCATCAAGTTCTACTTTCCTCCCACTCACTTCTTTCGAGAGAAACTCTTTCTCTAGAAAGGATCCATACTAAGCAACGAATGTCTTGCCTTCGGATCTGTGATAGAAGGTGTACCCAACTGTCTCCTTTGGGTATCCTATGAAGACACATTTCTCCGATTTGGGTTTGAGCTTATCAGGATGAAACTTTTTCACATAAGCATCGCAACCCCAAACTTTAAGAAACGACAACTTTGGTTTCTTGCCAAACCACAGTTCATAAGGCGTCGTCTCAATGGATTTTGATGGTGCCCTATTTAACGTGAATGTAGCTGTCTCTAATGCATAACCCCAAAACGATAGTGGTAAATTGGTAAGAGACATCATATATTGCACTATATCCAATAAAGTACGATTATGACGTTCGGACACACCATTATGCTGTGGTGTTCCAGGTGGCAAGAATTTGTGAAACTATTCCACATTGTTTTAATTGAAGACCAAACTCGTAACTCAAATATTTGTCTCCGCGATCAGATCGTAGAAACTTTATTTTCTTGTTACGATGATTTTCCACTTCACTCTGAAATTATATGAACTTTTCAAATGTTTCAGACTTCCGTTTCATTAGGTAGATATACCCATATCTGCTCAAATCATCTGTGAAGGTCAGAAAATAATGATACCTGCTACGAGCCTCAATATTCATTGGGCCACATACATCTGTATGTATGATTTCCAACAAATCTGTTGCTCTCTCCATAGTTCCGGAGAACGGCGTTTTAGTCATCTTGCCCATGAGGCACGGATCGCAAGCATTAAGTGATTCATAATCAAGTGATTCCAAAATCCCATCAGTATGGAGTTTCTTCATGCGCTTTACACCAATATGACCTAAACGGCAGTGCCACAAATAAGTTGCACTATCATTATTAACTTTGCATCTTTTGGCTTCAATATTATGATTTATGTGTATCACTACGATCGAGATCCAACAAACCATTTTCGTTGGTGTGTATGACCATAGAAGGTTTTTATTCATGTAAACAGAACAACAATTGTTCTCTAACTTAAATGAATAACCGTATTGCAATAAACATGATCAAATCATATTCATGCTCAACGCAAACACCAAATAACACTTATTTAGTTTCAACACTAATCCCGAAAGTACAGGGAGTGTGCGATGATGATCATATCAATCTTGGAACTACTTCCAACACACATCGTCACCTCGCCTTTTACTAGTCTCTGTTTATTCTGCAACTCCCGTTTCGAGTTACTACTCTTAGCAACTGAACTAGTATCAAATACCGAGGGGTTGCTATAAACACTAGTAAAGTACACATCAATAACATGTATATCCAATATACCTTTGTTCACTTTGCCATCCTTCTTATCCACCAAATAGTTGGGGTAGTTCCGCTTCCAGTGATCAGTCCCTTTGCAGTAGAAGCACTTAGTCTCAGGCTTAGGACCAGACTCAGGCTTCTTCACTTGAGCAACAACTTGCTTGCCGTTCTTCTTGAAGTTCCCCTTCTATCCCTTTGCCCTTTTCTTGAAACTAGTGGTCTTGTTAACCATCAACACTTGATGCTCTTTCTTGATTTCTACCTTCGTCGATTTCAGCATCGCGAAGAGCTCGGGAATTACTTTCATCATCCCTTACATACTATAGTTCATCACGAAGTTCTACTAACTTGGTGATGGTGACTAGAGAATTCTGTCAATCACTATTTTATCTGGAAGATTAACTCCCACTTGATTCAAGCGATTGTAGTACCCAGACAATCTGAGCACATGCTCACTAGTTGAGCGATTCTCCTCCATCTTTTAGCTATAGAACTTGTTGGAGACTTCATATCTCTCAACTCTGGTATTTGCTTGAAATATTAACTTCAACTCCTGGAACATCTCACATGGTCCATGACGTTCAAAACGTCTTTGAAGTCCCGATTCTAAGCCGTTAAGCATGGTGCACTAAACTATCAAGTAGTCATCATATTGAGCTAGCCAAACGTTCATAACGTCTGCATCTGCTCCTGCAATAGGTCTGTCACCTAGCGGTGCATCAAGGACATAATTTTTCTGTGCAGCAATGAGGATAATCCTCAGATCACGGATCCAATCCGCATCTTTGCTACTAACATCTTTCAACATAATTTTTCTCTAGGAACATATCAAAAATAAACACAGGGAAGCAACAACGCGAGCTATTGATCTACAACATAATTTGCAAAATACTATCAGGACTAAGTTCATGATAAATTTAAGTTCAATTAATCATATTACTTAAGAACTCCCACTTAGATAGACATCCCTCTAATCATCTAAGTGATTACGTGATCCAAATCAACTAAACCATGTCCGATTAACACGTGAGATGGAGTAGTTTCAATGGTGAACATCACTATGTTGATCATATCTACTATATGATTCACGCTCGACCTTTCGGTCTCTGTGTTCCGAGGCCATATCTGTATATGCTAGGCTCGTCAAGTTTAACCTGAGTATTCCGCGTGTGCAACTGTTTTGCACCCGTTGTATTTGAACGTAGAGCCTATCACACCCGATTAACACGTGGTGTCTCAGCACGAAGAACTTTCGCAACGGTGCATACTCAGGGAGAACACTTTATCTTGAAATTTTAGTGAGGGATCATCTTATAATGCTACCGTCAATCAAAGCAAGATAAGATGCATAAAGGATTAACATCACATGCAATCAATATAAGTGATATGATATGGCCATCATCATCTTGTGCTTGTGATCTCCATCTTCGAAGCACCGTCATGATCACCATCGTCACCGGCGTGACACCTTGATCTCCATCGTAGTATCGTTGTCGTCTCGCCAACTAATTTGTTTTACGACTATCGCTACCGCTTAGTGATAAAGTAAAACTATTACATGGCGATTGCATCTCATACAATAAAGCGACAACCATATGGCTCCTGCCAGTTGCCGATAACTCGGTTACAAAACATGATCATCTCATACAATAAAATATAGCATCATGTCTTGACCATATCACATCACAACATGCCCTGCAAAAACAAGTTAGACGTCCTCTACTTTGTTGTTGCAAGTTTTACGTGGCTGCTACGGGCTTAGCAAGAACCGTTCTTACCTACGCATCAAAACCACAACGATAGTTTGTCAAGTTGGTGCTGTTTTAACCTTCGCAAGGACCGGGCGTAGCCACACTCGGTTCAACTAAAGTGAGAGAGACAGACACCCGCCAGTCACCTTTAAGCAACGAGTGCTCCGAACGGTGAAACCAGTCTCGCGTAAGCGTACGCGTAATGTCGGTCCGGGCCGCTTCATCTCACAGTACCGCTGAACCAAAGTATGACATGCTGGTAAGCAGTATGACTTATATCGCCCACAACTCACTTGTGTTCTACTCGTGCATAGCATCAACGCATAAAACCAGGCTCGGATGCCACTGTAGGGCAACGTAGTAATTTCAAAAAATTTCCTACGCACACGCAAGATCATGGTGATGCATAGCAACGAGAGGGGAGAGTGTTGTCCACGTACCCTCGTAGACCAACAGCGGAAGCGTTATCACAATGCGGTTGATGTAGTCGTATGTCTTCACGATCCGACCGATCAAGTACCGAACGCATGGCACCTCCGAGTTCTACACACGTTCAGCTCGATGACGTCCCTCGAACTCCTATCCAGCCGAGTGTTGAGGGAGAGTTACGTCAGCACGACGGCGTGGTGACGATGATGATGTTTTACCGACGCAGGGCTTCGCCTAAGCTCCACAACGATATTATCGAGGTGTAATTTGGTGGAGGGGGGCACCGCACACGGCTAAGAGATCAATAGATCAATTGTTGTGTCTATGGGGTGCCCCCCTGCCCCCGTATATAAAGGAGCAAGGGGGAGAGGGCCGGCCAAGGGGAGGTGGCGCGCCCAAGGGGGGAGTCCTACTCCCACCGGGAGTAGGACTCCTCCTTTCCTTGTGGGAGTAGGAGAAGGGAAGGGGGAAGGAGAAAGAAGGAAGGGGGCGCCCCCCCTCCCTAGTTCAATTCGGACTAGCCCATGGGGAGGGGTGCGGCCACCCTTTGGGGTCTTTCTCTCCTTTCCCGTATGGCCCATTAAGGCCCAATACGAATTCCCGTAACTCTCCGGTACTCCGAAAAATACCCGAATCACTCGGAACCTTTCCGAAGTCCGAATATAGTCGTCCAATATATCGATCTTTACATCTCGACCATTTCGAGACTCCTCGTCATGTCCGCGATCTCATCCGGGACTCCGAACTCCTTCGGTACATCAACATACATAAACTCATAATAAAACTGTCATCGTAACGTTAAGCGTGCGGACCCTACGGGTTCGAGAACTATGTAGACATGACCGAGACACCTCTCCGGTCAATAACCAATAGAGGAACCTGGATGCTCATATTGGTTCCCACATATTCTACGAAGATCTTTATCGGTCAGACCGCATAACAACATACGTTGTTCCCTTTGTCATCGGTATGTTACTTGCCCGAGATTCGATCGTCGGTATCTCGATACCTAGTTCAATCTCGTTACCAGCAAGTCTCTTTACTCGTTCCGTAATACATCATCCCGCAACTAACTCATTAGTCACAATGCTTGCAAGGCTTTATAGTGATGTGTATTACTGAGTGGGCCCAGAGATACCTCTCCGACAATCGGAGTGACAAATCCTAATCTCGAAATACGCCAACCCAACAAGTACCTTTGGAGACACCTGTAGAGCACCTTTATAATCACCCATTTACGTTGTGACGTTTGGTAGCACACAAAGTGTTCCTCCGGTAAACGGGAGTTGCATAATCTCATAGTCATAGGAACATGTATAAGTCATGAAGAAAGCAATAGCAACATACTAAACGATCGGGTGCTAAGCTAACGGAATGGGTCAAGTCAATCACGTCATTCTCCTAATGAGGTGATCCCGTTAATCAAATGACAACTCATGTCTATGGCTAGGAAACATAACCATCTTTGATTAACGAGCTAGTCAAGTAGAGGCATACTAGTGACACTCTGTTTGTCTATGTATTCACACATGTATTATGTTTCCGGTTAATACAATTCTAGCATGAATAATAAACATTTATCATGATATAAGGAAATATATAATATTTTATTATTGCCTCTAGGGCATATTTCCTTCAGTATGCTCCTATAATACCACGGTTGAAACGTCTGTTCAGAAACGAAGAGCATGCCAAGTTGATGCGATGGCACAGTGAGGACCGTAAGAAAGACGGGAAGTTGAGAGCACCCGCTGACGGGTCGCAGTGGAGAAAAATCTAGAGAAAGTACGGGGCTGAGTTTGCAGCTGACCCAAGGAACGTATGGTTTGGTTTAAGCGCGGATGGCATTAATCCTTTCGGGGAGCAGAGCAGCAATCACAGCACAGGCTCGTGACTCTATGTATGTATAACCTTCCTCCTTGGATGTGCATGAAGCGGAAGTTCATTATGATGCCAGTTCTCATCCAAGGCCCTAAGCAACCCGGCAACGACATTGATGTGTACCTAAGGCCATTAGTTGAAGAACTTTTACAACTGTGGAATGGAAACGGTGTACGTACGTGGGATGAGCACAAACAGGAGGAATTTAACCTGCACGCGTTGTTGTTTGTAACCATCAACGATTGGCCCGCTCTCAGTAACCTTTCAGGACAGACAAACAAGGGATACCATGCATGCACGCACTGTTTAGATGACACTGAAAGTATATACCTGGACAAAAGCAGGAAGAATGTGTACCTGGGCCATCATCGATTTCTTACCACCAACCATCAATGTCGAAAGAAAGGCAAGCATTTCAAAGGCGAGGCAGATCACCGGAAGAAGCCCGCCATGCGTACCGGTGATCACGTACTTGCTATGGTCAATGATTTACACGTAATCTTTTGAAAGGGTCCCGGCGGACTAGCTGTTCCGAATGACGCTGAGGGACACGCACCCATGTGGAAGAAGAAATCAATATTTTGGGACCTACCCTACTGGAAAGAGCTAGAGGTCCGCTCTTCAATCGACGTGATGCACGTGACGAAGAACCTTTGCGTGAACCTGCTAGGCTTCTTGGGCGTGTATGGGAAGACAAAAGATACACCTGAGGCACGGGAGGACCTGCAACGTTTGCACGAAAAAGACGGCATGCCTCCGAAGCAGTATGAAGGTCCTGCCAGCTATGCTCTTACGAAAGAAGAGAAAGAAATCTTCTTTGAATGCCTGCTCAGTATGAAGGTCCCGACTGGCTTCTCATCGAATATAAAGGGAATAATAAATATGCCAGAGAAAAAGTTCTAGAACCTAAAGTCTCATGACTGCCACGTGATTATGACGCAACTGCTTCCGGTTGCATTGAGGGGGCTTCTACCAAAAAACGTCCGATTAGCCATTGTGAAGCTATGTGCATTCCTCAATGCAATCTCTCAGAAGGTGATCGATCCAGAAATCATACCAAGGCTAAGTAGTGATGTGGCGCAATGTCTTGTCAGTTTCGAGCTGGTGTTCCCACCATCCTTCTTCAATATCATGACGCACGTCCTAGTTCATCTAGTCGACGAGATTGTCATTCTGGGGCCCGTATTTCTACACAATATGTTCCTCTTTGAGAGGTTCATGGGAGTCCTAAAGAAATATGTCCGTAACCGCGCTAGGCCAGAAGGAAGCATCTCCATGGGCCATCAAACAGAGGATGTCATTGGGTTTTGTGTTGACTTCATTCCTGGCCTTAAGAAGATAGGTCTCCCTAAATCGCGGTATGAGGGGAGCCTGACTGGAAAAGGCACGCTTGGAGGGGGGGGACTCAATAATATGCAGGGACGGATATTCTTGGTCTCAAGCACACTACACAGTTCTACAGAACTCTACCTTGGTGACCCCGTATGTCGATGAACACAAGAACAGTCTGCGCTCCAAACACCCAGAGCAGTGTGACGACTGGATTACATGTGAACACATCAGGACTTTCAGCAGTTGGTTGGAAACACGTCTCAGAGGTGACACCACTGTTTGTGATGAGTTGTACTCGTTGTCCAGGGGACCATCTTCGACTGTATTGACTTACAAAGGATACGAGATAAATGGGAATACATTTTACACGATCGCCCAAGATCAAAAGAGCACCAACCAAAACAACGGTGTCCGCTTTGATGCAGCAACCGAGAGGGGAAAGGACACATATTATGGTTACATAATGGACATATGGGAACTTGACTACGAACATGATTTTAAGGTCCCTTTGTTTAAGTGCAAATGGGTCAATCTGTCAGGAGGCGGGGTACAGGTAGACCCACAGTACGGAATGACAACAGTGGATCTGAACAATCTTGGGTACACTGACGAACCGTTCGTCCTAGCCAATGATGTGGCACAGGTTATCTATGTGAAGGACATGTCTACCAGACCGAGGAAAAGAAAAGATAAGGAAGCGAATACATCATACGATGAGCCAAAGCGCCACATAGTTCTTTCAGGAAAAAGGGACATTGTGGGAGTGGACGGCAAGACAGACATGTCTGAAGATTATGAAAAGTTTCATGAAATTCCTCCCTTCAAAGTCAAGGCTGACCCAAGCATCCTGATAAACGATGAAGATTATCCATGGTTACGGCACAATAAGCAAATGACACAAGCGAAGAAAAAGTGAAGACTTTCTCCCGCAACTATTATGATGATACCATGCCAACTTTGTAATAGACGAGTATGATACCATTGTCCGTTTTGTACAAGAAGTGCATCTAGTTTTTGCCGTAACCCTCTCAACTTTCTTGCACATGCTATGTGGATGAAATGATGATACCATGCCAACTTTCAACCTTTTCAGAGTTCATTTGAAATGCTTTTCAATTTTAGGGTCTTATAGCTCAAAATAATTAGTAAATGCATGAAAAATAACAGGCCAAAAATTAAAAATTATGCCACCTACTGGGCCACCACGGCCTGAATACGATTAGAAACCCATCCATGGGCCAGGATTCAGGCCCGCAGAAGGCCCAGTAGGCCCACAGGCATGTACAGAGAGGTTAGGCCCGTAAGCCTGCTTTAGAGAGGAGCTCGACAGCTCAGGCGCACCGCACCTTATAAACATGTGCGGCTCTCTCTTAGCTAGCGAGGTGGGACTAAACTCACCACCACGCCGCTGTGCAAGGCCATTGGTCCCGGTTGGTGGCACGAACCGGGACCAATTCCACCCTTTGGTCCCTGTTGGTGCCACGAACCGGTACTAATGAGGCTGTGGCCCCACGAGCACCTTTAGTACCTGTTCGTGGCACGAACCGGTACTAGAGTTTCTTACTAAGCAGTTTTTTAGTCCCACCTCGCTAGCTGAGAGGCACTAGGAGCGGTTTATAAGCCCTGAGTACAGAGACGATGAAGAAGAGGCGCAATGCTCACGTTGCTTAGCTTCAAGCCTTGAGGAATAAGGTAGACTGCATCGATCTATGTGCAGTGCAGTCTACACTATTCCCAAAGGCTTGAAGCAAATCAACGAGCATTGCGCCTCTTTTTATTTTTAATAACTTATTACAACTCCGGACTTCTTGTGTTCCGACAAAATAAAATAAACTTTAATAAAATTTATGAAACTAAAATTAACAAAGTATTTTCTGTTCAAAACATTATAAGAAACCTCTATTATTATTGAAACTAAAATCATATAAAATTGATGCAACTAAAATTATCGAAGTATTTTCTGTTCAAAATCATTAAAAGCAAAAAGAATTTTCATAAAGAACTTTTTTTGATAGAAACTTTAATAGCAAAAAGAATTATCATAAAGTAAAATAAATAAGTAATTAGAAACAAAATAAAATAAAGTAAATAAGTTTTTTGTTGTAAGTAGAAACAAAACAAAATAAATATAGCAAAAAAGAAAACAAAAAAACTAAATACAGCAAAAAGAATTTTCATAAAGAACTAATGGCACTAATAGAAAGTTTATATTTTTTCTAAAAGTAATGGCACTAACAGACGGTTTATAATTTTGCTGACCTAAAAGCAAAAAGAATTAAAAAATAAAGCAAAAAACAAAAGAAAATAAATAATGCAAAAAACAAAACAAAAAACTGAAAAAAAACAACTATTTTTATAGTAAAGTTAATCACAAACTTGTGATTCACACAAATTTCATAGAATTCAAATTTTAACTATTTAAATTTGAAAACTATGGCACTAACAAAAAGTTTATAAATTTTCTGACCTAAAAGCACAAAGAATTAAAAAATAAAGCAAAAAACAAAAGAAAATAAATAATGCAAAAAACAGAACCAAAAAACTGGATTTTTTTTAAAAAAAAACTGCCACCTATTGGGCCACCACGGCCTGAATACGACTAGAAACCCAACCTGGGCCAGGATTCAGGCCCGCAGAAGGCCCAATAGGCCCACAGACAGCACAGTGTGACATTAGGCCCGTAAGCCTGCATTTGAGAGGAGCTCGAGAGGGCAGCCGCAGTGGGGCTTATAAACCACACCGAGCCCCTCTCAACTAGCGAGGGGGGACTAAAATTTTGGCCGTGGGCAGCGCAAGGCCTTTGGTCTCGGTTGGTGGCACCAACCGGGACTAAAGGGGGCATTGGTACCGGTTCGTGGCACCAACCGGGACCAATGCCCCCCTTCTAGTCCCGGTTGGTGCCACCAACCGGGACCAAAGGCCGTCGCTTCCCGCCCTTTGGGCTGCTGAAAAGGGACCTTTGGTCCCGGTTGGTGGCACCAACCAGGACTAAAGGGTGGCATTGGTCCCGGTTGGTGCCACGAACCGGGACCAATGCCCTTGCTATATAAGCAGGACTTGTGAAAATTTCACATCTCCGCCGCCTCCCTCGCCAGTTGCCCCCGCCGCCAGGCTGCCCAAATCGCTCGCGCGCTCCTCGTCGTCGTCTACGGCCGCCAACGCCGTCGCCTCCCCGAGCCCGCGCCGTCCTCGTCGCCGGCATCCCTCAGCCCGCCGTCCTCGTCGTCCCCGTCGCCGTGTGCCTCCCCGAGCCCACCCCACCACGTCCCTGTCGCCGCCTGCCGTCTCGAGACCGCCGTCCCCGTCACCGCGTGCCGCCCCGAGCCCGCCGTCCTCGTCGCCGGCTCCTGCCATCGCCGCCCCCCTCGAAGTGAGCCCCCCCTTTCCCATGGTCCCGATCGAGCGCCGCTCTTGCGCCCGAGTGCCCCTTGCTCTCTGCCGCCCCTGCTCCATGGTCGCCGCCGGCCCCGACGCATTGAAGAGCAGAAGGAGAGGAGAAGGAGAGGAGAGGAGAAGGAGTGGAGCAGCAGCAAGACGCCGTCCAATTTTCTGAAATTTCTGAATTTTTTTACAGATATGAACAGTGCATATAGAGGGTGTTTGATCAAATGCTAGATGGCTTTGGGCATTTTTAGAATTTATGATATTTTTTGTGGTGAGGTACTGATGCAAGACAAAGGTGATGGCAAAATTTCAGAATTTTTGGATTGGTTTAGAATAGGTTTTCAGCAAGGAATTTGAATCTGGTTCAAATTTCATTTGAATGGAATTTGAAAATTTTGAACTATGGATCAGAAGGTTTTTGGTGAAATGGAGTGTGGGTACTGTCATGAAGTTGGAGTAATTTTTGTGGTTGTAAAAGAGTTAGGAAAATTTAGAATGTGCTAAATATGTCAAAAAATGTTTTTTTGTTCATATACAGAAAGTTTTTATATATGACTATGGATATATGAGCAATGATGATCCATGGATGTATGCATTGATATATATGAGAAACGATGTTCATAGAATATTTACCAAGTATATATGTATTTTTGTTCATAGCATTTTTTTCCATTTATATATGTATGTGGCTATAGATGGATATATATGAGAAATGATGATCCATGGAAAAGTTTTATATATGCAAAAGTTACATTTTTAGAAAAGTTTTATATATCTACCTAGGAAAGGAAGAAGAAGAAAAAGAAGGAGAGGAAAAAGGAAAATAAGAAGAGGAAGAAAGGAGAAGAAGAGGAGAGGAAGAAGAGGAGAAATAAATAAGAAGAGGAAAAAAGAAGAGGAGAAGAAGAAAGGAATAGAAGAGAAGAAGAAAAAATAGAAAAAAAATCTATTTTTTCTTCTTCTCTCCTCTATTCCTTTCTTCTTCTCCTCTTTTTTTTCTTCTTTTTTTCTTCGATCTTCTCCTCTATTTCTTTTCTTCTTCTCCTCTTTTTATTTCTTCTTCGTTTTCTTATGTTTTATCGGGTCTGTCGTCGTCGATATACCCCTCTCCCGATAACTTCAACACGAGGGGGGGTCGATATACTCCGGTGACCGAACAGAGTCCGGCCAGGTAAATATATTAGTTAAGCCTGTGCTGACTAGCTAATTGATGCATTCATTGTTTTGGTATGTACACATATTAATTAACACTTGTCTTTCTTCTTTTTTCTAGCCCTCCGGATCGAGCACAACTTCGGTAAAGAGACGAGGCCCGAAGAGAAAGTTGCGCTCGGATGAAAGGTTTGAGATCACAGCAATCGCGCGCGACGGCCAACCGATTGAACCCCTCCGGACAAAGGATGCATTTGCTGCTCAGTGCGGGGTTCTAGTTAGGGACAAGATCCCGATCAGCATCCACCAATGGTATAAGCCTAAGAAGGAAGACCCTGAGGTGTCTTATGTCAATGATATGCAGAAAGATGATCTTTGGACTGAGCTGAAGGCAAATTTCACCCTACCGCCAGAGGAGGATCCGGAGAAGCCAGTTATAGAGCAATTAATCAAGTCTCATGCTCTTAAGAAGATGGCAGACCTATTCCGGAGGTGGAAGAATGAGCTGAAAACGTTTGTCGACAAAGAAGAGACACCAGAATTCATCGGCCAGTATGAGAAGATCAGAGATCACTGGCCCGCATTTGTGGCCCACAAGACATCGGAAAAGAGTAAGAAGATGTCAGAGACAAACAAGAAGAATGCTGCGAAGAAGAAGCTTCACCATCGCACAGGGTCAGGTGGCTACCTCAAAGCCCGACCTAAGTGGGCCAAGGCTGAGAATGATCTGCTTGAAAAAGGGATCGAACCACAGGCAATGAACTGGACAGACCGTTGCCGGACTTGGTTCTTCGGGGCTGGCGGAACCTTGGACCCTGTATCAGGGAGGTGCGTTTGGACGAACGAGCTTTTGAGAATACCAGTCAAGAAGATTCAGCAATATATCGATAGAGCGCAGGAAGGGACGTTCGTTCCAGACAGAGAGAACGACGAGCTCACAATGGCCCTTGGGAATCCTGAGCACCCTGGACGGACATGAGGCACGCCAGGCTCCGTTCCGTGGAAGGCTGGTTTTCCGGACGCGGACGGTTACAAAAGCCAGGAGAGGAGGAAAAAAGTGGAGCAGATCCAAATTCAGAAGCTGCACGAAAGGGTTCAAGCGCTAGAGGAACGAGACGGCAATCGACATGCCGAAACTGCCCCCGAAGCTACACCGCCATCTCAGCGGAGAAGCAGCGTGGCTTCCACCGAGCTGCTTCAGCTGGAGCATGCGGCTCCTGCTAGCTACCCCGTGGATGCTATCACGGAGTCTCAACATTGCCACCTTATGGCGGAATGGCAGAACTTCAAAGTCAAGGCGGCTGTTGGCTCTGTTTTACCTCCTGAACCCGGCGCAACCTACCACTGCCGGCCGATTCCAGAAGGATATGCTAGGGTGATGGTGGATGAAATAACGGAGGGATTTGAGGAGCTCCAGCTTGACCACCCTACCGGTGAAGGGGAGACTCGGCTGGGTTCTGCTCTGAAGACTCCATACCTATGGCGGAAGGAGCTCATCAAGCTTCCGAACTGGACGGCTCCGGCGAGTAAGGGCACTCCGCCTCCTCCTCCGGCGAGTGATCAGGGCACTCAGCCTCCTTCTCCGGCGCGTGGCGGCATTCCGCCTCCTTCTCCGCCAGCGCCGGCGCGCCAGAGCAGCCATCCTCCTCCTTCTCCACCTCGTCAGCAAGGGCGGAAGAGACCCGCCGCCGCTGCGGCTGCTCCGGCGCGTCGTAGTCCTTCTCCTCCGCCTCGTAAGCAAGGAAAGAAGACAGCCGCAGCCGCTCCGTTTGCTCTGCCGGCGTCTAGCAGTACAGCTGCCAGAGGCGGGAGGCAATACAGATTCGGTCCTTCTCTGAAGACTCCAGAGAAGTTACCATACGAGAGGACCGAGGAGGAAACCAGGAAGATCGTGCGAGCCGAAGTGACAAATTTCTTTGAAGGGGTGAAAGCAAAGAAACATCCACCTCCGGAGGAGAAGGTAGATCCGGTGAAAGCAAAGCGCACTCTAGCTGCCCTGACAAAACCACCAAAGTCTCCGCCGTGAGGCAACTATGAGCGCATTCTTGCAAAGACATATGCCGAAGCGGAGCGGTCGGGAAGTACTGTCAGTGATAAAAGGTTAAAAGAACGACGAGCTGGGAAAAAAATTGCCCAGCTCGGCGAACAAGCGAACCAATCGTGCCCCCCGCTCAAGGTGTCAAAAGACATCGTCGCTAATGATCCGAGTATGGTGCCCGGTTATAGCAATCTTGGAGATTACCTGCCCGACGATGTACATTATGAAATCATGGAGGTGGACGAACACAAATACCATTACGGGAAGCCTCTCGTCAAAGATGAAAGATCTCTAAGCACGATGATGCGAAGACTACATGATTGGTACATGAAAACCTGCAGAGAGTCTGATGGGATGGATACTTTGACGCTGAGAGTTAAACCGGAGCATGACCTCGTTGGAATTGATCTGCTGAATGTTCCATTTGAGGATTTCTTCCAGTTTTACAATCAAAAGGCCCTCGATAAAACAACGATCACTTGCTACTGTCTGTAAGTAGTACTACTTCTGTCATTAAGTCTCTCTATATAGGTCAGCTCTTTCATTGCATGTATTTATACTTATCCTCACTATATTATGCAAATTGAAGATCGCCGAATTGAAGAAAAGACAAATCGGTGATATTGGGTTCATTAACACAAATCTCATAGATGCATATACGGTTGAAAAACATCCCAAAGAAGCCGAGGCCAACTTGCTACAATTGTTGGTATTAAATCAAAACAAAGATATAATACTCTTTCCTTACAACTTCAAGTGAGTGTTACTGTCTTGTGCATATTCGGTTTCCCTTATTAGTCCAGGTTATGGTAATGTAATTGATGACTTATGCATGCATGCGCAACTTCCACTATATTCTCCTAGAGATTAAGCTTGAGGAGGGAGTAGTAACCGTCTTAGACTCGAGACGAAAAGATCCCTAGGACTATGCGAACATGACTCAAATGCTCGAGAAGTAAGTTAAATCGATCATTATCCACCATATCAGCAACTTTGGTCATTTCCTGATATCAAGTAATTGTTTTCTTTGTCTGGCAGGGTTTGGAGAAAATTCACCTCAAAAGCTCCGGGACTGCCGAAGAAGCTGCAATTTAATCACCCGAAAGTAAGTACTATAGTAGCATGTTCCGCGCATCTCCTAGTGATTCAAGCGCTAGTTTCATCAATACCATTTAGCATGCTTGCTTATCAGTTTGATTGACCTCTATTTCTTGTAAAGTGGTTGTGGCAGGAACCCGGGAATAATTACTATGGATACTATGTTTGCGAGTCCATCCGCTACACGACCTGTGAGCGGGGCTACACTGAAGAACAATATGAAGTGCGTAAGCAATAATATTCACAATTTTATTGTATTACCATCATTTGTGTTGAGTTTCATTTATTCATATATATATATATGTATTGACCCCCTTCTTCAAATTAGATGTTTCGGAAGCGGGATGAACTCCTAGCACCAGATCGTATGCGAGGAATTCAAGAGGAATTGGCGGCATTCTTCCTTGACCACGTGATCGCTGAAAACGGAGAATACTATGTGGACCTTGTGTTCCTACAATTTAATTAGGAGATTGTATTGTAAGAGATAATTATTTTATATATGTAGCCGGTAGTGTCGGATAGATATACGAGAACTTGTTGTTCGACCAATATCTCGGAGAAGGAGAGGTGGTCGATATCACTTCTCTCTGTATGCATATGTTCATGACGATCTTATGTTTCCTTCATTTGATTACTAGCTAGCGTGTCTACTCCTCTCCATACGTATATAGTACGTAGCGTCGACCAAGCACGGAGATAAGAGAGGACACTTCTCTCTATTAATTAGCTAGCTAACACAATATATGAAACACCTAAATTAAGCCCCCAAAACCCCTAAACCACCCCCTTTAAAAAAAACAAAAACCTCAGCTCCTGCCAGGTGCTGACGCGTGGATGCCTATTGGTCCCGGTTGGTGACACCAACCGGGACAAAAGGCCCTGCCTATTGGTCCCGGTTGGTGGCACCAACCAGGACCAAAGGCCCTCCTGCTTGGCCGCCCCGCACAGGCCACGTGGACGGCCTTTAGTCCCGGTTCGTGTAAGAACCGGGACTAAAGGGCTAGGGCATTAGTAACGACCCTTTAGTCCCGGTTCCAGAACCGGGACTAAAGGCCCTTATGAACCGGGGTAAAAGCCCCTTTTCCTACTAGTGGTAGCCACCGCCAACGAACCGCTGCCATACTATGTCTCTGACCTCCGCCTTTTCACGCTGGTATCCTTCGCCGACGGATTCGAGCAAGGACGCCCGGTGATGGCCGAATCGAGCCTTTCTCCGCCGCTTGCACCGGCTGCTCCTCGCCCTCGATTCGTCGCCTCCAAGCCTGCCCCGAGCCCACTGAGCTCCCCTGCTGCATCTAATTGAGCTCCTCTCGATTTCCCCCTATCTCCCCTGCTCTATTTCACGCTGTAGCGCCATCCCCCGCGAGCTCCGAGCACGGCCGCCGCCATGGCGGACGAACTCAAGCAGTTTGTGCTCCCCTGCCCCCTGCCTAGTCCAGTAGCAAGCGGCGAATCCCTGTCATGGTCTTCTCCCGACGAACCCCTGCGGTCCGGCACCACCCACCGTGGTCTGCTCCCGACCCCCCAAGCAATCCGGCGACGGCCGCTTCGCCACCCAGAGGCCGGCACAGGACCTCCTGGGCCTGTCCTCCATCCGTGTTTGGCTTGTGGCCGGGAGCCGTGGCAGGCGGCCGAGCGTGGTGCTGTGTGGCGCAGAAGCCGGCGGTGCTGGGAGGTTCGTTAGCCGGCGGCATGCCTGGCCGGAGCCGCGGGCCCCCATGCGTGTACGGAGGCGTGAGAGTGCGTGGAGAAAAGTCGTGAGGAGACGGGGTTGACCGGTTGCCGCCGTCTCCCTCCACCACGTGGACCTGTCATCGGGACCCACTTATCAGGTTTTCAATTAAATGGTTTTAATCGAGCGATCAGCGTTTTTTGGAAACTGTCAGCGCAATGTTGGTGGTTTTTTGAAAAAAAATCGAATGGTGGCGGTTTTGTGAATTAGGGTCCCCAATTGTGGTGGTTTTTTGCAATTTACTCTTGATTTGGTGCATCCTCCTCCATGGGTCGTCCAGGCCTATTACTCCCTCCATTTTTATATATAAGGCCGCTATGAAATATACATTTTGCATCTATATAAGGCCACCAACAGTAATAGAGGCAAAATTAATGATATTTTTTCGTACTAACAACCTGTTTAATACTTGTATGCATGCACTCATAATGACAGTTAGCTACCTCCTCCACTCAGTTTCTTTGCATGCATGTGAGTACTCCCTCCATTCCCTTATACAAGGCCATTATGAAAAATACATTTTGCATCTATACAAGGCCACTAACCGTAATCGAGGCAACAATTAATGATGTTTTCTCGTACTACCAACTTTTTTATTACTTGTATGCATGTAGTCATAATGACACTGTGCTACTTCCTTCTTATTCCTTCCTTGTATGCATGCTGACATATTAATGATCCCGGTTAGCGAAAAGAAAAGTGGGCTTGCAAAACAGTCATTAAATTCTGCCTTGGTACCTGTAATTTGAGTTTGTGGCCTTGTATAAGGAAATGAAGGGAGTATTAATGATCCCAGTAAACAAGAAAAAAAGTTGACTTGAAAAGCAGGCATTATATTTTACATTGGTACCTGTAATTCGAGTTTGTGGCCTTGTATACAAAAATGGAGAGAGTATTATAGCTCGATAAGTTCCCTAAAAAAACTCGATAAGTCGTGTTGTACTGGTTTGGCCTGATTTTTTCGTTTTCCTTACATATAGGGCCATTTTTTGGACACAGTATAAACACAAGCGCTCATATATACGCGCATACACTCACCCCTATAAACGCACACACATGCACACCTATCCCTACGAGCACCTCTGAGAGACTGAGCTGACATATCATCTTGAAATTTTACAAAGTCATCATAGACGCCTCGTTGTTTGAAATGGTTATTCCTCTCGACGTGCTTGTGTCGTCTGGCGGCGCTCTAGGCTTATTTAGCTATATAAATAATGTAGTCGTGCTAAAAAAGAGAAGATAAATAATGCAGTCATGTTGTGCTGGTTTCTCTGATTCCCCCCTTCCCATTTTTTGAGGCACCGATTTCCGCTTCCATGGGCCTTGTTTCCGCATGGCAACTCTTTGTTGATGTGGTTTTGTCCACTGCTGGCGGTCCAGGCCTATTTCAGCTCGATAGATAATGTGGTCGTGGTTTCTCCCGATTCGCCCCTCCTTTTCTTGAGGTATCGACCCCCACCACCCGCCCCCTTCACTTATAATTTACCAAACTTTACATGATTTTTGGTTCAACATTTGTTATAAAAACTTTATCAACTTTCTTTTGCAAAAGGGACCAGAAGTATAAAGCATCCCATACACAATAAATTTTATATCGAGGTCCTTCCACAACCGAAGGACCACTATCGTCGCCAGAACCAGCGACGGGCAAAGGCAAGGCGAATCCACAGTCACATCGACGGAGCCTGGAGTGGACGATTGCTTCGTCCTAGTTGCCACTTCGCGAGCGGGAAAGGAAAAGGAGTGAATAACCAGAAGTCTCTGTGTGTTTCTTGGTGTCAATCGAGCACAAATATAGGAGCTTAAAGTTGAATTTTAACTTAATCTTATCGACGCATATAATATCTAATCAAAATATACCTGAAATGGTGAAAACTTTTGGTGTCTCTATGTACTGGTCTACAATGTATGATAATAAATCAATCTAGCTAACAACAGTCATCGGCTTTGACTATGAAGCTCGTGCATTATATATGTATGCAGTTGTCAAATAATACTAGAAGTGGACTTGAGGAGCTTAACGATCTCGCCGTCCACATGGAAGCACTTGGCAAGGACAGCGTCGGGGATATCCGGGTCAACATTGAGGAGCCACATCACAACAAGCAGGACGTCAGACATTTCTATGTTCTTGAGAGATATTTATGTTCTTTGGAGATATTTATGTTAACACCTTTCTCCCCGAGGCAGTCGAGGTACCCAGCGAGGCTGCGAAAATCAGCAACAGAATCGCGGCAGATGACCCGCACTCAGCCACGTCCCAGAGCTAGTGCCATTGGTGGCACATCGATTCCGACAACGACGTATCGATTCCACGACGGGGTGTTGATTACGGGCTGTCGGGTAGCAATTTCGATACAGGGTGACGATTGCGGTGGTCAGGAGGTAGAGGGAAGGGGAAGGAGAGGGAGTGGGCCGCAGATGAGGTTGAAGACGGAGCTGAAACTTCCTTTCCGGGCGAGCGGTTGGCGGATGGAGCGCGCTTCAAACCAACGCCCACAACCTCCAAATATGGATGCTCGGGGGCTCAATATAGACCGTACTCTAATTTTTTTGGTGATCCGTAGCCAGATGATGACTTTGCTAGAGTGGCCTTTTCGTCCAAAATCGACATATTGTCGGTTATTATGCCAATCGGTCCGATATGGCGACTCTGCTAGAGTTGCCCTAAGAAGTCCTTTTTTAGAAAAGAATTCAATCACAACACATGAATAAATGCAAGCAACATGTAAATATATGAGTCGTGTCAGGTCTCTGCTATAGAGCTATATATGGCATACAATATATTTAATATAATAAATTTCCCTTTACTTATTTACGGTAAATCAAATGTTTGTTCTGTTCTCTATGTTCATGTACGTAATTCTTCATAAACCTCTATGCTTATTGAATTCGTCCCATGCCATCCCATTTATAATGTACATAAATCGGATGAACAAAAAAAAGAACTGATTTTAGTGAGGACGATGACAACAAATCAAAAGCCCTAAAAATGCACCATTGTTTTACAGTAGCTAGATGAAGTAGACATATGCTATATGTTGAGGAACGCAGTAATTTTAAAAATTTCCTACGGACACGCAAGATCTATCATGGTGATGCATAACGACAAGCGGGGAGAGTGTGTCCACGTACCCTCGTAGACCGAAAGCGGAAGCGTTTTATAAACGCGGTTGATGTAGTCGTACGTCTTCACGATCCGACCGATCCAAGTACCGAACGCACGACACGTCCGAGTTCAGCACACGTTCTGTTCGATGACGTCCCTCGTACTCTTGATCCAGTTGAGGCCGAGGGAGAGTTCCGTCAGCATGACGGCATGGTGACGGTGATGATGATGTTACCGGCGCAGGGCTTCGCCTAAGCACTACGACGATATGATCGAGGTGTGTAACTGTGGAGGGGGGCACCGCACACGGCTAAGAAATCAACTTATGTGTTTATGGGGTGCCCCCTCCCCCGTATATAAAGGAGTGGAGGAGGGGGAGGGCCGGCCCTCCTAGGCGCGCCCAAGGTGGGGAGTCCTATTCCCGGTGGGAGTAGGATTCCCCCTTCCCTAGTTGGAGTAGGAGAGGGAAGGAAGGGGAAGGAGGGAGGAAGGAAAGGGGGGCCCGGCCCCCCTCCCAATTCGGATTGGGCTTGGGGGGGGGGGGGCGCCCCCTCCTTTGCTCCTTTCCCCTCCTTTCCACTAAGGCCCAATAAGGCTCATATACCTCCCGGGGGGTTCCGGTAACCTCCCGGTGCTCCGGTATATTCCCGATCTCACCCGGAACCACTCCAATGTCCAAATATAGTCGTCCAATATATCAATCTTTATGTCTCGACCATTTCGAGACTCCTCGTCATGTCCGTGATCATATCCGGGACTCCGAACTACCTTCGGTACATCAAAACACATAAACTCATAATACCGATCGTCACCGAATGTTAAGCGTGCGGACCCTACGGGTTCGAGAACTATGTAGACATGACCGAGACACGTCTCCGGTCAATAACCAATAGCGGAACCTGGATGCTCATATTGGTTCCTACATATTCTACGACGATCTTTATCGGTCAAACCGCATAACAACATACGTTGTTCCCTTTGTCATCGGTATGTTACTTGCCCAAGATTCGATCGTCGGTATCTCAATACCTAGTTCAATCTCATTACCGGCAAGTCTCTTTACTCGTTCCGTAATGCATCATCCCGTAACTAACTCATTAGTTACATTGCTTGCAAGGCTTATAGTGATGTGCATTACCGAGAGGGCCCAGAGATACCTCTCCGACAATCGGAGTGACAAATCTTAATCTTGATCTATGCCAACTCAACAAGTACCATCGGAGACACCTGTAGAGCACCTTTATAATCACCCAGTTATGTTGTGACGTTTGGTAGCACACAAAGTGTTCATCCGGTGTTTGGGAGTTGCATAATCTCATAGTCATAGGAACATGTATAAGTCATGAAGAAAGCAATAGCAATATACTAAACGATCAAATGCTAAGGTAACGGAATGGGTCAAGTCAATCACATCATTCTCTAATGATGTGATCCCGTTAATCGAATGACAACTCATGTCTATGGCTAGGAAACTTAACCATCTTTGATTCAACGAGCTAGTCAAGTAGAGGCATACTAGTGACACTCTGTTTGTCTATGTATCCACACATGTACTAAGTTTTCGGTTAATACAATTCTAGCATGAATAATAAACATTTATCATAAAATAAGGAAATGAATAAAAACTTTATTATTGCCTCTAGGGCATATTTCCTTCAGTCTCCCACTTGCACTAGAGTCAATAATCTAGTTCACATCGTCATGTGATTTAACACCAATAGTTCACATCACCATGTGATTAACACCCATAGTTTACATCGCCATGTGACCAACACTCAAAGGGTTTACTAGAGTCAGTAATCTTAGTTCACATTGCCATGTGATTAACACCCAAAGAGTACTAAGGTGTGATGATGTTTTGCTTGTGAGAGAAGTTTAGTCAACGGGTCTGCCACATTCAGAGCCGTATGTATTTTGCAAATTTTCTATGTCTACAATGCTCTGCATGGAGCTACTCTAGCTAAATGCTCCCACTTTCAATATGTATCCAGATGGAGACTTAGAGTCATCTGGATCAGTGTTAAAACTTGCATCGACGCAACCCTTTACGACGAACCTTTTGTCACCTCCATAATCGAGAAACATATCCTTATTCCACTAAGGATAATTATGACCGCTGTGCAGTGATCTACTCCTAGATCACTATTGTACTCCCTTGCCAAACTCAGTGTAGGGTATACAATAGATCTGGTACACAGCATGGCATACTTTATAGAACCTATGGCTGAGGCATAGGGAATGACTTTCATTCTCTTTCTATCTTCTGCCGTCGGGCTTTGAGTCTTACTCAATTTCACACCTTGTAACACAGGCAAGAACTCTTTCTTTGACTGTTCCATTTTGAACTACTTCAAAATCTTGTCAAGGTATGTACTCATTGAAAAAACTTATCAAGCGTCTTGATCTATCTCTATAGATCTTGATGCTCAATATGTAAGCAGTTTCACCGAAGTCTTTCTTTGAAAAACTCCTTTCAAATACTCCTTTATGCTTTCCAGAAAATTCTACATTGTTTCTGATCAATAATATGTCATTCACATATACTTATCAGAAATGATGTAGTGGTCCCACTCACTTTCTTGTAAATACAGGCTTCACCGCAAGTCTGTATAAAACTATATGCTTTGATCAACTCATCAAAGCGTATATTCCAACTCCGAGATGCTTGCACCAGTCCATAGATGGATCGCTGGAGCTTGCACATT
Source organism: Aegilops tauschii subsp. strangulata (assembly GCF_002575655.3). Lineage (NCBI taxonomy): Eukaryota > Viridiplantae > Streptophyta > Magnoliopsida > Poales > Poaceae > Aegilops > Aegilops tauschii. The sequence continues at coordinate 381,237,220 of NC_053039.3, read as the reverse complement.
TTGTTAGTACCTTTAGGATCTACAAAACCTTCTGGTTGCATCATATACAACTCTTCTTTAAGAAATCCATTTAAGGAATGTAGGTTTGACATCCATTTGCCAAATTTCATGAAATGTGGCAATTGCTAACATGATTCGGACAGACTTTTAAGCATCGATACAATCTCATTGTAGTCAACACCTTGAACTTGTCAAAAACCTTTTTTGACAAGTCTAGCTTTGTAGATAGTAACACTACTATCAGCGTCCGTCTTCCTCTTGAAGATCCATTTATTTTCTATGGCTTGCCGATCATCGGGCAAGTCAACCAAAGTCCACAGTTTGTTCTCATACATGGATCCCATCTCAGATTTTATGGCCTCAAGCCATTTCGCGGGATCTGGGCTCATTATCGCTTCCTCATAGTTCATAGGTTCGTCATGGTCAAGTAACATGACCTCCAGAACAGGATTACCGTACCACTCTGGTACGGATCTTACTCTGGTTGACCTACGAGGTTTGGTAGTAACTTGATCTGAAGTTACATGATCATCATCATTAGCTTCCTCACTAATTGGTGTAGGAATCACAGGAACAGATTTCTGTGATGAACTACTTTCCAATAAGGGAGTAGGTACAGTTACCTCATCAAGTTCTACTTTCCTCCCACTCACTTCTTTCAAGAGAAACTCCTTCTCTAGAAAGGATCCATTCTTAGCAACAAATGTCTTGCCTTCGGATCTGTGATAGAAGGTGTACCCAACAGTCTCCTTTGGGTATCCTATGAAGACACATTTCTCCGATTTGGGTTCGAGCTTATCAGGTTGAAGCTTTTTCACATAAGCATCGCAACCCCAAACTTTAAGAAACGACAACTTTGGTTTCTTGCCAAACTACAGTTCATAAGGTGTCGTTTCAACGGATTTAGATGGTGCCCTACTTAACGTGAATGCAGCCGTCTCTAATGCATAACCCCAAAACGATAGCGGTAAATCAGTAAGAGACATCATAGATCGCACCATATCTAATAAAGTGCGATTATGACGTTCGGACACACCATTACGCTGTGGTGTTCCGGGTGGCGTGAGTTGCGAAACTATTCCGCATTGTTTCAAATGAAGATCAAACTCGTAACTCAAATATTCTCCTCCACGATCAGATCGTAGAAACTTTATTTTCTTGTTATGATGATTTTCCACTTCACTCTGAAATTATATGAACTTTTCAAATGTTTCAGACTTATGTTTTATCAAGTAGATATACCCATATCTGCTCAAATCATTTGTGAATGTCAGAAAATAACGATACCCACCGCGAGCCTCAACACTCATCGGATCGCATACATCAGTATGTATTATTTCCAATAAGTCAGTTGCTCGCTCCATTGTTCCGGAGAACGAAGTCTTAGTCATCTTGCCCATAAGGCATGGTTCGCAAGCATCAAGTGATTCATAATCAAGTGATTCCAAAATCCATTCAGCATGGAGTTTCTTCATGCGCTTTACACCAATATGACCTAAACGGAGTGCCACAAATAAGGTGCACTATCATTATTAACTTTGCATCTTTTGGCTTCAATATTATGAATATGTGTATCACTACGATCGAGATCCAACAAACCATTTTCATTGGGTGTATGACCACAGAAGGTTTTATTCATGTAAACAGAACAACAATTATTCTCTAACTTAAATGAATAACCGTATTGCAATAAACATGATCAAATCATATTCATGCTCAACGCAAACACCAAATAACACTTATTTAGGTTCAACACTAATCCCAAAAGTATAGGGAGTGTGCGATGATGATCATATCAATCTTGGAACTACTTCCAACACACATCGTCACCTCGCCCTTAACTAGTTTCTGTTCATTCTGCAACTCCTGTTTCGAGTTACTACTCTTAGAAATTGAACCAGTATCAAATGCCGAGGGGTTGCTATAAACACTAGTAAAGTATACATCAATAACATGTATATCCAATATACCTTTGTTCACTTTGCCATCCTTCTTATCCGCCAAGTATCCAGGGCAGTTCCACTTCCAGTGACCGTTTCCTTTGCAGTAGAAGCACTCAGTTTCAGGCTTGGGTCTAGCTTTGGGCTTCTTCACGGGAGTGACAACTTGTTTGTCATTCTTTCTTGAAGTTCCCTTTCTATTCCTTTGCTCTTTTCTTAAATCTAGTGGTCTTGTAAACCATCAACATTTGATGCTCTTTCCTGATTTCTACCTTCGCCGATTTCAGCATCGCGAAGAGCTTGGGAATTACTTTCGTCATCCCTTGCATATTATAGTTCATCACGAAGTTCTAGTAACTTGGTGATAGTGACTAGAGAACTTTGTCAATTACTATCTTAGCTGGAAGATTAACTCCCACTTGATTCAAGCAATTGTAGTACCCAGACAATCTGAGCACATGCTCACTGGTTGAGCTATTCTCCTCCATCTTGTAGGCAAAGTACTTGTCAAAGGTCTCATACCTTTCGATATGGGCATGAGTCTGAAATACTAATTTGAACTCTTGGAACATCTCATATGCTCCGTGGCGTTTCAAAAATGTCTTTGAAGCCCCGATTCTAAGCCGTAAAGCATGGTGCACTAAACTATCAAGTAGTCATCATATTGAGCTTGCCAAACGTTCATAACGTCTGCATCTGTTCCTGCAATCGGTCTCTCACCTAGCGGTGCATCAAGGCCATAATTTTTCTGTGCAACAATTCCTCAGATCACGGATCCAATCCGCATCATTGCTACTAACATCTTTCAACTTAGTTTTCTCTAGGAACATATCAAAAATAAAACAGGGGAGCTAAACGCGAGCTATTGATCTACAACATAGATATGCTAATACTACCAGGACTAAGTTCATGATAAATTAAAGTTCAATTAATCATATTACTTAAGAACTCCCACTTAGATAGACATCCCTCTAATCATCTAAGTGATCACGTGATCCAAATCAACTAAACCATGTCCGATCATCACGTGAGATGGAGTAGTTTTCAATGGTGAACATCACTATGTTGATCATATCTACTATATGATTCACGCTCGACCTTTTGGTCTCAGTGTTCCGAGGCCATATTTGCATATGCTAGGCTCGTCAAGTTTAACCCAAGTATTCTGCGTGTGTAAAACTGGCTTGCACCCGTTGTATAAGAACGTTGAGCTTATCACACCCGATCATCATGTGGTGTCTCGGCACGACGAACTTTGGCAACGGTGCATACTCAGGGAGAACACTTGTACCTTGAAATTTTTAGTGAGAGATCATCTTATAATGCTACCGTCAATCAAAGCAGAATAAGATGCATAAAGGATAAACATCACATGCAATCAATATAAGTGATATGATATGGCCATCATCATCTTGTGCCTTTGATCTCCATCTCCAAAGCACCGTCATGATCACCATCGTCACCGGCTTGACACCTTGATCTCCATCGAAGCATCGTTGTCGTCTCGCCAAGTATTGCTACTACAACTATCGCTACCGCTTAGTGATAAAGTAAAGCAATTACATGGCGATTGCATTGCATACAATAAAGCGACAACCATATGGCTCTTGCCAGTTGCCGCTAACTCCGTTACAAAACACGATCATCTCATACAATAAAATATAACATCATGACTTGACCATATCACATCACAACATGCCCTGCAAAAACAAGTTAGACGTCCTCTACTTTGTTGTTGCAAGTTTTACGTGGCTACTACGGGCTGAGCAAGAACCGTTCTTACCTATGCATCAAAACCACAACGATAGTTCGTCAAGTTAGTGTTGTTTTAACCTTCAACAAGGACCGGGCATAGTCACATTCGGTTCAACTAAAGTTGAAGAAACTGACACCCGCCAGCCACCTGTGTGCTAAGCACGTCGGTAGAACCAGTCTCGCGTAAGCGTACGCGTAATGTCGGTCCGGGCCGCTTCATCCAACAATACCGCCGAACCAAAGTATGACATGCTAGTAAGCAGTATGACTTGTATCGCCCACAACTCACTTGTGTTCTACTCGTGCATATAACATCTACGCATAAACCTGGCTCGGATGCCACTTTTGGGGAACGCAGTAACTTCAAAAATTTCCTACGGACACGCAAGATCTATCATGGTGATGCATAGCAACGAGCGGGGAGAGTGTGTCTACGTACCCTCGTAGACCGAAAGCGTTTTATCACCGCGGTTGATGTAGTCGTACGTCTTCACGATCCGACCGATCCAAGTACCGAACGCACAACACTTCCGAGTTCAGCACACGTTCTGCTCGATGACGTCCCTCGTACTCTTGATCCAGTTGAGGCCGAGGGAGAGTTCCGTCAGCACGACGGCATGGTGACGGTTATGATGATGTTACCGGCGCAGGGATTCGCCTAAGCACTACGACGATATGACCGAGGTGTGTAACCGTGGAGGGGGGCACCGCACACGGCTAAGAAATCAACTTGTGTGTTTATGGGGTGCCCCCTCCCCCGTATATAAAGGAGTGGAGGAGGGGGAGGCCCGGCCCTCCTAGGCGCGCCCAAGGGGGGTAGTCCTACTCCCGGTGGGAGTAGGATTCCCCCTTCCCTAGTTGGAGTAGGAGAGGGAAGGAAGGGGAAGGAGGGAGGAAGGAAAGGGGGACGCCCCCCTCCCAATTCGGATTGGGCTTGGGGGGGGCCCTCCTTTGCTCCTTTCCCCTCCTTTCCGCTAAGGCCCAATAAGGCCCATATACCTCTGGGGGGGGGGGGGGGTTCCGGTAACCTCCCGGTGCTCCGGTATATTCCCGATCTCACCCGGAACCATTCCGATGTCCAAATATAGTCGTCCAATATATCGATCTTTATGTCTCGGCCATTTCGAGACTCCTCGTCATCTCCGTGATCATATCCGGGACTCCGAACTACCTTCGGTACATCAAAACACATAAACTCATAATACCGATCGTCACCGAACGTTAAGCGTGCGGACCCTACGGGTTCGAGAACTATGTTGACATGACCGAGACACGTCTCCGGTCAATAACCAATAGCGGAACCTGGATGCTCATGTTGGTTCCTACATATTCTACGAAGATCTTTATCAGTCAAACCGCATAACAACATACGTTATTCCCTTTGTCATCGGTATGTTACTTGCCCGAGATTCAATCGTCGGTATCTCAATACCTAGTTCAATCTCGTTACCGGCAAGTCTCTTTACTCGTTCTGTAATGCATCATCCCGTAACTAATTCATTAGTTACATTGCTTGCAAGGCTTATAGTGATGTGCATTACCGAGAGGGCCCAGAGATACCTCTCCGACAATCGGAGTGACAAATCCTAATCTTGATCTATGCCAACTCAACAAGTACCATCGGAGACACCTTTAGAGCACCTTTATAATCACCCAGTTACGTTGTGACGTTTGGTAGCACACAAAGTGTTCCTCCGGTATTCGGGAGTTGCATAATCTCATAGTCATAGGAACATGTATAAGTCATGAAGAAAGCAATAGCAATATACTAAACGATCAAATGCTAAGCTAACGGAATGGGTCAAGTCAATCACATCATTCTCTAATGATGTGATCCCGTTAATCAAATGACAACTCATGTCTATGGCTAGGAAACTTAACCATCTTTGATTCAACGAGCTAGTCAAGTAGAGGCATACTAGTGACACTCTGTTTGTCTATGTATCCACACATGTACTAAGTTTCCGGTTAATACAATTCTAGCATGAATAATAAACATTCATCATGAAATAAGGAAATAAATAATAACTTTATTATTGCCTCTAGGGCATATTTCCTTCACTATATCCCTCTTTGGTGGTGTCAAGCTGCACCCAACTTCTTTTCTTGATATTCTTATAACTGCTTATGCACTTTGGAATGCTTGAACAATTTGGTTCTAGGTTGTGTTATTTTGGGAAATATGGTGAACCAGCGAAGCTGTGTTTATATATTGACAGAATGCATCGATTTACTGCTTTTGTAGAGTAAATAGTGGTCAACCCACATACATAGAGTAAATAGAATGCAGCTCTGGAGTTGTAACAATTAGTTGTTTTCATGTTATATTACTTATTATTGCCATTGCATAAGAATTGTTTTCCAATGTGGTGATTATCATTTCGACTCTTGTTATATATCACATGGATGGGTAGATCTGGGTTATTTGAGCATGATTTGAGGTAATAAATAGACCCAAGCCATTCTCGCAACTTGTTGGTAGCCACACCTCAAGGGCAAGGAAGAAATAGGCTAGAATATAAATTGCTTATTGTCAGGTTAACTGATAGATGATATATGCTCCCCCTATTATTGGTTAGTTGGATTAGTCCCTAAGAAAGTAATCTTGTCTAAATAAGGTAATGTCTAAGTGAATAGCACCATGTTGCTCAACTTGTATTGTAAACAAGAAACGTTCTCATGCACAATATCTTATCTTTTCTTCGATGCAAATAGATATCTATGACATTGAGTGAGACCGCATGTATCTGAATGGATATATATTATAAAGCAGTCCAACGACTTCAGATTTCCTTGTAACATTTCCAAATTTGTGTTGCTCATTTATGGATATAGTGCTATCACTATGCCATAGTGTTTAAAAAACCAGTCAAATCATACGTACATGTACCACTAATACCTACATTGACTCCTTAATGGTTGGTATTAAAATCACAATATAAGTACCGTTTAGGAGTTCCTATATACACTCATGGAGGCGCGTATATCATTCATGATCTTAAACCATATCATGTTTTTACAGTCTGATCGAACCGCATTCTTCTGAGCTCACATTTCAATCTTGCTCAAATTTCACATCAAAATTTAACTTCTCCAGGGGAATGGCATCTATAAAACTGGAGTTGGCTCTTGTTGTCCTCTCTTCCATTTGTTGTTCTCCAGAGATTAAAAATTCTCCCAAAGCCTATGTGTTCATGTTTACAACGATAGTAAAAACTAAAGAGTCTATGTTTACAGTGCTTTGGCAAAGTCCATGTTGTATATGGTTACTCCAGTTCTTTGGCAAAGTCAATGTTGTCAACAAACACCTGCATGAAAAATAGACAAACAGTTGAGTCCCGAACCGGTGAGCAATTAATGGTCCGAAGATTAGCATGATGGAGACAAGGTGATACCTGGCTAGGGGAGACGCCCTTGGCTCTACAATACCCTTCTTATATAATATTATGCAACGTAAGAAGGATTATGTCATCATATTATTAAGCTCGGTACCACTTAATATCCAGTTTAGGAGATCCCTCGTAGGGGAACGCTGAAATGCTTGGCTTCACATGGTCCGTAGGTTGATGGATGTTCAACTTTCAGACCAGTCAGATACAATCAGTTGGAAGTTAACCTCGAATGGAATTTTCTCTGTGAAATCCATGTATTTGGACTTAATTGATTCCGGTCCATTGTCGAGGTCTTTACACATGTGGAAGATTAAAGTTCCGCTTCGCATCAAAATCTTTATGTAGTTCGTGCACAAGGGAGTTATTTTGACCAAAGATAATTTGCTAAAAAGAAATTGGATTGGTAACTCCAGATGTTGTTTTTGTGGCCAAAATGAATCGATTAAACACCTCTTTCTCCGATGTCCGCTTGCATAATTGTTATGGCGATCAATACATATAGCTTTTAACATTCATCCCCCAACGAGTATAAACACGTTATTTGGGACGTGGCTTAATGGAGTGGACAAATATATAGCTAAACATATTCGGATAGGGATATGTGCACTTTTTTGGGCTATATGGAACACGAGAAATGATATGATATTTAATGGGACAAACTTCACTAACTTTTTGCAGGTCATCTACAAAGCTACAACTTGGATCCGTATATGGTCGTTACTCACTCATGCGGATTTCAGGGAGCCTTTGGATATTGGGTGCAACCGCTGGGAGACGGTAGCACGGGCTATCTTCAACCGATTTGGATGGCGACTTAATAATAGGCTAGGTGTGTAGGCATCGTAGTCTATTCTTTATTGCTGGATGTGGAGCGTTTTCGCCGAGTGTGGCACGTTATAGACTTATTTTTTTCTCTTTGCTCGGACTATGGGCAACTTTGGATTTTAAGACCTTTTTGTGCTTTTTTAATAATATGGCCGTATGCATCGATCTGTGCAAAGGCCGGAGGTAATCCTCCTTAAAAAAACAAAAAAAAAGGTGATACCGATTTCCACCCATCGGGGTCCAGGATGGCTGTGATCTTGGTGCCAAGCCCCGGCAATGGGCCTGCCTCCCGCACCACTTGCCCTCCAGACAGCTTCACCACCTCGGCGGTCTTGTAGACATCATCGGTGCCTATCGCGATCTGTGGAAAACCCCCAGCATACCAAGAACTTAGCGATGCAACAACAATTGGTGGTTCAAATCGTCTATAAAGTATGAACTGCAAATGCAATGTAGATATCCATCCATACCTGAGCACAGGCACTCCCCTTGTCATATTCAGCAGCGACACCGTAGTTGTAGGTCAACTCCAGAACTGCATTCTGGTCTTCAGGTCCGTAACCCATCATCACCACCGTGTACTGCACAAGAGCTTGTGCCCAGTTTAACATATGTCGCTTTACAAAAAATTGGATAATAGATTGAGCATAGAGATCACCTTGTATTCAGGGTTGTCTCGCTTCCGGAGCAGTTTCATACCACAAGCCTACAATTTAGCGACGAGACATCACTATGGTGAGTCGGTGACCACTGAGGTACAACAAACCGCAAAACTTTCATGAACAAGAGGCAGTTCTAAGGTACCTACCTTCTCGTAGAAGCTTATGGCTCGGTCAAGATCACCGACACGAAGCATCACTTGGCCTAGTGGCTCTGGAGTCCCTGGCCTCTCTAGGATCTCGAACTTGTAGCCGTCAGGGTCTTCGATAAACGCAATCACGGTCTTGCCACCCTTGACAGGGCCAGGCTCCCTAGTCACCTTGCCTCCCTTTGCCCTTATGAGTTCAACTGTTTTCGCCACCTGTCGTGACAAACCATCAAGGTTCAAGGTAGTGTTCAAAAAAATAGAGCATCGTACTATACTTGTTACGAAATAACCATAAAGGCTCATGAAGTGGCGTGTTACATCATCAGTTGCGATGCCGAAATGACCGAAGCCTGCTCCGATATCGTACGAGTCAACCCCGTAATCTGCAGATGAATAAGTTGTCAGGTCCACATTAGCAATGATAAAAATTACAGTGAGAATGCACTTGTTCTGAGGAAGGCATTGGTGTAGGTGAGCTCGATGGCAAAGTTGGTTTCCTCGGGGCCGTATCCGAGGAAGGCATTGGTGTACTTCTCTTCGGGTATGTCACGCTTCCTCAGCAGCTTCATGCCCAGGCATTCGGTGTAGAACCTGCACTCATTGGCCAGGAGAACACATCAGAATCCATCCTCCCGTGAAGACCAGCACGGGTGCTGCAGCCTGCAGCTACTACGGCGGCGGCTGACTTGATGGTCCTGTCGATGTCGCCGACGCCGTAGACGACGTGGAGGAGCCTCATGTTGTCCTTCTTGGCCCAGGCAAAGGCCTCGTCATTGCTGGAGAAGGAGGTGGCCGCGGCCTGCGCGGCGCCCGCGGAGGCGCGGAGCTTGAGCTTGGGCGTGCTCAGCCTGATGGGGTCGGACTGCAGAACTATTCCAAGAAGCGAGTAACAGATGAACGGAATCAGCCAGATGCAATGCTCGTGTTCTCGGTTGGCGTGGAGGACAGGAGGAGGGGACGTGAGCTTACCTGCGCCCGCGGCAGCGCTGGAGAGGAGCATGGATCTCCGGGGAACGGCGGCGGCTGGGGTGGCGCAGGCGACGGCGCCACGGCTGACGGCCATTGGGAGAGCCCTCATCGTGGTCGCGAAGCTGGGCCGTCCGCTGTGCTTGTGTGTTTGGTGGCGCTTTCTCGCGCTATCTATCCTCAGTTCCTCACTCGCTTAATTTCCTGGCCGAGAATGCCGGCTCTCTCTGCCACTGTGCCATCTACAGTCATCGCTCCAGTGAGAAGCCGCCACTTCCCTCGTAAGCGCCATGTATTCCTGCCGTATACTAGTTCAAAACTCTCTTATATTACGGAGAAAAATCCACATTACAACCTTAAACTAACCATTCGGTTTAAAATTCAACCCCGAACTTTAAAACCGGCCATTCTACACACCCGAACTAACCACATGGTTTTGACAAATTCAGGTAAACTACAGCAAATCCTCCGCCATCCTCATCACTAATGATGCTGAGGATAGAGCACGTGTGCAGAACCTTCTCCAATGCCCCATCGGCGAGTTCCCCTGTCGCTACCTTGGGCTCCAGTTGGCTATCAAAAAACTGACCAAAGCTCAATGGCAACCTCTTCTTGATCAAGTTCGGCACTTTATTCCTGCCTGGCAGAGAGGGCTCATGCAGCGGCCAGGTCGGCTCATACTGGTCAAATCTGTCATTGCAGCAAGGCCGGTACACCAACTTCTCGTGATGAAGCCGCCAATTTGGGTGCTCGAGGATATGGATAGTTGGATGCGCGCATTTTTCTGGGCGGGCAAAGATCGGGCTCATGGAGGTCGGTGCCTTGTAGCGTGGAATGCTATATGCAAACCTCTGACATTGGGAGGGCTTGGAGTGAAGAACTTGGGGTTGCAAGCCATCGCCCTGAGGGTGCGTTGGGAGTGGATGAGGCGCACGGATGATCGGAGACCGTGGCAGGGACTCCAGTTCTTGGTGGATGAGGACGCGAGGATGGTGTTTGACAGCTTGGTCAAGATCGAAGTAGGAAAGGGGGACAAGATTCTATTTTGGAGAGATAGATGGATCCATGGTTTTGCAGTACAAGACATTGCCCCTACACTGGCCAGTGTGGTTGACACCAAAACGAGGAATGCAAGAACGGTAGAGCAGGCCATGATTGGAGAAAGATGGATTCATGATGTGCCACCGCAATACTCCATGGGTGCCCTGCTGCAAACTATGCATCTCAGGCACCCAATTGCCACGGTGCAAAGAGACGAGCTGGCTAATGACAAGTTCAGTTGGCCTCATGACAAATCAGGAGAATACACTGCAAAATCCACCTATAAGCAACTATGCCAAGGTGGGATCCGTGCCCCGATGGCGGAGGCGATTTGGAGGAGTTGGGCACCCCCTGAAATATAAGATCTTTGCTTGGTTGGCCGGTCAGCATCGGTTATGGACCTCTGACAGACGTGCACGACACGGTTTACAGGACGAGACGTCCGAGTGCTTTCTATGTTCGCAGGAGGAGGATAATGTTGAGCACATCTTGGTGCAATGCGTATACGCGAGGGAAGTATCACTAGTAGAAAAAGGGTCAAATGTGAAGTACATTAGTGCCGGTTTGATTTCGAGCCGGCACTAATGTGTCCATTAGTGCTGGTTCCAATGGCTAGCCGGCCGCTCTCATTAGTACCGGTTCGTGGCGAACCTATAGTACCGGTTCGTGCCACCAACTGGTACTAAAGTGGGTGGTGGCAGGATGTTGTCAGTCTGGGGCCCCTCCAGCACCTTTAGCACCGGTTCGTTTACGAACCGGTGCTAAAGGTCGTCCTACATAAACCCTCCGTCCACCCGAGCTCGCTCTGTTCTTCCCCTTTCCCCTCTCCTCTCTGTTCTTCCCATCTTCCTCTAGAGCTCATCACACATTTGGCCCAAAATTTGTCAAGATTTGAAGGCCCCCATCCATTCAAATGATCACAAAGGTTAGCAACTTTGTCATTTCATCTCTCATTGTTAGATTAGCTCTTGCAATGCTTTGTATAGTGATTAATTTGTGAGTTTAGTAATTTGGGAGGAATTATATATATGTGCTAGTATTTGATTTATATGCAATTTGAGGTCAAAAATAACACTTAATTAGTTTGCATATGTAGGTGTGGTTTACTTAGTGCCTTCTAAATCTCCGTCGTAACCACCGTCGATCGCCCACACCGTCCCATCGTCGGCACCACCTAGCTTGTGGTGAGCCTCTTGTTCATGAATGTTTTACATTACCAAATTGATGTTTGTGTGATTTGGATATATAGTTACTCGTATAATTATCTTACCCGTACGTTGTTTGCTATACATAGTGCCATGGTTTTGATATCCGTCCCCGTCGGCCCTCGTCCTTGTTATGATTCGGATGTGGTATATTCTCTTTTAAAACTAGTTGTTGCATTTCGTGTTTATGACAAATTATGCCTATCAAGTTGACATAGATATTTTTATCTAGGAGGTATGTGAACCGGAAATTCCACCTGAGGCACGGGAGGACCAGCAACGTATGCACGGAAAAGACGGCATACATCAGGGTCATGCCAGCTACGCTCTTATCAAAGAAGAGAAGGAAATCTTCTTTGAATGCCTGCTCAGTATTAAGGTACCGTCTGGCTTCTCGAATATAAAGGGAATAATAAACATGGCAGAGAAAAAGTTTTAGAACCTAAAGTCTCATGACTGCCACGTGATTATGACGCAACTGCTTCCGGTTGCATTGAGGGGGCTTCTACCGGATAACGTTCAATTAGCCATTGTGAAGCTATGTGCATTCCTCAATGCAATCTCTCAGAAGGTAATCGATCCAGAAATCATACCAAGGTTAGAGAATGATTTGGTGCAATGTCTTGTCAGTTTCGAGTTGGTGTTCCCACCATCCTTCTTCAACATCATGACGCACGTCCTAGTTCACCTATGCGAAGAGATTAACATTTTGGGTCCTGTATTTCTACACAATATGTTCCCCTTTGAGAGGTTCATGGGAGTCTTAAAGAAATATGTTCATAACCGTGCTAGGCCGGAAGGAAGCATCTCCAAGGGCCATGAAAATGAGGAGGTCATTGAGTTTTGTATTGACTTTATTCCTGACCTTAAGCCGATTGGTGTTCCTGAATCGCGGCATAAGGGCATACTGGATAGAAAAGGCACGCTAGGATGGGATCAAATAATATGTATGGACGGAAATTCTCTCACTGAAGCACACTACACAGTTCTACAGAATTCCGCCTTGGTGGCTCCGTATATGGACGAACACAAGAATTTTCTACGCTCCAAACACCCGGAGCGGTCTGATGACTGGATTACACGTGAACAAACCAGGAGTTTCGCCGGCTGGTTGCAGGCACGTACCATGCATGACGCCTCTATTGAAGATGACCTGTACTCGCTGTCCCAGTTACCTTCTTCGAATATAATGACTTACAAAGGGTACGAGATAAATGGTAATACCTTTTACACGATCGCCCAAGATAAGAAGAGCACCAACCAAAACAGTGGTGTCCGCTTTGATGCAACAACCAAGACGGGAAAGGAAACATATTATGGTTATATAGAGGACATATGGGAACTTAACTATGGAGGTGGTTTGAAGGTCCCTTTGTTTCGGTGCAAATGGGTCAATATGACACGAGGCGGGGTAACGAAAGACCCGCAGTACGGAATGACAATAGTGGATCTCAACAATCTTGCATATGCAGACGAACCATTCGTCCTAGCCAATGATGTGGCACAGGTTTTTTATGTGAAGGACATGTCTACCAAGCCGAGAAAAAGAAAAGATAAGGAAGAGAATGCATCATACGATGAGCCAAAGAGCCACGTAGTTCTTTCTGGGAAGAGAAACATCGTGGGAGTGGATGACAAGACAGACATGTCAGAAGATTATGAAAAGTTTGATGAAATTGCTCCATTCACAGTGAATATTGACCCGAGCATCCAGTTAAATGATGAAGATTTTCCATGGCTACGGCGCAAAGGGACACACGCGAAGAAAAAGTTTCACACCCAAAGATCTGGGATGTGATCAGCTTCACTATCATCACTTTCTTCTGTGTTTCACACCCAGGAGGGAATCTCTGTAATAGTTAGGGTAGTTATGTGTTTTGGCATTTGAAACGCGAAGAAATTTTATGTGCAAACAAATTCTTTCATGCATTTACTTATTTTTTCAGCTAGATGACCCTGAAATTGAAAAGCACTTCAAATGAACTCAGAAAAGGTTGAAAGTTGGCATGGTATCATAATTTCACCCACATAGCATGTGCAAAAAAGTAGAGAGGGTTACCGCAAAAACTGGATGCACTTCGTGTACAAAATGGACAATCTCTTTCGAAGTATCAGGGTTTCGGACGAAAACTCATCTGTTACAAAGGCATTTCATTCTTTAAATAACCTAAGCATTAACAAATTGAATATAATGATAAAACACACTAATATTAAACATAAGAAAAAAAGAATCACTGAAAAATCTATTTTCAAAGTTAAGTTATTCACAAACTAGTGATTCACACAAATTTCAAATAATTCAAAACTTAAACTATTCAAATATGAAAACTACCGGCACTAACAGAAAGTTTGTAATTTTTTGTACCTAAAGCAAAAATATTCACAAAGAAACTCTAAATACAGAAAAAACAACTCAAAAATAAATAAAACAAAAATAAATAAAGCAAAAAAAAAGAAAATAAAAAGCCCGCCTACTGCGCCACAGCGGCCAGCATACGACTATAAACCCAACGTGTTGTTGGGCCAGGATGCAGGCCCGCCAAGGCCCAGTAGGCCCACAGGGCAGCACAGAACAGGTAGGCCCAGTAGGCCTGCTTTGGAGAGGAGCTCGAGATAGCTACCGCACTGGGGCTTATAAACCAGTGCAGACGCCTCTCGGCTAGCAAGGTGGGACTAAACTTGCTGCACCGCACCTGCGCCAGCGCAACCCCTTTAGTACCGGGTCGTGGCTCCAACCGGTACTAAACACCACCCGGTACTAAAGGGGGTGCGCTTCCCGCCGCTTCGCCTGGCCAAAACAGACCTTTAGTACCGGTTGGTGTCTCCAACCGGTACTAAAGTGGTGGTCTATATAAGAAAACACTTCAAAAAAATTCAGTTTCTCATCTCTCCCTCTGCTTCTTCTCCTCTCTGCCCGTCGCCGCTGCCCCTCGCCGCCGCCCCCGTCGCCGTCGCCGCCGCCCCTCGTCGCCGCCCCCGTCGCCGTCCCCGTCGCCGTCGCCGCCACCCCTCGTCGCTGGCCCGGCCGTCCCCGTCCCCGTCGTCCCCGTCGCCGCGCCCCGCTCCGTCGTCCCTGCCCGGCCCATCGCCGTCCCCGTCGTCGCCGCCCCGTCCCAATCCCCCTCGTCACCGCCCATCGCCGTCCCCGTCGCTGCCCCCCGTTGTCTCGCCTCGCCGGTGAGCTCCTGCCCCGGCCGCCATGTACGTGTCCACACACACACATTGTTTTTTAGTTTTTTAGTTATAAATTTTAGTTATAGAAATTTTTTGTTTTTTAGTTATAGAAATATTTATAGAAATGTTAGCAACTTTTCTGTTTTTTAGTTATAGAAATATTAGAAATGTTAGTTATATAGAAATGTTAGAAATTTTAGTTATATAGAAATGTTATAAATTTTTCTGTTTTTTAGTTATAGAAATATTTATAGAAATGGTAGCAACTTTTCTGTTTTTTAGTTATAGAAATATTAAAATTTTAGTTATATAGAAATGTTAGAAATTTTAGAATTAATTTTAGCTAGATGAATTAGATTAATGTCAAATTGTTAGACGATGATCAATGTTTTTTTAGTTTCTTATAATTTCAGTTATAGAAAAATTTAGAATTTGCATATAGAATTTTAGTTATCACAATCCAATCATTTAAAAAATGTTACTTTTTGCGGGCATATAATATTTGTTCTCGACGATGCCCGGCCCGCATCCTCACCGTCGACCCGTTCGCGACGACGTCCGGCTGACCCATGTCCTGGACTGGGCTCCGCCGGGCTGGCACTGGGAGGTGCTACCTGGAGGGGCGCGCCGCTTGGTGAGGAACCCGGCCTCGGGACCCGTCGTCGACCCTGATCTTCTTTGGTGGCGTTCGCGTGGGCCACATTCGGTGCAGAGGGAGCCGGCCCTGCCGGAGGTGGTGCGTCGCCGTGTCAGGGAGGAGGACGAGCACGTCCATCGCTACATGGCTGCTATGGACGTCAGGTTCTCCAATACCTGGCAGGTTCTTTGGGCAGATGACCGGAGATATGATCCTGTGATGGTTCCTTCTCTTTGGGTTACCACCGCCCGCGCCCCAGGAACCGCGAGTGGCCTAGATTCTTCTGTAATATTTGATCTTTATTAGCTACCTAGCCAGTGATGTATTCGATATATAATATTCGAGACGATGTATTCGAGATTATATATATTATTAGAGACGATGTACTCGAGATTCTATATTATTCGAGACGATGTATTCGAGATTATATATTATTCGAGACGATGCATATTATGTACTATATGATTCAGTTTTTCGTTATTGATTGCATCCATGCATTGTAATTTGAATACTAAATTGTTTTATATTTCTTCTGGATTAGTTAAAAGCTATGGCGGACAATACCGGCAGAGAGGGAGAAGAGGCCATGTTCGAGATCATACGCAGCCCTAACAGGCCAGATGATCTGAATGAAGCAGATGACGGCTCCCAGTATCTGAACAATACCGGGGAGGGTGATGATAAGATATTCGATCTCGACGACCGAGCTGATGAAGTCATGAACTATGATTATGATTATGATGACGCAGACAATGATTATGATGACGCAGACAATGTTGATCTTGAAATAACAAAGGCTACCGGCGAGGTATATTTATATAAGCAGGCATCTGGTGATCATCACATGTTTTTTTATTTGAAGATATATTAACGAATCGATCTTTCTTCTTTCAGCCCTCCGGATCGAGCAAATCTGCTTCTACAGACAGCAGGACAAAGCGAGGCCCGGGCAAAAAGTTGAAGGAGGGTGTAAAGTACAACATCGATTCCATCAAAGCTAGTGGTGAACCCCTCACGCCTAAGAACATTGCGAACAAGTTCGTTCGTCAGTGCGGAGTTCTTGTGAAGGACCAACTCCCGATCTCCATTTAAGAATGGAGAGAGCAAAAAACTAAACGTCCAGATGTTACTTGGGTCGACAAGAGAGCAAAACAAAAGCTTTGGGAATCTCTGATGGAACATTTCACCCTACCAGATTATTTCACTGATGCAGATGTGCAGAAAGTCAAGGACGCTGCTTTTAAGAAGATGGCAATTGCATTCAACACCCACAAGAAAACTGTATGGGCCAACTACAAATTCCTGTGAGTCACACTGTCTTGTACTACAAATTCTGTTTTTGCTTACTATGCACATGCGCGCTTAATTAAGTGTATAGGGTTTAGGGTAGTTGATTAGTGTTGTGCACATGCCCGCTTAATTAAGACATGCAAACGTGTGCGCATGCAGTTTCCACTGGATCTTGTTAGACATTAAAGTTGAGGAAGGAAAAGTTGAAGTACTGGACTCACTACTTAAAGAAGAAAGTGACTACAGGTAATTTCAATCATTATTAACTATATCTCGGCCTATTTAGGTTCGTCATTTCCTGATATGAACTATTTAATAACCCCTTTATTAATTTTCTTTGCCGACAGGCAGGGCTTGGGCAAACTTCATCAAGGTGACTCCAGGAAAATGGGCAAAAAAGCTGTTTTGGTATCGACCCAAGGTAAGTAATTAAGTAGTACCAGCTAGCTAGCTAGCTACCATCTCTTTAATTCTTGTTTCAATAACATTAATTAATTATCATGCTTGATTAATTATTACCTGATTAAATTCAATTCTCGTAAAGGCAATGCGGCGGGCGCCGGAGCGTGATGTGTGTGCATTCTACGTTTGCGAGAACATTCGCATGATGGCGTCCGAAAGGAGCATATCTGATAGATAGCAATGGGTACGTTTCACAGAACACTATTCATGATTTTTACATGATTATCGATATTGATCTCCTTCTTAACAGTTCCATGACGTGCGGGACAAGCTCCTACCAACGGAGCGTATACGAGCACTTCAAGAGGAAATAGCGGGATTTTTGCTCGACCAGGTCATAGATCCCAAAGGAGAATACTATTACCCGCTACCGCCCCAATGAACCACTTGTCATCGTGCTCCGAAGGCACCATGACAACATGTAGGAGAAATTGTATATATACCTGGGGAAATTGTACATGCATGTGTATGTGTGAATTATAATGGTGGTTGTGAGACATTCGATGATATTAAATGGAAAAAATAAAATTAAAGGAAAAATAAAAAATAAAACCAAAACCCCTTCAAATATTGTAGTACCGGTTGGTGTTACCAACCGGTACTAAAGGGCTCCCCGCCCCCCGGCGCTTGCTTGTGCCACATGGGTGCACTTTACTGCCGGTTCGTGCCTAACCGGTACTAAAGGGGGGGGGACCTTTAGTCCCCACTCTTTAGTGCCGGTTGGGGAACCGGCACTAAAGGCCCTTACGAACCGGTGATAAAACTCCGTTTTCTACTAGTGTATGGCATACTTGCTTCGACACACTACGACTGAACAGCCATGCACCGGAAGTACAAGACACCTGGGAGGCTTGGTGGGGCACTACAAGAACAGATTACCAGGGGAAGGACAGGAGAAGGGTTCGATTCTCTTGTCATTGGAGTGGCTTGGTCCTTATGGAAGCAGAGGAACGCGAGAGTGTTCAACCGGCCAGAGCAACGCAAAGGACCAAGGGAACTAGTCAGCCGGATCTTAGAGGCATTCTCGATTGGAGACAAGCGGGTGTAGGAGTAGGAGGACTAGATAGATTTGTGAGACATTGAACAATGTGTAATGGATGGTGTGGGAGTTCCGGAGGTTGATGTTCGCATCGATCAACGGATTCTTGTAAATATTTTGCTCTCTTATATAAAAATATGGTACGCCTTTGGCGTACTCTCGAAAAAAAAACAAATTCAGGTGGTTTTGACCGAGTTGACCATTGACTTGGCAGTGCCAAGTAAGCAAAGAATTCCAACTAAGCATAAAATTAAAAAATAAAGTCACCAGGGCTTCTCTCTCTGCCTCTCGTTCCCGAGCCCAAAACTGTTCGTCCAAAAGGACCATCTACGCAGTGCAATTGACAGAAAAGACCACCTGATTCGTGGCGGCAGGCGCGTCAGCCGACACGTGGCGCCTGCCGCGACGCGCGGCGGCGGCAGCCCTTGCCGCCACAGGCCCAGGCGGCACGTGGCCTGTCACCAGAATCGTTAGGATCGGCTAGAACACGACGGAACCGGAACTGCGATGGACTGCTGGCCGGCGGGCCGTGCCGCTACGCCCAGAGGCGGCATGCACTGCAGCAGCATGGCTGACGTCCCAGGTTGGTTAATCAGGACGTACGGCAAGCACATGCATGGCAGTGCAGGCCCAGAAGCTACAACGATCGATCCAACAAGCGATTATAATACACGAGAGGATTGTTCAGCTAGGCAAAGCTGCACTGCACAGCACGCACCTCTCCCTTGCGCATGCACTCCGGTCAGGCGGCGAGGCGTGATTAGCTCAGCGCAGCATATACTCCGCCTGTGCTACAGCCGAACTCGCGGCCACAGCAGCACTGCCACCTCCTGGTGTGGTGGCAGGGTCCACCGCTGATCCCGTTCTGTCTTGTTCTGGCCGTTCCCGATGATTCCCTGTGACAGGCCACTTGCCGCCTGGGCCTGTGGCGGCAGGGGCTGCCGCCTCCGCGCGTGTCGGCTAGCGCCTGCCGCCATGAACTAGGTGGTCTTTTCTGGCAATCCGACCCAGAGGACTCCTTTCTGTCAATTGCACCGGATAGGCGGTTTTTTTAGACAAAATTTTGACGCCGCCTTGGCCGCCTCTGTTCGCCGCCGGCGACCGGCAGCGTTGCATCCCCGGCCCCCTTTCCTATCCCCGAGGCTTTCAAGAGCCCCGCCCTGCCCCACCATAGGCAGAGCCACAGGCGCCGCTCGGCTCCCTTGCGGTGGCGGAATAAACTTGCTCTGCTCGGGTCCTGCAGCGGTGGCATGAACTTGCGCTGCTTGGTGCCCATACCGCCCTCAAGTCGCCGTCTTGGGTCGGGTCAACGCGGGGATGCCGGGCCTCGTGATGTGCCGGCTCAGGGAAATTGGGGCGACGGCGGGCTCGGTGCTTGTGGCCGACTTACACGTAGCCTGAGTGCTTGTGACTGAGACCATTGACGCCAAGGGTGGGTAAACCGGGGATGCCATGGCCCCCGCTGCCGGTCTACTGCTTCCCCCTTCCCTACTCATGCCCTCCCCGTCGGAATTCGCGAGAGCACGCATCTCCTCGGTGATATCAGTGGCCGGGATCCATGCCCACCCATCTCCCGACTCCCGTGCGTCGAGGACGCCGAGGATCGAGGTCCAGGTCGCGCGTTCTCGTGTGGTGGCGGCGCTCGCTCTGGACAGGGGTGCAGTGGCTGCAAGGTGGAAGGAGGAGGATGGGGTGGGGCGGTGTTGTAGGGAGGAGGTGGGCCAGGGGTGGCCGGGCGGCCGCACGTGGTGGAAGGAGGTTGGAGATCAGGTGGTGAGGAGGAGTGCATCGACGGGGAAGGGAGGCCCCACAGAAAAGAGGGGTCAAAAGGTGACATGGCGGTAACGAGTCAGTAGTCAACGCATTCAAAACCACTCTAATGAGTCAAAACCGGTCAGAGGGTTGATTCCATAGACTAGATGGTTAGTTCGGGTTGTAGGATGACCGGTTTTGAAGTTCAGGGTTGAATTTTAAACCGAGTAGTTAGTTTACGGTTGTAATAGACTTTTCTCTATATTATGAGACAGAGCGAGTAGTTTTTCCTAGTTAGTTATGTGATATCTTCTACCAATTTAAAATTTTAGTTTTTTCTAGTGACGGTGTCCTGGACTAAGAGGTATTGATACGTCTCCAATATATCTATAATTTATGAAGTATTCATGCCATGTTTACAACAATTTTATATGATTTTGGTACGATTTGAGTGGAACTAACCCGGACTAACGCTGTTTTCAGCAGAACTACCGTGGTGTTGTTTTTTTATTCAGAAATAAAAGTTCTCGGAATGGGCTGAAAAATTACGGTGATCTTTTGTGGGCCAAAAGGGACCCACGGAGCACCGGAGCAGGACCAGGAAGTGGCCGAGGGAGCCACAAGCCTGAGGGGTGCCCCCTAGGGCGCGCCCCTAGCTTGTGGGCCCCTCGGGCACCCCCCCTGACATGAATTCGACGCTGAAAAATCCTATAAATTCTAGAAACCCCGAAACTTGACCTAGAACTTCTGCTCCACCGCCGCAAGCCTCTGTACCAAAGAGATCTCATCTGGAGGCCCTCTCCGGCACCTTGCCGGAGGGGGCCATCATCACGGAGGCCATGGAGGAGGAAGCCAAGTGGGGAGACTCTCTCCCCCTCTCTCTCGGTGGCGCCGAAGTGCCGCCGGGGGAACCATCGCCGCGGTGATCGTTTTCACCAACATCACCATCTTCATCACCTCCCTTATCTCTTTCCAGCGGTCCACTCTCCCGCATCCCGCTGTAATCTCCTACTTGAACATGGTGCTTTATGCCACATACTATTATCCAATGATGTGTTTCCATCCTATGATGTTTGAGTAGATCTCTTTTGTCCTTTGGGTTGATTGATGATTTTGATTGGTTTGAGTTGTATATTTTATTTTGGTGCCGTCCTACGGTGCCTCGTGTGCCGCGGACATGTGGGGGATTCTCGCTGTAGGGTGTTGCAATATGTTCGTGATTCGCTCGGTGACAGAAGCTTACACCCGAGTAAGGGGCTGTTGCATATAGGAGTAAAGGGGACTTGATACTTAATGCTATGGTTGGTTTACCTTAATGATTGCTAGTAATTGCGGATGCTTGCTAGAGGTCCAATCATAAGTTCACATGATCCAAGTACGAAAAGTATGTTAGCTCATGCCTCTCCCTCATATAAAATTGCAATAATGATTACCAATCTTGTTAACACAATTGCCTAGGACAATTCCACACACTGATCCATCATTATTCCACACTCACTATTTGTAATATATTGTAATATATTCTAACTTTATTTAGGCAGCACCTATTTTTATACGTTTGCTCTGTGATATTATGCAAAGCTATCTTCTTTATACCCACAACATAGTTTTATTTCTTGTTTCTAGATGAAAGCAAACGCTCGGTGTACATAGGGTCGTATCAGTGGCAGGTAGGACTTGAGAGAATATTGATCTTACCTTTAGCTCCTTGTGGGTTCAACATTCCATAGTTATCACTTCCATCTTTGGAAATTGCTACGATTCCATGCACTTGGGGATTATCAGGTACCAACCTAGTTGGCTAATAGTCCATGGGTCGAGCTTATGGCCCACCGATCTCGAAGGAAAGGACTCCGAAAGCCTTGAACCCTGGTGTGGTCAAGATGGATGATACGTCTCCAACATATCTAATTTTCCAAACACTTTTGCCCTTATTTTGGACTCTAACTTGCAAGATTTGAATGAAACTAATCCGGACTGACGCTGTTTTCAGCAGAATTGCCATGGTGTTATCTTTGTGCAGAAACAAAAGTTCTCGGAATGACCTGGAAATCCACGGAGATTACTTTTGGAAAATAAGAAAAATACTGGCGAAAGAATCAAGGCCAGGGGGCCCACACCCTGTCCACGAGGGTGGGGGGCGCGCCCCTCCCCCTGGGCGCGCCCTCCTGTCTCGTGGGCCCCCTGGAGCTCCACCGACCTCAACTCCAACTCTATATATTCCGTTTCGCGGAGAAAAAAATCAGAGAGAAAGTTTCATCATGTTTTACGATACGGAGCCGCCGCCAAGTCCTAATCTCTCTCGGGAGGGCTGATCTGGAGTCCGTTCGGGGCTCCGGAGAGGGGGATTCGTCGCCGTCGTCATCATCAACCATCCTCCATCACCAATTTCATGATGCTCACCGCCATGCGTGAGTAATTCCATCATAGGCTTGCTGGACGGTGATGGGTTGGATGAGATTTATTATGTAATCGAGTTAGTTTTGTTAGGGTTTGATCCCTAGTATCCACTATGTTATGAGATTGATGTTGCTATGACTTTGCTATGCTTAATGCTTGTCACTAGGGCCCGAGTGCCATGATTTCAGATCTGAACCTATTATGTTTTCATGAATATATGTGAGTTCTTGATCCTATCTTGCAAGTCTATAGTCGCCTATTATGTGTTATGATCCGACAACCCCGAGTGACAATAATCGGGATACTTCTCGGTGATGACCGTAGTTTGAGGAGTTCATGTATTCACTAAGTGCTAATGATTTGGTCCGATTCTCTATTAAATGGAGGCCTTAATATCCCTTAGTTTCCATTAGGACCCTGCTGCCACGGGAGGGTAGGACAAAAGATGTCATGCAAGTTCTTTTCCATAAGCACGTATGACTATATTCGGAATACATGCCTACATTACATTGATGAACTGGGGCTAGTTCTGTGTCACCCTAGGTTATAACTATTACATGAGGAATCACATCCGACATAATTATCCATCACTGATCCAATGCCTACGAGCTTTTCACATATTGTTCTTTGCTTATTTGCTTTACTGTTGCTACTGTTACAATTACTACAAAACTGCTATCGTTACTTTTGCCACTGTTACCATTACTATCATACTACTTTGCTACTAAATACTTTGTTGCAGATACTAAGTTATCCAGGTGTGGTTGAATTGACAACTCAACTGCTAATACTTGAGAATATTCTTTGGCACCCCTTGTGTCGAATCAATAAATTTGGGTTGAATACTCTACCCTCGAAAACTGTTGCGATCCCCTACACTTGTGGGTTATCAAGACTAATTTCTGGCGCCGTTGCCGGGGAGCATAGCTCTATTCTTTGAGTCACTTGGGATTTATATCTGCTGGTCACTATGAAGAACATGAAAGACGATAAAACTAAAATTTATCCCTCAACTACGAGGGGAGGTAAGGAACTGCCATCTAGCTCCGCACTAGATTCCCTTTCTATTTTGAGTAAACTTGCGACACCTAAACCTGCTTCTGCTATTAATTCTGATATGTCGCATGTTATTGATGATGCCACTTCTGCTATGCATGATACTTGTGATGAAACTACTTCTCTGCTTGATACTACTGTGCCACTTGGTGAATTTCTTGATGAACGACTTGCTAGGGCTAGAGAGAATGAAATTATTGAAAATGAAATTATTGAAGATAGTGATGATGAAGGTTCTCCCCCTAAGTATGAATTGCCTGTTGTTCCTGAGGGTTATGTTATGGATGAAGAAACTGCTAGAGATCTTCTTCCTTGCAATGACAGATCTGATCTTAAGAAGTTATTAGCTAAACTTAAACAGAAACTCTGAATGCTAGAATGAAATATGACCCTGCTTTTGCTACTTCACCTATCTTTGTTACTGATAAGGATTATGAATTCTCTGTTGATCCCGAGATAATTACTTTGGTTGAATCTGATCCTTTTTATGGCTATGAATCTGAAACTGTTGTGGCACATCTTACTAAGTTAAATGATATAGCTACCCTGTTCACTAATGATGAGAAATCTCGCTACTATTATATCCTTAAGATATTTCCGTTCTCATTAAAGGGTGATGCTAAAACTTGGTTTAATTCTCTTGATCCTGGTTGTGTGCGTAGTCCCCAGGATATGATTTATTACTTCTCTGCTAAATATTTCCCTGCTCATAAGAAACAAGCTGCATTGCGGGAAATATATAATTTTGTGCAAATTGAAGAAGAGAGTCTCCCACAAGCTTGGGGGAGGCTTCTCCGATTACTTAATGCTTTGCCTGATCATCCTCTCAAGAAAAATGAAATACTTGATATCTTTTATAATGGACTAACCGATGCTTCTAAGGACCACTTGGATAGTTGTGCTGGTTGTGTTTTCAAGGAAAGAACAGTCGACCAAGCTGAAGTGCTATTGAATAATATGTTGACTAATGAAAATAATTGGACTCTTCCTGAGCCAATTGAGCCTATCCCTAAACCTACTCCGAAGAAGAGAGGTGTTCTATTTCTCAGTCCTGAAGATATGCAAGAGGTAAAGAAATCAATGAAAGAAAAGGGTATTAAAGCTGAAGATTTTAAGAATTTACCTCCTATTGAAAAAATACATGGTCTTAATATACCGCCTGTTGAAGAAACACATTGTCTTGATAACCCGACACAGGTAGTAAAGGTAAATTCTCTCTATAGATATGATAAAGTTGAAATCCCGTCTATTAAATTTCCTAGCCAATGTTTAGATGAATTTGATGACTTTATGGCTAGGCAAGAAAGTTTTAATGCTTATGTTGGTAGAGAATTAAAGAGTAATGCTTTCATGATAGGACGCTTGAGTGATTATATGGCTAGAGTTAAAGGTGAACTTAAACTCATTAGTAAAAATGCTTCTATGGTTACTACTCAAGCAGAACAAGTACTTAAAGCTCAAAATGATTTGCTTGATGAATTAAATAGTAAACATGATGTTGCTGTTAGAGTGGCTACTAGAACTGGTAAAATGACTCAGGAACCTTTGTATCCTGAAGGCCACCCTAAGAGAATTGAGCAAGATTCTCAGAGAAATAATGTAGATGCACCTTGTCCTTCTAAAAAGAAGAAAAATAAAAATGATAAGACTTTGCATGCTTCTAGTGAACCTATTATAGACACACCTGAGAATCCTAATGATATTTCTATTTTTGACGCTGAAACACAATCAGGTGATGAACATGAACCTAGTGATAATGTTCATGTTGATGCTCAACCTAGCAATAATAATGATGTAGAGAATGAACCTGCTGTTGATCTTGATAACCCACAATCAAAGAATCAACGTTATGATAAGAGAGACTTTGTTGCTAGGAAGCACGGCAAGGAAAGAGAACCATGGGTTCAGAAACCTATGCCTTTTCCTCCTAAACCATCCAAGAAGAAGGATTATGAGGATTTTGAGCGTTTTGCTGAAATGATTAGACCTATCTTCTTACGTATGCGCTTGACTGATATGCTTAAAGTAAATCCTTATGCCAAATATATGAAGGATATCATTACAAATAAAAGAAAGATACCGGAAGCTGAAATTTCCACCATGCTTGCTAATTACACTTTTAAAGGTGGAATACCAAAGAAACTAGGAGATCCAAGAGTACCAACTATACCATGCTCCATTAAAAGAAATTATGTTAAAACTGCTTTATGTGATCTTGGAGCCGGTGTTAGTGTTATGCCTCTCTCTTTATATCGTAGACTTGAATTGAATAAGTTGACACCTACTGAAATATCTTTGCAAATGGCTGATAAATCAACTGCTATACCTGTCGGTATTTGTGAGGATGTGCCTGTTGTGGTTGCAAATGTCACTATCTTAACGGACTTTGTTATTCTTGATATTCCCGAGGACGATAGTATGTCAATTATCCTTGGTAGACCCTTTTTGAATACTGCAGGGGCTGTTATTGATTGCAACAAAGGCAATGTCACTTTTCATGTTAATGGAAATGAGCATACGGTACACTTTCTGAGGAAACAACCTCAAGTTCATATCATCAATTCTATTGGAAAAATTCCAACTATTACTATTGGAGGTTTTGAATTTCCTCTTCCTACTGTCAAGAAGAAATATGATATTCTTATTATTGGGGATGTTCATATCCCCGTTGAGGTAACTTAGTGTTATTCGAAATTTCTCCGTTCCATGTTATTCGGAATGAGTTTGTTAACAAGACTTGATCAACCTTGTTAGTGGATTCCTTTTGATGATCATGAGATGGATGAAATTAGAAGGCACAACCTTCTATACCCTCTTTTTACTTTCTGTTATTTAGAATAAATTAAGCAAAAATAGTATTATCTGTCTGTTTTCTGAATTATCCATACAATAAAAAAATACCCCAAAAATAAAAGTTCTCCAAATGCCCTGCCAATTTAGTATGATTTTTTCTGGAATATTTGAGAATATCTGGCACTGAGAACACAGGAGGGGGAGCTGGCACCTGGCCACGAGGGTCGAGGGCGCGCCCACCCCTACAGGGCACGCCCCTGCCTCGTGGGCCCACGGTGGCCCCCCTCCACTTATTCCTGCACCCACACACTCCATCTTCCTCCCAAAAAAATCACCATCCAGCTCAAGCACGAGTTCTAGATCATTTTGCTGCGATTTTCGATCTCCTTGCTCAAAGCTCTATTCACAAAACTGCTTTGGGAGATTGTTCCTTGGTATGTGACTCCTCCAATGGTCCAATTAGTTTTTGTTCTAGTGCTTTATTCATTGCTAATTTTTGCTGCATAGGTGACCCTGTTCTTGAGCTTGCATGTCAAATTTACGAGGTCCCAAGTAATTCTAATGCATGATATAAGCTCTAGGCACTTGTAGGAGTAGTTGCTATCAATCTTGTTTAGTTTGATTCACTTTTATTTTGAAGTTACTAAAAATTTCATAAATTTTTCAGAGGAAGAAATATGTCCAGGAAAATGTACCAAGGTGGTTCCTCAACAAAGAGAGGACCCAGGCGTGCTATGCGTGAGCAAGACGGTGAACCACCAAGGGAAGCTGAGGTGCGGCCTTGTGAATGGCCGTCAGAAGAGTTTATGGTCAATGCAGGCATCAAGGATGAATTTGATGCATATGTGCGTAATGCCGATCTTGAGGACTCCATGCAAGATAAGTGTCCTCAGTATTACTATTTAACTGATTCATTCATGAGAAGGTTTAAATTTTCATCCTCGCGTAATTCTCAAAGTGCCCTGTTTGATATATATGATCAATCCTATACCATGGACTTAGAAGATTTCACTACTGCTTGCAAACTCCCGCAGTGGGGTAGTGTTAATGAACCCCGTAAATCTGAATATAAAGACTTTCTTGCTAGTATAACTATGGGAGATTCTAGGGATATAGCACAAGCTACCATAGGGAGCATTCATTTTCCTGCTATATATTATTTTGCTCTTTTCATTGGTAGATGCATTAATGGTAAAGATGAAGCTTGTCACATGTGTGTCCCTGATCTTTGTGTCCTCAAGAGTGCTGTATTAGGTAATAAAGATTACAACCTGGGGGAAATTGTTGCACATAGGTTGCATAATAATGGTTTAGTTGGAGATTCGTTTGGAGGGATTTATGCGACCCGTATTGCTAATTATCTTGGTATACCTCCACGTGAGGGTGATACAGAGTTGTCTCCCGCCTTTTTAGATTATGACGCTATGGTCAGTCATCATATTCTTGAGAGGAATGAACAATTCCTCCAGTATCGACTAATCTTTGACAGATGTCGCGTTGTCCATATTACTCTCCCTGCTCCTTTCCTTTTTGATTACCAGGTAAAACGAAGATATGTTGTAAACAGGGAGGAGGCAACCGAATACGAGAGGAGAGCGGAGGCAGCTCGCCAACATGCCGCAGCTCAGGAGGCATTGGCTGCTGCATCTCAGTACGACCCCAGTTATAACTTTGGATATCAGCCAGGCTATCCTTGGCATTAGACCAACTTAAGCCAAAAGCCTAAGCTTGGGGCAGTACGTATTTCTCACTGACTTTACATTCATGTTCACACACTTATTCTAGTTGTCGGTGCTCATACCTTTTCATTGTACTATCCATGCTAGTTTAATTTCTTTTTCTAGCTTTCTTCTTGTGTGTTTGATAAACCTTAAGAAAACAAAAAAAATTAGTTAGTTTAATTTCCATGCTTGTAGTAGTAATTAAATGAAAACCCGAAAAAGATTCCTCGTTCTTCTTTTACTTGTTGGGAGCTTTCCCGTGTAAATAGTTTTATTTCTTTTCTTTCTTTTGGGGGTCGAGAGGAGAAGACCATAATGAAAATGTTTAGTGGCTCCAATATGCATGATTGTTGATTTAACCAAGAGCCCATATTACTTTGTCTTCTCCCTTGAATTGAATGCTTGCAGATTCCAGCTTAGTCCAATGCACGTGCACTATTATTATTATACACACCGTTCGGTCGTGCATGTGAAAGGCAATAATGACGATATATGATGGACTGATTGAGATGAGAGAAGCTGGTATGAACTCGACCTCTCTTGTTTTTGTAAATATGATGAGTTCATCGTTCCTGATTCAGCCTATTATGAATAAACATGTTTGCAATGACAATTAGAGATTATAGTTGCTTATGCCATGCTTAATTAGCTAGGAGATTATAATGGTTTACCTTGCGTGCCAACATGCTATTAAAATGGTAGTGATGTGGTATGATAGGGTGGTACCCTCCTTTGAATGAATTGAGTGACTCGACTTGGCACATGTTCACGCATGTAGTTGAAACAAAATCAACATAGCCTTCACGATATTTATGTTCATGGTGGATTATATCCTACTCATGCTTGCACTCAGTGTTGATTAATTTTAATGCATGTTCATGACTGTTGTCGCTCTCTCAGTTGGTCGCTTCCCAGTCTTTTGCTAGCCTTCATCTGTGCTAAGCGGGAATACCGCTTGTGCATCCAAACTCCATAAACCCCAAAGTTATTCCATATGAGTCCACCATACCTTCCTATATGCGGTATCTACCTGCCGTTCCAAGTAAATTTGTATGTGCCAAACTCCAAACCTTCAAATGAAATTCTGTTTTGTATGCTCGAGCAGCTCATGTATCAACTAGGGTTGTCTGTATCTTCCATGCTAGGCGGGTTATTATCAAGAGGAGTGGACCCCGATCCTCATTCACGAGAAAATGGCTGGTAACCGGATGCCCAGTCCCATGCTTTAAGCAAATCAAATCAAAATAATTGCAAACAAAACTCCCCCGGGACTCTTGTTAGTTGGAGGCACCCGTTGTTTCGGACAAGCCATGGATTGATGTTTGTTGGTGGAGGGGGAGTATAAACTTTACCATTCGGTTTGGGAACCGCCTATAATGTGTGTAGCATGGAAGATATCGAGATCTCATAGTTGTTGCGTTGACAGTGAAAGTATACCGCTCAAAATATTATTTATCTCTATTTTAAAACCGAGCTCTGGCACCTCTACAAATCCTTGCTTCCCTCTGCGAAGGGCCTATCTATTTACTTTTATGTTGAGTCATCACCTTCTTATTAAAAAGCACCCGCTGGAGAGCACCGCTGTCATTTGCATGCATTACTATTAGTTTATATTGGGTATGACTTGACTGGATCTCTTTTACCATGAATTACAATGTTTAGTCAGTCCTTGATCTTTAAAGGTGCTCTGCATTTATGTTTTGCGGTCTTAGAAAGGGCTAGCGAGATACCATCTTGTCATATCATATTATGATTGTTTTGAGGAAGTGTTGTCATCCGAGTTTTATTATTATTGCTCGCTAGTTGATTATGCCATTGATATGAGTAAACATGAGACCTAAGTGTTATTGTGAATATAGTTAGTTCATAATCTTTGCTGAAAACTTGAATGCTGGCTTTACATATTTACAACAACAAGAGCAAACAGAGTTTGTAAAGTTTTTCTTTATCACTTTCAGTCTGTCAACTGAATTGCTTGAGGACAAGCAAAGGTTTAAGCTTGGGGGGAGTTGATACGTCTCCAACGTATCTACTTTTCCAAACACTTTTGCCCTTGTTTTGGACTCTAACTTGCATGAAACTAATCCAGACTGACGCTGTTTTCAGCAAAATTGCCATGGTGTTATCTTTGTGCAGAAACAAAAGTTCTCGGAATGACCTGGAAATCCACGGAGATTACTTTTGGAAAATAAGAAAAATACTGGCGAAAGAATCAAGGCCAGGGGGCCCACACCCTGTCCACGAGGGTGGGGGGCGCGCCCCCTCCCCCCTAGGCGCGCCCCCCTGTCTCGTGGGCCCCCTGGAGCTCCACCGACCTCAACTCCAACTCTATATATTCCGTTTCGCGGAGAAAAAAATCAGAGAGAAAGTTTCATCATGTTTTACGATACGGAGCCGCCGCCAAGCCCTAATCTCTCTCGGGAGGGCTGATCTGGAGTCCGTTCGGGGCTCCGGAGAGGGGGATTCGTCGCCGTCGTCATCATCAACCATCCTCCATCACCAATTTCATGATGCTCACCACCGTGCGTGAGTAATTCCATCATAGGCTTGCTGGACGGTGATGGGTTGGATGAGATTTATCATGTAATCGAGTTAGTTTTGTTAGGGTTTGATCCCTAGTATCCACTATGTTCTGAGATTGATGTTGCTATGACTTTGCTATGCTTAATGCTTGTCACTAGGGCCCGAGTGCCATGATTTCAGATCTGAACCTATCATGTTTTCATGAATATATGTGAGTTCTTGATCCTATCTTGCAAGTCTATAGTAGCCTATTATGTGTTATGATCCGACAACCCCGAAGTGACAATAATCGGGATACTTCTCGATGATGACCGTAGTTTGAGGAGTTCATGTATTCACTAAGTGCTAATGCTTTTGTCTGGTTCTCTATTAAAAGGAGGCCTTAATATCCCTTAGTTTCCATTAGGACCCCGCTGCCACGGGAGGGTAGGACAAAAGATGTCATGCAAGTTCTTTTCCATAAGCACGTATTGAAGGAAATATGCCCTAGAGGCAATAATAAAGTTATTATTTATTTCCTTATTTCATGATAAATGTTTATTATTCATGCTATAATTGTATTAACCGAAAATATAATACATGTGTGAATACATAGACAAATATAGTGTCACTAGTATGCGTCTACTTGACTAGCTCGTTAATCAAAGATGGTTAAGTTTCCTAACCATAGACATGAGTTGTCATTTGATTAACGGGATCACATCATTAGGAGAATGATGTTATTGACTTGACCCATTCCGTTAGCTTAGCACTTGATTGTTTAGTATGTTGCTATTGCTTTCTTCATGACTTATACATGTTCCTATGACTATGAGATTATGCAACTCCTGTTTACAGGAGGAACACTTTGTGTGCTACCAAACGTCACAACGTAACTGGGTGATTATAAAGGTGCTCTACAGGTGTCTCCAAAGGTACTTGTTGGGTTGGCGTATTTCGAGATTAGGATTTGTCACTCCGATTGTCGGAGAGGTATCTCTGGGCCCACTCGGTAATGCACATCACTATAAGCCTTGCAAGCATTGTAACTAATGAGTTAGTTGCGGGATGATGTGTTACGGAACGAGTAAAGAGACTTGCCAGTAACGAGATTGAACTAGGTATTGAGATACCGACGATCGAATCTCGGGCAAGTAACATATCGATGACAAAGGGAACAACGTATGTTGTTATGCGGTTTGACCGATAAAGATCTTCGTAGAATATGTAGGAGCCAATGTGAGCATCCAGGTTCTGCCATTGGTTATTGACCGGAGATGTGTCTCGGTCATGTCTACATAGTTCTCGAACCCGTAGGGTCCGCACGCTTAACGTTCGGTGATGATTTATATTATGAGTTATGTGTTTTGATGTACCTAAGGTAGTTCGGAGTCCCGGATGAGATCGGGGACATGACGCTGAGTCTAGAAATGGTCGAGATGTAAAGATCGATATATTGGACGACTATATTCGGACATCGGAAAGGTTCCGAGTGATTCGGATATTTTTCGGAGTACCGGAGAGTTACGGGAATTCACCGGGGAGTATATGGGCCTTATTGGGGCTTTAGGGGAAAGAGAGAGGGGAGGCTGCACGCCCCCCAAGGCCTAGTCTGAATTGGACTAGGGGGAGGGGCTGCGCCCCCTCCTTCCGTCTCTTCTCTTTTCCCTTTCCTTGACTCCTACTCCTACTACTTGGAAGGGGGGAATCGTACTCCTAGTGGGAGTAGGACTCCTCCAGGGCGCGCCATAGGAGGGCCGGCCCTCCTCCCTCCTCCACTCCATTATATACGGGGGCAGGGGGCACCTCTACACACAAATTGATCTGTTGATCTCTCCCAGCCGTGTGCGGTGCCCCCCTCCACCATATTCCACCTCGGTCATATCGTAGCGGTGCTTAGGCGAAGGCCTGCGTTGGTAGCAACATCATCACCGTCATCATGCCGTCGTGCTGACGGAACTCTCCCGTGAAGCTCTGCTAGATCGGAGTTCGCGGGACGTCATCGAGCTGAACGTGTGCTGAACTCGGAGGTGCCGTACGTTCGGTACTTGGATCGGTCGGATCGTGAAGACGTACGACTACATCAACCGCGTTGTGCTAACACTTCCGCTTTCGGTCTACAAGGGTACGTGGACACACTCTCCCCTCTCGTTGCTATGCATCACCATGATCCTGTGTGTGCATAGGAAAATTTTGAAATTACTACGTTCCCCAACAGTGGCATCCGAGCCAGGTTTATGCGTAGATGTTATATGCACGAGTAGAACACAAGTGAGTTGTGGGCGATACAAGTCATACTGCTTACCAGCATGTCATACTTTGGTTCGGCGGTATTGTTGGATGAAGCGGCCCGGACCGACATTACACGTACGCTTACGCGAGACTGGTTCTACCGACGTGCTTTGCACACAGGTGGCTGGCGGGTGTCAGTTTCTCCAACTTTAGTTGAACCGAGTGTGGCTACGCCCGGTCCTTGAGAAGGTTAAAACAACACCAACTTGACGAACTATCGTTGTGGTTTTGATGCGTAGGTAAGAACGGTTCTTACTCAGCCCGTAGCAGCGACGTAAAACTTGTAACAACAAAGTAGGGGACGTCTAACTTGTTTTTGCAGGGCATGTTGTGATGTGATATGGTCAAGGCATGATGCTATATTTTATTGTATGAGATGATCATGTTTTGTAACCGAGTTATCGGCAACTGGCAAGAGCCATATGGTTGTCGCTTTATTGTATGCAATGCAATCGCCCTGTAATTGCTTTACTTTATCACTAAGCGGTAGCGATAGTCGTAGAAGCAATAGTTGGCAAGACGACAATGATGCTACGATGGAGATCAAGGTGTCGCGCCGGTGACGATGGTGATCATGACGGTGCTTCGGAGATGGAGATCACAAGCACAAGATGATGATGGCCATATCATATCACTTATATTGATTGCATGTGATGTTTATCTTTTATGCATCTTATTTTGCTTAGATCGACGGTAGCATTATAAGATGATCTCTCACTAAATTTCAAGGTATAAGTGTTCTCCCTGAGTATGCACCGTTGCGAAAGTTCTTCGTGCTGAGACACCACGTGATGATCGGGTGTGATAGGCTCTACGTCCAAATACAACGGGTGCAAAACAGTTGCACATGCAGAATACTCAGGTTAAACTTGACGAGCCTAGCATATGCAGATATGGCCTCGGAACACTGAGATCGAAAGATCGAGCGTGAATCATATAGTAGATATGATCAACATAGTGATGTTCACCATTGATACTACTCCATCTCACGTGATGATCGGACATGGTTTAGTTGATATGGATCACGTGATCACTTAGAGGATTAGAGGGATGTCTATCTAAGTGGGAGTTCTTAAGTAATATGATTAATTGAACTTAAATTTATCATGAACTTAGTACCTGATAGTATCTTGCTTGTCTATGTTGTTGTAGATATATAGCCCGTGTTGTTGTTCCGTTGAATTTTAATGTGTTCCTTGAGAAAGCAAAGTTGAAATATGATGGTAGCAATTACACGGACTGGGTCCGTAACTTGAGGATTATCCCCATTGCTGCACAGAAGAATTACGTCCTGGAAGCACCGCTAGGTGCCAGGCCTGCTGCAGGAGCAACACCAGATGTTATGAACGTCAGGCAGAGCAAAGCTGATGACTACTCGATAGTTCACTGTGCCATGCTTTACGGCTTAGAACCAGGACTTCAACAATGTTTTGAACGTCATGGAGCATATGAGATGTTCCAGGAGTTGAAGTTAATATTTCAAGCAAATGCCCGGATTGAGAGATATGAAGTCTCCAATAAGTTCTACAGCTGTAAGATGGAGGAGAATAGTTCTGTCAGTGAGCATATACTCAAAATGTTTGGGTATAACAATCACTTGATTCAACTGGGAGTTAATCTTCCGGATGATAGCGTCATTGAAAGAATTCTTCAATCATTGCCACCAAGCTACAAGAGCTTCGTGATGAACTATAACATGCAAGGGATGGAAAAGATGATTCCCGAGCTCTTCGCAATGCTAAAAGCTGCGGAGGTAGAAATCAAGAAGGAGCATCAAGTGTTGATGGTAAAAAAGACCACTAGTTTCAATAAAAAGGGCAAAGGGAAGAAGAAGGGGAACTTCAAAAAGAACGGCAAGCAAGTTGCTGCTCAGGAGAAGAAACCCAAGTCTGGACCTAAGCCTGAGACTGAGTGATTCTACTACAAGCAGACTGGTCCACTACTAGGAAAAGGGCTATAGATGATATGGCCACTAATGGCGCACCAGACATGTGGTGCGCCATTACTATACACTAATGGCGCACCATGTGTTGGTGCGCCATTAGTAATATATTACTAATGGCGCACCTAGTGTTTGGTGCGCCATTAGTAGTTTTGAAAAAAAATAAAAAAAATTATTACTAATGGCGCACCGTGGTATAGTGCGCCATTACTAGTTGACATAGTAATGGCGCACCACACCCACCGTGCGCCATTAGTAGTTTTGAAAAAAATAAAAAAAAATTGTTAGTAATGCCGAGCCCCACCTCCCCTCGCCCGTCGCCCCCCTCCCCTCGCCACCCCCCTCCCCTCGCCACCCCCTTGCCCCACCTCCCCTCACCCCGTCGCCCCACCGTCCCAACCACCCGCCGCCACCGACGCCACCCGCCACCGCCCCCTGGCCCCACCGCCCCTTGCCCCGTCGCCCCCACCACCCGCCACCGCCCCG
The DNA here is from genome assembly GCF_002575655.3 of Aegilops tauschii subsp. strangulata. Lineage (NCBI taxonomy): Eukaryota > Viridiplantae > Streptophyta > Magnoliopsida > Poales > Poaceae > Aegilops > Aegilops tauschii. The sequence continues at coordinate 381,201,742 of NC_053039.3, read as the reverse complement.
GCGCCCCGTCGCCCGAACGGCGCCCCGCCCCGGCGCCCCGTCGCCCGAATGGTGCCCCCCTGGTGCCCCGCCGCCCCCCCCCCACCTGCCCGTCGGCCCCTGCGCCCGCGCCGCCCCCGGAGCCAGGCTCGCCGCGGGCCCCCTGCGTCCGCCTCGCGCCCCCCCGGAGCCAGGCCCGCCGCCGCTGCCCTAACCGTGGCCGTCCACCACCTGCCCCCGGAGCCAAGGTGAGCATTTTTTTGTTTTTTTCTACTGTTTTTCTTTGCTGTTTAGGTTTAATTAGGTTATTGATAGGTTTAGGTTAGTGGTTGGTTTAGGTTAGTGCTAGATTTAGGTTTAGATCATTAGAAGAAGAAGAAAGTTGAAAAAAAAAAGAAGTAGAAGAAGAGGAAAAAGGAAAAAAAAAGGAAGAAGAATAAGAAGAAAGTTGAAAAACAGAACAAGAAAGGAAGAAGGAGAAGAGGAGGAGGAGGAAGGAGAAGAAAGAAAAAGGAGAACAAGAAAAGAAGAGAGGTGGAGAAGAAGAAGATGGAAAGGAAAAGGAAGAATGCATAACCAAGAAATATAACCAAGAAATCATACAAAACATTAAAACAGTGGAAACTACGGCAAGGTTTTGACATCATTAAACCCACCCACATGATTGAAATAAAAAAACATAACTCTGCATATGCAAAGACAGAAGGCATAACAGAGAAAAAAATCATTATAAAGAAACTAGTTGCTGACATTAAGCTTGCACATTCAATAGGTCACACCTTTACTGCTGAGCCGGATATAGCGTTGGAACTCTGTTTTGGGGTCACTGCCATACTCCATGACATCATTAGGCTGATGGTTCTGAACCTGTAGAAAGCAATATAATTCATACAGACATAAAAAAAGGCTCAAGCAGCACTCCAGAATTAATTGAACATGGGGAGGAAATTGTCAGGGCCAACCTTGGGTAAATCAGATATTGCATCTTCGAGGACGAGAGCTTTTTTCAAGTGTTTATTTGCTGCTTCCTCATAAGCAACAAGACATCTCTGAGGACAGAACATCATTTTAGTAGGATGTAACAATCATTAGTCTTCGACAAGAATGATATTAAATAACATAGTGGCCTGTGATGTATTTTCGTATCGAAAATGCATTTGGCACTAGTCCTCGCTTAACAACATCATGGGTGGGAAGCGAGAACTTCGGAAGTGCATTGGTGTAGTTGATTATCTTCTGCTCAAAATTTATGCTGCTATAATGTTGTATGATAATGTTGTAAGGGTACTAATTGGTCTCTTCTGCTGCTTATCAGAGATGGGGGGAAGCAGCCACCGCCGCTCTGCCTCACCGGAGTACGAGTTGGATGCTTTCAAGTTCTTCAGTGTCATACTTGGGACTTTAGTATCAGCCACGAGGCAGGTATATAAAACGAGAGATCTCCCCTTCACCCATCTCATTATGATAACTCTGTTGTTTGCTACATCACTCCTTGTCCCAAATTGCAGAGGCTGCCTGACACTTTTATGAACATGCTGGGTGAAGATCCGCCAGATAATGTGAAGCTCTGACAGGCCGGCAGCGGGGTTCGCAGGCTGTGGGACGTGGAGTTGGTGATCGAGGAGGGCCACATGTACCTGTGCCGTGGCTGGAGAAGTTCTACAGTGCCTACGACCTGCGGACCGGGTACTTTCTTCTCTCAGGTACGATGATGACGCCACAATGCTCATCGTGAAGGTTTTCAACACGACTATGTGTCGCATGCGCTACGCTGACGACGAAGATGCCAGTGCGTTCTGCCTATTCTTATTCCTCTACATTTGGCTTTGTCTCACATCGATTGTTAACGGTCATTGTTGCATTTGGACAGGCAATGGGAGCAGCAGCAGCGACACTGGCTACGGCCAAAGCAGCAGCGATTATGGCTGTAGCAAAAGCAACAGCGATTCTGGCTTTAGCGAAAGCAGCAATGATTCTGGCAGCAGCAAAGACAACAAGAAGGATGATCCGGACTGGAGTGGGGGAGAAGAGGAGCAGAGTGGGGATGAGGAGCTGCAGGATGACGATGGGCATCAGGCTGAGGATGACCTAGCGCTGGTGGTGGCTGACCAAGGGCAAGAGATGGTGGTGGCTGACCATGGGCAAGAGATGGTGGTGGCTGAGGATGACCTAGCGATGGTCATGCCCGTCCTGCCTGAAGGTGGCCTCGCGATGGTGGTGGTGCCTGACAATGACCACGCACCGGTGGTGGCGCCGGGGATCCCACAGCTGGGCGACATGACCACACCAATTGTGGTAGAAGACTACATCCCACAGCTGCCTCCACCGCCTCGCCGCTCTTGGCGCATCAGGCTGAGGAAGGAGAAGGAGAAGAACAATGAGAACTGAACTATGTCAGGTATGTCAGATCTCCAAAATGATATATATATATATACTTAGTTACCTATGTTATCTCTAATATGCTTAGTTTCCTATAGGTTAGCTCCAAAATTACTTATGTTAGCACAAAATGATCAAGTTTACAAAATAAGCTTATAGTCTTCTTCTTATTCTTCTTCTTTTCCAAAATGACATATGTTAGCTTCATTTTACCTAAGTTGGCTCTAATATGCTAACTTAGAGCTTATATGCTTAGTTTCCTATAGGTTAGCTCCAAAATTACTTATGTTAGCACAAAATGATCAAGTTTACATAATAAGCTTATAGTCTTCTTCTTATTCTTCTTACTCTTCTTCTTTTCCAAAATGACATAGGTTAGCTTCATTTTACCTAAGTTGGCTCTAATATGCTAACTTAGAGAGCTTATATGCTTAGTTTCCTATAGGTTAGATCCAAAATTACTTATGTTAGCACAAAATGATCAAGTTTACATAATAAGCTTATAGTCTTCTTCTTATTCTTCTTCTTTTCCAAAATGACATAGGTTAGCTTCATTTTACCTAAGTTGGCTCTAATATGCTAACTTAGAGCTTATATGCTTAGTTTCCTATAGGTTAGCTCCAAAATTACTTATGTTAGCACAAAATGATCAAGTTTACATAATAAGCTTATAGTCTTCTTCTTATTCTTCTTCTTTTCCAAAATGACATAGGTTAGCTTCATTTTACCTAAGTTGGCTCTAATATGCTAACTTAGAGCTTATATGCTTAGTTTCCTATAGGTTAGCTCCAAAATTACTTATGTTAGCACAAAATGATCAAGTTTACATAATAAGCTTATAGTCTTCTTCTTATTCTTCTTACTCTTCTTCTTTTCCAAAATGACATAGGTTAGCTTCATTTTACCTAAGTTGGCTCTAATATGCTAACTTAGAGAGCTTATATGCTTAGTTTCCTATAGGTTAGCTCCAAAATTACTTATGTTAGCACAAAATGATCAAGTTTACATAATAAGCTTATAGTCTTCTTATTCTTCTTCTAGTATTCTTCTAGTGTTCTTCTTCTTCTAGTATTCTTCTAGTCTTCTTCTTCTTCTTCTCTTCTTCTTCTTCTTCTTCTAACTTCTTGTTTATCATTTTGCAGATTTGATTTAATTCACGGAAGCTTGCATGGATGGAGTGCTTCTTTTCCATTTGTGTTTTTATTTTGTATCAATGTGAAACTTTTGTGAATTGATGGATAACGGTGTTGGATGAACAATGTGAAACTTTTGTAATATGTAATGATGGAACTATGTGTTGGCTATGTATGTATATATGATGAAACTTGTGTGTTGGATATGATTGTTATATGGATGCTTGTTGTATATATATGTGTTGGATATCTCATATGTGAAATAGTGACCTGAGATTAAGAAAAAACGATTTTTTTAAAAAAATTGTTACTAATGGCGCACTTCCATGTGGTGCGCCATTAGTATACCAGATACGACTGGCGCACCTGTGGGATACTAATGGCGCACCTGTGGTGCGCCATTACTGAAATATTCTAGTGGCGTGGTGCTAGTGGCGCACCAGTAGTGCGCCATTAGTAGGCAAAACTGGTGCGCCACTAGTAAGCCTTTTTCTAGTAGTGGTCACTGGAAGCGGAACTGCCCCAAGTATTTGGCGGATAAGAAGGATGGCAAGGTGAACAAAGGTATATGTGATATACATGTTATTGATGTGTACCTTACTAATGCTCACAGTAGCACCTGGGTATTTGATACTGGTTCTGTTGCTAATATTTGCAACTCGAAACAGGGGCTACGGATTAAGCGAAGATTGGCTAAGGACGAGGTGACGATGCGTGTGGGAAATGGTTCCAAAGTCGATGTGATCGCAGTCGGCACGCTACCTCTACATCTACTTTCAGGATTAGTTTTAGACCTAAATAATAGTTATTTGGTGCCAACGTTGAGCATGAACATTATATCTGGATCTTGTTTGATGCGAGACGATTAATCATTTAAATCAGAAAATAATGGTTGTTCTATTTATATGAGTAATATCTTTTATGGTCATGCACCCTTGAGGAGTGGTCTATTTATATTAAATCTCGATAGTAGTGATACACATATTCATAATATTGAGGCCAAAAGATGCAGAGTTAATAATGATAGTGCAACTTATTTGTGGCACTGCCGTTTAGGTCATATTGGTGTAAAGCGCATGAAGAAACTCCATTCCGATGGACTTTTGGAATCACTTGATTATGAATCACTTGGTACTTGCGAACCATGCCTCATGGGCAAGATGACTAAAACGCCGTTCTCCGGAACTATGGAGCGAGCAACAGATTTGTTGGAAATCATACATACAGATGTATGTGGTCCAATGAATGTTGAGGCTCGCGGAGGGTATCATTATTTTCTCACCTTCACAGATGATTTGAGCAGATATGGGTATACCTACTTAATGAAACATAAGTTTGAAACATTTGAAAAGTTAAAAGAATTTCAGAGTGAAGTTGAAAATCATCGTAACAAGAAAATAAAGTTTCTACGACCTGATCGTGGAGGAGAATATTTGAGTTACGAGTTTGGTCTTCATTTGAAACAATGCGGAATAGTTTCGCAACTCACGCCACCCAGAATACCACAGCGTAATGGTGTGTCCGAACGTCATAATCTTACTTTGCTAGATATGGTGCGATCTATGATGTCTCTTACTGATTTACCGCTATCGTTTTGGGGTTATGCTCTAGAGACTGCTGCATTCACGTTAAATAGGGCACCATCTAAATCCGTTGAGACGACGCCTTATGAATTATGGTTTGGCAAGAAACCAAAGTTGTCATTTCTTAAAGTTTGGGGCTGCGATGCTTATGTGAAAAAGCTTCAACCTGATAAGCTCGAAACCAAATCGGAGAAATGTGTCTTCATAGGATACCCAAAAGAGACTGTCGGATACACCTTCTATCACAGATCCGTAGGCAAGACTTTTGTTGCTAAATTTGGATCCTTTCTAGAAAAGGAGTTTCTCTCGAAAGAAGTGAGTGGGAGGAAAGTAGAACTTGATGAGGTAACTGTACCTACTCCCTTATTGGAAAGTAGTTCATCACAGAAATCGGTTTCTGTGACATCTACACCAATTAGTGAGGAAGCTAATGATGATGATCATGAAACTTCAGATCAAGTTGCTACTGAACCTTGTAGGTCAACCAGAGTAAGATCCGCACCAGAGTGGTACGGTAATCCTGTTCTGGAAGTCATGTTACTAGACCATGACGAACCTACGAACTATTAGGAAGCGATGATGAGCCCAGATTCCGCAAAATGGCTTGAGGCCATGAAATCTGAGATGGGATCCATGTATGAGAACAAAGTGTGGACTTTGGTTGACTTGCCCGATGATCGGCAAGCCATCGAGAATAAATGGATCTTCAAGAAGAAGACAAACACTGAAGGTAATGTTACTGTCTACAAAGCTCGACTTGTTGTGAAAGGTTTTCGACAAGTTCAAGGAGTTGACTACGATGAGGCCTCCTCACCCGTAGCGATGCTTAAGTCTATCCGAATCATGTTAGCAATTGCCAGATTTTATGAAATCTGGCAAATGGATGTCAAAAACTGCATTCCTTAATGGATTTATTAAAGAAGAGTTGTATATGATGCAACCAGAAGGTTTTGTCAATCCTAAAGGTGCTAACAAAATGTGCAAGCTCCAGCGATCCATCTATGGACTGGTGCAAGCATCTCGGAGTTGGAATATACGCTTTGATGAGTTGATCAAAGCAGATGGTTTTATACAGACTTTTAGAGAAGCCTGTATTTACAAGAAGTGAGTGGGAGCTCTATAGCATTTCTAATACTATATGTAGATGACATATTATTAATTGGAAATGATATAGAAATTCTGGATAGCATAAAAGGATACTTGAATAAGAGTTTTTCAGAGAAAGACCTCGGTGAAGCTGCTTACACATTGAGCATCAAGACCTATAGAGATAGATCAAGACACTTGATAAGATTTTTCAATGAGTACATACCTTGATAAGATTTTGAAGTAGTTCAAAATGGAACAGTCAAAAAGGGAGTTCTTGCTTGTGTTGCAAGGTGTGAAGTTGGGTAAGACTCAAAACCCGACCATGGCAGAAAATAGAAAAAGAATGAAAAGTCATTCCCTATGCCTCAGTCATAGGTTCTATAAAGTATGCTATGTTGTGTACCAGACCTATTGTATACCTTGCTCTGAGTTTGGCAAGGGAGTACAATTTTGATCTGAGAGTAGATCACTGGACAACAGTCAAGAATATCCTTAGTGAGGACTAAGGAGATGTTTCTCGATTATGGAGGTGATAAAAGAGTTCGTCGTAAAGAGTTACATCGATACAAGCTTTTACACTAATCCAGATGACTCTAAGTCTCAATCTGGATACATATTGAAAGTGGGAGCAATTAGCTAGAGTAGCTCCGTGCAGAGCATTGTAGACATAGAATATTTGCAAAATACATACGGCTCTGAATGTGACAGACCCGTTGACTAAACTTATCTCACGAGTAAAAACATGATCATACCTTAGTACTCTGTGGGTGTTAATCACATAGCGATGTGAACTAGATTATTGACTCTAGTAAACCTTTTGGGTGTTGGTCACATGACGATGTGAACTATGGGTGTTTATCATATACAGATATGAATATTGGTGTTAAATCACATGATGATGTGAACTAGATTATTGACTCTAGTGCAAGTGGGAGACTGAAGGAAATATGCCCTAGAGGTAATAATAAAGTTATTATTTATTTCCTTATTTCATGATAAATGTTTATTATTCATGCTATAATTGTATTAACCGGAAACATAATACATGTGTGAATACATAGACAAACATAGTGTCACTAGTATGCCTCTACTTGACTAGCTCGTTAATCAAAGATGGTTAAGTTTCCTAACCATAGACATGAGTTGTCATTTGATTAACGGGATCACATCATTAGGAGAGTGATGTGATTGACTTGACCCATTCCGTTAGCTTAGCACTTGATCGTTTAGTATGTTGCTATTGCTTTCTTCATGACTTATACATGTTCCTATGACTATGAGATTGTGCAACTCCCGTTTATCGGAGAACACTTTGTGTGCTACCAAACGTCACAACGTAACTGGGTGATTATAAAGGTGCTCTACAGGTGTCTCCAAAGGTACTTGTTGGGTTGGCGTATTTCGAGATTAGGATTTGTCACTCCGATTGTCGGAGAGGTATCTCTGGGCCCACTCGGTAATGCACATCACTATATGCCTTGCAAGCATTGTAACTAATGAGTTAGTTGCGCGATGATGTGTTACAGAACGAGTAAAGAGACTTGCCAGTAACGAGATTGAACTAGGTATTGAGATACCGACGATCGAATCTCGGGCAAGTAACATACCGATGACAAAGGGAACAACGTATGTTGTTATGCGGTTTGACCGATCAAGATCTTCGTAGAATATATAGGAGCCAATATGAACATCCAGGTTCCGCTATTGGTTATTGACCGGAGATGTGTCTCGGTCATGTCTACATAGTTGTCGAACCCGTAGGGTCCGCACACTTAACGTTCGGTGACGATTTATATTATGAGTTTTGTGTTTTGATGTACCAAAGGTAGTTTGGAGTCCCGGATGAGATCGGGGACATGACGATGAGTCTCGAAATGGTCGAGACGTAAATATCGATATATTGGACGACTATATTCGGACATCGGAAAGGTTCCGAGTGATTCGGATATTTTTCGGATTACCGGAGAGTTACGGGAATTCGCCGAGGTGTATATGGGCCTTATTGGGCTTTAGGTGAAAGAGAGAGGGGAGGCTGCACGCCCCCCAAGGCCTAGTTCGAATTGGACTAGGGGGAGGGGCTGCACCCCCTCCTTCCTTCTCTTCTCTTTTCCCTTTCCTTGACTCCTACTCCTACTACTTGGAAGGTGGGGAATCCTACTCCCAGTGGGAGTAGGACTCCTCCAGGGCGCGCCATAGGAGGGCCGGCCCTCCCCCCTCCTCCATTCCTTTATATACGGGGGCAGGGGGCACCTCTACACACAAGTTGATCTGTTGATCTCTCCCAGCCATGTGCGGTGCCCCCCTCCACCATATTCCACCTCGGTCATATCGTAGCGGTGCTTAGGCGAAGCCCTGCGTCGGTAGCAACATCATCACCGTCATCACGCGGTCGTGCTGACGGAACTCTCCTGTGAAGCTCTGCTGGATCGGAGTTCGCGGGACATCATTGAGCTGAACGTGTGCTAAACTCGGAGGTGCCGTACGTTCGGTACTTGGATCGGTCGGATCGTGAAGACGTACGACTACATCAACTGCGTTGTGCTAACGCTTCCGCTTTCGGTCTACAAGGGTACGTGGACACACTCTCCCCTCTCGTTGCTATGCATCACCATGATCCTGTGTGTGCGTAGGAAAATTTTGAAATTACTACGTTCCCCAACACGTATGACTATATTCGGAATACATGCCTACATTACATTGATGAACTGGAGCTAGTTCTGTGTCACCCTAGGTTATAACTATTACATGAGGAATCGCATCCGACATAATTATCCATCACTGATCCAATGCCTACGAGCTTTTCACATATTGTTCTTTGCTTATTTGCTTTACCGTTGCTACTGTTACAATTACTACAAAACTGCTATCGTTACTTTTGCCACTGTTACCATTACTATCATACTACTTTGCTACTAAATACTTTGTTGTAGATACTAAGTTATCCAGGTGTGGTTGAATTGACAACTCAACTGCTAATACTTGAGAATATTCTTTGGCTCCCCTTGTGTCGAATCAATAAATTTGGGTTGAATACTCTACCCTCGAAAACTGTTGCGATCCCCTACACTTGTGGGTTATCAACGGACTCTGCCGAAGACTTGGCATGTACTTTAAGGACTGCTATGACTGTCGTCATGTGTATTCCTAGTTGGCAACCGACCATGTGCAACCCTAGTCTTGCATAAATTGCTCATCCAAGGAGCAATGACCAGGCGGATAGAGCAAATGCTGAAGTGCTGCATGGGCTCAAGACGAGAACTTTTGACAAGCTACACAAGTGTGGAAGACGCTGGATTGAGGAGTTGCCGATGGTTCTCTGGTCAATCAGAATGACACCTAATTGAGCTACCGGCCAGACACCATTCTCCCTAGTTTATGGGGCAGAAGCAGTGCTCCCTACAGAACTCATGTATGGGTCACCTCGAGTGCTCGCTTATGATGAGCTTGAGCAAGAGCAGCTGTGTCAAGATGATGCCACGCTCCTTGAGGAAGATCATCTCCAGGCTGTTGTACGTGCTGAATGTTACAAGCAAGCTTTGCGCCGCTATCACAGCCGCAAGGTTAACGCTAGGAGCCTTCAGGAAGGCGACCTTGTTCTTCGGCGAGTTCAGTCCACCAATAATTCAAACAAGTTGACGCGGAAGTGGGAAGGCCCTTACCGGGTAATACGAGTCACTAGGCTTGGCGCAGTCCGCCTAGAGACCGAAGATGGCAATCTAGTGTGTAACTCATGGAATATTTAGCAGCTTCGCAAGTTTTACCCGTGAGGCGCGGGTTGCCGGGCTGCCCGGCAACCACCTTTTGTACAAGTTTCCTAGAAAAAGCATGTAATCCTTTGTACAAAGCCAGGCGCAAACCCTGTGCATAAGTGAAATAAAGCTTAGTGTTTCACAACTCTTGTCAATTCACATGTTTAATTATATGTGTTTCTCTGTGATGTTGTGATATGCTTGACTTGTATGAATAATTAATGAACCGTCAAGGTTCCATATCATTATTTTCCCTTCTTTATTTTTCTCAAAGGATAGAAGGTTGCCTCGCAAATATGTTGCCGAGGAGAGTAATGGTATGGAAACCGGCAAGTGACGTTCAAGTTAATATTCCACGACAAGGAGGAGTACAACAAAGAAAATCTAAGTTGAAAAACTTTCAAATAAATTTCTTTGTTGTAGACCTATCTTCCTTGAACGTTTTTGGCTTTTGTATGAACAAGTTGCAAGCAAGGGAACCTTGTCGCGATTAGCTGCGCTCTTATTTTGTTTCGAGTCTGCTCAACAATCTAAGCAGCTGCGCTTAGACCACCAAGGTACCTTACCGGCAGCGGCACTTCCAGCAGGCTGCTAAGGATCCATCCTCAAAGCGCTCGCGACAAGTGTGCGCATCGACAAGTTTCCAAACAGCGTAGGTGTCGGTGTCAAAACCGGCCGATCTCGGGTAGGGGGTCCCGAACTGTGCGTCTGAGGATCGAAGGTAACAGGAGACAAGGGGACACGATGTTTACCCAGGTTCGGGCCCTCTTAATGGAGGTAATACCCTACTTCCTGCTTGATTAACTTTGATGAGTATAGGGGTTACAAGAGTCGATCTACCTCGAGATTGTAATGGCTAAACCCTATGCCTAGCCTCTATGATTTGTGGTCATCTTTACGGACTAAACCCTCCGGTTTATATAGACACCGGAGGGACCTAGGGTTGTACAGAGTCGGTTTACAGAGAAAGGAAACCACATATCCGGACGTTAAGCTTGCCATCCACGCAAAGGAGAGTCCCACCCGGACACGGGGGAAGGCCTTCTATCTTGTATCTTCATGGCCCATTAGTCCGGCCCATGCTACACAGCCCGGACACCTGAGGACCCCATAATCCAGGACTCCCTCAGTATCCCCCGAACTTGTCTTCAATGACAACGTAATAGTCGGCCCATGTCTTCGGCTTTGCAAGGCGGGTTCTTCATTATAATCTGGACCAATGACAATCCGGTGATAACCTCGATGTCTTTTATGATTCCCCTGTTGATGCTTCGATTTTAGCGCACCGGGCGAATACGAACGGTCCATGCTTTTTCGCAAATAAGCCCTTCACCACGCTCGGATGGCACCTATATAAGGAGATATGGATTTCCAAATGCCATCTCACATCGCGTAGAAGGAAAACGACCAAGTCTAGCCACAAACAAAGCCTTCCATCATGGCCGGCGCCCCAGGCTCCTCTTCGCGCCCCCATGGCCCTCAGGGTGATTGGCAGAGTTGCTCCGTGCCTCATCTTCAACTAAGCCGGTTCCAGACGCATGGGCTACCTTCCCCTCGCAGATCTAGTCCCCGTTCGAGCGGGATTATATTCAATAGGCAAGCGATGAGAACTTCCCCAACCCAAATAAGGAGGAGAGGGTGTGCTTCGTCCCATTTCTATTGCGGGGCCTGGGATTTCCAATCCATCCCTTCCTCCGGGGGTTATTGGAATTTTACGGCATCCAACTGCACAACCTCACCCCAGGTTCGATTATGCACATCTCAGGTTTTGTTGCCCTCTGCGAGCTATTCCTAGGCATTGAGGCCCATTTTGGATTATGGAGGAAATCCTTCTGCCTTGTTCCCCGCCACCAAGGGGGTTCCATATTTGAAGTGGGCGGTGCCGAAGTATGGCGTATTGCCAGATCCGGATACCTTGTAGGAACACCTAAAGAGGTATACCCGCAGTGGTCTTCAGAATGGTTTTATATGGACGACGTTCCGCTACCGGATCCAGTCAGGCGTGGCCTCCCTGAATTTTCCAGTGCTCCTCTAAATAAGCGCCTTAACTAGCTTCCCCGAAGTGCCAAGGAAGAGGACAGTGTGGAGATAAAGAGGTTGGTCAGCAAGGTCAGGCTGCTCACCCATACCGAACTCTCGATAGTTGAGGTCATGGCGATTGCAATAAAGAGGTGAGTTCAGCCTCTCCAATCCAGAGTAACTCCCTTATGGTGTTACAACGGAGAAGAGGGCGCATCCCGTTACAGACGGCAGGATACACACACCCCAGCCGAACTGGCTTCAATTTTGGCTAATCTGTACAAGGGAGAAAAAGAAGATTTTCTCCGGTTAAACTGCCGGGAGGCTTATTCTATGTACACCCCTATTCAATGGGTAAGATCTCGATCATCTGTGCTTATTTTATTGCATTACAGACACTAATCGAATTCGCTCGTTGTTGCCGCCAACAGTCATGGAGGAGGATGACTAAGGACATCCAGTGTCCCGCTCCCCAGCCAGAGGATCATAATCGTGATGAAGATCCTGGCTTTTGCGAGGATCCGGACATATATATAGAATTCGACGATGGGGTATTCTATCAAGCGAGCCCTGGCGGTTCGGAAGTGGCTATCACCACCGACTACCCTCGCCTTTACCCATTCTGCATCGTGAGTATCCAGAGGCTTCCTAAGAGGAGATCCTCATCTGCATCCTTACCAGTTATACTGATCCGGATTTTAACAGGATCGGCGCTCTAGGGACCGTATCTCCACGAGGGCGGCCCCTACACAAGGCCATCGTTCAAAACGAAAAGGGACCGGGAGTACAGCGGAGACCTCATAGTCTTCCAAGAGGTATGTGTGCTTTAATGCATGCCTAGGCACGAGTCTGGGTTGTTAAGAGTCTCCCTTCTTATCCTTGACATTAGGAGGATTACGCGGCAGACGGTGGGAAAACGCACGATTAGCCAAATGTCCACTAATCCGGTGCCAGACTCGTCAACTAGGACGTGAGCTGACGCCACGCCCGTTCCGCTTCCTCAAGAGGATTCGGATGACGTATCGGTCATGAATTCCGAAGTGGAGAGCATGATGAATCACCATCGATTAAAGGAGGCTATGCGTGCTCCGGCCTTGTCCGAACAAGAATTCGCCGCACTGAGTTCGACAGATGCATATATCCGAGCCGCTCGAGACGGCCTTGCCGGAGTCATTCAACTGTTCTAGAAGAATATACAGATAAAATTTGATGCAATTTGCATGGTCATATGGCAGTAGCCCCCGAGACTTGAAACGGTGAAGCAAACCGATTTAGGGATCGATAATTTTTGCAGGTACTGCAAGAAAAGAACACTATGCTAGCCCAGGAGCTGAACACAAACCAGACACAACTAAATGCGGTCACCGCCGAACTAGCGGAATTGAAAAAGACCGCGACGGGCGCGTCTAGGGAGAAAAAACTTGAGGAGGAGAAGGACAAACAATCCAAAGAGATAGAGAGCTTGAAGGCTCAGCTATCAGCCGCTCAGAAGGAAAATGAAAAGCTGAAGGGCGGCATGTTCGATATGTCTTCCCCTCCTATTCAGAACCACCATAGGCACTCATGTTTAGTCCATAATGCGGAATATCATGAATTTGTTGCGGCAGGTCTGTTAACTGGTCGGCCAGAAGAGGAAGTATCCGGGTTTCAAGGCGACGTGCTAAAGGAGTTGTCCGCTGTGCATGCTCGAGCCCGGAAAGCCATGAGGAGTATGGTGAAGGCGTTATGGCCATCTGATACCCCTCCAAAAAGTATGGAGGGCCTAGCAAACCTGTTCAAAGGTGCCCGGCGCCAGTTCGAGCTATGGAAGACGTCTGCCTGCCGGGAAGGTGCACGAGAAGCCTGGGCCATGGTGAAGACACGCTTCACGAAACTGGATCCGAATCATATGGCCCGAGTAGGACCACAGGGACCAGATGGGAAGGAAATCCCTTTAAATTTGGTCTATGATCAAGTAACGATCGCTGCAAAATATTCGCAGGAAGACTGTAGATTAGACAACCTTATAGACGGAATAGGTTTTTGACTTAATGTATCAATGTACATTTATGATCGACCTTTGGTTAGATCCGAACATGTGAAATGATTTTGTCATCGCAGGCTTTCGGCTTTAACCTCCGGACCAAAATGGTGGAGTGTTTCCGGATACTTAGGACAAAAGGAAGTATCTTTCCAGAAACCAGGCAACCCAGTCATTGTGCTCAAACAGACAAAAAATTCGAGTTCGGGATGTATGTTATATTACGTATGTAAGAAACATCTTCCAAGGAAAATAGTTCTGTTAAAGGTTCCTTTCCTTGGGTCGGCATATTATGATGACACGTGCCGGGGCGTGTGGTCCTTAATATGGAAAAAACCCGTCTCAAAGTTCTTAAAGATGGTTGCAATATGGCAACAATCTGTCGTTTTAGTGCCGACCAATTATTGCCTTAAGAACACTAGCTTTCGGCTTCACCCGTCTGAGGTACATGTCCGGATGACCTGGTTGTAACAATCGCAGAGGTGCTCCTTTTATGCCCTAGCTGAACAATTGGGAACGTAGGGCATAAGCACAGGAGCGAGGCAACCCAGCTTGGCAAAAACTTAAGTCATAGAGGTGCATTTAATGGAAAAAAGGATGTATATCCGCAAATGACACATATATTGTGAGCTCTAGGCTTGGTATAATAATAAGCTTATACTTACCGAAGCCCCCAGTCGTGGCGGGGTGTGTACATTTAAGGATGTGTACCCCTCAAGTGTTCCGCTTATCCGAACACAGCATGGGAAACGTATAAAAACGAAGAAAAGGAAAGAATTGAAAAGGAGACAAAAGCACGAATAAGAAGCATGGCCGTACTTATGCGTAGAATCTTTGGAGCCAGGCAGCGTTCCAAGGGTTCAGCTCTAAGCGATTATCTGATGCATTGCAAAGGTGGTAGGCTCCTCCAGTGAGAACTTCATCTATAATGAAGGGACCTTCCCATTTTGGTTTGAGTTTGTCCTTTTTCTTCTCCGGGAGGCGTAAAACGTGCTCACCGACGTTATAAGTCTTTGCCCGCACTTCTCTGCTTTGGTATCTTTGAGGTTGCTGATGATAGAATGCAGAACGAGCTTTTGCGACATCGCGCTCCTCCTCCAGGCCATCTATGTCGTCCTGCCGATCGAGCTCGGCCTCTCTCTCTTCATACATGCGCACTCGAGGTGAATCATGAATAATGTCGCAGGGCAAGACAACCTCTGTGCCGTACACCATGAAGAACGGTGTATATCCGGTCGTGCGGTTGGGCGTGGTCCGCAGCCCCCAGAGTACGGATTCAAGTTCCTCGACCCAGTGTTTATCCGACTCCTTTAGGGATCGCACTAGTCTGGGTTTGATGCCGCTCATTATCAGGGCATTAGCCCGTTTGACTTGACCGTTTGTTTGAGGGTGATATACGGAGGCGTAATCGAGCTTGCTGCCCAAGTTAGCACACCAATTTTTTACCTCATCGGCTATGAAGTTAGAGCCGTTGTCAGTAATACTGCTGTGCGGGACACCATAACGGTGTACGACACCGGATATAAAATCTATCACCGGTCCGGCTTCAGCTGTTCTTACTGGTTTGGCCTCTATCCACTTAGTGAATTTATCCACCATGACCAGTAAATATTTCTTCTTATGGCTTCCCCCTTTAAGGGGTCCGACCATGTCTAGCCCCCAGACCACGAAGGCCAGGTAATGGGGATTGACCTTAGGGCAGTGGGTGGCATATGGCTTTGATTGGCAAAGAGCTGGCATCCGACGCATCACTATACAAGGGCCTGTGCATCTGCTCGGGTCGTGGGCTAGAAGAAACCTGTACAGAAGACCTTTCTTACGAGGGCCCGAGCTGCGGCGTGACAGCCGCCGAGGCCAGCATGTATTTCGGCCAAGAGCTGCCGCCCTTCCTCTTCGGAGATACATCTTTGAAGAACTCCAGTGGTGCTTTTCTTGTAGAGTTCTCCTTCATGAACTTTGTAGGCTTTAGAGCGTCGAACTATGCGATGGGCCTCGTTCTGGTCATCAGGGAGCTCCTGCCTATTAAGGTAGGCTAAGAAGGGTTCGGTCCATGGAGCAATAACCGCCATGATTACATGGGCGGAAGGCGTTGGTACAGTGCCTGAGCCCCCGATGATATCCGAATCGTGTTCGGCATCCGAGGGCGTGATCGACGCCGGACTGGTATTTCCGCTCTCGTCCTGCCATACCACAGATGGCTTGAAAGCCTTTCCAAAAAGGTGTTAGGCAGGATGGGGTCGCGTTTAGCGCCCATTCGAGCAAGGATGTCTGCTGCTTGATTACTGTCTCAAGCCACATGATGAAACTCGAGCCCCTCAAAGCGAGCTGATATTTTGAGTACGGCGTTGCGGTAGGCCGCCATCTTTGGATCATTTGCATCAAATTCTCCATTTATTTGAGATATCGCGAGGTTCGAATCCCACGCACCTCAAGGCATTGTATGCCCATAGAAACGGCCATCCGGAGTCCATGCAGTAGTGCTTCACATTCGGCCGCGTTATTGGAGTCCGTAAAAATGATTTGTAATACATAACGGAATGTGTCCCCTGTAGGGGATGTTAGGATGACACCAGCCCCCAATCTTGCTAACATTTTGGAGCCGTCGAAGTACATCACCCAGTTGGAGTATGTGCTGTACTCTTTGGGGAGTTCGGCTTCTGTCCATTCGGCGACAAAGTCGGCCAACACCTGAGATTTAATAGCTCGGCGTGGCTTGTATGTTCTTTCAAATGGTAAGAGGTCGATAGCCCATCTGGCAATGCGGCCGGTGGCGTCTTGATTGTTTATGATGTCGTTGAGTGGCACTTCGGAAGCCACCATGACCGAGCACTCTTGAAAGTAATGTCGCAGCTTTCGGGATGCCTGATAACCCACAAGTATAGGGGATCAATTGTAGCCTCTTTCGATAACTAAGATTTTCGAACCCAATGAGGAGCTAAAGGTAGAACAAATATCCCCTCAAGTTTTATCGACCACCGACACAACTCTACGCACGCTTGACGTTCGCTTTACCTAGAACAAGTATAAAACTAGAATTACTTTGTAGGTGTAACGGGATAGGTTTGCAAGAATATAAAGAGCACGTAAATAAAAACTAGGGGCTGTTTTAGGTAAAGAAGAAATAAAGTTAGTATAGCGAGTGTGGAAAAGTGGTGGTAGGAGTTGCGAAATTGTCCCAAAGCAATTGACTACATTACTAGACTGATAGCAAGTTTTATGTGGGAGAGGCCACTGCTAGCATGTCATCCCTGACTTGGAATTCTATGCATTTATGATTGGAACTATTAGCAAGAATCCACAACTACTAATGTTCATTAAGGTAAAACCCAACCATAGCATTAAGATATATTAGTCCCCCTTCAATCCCGTATGCATCAATTTCTACGCTAGGTTGAAGCTTCTATCACTCTTGCCCTCCAATACATAGTCCTATCAACATACAACTAACCCTATGGTGTGATCCACGCGCGCGCTCATATGATGGGCACCAAAGGACAGCAACATAACCACAAGCAAATTAAACCAATCATAGCAATTCACCAATTACCGATAGGACAACGAAAATCTACTCAGACATCATGGGATGGCAACACATCATTGGATAATAATATGAAGCATAAAGCACCATGTTCAAGTAGAGGGTACAACGGGTTGCGGGAGAGTGGACCGCTGTAGATAGATGGGGGAAGGTGATGAAGATGTTGGTGAAGATGACAGAGGTGTTAGTGTAGATCGCCGTCACACGATGATGGCCCCGGCGGCGTTCCGGCGGCACCGGGAGAGAGGGGGAGAGAGCCCCCTTCTTCTTCTTCTTCCTTGACCTTCTACCTAGATGGGAGAAGGGTTTACCCCCTGGTCCATGGCTTCCATGGCGGTGGAGGGGCGAGAGCCCCTCCGAGATTGGATATGTCTTTCTATCTCTCTCTGTTTCTGCATTCCAGATTCTGGCCTTTCACCGTTTCTTATATTCCCGGAGATCCGTAACTCCGATTGGGTTGAAATTTTAACACGATTTGTATCCGGATATTAGCTTTCTTGCGGCGAAAGAAGGCCACCAACCTCCTTACGGGGTGGCCACGAGGGTCAAGGGTGCGCCCCCTACCTCGTGGCCCCCTCGGGCATCGTCTCACGTTGATTATTCTTCCCAAAAATCACATATATTCCAAAAAAAATCTCCGTAAGTTTTTATCCCATTTGGACTCCGTTTGATATGGATTTTCTGTGAAACAAAAAAAACATGTAACAAACAGGAACTAGCACTGGATCAATATGTTAGTCCCCAAAATAGTATAAAAAGTTGCCAAAAGTATATGAAAGTTATATAATATTGGCATGGAACAATAAAAAAATTGTAGATACGACGGAGACGTATCAGCATCCCCAAGCTTAATTCCTACTCGCCCTCGAGTAGGTAAATGATAAAAAAGAAAATTTTGATGTGGAATGCTACCTAGCATAATCTTGATCATGTAATCTAATCATGGCATGAATATTAAGACACGAGTGATTCAAAGCAATAGTCTATCATTTGACATTAAGACAATAATACTTTAAGCATACTAATAAAGCAATCATGTCTTTTCAAAATAACGTGGCCAAAGAAATTTATCCCTACAAAATCATATGGTCTGGGTATGCTCCATCTTCACCACACAAAATATTCAAATCATGCACAACCCCGATGACAAGCCAAGCAATTGTTTCATACTTTTGATGTTCCCAAACCTTTTCAACTTTCACGCAATACATGAGCGTGAGCCATGGATATAGCACTATAGGTGGAATAGAATATGATGATGGAGGTTGTGTGCAGAAGACAAAAAAAGGAGAAAGTCTCACATCAACGCGGCTAATCAACGGACTATGGAGATAACCATCAATTGATGTCAATGCGAGGAGTAGGGATTGCCATGCAACGGATGCACTAAGAGCTATAAGTGTACGAAAGCTCAAACTGGAAACTAAGTGGGTGTGCATCCAACTTGCTTGCTCATGAAGACCTTGGGCATTTGAGGAAGCCCATCATCGGAATATACAAGCCAAGTTCTATAATGAAAATTCCCACCAGTATATGAAAGTGATAACTCAAGAGACTCTCTATATGAAGAACATGGTGCTACTCTGAAGCACAAGTGTGGTAAAAGGATAGTAACATTGTCCCTTCTCTCTTTTCTCTCATTTTATTTGTTTTTTTGTTTTGGTGGGCTTCTTTGGCCTCTTTTATTTTTTTGTGGGCTTCTTTGGCCTCTTTTTTTTGTAAAGTCCGTAGACTCATCCCAACTTGTGAGGGAATCATAGCTTCCATCATCCTTTCCTCACATGGGACAATGCTCTAATAATGATGATCATCACACTTTTATTTACTTACAACTCAATATTACAACTCGATACTAGAACAAAATATGACTCTATATGAATGCCTCCGGCGGTGTACCAGGATGTGCAATGATCTAGTGTAGCAATGAAATCAAAAAAATGGACAAGCCATGAAAATATCATGCTATCTATCTTACGATCATGCAAAGCAATATGACAATGAATGCTCAAGTCATGTATATGATGATGATGGAAGTTGCATGGCAATATATCTCGGAATGGCTATGGAAATGCCATGATAGGTAGGTATGGTGGCTATTTTGAGGAAGATATAAGAAGGCTTATGTGTGATAGAGCGTATCGTATCACGGGGTTTGGATGCACCGGCGAAGTTTGCACCAACTCTTGAGGTGAGAAAGGGCAACACACGGTACCGAAGAGGCTAGCAATGATGGAATGGTGAGAGTGCGTATAATCCATGGACTCAACATTAGTCATAAAGAACTCATATACTTATTGCAAAAGTCTATTAGCTATCGAAACAAAGTACTATGTGCATGCTCCTATGAGGATAGATTGGTAGGAAAAGACCATCGCTCGTCCCCGACCGCCACTCATAAGGAAGACAATCAATAAATAAATCATGCTCCGACTTCATCACATAATGGTTCACCATACGTGCATGCTACGGGAATCACAAACCTCAACACAAGTATTTCTACAATCCACAGTTACCCACTAGATGACTCTAATATCACCACCTTTATATCGCAAAACTATTGCAAGGAATCAAACATATCATATTCAGTGATCTACAAGTTTTATGTAGGATTTTATGACTAACCATGTGAATGACCAATTCCTGTCATCTCTCTAAATAGATATAAGTGAAGCAACGGAGTTTTTATTATTTCTACAAAAGATATGCTCACGCTCTAACAAATATAAGTGAAACAAAAGAGTATTCTACAAATGGCGGTTTTCTATGTGAAGAGAAATAGGCAATCCAAACTTCAAATGATATAAGTGAAGCACATGAAGCATTCTATAAAGCCATACTCAAAAGATATAAGTGAAGTGCAAAGAGCATTCTATAAATCAACCATGGACTATCTCATACCAGCATGGTGCATCAAATAAAAGTGAAAACTAAATGCAAAAGACGCTCCAAGATTTGCACATATCACATGAACGAAACGAAACCGAAAACATACCGATACTTGTTGAAGCAAGATGGGATGCCTTCCGGGGCATCCCCAAGCTTAGACGCTTGAGTCTCCTTGAATATTTACTTGGGGTGCCTTGGGCATCCCCAAGCTTGAGCTCTTGCCTCTCCTCCTTCTCCTCATATCGAGACCTCCTCGATCTTTGATCACTTCATCCACACAAAACTCAACAGAAAGTTCGGTAAGATCCGTTGGTATAATAAAGCAAATCACTACTCTAAGTACTGTTGCAAACCAATTCATATTTTGTTTTTGCATTGTATCTACTGTAATATAACTTTTCCATGGCTTAATCCACTGATAGAAATCGATAGTTTCATCAAAACAAGCAAACGATGCATCAAAAACAGAATCTGTCTTAAACAGGACAGTCTGTAGCAATCTGAACATTCACCATACTTCTGGTACTCCAAAAATTCTGAAAAATTTAGGAAAAATAAACAATTTTTATAGAAAGACAGTGCAAAAAGTTTTAGAACCGTTTGACGTTCCTGTAAAAAAATTTAAAATCGCGCACTACAGCCAAAGTTTCTGTTTTGCACCGCACAAACCAACAAGCAATGTAAACATCCTAAAGGCAAATCTTGGCACATTATTTTTATGATACAATGGATTTGTAAAAGGGGATAATTATTTTTGTTGAAAACTTTCTGTAATCAAGGGTCACAAAGTTTCCATGGGCATGAACAAAGTTCAAGGCTAGTTCCCACTTTAACAATGCTCGTCTTTCTCACTTTCGCTTTTCTTTTTGAAAAAGTTTTAGGTTCCCCTCTTTATTTTTTTTGTTTTTAAACTTTATAAAAGCACACAACAGAAATAAATGACTCTCTAAAACTTCCGGGTTGTCTCGCTGGCAGCGCTTTCTTAAAGCCATTAAGCTAGGCATATAGTGCTCAAGTAATGGATCCACCCGGATCCCAAGGTATATCAAAGCCAATTTTAATTAACAATGATTTGTGATTTAGTAGTGAGCACAAAGTAACATATATCATGCAACAACCAAGTCTAACTCTCTTCCTATGCATCGGCATGTCATAAAAGAACAATTCACGCACACATCTTTACATAATAATAAAGGACGGAGGCTTTCATAATTCTCCATACGTCACCCTTTTATATCCGTTAATTTTATGTAAACAATATATATTGACGGTTGAGATTTAATAGATCTGCGTATCTATTCGGTACGTCGGCCCGCAACAGAAAGACCAGCCAAAATCGATCATGAAATCAACCCACCCACGAAAACCAAGCAACGAAGAAGTCTTGACGTCCAGAAAAAGGCAACGAAAAAGTCCTAGCATCCCACGAATACCCGAGCCAGCCGTCTGATACCCACGTGCCCACCAGCGACGTGTTTGTACCATCTGACCACCACCCATGTGATTTGGTCAAAAAACACCCAGGCCCGATCCTTTTCTTCCCCAACCCCCGACCACCACCACCGCCGCCGCACCATCTCCCTTCATCCCAAGCACGCCGCCACGCCATCTCCCATCATCCCAAGCACGGCACCGCGCCATTCCCCTTCCCCAGCGCGCCGCAGCGCCGCCCCCTCCCCGCATCCCCAGCGCTGCTGCGTCATTCTCCCTCCCAAGCTTGCCATCGCACCAACCCCTCCCTCGAGCAGGTCGCCAACCTCGGCCGCTGCCCCACCAGATCCAAATAGCAGCTCCTGGTGCCGCCCCCATCCTCCTCCCCCTATTTCCAGCAGGTAGAAGTCCACACGTCGAACCACGACCACCATCCCAGCTCCTGCCTGCGATGCCCTTCCTGCCTCCACTAGCGGTGCCCCTGGTGGCTTGCCTCTGCCACAAAATATTTGGATGGCACACGCATGGTGACGGCGGCCCCCCACGAGCTCCCTGGCTGGGGTGGATGGCACGGCCACCAGTCCCTCATGGCCCATCGGCCACGGTCACGGTAGCCGCGGCCCATCCCTGCTCGACCACCCCTCCCAATCGCCGGTGTAGCTCCCACGCGCCTCTCCCCTGTTGTTGGCGTGGGCTAGGCTGGCTGCGCTGTTGAACGGCCGCGCATGTGAACGCCGGCTGGTAGTGCGCTTGAACGACAGTTTGAGGCACTCGTGATTTTGCATTGCCGACAACACATGGTTAAGCGGCGGCAGATGATTCTCTGGCTCTCAATGCCACATTGAAAAATGACCATAGGGATCATCAGCAGCCAGCGGTGATTTATTCTCATGCCTATCTGGTTCTGCTTTTCTCGCATATGCTACTAAAGCTCAGTTGAACTGAAGCTCGTTTGGTTCTATGGTTCACCTCGTATATGTTACCCACGGGTGCTCCTGCCAGTCTCCGACGACCCACCGCCGTGGCGACCAGTCGACCAATCCAACTCCCCGGTCGCGCTCTTATTTTGCAACCGCCTCCTCGGCTGCCCCTCTCCAGCCCACGCCACCTGCATGTAGCTGCCTATGAGGCTGCAACAGCCTTCATACGAGGCCGCTATGGCGCCGCCTCTGCTGGCCAGGAGGTGAGGGACAAGTTCAAGGCGCCGGTAAGTACACCAATTTTTGATCTAATTGTGTCTATGGTGCACTGATTAGTGATTAGTGGCCTGAAAAATGCTGGGTCGTTTGAGCTAGCACAAAAGCCTACTGTTGCGATGAACTCAAGTGCTTCTGATTTGTTAGGCACTCAAAAGTTTGCAGGTGGTGGACAAGATGAAGGCAGCATCCTTCCTCCCTGCAAACCACAAATCTTTCATCTACATGCCAGCTTGTGGCACTGCAGGAGGATTACTTGTGGCCTGGGATGACAGTGTGTTGCACGGTTTAGAAATGGCAAAACACCGGTTCAGCATATCAGTCAGTTTCCAGTCCAGAAGCAATAATGACAGTTTTGTTCTCTCCACAGTCTACACCCCATGTGATGAAGAGGAGAGGGATGATTTCTTTGCAGTTATGACTCAAACAGCCAAGCAGGTTACAGGGTCCTGGATCATCTTGGGTGATTTCAACATGTATAGGTTTCCGCATGAAAAGTCACAAAGAAGGAAGAATTGGGCACTGATGGACAGGTTCAACTCATGGATTAGAGAGCATGCTCTTGATGACATTGATATCACTAACAGAAGCTTTACTTGGTCCAATAAGCGAGAGGAGCCAACTCTAATCAAGCTAGATCGAGTTTTGGTGAATGCAGAATGGAATCTGGGCTTTCTCAACACAACAGCCGCTGCTCTACCTGCTACGACATTGGATCATGTGCTTATAGGTGTGGAGTTATCAAGGGAAGCTATCAAAAGCCCTTTGTTTAGGTTTGAAAATCACTGGCTGCACATACCAGAGCTCAGGGATATTATCAGTCAGAGCTGGGGGAAAGGAACCAGAACCTTCGCCTCTCTATCAACCTTGCTCAACTTCAAGCTTAGAAGATTGAGGGCTGCAATTCGAGCATGGGAACGCACCAAACCACCGACGCAGAACACCCTTGCCAATTGTAAGCATGTTGTCCAGTACATGGACGCAGTTGAGGAAAGAGGGCACCTTCCGAGGATAGAGGTTTCCCTCAGAAATCACGCCAACCTGAAGGCGCAACAGTTGATTCTGTGGCAGACTAGTTTTTGGAAGAGAAGAGCAAAAATAAGAGGTTGTACATTGGGGGATG
This sequence comes from Aegilops tauschii subsp. strangulata, assembly GCF_002575655.3. Lineage (NCBI taxonomy): Eukaryota > Viridiplantae > Streptophyta > Magnoliopsida > Poales > Poaceae > Aegilops > Aegilops tauschii. Next base: position 381,177,617 of record NC_053039.3, on the reverse strand, counting down.
AGAATACCAGGTTCTTCCATGCAGTGGCTAATTGCCAGCACCGCAGAAACAAAATCAAGCTCCTGGTTAAAGATGGCACATAATTCTTCAGGGATCAGGACAAGCTGCGAATTGCAACTGTTTTTTTCACACACATTTTTGGAGAAAGCTCGGCCTCAATGCCAGTTCTGGACCCCTCCCACCTTTATGATCCAGTCGACCTGTCTGCACTGGAGGTGCCTTTCACTTGGGGCGAAATTGCAGAAGCAATTCAGAATGCACCAAACAACAGGATCCCAGGGCCAGATGGGTTCACAAGTGAATTTTACAAAAGTTTTCTTGGGCTGTTGAAGGAGGACTTGCTGGGGTTTTTCCAAGAGTTTTATGAACATAGCAGTGACCTACTCGGCATCAACACCGCCAACATTGTGCTTCTTCCAAAAAAAGAAGATCCAACATATATTAAGGACTTCAGGCAAATCTCTCTAGTTCATAGTGCCCCGAAGCTTGTCACCAAGGTGCTGGCAGTGCGGTTACAGAGACTGATCCAGACTCTCATCCACCCCCTCCAATCTGGCTTTCTCCGGGGACGTTGCATTACTGAAAACTTTGCACTGGCAGCCGAGCTAGTATAGCAAGCCAGGAAGAGGAAAGCGCCAATGATTGTACTGAAGCTTGATTTTCAAAAAGCGTTTGATAGTGTTAGCTGGGAGGCTCTAAAACAAATCCTTGCAGCAAGGGGCTTTGGGGATAGATGGATCAGATGGGTGGATGATATCCTAGCCTCTAGTTCCTCCAGAATTTTTATCAACGACACTCCCGGCGAAAGGATCCTATCAAAGTGTGGCCTACGGCAGGGGGATGCCCTGTCTCCATACCTTTTCATTTTGGTCGCAGATATTCTACAACAGCTCTGCCAGAAGGAGTACTAGGAGGGGAACCTAGTGCACCCCTTGGGAGCTGACGGGTCGTTCCCAATCCTGCAGTACGCGGATGACACGCTCATTCTGTTGAGTTGAGATGTCCAACAAGCAGGAATTATCAAGCGGATTTTGGAAGACTTCAGCAATTTTACTGGTCTAAAGATAAATTATCACAAGAGTACTTTTGTTCCAATTGGATTGGACCAGCACGCCTGTCAAGGTATTGCTGAGATTCTGAATTGTCAGACTGCAGGCTTCCCCTGCACTTACCTGGGGTTACCACTCTCTCTTAACAAGATACCGCACGGACTGTTGATGCCTGTGATTCATAAGGTGGACAAGCGCTTGTCTGGTTGGCTTGCAACTTTTCTGTCCTTGGGGGGGGGGGGGCGTCTCACCTTGATTAATGCAGTTTTGGCGGCGATACCTAGCTATTACATGGGCTGCTTCTTGTGGCCGAGTGAGTCCTTGGAGAAAGTGATCAAATTTTGAGGGGATTTCTTTGGCAAGGGAAGGATAAGGACAAGGGGGGACAGTGCCTTGTCGCTTGGGATGTGGTCACATTCCCAAAAGAGAATGGAGGACTGGGGGTGCACAACCTTGCAACACACAACAAGGCCTTGGTATGCAAGTTTATGGCAAAAGTACTGCAACACGAGGATGTGCCGTGTTATAGTTGGTTCGCACAGGCATATTGTCAGAAGGAACTATCCTGGACCCCTCACAATCGAGATACTACTGTTTGGAAAGGTTTTAGAACCACAATGCAGATGGTTATGGAAGCTTCCAAATGCAAGCTGGGGGGCGGCCAAAGCATTGCCTTCTGGTATGACCTCTGGCTGGACTGTGGTCGGCTTATGGTTGTTTTCCCGACGCTTTTTACTTTCGCTGTGGCCAAGTTTTGCACAGTTGCTTCATAGTTCAGAGACGGCCAATGGAGCCTCCAGCTTCATCCAAATCTCTCTTACACGGCCACACAAGAGCTGGCAGCCCTTGCTGAAATCTTGAGCTATGTGCAGCCCCAGGTTAATACAGTTGACACCAGAATGCCGCTGCTCGTTGACAAGAGCTTGAGCACTGCTTATTTATACAAGCTCTTCACTTTTCGAGGCAAATTCTATATGCCAGCGAAACTCATTTGGGACAGAATCATACCACACAAATATCGTATCTTTCTGTGGATTGCACTCCGGGACAGACACAACACCAGAGATAATATGGTGATGAAGCATTGGGACAAAATTGCTTCGCACAATGGCTGCGATCTTTGCCTAGCGGTGGAGACAATGAGCCATATTTTGCTGAGATGCAAACTTGCACAAGCGCTATGGTCCAATTTAGGCTTGCAGGAGTTGGCCACATCTTCCACAGAACCTGAACTTTTTCTATGTTCAGATCAGCCGAAGGCGCTGCATGGCACAATGTGGCATATTCTTTTTGCGGCGTGTGCGGTCACCCTTTGGAACGCCAGGAACGCTCGAGTCTTCGACGGATCATTTTGGCAGGAGCACCAAGTATACACTGGAGTCACTGAGCTGTTCAAGTTATGGAGCCTGCGTGCCTCGCAGCATATTAGGCAGTGCATGTTGGATTGGGCAGCCGCTTTCACTCCAACTTAATTTGCATGTTCTCTCACTTTTATCTATCTCCAGATCTGTATCACAATAGGTCTGGTGATGGCCTGCTGTACTCTTTTGTGCAGTGTTAACATCACCTTCATGTAAATGACTTTGGTCATCCGGATTTTTCACCCGTTTTGAATGCATAAGGTAGAAAATGCTCTACCTTTTTATTCAAAAAAAAAAGTTTCAAGCAGAAGTCCAAAGGAAGAAGGATAAGGAACTGTAGGTAAGAAGCCCGTAAGTTAATTATCTTAGGAACATATAATCACTTCACATACATAAGGCGCTGGTACACAGTCCCAGACTTCCAATGGATACGGTCGTGTTGGTTGACACCTTTCTAGGGTCTACACCATGATGGTTATGAAGATTCGGCAATGATTCAGTGCTATAGACCGACTGAAATACTATGACTCCTTTGCTGATTTGCGTTTGAAGAGGTGCAGCCACCCGTGTCAGTTTCAACTGTAGTATAATTTCAGCAAACGTGATGGACTGCTGCATTATCATGTGGATAATGCCTGCTGGAAAGAATGGTGTTTTTGTCTCGAAACTTATGGCTGTAATTTTTTTTAGCATTTCCCATGATTGTTCAGCGTGCTAAAGAGTAGTCAAATCTTGGCCTTTGGTTCATTTTGTAGGTTATGTGTAAGTCAAACCAAATGTGGATTGTTCCTGTTTCAGTTTGTCAGGCGCTACGAGCAGGTTATTTTGATGACAATGCAATCAAGGATGTATGTGTTCGTCCATAAATTTACCCGTATTCAGTAGTTTATAGATACACTTGGAAATAATACCATGGTCTTTTTATGGTTATTTCAAAGGGCGCTGATAGGCCGATACGCCGGCCCAAACTTTCGGCTGGTTGCACCAAGTACGTATGATCTGTGTAGTTGTAGCTGCACGATATACACAATGTTTTAAATAGTGGGCTATTGTCAAATAGCGACGGACATCAAAATTAGCTATAGCGGGCTATAGCAGGCTATAGCGGGCTATTTGTACATGAGACCATTTAGCGGCATCATGCTGAAAAGGCTATATAGCGGGCTATAGCGGAGCTATAGCCGGCTATTTAAAACATTGGATATACGTCGTTGTAACTACTTCTTTCAGAAAAAAAATCATGGCGCCTATCACCTGCATCTACGCCGTGATCCTCCGAGATTCCAGCCAGCTCGCCGGCCGTTCTCGCTCACTTGCCTCACCGGTGATCGGAGCGCTTGTCACCCGCGGTCGACCTTGTAGAACCAAGCTTGCCGATTCTAGCAGGATGTGTCGCCCCTGTAGAAAATTGTCGTTGCCTTGTAGCACGCCCGCCGTGTCTTTAGTTGCAGCACCTAGCCACCACCGTCGTAGCATGTTTGTCGCCTCACCACCATGCCACCGGCCGCAGCTCTCAACGTCGCTGTTCGGGCAAGAATCAGCACGCTTGTTGAAGCTTTTTCTCATACGGTGGAAGCTTTTTTCTCGCTGGTTGAAGCCTTTTTGATAGTGCTCAAGCTTTTCCTCATGCCGACTGAAGCTTTTTTCATAGTGGGTTGAAGCTTTTCCTAAGCCGGTTGAAGCTTTTTTCCATGTCCATCGACACCCATCGCCCACCTATTTGCAGCATCACCGCTCACCGGTTGTATCATCTCTGTATGTCGCTTACAACACTGTAGGTTGTCGGTCGTAGCTTTCATATAAGAGTACAATTGTAGCTTTTTTTAGTTCACGGTGGTTTGATTGAAACTTTTTCCAAGTATGGTTGAAACTTTTCATATAAACGGTTGTAGCTCTTCAGTCGCACAGTGGTCCAGTTGAAGCTTTATATACTGTCGGTTGAAGCTTTTGAATTGAACGGCCGAAGCTTTTCTCAAGAACGGTTGTAGCATTGTCTCATCTATCACACGCGATGGCTGGTTGTGAGCCATCGACGCTCACTAGCGCCATCCGCAAAACTCTTGCAGCTCTCCTCGTGGCGACTTCTCCGACCCATGCTGTATACTAGGCCCCGTCATGGCTCGCCCTAACAGCAAGGGCGCGTCATGCTTATGCGTGCGCATGGGGCACAAAGATGGAGGAAAAGAACGATTGCAACTACCCCATGTTGTGAGGAAGAAGAAGTACGAAAGAAGGAAAAAATGATTCGAAGGAGTCATGCTTGTGGCCTGCGTGACTTATGGTCCAGACCGATCCCAAGGCTCGCATGCGAACGGCCCAATCTTCGGCCGGCGGCCCTGCTGGAAATGTTTTCCTATTTCACATCAGCAACATTGCATTAGGGTCTTCATCAACTGCGCACATAGTTATGCTTAACTGCTGCTTTGAACTATTTGGATAGCCTTAGTTGTCAGAAATGCATTACGATTTTTCTGCAAATAGTGGACTGAGTTTGTCTCTGGTTTAGTTATTTGATCGGTCTCCTGTTGTCTCTGAAATGATCATTTCTCATGTTTGCATTTTGCTAGATACTACTATTGAAGATGATGTGGCATGTGTGGAGGAATGTGCCTATTGCAGGTGAGGACGACCCTCACGTCCTGCTCGGTGAGATTAGTTTTTATGGGTTTAGACATCCCCTTGCACTGGTGCGGTTCAATAGCAAGTCAGATGTGTGGTCAACTCTTCATCTTAGGATTGATGATATTCGAACACATTGCGATACGGTGGTTACTGTCGGTGAGAGCGAAAAAAGGATATGAGTGTTCGAATTTTTTTCCTCCCATTGCAACACACGGGCATATTTACTAGTAGCTAGTAAAGGCCAATGCATAGTATAAACAGTTTCTTGCAATTTTATCATATTGGAAACATGGAGAGGCGGAGATGTAGTTCCTCTCTCATAATAATTTCAAGTAGGAGCAGCAAGCACATGCATATTATATCTATCAATATCATCATGTGTAGTAGTAAAACGCAACCCATCAATATAATCCTTAGCAAGGGCAAACTTCTCCGATATAGTGTAGTCGAGAGAATTCAAAAAGATAATAGGACTATCATGCGTGGGTGCAATAGCAACAATTTCATGTTTAACATAAGGAACTATAGCAAGTTCATCTCGATAAGCACAATTCATATTGGCATCTTGGCCACAAGCATCATCAAAAAGGGATATTTCAAAAGAATCAACGGGATCATAACAATCATCATAGCATTCATCCTTCGGTAAATTTGAAGGGAAATTAAACAATGTATGGGATAAAGAGTTACTCTCATTAGATGGTGGGAACGGGTGATCAATCCGCTCTTCCTCCTTCTGTTCTTCGCTCTCCTCCTCATCTTTTTCATCCAATGAGCTCACAATGTCATTAATTTCTTCTTCCATAGACTCGTGCAAAATATGAGTCTCTTCTTGGACAGCGGAGGAGTCCTCAATATATGGTTTAATATAAGGATTAGAAGCATAATTATCATAGCAATATTTAAGTATGGCCAAATTCTCAGATTTGTAGAGAGTATTATCACACTCTTCAATAAAAGAAGCAATTTCACAAGTACCCCTAAAAGCAACATATTCTTCAATTTGGTGAACATCATAGCAATTATAAACACCCTTAGTATACGAAGATACGATTCCATTATCACTAAACTTACATTGGTAAGGAAGGTGTTTCTTAGGGTCTTTAGAACAACAAGTACAATCATATATTTCACATAAAATTCCAAGCATAGCACTGCAAACGATGAATGTGATCCAGCAAAAGTTTCCCTTTTTCAGATATGCGGTGTCGTACATAACAAGCGTGCTCATCTAAAGATTTGCCCTCAACTAAGCTAGTTGGGGTTTCAGCCCGAGCACATAGGGATCGAAGATGATCCAAGTAAAACGCTTTAGTAGTGTGATAGATTTTGAGTGGTTCTTCAACCATTGGTTCAGTAGGTACCACTAATTTTTTTGGTATTTTGCGTTTCCTACCCATAACTAAAGATAGAAAACAAGAGCACAAAATAAAAACTACTTAGTGATAAAGCAAACAAGCACACACGAGAATATTCACCCCACGCTATAACTCCCCGGAACGGCGCCAGGAAAAGGTCTTGATAACCCACAAGTATAGGGGATCAATTGTAGCCTCTTTCGATAAGTAAGAGTGTCGAACCCAACGAGGAGCTAAAGGTAGAACAAATATTCCCTCAAGTTTTATCGACCACCGATACAACTCTACACACGCTTGATATTCGCTTTACCTAGAACAAGTATAAAACTAGAAGTACTTTGTAGGTGTAACATCATAGGTTTGCAAGAATATAAAGAGCACGTAAATAAAAACTCGGGGCTGTTTTAGGTAAAGAAGCAATAAAGTTAGTATAGCGAGTGTGGAAAAGTGGTGGTAGGAGTTGCGAAATTGTCCCTAAGCAATTGACTACGTTACTAGACCGACAGGAAGTTTTATGTGGGAGAGGCCACTGCTAGCAGGTCATCCCTGACTTGGAATTCTATGCACTTATGATTGGAACTATTAGCAAGCATCCGCAACTACTAACGTTCATTAAGGTAAAACCCAACCATAGCATTAAGATATATTGGTCTCCCTTCAATCCCGTATGCATCAATTTCTATGCTAGGTTGAAGCTTCTATCACTCTTGCCCTCCAATACATAGTCCTATCAACATACAACTAACCCTATGGTGTGATCCACGCGCGCGCTCATATGATGGGCACCAAACGACAGCAACATAACCACAAGCAAATTAAACCAATCATAGCAATTCACCAATTACCGATAGGACAACGAAAATCTACTCAAACATCATAGGATGGCAACACATCATTGGATAATAATATGAAGCATAAAGCACCATGTTCAAGTAGAGGGTACAGTGTGTTGCGGGAGAGTGGACCGCTGTAGATAGATGGGGGAAGGTGATGAAGATGTTGGTGAAGATGACAGAGGTGTTGGTGTAGATCGCCGTCACACGATGATGGCCCCGGCGGTGTTCCGGCGCCACCGGGAGAGAGGGGGAGAGAGCCCCCCTCCTCCTTCTTCTTCTTCTTCTTCTTCTTCTTCCTTGATCTTCTCCCTAGATGGGAGAAGGGTTTACCCCCTGGTCCATGGCTTCTATGGCGGTGGAGGGGCGAGAGCCCCTCCGAGATTGGATCTGTCTTTCTATTTCTCTCTGTTTCTGCATTCCAGATTCTGGCCTTTCACCGTTTCTCATATTCCCGGAGATCCGTAACTCTGATTGGACTGAAATTTTAACACGATTTGTATCCGGATATTGGCTTTTTTGCGGCGAAAGAAGGCCACCAACCGCCTTACGGGGTGGCCACGAGGGTCAGGGGCGCGCCCCCCTGCCTCGTGGCCCCCTCAGGCATTGTCTCGCGTTGATTCTTCTTCCCAAAAATCACATATATTCCAAGAAAAATCTCCGTAAGTTTTTTTATCCCGTTTGGACTCTGTTTGATATGGATTTTCTGCGAAACAAAAAATGCAACAAACAGGAACTGGCACTGGGCACTGGATCAATATGTTAGTCCCAAAAATAGTATAAAACGTTGCCAAAAGTATATCAAAGTTGTATAATATTGGCATGGAACAATCAAAAATTATAGATACGACGGAGACGTATCAATGCCATGAAGACCGCATACGCTATCTTTTGATAGTGCGGGTATCGGTATTTACATGGTGTAAGGACCGCCGATACATAGTATACTGGTTTTTGGAGTGAGAATTTGTGTCCCTCTTCCTCTCGTTCGACAACGAGCACATCGCTCACTACCTGGTGAGTTGCTGATATGTACAGTAGCATAGGTTTGCCGACGTTTGGTGCGGCAAGGATTGAGTTGTTTGCTAACAAAGTTTTTATTTCTTCCAATGCGGCTGTTGCCACATCTGTCCACTCAAAGTGATTGGTACGTCGGAGCAGGTGATAAAGCGGTAGTGCCTTTTCTCCCAATATGGAGATAAAGCAGCTGAAGGCTGCCACGCACCCAACTAGTTTTTGGACCTGCTTTAGGTCTGTTGGCGTTGCCAATTGTGACAAGGCTCGGATTTTGGCTGGATTTGCTTCGATTCCTCTATTGGAAACAATGAACCCGAGCCTTTCCGGCCGGGACGCTGAAAATGCATTTTTCCGGATTGAGCCGTATGTCGCATGTTTGGAGGTTGTCGAGTGTAAGGCGCAAATCGTCCACCAATGATTCAACATGTTTAGTTTTGATGACTACATCAGCTACATATGCCTCCACCGTCTTGCCAATTTGTTTTTCCAGGAATGTTTAAATCATGCATTGGTTAGTGGCGCCAGCGTTTTTGAGTCCGAAAGGCATAGTGTTGAAGCAGAAAGGCCCGTACGGAGTAATGAATGCCGTTGCAGCCTGATCGGATTCCTTCATCTTAATTTGATGGTATCCGGAGTATGCGTCGAGGAAGCACAGTGAATCATGTCCTGTAGTTGCGTCAATGATTTGGTCAATGCGGGGCAGCGGGAAGGGGTCCTTAGGGCAGGCCTTGTTGAGTTCTTTGAAATCGACACAAAGGTGCCAGGATTTGTCCTTCTTTGGCAGCATGACCAGGTTTGCTAGCCAGTCCAGGTGTTTGATCTCCCTGATGGACCCGGCTTCAAGTAATTTGGCTAGCTCCTCCCCCATAGCTTGTCGCTTGGGTTCGGAAAATCGCCACAGTGTTTGCTTGACTGGTTTAAACCCTTTTATTATATTGAGGCTGTGTTCGGCTAGTCTGCGTGGGATTCCTGGCATATCCGAAGGATGCCAGGCAAAGATGTCCCAATTTTCGCGCAAAACGCTCTTAGAACGGCGTCTATCGTTGGATCCAGCTGTGCTCCAATGGCTGCTGTTTTATTAGGATCCGTTGGATGTACTTGAAAATTGACTATTTCGTCTGCCGGCTTAAAGGAAGTGGATTTGGGCCTCTTATCGAGGATTACATCGTCCTTATCCACTAGAGAGCGTAGAGTGGTTAGTTCCTCGGCCACAAGGGGCTCGGATAGCGCCTCGAGGGCCAGGGATGCAGTTTTGTTTTCGGCGCGGAGTGCTATATCCGGATCGCTAGTGATAGTGATAACTCTGTTGGGCCCTGGCATTTTGAGCTTCATATACCCGTAATGGGGTATGGCTTGAAAGCGTATGAATGTGTCTCGCCCTAATAGGGCGTGATATCCGCTGTTGAAAGGTGCCACATGGAAGAGCAACTCTTCAGCCCTATAGTTCTCCGGCATGCCGAATACGACGTCGAGTCTGATCTTCCTCGAGCTTCGTGCTTCTTGACTGGGATGATGCCTCGGAAAGTGGTGCCGCTTTGCTCAATGCGACTTTTGTCCATCTGCATTTTCTGGAGTGTATCTTCGTAGATGAGGTTCAGTCCACTGCCACCGTCCATGAGCACTTTGGTGAGCCGAAAGCCATCCACTATTGGGTTTAAGACCAAGGCGGCGGGTGCTCGGACCGATCTGGCCCTTGGTTCGTCATCGGCGGTGAAGGTTATCGCCATGTCATTCCAAGGATTTATTGCGGCTACCTGGTTGACTTCGGCAAGGTCGTGTAATGCCCTTTTGCGCCGGTTGTTGGAAGAAAAGGTCTCGAAGATCATAAAAACGTTGAGATCGACATCCTCCGAAGAATGCCTCTATGGAGTAATGTTGGTGAGGATGGCCTCGCCGCTCTTAGCCACCTGCCGGAGTACCCAACATGCCCGAAGGCTATGTGTTGGTTCGGTATTTGGCGTCGTATGTATCTGACTGGGTTTGTCGAGCAGGTCCTCAAGGACAGTACTATGTCCCATGAAGGGCTTGATTTTTTTGTCCATGAGATGATTATCAGGCGCCCCGTAAGGGTGCATCCATTTTGTGCATCCGGTGGGCTGCTTGAAGGAAGGAGGTTCCCACCGAGCTGTCTGGGCCTTCCAGGTGCTTTCCTTTGCGCTGTACTTCTGTACAATGTGTGCCAAATCTGCAAAGTGCAATATGCAGCGGCGGTTGAGGGCATTAAGGATTCCCTCGTCCGTACAGCTGCGGTAAAATACTAAAACCGCGTCGTCGTCGCAACAATCTTTGATCTAGTTTTTAACAAGGATGGCCCAAAAGTGGTGGACCATTTCCTCAGGTTGCTGCCGTATATACATTAGGTCGCATACATCTGGAGGACCTTAATTGCTTGGGGAATATTGCTTGTGGTGGGTGGGCGGGCTAAAATCCGAACCCTGACCCATTATTGCATCCGGAGTTTGAAGTATTTGCGAGGTCACCGACCCAGGGTCCGGAGTGTCCTGGCGGCCTTCGGGCTCAACGCCCGGTTCTATGTTCGGAGGACATGAGGTCTCTTCCCGAAGATGGGTATCCGACTCGCAGGAATCGTAAATCCGAACATAGCTTGTTCTTAACTTAGGGGGAGAAGTATTCTCGGCTTGTTCCTCTACGACCGCTACCAGATGGGTGATCGGCGGGGACTTGATTTCCCTCTGATCGGGTTTAAGCCCAATCCGGTCGTAGTCTGTTGCAACTCCCAGAGCGGCGATGCGATCAAGTAGCTCGTTTAAGGATGAGGCATATGCTGGATCTATCTTTTCTGGGTGTTCAAGGCCGACGCGAAGACGATGCTTAGCGATCTCGAGGGCTGCCTTTGGCTTAACGGCTGCACGGGCGCCCATGGTGAAACCGCCGAGCTGGAGGACCTATCCCGGGGCTAGGGTCTCTCCAGAGGTAATGTTGTCGTTAATGACAAGGCAAGCCATCAATCCCGCCGCCGACACAGTGGAACTCTCAATGAAAGCACCAATGTCGGTGTCAAAACCGGCCGATTGATACGTCTCCACCGTATCTATAATTTTTGATTGTTCCATGCTGTTATATTATCATTCTTGGATGTTTTATAATCATTTTATAGTCATTTTATATCATTTTTTGGGACTAACCTATTGCCATAGTGCCAAGTGCCAGTTGCTGTTTTTTGCATGTTTTTTACATCATAGAAAATCAATATCAAATGGAGTCCAAACACCGCGAAACTTTTTGGAGAATTTTTATGGACCAGAACACCCAAGATGGACCAAAGCAGCACCTGGGGGTGCCCCGAGGGGGGCACAACCAACCAGGGCATGCTTGGGCCCCTAGGCGCGCCCAGGTGGGTTGTGCCCACCTCGGTGGCCTCCCGCACCCCCTCTTTACCCTATAAATTCACAAATATTCCGAAAACCCTCGGGGTTAACCTAGATCAGAAGTTCTGCCGCCGCAAGGCTCTGTAGCCACCGAAAACCAATCTAGACCCTTTCCGGCACCATGCCGGAGGGGGGAATCATCTCCAGTGGCCATCTTCATCATCCCTGTGGCCACCACGATGAGGAGGGAGTAGTCCATCCTCGGGGCTGCGGGTTTGTACCAGTAGCTATGTGTTTAATCTCTCTCTCTCTCTCTCTCTCTCTCTCTCTCTCTCTCGTGTTCTTAAGATGTCACGATCTTGATGTATCGCGGGATTTATTAATATAGTCGGATCATATGGTGTTTTCCCCTCTCTATCTTGTTGTGATGAATTGAGTTTTTCCCTTTGAGATTTCGTTGTTATCGGATTGAATACTTTTATGGATTTGAGAACACTTGATATATGTCTTGCAATTGAATACTCGTGGTGACAATGGGGTATCGTATTGATTCACTTGATATATGTTTTGGCACTCAACTCGCGGATTCCCTGTAACACCCCATTTGTAACATTTCCCAATATTGGCAATATAACCGTCTTGTTCTTCATCAATCCCAAGTGGTTTCCTCCTTGTTGGTTTCATTTTGGGTTTTGCTTTGTTTCATATTGCATTGTATTATCTTTTCTTGTCATAGTTCAGTTTTGGCATTAATTGTTGCATCATGGCCTCATCATATGTTGCATTGTGCTTGGTGTCATTTTGCATATTCTCATCATCATGTGCATCTTCATAGTTTAGCTTATGGCATTGTGTCATGTTCCTTATGGATCCAAGCATCATCATTTCCCCTCCATGCATCACCACCTCTCCTTCTCTTTCTTTCTTTTGGCAAGTGCCATTTTTCACTCCTCCATTAATGTCCAACTTTTCCCCAAAATTATAGCACCATGCCCAACACCTCTCTGCCAAATTTCAGCTTTATCTAAGTTGTTTTGGTCAGGTTAAAAAATAACCCAAGTTTGAACTAAATTCAAACTTGCATTATTTTTCTACCTCTAAAAATGCCCATGACAATTTTATTAAATAGAGCACTATTTCAAGGTCATGAGGATATTTTTTCCCCCTACACTTTTCCATTTGTTTTCTGTCTGAAGAGAAATTGGAAATGGAAACAGCAACAGGAGGAACCAACTTGGGCCTCGGCCTCCAGGCCGGCCCAGCAGCACCCAGCGCCCCGCAGCCCACCAGCGCGCGCGCTAGCCCGCCCGCACGTCGCTTCGCCCTTTTCTCACCCACAAATTAGGCAATGGGATCTCTATGGAAAACATTGACCAAAGTAGATTGTGCCAAGTAGATGGTATCTTTGTATTTGCATTTTGAGCAAATAGTGATGGTATGTTTTCCTATCATATTAATTACTGCACTGGGTTCAATTTGTGATGTTTGCAAGTCAAATTAATTTTCATATGGGCAGCAAAAAGAAAAAATATAATGCAATCTAGACTTTTCGCTAATCATACCAAAGATAAGCTGAAAACGCAATGAAAAGAACTGGTTGGCTTATTACATGGAGCTTATATTCACAGGTGCTTATTTTCTTAGGATAACTCGTAATTACTGTCCCTAGAAACTTGGCCAATAGAACTGACATACAAATAACATGTCACGATGATTGCAATGGAGGAGTGACGTACCATAGCACACTGTATAGGCTCACCGCTGGCTCTCCTTTTTTTGCGATGTTCCATGAAATTGCCACATACATCTTGTACTTTTTCATTGTGTAACCCTATCTGCAAGTTGACATGGCTAATTTCAGACATCTCTACATGATAATACATTGCATATCCCTTGCGCATATTTAAACCACCAATTAATGATTGTGTGCATAGCATAAACTAGGCATGACTCTGTGTGCTGGACTAGCAGGCACTCTAAGGGAGCCTAATGTAGTGCACTGGAATTCCTACATGCCACCTACGATTTTGTGTAATGTACTGCCTCTGTTCCTAAATATATGTCTATGTAGAGATTCCAGTATGGACCACATACAAATGTATATAGATGCATTTTCAAGTGTAGATTCACTCATTTTGCTCCGTATGTAGCCTATAGTGGAATCTCTAGAAAGACTTATATTTAGGAACGGAGGTACGAGGTAGTATCATGTATGACATCTACATATCTAATTTAGCAGCCAGTAGTAGAAATCATTGTCTGCACAAAGGGATTACTGGTCGAAAATCCTAGCAAAGCACGCTGGCAGGCACAGAACAATACAAGAGAGAGAGAGACGCGCTTACAAGATCATAGCAATGCCTCGGTCCAGGATCTTGGTTGGCCAACCTGTTAGATCCAGAAGAAATATCGTCCTTGTAGTTTTTGCCAGCTGCATAACAGGTAACAGCGACCTGTTAGTACCTAGGCCGTGGCGGGTCCTTGAAGTACATCGGGCTGGTGATGCTGGACGGGTTTAAAGGTGACAAGTACCTAGGCCGTGGCGGGTGCTTGGCATCTTGCCAGACGGTGGGAATCAGGTTAGAAACGTTAAGGGTGATGACGCTGCGCTGGCTGTTGGGGTCCGGACCAGAGATCTAGAACCGTCAAGTAGGGTGTTTGTGGAGCGGCTCCGGTAGGGTGGACTACGGTGTGGGCGAAGCAGATCTGTGGCTGTGGACGAGGGCGTAGGTGAAGCTGCTCCGGTGGTTGGGTTAAGGATGGTGTCGATGATGCGGATCTGCGGCCGTGGATGGGGCATCAGAAGCTCCTCCGGTAAGTTGGATGAGGGTGCGAGGAAGCGGATCTGAGGCAATGGACTTGTGAGTTGGCAAAGCGGCCCCGGTAGGGTTGAGAATGGTATAGGCGAAGCTACTCCGGTGGGGCTGACGATGGTATCGGCGAAACGGCTCCAGTAGGGTTGAGGAAGGTGTCGGCGAAGAGGATCAAAGGCCGTCGACGGGGGCGTCGGTGGGGCGGCTCGGGGGGGGGGGTGTGTGGACGAAGCGTCTCCGGTGGGGAGTACGAATGAGCCACTGCAGATGCGCTGCGGTTGACGAGAGTACCGGCGAAGCAGATCCGGCGCCGTGGACAAGGCCGGCACTGAATGGGCTATGGTACAGTGGTGGATGAGCAGTCTACTTGTTTCTAGGGGAGGTGGGAGGGGTAGATGCGGCCGCGGAAGCAGATCCGGCGAGGTGGACGCTGCTGGCAGTGAATGGGCTCTGGTACGCCGGTGGCTGAGCAGTCTAGGGTTTCGAGAGGGGAGGGGAGAAAGGCCAATGAAGTACGGACGGCGTGATGTGAGATGGTCTGGTGCTGTGGAGTTAGTCCTTTTTGTGGGAGGGGGAGAGGAAATGGTGGTGCCGTGTAGTGGGCTGAACCGGAAGTTACCAAAGCAGCCCCGACCTATTATGTAGATGAGGGCGGTATTGTAACTGTTGGTCTCCGTGCACCAAGGACAAAAGGGGAATTTCGCATGCTAAAGACTAAGGTGGCGGAAATTTTAGAAGGAGGCGGGAAATTTTGCCGCCCGCGGGATCGTTCATATCCAGTTTCAACTAATTTTGGACCGTGCTAGCGGGAAGGTCATGCGAGACTGTGTACACGGGGCACACGTGAGCAGTTAATAACTGGTGTGAAGTCCACCCCAGAAAAAAGACAATAACTCGGGATGATGGCCGATAACTTGGACGTTCACACGGGCGCGACCAATCGTACGTGTGTAGTGGCGCGTTCACAAAAAAGGGATCAAACGCTCAGCTTATGTATTTCTCGTGTAAATAGATAATTTAGTGCAATTGGTTATTTACTTTAAACATAATGCATTGACGTGTTAGTGTAGAGGCGAACAAAAAGAAATGGATATTGTAGTCTGCTACTTAAAAGTGTTACCTCATATGATTACATAGCCTCCATTTCATAAATTGCGTACCCGTTGAATTCATATATGAATATTACATATATTACTTCATAATAAAACCTTAAATCATCCAAGACTAATGATTTTGAATGCAAGAGTAACAATGGTGCATGTACATGATAGCTACATTGGTTGTTTGAAGAAACATCACTGTAACTTTGGCATGCACAACTGAAAAGGTTTATTGAAATAGAAAAAATGTGATATGTGAGTATCCAATCTTTATAGCATTGAATCGATATTGTACCTTTGGCCACGATACGAAGTAGATATTGATTTATGTTCAAGCGATGCACGTCCACGATCGCTAGATAGTGATACGTGAATGAATTGTGCAACCTCTCTCACACGCATACATTAATCATCTCCCTATGGGCATCGGAATCACACATGCGCACTTCATGTATTTCTCTCCCTCCGTCAAGGTTAGAATTCGTCTTTCTACCCCGTCCTACAAGTCTCTCACACAGAAACACACACGCTCTCTCTGTCGAATACGCCCACCCCTTTAATTCCGCCCACCCACAGCCACTAATGTCTCAAAGTATAATAATGTCTCTCACACATATGCCTAAGGTTAACTCGAGTTCCGGAACCATATGAATACATACAATGGGATTCCAGCAGAGCACCTTTTGTTTTGAGATTTCGCTCTCTCTCTCACACACACACACACACACACACACACACACGCGCGCGCGCGTGCGTGCGCACACACACATTGTTTCAAGCTTCATTTTTTCCGGCACTTGCATGCACACCGTTTTGTTTATCTTCGTGATGCTTTAAGTATGCCTCGCAAAAATGCTATCTACCTATCCCTTAATATAGCTAGATCTGTGTCACACAAACTCCTTCTCCCTACCAGCAAGATGCCCATGCATTGCACGGAACATCAAGATGCATTTTTATGAGTAGTTTATCTTGTGGGAGAAAAGGATGAACAACGGAATGCCTTATTTGCAAATGCGGAGAGGGGTGTGGGTATCTTTTTGCAAAATTGCCACAGTTTCCTTCCTATCCGTCGGATATAAATCGGATGGCCTATATTGTAGGATGGCAGGAACACCATCATCACCAACTTTATTTTTTATAAGAGTAGGGATATGTAAGTGTCACTGCCCCCCCCCCCCCTCGACACACACACCCACACCCACACAACCACACACACACACTTCCCAACACCGAAGGAGTAGGGTGACACCTCGATCTTGATACTAATCTATCGATTGGCTTCTCTCTCAAACACACACACACGCTCACACACTACCCGACACCGAAGGAGTAGGGCGGCACCTCGTTCTTGATAGTAATCTATCTACTCCTCTTTCAAACACACGCACACATACATACACACTCGCTAGTTGTGCCTCTGTGCCTACTGCGCACACTCTCGATACGTCTTTCTCTCTCTGCCCCTCCCCCCCGCCCCAACAATGACAGCAGAAGGGTGACAACTCGATCTGATTGTAATCTGTCAATTGGTTTCTCTCTCGAACATTGTGTCTCTGTGCCTCGCTTAGTAGCCCCCTCGATATGTAGACTTCTCGCACGCGCATAGCTGTAGTGACGATGACGCTGAACCCAGTGTGCCTCGTTTTTACCGGCCTCATGTGATAGTTTTCACCCTGTTTTCTGTTAATTAACAAGGAAACCTTTTCTTTGTTACTACTAGTGAATCTGAAATCATTCGGGGCAGACATAAAATATATCACTTCAACCCAATTATCGCAGTAACTATTTTAAAAGAAACTAGCTAGATGCCCATGCGTTGCACGGAACATCAAGATGCATTTGTATGAGTAGTTTATCTTCTGAGAGAAAATGATGAATGAGGGAAGGCCGTATTTGCGAACGTGGAGAGGGGTGTGGGTATATTTTTGCAAAATTGCCATAGTTTCCTTCCTATCTATTAGATATAAATCCGACGGCCTATATTGCAGGATGGCACACACACCATCATCACCAACTCTGTTTTCTACTCCATCCGTTCCTAAATATTTGTCTTTTTAGAGATTTCAACAAGTGACTACATATGAAGCAAAATGAGTGAATCTACACTCTAAAATATGTCTACATGCACATCCGTATGTGCGAGTCCATTTGAAATCTGAAAAAGACAAATATTTAGGAACAGATGGAGTATAAGAGTAGACATGGAGATATATCTCCAGCATGGTCTACAACAAAAATGTGCTAGACTGGTTAGCGCCGGATGCTCGCAACGCAATGACATGAATTCGAATTCTGTCTTTAACTTTAGATTTTTATATTATATATTACTTATTTAATATATACTTCTTTCGCTACTGTACTGACAGTGGAACCCACAGAGTACTTAGAATACAAGATTAAGGATGGACTTGTTTCTTTTTAACTTTCTGTACGAAGCTGTAGCCACCCTGCAAGTCACGTGTACAATGTACATGCAATTAACTTTTTATAGAGGGACAATCATACACGCAATTAACTCAAATGGATTGCATGTCACTCTATTATTTCCAGCATAAGAGCATCTCCAACGGCAGCCGGCAAATTTCCTCCTGCTTCCTTCCGCGGAGGAGGACATCAAACGCCAGCGGCATACATTTCCACAACTCTAACCAACCAGATGAAATTCGTGCAAACACGGACTGATTTCATATAAGCATGAAGGATTTCGTATAAAAAAGTCGGATCTTCATATAAACATGATGGATTTGATTACATTTACATGAACTAAGCGGTGCCAATCCGGCTCTCTTGGTATAATTAATACTCCCTCCCTCCGGAAATACTTGTCCTAGAAATTGATGTATCTAGACTTATTTTAGTTATAGATACATAAAATTTGTCCATTCTTAGAACAAATATTTCCCGCCAGTTGGAGAGGGAGTACATAATCTAAATGGCCGCCCGCGGATCCCTTTGTCTTCCTCATGTCCGGCAGACACTTGCGTGGTCGACGAAGGTCCTCGGAAGAGACGAAGAAGCAAAGAAACAACCTGAATGCGCAGTCGTCGCCTCGGCGGTGGCCTTCATGGGACCCAAGTGGCGGCGGCCTCCCGTGTTCTACTTCTCCTCGATGATGGCGGCGGACACGGAGAAGCTGGCCACCGGCTCGTCGCTCTCCACGCACCCGGCTTCTGTCTCTACCTGCATGGCGCTGCCGCAGGCACGGGAGGCGCGGCACCGCAGACACTGGTGGCGCGGTACGACGCGGCAGCGACGACGCCCATACCGGTGTGCTCGCCGCCGTGCCGGCATGGAGCAACTCGCCACTCCTCATCGAGCTGAACTGGAGCGGCGAGTTGCTGAACCACGCGCCTGCTTGGGGCGGCAACTGGCTCCGTCAGGCCAAGCAAGGTTGGTGAAGCACCGAGCGGCCTCGCCCGTATCCGGAGGGCTCGCACTACACCATGGTAGAGGTTAGGTGACACACTTTTGTTGGCAAAGGTCTATTAATCTCTACAGGAGATATGTCGACGTAGCTCTGAAGTTTGTAATCAGATCATCTGTCAGCCAATGTACATCATAATAGACACACTATGTGTCAGAAATCATGCAACGACAATGTATATGTCGGCAACCACTTAGTGACATATCATCTGTCGGTAGATGTGCACATCCTGATAGTTTTTCAGTCGGCGTAGGAATGTGCTTAACGACATAATATATGTCGGCGTAGGTAGGGTGTATGGACACATATTAAGTGTCGGCGTATGTGGACACGTGTCAAGCAAGGAAAGGCCAAACAATTGCCGCGTGAATTAGGCGCGAGAGCCCAAAAATTTCAGTGCGAGCGGCCCAGTTTTCACCCCCAAAGAACCCGTAGCCTCACATCCACTCGCGTTAACCCTATCCACTCTGCCCTGCCCCCAACTTCCGCCGCCGCCGTTCTTGGGGTCTCCATCCTCGGACACGTCCCTGCCGCCACCGGCGGCCATAGCCCCGAGCTCCCGGCCCCTCCATCGCCTGCCTTCCCTGCCCCCTTCTTTGCCACCACATGGGCATCTTTGTTGGCCCGAGTCCCCACCGACGGCGGTGAGCATAACCCAGATCCCTAACCCCATCGATGCATGCCTTCCCCATTGACACGGCCACCGACAGCCGCGTCCGCCGGGGCCTTCACCGACCACCGCTAGCCCTCATGAAGGACCAAGACAGCGACCTCCTCTTCCTCCTCTCAGGGAAAGACCCCTCCTCTTCTTCCTGTCAGGAAGGACCAAGACATCGCCCTCCTCTTCCTCCTCTCAAGGAAAGATCCCGTATGTGGTATGTTGCATCCCAGGAAAAATTATCTTCTGCCATTCTCATGTGCCTGCCTAGTTGGTTATATCTATTAGTTTGGTCTGACAAGCTCTTCTCTGTTATGTGATGCTTTATTTCTCTAAAAATGCTATGGACCTGAAAATTTTCAGTTACTCTGTTATGGATCTGGTTCAGTTTATCACAAACAATTTTAATATGTATCAGCTTACTATCTTGGCAGATGAGCTGTTTTTCAGTCAACGCGTGGCGAGTCCACTTGGAACTGAATAGGCACTGGTTTTTCTTCTTACTCTCCATGAGCCCTTATACTACTGCTATGGTTTATGTGCCTACTTTTAACTCTCTCGACTAAAATTGGGCTGCTTTGTTTCAGCTGATCTGATAGTGTGGGTGGGATCTACAGAACAACCTTGAGATGTGTCTGCGACCAGTCCACATTCTGCACAACTCCCACAACTTGAAGACCAAGATCTTTGCCATTTAAGTACGTCTATGCACCCCAAATGGCTTATTTCAAAGTGTAGAGCGTAGTTTGCAACTGAATGGCTCAGTTTGTCCTGTGATTGCGTCATGTGTAATTTAAATTCACTACTACCAGCACTAGCCATTGTAATTGTGGCTCACTGGTTGTATTAGGAAATGCTCTGCTAATGTTTGTGCAACTCATGACCGGTATTTGAAACAATCCAGTGGGCATTATGTAACAGCTGAACACCACTTTTATTTTATGGTAGATGCTTGAGAGAATAAACTGGATGGATGACCAATCCGAGAAGGGCATTGAACAAAGTGTAGGTATCATGGTCAATTATCTGTAAAGGTATGCCTTTAGCCTTTTAGTGTGTTTAGAAGTTACAAGATGACATGATTTGTTTCTCTGTATGTAGGATCTATCTGCATGCATACTGTATTTATCGGCTTTATTCATACTGATGTCTTCCCAAAGCAACTATGTATTAGAACAGAAGCAATAGGGGCCTGAACCAATGAACCCTTTTTTTGGTTGATAAAAAAGCAATACGTACCTGCTTGGTTCGATTATTTTTTAATAGTCCATGCTTTGGAAATTAACTCTACATGTCGTAGAGATGCTATTTTGTGACTTGACTGATATTTGAGCGATTAAACTGACAGAGACATGTACTTTTTATGCTTATATTCAGTGTTGTACCTTGGTACACCTATGCCAATTGAACATAATTATAGAGTAAAAAATAGATGCAATTAGTGCAGTTACATACAGTTGTCGTCATTACAATGCTCGACACCGAGAAACAAGTTACTAATCCATTTACTCTTGCTGACAAAAGCAGGGAACCATGACCACCAGCATGCAGCGCAGGCAATGGGCGGAGAACAGATGGCTATCTCTCTGGGAACCATGGTCACCCACATGCTGCGGATAACGAATGGTGGATGGAAGGCTACCTCACCAGGAACCAGGTCCACGAGTTATTGTGGGCAATCGGTGGCGAACGGAGGGCTACTTTGCCGGGTACCTCAACTACTAGGTACATTCTTTGTTTCAGTAGTAATTAGCTCACATGCTATTGCATAAGAACATATTCTAAAATGTCACTTTACAAGGTTGCTGGCCTATGTGTTAACACTAAATTGCTTGTGTATCTATGTGTCATGGTTTCCTTTTTTATCCATGGTCATGTAGCTCTTAATCATGAAAATCTAGAGAGGTTGCGAAGGAGTTTGTCTTTTCTTCAGTGAATGCTTATCTAATAGGCTATAAAATAATCTATTGGGTTGTATGATCTCTGTTTTGGATGGTCAATACCTTCATTGTTGATAAAACTGCAAGCACATGAACATAGTTCTATATAGTACCATGTGAGCCAATTATAACTTTTGTAGAAACCATACTATTAACTATGATATCATGAGGATTTATTGATCGAATATGTGTTAATCCACAAATGAGCTTTGAACAACTTGAGCTGATTCCACTTTCTTGACAATTTTTTGTGAAAAAAATTCAGGCACTTAGCCAACTGGTGCACATGGACGTGATGACTTTGCAGCGTTTATGGACCAACCAACTTGTAATCATGGATCTTATGTGTCTTCTAGACCATTTGGTGATTTGGTTATTTTGGAGCTTGCATTTTGTGCATCTGGATACAGACTTGTGTGTTCTGGATCATCTAGTTGAAGTTTCTCATACCAGCAAATAGTGCTATCTTTTTGTGACTTGTGTGTTCTGGGTGATTGTTAAGATGGTAAAAACTATGCTTTGTCAAGATTGATGTGTTTGTCAACTTGTGTTCAATGTATATGCACGTTTGTGAATATATTTCATTGTTGTACAATGTGTTCATCTTGAACCTACTTCTGGATGTGTGGATAATAATTGAATCTGTTTAGAGCTTATATATATTGTTTGGCGGCACATCACTTTACCAACAATTTATCGGTCGGCAAAGGCACTATCTGTCGGTGTAGGTAGGGTGTATGCTGATAGACTATCTGTTGGCATAGATATGGTGTATGTGGCTAATAAAGTGTCGGCATAGGTAGGGTATATGTGGACACGCTATCTGTTGGCATAGGTAGCGTGTATGTTGTCTGATAAAGTGTCGGCGTATGTAGGGTGTATGTGGACATACTATTTGTCGGCGTATGTAGGGTGTATGCCGACTGATAAAGTGTCGGGAAGTAAATAACTGTCGGCATTACCTTTGCCCACAGCAAGTCCTCCGACTCTTTCTTCTTCTGTCAGCATTGGTGTTAGCTACAACTTAACTGTCGGCAAAGGTACCCTATGCCGACATTGGTGTGTCACGGAAGCTCTACCGTGGTGTAGTGTCGGCGGGCCACCCAGCCAGGTAATATGCCGGAGAACGGCTCCTCGGAAGCCATCGGAAGAGTGGAGAAAATGGTGAAGGAGGAGATGGGGGAGCGGCGGAGGGGTGCGATTCTTGCCCGCTGTCTGTCTGGCCTCGTGTAAATAGAGGGCGGACGGTAGGAGCTTGGCTGGCATTTGGCCTCGTTAAACTGAGGGCGGACGGGAGGAGCTCGGCCGGTGTTGTGTTTAATTCCGGCCCGCTCATGAACGGACGTGTGGTCGGAGTAGGTTTCTCGGTTTGCATGCGGGTTTAATGGAGGGGTTTGATGGAGGCGAGGAGGCGTGTTCAGCCGGGCATGCAGCGGGCGGCGCAGTACTATTCGATTTGAGAGCGGGCGGCGTAGTTCCCGATACGGCTTTAATGCAGACGAGGGAGGGAGTAGCGGTTCCCGAAATGTTGAACGGCCAATGCATCCTCTTCAATTAATGCATGAGGGAAGTAATGGGAGGAGGACCGAGAAAAGAGGCTGCACGATGTGAATGCAACGCAGTTTGCCCTCATATAAAGGCCCCCCTCCATTCCAATGCATCTACCACATCGTACGCACCTAAGCATTTGCCTAATCACCTACACTAAGCGCAAAAGAGCTCACTCCAGACCCATGGCGGCGATGCGCGCGAGCGGCCAGCGGCTGTCCCAGATTGTCCACGACTTCGGCCTGCGGCATGGCGCCGAGGATCGTCTCCAGACGGTGTTGGAGACCGGTTGGTGGATGGCCACCGTCGACGCCAACTACGACTCTCAGTTGGACCAGATGATCATTGCCACCACCAACAAGTTCACCGTCCTCAAGAAGCTCGCGGACGACATCGCCGTACTCCTCCAGCCCGCGCGCCCGGGATGCTCATTGCCTACCACCCTAATCGGCCTCCATGGCCGGAACCTCTTTCAAGTACTGGTGGCCCTGCGACTGTCCGCTGACGCCATGAAGAATGTCCACCTGGAGGTCGCGCTCGCCGCGAGGCGCCTCTCCCCGCAAGAATTTGTCGACCTACACATCCACGTGTACGAGCAAATCGTGTACATAGGTATCTACAAGGCCAGTGAGGACGCTACGACATTGGCCTTCCTCAACTGGCTGGAAGCCTTGGATGCCTTTGCTGAGAAGCACCTCGACCTCGCCACAAAAGCCGCCGCTCCTTAGCCGCCGGTCGGTGGCCCGGTGCACTAAGTTGAGGAGGAGGAGGTCGTACGTTGATGGATGCAGCTTTCTTCTTACCTTCTGTAACCACCACTGCGATCGTATCATCATCGTGGCCTTAATTCTTATTGTGATGTTGCATTCTCGTTCCAGTCAATACCGACATGTGCGATCCCTTTGCTTAATTATATGCATCACTGTAACTAGTAATCCATCTGTCAATTTATAAGTTGTTCTTACCTTTTCCATCAACTTCGTGCAACGCGCGGGCATCTTGCTAGAAACACTAGAACATGTCAGACCGCGTGTGACCAAACCGACGATGCGCCAACCTAGCTACTACGTACCCTGCTTATCTGGCGGAAATAGCCCTGCCCTAGCGTTTCCAATCGTTATTTCTATCTATCGATCGTGCCAAGGAGCAGAACCAAAATGTTACAATTTATACATGTTTCTCTACTCTTACTCTTATAAAAGACTCAGTTGGTGATGGTGGTGTGTCTGCCATCCGTCATTTCTGACCATTAGATCTGCATCTAACGACTGTGAGTTAAGTTGTTGCATTTTTGCAACAATAGCCCACTTCTCTGCTCCAATTTGCAGAAAACCCCTTATTATCTTGAAAGCAACCACATCCCTCCCTCACCTCATCAAAACAGCCTGAGAAATATATTTTGAGTGAGC
Source organism: Aegilops tauschii subsp. strangulata (assembly GCF_002575655.3). Lineage (NCBI taxonomy): Eukaryota > Viridiplantae > Streptophyta > Magnoliopsida > Poales > Poaceae > Aegilops > Aegilops tauschii. Next base: position 381,153,153 of record NC_053039.3, on the reverse strand, counting down.
AGTACTCCCTCCGTTCCTAAATATTTTTCTTTCTAGAGATTTCAATAAGTGACTACATACGGAGCAAAATGAGTGAATCTACACTTCAAAATATGTCTATATAATCCGTATGTGATAGTCCATTTGAAATCTCTAAAAAGACAAATATTTAGGAACGGAGGTAGTAATATATTAGGAGTATATCAAAACAAGAGTGATTTCTTTCAAGTTTGTGAACAAGTACTACTATTCTACTACTTTGGATCTGTCGCAACGCACGGGCACCTTGCTAGTAAAAGGAAAAGGCCTGCCGCGTTCGCGTCGCACTCCCCCCACACATGCCCGGGAATCGGGAGTACTCCACGGCCCGTCCGGCACGACAGATAGCTTAGGGAAGGCGTGTTGCCTAGCATTTTCACTTTCATGTGGGACCGCCGTTGAGTAAACCGACTATTGGCAAACCGCACCCTGCCCGCCGCTGGGTTGGAAAACAGAAACGAGGGGAAGATCTAGCTGTAGCACGGAAGCCAGGAAATTTGGTGTCAGATGGGGCTCATTGATAGAGTAGGAGCATTCTGTACTACTCTACTCCTACTAGTACCAAGTTTGTACTATACAACTAGTACTACCACTATACAACTAGTATGTACGTGCACGACACAGCATCGTAGGAACAAAAAACGGGAAGATCTTGTTTTGGGTGATTTATCTTTTTTCAGTCAACGTAGTATGAATAATATGATGTGGGGGACACCCATGAAGCTTATGTGGCTTGGTTGCATGGCTACGAAAGGTTAGAGAAAAATAAATAGATAATGTGTTTAGAGTGCACTCCACTAAACAGATATACTTTGGATCCATTGCAATGGGCCGGCACATCTATATCTATACCCCCTATATAGTGTGTGAATAACTTTTAAAGTTGGTCGTTGGATGAAGCCAATCCGACGGTACAAAGATGGCAAATCCGAGCAGTACTGGCCGTTGGATATCATCTACATTCCACCAGATTCTGCCACATGTACAATCTAGAAGACTCCATGGTTGAACTTCATTCATGACTAACTTTGCCACAACTAAGCTTAGGCAAAGTGTGTCTGCCACAAAAAATGTGGCTAACAAAATGGCCACCACAAGTGTGGCAAGATTTGGCAAGAAGTTGAGTCTATGACATGTGGACCATGTAGCTAGAAAAGTGTGGCAAGCCACAAGTGTAGCAATGAACCAAACACATGCCTGGTGTGTTTGGTAGGGTGTATGAAGGGTGCATGATCCCAAGAGTTCCCTTCTCGACCCACTTTTGGGTGTTTGGTAGAGTGTATGGAGGGTGCATGAGTCCACACTAGCTTAGCACAAATACACTAGAAGCATGCATGAAGAGAGCATACATGAAGAGGGGTGTTGAGTTGAGCATGCATGAAGAGGGAACAACTATGCTGAGACGAGAACGCAACCAAACACACTTGTGGCATGCCTAAGCTTAGGCGCGGCAACCTTAGGCTGCAAACCAAACATCTATACCCCTATATAGTGTGTGAATTTTGAAAGTTGGTCGTTGGATGAAGCCAATCCGATGGTACAAAGATGGCAAATCCGAGCACTACTGGCCGTTGGATATCATCTACATTCCACCAGATTTTGCCACATGTAGAATCTAGAAGACTCCACATGTAGAAGCATAATGCACAAACCACCAGAATCTCATGAGTGCAATGCACGTGTACCTTACTAGTAGTTGGTAGTAGTAAGAAACAAATTCCGGGTTTGGCACGAGGTCGTACTGCGGGAGCACCACAAGGCCTGCCGCAAGAGTACATTTCCCTCTCGGGGTCCACGGGACCGAACTTTAGTGACTTATGAGTTAATGACATGCGGACCTTAAATGCGGCTGGCCCACATGTCATTCTCATGGTGGTGGTGTGGTTCGCGACTCACTCGTTCGAGATGAACCGGCCGGTGGTGGCGTGGCCATGGCGAGGGTGCCACAGCTGGGCGTCGAAGCGTTACGAGGCGTAGATGGCCACACCGGCGTGTACTACCTGTAGTATAGAAGTACTCCAGCTGAGGATTGATGCCCGAGACGAAATGTGTCACAGCCGCTGGATGAAAATTCGATGGTGCGGGAGTACGGATCGGAGCACAGCAGCGGAGCAGGCAAACCGCGTCCAATCGGGTGTGACTGTGGTAGAAAGTTGATGGTCGCCGCAGTTCAACTGGCCCGCATGTCATGCACACAAAGGCAGAGGAGCGGTGGGGCTGAGAGGGATGAGGCGCACGTAACAGGTAGGGTTGGAGCGGCGTCGTGGGAATCGCGTGTGGGTGTGGCAGTGGTAGAAACAAGAAACGTGATGGTCGCCGTGGTTCAACTTCCATGGACAAGCTGTCATGTTTGCTGACACATGTATATCAAAACTAGAGTGTTTATATTTCAAGCACGTGAACAAGTATTATTCTACTACTTTGGATCCATTGCAACGCACGGGCCAGCACATTGGTAGTAGTGTCTATCTCTATCTCTAGAGGCATTCCCTCGTTCATCCTTTTCTCTCACAAGATAAACTACTCATACAAATGCATCTTGATGTTCCGTGGAACGCATGAGGATGTTTCCTTGGGGGTCTCTCCAGCGCGGCGTGGTCGTAGTTGCAAGTTGACGCCCCTTGAGATGCCGACGTTGAGGGGCACTCGGATTTCCTCCGATGAGCAGGTAAGATGAGTTTGATCATGTAGTAAATGCATTCTAAAGACTACTTCCGTGTCCATTTCCTAATTCTTCCCCTGCCCACTATTTCACAGGTTAGGCTCGGTGCGAGTGGAGATTGGCTTTCTGCATATGTACGGGAGGGTACCAACATCAATTTGCACAACATTTACAACGATGACACCGTTCCCGTAGAACCTTGTCCAACATTGGGATCAGCCATGCAACGGGCCACCGCATGAATTGGTATGATGGAACCACGGTGAGATTGAACAAGATAGCAGGAACCTTGCAGATGGCGGTCAAAGGTGGACCATGCTGTCTGCGGCCGATTTGTTGCCGTACGAGTACGAAGACACTGTGGTCCTTTCTAACCGCATCTTCGCGGTGACAAACCACGGGACTTGTTTCGTATGGGACACATCCTACGATATACTCCCTCTCTCCCAGTTTATTTGTTTTGAATCTTTTCGTTTTATAAGTTTCAAATTCAAATATAGAGCTCCCCATCACATGTTGAGATTACAATGTCCATTAAATCGTTGCGTGCATGTATAGTAAAGAAACAAATCTCGAGTTTGGCACGAGTTCGTGCAGCGGTAGCACCAGCCTGGCGCAGGAGTTACATTTCCCTCTTAGGGCCCTCGGGACTGAGCTTCAGCGCCTTACTACACCTGCCTTTGAGTCAATAACATGTCGACCCGACAGGTGGCTGGTCCACATGTAATGCTCCCGAAGGCAGAGGGGCAGTGGGGCCGAGAGGGGTGAGCCGCAGGTCGGGGGACGTGTGGTGTCATGGGTTCGTGCGGCGTCGTGGGAATCACGTGTGGCTGTAGTAGAAACTTGATGCTCGCCGCATTTAAGGTGACCCACATGTCATGCACACAAAGGCAGAGGGGCAGTGCGGCCGAGAGGGGTGAGGCGCACGTCGGGGGACGTGGTGCCGTGGGTTGGAGCGACGTCGTGGGAATCGCGAGTGGCAGTGGATGAAACATGATGGTCGTCGTAGTTGAACTTCCATGGACAAGCTGTCATGTCTACGGACACATGCATTGCATACCGATCACTGGAAGGAGTAGTAGAGAAATCTAGGTGGATAAATAGTTCCTTATAGTCAAGCGGACCCACGCTACTACTTGTTCCAAAGACATGCACACCATCGGAATAGTCCATCTATATCAATATACATAGAGAGGGAATATTTTTTTACAAGAGAGGAAATAGTTCATCCATCCATAATGCCCTGCTGCTGGTGCTTCTTCTTCTTCTTCTTCTTCTTCTTCTTCTTCTTCTTCTTCTTCTTCTTCTTCTTCTTCTTCTTCTTCTTCTTCTTCTCATTTTCTGTGGGAGACGGCTTCGCAACAAGCTCTCTGGACCTTGCAGCTATCTCGAAACTCACACGGGCATCGAGGGCAGCATATTTTATCCGCTCGTACGTCAAGGGATAATTCTCCCATCCAGACGACCTTAATGCCAGCGTCTCATCACCCTTCTGAAGATTTGTTCCTAGCACAAAATTTGCTACGTCGAATAGGGATGGTGTCGGTTTATCACAATCTTCTACAGGAATTTTTATTTTGGTTTGTTGGTCAGCGATGCTTTTCAAATCAAGGTTGTACGGCTCCAACTTCTGTTTGTCCCCTACGATGGCTGCCCCACATAAGTATATGTCCTCCCGAGACAAGAAATCATGAAGCTCACCTGGTATGGAGGGCGCGTGTATGATGTGGTACACCAAAACATCATCTTCGAGGCACAACTGAAGGACAGCGTCGCGTTGGATATTCCTAGTGGCACGCTCCGTGTACTCTACGTCGAGACCGATGACATTCATCTCCACCTTTTGGAGGGAGTTGGATACATTGTTGATCCACTTCCGAACAACCCTTGGGTGGTCGGTGACTGTGGCAACTATGCTCAACGAGCCTTCGACGAGGACATGTTGGACGCTAAAAACCTGCATCTCGATCTCTTTCTCCATTTGGAACCTCTGGACCGGAGGGCTATGGTTTGGAGAATTAGGATTAGATGGCTAGTCTAACTGAAGAAGATGATTATTTATAGGGGCTTCGGAATTACTCCAGGAGGATGTGAAGAGGTTAAAACAATGTGAATGCTGTGTGGTTTGGATGCAAATGAAGATCAAGGAGTAGTGAAAAAGCTGAGGAAAATCGGTTCCCGATGGAGAAGTAAATGGGTGAAGTTATGCGCATGCATGAGGAGAGCTGCGGTGGTTTGACTGCTGCATGCAATGGATTGGACGGGCTCTTCGGTTGCCTTTTCTCTCTCCCACGCGCACAGAATGGCCCACTTGCATGCTGCAGTTTATTGGCTGGAGTCTGGCTATAGCTGCTCATGCGTACGCTAATTAATGCTGTGAATGCGGGGCATGGAGGGAAATGGGCGCATGCAAAAGGGTATATACGCAGACTAATTAGAGAAATACTGAAAAAAGTTATGCGCAGACAAAAGAGGACCGGAGGGAGTACTACTCATGTTCCTACTATGGTTAAGGAATATGCGGTTATCCTCAAAAAAGAAAAGTCCTTCTTCACGCTTCCGCATGCACGAGAATTTGGTTCTGCTCGCAATATGGATGATAGCTGGAGGATGAAGTGAACCTAGAGGCATGCTAGCACGGGAGTACTACTCACGTTCCTACTACTCCTACTAGTAGTAGTAGTACAACTGTGGTACACTTGATGGTCAAAATACTATTATTCATCCGGTCCTCACAGTGAAGTGACAAGACCCTGCGCCCGAGGTGACACCAGTCTAGGCGGCGTGTCCGGGTTACCAAAGTCAGCCTCACCTTGTGCACTGTGCAGTCACTGTCACCGCCGCTGTATAGCATGCCTCACCTCGTCTCCCTCTCCCCTAGCACCACTCCATCTCCATCTCCGTCTCGCCGGAGATCCTGAGGTCACTCTTCATCATCTCACTATGCCCCCGCGTACCCTCGCCTTGCTCGCCTCCCCCAGTACCACTATTCCCTCGCTACCCACTCCAGCACCGACAGCCTTCTCCCCCATAAATCAAGCCCCCCAAAACCCCACCTTCCAAACTCCACCATGGCCGAACGCGAACCGTGCAGCATCCATATGAGCCGCGATTGGAGCAATCTCCCCAGTGACGTCCTCGACCTCTGTTGTTCGTGTATGGATATGTTGAGCGCCCTGCGGCTAGCTGCATGCTCGAGGGGCATGCACACGGCCATCATCGAAGCGAGGCCTAAGCTTTTCAAGACACCCTGCTTGCTGCTATCTGGTCTTGCGAGATTGGCTCACCATGATACGGAGGCATACATGATGCCCCTTGACTTCAATCCGATCTCCATTAGCTGAAACTTCTTTGCAGGTACGTAGTCGGTCGCCGTACATCATTTCCCTCGACTTCGATCTGATCACGATCGCCCGAAACTTCTTGGCAGGTATGTACTGGGTCGGCATGAACTCCCACTGGATGGCTGCCTTTAGAGAAGATGGTAAAAAGTTGGTGCTCGTGAACTTCCATACCTCCCATGAGATTATCCTTCCTCCGTTGGATTATATAGAGTATTACCATCGCGGTCCAAGTCATCTAGATTACCACGTCAGTTGGACGGACCTTGTTTTGCAGAAGATTGTAATCTGCCAAGTGCCCACATGATATGAGAATTACGCAGACTTCAAGCTAATTGCCTTGTTCGACCGCGGACTCGCCTATCTTTACACCGGTGCCTTCTTTAGCTGGAGACAACTCAGCTCGCAGTGGGTCATCATCAAAGCTAATACACACTTCTGTGATGCTATTGAACACAATGGCATCATCTACGCGATCGACAAAGCAGATGGCAGCACGTATTGTTGGGACGGTGCGTGTAAGTTGTTTCCGTCTCATGTTATTGATGACGCCATGACACTGTTTGAACTTTTTGTGATGATTGGCATATCCCTGTTTGAGCAGAATTTGAGTAGAACTATGGCAACGTATTAGAGATGTCGTAAATCAGCTACATTTGGAATGAGTTAATTCATGCGATTGTGACCATGTCATTACAGCCAATTTGTACCCCTGAATAATCAAACGGTTAGGAATATATGGATATTCTCCTTATTTTACAGTAATCTATATACTAGTACTAAATATGAGTGTGTACCAATGGCCATGTTAGTTTCCTCATTTTCATGATGTAGAAACATGCACCACACTATTGGTTTCATCTAACCATACATTAGGGAAGTAAATGTGCATATGGAGAACTCTATATTTGGAAGTAGTGAAATCCTGTAATGCTTACCATGTGTACATACCTATATTCGCCCTTCACCAATCAATGGCTAGAATAATATCCTCACAAAAATTTTGCCCACAGAACATGAGTATATAACAATGCATGGTCTGTTAGTTACCTTGAAGAATTTGTTTGTGAGGACAGAACATGATTACATAACATGCATGACATGGTAGTTTCCTATGAAGAATCGATTGCGAGATAACATGAGTATAACCATGCATGGCACTTCTATATTTTCGAACCCAGTATACATTTCCCTGTATTTTCCTCCCAGTTCCAACAGGGACATATCAATGATGTTTCTTGCATTATCCTACTCATACTCTGAACAATGTTGATCTTACATTAACAATTCCTGTCCTTTTTGATATGATGCAGTGTCCCTACAGTTACTGCCCTTTGTAATCACACCACCTTTGCCAAAAACAGGGAAGCACAACTGGTTCCTCGCTCGATCAGACGACGGCAAAATATTGATGATCATTCGGACACATGAGACGGAAAATTTATATGGCAAAAACCCCACTGTATACAAGCACCGTGAAATACGTGAGTATCCGGACAGTGGCTGTTAGGTCTATGAGCAGGATACCAGCTTGTTGGGGCCTTCGGGATTTTTTAGTTGGAGGCGGGTAAACAGCCTTGGTTCACACTCTCTTTTTCTCGGACTCAATTATCCGATTAACCAGGAGATCACCGTTGGCAAGGAGCTTGATGGCAGAGAGGCTCTGTTTGCTATGGAAAACTGTGTCTACACAGCGAGCCCTAGGAGTTCGGGAGTAAACTCCCCTGATTGTCTACGATACAGCCTGCAGCCAAAAGAAGGTGAGAATGACAAAGGCATCCGAATTAACTTTGATCCTTGGATGTCTCAATTACGACAGGCAGTGATGTGGTTCAAGCCTTCAGGTTGATAGGTAATTGGGTTGTTGCGTTGAAAGGGTGGAGTACTGGTGTCTCCGGATCATTGGTCGCTGAAGCGGGGCTGCAAATTATGATGGTGTTGGATCATCTCTTCGAATGACTTTGTTGTCTTTGCTGCTTGTTCTGGATGGGTAGTTCTTTCTTTTGTTATGCATATTCCGTGTCATTTGGTCATCCTCGTCTATGTAACTCTTACTATATAATAGTTGCCTCTGTTTAGAATGTCATTCTCGTTTGGATCACGAGAGTCTGAGTGTTGCAGATGGGTGCGTTTTGGTGGTGTAGCAAGACTTCTTATGAACTATCATGTCTTGCTGTTTATGTCAGTAGTAGTCACTAATCAGTGTTTGAATGTTGTATATATCGTTGTTTCGAACTGTTTATTGTCTCGAACTACTGGTGGGCTAAATGAGGGCATCACCATTCTCCAGTTTCAGAGTGTATCTCCTTTTTTCAAGTTATATAATTTGAGCTCAGTGTCTTTTCGATGATGTACACTTGTTTGGGCCAGTGAGGTGTCGTTGAATATGGGCCGAGTAGTAACGCAATCCCAAACAGGTCAATTATGACTCTCTGGCCGGGCTCTCAAAAGATCCTAAAAAAAGGTCAGGCTCTTCAAAAAAGAAAGAATAAGGACTCTTAGGCCGACATGTGGGCGCCACCGGTGTTTTCGTGCGCTTGCGCGCCGAGAGGATATTGGCGCGTGTTCGAAATTCATGTTACCTTTTCATCCCCAATCTCCCGCCCCTCCCCACCTCTGGAATCTCGATTCCTACTCTAGTTCCCCCAAATCCCCCTCCTATACTCCATGTACTCAAGCGCACTATCATGTCGTCGGTCAACACGGATCACCGAGCCAGAGATCCTGAGGTCCGTCCTGCATTCGGTTGCTGCGTGCTGTCGCTCAACAGTGGCACGGCGGTGCTTCACAACCAGTTTGCCAGCAAAGTGCTGATGGTAACCATCAACGGCGACCGGCCTCCCGTCTCGCCGGACGACCTTGTCAAAGCTCTTGGCATTGCGCACGGCATCCAAATAAGTGACTGCTCGTCGAAGTCTGTCCGCCACCGGTTGATTTCTTCGTCAGGTTCCGGACAACTTTTGACTGCAGTCATGTGTATGAATCTTCCTGACGTTTGTTTTGCGATGGCGCGCTGGTGAGCTTTGATCGGTGGCACGCAGGATGGGGCTCGGTGCCCTCTGAGCTTGAGTTTTTAACAAAGCTTACCTTCCACGGCATGCCTCGACGTGCTTGGAACAGCGAGTCCTTGAATGAGCTTATCTACGACCTTGGAGGTGAGCTCGTAAGTATGTTTGTCTCTCCAGACAGCTAGGCTCTGACAGTTATGGCATGGATGAAGAAGCCGTCCACCATACCGAAGGTGATTGGTGTTGAGATACCGGTGCAGGAACCGGGGTTGTACTATTCGTCGCCACCAAGGCCGCCGCGGACCACGTTAGGGATGTACCTGTATCGAGTGTTCATGAATGTCGAAGAAGGGGTCAATCCATCAATTGAAGTCCTGCCGCCGCCGCTGGTGCCAGGGTCCGTCGACGACGTCCATTACAGGAGTCAATGTCGTACTTTCCCCGTGTTGCTCAGAACAATGGATGGCACATGGCGTACTCCATCGCGCGGCGGAGGCCACTGCTTCTTTGGGAGAAGAGGCAAGGCTGGCTGCCTGGATGTGCTCTAATTTGAGGTAACAACTGAATCTTGTCAGATACTAGTTAAATCCGAGCTATGGGTGTGAAGCACTGATGTGCCAGTACATTTGATTGTGACCTGTTCTAATTTTGTACCTGAACTTTTTTTTAGAAAGGGCTGTACGTCAACTTAATGTGGTAGCAGAACTTATTGTGTTGTCTGTCTGTTTTCTTTGGAGAGCATTCAAGATATTTCCTCGTCATTGATAAAGATGATGAACCGTTATGTACGAGTTCGTTGGTTTCAACATATCCCTACCCGTAGCGATCCACTGCTTCCATCCTGATTGTGCCGCCTGCGTGAAATTTTTGTATGCAAGTTCAGTGTGCTATGATGTTCTATATGATTGTGTCAACTATATAAGTTTTTACTGAGCATCAGCAATGCATATGGCTGAAAGATGTATTTACGAGCATCGACCGATGGGTTTCTCTCTCTCTCTCTCTCTCTCAGAGACACACACGCACAAGTGGGACCCGTTGAATTATTTCTTTGCTCGTGATAGTTTTAATTAGGTTCCACTGTAATCTAACTTTTTTTCTTAAGTTATTAATTGAGCTCAGTGACTTCAAAAAGTTGTACATAAGCCTTGTTTGGGCTTTTCCGGCGTGGCTTAATGTGGGCTGAGTAGCCATGTTAGGTTGTACTGTACTACACAAGCCTTTTTTTTCAACATCAGTAATGCAACTGGGCCGACAGTTGTACACAACATCCGGGTTAACTTGTTATTCTCCGCCCCGCTGGGCTGCAAACTCTCCTAGGAGGTATGCATTAGGCTTAACAAGAAAATCAACTTTAAGAAATAATAAATGGGATGTAATTATAATAACTGGGCAGTAACTATAAAAAATGCACCAAACGCGTAATTAGTTTAAAAAATATATTATTTTTGGAATTTGAAAATTTTAATTTCATTACTTGTTGCGCGCGCAATATTTCCTTGGATTTTAACGTAATACAACTTTATTTTGAAATTATATTTAATCTGACTAGAAATTTCAGATAAAAATATTTCGGATCCCATAAAAATGTGGGAATTTTTTTTGAATTCTGTTTTGAGCAGTTGGTTGAACTTATTAATCGTTGTCCTAACTAGAAAATGGGTTGTACTTTTAACAAACTGTAATGGGCTGTAGTAAATTCCATTAGAATTAAAAAATGGGTTGTAAATTCTTACAAATCGCAAATGGGCTATATGTTCTCTGCCACACACTTGTGGGCCTTCTAAGTTGACACGTCCCCTAAAAAAACTAAGTTGACGCGTATGCAAGGCTTTGTCAACAACACACGGTTCTAGCAGCTGTGGCCGTTGGATATCCATCCAATGGATGTCGTGCTTCTTCTTCAATCTCGGATATTCTTGCTTCAGCCGCCCAAAACATGATTCCTCCCCCTGACATCTGGGCGCACCGTTTCAGAGGCTGACCTGTGGGCCTACTAAGTTGACGCGTACCAAAGGCTTTGTCAACTTAGTCAATATAAACGATTCTAGCTGCAGTGACCGTATGATGTCCATCCAACGGCCGTAGTGCTTCTTGAACCTCTGGTCTTCTTGCTCCAGCCGCCCAAAGCAGTGCCGGTCGTGCCGCGTGCTCGTGCCTCCCGTGGCCGGCTGTGATGCCGCGGAGGGATCACCGCCCCCTACTACTCCCACCGCTGGCCAGGCCATCCCTCTACTCACCCACACCCGCTGTTATTCTGCGGCGACGATAGCCTCACACCGCAGCCGAACCAGTGAACCCTCGTACTCCTCTCCGCGCGGGCTTCCACTGCCGCGTCTTCCCCGGCTCCGCGTCATCCCCTTCCTAGGCCTCGCCGTCGTCCACCGCCGTGGTGCTCTCGGCGCGGCGTGGTCAATGTGGTCAATGATCGAATTCCATCGGAAGAGTACTGTACGTGGAGAGGCTGACAGCTGGGTCCATGGTGGCTGCAAGGAAGTGCCTCCTTATTACGCGCAAAATAATTATTCCTCCACCTGACAGCAGGGACCCACCGGACGGGCCATCGTATTTCGCAAAAAAACGTTTCCCCCTGACTGCTGGGACCCACTAGCTACATCTTCGCACGCAAGGAAGTGCGTCCGGGCAAAAAGAACGATTCGCCCCCCTGACTGCTGGGACCCACCAGCTACATCTTCGCATGCAAGGAAGTGCGTCCGGGCAAAAAAAACAATTCGCCCCCCTGAATGCTGGGACCCACCAGCTATATCTTCGCACGCAAGGAAGTGCCTGACAGTCGGGACCCACCTGGTCGAAGCGTACGTAGCGTTGTAATTCTCGTCTTGAATGTGTGATGACCCACAAGTGTAGGGGATCTATCGTAGTCCTTTCGATAAGTAAGAGTGTCGAACCCAACGAGGAGCAGAAGGAAATGACAAGCGGTTTTCAGTAAGGTATTTTCTGCAAGCACTGAAATTATCGGTAACATATAGTTTTGTGATAAGGTAATTTGTAACGGGTAACAAGTAATGAAAGTAAATAAGGTGCGGCAAGATGGCCCAATCCTTTTTGCAGCAAAGGACAAGCCTGGACAAACTCTTCTATAGAGAAAAGTGCTCCTGAGGACACATGGGAATTATCTCAAGCTAGTTTTCATCACGCTCATATGATTCGCGTTTGTTACTTTGATAATTTGGTATGTGGGTGGACCGGTGCTTGGGTGCTGTCCTTTCTTGGACAAGCATCCCACTTATGATTAACCCCTATTGCAAGCATCCGCATCTACAAAAGAAGTATTATGGTAAACCTAACCATAGTATGAAACATATGGATCCAAATCAGCCCCTTACAAAGCAACGCATAAACTAGGGTTTAAGCTTCGATCACTCTAGCAACCCATCACCTACTTATTACTTCCCAATGCCTTCCTCTAGGCCCAAATAATGGTGAAGTGTCATGTAGTCGACGTTCACATAACACCACTAGAGGAAAGACAACATACATCTCATCAAAATATCGAACGAATACCAAATTCACATGACTACTAATATGTCAGGACCGGTTTTTTGGGATATTAATTTCCCAGAAAATGGCCCTTGTGCTCACCAGCCCCAGGATTACTGTTAGCTGATGAGGCACCAACTTGATACAGAAATTCCAAGCAAAGTACAAAATATGTAGTACAAGACCATTGTGGCCTATGAGTACAACAATTGGTTTCTAGTGGTTGATGGCGGAAGCGGTTTGTGGTTCATCTGCGTCTATGGGACTGCATTTCCCACAGGAACAGCTGACCAGGATAACTCCTATCTTCGCGAGGCTGCTATCACCATTGCTTAGGTTCCGGGGCTGTCATCGCAACGCTCCTGTCCAAGCAGGTAATCTGGCCAAGACAATAGCCAGGGACAAGCCAGTGAGTACTTTTGAATGTACTCACAAACATTATGAACACGGGTATAATATAACAAATGATAATCACGCTCTGAAATATTCTATGATCGCAATGTTAGTCACGAAATAAACAAAATCCATGATGCACGCATGCAAGTTGTTCGTATAAAACATGAATATGCGATCCGAGAATAGAAATAAAAAAATGCACCGATCGGGTGTCTGAAGCGACGCCTCGAAAGGACGACAACAGAAAGCGTGCCTCAGTCGGGCGTCTGAGCGACACCACAAAAAGGGCTTATAATGTAAAATAAGTAACAAGCATGCCACAGTCGGGCGTCTGTGCGACACCACATAAAGGGCTTATAAAGTAGACAAATAACAAGCATGCCACAGTCGGGCGTCTGAGCGACACCACATAAAGGGCTTATAAAGTAAACAATCAACAAGCATGCCACAGTCGGGTGTCTGAGTGACACCACAAAAGGGATTATAAAGTAAACAATCAGCAAGCATGCCACAGTCGGGCGTCTGAGCGACACCACATAAAGGGCTTATAAGGTAAACAAATCACAAGCATGCCACAGTCGGGCGTCTGAGCGACACCACATAAAGGGCTTATAAAGTAAACAAATAACAAGCATGCCATAGTCGGGCGTCTGAGCGACACCACAAAAAGGGCTTTTAAAGTAAACAATCAGGAAGCATGCCACAGTCGGGCGTCTGAGCGACACCACATAAAAGGGATTATAAGAAAATAATCACAATGAATATTCAGGAGGTAGAACCATCCCAGGGATACTCAATAATTTAAGTAATAAAAAGGGTTAGTCCAATATAATAATAATCATAATTATCATAAGTCACAAGCCATGATCCATGTTGTGGTTTAACACTGTCTCCTCCAAAGACCGACACTAAGACCGACACTTGACCCATCTCAGACTGTAGTCCTTACCCATGGACACGGCTATTCGAATAGATTTAACCTCTGCAGAGGGTGTACTCTTTACCCACGAGTAACGGATTTCTTTAGTCCATCGGGACTAATTCCGTCTACGGTCCTTTAATTGAAAACACACCTGACCGCACACACCAGCCTAACTTACTGGTGTCTGGAATCACCCACGACATCTGTCAAGCAAAACTCTAAGTGGGAAGGCTACAACCACGATTAGCATGGGATCACAAAATTTATAACGCGCGCAAACTAGGGAAGCCACTCCCCTCGGCTACAACCGGAAACACCCATGCCCCCGGACCAGGTGGCATGCCTACCAGATGCATCCGGTATCTTCCACCATGGCCTCTCTGTACGGTGTGTGCTAGGAGGGGTTGACAACTTACTGAACCGTACCCTACCTGCGGCAGGGACAAGTGGTAGTACGAAACAAGTATGGGGGTTACTGGAATAAAACTCGATCTATGGCCGACTCAGGTGGTCCAAGTATTCCCTGTATGATTAGCATAACAAATATATTTCAACTAACAAACAGAATCACCACTCATCATACCTCATCATGCCATACCGGACACACCCGTCTCGACGAGGAACTAGCGACAAGCTCGTGTCTACCCAAGACAGAGACTTTCCCGGCTTCCTTCCGGTATGCATGAAAAGCTTACGAGGATGATTACTATCACCAGCATATCCATTTCTAACAGCAAAGAATCTTCATTATGCACTCATGCGTATGATTGTATCGCCACATAAAATAACGAATGCTCCATGTCAAGGTGTTGTTGTAACCGTATCAACCAACACACAAAAATATTATGCCCGGGTTCAGAATGCTTGCCTTCAAGTTGTGGAGAGGCAGGGTGCATTCCAGAACTTTTGAAAGTTTTCTCCTCTCTCCAAAAATCCTATTTTTGAAAATATTAAAATTAACACATAGTTTCAAAACAGTACAAAAAATTTGTTTGGAAATTTTTCAAATAAATACTAAAATAAACTAGACAGAATTTGAGAAACAACAAAAAAAGAATCAAGTCATTTGGGCTTATATTTAAAAAGTTATAGCCAGTCAAAGTTTAGTCAAAATCCTGTTTTTAAAATAAAACAGAAAAGAAAACGTTTCAGACGAAATACGCTTTCGAGAGGGGGACACCTACTTCGGGCTTTACGCCTCCACTTAACCCACGTGGACCGGCTCGTGGGTCACTGACAGTGGGTCCCTTGGGCCCACTGGTCAGGTTTGACCAGTCGCCCCCGCCTCCTTCCTCCTCTGGCCGAACAGAGGCGGGCCTCCGACGATCAACGCCGGCGAACGGCGGCTCCTCGTGGGGTCCTGATGGCGGGGATGGATCCGCCAGTCCAGGGCGGTCCTCCCGGTGGTCGACAAGCTGGCGGGGGCGAAGGGAGTCGCCGGCGGCGAGCTCCGTGGCGGAGTTGGCTTCGGGAGGATTTGGGGGTTTGGGCTACGGTGGTTCCCGATCAAGTTTGAGAGGTGGGGTGGCTCCGCAAGGTCTAGGAGAGTCGAATGGCTGCGCTGGATGGACCGGGGAGGTTCTGCTCGCGATGCAAGGCACTGGAGCGTGGTGGCGGCCAAGCTGGCCAGAGACGAGGAAGAAGGCCCTCCCCCGTCGATTGCTGGCTGCGGGAGTGCTATGAGGATGGCTTGAGGTTGCCTGGGGGCTTGGAGGAGCTCGGGGGTCCCTATTTATAGCGGTCGAGGTCGGTTCCGCAGCGGCCGGGGATAAGAACGCCGGCGACCGCCGTTCTGTAGCCAGGGGGCGCATGGCGTTGGCTGGCGGGGTCTGGCAGAGTGAGGGGATAAGCTTGAGCTTTTTCAGGGGCAGCTGGCGCGCTGGAGTGGCTCGGGCGGCGCCGTCCATGGCAGGAGCCTGCTGTGGATGCCGGTGTGCCGCCAAGGGAGCTCTGACGGCGGCGCTGTAGGGCGCCAGGGTGGCTTGGAGGGTTCTGGCGAGTGGGCGAGGGCAGGGCGTGGCCCTGCGGGCGAGCAAAGGCCAGGGGCCAGACGCGGCGACTCGAGCGCACGCACGTGCAAAACGCGCGCTCTGGCCGCGCCCAGAGCACGCACGCCAGGTGCTCGACGCAATGCCATCGTGTGCTAGAGGGCTGGAGCGAGGCTGGTAGTTAACAGGTCTAGGTTAGAGTCATCTAGGAGCTTAGTGGACATGCTGGTTTGGCAAAACAAGCAGGTTCAAAATGCAAACTAGGGCTCATGCCAATTCTGTTCATGCACTCAAGGTGTTTGACAGAATGCCAAGGGCATCTAGGCAACTCTTGGGGTGGCCAAAAACTCCAGCTCATAGTCTCTTTAGATGATAGAGAGGGTGGCAATGTTAGTTGGTAAAAACCAGAAACTTGTTAGTGCAAGTTTTTGAGAAAACCAATTCTGGGCAGAAACTAAAGGCTATTATTGCATGGACTAAAAATACTCCAATTGGTCCACTCTCCTGGACTTAAGGGTTTGGTAGAGTGGTCTATAAGCAGGAAAAAGAATCATGGGCATTAGAGCAACAAAAATTAGAGTTGCTGTAGAAAAAGCCAAACTGGACCAGAGAGCAAAAGAGGATGTTTTGCTCAAATTTTTCAAAGAACATTAGTGGGTTTTTGCACAAAGATGAATAATATACTCCTACTAACATCCCCTAATTTTGGTGGAAGTTTTAAAGAAATATCTAAATAGGTTGTAGTGCAAAAGTGCAATTGGACCAGATTTGAAAACTTGGGGAAAAGCTCAAAATCTCCAAATGACTAAAGGATATTTTTGCACAAAAGTGATCTAGGAACATCACATGTCATCCCCAAATTTTGGTTGGATTTTTAAATGAATTTATCAAAGGGTTGCAGTGCAAATGGGACCCTAAAACTTATGAAAACCCATTTTAGAGAAATAAAGCTCAGGGAAAAATAATTATAAATAATCCCACTGATAAAAGAATTGTTTTATCTGAGAGGGTAAACAAGTCCAATAATAATTGGAAAGTTTTCACTTGGGGTGAAAACTCCACAACTTAGAAGAAAAGAGAGATTCTGAGATCAAAAATAAATCCAGAAAAATGAAAATTTAATTTCTTAGCAAAATTTTAATAAACAAAACATGGTTAAATTTTTGGGGTGTTACATAATAGCAAGACTCCTCCCATGTTCTCAGGAACAAACGTAACTACTCACAAATCATATTCATGTTCATAATCAGAGGGGTATTAATATGCATAATAGATCTGAACATATGATCTTCCACCAAATAAACCAACTAGCATCAACTACAAGGAGTAATCAACACTACTAGCAACCCACAAGTACCAATCTGAGGCTTTGGGACAAAGATTGGATACAAGAGATGAACTAGGGTTTGAGAGGAGATGGTGCTGGTGAAGGCGTTGACGGAGATTGACCCCCTCCCGATGAGAGGGTCATTGATGATGACGATGGCGATGATTTCCCCCTCCCGGAGGGAAGTTTCCCCGACAGAAAAGCTCTGCCGGAGCCCTAGATTAGTTTCACCAAGGTTCCGCCTCGTGGCGGCGGAGTTTCTTCCCGAAAGCTTGCTTATGATTTTTTCCAGGGTAGAAGACACCATATAGCCAAAGATGGGCACCGGAGGCCTGCCAGGGGGCCCACGAGGTAGGGGGCGCGCCCAGGGGGGTAGGGCACGCCCCCCACCGTCGTGGCTAGGGTGTGGGCCCCCTCTGGTATTTTCTTTGCTCAATACTTTTTATAATTCCAAAAATGACTTCCGTGAAGTTTCAGGACTTTTGGAGCTGTGCAGAATAGGTCTCTAATATTTGCTCCTTTTCCAGCCTAGAATTCCAGCTGCCGGCAGTCTCCCTCTTCATGTAAACCTTGTAAAATAAGAGAGAATAGGCATAAGTATTGTGGCATAACGTGTAATAACAGCCCATAATGCAATAAATATTGATATAAAAGCATGATGCAAAATGGACGTATCAACTCCCCCAAGCTTAGACCTTGCTTGTCCTCAAGCGGAAGCCGATAACGATAAATATGTCCACATGTTTAGAGATAGAGGTGTCGATAAAATAAAATACAGACATGAGGGCATCATGATCATTCTTACAACAGCAACATATATATATATATATATTGTCATATGATTTATTATGCTCAAGTAATAATCTATTCACAATGTAAAGTATGAATCAGAAACTTCATTGAGAACTAAGAAACTATAATCTTAGTCATTGAAGCAATGGCAATTTATCATAACATCGGAAAGAGTCAATATAAGAGCTTTTCAGCAAGTCCACATACTCAACTGTCATTTAGTCTTTCACAATTGCTAACACTCACGCAATACTTATGAGTATGGAGTTTTAATCGGACACATAGAAAGATAGGGGCTTATAGTGTTGCCTCCCAGCCTTTTACCTCAAGGGTGATGTCAACAATAATAGTTCATGCTAACTTACATCCAATTGGATATATATATATCAGGATGTTTCCAACACAAGGTGCTTGCCAAAGGATAAATGTAAAAAGGAAAGGTGAAGATCACCATGACTCTTGCATAAGGATAAAAGATAAAAGTAAAAGATAGGCCCTTCACAGAGGGAAGCAGAGGTTGTCATGCGCTTTTGGTTGGATGCACGAAATCTTAATGGAAAAGAACGTCACTTTATATTGCCACTTGTGACATGGACCTTTATTATGCAGTCCGTCGCTTTTATTTCTTCCACATCGCAAGATCGTATAAAGCTTATTTTCTCCACACTAATAAATCATACATATTTAGAGAGCAATTTTTTTATTGCATGCACCGATGACAACTTACTTGAAGGATCTTACTCAATCCATACGTAGGTATGGTGGACACTCATGGCAAAACTGGTTTTGAGGGTATTCGGGAGCATAAGTAGTATCTCTACCTGGTGCAAAGAATTTGGCTAGCATGAGAGGGAAAGGCAAGCTCAACATGTTGGATGATCCATGACAATATACTTTATTTCAGATATAAGAAAACATAACCCATTACGTCGTCTTCCTTGTCCAACATCAACTCTTTAACATGTCATATTTTAGTGAGTGCTCACAATCATGAAAGATGTCCAAGATAGTGTATTTATGTGTGAAAACCTCTCTTTCTTTATTACTTCCTATTAATTGCAACGATGACCAAAACTATGTTTGTCAACTCTCAACAACTTTTATTCATCATACTCTTTATATGTGAAGTCATTACTCTCCATAAGATCCACATGCTCTCTTTATTTCTTTTTATTCTTTCTCTTTTCTTTAATTCCCTCGAGATCATAGCAAGATAATCAAGCCCTTGACTCAACACTAATCTTTATTATATATAGCTCACGGACTCGATTACGTAGAGGGATCATAAAGCAAAACTCAAAACTAAATCATACTAAAACTTTATTCTACTAGATCAAGATATTACTAAAAGGATCGAACTAAGAAAAACGGTAAAGATAGGAGTGTGATGGTGATACGATACCGGGGCACCTCCCCCAAGCTTGGCCGTTGCCAAGGGGAGTGCCCATACCCATGTGATTATGTCTCTTTTGCTGGCGAAGAAGATGGTGGTGATGATGGATAGTCGCACATCGAGCGTAGCAGATCTTCCAGCTTACGGATGATGCCCTTGAGTGCGACGATATAATCCTTCAACAAAATATTTTCACGTGTGAGATACTTGTTTTGTATACGGGCTAACTCAATCATCTTGAAAGCTTCAATCTCAGTTGGGGTAAAGAGAGGTGGAAGGATGTCTTCTTCTTCTGCCGCCGGAGCCTGATCCTCCATAGCCTTCTTGATCCCATCATCCTTGTTGATCTCCCCGGGTTCTTCTCTCTTCAGCTCTATCTTCATTAGCCAAGCATCATTGCCCTGATTGTTGGAGGAGGGGGACGACATGATGCCTGGCCTTCATGACTCTGACAAAAAACAGCTCGAAACAAGAACCGAGGATATTTGCATGACACGAGAGTCAAAACCTTCGGGAGATTATATAATAAATTTTTACCGACCAAAAGAAGTATCGTGCAAGAAAACAGAGTCCGAAGAGCGCACGGGGTGCCCACGAGGCAGGGGGCGCGCCTCCCACCCTCGTGGATGCCCCGTGTCCTTCCCGGACTGCTTCTTATTTTCCTATTTTCTGAAATATTCCAAAATGGAGAAAAATTGCCATTAGAACTGTTTTAGAGTCAGTTTACTTACCGTACCACGTACCTATTCCTTTTCGGAGTCTGAAACGTTCTGGAAAGTGTCCCTTATGTATTCCTCCAGGGTTACGATTTCAATAACATCAGTTTCAACATTTATAGGATTACATGAGATATAATGTTTGATTCTTTGACCGTTCACCACCTTTGGATTTGTTCCTTCGAAGTTGTTGATTTTTATGGCACCGGAACGATAGACCTCCTCGATAACGTAAGGACCTTCCCATTTAGAGAGAAGTTTTCCTGCAAAAAATCTTAAACGAGAGTTGTATAGCAACACATAATAACCTATATTAAGCTCAGGCTTTTGTATCCTTTTGTCATGCCATCTTTTAAGCTTTTCCTTGAACAGTTTGGCATTCTCATAGGCCTGTGTTCTCCATTCATCAAGTGAGCTAATGTCAAATAGCGTCTTTTCACCGGCAAGTTTGAAATCATAGTTGAGCTCATTAATAGCCCAATATGCCTTATGTTCTAGTTCGAGAGGTAAGTGACATGCTTTTCCATAAACCATTTTATACGGAGACATACCCATAGGGTTTTTATATGCAGTTCTATAGGACCATAATGCATCATCAAGTTTCTTGGACCAATTCTTTCTTGATCTGTTAACAGTCTTTTGCAAAATTAATTTGAGCTCTCTATTACTCAAGTCTACTTGACCACTGGACTGCGAGTGATATGGAGATGCAATTCTATGATTAACATCATATTTAGCAAGCATTTTACGAAAGGCACCATGAATAAAATGTGAACCACCATCAGTCATTAAATATCTAGGGACTCCAAACCTCGGAAAAATAACTTCTTTAAGCATCTTAATAGAGGTGTTATTATCAGCACTACTAGTTGGAATAGCCTCTACCCACTTAGTAACGTAATCAACAGCAACTAAAATATGTGTAAACCCATAAGAGGAAGGGAACGGTCCCATGTAATCAAACCCCCAAACATCAAATGGTTTAATAACAAGTGAATAATTCATAGGCATTTCTTGACGTCTACTAATATTACCAATTCTTTGACATTCATCACAAGACAAGACAAACTTTCGGGCATCCTTGAAGAGAGTAGGCCCATAAAAACCGGATTGCAATAACTTATGTGCAGTTCTATCTCCAGCGTGGTGCCCTCCATAAGCCTCGGAGTGACACTTGCGTAGGATCTGTTCCTGTTCATGCTCAGGTACACAATGTCTAATAACACCATCTACTCCTTCTTTATAAAGATGTGGGTCATCACAAAAGTAATGTCTCAAATCATAGAAAAACTTTTTCTTTTGCTGGTATGTGAAACTGGGTGGTATAAATTTAGCAACAATGTAATTAGCATAATCGGCATACCATGGAGCAGTTCGAGAAGCATTTATAACAGCCAATTGTTCATCAGGAAAACTATCATCAATAGGTAGTGGGTCATCAAGAACATTCTCTAACCTAGACAAGTTGTCTGCAACGGGGTTCTCAGCTCCCTTTCTATCAATAATATGTAAATCAAATTCTTGTAGCAAGAGAACCCATCTAATAAGTCTAGGTTTAGCATCTTTCTTTTCCATAAGGTATTTAATAGCAGCATGATCAGTGTGAATAGTTACTTTAGAATTAACAATATAAGGTCTGAACTTATCACAAGCAAAAACAACTGCTAAAAATTGTTTTTCAGTAGTAGCATAATTTCTCTGGGCATTGTCTAGAGTTTTACTAGCATATTGAATAACATTTAAATTCTTATCAACTCTTTGCCCTAGAACAGCACCTACAGCATAATCACTAGCATCACACATAATTTCAAAAGGTAAATTCCAATCAGGTGGCTGAACAATAGGTGCAGAAATCAAAGCTTTCTTAAGTATTTCAAATGCCTCTACACAATCATCATCAAAGACAAAAAGAATATCTTTTTGTAATAGATTAGTCAGAGGCCAAGAAATTTTTGAGAAGTCCTTAATGAACCTCCTATAAAAACCGGCATGACCCAGAAAACTTCTTATACCTTTGATGTCCTTAGGACACGGCATCTTTTCAATAGCATCAACTTTAGCTTTATCAACTTCAATACCTCTTTCAGAAATTTTATGCCCCAAGACAATGCCTTCATTAACCATAAAGTGGCATTTCTCCCAATTCAAGACAAGATTAGTTTCTTCACATCTCTGCAAAACTCGATCAAGGTTGCTAAAGCAATCATCGAAAGAGGATCCATAAACAGAGAAATCATCCATGAAAACCTCGCAAATCTTTTCACAAAAGTCAGAGAATATAGCCATCATGCATCTTTGAAAGGTAGCAGGTGCATTACATAAACCAAAAGGCATACGTCTATAAGCAAAAGTACCGAAAGGGAAAGTAAAAGTGGTCTTTTCTTGATCTTCAGCTGACACAGGTATTTGAGAGAAGCCAGAGTAACCATCTAGAAAGCAAAAATGCGTATGTTTGGATAATCTTTCTAGCATTTGATCAATAAAAGGAAAAGTGTAATGATCTTTTTTAGTAGCTTTATTTAGTTTGCGGAAATCAATTACCATCCTATAACCTGTAATAATTCTTTGCGGGATCAATTCATCTTTATCATTAGGAATGACAGTAATACCTCCCTTCTTAGGGACACAACGGACAGGACTTACCCACTGACTATCAGCAACGGGATAAATTATCCCTGCCTCAAGGAGCTTTAATATTTCCTTTTTTACCACTTCTTTCATCTTAGGATTTAGCCGTCGTTGGTGATCAATAACTGGTTTGGCGTCTTTCTCCAAATTTATTTTGTGTTGACATAGAGTGGGACTAATGCCGTTAAGATCATCAAGAGTATATCCAATAGGAGCACGGTGCTTCTTCAGAGTTTTCATTAATTTCTCTTCCTCCTTCTCTGAAAGGTTAGCAGTAATAATAACAGGATATATCTTCTTTTCATCAAGATAAGCATATTTAAGAGTATTAGGTATTGGTTTAAGCTCGAACACGGGATCACCCTTGGGTGGCGGAGGATCCCCTAGAATTTCAACAGGAAAGTTGTGTTTCAAAATAGGTCCCTGTTTAAAGAATACTCCATCTATTTCCCTTCTTTCATTCATAAACATATCATTTTCATGGTCGAGAAAATATTGTTCTAAAGGATCATTAGGGGGCATGGCAATAGAAGCAAGACCAATAATTTCATCTTTACTAGGCAATTCCTCATCATGGTGTTGTCTACTAAATTTAGCAAAATTAAACTCATGAGACATGTCACCCAAACCAATAGTAACAACATCCTTTTCGCAGTCTATCCTAGCATTAACAGTGTTCAAGAAGGGTCTACCAAATATAATGGGACAAAAGCTATCTTGTGGGGAACCAAGAATAAGAAAATCAGCAGGATATTTAACCTTCCCACACAAGACTTCAACATCTCTAACAATCCCAATCAGTGAAATAGTATCTCTATTGGAAAGCTTAATGGTAACATCGATATCTTCTATCTCAATAGGTGCAATATCATGCAAATTTCTTCGTATAAAGAATGAGGTATTGCACTAGCACTAGCACCCATATCACACAAGCCATGATAACAATGATCTCCTATTTTAACAGAAATAACAGGCATGCCTACCACAGGTCTATGTTTATCTTTAGCACCAGGTTTAGCAATTCTAGCAGTCTCATCACAGAAGTAAATAACATGCCCATCGATATTATCAACCAATAGATCTTTAAGCATAGCAATTTTAGGTTCAACTTTAACTTGCTTAGGGGGTTTGTGTGTCCTAATATTACTTTTGTTGACTACAGTTGAAGCTTTAGCATGATCCTTTATTCTAACAGGGAAACGTGGTTTCTCAACATAAGCAGTGGGAACAATAGGATCATTATAAGTGATAGTCTTTTCTTCAACTTTAATAGGTGCAACTACTTTTACTTCAATGGGAGGATTATATTTAAACCACTTCTCCTTAGGGAGATCAACATGAGTAGCAAATGATTCTCAGAAAGAAGCTACTATCTCAGAGTCAAGTCCATATTTGGTGCTAAATTCACGGAAAGCATCGGTATCCATAAAAGATTTAACACAATCAAGCTTAGGTGTTAAACCTGACTCCTTACCTTCATCGAGGTCCCAATCGTCAGAGTTGCATTTAATTCTTTCCAATAAATCCCATTTGAATTCAATACTCTTCATCATAAAAGAGCCATTACAAGAAGTATCGAGCATGGAGCGATTATTGAGAGAAAGCCGAGCATAAATTTTTTGAATAATCATTTCTCTTGATAGCTCATGATTGGGGCATGAATATAAAATTGACTTAAGCCTCCCCCAAGCTTGAGCGATGCTTTCTCCTACACGAGGCCAAAAATTATATATATAATTGTGATCACGATGAACAAGATGCATAGGATAAAACTTCTGATGAAATTCCAATTTCAATCGTTTGTAGTTCCATGATCCCATATCATCACATAGCCTAAACCATGTCAATGCATCTCCCTTAAAAGATAAAGGGAAAACCTTCTTCTTGATGACATCCTTGGGCATACCTGCAAGCTAAAATAATCCACAAACTTCATCCACATAGATTAAGTGTAAATCGAGATGCAATGTGCCATCTCCTGCAAAAGGATTAGCTAGCAGTTTCTCTATCATACCTGAAGGAATTTCAAAGTAAACATTTTCAGTAGGTTTAGTAGGTTGAGGGGTAGCTAATTGTGGTTCCGGACGGGGTGAAGATACCCCGAACAAACCCCTCAAAGGATTGTTTTCCATAGTAACAAGTGACAATAAATTTCAGCGCATTATATAAATTTTTCCTTACCAAATTCCACCTACCAAAGGTGCTTCACTCCCCGGCAACGGCGCCAGAAAAGAGTCTTGATGACCCACAAGTGTAGGGGATCTATCATACTCCTTTCGATAAGTAAGAGTGTCGAACCCAACGAGGAGCAGAAGGAAATGACAAGCGGTTTTCAGTAAGGTATTCTCTGCAAGCACTGAAATTATCGGTAACAGATAGTTTTGTGATAAGGTAATTTGTAACGGGTAACAAGTAATGAAAGTAAATAAGGTGCAGCAAGATGGCCCAATCCTTTTTGTAGCAAAGGACAAGCCTGGACAAACTCTTATATAGAGAAAAGCGCTCCCGAGGACACATGGGAATTATCGTCAAGTTTGTTTTCATCACGCTCATATGATTCGCGTTCGTTACTTTGATAATTTGGTATGTGGGTGGACCGGTGCTTGGGTGCTGTCCTTTCTTGGACAAGCATCCCACTTATGATTAACCCCTATTGCAAGCATCCGCAACTACAAAAGAAGTATTAAGGTAAACCTAACCATAGCATGAAACATATGGATCCAAATCAGCCCCTTACGAAGCAACGCATAAACTAGGGTTTAAGCTTCTGTCACTCTAGCAACCCATCATCTACTTATTACTTCCCAATTCCTTCCTCTAGGCCCAAACAATGGTGAAGTGTCATGTAGTCGACGTTCACATAACACCACTAGAGGAAAGACAACATACATCTCATCAAAATATCGAACGAATACCAAATTCACATGACTACTAATAGCAAGACTTCTCCCATGTCCTCAAGACTAATCACAAATCATATTCATGTTCATAATCAGAGGGGTATTAATATGCATAATGGATCTGAACATATGGTCTTCCACCAAATAAACTAACCAGCATCAACTACAAGGAGTAATCAACACTACTAGCAACCCACAGGTACCAATCTGAGGCTTTGGGACAAAGATTGGATACAAGAGATGAACTAGGGTTTGAGAGGAGATGGTGCTGGTGAAGGCTTGATGGAGATTGACCCCCTCCCGATGAGAGGGTCATTGGTGATGACGATGGCGATGATTTCCCCCTCCCGGGGGGAAGTTTCCTCGGCAGAAAAGCTCCTCCGGAGCCCTAGATTGGTTCCGCCAAGGTTCCGCCTCGTGGAGGCGGAGTTTCTTCCCGAAAGCTCGCTTAAATTTTTTCCAGGGTAGAAGACACCATATAGCCAAAGATGGGCACCGGAGGCCTGCCAGGGGGCCCACGAGGCAGGGGCGCGCCCAGGGGGTCGGGCGCGCCCCCATCCTCGTGGCCAGGGTGTGGGCCCCCTCTGGTATTTTCTTCGCTCAATATTTTTTATAAATTCCAAAAATGACTTCCGTGAAGTTTCAGGACTTTTAGAGCTATGCAGAATAGGTCTCTAATATTTGCTCCTTTTCCAGCCTAGAATTCCAGCTGCCACCAGTCTCCCTCTTCATGTAAACCTTGTAAAATAAGAGAGAATAGGCATAAGTATTGTGGCATAACATGTAATAACAGCCCATAATGCAATAAATATCGATGTAAAAGCATGATGCAAAATAGATGTATCAATGTGTACATACATACTGGTCGATGTAGAGCACACACATGTCGTACTAGAGGCGTGCATGTAGCATGTACACGTACGTACAGCGGCCAGTGTGCAAGAAAGAAAATACGGCCATGTACGTACATATGAGCGAGGTCTTGAAAGCCTACTCGCACGTACGTACGGCCAGGGCTCGTGTACATGGCTGGGTCGGAACGGAGAAACTGCGTCGTCGTCGTGTTCATGGGGAGCCAACCGACTGGGTCGGAACGGAATGCGTCGTCGTGTTCATCGGGAGGGCTTGGACGGAACAGCCGATGGAAACGAGGCCTGGCGTACCGTAGAACGGAGGAAACGACCTTGTGTTCGACCGGCCATGTTCGAAACGGGATCCTGTTCATCGGGAGGGGTCTGGCGTACCGCAAAATGGAGGAAACGGACCTCCTACGGTCGAAACGGGGGTCCTGTTGATCGGGAGGGGTGTGGCGTACCGCAAAACGGAGGAAACGGACTTGTGTTGGAGTGCTACGGTCGAAACGGCGGTCCTGTTCATTAGGAGGGGTGTGGCGTACCGCAAAACATGACTCCACGGGATACTGTTCATCTCCACCGTCGACCCCCTCCAGCCTCCACGGGCTACTATTCATCCACCGTCGACCTCCTCCAGCCTCCACCTGCGACTGTTCATCCGCGGGCTCCTGTTCATCCAGCCTCCACCGCACGCTACTCCACCGGCTACTATTCAACTAGCCCTCTCCACGGCCTCCTGTTCAACCACCCCTCCATGGGGTACTGTTTATCCAGCCCTCCACCGTCTACTGTTCATCCAGCCCTCCACGGGGTGGTCCTGTTCATCCAGCCCCCACAG
The DNA here is from genome assembly GCF_002575655.3 of Aegilops tauschii subsp. strangulata. Classification (NCBI taxonomy): domain Eukaryota; kingdom Viridiplantae; phylum Streptophyta; class Magnoliopsida; order Poales; family Poaceae; genus Aegilops; species Aegilops tauschii. The sequence continues at coordinate 381,125,869 of NC_053039.3, read as the reverse complement.
GGTCCTGTTCATCCAGCCCCAACCGGCTCGATCGATCGGGGTCCTGTTCATCCAGAGGCAACACCACGGGGTCCTGTTCATCCACCCCCACCGGGAACTGTTCATCCAACCCCCCCAGCAAGGCTCACTGTTCATCCAGAGGCAGCATCTTTCGCTTCAGTTAGCAGCAGTAGCGAAGGAATCGCTCGATCGGGTTCAGTTAACAGCCATCGATCGGTCGCTCGGGTTCAGTAACGCGTAGCCTGCAGTGCAATCACTCGGGTTCAGTTAGAGCCCAACGCCTCGCTCGGGTTCAGTTAGAGCCCAACGCCTCACACCCACGCGCGTGTGTGTACGAGAGAAACACGCATCGCTCGGCCCCGAGCACCCACCATAACCGGGAACACCCTGATATTTTCCTCGCCCTCGCTTCTACCACGGTTTTTTCCGTCATGGACGGCCCAAAGAATGTCATGCAGCTGCGTCTCCGGCCCACCCAGGACGAAAAGCCCATTTTCTATCATGATTTTTTTTCATAGAAGTAGGAGCCCACCACATCTCTGATGATACCGGGTTTTGTCTCAATTATCGTCATAGAAGTGTCATAAGTATGACATAATTTTTTTTCGTTCGGCCCAAAATGTCACGGATGTGTCTTTTTTTGTAGTGCATACTTTCACTTTCCATGGCTAGCCGTATCCACGGTTGCCCTCCATACCAACACTTTCCAAGGAATTTATTATTTGACAACATAAAGTAAATTCATTTTTGATTCCGGGACTGGGCATCCCTAATACCTTTGCCTTACTCTCGTGCAATGACAAGTGAATAAACACTCATTGTGAGAATAACACATCTTGCATGGAAAATTTTGGCCACCCCTCACCGCCTTGCGAGCGGTACGAGCACACAAAAGAGAAATTTATTTTGAAAATTAGAGATGCCACATACAAATTTGCTTAGAACGGCAAAAGAATACCGCATATAGGTAGATATAGTGGACCCATGTGGCAAAACTGGTTTAAAGGATTTTGGATGCACAAGTAGTGATCGTACTTAGTGCAAAATGAAGGCTAGCAAAAGATTGAGAAGCGACCAACCAAGAAACGAATAATCTCATAAGCGAGCATTGAGCATAATTAACACCGAATAATGCACCACAAGTAGGATGTAATTTCATTGCATGACTATTGACTTTCGTGCTTGCATAAGGAATCACAAACCTTAACACCAATATTCTTACTAAAGCATAATTACTCATCAACATGACTCACATATCACGTCATCATATCTCAAAACTATTACAAGGAATCAAGTTTATTTTTTCCAATGATCTTCATGGAAGTTTTTATTATATCCTTCTTGGATCTCTATCACTTTGGAACTAATTTTCATGTGTTGCTTTTGATAAGCTCAAACAAATATAAGTGATGATCATGAGCATAATATTTCTTTCTCCCAAATTAATTTAAGTGAAGCAAGAGAGAATTTCTTCAAAAAAATAATAAAGCACACCGTGCTCAAAAAGATATAAGTGAAGCACTAGAGCAATTCCAAAGCTCATAAAAATCTAAGTGATGCATAGAGAGCAATTCTAACAAGTCATGGCATAATTTTGGCTCTCTAAAATGGGGGTGTCCAGCAAGGATTCAAGACTTCAAACAAAAACCAAAACAAGAAAAGACTCATATCATACAAGACGCTCCAAGCAAAACTCATAGTATGTGATGAATAAAAATATAGCTTCGAGTAAAATACCGATGGTCGTTAGAAGAAAGAGGGGATGCCACTTGGGGCATCCCCATGCTTAGTTGCTTGCTTCTCTTTGGATAATACCTTGGGATGCCATGGGCATCCCCAAGCTTAGGCTCTTCTTACTCCTTATTTCTTCATCCATCATAACATCATCCAAAACTTGAAAACTTCAATCACACAAAACTCAGCAAAACCTTCGTGAGATCCGTTAGTATAAGAAAACAAATCACTACTATAAGTACTATTTCAAACCAATTCATATTTTATTGTTGCATTATATCTACTGTATTCCAACTTTTCTATGGAAAAAACTCTTGAAAAAAACCATAGAATCATCAAAACCAGCACAGAACGCAAAGAAAACAGAATCTGTCAAAAACAGAACAGTCTGTAGCAATCTGGATATTTCCAATACTTCTGAAACTCCAAAAATTCTGAAAAATTAGGAAAACCTGAGACATTTGTATATTAATCTTCTGCAAAAAGAATCAGAGCAAAGTCATGTTTCTGTGATTTATTAAAATTATTTTCGTGAGTGCAATTTTTTTTTGTTTTTCAGCAAGATCAAACAACTATCACCCAAGAAGATGCTAAAGGCTTTACTTGGCACAATAACTAATTGAAACACAAAAAACACAATCATAACAGTAGCATAATTGTGCAAACACTCAAGAACAGGAAGCAAAAAGAAAAAATAAATTTTATTCATTGGGTTGCCTCCCAACAAGCACTATCGTTTTACGCCCTTTGCTAGGCATAAAGCAAAGATCTTAAGTTTTGTCATCTTTGTTTCCCAACTCTTTAATCACACAATCAGTTTTACTTGAAGAATTAGCAAGTAAAATAGCAAAACTTCTAGGTATAAAATTGAGGAATTCATTCTTATCAATAGGATCTCTTACGACTTAAACAAAATTCGGGTGAATACTAATCATCTTAAGATCTCCTTTATTATCACTAGAAGTTGCACCCTTGTTCTTAGTAACTTGAGTAATTTTGCTAATTTTTACGGGAGTTTTTTCAATGGTTTTGGCGGAAGCAAAAGCCATGCTCATATTACTAAAGATTTCTTTCAGTTTATCGATCCGAGACGGGCTTTCTTCAATTCTTTCATGAATTACGGTTCCCTTTTCTTTTAACAACTTAAAAACTTCTCCCGCTTTTGACCCAATTTTAGTGGCAAAGCTATGCATCTTTTTATCCAAGTTTTCAATATGCTCTTGAGTAAGCATTTTCTTTTCAATAGCATCTAATCTTTCCATAACATGCTCAAGAGTCAATTGTTCCATTAACCATAAGCGGTGGTGAGCCCACTAAATTCCCCATAGCATTAAAAGCATCAAGAGAGGGACACATCAAGAAAATTCCACTGTTAATCGTATCAAGGCCGATACCAAGTGGTGATGCCCACATAAAAACAGCGAAGAAGAACAATGGTAGATTGCTTACGGATAGATCTATTATGAGCATTGCAAATCCTATACCAAGCATATTTTAAATTCTCTCCTCTCCTTTGTTTAAATTTGCGAACCTCCTTCTAGGGAGTGCACGCAATAGAGGAGGAACTATCCATAACGACAACTAGCAAACAAGATTGCACACAAAATAGATCCGGCAAGAAAACGGCGAAAGAAAAAGAGGGCAAATAAAACGACAAATTTTTGTGAAGTGGGGGAGAGGAAAACGAGAGGCAAATAATGTAAATTGCGAGGAGATGAGATTTGTGATTAGGAACCTGGTAGTTGTTGATGATCCTCCCCAGCAATGGCGCCAGAAATTCCTTTTGATGTCTGCTAAACTACGTCGGTATTTCCCCAAAGAGGAAGGGATGATGCAACACAGCGACGGTAGGTATTTCCCTCAGTGATGAGACCAAGTTTATCGAACCAGTAGGAGAATCAAGCAACACTACGTAAAAAACACCTGCACACAAATAACAAATACTCATAACCCGACGTGTTAAAGGGGTTGTCAATCCCTTTCGGGTAACGGCGCCAGAAATTGGCACGTGGACGGGAGAAAGTTGTAAATATTGATAGATCGAACGCCAAATAAAATAAAGCGCAGCAACCTATTTTTATATTTTGGTTTAATAGATCTGAAAATAAAAGGCAAATAAAATAGATCGCAAAGGCAAATATAATAAAGAAGAGACCTGGGGCCGTAGATTTCACGAGTGGCTTCTCTCGAGAAAAATAGCAAATGGTGTGTAAACAAATTACTGTTGGGCAATTGATAGAACTTCAAATAATCATGACGATATCCAGGCAATGATCATTATATAGGCATCACGTCCTAGATTAGTAGACCGACTCCTTCCTGCATCTACTACTATTAATCCACACATCGACCGCTATCCAGCATCCATCTAGTGTATTAAGTTCATGGAGAAACGGAGTAATGCAATAAGAACGATGACATGATGTAGACAAGATCTAGTTATGTAGGAATAGACCCCATCTTGTTATCCTTAATGGCAACCATACATACGTGTCGGTTCCCCTTCTGTCATTGGGATGAAGCACCGTAAGATCGAACCCATCACAAAGCACCTCTTCCCATTGCAAGATAAATAGATCAAGTTGGACAAACAAAACCCAAATATCGGAGAAGAAATATGAGGCTATATGCAATCATGCATATACGAGATCAAAGAAGACTCAAATAACTTTCATGGATAAAAAGATAGATCTGATCATAAACTCAAAGTTCATCGGCGCCCAACAAACACACCGCAAAAAGAGTTACATCATATGGATCTCCAAGAGACCATTGTATTGAGAATCAAAAGAGAGAGAGAGGAAGCCATCTAGCTACTAACTACGGACTCGTAGGTCTACAAAGAACTACTCACGCATAATCAGAGAGGCACCAATGGACATGATGCACCCCCTCCGTGATGGTGTCTAGATTGGATCTGGTGGTTTTGGACTCTGCGGCGGCTGGAATTGATTTTTGTCGACTCCCCTAGGGTTTCTGGAATATTGGGGTATTTATAGAGTAAAGAGGCGGTGCAGGAGGCCACCGAGGTGGGCACAACCCACCAGGGCGCGCCAGGATGGTGTCTTGTGCTCACCTCGGGCTCCCTCTTCGGTACTTCTTTGGCCCACTGTATGTCTTCTGGTCCAAAAAAATCCACAAAACTTTTCGCTACGTTTGGACTCCGTATGCTATTAATTTCCTACGATGTAAAAAACATGCAGAAAATAGCAATTGGCACTGGGCACTATGTCAATAGGTTAGTACCAAAAAATGACTATAAAATGATTATCACATCCAAGAATGATAATATAGCAGCATGGAACAATAAAAAATTTATAGATGCGTTGGAGACGTATCAGAGCCCGGCTGCTGATAAAGTTGATGAAATTACCATTACTGGCTCTGCCTTTAAAACACCCGAAGCTTCCACAGCACTAGCCAAGCACTTAGCCAAGGAAGAGGTGCCTTTATTCGACAAAGGCAAGACAAAACTGGATTTAGAAAACTAAGCATCATTCAGCGCTGGTGAGTTGTACGCGGGCTATCTAAGCCGCCTTCACACAAGTCGTGACATGGAGGCCGGCTTAGTAAATCTGATGAAACAAAGATATGAGGTATGTATTTGACCCCTTTCCGCCTTAGCATATATACATACTCATGTAGCCCCCAAGTCTTAAGTATAGGAAAAATGTTGAGTATGCTTGAGACTTTATGAAAACTTCCAAAGTGTAGCCCCCAAGGGCCGGCTTATCTTGACAAGATGAGCCGGGTCTTCGAAATATCAAGTTTGAATGAACCTCGCATATCTCCCAAAGGCCAGCTCATACTAATAAGATGAGCCGGGTTGTTAAAATATGCATCTTAAAGAACTGCGCGTAGCCCCCAAGGGCTGGCTTATGTTTAAAAGATGAGCCGGGTCTTCAAAATAACCAAGCTTAAAAGAACCGCGCATAGCCCCCACGGGCCGGCTTATATTTTAAGGATAAGATGGGTCTTTGTGATTACTCATTATAAAAGAATGTAGCCCCCAATAACCGGCTTACTGATGAAACGGTTCAAAATATAATTTGAAATGAACTACATTAGCCCCCAAGTGCCAAGTATATTGCTTGCAATGTGCTTGGGACTTGAATAAATCTGACCCGGACTGAAGTGTAAATATGGCTTGCAATCTTTCTTGCAGGAAGCATCAAATCTGAAAGAGTCGCAACTTGGCGATTTAAGAAAAATGTGGAGTTGCAACAGGCTGAGACTATCAAAGCCGAGTCAAAGTTGAAATCTTCATTGGAAGACATTGAAAAGCTCAAAGCAAACTTTGATGCAGACAGAACTGCCTGGGAAACTGATAAAGTTGCATTGCTGAAAAGAGCAGAAGAAGCTGAGAAACAACTTAAGTCGGTCACTGACGAACTTGCCTGCTTAAAACAACATATATCTCAAATGACAGCTGCCATCTTTGGTAAGTTAAAACTTGTACTCAATTGAAGCAAGTCATACATCAATGCAAATGTTGTAACCCGCCTGGCGGCTCAAAATATTTGATTGCTGACGCAACTGACTTGTTTTATAACTGCATGATAGGCACCAGGAGTGCCAACCTTGGCCAAAACATGCTGCTCAAACTTAAAGTTGTTTACTCATTAACAGAGCAACTTTATTCTGGGAGCATGCGAACCCTTGTGTCCATAACAAGTTTTAAGAAACCTCCAACTGCTATCAAGACTGTGCTGGAAGATCTGTCAATTGTGCCATCACATATTGAAGAAATAAAGCTATCAGTCGCCCACGCAGGAGCCCTTAATGCTTTGAGATGGGCTAAGGCTTGGCAATCAGAGCTAGACCCGGCAGAAATGGCCAGTGGGTGTCCAGAGTTCAATGACGATGGCTCAGTTTTCAAAGAAGAAGACTTTGCCAAATATGCGAGGGAGATGTGGCCTCTAGCGTGTCAACTTGCGCAAGAAGTGGATCTATCCAAATATCAAGCGGTTTATGACAGCAACAACACCCGTATCAAGGCGCCATCTCATGAAATCGTGGATTTAACTCCTCCAAGGCGTAAGCACGTTTTTGCTCCTGACCTTGATCCTTCTCTTATTCTTAACGATGAAGCTACTTTCGAGGCGTTAGCCGGCATCGACTGGACATTGGCTACTCTTCAGATGGCAGACGAGGGAGAGCCGACACGAGATGACCCGGAGGCCTCTACCTCAAGGCGGTAGGATGACAATAACCCGCCAGGCCAGAACCCGGACGACACTAATGCTGGCTCAACGGAGTGATGTAACTCCAGAAACACTTGGTCGAAAACTTTTGGGCTTAGCTGTAGCCTTGTAATATGTAGCTGAAAACAATTATCTGCCCTGCCATGCCTTCGTGCATGTTTTCCCAACTGTGCTAAAGTGACTTTAATCTCTTTGAGTTTGTCATATATATGCACGTCTGGTCTTTCAACATTGTTGAATTTTCTTGAAAACTTGATATATGATCTGTAAAAGATCCAACAGTGTCTTATATTGGTGACTTATAGTCACAATCCAGGGCGGGTTAAGTAACCCAACAAACCAGGGTGGCTTATCGCCATATCTAGCCTTTGAAAAAGATAACTATTGGCGGCTTATAGCCTCAATAAGCCCAATGTAGAGCAATATAACCCGGATCAGTATAAGCCGGCAACTTCTCATCTGTAAGAGGTTTCTGCAAAATAGAAATAGAGAATATGTATAACTCAAATATTTATTAAACCGGCTTGTAAGGCATGACCAAAACAGATTGGTTTTTGAAAAAACTCAATCTTTTGCTTCAAAAAAGCTTGGCATGAAAGCCGTACATCACGTAAGCTGGCTCTCACGTGACATAAATCCGTCATTTAAACCTTAACTAGTTCAGGGTCTTATTGAAAGATTAACTGTTAAGAGTACGAATGGGCCATATAGCGGAGAAACTACAACAGGCAGGTGAGTTTATCCTAGCTCACTGTAAGCCGGCTCTCACATGACATAAGCCGTCATTTTAACCTTGACAAGTTTAGGGTCTTAAAAGATTGACTGTCAAGAGTACGGCGGGTCATATGGTGGAGTAGCCTGTTGCAAACAGGCAGGTTTAACCCAGTTATGGCATGAAAGCCGGTCGAGAGGGTTATAAACAGACTCATGGAGTAGGAAGCCCCCAAGCGACCCATGGCATAAAAGCCAATCAAGAGGGTTATAAAGCTATGCTCATAGAGCAGGAAGCCCCCAAGTGACCTAACATGGCATAAAAGCCGATCAAGAGGGTTATGAAGCTATGCTCATAGAGCAGGAAACCCCCAAGTGACCTATAACATGGCAAAAAAAGCCGATCAAGAGAGTTATGAAGCTATGCTCATTGAGCAGGAAGCCCTCAAATGACCTATAACATGGCATAAAAGCCGATCAAGGGAGTTATGAAGCTATGCTCATTGAGCAGGAAGCCCTCAAATGACCTTATGACTAATCAATAATGACTCTTGCTCAGAAAATTTGAGATAAAACAATAGAGGCCCCGAAATTTGGGGATGTCGGCTTTACTATATTGATCCCAAAAAGGTATGTACATCAATGAAGGTATATACAATGATGAGAGCCAATGACTCAAGTGTAGTAAGGCCGAAGATGAGCAATGTTCCATGTCCTGGTGGTCTCTTGCTCAGAAGTGTGTGATTCCTTGCGCTCATGTATATCAATGAGATAATACGAGCCGTTGTTGAGATTCTTGCTAACCACAAATGGTCCTTCGCAAGGCGGGGACAGCTTATGCATGTCTGTCTGATCTTGAATCAGTTGGAGCACTAAGTCGCCCTCTTGAAACGCCAGTCTTGACTCTGCGGCTATGATAACGATGCAGGTCTTGTTGGTAAATCGCCGATCGAGCTACTGCAAGTTCACGTTCTTCATCCAAAGCATCAAGTGTGTTCTGATGCACCGTCTCATTATCAGCTTCAACGTAAGCCACCACCCTGGGCGAGTCATGACAGATAGCGCTGGGGAGAACCGCCTCTACGCCATAAACCATGAAGAAAGGCGTATAGCCTGTTGATCTGTTGGGGGTGGTTCTTATACTCCAAAGGACTGAAGGAAGCTCTTCAACCCAACAACCCGGTGTTCGCTCTAAAGGAACCATAAGCCAGGGCTTAATGCCTCTCAAAATTTCTTGGTTAGCCTGTTCTACTTGACCATTAGACTGTGGATGAGCCACTGAGGAGACATCAAGACGGATATGCTCTCTTTGACAGAACTCTCTCATAGCCCCCTTAGACAGATTAGTGCCATTATCAGTAATGATACTATGGGGATAACCAAAACGGAAGATCAACTTTTTAACAAACTGAACTGCAGTCGCTGCATCACACTTGCTAACTGGCTCTGCCTCCACCCACTTGGTAAACTTGTCAACCGCCACCAGAAGATGGGTCTTCTTAGAGCGTCTCTAGCAGACCCCGTATAAGTGGTCAAACCCTTATAAATTTTGCGTTTTACAATTTTGGTCGAATAAAGTGTCCAGAAAAGAAACCGTAAAAGTGGTCCAACCCGTAAATTTTATGAAGGGCCACAGAAAATGCACACCCGAAACCCTTATATTTGGAGGTTGGAAGGCCGAACCTAGGGGGCCCCGTATACCAGTCAAACCTTGTCGGAGCAAACACGCCACCACGGAGTTTGCCGAAATCCGCCCTAAACTCGCCGGAATTCATCACCGCACACCGGAAAAGGCCACTAGACGGTGCAATCGATCGCCGCCGGTTCGAATTGAATGAGCTCGACATCGCCGTGGCCTCCCTTGACCTCAGCCTGGCCGCCGGAATCCTCCCGGCCCGGTAGGCAAAGGGGCACGTCTTGGCCGACGCGGCTGGCAATAGAGCAAGGCACAGACGGCAGAGGTGACGGGGCGTGGCCGGCGTGGCTGGGCGCGGCCGGCGAGGCTGGTTGTGGCCGACGTGGTGATGGGGCGCGACTGGCAGGGATGGGGCACGACCGATGGGCGACGGGGCGCGACTGGCGGGCGACGGGGGGCGGGCGACGGGGTTGGGCGCGGCCGGTGTGGCCAGCGCGGCCGGCTGGGGGAGGGGACGACAGCGGCCGAACCAAAGGAAGGAGCTCTTTATCCCAATTTTACAGTTTGTTTTACAGTATCTGTTCGGCCGTAGCTAAAATGAACCCTTAAAATGCATTTCTCTCGACCCATATCCTAGTTTTACAGTTTGCGATTTTAAGGGATCTGCTAGAGATGCTCTTATCGTTAGACCTCTTGAACGGTGCAACCATGGAAAGCCCCCAGACCGCAAATGGCCAAGTTATTGGGATCATCCACAATTCCTGAGCCGGCACGTGAGCTTGTCTGGAAAATTTCTAACACCCATCACACTTGCTAACAATATCCTCTGCATCGGCATGAGCTGTTACCCAGTAAAACCCATGACTAAAAGCTTTAGCCACCAAAGATTTTGAGCCGGCATAATGACCAATATCGCCTTCATGAATCTCTCGTAAAATTTCACGACCCTCCTCGGGAGAAACACAACATTGGAACACGCCTGTCACGCTGCATCGGTGCAACCCGCCATTGATAATAGTTATAGACTTAGACCTCCTGTTGATCTGTCGTGCTATAGTTTCATCCTCAGGTAACTCGCCCCGAGTCATATAAGCCAGATAAGGCTACGTCCAGTCAGGAATGGCATGAAGATCCGCCACCAACTGCGCCTCCGGGTCAGGGATAGCAAGGTCTTCCTCATATGGTAACTTGACCGAAGGACTGTGTAACACATCGAGGAATATATTAGGGGGCACCGGCTTACGTTTAGGGCCAAGCTGAGACAATGCATCAGCCGCCTAATTTTTCCGTCGATCAAGGTGATCCACCTAATAACCCTTAAAGTGACAAGAAATATTATCAACCGCCCGACGATAAGCCGCCATGAGCGGGTCTTTAGAGTCGCACTTGCCTGAGACTTGCTGAGCCACGAGGTCTGAGTCGCCCAGACACCTGACATGGCTTAAATTCATTTCCTTAGCCATACAAAGGCCATGGAGCAAAGCTTCATAGTCAGCTGCATTATTAGTACAAGGAAGCATTAACCGTAAAACATAAAAGAATTTTTCACCTCGTGGGGAAGTCAAAATAACTCCAGCCCCCGAACCTTCCAACTGCCTAGACCCATCAAAGTGGATTGTCCAATATGTGTTGTCAGGCTTCTCCTCAGGTGTCCGCAACTCTGTCCAATCATTTATAAAATCCACCAGAGCTTGAGACTTGATGGCTATTCTTGGCACATACTTCAAATTGTGAGGTCCGAGTTCAATTGCCCACTTAGCAACCCGGCCCGTGGCCTCTCTGTTTTGAATAATATCGCCTAAAGAAGCAAAGCTGACCACAGTAATGGGATGCCCAAGAAAATAATGCTTCAACTTGCGACTCGCCATGAACACCCCAAATATTAGTTTCTTCCAATGTGGATATTGTTGCTTGGACTCAGTCAATACCTCACTGACATAATAAGTCGGCCACTAAACTGGGTACTCCTTACCCACCTCCTTGCGCCCCACAATGACTGCTATGCTGACTGCCGTATTATTAGCCACCACGTACAGGAGCAAAGGCCCTTTGTCAATGGGAGCAGCGAGGATGGGCGGCTCAGCTAATTGTTTCTTGAGCGCCTCAAACGCCTCATTGGCAGAATCACTCCAGACAAAGTGATTTATCTTCTTCATCATCTGATATAAAGGAATTGCCTTCTCTCCTAGGCGACTCATGAACCGGCTGAAAGCCGCAATATGACTCGCCAGGCGCTGAACGTCATTGACACACGCTGGCTTAGAAGGCGAAGTGATGGTCTTTGTCTTCTCCGGGTTAGCTTCACTGCCCCTCTCCGAAACCAGAAACCCTAGCAGTTTACCTGCAGGCACACCAAAGACACATTTGGCCGTTAAGCATCATTTTATAGACCCAGAGATTGTCAAAATTTTCCTCCAGATCATCAAGAAGAGTCTCCTTCTTTCTTGATTTGACCATAATATCATCCACATAAGCATGAACGTTGCACCCAATCTGACTGTGAAGACATTTCTGAACACAGCGCTGATAAGTCGCCTGGGCACTCTTGAGCCCAAAAGGCATAGAAACGAAGCAAAAAGCTCCAGAAGGTGTGATGAAAGCCATCTTCTCTTGGTCTTTAACTGCAATATTGATATGATGATAACTAGAATAAGCATCCAGGAAGCATAAACTCTCACAACCCGTCATCGCATCAATGATTTGGTCGATACGAGGGAGAGCAAATGGATCAGCTGGACAAGCCTTATTAAGATCTGTGTAATCAACACACATACGCCATGTGTCATTCTTCTTGAGTACAATCACAGGGTTAGCCAACCACTCAGGGTGAAAAACTTCCACGATGAACCCAGCCGCTAAGAGTCGGGCTACCTCTTCCCCAATGGCCTTACGTCGCTCTTCATTGAAACGACGGAGGAACTGTTTGACCGGCTTAAATTTAGGATCCACATTAAGAGTGTGCTTAGCAAATTCTCTCGGCACACCTGGCATGTCAGAATGTTTCCATGAAAAGATGTCCCGATTCTCACGGATGAACTCGATGAGCGCGCTTTCCTATTTGGGATCCATATTAGCCCCTATAGTTAACTGCTTAGATGAGTCGTTGATGCTTGCTTGAACTACGTCGGTATTTCCCCAAAGAGGAAGGGATGATGCAGCACAGCAACGGTAGGTATTTCCCTCAGTGATGAGACCAAGGTTATCGAACCAGTAGGAGAACCACGCAACACTACGTGAACGGCACCTGCACACAAATAACAAATACTCGCAACCCGGCGTATTAAAGGGGTTGTCAATCCCTTTCGGGTAATGGCGCCAGAAATTGGCTAGTAGATGGGATAAAAATTGTAGTAGATTGATAGATGCAAAAGCACGTTTCTGTGATTTATGAAAATTATTTTTCTGAGCGCAAAAGTTTCTGTTTTTCAACAAAATCAAATCAACTATCACCCAACACAATCCTAAAGGCTTTACTTCGCACAAACACTAATTAAAAGAAAAAACACAATCATAACAGTAGCATAATTATGCAAACACTCAAGAACAGAAAGCAAAAAACAAAAATAAATTTTATTCGTTGGGTTGCCTCCCAACAAGCGCTATCGTTTTACGCCCTAGCTAGGCATAAAGCCAGGATCTACGTGTTGTAATCCTTCTCCTTAATTTCCTTAGAGGTATGTTTGTCATGAGGTTTTGTAAAAGCAACATAAAATATATTCTCCATGGAAACCTTAGCAGTATCAAGTTGCTTATCATCATAACCTCTTTGATTTCCGGCAACAATCTAGGAATAATGTTGATTAACATTATTAAAAACTTGTTGGGTTATATCTAGAATAGGACTTCCTTTGTAAGATTGTCACCAAGAATTTGATTATCCCCAAGCAGATGTCTTAACGCATAATCACTATTATAAAGAATTTCATCTATCACCGGTTTTTCACGATTCATACCATAAAAATCAAAGATTTCCCTAGCTTCTCGTATTATGTAGTCAAACTCATTCATAAGAACAAGAGTGGCCAACTTTTTAGCCTTGGGATTCTTTATAACTGGAAGCTCAAAAAAATCTTTGCAACATAGGATGAGTACGGATAAATTTATTTTCATGTTTCAGAACTAGTGCTGAAATAGCTTCCGCATAAGATTTAGTCCTCTTAAGTATAGGAAAATCATCAAGAATTAAATTTCCAACACAATTGAAAAATTCTTGGATGCGTTCTTTTCCTATAACATTCCCTTGCCCCAAAACAAAACTTTTAGCATCTAGATTGCCAGATCGTCCAATTTTAGGAGTTAGGCCATCATCTCTTTCTGCCATACCAAAGTCACTCATGATTGCAAGCAAAGAGTACATCTGACGAGAAAACGGTGAACGAAAAAGAGGGCGAATAAAACGGCAAATTTTTGTGAAGTAGGGGAGAGGAAAACGAGAGGCAAATGGCAAATAACATAAGTTGCAAGGAGATGAGATTTGTGATTAGGAACCTGGTAGATGTTGATGATGTCTCCCCGGCAACTGCGCCAGAAATTCCTTTTGATGCTTGCTTGAACTACGTCGCTATTTCCCCAAAGAGGAAGGGATGATGCAGCACAACAACGGTAGGTATTTCCCTCAGTGATGACACCAAGGTTATCAAACCAGTAGGAGAACCACGTAACATTACGTGAACAGCACCTGCGCACAAATAACAAATACTCGCAACTCGACATATTAAAGGGGTTGTCAATCCCTTTCGGGTAACGGCGCCAGAAATTGGCTAGTAGACGGGTTAAAAATTGTAGTAGATTGATAGATGCAAATAAAATAAAATAAAATTCAGCGAGGTATTTTTGTATTTTTGGTTTAATAGATCTGAAAATAAAAGCAAATAAAAATAGATCGCAAAGGCAAATATAATAAAGAAGAGACCCGGGGGCCGTAGGTTTCACTAGTGGCTTCTCTCGAGAAAAATAGCAAATGGTTGGTGAACTGTTGGGCAATTGATAGAACTTCAAATAATCATGACAATATCCAAGCAATGATCATTGTCGGTGTACAAAAGTAGGGGCTCTCCTTTTGACCCCTTTACTTGTGCACGGGCAGTCAGAGCCACGCGCCACGGCCGCACGTAGCAGGGCAAAGGAGGGGAGCCAGAGAGAAGCCGAAGGCACAAGACAAACAAGGCAACGCCAAGACCAGCAACACCAAAGAGCAAGAGGGTGAGGTGGACTCCCCCGGCAAGACGATTGCCGGGGCGACCTCCGCGGCCCCGGGAAGACCCTTGCCGGGGAAACTTGCCCAATGCCAACGGAGAGAGCCACCCTTGAGCCCAAGGGTTCCAACATCACCAACAACTATGATTGGACCCAGGGCTCAGGAGGCACCTCTATAGTGGCATGCAGATTTTCGTCAAGATCATGAACATATGAGATCAGGTGAGGACCAGAAGACGACGACCCTCGGCAAGATCCTTGCCGAGGAAAACCACAAGACCCCCGGCAAGACCCTTGCAGGGGACGACTACGACGCTGCGGCAAGACCCTTGCCGGGGCCCCGGAAAGGCCCTTGCCGAGGACATCAGCGGGGCCACAACCAGGCCCGCAGCAGTCAAGACCCCGCCGCCGTTCGCATGCAGCTGCCAGCCCAACCAGTTGGGCAGGCACCTGCGTGGCAAGATGCAGCTTCCAGGCCAACTCAGCTAACACCTGCGTGGCGGCATACAAATCTTCGTGAAGATCCTACCACCGCGCCACCTCAGCTGCCTGGCTGCCTACATGGCACCGCACGCACTGCTGGCCTGGGCGCGTGTCGAAGCGGGACGGAGCGGTAGCGGACGGGATGGGCCTCGTTCCCGTCCCCGATAAAGCAAGAGAACACCTAAGCAATGCATTAAATGCGCTTTGTCCTATAATACGAGCGATAAGCTCGTAGAACTGTAGGCCTTTCCACCTCCGGTGTGCCACTGTGGCAGCCCCTTTCAACTATAAAAGGAGGCCTATGGCATACTGGAGAATGATTCGGCTCTTTGGAACTATGCAGCCACCATAGCTAGTTCAAGAGCTCAAGAACTCTCTGAAATACAGCCAGCAAAGCAGGACTAGGTTATTACGCATCCTTGCGGCCCGAACCTGGGTAAACGATCCTTGTGCTGACTGTTGATCCTGCTCTCCTCACAACCCCGCGCCCCCGCAACCGTAGTAGGGATTCCCGTGATCCCATAGGTGTCGTTTCTCACCAACATCTTTGGCGCGCCAGGTAGGGGCGCAGTTGTGAAAATCTTGTCTAGCAGTTGGCCTAGCAGTTCTTCATCGCCATGGGTCCTAAGAAGAAGAAGGCCACGGCGGTCGGTTCGTCAGAAGCCAAGCGGCCCGTTCCGGTGCGGGCGAGCAGCGGACCGGTCGCGGACAGAACTCGAGCCGCGGCCCGCGAGCATCGGCATCGCTCTGGCAGTCAGAGCCTGGCGAGCTGCGTCGTTCGTGCGCCAAACGATGAGCCGCACGCCGCCAGATCCAAAGACAGGGCTGGGCCCCCCGCAGGCGATGCGGGCCCTTCAAGAGTGTTGTTGTGCCGCCCACAGGTGGCGCAGCCACCTCCAAGACGCCCATCCCGGCGCCCACAGCGCGCTCTTCCCATGGTGTGCGCAACGAGCAGCGTCACCACGCCGGTGACCCTGGATGCCATCGTGGGAAGAGTCATGTGCGTCATTCGCGAGACGAAGGAGCCCAGCATGCCCGCCGAAGTGCTGGCAAAAATCGCACGCAGCCGCCGGGCCGTGATAGAGCTCCTTCTAATGTAGTTAGAAGTCGAAGCGCACCACGGTCCACGCAGCTTTCGCCACCACCCACGCCAGTAGAAGCTTTGGCGCGCGCGCAGCTGCTCCTCGACTTCCTTCCTGCTGCGGAGAAGCTCGACGAGTGGAGAGCCACCATCCGGAGCCTCATCGCCATCGCCAACAAAGACTATCCGTGACCAACGGGGCCCTCGGGTCGGTGCTCCGTCGAGCCACCACATGCCAGTGGAGGAAGGACCGGGGGTGCTGCGGTCACGGTGCACTCCCCTCCTCCACGCCAACCACTGCGAACGTCGGCTCGTCGTGACGACGCTTGTGATAACATCTCCATAGCATCGTCCGACCCGCGGACCCACCGCGACCAGTGCCAAGTTCTTCGGGAGCGAGTTCACGAAGACGCTCGAACCACCATCGAGCGCCGGCGCAATACACGCCACCAGTCGGACAAGCGGGCGGGGCCCGTTGCGGACCACCTAGCTCCGGGAGGCTCCGGCGGCCTATCTTACGAGGTGGGTTGCCCGGCCTTTACCCGTGAGCAGCGGCAGTTCCAATGGCCGTCCCACCACACGTTCAAGCCCGACGTCGGCGAGAAGTACAATAGCAAGACCCATCCGCCGGAGTTCCTCAGCATCTACACCATCGCGATGCAAGATGCTGGAGCTCGCGACGACAAGGTGCTCGCCAATTACTTCCCGTTGGCGCTGAAGCCCAACGTTATGTCTTGGTTGATGCACTTGCCAGTGGATTCCATTTCTTCTTGGTCGGACCTGTGTCATGAGTTCGTTGGTGCCTTCACTGGAGGTCACCAAGATCACGGCCAGGCGAGTGATTTGCATATCATTCCCCAGAAGGATGGAGAAACCCTGTGCAAGTACATCCAGAGGTTCAGCCGGGTGCAGTACAACATCCCCGATGTTCATCCCGCCGCTGTGATTAGCGCGTTCCACCAGAACGTGCGCAACCGCAAGATGTGCGAAGAGCTGGCGATGAACAAGGTTAAGGATGTGGCCGAAATTTATGTTCTGGCCGATAGGTGCGCCCGGGCTGAGGAGGGGAGGAAGTACCCCGGCGAAAACGCCGGCACGGAAACCGACTCCACCGATGGAGACACCGCCGCCCCAACGAAGAAGGGCCGGTGTCGCAACAAGAAAGGTAAGGGCAAAGCCGCGCTTGCCGTCGAGGGATCCGACGACACCGGCGCCACCAAGAAGGCCAAGGCAGACGACCCCGGCAAGGAGATTGCTGGGTGCACCGCCTGTCGGGCCTTGGCGGCTGCCGACAAGCCAGGGGGCTCTGACAAGCAGTACTGCAAGATCCATCGCACCAAGGGCCACGACCTCCAGAACTGCCGGCAAGTCGAGCTACTTGCTGAGAAGCAAAGGGCCGAGTATGATAGGCGGGACAAGGAGAAGGGTCAGGATGGTGTCGAAGGATCCGGCAAGAAGCGTGTCGGCCAAGGAGGTCGCCGCGGCAAGGATAGCCAACAAGAGAGGCCCGCTCGGGGCCGTGACAAGAAGCAAGAAGATGATGATCATGACGAGGACAACGAGTCCGGTGAGCTAGAGTTCCAGAAGGCTACAGAGGCCATGTGCATCGACGGTGGCGCCTTGTTGCATACTTCTCACCGCCAGCTCAAACAGTGGGCGCGTGAGATTACAGCAGCAGAGCCCTCGTTCGACGCCCAGAAGCCGTTGAAGTGGTCCAGCACGCCCCTCATCTTTGACGCCGAGGATCACCCTGACCGCGAAACTGCGGTCGGATGTTTGCTGTTGTTGGTCTCACCAACGATACGCAACCTCAAGGTGAACAAGATGCTGGTTGACGGCGGGGCCGGTCTGAACTTGATCTCACCTGTTGTGATTAGAAGGCTACAAATTCCTGATGGAGACCTCGAGGAAATGGGCACGTTTCAAGGGGTCAACCCAGGAAGGAGCCAGCCGAAGGGGAAGGTCACGTTGCCTGTAACATTTGGAGGCGAGTTGAACTACAGGACGGAGAGGATTGTCTTCGACGTAGCCGAGATCCCCTTGCCCTAAAATGGGATCCTCGGCCGCCCCGCACTGGCTAAGTTCATGGCGGCGTCGCACTACGCCTACAACATGCTGAAGATGCCCGGGCCGATGAACATCATCACCATCCCCTCTGACAAGAAAGACGCGCTGATCTGCGCCGACCTACTCTACTAGGAAGAAGTCGCAGCAGCTGCCGCCAAGGCACTTGCTCCTGCCGCTGAAGCCCCGGGAGGGAAGAAGAAGACCGGCAAGACCTCTCGCACCCACTCTGGCAAACGCACCTCTTTGAAGTGTTGTGCTACCATCGAGGACATGCCAGAGAGCTCCACCGGCAAGAGGAAGAAATCCAGAGCTGCGCCACAAGAGACCAAGAAGGTGTCCGTCAAGGAGTATGGCATGGGAGGGGCTTTCACCATAAGCTCCACCCTCGACAGCAAATAGGAAAGCGCACTCGTCACTTTCCTGCGGGCGAATGTTGATGTGTTTGCATGGCAAGCATCTGACATCCCCGGTGTTCCCAGGGAAGTGATTGAGCACCATCTTGCTGTCTGCCCCCATGCGCGACCCGTCAAGCAGAAGGTCAGGAAGCAAGCTCTAGAACGACAAAAGTTCATCATAGAGGAGATCAGAAAGTTAGAAGAAGCAGGACTGGTGAGAGGAGTGCTCCATCCGACGTGGTTGGCCAATCCGGTAGTGGTGCGCAAGGCGAATGGGAAGTGGAGGCTATGTATTGATTACACAGATATCAATAAGGCTTGTCCCAAGGACCCCTTCCCGTTGCCGCGCATCGACCAGATTGTTGACTCCATGGCCGGGTGTGATCTGCTATCGTTCCTCGACGCCTACTCGGGTGACCACCAGATCTTCATGACAAGAGAAGACGAATAGAAGATAGCATTCATCACCCCATGTGGTACGTACTGCTTTATACGGATGCCTTTCGGGTTGAAGAGTGCTGGCTCGACGTTTGCAAGGGCAGTCCAGATTGGTTTTGAGCCCCAGCTACATAGAAATATGGAAGCATATATGGATGACATAGTGGTCAAAACCAAGGACAGGGCAACCCTTGTACAAGACTTAGAAGAGATGTTTGCCAACCTGCGCAAGATCAACCTCAAGCTGAACCCTGAGAAGTGTGTCTTTGGCATTCCGTCCGGCAAGCTTCTCGGGTTCTTTGTGTTGCAGCGTGGGATCGAGGCAAACCCAGACAAAGATCAAGGCTATCGAGCAGATTGAGGCGCCCAAGCAGATCAAGGATGTGCGTCGGCTCGCTGGCTGAGTTGCCGCCATGAGCCGATTCATCTCCAATTGAAGAAGGCAGGCCCGATGGAGTGGACCCCAGAAGCCGAGGCGGCGTTGCAAGACATGAAGAGATACCTTTCCTCTACACCAATACTAGTTGTGCCTAAAGCACAAGAGTCATTGTTGCTGTATCTGGCAGCGACGAATCAAGTGGTCAGTGCCGCGCTAGTGGCGCAGAGGGAGGTTGACGAAAAGGCAGTGGCAACGGCAGGACCGGCGGACGGTAAGTCAGAGACTCCCCCGGCAGGGCCTGGTGCCGGCAAGGCAAGGCCCCCGGTAGAGTCTGACACCGTCTGGGCAGAGGTCGTGCAGTCAAGTGGAGCGGTGCAGAAGAAGAAGATGATGGACAACCAGTTTACTTTGTCAGCTCCCTCTTGCAGGGGGCTAGATCAAGGTACTCCGGTGTGCAGAAATTACTCTTCGGCCTTCTTATGGCCTCGAGGAAGCTGCGTCATTACTTCCAAGCACACGAGATCACTGTCGTCACCCGCCTTCCGTTGCAACGGATACCGCACAACCCAGACGCAACCGGAAGGATTGTGGAGTGGGCCTTGGAGGTATCAAGCTTTGGTTTGAAGTTTGAAAGTACTTTGACGATCCAGAGCAGAGTCTTGGCAGAGTTCATTGCAGAATGGACCGCGACACCCGACGAAGAGATCTAGGAGACCACTCTCCCCAGCAAGGAGGCAAGTTGCGACTGGATCCTGTACTTTGATGGGGCCTTCTCGCTGCAAGGCACATGTGCTGGTGTACTGCTTGTCGCACCCACCGGAGAGTACCTCAAGTACGTGGTCCAGATGCATTTCCCCAGGGAGATGTCGACAAACAACACTGCTGAGTACGAGGGATTGCTTGCCGGTCTCAGGATCGCGACAGACCTCGGAATCAAGAAGCTCATCGTCAGGGGTGACTCACAGCTCGTCGTCAAGCAAGTTAACAAGGATTACCAGAGCCCATTGATGGAGGCATACGTAGATGAAATGAGGAAGCTGGAAGAGCGTTTTGATGGTATACAAGCGGAGCATGTTCCCCGAGTGGAGAACGGCATCGCTGACTACCTGTCGAAACGCGCTACCCTCAAACTACCTGTGGAACCAGGTACTTTTGTGCTTCGATTAACTCAGTCATCTATTGAACCATCAACAGAGCAGAAACGGAGGAAATCAGGACCCGGCAAGTACTTTCCCGCCGAGCTCCCCGGAGCCGCCGGCAAGGATGTTGCCGGGGACACTGAGCCTGCCGTGGGACAGCAGACTCCGGCAGAGCGTCAGGCCCTGGCCGTAGAGACGGCCCCTCCCACGGCAGAGGAGATGCCTTTGGTTCTTGCCGTCGAGCCCCAGGCTCCGGCATGGGCACATCATACCGTCCGATTCCTCCAAACAGGGGAGCTTCCTGAGGAGCAGGAAGAAGCAGAGAAAGTAGCCCGTCGGTCTGCTATGTATCAGTTCGTCGATGACGTCCTGTACAGAAAGAGACCGAACGGTGTGAAATTTAAGTGCATCCCCCGGGGGGAAGGACTGGAGCTGTTGGCGGAGATACACGGAGGCATATGTGGCTCCCACATAGGGTCGAGGGCCCTTGCCAGCAAGGCGTTTCGGCAGGGTTTCTTCTGGCCCACTGCCCTCCAGGATGCAACGGCACTAGTAACCAAGTGTGAAGCGTGTCAGTTCCATTCGAAGAAGCTTCATCAGCCAACTCAAGCCCTTCAAACAATCCCTCTCTCCTGGCCATTCTCGGTCTGGGGGCTGGACATACTGGGCCCTTTCCCCCGTGCTGTCGGGGGCTTTGAGTACTTGTACGTTGCAATCGACAAGTTCACAAAGTGGCCGGAGGTGGAAGCAGTGAGGAAGGTGACAGCACAGTCAGCCGTCAAGTTCTTCAAAGGACTAGTCTGCCGTTTTGGTGTGCCCAACAGAGTCATCACCGACAACGGCACACAGTTCACAAGCCACACCTTCATGCAGTACATCCAAGACCTCGGCACAAGGTCTGTTTTGCCTCCATGGCACACCCACGGAGCAACGGCTAGGCGGAGAGGGCAAATGCTGAAGTGTTGCATGGCCTGAGGACAAAGACTTTTGACAAGCTACACAAGAGTGGAAGGCGCTGGATTGATGAGTTGCCGACGGTTCTTTGGTCGATCAGGACGATGCCAAATCGAGCCACCGGCCAGATACCCTTTGCCCTGGTATACGGGGCAGAAGCACTTCTCCCCACAGAACTCATATACGGGTCACCTCGAGTGCTCGCTTACGACGAGCTTGAGTAAGAGCAATTACGGTAAGATGACGCAATGCTCCTTGAGGAAGATCGTCTTCGGGCGGCTGTGAGAGCAGCACGCTACCAGCAAGCCTTGCGCCGCTACCATAGCCGCAAGGTTCATGCCCGAAGCTTTGAGGAAGGCGACCTTGTTCTTCGGCGCGTTCAGTCGGCCAAGAATTCCAACAAGTTGACGCTGAAGTGGGAAGGCCCTTATCGGGTAATACGAGTCACGAGGCCCGGCGCAGTCCGCCTGGAGACCGAAGATGCTGTCCCAGTGAGCAACTCCTGGAACATCGAGCATCTTCGCAAGTTTTACCCATAAGGCGCGGCTTGCCGGGCCTCCCGGCAAGCCACCTTTTGTACAAGCCTTGCCGACAAGGCATGTAACCCTTTGTACAAAGCCAGGCGCAGACCCTGAGCATAAATAAATGAAGCGTTGACGCCCTAAGTTATAGCATGCATGCTAGGTCGAGTCCCTTCCTTGGTTAGGGTTGATAGTGCTTAGCGGCGGCTAACCCCTAGCTTAGAGGTCGAGTGTGCGTCTCTCTGTTCTTTTCTGCCCTCTTTGGTTCGCAGGGCACATGAGCACTTCTGCTAAGCTAATTGGAAGAAAGGGAACGGACCAGCGTCCCGACCCCGGAAAACCAGATAAGTCTTTTATCCTCTGTCATGCATTTCGGTATGGAACTGGGATATATGAAACCTCGTTTTATTTCTAGGCTACCGTGCTCCCCTTTTCTATACCCAAGGATTATCTCCCGGGTCCGGATTTGGTTGTAGTCGCGGCAGCAAGGAAATGGAATGAGGAGCCTAAGCCCGCTTCATCCCTGCCTCCGCCAAGGGCGCGAGAATGGTCGAGCGAAGTGGAGGGACGGCAAGGCCTGTTGCCTGGTGAAAAACGTTTATCTTAAATAATAACAAGGATTCGCTCCTTGTCGCGGGTTTCACCCATGAACGAAAAACCCGGCAAACATCACTTTTTCATTAAAAACATCCCGTACAGTTACAATTCATATGGAGTGAAAAACATGAGCAAGGGGATTACAAGCTTTAAACTCTACTAATGCCCGCAGGCTTACAAACTAAAAAAGAGATAAGGTGCCCGTAATCCCTTTCTTGTCCCTCTCCTCAAAAGGTGGAACAGGACAGCAGAAGGGCAAAAGGGGCGCCTTGGCGAGGTACGAGCACCAGAAGGCACCAGGAGAACATCCCGGTGGCCAACCCCGAAGAGAGGCTGGTGGTGATGATGACGGGAGAACAGCTCAAAGACGAGGCGGCAGGACCGGCAATATGCGACGAAGGCGTCAGTGCCCGCGTACTCCGACTTGACGGCCTTGCCGCCCGCCCTCTTCCTCTTCAGCAGCCTCCCAACGCCAGCCGCCCAAGGAGACGGCCTCGAGAAGTTCAAGGAGCTGGCCCCTTCCTCGGCAAACTCCGCCGGAGGAGCGGCCAGGTGCAGATGCTGCTGCTGCCGCACCCGCCCAGGCATGGGGCATCCGACGCCTAGTCGGACTCGTCCCCGTCATATGCCCCGCTGTCCTCCTCATCGCTCTCGCTTGAGGAAGAGTTTCCGTCATCTGAAGAGCTCTCCACGCAGCACTTCAGGCGAGTTCCAAGATCTCCAAAGACCTTGATGGAGAGCAGGCCGTTCTCCATTAATTTGAAGTAGAGAACGAGCCCCGCCGTCAAGCTGTGGATGCGAGCGAACGTCTTCCATCCACGACGGAGGTACATGACATGGGGGCGAGGAAGTCGACGGCGACCCGCGTACCGCCATTCCCGCAGCCCCTCATGTGCAGCCTGAAGGTCTGGGGCGGATCAAGCTCCATCTCCCAAGCGAATGGAGTGGGGAGACGAAGACCGACTATGCGGAGGCCGGTGCAGCCTGATGAAGAATTCGTGGGGCTGGTCTCCAACATGGCCCTCCGTCGGGAGGGGCATCGCCGGCGGGGGTGAGGCCGCTGCGCCGCCCCGTCCGCCTCTTCCCCGAACACCACGACGACCACGGCCTCGCCCCCTCCCCCTTCCCCTCGCGGCTGGCTCCACCACCACGTGCTCTTGGGGAGGAGGGACGCGCTGTCGAGCGGTCACCCTCGCCGCCACCGTCGAAGGACCGGGGTTCCCCTTCTCCATGGCGGATGAGAGGAAGAAGCAGAAGCAGTAAAAGATAGAAGAGAGAAGAGTGCGGGATGCCATCCCCCCTCCCTCTCCTTATAAAGGGGCGGGGTCGGGGCTCGGCCGCCCCGCTCGACCAATCCAGCCACCAAGGGCACAGGGAATCGGGACCGACCCGCTGCCCCAACCAGCGACGGCCCGGTTTCCCGCCTCCACTGCTTGCCACCCCAAGTGCATGGAGGACGCGTGGCGAACGTGCAGAATCGAGGGGACGGGCGAAGCGACCTTTCCCCGCCCCGTGATCATGGGGTGTGGACGCCTTGAAGACCGCGACCAGGACCCACTCAGTAAATGGGCCGTGCCTTTGGCCCCTCCCCCTTCATGGGGAAGGCACGAGCCGCCCCTGTATCACGATGTGACGCATGCGTGCGGGAACAGCCCCATGCATGCCCCCCATGTCACGCACGCTCCTCCACGACACGCGTTCAACGCAGGTCATGGGGAAGCGCAACGGACGAAACAGTTACCGCGGTAAAATCCGCCCCGCCTGCCCGCCCACCGTTCTGGGCCTGGCCCAACAATGTGTCGCGCTTATGTGTGGCCTAGGCCCCGGGGCTCCTGTCGGTGTACAAAAGTAGGGGCTCTCCTTTTGACCCCTTTACTTGTGCACGGGCAGTCAGAGCCACGCGCCACGGCCGCACGTAGCAGGGCAAAGGAGGGGAGCCAGAGAGAAGCCGAAGGCACAAGACAAACAAGGCAACGCTAAGACCAGCAACACCAAAGAGCAAGAGGGCGAGGTGGACTCCCCCAGCAAGACCCTTGCCGGGGCGACCTCCGCGGCCCCGGCAAGACCCTTGCCGGGCCAACTTGCCCAATGCCAACAGAGAGAGCCACCCTTGAGCCCAAGGGTTCCAACATCACCAACAACTACGATTGGACCCAGGGCTCAGGAGGCACCTCTGTAGTGGCATGCAGATCTTTGTCAAGATCATGAACATATGAGATCAGGTGAGGACCAGAAGACGACGACCCTCGGCAAGATCCTTGCCGAGGAAAACCACAAGACCCCCGGCAAGACCCTTGCCAGGGACGACTACGACGCCGCGGCAAGACCCTTGCCGGGGCCCTGGCAAGGCCCTTGCCGAGGACATCAGCGGGGCCACAGCCAGGCCCGCATCAGTCAACACCCCGCCGCCGTTCGCATGCAGCTGCCAGCCCAACAAGTTGGGCAGGCACCTGCGTGGCAACATGCAGCTTCCAGGCCAACTCAGCTAACACCTGCATGGCGGCATACAAATCTTCGTGAAGATCCTACCACCGCGCCACCTTAGCTGCCTGCCAGCCTACATGGCACCGCACGCACTGTTGGCCTGGGCGCGTGTCGAAGCGGGACGGAGCAGCGGCGGACGGGACGGGCCTCGTTCCCATCCCCGATAAAGCAAGAGGACAGCTAAGAGACGCATTAAATGCGCTTTGTCCTGTAATACGAGCGATAAGCTCGTAGCACTGTAGGCCTTTCCACCTCCGGTGTGCCACTGTGGCAGCCCCTTTCGACTATAAAAGGAGGCCCATGGCATACTGGAGAAGGATTCGGCTCTTTGGAACTACGCAGCCACCATCGCTAGTTCGAGAGCTCAAGAACTCTCTGAAATACAGCCAGCAAAGCGGGACTAGGGTATTACGCATCCTTGCGGCCCGAACCTGGGTAAACGATCCTTGTGCTGACTGTTGATCCTGCTCTTCTCACAACCCCGCGCCCCCCAACCGTAGTAGGGATTCCCGTGATCCCATAGGTGTCGTTTCTCACCGACAATCATTATATAGGCATCACGTCCAAGATTAGTAGACCGACTCCTGCGTGCATCTACTACTATTACTCCACACATCGACCGCTATCCAGCATGCATCTAGTGTATTAAGTTCATGGAGAAACGGAGTAATGCAATAAGAATGATGACATGATGTAGACAAGATCCATTTATGTAGAAATAGACCCCATCTTGTTATCCTTAATGGCAACGATACATACGTGTCGGTTCCCCTTCTGTCACTGGGATCAAGCACCGTAAGATCGAACACATCACGAAGCACCTCTTCCCATTGCAAGATAAATAGATCAAGTTGGCCAAACAAAACCCGAATATTGGAGAAGAAATATGAGGCCATAAGCAATCATGCATATAAGAGATCAAACAAGACTCAAATAACTTTCATGGATAAAAAGATAGATCCGATCATAAACTCAAAGTTCATCGGATCCCAACAAACACACCGCAAAAAAGAGTTACATCATATGGATCTTCAAGAGGCCATTGTATTGAGAATCAAAAGAGACAGAGGAAGCCATCTAGCTACTAACTATGGACTTGTAGGTCTACGAAGAACTACTCACGCATCATCGGAGAGGCACCAATGGACAGGATGAACCCCTGATACGTCTCCAACGTATCTATAACTTTTTATTGTTCCATGCTATTATATTATCTGTTTTGGATGTTTAATGGGCTTTAATATGCTATTTTATATGATTTTTGGGACTAACCTATTAACCTAGAGCCCAGTGCCAGTTTCTGTTTTTTCCTTGTTTTGGAGTTTTACAAAAAAGGAATACCAAATGGAGTCCAATTGACGTGCCAATTTTTGATGATTTTTTATGGACCAAAAGAAGCCCCCGGACTAAAAGAGTTGGGCCAGAAGATTCCCGAGCCATCCACGAGGGTGGAGGGCGCGCCCTACCCCCTGGGCGTGTCCCCCTATCTCGTGGACGACTCGGAGACCCCCCCTGACGTGAGACCGACGCCAAAAATTCCTATAAATACAGAAACCTCCAAAAAATAACCTAGATCGGGAGTTCCGCCGCCGCAAGCTTCTATAGGCACAAAAAACCAATCGGGAACCTGTTCCGGCACCCTACCGGTGGGGGGATCCATCACCGGTGGCCATCTTCATCCTCCCGGCGCTCTCCATGATGAGGAGGGACTAGCTCACGCTTGGGGCTAAGGGTATGTATCAGTAGCTATGTGTTTAATCTCTCTCTCTCTCTCTCGTGTTCTTGATTTGGCACGATCTTGATGTACCGCGAGCTTTGCTATTATAGTTGGATCTTATGATGTTTCTCCCCACTCTACTCTTTTGTAATGGATTGAGTTTTCCTTTTGAAGTTATCTTATCAGATTGAGTCTTTAAGGATTTGAGAACACTTGATGTGTGTCTTGCATGTGATTATCTGTGGTGACAATGGGATATCCACGTGATCTACTTGATGGATGTTTTGGTGATCAACTTGCCGGTTCAGTGACCTTGTGAACTTGTGCATAGGGGTTGGCACACGTTTTCGTCTTGACTCTCCGGTAGAAACTTTGGGGAACTCTTTGAAGTTCTTTGTGTTGGTTGAATAGATGAATCTGAGATTGTGTGATGCATATCGTATAATCATACCCACGGATACCTGAGGTGACATTGGAGTATCTAGGTGACATTAGGGTTTTGGTTGATTTGTGTCTTAAGGTGTTATTCTAGTACGAACTCTAGGATAGATCAAACGGAAAGAACAGCTTCGTGTTATTTTACTACGGACTCTTGAATAGATCGATCAGAAAGGATAACTTTGAGGTGGTTTCGCACCCTACAATAATCTCTTCGTTTGTTCTCCGCTATTAGTGACTTTGGAGTGACTCTTTGTTGCATGTTGCGGGATAGTTATATGATCCAGTTATGTTCTTATTGTTGAGAGAACTTGCACTAGTGAAAGTATGAACCCTAGGCCTTGTTTCGAAGCATTGCAATACCGTCTGTGCTCACTTTTATCATTAGTTACCTTGCTGTTTTTTATAATTTCAGATTACCAAAACGTGTATCTACCATCCATATTGCACTTGTATCACCATCTCTTCGCCGAACTAGTGCACCTATACAATTTACCATTGTATTGGGTGTGTTGGGGACACAAGAGACTCTTTCTTATTTGGTTGCAGGGTTGTTTGAGAGAGACCATCTTCATCCTACGCCTCCCACGGATTGATAAACCTTAGGTCATCCACTTGAGGGAAATTTTCTGCTGTCCTACAAACCTCTACACTTGGAGGCCCAACAACGTCTACAAGAAGAATGTTGTGTTGGAAATATGCCCTAGAGGCAATAATAAAATGGTTATTATTATATTTCCTTGTTCATGATAATTGTCTATTGTTCATGCTTTAATTGTGTTATCCGGAAATCGTAATACATGTGTGAATACATAGACCATAACATGTCCCTAGTGAGCCTCTAGTTGACTAGCTCGTTGATCAATAGACGGTTACGGTTTCCTGACCATGGACATTGGATGTCATTGATAACGAGATCACATCATTAGGAGAATGATGTGATGGACAAGACCCAATCCTAAGCATAACACTAGATCGTGTAGTTCGTTTGCTAAAGCTTTTCTAATGTCAAGTATCATTTCCTTAGACCATGAGATCGTGCAACTCCCAGATACCGTAGGAATGCTTTGGGTGTACCAAACGTCACAACGTAACTGGGTGGCTATAAAGGTGCACTACAGGTATCTCCGAAAGTGTCTGTTGGGTTGGCTCGGATCGAGACTGGGATTTGTCACTCCGTATGACGGAGAGGTATCTCTGGGCCCACTCGGTATTGCATCATCATAATGAGCTCAATGTGACTAAGTAGTTAGTCATGGGATCATGCATTACGGAACGAGTAAAGTGACTTGCCGGTAACGAGATTGAAAGAGGTATTGGGATACCGAGGATCGAATCTCGGGCAAGTAAAGTACCGATTGACAAAGGGAATTGTATACGGGATTGCTTGAATCCTCAACATCGTGGTTCATCCGATGAGATCATCGTGGAACATGTGGGAGCCAACATGGGTATCCAGATCCCGCTGTTGGTTATTGGCTAGAGAGGTGTCTCGGTCATGTCTGCATGATTCCCGAACCCGTAGGGTCTACACACTTAAGGTTCGATGACGCTAGGGTTATAAGGAAGGTTTGTATGTGATTACCGAATGTTGTTCGGAGTCCCGGATGAGATCCCGGACGTCACGAGGAGTTCCGGAATGGTCCGGAGGAAAAGATATATATATGGGAAGTCACCATACGGTCACCGGAAATATTCGGGGGTATACCAGTATTGTACCGGGACCATCGGAGGGGTTCCGGGGGTCCACCAGGAGGGTCCACCTGCCCCGGAGGGCCTTATGGGCTGTAGGTGGAAGGGAACCAGCCCTTACTGGGCTGGGCGCCAACCCCCCTAGGGCCCATGCGCCTAGGGTTTTGGGGGAACCCTAAAGGGGGGCGCCCCCCTTGCTTGGGGGGCAAGCCACCTCCCCCTGGCCGCCGCCCCTCCCACCAGATGGGATCTAAGGGGGCCGGCCCCCTTCCCCCTTCTCCCTATAAATAGAGGGGTGAGGGGAGGGCTGCAGCACCACATCCAAGGTGCAGCCCCTCCCCTCCCCAACACCTCTCCTCCTCCGCGTGTGCTTGGCGAAGCCCTGCCGGAGAACTGTCACTCCACCACCACCACGCCGTCGTGCTGCT
Organism: Aegilops tauschii subsp. strangulata; assembly: GCF_002575655.3. Lineage (NCBI taxonomy): Eukaryota > Viridiplantae > Streptophyta > Magnoliopsida > Poales > Poaceae > Aegilops > Aegilops tauschii. Next base: position 381,096,575 of record NC_053039.3, on the reverse strand, counting down.
GTTGGAGCCTTCTTCCTGAACCTCTCCCTCCTCCTTGCTGGATCAAGGCGTGGGAGACTTCACCGCTCCTTACGTGTGTTGAACGCGGAGGTGCCGTCCGTTCTGCGCTTGGATCATCAGTGATTTGGATCACGACGAGTACGACTCCATCAACCCCGTTCTCTTGAACGCTTCCGCTCGCGATCTACAAGGGTATCTAGATGCACTCCTCCCCTCTCGTTTCTAGTAAACTCCATAGATTGATCTTGGTGATGCGTAGAAAATTTTAATTTCTGCTACGATCCCCATCAGTGGCATCATGAGCTAGGTCTATGCGTAGTTTCTATGCACGAGTAGAACACAAGTTGTTGTGGGCGTCGATTTTGTCAATTTACTTGCCGTTACTAGTCTTATCTTGATTCGGCAGCATCGTGGGATGAAGCGGCCCGGACCGACCTTACACGTACGCTTACGTGAGACAGGTTCCACCAACTGACATGCACTAGTTGCATAAGGTGGCTAGCGGGTGTCTGTCTCTCCCACTTTAGTCGGATCGGATTCGATGAAAAGGGTCCTTATGAAGGGTAAATAGAAATTGGCATATCACGTTGTGGTTTTGGCGTGGGTAAGAATTGTTCTTGCTAGAAACCTATAGCAGCCACGTAAAAGTTTGCAACAACAATTAGAGGACGTCTAACTTGTTTTTGCAGCAAGTATCATGTGATGTGATATGGCCAGAAGGATGTGATGAATGATATATGTGATGTATGAGATTGATCATGTTCTTGTAATAGGAATCACGACTTGCATGTCGATGAGTATGACAACCGGCAGGAGCCATAGGAGTTTTCTTAATTTATTTATGACCTGTGTGTCAACTGGAATGTCATGTAATTACTTTACTTTATTGCTAACCGTTAGCCATAGTAGTAGAAGTAATAGTTAGTGAGTCAACTTCATGAAGACACGATGATGGAGATCATGGTGTCATGCCGGTGACGATGATGAACATGGCGCCCCGAAGAAGGAGATCAAAAGGAGCAAAATGATATTGGCCATATCATGTCACTATTTGATTGCATGTGATGTTTATCATGTTTTATATCTTATTTGCTTAGAACGACGGTAGCATAAATAAGATGACCCCTCGCTAAAATTTCAAGAAAGTGTTCCCCTAACTGTGCACCGTTGCGAAGGTTCATTGTTCCGAAGCAACACATGATGATCGGGTGTGATAGGTTCTAACGTTCGCATACAACGGGTGTAAGCCAGATTTACACACGCAATACACTTAGGTTGACTTGACGAGCCTAGCATGTACAGACATGGCCTCGGAACACAAGAGACCGAAAGGTCGAGCATGAGTCGTATAGCAGATACGATCAACATGAAGCTGTTCACCGATGATGACTAGTCCGTCTCACGTGATGATCGGAAACGGCCTAGTTGACTCGGATCAGGTATCACTTAGATGACTAGAGGGATGTCTGTCTGAGTGGGAGTTCATTAATAATTTGATTAGATGAACTTAATTATCATGAACTTAGTCTAAAATCTTTACAATATGTCTTGTAGATCAAATGGCCCACGCTAATGTCAACCTCAACTTCAACGCGTTCCTAGAGAAAACCAAGCTGAAAGACGATGGTAGCAACTATACGGACTGGGTCCGGAACTTGAGGATCATCCTCATAGCTGCCAAGAAAGCATATGTCCTTGAAGCACCGCTAGGTGAAGCACCCGTCCCAGCAAACCAAGACGTTATGAACGCCTGGCAAACACGTGTTGGTGATTACTCCCTGGTTCAGTGCGGCATGCTTTACAGCTTAGAATCGGGGCTCCAAAAGCGTTTTGAGCAGCACGGAGCATATGAGATGTTCCAAGAGCTGAAAATGGTTTTCCAAGCTCATGCCCGGGTCAAGAGATATGAAGTCTCCGACAAGTTCTACAGTTGTAAGATGGAGGAGAATAGTTCCATCAGCGAACACATACTCAAAATGTCTGGGTTGCACAACCGCTTGTCTCAGCTGGGATTTAATCTCCCGGATGACGCGGTCGTTGACAGAATCCTTCAGTCGCTCCCACCTAGCTACAAGAGCTTTGTGATGAACTTCAATATGCAGGGGATGGAAAAGACCATTCCTGAGGTATATTCAATGCTGAAATCAGCGGAGGTGGAGATCAAAAAGGAACATCAAGTGTTGATGGTGAATAAGACCACTAAGTTCAAGAAAGGCAAGGGTAAGAAGAACTTCAAGAAAGACGGCAAGGGAGTTGCCGCGCCCGGTAAGCAAGCTGCCGGGAAGAAGACAAAGAATGGACCCAAGCCTGAGACTGAGTGCTTTTATTGCAAGGGAAGCGGTCACTGCAAGCGGAACTGCCCCAAGTACTTAACGGATAAGAAGGCCGGCAATACCAAAGGTATATGTGATATACATGTTATTGATGTGTACCTAACCAGCGCTCGTAGTAGCTCCTGGGTATTTGATACCGGTGCGGTTGCTCATATTTGTAACTCAAAGCAGGAGCTGCGGAATAAGTGGAGACTGGCAAATGACAAGGTGACGATGCGCGTCGGGAATGGTTTGCAAGGTCGATGTGATCGCCGTCGGCACGCTACCTCTACATTTACCTACGGGATTAGTTTTAAACCTCAATAATTGTTATTTAGTGCCAGCTTTGAGCATGAACATTGTATCTGGATCTCGTTTAATGCGAGATGGCTACTCATTTAAATCCGAGAATAATGGTTGTTCTATTTATATGAGAGATATGTTTTATGGTCATGCCCCGCTGGTCAATGGTTTATTCTTAATGAATCTCGAACGTGATGTTACACATATTCATAGTGTGAATGCCAAGAAATGTAAGATTGATAATGATAGTCCCACATACTTGTGGCACTGCCGCCTTGGTCACATTGGTGTCAAACGCATGAAGCAACTCCATGCAGATGGACTTTTGGAGTCTCTTGATTATGAATCATTTGACACGTGTGAACCATGCCTCATGGGAAAAATGACCAAGACTCCGTTCTCCGGAACAATGGAGCGAGCAACCAACTTATTGGAAATCATACATACTGATGTGTGCGGTCCAGTGAGCGTTGAGGCTCTCGGTGGCTATCGTTATGTTCTCACCCTCACTGATGACTTAAGTAGATATGGGTATGTCTACTTAATGAAACACAAGTCTGAGACCTTTGAAAAGTTCAAGGAATTTCAGAGTGAGGTTGAGAATCAACGTGACAGGAAAATAAAGTTCTTACGATCAAATCGTGGAGGGGAATATTTGAGTCACGAATTTGGCACACACTTAAGGAAATGTGGAATTGTTTCACAACTCACGTCGCCTGGAACACCTCAGCGTAATGGTGTGTCCGAACGTCGTAATCGCACTCTATTGGATATGGTGCGATCTATGATGTCTCTTACCGATCTACCGCTATCATTCTAGGCTTATGCTTTAGAGACTGCCGCATTCACTTTAAAAAGGGCTCCGTCGAATCCGTTGAGACGACACCGTATGAATTATGGTTTGGAAAGAAACCTAAGCTGTCGTTTCTTAAAGTTTGGGGATGCGATGCTTATGTCAAGAAACTTCAACCTGAAAAGCTCGAACCCAAGTCGGAAAAATGTGTCTTCATAGGATACCCTAAGGAAACCATTGGGTATACCTTCTACCTCAGATCAGAAGGCAAGATGTTCGTTGCCAAGAACGGGTCCTTTCTGGAGAAAGAGTTTCTCTCAAAAGAAGTAAGTGGGAGGAAAGTGGAACTTGATGAGATGACCCCTCTCGAACCAGAAAGTAGCGCAGCACAAGAAAATGTTTCTGTGGTGCCTGCACCGACTAGAGAGGAAGTTAATGATGACGATCATGATCAAGTTACCACTGAACTTCGTAGGTCCACAAGGACACGTTCCGCACCAGAGTGGTACGGCAGCCCTGTCCTACAAATCATGTTGTTGGACAACGGTGAACCTTCGAACTATGAAGAAGCAATGGCGGGTCCAGATTCCAACAAATGGCTTGAAGCCATGCAATCCGGGATAGGATCCATGTATGAAAACAAAGTATGGACTTTGACAGACTTGCCTGATGATCGGCAAGCGATAGAAAATAAATGGATCTTTAAGAAGAAGACGGACGCGGATGGAAATGTTACCATCTATAAAGCTCGACTTGTCGCTAAGGGTTATCGACAAGTTCAAGGAGTTGACTACGATGAGACCTTCTCACCCGTAGCGAAGCTGAAGTCCGTCTGAATCATGTTAGCAATTGCCGCATTCTACGATTATGAAATATGGCAAATGGACGTCAAAACGGCGTTCCTTAACGGCTTCCTTAAGGAAGAATTGTATATGATGCAGCCGGAAGGTTTTGTCGATCCTAAGAATGCTGACAAAGTATGCAAGCTCCAGCGCTCAATCTATGGGCTGGTGTAGGCATCTTGGAGTTGGAACATTCGCTTTGATGAGATGATCAAAGCGTTTGGGTTTACACAGACTTATGGAGAAGCCTGTGTTTACAAGAAAGTGAGTGGGAGCTCTGTAGCATTTATCATATTATATGTGGATGACATACTATTGATGGGAAATGATATAGAATTCTTGGAAAGTATAAAGGCCTACTTGAATAAGTGTTTTTCAATGAAGGACCTTGGAGAAGCTGCTTACATATTAGGCATGAAGATCTATAGAGATAGATCGAGGCGCCTCATAGGTCTTTCACAAAGCAGATACCTTGACAAGATATTGAAAAAGTTCAATATGGATCAGTCCAAGAAGGGGTTCTTGCCTGTATTGCAAGGTGTGAGATTGAGCACGGCTCAAAGCCCGACCACGGCAGAAGATAGAGAAAAGATGAGTGTCGTCCCCTATGCCTCGGCCATATGGTCTATTATGTATGCCATGCTATGTACCAGACCTGATGTAAACCTTGCCATAAGTTTGGTAGGAAGGTACCAAAGTAATCCCGGCATGGAACATTGGACAGCGGTCAAGAACATCCTGAAGTACCTGAAAAGGACTAAGGATATGTTTCTCGTTTATGGAGGTGACGAAGAGCTCGTCGTAAAGGGTTACGTCGATGCTAGCTCACAGATCTGGATGACTCTAAGTCACAAACCGGATACGTGTACATTTTGAATGGTGGGGCAGTCAGCTGGTGCAGTTGCGAGCAAAGCGTCGTGGCGGGATCTACATGTGAAGCAGAGTACATGGCAGCCTCGGAGGCAGCACATGAAGCAATCTGGATGTAGGAGTTCATTGTCGACCTAGGTGTTATTCCCAATGCATCGGGGCCGATGACTCTCTTCTGTGACAACACTGGAGCTATTGCCCTTGCCAAGGAGCCCAGGTTTCACAAGAAGACCAGGCACATCAAGCGTCGCTTCAACTCCATTCGTGAAAATGTTCAAAATGGAGACATAGATATTTGTAAAGTGCATACGGATTTGAATGTCGCAGATCCGTTGACTAAACCTCTTCCACGAGCGAAACATGATCAACACCAGAACTCTATGGGTGTACGATTCATCACAATGTAACTAGATTATTGACTCTAGTGCAAGTGGGAGACTGTTGGAAATATGCCCTAGAGGCAATAATAAAATGGTTATTATTATATTTCTTTGTTCATGATAATTGTCTATTGTTCATGCTTTAATTGTGTTATCCGGAAATCATAATACATGTGTGAATACATAGACCATAACATGTCCCTAGTGAGCCTCTAGTTGACTAGCTCGTTGATAAATAGATGGTTACGGTTACCTGACCATGGTCATTGGATGTCATTGATAACGAGATCACATCATTAGGAGAATGATGTGATGGACAAGACCCAATCCTAAGCATAGCACTAGATCGTGTATTTCGTTTACTAAATCTTTTCTAATGTCAAGTATCATTTCCTTAGACCATGAGATCGTGCAACTCCCAGATACCGTAGGAATGCTTTGGGTGTACCAAACGTCACAACGTAACTGGGTGGCTATAAAGGTGCACTACAAGTATCTCCGAAAGTGTCTATTGGGTTGGCTCGGATCGAGACTGGGATTTGTCACTCCGTATGACGGAGAGGTATCTCTGGGCCCACTCGGTATTGCATCATCATAATGAGCTCAATGTGACTAAGTAGTTAGTCATGGGATCATGCATTACAGAACGAATAAAGAGACTTGCCGGTAACGAGATTGAACGAGGTATTGGGATACCGACGATCGAATCTCGGGCAAGTAAAGTACCGATTGACAAAGGGAATTGTATACAGGATTGCTTGAATCCTCGACATCGTGGTTCATCCGATGAGATCATCGTGGAACATGTGGGAGCCAACATGGGTATCCAGATCCCGCTGTTGGTTATTGCTAGAGAGGTGTCTCGGTCATGTCGTCATGATTCCCAAACCCGTAGGGTATACACACTTAAGGTTCGATGACGCTAGTGTTATAAGGAAGGTTTGTATGTGAATACCGAATGTTGTTCGGAGTCCCGGATGAGATCCCGGACGTCACGAGGAGTTCCGGAATGGTCCGGAGGTAAAGATTTATATATGGGAAGTCACCATACGGTCACCAGAAATATTCAGGGGTATACCCGTATTGTACCGGGACCACCGGAGGGGTTCCGGGGGTCCATCGGGAGGGTCCACCTGCCCCGGAGGGCCTTATGGGCTGTAGGTGGAAGGGAACCAGCTCTTAGTGGGCTGGGCGCCAACCCCCCTAGGGCCCATGCGCCTAGGGTTTGGGGGGAACCCTAAAGGGGGGCGCCCCCTTGCTTGGGGGGCGAGCCACCTCCCCCTGGCCGCCGCCCCTCCCACCAGATGGGATCTAAGGGGGCCGGCCCCCTTCCCCCTTCTCCCTATAAATAGAGGGGTGAGGGGAGGGCTGCAGCACCACATCCAAGGCGCAGCCCCTCCCCTCCCCAACACCTCTCCTCCTCCGCGTGTGCTTGGCGAAGCCCTGCCGGAGAACTGTCACTCCACCACCACCACGCCGTCGTGCTGCTGTTGGAGCCTTCTTCCTCAACCTCTCCCTCCTCCTTGCTGGATCAAGGCGTGGGAGACGTCACCGCTCCGTACGTGTGTTGAACGCGGAGGTGCCGTCCGTTCGGCGCTTGGACCATCGGTGATTTGGATCACGACGAGTACGACTCCATCAACCCCGTTCTCTTGAACGCTTCCGCTCGCGATCTACAAGGGTATGTAGATGCACTCCTCCCCTCTCGTTGCTAGTAAACTCCATAGATTGATCTTGGTGATGCGTAGAAAATTTTAATTTCTGCTACGATCCCCAACAGGTTGTGTAGTAGACATGAAGCTCTTTTCTGGCGCCATTGCCGGGGAGGTGAGTGCTTGAAGGTATATCTTTAGATCTTGCAATTGAATCTTTTAGTTTCTTGTTTTATCACTAGTTTAGTCTATAAAAGAAAACTACACAAAAATCGAATTGAGGGTGCCTCATATGCTTCATCTTTTTAATGTCCTCCGTGAAAATAAGGATTCTGATAATTGTGCTCAGTTGCTAGAGGAAGAATGCATTAAAATGTTTGGCACTAAATCTTTGAATAATGAGCATGATTGCAATGTTGTTAGTATGAATTCTTTGAATATCCATAGTACTAATGATGATTGCATTAGTCATGATGAAAATGTCTCATATAAGCATGTCAACTTTTGTGGAGTATATAGAGTTTGCAAAGACACACCTGTCGGATCACGGGTTCCGGCAAAACCCTTAAGATTCGAACTCTGGGGTGCGCGCGAAGTTCTTTCCCTACCGATCCACGCCCTAGCTTGCTAAGATCTCACGGACGAACTCAACGAACTCACAACACAAGAGACACAAGGTTTATACTGGTTTCGGGCCACCGTTGTGGTGTAATACCCTACTCCAGTGTGGTGGTGGTGGATTGCCTCCTGGGCTGATGATGAACAGTACAAGGGGAAGAACAGCCTCCTGAGGTTGAGGTGTTCTTGCACTCTGTGGATTAGGATCACTCAAGATCAGATGAGATGCCTCCGAATGGGTTCGGCCCTCCTCTACGGTGGTGGCTAGTTCTACTTATATAGGCCCTGGTCTCTCCCCAAATATTGAGCGGGAAGGGAGCCAACAACGGCCAATTTGAAAGGGGACAACTAGTACAGCTTATCCTGACAACTGCGGTCTTCGCCTGCAAAGGCTCTGGTGGTGACGCCGCCTTGGGCTCCATGGTGACCTCCGTCTTGCCGTCCTGCTGGTCTTGGTCTCGTTGCACCGATATGAAGACCTTTGCTTGACGCATCGGTACTCCGCGCCTGTGCTTGCTTCCTTAGCACCAAAGGGGAAACGAGGACACTGCGTATGCTGGCGCTCGCCTGGCGCCTGCCTGATCTTGATCGTCATGGCTCATGTCACGAGAACCTCGCGAGGTTTGCCCTGCCTTGATCTCTCCGCTCCTCGCAAGCCAACCTGGTGAGGCCGCTCCTGAGGAGGTCTTGTGTCGTGCGCCTCACGAGGCTTGGCCCCTCGCGAGGGTCTTGAATGCCTTGTTGATGAAGATGGGCCGTACGGGCCCATGCGCAAAGCCACGCCGTGGGCCGCAGGCTGGCAAGTCTGGGGACCCCCGTTCCCAGAACGCCGACAGTAGCCCCCGGGCCCAAGGCGCGCTCGGGCTTGGCTTCAAGGCAAAGCCAAAGGTCAAGTGCGAAGCGCCGCGGGCCCCCAAAAGCCTGCGGCCTTGGTCGACGCGTGGCGGTTGATTGGACGTGGGCATCTCCGCTTCCCCACGCTGCCTCGGCAACTGCCCAACTTGACAAGTTCCTACGACATGCATGGGAAAACCATCATTACCTGTGATCGTGGGAGGCGCCGGTTGGCCTTCTCCTGGTATAAATGGGGAGGGGGGCAGAGCCCCCGTCGCCCATCTCCTCCCAGTCCGTTTGCTTCTTCCTCCTTGCTCCTCTGCTAGTAGCAATGGCACCGATCCGAAGGTTCTCCACCGAGGAGAAAGGAAAGGCTCCCCGTGACGAGCCAGGGCCGCTTCCGCTGAAGAAGAGGCCAGCCCACCGTCGCTACATTGTCGTGAGGGCGGAAGTGACGAGGCCCTGGTGCGAACGGCCAAGCCCAGGGTATCCGCTGCACTTATACGCCCAAGCCGAGGGCTCAGGAGGAAGGTGCGACGAGCGGCGCCGCACGCGCCGCGTCCGCGGCCGCCACGCCATGGCGACACGCGCCGTCGCCCCTGGAATCCACGCTGCGGACTCCTCTCGCGAGTTCGTGCTGTGGGCGGCGATGCCCCCAAGCACCTGGATCTGCTTCCCGCGGTTCTTCTCCGACTTGATGCCGCCGAGGGTGTCGTGGTTCTAAGGCTGACAGTACAATGGAGGGTAAGTATGAGGAGGCAAGATCCTAGCTATGGCGAAGTTGTACACACGAGTTTTACGAGTTCAGGCCCTTCGCAGAGGAAGTAATAGCCCTACGTCTCAGTGCCCGGAGGCGGTCGATGGATTATGTGTGTGTGTGTGTGTGTGTGTTTTACAGGGGGTGTGAACCCTTGTCCCAGAGGAGGGAGTGGCTTATATAGAGTGCGCCAGGACCCCAGCTTCCCTCCGTTATAGGGGTTCAATGTACATAAAGATTGGGCGTTACTGGTAACGCCAGCCATAAGTGCTATAAATGACATTAAAGGCTGCAGTGCTGGATGACTCTTGGTCTTCAGTAGGTCGAGTGATTTCTTGTATGGTCGAGTGACTACAGGAAAGATGGATCTCCGAGTGGTTGATCGGTCGAGTGGATGGCGCTCGACATCTTGGTAGGGCCCTTCTTATTGTCTATTAGGTTTCTTTGCTTCTTTGGTAGTGACCCTGGGTAGGGCTTATAGGTCAGGCCTATGACCCTACCCCAGGTCTACGTCATCATCATTAGCCCCTGAATGGATTGAGGTCCGAGTGAAAGAAGGTTGTAGTAGATCTCACTTCGACTCTTGTGTTTCACAGCTATTCATGTTTGCACAGAGGCTAATGTTCGAACTTCGGCCTGGTTTTAGTCACCTTGATTGATTCAAAAGTTGTCGATTGGAGTTTGAACGTCATCCGCCGAGTGCTGCTTTGGTATGCTGAACCTTTGTCGCGATTGATTGCAGTATATCCCGGATCTCACGAGATTCGAAATTTCGGGGAAGCGCGCGGGACGGGACGTGCCGAAGTAAACAGGATGGATAAGCAGGACCGGCTCGATTCCTGTGCCACCTTTTTCGCCACGTACGACGCGCGCGACTGTTGCGGGACTTGGTAGGATCGCCTGGACCCATGCGTCAGCCACTCGGAAACGGCCCTTTATAAAGCGATGGAGCCGAGGCGCCGATACTGTATGCGTCTGTTTCCTCTATTCCTCCTCTGCTTCTTCACGACATCCAGCTCCTCCGCTCTCGACGCTGCCGCCCCGCCACCATGGTGAAGGACAAGACGGCGGCGCTGGAACGCGCGAAGAAGGCGACGAGGGCGGCGAAGGACAAGAAGCGGAATCGCGGGTCATCGTCGCGCTCGAAGCTACCGCCAGGTTGGATCCAAGGCGATTGGATCCAGTCTTCGCTCCGGTAGGAAGTCTGGACGAGCTGGTGGAGTCCGGGCTGATCGCCAGGGGCGTAGCGAGGCTGCCGGGGAGTGAGATGGAGCCACAGCCCTGACCCGGTGAGTGTGTACTACTCGCCACCCATGTCGACCGGGGTTTCTCGCTTCCTCCACATGCCTTCTTCAGGGGCTTCTTTAACTTCTTTGGTGCACAACTCCACCATTTTTCTCCCAATACCATCACGTACCTCGCTGCATTTGTATCCATGTGTGAGAACTTTCTGGGGTGTCGACCGCATTGGGGTCTTTTCAAGCATATCTTCACCATCCGCTCTCAGTCGGTGAAGAAAATGAACACGAGTGACGAGAGAACACATGTCATTCAGATGTGTGGGGGTTTAGGTATCCAGAAGAGGAAGAGGAGCTCTTTCCCTTCCATGACCCTTCCTGAATCAGTTAGAGGCTGGCAGTCGACCTGGTTCTACTGCCAGGACCTCGCAACTCCAGGTCAGTCGACCGGACTTCCCCACTTCACTTTCGACCATGCTCAGACTCCTTCTTCACTGAAAGTGACCGCTGCTGAGAGAGTGGAGACGAATATGCTGGTTGAGAGGGTAGTTCAGCTGATAAATCTGGGCGTCATTGGTATGGACCTGCTGGAAGTATTCCTCAGTCGACGCATCCAGCCTCTTCAGTACCGTCACCATCCCATGTGGATGTACACTGGGCCTGGTGACACTGCTCGGGTTCATCCCGAAGAAGTACCGGCCAAGATAGTGGCTATGTGGTTGACGAGCATTACAGGCAACAAGGACAACCCTAGAGGAGCCAGGAGAGTCGTTCCCTTCAGTGATGACAATCAACCTGACAAGGTATGACCTTCGTTCCGACTATTTCTGAACACACATTCCGATTGCTCTTGAGCCCGACTGACTTTCACTTGACTCCTCGTTTTGTAGATTTATACCGAGATGTACTCGATGCCTAATGGCGAACAAGCTCTGGAGCAAAACACTGAGGGCGAGGACAGCGCGGAGGAGAGCGGCGGATGGGAATCTCCGGACGACGATGATGACGACGATGATGAGAGTGAGGAGTCAGATGACGAGGAGGAGGTCGACTCGCCGCCCCGTACTGAACGTCGATCCAAGCAACACCATGATCCAGCGGGCGGGCGCGGTAAGGCTGTGGCCTCGAGCACTCAAGCACATAAGCACGCTTGGTCTTCGACTCCGGAGCTGGCGGAGGAAGTAACCAAGCACCCCAAGATCAACCCCGCGAAGGCTCGGAAGACCTTGCCGAAGATCAAGATGGATGTACCTGTCGCCTCTGGGTAAATGTTCTTTCTGTGTTTTTCTTGTACCAATTGATCCTTCCATTCTGACCGAGTGGATTACAAACTTGTCCAGACCTGCCTCTGCCATGACTCACATGGATATTGACAAGGCTCCAGGGGATGAAGAGACCGATGACACGGCCACCTCTCGAGCAGGTAAGTCCGCTCGACCAAAACTTATTTTGTCGATTGAATTTTCGGTCGATTGAATTTCTGTTGTTTTCTCTTTTCGCTGCAGCTCCGCGAGACATCGTCGTGCTTCCTAATGATGAAGAAGAAGAAATGCCTCCGGGCAGCAGGAGGAGGGGAGGCAAAGGCTCGAGCAGGAGAGTGCTTGAAGTTTAAGTCCCTCAGTCGACGCCGGTGTTTGAAGCGGTGGTCGAGCGAACTGGAGATCCGGTTCGGACCAACGTCACATTCGCCGACCCGCTGGCGACCGATCGCCCGTTGGGGTCGACTGATCCAGCTCCTGCTGGCCCAGTGCAAATCCTCGCGTCCGACCCAGTGGCTGCTTTGACTGCCTTGGAGTCTTCACTCTTTACTGCATATCAAACCCCAGATGACTCGCCAAGTGCCGCCAGAGAGGCTCTTCGCCAAGTGAACCTTGTTATGGAGCAGGTGAAGGTGATGCACGAGGCCAGTCAGGTGGCCTACAATGCTAGCACCGCCCTGCAGACCAATGTTAAGGTCAGTTATCTCCCGCCTGATCTTATTCCTCGTCCGACGTCTGATCACCCACTGGGGTGTTTCCACTTGAGTCGACTAGGATTGAGTCGACTGAATCATTGAAAAACTGCTGCTTTATTATTCGTAAGATGTCCGTTGATGAACGTTTTGGAACTTTATGTGCATCTAACTGTTCACCCATCGGGTTGTAGCTCTTGCACCATTGAACCAGTGGGGGCACGCTGAGTGCACCCACTGGGTGTAGTCCCCGAGACCATGGTTGACTGCAGGTAGTCGACTGTGGTCTGAGAGTTTGAATTTTCTCACTCGACCTGGACGGACCAAGTCGAGTGGAACCTAACCAGTGGGGGCACGCTAAGTGCACCCACTGGGTGTAGTCCCCGAGACCATGGTCGGATGCGGGCAGTCGACTATGGTCTGAGAGTTTGAATTTTCTCACTCGACCTGGACGGACCAAGTTGGGTGGAACCTAACTAGTGGGGGCACGCTAAGTGCACCCACTCGGTGTAGTCCCCGAGACCATGGTCGGCTGCGGGCAGGCGACTATGGTCTGAGAACAACTCTTTTTTTACACTCACGCTGGGCAGACCATGCCGAGTGTTGAGTCGAACCAGTGGGGGCACGCTGAGTGCACCCACTAGGTGTAGTCCCCGAGACTGCCGTTGAATGTTTGATTCGATAGTCTTAGAGTAACTTTCACTGTGATGTTCTTTTGCTTCTGTCGACTGATATATCTTACATGCTGACTGCAGAAGTCTTGTGATCTTGGAGCTCAGCTTTGCGTACTGAATAAGCAACAAATCAGCCTCAATCTTGATCCGGAACTAGCTCAGAAAAACCTCAAGACCGCCTGTGAAGAAGTGACTGCCATGGGAGGTAACTGTAACGCCCTGAGACCGACGCTCCAGATGCCTTCCATGTTTTGCGTGGCCGCCGTGTGTTTCATTTGTATGTCGCATTTCATCATAGCATCATGCACATTGCATCTGCATGTCTTCATAAAGTTTGCATCCGTTCGTAGTTGCCGCGTCCCTCCTCGCCTCCGTTGACCTTTCTCAGACCAACCGTTCTTTTGTTGTCCGACCATTTGAACCTCTCTGCACAGTGCACTGACCCCCTCGCGCGCGCCCGGAAGTTGTCCCGAACCCGACCCGCTCTGTCATGACCAATGGGTCCGGATACCCCCCTAACATCTACAAAGTATCTCGGCTTCTTAGTTGGGCTTCCCTAGCCTATTTTTCTCGACCGCCCGATCTAAATCAGAGGGTCCAACTAGACCTCTACCCAAAAATCCACTTGCTATATAAAGACCAACCCTAAAATCTAGGGACATGTCCCATCGATCCCTCTCGGCGCCGCCACTCCACCAAAAACTCCCTCGGGATCCATCCCCATTCTTCTTCCAATCAGCCCGCAAGCCTCCTCCCTCGATCCATCCAACCAACACCGCTCGCCCGATTCCCCTGTCAGCACAAGCCACCGGAGCACCAGGAGCCCTCCAGCCCTTGCTCCAGCGCGCCTCCTACCCCGAGCTCCTCTCGTGCTCCTCCCATGGCGCCCTCGTTCCCGAGCACGTCGACCCCGCCGCCTCGAACTCCCGTGCCGAAGCACCACCTCGCGCGGTTCCTTCTTCAAGCAGGAGCTCGACCTGCTGCTGGCGACCTCGCCCTCCGTCGACCTAGACTACCAGACAGGCCCCGTCGCGCTGCCTCTCCTTTCCCTTCCTTCCTATGGTTCCTTCCTTCTCCTCTCACGTCTTGCCCCTCTCTGTGTTTTCCTCGCAGAAGCACCATGCCATGGTTGCGCCCCACCGAAGCTTGAAGCTCCAAGTCCGCCAGCCCGCCTCCGCTTCGATCCGGTAGGGAACGGGACCCCGGTGACCTCCTGCGACCGGATCCGGGTCCGCCTCCCTCTGCCCGTCCCTCTCCTTCTCGTATCTCCTTCCTCCCTCTCTACCACTTCTCTGAATTTTATTTCCCTGCCATGGCTTTGCAGCTGAGCCACCACCATGCTCCGTTCGTCGCCGCCTCCGCAAGACCCGACGAGGCCCTGCGTTCCCAGCCTCTTCCTGCCCGAGTCGCCCGAGCGCCGCCGTGCCACATCGCCCAAGTCCCGCCTTGCCAAGCCCCTGCATCGCGCCGTTGTTCCCCTGCTGCTATTTTTGTTCTTCAAAAACGAGCAGCAGCAACTCGAGCTGCTCGCCCCTCTGCTTCGCACGCTGGACCGCCAAGTCCCTCCTGCGCGCCAAGGCCCAGCCTGCGCCCGCGTCGCCGTCCAGGACCCCGCTGGCCTCCCCTTCTTCTGCTGCGCGAGGAGGATGATGCATCCAGCGAGCGACCGCTCGTCCCAGCCGCATCCCTCGGAAGCTCGCCGCCGTCACCACGGAGCTTCCCCGGCCTCTCCTCCGCTCCGACCCAGGCCTCCGGCGGCCTTGCCGTCGTCGTCGCCTAGGTGAGCAGCCGTTCCACCGCGACCTTGCCTCTGCCTCCTCCTCTCCACGTCCTACCGCCGGCCATGTTTTTCCCCCACAGGAGCTCGTCCGTTTCCCAAGGGCTCCACCGACCGCGCCCTTCGACGGAGTCCACGTCGTCCCGCTCGTCCCACCTCCCGCAGGCCTCCCCGTCGCTTGCCGGAGCCCCAGCGTCGCCGTGTCGACCTCGCCCCTGCCTTTTGCCTCGCCTCTGCTTCGAGCGACAGAACACCGCCCCCCTGCGTTGACCCGTTCCAGTGCCAGCGTGGACAAGCGCCAAGGCCCAGCGCCCCTTCTAGCCTCCCTCTCCACCGACTGGGCCTCAGCCCATGGTGAGCCACCGTTGCGCCCCCTTCCACTGTTGGCCCAAGTGCAGATTCGGCCCGTTCATTTTTTTCCCTGTTGCTGCGAATTTAGCTAATTTCCAGAAAAACTGCATGTTTACAGTTTGCACCCTCATGTTCATGCATATAATAACTTAACAACTGTGCATCGGATTAAAATGTTTTAAACATGTAAAATTCTTAAAATTTCATCTAGTTTAATAATATCCAACTTCCATCCATGTTTAAAATGTAAAAAATGTTGTTTGATTAAATTTGCATAAATAGCATGTTAAAATGAATTATTTCATAACTAATTAACCGTAGCTCCAAATTAAATGTTCTTTATATGTAAATGGGGTAGAAAAATGCATAGAATAACATGGTGACACTACTTTGCATGTTTAACAACTCTAAAATTTTACATAGGGCAGAACAGTACCAAATCTAAAATATGCACATGAGGATTTTCCGGAATTGTTGTTTGTTGTTCCGACCTTATTTAAACTTGCATAGATAGGTAGTTTTCATATGCTTCACCCCTTGCCATGTTTAATAACATTTAATATTGTTGGGTACGTAAACGAGAGAGAACTAAATAATTGATGTGGTGTTTCGTCAATATGCAACTCGTTGCATATCGAGCTCCACTTAATTTGTAGTATTGTTTGTTGCACTTTGCCATGCCATGCCTCATTAAACCGGACATGCATCATATACTTGATTGTGCATCATGCCATGCTTATGTGTTGGATGTTTACCATGTTGTTTGCTTCTTTCCGGTTTACGTCTCTCGTTAGCTTCGGTTTCGTTCCGGAGTTGTGAGGATTCGTTCAACTACGTCCGTTTGTCTTCTTCATGGACTCATTCTTCTCCCTAGCGGGATTTCAGGCAAGATGACCATACCCTCGAAATCATTTCTATCTTTGCTTGCTAGTTGTTTCGCTCTATTGCTATGTCGCGCTACCTACCACTTGCTATATCATGCCTCCCATATTGCCATGTCAAGCCTCTAACCCACCTTTCCTAGAAAACCGTTGTTTGGCTATGTTAGCGCTTTTGCTCAGCCCCTCTTATAGCGTTGCTAGTTGCAGGTGAAGATGAAGTTTGTTCCATGTTGGGACATGGATATTGTTGGGATATCACAATATCTCTTATCTTAATTAATGCATCTATATACTTGGTAAAGGGTGGAAGGCTCGGCCTTATGCCTGGTGTTTTGTTCCACTCTTGTCGCCCTAGTTTCCGTCATACCAGTGTTATGTTCCTTGATTTTTGCTTCCTTACGCGGTTGGGTGATTTATGGGACCCCCTTGACAGTTCGCTTTGAATAAAACTCCTCCAGCAAGGCCCAACCTTGGTTTTAACATTTGCCACCTAAGTCTTTTTCCCTTGGGTTCTGCAGACTCAAGGGTCATCTTTATTTTAAACCCCCGGGCCAGTGCTCCTCTGAGTGTTGGTCCAACCTGTCAGCCGCCGGTAGCCACCAGGGGTAACTCTGGGCTCGCCTACCGGAAGTTTGGACAATCCGGTGTGCCCTGAGAATGAGATATGTGCAGCTCCTATCAGGATTTGTCGGCACATTCGGGCGGCTTTGCTGGTCTTGTTTTACCATTGTCGAAATGTCTTGTAAACCGGGATTCCGAGACTGATCGGGTCTTCCCGGGAGAAGGAATATCCTTCGTTGACCGTGAGAGCTTATAATGGGCTAAGTTGGGACACCCCTACAGGGTATAAACTTTCGAGAGCCATGCCCGCGGTTATGTGGCAGATGGGAATTTGTTAATGTCCGGTTTTAGAGAACTTGACACTTGACTTAATTAAAATACATCAACCGCGTGTGTAGCCGTGATGGTCTCTTTTCGGCGGAGTCTGGGAAGTGAACACGGTTTTTGGGTTATGCATGAACGTAAGTAGTTTCAGGATCACTTCTTGATCAATTCTAGCTTCTCGACCGATGCGCTGCTTCTCTTCTCGCTCTTATTTGCGTATGTTAGCCACCATACATGCTAGTGCTTGCTGCAGCTCCACCTCATTACCCCTTTCCTACCCATAAGCTTAAATAGTCTTGATCTCGCGGGTGTGAGATTGCTGAGTCCTCGTGACTCACAGATTCTACCAAAACAGTTACAGGTGCCGATGAGACCAGTGCAGGCGATGCTACCGAACTCAAGTGGGAGTTCGATGAAGACCTTGGTCGTTACTATGTTTCTTTTCCTGTTGATCAGTAGTGGAGCCCAGTTGGGACGATCGGGGATCTAGCATTTGGGGGTGTCTTCTTTCTTTTCGTTCTGTAGTCGGACCTATGTGTGTACTCTGATTGATGTATGATTTATTTATGTATTGTGTGAAATGGCGATTGTAAGCCAACTCTTTATCCCATTCTTGTTCATTACATGGGATTGTGTGAAGATGACCCTTCTTGCGACAAAACCACAATGCGGTTATGCCTCTAAATCGTGCCTCGACACGTGGGAGATATAGCCGCATCGTGGGCGTTACAAGTTGGTAATCAGAGCCATCCCCGACTTACTAGCCCCCTGCTTGATCGAATCGCTGGCGTTGTTGAGTCTAGAACAAAAATGTTTTGAGTCTTAGGATTATATATATCGGAGAGTAGGATTCTTTTACTCCTCAGTCCCTTCGTCGCTCTGGTGAGGCCTCCTGACGTAGAAGTTTTGACTTTCCTCTCCTCAAATTTCACGTAAATTTTTTTTAGGATCACGCGGGTATCTTGGAATCGTTCCGATGGTTTTGTGACGAGAACATTGTTGTTGGTCCCTCCTGACATTTAGGGGTTGTGGCAGTGTCCCGGGGAGTTGAGCTCCAAGGTGTTGTCGTCACAATTTTATCGTTGCAGTTCTGGAATGCCTGAGTTTTGCCGACATCGAAAATCTCTTTTATGCAGTTGTTGGTGAGATCACCTCGACGCCACCCAGTACTGGGGCGGGAGTTCGGGAGTATTGCCATAACTCGTATAACAGATGCTTTTCGAAGGTTGAGGTACATGATTTTCGGAGTTTTGTTGGTTATGTGTTGACGGATGGATACAGCTGGATCTAGGTATTGTTAGTTTGGGTGAGATATATTGTGTCCCCTGTATCCCCAACACCAGATTGCATAACCAGAAAGTTTCGGGAGTTTATAAGTGGGAATTCAAGTATCTCGTAGGATATCTTTCCAACACACACATGATACGATATGGGATCTATCATATGTTTGTTTTGGGCTTATTCTGCGAGCCAATCCTTTGCTTTGTTTTAATTTGTGGTATTCGAGTTGCTTCGGTGTCAAGTGTTGATTCCCTACCTTATTCTAGGTGGTGTTCTCATATTTCTATGGGGATACTAATCCTTCTTGACCATCGAGATTGCCATCTTAATTCTATTTCCAACCGGTGCGTTTCTCTTCGAGATGATCCCATCATTCTTCCCATCCGGAAGATCAATTATAAGTTTTCTCAACGGTGTTTATTCCATCTGCCCCAAGTTGCCTTTGTTTTCCCGCCCTCCCACCCTTTTCTTCTAGGACTCAGATTTCTTAATCAAGTATCCTTTTTATTGATGCGAAGTCTCTTCATTATTTTATTTCAATGTTCTTATCCGGTGATTTCCCATGAAGATACTAACGGAGCTTCAAGTTTATTATTCTTCGTTCTTTTTCTTCTCCGGTGGACTCAAGTCAAGCTTTCAGTGTTAATCACATTCCTTTCCTTGTTTCAAATGCTTTCTCATGTCGGTGCATCTCTTTATCATCCACCTCTTGCTATTCATGTTATCTGGAGTGCTGAAGATATCTCAGAAGATTCGCATTTCCATTCCCAATCCGTTCAAGCTATCTCAAGGTTGTTATCTCTTTTGAGCCATTTAATTCTACCGGTGCAATCTCTCTTCTAAATCGTTCAATGGTGTATCTTCTGAGTGGGCCCTAACCCACAGGTCTTTTCCCAGGATCTTACCTGACTCTTCTATTTTGTCAGAGTTATTCTCAAATTCATTGCAAAGTTTGACGTAAGAATGAATTGTCATCAGTCAAATGTCTTTTTCCAAGATCGCGTTCAAATTCTTTTCATGGTTGATTCGACCTTTATATTCTTCATTATTCCGGAGTGTCTCAACAAGTCATGGTGGTGTTTCTTGTCGTCATTCTCGGATTTTGAAGACCAAAGAAGATTTTCTCTTAAACCTTGCTCCGTTCTCTTGAAGATGCGTAGTTCCAGCTTGATGCCATCCTCTCATAATTGTTTTCGATTGCGAGAATTCTTTTCATAACCATCCGGAGCTTTCAGGAGTCTTTTCAGTTTGATTATCCGGAGGCCATCATCTCAGAATGATTATTTATTCCAGCTTTCAGCTCCCGTTCTCCAAATCTTACCGGTGCATCGTTCAAGTATCCTCTAATCAGTTCACGATCTCTTCGTTCTCATGTATCTTAATCTCTCAAGTATCTTCGTTCATTTTCTAATTCTTCCCGGTGTTTCTTTATCTTTTCTTCGTTCATTTTCAATTCTTACGATGGTTCATTCAAGAATTCTCTTCCGTTGTTATCGTATCAATTCATTCGTTCTTTCCAAATTCTCTTCCGTTGTTACCGGTGGTTCGTTGAAGACCTTCCCAAGTTTGAGCCTCATCTATCTTAATCCTTTCTACGAGAATAAGTGGCATGCCTAATCCATTGTGGGTCATCAATTTAATTGATGATTATTCTTGTTTCATCGAGTAAATTCAATTCCTTATTCCGGAGGGTCGTCAAAATTCTTGATTTCATTTGTTCATCTTTCTTTCCGGAGTTCCGAGTTTTCTCGGTTATATCATTTCGAAGCTTCATCTTATCACTGCAAGGCTAAACCTTGTGTTTTCAACTTCTCTTTCTTTCTATCATCCTTTTATTACCGGAGTTCTTCATGGAGGCTCTACATGATGGTTCGTCAAGGATTCTTTTCATTCTTCAATTGCTCTTCAAGATTTCATTCTTGAAGTGTTCTCAAGATCCTTGTTGGAAGAGCTCAAATATTCTTCTTCCTGCATTCCAAAGTGCAAGTCGTTCTACCTTATCTTTTGAGGTGGTGTTATGTCATTTCTGACAATTTCTTTATGTTTCATGATTCACAAATTTTTCAAGAGTGACATATTTAAATCCATCATTTTATCTTCGTTCAAGAGATCTTTTCAACCAATCAATCTTTTTGTTGGAGTTGTATTGGGTTATATTTCACCTATAGCCCTCCCTAAGGAATGTAGCTATTTCTGGTGTTTATCAATGATCAAATTTTCTCCTTCTCATCTTGGTGAAGAAGTTTTCTTCTCCTTGTTGATCTCAATCCAATCAGCTGTTTCCGTAGTGGCAGAATTTTCCCTCTATCTTGAGAAGTTTTCTATAAGCCCACTACAAGCTTATTCGTTTCGTTGTTGGTTTTTCCAACAACTCCGTTCTAACCTTCTTGGAAGGGTGCTTTCCAAGATCATTTGTGGCAGATGTTGGCATTTTCTTCTCCATTCCTTTATTCCAATGATCTATCTTCTATTTTTTCTTCCAGAGGCATGGTGATGTTGCTCTCTTCGCTCATCATCTCGTTTTGCCAAGATCATATTCTTTTCTTGCTTATCCATTTAACCGGAGTGTTGTATGAAATCTTTCTTACCCCTTGTGCCATTTTTCAATAGTTCCGGAGGCAGTGTGTTGTTGATTTCATCAAGTATCATCCCATCTTCTCAAGTTCATGTTAATTCCTTCCATTATCAGTCGGAGTGCTGTCCAAATTATATCATTCTTAATCCTACTCTATCTTGTTTTAACCGGAGTGGCTTCAAAATCTATCTTGTCCCTTAACCTCTTGGTTCTCATCGTATTCCATGTTCCTCATATGTAATGGAGTGTTCTCAACTTCATTCATCTCCGCCGTATTCTTTCCTTGAAATTGGTTAACCTCTCAAGGTTCGTGGTTTCACTCTTTTGTCAAGAAGCAACTTTGTTTTACCTCTTCCTCTTCCGTTTCTCTCTGGGGCCATCTTTAGATCTCGGGACGAGATCCTCTTGTAGTGGTGGAGTGTTGTAACGCCCCGAGACCGACGCTCCAGATGCCTTCCATGTTTTGCGTGGCCGCCGTGTGTTTCATTTGTATGTTGCATTTCATCATAGCATCATGCACATTGCATCTGCATGTCTTCATAAAGTTTGCATCCGTTCGTAGTTGCCGCGTCCCTCCTCGCCTCCGTTGACCTTTCTCAGACCAACCGTTCTTTTGTTGTCCGACCATTTGACCCTCTCTGCACAGTGCACTGACCCCCTCGTGCGCGCCCGGAAGTTGTCCCGAACCCGACCCGCTCTGTCATGACCAATGGGTCCGGATCATCCCCTAACATCTACAAAATATCTCTGGCTTCTTATTTGGGCTTCCCTAACCTATTTTTCTCGACCGCCCGGTCTAAATCAGAGGGTCCAATTAGACCTCTACCCAAAAATCCACTTGCTATATAAAGACCAACCCTAAAATCTAGGGACATGTCCCATCGATCCCTCTCGGCGCCGCTACTCCACCAAAAACTCCCTCGGGATCCATCCCCATTCTTCTTCCAATCAGCCCGCAAGCCTCCTCCCTCGATCCATCCAACCAGCACCGCTCGCCCGATTCCCCTGTTACCACAAGCCACCGGAGCACCAGGAGCCCTCCAGCCCTTGCTCCAGCGCGCCTCCTACCCCGAGCTCCTCTCGTGCTCCTCCCATGGCGCCCTCGTTCCCGAGCACGTCGACCCCGCCGCCTCGAACTCCCGTGCCGAAGCACCACCTCGCGCGCCTCCTTCCGCAAGCAGGAGCTCGACCTGCTGCTGGCGACCTCGCCCTCCGTCGACCTAGACTACCAGACCGGCCCCGTCGCGCCGCCTCTCCTTTCCCTTCCTTCCTATGGTTCCTTCCTTCTCTCATGTCTCGCCCCTCTCTGTGTTTTCCTAGGAGAAGCACCACGCCATGGCTGTGCCCCACCGAAGCTTCAAGCTCCAAGTCCGCCAGCCCGCCTCCGCTTTGATCCGGCAGGGAACGGGACCCCGGTGACCTCCTACGACCGGATCTGGGTCCGCCTCCCTCTGCCCGTCCCTCTCCTTCTCGTATCTCCTTCCTCCCTCTCTACCACTTCTCTGAATTTTATTTCCCTGCCATGGCTTTGCAGCTGCGCCACCACCCTGCTCCGTTCGTCGCCGCCTCCGCAAGACCCGACGAGGCCCTGCGTTCCCAGCCTCCTCCTACCGGAGTCGCCCAAGTCCCGCCTCGCCAAGCCCCTACATCGCGCCGCTGTTCCCCTGCTGCTGTTTCTGTTCTTCAGAATCGAGCAGCAGCAACTCGAGCTGCTCGCCCCTCTGCTTCGCACGCTGGACCGCCAAGTCCCTCCTGCGCGCCAAGGCCAAGCCTGCGCCCGCGTCGCCGTCCAGGACCCCGCTGGCCTCCCCTTCTTCTGCTGCGCGAGGAGGACGACGCATCCAGCGAGCGACCGCTCGTCCCAGCCGCGTCCCTCGGAAGCTCGCCGCCGTCGCCACGGAGCTTCCCGGCCTCTCCTCCGCTCCGACCCAGGCCTCCGGCGGCCTTGTCGTCGTCGTCGCCTAGGTGAGCAGCCGTTCCACTGCGACCTTGCCTCTGCCTCCTCCTCTCCACGTCCTAACCGCCGGCCATGTTTTCCCCCCACAGGAGCTCGTCCGTTTCCCAAGGGCTCCACCGACCGCGCCCTTCGACGGAGTCCACGTCGTCTGGCTCGTCCCACCTCCCGCAGGCCTCCCCGTCGCTTGCCGGAGCCCCAACGTTGCCGTGTCGACCTCGCCCCTGCCTTTTGCCTCGCCTCTGCTTCGAGCGACAGAACACCGCCCCCCCTGCGTTGACCCGTTCCAGTGCCAGCGTGGACAAGCGCCAAGGCCAAGCGCTCCTTCCAGCCTCCCTCTCCACCGACTGGGCCTCAGCCCATGGTGAGCCACCGCTGCGCCCCCTTCCACTGTTGGCCCAAGTGCAGATTCGGCCCGTTCATGTTTTTCCCTGTTGCTGCGAATTTAGCTAATTTCCAGAAAAACTGCATGTTTACAGTTTGCACCCTCATGTTCATGCATATAATAACTTAACAACTGTGCATCGGATTAAAATGTTTTAAACATGTAAAATTCTTAAAATTTCATCTAGTTTAATAATATCCAACTTCCATCCATGTTTAAAATGTAAAAAATGTTGTTTGATTAAATTTGCATAAATAGCATGTTAAAATGAATTATTTCATAACTAATTAACCGTAGCTCCAAATTAAATGTTCTTTATATGTAAATGGGGTAGAAAAATGCATAGAATAACATGGTGGCACTACTTTGCATGTTTAACAACTCTAAAATTTTACATAGGGCAGAACAGTACCAAATCTAAAATATGCACATGAGGATTTTCCGGAATTGTTGTTTGTTGTTCCGACCTTATTTAAACTTGCATAGATAGGTAGTTTTCATATGCTTCACCCCTTGCCATGTTTAATAACATTTAATATTGTTGGGTACGTAAACGAGAGAGAACTAAATAATTGATGTGGTGTTTCGTCAATATGCAACTCGTTGCATATCGAGCTCCACTTAATTTGTAGTATTGTTTGTTGCACTTTGCCATGCCATGCCTCATTAAACCGGACATGCATCATATACTTGATTGTGCATCATGCCATGCTTATGTGTTGGATGTTTACCATGTTGTTTGCTTCTTTCCGGTTTACGTCTCTCGTTAGCTTCGGTTTCGTTCCGGAGTTGTGAGGATTCGTTCAACTACGTCCGTTTGTCTTCTTCATGGACTCATTCTTCTCCCTAGCGGGATTTCAGGCAAGATGACCATACCCTCGAAATCATTTCTATCTTTGCTTGCTAGTTGTTTCGCTCTATTGCTATGTCGCGCTACCTACCACTTGCTATATCATGCCTCCCATATTGCCATGTCAAGCCTCTAACCCACCTTTCCTAGCAAACCGTTGTTTGGCTATGTTAGCGCTTTTGCTCAGCCCCTCTTATAGCGTTGCTAGTTGCAAGTGAAGATGAAGTTTGTTCCATGTTGGGACATGGATATTGTTGGGATATCACAATATCTCTTATCTTAATTAATGCATCTATATACTTGGTAAAGGGTGGAAGGCTCGGCCTTATGCCTGGTGTTTTGTTCCACTCTTGCCGCCCTAGTTTCCGTCATACCGGTGTTATGTTCCTTGATTTTTGTGTTCCTTAAGCGGTTGGGTGATTTATGGGACCCCCTTGACAGTTCGCTTTGAATAAAACTCCTCCAGCAAGGCCCAACCTTGGTTTTAACATTTGCCACCTAAGTCTTTTTCCCTTGGGTTCTGCAGACTCAAGGGTCATCTTTATTTTAAACCCCCGGGCCAGTGCTCCTCTGAGTGTTGCTCCAACCTGTCAGCCGCCGGTGGCCACAAGGGGCAACTCTGGGCTCGCCTACCGGAAGTTTGGACAATCTGGTCTGCCCTGAGAACGAGATATGTGCAGCTCCTATCAGGATTTGTCGGCACATTTGGGTGGCTTTGCTGGTCTTGTTTTACCATTGTCGAAATGTCTTGTAAACCGGGATTCCGAGACTGATCGGGTCTTCCCGGGAGAAGGAATATCCTTCGTTGACCGTGAGAGCTTATAATGGGCTAAGTTGGGACACCCCTGCAGGGTATAAACTTCCGAAAGCCGTGCCCGCGGTTATGTGGCAGATGGGAATTTGTTAATGTCCGGTTGTAGAGAACTTGACACTTGACTTAATTAAAATACATCAACCTCGTGTGTAGCCGTGATGGTCTCTTTTCGGCGGAGTCCGGGAAGTGAACACGGTTTTTGGGTTATGCATGAACGTAAGTAGTTTCAAGATCATTTCTTGATCACTTCTAGCTTCTCGGCCGATGCGCTGCTTCTCTTCTCGCTCTTATTTGCGTATGTTAGCCACGGTACATGCTAGTGCTTGCTGCAGCTCCACCTCATTACCCCTTTCCTACCCATAAGCTTAAATAGTCTTGATCACGCGGGTGTGAGATTGCTGAGTCCTCGTGACTCACAGATTCTACCAAAACAGTTGCAGGTGCCGATGAGACCAGTGCAGGCGATGCTACCGAACTCAAGTGGGAGTTCGATGAAGACCTTGGTCCTTACTATGTTTCTTTTCCTGTTGATCAATAGTGTAGCCCAGTTGGGACGATCGGGGATCTAGCATTTGGGGTTGTCTTCTTTTCTTTTGGTTTCGTAGTCGGACCTATGTGTGTACTCTGATTGATGTATGATTTATTTATGTATTTTGTGAAGTGGCGATTGTAAGCCAACTCTTTATCCCATTCTTGTTCATTACATGGGATTGTGTGAAGATGACCCTTCTTGCGACAAAACCACAATGCGGTTATGCCTCTAAGTCGTGCCTCGACACGTGGGAGATATAGCCGCATCGTGGGTGTTACAGTAACCAATCGTCAATTGTCTATCTTACGACTCACACTTTTCCGTGTGTGTTTTTAGTCACTTTGAACCGAGTGACTTCATTCGAACAGATGTGCGTAGTGAAAATCGCCAACTTCAAGCTCGTCTGAAGAATGTTGTTTCTTTAGAGAAAATGAAGCAGGCTCTGGAGCAGAAGGATCTCGAACTTGCTGCTGCCCAGAAGGAGGCGCGAGAGAAAACGACGCTTGCTAACAAGAAGCTGGTTTCGGTCGGTAAGTTGGAAGAAGAGAATTCCAAACTCAAGACCGCTATCTCTGATGCCAACCGGGAAGTCGAGCAACTGAAGAAGGACAAGGACAAGCTGACTGGCGGGATTGGAAGCCTCAAGACCAAGAAGGGCGAGTTAGAATCTTATCTGGGCCAACTTGTTGCCAAACTGGTCTTAAAGCTTGAAGGTATTGTTGTTCGATTGACTTGTTATTGTCGACTGATAATCTTTACCTTACTGTCGACTCATTATTCACTCGACTACGCAGAACTTTGCCAAGGCTTTGAAGAAGAAACTGGGCGGGTCGAGACGGGTCTGGATCCCATAAATTGTCCATTCAATGATGATGTCGCGATGAATGTGCTGCGGATGGAATCTCGGGTGGACAGCGCAGTTGCTTATCTTGCTCGTCTGAAGGCGGCGATGACTCGGGTTGATACTGAACTCTGGCCTCAGGCGGAACTGTCTCAAGATCTCGAGTCTCTTATGGCTCGACTGAATCAAATACCTGACCGGGTGCAAGAATGGAAGAGATCATCTGCTCGCTGCGGTGCTGATGTCGCCCTGTCATTAGTTCGGGTGCACTGCAAGGATGTCAACGAGGACAAGCTGGCGGCGCTCAAGGTCGCCAACACCAAAAAGCACACTTTCCAGTCCTTCATGGATACTTTCCTTGATGCCGCCACTCGCATTGCCGACATCATAGGCCTTGACAGTTTCTGCGACCCAGCCAGTCCTTCTCCCGACGAGTGATTCAAAAACTTTATGCTTCACCTTTATTTGCCTTGGAATGCCGAGTGATAGTGTAATCGTTAAACTCCTTCGGTCTTGATGCTCGAGTACTTTAATCCGTGGACCGGAACCTTAGGATTTATCCGAACTTGGTTTATCTCTGAATATGCTTGTGCTTGTCTTCGAGTGGTACTTATTTCTTCACTCGGAATAATCTTTGAGTGGTGCAGCTTCAAGGTGAAAAGTGACAGTCGACCTGCACTTCGTCGTCTTTGAGGAGAAGGTAGCAATCAAGCTGCACCTCATCGTCCTTACAGATCGGGATGGAGCGTACGTTATACTTGTGATGCAGCTTCAAGGAGAAGATAGCAATCGACCTGCACCTCGTCGTCCTTATGGATCGGGATGGAGCGCACATTATACTTGTGGCGCAGCTTCGAGGAGAAGGTAGCAGTCGACCTGCACCTCGTCACCCTTGCAGATCGAGACGGTGCGTGTGGCCAAGTCCCCGAGCGAGAAGGCCAGTTCTCAGTCAGGACGTGTTTTATACTTAGGCGAGTACTGGACTGCAGCTAAGCCTCCGAGTGAGAGGGTTGCTCACCACTCGGTAGGATTTTTCAAAATTAGGCGAGTACTGGACTGCAGCTAAGCCTCCGAGTGAGAGGATTGCTCACCACTCGGTAGGATTTTTCAAACTTAGGAGAAACGGATTCGCGGCTAAGCCTCCGAGTGAGAGGGTTGCTCACCACTCGGTAGGATTTTTCAAACTTAGGCGAAACGGATTCGCGGCAAAGCCCCCGAGTGAGAGGGTTGCTCACCACTCGGTAGGATTTTTCAAACTTAGGCGAGTACTGGACTGCAGCTAAGCCTCCGAGTGAGAGGGTTGCTCACCACTCGGTAGGATTTTTCAAACTTAGGCGAGTACTGGACTGCAGCCAAGCCCCCGAGTGAGAGGCTGCCTCACCACTCGGTAGGATTTTACAAACTTAGGCGAGTACTGGACTGCAGCTAAGCCCCCGAGTGAGAGGCTGACTCACCACTCGGTAGGATTTTTACAAACTTAGGCGAAACAGATTCACAGCCAAGCCCCCGAGTGAGAGGCTGGCTCACCACTCGGTAGGATTTTTCAAACTTAGGCGAAACAGATTCGCAACTAAGCTCCCGAGTGAGAGGCTGGCTCACCACTCGGTAAATTTTTCTGAAACTTAGGCGAAACAGGTTCGCAGCTAAGTCACCCACTGGGGGATTTTAGACACAGGAATATCTAGCGACAATCATTTTTAGATAACTGTAGACTCTATCTTTGATAAACAAACTAAACAGGTTTTTCTTATTCCATCTCAATAGACTGAGTGATTAAGTATAAAAGGGGCGGAGCAGCTCCGCATTCCAAGCGCGTGGCTTGTCTTTCTTGTGCTCGACATTGTAGAGATGGTATGCTCCGTTGTGGAGCACTTTTGTGATGATGAAGGGGCCTTCCCAAGCAGGAGCGAGCTTGTGTGGTTTCTGCTGATCCACTCGAAGAACCAAAAAATCCCCCTCCTGAAAGGCTCGACCTCTCACGTTTCTGGCGTGGAATCGACGCAGGTCTTGCTGATAAATGGTCGACCGGATCACGGCCATCTCTCTTTCCTCTTCCATGAGGTCCACTGCGTCTTGCCGTGCTTGCTTTGCTTCAGCTTCTGAGAAAAGTTCGACTCGGGGCGCATTGTGAAGCAAGTCACTGGGAAGTACAGCTTCAGCTCCATAGACCAAGAAGAATGGAGTTCGGCCAGTCGACCGATTGGGAGTTGTCCTCAAACCCCAAAGTACTGACGGAAGTTCATCGACCCAGGCGCCTGCTGCATGCTTGAGATCACGCATCAGTCGGGGTTTCAGTCCTTTGAGAATCAGTCCATTTTCTCTTTCGGCTTGTCCATTCGACAGGGGATGGGCGACTGAAGCATAGTCAACTCGAGTGCCTTGGGAAGCATAGAAAGCTCTGAACTGATTAGAATCGAAGTTTGACCCATTGTCAGTGATGATGCTGTGCGGCACACCATATCTGAATGTCAACTCTCTGATAAAGCTAACAGCAGTACTGGCTTCAAGATTTTTTATAGGTTTGGCTTCAATCCATTTGGTAAATTTGTCGACTGTCACTAGCACATGAGTGAAGCCACTCCTGCCAGTCCTCAGAGGTCCAACCATATCTAACCCCCAGACAGCAAAAGGCCAGACGAGTGGAATGGTCTTCAGAGCAGATGCATGCTTGTGAGACATGTTGGAGTAGAACTGGCAACCTTCACACTTGTCTACTATTTCCTTTGCCATTTCATTTGCTCGTGGCCAATAAAATCCTGCTCAGTATGCTTTGGCCACGATGGTCCGAGAGGACGCATGGTGACCACAGGTCCCCGAGTGGATGTCATTGAGGATCACTCAACCTTCTTCTAGTGTTATGCACTTCTGGCAGACTCCAGTCACACTTTCTCTGAACAGCTGCCCTCTTATCACAGTAAAGGCTTTGGATCGACGGACGATCTGACGAGCCTCTTCTCCATCCTCTGGGAGTTCCTTCCTAAGAATGTACGCGATGTATGGCACAGTCCAGTCAGGAGTGCTGACCAAAACTTCCATGATCAAGTCGACCACGGCCAGGACTTTGACTTCAGTCGGATCGATGGCACTCTTTGGTTGTGGGGGCTCTTCAATGAAGGGTCTTCCTGAACTGAAGGTGTATGAATATGTTCCAGAAACACATTGCTGGGAATGGCTTCTCTCTTGGAACCTATCTTTGCCAAATCATCAGCTGCTTGATTTTTCAGTCGGGGTATATGATGGAGGTCTAACCCCTCAAACTTCTTTTCCAGCTTTCTCACTGCATTGCAGTAACCAGTCATAGCTGGGCTTCTGACATCCCACTCCTTCATCACTTGATTAACCACCAAATCTGAGTCGCCGTAGACCATGAGGCGACGGACGCCGAGTGAAATGGCCATACGCAACCCGTATAGGAGGGCTTCATATTCAGCTTCATTGTTGGAGGAATCAAAGTGGATCTGGAGAACATAATTGAGCTTATCTCCTCGGGGGGACACCAATACCACCACAGCACCGGACCCATTCAGCATCTTGGAGCCATCGAAGAACATGGTCCAATGCTCCGAGTGAACTTGAGTCAGCAATTGCTGCTTAATCCACTCGGCAAGGAAATCAGCGATTGCTTGGGACTTGATAGCTTTCTTTGCCTTCAACTTGATATCGAATCGAAGGAGTTCAATCGCTCACTTCACCACTCGACCAGTTGCATCTCTGTTGTTCAGGATTTCAGATAATGGTGCATCACTGACGACTGTAATGGAGTGATCAGAGAAATAATGTGCAACCTTCTTCATGGTCATGTAGATTCCATAAACAAGCTTCTGATAATGTGGATAACTCTGCTTGGATGGAGTCAAAACTTCAGAAAGATAATATACTGGGCGTTGAACTTTATAAGCTTTTCCTTCTTCCTCCCGCTCGACCGTGAGTACTGTACTGACAACTCGTCCAGTGGCTGCAATATAAAGCAGTAAAGGCTCTTTGCTGATTGGGGCAGCAAGCACCGGCTGGGTGCAAAGCAGCGCTTTGAGCTCTGCAAACGCTGCGTCAGCTTCATCAGTCTAGTCAAACTTGTCAGATTTCTTCATAAGTCGGTAAAGAGGCAAGGCCTTTTCACCGAGACGATAAATGAATCGACTCAAGGCAGCCAAACATCCGGTGAGCTTCTGAACGTCATGTACGCGCACAGGGCGTTTCATTCGGAGGATGGTACCAACTTTCTCCGGGTTTGCGTCGATCCCCCGTTCGGAAACGAGGAAACCGAGTAACTTCCCGCCTGGGACTCCGAATGTGCACTTCGACGGATTTAGCTTGATATCATACCTTCTCAGGTTGGCAAAGGTTTCAACGAGGTCAGCCAGCAGGTCGGAACCTTTGCGCGACTTGACCACGATGTCATCCATATATGCTTCCACATTCTAGTTGATTTGAGTGAGCAGGCACTTCCGAATCATTCTCATAAATGTGGCTTTGGCGTTCTTGAGGCCGAATGGCATGGTGACATAACAGAAGCACCCAAATGGAGTGATAAAAGCTGTTTTTATCTCATCGGGCCCATACAGTCGGATCTGATGGTACCCGGAATAGGCGTCTAGAAAAGACAGTCGCTCACACCCCGCAGTCGAGTCGATGATTTGGTTGATGCGGGGGAGAGGAAAATGATCTTTCGGGCAGGCCCGATTGATATGCTTGAAGTCAATGCACATGCGAAGCGATTCGTCCTTCTTGGGGACCATGACAACATTGGCAAGCCACCCGGAGTGGTAAATCTCTCGGATGAACTCAACTGCCAGGAACCGAGCCACTTCTTCACCAATTGCTTTTCTCTTCTGCACGGCGGACCGTCGGAGATGTTCTTTGACTAGTTTTGCTTTCGGGTCGACTCGTCAACGGTGCTCAGCCAGTCCCCTGGGTACACCCGGCATGTCAGAAGGTTTCCATGCAAAGATGTCCCAGTTCTCACGGAGGAACTGGATGAGCGCTTCTTCCTATTTGCTGTCGAGCGTCGTTGAGATATGAGTCGGAGCAGCATTGGGATCGGCCGGGTGAATATGAATCGGCTTCATTTCACCGGACGACTGAAATGCAAAGTCTGTAGCAGGCTTCTTGGCTTGCAGCAAATCACTCGGATCTGCATTTTTCTGATACTCTTGCAATTCAACTACTGCCATTTGTGCATCAACAATTTTAGAACCCTTCTGAAAGCATTCCTCTGCCTTCTGCCGATTGCCAGTGATAGTGATTACTCCTCTGGGACCGGGCATCTTCAATTTGACGTACACGTAACATGGTCGAGCCATAAAACGTGCATAAGCAGGCCTGCCCAGAATAGCATGATAAGCACTCTGGAAATCCACAACTTCAAATGTCAACTTCTCTTTGCGGTAATTCTTTGAATCACCGAAAACCACGTCAAGGGCGATCTGACCGAGTGACTGAGCCTTCTTGCCAGGTATCACACCATGGAAACTCATATTGCTTTCGCTAAGCTTGGACATCGGAATGCCCATCCCTTTCAAGGTCTCAGCATAAAGGATATTCAGACCACTGCCACCATCCATTAGCACTTTGGTCAGTCGAGTGCCTTCTACCACAGGGTCGACCACCAACGCTTGCCTCCCAGGGGTGGCTATACGCGCTGGGTGATCAGACTGGTCGAATGTAATGGCAGTCTGAGACCACTTCAAGTAACTGGGTCTTGCCGGAGCAACCATGTTCACTGCTCTGTTGATAACTTTCAATCGACTTTTGCTCTCAACATCAGCAAAAATCATCAGAGTGGAGTTGATGTTAGGAAAACCATCATCATCTTCTTCCTTGTCCTCGCTCTTGTCTGACCCTTTCTCCTTGTCACTGGGCTATTTCTCTCGGAACTGCTGGACTAGGAGTCGACACTGTCGAGTGGTGTGTTTGGGGTAAATGAAATTACCCTCTTCATCTTTCTTGGTATGGATGTGGCACGGTAAATCCAACACATCATTTCCGGCTTGATCTTTTACTTTCTTGGGGGTCCAGGGCCCTTTGGGCTTCCCCTTGAACTTTCCTTGAACCACAGCTAAAGCTTCACCAGGGGCAACTGGTTCAGCTTTACGCTTCTGTTTCCGATTGGAAGTATCACCGGCGACCTGGCCAACTGGTTTGCCTTTCCCACTACGGAGTCGATCCTCTTCTTCTCCCTTAGCATACCGGGTGGCTATTTCCATCATCCGAGCCAGGGACATGTCCCATGTCCGACCGAATTTCAGGACTAGCTCCCGATACTTCACGCCTTCCTTGAAGGCACAAACTGCTTGATGTCCATACACATTTTCCAATGTATGATGCAAAGTAGTCCATCTCTGAATCAAAGCTCTCAAAACTTCACTCGGCTTCTGTACACAATGCTGTAATTTTGTCAGCCCAGCTGGTCGCTTGCAAGTTCCTTCAAAGGTTCTAACAAACACTCGGGCGAGCTCCTCCCAGTTGTATATACTGCCAGGTGCCAGCTGATTCAGCCATGCTCTGGCCGAGCCCTCTAACATCAAAGGAAGATGCTTCATAACCACTTCATCATTGCTGCCACCGATCTGCACCGCCACTCGGTAATCCTCAAGCCAAGTATCAGGCTTGGACTCACCAGTGAACTTGCTTACTCCAGTCGCCAACCTGAAGTTGGGAGGAATCACCGCAGCCCTGATGGCTCTGCTGAAACACTCAGGACCTGAAACATGAACCCTGCTGCCAGTCGGCTGGTTTTGATCACAGCCTTCTCTGTGTTCCCTGTTTCTGTCAACCAGACCTTGAACAAGAATCGATCTTGCATCAAAGCCTGGCTCTCTGGGGTCGACTGGACTTGTGCGCTCACC
The DNA here is from genome assembly GCF_002575655.3 of Aegilops tauschii subsp. strangulata. Taxonomy (NCBI): domain Eukaryota; kingdom Viridiplantae; phylum Streptophyta; class Magnoliopsida; order Poales; family Poaceae; genus Aegilops; species Aegilops tauschii. The sequence goes on along the minus strand of NC_053039.3, from coordinate 381,063,380 downwards.
ACTCTGTGGGCGTCTGTCATCATACTGCCGAGGCATATACGATCCGCTCCTCGGAGGAGGTGTGGGCACTCGACGACGGTCATCACGACCGAGTCGGGGATCATACTGCTCATAGTTTTTGTACCGATCTTGTCGGGGCTCACGTCCCTCATGCCTCGGGGGCGATCTTGGGCTGTGTGCCGATTGAACTGTATCTGCCATCACAGACCTGCTGTGAATCCTATTCCGCGACTGAGATACTGTTGTATTCTGATCTCCTGCTGCCCGGAGCAAGGCTCGAATCTGCATCAAACCTCAGCCTGCTTCCGACTGGGAGGGCTGAATTGATTCTGCTATATGGGCCGCAGCAGGTAGATTTTCAATCGGAGTGCGGTATACCTACGGTGGAGGTGGAAAAAGTTGTCGTCGACTGGAATCAGGGATCCGCTGCCGAGCGCGCTCGTCGAGAGCCCGCTGGAGGTTATCCAGTCGAGTGCGTTCAGCCAAGTTGGCCAAGCGCACCTCCTCCAAGGCCCGAGCCTCGGGGGTCTCCCCAACGATGGGAGTGTGAAGTGCATCCATATTGCGGCGGCGAAGCTCTTCCCTCTGCTGTGAAGAAAGTGGCTCGGGGCGGTATTCTTCGTAAGCACGCGACAGATCGTCATTGCCATCACCGTCGTCGTCGCGGGGGAAGCCAGGAGGACTGCGTGGTCTGTTGACCATTAAGACTTCCGCCGCGGGATTGCTGCTGTCGCACTCGGATGCGGTCTCTACGGAGCAAGTCCAATAGGTCGTAGAGAGTTTCGTCGGGCTTGATTGCCGCGACTTGTGGGGTGGCAGACTGACGAGCCACCGCACGTCTCACCCATCGCTGAAGCCGAGACCGACCGGATCGCTTGCGGCGGCGTGTAGCGAGGCGCGAGGACAACACGGGAGCCGACTGGTACTGGGTCGACTGCTGCCGGAGGAGGACGCTGCTGACACACGCGCGAAAGTGCGTTGCCCCGCGGACGGGGAGCGCCTCGACGTCGAGTGGAGCTTCCTGGAGCCAGGCGGAGTCGTCGGCAATGAAGACGAGCGCGCCGAGATGGATCTCGCGGCCCTCAGCCAAACCTCCGCCGGAAACCATGATGATGGGAATCGGAAAATCACAACTTCACCAGAAAGTCGCTAAGACACCTGCCCCACGGTGGGCGCCAACTGTCGTGGTTCTAAGGCTGATACTAGAATGGGGGGTAGGTATGAGGAGGCAAGATCCTAGCTATGGCGAAGTTGTACACACGAGTTTTACGAGTTCAGGCCCTTCGCGGAGGAAGTAATAGCCCTACGTCTTAGTGCCCGGAGGCGGTCGACTGGATTATATGTGTATGTGTTACAGGAGGGTGCGAACCCTTGTCCCAGAGGAGGGGTGGCTTATATAGAGTGCGCCAGGACCCCAGCTCCCCTCCGTTACAGGGGTTTAATGTACATAAAGATTGGGCGTTACTGGTAACGCCATCCATAAGTGCTATAAATGACATTAAAGGCTGCAAAGTGAACGCCTGATCGTTGCAGTGCTGGACGACTCCTGTTCTTCAGTAGGTCGAGTGATTTCTTGTATGGTCGAGTGACTACAGGAAAGATGGATCTCTGAGTGGTTGGTCGAGTGGATGGCGCTCGATGTCTTGGTAGGGCCCTTCCTGTTGTCTATTAGGTTTCTTTGCTTCTTTGGTAGTGACCCTGGGTAGGGCTTATAGGTCAGGCCTATGACCCTACCCCAGGTCTACGTCATCATCAGAGGGGACCCCTCGAGATCTGGCTGCAGCATGCTGACTGCGACGCCTCGGCGACCGGAGTAGAGGTTGAAGTGGTCTCCTCCGGCAAGATCTTCATGACCCGCGGCTGGGGCCAGGTTGCGCGGGTTTACCGCGCTGAGGGCGCCCTCCTGATCCACTTTGATTATGACAGCACCTCCACGCTGCTCTTCAAGGTCTTCGATGCGGAGGGCCGCCGCCTGGAGTGCTGCCCTGGGGGGAGCGCCAGGACGATGCGCGCCCGGCCTGCGGCTCTTCCAGCAGCAGTGACTCTTGGGCATCCAGCGGTTCTCCTGAGCTCTACGAGACCCTGGAGACGAGGGACGATAGCTATGTGCCCCTGAGCTCTCGTCGCGCCTGGAGCAGGGCCGCGGTGTCCAGCTGCCACCGCTGCTGATCTGGATGGGGTTGGCGCCGGCCTCCCGCAGCCCACTGTTGATGATGGCATCGGCCGTGGGGGGGTAGATAGGATTCCCCTAAGTTCTCGTCTTTTGTTCCCTGCGAGGAACCAAGAAGTACCCGGTGGGGGCGTGTAAAGGGTCTGTAATGTCTTTTGTTGATGCTATCCTTGTTATGAAGAATTGCGAATGCATGTCCTGTTTAGGCTTGGTCTCCCCTTTCCAACCTCGCGGCGGCTCATTGCTCTACGCTGACAGGTCCCGGTCCCCAGGCAAGCTGCAGCCGTCACTGGTATGCCAGGTCGCGTGCCGTGGTCAAGGCCATGAGGTGAGCGGCCCGAGGTCCAGTAAGAGCCCCTGAGGCACGATGCTCAGGAGGTCCCCTTTAGCGCTCAAGCAGCCAGGGTAAGGTAAGAAAGGGAGGCGACGTTGCCGCAACAGGGCTGCGGCGAGTGTGACTCCTAGGCCCCAACGATTAGCCGATCTGAGTGCGAGACTTATCTTGGTGGTCTGGAGTCAATCCCTTGCGATGCGACGCGTTGATGTGTAGCTAAGCCAGACCCATGCAAGCCTCCCCCTCTTCTCCACGCTCTCCTTTATGCTCTACGTCCTCAGGTCCCGGCCCTCGAGCGAGCTCAGCCACCGCTGGTATGCCAGGTCGCGTGCCGTGGTCAAGGCCAGGGGGTGAGGGCTGGAGAGCCAGTAGGAGCAATGCTTAGGAGCCCCCCTTTTAATGCACAAGCGGGTTGCATGGGAGAAAAGGGAGCTCGCGGTGCTGCCTGCTGTCATTCTCATGAGATTCCTGCGAGCCAGCACAAGGAGAAACACAATTTGCCGTTATGGCTATCAGTCCGCCCGGTTGCTTCGTGAGGAGACGAAGCCACTGAGGGCCTGGTGAGGTGGCGTGCACGGGGCATGCTGCGAGCCAGAGCTCGACTGCTCAGATTTATCGATGTTGCAGGGACGGACCCATGCACAAGCGCCGTGCCAGCGTGAGCAGCCCCCGTGGGAGGTGAGAGTCAAACAGACAATAGTCACAGGTAGGTTAGGCATGGGAAGCAAACTGGCTTAGGTAAATGCAGGGAAGATACATGCCACCGGGTCCGGCCCTAGCGGCTTGGGGATGATGCAGCCCGAGGGGCGCCCCCAGCAAGGTAAGCTAAAGACATAAGAAAAGGGGGTACATGCCACAGGTACGGACCCATGCGGCCTGGGAATGATGCAGCCCGAGGGGCGCTCCCAGCTAAATAAACTTGGAAAATGTCACCTTGTTCTGTCGATAAAGGGATGTCACCTCCTTACGAGCCACCGGGGCCCTGAGCCTCGGGAGGCTCTAGGGGTTCAGGTGGTTCCTTGAGGACCGTCTCCATCTCCGCCAGGATGGCATGACGCCTGGCCTCCTAGGCTGCCAGGGCATGCCGCAAGTTGCGCTGATAGGTGGACGACATGCTCGGCAGGCCAAAAGGCATGCGAACGTAGCTGTGCGGTGGACCCTCGCAGCGGCCCACGCGCGAAGGCCATAAGGGCTCCTGAGATGCGGCCCTGTTGAGCCCTGGGACGTCAATGCAGACGCGCAGCCTAGCATCCTCACCTGGATGGGGAGCTACGCTTCGTGAGCGGCGGTCGCCGCGCATGGCCCTTGCGTATTGCAGTTCCTGAGTGGTCTTGGTGACGAACTCCTGAGCGGTGGGCGCTCCTCGCCCTGTGTCCTCCTGAGGGAAACGTGTCGTGAAGCACGCCTCCAAGTGGTGCCCGAGCGCCTCCCTTGTGATGTTGGCAAGGTCTGAGGCCCTCCAGAAGAGAGCCCCCGAGCCCTGCCCGAGGAGGGCGCCGGGCGCGCCTTCCTATGCGATGGAGGGAGGCGCCCCTGGCGCGGGCGCTGATCCTGACGAGGTTCCAGTCGCGACGCCACCCTCCTGAGGTCTCGCGCGGCGCAGCTGCTTCTTCTTCTTGGGGGTGGACTCAGGAGGGCACTCGCCCTTGCTGTCGGGGTCGTCGATTGCTATAGCTTGAAAGGCATGCTTAAGGGAGCACACCGCATCTCTTTCTTCACATGGGACCATGATGATTCCGCCGCTCCCCAGCATCTTGAGGACATTGTAGCCGTGATGGGTCACCGCCATGAACTTGGCCAGGGCTGGATACCCGAGGATGGCGTTGTATGGCAGACGGATGTGCGCGACATCGAAGTTGATGAGTTCGGTGCGGTAGTTCTTGCGTTCTCCGAAGGTGACGGGAAGGCGGACCTGCCCGATTGGGGTAGTGGAGCTGTGGGTCACTCCTGAGAAAGGCTTGCTGGGCTGAAGCTGGTCATACGGCACTTGGAGGTTGTCGAACGTGTCGACGGACAGGACGTTGAGCCCTGCGCCGCCGTTGATGAGGGTCTTGGTGACTCGCACGTTGCTGATGACTGGGGACCAAAGCATCGGGAGGGTGCCTGCGGTAGCGGCGCACTTGCATTGATCTGCCGAACTAAAGGTGATGGCGCACTTCGACCACCTGAGCGGGCGCGTGGCCTCAAGCTTGGGGAGGACTGCATTCACTTCACGAGCAAACTGTTTGAAGATATGCTGCAAGGCTGGGGCCTGAGCTCCGCCCAAGAGGCAGACGATAGCACGCGGCTCCTGGAAGCCCCAGCCCCCTCGTCTTGATGGTGGTCGTCATTCCTTCTTGGCGGCGGCGGTAGTGGGGGAAGACCGGCGTTGCCCTGAGGACGATCCTCACGAGGCTGGTCCCTCTAGGCGCCCTCACGAGGCTGATCCTGCCAACGGTCCTCACGAGGCCGGTCGCACCACTCCTGGCACGGGCCACGGTCGTCCCAGCGTCCGCCACCACATCCTCCTCCTCGGTCGTAGCCCCGGTCGTTGCGCTCGGGGCATCGACTGAAGCGTCCTTCCCGAATGGCTCTGAGTTCTTGACATCCGCTGGTGTTGTGGGTATGTAGGTTATGGAAGGCGCAGAACGGTCGGCTGCTCTTGGATGACTCAGTCTGATCTCTGCCGCGCTTGGTGTCCGGCTCCGCCGCGAGCACGGCTGCTCCCTTGCGCTTCACGTCCTTGGCCTTGGATTTCTTCTCCTCCGGGTCCGCAACCGGGAGCTCGAGGAGGGAGAGGCGCCCTTCCTCAGCTCTTGCGCACTTGGTCGCCAGGTTGAACAGCTCCAGGGATGTGCACAGCTCCTCGCGGATAGTAAGCTCCTCCTTCATCTTGATGTCACGGACGCCATCAGAGAACGCGGAGATGACGGCCTCGTCTGTCACCTTGGGGATCTTGAGACAAACGTTGTTGAAGCGCTGGATGTACTCCTGGAGGGTCTCTCCTAGTTGTTGCTTGACGCGATGCAGGTCACCCGCGGCCGATGGGCGGTCGCGAGTGCCCTGGAAGTTGGCGACGAAGCGGTTGCGCATCTCGTCCCAGGAGGAGATCGAGCCTAGAGGCAGGTTCAGGAGCCACAAACGGGCGCCGCCTTTGAGCGCCATGGGGAACCAGTTCGCCATGACTTTCTCGTCGTCGTTGGCCGCCTCGATGCTCAGCAAGTAGAGCTGCAGGAACTCCGCGGGGTCAGGGGTGCCGTCGTAACGAGGAGGTAGATCCGGCTTGAACTTGCCCGGCCAGGCGATGCTACACAACACGGGGGTGAAGGCGCGGCAGCCGACCGTGGTCACCGGGGCCCGTCTTGGAGGTGGAGCTTGGTCTTGGCGCCCGCGTGCCGCTACGGCAAGCGGCGCGGGGCCTTGTCGCGGCAAACGATCCTGGCGCGGCGGTACGAGGAGTGGCAGAGCGTTCTCTTGCGGTCGCGGGACTTCTTGACAACTTCTTTCTTCACGCGCGGCCGCCGGACGGGGTGGGTCGCGCCGTGGAGCCGCGCGCCTTGGTGCCAGGGCGCCGTCTTGGTGCAGAGGTGGTGGAGGTACTCCGTGAGCTACGTCGCCCGTAGCTGGCGGAGGGTGAGGTAGTGAGAGGGACGACGCAGGGGAGCCCCCTGTGGCACTGACAAGCTCGGCGATGCGGTCGAGCCAGTCCTCGTAGAGGTCGTCGACCGGGCGGTAGCGCAAGAGCTCGTGCGCCATGAGTAGCGCGGCCCGTGCGTCCATGGGAGCGCAGCAAGCGTGGGACGACGAACCAGCGGGAGTCGGCGATGGAGTGGCGGTGCGGCCGTCCTGTCGTACCGAGGGGTGCAACGAGGACGCTTGCTGCTCGTTCCCCACCGGGCTAGTGGCGGCGTTGGCGGCAGGCGACGGAGAGCGACGGGGTGGCCCGCCGACAGGGGCCGTCTTAGCAACGTGGGTGGCAAGGGCAGCCCGGCGCTCGGCGCGGGCGCGACGTGCGTCCACCATGGAGACGATGAAGCAACGCGACGTGGAGCATCGGAAGGGAAGCTTCGGTGTACCCCAACCTGGCGAGCCAAATGTCGGATCACGTGTTCCGGCAAAACCCTTAAGGTTCGAACTCTGGGGTTCGCGCGAAGTTCTTTCCCTAGCGATCCACGCCCTAGCTTCCTAAGATCTCGCGGACGAACTCAACGAACTCACAACACAAGAGACACAAGGTTTATACTGGTTCGGGCCACCGTTGTGGTGTAATACCCTACTCCAGTGTGGTGGTGATGGATTGCCTCTTGGGCTGATGATGAACAGTACAAGGGGAAGAACAGCCTCCTGAGCTTGAGGTGTTCTTGCGCTCTGTGGATGAGGATCACTCAAGATCAGATGAGATGCCTCCGAATGGGTTCGGCCCTCCTCTACGGTGGTGGATAGTTCTACTTATATAGGCCCTGGTCCTCTCCCCAAATATTGAGCGGGAAGGGAGCCAACAACGGCCAATTTGAAAGGGGACAACTAGTACAGCTTATCCTGACAAAAGCGGTCTTTGCCTGCAAAGGCTCTGGTGGTGACGCCGCCTTGGGCTCCATGGTGACCTCCGTCTTGCCGTCCTGCTGGTCTTGGTCTCGTTGCACTGATATGGAAACCTTTGCTTGACGCCTCGGTACTCCGCGCCTGCGCTTGCTTCCTTAGCACCAAACGAGAAACAAGGACACTGCGCATACTGGCGCCCGCCTGGCGCCTGCCTGATCTTGATCGTCATGGCTCACGTCACGAGAACCTCGCGAGGTTTGCCCTGCCTTGATCTCTCCGCTCCTCGTGAGCCAACCTGGTGAGTCCGCTCCTGAGGAGGTCTTGTGTCATCCGCCTCGCGAGGCTTGGCCCCTCGCGAGGGTCTTGAATGCCTTGTTGATGAAGATGGGTCGTACGGGCCCACGCGCAAAGCCATGCCGTGGGCCGCAGGCAGGCAAGTTTGGGGACCCCCGTTCCCAGAAAGCCGACAACACCAAATAGGGAAGATAGATTTTGCAAGAGGCGTAAGTATTTAGAAACTAAACGGTTGCAAGAAAGGCTAGATGATTGTGCTAAAAATTTAAATTTTCTTAGCCATCCTTGTGAACTTTCCAATGGACGTCACTACTAGAAAAATGCTTACCAGTAGCGCTGCTTTTTTTGCTACCAGTAGTGCTGGCAGACGCGCTACTGCTACGGTGCTACAGCTATTTTTTAGCAGTAGCACTTGTTTGTCCCAGCGCTACTGGTAACTGAAGATAGCAGTAGCGCTTTTTTGTAACCCACGCTACTACTATCCTAAGTACTAGTAGCGTGCACTTTCCCCCACACTACTACTAGCTAATTAGGACTAGTAGCGTGCACCTTTTCCCCCACTCTACTACTAGCTAATTAGGAATTAAAAAAATAAAAATTAGATGTTGTACTCATGGATGGATATCAGAGACACATCCAGTGCAAACTAAACTAAGGTCACAGAACCATCTCAACTGAAAGGTCATAGAACCATCTCAACTAAAAGAGATCACAAGAATCCATTTAACATCATACGCACACAACCACCATCATGGAAACGTGGGTACCTTCCCTAGTGTTCACCACCAACCTAAACAAACCACTTCTTTAGATGTATCTACCAAGGCTCGAAGTTCAGACGCCGGCGGACCCGAATCCTCCCTCCCCCGGACGGTGGCGTCGAGGTCCTCCACCTCGGCGACCTTCGGCGTCGCGATCACCTGGACGATCATCTGTGCGACGTAGTCGCCGGGCTTCACGGCGAAGTCCGCCTCTGAGTGGTTGAATAGCGCAAGGCCCACTAGGCCGCGGTAGTCCTCGTCGATCACCCCTGCGCCCATGTCGGGAAACTGAAAACTTGTTAGTACGCGTCAGCCTCCAAATCTAGCTTCAGTACACTCTTAAGATGATACATTTACTACTGAAGAGCTCAATATATGACAATATGATACATGAAACTGAAGGATAGATATTGACTTTACAAAATGCATTCTAAACCAGCTGACAGGCTATATAAATTCTACTCCATGCATTATAATGCTCACTTAGCTTCATGGGCATCTCAAACCAAGATCAATGTTAAGGAACTCATAACGCAATTAAAAAAACTTATCTGCAGATTCATAATTTATGAAACCACAAGCTTTACTTTTCATTATATATGGAGTTAATCTAGCCACAAAAATCCTGGTGAGTTTACTATTCTACATGGATAGCATCACGGAAGTCAACTTCGATAGTTCACATATAGCATCTATAGTATAAATGAACTGCATGAAGTGAGTTTACATAAGAAGTCAAACGTGATGTAGTTTGTAGACCACAGAAACTAAATAAAAGCACTTGAAGCAACTTTGTCAATGTGGATACAACCTACAGACAATTTTTCTAGAACTCTGAGGTTGCAACTGTAAAGAACAAAAATATTGGCAAGGGCTTAAAATGATCAGTGGATCGCACAAGTACCATCTAGCAACTAATCGTGATGGGCAACAACTGTATTTTGCCTAAGAAATGTTCGAGTTATAAACTACCATGAATCATTTACCCAATCATTTTCCCATCTGGAGACAACTTTGTCCTCAACACTTATTTGCTAATAATGGGAGAAGTGCAGATAAGCAATTGCAAAAGGACAACTCGCAAGCACCTTGGCATGAATAAACCTCTCTTTGGCAGAGAAAGGATCCGAGTGTTTAGGCTTGCTGGTGGTGAAGTATTGTGCTGCCTGTGATCCATTAGTACTACAAGACAACAAAGTTGCAAGTTAATTTCTGAAAGCACTAAAAAAAGACTGAAGTTTTGTAAAGAAATTTATATTACCTTGTATTATAAACAGAAGAGCCAATGTTAGATGAAGGTAATGTTTCTTCCCAAACTCAGTTCACAAACATGTTGCCTAATGATTGAAAGAGATTGGTTACAGATGGCTCCCAGACTCTGACATCGAGGGTCAGAGACCTTACCTGCAAATATGATGTATTTATTTTGAAGTTATGTTCAGTTAATTAGTCATTAGCGACCCTAATGATACCATCAAACACAACTTGCTAATTATGTAATCAAATTTGACTGCAAAATATGCATGCAAAATAGGCAGAATGCAGACACTTGTAGAAGTATAGGTGGCAATGTACACAGTTACACACACATATATAGGGACACCCAAATAGAAAAAATTACTTGTATCATCTTCAAAGAATGGCAGTGCTCTAAAGTTGAATCTCAACGAGTCTCCTAAAAAGTATGATGCATCCAAGCCACTACATCAATGACTTAAATAACAGTGCATGCTATTTTCTGCCAGGCAGATGGCCATGGGGATGGGGGTGCTTACCCAAGCTAGGAGCCATGGAAGCTTCAAATAGTTGTAGGTAGCACAATTCAGATAGCTAGTTGCGACCGATGGATGAACTATGTAACTTTTGTACATGGTCGTTCTGGAGACCAGGGCGCATGAGAACCTTGGGACTGTGATGTAGCTGCATATCTGTTACTTGATGGCCAACCCATGGGTTCAGGAAATTTCAGAACTAGAGGCTACAACTTGCACAACTGAAACTGAAACACTTTGCTAAACACCGGCCGACACTGTTGTGTGTCATACACCGTTAGGTTGCATATGCTAAAGTAAAAACTCGATGGAGGGAGAGGAAAGTGGTGTTACAATATCCTAAGTATCCCTGTTTTGTTTGCCCACATCCCACGACGAGACAAGTTCAGTGCATGAATAATCCTCAAATTCTACTTCTCAAGACACGCATAGATATATTCAGGCATTATACAACAGGCAAAGTGGTAATGCAATCATTTTATTCCTACTCCTGAACCCATGAACCAAACAGAACAAGAAAACAACAACGACAACTTCCTTCAGATTCCTACTAGAACTTGCTCAATAAATACCACTAGTAATTAATCATCAGATGCCAATCGAATCCTCGACGTTGTCGTTAAGTATATTCTTTTTTGTTTTACTCCATAGCCATCTGCCATTATGCTTATTCTTATTAAGCTAGGAGCCATGGAGGCGGAGGTTGTTGGCCCAGCACCGCATCGGAGCAGACGACGGCGAGCTCGACCATGTGCGGGCCATGGTGACGGTCCTCGTCCATGGAGGAGGGTGGCTGCTGCACCGAATTAAAGAAATAAGTGAGGGGGCCGGGGAGAGAAGGAAGAAGGTGAGAGGAGAGGGCATGAATCGAGGGAAGAGGAGAGCTCACCGCACCGGAGTTGGAGTCAGCCGAAACCCTAATTGCAGGAAGGGGTCGCGCGTGACCGCTTGCGGCCGCGAGGAGCGGATCTGGCCGAAGAGAAGGAAGCACCGTCATGAGGAGGGCTTGTCGGTGTGCTGCGCTCCGGCGAGGGCCGCCGGAAGTAGCCGGAATCGTCCGGCGTTGGTGGCGGCGGCGAGGTTCGCGGGAGGCAGAGAGGCTGTTTGCTTCTTTCTTTTTTTTGAGCAATAGCAGAGGTTGTTCGCTGGGCGGTGTCTCCCTAATACAGAGGAGGTGGGCTGGGCTTAGTTATACCTCATGTAGTGACCCGCGCTACCACTACATTGGTAGTGCTAGCGTGGCCTAGCAAACCCACACTGCTAATATATCTTGACCTGGGGGTCTGGTGTGGTGCACTTACCAGTAGCGCGTCCGAGCAAAACCAACACTACTGCTAAGTTATACCAGTAGCGCGTTTTGTACCCAAGCACTACTGGTACTTACCAGTAGCGTGGGGGCCCAAATAGGCGCAACTGGTAAAGTTTTACGTATAAGCATTTTCCTAGTAGTGCGTGGTCATTTAAATATCCAATGCAAATTGTTTCATGATCGAATCGTGTCCAAAAATTGTGATGACTTGATTTCCCTTGTGCATCATAATGAACTTAGTTTGCTTGTGGGTTATGAAGAAATGAAACGTATAACTAAGGATCTTCCAGAATTTGTCCTTGATAAAGTTCTTGATTTTGATCTAGAGGAAATTTATATGTATTGTGCGGTGAATTGCATTGAAAATCCTTATATTGCCAATTACATAAAGACAAAAAAACAAATAGAAGATGAAGAGAATACTAATGAAAGGGAAGAGATTTCCCAATATCCTCCTATTCTTTCTTATGATGAATCAGGTAACAAGGAGGAGCTTTCTATTCAACCAATCTCATTAATAAGGAGCTCCAAAAAGAGGATTAAACCCACACATCATGCGAAAAAGAAAAAGAAAAGACGGAGAAGCAAAGGTAAAAAGGTATCCCTTCCAAATGATGTTGCTCCTACTACTCATTGTGATGATGATAATTGCTATACTATTGGTGCTATCCATTCTATTAATGATGAGATTTATTATGCTTATGATATGAAAAGGCCCAAGCTTGGGGATGCTATGTTTGATGAGAATGACATGTTTGAGAATATATTTTCTGCAATTAATGTTTGTCCCAAGCTTGGGGATGCTATGTTTGATGGAGATGATATTTTTAGGGCCCCAAGTCTTGATGTGCAAATTTACTATGATGATAGCATGCCTCCTATTTATGATGATTGCAATATTTATGAAAGTGGGTTTGGAAGAGCGTAAACTTTAGGAAGTAGTGATCTCACTATTTTGGAGGGTGTTGAATCTTATTATAATGATAAAAGTGGAGTTGGATAGGTCATGACTTTATTTAGCAATGATTCCACTATCTTGGAAGAGGTTTCAATTGATTATGATGAGAACAAAGTTGCTACTTATGATGATTATTGTGATGACACTTATGCTATAAAAAGTAGTGATGATTAATAAAACTTGTCATGATTATGATTACCCTTTTCTGAACATTACTCTTTTAATGTGGAAACAATTTATAGTATTCGAGTTTCTTATGATACTCCCACTATTCATAAGAAGAAGTTTGCTTATGTGGAGAGTAATAAAATTTATATGCTTTTGCATCATGAAAATAGTGCTTTATGTGATAGTTATATTGTTGAACTCATTCATGATGCTACTGAAATTTATTATGAAGGAGGAACATATGCTTGTAGGAATTGCAATAATATCAAGTTTCCTCTCTATGTGTTGAAAATCTTGAAGTTATGCTTCTTTTACCTTCCTATGCTAGTTGATTCTTGCTCCATAAATTATTTGCTCACAAAATCCCTATGCATAGGAAGTGGGTTAGACTTAAATGTGCTAGTCATATTCTTCATTATGCTCCCGTTATGTTTCAATTCTTATCTCTTATGTAGGCATCATTGAATTCATCATGCCTAGCTAAAAAGGCATTAAAGAAAAGCGCTTGTTGGGAGGCAACCCAATATTTACCCTTACTATTTTTGTGTGTCCACATGATTAAGCTACTGTAGTAATCATGTTTTATAGATTTTTTTCAATAAAGTGCCAAGTAATACCTTTAGGATAGCCTACGGTGATAGTTAATTTGATCTTGCTGAAAAACAGAAACTTTTGCGCGCATGAAAATAATTTTCATAAATCACAGGAACGTGCTTTTCAGTTTATTCTTTTTGCAGAAGATTAATAAACAAATTGCTTAGTACTTCCTAATTTCTCAGAATTTTTGGAGTTGCAGAAGTATTCGAGAGTTACAGATTACTACAGATTGTTCTATTTTTGACAGATTCTGTTTTCTATGTGTTGTTTGCTTATTTTGATGAATCTATGAGTAGTATCGGAGGGTATGAACCATAGAGAAGTTGGAATACAGTAGATATTACACCAATACGAATTTAGAATGAGTTCACTACAGTACCGAAGTGGTGGTTTTATTTTCTTATACTAACGGAGCTTAGGAGTTTTCTGTTGAGTTTTGTGTTGTGAAGTTTTCAAGTTTTGGGTAAAGATTCGATTGACTATGGAATAAGGAGTGACAAGAGCCTAAGCTTGGGGATGCCCAAGGCACGCCAAGGTAATATTCAAGGATAACCAAGAGCCTGAGCATGGGGATGCCCCGGAAGGCATCCCCTCTTTCGTCTTTGTCTATCGGTAACTTTACTTGAAGTGGTCTTTTGTTTTCTTTCGCTAACGGAGCTCACGAGATTTTCTGTTGAGTTTTGTGTTGTGAAGTTTTCAAGTTTTGGGTGAAAGATTAGATGGGTTATGGAACAAGGAGTGGCAAGAGCCTAAGCTTGGGGATGCCCATGGCACCCCCAAGATAATCTAAGGACACCAAAAAGCCAAAGCTTGGGGATGCCCCGGAAGGCATCCCCTCTTTCGTCTACTTCCATTGGTAACTTTACTTGGAGCTATATTTTTATTCACCACATGATATGTGTTTTGCTTGGAGCGTCTTGTATGATTTGAGTCTTTGGTTTTTAGTTTACCACAATCATCCTTGCTGTACACACCTTTTGGGAGAGACACACATGAATCAGGATTTATTAGAATACTCTATGTGCTTCACTTATATCTTTTGAGCTAGATAATTTTGCTCTAGTGCTTCACTTATATCTTTTTAGAGCACAGTGGTGGTTTTATTTCATAGAAATTATTGATCTCTCATGCTTCACTTATATTATTTTGAGAGTTTCTTAGAACAGCATAGTAATTTTCTTTGGTTATAAAATTAGTCCTAATATGATGGGCATTCACGATGGGTATAATAAAAACTTTCATATAGAGTGCATTGAATACTATGAGAAGTTTGATACTTGATGATTGTTTTGAGATATGAAGATGGTGATATTAGAGTCGTGCTAGTTAAGTAATTGTGAAATTGAGAAATACTTGTGTTCAGGTTTGCAAGTCCCGTAGCATGCATGTATGGTAACAGTTGTGTCACAAATTTGAAGCATGAGGTGTTTCTTTGATTGCCTTCCTTATGTGTGGAGGTCGGGATCGCGCGATGGTTAACTCCTACCAACCCTTCCCCTAGGAGCATGCGCATAGTGCTTGGTTTTGATGACTTGTAGATTTTTCAATAAGTATGTGAGTTCTTTATGACTAATGTCGAGTCCATGGATTATACGCACTCTCACCCTTCCACCATTGCTAGCCTCTCTTGTGCCGCGCAACTTTTGCTGGTACCATAAACCCATCATTTACCTTCCTCAAAACAGCCACCATACCTACCTATTATGGCATTTCCATAGCCATTCTGAGATATATTGCCATGCAATGTTCCACCGTTCCTTTTATTATGACATGCTTCATCATAGTCATATTGCTTTGCATGATCATGTAGTTGACATAGTATTTGTGGCATGGCCACCATTCATAATTTTTCTTACATGTCACTCTTGATTCATTGCACATCCTGGTACACCGCCGGAGGCATTCACATAGAGTCATATTTTGTTCTAAGTATCGAGTTGTAATTCTTGAGTTGTAAGTAAATAAAAGTGTGATGATCTTCATTATTAGAGCATTGTCCCATGTGAGGAAAGGATGATGGAGACTATGATTCCCCCACAAGTCGGGATGAGACTCCGGACAAAAAATAAAAAAAGAGGTCATAAAAAAGGAAAGGAGAAGGCCCAAATCAATAAAAATGATGAGAGAAAAAGAGAGAAGGGACAATGTTACTATCCTCTTTCCACACTTGTGCTTCAAGGTAGCACCATGATCTTCATGATAGAGAGTCTCTTATGTTGTCACTTTCATATACTAGTGGGAATTTTTCATTATAGAACTTGGCTTGTATATTCCAATGATGGGCTTCCTCAAATTGCCCTAGGTCTTCGTGAGCAAGCAAGTTGGATGCACAGCCATTTAGTTTCTTTTGTTGAGCTTTCATACACTTATAGCTCTAGTGCATCCGTTGCATGGCAATCCCTACTCACTCACATTGATATCTATTGATGGGCATCTCCATAGCCATTGATACGCCTAGTTGATGTGAGACTATCTTCTCCTTTTTGTCTTCTCCACAACCACCATTCTATTCCACCTATAGTGCTATGTCCATGGCTCGCGCTCATATATTGCGTGAAAGTTGAAAAAGTTTGAGAATACTAAAGTACGAAACAATTGCTTGGCTGAAACCGGGGTTGTGCATGATTGGAGCATTTTATGTGACGAAGATGGAGCATAGCCAAACTATATGATTTTGTAGGGATGAGCTTTCTTTGGCTATGTTATTTTAAGAAGACATAATTGCTTTGTTAGTATGCTAGAAGTATTATTATTTTTATGCCAATATTAAACTTTTGTCTTGAATATTTCGGATCTGAACATTCATGCCACAATAAAGGAAATTACATTGAAAATATGTTAGGTCGCATTCCACATCAAAAAATTTGTTTTTATCATTTACCTACTCGAGGACGAGCAGGAATTAAGCTTGGGGATGCTAGATACGTCTCCAACGTATCTATAATTTTTGATTGTCCATGCTATTATATTATCTGTTTTGGATGTTTAATGGGCTTTAATATGCTATTTTACATGATTTTTGGGACTAACCTATTAACCTAGAGCCGAGTGCCAGTTTCTGTTTTTTCCTTGTTTTGAGTTTTACAGAAAAGGAATACCAAACGGAGTCCAATTGACGTGCCAATTTTTGATGATTTTTTATGGACCAAAAGAAGCCCCCGGAGTAAAAGAGTTGGCCTAGAAGAGTCCCGAGCCATCCACGAGGGTGGAGGGCGCGCCCTACCCCCTGGGCGCGTCCCCCTATCTCGTGGACGACTCGGAGACCCCCCTGACGTGAGACCGACGCCAAAAATTCCTATAAATACAGAAACCTCTAGAAAATAACCTAGATCGGGAGTTTCCGCCGCCCCAAGCCTCTATAGCCACCAAAAACCAATCGGGGCCTTGTTCCGACACCCTGCCAGAGGGGGGATCCATCACCGGTGGCCATCTTCATCCTCCCGGCGCTCTCCATGATGAGGAGGGACTAGTTCACCCTTGGGGCTGAGGGTATGTACCAGTAGCTATGTGTTTGATCTCTCTCTCTCTCGTGTTCTTGATTTGGCACGATCTTGATGTACCGCGAGCTTTGCTATTATAGTTGGATCTTATGATGTTTCTCCCCCTCTACTCTCTTGTAATGGATTGAGTTTTCCCTTCGAAGTTATCTTATCAGATTGAGTCTTTAAGGATTTGAGAACACTTGATGTATGTCTTGCATGTGCTTATCTGTGGTGACAATGGGATATTCACGTGATCTACTTGATGTATGTTTTGGTGATCAACATGCGGGTTCAGTGACCTTGTGAACTTATGCATAGGGGTTGGCACACGTTTTCGTCTTGACTCTCCGGTAGAAACTTTGGGGCACTCTTTGAAGTTCTTTGTGTTGGTTGAATAGATGAATTTGAGATTGTGTGATGCATATCGTATAATCATACCCACGGATACTTGAGGTGACATTGGAGTATCTAGGTGACATTAGGGTTTTGGTTGATTTGTGTCTTAAGGTGTAATTCTAGTACGAACTCTAGGATAGATTGAACGGAAAGAATAGCTTCGTGTTATTTTACAACGGACAGTGACTTTGGAGTGACTCTTTGTTGCACGTTTAGGGATAGTTATATGATCCAGTTATGTTATTATTGTTGAGAGAACTTGCACTAGTGAAAGTATGAATCCTAGGCCTTGTTTCAAAGCATTGCAATACCGTTTGTGCTCACTTTTATCATTAGTCACCTTGCTGTATTTATAATTTCATATTACAAAAACCTATATCTACTATCCATATTGCACTTGTATCACCATCTCTTCGCCGAACTAGTGCACCTATACAATTTACCATTGTATTGGGTGTGTTGGGGACACAAGAGACTCTTTGTTATTTGGTTGCAGGGTTGTTTGAGAGAGACCATCTTCATCCTACGCCTCCCACGGATTGATAAACCTTAGGTCATCCACTTGAGGGAAATTTCCTACTGTCCTACAAACCTTTGCACTTGGAGGCCCAACAACGTCTACAAGAAGAAGGTTGTGTAGTAGACATCAAACCCTCCGTGATGGTGTCTAGATTGGATCTGGTGGTTCTGGAACTCGCGGCGGCTGGAATTGATTTTAGTCGTCTCCCTAGGGTTTCTGGAATATTGGGGTATTTATAGAGCAAAGAGGCGGTTCGGGAGGCCACCGAGGTGGGCACAACCCACCAGGGTGCGCTTGGGCCTCCAGGCGCGCCCTGGTGTCTTGTGCTCACGTCGGGCTCCCTCTTCGGTACTTCTTTGGCCCACTGGATATCTTCTGGTCAAAATAAATCCACAAAAAGATTCGCTGCGTTTGGATTCCGTTTGGTATTGATTTCCTGCGATGTAAAAGAACATGCAGAAAACATCAATTGGCACTTGGCACTATGTCAATAGGTTAGTGGCAAAAATGGTATAAATGACTATAAAATTATTGTTAAACATCCAAGAATGATAATCTAAGAGCATGGAACAATCAAAAATTATAGATGCGTTGGAGATGTATTAGTCGCCAGGGACAAAATCAACTTGTTTGGTATCATCAGCCGACTTAAACTTTAACAATGGATCCTGCTCATTAGTGGGCTTCTTCAAAGGGGTCATATCATCCGGGTCAACATTATCCTTGTAAAATTTTAGCTCCTCAGTACCACAAGCTGATTCTGCACAAGCTGCATCTCCTTCCTCACATTCCAAGGCGATTTTCAGATCACCATAGACCATGATTGTACCCTTTCGCCCTGGCATTTTGAGCTATAAATAGACATAGAAAGGGCGAGCCATGAATTTAGCATAAGCCGACCGTCCGAACAAGGCATGATACGGACTCTTGATTTTGACCACCTCAAACCACAATGTCTCTCCTCTGTAGTCATAGTCATCACCAAAGGCTACTTACAGGGCAATCTTTCCGACAGGATATGCCGACTTAGCAGGCACCCCACCCTGGAAGACTGTGGAAGATGGCTTAAGATCCTTGTCAATTAAATTCATCTGACGAAAAATGTCATAGTACAGGATGTTGATACTGCTTCCACCGTCCATAAGCACCTTAGTGAATTTATAGCCACCAACCTAGGGCCCACCACCAATGCCAGATGACCCGGATTCTCAACCCGGGGCGGGTGATCCGCCCGACTCCATGTGATCGGATGCTCTGACCATCCGAGATATTGGGGTACTGCCGGCTCAACAGTACTGATTGCACGCTTATGAACCTTCTGATCTCGTTTGCACAGACTTATGGTGAAAACATGGTACTGGCCACCATTGAGTTGCTTTGGATTACTCTGATATCCTGACTGGTTACCTTGCTGCTGGTTACCCTAACCAGACTGTTAGGTATGACCACCATGGTTACCTTGACCTTGATAGCCATAATTTGAACCGCCTCCGCCAAAGCCGGACCCTTGAGAGCCGGAACCTGACCCGTCGGGCGGTCCATTGTTATTGCCATGATTCTGACTGAGACTATAATTCCTGAACTCTCGCATAACCCAACAATCCTTCCAGACATGAGTGGATGGCTTATCGAGAAGACTATGTTCGTGCACGGGTCATTAAGCGCCACCTCAAGATTAAAAGGCTTTGCCCTGCCAAAGGGCAGCTTACCATTACCATTGCGGTGCTGGTTCTTGTACCCAGTGTTGGTATTAGCTACTAGATCTGACCCGCCATCAGGGTGCCTGCACTTACCAGCGTTGCCCTGGTTGTTGCTATTATGCCCTACCATATGCTGCTGCTGACCCTTACCGTTGCCATTCTCTTGCCCTTGTTGGATTTCTCATCATCAGACCCAGGGTCCTTTGTGTTATCAGAGCCTGCATACTTAATGAGCGCCGCCATGAGCTCACCCATGTCATTGCAATGATGCTTAAGCCGCCCGAGCTTCTGCTTAAGGGGGACAAAGGGGCAGTTCTTTTCTAAGATCAAAACCTCCTGACCCACCACAATGCTATCCGACGAATGAATAATCGCCGAGACCCGCCGGACCCAATGGTGGGCCGACTCATCCTCGCGCTGCACACAGTGATCCAGATCAACAATTGTCAGGGCTGCATGCATGTCCCATGAAAGTTTTTGATGAAACGCGCTTTCAACTCTGCCCATGAGCTGATGGAATTAGCAGGTAATCCTTTTAACCACGTACGAGTTGGTCCATCCAACAACATAGTAAAGTATTTGGCACAGACCGCATCATTGACATCCAACATCTTCATGGCTAACTCATAACTCTCAATCCAGCCCTCTAGAGGGAGATCAGCTGTATAATTAGGCCCTTTGTGAGGACCCTTGAGATCCTTAGGCATACGTTCATTATGCAAAGCCGGAACTAAACACGTCACTCCAACCATCCTGGAAATCGTCCCAGCTCCTATTGAGGCCGAAGGGGTCACGGGAGGCTGCTGATAAGCCCCCTGTTGGGCCGCTGCTACCGCCTCACAACGAGCTCTGGCTTCATCCAGAATCGCCTGAGCATTGACCAATAGGTTATCATCACCGGGCAGGTTATCATCACGGGGCAGGTTACGACGCCGTTCGCTGCTGGAAACTGCAGGCGACTCAATGCGCCGGCTGTAACTATGACTCGGGCGGGGAGTCGAATGGACACGGTCATGGCTGTAAGAACAAGCCACTTGCTGTGCAACGGCCGTCTGTAAGAGCTCAACCGCGTTCCGGGTCTCCACCGCAACTAGTGATTCGCCATCGATCGGAATAGCCGCAAGCCGGGTCACCGCCGCCAACATGTTATCCACCGGGTTAGAAAAGTGCCCTAGTGGTGGTGTCAGAAAACGTTGAGGTGGTGTTTGATTGGAGCGGGTTAGGTGGCCACTCCTCCCTCCGTGCCGGCTCAGGATGGCGAGGTTGAGCCGCCGCCCGACTTCCGGGCACGTCCGGGTTTAACTGAGGATTCACCCTAGCATCTGGAGTGCTTGGACCTGCCCCGGTGTATTAAATATATTCATGGGCTCATGATGCAAAGGCAGGCGGGTCTGGTGCCTCCTACGAAGAATTGCATTGGAGGCGTTCTGGTCCAGACTTAAACGCCAAGCTTTTGTCCTCACGCGCTCCGACTCAGCTGTCGAATTTCGGGTTCCGGCAAAACCCTTGAGGTTCGAACACTGGGGTGTGCACGAAGATCTCTCCCCCCTCTAGCTCGCTCGCATCAAGATCGCACGGCCTAGCTCGATGAACCCAAAGAACAAAGGGACACAAGATTTATACTGGTTCGGGCCACCGTTGTGGTGTAATAACTGTTGGGGAACGTAGCAGAAATTCAAAATTTTCTACGCATCACCAAGATCAATCTATGGAGTAATCTAGCAACGAGGGGAAGGGGAGTGCATCTACATACCCTTGTAGATCGCGAGCGGAAGCGTTCAAGAGAACGGGGTTGATGGAGTCGTACTCGTCGTGATCCAAATCACCGATGATCCTAGCGCCGAACGGACGGCACCTCCGCGTTCAACACACGTACGGAGCGGGGACGTCTCCTCCTTCTTGATCCAGCAAGGGGGAAGGAGAGGTTGATGGAGATCCAGCAGCACGACGGCGTGGTGGTGGAAGTAGCGGGATTCCAACAGGGCTTCGCCAAGCGCTGCGGGGGGAGGGAGATGTGTCACGGGAGGGAGAGGGAGGCGCCAGGGCTTAGGTATTGCTGCCCTCCCTTCCCCCCACTATATATAGGGCCAAGGGAGAGGGGGGGGCGCAGCCTTGGCCCTTCCTCCAAGGAAGGGTGCGGCCAGGGAGGAGTCCTTCCCCCCCAAGGCACCTCGGAGGTGCCTTCCCCCTTTAGGACTCTCCCTTTTTCTTATCTCTTGGCGCATGGGCCTCTTGGGGCTGGTGCCCTTGGCCCATATAGGCCAAGGCGCACCCCCTACAGCCCATGTGGCCCCCCGGGGCTGGTGGACCCCCGGACCCCTTTCGGCACTCCCGGTACAATACCGATAAAGTGCGAAACTTTTCCGGCGACCAAAATAAGACTTCCCATATATAAATCTTTACCTCCGGACCATTCCGGAACTCCTCGTGACGTCCGGGATCTCATCCGGGACTCCGAACAACTTTCGGGTTACCGCATACTAATATCTCTATAACCCTAGCGTCACCGAACCTGAAGTGTGTAGACCCTACGGGTTCGAGAGACAGGCAGACATGACCGAGATGACTCTCCGGTCAATAACCAACAGCGGGATCTGGATACCCATGTTGGCTCCCACATGCTCCTCGATGATCTCATCGGATGAACCACGATGTCGAGGATTCAATCAATCCCGTATACAATTCCCTTTGTCTATCGGTATGTTACTTGCCCGCGATTCGATCGTCGGTATCCCTATACCTTGTTCAATCTCGTTACCGGCAAGTCTCTTTACTCGTTCCGTAACTCACATCATCCCGTGATCAACTCCTTGGTCACATTGTGCACATTATGATGATGTCCTACCGAGTGGGCCCAGAGATACCTCTCCGTTTACACGGAGTGACAAATCCCAGTCTCGATTCGTGCCAACCCAACAGACACTTTCGGAGATACCTGTAGTGCACCTTTATAGCCACCCAGTTACGTTGTGACGTTTGGTACACCCAAAGCATTCCTACGGTATCCGGGAGTTGCACAATCTCATGGTCTAAGGAAATGATACTTGACATTAGAAAAGCTCTGAGCAAACGAACTACACGATCTTGTGCTAGGCTTAGGATTGGGTCTTGTCCATCACATCATTCTCCTAATGATGTGATCCCGTTATCAACGACATCCAATGTCCATGGTCAGGAAACCGTAACCATCTATTGATCAACGAGCTAGTCTCCTAAAGGCTTACTAGGGACATGGTGTTGTCTATGTATCCACACATGCATCTGAGTTTCCTATCAATACAATTCTAGCATGGATAATAAACGATTATCATGAACAAGGAAATATAATAATAACCTATTTATTATTGCCTCTAGGGCATATTTCCAACAGTCTCCCACTTGCACTAGAGTCAATAATCTAGTCCACATCACCTTGTGATTTACACTCATAGGTCACATCACCATGTGACCAACATCCAAAGAGTTTACTAGAGTCAACAATCTAGTTCACATCTCTATGTGATTAACACTCAATGAGTTCTGATTTGATCATGTTATGCTTGTGAGAGAGGTTATTAGTCAACGGGTCTGAACCTTTCAGATCCGTGTGTGCTTTACGAATATCTATGTCATCTTGTGGATGCTACCATGCGCTATTTGGAGCCATTTCAAATAATTGCTCTACTATACGAATCCGGTTTAGTACTCAGAGTCATCCGGATTAGTGTCAAAGTTCGCATCGACGTAACCCTTTACGACGAACTCCTTTTCACCTCCATAATCGAGAAAATTCCTTAGCCCACTGGATACTAAGGATAAGTTCGACCGCTGTCATGTGATCCATTCCCGGATCACTATTGTACCCCTTGACCAACTCATGGCAAGGCACACTTCAAGTGCGGTACACAGCATAGCATACTCTAGAGCCTACGTCTGAAGCATAGGGGACGAACTTCGTCCTTTTTCTCTCTTCTGCTGTGGTCAGGTCTTGAGTCTTACTCAATACTCACACCTTGTAACACAGCCAAGAACTCCTTGTTTGCTGATCTATTTTGAACTCTTTCAAAATCAGGTCAAGGTGTGCGTTCTTTGAAAGTATCATCAGGCGTCTTGATCTATCTCTATAGATCTTGATGCCCATTATGTAAGCAGCTTTATCCAGGTCTTCCTTTGAAAAACTCCTTTCAAACAACCCTTTATGCTTTCCAGAAATTTTACATCATTTCGGATCAACAATATGTCATTCACATATACTTATCAGAAATGTTGTAGCGCTCCCACTCACTTTATTGTAAATACAAGTTTCTAACAAACTTTGTATAAACCCAAAAACTCTGATCACTCTATCAAAGCGTATATTCTGACTCCGAGATGCTTGCTCTAATCCATGGAAGGATCGCTGGAGCTAGCATACCTTTTAGCATCCTTAGGATCGACAAAACCTTTCTGATTGTATCACATACAACCTTTCCTTCCGAAAACTGGTAAGGAAACTTGTTTGACATCCATCTGCCAGATTTCATAAATGCAGCTAATGCTAACATGATTCTGATGGACTTAAGCATCGCTACGGATAAGAAAATCTCATCGTAGTCAACTTCTTGAACTTGTGGAAATACTCTTTGCCACAAGTCGAGCTTCATAGATGATAACATTACCGTCCACGTCCGTCTTCTTCTTAAAGATCCATTTATCTCGGATTTCATGGCTTCTAATCCATTTGTCGGAATATGGGCCCACCATCGCTTCTCCATAGCTCGTAGGTTCAGTATTGTCCAACAACATGATATCTCAGACAGGATCACGTACCACTCTGAAGTAGCACGCATCCTCGTCTTCCTACGAGGTTTGGTAGTGACTTGATCCGAAGTTTCATGATCACTATCATAAGCTTCCACTTCAATTGGTGTAGGTGCCACAGGAACAACTTCCTGTGCCATGCTACACACTAGTTGAAGTGACGGTTCAATAACCTCATCAAGTCTCCACCATCCTCCCACTCAATTCTTTCGAGAGAAACTTTTCCTCGAGAAAGGACCCGTTTCTAGAAGCAATTACTTTTGCTTCCAGATCTGAAATAGGAGGTATACCCAACTGTTTTGGGTTTTCTATGAAGATGCATTTATCCACTTTGGGTTCGAGCTTATCAGCCTGAAACTTTTTCACATAAGCATCGCAGCCCCAAACTTTTAAGAAACGACAACTCAGGTTTCTCTAAACGGTGTCGTCTCAACGGAATTTCGTGGTGCCCTTTTTAAAGTGAATGTGGTTGTCTCTAATGCCTAACCCATAAACGATAGTGGTAATTCGATAAGAGACATCATGGTATGCACCATATCCAATAGGGTGCAACTATGATGTCCGGACACACCATCACACTATGGTGTTCTAGGCGGTATTAATTGTGAAACACTTTCCATAATGTCTTAATTGTGTACCAAACTCGTAACTCAGATACTCATCTCTATGATCATATCACAGACATTTTATCTTCTTGTCACGACGATCTTCAACTTCACTCTGAAATTACTTGAACCTTTCAATAATTCAGACTTGTGTTTCATCAATTAAATACACTCAACATCTACTCAAATCATCTGTGAAGTAAGAACATAACGATATCCACTGCATGCCTCAGCACTCATTGGACTGCGTACATCAAAATGTATTACTTCCAATAAGTTGCTCTCTTGTTCCATCTTACTGAAAATGAGGACTTTTAGTCATCTTGCCCATGTGGTATGATTTGCATGTCTCAAGTGATTCAAAATCAAGTGAGTCCAAACGATCCATCTGCATGGAGTTTCTTCATGCATATATACCAATAGACATGGTTCGCATGTCTCAATCTTTTCAAAAACGAGTGAGTCCAAAGATCCATCTACATGGAGCTTCTTCATGCGTTCTATACCAATATGACTCAAATGGCAGTGCCACAAGTATGTGGTACTATCATTACTATTTTATATCTTTTGGCACGACCATGTGTATCACTGCGATCGAGATTCATTTTAGGTGCAAGACCATTGAAGGTATTATTCAAATAAACAGAGTAACCATTATTCTCCTTAAATGAATAACCGTATTGCGATAAACATAATCCAATCATGTTTACGCTCAACGCAAACACCAATCTCGATGGTAGGGGGAGCATGCGATGCTTGATCACATCAACCTTGGAAACACTTCCAACACACATCGTCATCTCACCTTTATCTAGTCTCCGTTTATTCCGTAGCTTTTATTTCGAGTTACTAACACTTAGCAACCGAACCGGTATCTAATACCCTGGTGCTGCTAGGAGTACTAGTAAAGTACACATTCATATAATGTATATCCAATATACTTCTGTCGACCTTGCCTGCCTTCTCATCTACCAAGTATCTAGGGTAGTACTGCTTCAGTGACCGTTCCCCTCATTACAGAAGCACTTGGTCTCGGGTTTGGGTTCAACCTTGGAATTCTTCACTAGAGCAGCAAATGATTTGTTGTTTCATGAAGTATCCCTTTTGCCCTTGTCCTTCTAGAAACTAGTGGTTTTAATAACCACTAACAATTGATGCTCCTTCTTGATTTCTACTTTCGCGGTGTCAAACATCGCGAGTTGCTCAAAGATCATCATCTATCCCTGATATGTTATAGTTCATCATGAAGCTCTAATAGCTTGGTGGCAGTGACTATGGAGAACCATCACTATATCATCTGGAAGATTAACTCCCACTCGATTCAAGTGATTGCAGTACACAGACAATCTGAGCACATGCTCAACGATTGAGCTTTTCTCCCTTAGTTTGCAGGCTTAAGAAACTTGTCAGAGGTCTCATACCTCTTGACGTGGGCACTAGTCTGAAATCCCAATTTCAGTCTTCGGAACATCTCATATGTTCTGCGACATTTCAAAAAACGTCTTTGGTGCCACAATTCTAAACCGTTAGCATTATGCACTGAACTATCACGTAGTCATCAAAACATGTATGTCAGATGTTTCGCAACATCTACAGACGACGCTGAGGTTCAGCACACCGAGCGGTGCATTAAGGACATAAGCCTTTTGTGCAGCAATGAGGACAATCCTCAGTTTACGGACCCAGTCCGCATAATTGCTACTATCAACTTTCAACTAAAATTTCTCTAGGAACATATCTTAAACAGTAGAACTAAAGCGTAAGCTATGACATAATTTGCAAAGACCTTTTGACTATGTTCATGATAATGAAGTTCATCTGATTATTGAATGAACTCCCACTCAGATAGACATCCCTCTAGTCATCTAAGTGATACATGATCCGAGTCAAACTAGGCCGTGTCCGATCATCACGTGAGACGGACTAGTCATCATCGGTGAACATCTCCATGTTGATCGTATCTTCTATACGACTCATGCTCGACCTTTCGGTCTCTTGTGTTCCGAGGCCATGTCTGTACATGCTAGGCTCGTCAAGTCAACCTAAGTGTTTCGCATGTGTTCCGAGGCCATGTCTGTACATGCTAGGCTCGTCAACACCCGTTGTATTCGAACGTTAGAATCTATCACACCCGATCATCACGTGGTGCTTCGAAACAACGAACCTTCGCAACGGTGCACAGTTAGGGGGAACACTTCTCTTGAAATTTTAGTGAGGGATCATCTTACTTACTACCGTCGTTCTAAGCAAATAAGATGCATAACATGATAAACATCACATGCAATCAAATAGTGAGATGATATGGCCAATATCATTTTGCTCCTTTGATCTCCATCTTCGGGGCACCATGATCATCTTTGTCACCGGCATGACACCATGATCTCCATCATCATGATCTCCATCATTGTGTCTTCATGAAGTTGTCACGCCAACGATTACTTCTACTTCTATGGCTAACGCGCTTAGCATAATTTACATGGCGTTATTCAATGACACGCAGGTCATACAAAAAATAAAGACAACTCCTATGGCTCCTGCCAGTTGTCATACTCATCGACATGCAAGTCGTGATTCCTATTACAAGAATATGATCAATCTCATACATCACATATATCATTCATCACATCTTCTGGCCATATCACATCACATAGGCATGCTGCAAAAACAAGTTAGACGTCCTCTAATTGTTGTTGCAAGTTTTTACGTGGCTTGGATAGGTTTCTAGCAAGAACGTTTCTTACCTACGTAAAACCACAACGTGATATGCCAATTTCTATTTACCCTTCATAAGGACCCTTTTCATCGAATCCGATCCGACTAAAGTGGGAGAGACAGACACCCGCTAGCCACCTTATGCAACTAGTGCATGTCAGTCGGTGGAACCTGTCTCACGTAAGTGTACGTGTAAGGTCGGTCCGGGCCGCTTCCTCCCACAATACCGTCGAAACAAGATAAGACTAGTAGCGGCAAGAAGAATTGGCAACATCGACGCCCACAACTACTTTGTGTTCTACTCGTGCATAGAAACTACGCATAGACCTAGCTCATGATGCCACTGTTGGGGAACGTAGCAGAAATTCAAAATTTTCTACGCATCACCAAGATCAATCTATGGAGTAATCTAGCAACGAGGGGAAGGGGAGTGCAACTACATACCCTTGTAGATCGCGAGCGGAAGCGTTCAAGAGAACGGGGTTGATGGAGTCGTACTCGTCGTGATCCAAATCACTGATGATCCTAGTGCCGAACGGACGGCACCTCCGCGTTCAACACACGTATGGAGCGGGGACGTATCCTCCTTCTTGATCCAGCAAGGGGGAAGGAGAGGTTGATGGAGATCCAGCAGCACGACGGCGTGGTGGTGGAAGTAGCGGGATTCCAACAGGGCTTCGCCAAGCGCTGCGGGAGGAAGGAGATGTGTCACGGGAGGGAGAGGGAGGCGCCAGGGCTTAGGTATTGCTGCCCTCCCTTCCCCCCACTATATATAGGGCCAAGGGAGAGGGGGGCGCAGCCTTGGCCCTTTCTCCAAGGAAGGGTGCGGCCAGGGAGGAGTCCTCCCCCCCCCCCCCCCCAAGGCACCTCGGAGGTGCCTTCCCCCTTTAGGACTCTCCCTTTTTCTTATCTCTTGGCGCATGGGCCTCTTGGGGCTGGTGCCCTTGGCCCATATAGGCCAAGGCGCACCCCCTACAGCCCATGTGGCCCCCCGGGGCTGGTGGACCCCCGGACCCCTTTCGGCACTCCCGGTACAATACCGATAAAGTGCGAAACTTTTCCGGCGACCAAAATAAGACTTCCCATATATAAATCTTTACCTCCGAACCATTCCGGAACTCCTCGTGACATCCGGGATCTCATCCGGGACTCCGAACAACTTTCGGGTTACCGCATACTAATATCTCTATAACCCTAGCATCACCGAACTTTAAGTGTGTAGACCCTACGGGTTCGGGAGACACGCAGACATGACCGAGATGACTCTCCGGTCAATAACCAACAGCGGGATCTGGATACCCATGTTGGATCCCACATGCTCCTCGATGATCTCATCGGATGAACCACGATGTCGAGGATTCAATCAATCCCGTATACAATTCCCTTTGTCTATCGGTATGTTACTTGCCCGAGATTCGATCGTCGGTATCCCTATACCTTGTTCAATCTCGTTACCGGCAAGTCTCTTTACTCGTTCCGTAACTCACATCATACCGTGATCAACTCCTTGGTCACATTGTGCACATTATGATGATGTCCTACCGAGTGGGCCTAGAGATACCTCTCCGTTTACACGGAGTGACAAATCCCAGTCTCGATTCGTGCCAACCCAACAGACACTTTCGGAGATACCTGTAGTGCACCTTTATAGCCACCCAGTTACGTTGTGACGTTTGGTACACCCAAAGCATTCCTACGGTATCCGGGAGTTGCACAATCTCATGGTCTAAGGAAATGATACTTGACATTAGAAAAGCTCTGAGCAAACGAACTACACGATCTTGTGCTAGGCTTAGGATTGGGTCTTGTCCATCACATCATTCTCCTAATGATGTGATCCCGTTATCAACGACATCCAATGTCCATGGTTAGGAAACCGTAACCATCTATTGATCAACGAGCTAGTCTCCTAGAGGCTTACTAGGTTCATGGTGTTGTCTATGTATCCACACATGCATCTGAGTTTCCTATCAATACAATTCTAGCATGGATAATAAACGATTATCATGAACAAGGAAATATAATAATAACCTATTTATTATTGCCTCTAGGGCATATTTCCAACAATAACCTACTCCAGTGTGGTGTGGTGGATTGCCTCTTGGGCTGAGGATGAACAGTACAAGGGAAGAACAGCCTCCTGAGGAGAGGTCTTCTTGTGCTTGGTGGGCTTGTGTGGGTGAGGATGGTCTAGTCCAAGATCCTTGCCTCCTATGGTGGTGGCTAGTCCTATTTATAGAGGCCATGGTCCTCTTCCCAAATATTGAGCGGGAAGGGATGCCACAACGGCCAGTTTGAAGGGGGACAGCTAGTACAAGCTATCCTGACTAAAGGTGATCTTCGCCTGCCAAAGGCTCTGGTGGTGACGCCGTCTTGGGCTCCATGGTGACCTCCGCCTTGTCGTCCTTCTGGTCTTGTTCTCGTTGCACCGATATGGAAACCTTTGCCTGATGCCTCGAGACTCCTCGCCTGCGCTTGCCTCTTTAGCACCAAAGAGGAAACGAGGACACTGTGCATGCTGGCGCCCGCCTGGCGCCTGCCTGGTCTTGGTCTTCATGGCTTACGTCATGGGAACTTCGCGAGGTTCCCCTTGCCTTGATCTCTCTGCCCCTCGCGAGCCAGCCTGGTGAGGCTGCCCCCGAGGAGGTCTTGTGTCATCTGCCTCACGAGGCTTGGACCCTCGCGAGGGTCTTGGGTGTTTTCTGGTGAAGATGGGCCATACAGGGCCGCTGGTGGAGCCACGCCATGGGCCGTAGGCAGGCAAGTCTGTGGACCCCCGTTCCCAGAATGCCGACAGTAGCCCCCGGGCCCAAGGCACGCTCGGGCTTGGCTTCGGGGCGAAGCCAAAGGGCAAGTGTGGAGCGCCGCGGGCCCCAACAGCCTGCGGCCTTGGTCGACGCATGGAGATTGATTGGACGTGGGCGTCTCCGCTTCCCCATGCAGCCTTGATATCCGCCTGGCTAGGTGGCCACAGCGTCCTACACGGTTATTCCCCCGTTGCTGGCAACGCACTCCCCAACTTCTCCGCTTCCTCAAACCTCAGCTTCCTCTCCCAATCCGACCTGAGCTCAGTCCTCTCCATCGCCATGGCACCGAAGCAAACGGAGAAATGGAAGAAGCCCCTGTCCTCAGCCAGTCCACCCCCGGCCATTGAGCCCGCCGTTGGTCGATCGCTGGTATTCAATCGAGAGGCCATGGACAAGGTCCGCCCGGCGCTCGCCACCAGCTTCAATGAATGGGGAGGGACAGTGGCCTGGCCTGCGTCCCATGCGACTATCGATAGGGCAGCCACCGAGGTCCAGTTCTTCATTGACGCCCTGTGGGCCGGCCTGGTTCCCCCCTTCTCCGCCTTCTTCAATGCCGTGCTTTCCCATTATCAGATCCATATGCTGCACCTAGATCACCAATCCGTCGCCCTTCTCGCTGTCTTTGCCTTTGTCTGCGAGGCCATGGTGGGCATTGCCCCTTCCATGGCCCTCCTGTGCCATTTCTTCTTGCTGCACCTGACCGACCCCCTGAAGTGCTCGGGGTGCCTGAGCTTCCAGGCTGTGGCAGCGACGGCCGGCTCAGGGATTGATTTTGAGCTCCCGCCATCTGCGAGCGGGTTTCGATCACGGTGGGTGTATGTGGACGTCGGGGTGCTCAGCCCCTGCTCTCGCCTCCATCGTCGCCCGCTGTCCCCAGCTCCGGCTGGGGCCACGAGAAGCTCACGGGCTCTCGCCTTGCCTTCGTCTGGTTCCGGCTAAGGAGGCTGAAGGACCTCGGCGTCACTGCGCCCAAGGTGATGAAGGAGTTCCTCCGACGCCGCATCGCCCCACTCCAGCGCCATTCCCGGCCGATGTGGACCCTGACCGGCGGCCAAGATCGCATGAGGCTTCAAGAGTCGGGGCTCCCGCCCGAGGCACGAAGGATGGTGCTCGAGGTCTTGATGGGCGACCCCTCGCCAGAGGATCTGCCGCAGGAGGGTTGTCTCCTATACTGCTGCTCGAACAGGGTGGAGTTCGTGGGGCAGATGCCCCCCTTCGATGAATGGGGGCTGCGTCTAGTAGGCCTTGAGGGGCCTCGAGAGAACCCCGTCACCGTGGTTCCCCTCCTCGTCGCCGGCGCCGAACTTGCCCCAAGAGTGGAGGCAGGGGGCAAGCACCACTTGAGGCCGGAGGCGCGGGTGCCGGGGTGTCGATGCCGCCCGAGGCTCCTGAGGCGCCATCCCCGTGAACCCATGACTCTCGCCATGAGGTGGCCGTTGAGGGGGCGATGCGATCCGCTGCTCCCAAGGCCGAAGTTCCCGAGGCCTCAGCAGGTCATTGCAAGGAGGAGCCCGATAGCTCTCCCCATCTTGGCGCTCCTAAGGTTGTCCCCTTGGGCACCTCACCGACCGCGCCCCGTGGTGGCCGCCACGTCCAATGCCTCGGCCGGCTCCGTGTGGACTTCGAAGCGCTCCGCAAGAGGAAGGGGTCCCCAAGCTGCTGCAGCGGCACCTTTCGGCCGTTGAAACAGAGGAAGTACATCGCCATAGATGAGTAAGCACCTTATATTTGTAATTCCTTGAGTGCTGCTTCCCTTCCTCACGGTGGCTCTTCAGGATCCCTTCTGCTAAGGCTGTGAA
Organism: Aegilops tauschii subsp. strangulata; assembly: GCF_002575655.3. Taxonomy (NCBI): domain Eukaryota; kingdom Viridiplantae; phylum Streptophyta; class Magnoliopsida; order Poales; family Poaceae; genus Aegilops; species Aegilops tauschii. The sequence continues at coordinate 381,031,696 of NC_053039.3, read as the reverse complement.
GCCTCTTGAGAAGCAACCTCCTCCTGCCTCGAATCTTCCGCTGGCCTTGAGCGTCCCAAGCCAGCGTGCCGCCCCCGGCGCGAGGTCGGACAGGGAGGTAGACACGCCAGCATGGTGCCTCGAGCCCGCGCTCCTGCCGTCTCTTCTTCGTGGCCTCACCGAGGGCATGACGAGCGTGCCAAGGGCTCCTCCTCTGGTTGTGAACGGCGGCTGGGTGGCTTTAGTCTTGACTTCTTCTTTGAGTGGCGAGCCTCAACCCAACCGGGCTCCCGCCGAAGCCCAGTCAGCGACCGGGGGGGCGCCAGCCCCCAGCGCCCTGCGGAAAGGGGGCGAGCCGCTTCGGATCCCGTCGGCGACTCTCGCTATGGAAGATGGAATTGGCCGCGCGCTCAAGTTCGCGCTCGGACAGAGTGTCGTCCACCACGAGCTCTTTCAGGAGGCAATGCGCGCGATGAGCCGGCTCGGCGGAGAGCTCGTGGATGTAGATGCGCGCCTCGAGGCTGAAGGTCTTCGGCTGATGGAGGAGCGGCATAAACTGAAGCTGGCCATCAACCTCGGGCGCCACCAACGCGAGCTTGACAATGGGAAGGCCGAGGTGTCTCTGGTGACCTCACGTGAGGCCTGCACTCGAGCCCTGGAAGAGGCCCGGGAAGCTGACCATCGCTGTGACATCGCGGAGAAACGCGCGTGGGAGCTCCAAGCCTGGAGCGCCTCCTTGGAGCAGCAAGTGGAGGCGCCCAGAGCCGCCCTAGCGTCGATGAGGGGGACGCCTGCTGAGGAGGAAAGACTCTGAAGCACGAGGAAGCGCTGGCGCTGGAAGCCATGGAGCACAACCTTGAGCTTGAACGGTTGGAGACGAGGGAGCGCCAAGTCGCCCAAGCGGAGGATGCTGTTGGTGCGCGCGAGGCCAGAGCCCAGGAGGAGGTCGATCGCCGGGTGGCCGAGGCTCGCGCGGATCTTGTGGACAGGACTATCGTCCTCGAGTCAGGGTTGGCTGAGGTGGGGCATCGCGAGAAAGCCGACGTAGCCGCCCTGATCTCAGTGCAAGCTGAGCTGGCCTCCGCCCATGCCGAGCTGCTTTCTCTTCAGCAGCAGGTCACCAGCGCCGAGTCCTTCGTGCATCAGAGCAGGGAGGAAGCGCTCCGGTGGCAGACGCTGGAGCACGTGCACACCCCCATGCTCCAAAGCCTCAGGATCAGAGCCAATGCGGCGCTAGGCACCATCTGCGACGAAGATGCCCCTCATCCCCACTCGAATGATTACACTAGTCACCTCCTTTTCTTCACCGATGTGGTGATACACCTGGAGAATCAGTCCGAGAGGGCTCACGAGCTTGTAGATGAGAGGAGCCACGGCCTGCTCAGGCACGTTTTCTCCCGCGTCTTCAGCCACCTCCAGAACACCTACCCCAACTTTGATTTTGACGCCGCCATCGCCCCTATGCCTGAGGCCATCCGGAGCGACCTGGCGCGCTGGGTAGAAGACAATGTGGATGCTCTAGTCAGGGCCTTCACTTCTCATGAATACGCGGTGGTGGTCGCGGCGGATGAGGGTGACGTGGTCGACGAAGGTGTGGGCGATGCCGGCAACGGTGACGGTGATGCCGGCGATGGTGACGGCGACCCCAGCGACGCGTTTGAGGGTGACCTGGAGGACGCGGTGAGCGATATGTCTGATTGAGCCCGTGCTTCCTTGTCATTGACCCTGCATGTGAAAGCTCGGGTACGGCCCTAAAAGTTGTAAGAGCATTTTCGGAGGGGGAGCCCCTCATGTAAACAGATTACTGCCTCTATTCTTTAAGCCAAGCTGGATATGTGTTTTTACGAGCCTACGAGTCTTGTCATGAGCTTACTACTGCAGTTTACCTTAGTAAGGGCCAGTTCCAAACCGGCTCATGAGGTCGTGAGCTTCCGAGGGGCCTGCCGATCCGTCCGAGAGGGCCTCGCGAGGAGCAAGCGCCAGCCGTGAAGGGACGTGCGCGCAGCGCGCGAGTGCCACGCCCAGCCCCCGCTCGCGAGGGGGGAGGCAGCACGTGCGGACTCCGAATCAAGGCAAGGAACCAGATTGCAAGAAATCGCACAAATGATAAAAGACACCCCCCGCGCGCACCAATGAAAAATCAACTTCAAACTTAAATCCAAAGCCAGAAAACAGGGCTACAGAAAAGAGATTAAAAGCAAATGGCTGCGTCCGGTGCCTAGTCTAGTCTTCTTGTCTTCTCACTAGCGCAGAGCTAAGTGTTGCCACTATGACGCGGGAGGGAGCCCCCGAGGCCCGAGGGCGACACTCAGACTCCGGGGCGTGTACAGCCCCACTCATTATTATGTGAGAGTGTCACGAGCGGACAGCTTCACAGGCACGAGCCTTACTTCATATCGCCAGACGAAGGCCCCGCCTTGCGCCGCCCTCGACCACCGTTGGGGGCGTCCGGAAACCAGGACGACTCCAAAGGGGCAAAGGGGACGCCAGCGGCGCCCTCGGTGACCACGGATCCTCTGCCAAGGAGAAGGCTCACCAGCGCCTCCCCGGCAGAGGGCCTACCTCCGGGTAACGCCTTGCTCCGCGTGATGTGGGGAGGGGCCTTGCTCCCGACTCCTTCCCGGCGTCCCCCAGTGCGCTCCTCCCGATGGAAGGGGGGTGTCGAGCTGGGGCCGCCGTCTGCCGCTGTAACCTGATCCACCTATGACCCATGGTTAGCGTAAGCTTGCTCCTGAGAGATTAGCGGTGTTGGGGAACGTAGTAATTTCAAAAAAAAATCCTACGCTCACGCAAGATCATGGTGATGCATAGCAACGAGAGGGGAGAGTGTTGTCCACGTACCCTCGTAGACCGACAGCGGAAGCGTTATCAGAACGCGGTTGATGTAGTCGTACGTCTTCACGATCCGACCGATCAAGTACCGAACGCACGGCACCTCCGAGTTTTGCACCCGTTCTGCTCGATGACGTCCCTCGAACTCCGATCCAGCCGAGTGTTGAGGGAGAGTTTTGTCAGCACGACGGCGTGGTGACGATGATGATGTTCCACCGACGCAGGGCTTCGCCTAAGCTCCGCAACAGTATTATCGAGGTGTAATATGGTGGAGGGGGGCACCGCACGGCTGAAATATCGTATATCAAGTGTGTCTAGAGGTGCCCCCTGCCCCCGTATATAAAGGATCAAGGGGGAGGCCGGCTGCCTTTGGGCACGCCAAGGAGAGGGGGGGAGTCCTCCTCCTAGTAGGAGTAGGACTCCCCTTTCCTAGTCCAACTAGGAAGAGAGGGGGGGAAGGAAAGAGAGGGAGAGGGAAAGAGGGGCTGCGCCCCCTCCCCTAGTCCAATTCGGCCTCCTTATGGGAGGGGCACGCCACCTCCTGGCTGCTGCCCTCTCTCTCCCCTCAAGGCCCACTAAGGCCCAATACTTCCCCGGGGGGTTCCGGTAACCCCTCCGGCACTCCGGTTTTATCCGAAACTTCTCCGGAACACTTCCGGTGTCCGAATATAGTCATCCAATATATCAATCTTTATGTCTCAACCATTTCGAGACTCCTCGTCATGTCCGTGATCACATCCGGGACTCCGAACAACCTTCGGTACATCAAAACATATAAACTCATAATATAACTGTCATCGTAACTTTAAGCGTGCGGACCCTACGGGTTCGAGAACTATGTAGACATGACCGAGACACCTCTCCGGTCAATAACCAATAGCGGAACCTGGATACTCATATTGGTTCCCACATTCTACGAAGATCTTTATTGGTCAGACCGCATAACAACATACGTTGTTCCCTTTGCCATCGGTATGTTACTTGCCCGAGATTCGATCGTCGGTATCTCGATACCTAGTTCAATCTCGTTACCGGCAAGTCTCTTTACTCGTTCCGTGATACATCATCCCGCAACTAACTCATTAGTCACAATTCTTGCAAGGCTTATAGTGATGTGCATTACTGAGTGGGCCCAGAGTACCTCTCCGACAATCGGAGTGACAAATCCTAATCTCGAAATACGCCAACCCAACAAGTACCTTTGGAGACACCTGTAGAGCACCTTTATAATCACCCATTTACGTTGTGACGTTTGGTAGCACACAAAGTGTTCCTCCGGTAAACGGGAGTTGCATAATCTTATAGTCGTAGGAACATGTATAAGTCATGAAGAAAGCAATAGCAACACACTAAACGATCGGGTGCTAAGCTAACGGAATGGGTCAAGTCAATCACGTCATTCTCCTAATGAGGTGATCCCGTTAATCAAATGACAACCCATGTCTATGGCTAGGAAACATAACCATCTTTGATTAACGAGCTAGTCAAGTAGAGGCACACTAGTGACACACTGTTTGTCTATGTATTAACACATGTATTGTGTTTCCGGTTAATACAATTCTAGCATGAATAATAAACATTTAGCATGATATAAGGAAATAAATAATACTTTATTATTGCCTCTAGGGCATATTTCCTTCAGTCTCCCACTTGCACTAGAGTCAATAATCTAGATTACACAGTAATGATTCTTACACCCCTGGAGTCTTGGTGCTGATCATGTTTTGCTCGTGGAAGAGGCTTAGTCAACGGGTCAGCAACATTCAGATCCATATGTATCTTGCAAATTTCTATGTCTCCCACCTGGACTAAATCCCGGATGGAATTGAAGCGTCTTTTGATGTGTTTGGTTCTCTTGTGAAATCTGGATTCCTTTGCTAAGGCAATTGCACCAGTATTGTCACAAAAGATTTTCATTGGTCCCGATGCACTAGGTATGACACCTAGATCGGTTTTGAACTCCTTCATCCAGACTCCTTCATTTGCTGCTTCCGAAGCAGCTATGTACTCCGCTTCACACGTAGATCCCGCCACGACACTTTGCTTAGAACTGCACCAACTGACAGCTCCACCGTTCAATGTAAATACGTATCCGGTTTGCGATTTAGAATCGTCCGGATCAGTGTCAAAGCTTGCATCAACGTAACCATTTACGATGAGCTCTTTGTCACCCCCATAAATGAGAAACATATCCTTAGTCCTCTTCAGGTATTTCAGGATGTTCTTGACCGCTGTCCAGTGATCCACTCCTGGATTACTTTGGTACCTCCCTACTAAGCTTATAGCAAGGCACACATCAGGTCTGGTACACAGCATTGCATACATGATAGAGCCTATGGCTGAAGCATAGGGAACATCTTTCATCTTCTCTCTATCTTCTGCAGTGGTCGGGCATTGAGTCTTACTCAATCTCACACCTTGTAGTACAGGCAAGAACCCTTTCTTTGCTTGATCCATTTTGAACTTTTTCAAAACTTTGTCAAGGTATGTGCTTTGTGAAAGTCCAATTAAGCGTCTTGATCTATCTCTATAGATCTTAATGCCTAATATATATGCAGCTTCACCGAGGTCTTTCATTGAAAAACTCTTATTCAAGTATCCCTTTATGCTATCCAGAAATTCTATATCATTTCCAATCAGCAATATGTCATCCACATATAATATCAGAAATGCTACTGAGCTCCCACTCACTTTCTTGTAAATACAGGCTTCTCCAAAAGTCTGTATAAACCAAATGCTTTGATCACACTATCAAAGCGTTTATTCCAACTCCGAGAGGCTTGCACCAGTCCATAAATGGATCGCTGGAGCTTGCACACTTTGTTAGCTCCCTTTGGATCGACAAAACCTTCCGGTTGCATCATATACAACTCTTCTTCCAGAAATCCATTCAGGAATGCAGTTTTGACATCCATTTGCCAAATTTCATAATCATAAAATGCGGCAATTGCTAACATGATTCGGACAGACTTAAGCATCGCTACGGGTGAGAAGGTCTCATCGTAGTCAATCCTTTGAACTTGTCGAAAACCTTTCGCAACAAGTCGAGCTTTATAGACAGTAACATTACCATCAGCATCAGTCTTCTTCTTGAAGATCCATTTATTTTCAATGGCTTGCTGACCATCGGGCAAGTCAACCAAAGTCCATACTTTGTTCTCATACATGGATCCCATCTCGGATTTCATGGCTTCAAGCCATTTTGCGGAATCTGGGCTTACCATCGCTTCTTCATAGTTCGTAGGTTCGTCATGGTCTAGTAACATAACCTCCAGAACAGGATTACCGTACCACTCTGGTGCGGATCTTGATCTAGTTGACCTACGAGGTTCAGTAATAACTTGATCTGAAGTTTCATGATCATTATCATTAACTTCCTCACTAATTGGTGTAGGTGTCGCAGAAACTGATTTCTGTGATGATCTACTTTCCAATAAGGGAGTAGGTACAGTTACCTCATCAAGTTCTACTTTCCTCCCACTCACTTCTTTCGAGAGAAACTCCTTCTCTAGAAAGGATCCATTCTTAGCAACGAATATCTTGCCTTCGGATCTGTGATAGAAGGTCTACCCAACAGTTTCCTCTGGGTATCCTATGAAGACACATTTCTCCGATTTAGGTTCGAGCTTATCAGGTTGAAGTTTCTTCACATAAGCATCGCAACCCCAAACTTTAAGATACGACACCTTTGTTTTCTTGCCAAACCATAGTTCATAAGGCGTCGTCTCAACGGATTTCGATGGTGTCCTATTTAGAGTGAATGCAGCCGTCTCTAAAGCATAACCCCAAAACGATAGCGGTAAATCAGTAAGAGACATCATAGATCGCACCATATCTAATAAAGTACGATTACGACGTTCGGACACACCATTACGCTGTGGTGTTCCGGGTGGCGTGAGTTGCGAAACTATTCCGCATTGTTTCAAATGTAGGCCAAACTCGTAACTCAAATATTCTCCTCCACGATCAGATCGTAGGAATTTTATTTTCTTGTTACGATGATTTTCCACTTCACTCTGAAATTCTTTGAACTTTTCAAATGTTTCAGACTTATGTTTCATTAAGTAGATATACCCATATCTGCTCAAATCATCTGTGAAGGTGAGAAAATAACGATATCCGCCACGAGCCTCAATATTCATCGGACCACATACATCTGTATGTATGATTTCCAACAAATCTGTTGCCCTCTCCATAGTTCCGGAGAACGGTGTTTTGGTCATCTTGCCCATGAGGCACGGTTCGCAAGTACCAAGTGATTCATAATCAAGTGATTCCAAAAGTCCATCAGTATGGAGTTTCTTCATGCGATTTACACCGATATGACCCAAACGGCAGTGCCACAAATAAGTTGCACTGTCATTATCAACTCTGCATCTTTTGGCTTCGACATTATGAATATGTGTATCACTACTATCGAGATTCATTAAAAATAGACCACTCTTCAAGGGTGCATGACCATAAAAGATATTATTCATATAAATAGAACAACCATTATTCTCTGATTTAAATGAATAACCGTCTCGCATTAAACAAGATCCAGATATAATGTTCATGCTCAACGCTGGCACCAAATAACAATTATTTAGGTCTAAAACTAATCCCGAAGGTAGATTTAGAGGTAGCGTGCCGACGGCGATCACATCGACTTTGGAACCATTTCCCACGCGCATCGTCACCTCGTCCTTAGCCAATCTTCGCTTAATCCGTAGCCCCTATTTCGAGTTGCAAATATTAGCAACAGAACCAGTATCAAATACCCAGGTGCTACTGCGAGTATTAGTAAGGTACACATCAATAACATGTATATCACATATACCTTTGTTAACCTTGCCATCCTTCTTTTCCGCCAAATACTTGGGGCGGTTCCGCTTCCAGTTACCAGTTTGCTTACAGTAGAAGCACTCAGTTTCAAGCTTAGGTCCAGACTTGGATTTCTTCTCCTGAACAGCAACTTGCTTGCTGTTCTTCTTGAAGTTCCCTTTCTTCTTCCCTTTGCCCTTTTTCTTGAAACTAGTGGTTTTACTGACCATCAACACTTGATGCTCCTTTTTGATTTCTACCTCCGCTGCCTTTAGCATTGCGAAGAGCTCGGGAATTGTCTTATCCATCCCTTGCATGTTATAGTTCATCACGAAGCTCTTGTAGCTTGGTGGCAGTGATTGAAGAATTCTGTCAATGACGCTATCATCCGGAAGATTAACTCCCAGTTGAATCAGTGATTATTATACCCAGACATTCTGAGTATATGCTCACTAACAGAACTATTCTCTTCCATCTTGCAGCTATAGAACTTATTGGAGACTTCATATCTCTCAATCCGGGCATTTGCTTGAAATATTAACTTCAACTCCTGGAACATCTCATATGCTCCATGACGTTCAAAACGTCGTTGAAGACCCGGTTCTAAGCCGTAAAGCATGGCACACTGAACTATTGAGTAGTCAACAGCTTTGCTTTGCCAGACGTTCATAACTTCTGGCGTTGCTCTTGCAGGAGGCCTGGCACCTAGCGGTGCTTCTAGGACGTAATTCTTCTGTGCAGCAATGAGGATAATCCTCAAGTTACGGACCCAGTCCGTCTAATTGCTACCATCATCTTTCAACTTAGCTTTCTCAAGGAACGCATTAAAATTCAACGGAACAACAGCACGGGCCATTTATCTACAATTAACATAGACAAGCAAGATACTATCAGGTACTAAGTTCATGATAAATTTAGGTTCAATTAATCATATTACTTAAGAACTCCCACTTAGATAGACATCCCTCTAATCATCTAAGTGATTACGTGATCCAAATCAACTAAACCATGTCCGATCATCACGTGAGATGGAGTAGTTTCAATGGTGAACATCACTATGTTGATCATATCTACTATATGATTCACGCTTGACCTTTCGGTCTCCGTGTTCCGAGGCCATATCTGCATATGCTAGGCTCGTCAAGTTTAACCTGAGTATTCTGCGTGTGCAAATGTTTTGCACCCGTTGTATTTGAACGTAGAGCCTATCACACCCGATCATCACGTGGTGTCTCAGCACGAAGAACTTTCGCAACGGTGCATACTCAGGGAGAACACTTTTATCTTGAAATTTTAGTGAGAGATCATCTTATAATGCTACCGTCAATCAAAGCAAGATAAGATGCATAAAAGATTAACATCACATGCAATCAATATAAGTGATATGATATGGCCATCATCATCTTGTGCTTGTGATCTCCATCTCCGAAGCACCGTGCTCGTGATCTCCATCTCCGAAGCACCGTCATGATCACCATCGTCACCGGCGCGACACCTTGATCTCCATCATAGTATCGTTGTCGTCTCGCCAACTTATTGCTTTTACGACTATCGCTACCGCTTAGTGATAAAGTAAAACAATTACATGGCGATTGCATTGCATACAATAAAGCAACAACCATATGGCTCCTGCCAGTTGCCGATAACTCGGTTACAAAACATGATCATCTCATACAATAAAATATAGCATCATGTCTTGACCATATCACATCACAACATGCCCTGCAAAAACAAGTTAGACGTCCTCTACTTTGTTGTTGCAAGTTTTACGTGGCTGCTACGGGCTTAGCAAGAACCGTTCTTACCTACGCATCAAAACCGCAACGATAGTTTGTCAAGTTGGTGCTGTTTTAACCTTCGCAAGGACCGGGCGTAGCCACACTCGGTTCAACTAAAGTGAGAGAGACAGACACCCGCCAGTCACCTTTAAGCAACGAGTGCTCCCAACGGTGAAACCAGTCTCGCGTAAGCGTACGCGTAATGTCGGTCCGGGCCGCTTCATCTCACAATACCGCTGAACCAAAGTATGACATGCTGTTAAGCAGTATGACTTATATCGCCCACAACTCACTTGTGTTCTACTCGTGCATAGCATCAACGCATAAAACCAGGCTCGGATGCCACTGTTGGTGAACGTAGTAATTTCAAAAAAAATTCCTACGCTCACGCAAGATCATGGTGATGCATAGCAACGAGAGGGGAGAGTGTTGTCCACGTACCCTCGTAGACCGACAGCGGAAGCGTTATCACAACGCGGTTGATGTAGTCGTACGTCTTCACAATCCGACCGATCAAGTACCGAACGCACGGCACCTCCGAGTTTTGCACACGTTCAGCTCGATGACGTCCCTCGAACTCCGATCCAGCCGAGTGTTGAGGGAGATTTTCGTCAGCACGACGGCATGGTGACGATGATGATGTTCCACCGACGCAGGGCTTCGCCTAAGCTCCACAACGGTATTATCGAGGTGTAATATGGTGGAGGGGGGCACCGCACACGGCTAAAATATCGTATATCAAGTGTGTCTAGAGGTACCCCCCTGCCCCCGTATATAAAGGAGCAAGGGGGAGGCCGGCTGCCTTTGGGCGCGCCAAGGAGAGGGGGGGAGTCCTCCTCCTAGTAGGAGTAGGACTCCCCTTTCCTAGTCCAACTAGGAAGAGAGGGGGGGAAGGAAAGAGAGGGAGAGGGAGAGGGAAAGAGGGGCTGCGCCCCCCTCCCCTAGTCCAATTCGGCCTCCTCATGGGAGGGGGCACGCCACCTCCTGGCTGCTGCCCTCTCTCTCCGCTCAAGGCCCACTAAGGCCCAATACTTCCCCGGGGGGTTCCGGTAACCCCTCCGGTTTTATCCGTAACTTCTCCGGCACACTTCCAGTGTCCGAATATAGTCGTCCAATATATCAATCTTTATGTCTCGACCATTTCGAGACTCCTCGTCATGTCCGTGATCACATCCGGGACTCCGAACAACCTTCGGTACATCAAAACATATAAACTCATAATATAACTGTCATCGTAACTTTAAGCGTGCGGACCCTACGGGTTCGAGAACTATGTAGACATGACGGAGACACCTCTCCGGTCAATAACCAATAGCGGAACCTGGATGCTCATATTGGTTCCCACATATTCTACGAATATCTTTATCGGTCAGACCGCATAACAACATACGTTGTTCCCCTTTGTCATCGGTATGTTACTTGCCCGAGATTCGATCGTCGGTATCTCGATACCTAGTTCAGTCTCGTTACCGGCAAGTCTCTTTACTCGTTCCGTAATACATCATCCCGCAACTAACTCATTAGTCACAATGCTTGCAAGGCTTATAGTGATGTGCATTACTGAGTGGGCCCAGAGATACCTCTCCGACAATCGGAGTGACAAATCCTAATCTCGAAATACGCCAACCCAACGAGTACCTTTGGAGACACCTATAGAGCACCTTTATATCACCCATTTATGTTGTGACGTTTGGTAGCACACAAAGTGTTCCTCCAGTAAACGGGAGTTGCATAATCTTATAGTCATAGGAACATGTATAAGTCATGAAGAAAGCAATAGCAACATACTAAACGATCGGGTGCTAGGCTAACGGAATGGGTCAAGTCAATCACGTCATTCTCCTAATGAGGTGATCCCGTTAATCAAATGACAACCCATGTCTATGGCTAGGAAACATAACCATCTTTGATTAACGAGCTAGTCAAGTAGAGACATACTAGTGACACACTGTTTGTCTATGTATTCACACATGTATTATGTTTCCGGTTAATACAATTCTAGCATGAATAATAAACATTTATCATGATATAAGGAAATAAATAATACTTTATTATTGCCTCTAGGGCATATTTCCTTCAAGCGGTACCCTGTAGATGTTGTCGCCGGCGTGGTCGACGTGGCTCCCCGGTGGCTCCTGGAAGGCCTAACCTTCTAGTGCCTCCTCCTCCCAGCCCGGCTCAAGGAACGTGCCAGGGTCGTCTTCTGGCGTGTACTCCTGGTCCATCATGCGGGGCACGTAGGCCTCCGAGACCGCCACCCCGAAGACCTCGCCGAAGTGCCCCACGCTCCATGTTGCCTGGCCCAGCGCGCCGCTCTGAGGATGGTAGGGCGGCACCCCGCTGGGGCCACAGGTGGAAACGCTTGTGCCCGCGCTAGGAGGAGGTGGCGCGAGCGCGATTGGGCGTCCGGTGCTGCTGGTCGCGCTTGTGTTGATGAAACCTCCTGGCGCGCCCGGGGGCACGCGGGCGCGCCGAGACCCGCCGTGCGATCCGGCCGTGGCCTGAGGCGTAAGTAGGGAGCAGAATGGCGGTGCCCCCGAGGCTGCAGCGTCTAGTAGCTCTGCGACGCGCTCTAGCAATGTATCCCGGCCGCTCTCCATCAGTCGGCATCGCAGCAGCTCCCGAGCCACCGTGAGCGCGGCCCTCATGTTTGCTTGTTCCCGTCGGGTGTGCGGCGCCGTGGCTGCAGCATAGCTCTAGGCCCTTGCGGCTGCCCGCGCTTGTCATGGAATAAGGGTGGATGGTGTTTGACCGTGCCGCCCGCGCCCCACGGCGTTTGGCGGTGCGCGTGCCGCCTGGGCGCGGGGTTGAGGTCTTCTTGGGCGGACAACGCCACCCGGGCTGGCCAAGCTGCCCAGCGGTCGGCGTTGGTCCTCGGGTCGCCGGACATCGGAACCGCGGAGCGTTGGCAGATCGATTGGTGGAGGAGTGGCTCCGGCGCACCTCTACCTGGCACGCCAAATGTCGGATTTCGGGTTCCGGCAAAACCCTTGAGGTTCGAACATTGGGGTGCGCATGAAGATCTCTCCCCCCTCTAGCTCGCTCGCATCAAGATCGCACGGCCTAGCTCGATGAACCCAAAGAACAAAGGGATACAAGATTTATACTGGTTCAGGCCACCGTTGTGGTGTAATACCCTACTCCAGTGTGGTGTGGTGGATTGCCTCTTGGGCTGAGGATGAACAGTACAAGGGAAGAACAGCCTCCTGAGGAGAGGTCTTCTTGTGCTTGGTGGGCTTGTGTGGGTGAGGATGGTCTAGTCCAAGATCCCTTGCCTCCTATGGTGGTGGCTAGTCCTATTTATAGAGGCCCTGGTCCTCTTCCCAAATATTGAGCGGGAAGGGATGCCACAATGGCCAGTTTGAAGGGGAGCAGCTAGCACAAGCTATCCTGACTAAAGGTGATCTTCGCCTGCCAAAGGCTTTGGTAGTGACGCTGTCTTGGGCTCCACGGTGACCTCCGCCTTGCCGTCCTTCTGGTCTTGGTCTCGTTGCACCGATATGAAAACATTTGCCTGATGCCTCGGGACTCCTCGCCTGCGCTTGCCTCTTTAGCACCAAAGAGGAAATGAGGACACTGTGCACGCTCGCGCCCACCTGGTCTGGGTTGTCATGGCTTACGTCATGGGAACTTCGCGAGGTTCCCCTTGCCTTGATCTCTCCGCCCCTCGCAAGCCAGCCTGGTGAGGCTGCCCCGGAGGAGGTCTTGTGTCGTCTGCCTCGCGAGCCTTGGCCCTTCGCGAGGGTCTTGGGTGTTTGCTGGTGAAGATGGGCCGTCCAGGGCCACTGGTGGAGCCACGCCATGGGCCACAGGCAGGCAAGTCTGGGGACCCCCGTTCCTAGAACGCCGACATCAGCCGCGATCTGAGCCTGTTCCTCTGCCATCCTGGTATTCTCTGCGTTGATATCATCACGGGCCTTAGTGATCTCCGCCTGAATCTTTACAATTTCTGCATTGCGCTCTGCTTGATTTGCTGCAGCAACCTCTGTTGCTCGCAGAAGTTGTCAAAGTACCCAGGAGATCTGACAAAACTTGAGCCGATGGCCTAACTGAGCCGCCAGCCCCAGCTTTCACAACAACAGTCGATCCAGACGTCATAGCCACAGTTGTTGATGAAGAACCGGACATGTGCTAGCCATGAAGATAGCAGCCCGGCACGGCGGCTCATAGGGGTCCGGAATACTGTCGCCATCAGAATAGCCCCCAAGCCTGTTGTCTGGAAGCTGATAGATCGATTCCGTCTCTCCGGTCGAGGACTCATCACCTGAGTAAATGAGAGTCTCTCCAGAATCCTACGCAAGATCCGCGCCATGTGTGAAACCAACGAAAACGCGCTTCCGGCCGGGTTGAACCCGGGCAGGTTACGCGCGCCGAGCTGGCTTGACGTTGTCGGTGTAGATGTCCGGCTTGGGCTCAGATCCACCAACTTTCCAATGAAAACATGAATTCCGCCGAAGGGGACCCGGTACCCGTACTCGATTGAGTCGGCCTCGGGGCCCCATCTGGCATCATCGATATAGAGCTTGCCGCGGCGACTCTTGGTCATCCTACCAACGGCGTACCACCGTGCTCTAGCCCCATGGTGGGCACCAACTGTCGTGGTTTTGTCATGGCAGATGCCCCTGTGAAAGGACTTAGGTGTGAGGCTATGGCTATGGTGATTAGCTTAAATGGGTTGAACGGGATGAGAGAGACGAGTTTACCCAGGTTCGGCCCCTCACGATTGAGGTAAAAGCCTACTCCTGCTTTTGTTGACTATTGCTTGAGTATCAATTACAAGGGAGCAAAATCGCTTAACCTAGCTCTCGATTGATTGTAACTTAGGTTTAACCCGCCGGAGGGACTCGCCTTTATATAGACAGGTCGAGGCCCTGGGCTTACAAGAATCCAAGTCGGATCATACAACGTGACCGACCCTGGTTGTAAGTCGCCTTGCCTTGCTAAGCAACTCGCCGCCGGGCGGCTTACACCTCCGGGTCTCACGCCATCTCTGGGTCTTAGGCCTTTATCAGCCCGCCTCGTAAGCTGCCTCCAGGCTTCATGTCTTGGCTTCTTGGGCCTGTTTAGGCTTCATCATTGAGTCGCCAACAATGTAGCCCGACCCCTCCTGGGCGGTTCACACTATGGGGTTATATCCCCAACATGGCCCAATGGATTAACGGGCCACAAACGGGCCTACTTTAACCACGGGCTGAATTTGCCGCACAAGCGGAACAGGCCAGTAACGGACCGTAAGTAACCGAATGCTGCAAATCAGCCAAAGAATAAATGGGTCTTTAGAAGGCCGAAAGATAACATGGGCTGGAAATAGCCCAATGGAATAATGGCCCGTTAATGGGTATAAAGCGATATACTGTTCATTATGGGCCAGGTTCACCACAGGCCATTAATGGGCCAAGAGTTATAAAGGGCCTCATATGGGCCGAAAGACGTCATGGGCCATACATGGGCCGAAAGTAACAACGGGTTGGAATCATATTGGATGGCCCAAATGATGCTACTAGGCCTAATTCGGATAGGCCATAATGGGCCGGGAGTTAGCGGGCTGTAAATTGGCTATATGCAAACAAACCGTTAACAGGCTTTTAGTGGGTCAGGCCATTATCTTTTGACCAAGTCAAACGGGTCGGCCTTTTGACCTGAATGGGCCACTGTTGGGCCAAGCCACGTGTTGACATATCATAGGCGCGTCCCGTCCATTCGCTGGATGACATCTGTCCCAACGCTGAGCCGACACGTGGATCCGTCGGCGTATGAGAATTTTACACGTGGAAAATCCCCATTGGTCCGGGCTGTTAACGGGTTATCGGATCCAAACCGGAACCCGATAGCTTAACGGTGACCTGTTACAGTGGATGCCATGTGTCGGTTACCCTTGACGAAAGCACTTCCATGACGCACCATTTATCGTCATGGAAATGGACACTTCCGTGATGATAATTTTGGTATTTTCATGGAACACTTCTAAGACAGCACAGGTATGACTATCTTGATTCTGTCATAAAATCATCATGGATGTACATCCAGGACAGAAAATGTGACCTACTGTGACAAACACGTATCATCACGGAAGTGTATTTTTTTGGTAGTGATATGATCAAGCAAACATTCATTATATGTAAATCGAGTCCACACTTAAAGTAACATTGACACAACAACTGCTTTTCCATATAGAAAATATAGATAGTCAAACATCCATTCTTAATTTGGATGTAAATCAAGTCCAATATTAATGAATATTGATGTATAAATGGATCTATATCCATATAAAAACATAGGTATGGATCAATCATTAATTGGATGTAAACCAAGTCCATAGTTAATGAATATTAATTGAAAATTTGATTTTTATCCATATTCAAGAAAGAATGGTGCACTAGATGACTACTGATTAAATGTTGAGTGAATCATCAGTATGATGCAATTGAAGCATTCCAAATATAGAATGGGGTTTAACTCTATATAAGGTGTGTTCTCCAAACAACATACAAGTACATAAGGAATCACATAGTTACGTGTGTTTCATTAGAAGGAACACAATTCACAATACTAATGGGAGGTGATTATATCGTGATATTGGTCTTACTATGCTTTTTGTTCAATCCTTGCTACCCTACCTTGGTTGAATCAATAGATGCTGATGGCAATCTACAGATGAATGAGAAGGTAAAAATATTTTACTTTTAGCTTTGAACACATGCCAATCTTTGCCAGTTAGTTTATGTGTTCATCCCATTCTTGCATCTACTTGACCGCTTAATATTCATTATTACTAATTTTTTTACTTATTTAGAACTATAGCTTATGTTCCCAACTAAAATTTAGGACACCATAGGTGAAAAAATTACTTATATCTTTCAGAGACTTTGTACACCAATTATATATGCTAACTAGACATGAACTTACATTTCCATTTGCAGCACACCACTCTTTTAAGACCTAAACCATTACGCTTTCCAGAGCTAATTTCACGGATGAAGGCAGCAGCATTATTTCTCATGTACTCTCTCTCTCCCTCCCCTCCCTCTCTTAGATTTATCTCTACGTTTTCATGTGTTAGATTTGGAATGTTTGTTCATTTCTGGGTGAACATTCACCATAAAAATATATCACAATGTATGCTAAAACGACATGTGATATATATAAAAGGAAAATTCAAGGTATTTTTTGGCCTAACCATGACTTATTCAAATCATAAGAAAAATAGTAGAAATCCACATTCACTTATTATCCACCTCAATCATATATTTGCAAGCTAAATCATGCATCACCACAAAAGGTCTAACTGCGTAGGAATGACATCAAACATTGAGAAGCAAACTAGAAACGAGGCTGAAAAAATAAATATAAATTAGCTCCAAATGAGCATGAAAAAAAAATCCACACTGTAAATGTGTGGTAGGAAAACCTCGTACCACGGCCAATAAGGCACACCATCACTTGTTTATTATGTTCTGATCTATAGTTGTTCTGGTTCTTCACTAATTTGAAGTATACTTTTGTATCACTAGTATGCAATGTGGCACACCGAGCCAGGACAATTCTATGGCCTTCGAGCTGAAATGAGTATATGGGCTTCACCAAATCAAGAAACCTCTCAAGAATCTAGAGCATCCTTACAGATTTATTGTCAAGATGGAGGACACTACAAATTAATTCAAGTTGAATTCCACATACAAACATATCACTGATCCTAGTAAACACAAATGCTTTTGAGTAAATTACTATTTCATAATTTGGTTTTGCTTGCAGATTTCCCCCTCTTTGTACAATAACAGAGATATTCGCTTCTTTACATATTGGACTGTAAGTGTAACAAATGTCATTTTAATAAGTTGTATATTATTGTTATCCACATATTATTTTCTGGTATTTTGTAGTAGTTAGAGGCATTACTGGACTAAGTATAAGTCTCTTTACATAAACAGTAATATATGTTTCATTTTTATTTCTTAGAAGGACTTGAAATCCAAGGGGTGCTACAACTCACAATGCGCGGGATATGTACCTGCAAGTGGAGCGGAGCTGGTGCCTGGACAAGCCATTGCTCCTCCATCAGTTTATGGCATACAAGATCACTACATCAGGCTTAGCATCAACAAGGTACAACATTCATCCTAGTCTAAAGATTACTATGTCTATATAAGCTTATATATTTTCTACTATATCTATGATAAGTAGACAATACCCGCATCTTTTCGTATGAACCTTTGTTGAATGCAATGCATAAATAGATATTGTAAGAATAGCTATAAAAAGAGAGAGAAAATGGCTTGTAGTTAATAGAGTTCCTTTTTCTAGCAGAAATGTGAAAAATGGACTACATAGGTATTCTCTGAGCGTCCAACACATATAAATTCATGATAAACCAAAAATTAATGCAAAAATTGTAAGATACGAGGACATGAATGACGTGTTGATGTGGCAAGGATCCATGGATAGAAAAAGTGAAAAACTAGCATTGTGAAAAATATAACTTATAACTAACATGCATGACTTGTTGATGTGGCATGGTTGCATGGATAGAAATTAAAGTAGTACAAACAATTGAACTTATAGCTAACATGAATGACTTGCTAATGTGGCTTGGCTACATGAATAGGAATATTAGTTAGTGGATTGCAACTATTTAAAATGGAGGGTTAAAAATAATAAAGAGGTATTTTATGAATATGAAATTAGTTATGCCTAAATTCACATGGTTACTATTTAATACGCTATGGCATTTCATTATGTAAGTATGAAACATTGAACCATATAGGAATTGTACACCACCCAAGATTGTTCAAAATTAAAAAGTGTTTATAATCTTCTTGTGCATGAAATTTATTGTTCACAAATGTTATCAAACCCTCATTAACTACAGGATCCAAATTCTGGAGATTGGGTGGTGCACCGTCATGATTTAGAAAAACATCATTCTTGGGACATTTTCCAAAGGAGCTTTGCCTTGGAACAAAACGTATACAAGCATTGACCGAATTTGTGAATTACTTAAAGAATGCACATGGTCCTCCAATGGGTAGTGGACACTTCCCTGATTATGATGAGAAGAAATCTACCTACTTCAACCACATTAAGAAGTACAACTCCAAGGGTCAAGCTTTTGACCCCTTTTCGACTAAGGTGGCCAAGTTAGTTGATAGGCCAGATTGTTATGATGCAAATGATTTATTTCTTGAATTTAAGAAAGGTTATACATTCAATTATGGTGGACCAAGTGGTTGTATTGGTTGACAACAAAAGTTGTATTTCCATTTGTATTGAATAAATAAAAATGTGTTACTTCATGGTCAAATATTAACCTTTATTCTATTTATTTTTGCCAAACTCTAGCTTCATATTGATAGTTATTATCATGACCATGTCTAGTTTATATTGTTGGTTTTCACCTCCCACTCAAGCCATTCCCAACATGACACTTGTGGCAGGTGCCTGGTGACCATAATAAGTCAAATTATAAAAGGCTCAGTGCAGCAAAGACCATAGGAATGGACCTCTCTGGGCCCAAATACGCACTAGGGAACCTAGGTAGAACACCACCGACTAATGGGTATTATTAGTATGAAGTATTAGGAATCCATGTGGGATACGTGGAAGCATCAACATGTTGAACACCAATTCGGTGCAAGCTCCTACCCTCGCATGACAAACATACAAACATGGAGATTTCCATATGGGGGCTATATAAGGCCTATGGGGGATTGTGGGTAGGGCTATGCACTTTGGAGCTATGATACATTGGAGACGTATCAATAATTTTGTATGTTTAATGCTTATTATCTATAATTTATGCAACTGTCGGTACCGTGATCGCTGGGTTCATGCCATATCCAGTGTCCTCCTTCCTTCCTTCGCCCGAGCGCACTTGTCGGCAAGATCAAAGAGCTCGGCAACGATGCGCACCTTGCGAGTGTTGAGCTTCTCCCTGATCTTCGGCTGACGAACATTCGCATGGAACGTAGTGATGGCCCTAGTTAGGTCAATATCGGGGATGTTGTGCTGCACTTGGCTGAAGTGTTGTATGTACTTGTGCAATGGTTCCCCCGACTTCTACACAAGGAGGTGCAGATTGTTGGGCATCCCTGGTCGCTTGAACCCTCCTTGGAAGGCGCCCATGAATTGCTTGCATAGATCATCCCATGATGAAATGGAATTCTCTGGAAGATTCATGAGCCATGAGCGAATGATGGGCTTGAGCGCCATGGGAAACCAGTTTACAAGTGCTCGCTTCCTGCCGCCAGCACCCACAATAGCGACGGTGTAGATGCTAAGGAACTCAACAGGGTTGGTCTCCCATCATACTGAACAGAAAGACCTGGACGTAACTGCCTCGCCCACTTGATGCAGTGTAACTCCAGGGTGAACGCGACACAACCTGCCCCCACAAGGCAAGTCGTCCACGTCCTCATCGGAGCATTCTACATCTTTAAGGTTCACAAGCGCGTCAGACTGTCGACGAGTTTATCGGCTTCTGTCGATGCAGGTGCGCGCACCTTGGCCTTGGCGATCCCTGATAGTCTGACGCTGATCTTGTGATGCCTCGGGATATGTTGGTAGATTGCGAGCTACAAGTCCTTCCCGGAACGGGAATCGTTGTGTGCTCCTACTAGTGTTCTACCAAGTGTCCAACCTTTTTCTCTGGAAAAGGTCAGCTCTCTTTTCTACCGCTCCAAAAGATGTCTCTCTCTACAGCCTGGTCCTCCTTTTATATCTCAATGGATAACAAAACGTCTTTGATGCTAAGGAACTAGCCTGGGTCCAACCAGGTAGGTGAGCGTATTAAATGCTTGGGTGAAGTGTCGATGCCTTCTGTCTTCCGAGAATGAATGCCTGTCTTGCCACTACCGACCATGGTGACCCCTGCGTGGGGCGTGACATGTCTTGGTACAGGTGTGCGCCATGCAGTGGCATGGGTGAATGATTCACCCCATGCGTCTTGTCCAACCCCTGGCCCGCCTGCTGACCTGCCGCATGACTCATAGGCCCTGCGAGCACAGATCAACCGCACCATGATGATAACCCGCAAGTGTAGGGGATCGCAATAGTTTTCGAGGGTAGAGTATGAAGGAAATATGCCCTAGAGGCAATAATAAAGTTGTTACTTATATTTCCTTATATCATGATAAATTTTTATTATTCATGCTAGAATTGTATTAACCGGAAACTTAGTACATGTGTGAATACATAGACAAACAGAGTGTCCCTAGTATGCCTATACTTGACTAGCTCGTTAATCAAAGATGGTTAAGTTTCCTAGCCATAGACATAAGTTTTCATTTGATGAACGGGATCACATCATTAGAGAATGATGTGATGGACAAGACCCATCCGTTAGCTTAGCACTATGATCGTTTAGTTTATTGCTATTGCTTTCTTCATGACTTATACATGTTCCTATGACTCTGAGATTATGCAACTCCCGAATACCGGAGGAACACTTAGTGTGCTATCAAACGTCACAACGTAACTGGGTGATTATAAAGATGCTCTACAGGTGTCTCCGATGGTGTTTGTTGAGTTGGCATAGATCGAGATTAGGATTTGTCACTCCGTGTTTCGGAGAGGTATCTCTGGGCCCTCTCGGTAATGCACATCACTATAAGCCTTGCAAGCAATATGACTAATGAGTTAGTTGCGGGATGATGCATTACGGAATGAGTAAAGAGACTTGCTAGTAACGAGATTTAACTAGGTATGATGATACCGATGATCGAATCTCGGGCAAGTAGCATACCGATGACAAAGGGAACAACGTATGTTGTTATGCGGTTTGACCGATAAAGATCTTCGTAGAATATGTTGGAGCCAATATGAGCATCCAGGTTCCGCTATTGGTTATTGACCGGAGATGTGTCTAGGTCATGTCTACATAGTTCTCGAACCCGTAGAGTCCGCATGTTAACGTTCGATGACGATTTGTATTATGAGTTATGTGATTTGATGTACCAAAGGTTGTTCGGAGTCCCGGATGAGATCACGGACATGACGAGGAGTCTCGAAATTGTTGAGACATAAAGATTGATATATTGGAAGGTTACATTCGGACACCGGAATGGTTCGGGTCGTTTCGGATAAGTTTCGGAGTACCGGGGGTTACCGTGTTGATAAAACGCTTCCACTTTCAGTCTACGAGGGTACGTGGACACACTCTCCCCACTCGTTGCTATGCTTCTCCTAGATAGATCTTGCGTGATCGTAGGAAATTTTTTGAAATTACTGCATTCCCCAACAGTGGCATCCGAGCCAGGTCTATGCGTAGATGTTATATGCACGAGTAGAACACAAAGATTTGTGGGCGATAATAGTCATACTTTGATTCGGCAGTATTGTTGGATGAAGCGGCCCAGACCGACATTACATGACCGCGTTCATGAGACTGGTTCTACCGACATGCTTCGCACAAAGGTGGCTAGTGGGTGTCTTTTTCTCCAGCTTTAGTTGAATCGAGTGTTGCCACGCCCGATCCTTGTTGAAGGTTAAAACATCACACTTGATGAAAAATCGTTGTAGTTTTGATGCGTAAGTAAGAACGGTTCTTGCTAAGCCCGTAGCATCCACGTAAAACCTGCAACAACAAAGTAGAGGACGTCTAACTTGTTTTTGCAGGGCTTGCTCTGATGTGATATGGTCAAGGCGTGATGATATATAAATTGATGTATGAGATGATCATGTTTTGTAAAAGTTATCGGCAACTGGCAGGAGCCTTATGGTTGTCACTTTATTGTATGAAATGCAATTGCCATGTAATTGCTTTACTTTATCACTAAGCGGTAGCGATAGTCGTGGAAGCAATAGTTGGCGAGACGACAACAATGCTACGATGAAGATCAAGGTGTCAAGCCGGTGACGATGGTGATCATAACGGTGCTTTGGAGATGGAGATCAAAGGCACAAGATGATGATGGCCATATCATATCACTTATAATGATGTGATGTTTATCCTTTATGCATCTTATTTTGCTTAGTACGGCAGTCGCATTATAAGATGATCTCTCACTAAATTTCAAGGTACAAGTGTTCTCCCTGAGTATGCACCGTTGGTACAGTTCGTCGTGTCGAGACACCACGTGATGATCGAGTGTGGTAAGCTCTACGTTCACATACAACGGGTGCAAGCCAGTTTTGCACACGCAGAATACTCGAGTTAAACTTGATGAGCCTAGCATATGCAGATATGGCCTCGGAACACTGAGACCGAAAGGTCGAGCGTGAATCATATAGTAGATATGATCAACATAGTGATGTTCACCATTGAAAACTACTCCATCTCACGTGATGATCGGACATGGTTTAGTTGATTTGGATCACGTGATCACTTAGATGATTAGAGGGATGTCTATCTAAGTGGGAGTTTAAGTAATATGATTAATTGAACTTTAATTTATCATGAACTTAGTACCTAATAGTATTTTGCATGTCTATGTTGTTGTAGATCAATGGCCCGTGCTACTGTTCCTTTGAATTTTAATGTGTTCCTAGAGAAAGCTAAGCTGAAAGATGATGGTAGCAACTACACGGACTGGGTCCGTACCTTGAGGATTATCCTCATTGCTGCATAGAAGAATTACGTCCTGGAAGCACCGCTAGGTGCAAGACCCGCTGCAGGAGCAACACCGGACGTTGTGAACGCCTGGCAGAGCAAATCTGATGACTACTCGATAGTTCAGTGTGCCATGCTTTACGGCTTAGAACTGGGACTTCAATGACGTTTTGAACGTCATGGAGCCTATGAGATGTTCCAGGAGTTGAAGTTAATATTTCAAGCAAATGCCCGGATTGAGAGATATGAAGTCTCCAATAAGTTCTATAGCTGCAAGATGGAGGAGAATAGTTATGTCAGTGAACATATACTCATAATGTCTGGGTACCACAACCACTTGACTCAACTGGGAGTTAATCTTGCTGATGATAGTGTCATTGACAGAGTTCTTCGATCACTGCCACCAAGCTACAAAAGCTTCGTGATGAACTATAATATGCAAGGGATGAACAAGACTATTCCCGAGCTCTTCCCGATGCTAAAGGATGCAGAGGTAGAAATCAAGAAGGAGCATCAAGTGTTGATGGTCAACAAGACCACTAGTTTCAAGAAAAAGGGTAAAGGGAAGAAAGGGAACTTCAAGAAGAACGGCAAGCAAGTTCCTGCTCAAGTGAAGAAGCCCAAGTCTGGACCTAAGCCTGAGACTGAGTGCTTCTACTGCAAAGGGACTGGTCACTGGAAGCAGAACTGTCCCAAGTATTTGGAGGATAAGAAGGATGGCAAAGTGAAAGGTATATTTGATATACATGTTATTGATGTATACCTTACTAATGCTCGCAGTAGTGCCTCGGTATTTGATACTGGTTCTGTTGCTCATATTTCCAACTCGAAATAGGGACTACGGATTAAGCGAAGATTGGCTAAGGACGAGGTGACGATGCGCGTGGGAAATGGTTCCAAAGTCAATGTGATCGCCGTCGGCACGCTACCTCTACATCTACCTTCGGGATTAGTTTTAGACCTGAATAATTGTTATTTGGTGCCAGCGTTAAGCATGAACATTATATCTGGATCTTGTTTGATGCGAGACGGCTATTCATTTAAATCAGAGAATAATGGTTGTTCTATTTATATGAGTAATATCTTTTATGATCATGCACCCTTGATGAGTGGTCTATTTTTGTTGAATCTCGATAGTAGTGATACACATATTCATAGTATTGAAGCCAAAAGATATAAGTTTAATAATGATAGTGCAACTTATTTGTGGCACTGCCATTTGGGTCATATTGGTGTAAAGCGCATGAAGAAACTCCATGCTGATGGGCTTTTGGAATCACTTGATTATGAATCACTTGATGCTTGCGAACCATGCCTCATGGGCAAAATGACTAAAACTCCGTTCTCCGGAACTATGGAGCGAGCAACAGACTTGTTGGAAATAATATATACTGATGTATACGGTCCGATGAGTGTTGAGGCTCGCAGCGGGTATCGTTATTTTCTGACCTTCACAGATGATTTGAGCAGATATGGGTACATCTACTTGATGAAACATAAGTCTGAAACATTTGAAAAGTTCAAAGAATTTCAGAGTGAAGTGGAAAATCATCATAACAAGAAAATAAAGTTTCTATGATCTGATCGTGGAGGTGAATATTTGAGTTATGAGTTTGGTCTTCATTTGAAACAATGTGGAATAGTTTCACAACTCACGCCACCTGGAACACCACAGCGTAATGGTGTGTCAGAACGTCGTAACCGCACTTTATTAGATATGGTGCGATCTATGATGTCTCTTACTGATTTACCGCTATCGTTTTGGGGTTATGCTTTAGAGACGGCTGCATTCACGTTAAATAGGGCACCATCTAAACCCGTTGAGACGACACCTTATGAACTGTGGTTTGGCAAGAAACCCAAGTTGTTGTTTCTTAACGTTTGGGGCTGCGATGCTTATGTGAAAAAGCTTCAACGTGATAAGCTCGAACCCAAATCGGAGAAATGTGTCTTCATAGGATACCCAAAGGAGACTGTTAGGTACTGAAGGGAATATGCCCTAGAGGCAATAATAAAGTTTTTATTTACATTTCCTTATATCATGATAAATGTTTATTATTCATGCTAGAATTGTATTAACCGGAAACTTAGTGCATGTGTGAATACATAGACAAAACAGAGTGTCCCTAGTATGCCACTACTTGACTAGCTCGTTAATCAAAGATGGTTATGTTTCCTGACCATAGACATGTATTGTCATTTGATGGACGGGGTCACATCATTAGAGAATGATGTGATGGACAAGACCCATCCGTTAGCTTAGCATTATGATTGTCGAGTTTTATTGCTATTGCTTTCTTCATGACTTATACATGCTCCTCTAACTATGAGATTATGCAACTCCCGAATACCGGAGGAACACCTTGTGTGCTATCAAATGTCACAACCTAACTGGGTGATTACAAAGATGCTCTACAGGTGTCTCCGAAGGTGTTTATTGGGTTGGCATAGATCGAGATTAGGATTTGTCACTCCGTGTATCGGAGAGGTATCTCTGGGCCCTCTCGGTAATGCACATCACTATAAGCCTTGCAAACAATGTGACTAATGAGTTAGTTGCGGGATGATGCATTAGGGAACGAGTAAAGAGACTTTCCGGTAATGAGATTGAACTAGGTATGGTGATACCGACGATCGAATCTCGGGCAAGTAACATACCGACGACAAAGGGAACAACGTATGTTGTTATGCGGTTTGACCGATAAAGATCTTCGTAGAATTTGTAGGAGCCAATATGAGCATCCAGGTTCCGCTATTGGTTATTGACCGGAGATGAGTCTTGGTCATGTCTACATAGTTCTTGAACCCGTAGGGTCCGCACGCTTAACGTTCGATGACGATTTGTATTATGAGTTTATGTGATTTCATGACCGAAGGTTGTTTGGAGTCCCGAATGAGATCACAGACATGACGAGGAGTCTTGAAATGGTCGAGAGGTAAAGATTCATATATTGGAAGGATATATTCGGACATCGGAAAGGTTCCGAGTGATTCGGTTATTTTCGGAGTACCGGGGAGTTACGGGGATTCGCCGGGAGAAGTAATGGGCCTTATTGGGCTTTTAGTGGAGAGAGGGAGACGGGCCAAGAGGTGGCGCCCCCCCCCCCTGCCCAAACCGAATTGGACAAGGGGTGGGGGCGCGGCCCCCTTTCCTTCTCCCTCTCCCTCTCTTTCCTTCTCTCCTACTCCGAATAGGAAAGGGAATTCTACTAGGACTTGGGAGTCCTAGTAGGACTCCCTATGCTTGGCACGCCCGCTAGGCCGGCTGCCTCCTCCCTCCCTCCTTTATATACGGGGGAGGGGAGCACCCCAAAGGCACTCAAGATTTTTCTTAGCCGTGTGCGGTGCCCCCTCCACAGTTACACACCTCGGTCATATCGTCGAAGTGCTTAGGCGAAGCCCTGCGCCGGTAACTTCATCATCACTGTCACCACACCGTCGTGCTGACGAAACTCTCCCTCAGCCTCAACTGGATCAAGAGTTTGAGGGACGTCACCGAGCTGAACGTGTGCAGATCGCGGAGGTGTCGTGTGTTCGGTACTTGATCGGTTGGATGGCGAAGACGTTCGACTACATCAACCGCGTTACTTAACGCTTCTGCTTTCGGTCTACGAGGGTACGTGGACAACACTCCCCCCTCTCGTTGTTATGCATCACCTAGATGGATCTAGCGTGTGCGTAGAATTTTTTTTGAAATTACTGCGTTCCCCAACAGGTACACCTTCTATCACAGATCCGAAGGCAAAATATTCATTGCTAAGAATGGATCCTTTCTAGAGAAGGAGTTTCTCTCGAGAAGTGAGTGGGAGGAAAGTAGAACTTGATGAGGTAATTGTACCTGCTCCCGAATTGGAAAGTAGTTCATCACAGAAATCAGTTCCAGTGATTCCTACACCAATTAGTGAGGAAGCTAATGATAATGATCATGAAACTTCAGATCAAGTTACTACCGAACCTCGTAGGTCAACCATAGTAAGATTCGCACCAGAGTGGTACGGTAATCTTATTCTGGAGGTCATGTTACTTGACTATGACGAACCTACAAACTATGAGGAAGCGATGATGAGCCCAGATTCCGCGAAATGGCTTGAGGCCATGAAATCTGAGATGGGATCCATGTATGAGAACAAAGTCTGGACTTTGGTAGACTTGCTCGATGATCGGCAAGCCATAGAGAATAAATGGATCTTCAAGAAGAAGACTGACGCTAACGGTAATGTTACTGTTTACAAAGCTCGACTTGTTGCGAAAGGTTTTCGACAAGTTCAAGGAGTTGACTACGATGAGACTTTCGCATCCGTAGCGATGCTTAAGTCTGTCCGAATCATGTTAGCACTTGCCGCATTTTATGATTATGAAATTTGGCAAATAGATGTCGAAACTGCATTCCTGAATGGATTTCTGGAAGAAGAGTTGTATATGATGCAACCAGAAGGTTTTATCAATCCAAAGGATGCTAACAAAGTGTGCAAGCTCCAGCGATCCATTTATGGACTGGTGCAAGCCTCTTGGAGTTGGAATAAACGTTTTGATAGTGTGATCAAAGCATATGGTTTTATACAGAATTTTGGAGAAGCATGTATTTACAAGAAAGTGAGTGGGAGCTCTGTAGCATTTCTAATCTTATATGTGGATGACATATTGTTGATTGGAAATGATATAGAATTTCTGGATAGCATAAAGGGATACTTGAATAAGAGTTTTTCTATGTAAGACCTCGGTGAAGCTGCTTACATATTGGGCATCAAGATCTATACTTGAATTATCGTCATAGAAGTGTCATAAGTATGACAGGAAAAAAAATTGTTCGGCCCGAAATGTCACGGATGTGTCTTTTTTTTGTAGTGTACCTTGATAAAGTTTTGAAGAAGTTCAAAATGGATCAAGCAAAGAAAGGGTTCTTGCCTGTGTTACAAGGTGTGAACTTGAGTCAGACTCAATGCCCGACCACAGAAGATAGAGAGAAAATGAAATTCATTCCTATGCTTCAGCTATAGGTTCTATCATGTATGCAATGTTGTGTACCAGACCTGATGTGTGCCTTGCTATTAGTATAGCAGGGAGGTACCAAAGTAATCCAGGAATGGATTACTGGATAGCGGTCAAGAACATCCTGAAATACCTGAAGAGGACTAAGGATTTGTTTCTCGTTTATGGAGGTGACAAAGAGCTTGTCGTAAATGGTTACGTCGATGCAAGCTTTGACACTCATCCGGATGACTCTAAGTCACAAACCGGATACGTGTTTATATTGAATGGTGGAGCTATCAGTTGGTGCAGTTCTAAGCAAAGCATCGTGGCGGGATCTACGTGTGAAGCGGAGTACGTAGCTGCTTCGGAAGCAGCAAATGAAGGAGTCTGGATGAAGGAGTTCATATCCGATCTAGGTGTCATACCTAGTGCATCGGGTCCAATGAAAATCTTTTGTGACAATACTGGAGCAATAGCCTTGGCGAAGGAATCCAGATTTCATAAGAGAACCAAGCACATCAAGAGACGCTTCAATTCCATCCGTCATCAAGTGTTGGAAGGGGACATAGAGATTTGCAAGATACATACGGATCTGAATGTTGCAGACCCGTTGACTAAGCCTCTCTCACGAGCAAAACATGATCAGCACCAAGACTCCATGGGTGTTAGAATCATTACTGTGTAATCTAGATTATTGACTCTAGTGCAAGTGGGAGACTGAAGGAAATATGCCCTAGAGGCAATAATAAAGTTGTTATTTATATTTCCTTATATCATGATAAATGTTTACTATTCATGCTAGAATTGTATTAACCGGAAACTTAGTACATGTGTGAATACATAGACAAACAGAGTGTCCCTAGTATGCCTCTACTTGACTAGCTCGTTAATCAAAGATGGTTAAGTTTCCTAGCCATAGACATGAGTTGTCATTTGATGAACGGGATCACATCATTAGGGAATGATGTGATGGACAAGACCCATCCATTAGCTTAGCACTATGATCATCTAGTTTATTGCTATTGCTTTCTTCATGACTTATACATGTTCCTATGACTATGAGATTATGCAACTCCCGAATACCGGAGGAACACTTAGTGTGCTATCAAACGTCACAACGTAACTGGGTGATTATAAAGCTGATCTACAGGTGTCTCCGATGGTGTTTGTTGAGTTGGCATAGATCGAGATTAGGATTTGTCACTCCGTGTTTCGAAGAGGTATCTCTGGGCCCTCTCGGTAATGCACATCACTATAAGCCTTCCAAGCAATATGACTAATGAGTTAGTTGCGGGATGATGCATTACGGAACGAGTAAAGAGACTTGCCAGTAACAAGGTTGAACTAGGTATGATGATACCGACGATAGAATCTCGAGCAAGTAACATACCGATGACAAAGGGAACAACGTATGTTGTTATGCGGTTTGACCGATAAAGATCTTCTTAGAGTATGTAGGAGCCAATATGAGCATCCAGGTTCCGCTATTGGTTATTGACCGGAGATGTGTCTCGGTCATGTCTACATAGTTCTCGAACCCGTAGGGTCCGCACACTTAACGTTCGATGACGATTTGTATTATGATTTATGTGATTTGATGTACCGAAGGTTGCTAGGAGTCCCGGATGAGATCACGGACATGACAAGGAGTCTCGAAATGCTCGAGACATAAAGATTGATATATTGGAAGGTTACATGCGGACACCGGAATGGTTCGGGTCGTTTCTGATAAGTTTCGGAGTACCGGGGGTTACCGGAACCCCCCCCCCCCCGGATGTTATTGGACCTCATGGACCTAGTGGTGGAAGACAGGAGGCAGGCCAAGGTGTGGCGCCCCCCCCCTAGCCCAAACCGAATTGGACTAGGGCTAGGGGGCCGGGTCCCCTTTCCTTCTCTTCTCCCTCTCCTTCCCCCCTTCTCCTTGTGGAAGTAGGAAGGGGGGCCGAATCCTACTTGGAGTAGGACTCCCCCCTTGGGCGCGCCTCCTCCTGGCCGGCCTCCTCCTCCCTCCCCCCTTTATATATGTGGGAGGGGCACCCAAAAGAGACATCAAAGTTTCTCTTAGCCGTGTGCGGTGCCCCCCTCCATGGTTACACATCTCGGTCATATCGTTGTAGTGCTTAGGCAAAGCCCTGCGCCGGTAACTTCATCATCACCGTCGCCACGCCGTCATGCTGATGGAACTCTCCTTCGGCCTCAACTGGATCAAGAGTACGAGGGACGTCATCGAGCTGAACGTGTGTTGAACACGGAGGTGCCATACGTTCGGTGCTGAGATTGGTCGAATCGTGAAGACGTACGACTACATCAACCGCGTTGATAAAACGCTTCCGCTTTCGGTCTACGAGGGTACGTGGACACACTCTCCCCACTCGTTGCTATGCTTCTCCTAGATAGATCTTGCGTGATCGTAGGAAATTTTTTGAAATTACTGCGTTCCCCAACAGAGTATTCAACCCAAATTTATAGATTCGATGCAAGGGGAGCCAAAGAATATTTGCAAGTATTAGCAGCTGAGTTGTTAATTCAACCACACCTGGAGATTAATTATCTGCAGCAATATGATCAGTAGCACAGTAGTATGATAATTTTGATAGTAGTAGTAACAGTAATAGTAACGATAACAGTGATAGCAATAGTTTTGTAGCAGTTGTGACAGCAGCAATAACAATAGTAACTTAGGTAAAGCAATATGTGAAAAATTCGTAGGCATTGGATTGATGAATTCGTTGGATGATATTCATCATATAACAGTCATAACCTAGGGCGATACAAAACTAGCTCCAGTTCATAAATATAATGTAGGCATGTATTCTATAATAGTCATACGTGCTTATGGAAAGAACTTGTATGACATCTTTTGTCCTACCCTCCCGTGGCAGCGGGGTCCATATGGAAACTAAGGGATATTAAGGCCTCCTTTTAATAGAGAACCGAAACAAAGCATTAACACATAGTGAATACATGAACTCCTCAAACTACGGTCATCACCGGAAAGTATCCTGAATACTGTCACTTCGGGGTTTGCGGATCATAACACGTAGCGGATGCATATAACTTGCAAGATCGGATCTAGAACATAGATATAATGGTGAAAACATAAACGGTTCAGATATGAAATCATGGCACCCGGGCCCAAAGTGACAAGCATTAAGCATGGCAAAGTCATAGCAACATCAATCTCAAAACATAATGGATACTAGGGATCAAGCCCTAAAAAAACTAACTCGATTACATGATGAATCTCATCCAACTCCCTCACCGACCAGCGAGCCTACGAAGGAATTACTCACTCCCGATGGGGAGCATCATGGAATTGGCGATGGAGAAGGGTTGGTGATGACGAAGATCGAAGATCCCCCTCTCCGGAGCTCCAAACGGACTCCAGATCTGGCCTTCAGATGAAGAACAGGAGGTGGTGGCGGCTCCATCTCGTGAAACGCGATAATTCTTTCTCCCTGGTTTTTTCTCCAAAAATAGGATTTTATAGAGTTGGAATCAGGGTCTGCGGGGCCACCAGGTGGGCACAACCCACCTGGGCGCGCCTAGAGCGGGGTGCCCTGGTGGGTTGTGCTCACCCAGGGGGCCCCCCCTCCGGTGGTTCTTGGCTCCAATATTTTTCTTTCATTCCATAAAAATTCTCCAAAAAGTTTCGTTCCATTCCGAGAACTTTTATTTTTGCACAAAAAACAACACCATGGTAGTTCTGCTGAAAACAGCGTCAGTCCGGGTTAGTTTTATTCAAATCATGCAAATTAGAGTCCAAAATAAGAGGAAAAGTAGATACGATGGAGACGTATCACATGCGTGGGTGAGGCGATAGCTTGCTGTTGAAGTCTTGCTAAGTGTGGGCTAGTTGGGGGTGCGGTGGTTGCTGCCGGGCGAGGCCATTCCTGGGTCTTGGACGACGGGGGTCATTGCCGAGTGCTTCGATCTAGCTTCCTTCTTGACTTAGGCTCGTTTGATGGGCACATAGGTCTTTTGAACAAAGATCCGCATGCCACCAACGAGCTTGTGCCTCAAACCCCCGCTGGACGCATCAACTCACAAAGTGGGATTTAATGGCGCGAGGCATACTTTCTCCTACGCCAGTATGAACCCCGGGGCGAATTAAAGATGAGTGACTACACGCGGGCACCACATGTTCAAACCCGTAGTGGCAGGACTCAAAAGATTTGATTCCTGCCCCTGACGGGATCTCAACGCCATGTGTCAAGGCCATTGATTACCTGATTTACTGATTAGCTAGTGGGCAGCGCGAGTGGGTTTGAGTCAAGCCCTTCGCCAAGCAATCTACGCATAGGACTAGGCCATGGCTCCTCGCTCGCGCCAAGATGCCCCCTCTGCCCACTGATTGGACTTGACGGGGAAAGTGGCTGGCACACGGTGGAGGTAAAAACCTACTCCTGCTTGATTGTTATTGATGATGATGATCTCGATTACAAGGGTTTTGTTTTGCTACCTAGATTTCGAGAGATTCTAACTTGTCTGTCCCTTTGGACATCCAAGGATCCCTCTTTATATAATAGTCGGGTTCCTGGAAATACAATGGATTTTGGGTTCTTCCCATAGTCAAAGTCCTGCTCTAAGTCCTGTAAACCTTATATGTCTTCCAAGTTAGGTTGGACTCCTTCTGGCATTGGAACTCCCGTAAGCCGTCCTCGCTACATGGGTCGGATTTCCTTCTGGGCTTCTGTCATTCGGCTCTGGTGGCTCCAAGGGTAAGCCAGCCCTGTCCTTCGGGGTCTTCATCGGGTCTCAACCTTTGGTCTAAGCGTCGGGTCATCCTCGGCGGGGTATATCCCCGACACCGAGGACCGCCGACGACTGAAGAATGGGCCACATAAGCTATTGCCCTTGGCTTGCTCAAGATGGAATCCTCCGAAGACTTGGCGTATACTTCAAGGCATATTCAAATATTCGGCATGTTTATCTCTAGATGCAACCGATCCTGTGTAACCCTAGGTACCCCCCGGCCCCTATATAAGCCAAGTGTTTTAGTCCATAGAGGCGGGTTAGACTCATTCATACGATTTCAAGGTAGATCATCTTGTACTTTGTACCCCATCCACAATCAATACAATACAAGCATGACATAGGGTTTTACCTTTTTGAGAGGGCCCGAACCTGGGGAAATATTGTGTCTCCCTACTTCATGTTACCATCAAGCCGAGATCACCAGCTCGGGAGCCCCTACCCGAGATCTGCCGGATTTAGCTCCGACATCGATGCCGACAAATTATGGTGGCCCTAGGTGCGCCATGCGGTCCACCCTTCAGGCAGATCGGACGGCGCAAAGTTGCCCAAGAGGTTTCCGCTGCACGCAAGCCACAAATGGATGGCACAAAGGGCTTTGTCGCCCATGAAGCGCCTAGGGAGGCTAGTACTCCGGCATATTTTATAGGAGTAATGTTCTACAAGGTACATTGACATCACAACTAATTCCTTACCATATAAGAAAATATATATTATCATACATCCATCCATTCTTTGTGTCTAAACCAAGTCCATTATTAATTATACTGATGGTTAAATTAATCTATATCCATATAAGGAAGATAGGTCATCAAACAATCATTTATTGGATGCAAATCAAGTCCTTAGTTAATGAACATTGATTAAGCGACTGCTTTGTATATCTACTCAAGAAAGAATGGTGCATCGGATGACTATTCAATAAATGTTGAGTGATACACAAGTAAGATGCAATATAAAGCTTCCAAAAATAACATGTCGGTCAACTCTATATAAGTTGTGTTCTCTATATGCATGACATACAAGTAAGGAATCACATAGTTACATGTTTCATTGGAAGAAACACAATTCCTTGTACCAATGGGCTATGTTATCCAATCGATCGTACTGTGATTTTTGTTCATACCTTTCTACCTCACCTTGGTTGAATCGATAGATATTGATGGCAATCATGAGAAGGTAAAAAAAAATAGTTTTTGCTTTACACAAGCAACTCTTTCTCAGCCGGTTTATGCATTTGTGTCATTCTGGTATCTACTTGACCAATTAATGAAGAACTACTATTGCTTGTAGTCATATGTTACTATTTTCTGTTACTTGTGTGCCTAATTGAAATCTAGGGAACCACATGTGGAAACAAATAATTAAGTATCTATCGGCGAGTTTGTATGACAATTATATTGCTAACTATGAACTAGAATTTCCATTTGCAGAACACCTTAAGACCTGAAACGTTTCAGTCTCCATGGAGAGTCAATATCGCGGATGTAGGAACCAACATTGTTTCTCATGTACTCTCTATCTATCTATCTATCTATCTATCTCTCTCTATCTATCTATCTATCTCTCTATCTCTCTATCTCTATCTCTGTCTATCTCACCTCTGCATTTTCACGTGTTAGATTTGATCCATGTTTTCTTTTTAATTGGCGAGAAAGGTAAACTCGAGTTACTTTTTAAGTTTAACATCCCATACTTAAATCACAAAGAAAAAAATCATGGAAATCCACATTCGTTACTGACTCACCTAAATCGTAATTGGCCTAGCTAAATTATATAAGTGGTTAAAGTAACAAGGTGGTGCCATGTTTTAGTAGTCCCTTGCAACTCTCCATTCAAAACAAGTTATCGCAAGAGGAACGAGCTCTGATTTTATTGAAAATAAAATATTTTCCTAATTAATTAGCAGAAATTAAGCTCGATAAATAGACAAACAATGCTACCAACATATCGATATCGACAGATTTGGAAAGGCACCTAAGCCATGCTCTATAGAAGACTTATCCTAGCATACCAATACAGTGCTAACAATACACTTCACATCTGAGGTAGAGGAGAGAGAGAGAGGGTTAAATGTTGTTTTACCCCTTCCACAAGGCGGAGAGAAAATGTCATCAACCCAAACGCCCGAGAAACACTATCGGCAAAGCACATGAACTATTGTACGCACACTAAAAAGGTCCAGTTGCATAGGAATGACATCGCTCCACGTGGATCAAGCTAGATCTAGTATGAGAAACTCACAAGTCCATTAAAAATTTATACTAGCTCCAAAGGAGGATAGAAAAAATCCCATTGTAAACATCGGGTAGGAGAACCCTGTAAAACTTGTTTGGCCAAGGAGACACGTCCTCACTTATTTATTATATTGTGCTCTATTGTTTTTTTGGTATTCACTAATTTGAGCTTTAATCTTTATCACTAGTATGCAATGTGGCACACTGATCCAGGAAAATTCTATGGCCTCCGAGCTGAAATGAGTATATGGGCTTCACCAAATCAAGAGAACTCTCAAGAATCTGGAGCATCCTTACAGATTTATTGTCAAGATGGAGAAAAATACAACTTAATTCAAACTGGATTTCATGTACAAACATACCACCCATTCTGGTAAACTCAAATGCTTTTCCATGAAATTGCCATTTCAAAATGTGGTTTTGCTTGCAGGTCTCACCCTCTTTGTACAATAACAGAGATATTCGATTCTTTACATATTGGACTGTAAGTGTAATCGATGCCATTTTATTAAGTTCTATAGTACCTCGCTCATACTATAGTTTTCTGTTATTTTGCACTAGTTAGAGGTTGTATCATACTAAATATAAGTCTACGTACGTCCACAATAATACATGTTTCCATTCGTTATTGCCCAGAAAGACTTGAAATCAAGGGGGTGCTACAACTCGCAATGCAAGGGTTTTGTACCTGCAAGTGGAGCTGAATTGGTGCCTGGGCAAGCCATTGCCCCTCCATCAATTCATGGCGAACAAGACCACTACATTAGGCTTAGCCTCAACAAGGTACACCCTTTCTCCTAGTCTAGAGAATAATATGTCTACACAAGCTTATAAATGTGATAATTACAACTGAAAAGCATGGATTTTATGAATGTGAAAATGAATTATACAATCAGTTGCCATTGGTTATTAAGTAATATGTTGCGGTATATTATTATGTAGAAAGAAATATTACATTACGAGAAATCATGAATTCTAGCTAATTAAAATTAGTTTATGCTCTTCTCATGCATGAAATCTACTATTCATGGATGTCATAATCCCTCGTTGACTACAGGATCCAAATTCAGGAGATTGGGTGGTATATCGTCATGATTTAGAAAAACCATCATTTTTGGGGCATTTTCCGGAGGAGCTTTGCCCCGGAACCCGCCAAATGCAAGCATTGACTGGATTTGTGAATTACTTCAAGAATGTTGGGGATCATTGCAGAAATTTAAAATTTTCTACGCATCACCAAGATCAATCTATGGAGTCATCTAGCAACGAGAGAGAGAGAGGAGTGCATCTACATACCCTTATAGATCGCGAGCGGAAGCGTTCAAGAGAACGGGGTTGATGGAGCCGTACTCGTCGTGATCCAAATCACCGATGATCCTAGCGCCGAACGGACGGCACCTCCGCGTTCAACACACGTACGGAGCGGAGACGTCTCCTCCTTCTTGATCCAGCAAGGGGGAAGGAGAAGTTGATGGAGATCCAGCAGCACGGCGGCGTGGTGGTGGATGCAGCGGGATTCCAGCAGGGCTTCGCCAAGCGCTACTCGAGGAGGAAGAGGTGTCACGGGAGGGAGAGGGAGGCGCCAGGGCTTAGGGTCCGGCTGCCCTCCCTCCCCTCCACTATATATAGGGGCTAGGGGGGCGCATGCCCCCCTTGGAGATCCCATCTAGAGGGGGGCGACCCCCGGGGCGGCGGCCCCTCGGGGCAACGGCCCCCTTAGGGTTTCCAACCAGGGGGGCACATGCCCCATCGGGGGGCAACGGCCCCCTAGGGTTTCCAACCCTAGGCGCCTTGGGCCCTTGGGTGGGGTGCACCAGCCCACCAGGGGCTGGTTTCCACGCCACTTCAGCCCATGGGGCCCTCCGGGATAGGTGGTCCCACCCGGTGGACCCCCGGGACCCTTCCGGTGGTCCCGGTACAATACCGGTGACCCCCGAAACTCTCCTGGTGGCCGAAACTGGACTTCCTATATATAAATCTTTACCTCCGGACCATTCCAGATCTCCTCGTGACGTCCGGGATCTCATCTAGGACTCCGAACAATTTTCAGTTAACTGCATACTAATATCTCTACAACTCTAGCGTCACCGAACCTTAAGTGTGTAGACCCTACGGGTTCGGGAGACACGTAGACATGACCGAGACAACTCTCCGGTCAATAACCAACAGCGGGATCTGGATACCCATGTTGGCTCCCACATGCTCAACGATAATCTCATCGGATGAACCACAATGTCGAGGATTCAATCAATCCCATATACAATTCCCTTTGTCAATCGATACGATACTTGCCCGAGATTCGATCGTCGGTATACCGATACCTTGTTCAATCTCGTTACGGAAAGTCTCTCTACTCGTTCCCGTAACACATCATCCTGTGAACAACTCCTTGATCACATTGAGCTCATTATGATGATGTCCTACCGAGTGGGCCCGGAGATACCTCTTCATCATACGGAGTGACAAATCCCAGTCTCGATTCGTGCCAACCCAACAGATACTTTCGGGGATACCCGTAGTGTACCTTTATAGCCACCCAGTTACGTTGTGACGTTTGGCACACCCAAAGTACCCTTACGGTATCTGGGAGTTGCACAATCTCATGGTCTAAGGAAAGGATACTTGACATTAGAAAAGCTTTAGCAAACGAACTACACGATCTAGTGCTATGCTTAGGATTGGGTCTTGTCCATCACATCATTCTCCTAATGATGTGATCCCGTTATCAATGACATCCAACGTCCATGGTTAAGAAACCGTAACCATCTATTGATCAACGAGCTAGTCAACTAGAGGCTCACTAGGGACATGTTATGGTCTATGTGTTCACACATGTATTACAATTTCCGGATAACACAATTATAGCATGAACAATAGACAATTATCATGAACAAGGAAATATAATAATAACCATTTTATTATTGCCTCTAGGGCATATTTCCAACAGTCTCTCACTTGCACTAGAGTCAATAATCTAGTTACATTTTGATGAATCGTACACCCATAGAGTTCTGGTGTTGATCATGTTTCGCCCGTGGAAGAGGTTTAGTCAATGGATCTGCGACATTCAAATCCGTATGCACTTTACAAATATCTATGTCTCCATTTTGAACATTTTCACGAATGGAGTTGAAGCGACGCTTGATGTGCCTGGTCTTCTTGTGAAACCTGGGCGCCTTGGCAAGGGCAATAGCTCCAGTGTTGTCACAGAAGAGAGTCATCGGCCCCGATGCATTGGGAATAACTCCTAGGTCGGCAATGAACTCCATCCAGATTGCTTCATGTGCTGCCTCCGAGGCTGCCATGTACTCCGCTTCACATGTAGATCCTGCCACGACGCTTTGCTTGCAACTGCACCAGCTGACTGACCCACCATTCAAAATATACACGTATCCGGTTTGTGACTTAGAGTCATCCAGATCTGTGTCGAAGCTAGCATCAACGTAACCCTTCACGACGAGCTCTTCATCACCTCCATAAACGAGAAACATATCCTTAGTCCTTTTCAGGTACTTCAGGATGTTCTTGACCGCTGTCCAGTGTTCCATGCCGGGATTACTTTGGTACCTTCCTACCAAACTTATGGCAAGGTTTACATCAGGTCTGGTACACAGCATGGCATACATAATAGACCCTATGGCCGAGGCATAGGGGATGACACTCATCTTTTCTCTATCTTCTGCCGTGGTCGGGCATTGAGCCGTGCTCAATCTCACACCTTGCAATACAGGCAAGAACCCCTTCTTGGACTGATCCATATTGAACTTCTTCAATATCTTGTCAAGGTACGTGCTTTGTGAAAGACCAATGAGGCGTCTCGATCTATCTCTATAGATCTTGATGCCTAATATATAAGCAGCTTCTCCAAGGTCCTTCATTGAAAAACACTTATTCAAGTAGGCCTTTATGCTTTCCAAGAATTCTATATCATTTCCCATCAATAGTATGTCATCCACATATAATATGAGATACGCTACAGAGCTCCCACTGACTTTCTTGTAAACACAGGCTTCTCCATAAGTCTGCGTAAACCCAAACGCTTTGATCATCTCATCAAAGCGAATGTTCCAACTCCGAGATGCCTGCACCAGCCCATAGATTGAGCGCTGGAGCTTGCATACCTTGTCAGCATTCTTAGGATCGACAAAACCTTCCGGCTGCATCATATACAATTCTTAAGGAAGCCGTTAAGGAATGCCGTTTTGACGTCCATTTGCCATATTTCATAATCGTAGAATGCGGCAATTGCTAACATGATTCGGACGGACTTCAGCTTCGCTACTGGTGAGAAGGTCTCATCGTAGTCAACTCCTTGAACTTGTCGATAACCATAGCGACAAGTCAAGCTTTATAGATGGTAACATTTACATCCGCGTCCGTCTTCTTCTTAAAGATCCATTTATTTTCTATCGCTCGCCGATCATCGGGCAAGTCTGTCAAAGTCCATACTTTGTTTTCATACATGGATCCTATCTCGGATTGCATGGCTTCAAGCCATTTGTTGGAATCTGGGCCCGCCATTGCTTCTTCATAGTTCGAAGGTTCACCGTTGTCCAACGACATGATTTCCATGATAGGGTTGTCGTACCACTCTGGTGCGGAACGTGTCCTTGTGGACCTACGAAGTTCAGTGGTAACTTGATCTTGATCGTCATCATTAACTTCCTCTCTAGTCGGTGCAGGCACCACAGAAACATTTTCTTGTGCTGCGCTACTTTCTGGTTCGAGAGGGGTCATCTCATCAAGTTCCACTTTCCTCCCACTTACTTCTTTCGAGAGAAACTCTTTCTCCAGAAAGGACCCGTTCTTGGCAACGAAGATCTTGCCTTCGGATCTGAGGTAGAAGGTATACCCAATGGTTTCCTTAGGGTATCCTATGAAGACGCATTTTTCGACTTGGGTTCGAGCTTTTCAGGTTGAAGTTTCTTGACATAAGCATCGCATCCCCAAACTTTAAGAAATGACAACTTCGGTTTCTTTCCAAACCATAATTCATACGGTGTCGTCTCAACGGATTTCGACGGAGCCCTA
Source organism: Aegilops tauschii subsp. strangulata (assembly GCF_002575655.3). NCBI lineage: Eukaryota > Viridiplantae > Streptophyta > Magnoliopsida > Poales > Poaceae > Aegilops > Aegilops tauschii. The sequence goes on along the minus strand of NC_053039.3, from coordinate 380,991,767 downwards.
CTTAAAGTGAATGCGGCAGTCTCTAAAGCATAACCCCAGAATGATAGCGGTAGATCGGTAAGAGACATCATAGATCGCACCATATCCAATAGAGTGCGATTACGATGTTCGGACACACCATTATGCTGAGGTGTTCCAGGCGACGTGAGTTGTGAAACAATTCCACATTTCCTTAAGTGTGTGCCAAATTCGTGACTCAAATATTCCCCTCCACGATCTGATCGTAAGAACTTTATTTTCCTGTCACATTGATTCTCAACCTCACTCTGAAATTCCTTGAACTTTTCAAAGGTCTCAGACTTGTGTTTCATTAAGTAGACATACCCATATCTACTTAAGTCATCAGTGAGGGTGAGAACATAACGATAGCCACCGAGAGCCTCAACGCTCACTGGACCGCACACATCAGTATGTATGATTTCCAATAAGTTGGTTGCTCACTCCATTGTTCCGGAGAACGGAGTCTTGGTCATTTTTCCCATGAGGCATGGTTCGCACGTGTCAAATGATTCATAATCAAGAGACTTCAAAAGTCCATCTGCATGGAGTTTCTTCATGCGTTTGACACCAACATGACCAAGGCGGCAGTGCCACAAGTATGTGGGACTATCATTATCAATTACATTTCTTGGCACTCACACTATGAATATGTGTAACATCACGTTCGAGATTCATTAAGAATAAACCATTGACCAGCGGGGCATGACCATAAAACATATCTCTCATATAAATAGAACAACCATTATTCTCGGATTTAAATGAGTAGCCATCTCGCATCAAACGAGATCCAGATACAATGTTCATGCTCAAAGCTGGCACTAAATAACAATTATTGAGGTTTAAAACTAATCTCGTAGGTAAATGTAGAGGTAGCGTGCCGACGGCGATCACATCGACCTTGGAACCATTCCCGACGCGCATCGTCACCTCGTCCTTCGCCAGTCTCCGCTTATTCCGCAGCTCCTGCTTTGAGTTACAAATATGAGCAACCGCACCGGTATCAAATACCCAGGAGCTACTACGAGCGCTGGTTAGGTACACATCAATAACATGTATATCACATATACCTTTGGTATTGCCGGCCTTCTTATCCGCTAAGTACATGGGGCAGTTCCGCTTCCAGTGACCGTTTCCCTTGCAATAAAAGCACTCAGTCTCAGGCTTGGGTCCATTCTTTGTCTTCTTCCCGGCAACTTGCTTACCGGGCGCGGCAACTCCCTTGCCGTCTTTCTTGAAGTTCTTCTTACCCTTGCCTTTCTTGAACTTAGTGGTTTTATTCACCATCAACACTTGATGTTCCTTCTTGATCTCCACCTCCGCTGATTTCAGCATTGAATATACCTCAGGAATGGTCTTTTCCATCCCCTGCATATTGAAGTTCATCACAAAGCTCTTGTAGCTGGTGGAAGCGACTGAAGGATTCTGTCAATGACCGCGTCATCCGGGAGATTAACTCCCAGCTGAGACAAGCGGTTGTGCAACCCAGACATTTTGAGTATGTGTTCGCTGACGGAACTATTCTCCTCCATCTTACAACTGTAGAACTTGTCGGAGACTTCATATCTCTCGACCCGGGCATGAGCTTGGAAAACCATTTTCAGCTCTTGGAACATCTCATATGCTCCGTGCTGCTCGAAACACTTTTGGAGCCCCGGTTCTAAGCTGTAAAGCATGCCGCACTGAACCAGGGAGTAATCATCAACACGTGTTTGCCAGGCGTTCATAATGTCTTGGTTTGCTGGGACGGGTGCTTCACCTAGCGGTGCTTCAAGGACATATGCTTTCTTGGCAGCTATGAGGATAATCCTCAAGTTCCGGACCCAGTCCGTATAGTTGCTACCATCGTCTTTCAGCTTGGTTTTCTCTAGGAACGCGTTGAAGTTGAGGTTGACATTAGCGTGGGCCATTTGATCTACAAGACATATTGTAAAGATTTTAGACTAAGTTCATGATAATTAAGTTCATCTAATCAAATTATTAATGAACTCCCACTCAGACAGACATCCCTCTAGTCATCTAAGTGATACACAACTAGGCTGTGTCCGATCATCACGTGAGACACACTAGTCATCATCGGTGAACATCTTCATGTTGATCGTATCTGCTATACGACTCATGTTCGACCTTTCGGTCTCTTGTGTTCCGAGGCCATGTCTGTACATGCTAGGCTCGTCAAGTCAACCTAAGTGTATTGCGTGTGTAAATCTGGCTTACACCCGTTGTATGCGAACGTTAGAACCTATCACACCCGATCATCACGTGGTGCTTCGGAACAACGAACCTTCGCAACGGTGCACAGTTAGGGGGAACACTTCCTTGAAATTTTAGCGGGGGATCATCTTATTTATGCTACCGTCGTTCTAAGCAAATAAGATGTAAAACATGATAAACATCACATGCAATCAAATAGTGACATGATATGGCCAATATCATTTTGCTCCTTTTGATCTCCATCTTCGGGGCGCCATGTTCATCATTGTCACCGGCATGACACCATGATCTCCATCATCGTGTCTTCATGAAGTTGTCTCGCCAACTATTACTTATACTACTATGGCTAACGATTAGCAATAAAGTAAAGTAATTACATGACGTCTCAGTTGACACGCATGTCATAAATAAATTAAGACAACTCCTATGGCTCCTGCCGGTTGTCATACTCATCGACATGCAAGTCGTGATTCCTATTACAAGAACATGATCAATCTCATACATCACATATATCATTCATCACATTCTTCTGGCCATATCACATCACATGACACATGCCGCAAAAACAAGTTAGACGTCCTCTAATTGTTGTTGCAAATTTTTACGTGGCTGCTATAGGTTTCTAGCAAGAACGTTTCTTACCTACGCCAAAACCACAACGTGATATGCCAATTTCTATTTACCCTTCATAAGGACCCTTTTCATCGAATCCGATCCGACTAAAGTGGGAGAGACAGACGCCCGCTAGCCACCTTATGCAACTAGTGCATGTCAGTCGGTGGAACCTGTCTCACATAAGCGTACGTGTAAGGTCGGTCCGGGCCGCTTCATCCCACGATGCCGCCGAATCAAGATAATACTAGTAACTGAAAGAACATGCGGTGCCCCCATGTTTGGTTTTGGTAATTGATGACAATCTCTATGGACTAATGGTTGCCTTGAGTTATATTTGAAGGATTTGTCGATAGGCATTTCTTGATGTTCATGTGTTGGTTTCAAGGAGTTTATGTGGTGACCAAGGTGTTATTAAGGAATTATCCAAAGATTGGTCATGTGAGAGTTGAGCTTATTGCAAGCATGTCTTGGAGAAGAAGATTGTGTGATCATTCATGTATATCTTCAAGACATCATCCAAATGAAGAGAGTTGAAAAGATTCATGGTTGATCAAGACTAAGTCAAGAGTGAATCAACTTGATCAACTCACAAAGCGTAGAAGATGTACCGAGAGGGATCAAGCGACCCCATGGTGTGGTGAGCATTGTCAATTACGCTTTGTGTACTAACCCATGATCTTCGTGAGAGTTCTTTGTGGGGTTAGGTTGCGGTGTGCAAGTTCAAGTGAAGCATCATGAAGAGATCAAATGCTTGAAGCTTGCCGTCCATTGTGGTGACAATGGACTTGTGAAGATGTGCGGAAGAGTGGCTCACCCATAGTGGAGCATGGGGGAGCAATCAACTAGTCTTCATCGAGCCAACGCAACCAAGAAAGGTGGTCCAACTTGAGGGAGTCAAGATCGTCATCATCTAGCTCAAGTGGACCATGTGCAAGGCAAAGGTTTGCTCTTGATAGGTTTTCTATTTTACCGGTCTCATGATGGTAGGTGGGAGACCGGGTTATAGGACCGATTGCCGTACTATCAAGGGGGGCTCTCGATGAGTAGCTTGATCGTATCGTTCATAGAGAGCTCAAACCATTGCATCCTTGCATCATCTTTATTGGTTCTTGTTTGGTTCTTCTCTTTGTGAGTTTTGGAGCTTATGGTCATCTTGATGACAAGCTCGAGTTCATCGAAAACGGAGTTCACTCGCATCTTCTATGATGTTTTCGATTTTGGAGGTTATGCCGGTTCTTCTCGGTTGGAGGTTTCACTCCTCCATTTGTTGGCATACCTCCCCTGCTCGCTGTTTTGATGCTACTCGTCTTCCTCAATCCAACAAGCTTGAGTTTGCTCAATTTGGAGCTCATATGCAGAAGTTATGGCAGTTTTGGTTTCCTAGCGGTAGTACCGCGGGCCGGAGCGGTAGTACCGCTTGGGTGCTACAAGCGGTAGTACCGCTCCTGAGCGGTAGTACCACTGGTAGCCCCCAGCCATAGTACCGCTGCAGCCTCGTGCTAGTACCGCCTCGATTCGAGGAGTCTTTTTCGTGTCGGGTTTTACGGTACTGGCCACGGCAGTGGGGGGCCGTTGTTCCGCTCGTATGCGGTAGTACCGCCCTGACGCCGCGGTAGTACCGCTCTGGGCCCAGCGGTAGTACCGCGAGGGGGAGCGGTAGTACCGCTTATAGGGGCAAGCGGTAGTACCGCTGGCCAAGCGGTAGTACCGCTCTCTGCGGGGCTGAAGTGGGGGTAACGGTTGGATTGTTCCCCCCACTATATAAGGAGGTCTTCTTCCCCAATGAACCTTATCTCTAGAGCTCGTGTTCTTCCCCCATTGTTGACCTTCTTCGAGCTTGCTAACTCTCAATCCCTCCATGGATTCTTGCTAGTTTTTGAGGGAAAAGAGAGAGGAGATCTAGATCCACATTTCCACCAATCACTTTCTCCTCTATGTGAGGGGAACCCATTGGATCTAGATCTTGGAGTTCTTGGTGTTCTCCTTCTTGTTCTTCCTCTCTTTTTCCTCCCTAGCATTAGTTGCTTCGGTGGGATTTGAGAGAGAAGGACTTGGGCACTCCGTGTGCCCTTGCCATTGCATTTGGTGCATCGGTTTGAGTTCTCCACGGTGATACGTGGAAGTTACAAGTTGAGAATCTTATTACTCTTGGGTGCTTGGTGCCCTTGAGCTTGTTCCTCTTGGGTGCTTGGGCGCCCTAGACGGTTGGTGGTGTTCGGAGCTCAATCATTGTGGTGTAAAGCTCCGGGCAAGCGTCGGGGTCTCCAATTAGGTTGTGGAGATCGCCCCGAGCAATTTGACGGGTACCGGTGACCGCCCCCAAGGGTTGCCAAAGTGTACGGGTTCGGTGACCGCCCCCAAGGGTTGCCATTTGTACGGGTTCGGTGACCGCCCTCAAGGGTCCCTTAGTGGAATCACGGCATCTTGCATTGTGCGAGGGCGTGAGGAGATTACGGTGGCCCTAGTGGCTTCTTGGGGAGCATTGTGCCTCCACACCGCTCCAAACGGAGATTAGCATCCGCAAGGGTGTGAACTTCGGGATACATCGTCGTCTCCGCGTGTCTCGGTTATCTCTTACCCGAACCCTTTACTTATGCACTTTACTTTGTGATAGCCATATTGTTTCTTGTCATATATCTTGCTATCACTTAGTTGATTATCTTGCTTAGCATAAGTTGTTGGTGCACATAGGTGAGCCTAGTTGTTGTAGGTTTTGTGCTTGTCAAATTAACCGCTAGGTTTATTCCGCATTTGTTCAAGCCTAAACTGTAATTATTTTAAAGCGCCTATTCACCCCCCCCCCCCTCTAGGTGACATCCACGACCTTTCAGTAACGGCAAGTAAATTGACAAAATCGACGCCCACAACAACTTGTGTTCTACTCGTGCATAGAAACTACGCATAGACCTAGCTCATGATGCCACTGTTGGGGATCGTTGCAGAAATTTAAAATTTTCTATGCATCACCAAGATCAATCTATGGAGTCATCTAGCAACGAGAGAGAGAGGAGTGCATCTACATACCCTTGTAGATCATGAGTGGAAGCGTTCAAGAGAACAGGGTTGATGGAGTCGTACTCGTCGTGTTCCAAATCACCGATGGTCCTAGCGCCGAACGGACGGCACCTCCGTGTTCAACACATGTACGGAGCGGAGACGTCTCCTCCTTCTTGATCCAGCAAGGGGGGAGGAGAAGTTGATGGAGATCCAGCAGCACAACGGCGTGGTGGTGGATGCAGCGGGATTCCAGCAGGGCTTCGCCAAGCGCTACTCGAGGAGGAAGAGGTGTCACGGGAGGGAGAGGGAGGCGCCAGGGCTTAGGGTCCGGCTGCCCTCCCTCCCCTCCACTATATATAGGGGCTAGGGGGGTGCATGCCCCCCTTGGAGATCCCATCTAGAGGGAGGCCGGCGGCCCCTCGGGGCAACGGCCCCCTTAGGGTTTCCAACCAGGGGGGCGCATGCCCCCTCGGGGGGCAACGGCCCCCTAGGGTTTCCAACCCTAGGCGCCTTGGGCCCTTGGGTGGGGCGCACCAGCCCACCAGGGGCTGGTTCCCACGCCACTTCAGCCCACGGGGCCCTCCGGGATAGGTGGCCCCACCCGGTGGACCCCCGGGACCCTTCCGGTGGTCCCGGTACAATACCGGTGACCCCCGAAACTCTTCCCGTGGCTGAAACTGGACTTCCTATATATAAATCTTTACCTCCGGACCATTCCGGAACTCCTCGTGACGTTCGGGATCTCATCCGGGACTCCGAACAACTTTCGGTTAACCGCATACTAATATCTCTACAACTCTAGCGTCACCGAACCTTAAGTGTGTAGACCCTACGGGTTCGGGAGATACGTAGACATGACCGAGACAACTCTCCGATCAATAACCAACAGTGGGATCTGGATACCCATGTTGGCTCCCACATGCTCCACGATAATCTCATCGGATGAACCACGATGTCGAGGATTCAATCAATCCCGTATACAATTCCCTTTGTCAATTGGTACGATACTTGCCCGAGATTCGATCGTCGGTATACCGATACCTTGTTCAATCTCGTTACGGCAAGTCTCTTTACTCGTTCCCGTAACACATCATCCTGTGAACAACTCCTTGATCACATTGAGCTCATTATGATGATGTCCTACCGAGTGGGCCCAGAGATACCTCTTCGTCATACGGAGTGACAAATCCCAGTCTCGATTCGTGCCAACCCAACAAATAATTTCGGGGATACTCGTAGTGTACCTTTATAGCCACCCAGTTATGTTGTGACGTTCTGCACACCCAAAGTACCCTTACGGTATCCGGGAGTTGCACAATCTCATGGTCTAAGGAAAGGATACTTGACATTAGAAAAGCTTTAGCAAACGAACTACACGATCTAGTGCTATGCTTAGGATTGGGTCTTGTCCATCACATCATTCTCCTAATGATGTGATCCCGTTATCAATGACATCCAATGTCCATGGTAAGGAAACCGTAACCATCTATTGATCAACGAGCTAGTCAACTAGAGGCTCACTAGGGACATGTTATGGTCTATGTGTTCACACATGTATTATGATTTCCGGATAACACAATTATAGCATGAACAATAGACAATTATCATGAATAAGGAAATATAATAATAACCATTTTATTATTGCCTCTAGGGCATATTTCCAACAAAGAATGCACATGGTCCTCCTATGGGTAGCGGCCACTTTCCCAATGATGATGATAAAAGATCAGCCTACTTCAGGTGGGTTAAGAACTACAACTCCAAGGGCCAAGCTTTCAACCCCTTTAACACTCAAATGGTCTGTTTAGTTGATAGGCCAGATTGTTATAACGTAGATGATTTCCTTCTTGAATTTAAGGAGGGTTATTCATTCCACTATGGTGGACCAAGTGGTTGTATTGGCTGACAACATATGTCGTACTACTTCTTGGGGTTCAATAAATAAAAGTATGTTCCTTAATGGGAAACAATGTCCCTTATTTCATTTATTTTCCAAACTCAAGTTTGGTAATTATGTTGACCATCAAAAATATATTGAGTTTATTAAATCTTGGTTTTGCCTGCACACTTGAGCCATGGCCAATGTGGGATGCGGGTTGACTACTCCCGCGCCCTGCTCTGGTCTGTGCTCCTAAGGTACGCGAGAAACATGGAAGCCTCCCATGCTCGTTCTTGTCTCCCCCACCATCACCAGCACAAAAAAAGTCCCCATATGCAAGCATGCAATATGAAATGGTTCGCATTATCATAGCATACTGTCCCACGGACCACAATACTACCTCTCTATCTCATTTCTATGTGGAGATGAAGTGGCCGTCCCTATGTCTTCCGATTGCGCCCTTGTACCTCTGCTCGTCGTACCTCTTCACTATGTCACCATCGCCCTTGTCCCTCTCACCAATCAACAGACATGGCTGCTTCCTCGTTGTTCTCCTCCGGTGCTCGCTGTTGTCCTTTCTTGATCCTCGGCGGTGCCATGTACGCCCGTCGCATGTCCAAGACGGTGTCTTCTTCGGATTGGATCGAGTCCTGACATCCACTTGTCACTTCCTCTTAGGCGCTCAGAGTGGATGATGCGTCGATAAGAGAAGCTCTGCAGAAGTAGTGGTCTTTGAAGGTGACCGGCGTCGGCAGTGACGCGGTGTCGTGTATTAGATTAGGACAGGCCCTTTTGTGTTATAGTTTGCTTTGCGGTGGTGCCAGTCTTTGGTCTTTCCCGGATGTGGTGTGTGTGATACACTTGGTGTTCGCAGCGAGTGATAGTTTTCTTGTAATCGACACTCTGTCTATAAGGCGCACTAAAAAAATCTCAATCCATATATCCCGTCGACACGAAGCGGACGTGCGAACCGGAGCGGGGGAGAACCCACCCCACTGTTCCCCGATCGCGCGCGCGCGCCACATTCCAAAACCCTCGACGGCGCCCACTCGTCATTAAACGATCGTCCGTCCGCATCACCCACCAATCATCAGCAAGTCACGTCCATCTCGATGCAGCAAGCAAAGCGAGCAAGTCCAAACAGAGCCCAGGACCAGCAGGTCCCAATTCGGAAAGGGCCCACGCTCCACAGTCCACGGGAACAGTGCCGCGGCATGTTCCGCCCGCGCTCCACACGACCAAAGAACCAAGATTCATGCCGTAGGGTATGTACAAGGCCAGAGATGATTGATTACACCTAAGTACATCCTCGATTGATTAATTACTTACCAGGCTTGATCTACACACATCCTCCACTAATCAACGAATTATTGAGTAACTAATTACTAGTAGCATTTGCTGATGCTGTTCGCTAAATTTGCCGATCGAGCTCGCTAGTTACTGAACGCTACTGCTCGATCGGCACCAAAACTGAAGATCGGTCTCAGGCGGAGTAGTCCGAGACGGCGAACGAGTCGCCGCTGGAGTGCGCGCCGCCCCGGGCCGGCGACAGCATCGGCGCGGCCGCGGCGGAGGGCAGCGTGGTCGCGGGCGGCGGCGGCTTGGCGTCGTCGGCCGCGGCGGGGCGCCGGATCTCCTCGAGCAGCGCCACGACGTCCTTCACCGCGGGCCGGTCGTCCGCGCGGCGGGACACGCAGAGCGCGGCCACGGCCAGCGCCTGCCGCATCTCGTGCGCGTCGGCCTCGCCGGCGCTCTCCCTCAGCCGCGCGTCCAGGATCTCGTCGTCGCTCCCGCGCTTCGCCTGCACCCACTGCACCAGGTGCGCGCCGCCCGGCAGCGTCGGGTCCAGCGGGTGCCGCCCCGTCAGCACCTCCAGCAGCACCACCCCGAAGCTGTACACGTCGCTCTTCTCGCTGATCCGCTGCATCGACGCGTACTCTGCACACCCCCAAAAACCAGACAAAAATGTCAGAAACAATCAAACAATCAGGTTCAAACTGTACTCCAGTAATGGCAGTACGATCTTGCAAGTGCGACGAGGTTTTGGACCTGGCGCCATGTAGCCGTAGGAGCCGGCGATGCGCTGCGGCTTGGACGAGGAGTCGTCAAGCTTGCCCTGCCCGGAGGAGAGGATGCGGGCGAGGCCGAAGTCGGCGAGGTACGGCTCGTAGGCCGGGCCGAGCAGCACGTTCATCGACTTGATGTCCCCGTGCAGGATGGCCGGCACGCAGTCGTGGTGGAGGTACGCCACAGCGTGGGCGACCCCGAGCGCCACGTCGTACCGCGCGCCCCACTCGGCCGTGGGCGCGCCCTTGGCGCCCCCGACGACGCCGCCGTGGAGCAGGCCGCTCAGGTTGCCGTTGGGCAGGTAGCTGTAGAACAGGAGCCGCGTGCTGCTCCCGCCGTTGGCCGCCCAGCCCAGCAGCCGGACGATGTTGCGGTGCCGGATGGAGCCCAGCGCGGCGATCTCGCTGCGGAAGGCCAGGCCGGCGGTCTGCTCGTCCGGCGACCACATCTTCTTCACCGCGATGGTGTAGCCGTTGGGGGTGTCCACCCTGTACACCACGCCGGAGCTGCCGGTGCCGATCACGTTCGCGGACGTCAGCCCGCGGAGCACGTCGTCCATGGATATGTCCAGCTTCTGGTACAGCGTCACCTCCCACGTGCCGTGGCCGTCCACCGGGGCGCTGCCGCGGCCGCCGCGGCGCGCGCGGGCGAGCATGTAGGTGGCGGCCACCAGGAACGCCGCGCTGACAACGGCCAGCACGGACATGGTTATCTTGAGCGTCGTGAGGGCGCCCCGCCGGGAAGATTCGTCGGAGCCATCGCCGACGACGAGGTGGCGGTTGCCGGCGAGGTCGCTGAGCGGCAACTTCTGGAAGAAGGGGGTGTTCGGGAGCTCGCCGGAGAAGGCGTTGTACGAGATGTTGAGCGTCACGAGGTTCTGCAACGCCGCGAGCGGGTCGAGGCTCCCGGACAGCCCGTTGTGCGACAGGTCGAGGCTGCCGAGCTTGTCAAGGCCGGCGAACTGCGGCGGTATCTCACCGGAGAGACGGTTGCAACTGAGGTTAAGCGAAATCTCCAACGACTGGAGCGCCCCGAGCTCCGCGGGGATGCCACCAGAGAACGCGTTGTCACCGAGGTCCAGCAGCTGGAGCTTCTCGCAAGAACCGAGCTCCGGCGGGATGCCGCCGGTCAGCCGATTCTTCGCCAAGTAAAGCTTGGTCAACTCCGGCATCGAGGCAACGCTGGACCTCAGCTGCCCGGAGAGCTGGTTGTCGGATACGTCAACGAGCTGGAGGCTGCGCGGCAGCGCGGCAGGCAATGCGCCGGACAGAGCATTGGAGTGCAGGTCGAGGAATTCGAGGCTGCCGCACCCGGAAATGGCCGCCGGCACCGGGCCGACGAGGTGGTTCTCGCTCATGTCGAGGAAATTGAGGTTCTTCAGGTTGCCGATCTCGGCGGGTATCGTGCCGGACAGCCGGTTGCCGTTGAGCCGCAGCCGGTAGAGGTTGGTGCAGTTGCCGATGTCGGGCGGCACGACCCCGGAGAGCTCGTTGCTCAGCAGCAGCAGCTTCGTCAAGTTCTGCAGCCCGAATAGCTCCTTCGGGATCGGCCCGGTGAGGTTGTTGTACGAGAGGTCCACCGACTGGAGGCTCGCGCACTGGGCGAGGCCCGCCGGCACGCCGCCAGTGAGGCCGTTTTTCCACGCATAGAACAGCGTGAGGTTCCCGAGCTTCGGGAAGTCGAGGCGGATCTCCCCGGAGAGCGCGTTGTTGTCGAGCTCGATGTCCGTCAGCGAGGTGCAGTTGGACAGCTCCGCCGGGATGGCGCCGGTGAGCCGGTTCGTGCTCAGCTGCAGCTGCTGGAGGTTCGGCAGCCGGCCCAAGGTGGCCGGAATGCTGCCGGAGAGAGAATTCAGCGAGAGGTCGATGAGTGTGAGCTCCTCGCACTGGCCGAGCTCCGGCGGGATCGCGCCGACGAGCTGGTTCTGCCAGAGCAGCAGCGACTGCAGCTTCCGGAGCCGGCCAAGCTGCGGTGGTATCGCGCCCGAAAGAGAATTCTGGTAGAGGTAGAGGCTGGTGAGCTCGGTGCAGTTGCCGATGGACTCCGGGATGCCGCCGGAGAGCATTGTGGTGTAGATGGCAATGGTCTGGATCTTCTTGAGCTGCCCGATCGTCTCCGGGAGGCTCCCGGACATGCCGGTCTCGGCGAGGCCGATCATGGTGAGGTCGGCGCAGCCGCCGATCTCCTTGGGCAGCGGGCCCTTGAGCGCCTGGTTCCCGCCGGCGCGGATGACCTGCAGCTTCTTGAGCCTCCCGATGCTCGCCGGGATCGCGCCGCTCAGCTCGTTGTCGTAGAGCGTGAGGTGCGTGAGGCTGGCGAGGTCGCCGAGGTCGTCGGGGATGGCGCCGCGCAGGGAATTGGTGTTGAGCGCGAGCGTCTCGAGCTTGGCGAGGCGGCAGAGCTCGGGCGGGATCGCGCCCGTGAGCTGGTTCTTGCTGAGGTCGAGCGTGACCAGCCCGCCGTACCCGCCGATCTCCGGCGGGATCGGGCCCGTGAGGTTCGTGCCGGACAGCACCAGCGTGGTGAGCGACGGCGCGAGCGGCAGCAGGTTGGCCGGGAGCGGGCCACGCAGGTCGACGCCGGTGACGCTCAGCGACACGACGGCGCCGCGCGCGTCGCACGACACGCCGAGCCACCGGCACGGGGAAGCGTCCGACGCCCTCCACGAGTCGAGCGCGCCGCCCGCCGGGCGCAGCGACCGCCGCCACTCCAGCAGCGCCCGGCCCTGCTCATTGACGCACCGGCACGGGGCGACCAGCAGCGCGGCGCAGGCGAGCGATACAAGCAGCGCGAGGGCGCAGGAGCGCGGCGGCATTGGCGCCCGGTGACCGACGAGGCGAGCTGCGGCGCGTGCGAGGTGGACGAACGGACGGATGGATGGTTTGATTTGGTGATGCGATGGGGATGTGGCGTGGCGCCTCCTATTGCTGTCGTTGGGATTGTAGAGGGGGAGACCGCCCCATGATTAGTTTATACTCCTAGACAAGAAGGGGATTAGAGATCTGGATCCAAATGAGCACAGATTAAGTAGCTAATCCCGTTTGTTTTTATCATCAAAATCTAAAGATTTTGGCTTCTGCAGTGCAGTGCAGTGTGGTGTGGTGTGCAGTGAGTGGTGGGAACATGGGAGGAAGGTGGCGGTGGCGCTGCCATCATCTGCACCGCACACATATGTTTAAGCCAACTTGGTGTACTTATTATTACTGCTGCGATGCCATGACAGTGCCCCTAACCACATTTGTTAATGGCTCCCGAGGTGAAAAACATCTGCTCCTTCTCGTGCTCTGTGAAAACACCAGGCTCCTAATTCCCTCGGTAATCCAACTCTTCTTCTATCCGTTCGTGATTTGTGGGGCATTTGTGCAGTGTCAGGCTCAATCAGGTAAACCTGGTTCCTTTGTACTGCCCCTGCATTTAGGCAGGGGTTGACAGTGGCTGTTACTACTCTTTTTAGCATGTGCAGGACGCATGACCCTTTCTTTGTGTGTTAGGTTAACCTTCTAAATGTTTCGGATGGTCTGAACCCTGAACCGCTTGCTTTGCGGCTGCCTCTTTGCATGGTGTGCAAGTGTTCTTCTGTAGATCTGCTACTTTACACTTTACAGTGACGGTAAAATACTAACTGCAGCTGTAACTTTTTTTTAACTTGAACTGCATTTCGTGCCCGATTACTGTACCTCCCATTTTCCCAACAGTACAAATGTACTGTTTGCAGGTGAAACATAATTCCTTTGCTGGTCAACTCAACAATTTTAGTTCTGAACCTCAGAAGTACCCATTCATGTTCCCATCATCAGGTGGTGTGTGTTTACGTTTACCTGCACCACTTCAGTCATCTTTATCTGCAGCTTTGACTGCTGGCAGATCTGCTCAATTTGCTGTTTACAGTAGTTGGCAGGAATAACTGTAAATATGTTCATGTCTATTTCTTTCTGTCTTCTGAAGCAGCCCATTGTCAAATTCTTTGGTAGTGCAGTTCTACTCACAACCCAAAAGAAAACTGTTCCCTTTCTTGTGAGCTCATTGCGCAGATTTCGGCCAATTTTCAGATAATATGCGTGATCATTGCGCCGAGCTCAAAACTTCAGATTGCTGAATTTCCAGATGTACTCTGGAAATGAGAAGGCATCTTCGTCTCACATGCCTAAGTACTGAGAAATAACACTAATCAGAGGATACAAGAACTGGCAAATCCTAAGTACTTCTTGTGAGCTCATGATGGGCATTAGTGATAGGCCTGTGGGGTTAAAGAAGGAGTAAAACATAGGAGGAATCTTAGGGTGCACATGGCAGTAAAGGGGTGAAGGTTAGCACTACGCACCTAGAAAAACTAAGCAACTTACCCATGTGAATAGATGGCTAACCGCTGGAAAGTAACCGAAAAGATCAGATGCAATCTGGTTAAGAACTAATTTCCTTGGGCGAGAACATGTACATGTCTTTGAGTGCAAGGGACAATGAGGAATAAGATATTACTAAGATAAAAACTTGATAAATTTTAAACCAGCCTGTTGTAATTAGTGTAATCGGCCTATCAATCTGGACTTGGCACCCTCGCCACGGCTGGTAGATCCCTGCGGCGTTTGAGTGGTTAACATTTTGAACATCGAATTTCTAACTTTTTTATAAAGTTTTGCTTTCCACCTTGTGTGCCTGGTGGATTCACTTATTTCACAGTGGCTCCTACTTTCACTTTGTGGCTTGAATTACCAAAATATAACAAATTCAGTTGTAATTGTGCTGATTCAGACCAAATGCTCAGAGATCTAGTCAGAAATAAATCGTTTTTGAGATGCAAAACTTGAATTGCAATAAGCAACTAGTCCTACCTAACCGTTGTACTAACAAACTTGATGTGAGGTCAAGTCAACTAAGCTAGATTAACTTTGTACTAGTAGCAACGTAAGGAATAAACAGCGAAGTAATCCGCACTAATCGACCGTCGATTACGCCCGACTCGAGGTTAGAATGGGGTCACATGGGTGATGTCTTACCATAGGCAAAGCAGGAGGGGACATGTTAGGTGCCACACATGGTTGATCATGTAATGTCATGGGCAATATGGTGGTGGATGGTAACATCAGAGGAATATGAGCAGCATTTGGATTCAGATCCCATCGAGGACGATGCCATGACAAGATGAAGGCACGGAGCACATGGTTAAGTTTCAAGCAGGCCTGTGGATCGGTCGATCGATCGATCGCAGGGTTAATTAAGATTAAAACCTGTACTAGAGATGTGATGCAGTTCTTTCACAGCTAATTCTTCCGTTAGTTCTCTGACACTAGGACTTTTCCCAGGCCTGCTGCTGGCAGCCAAGATCTGATCCAGCGCCCTCTGTTTCCAACAATAAAAGATCGCCGGCTCCTCTTTTTTTTTTACAAAATCACATGAACTTTACGCGGATAGATCCGGCTTGAAAAATGCGCACCGTCAAAAGGTAATTAAAGTTAATGGCCGGCTTAGAACATTCTGTCACACAAAGGTCGAGGCGGTTAAACAATGCTGCTGCTGCTGCTGCTGTTCTTTTGATTCTCACATTCAGCCACTTCCTGCTTGCAACTTGCAAGCAGTAGGCAGTGCTTAAGCAATGCTAGTAGAGCCTGACATTAATTTTAGGCATCTATCTATCTATATAGCTAGTGAGTCGTTCAAAGCACATAGCTGTCGGGGTCACATTCTCCAAAATCACAACAGTAGAAACATTTGCTGCACAGGGATGAGCTCTCTGGGTGTCTCGCATTTGTCACTCCTTTTAGGCGCCTACCCGGGTTTCTAGGGCTGCCATGCTAGAGATAGCAACTCAAATTGCCAGCGGCAAATCGACAGTGAGTGCTGAAGAACAACTGTGAAACTTCAGTGTGAAATTTACTACTGCCGAGAAGGGTGAATTCTGTCAGGTAAAACATTTTAACATGCCGCGCTAACTGAATATGGCAGCAGAATGGAGCTAACTCAACTTGTATGAGGTTCTCTCACTGAGTTACTAGCTACTTCCTGTAATCTGTGGCGCCTATGGTGTGCTAGCCTGAGCAAAGCAGCTGGAAGCAAATTGATGAATTTGGGGCATCTGCCTGCCTCGCTGAGCCTATCTGCTCTGATCATAGCCCTGTCATGACTTCCTAGCTTCTCCCAAATATATCTAGCCAACAACACGGCACGAACATAGACTACTCAAACAGGCAAAATATGTATAGTAGATTTGGTCAAGTTTGCATATGCTTCATGAACTTGGATAAACCGTTTTTCAATAACCCTAGAACTGGATTATGATACCGTCGTAGCCACTTTCATAAATCAGATTCATATGGTCCTAGAAACATTCCACACAGTGCAGCTACGCACCCGGAACATCCTCTTTGTCTACACGCTGATTCATCGGAAAGGCGGGCTGCTTTCCCACACATTTCTCTTGTCCCTATATCACAGATTCACAATGCATTTTGTGATATCAGCAAAAAACCGAGATATGCACCGCCGCTTTGCGCACGCCTCCACCTGGGTACGTAGGGTGGTTCAGGCGGCACCACCCCATGTTTGGTGTGGTTTGCCCGGGGAAACGTCGCAGACGGGTCGATTTGTCGCGCACTTTGGGAGCCCGTCCGTATCCATCACCCCCCTCCCCTGGCCCCTCTCCATGTTTGCATCGGAAGCGTGGAGCCGCTTTATCTTCCTGTGTGATCTCTGATCTACTCCTACTTGCTACTTAGTCTGTTCTGCTCCTCTGTTTCTGGGGTCATTTTCAGTGTCCCCTAAGCGCAAAGCCTAGTGGTTGGGGATGGCGTCGCTCCCCTTAATTTCAGGATTTTGCTCTCCTGATACACACATACCACTTATGTAACACGGCCTTTATCTTTTTGTCTCTGGGCGGGCGTGCATTTTTCTATGTGCTGAAAAGGGTTCGGCTGGGGCACCAGGATTTTGTTAGTGCCTGTACTTGGTGTTAATTAGGTCATGCGTTATCATAATAATGGTTTCTGATGATTTGCTTAGGTAAGATGCATGGATTCCGAGAAATAAACAAAGTGCGCATGGGCACACGAATTCGGCAAAGCGTGTGCAAAAGAAAATGGGTGGACTTTGAGATTAAGCGTGCGTGTGTGTATGGGTGAGTGGCTGTCTGGAGGCAATAATGTTGGCTCATCTGGTGAACAACTCTATGATTAAATCGCCAACCTTGGATGTGTGTAGTCTAATTTATTCTACTAATCCAGTTTTGCATTTTTAGACAGGGTGTACTGATTCTTTTTTCAGTCAATGTATTTTAATTTTGTTGATTCAACTATTTTAGGCTACATATATATATCCGTAAATGATAGTCCGTAATTAATTCATCCGGTACTATCCAATCCAGCTCACCTCTAACCGGAGTGCATGGCACTTTGACCACCGCCATGTCGACACGGGCTCTCAGAGATTTCCTGTTGTTGGTAGTTGGAGAATTTTGCAATGAGGCCTATTAAGTGGTTGTCTTTGCCTCTCCTTTCAATCTCACTCTCCTCTTCCGCCACCACCCAATTCCCTGACGTGTATGCGAGCTCGTTCACTTGCTTGTTGATGGGGAAGCGAGACAAGGAATAGGGTTGTCATTACAACCTTAAGTAACATGGCAGTCGGCTTCTATCATCGCCACTATTGTTGTGTGTGGGGTGCATGTGCTTCCTATACAGAAATGTCATGCATATCGTCTCGTGTTGAACATTGGCCAAGTGTTCTAGGAATGAATGCCCTAATCATTGGGCAAGGCTCAAAATTGCCGAAAGAGACGGGCATCCTACATTGCATATGGTATACATGTCTATTTCATTGAATAGATCATTGTGGTCCGTATATAGTGTATGATACTTGAACTTTCGTACCATCACAATCATGCTAAGATTATCAGCGTCATAGTCCACGATGAACTAGAAATGGCTAAGTGTACATGTAGACGCGAACTCTCTGGCATATGCCATGTTCATTGTTTAAAAACCAGAATAAAACCCTACTAGGATGAATCTTCAGTGAGAACGGCTCCTCAAATGGTCCTATTAGTGAAAATAGTCATTTGATCACTAAACAAGGGCAACACTAACAAACAACCATAATATTGGAACCCTAAATCCTAAGTTGGCTACGAGCATAAGAAGAATACAGTAATACAAGCTATAGTGCACGGGAAAAGGCTGAGAGTGGGTCGCATTGATATTGTATTGTGGAGGAAGATCGTCCGGCCATTGCCTAGATTACTAGAGCTATCTTTACAGAGAGCCCCACCGAGCGACTGGTCATCTACTTGCCACTACCCAACCTGCTCCTCACTGGAGTTGCATCCCTACCACCGCATGCCTAGACGACTGCACGGTGTGGGGGTTGCAAATGTATCCTGCATTTGATCATTCCTTATGGTAACCGTCATGATGTGGAGGTGGTCAAAACGGTATACGAGCCCGTCGGTGAATTAGATAGGGCCTCACTTATTGCCATTTAGGGCCGAGATGATGCATTTTTACAAAGTTTGGAGTTCGGTGGTTTCAGAATCTCAATATAGTTTTTATTATGTTTGAGGTGTTTTGTACTCCCAATGAATTTTGATAATAGAACTGATTTTCGCAAAAAAAAAAGATGACATGTCCAAAATAGTATTATGACCTCCCATGCATCTCACTCCTCGTTAAATCCTTCCAAATTTGCTACAAGCAGGCCCATAGTCGTCCCTCTCGAACTAATGCAACAACCTCTTCATCCCCCTTTTTTTCCGGGAAAGGAACTTCTCATTCATCAGCCATTATGTTTACCTTCAGAAATGACAATGCTAGCTATTTCCATAGGGGAGTTTCGAAGCCAACAGGCTGTGCGCTGTTGCGAGCGCCCCATACAAGCAAGGGTGTGACTAGCTACATTCACATGTCTGCTGATTTTAGCTAGACTAATGTTCCTTTCATGAGCCAGAATCCTTCTGATCTCATTGACCTGGTTCACATAACTCGAGCGCTCAACATCTTTAGACTGCACCATGTTCAACAACTTAGCGCAGTCCTCTCCACAACCAACGACAAATTGGACCAGTGGAGTGCAAGTCAAAGCCCTTCGTCCATGGCCGCCATCTCCGCTTCCAGAGGATCACCACAATTAAAGAGCACTCGTGTCGCAGCGAAGATGACCGCTCCTTCATGATCCCGCAGGATCATCCCAGCCCCGGCTGTGCCATCCTCTTTCAAAAAAGCACCATCTATATTCAACTTAGCATAATTCACATCAGGGGCCTTCCATTGCGGCGTTACTGTTGTTTCATGTGTGTTCTTTGACATGCTTCCCAAGTAATCGATCACTTGCTTACCCTTCGTAACGTCCGCTTCGGGATGCTGTCGTATTGCAAGTAGGGAAGTGATATAACTCGAGAGGAAACGGCGCGAGGCCTCAATCGGGATCGGGGGTTTATAATGTGTGACCTCATTTCTTGCATACCAAGTCCTCCACATGATCATCAATGAAGCAAGCTTCTGCACTTCCGACAATTTATCAAGTAGACGGAACAACCACTCTGGCTCAGCATCATGCAGGTCAGCAGTGCTCGATAACGCCCAGTGCTCTCGCATAGCCTCCCAGAGCGCCGCTACATGAGGGCAGATGACAAGGGCGTGGTGCACGTCTTCCTTTGCCTGACCACATAACAAGAAGGTGGAGTCCACTTCTAGGTGCATGTACGCCTTGGTTGCTTGTGTAGCAAGGGCCTCCTGAGCAACTTGCCAAGAAAAGACACGAACTTTGGCCGGCGCGTCGTTTTTCCATATCAGGTTCCAAACCGACCGTCGTCCGTCCGGCTGGCCGCTCGAGGCGCCAGTGTCCCGTTTAGCCATATGTTCCTGCAAACTAAGGTAGTAGGCACTGCGTACTGAAAAGCAACCACACTTGTCTGGGTGCTGAGCAAGGACATCAGAGTCTAACCTGCTCGAGGCCTTGATCTCAAGGATACAATCAATATCCAGTTGATAGTAGTACTGCTTGAGCAGATTAAGGTTCCATGTACCATCCAGGTTGAGCAGTTCAGAGACCCACCTTAGACGGCAACGATGCTTTGAGGTGATTGGCCGTCGAGACTGATCGCGAGGGAGCCAAGGGTCACGCCAAATGCGGACCTGCGAGCCATTACCAGTACGCCATATGATCCCCTTTTTTAGCAGCTCTAGCCCATACTCAATAGCTTGCCATGTCGAGGATGCATTGCCAGTAAAGACGGTATCGACCAGGAACCCGTTAGGTAGTACTTCACCTTGAGCACTTGCGCACACAGGCTGTGAGGGTTTTCTATAAGCCTCCAGGCCTGCTTGGCGAGCAACGCTTGATTAAAAAGCTTCATATCCCGAAACCCGATGCCACCATGTGATTTGGGTTTGAGCATAATATCCCATGATACCCAGTGAGTACACCGGCGTCCCTGTACCGCCCCCCACCAGAAGCTGGGTATCATTTTTGTTAAATCCGCGCATAAGCCATCGGGGAGCTTAAAGATGCCCATTAAAAACATGGGAAGCGCTTGAGCGGCCACCTTAATATGCACTTCTTTCCCTCCTTGGGAGCCCTCTCCCCATTGTACAATTCTCTTGACCATTTTCTCTTGTATGCTTTGGAATTTACCCCGAGCCATTCTCCCCTCCGGTGTCGGCAAACCTAGGTACTTAGGCTCGAACTCCACCTGGGTGATCTCCAGCAACATTTTAATTCCTTCCTGAATATCCGCCGGGCATGATTTTCCAAACATGAGAGAGCACTTGTCAAGGTTAACGAGTTGGCCTGTCCCTTGAACATATGAATTTATAACTTGCTGAATCCGGGCAGCTTGGTCCACCTATGCCTTGAAGAATAGGAGTGTATCATCTGCAAAAAGCAGATGTGATATTCCAGGGGCATTACAGCAAACTTTCAGTGGCACAATCTGATTGTTATTGATCTGTCTTTGGAGCAATGTTGACAATCCATCTGCCACAAAAAGGAATAAAAAGGGCGACAGGGGGTCTCCTTGGCACAGACCATGGGTGGGGAGGAACGACTCCAGCAAGGTTCCATTAAATTTGACAGAATAACTCACCGAGTGTTGGGGATCGTAGCAGAATTTTAAAATTTTCCTACGCTCACCAAGATCCATCTACGGAGTATACTAGCAACGAGGGGAAAGGAGTGCATCTACATACCCTTGTAGATCGCGAGCGGAAGCGTTCCAATGAACGTTGTTGACGGAGTCGTACTCGCCGTGATTCAAATCACCGATGACCGAGTGCCGAACGGACGGCACCTCCGCGTTCAACACACGTACGGTGCAGCGACGTCTCCTCCTTCTTGATCCAGCAAGGGGGAAGGAGAGGTTGATGGAGATCCAGCAGCACGACGGCGTGGTGATGGATGTAGCGGGTCTCGGCAGGGCTTCGCCGAGCTTCTATGAGAGGGAGAGGTGTAGCAGGGGAGGAGGGAGGCGCCCAAGGCTGTTGTGTCGCTGCCCTCCCTCCCCCCTTTATATAGGCCCCCTGGGAGGCGGGGCGCCGGCCAGGAGCCCATCTGGATGGGGGGGCGGCGGCCAGGGGGGTAACTTACCCCCCAAGTCAAGTGGGGCGCCCCCCCCCCCACCCTAGGGTTTCCAACCCTAGGCGCGGGGGGGGGGGGGGGGAGGCCCATGGGGGGCGCCCCAGCCCATTATGGGCTGGTTCCCTTCCCACTTCAGCCCATGGGGCCCTCCGGGATAGGTGGCCCCACCCGGTGGACCCCCGGGACCCTTCCGGTGGTCCCGGTACAATACCGATAACCCCCGAAACTTTCCCAGTGGCCGAAACTGGACTTCCTATATATAATTCTTCACCTCCGGACCATTCTGGAGCTCCTCGTGACGTCCGGGATCTCATCCGGGACTCCGAAAAACTTTCGGGTTTCCGCATACTCATATCTCTACAACCCTAGCGTCACCGAACCTTAAGTGTGTAGACCCTACGGGTTCGGGAGACATGCAGACATGACCGAGACGCCTCTCCGGTCAATAACCAACAGCGGGATCTGGATACCCATGTTGGCTCTCACATGTTCCACGATGATCTCATCGGATGAACCACGATGTCGAGGATTCAATCAATCCCGTATACAATTCCCTTTGTCAATCGGTATGTTACTTGCCCGAGATTCGATCGTCGGTATCCCAATACCTTGTTCAATCTCGTTACCGGCAAGTCTCTTTACTCGTACCGCAATGCATGATCCCGTGACTAACGCCTTAGTCACATTGAGCTCATTATGATGATGCATTACCGAGTGGGCCCAGAGATACCTCTCCGTCACACGGAGTGACAAATCCCAGTCTCGATCCGTGCCAACCCAACAGACACTTTCGGAGATACCCGCAGTGTACCTTTCTAGTCACCCAGTTATGTTGTGACGTTTGGTACACCCAAAGCACTCCTACGGTATCCGGGAGTTGCACGATCTCATGGTCTAAGGAATAGATACCTGACATTGGAAAAGCTCTAGCAAACGAAACTACACGATCTTTTATGCTATGCTTAGGATTGGGTCTTGTCCATCACATCATTCTCCTAATGATGTGATCCCGTTATCAATGACATCCAATGTCCATAGTCAGGAAACCGTGACTATCTGTTGATCAACGAGAGAGGCTTACTAGGGACACGTTGTGGTCTATGTATTCACACATGTATTACGATTTCCGGATAATACAATTATAGCATGAACAATAGACAATTATCATGAACAAAGAAATATAATAATAACCATTTATTATTGCCTCTAGGGCATATTTCCAACAGTCTCCCACTTGCACTAGAGTCAATAATCTAGTTACATTGTGATGAATCGAACACCCATTGCGTCCTGGTGTTGATCATGTTTTGCTCTAGGGAGAGGTTTAGTCAACGGATCTGCTACATTCAGGTCCGTATGTACTTTACAAATATCTATGTCTCCATTTTGAACACTTTCACGAATGGAATTGAAGCGACGCTTGATATGCCTGGTCTTCCTGTGAAACCTGGGCTCCTTCGCAAGGGCAATAGCTCCAGTGTTGTCACAGAAGAGAGTCATCGGGCCCGACGCATTGGGAATCACCCCTAGGTCGGTAATGAACTCCTTCATCCAGACTGCTTCCTGTGCTGCCTCCGAGGCTGCCATGTACTCCGCTTCAGATGTAGATCCCACCACGACGCTTTGCTTGCAACTGCACCAGCTTACTGCTCCTCCATTCAAAATATACACGTATCCGGTTTGTGACTTCGAGTCATCCAGATCTGTGTCGAAGCTAGCGTCGACGTAACCCTTTACGACGAGCTCTTCGTCACCTCCATAAACGAGAAACATATCCTTAGTCCTCTTCAGGTACCTCAGGATATTCTTGACCGCTGTCCAGTGTTTCATGCCAGGATTACTTTGGTACCTTCCTACCAAACTTACGGCAAGGTTTACATCAGGTCTGGTACACGGCATGGCATACATAATAGACCCTATGGCCGAGGCATAGGGGATGACACTCATCTTTTCTCTATCTTCTCCCGTGGTCGGGCATTGAGCCGTGCTCAACTGCACACCTTGCAATACAGGCAAGAACCCCTTCTTGGACTGATCCATATTGAACTTCTTCAATATCTTGTCAAGGTATGTACTCTGTGAAAGACCAATGAGGCGTCTTGATCTATCTCTATAGATCTTGATGCCTAATATATAAGCAGCTTCTCCAAGGTCCTTCATTGAAAAACACTTATTCAAATAGGCCTTTATACTTTCCAAGAATTCTATATCATTTCCCATCAATAGTATGTCATCCACATATAATATGAGAAATGCTACAGAGCTCCCACTCACTTTCTTGTAAACACAGGCTTCTCCATAAGTCTGTGTAAACCCAAACGCTTTGATCATCTCATCAAAGCGAATGTTCCAACTCCGAGATGCTTGCACCAGCCCATAGATTGAGCGCTGGAGCTTGCATACTTTGTTAGCATTCTTAGGATCGACAAAACCTTCCGGCTGCATCATATACAACTCTTCCTTAAGGAAGCCGTTAAGGAATGCCGTTTTGACGTCCATCTGCCATATCTCATAATCATAGTATGCGGCAATTGCTAACATGATTCGGACGGACTTCAGCTTCGCTACGGTTGAGAAAGTCTCATCGTAGTCAACCCCTTGAACTTGTCGATAACCCTTAGCGACAAGTCGAGCTTTGTAGATGGTCACATTACCATCCGCGTCCGTCTTCTTCTTAAAGATCCATTTGTTTTCTATGGCTCGCCGATCATCGGGCAAGTCAGTCAAAGCCCATACTTCGTTTTCATACATGGATCCTATCTCGGATTTCATGGCTTCTAGCCATTTGTCGGAATCCGTGCCCGCCATCGCTTCTTCATAGTTCGAAGGTTCACCGTTGTCTAACAACATGATTTCCAGGACAGGGTTGCCGTACCACTCTGGTGCGGAACGTGTCCTTGTGGACCTACGAAGTTCAGTAGTAACTTGATCCGAAGCTTCATGATCATCATCATTAACTTCCTCCCCAGTCGGTGTAGGCACCACAGGAACATTTTCCCGCGCTGCGCTACTTTCCGGTTCGGAAGGGGTGACTATCACCTCATCAAGTTCCACTTTCCTCCCACCCAATTCTTTCGAGAGAAACTCCTTCTCCAGAAAGGACCCGTTCTTGGCAACGAAGATCTTGCCTTCGGATCTGAGGTAGAAGGTATACCCAATAGTTTCCTTAGGGTATCCTATGAAGACGCATTTCTCCGACTTGGGTTCGAGCTTTTCAGGTTGAAGTTTCTTGGCATAAGCATCGCATCCCCAAACTTTTAGAAACGACAGCTTAGGTTTCTTCCCAAACCATAATTCATACGGTGTCGTCTCAACGGATTTCGACGGAGCCCTATTTAAAGTGAATGCGGCAGTCTCTAAAGCATAGCCCCAAAATGAGAGCGGTAAATCGGTAAGAGACATCATAGATCGCACCATATCCAATAGAGTGCGATTACGACGTTCGGACACACCATTTCTCTGAGGTGTTCCAGGCGGCGTGAGTTGTGAAACTATTCCACATTTCCTTAAGTGTGTACCAAATTCGTGACTTAAGTATTCTCCACCACGATCTGATCGTGAGAATTTTATTTTCCTGTCATGTTGATTCTCAACCTCACTCTGAAATTCCTTGAACTTTTCAAAGGTTTCAGACTTGTGTTTCATTAGGTAGACATACCCATATCTACTTAAATCATCAGTGAGAGTGAGAACATAACGATATCCTCTGCGAGCCTCAACACTCATTGGACCGCACACATCGGTATGTATGATTTCCAATAAGTTGGTTGCTCGCTCCATTGTTCCGGAGAACGGAGTCTTGGTCATCTTACCCATGAGGCATGGTTCGCACGTGTCAAATGATTCGTAATCAAGAGACTCCAAAAGTCCATCTGCATGGAGCTTCTTCATGCGCTTGACACCAATGTGACCAAGGCGGCAGTGCCACAAGTATGTGGGACTATCGTTATCAACTTTACATCGTTTGGTATTCACACTATGAATATGTGTAACATCACGTTCGAGATTCATCAAGAATAAACCATTGACCAGCGGGGCATGACCATAAAACATATCTCTCAAATAAATAGAACAACCATTATTCTCGGATTTAAATGAGTAGCCATCTCGAATTAAACGAGATCCAGATACAATGTTCATGCTCAAAGCTGGCACTAAATAACAATTATTGAGGTTTAAAACTAATCCCGTGCCAGGTGCCTTTAAGGGCCCAATTTGAAATAACGCATCTGAAATCGCACGGTCTGTGAACTCCCTACAGAGCCTTTCATTCATCTCCACCGACACCTTGGACTCGAAGAGTGCAACAATTTCCTCCGGATTAAGGTTGGGATCGCGGGTAAATAGGTCCTGTAAATAAGCAGTAGCCAAATATTCAAGTTCGGAAGGGGAAGATATCCAGTTCCCATTCACATCTTGCAATTGTGTAATTTTATTTTTCTTTGCTCGCCATATGGCTTTGCGATGGAATAAGTTTGTATTTTGGTCACCTTCCCTGAGCCATTTAATTCATGATCTTTGGAGCCACAACATTTCTTCTTTGTACAGTAGTTCATTCAGTTTATCATTCATCCTCCGTACCTCTGTACTGTCAGCTCCACTGCCTAGCAGCCGTTCCAATCCAGTGCGTACCTCTTGTAGCTACTTTAGAATGTTGCCAAATTTACGGCTGCTCCAGCTTTGCAATGATTTCATTACGTTGCCGAGACAATTTTGGATAGCCTCCAGATCACTTTTATCACCAGCCACTACCGGACTCGCGCCCTATGCCTACAGCCCAGGGCCGTCGGCATAGATCTATGCCTACGGCTGCCGTCGGCATAGTCCCGTCGGCGTAGATCACGTCAGCGTAGTCTTGTCAGACCGTCGGCGTAGTATAGACGTCGGCATAGGGGCCTATGCCGACGGCCGGGTGTCAGCCGTCGGCATAGTTTAGCCGTCGGTAGTGTTTTTCGCCTGACGGCAACGGATGGCGCCGTCAAAAGAGCTAACAATCCACGGAATGCCACGTGGCAGAGGTATGCCGACGGCTTGGCCGTCGGCATACCTCTGCCATGTGGCACTCCCTGGTGCCTCCTGGTGGCAGGGCTATGCCTACGGCAAAGCCGTAGGCATACATGAAATCTATGCCGACGGCTTTGCCGTAGGCATAGCTCTGCCACGTGGCGCGTCCTGGGAAGTCCTGGGCTTATATATGCCGACGGCTTTGCCGTAGGCATAGTTTTTTATTATTATTATTTTCCCTGTTTTCTCTTTTTCAATTCATTTGACAGCATTTCAAAGCAGAATAATATGGGATTATGCAGAATTATGACAGTTCATCATCTAAACATACTCAAGTTCATCATCATCATTTAAACATAGTCAAGTTCATCATCTAAAGATCATCACCGGTGAAAGTTCATGAACATAAAAGTAGTGCAAGACATGGAACATCATAAAAGTAGGAACATGAAAGGTATGGCACGACGGCCACATGCACGGATCATCATCGACATCAAGCAAGACCACCTCCGCCAAAACCACCACCATCAAGACCACCTCCGCCAAAACCACCAAGACCACCTCCGCCAAAACCACCACCGCCAAGACCACCTCCGCCAAAATCGCCACCGCCAAAACCGCCACCGCGACCACCATCACTCTGGAAGATCAGAGTGACTGGGGTCGATGGAGCAGGAGTCGAGCCACCGGTCCCCTACATGTTTGAGAGAAGATTCTAACGGTAAATATGATATGATAGTGTTGAATGAATGAGAACTAGTTTGTCAGTAGTTAGGCAGATGTACTAACCGGACTATCACTGCCTAGTGCCACCCATTCATCGAACGTGGGCACGTGTGGGGGTTCTCCCGCAGGTGGTGGTGGGGGTCCCATTTGTGGTGGATCCGTGCGGTTACTCCAAGACGCCAACATAGCCTGGATGTTAGTTAAACAAGCAAACTAGAAGGTCAGAAGGAATGAAAGTGCAAAAATTTAGCTTGGTTTTAAGAGGGCAAAACTAACTGCCATCATCTGACGGTTGTAATCATCGTTTGCCTTCACTCGTTGCAAGTACTCTCGCACCTCGAGATTCCTATGCTCGACAAAGGCCTTATATGCCTACATAATTTAGGTTGTTTCTAAGTGAGCAATGCTGAAAATAAACTGAGAATGCTAGAGAGAAAAAGATAAAGGGGAAGTACTTACAGCATGCTGGCGGGCTAAGGGAGTCTGTGAACGCCCCGTACTCTCTAACTGGCTCGAGTAGGTAGCCCGAAGCCGTGTGTACGAGATCGAAGGAGTGATCAAGCCATCGAAACACGGATACTGGCCATGTGACTTCCCCTGGATGGCCACCACCGCCGTGTCATCGATCTGAGACTGGGCGACCTCAGCAACAG
Organism: Aegilops tauschii subsp. strangulata; assembly: GCF_002575655.3. Lineage (NCBI taxonomy): Eukaryota > Viridiplantae > Streptophyta > Magnoliopsida > Poales > Poaceae > Aegilops > Aegilops tauschii. Next base: position 380,964,056 of record NC_053039.3, on the reverse strand, counting down.
GAACATCCGGATGCAACTTCTGAAAGTGCTGAGTGTAAGACTCCAGGTGCTCCTCGGTCTTGCCGTAGTACTGGCTCTCGCCCTCCTTGGGATCACTCCGCTCGCGGGCTAGCTTCCACGACTCAATGTCTGAGAGCGGCCTCTTCAACTTGTCCTCCTGCAACGTCAAACAGAAGTTAGCCATACATAAGAACATGACGGTAAAGAAGAACAAAAATGCATCATGCATATAGATATACCTTCATGTCCTTGAAGCCCCAGTGGTTCCTGTTTCCTTTGCCGTGTGTCCCGTCTTTTCCACGGTTAGCCCGGGCATTGATGCTCTTGGCAGCAAACTCTGCATCGTCGTCGAGCCACCTATCCACCAAACTCGCCCATCCGTCATGCCTTCCGTAGCACCAACGAGGAACAACCTATGCAAATTTTGGAAGCATGACATGTGAGCACGAAACATATAGTTGACTGCTTGAAACAATGAAAAGTTAGTAATAGTTACCATCATGAACTGCTCCCTGTTCAAGGTAAGTCATTGCTTCTGCGCTTGAGTTTTGGTCATCTTTTGGTGCAGGTAGGAGTGGTAGTACTGCAAGACGGCAACCCAGCGCACCTCGTACTGCAATTGACAAGATTTCTTCTTCGCAGCCGCAAGCAAGACCACGTCGGCTCTGGCCTTGTGCTCATCAAGAACTCTATAGAGTTGCTGCAATCATGCATAAACCAGAAGCAAACAAGGCATGAGTTGAGTGATTCAATGATAAACTATGAACAAAACTGAAGACAAGTGATTCAGAAGAGAACTTACCCAAAATTTGGTGATCACGGCCTTAGCGGCCGTCCCGTACTCCGCGTTGCTGCGAGCTTCATAGTGGGCCCAGCTCGTGGCCAAAACCCGCAGCTGCGGGTCCCTGTCTGGCCGCGGGCAGAATAGGCCAGGCCAAAACTCCTTCAACAGGACAGTGATAACGCCGTTCGGTTTACGGCCCTTTCCGCGAAGGATCCAGTTACTGCAAAAGAATCAAAGGATTGCCATGTGTACAATAAGAAAATGTTGTCTTGTGTTGAAAATATGATTGAGAGGCACTTACTCTGTCCCCGCGGGTTCAATGAGCCACTTGTGCCCCTCGATAGAAGGTGGTGTAGGTAGTCCGGCATTACCACGTAGCCACCCCTGCGGAGCACCCGGTGGCAAGGTACCCCACAACTCGAGATCAACCTCCCCTCCACCACCCTCCTGGCCCTCCTCCTCACCCTCCTCCTCGGCCTCCTCCTCCTCGGCCTCCTCCTCCTCGCCCTCCTCCTCCTCACCCTCCTCCTCCTCGCCATCAAGAACATACTCCTCCTCCTCAGACTCAGAAGGTGCCTCTGTATAGGAGGGCATCGAAGAAGACCCTCCTATTTCGGACACGGCCCGGAGTTTTTTGCCCCGACTGCCTCTCCCTCCACCTCCTCCTCCTCTAGGGGCTCTCCCCCCACCGCCTCCTCCTCTAGGGTCTCCTCCCCCGACCCCTCCACCTCCCTGTGAGGTGTCATCCTCGCGTAGTCGGGAGGGAACCTTGTGGGCTCGTCCACTCCGAGTAAGTCCTTTGAATTTACTGAGGAAACTGGCGCCGCTGGACTTGCCCATGATTAGCAAACCTGCATTGAGAAGAGAATAAACAATTAGTAAGGATATCAAATAAACAAGCATACAGGAAAAACATTAATAGCAGAAGAGCACATTAAGCATACTATTGTAATGATCATTAAAAGAACTTACATTTTTCTAGAACCCATATGAATCATCACTATTGTAATCTATTTGTCGACCGGTCTCATCATCACTATCACGCATATCTTCTTCGTTGTCTGACGGAGGTGGAGGCTCTTCCTCATCGTCAGCGTCTTCATTTAACTTTTCAAGCATAATTATGTCTCTTTGATTCACAACTGCCTCACCATCAATCCGTGCGTCCTCGTCGTTTGGGTCCAGGTCAACATAACCCAAGTCATCATCCTCGTTGTTTCGGACCACGTCATCATGTTCCTCTTGATAGAACACTCCCTCGTATGTCATGGGGTTTATGTTGTAGTAATCATCATCGTTCGGGTCCGGTAGCTTACCATGTGGCGACACATTGAACACAACTTCCCAACCCTTTAGGTACTCTTTCTGGCATGGGTAAGGCAGATAATATACTTGTGTGGCCTGGGTAGCGGCGATAAAGAGATCAGCTCCGGCATAGACGGTTGATGGTTTAACATCAACTAAACCAACAGAAGGCGTATGTCTCAGACCCTTTTTGGGGTCGAACCATCGGCATTTGAACACAGTGAGACTTAGGTGTTCGCGGCCACGTTTGAATGTAAGCTCGTATATTTTTCCTACCCTTCCGTAGTAATCTACTTTATTATCTCCTTCAGTGAAGACTCCGGTATTTATGGTTTTGGGATCAGGCCGACTGTTCTGGTGCTCCTCTGTATGGAAGCGATACCCATTCACATCATACTTTTGGCATGTCATGACGGCAGGGTCAAAACCCATGGAAACCCATCTCAATTCTTCATCCATTGATTCGTTCGGATCATTTCCCTACAAGTTTAATTGAAATTATAGGGTGCATGAGTTTAATTGAAATAGGTAATAGGGAAGTGTGAAAAATTACTTTCTCCATGAACCACACAACGAAATTGTTCCTTCCATCAGCACCCTTTCGGAGAAGAGCAAGTGCCTCCGCTTCAGTAGGAGGCAGCATTCCCGTCCACTCTTCTTCAACGAATCGACTACAATAAGAAAAGTGGTATAAGAACTAGGCAAAGTGAACATAACGAATTGACTAAAAGAATGGTGCAAAGGTATTACCTCATCCACTCATCCTCAACTTCCTTGATGTTGTGCAAGATATAGAACATGACATCCTCCCACTCATCTCGTGGCATGAGATAAGGTGTCGAGCATCCAGCCCTGCCACCTTGCCCGATGAATAGAGGCAACTTGGGTTTATACTTGGGTTCTTCTGTATTGTATCGAGACACCTTATTGTGCAACGTGGGAACATGGTCCGGATAGTAGGCTGTCCTGAGGTCTGCCACCTCCTCTAGGATAACTGCCTCAGCTATGGAAGCTTCAATCTTAGCTTTGTTTCCACATTTCTGTCTCAGATGCTTGTTCTATCTCTCAGGGCCGTACTGCCAACGATTCTGCACAGGGCCCCCCAACAATACCTCGTTCGCGAGGTGCAAAATGAGATGTGTCATCGGAGTAAAGAAGCCTGGCGGGAAGATCTTCTCTAGCTTGCATATCAACTCCGGCGCCTTCTTATGCATTTCTTTTATCTTCTCAGGACATACTTCTTTAGCACAAAGCGTGTGGAAGAAATGGCTTAACTCCGCAAGCACACGCCAGACACGCTCGGGAACATAGCCCCGAACCATCACCGGCATAATCCGCTCAATCCATACATGATAGTCATGACTCTTGAGCCCGGTCACTCTGCCCGTTGAAAGATTGACCCCCTTACTTATATTCGACGCATAACCATCAGTGAACTTCACGACGTGTTTCAGCCACTTGAATGCCTCCATCTTATGATCCTTTTTAAGTACGAAGTCAGCATCTGGCTTGAACCAAGATTTTCGACTGCCTATGGGAGGCTGCATGTGTAGACGTGGTCTATCACAAATATTCTGTTGATCCACTCTAGCATTAACATTATCCTTTGTCTTATCAGGAATGTTGAGGATCGTGCGAAAAAGGGACTCTGCGACATTCTTTTCGGTGTGCATCACGTCGATGTTGTATGGAAGTTTGAGGTCCTTAAAATAGGGAAGCCGCGTGAAGGGGGTAATGTGAGTCCAGTTGTGCGTCTCACCATATCCTTCAAAACATTTTTTCCCTTTACCTTTTCCTTTGCCCTCGCCCTCGTCTTCGCCTGTGGCTTTGCCTTTGTCTTTGCCTTTGCCTTTGCCTTCACCGGCAGGCTTAAGAGCTTTCAGCTGAGCAAGCACATCCGCACCAGAAAACGTTGGAATCTCGTTTACTTCATGGACAACTTTGCCTTTTGTGAAGTTCTTCTTGTCTTCCCTATCAGGATGGTCTGGAGGGAGGAACTGTCAATGCAGGTCAAAGGCAACATACTTGCCACCCTTCTTCAGCCAAATGAAAATCAAGGCCTGCATGCACACTGGGCAAGGCATCTTTCCACTTGTACACCATCCGCAGAACAGGGCATAGCCGGGAAAGTCATGCATGCAATACTGTAGCCAAACTTTCATCAAGAAATTTTTCTGCAGATGCCGGTCGTATGTCAACCTCGGGAAGTACCAAGAATGGTGCAAATCATCCACCAACGGCTGCATAAACACACTCAAATTCTTCCCCGGATATTCAGGCCCCGAAATTATAAGCGGCATGAACATGGTCTTGCGTTGCATTATGGCGCCGGGAGGGAGATTGAGCGGAATAACAAATACGGGCCAGCAGCTGTATGGATTAGACGACATACCATATGGATTGAACCCATCACCTGTTATAGCAATTCTGACATTCCCAGCCTCGGCTGCTTCCTCCGGGTACTCTATATCGAATGACTTCCATGCTTCACCTTCTGATGGATGTACATTTTTTTTGGATTGTACCTTTTCCCTTCCTTGTGCCACTTCATCATTTTGGCAGACTCCTCGGTGATGAAAAGGCGCTGCAGTCTTTTATAAAATCAATATACCGAAGAACCTTCACAGGGATTTTTAGCTGCTGCTTCTGACCATGCTTATCGACCACCTCAATATACCGAGAGGAACCGCACTTCCTACAGTAGTTGTCATCCGCATACTCATGCCTAAACAAAAGGCAATTCTTTAGACAAACATGTATTTTCTCATAGTCCATGGAGAGCGCCTTCATGATTTTCTTCGTAGCGTACATGCTTTTTGGCAGTTCATGGCCCTCAGGCAGGCTGTTAGCCCATACTCCCAGAAATGCTTCGAAGCAACCTCGGCTACAGCCGTACTCAGCCTTGACTGCCATCAGTTGCGAGATGGCATCCAGCACAGACAGCTTGGCACCCTCATAGAGAGGTTTCTTTGACGAGGCCAAGATTTCTAGGAAGGCCTTTGCGGTTTCCTCCGGCTCCTCCGGTTCATTCGCTGAATGTGACGGAGGTGTCGGCTGTGCAGCAAAGACATCATCTAGCATGTCTCTAACCCCATCGTCCTCATAACCAGCGACTCGTTGTCGTATCACCTCCTCTCTACCACGGTCCCGCTGGGCAAAGTTTATCGGCATATTAAAGTTGGGCATAAATCCATGCGTGCGAAGGTGCTTAGTCATCTCACTCTTATCTCTGCGGGTACGTCTCTTACATTTGGCACACGGGCATTTTGGCACCATCCTCATTGGACTACGGAATATCTCTTTCAAAAACACATCAGTTTTCTTGACCCACTCTGTTGTTACTTGATTCCGACGGAAAAACCCACTATACATCCACTGATTATCTGCCATCTCTGCTTTATTGGAAGCCACACAACAAAATTAAGGATTCATTTAAATTACTCACATCAATATTTTATTTTTTACAAGGTTGACGAGAAATGACATTTAATCCAACTACATCTCTAATAGGTAAAGATGGGTCCTAATCCCACCCGAGAATGTGTAGATTGAGTACGTTGTCCATGCTCTACCCCATTCCGAGACAAAATTTCGGCAGCACCTCCCCGCTGTTCTGCAAATACACGTCTCGGCAAAATGCCGAGAGAATGTGCATCCGGAGAACAACAGGGAGGCGCCGCCGAAATCCTGTCTCGGAACGGGGTAGAGCATGAACAACGTACCCAATCTACACATCCTCGGGCTATCCGTGGAAAGCGCTGGACAATCTGAAAGAGATGCGATGATAAATATGCAATTGAATGCATATTTATCGATGCAACCCTTTCGGACGGGAGACGTCTAGGTTACGCAACTTAATGTGAAAATTAATCTAGTTAAAAGAGGCTAGGAGGTGAAGGTGGATTCGTAGCTCACCCTCCGCTGTAGAGGAAGTAGTCGAGCAGCAGCATGATCACGGACCAAACCCAGACGACGAAGGCTCCAGGGAGATGAAATACCACAAAGCCTGTAAATTTTACCGAGTCAAAAAATTTGACGTCACATCACATAAAGCATTGACACTTCAAACTATGAAAAAAAATCATATTGCTAATGACATCTAGTCAAGGTTTTAGATCATCATGATACTTCAAATCCTAATTTTCATCAAGTGTCAAATTTTGTTCTTCAAGTTTTTTAGCAAGATCATCATGATAAAATAACTACTCAAATTTTGTCAACATCACAAAATGAAACTATAGCTATTTGACAACATCTCAAATATACCAATTTTGTTCTTCAAATTTGACAACATTTGACAACATCACTAACTTACCAAAGCTATAACTAACCAATATACATCAATCCATCCATTCATCCATACAACATGCATCTATCACATAACAAGCAGTAAAAAAATGCAAAAAAAATGAAAAAAAAGCTCACCGGGGCGGCCGCGGACGGTGAGGCAGGGGCGGCCGGGGACGGTGAGGCAGGGGCGGCCGGTGCAGCGGGCGAGCAGGGGCGGCGGTGGAGGGCCTGTTGAGGCAGGGACGGCCGGGGACGGGAGGGCAGGGTCGGCCGGGGACGGGAGGGCCGGGCGCGCGGGCCGGCAGGAGCCGCGGCCGGCGCGCGGTCGGGGGGAGGCCGGGACGGCGGTGGGGTCGGGGGAGGCCGGGGCGGCGCAGCGCGGTCGGGGGAGGCCGGGGCAACGGCGGGTGGAGACGGCGACGGGGGAGGCAGGGGTGGAGACGGCGGGTGGAGACGGCGGGGGGGGGGGGGGCGACGGCGGGTGGAGACGGCGGGGGGGGAGGCAGGGGTGGAGTGGGCGGCGGCAGGGGGCGGGGGCGAGTGCGGCGGCGGAGTTCGCGGGGTCGTGCGGGGGAGCTGGGAGAGAACCAGTGGACCAGACGCCGCGCGAGGGGATAAGGCAGTCTATGCCGACGGCTGCCGTCGGCATAGACGCCACGTCACCGATCCGCGTGACACGTCCCCTATGGCCGCATCTATGCCGACGGCTTTGCCGTCGGCATAGCTATATTTTTTGTTTTTTGCTGCTGTTTATAGTTTATACTTTTCCTTCTTTATTTTTTATTAAATACAGATTTTTGAGTGTTTTTTATAGTTATATTTTTCCTTTTTATGTTTTTTATGTATTATTATTTCATATAGATTTTTAATGTTTTTTTAACCGCTCGGCCCTCTCCTCTCCCGGAACCACACAGAGGGGAGGGGAGGCGCCAAACTCGAGCAGCTTCGTCCGCCGAGGCCTTGGCCTGGCCGCGGGTCTGGGAGCGCTTGGCCGCCGCCTCGCGTGCTCGATCTGGAGCTTAGTAGGTCAGCTGAGTGAAGGGTGAGGGGGGTCGTCGACGGACAGTGAGGCAGGGGCGGCCGGGGACGCGTGCCACCTCTTCGGACATGCCACAACACCACCCCGCATGTATGAGGGGTCGGTGCGACGCTCCGGTGGCATTGCTACCCGCCCAGGGCCCTCATCCCGCCTAACCCTGGAGCGATTGACCACGAGATCTAGCCCTTTGACTTCCCACGGGCGGGTTTGACCAGTGGACCTCTCCACCCGGTTGTGTCATGTCAGCACAGAGGGACACCTGGGAGCAACATCCGGGCCAAACCCACAGCTACATCCCCTCCGTGTAGACCCGACGCGTCCGTTTCCCCCCTCCAGGTGCCGGCGGCGCCGTCCGTGAGCTGGGAGGCCACGCCCCGGAGACGCGTGCCGGGCGTTTGCAACCACCACAAAACCTCTAGACTTGTGAGAAGCCACGTACGCAAGATTGGCGGCATGCTAGCCCACGGAGGCCGCCGGTCACAGTTGTAGACATGCGAAGGGCAATCCGCGTTGAGGGAATTGTTCGGATACTTCTCCATCACCAAAAATTATGAAAAATTACCATCGTTCCTATAGAACATGTGCCCACGTCGTGTAAAAAACTCATGATTTTATCGCGATCCGAGTATTTAATAATATTCACGCCGCACCGTTACCGCAGAACGTCTACTACTGTGTCATCGCCGTCCGTGGGGGGGCCACACCCCGGAGACGCGTGCCACCTCTTCGGACATGCCAAAACACCACCCCTCATGTATGAGGGGTCGGTGCGACGCTCCGGTGGCATTGCTACCCCCTAGGGCCCTCGTCCCGCCTAACCCTAGAGCGGTTGACCACGAGATCTAGCCCTTTGACTTCCCACGGGCGGGCTTTGACCAGTGGACCTCTCCACCCGGTTGTGTCATGTCAGCACAGAGGGACACCTGGGAGCAACATCCGGGCCAAACCCACAGCTACATCCCCTCCATGTAGACCCGACGCGTCCATTTCCCCCCTCCAGGTGCCGGCGGCGGCGCCGTCCGTGAGGGGGGCCACACCCCGGAGACGCGTGCCCCCTCTTTAGACATGCCACAACACCACCCCGCATGTAGGAGGGGCCGGTGCGACGCTCCGGTGGCATTGCTACCCCCCAGGGCCCTCGTCCCGCCTAACCCTGGAGCGTTTGACCACGAGATCTAGCCCTTTGACTTTGCACGGACGGGCTTTGACCAGTGGACCTCTCCACCTGGTTGTGTCAGGTCAGCACAGAGGGACACCTGGGAGCAACATCCGGGCCAAACCCACAGCTACATCCCCTCCGTGTAGACCCGACGCGTCCGTTTCCCCCATCCAGGTGCCGCCGCCGGCGCCGTCCGTGAGCTGGGAGGCCACGCCCCGGAGACGCGTGTCGGGCGTTTGCAACCGCCACAACACCTTCAGACATGTGAGAAGCCGCGTATGCAACATTGGCGGCATGCTAGCCCACGGAGGCCGCCGGCCATAGTCGTAGACATGCGAGGGGCAATCTGCGTAGAGGGAATTGTTCGGATACTTCTCCATCACGAAAAATTATGAAAAATTACCATCGGTCCTATATCACATGTGCCCACGTCGTGTAAAAAAGTCATGATTTTATCGCGATCCGAGTATTTAATAATTTTCACGCCGCACCGTTACCGCGGAACTTCTACTACTGTGTCATCGCCGTCCGTGAGGGGGGCCACACCCCGGAGACGCGTGCCGCCTCTTCGGACATGCCACAACACCACCCCGCATGTATGAGGGGCCGGTGCGATGCTCCGGTGGCATTGCTACCCCCCCCCCTCTAGGGACCCCGTCCCGCCTAACCCTGTAGCATTTGACCACGGGATCTAGCCCTTTGACTTTGCATGGACGGGCTTTGACCAGTGGACCTCTCCACCCGGTTGTGTCAGGTCAGCACAGAGGAACACCTGGGAGCAACATCCGGGCCAAACCCACAGCTACATCCCCTCCGTGTAGACCCGACGCGTCCGTTTCCCCCATCCAGGTGCCGCCGCCGGCGCCGTCCGTGAGCTGGGAGGCCACGCCCCGGAGACGCGTGCCGGGCGTTTGCAACCGCCACAACACCTTCAGACTTGTGAGAAGCCGCGTATGCAACATTGGCGGCATGCTAGCCCACGGAGGCCGCCGGCCATAGTCGTAGACATGCGAAGGGCAATCTGCGTAGAGGGAATATTTCGGATACTTCTCCATCACGAAAAATTATGAAAAATTACCATCGGTCCTATTGCACATGTGCCCACGTCGTGTAAAAAAGTCATGATTTTATCGCGATCCGAGTATTTAATAATTTTCACGTCGCACCGTTACCGCAGAACGTCTACTAATGTGTCATCGCCGTCCGTGAGGGGGGCCACACCCCGGAGACGCGTGCCGCCTCTTCGGACATGCCACAACACCACCCCGCATGTATGAGGGGCCGGTGCGACGCTCCGGTGGCATTGCTACCCCCCAGGGACCCCGTCCCGCCTAACCCTGTAGCATTTGACCATGGGATCTAGCCCTTTGAATTTGCAGGGACGGGCTTTGACCAGTGGACCTCTCCACCCGGTTGTGTCAGGTCAGCTCAGAGGGACACATGGGAGCAACATCCGGGCCAAACCGACAGCTACATCCTCTCCGTGTAGACCCGATGCGTCCGTTTTCCCCCTCCAGGTGCCGGCGGCGGCGCCGTCCGTTAGGGGGGCCATGCCCCGGAGATGGGTGCCGCCTCTTCGGACATGCCACAACACCACCCGGTTGTGGTAGGTCATCCAATAGAAACACTTGGGAGCAACATCCCCACCGTATAGACCCAATGCGGCTGTTTCCGCCCTCCAGATCCTGGCGGCGGCGCCGTCTGTGAGAGGGGCACACCGCGGACGTGAGGGGGTCACACTCCGGAGACGGGTGTCGGGCGTTTGCAACCGCCACTAAACTTCTGTCGCATAGCTGTTTTTGATTTTAATAAAATATAAGTTCCTATATTCAAAAGAACATGAAAGCACATTATTAATGTGCTCGAAAAAAATTACAAACTATATATATATTCATAATCTATGGAAAAATTACAAACTACATATATATTCATATAATACATAAAAAGCATAAAACATATTAAAAAAAGCATAAAACATATGTAAAAAAAGCATAAAAACATAAGCAGGAAAACGCATGTAAAAAAAATATATGGCAGGGTTTTGGTGGGCGCCGTGCCGCGGATCGGTGACGTGGCACCTATGCCGACGGCTGCCGACGGCTGCCGTCGGCATACCTACGCCGCGGATCGGTGACGTGGCATGCGGAGATATGCCGATGGCCGCCCGTCCCGACCGTCGGCATAGGTTTGACGGCGTTAGCCGCTTGTCACGGGCGGGGTCGCCGGGCCCACAGGTATACCGACGGCTGCTGTCGGCATCTCTGCATCTAGGTCAACGGCCGTTGTGTGCCGACGGCTGCCGTCGGCGTAGATCGGTGTAACCCGACGGCCAGGCTAAGCCGACGGCCGTCGACATAGCGCTAACTAGCGCTAACTGGGCTGTTGGCATAGCGCTAGCTAGGCCGACGGCAGCCGTAGGCATAGGTTTGGCCGTCGGGGTAGGCCCGTTTTCCGGTAGTGAGCAGCAGCCCACGCTTGTTCAATGACCTCGGGTAAATCTGAAGCTCTCTCCCAAAAGAGTTCATACTGCCTGCATCTTTTCTTGTTCTGCACCAATTGTTCAGCCTAAAGCTTGAGTAGAAGAAAACAATGATCCGAGCAAGATGTAACAATATGTTCCACAGAGGCATCCGGAAAGAAATCCCGCCAAGCATCATTCACCACGACTCGATCGAGTCGTACTCTTACATTCTTCCTACCGGCATGTTTGTTATCATAAGTGAAAGGAACGCCTCTAAATCCAAGATCAGTGAGTGCACAATCATCCAGAGCTTCACGAAAAGCCTCCATCTGGCTCTCGGCGCCGCGAGTGAGGGAGAAGTGCTCAAACTGCCAGATAGCCTCGTTGAAGTCGCCCTTGACACATAAAACAGGCAGCACTCTCCTCTCTGCTCCCTGATTGTGCCTGCGTTTGTATCCCCACAAGGCAAAGGCTGCATGCGTGCATGCCTGCACCACGCCAGCGCCACACCGCACAATTCCTGACCATGCATGCATGCCTGCACTCGATGACACCTGCATCTGCATGCATGGCATCCGCATGCACGTCCGCCTCGTCTCGCCGCAGCGCTTTCTTGAAATGAAGAAACGCCGCAGAGCAGCGGCGTGGCGCCATGCCGTGCCGCGCGCCGCTACTCGCTGCAAAGTTAGGAAAACAGAAGGCCCATCGCGGCGGCAACCTGGGACCTCTGCCATCGATGCAGGAACTGACATGGATAGACTGGTCATGTCATGTCACCAGGCCATTCATCATATAGACAATAGACTTGCGTCATGCGTAGCGGATCAGCGTGGCGGACATCATGGTACGCATCTGTCGGTTTCTGAGCAGATGGAGATGATGATCGAGGAACAACGGCAAGCATTTTGCAAGTGTGTTTTGCACATGGTATCGGTAAATGCCCGTGTTTGCCGAGTAGCATCTATTGCCGAGTTTTCCTCTCGGCTTACTTTGCTTTGCCGAGTGTCCGTGGTTTGGTTCTCGGCGAAGAGCTAGGCACTCGGTGTATGAGGAAATTCTAGTGGTGACGCGGCATCTTCTCAAAGCTCAAATAGGGTAAAAAAAAAAAGAGGAGCACAAATATTTTCCTTTTTGATAAACACCGGTTACAACATACACACATGTTTTTGCACACAACGCCTACTGAAGATCAGTACGCTTCTTTTTTTTGACAGAATGAGTTGCGAAATCATAACCGTAATGCTCCTACTTATGATACTATTGTGCCACAGCAAGTTACGACCTGCTATTTCTCCTTTGGCAAGACTTAAGCACGAGTCTTGGTTTAAATCTGCTTATGAGCTAAAAGAGACCACGGCTTGCTCTCGAGTCTTGGCACCATACAGTCGTTGTCAGGAAGAGGAACTGTAATGGATTAGATACGAGAGCTTCGTAATTTCAGGGCAGTACTAACATGTCTCCATTAACCGGGCACGGCGCTGCAGAATCAGGTTGTCCACGTCGACGAATCGAATCTGGAGCTCGGCTTCCTCTTTCGCTTGGGCCTTGATGGGCCGGCCTCGCTCTCCTCTCCTTTTCTCTGCTGCAAAACAAAGGATGCTGTTCTAAGAGAAAGGATACAGATGCTGATCTACAGCCTTGCAAAATGACATGATTTTACTATTCAAATCATTCTAAAACCAGGGATGCCCCTGCTCTTTTCTGACCTAAACACGTATGGTGCAGAGTATCAACTTTTGTGTGCGTCTTTAATTTTGATGTTTCCAAGATGAATCAGAATATCTACTTCAAACTTCTACCAGTGCTTTGAATAAATGAATTGTATCTAAACTGAACTGCACATGTAGCGAAACTGCAAAAGTGAATACCATCATACTGATATACCCTAGCAGCAAGTCATTACCTTCCTTGTTTAAGGGAAATGGGGCTAGATAAGGAACATGTAACATGAACATGGAGGCTACTAGAGTAATTGTAAGTTAGGTCTTCACAAACCTTTGCGTGGTCTGCCGCTAGGGTCATCTTCTTTTTCTCACCACAGGCCGCGTCCGCTGCCTGCGCTATGACCTAGAAATAACATGTCAGCTTTGTCAAATTCACAACATCAGAGACAATAGCAAAATGATTCTGCTGAAAGAAGAACGTACCGCCCATGGAGCATCCAAACCCTCAAGATGAGATTTCAGCATGTTCGCCACCCGCCTCTGCTCCACCCAATTAAGCCGTCGGAGGGGGCTATCCTGCTGCATTCACATCAGACACTTTTAAAAATCCTCACTCCAAATTCGTAAGGAAATGTTGATCCGATATATTAAAATCTTGGTAGCTTTCAGTTCGACGCGGAAGGATGAAGTTTACCTGATCTGGCGGGGCAGGCAAGTTCAGACTGATGGCTACGCCCATCATACGTGCCAGTTCCTGCCAACAAGGGTTATTACAGTGTGTCACACTCAACATCTTCAACAGTAATGAAATTAACATATATAGGTTAACAAGGGAAGTGAAGCTATTATACATGCATCCTTTGCTGAATCCCATGGCCGGCTCTCCACAGCTCCTCTACCTCAGAGCGTTCGTGTTCCCACGCCTCCCACTTCTTCAATCTCCAACCCTCTTTTCGCCTTGGCGTGCACACGATGCCGGCCTTCTTGTATGCATCCAACCGCACAAGTGACTTCACATACATATAGGATTGCATATGCCCGATCCAGCGGGGGCTGAAATCTAACAACTTCGCCAACTTGGTTACGTCAATCGTAAATTTCTGGCTAGTCAATTCATGGCAGTATATGCCATCGTTACCACTATGCATGGCAATCTTATCCCCGTAGATGAAATGCGGTCTTAGAATGTAAAGTGCTGATAACTCAATACTATGCTTCAGGATCCAGCTTTGCTTCACCTTGTTGTCAAGTGTCCAAACATGCAGCCTCCCTGCAAGCCCAGAATCTCTTCTGGCTTGAACAGCAGCCACGGACACCTTGGAATCTATCTCCGTGATCCGATATAACGGATTACCAAATGCAGGATCCGCAAAAATAACCTCGGGCAACCGTATTAATTTTTGACGTTCATCTCTGAGATCAAAGGATACAACGGCCCGTCGCCAGCTGCTTTCTTCGTCTTTGGTTAGCCAGTACATTGCTCCATCAGCGTTGACGACCCCAGTTTGTTTCACACAGAACAAGCTCAGAGCTTGTTCAGTTCTGACGTCCCTCCACTTCTCATCGCCCAGTGTGTAAACTTGAATGACACTGAAGGAACCACCAACATGGTGGCGCTCCTCGCCCGGAAGAAAGTGCAAGACCTTGTATTCATTTGTAGCTGGGCTGAAACCAAAGCTGTAGAACGAAGAGTGATCATCCATGGAGTGCTTGTACTTGACGGGTTTGGCGAGGTGCATACTTTCACCGGTGGCGAGGTTGGCTATCTTGATGGTTGATTTATCCGAGTACAAGCAAACAAGACCATTGCACGAAGCACACATGAAATCATCAGGCTCAATCACCGGCACACCCCGTGTCGACGGCAACCAGGCCTCATCAAAGAGGACCGCTTCGCTAGGGAAGGACTTGCCATAAGTCTCGCCTCGTTGGAAAAATAAAAGGGGGCGAGGCTGCGCGTGCCTGAGGTGTGCCATGGTGAACTGCGGATCCCGGATGATGCCATCCCACTGCTTGCAGACAACACGGCACCGCAGCAGATTGCTCACCGGAAGCCTCACAAGTACCAGTTCGATGATATCTTGCGGCAAGCTGGCCACGCGTTTCTTCTTTGTTGGCTGCATTGCCATGGTTCCATCGAAGCCACAGTGAGAGAGCTACCAGATCCTTCTGCTGTCAACAGTTTGACGGACTGGCAAGTGAAACAAATTCGGAGACTGAATAAACTCTGCAGAAAATGCATGAAAGTAAGATCATTCATCGTAATTTTAAAACAACATGGGATCAGAGCAGGAGCTGAAGAAATCGCCATATGCTCTCAACATTATCCCTCTTTATCTGACTAGGAGGTTCATCAAACAATCCATGATCCATAATCTTTGAATCTAATCTAATTATATACAGAAATAAAACACTCCCTCCATCCAAAAACCTTGTCCCAAGTTTGTCCCTCAAATGGATGTATCTGG
The DNA here is from genome assembly GCF_002575655.3 of Aegilops tauschii subsp. strangulata. Taxonomy (NCBI): domain Eukaryota; kingdom Viridiplantae; phylum Streptophyta; class Magnoliopsida; order Poales; family Poaceae; genus Aegilops; species Aegilops tauschii. The sequence goes on along the minus strand of NC_053039.3, from coordinate 380,948,886 downwards.
CACTAACTTGGTGCTAGATACATCCATTCGAGGGACAAGCTTCTCTGGACGGAGGGAGTAAATGGTAGTACTACCTAGTCATGCATCCGTCGCCGCCACTACTTCGTACTCGCCTGAATTTCATACTATAGATCCCGACGGATTGAACGTTTTTCCCTTGCGGGTTGCAACCTAACGATCGATTTGTATTCCCTAGGGGATCAAGCAGGCGCGTGATGCGGAAGAAGCGCCGTAGCAGAAAACGTAGAGGAAGGGAAAACGAGATCGGGAGTTAGGGGAGGGGAGGGGAGACTCACGGGCGGATTCAGACGAACTCCTCCGCCGGCGCCTTGGCCCCCGCAAGATGAGAGAAATAAAAGATGAGATCACGCCGCCGTTTCACCGAGAGGGAGCGCGGTATTTGACCGCCTGTGCGCCGGACACGGCTCACGGAATTCCGTCTCTGGCCCGGTGGTGAAGTGGCCAGGTTCGGAACGGATACGGCTTCAATCCCCAATCCCTTTGTGGCGCCTATAGCGTTGGTCATATTGTTATTTGTCTCTAAAATAAACCGCTTCCCATGGTTTTTTCTGTAGCGGTTTCCTGTGGGTTTTTTCAGGACGTTTTTTTTGGTTTTCTTTTTGTACTTCGTTTAAAATATTTTATCCGTGAACTTTTATTTCAAATTCCCCAAAAAATAATTCCTGGACCTTTTTAAAATTCGTGAACTTTTCTCACATCCATGACCATTTTTTGAATGTGCGGATTTTTTTTCAATCCATGATTTTTTTTTTTTCAAATTCACAAACTTTTCTAAAGATCCATAAACAATTTTCCAGATCCAAATACAGGGAGGTCAAGACAACCAAGGATACTTGCAGTATGAACCATTTATGCCCGTCTTATACACTACACATCCACAAAACCCATATGACATGGGGTATTTGGAGGAACATGTATTTTAGACGATGTTACAGTTGAATAAACACTATCAGCTTGATATTTTTAAGTGAAGATCACCTTACAAAACACATCAAATAAGGTGCATAAAAAGGGATTAATATCACAGACAATTCATAATTCAGTGACATGTATAGCCCCTTCCGTTGAAGTGGTCTGCGTCGTCTATGCACAGTTCTTGCAAAAAGACTACCGTGGAAGAAGCTTTTTGAAACCAGCAGAAAATCATCACCGTGGCAGCAGAAAATCATCACCGTGGCAGCAGAAAACGCTGTCATGGAAACAGTTTCGAAAACTCTACTGTCGCAATCTATTTTTGCTGCCGTGGCAGAACTTTTCTACCCTAGCATGATTCTTCAACTTTTCTCACCGGAGAACTCCTTTTTCGCATATGACGATTGTATCTCATATAAACATATTAATCTTATGAAGGCTCGTACCACATCACATGCAAACCTCCTGCAAAAATAAGTTAGATGCCTCTAATCACTTTTGCTAATTACCATGGATGCTATACTTAAGTGGATCTTTTTTATTTTCCTACGAAACCATAAGCACACACTTCACGTTGTTGTTTAATAAACATGCAGGGTGCCTTAGAGCATGCATCTCCAGCCGTTGGCCCCCCAGTAGGCGCCTAAAATCGCCGCCTGAGGGTGAGCCGGCGTAAAAAATCAGCCTGGGGTGAGTTGGTCCCCAGCCGCCGGCCCCGGGCCGCCCCAGGCGCGTTAAAATATATATATATATATATATATATATATATATATATATATATATATATATATATATATATATATATATATATATATATATAGCAAATTTCGGCAAAGTTCGGCTAAACACGACTAAATTTCGGCGAACTTGGGCATATATTAGACATGTTTGCGGATTTTCATTACATAGCAAATATATAAACTAATTTAAAAAAGAAACTGGCTGAACGCCGAGTAGTCGCCGTCGTCGCCGCCATCCTCACCGCCGTCGTCATCGTCGGCCTTCTCCTCCTTGACGCGGGCGTCCCTGCTGGACCCTTGCCCGGCCTCGCCATGGCGGACTGGTGGCGGCGGCGGCGCGGCATCGTCGTCGTCGTTGTCGTCGATACGACGACTCCTCCTTCGTCGCGGCCCTGGCGGCGCTGCGCGAAGCGCCGCAGGGCGGCGCACTGGCGCTCCCTCGCCATCTTCAGGGAGTCCTGGCGTGCCCATTCCAGGGTCGCGTCGTCATCAAGCTCCACGTCGCCGTGCTCCGTCTTCACGGCGGGGAGACCCGGCTCCGTCTTCACCGGCGCGAGCCCCAGCTCCGTCTTTGGCTTGACGAAGCGCGGAGGAGGAGCCGACGAGGAGGCGCGCCGGCCGTCCTCGTTGATGACGATGCCGGCGCTGCGAGTGCGCCGGCCAAGCGGCGTCTCCTTCGCGGGCTCGGCCTTGATGCCGAGCAACGCCGGAGAGCCGGAGGAGTGGGAGGAAGAGCGCGAGGAGGAAGAAGAGGAGGAGCCGAACCTCCTTGGCATCCATTGCCCATAGCGTCGGCGGTGCGCCGGGGCGGCCGCCCTCGCCGGGGGGTATGCCAACGGCGGGTTGTTGCCGCCCTCGAGGTGCGTCAGCACGCCCTTGAGCGTACGGCCGAGGACGCCCCACCACAGGTGGCGCCCCTCGCTGTTCTTCAGGCCGCCCACCACCGGCGCGCCGTTCGTCGACGCCAGCCTCTGCTGCTGACGGTGCTGGAAGTACGCCGGCCAAGCCGCGTGGTTGCCGGCGGTGTACTGGGGGAGGGCGAGCTGGGCGTCGGTGAGGGAGGCACGCACGATCTCTACCTCGTCGGCGAAGTAGGAGAGGCGCGCCACGGCGTCGGGCAATGGGGGAATGGGCACTCCCCCGTTGCTGAGCCTCCACCCCGTCGGCCCGGTGCACATGTCCGGCGGCGTCGGGATGTTCGCCTGGAACAGGAGCCACGACTCCTGTTCGCGGAGCGTGCGGCGGCCGAAGCCGTTGGCCGCCGCCTCGTCTCCGGGGAAACGCTCGGCCATCGGGAGAGGGGAAGGGAGAGGGAGGGCTCGGCGGCGGCTCACGGGAGAGGGAGAGGGAGGGCTCGACGGCAGCGCTCGGGAGAGGTAGAGCTCGGCGGCTAGGGCGGGGCTGGTGTGGCCAGAGGCGAGCGAGGCCACCGGCTTATATAGCCGCGCCGCGCCCGTGTGTACGCGTGCGAGGGAGGGGAGGCGTCGGCGCGCCGCCCCGTGACGCGCCGCCCGTGAGGAATCAATGGCAAGGCTGCAGCCTTGCCATTGATTCCCCGCGGGAAACCGAGGCGTTGGGGGAAGACGAGGCGCGGTGTCGCTGACGCGGCTGGCCCGCGGCTCTTTCGCGCCAAAACCGCTCGCCCCGGCGCCCCCGGGCGCCCCCAGCGCGCCGGGTTCAGCCTGGGTCCGCCGACGCTGATTTCGGCCCAGGCCGGCGAAAATCGGGCTCCTGGGGCGCGACTGGGCCGTTTTTTCGGCGCCGGCACGAAAAAATCGCCTGGGGAGGCCTTTCTGGGAGCGCGGCTGAAGATGCTCTTAGGATATACCGAAGACTAAACTTCATCATTACACGCGACCCCGTGTAGATCAAATCTACAAGCCCTCTTCATCGTAAGATTTAGCATTCTCAACTTTGGTTGAACCGGAAGAATCTGAAGCATAACTTCGGTTAGCGAACAACATACTCATGAGAAGCATAAAAGTACCTCATAAATTCAGACCGTTGTAACAAAGTTCTTCCATGCCATCGAGATCAAAACTACGCTAAATAAGGGTTACAACATGAACGTGCGGTAATTAGAGCTCCCTAACCACTCCGCACGCAATGCCGCATATCACCATATGCTCTAATTGTACCTGCATCTACTCATAGATATGCTCATGATACCATTGTAGGGGAACATGCTATACGCAACAACAAAAAATTATGCTACACGATCACACCCAGGAACAATATCAAGAGGGCAGTAATGATCAAACTCACAAGTAGAGTAGCGGAAGTGGTTAAGAAGTTGGTGAAGCATGATGATTCCCACAACTAGGTTATACCGCCCAGCGCAAAAATATTCTCTGAAACGAGAGCCGAAGTAGACGATCCTACCGAGGTATACATGCGTTCCAAAGAAGTAATCCAACAAAGATCCAACGTCCAAGAATATGAACATCAAAAAAACTAGAAAGAGAGAAAGCCTAGCGGCGCTTCTCGTCTAATTTGGAGTTTATCTAATTGGGATCCTAAACCTTTAGACCAATAAAGCGTGGAGCCATGTGGAGAGGACCTCCAAGATTTGATGTGCTTTGGAGGAGATGGATGTGCGCGCGCGCACACAGAGAACAAGGAAAGGTGCAAGAGGCCAAACCGAATTGGGGAGGAATCCTCCACCAATCCGGTCACCACAAGGAGGTGGAGGAGAATTAGGATTCCTCCTCCCCGATTCGCCCCCCTGAGCGAAAACTCAAATTCCAGCAGCAATCTACATCTAGAGGGCTTAGATTTGTCTCCCGCACACAAATCCACACACCCGTCGTTTTGGATTAGAAGCGGATTTTTTTAGAGGCGCAGCACGCAGAGTCATGGCGATGGGGAGGGGGCCGCAGCAGATCATAGTCGATTGGATTTTGGGTGGTAGGCAATAATTCCTATCGCCTTCCTATCCGATCCCAGGGATGTAGGCAATAACATGCAGTGTTTGTAGGCAAATAGAAGATGTAAAACAACTCCGATAGCTAGGCAATAACTGTGGATTTTCAGGCCTCTTTTCTAGAGGAGGCAACAATGTGTTTCAGTACTTGCCTACATTTTATATCAACTGACGGAAAACACACAAAGCACCTGCCATCTTTTATAGGCAATACAATATGTTTTTGCAGGCAATGCGATGTGTTCTTTTAGTCTTGATCTCTTACTGCCAGTGGGAGTTATGAAGTTAATCTCTCTAGTATTTTTTGTGCCAGCACAAGTTCTTTTTCTGCAAACCCCTGCTGCTGTTGTTAGTGTCGTTAAATTTCAGTTAAGTTCAGTCAAAAGATTGGTTTATCGTTTCTGCTGTTGAACATTTTTCTGAATAATTGTTAGGCCACATAGTAAGGTCCAGCCAATAGTAAGCAAAAAGATTTATAAGACGCACCACCAGGGAGAGTTTTTTGTGTGTGTGTGTGTGTGTGGTAGTTCCATTAATAGTTTACTGTGAGCAACTTCTCTTTTTAATTGCAGCAGCTTGATGTGCCTACAATTTTTACATTGGACAATACAGGGGAACTACTACTATATATTATATGAGCAATTCATGTCCTCTTTTTGTAACAAAGCCCTGGAAATGTAGGCACATTTAACTTACAATGGCACAGAGAACTTTGCTGTAGGCAAAATTCTACCCAAATGCTGAGCGGTGCGCGTGGGCGTTATCAAACGCACTCAAGCAGCCGCACAGGAACCATCCATCTGCTGTAAGATCATGACACGTGGAGAGGTGGACGTCAAGCGGACAAGCATGAGATGGTGGTTTTTTGTCGCTTCCCCTTGAAATTTGGGGAGACGCGCCCAATTTTTTTTAATTACTATAATTTGTGTATAGACCAAAGGGTTCAATCAGCATGTGGCATATTGTTTAATTGGTTTTGGGAAGGCAAGCATATAAGTTCCTCGGCAAAACAAATTTTGTTGTGTAGATATTGCTGTACTAGAGATCCATTCCTATATTTTACTGATATGCATGCTTCAATAGTAGTACTTATGTTACGATGAGGAGTAACGTAAGATGAAGTGAAACATGGTGGACATGGCTTCGTCACCGAGCTAGCGGAGAAATGTCACGGGAGATGTTGAGGCCGGCGGCAAAAGAAATGGCCAAATGGGGTTCCTCGGCGCTAGCGAGGAGGCTGGTCGGTTCCCGTGGAGCAATGCAATGTTGCAACAACAACATCTTGGGTTTCATTTTCAGGTGGAGAAGAACTGATGAACGACATGTGCGTGATTCATTCGTTCATTTTTTATCCTTCCTTGTTTCACTCAACTCAGATTCATTAACTTTTGCACTTACCCATGGTTTGATTGGAATGAGGACTGAGGAATATCATATATCCATAAACCTCAGATATTTAGTGACATTAATTGGAATGAGGAATATCATATATCCATAAAGCTCATATTCCTTTTTTGGGAAACCTCATATTCTTTTAGTGGAACATGGTAATGATGAACCAGCAAGATTTTAAAAATGCCCGTGGCAACGCACTGGCATTCTACTAGTTAAGTATAATTTCTCATACTTCTCTGTTAATATGGTGGTGACCGCCGGCGCTGCCGAATCAGGTTGTCCACGTCGACGAATCAAATCTGGAGCTGGGCTTCCTCTTCCGCTTGGGCCTTGATGGGCCAGCCTCACTCTCCTCTTCATTTCTCTGCTGCCAAACAAAGGATACTGTTCTAAGAAAAAGCATACAAATCTTTTTAAAAAAAAATAGGTATGCAAATGCTGATCTACAATCTTGTAAAATGGCATGATTTATAGTATTCAAATAGTTTTAAAACCAGGAAGGTTCCTGCTCTTTGCTGAAGTAAATTAACACATTTGGTGCAGGGCTTCAACTTTATGTGTGTCTAATTTCGATGTTTCCAAGATGAATCAAAATATCTACTTCAAACTTTTAGCAGACTGCAGACCAATGCTATGAATCTGTTAATTAAATTTAAACTGAAAAGCACATGTTACAAAAGTGAGTCCCATCATACTGATATACCCGAACAGCAAGTCATTAACTTACTTATTTAAGGGAAATGATGCTAGACTAGAAGGAAACAAGTAACAACAACAGGGAGGCTACTAGAGTAACTGGAAGCTAGTAGAGCCATCACAAACCTTTGCCTGGTCTGCCGCTGGGGTCATCTTCTTGCTCTCACTACTGAAGGCGTCAGCTGCCTGGACTAAGACCTATAAATAATATGTCAATTTCACAACATCAGACAAACAGCAAACGATTCTGCTCAAAGAAGACCTCCACACCATACCTTCCATGGAGCATCCAAACTATCAACATGAGACTCCAGCATGTCCGTCACCCGCCTCTGCTCCACCCAATTAAGCCGTCGGTGGGGACTATTCTGCTACACTCACATCAGGCAGTTCTAATTAAGAATCCTCACTCCAAAATTAACTGAAAAATGTTGATTCAATGTGTAAAAATCTTGATAACTTTCAATTCGATGCGGAAGGATAAGTTTACCTGATCTGGTGGGGCAGGCAAGTTCAGACTGATGGCTGCGCCGATCACATGTGCCATTTCCTGCCAACAAGGGTTATTACAGTGTGTCACACTCAAATCTTCAGCAGTAATGAAACATATACTACTGTACTATATAGGTTAATAATGGAAGTGCAGCTATCATACATGCATCCTTTGCTGAATCCGATGGCCTGATCTCCACAGCTCCTCTATCTTAGAACGGTCATGTTCCCACGCCTCCCACTTCTTCAATTTCCAACCCTCTTTTCGCTTTCGCGTGCGCACCATACCGGCCTTCTTGTATGCATCCAACCGAACAAGTGACTTCACACACATATAGGATTGCGTATTCTCGTAGCTGCGGGGGCTGAAATCTAACAGCTTAACCAACTTGGTTGCGTCAATCGTAAATCGCTGGCTTGTTAATTCATGGCAATATATGCCACCATTACGACTGTGCATGATAATCTTATCCCCGTAGATGAAATGCGGTCCAAGAACGCTAAGTGCTGGTAACTCAATACTATACTTCTGGGTCCAGCTTTTCTCTACCTTGTTGTCAAGTGTCCAGATATGCAGCTTCCTTGCGAGCAAGGAATCTCTTCTGGCTTGAACAGCAGCCACAGACACCTTGGAATCTATCTCCGTGATCCAGTAACAGAACGGATTAGCAAATGCAGGATCCGCAAAATCAACTTCGGGCAACCGTATTAATTCTAGACATTCATCTCTGAGATCAAAGGATATAACGGCCCGTCGCCAGTTGCTTTCTTCGTCATGGGTTAGCCAGTACATTGCTCCGTCAACATTGACAACTCCACTTTGTTTCACACAGTACAGGCTTACAACCTCTAGAGTTCTGATGTCCCTCCACTTGTCATCGCCTAGCGTGTAAACTTGAATGACACTGAAGGAAGCACCAGCAGGGTGGAGCTTCTGGCCCGGAAGAAAGTGCACGATCTTGTATTCATTTGTAGCTGGGCTGAAACCAAAGCTGTAGAACGAAGATTGATCTTGCGGCGCGTACTTGACGGGTTTGGCTAGGTGCATACTTTCACCGGTAGCGAGGTTGGCTATCTTGATGGTTGAGTTACTTGAGTACAAGCAAACAAGGCCATTGCACGAAGCGCACAAGAAATCATCAGGATCAATCACGGGCACATCCCGTGTCGATGGCGACCAGGCCTCATCAAAGAGGACTGCTTCGCTAGGGAAGGACTTGCCTGAAGCCCGGCCTCGTTGAAAAAATAAAAGGGGGCGATGCCGCGCACGCCTGAGGTGTGCCATGGTGAACTGCGGATCCCGGATGATGCCATCCCACTGCTTGCAGACAACACGGCACCTCAGTAGATTGCTCACCGGAAGCCTCACAAGTATCAGTTCGATGATATCTTGCGGCAACCAGGTGAGGCGTTTCTTCTTTGTTGGCTTCATCGCCATGGCTTCCGTCGAAGCCACAGCAAGAGATCTACGAGATCCTTGGGCAATCAACAATTTCACGGACTGGCAAGCCAAACGAACTCAGAGACTGAATAAACTCTGCAGAAAATACATGAAAGAAAGATCATTCATCGTAACTTTCAAACATTTTGGGATCAAAAAAGGAGCTGAAGAAATCGCTATGCCCTCAACATTATCCCTCTTTATATGACTACTCAAGAGGTCATCAAACAATCCATGATCCATAATCTTTGAATCTAATATAATTATATACACAAATAAAAGACATGGGTACTGCTACCTAGTCATAGGGCGCCGCCAATATTTCGTGCTGGACTGAATTTCATACTAGTACATACTAGGTTCCGACGGATTGGAGTTTTTCCTTGCAGGTTGCAACCCTAACGATAGAACTTGTATTCCCTACGGGCTCAAGGCGCGTGATGCAGAAGAGGCGCGATTACAGAAAGCGTAGAGGAAGCGAAAACGAGATCCGGAGTTAGGGTAGGGTATAGGGGAGACTCACGGGCGAATTCAGATGAACTCCTCCGCGCGCCGGCGCCTTGGCCCCCCGCAAGATGAGAGAAATAAAAGATGAGATCACGCCGCCGTTTCATCGAGAGAGAGTGCGGTATTTTAACCGCCTGTGGGCCGGACGCGGCTCACGATCGAAATTCCGTCTCTGGCCCGGTGGCCTAGTGGGGGCCAAGGCGCCTTCAACCTTCAACCGTGGGACCTTTTTTCTTCTTCATTCAAAAAGAATCCGAAGGCCGAGGGGCAAAGTCTCCTGGGGCCTGAAACCTTCGGGTAGATTTTGCGATAAAAGAAAAAATCAAATGTCCTTGGGGAGCATCCTCATTCACCCATTTGTACCGGCCTTGAGCAGTCAGTTCAGACTTGAGAGGCAATATGAAAGGTTTTGCTTTCATCCATAGACAGAAGATTATAGTGCAACTACAAGTTTCGCACTTGCAAGTATTCGGTAAATCTTCAATACATACTCGGTGGCAGGAGTTAGTTTGATCTTCAGATCAAATGTCTTGCTGCCCCGCAGATTCTTCAACATCTCAAATTGACCAATATGTTTAAGTGCCATAAATATCATGAATTCAAATGGACAAAAAACATGACAGCGCATAGGTGGTACTGCAGAGATCACTGTTTTACAGGTGAAACAGCTAAATGTTCCATCGGGGTACAAACGAACAAGAGTTCCCGAGAGCTGAGAAGAATGTGACGATAAGCTCTCAAGTATCAAATCTTCACATCATCACCCTCACTGCGATTCTGAGAAGAAATGCCAGCATCGGAACTCGACGCACCAATCTGAAACATGAGTAGGGTTCAAATACAAGACAATACTTTCATCACAAGTCAGGGGAAGTGTGGAATTCACATTTGAGGAGAGCATAGCATCATTGTTTTCTTTTCCTCGAAATCAAAGGTGCATAGACTGTTTTACAATGCCGTTAAATTTCAAAATCAAAGCTCAAAACAGAAAATGGGAAATGGAAATTTTGACGTTTACCAACCAATCCATGCTTCATATTCTAAATGTTCCTTAACTCTTCCTGTGCTAATATGTCTGCTATATAAGGGTGTAGGATGTACTAGAACAATTTAAGTACCTCTCCACTACGTTACTTGACAGCAACCGAGTAACTTTTCATTCTAAGCACAGCTATGCCCAATTTATCATTATTCACTTAGTGTGCCAGCAAATGTGCAAAATGGAACAGCAGAGAATACCATGCGATTCAAAGATGCTAAAATTAATAGCTTGATAGGACCTATATTTATGCAAATCTGAAAATACAAGTTAAGGAAGGAATCGACACGCAAAGTATTTTGCAATCAAACCCAGTTCATAAATTTAGGGCGCCTATGTTAACCTTGACAAAAAATATTTCTTATTGATGTAAAATATGTTGACTGTGGGCTACCTACGTAACAGCGTAATGAACACAGTAACTAGACAACTTGCACAGTAAGAAAAAGGAACTAAAGTACACAAGTATGCATACATTAAAATATGGGATGGAAAATTATTGTATTAGAGGGGAAGTCATTCACTTGTATGAAAGGAGATAATACAAGTACTTCGCTTATATTTCAAAAGAAGCTAATTTGTCTATTTATTGCGGAAGATATTAAAACAGATATAGGAGACAAGAACTAGTGAGCTATAGCAGAAAGGGAAAACATGAATAAATTAGAGCAAATGTAAACCTTTACCTGATTTAATACAGCATTAACCATCATGCTAAAGATACTATGCCTTGCCTCCCTCGTAGCCTGTAGACAAGTTAACTTTATTAGTCCGCAAAAAAATATAACTTTATTAATTTGACATGTCTTAAGGAACAGTTGCATATGATCTGGCTTGTAAACTTGAAACACTATTACCTTCGCGATATTATTCCAATTCTCCATACAACCGAATAAATTTTCCCTATCCTGCTTCCGTGCCACACAATTAAGCTGCCGGAGGGGCCTTGGCTACTGGAGTCTCATGCAAGAAATGTGTTGAAACAACAATAAGGGTACACTTAAACAACATTAAATATTCTACTTTTCAGATGATTGTCGACCATTCAAACTTAATATGAAAATAAAAGGTATGCTGACTTCCATTTAGATAAAGAAGTACCTGATCTGGAATGTTCGGAAATATTTGATTGATTTTCATGCCTATTTCCAGTTGAATCGTGTCATTCAATATACGCGGCAGCACACCATTGATCATTGTGCGATAGCATTGTGCATGTGCCTATCAAATAGCAATGCAGAAATTATAAATATTTCCAACAAATTCTCATTAAGCTAAATTTGAATTCAGCCTACATACAGCTCCCTCATGCTCGTCTCGATGAGTATCGGTCCATATTCTTTCATTCTCAGAGGGCTTGTGCTCCCACGCCTCCCACTTCTTCAATTCCCACACTCCCCGCTGTTTTGGCCTACGAACAATGCCAGCCTTCTTGTATACATCTAAGCGTATAAGTGACTTCATACAGATGTAGGATTGCATGTTGTCAGGCTTGTGGGGCCTGAAATCTAACAGCTTTGCCATCTTACACAATTTAGTATTGGAGTTGTCCCCAAGCAACTCAAAGGAATATAGGTTACGGTCACGACGTTGCAATATGATCTTATCCCTATGAACCAAATTTGGACCCGGAATGTAATCAGGTGAGTACTGAATATTGTACTTCTGGCTCACCTTTGCTCCGTTTTGTTCTCAAGTGTCCAAATTTGCAGCTTACCAACAAAGCCTTCTGGGCTGAAAGGAACAGGTTTGAGCCGTTGCTATACATATCTTCCCATCAATCTCTCTAACCCAGTACCGACGAGGCCCATCACCTGCAGAGTCTTCAAGTACAGTTGCTGGCAGTTGTATCCGTGCAAAATTTTCTTCACTGAGATCAAAGGTCATAACTGCATGCTGCCAGGTAGCTACCATGTCTTCAGTTAGCCAGTACATTGTTCCACCAATATTAACTGCTCCAGAGTTTTTTACACAGTTTAAACTTAGGGCTTCTGGAGTTTTAATATCTCTCCATTTGTCATCACCAAGTGTGTAAACTTGAACGACTCTGAATCTGCTATTATTATGGAGAGGGTGGCCCTCGACAGAATCACCAAGGAAGTGTATAATCTTGTATTCTTTTGTCACTGGGTGAAATCCAAAGTTATACAAGAAGTAATCACCCCTTAAATTCTTTACAGGTTTATCAAGATGCAGACATTCACCCGTTGCAAGGTTTGCTATCTTGAGTGTTGATGACTTTGTGTATAAGCAAAGAAGCCCGTTGCATGAACCACAAAGGGAATCACCAGGGCCAACCACTGGCACTGCACATGCCGACTGTGACCAGGTCTCATCAATCAGGATAGCATCAGCAGGATAGAGCTTTCCTGAGATCGACTCTTGTGGGAAGAATAGGAAAGCACATTGGGGCGCATCCTGGAGGTGAGAGGTGACAAACTGGGGATCTCGGATGATTTTGTGCCATTCCTTGCAGACACCAGTGCACCTCAACAAAGTGCTCACTGGAAGCTTCAAAAATATCCGCTCAATGAGTTCTCCTGGGAGACCGTTTATAATGCGTTCCTCATCTTTTTGCTTCTTTGGTTTGGTTTCCTCAGCCATAGTAAGCAATCTAGTCTCTTGAGGAAACCTAGATACCAAATTCTTCTGCAGACACATTTGAAAACAATAGGGCAAACTGAATAGAGATTATGATTGAAGTAATTTACAGGAAAATAACATGAAGTTTAGGTGAAGTTTAACAGATGTTTGAGTTTATCTTCTTAGAATTGGTAAAGAAGGAAATATGCGGCAGGCCTTACAAATATGGAGCCCTGTATGGCTATTGATTAATGACCACAAACAAATCAATATATGTATGATGCCTACAAAGTTGAAAAATCAAGCTAGCTTATTACTAAAAGCATGGTGAAATACATATCAATATGCATATATGAAACACAAAGCGAGTATGACACTGCTAAAACTCGCCATACAATTTTAGCCAAACGCCGCAAATGACTCTCCTCAACAATTATGTGCATCAACGCAACAACCAGACAACTTAGAAATAGTTTGCATTGCGACACTGGACAAAACAAGCAGATAACGCATTCTTTGGCATTAGAAAAGACGTATGAACTCCGGAATCAAGCAGCGAAACTGCATCAGCGACAAATAGGACCGGTCATAGACAGCAATTTCTGCACCTTTTGTAAGTTTCAGTAGCTACAGTAGTATGCAAATGTCTAAACAGCTCTCTGCTATATTCCGGCAGCGTGGAACAGAAAATAAGGGTGTGTCTGGTTGTTCACATTACTCCAGCCTGCAACGTATCTGGGATCCTGGCTGAGTTGATGGAAAGATAAGCTCAGATGTGTGTTTGGTGGCCTATATGCTTTGGGGCAGGCTGAGCAGAGATGTTGTTTGGTTGTTTCTTTCTACTAAGGGTGTATGAGAGATGATGTATTTAACAGATGTTGTTTGGTAGGTTGCACCTAGTTGAAAAACTTCTGATCAGTATGAGATGCGAACCACCAACCAAGGTGCAAAGTGATATATACATAACACATCATGGCATCAAATTTAAATTATCATCAGTCCTCATGAGCAAACTAGTACAAGGCCAAATCCAAATGTGCTTATCAATTCCCGTATTTTCTTTTACAAGAATTCATATCCACCAATTCTGTGCCACTAGAAATACATTACCAACAAAAATATAATCACCATTTATTATATAGAACAACCATAACAAATCTGAGTGAGAGAAGCTAGCTAGATTTTTTTGGAGAGGAGGCCGGCTACCACCTCCCAACGGCGGCGGCGGAGAAGTAGAAGAGGGCTGGTGAGGTCCCCTCCGGCTGCTGGATCTCAATGGCGGCAAAGGAGCAGAAGGAGCCGCCGGCGGCAGCGGCCCTCCTTCAGGGCGACGGAGGCGAATCTGGGGACCGGTCGAAGGAGGAGGAGAAGGCGGCGGCGGCGAATCTTAGGCCGGACGGAGGGGATGGGAGGACCGGCGGTGGCAGCGGAGGCGGGCGTGGTGCGGGCGAGAGCAAATGTGGGGAACACAGGTTGGTTTGTTTTCTTTGTTTCTTTCGCTCTTTGTTTTTCGTTCATTTTTAATTTTATTTTGTTTATATTTGACATATTTTAAATATATTTGTATTAGTTTAATTTGGAATTTGCATAATTTCTAAAAAAATCATTGCGCATTAAAAATGTTCAATCTACAAAAGCGTTTCATGATTTTGGAAAAAAAACGTACCATTAAAAAAGAAGTTTGTAACATTTAGAAAAATGTAAGTAACACATAAAAAAATGTTTCACGTGTTTTTAAAATTGTTCAAATCATTATGGAAAATGTTAAATGTGTATTCAAAAAAGTTCAACGTGCATTTGACAAATGTTCAACATTTATTCATAAAAATGTCCATCATGTATTTGGAAAATGTTCAACGTCCATCTGAAAAATGTTCATTGTGCATTTGACAAATGTTCGACATGTATTTGAATAAAATATTCAACATGTATTTAAAAATGTTCAGTGTGCATACAATTTTTTTCAACTTGTATTAAAAAAATCAACATGTATTTGACAAGAATAAAGAAAACAAGAAAAAGAAGAAGAAAAAAAAGAATAGAAGACAACCCAATGAAAGCGATGAAAAAATACTGAAACCAAAAAGAAAAAAAAAACACATGCAGAAGCATCCCAAAACTGCTCCAATGAAGCACGTTAGTGGACCGGTCTAGCGAGAGCACCAGAGGCGAGTCGTGCTTTGCTCTCTCAATAGGCGAGATCTAGCAATTACGTCCATGGAACGATTGAGTCGTGTGTATCTCTCAGTCTGGTTGAGAAGGTATTTTTTGCATCAGTTGGGCCAGGCCCAGATAGCTATGCAGTTATGTTGTTGGGGTCACTTTCTGGTGTTAATTACTTCCATGTAGTTCATGCTTGTGATTATTTGGTGAAAGATATGTGTGTTCGGATTGTTATCATATTATTACCCCACTGATTATGATCATAATAATGTCTTGTGAGTTGTTTGTACTCCCTCCATTTTTATATACAAGGCCACTATCAAAATTACAATTTGCAGATATACAAGGCCACTAACGCTAATCGATGCAATATTAATGATGTTTGCCTCATAGTACTAGCAAAGGAGGACATTAACACTTCTATCCGGCTGATGTTATAGAGATTCTGAAAATAAAAACCTCTCGCCGAGGGGAGGCTGATTCTATTGCTTGGCAACCAGACAAGCATGGTCGTTTCTCTGTGAAGTCGGCGTACAATTTTGCAAGGGATGATATCTTGGCTCGAAAGGGGACTGTTGCGTGTAGTACTCGGCCTGATGGCTCAAGGCCGGGGTGGAAAATGCTATGGAGTTGTGGAGCACCACCCAAAGTTTGTGTGTTTGCTTGGAAAGCTGCTAGGGAAGCACTGGCCACTAGGCAGAACAAGATGAAACGCCATATGGAGGTTGATGGAGTGTGCACCATTTGTGGACAGGAAGATGAATCAGTTCATCATGCACTTGTACGCTGCCCCCACGCTCAGAACTTGTGGAATGTTATGAGGCTAGTTTGGGACCTGCTATCGGAGGAGGTTCTTAATAAAAGAGAACCAGATTGGTTGTTGCTGCTCTTACACGAATTATCTGAGACCCAACGGATGCTTGTGCTCATGGTGTTATGGCGTGCTTCGCATATACACAATGAGTTGACTCATGACAAGCCACTGATTCCAGTAGAGGTGTCCAAGAGGTTCCTTTGTGATTATGCGCAATCCCTGTTGACAATCAAGCACTACCCACATGCGGATACTATCAAAGGGAAACTGTCGGTCCTGACAGAGTTAAGCAATTTTGTTCCTGTCACTAGCAGTACAAAATGTTTGGTCAGTCCTGTTGCTTGGGAACCCCCACCGGACGGACATGTCAAACTGAATTTTGATGGCTCGTTCGTTGTCGCTGATGGGTCTGCGGGAGCGGGCATGGTACTGCGCGATCACTTGGGCCAAGTAATTTTTGCAGCGTGTAGATGGCTGTATGATTGCCCAGGACCACTGGAGGCTGAGATTGCTGCATGTGCTGAAGGGCTTAACTTAGCTCTGCATTGGTCCCAGAAACCCATCTTAGTAGAAACAGACTGTGCTGAACTTGTGTCCATGATCAAGACTGGACCGGCGGATCGATCTAGTAGCATGTACCTTATTTCAGAAATCACGGATGAAAGGATCGATATAGTTGACTAGAGGGGGGGTGAATAGGCAACTAACAATTTTTAGCTTTTCTTTACCAAATTAAACTTTGCATCAAAATAGGTTGTCTAGATATGCAACTAAGTGAGCAACCTATATGATGCAATGACAACAAGCACGCAAGCAAATAAGAGATATAACACGAGTAAACTTGCGAAAGTAAAGGGACGAGATAACCAAGAGTGGAGCCGGTGAAGACGAGGATGTGTTACCGAAGTTCCTTCCTTTTAAGGGGAAGTACGTCTCCGTTGGAGCGGTGTGGAGGCACAATGCTCCCCAAGAAGCCACTAGGGCCAGCGTATTCTCCTCACGCCCTCACACAATGTGAGATGCCGTGATTCCACTATTGGTGCCCTTGAAGGCGGCGACCGGACCTTTACAAACAAGGTTGGGGCAATCTCCACAACTTAATTGGAGGCTCCCAACGACACCACAAAACTTCACCACAATGGACTATGGCTCCGCGGTGACCTCAACCGTCTAGGGTGCTCAAACACCCAAGAGTAACAAGATCCGCTAGGGATAAGTGGGGGGAATCAAATTTCTCTTGGTGGAAGTGTAGATCGTGGCCTTCTCAACCAATCCCGAGCAAATCAACAAGTTTGATTGGCTAGGGAGAGAGATCGGGCGAAAATGGAGCTTGGAGCAACAATGGAGCTTTTGGGGGAAGAGGTAGGTCAACTTTGGGGAAGAAGACCCCCTTATATAGTGGGGGGAACAATCCAACCGTTACCCCCACTTCAGCCCCGCAGAGAGCGATACTACCGCTTGGCCAGCGGTACTACCGCTTGCCCCTATAAGCGGTACTACCGCTCCCCCTCGCGGTACTGCCGCTGGGCCCAGAGCGGTACTACCGCGGTGGCAGGGCGGTACTACCGCATACGAGCGGTACTACGGCCCCCACTGCAGTGGCTAGTACCGTAAAACCCGACACGAAAAAAGACCCCTCGAATCGAGGCGGTACTAGCACGAGACCGCAGCGATACTACGGCTGGGGGCTACCAGCGGTACTACCGCTCCAGAGTGGTACTACCGCTCTGGCGCGGTACTACCGCTTATAGCACCCAAGCGGTACTACCGCTCCGGCCCGTGGTACTACCACTGGGACCAGAGAGGGCACACTGAAGTGAGGAACGAGCCCATCATAGAAGCGGAAAGGCTCAGAGGGGGGGCAAAGGAAGTGTACGTGATGATTCCGCCCTAGCCTTTCCAAAGCGGACCCCCTCTTGATAGTACGGTGATCCCTATGAAACTAGTCCACCAAACTAATTCGAAAGGACTGCACCGTCTTCGCTTCAAGCTCCGAGGGGAGGGAATCGTCTCGTGCCAAAAGGATGAATCTCTGAAAACACTCAATGCACACGATTAGTCCGCAAAAGCATTGTCATCAATCACCAAAACATCTTAGGGATAAATATGCCCTTACAATCTCCCCCTTTTTGGTGGATTGATGACAATACGGGATTTGCACAACTGGGAAAAGACAAAGGACATAAGCAAACCCCAAATCTCTAAAATATAGACGGGCTCCCCTAGATGTGTGCCATCAAGATAAGTGCTTTGGACTGCATGACACACATACTAGGATCAACACTCCCCCTGTATTTTAGAGACCAACAACCTAAGCGAGATACAAGATAGCAGGATATATAACATAATAAAGCATGCAACTCATGACATACCAAATGACTAGAGACAAAGATAAAGATATGATAAGGATAGGGTAGCATATGTCTCACACCATATGACTTGAACTAAGGTCTCACTGAACACAAAACCAAACAAAGCACAAGGTAGCAAACACAACGAAAGCACAAAGTCAAAGACAACACACTCGCAACACAACGACGCAAATCCCTAAACTCTCTCCCCCTTTGGCATCGAGACACCAAAAGGGGCAAAGAGCAAACCTACGGCTCCAGGTGAGAGCAAGCTGAGGATCTCGAACATCAGGACTCTGCGTGATCATCTGCACCGCCGTCCTCGGCCGGAAACTGCTCGGCATCTGAATCGGTCCACGGACAGTGCTGCTGGATCCACTCCTCCTCCTCAGCGATCTGACCCTCAGAGCCGCTGGTGACTGTCGCACCCAACTGACGCATAAGCTCCTTGTGACGTCCCCTTGCCTTCTTCTCAGCCACATGAGTCATGTACTGACCGTGAGACTCCATGCAGAACAACTTCTTCATCTTGTGTTTGAGCTTCTTTGCCCAAGAGGGCTCTGCCACAGAAGGCTCTGTCCCAGAAGGCACATAATCCTCATCGTCATCATCGTCATCAGCCTCGCCCTCGGTCTCCATGGCAGCAGCAGAAGATGGAACTCCAGATCTAGGAATGCCCCAATTATCCTTCTTCCGCAGACGCTTGATCTCATGAGAAACCAACTCTCCAGTTTCCAGCGGCTCCTCAGGATAGGTACGTCTCCAGGCCTTCTCAATGAGCAACATAATGAACGGACCATAAATCGGGCACTTGCGCTCAGAAATAGCAGCAAGAAGTTCAGACCACATGACATGAGAGATGTCCAGGGACTCGCCAGTGTTTGCTTCCTTCTCACGCTGGCAGAAGAGAAGCATGTCCATGAGATAAGAGTGTACCATGTCCAGATTCCCGATACGAGGGAAGAGAGTCTCGCGGAAGATACGGTGAAGGATGTCCAGATAGGCAGACAACTCATAGGTTTCCTTCCTGGTCTCAGGGTTGACCTTCCGAGTACAGTAGGGCCAGAGGGCTTGCTTGTGAGTGGAGGTAACATTTTGGTGAGGACGAAAACCGACTGGAGTCTCGAGCCCTTGATCTTCCACCTCAAGCAACCCCATGAAGGCCTGCCACTTGACAGCTAGCAACTTCCCATTAGTCATCCAAGTCAGAGTCCTGTCTTCATCAGTTCCTAGGTGGACAGTGGCAAAGAACTGTGCCAGCAAATCTGCATCAAAGTCCTTGTTGAACTGCATGATCCTGAGAATGTTCAACTGAGAGCACATCTGAAGGGCATCACCAAAGTACTCAGGGTCCTTCTCCATAGCATCCGTGTTGATGGAATGAACATTGACAAAGAGGTTCTTCTTAGCCTTGATCACATCAAAGTAGGTGGCATACTGAAACCGGTTCCAGAACGGGCGATTGACAAGGTTGGGTTCTTGGTCTTCCTCATATGGGTTGCGGCGACGCCTGTCCTAGAATTCCTCGCTAGACATCTCAGTCACCTTCTTGCCACTTGGCTTCGGCCGGTTGGCAGTCTTCTTCTTGAGAGGAGGATTAGCACTTGAGGAAGCACCCACTGGCAGCGGTGGAGCACTAGAAGAACCACCTGTAGTCTCAGATGAGCAGTACCGCTTTGACGTTGAACGCCCGGGGTTGACACGGCGGACTTGCTGCTCAGGATGTTCATCACCTGGAACCAAACACACGGACACAAGAAACAACCAGAAGGAGCGATCAAAACCAAATAAACACAACAAATATGGATCAACATGTGGTAGGAAACGATGGAACTGGGCATCCGGCGGTAGTACCATGTCTGCACAGCGGCAGTACCGCACCAGCGGTAGTACTGTGCCCCCACAGCGGTAGTACCGCTCCAGTGGTAGTACCGCGCCAGATGGGCGGTAGTACCGCCCGAGACGGGGCACGGAGGATCCCTACTGCCGTGGTCAGATCCGGCACTAGCGGGGATGCCAAATTCAAAAATAAACCTACCAAACATCAATCCAAAGAGTCTAGTTGCCTTATCCAACCTACTCAAGCCTAGATTTGGCCAAAAATCTAGAGATGCAACTACTATTGCCCCTAAAACGCGAGATCTGAAAACTAGACAAGAAGAGAAGAGGAACGGGGGCAATACCGGCATCCATGGCAAGAGGACGAGGTGGGGATCGACTCCACCGAAGGAAATGGAAAGGAACGGTCCGGAGACGGAGGGCCGCCGGAGCCCTCCCGCGGCGAGATGGCGCTGGAGAGAGAGGAAGAGGAACCGGGGGACGAAGCAAATGGGTATGGGGGGGAGGAAACCACCCCTGGCCCCGCCCCTCAGCGGTAGTACCGTGGTGATGGGCGGTAGTACCGCTTAGCCACATAAGCGGTAGTACCGCTCCGTAGAGCGGCAGTACCGCTCCAGCGGTAGTACCGCGCCTTCACAACGGTAGTACCGCCCAGTGCAACTCAAAACAAGACTCAACACCTATGGCACAAAACGAAAGACGGGAAACGACGGCAAGAAGACCAACAAGAGCACCAGCAAGAGAACAAGAACCACACGCCTCTATACGAGAGGGCGGTGGCCGAGGCCACCTATGTTTGAGTTAATTGGTATGGCACCGCGAAGAATTATCCTTGGGCCCATGACCAAATCTCGTCTTTGAAGCACAAGTACCATCAAAAATGGCTAATGTGGAAGAGTGAGATTAGTTTATGCATTATGGGGGGGGGAGGAAGAGTTCATTGAGAGAACAACACTCCCCCTAAGTCCATGCCTACACCTAGACAAGAATGCATGATGAATGTGAGGGATGTGCAAAGGTTCAAACCACATTGCTCGAATCAATGATATTTAGCTCATGCCTTAACTCGCGAAATCTTGCTTCATCCAATGGCTTCGTGAAAATATCTGCAAGGTTATCATGAGAGTTGACATAGTTGAGCTCGATCTCCCCTCGCCTAATATGATCCCGGATGAAGTGATACCGAATCTCAATATGCTTTGTCTTGAAGTGTTGCACCGGGTTGAGAGAAATCTTGATAGCACTTTCATTGTCACACCAAAGAGGCACTTTGTCACAAATGACACCGTAATCCTTTAAAGTTTGCCTCATCCATAAGAGTTGTGCACAACAACTCCCGGCCGCCACATACTCCGCTTCGATGGACGAGAGAGACACACAACTTTGCTTTTTAGAAGACCAACTTACCAAAGAGCAACCAAGAAATTGGCACCCTCCAGAAGTGGACTTCCTATCCACTTTGTCTCCCGCCCAATCGGAGTCCGAATAACCTACAAGCTTGAAGTTTGCTCCTCTTGGGTACCATAAGCCAAAGTTTGGGGTATGAGCCAAATATCGAAAGATTCGCTTGACCGCCACAAAGTGGCTTTCCTTAGGTGCGGCTTGAAACCGTGCACATATTCCCACACTCAACATGATATCCGGTCTAGATGCACAAAGGTAAAGCAAGGATCCAATCATGGAGCGATATACCTTTTGATCCACCGCTTTACCATTGGGATCAATGTCAAGTTGGCACTTGGTGGGCATTGGAGTGGAAGCCGGCTTGACATCACTTAGCTTGAATCTCTTTAGCATGTCTTGAGTGTATTTGGCTTGGTTGATGAAGGTTCCTTCTCTTCTTTGTTTGATTTCGAATCCGAGAAAGAACTTCAACTCTCCCATCATAGACATCTTGAACTTTGAGGTCATGAGAGCGGCAAATTCTTCATTGAAGGCTTTGTTAGGGGAACCAAAAATAATATCATCAACATATAGTTGGCACACAAACAACTCCCCTTTGACCTTCTTAGTAAAAAGAGTGGGGTCGATTTTCCCGATTTTGAATCCACAATCTTGTAACAACTCCGTAAGATGCTCATACCACGCACGTGGGGCTTGTTTAAGGCCATAGAGCGCCTTGTGGAGTTGATACACATGATCGGGGAAATAGGGATCTTCGAACCCGGGGGGTTGTTTGACATATACCAACTCATTTATGGGACCATTAAGAAAAGCACTCTTCACATCCATTTGTTGCAACGTGAAATTATGATGAGAAGCATAAGCAATCAACAAACGAATAGATTCAAGGCGAGTGACGGGGGCAAAGGTTTCACCGTAGTCGATACCCTCGACTTGGGAGTAGCCTTGTGCCACCAAACGAGCCTTGTTGTGAACAATGATCCCATGAGCATCTTGCTTGTTCTTGAATATCCACTTGGTTCCAATGACATTATGGTTCCCGGTTGGCCTTGGCACTAATTTCCACACTTGGTTATGTTCGAAGTTGTTGAGTTCTTCATGCATGGCATTGAGCCAATCCGGGTCCTCGAGCGCTTCATAAACCTTTTGGGGTTCGACACAAGAAACAAACGCATGATGTTCACAATAGTTTGCTAATTGTCTACGAGTGCTTACCCCCTTTCTTAGGCTTCCAACCACATTCTCCATGAGATGACCTTTGGTGGTGAGCTTGGAAGCGATCTTAGCGGCACGACGCTCCAATTCCTCCTCAGAAGTGAAACGAGGAGGGGTTACTTGATCATCTTGAGTGTCGTCTTGAGCTTGTTCTTGATCTTGAACTTGCTCGAGGGGGAGAACTTGACCTTGGGCATCATTTGGTGGATCACCACCATCTTGAGGTTGATCTTGCCCTTGATCTTGTTCATGAGGTTGAGGGCCTTCACTTTGTTCTTCGGAAGCGTGTGGGTCTTGGGTTGGTGATGGCTCCACTTGAGTGGAGCATTGTCCTTCTCCTTCGGCCACAAGGGGTTCCTCAATGGGTAGGATATAACCAACACCCATTCTTCTTATGGCTTGGGGAGGAATTTCATCACCTACATCACAAGTACCACTTTGCTCCACTTGGGATCCGGTATTCTCATCAAACTCCACGTTACACGTCTCCTCAATAAGTCCCGTGGACTTATTGAGAACACGGTAAGCATGGGAGTTTGTAGCATAACCAACAAATATGCCCTCATGAGCTCTAGTCTCAAATTTAGACAAACGAACACCTTTCTTGAGAATGAAACACTTACACCCGAAAGTACTTGAGGTTGGGCTTGTTACTGGTGAGTATCTCATATGGAGTCTTGTTCAAGCCTTTGCGGAGATAGAGCCGATTTGAAGCATGACACGCGGTGTTGATGGCTTCGGCCCAAAAGTTGTATGGAGACTTGAACTCCGCCATCATGGTCCTTGCCGCATCCATCAACGTTCGGTTCTTCCTCTCCGCAACACCATTTTGTTGAGGGGTGTAAGGTGCGGAAAATTGATGCTTGATCCCCTCATCACTAAGAACTCATCCAAGGTGTAGTTCTTGAACTCGGTGCCGTTGTCACTTCTTATTGTCAATATCTTTGCATTGTGTTGACGTTGGGCTTCATTTGCAAAGTTAATGACGGTTTGTTGGGTCTCACTCTTCCTCTTGAAGAAATACACCCAAGTGTATCTTGAATAGTCATCCACAATTACCAAGCAATACTTTCTACCCCCAAGACTATCAAAGGATGGAGGCCCAAAGAGATCCAAGTGAAGGAGCTCCAAAGGCCTCTTCGAGTAAATGAGAGTCGTGGGAGGGTGAGCCTTCTCATGAAGCTTTCGTTCGATACAAGCACGATCTTTAGCAAAACTAACGTTCGTTAGTCCACGGACATGGTCCCCCTTGAGAAGACTTTGCAAAGATCTCATATTGACATGGGCTAAACGGCGATGCCAAAGCCATCCCACGTCAACTTTCGCCATTAGGCATGTCGCGGTCTTAGTGGGTCGCTCCGAAAAGTTAATCACATAGAGACCGTTCTTGACATGCCCAACAAAGGCTACTTTAAGAGTCTTGCTCCACAAGAGGGCCACGATATCAATATCAAAGAAAGTGGCAAAGCCCATGGTAGCAAGTTGACGAACGGAAAGTAAATTGTATGCAAGGGACTCAACTAGCATGACCTTCTCGATCGTGAGATCATGAGAAATGACAACTTTGTCGAGTCCCAATACCTTAGAAGACGAGGCATCACCCCACTCGACATTGGTGGGCATAGATGTTGGGGATCGTTGCAGAAATTTAAAATTTTCTACGCATCACCAAGATCCATCTATGGAGTTTACTAGCAACGAGAGGGAAGGAGTGCATCTACATACCCTTGTAGATCGCGAGCGGAAGCGTTCAAGTGAACGGGGTTGATGGAGTCGTACTCGTCGTGATCCAAATCACCGATGACCGAGCGCCGAACGGACGGCACCTCCGCGTTCAACACACGTACGGAGCAGCGACGTCTCCTCCTTCTTGATCCATCAAGGGGGAAGGAGAGGTTGATGGAGATCCAGCAGCACGACGGCGTGGTGGTGGAAGTAGCGGGGATCCCGGCAGGGCTTCGCCAAGCGCAAGCGGGAGGGAGAGGTGTCACGGGAGGGAGAGGGAGGTGCCAGGGGCTCGGTCACTGCTGCCCTCCCTCCCCCCCTATATATAGGGTCCCTGGGGGGCGCCGGCCCTGGGAGATCCCATCTCCAGGGGGCGGCGGCCAAGGGGGTGGCTTGCCCCCCAAGCCAAGTGGGGCGCCCCCCCACCCCCAGGGTTTCCAACCCTAGGCGCAGGCGGGCCCAAGGGGGGCGCACCAGCCCACCAGTGGCTGGTTCCCCTCCCCACTTCAGCCCATGGGGCCCTCCGGGATAGGTGGCCCCACCCGGTGGACCCCCGGGACCCTTCCGGTGGTCCCGGTACAATACCGATAACCCCCGAAACTTTCCCGGTGGCCGAAACTGAACTTCCTATATATAATTCTTCACCTCCGGACCATTCCGGAACTCCTCGTGACGTCCGGGATCTCATCCGGGACTCCGAACAACTTTCGTTTTCCGCATACTAATATCTCTACAACCCTAGCGTCACCGAACCTTAAGTGTGTAGACCCTACGGGTTCGGGAGACATGCAGACATGACCGAGACGACTCTCCGGTCAATAACCAACAGCAGGATCTGGATACCCATGTTGGCTCCCACATGTTCCACGATGATCTCATCGGATGAACCACGATGTCGAGGATTCAATCAATCCCGTATACAATTCCCTTTGTCAATCGGTACGTTACTTGCCCGAGATTCGATCGTCGGTATCCCAATACCTCGTTCAATCTCGTTACCGGCAAGTCACTTTACTCGTACCGTAATGCATGATCCCATGACCAACCACTTGTTCACTTTGAGCTCATTATGATGATGCATTATCGAGTGGGCCCAGAGATACCTCTCCATCATACGGAGTGAGAAATCCCAGTCTCGATCCGTGTCAACCCAACAGACACTTTCAGAGATACCTGTAGTGTACCTTTATAGTCACCCAGTTACGTTGTGACGTTTGGTACACCCAAAGCATTCCTACGGCATCCGGGAGTTACACGATATCATGGTCTAAGGAAATGATACTTGACATTGGAAAAGCTCTAGCAAACGAACTACACGATCTTTGTGCTATGCTTAGGATTGGGTCTTGTCCATCACATCATTCTCCTAATGATGTGATCCCGTTATCAATGACATCCAATGTCCATAGTCAGGAAACCATGACTATCTGTTGATCAACGAGCTAGTCAACTAGAGGCTCACTAGGGACATGTTGTGGTCTATGTATTCACACATGTATTACGATTTCCGGATAACACAATTATGGCATGAACAATAGACAATTACCATGAACAAGGAAATATTATAATAACCATTTTATTATTGCCTCTAGGGCATATTTCCAACAGTCTTCCACTTGCACTAGAGTCAATAATCTAGTTACATTGTGATGAATCGAACACCCATAGAGTTCTGGTGTTGATCATGTTTTTGCTCTAGGGAGAGGTTTAGTCAACGGATCTGCTACATTCAGGTCCGTATGTACTTTACAAATATCTATGTCTCCATTTTGAACACTTTCACGAATGAAGTTGAAGCGACGCTTGATATGCCTGGTCTTCCTGTGAAACCTGGGCTCCTTGGCAAGGGCAATAGCTCCAGTGTTGTCACAGAAGAGAGTCATCGGGCCCGACGCATTGGGAATCACCCCTAGGTCGGTAATGAACTCCTTTATCCAGATTGCTTCCTGTGCTGCCTCTGAGGCCGCCATGTACTCCGCTTCACATGTAGATCCCGCCACGACGCTTTGCTTGCAACTGCACCAGCTTACTGCCCCTCCATTCAAAATATACACGTATTCGGTTTGTGACTTAGAGTCATCCAGATCTGTGTCGAAGCTAGCGTCGACGTAACCCTTTACGACGAGCTCTTCGTCACCTCCATATACGAGAAACATATCCTTAGTCCTTTTCAGGTACTTCAGGATATTCTTGACCGTTGTCCAGTGTTCCATGCCAGGATTACTTTGGTACCTTCCTACCAAACTTACGGCAAGGTTTACATCAGGTCTGGTACACAGCATGGCATACATAATAGACCCTATGGCCGAGGCATAGGGGATGACACTCATCTTTTCTCTATCTTCTGCCGTGGTCGGGCATTGAGCCGTGCTCAATTGCACACCTTGCAATACAGGCAAGAACCCCTTCTTGGACTGATCCATATTGAACTTCTTCAATATCTTGTCAAGGTACGTACTCTGTGAAAGACCAATGAGGCGTCTTGATCTATCTCTATAGATCTTGATGCCTAATATATAAGCAGCTTCTCCAAGGTCCTTCATTGAAAAACACTTATTCAAGTAGGCCTTTATACTTTCCAAGAATTCTATATCATTTCCCATCAATAGTATGTCATCCACATATAATATGAGAAATGCTACAGAGCTCCCACTCACTTTCTTGTAAACACGCTTCTCCATAAGTCTGTGTAAACCCAAACGCTTTGATCATCTCATCAAATCGAATGTTCCAACTCCGAGATGCTTGCACCAGCCCATAGATGGAGCGCTGGAGCTTGCATACCTTGTTAGCATTCTTAGGATCGACAAAACCTTCCGGCTGCATCATATACAATTCTTCCTTAAGAAAGCCGTTAAGGAATGCCGTTTTGACGTCCATTTGACATATCTCATAATCATAGAATGCGGCAATTGCTAACATGATTCGAACGGACTTCAGCTTCGCTACGGGTGAGAAAGTCTCATCGTAGTCAACCCCTTGAACTTGTCGATAACCCTTAGCGACAAGTCGAGCCTTATAGATGGTCACATTACCATCTGCGTCTGTCTTCTTCTTAAAGATCCATTTGTTTTCTATCGCTCACCGATCATCGGGCAAGTCAGTCAAAGTCCACACTTCGTTTTCATACATGGATCCTATCTCGGATTTCATGGCTTCTAGCCATTTGTCGGAATCTAGGCCCGCCATTGCTTCTTCATAGTTCGAAGGTTCACTGTTGTCTAACAACATGATTTCCAGGACAGGGTTGCCGTACCACTCTGGTGCGGAACGTGTCCTTGTGGACCTACGAAGTTCAGCAGTAACTTGATCCGAAGCTTCATGATCATCATCATTAACTTCCTCCCCAGTCGGTGTAGGCACCACAGGAACATCTTCCCGCGTTGCGCTACTTTCCGGTTCGGAAGGGGTGACTATCACCTCATCAAGTTCCACTTTCCTCCCACTTATTTCTTTCGAGAGAAACTCTTTCTCCAGAAAGGACCCGTTCTTGGCAACAAAGATCTTGCCTTCGGATCTGAGGTAGAAGGTATACCCAATGGTTTCCTTGGGGTATCCTATGAAGACGCATTTCTCCGACTTGGGTTCGAGCTTTTCAGGTTGAAGTTTCTTGACAGAAGCATCGCATCCCCAAACTTTTAGAAATGACAGCTTAGGTTTCTTCCCAAACCATAATTCATACGGTGTCGTCTCAACGGATTTCGACGGAGCCCTATTTAAAGTGAATGCGGCAGTCTCTAAAGCATAGCCCCAAAATGAGAGCGGTAGATCGGTAAGAGACATCATAGATCGCACCATATCCAATAGAGTGCGATTACGATGTTCGGACACACCGTTTCGCTGAGGTGTTCCAGGCGGCGTGAGTTGTGAAACGATTCCACATTTCCTTAAGTGCGTACCAAATTCGTGACTTCAATATTCTCCCCCACGATCTGATCGTAAGAACTTTATCTTTCGGTCATGTTGATTCTCCACCTCATTCTGAAATTCCTTGAACTTTTCAAAGGTCTCAGACTTGTGTTTCATTAGGTAGACATACCCATATCTACTCAAGTCATCAGTGAGAGTGAGAACATAACGATAGCCTCCGCGAGCCTCAACACTCATTGGACCGCACACATCGGTATGTATGATTTCCAATAAGTTGGTTGCTCGCTCCATTGTTCCAGAGAACGGAGTCTTGGTCATCTTACCCATGAGGCATGGTTCGCACGTGTCAAATGATTCGTAATCAAGAGACTCCAAAAGTCCATCTGCATGGAGCTTCTTCATGCGCTTGACACCAATGTGACCAAGGCGGCAGTGCCACAAGTATGTGGCACTATCGCTATCAACTTTACATCTTTTGGTATTCACACTATGAATATGTGTAACATCACGTTCGAGATTCATTAAGAATAAACCATTGACCAGCGGGGCATGACCATAAAACATATCTCTCATATAAATAGAACAACCATTATTCTCGGATTTAAATGAGTAGCCATCTCGAATTAAACGAGATCCTGATACAATGTTCATGCTCAAAGCTGGCACTAAATAACAATTATTGAGGTTTAAAACTAATCCCGTAGGTAAATGCAGAGGTAGCGTGCCGACGGCGATCACATCGACCTTGGAACCATTCCCGACGCGCATCGTCACCTCGTCCTTCGCCAGTCTCCGTGTATTCCGCAGCTCCTGTTTTGAGTTACAAATATGAGCAACTGCATCGGTATCAAATACCCAGGAGCTACTACGAGTACTGGTAAGGTACACATCAATTACATGTATATCACATATACCTTTGGTGTTGCCGGCCTTCTTGTCCGCTAAGTATTTGGGGCAGTTCCGCTTCCAGTGACCACTTCCCTTGCAATAAAAGCACTCAGTCTCAGGCTTGGGTCCATTCCTTGGCTTCTTCCCGGCAACTGGCTTACCGGGCGCGGCAACTCCCTTGCCGTCTTTCTTGAAGTACTTCTTACCCTTGCCTTTCTTGAACTTAGTGGTTTTATTCACCATCAACACTTGATGTTCCTTTTTGATCTCCACCTCTGCTGATTTCAGCATTGAATATACCTCAGGAATGGTCTTTTCCATCCCCTGCATATTGAAGTTCATCACAAAGCTCTTGTAGCTCGGTGGAAGCGACTGAAGGATTCTGTCAATGACCGCGTCATCCGGGAGATTAACTCCCAGCTGAGACAAGCGGTTGTGTAACCCAGACATTTTGAGTATGTGCTCACTGACAGAACTATTTTCCTCCATTTTACAACTGAAGAACTTGTCGGAGACTTCATATCTCTCGACTCGGGCATGAGCTTGGAAAACCATTTTCAGCTCTTTGAACATCTCATATGCTCCGTGTTTCTCAAAACGCTTTTGGAGCCCCGGTTCTAAGCTGTAAAGCATGCCGCACTGAACGAGGGAGTAATCATCAGCACGTGACTGCCAAGCGTTCATAACGTCTTGGTTCTCTGGGATGGGTGCTTCACCTAGCGGTGCTTCTAGGACATAATCTTTCTTGGCAGCTATGAGGATGATCCTCAGGTTCCGGACCCAGTCCGTATAGTTGCTGCCATCATCTTTCAGCTTGGTTTTCCCTAGGAACGCGTTGAAGTTGAGGGCAACATGGGCCATTTGATCTACAAGACACATTGTAAAGATTTTAGACTAAGTTCATGATAATTAAGTTCATCTAATCAAATTATTCAATGAACTCCCACTCAGATAGACATCCCTCTAGTCATCTAAGTGAAACATGATCCGAGTTAACTAGGCCGTGTCCGATCATCACGTGAGACGGACTAGTCAACATCGGTGAACATCTTCATGTTGATCGTACCTTCTATACGACTCATGCTCGACCTTTCGGTCTTCCGTGTTCCGAGGCCATGTCTGTACATTCTAGGCTCGTCAAGTCAACCTAAGTGTATTGCGTGTGTTCCGAGGCCATGTCTGTACATGCTAGGCTCGTCAACACCCGTTGTATGCGAACGTTAGAATCTATCACACCCGATCATCACGTGGTGCTTCGAAACAACGAACCTTCGCAACGGTGCACAGTTAGGGGAACACTTTCTTGAAATTATTATAAGGGATCATCTTACTTACTACCGTCGTTCTAAGTAAATAAGATGTAAAACATGATAAACATAATATGCAATCAAATAGTGACATGATATGGCCAATATCATTTTGCTCCTTTTGATCTCCATCTTCGGGGCGCCATGATCATCTTCGTCACCGGCATGACACCATGATCTCCATCATCATGATCTCCATCATCGTGTCTTCATGAAGTTGTCACGCCAATGATCACTTATACTTCTATGGCTAACGTGTTTAGCAATAAAGTAAAGTAATTTACATGGCGTTATTCAATGACATGCAGGTCATACAAAAAATAAAGACAACTCCTATGGCTCCTGCCGGTTGTCATACTCATCGACATGCAAGTCGTGATTCCTATTACAAGAACATGATCAATCTCATACATCACATATATCTCATTCATTGCATCCTTTTGGCCATATCACATCACAAGGCATATGCTGCAAAAACAAGTTAGACGTCCTCTAATTGTTGTTGCAAGTTTTTACGTGGCTTCTATAGGTTTCTAGCAAGAACGTTTCTTACCTACGTAAAACCACAACGTGATATGCCAATTTCTATTTACCCTTCATAAGGACCCTTTTCATCGAATCCGTTCCGACTAAAGTGGGAGAGACAGACACCCGCTAGCCACCTTATGCAACTAGTGCATGTCAGTCGGTGGAACCTGTCTCACGTAAGCGTACGTGTAAGGTCGGTCCAGACCGCTTCATCCCACAATGCCGCCGAAACAAGATAAGACTAGTAGTGGCAAGAAAATTGACAACATCTACGCCCACAACAAGTTTGTGTTCTACTCGTGCATAGAAACTACGCATAGGCCTGGCTCATGATGCCACTGTTGGGGATCGTTGCAGAAATTTAAAATTTTCTACGCATCACCAAGATCCATCTATGGAGTTTACTAGCAACGAGAGGGAAGGAGTGCATCTACATACCCTTGTAGATCGCGAGCGGAAGCGTTCAAGTGAACGGGGTTGATGGAGTCGTACTCGTCGTGATCTAAATCACCGATGACCGAGCGCCGAACGGACGGCACCTCCGCGTTCAACACACGTACGGAGCAGCGACGTCTCCTCCTTCTTGATCCATCAAGGGGGAAGGAGAGGTTGATGGAGATCCAGCAGCACGACGGCGTGGTGGTGGAAGTAGCGGGGATCCCGGCAGGGCTTCGCCAAGCGCAAGCGGGAGGGAGAGGTGTCACGGGAGGGAGAGGGAGGCGCCAGGGGCTCGGTCACTGCTGCCCTCCCTCCCCCCCACTATATATAGGGTCCCTGGGGGGCGCCGGCCCTGGGAGATCCCATCTCCAGGGGGCGGCGGCCAAGGGGGTGGCTTGCCCCCCAAGCCAAGTGGGGCGCCCCCCCACCCCCAGGGTTTCCAACCCTAGGCGCAGGGGAGGCCCAAGGGGGGCGCACAAGCCCACCAGTGGCTGGTTCCCCTCCCCACTTCAGCCCATGGGGCCCTCCGGGATAGGTGGCCCCACCCGGTGGACCCCCGGGACCCTTCCGGTGGTCCCGGTACAATACCGATAACCCCCGAAACTTTCCCGGTGGCCGAAACTGAACTTCCTATATATAATTCTTCACCTCCGGACCATTCCGGAACTCCTCGTGACGTCCGGGATCTCATCCGGGACTCCGAACAACTTTCGGGTTTCTGCATACTAATATCTCTACAACCCTAGCGTCACCGAACCTTAAGTGTGTAGACCCTACGGGTTCGGGAGACATGCAGACATGACCGAGACGACTCTCCGGTCAATAACCAACAGCGGGATCTGGATACCCATGTTGGCTCCCACATGTTCCACGATGATCTCATCAGATGAACCACGATGTCGAGGATTCAATCAATCCCATATACAATTCCCTTTGTCAATCGGTACGTTACT
Organism: Aegilops tauschii subsp. strangulata; assembly: GCF_002575655.3. Lineage (NCBI taxonomy): Eukaryota > Viridiplantae > Streptophyta > Magnoliopsida > Poales > Poaceae > Aegilops > Aegilops tauschii. The sequence continues at coordinate 380,916,642 of NC_053039.3, read as the reverse complement.
TGCCCGAGATTCGATCGTCGGTATCCCAATACCTCGTTCAATCTCGTTACCGGCAAGTCACTTTACTCATACCATAATGCATGATCCCCTGACCAACCACTTGGTCACTTTGAGCTCATTATGATGATGCATTACCGAGTGGGCCCAGAGATACCTCTCCGTCATACGGAGTGACAAATCCCAGTCTCGATCCGTGTCAACCCAACAGACACTTTCAGAGATACCTGTAGTGTACCTTTATAGTCACCCATTTACGTTGTGACGTTTGGTACACCCAAAGCACTCCAGCAAACGAACTACACGATCTTTGTGCTATGCTTAGGATTGGGTCCTGTCCATCACATCATTCTCCTAATGATGTGATCCCGTTATCAATGACATCCGATGTCCATAGTCAGGAAACCATGACTATCTGTTGATCAACGAGCTAGTCAACTAGAGGCTCACTAGGGACATGTTGTGGTCTATGTATTCACACATGTATTACGATTTCCGGATAACACAATTATAGCATGAACAATAGACAATTATCATGAACAAGGAAATATAATAATAACCATTTTATTATTGCCTCTAGGGCATATTTCCAACAATAGATGGAATCTTGTGCACGTCCACCACCAAGTCCTTGCTTCCGGTCATATGATTTGTAGCTCCACTATCGAGCAACCATGATCCCCCACCGGAAGCAAACACCTACAAGAGATCAATGCTTGGTTTTAGGTATCCATTTTGTAATGGGTCCTTTGATGTTAGTAACAAGGGTCTTAGGAACCCAAATGGACCATTCAATATACTCATGAGGAGAACCAACAAATTTGGCATAAACATGCCCATCACTTGCACGGCATAACACATAAGAAGGATTAAAGTCGCCGGCTTTGTTGGATGGGGTGGCATTGCCCTTCTTGACACCGTCACCCTTCGCATTGTTCTTCTTCTCCTTGGAAGTACCCTCTCCCTCCTTCACAAAAGTTTGCTTGAGAGGGGGAGGTCGTTTGGTCTTGTCATTCTTCTTGTTCTTGGGCTTGGGTGCGAACACAATCCCCTCCTTGGCCACAACTTCCTTTTGGTTTCTCAAAAGGTCGTTGAGGTTCTTCTCACCTTGTATGCATGACACAAGGCCTTTCTCAAGTTGCTCCTTCAACTTAGCATTCTCCTCAACAAGATGCACATGCTCACAACAAGGGTTAGTAGCATTTGCATTATCAATTAACACCATATGAGGAAAGGTGGCTTTCTCCTTAGTTAGCATTACTTGGAGTTGATCATGAGACTCCTTGAGGCTAGCATGAACGCCCTTCAAGACTTTGTGAGCCTTGTCGAGAATGTCAAACTCCTCTTTAAGTCTAGCAAGATCAACCCCAAGTTTTGCCTTCTTGGAGTTTAGCACACGAGACGCAACAAGAGCATGATCAAGATCTTTGTTTAACTTAGCATGATCATCGTTGTATGACTCCTCAAGAGCCAAACGAAGACCACGCTCTTCGTCAAAAGCATTGGAAAGATCCGAAATCTCATCGGCATAGTCACGACTATGCCCCTCCATCTTAGAGATGGTATCTTCGTGAGCCTCGATCATGTCATTGGCTTCACCAAGTTGTTCCAAGAGAGCAACGAAGTGCTTCTTGGATTTACCCTTGAGTTTACCCATAAAGGTCTCAAACTCATTTTCCTCCACATTTGTCCCCTCATGTTCATCAATGCTATCCGTCGAAGAAGGATGATTAATGATGGTAGTTTTGATGTTGGAGGTTACCTTATTGGTGGCTTTAGCCATGAGGCACTTGGCGGTGATGTTCTCATTGGGTGAGTCGAAGAGAGACATCCGTGGAGTCTTCGCAATGCCAACGGAGGCCATGGCAACCGACTCATCATCTTCATCATCGTCATCATCCTCGTTGTATTCTTCTTGTACCACTAATGCCTTGGGAGGAGTCTTCTTGGTGAAGTTGCTCTTGTTGGGGAACGACTTGGCCTTGTCCTTTCTAATGAGCTTGCCACCATTGTCTTCCCTCTTCTCGTAAGGGCACTCCGCAACAAAGTGGCTCACATTGCCACAATTGAAGCAAGTTCTCACTCGTTGCTTGCCCTTTGCGCCACTTGAATTGCTCTTGTTGAAGTTTGGCCTTGTGTTCTTCTTGCTCCAAAATTGCCTTGAAGCAAGAGCCATGTGTTCATGATAGGCATACTTCGTATCTTCGAGGTTGCCCTCCTCTTCTTCCTCTTCATCCTCTTCCTCCATACTAACCTTGGCCTTTAGAGCAAGGTTGGGCTTCTTTACTCTTTGAGAGCGAAGAACCGCATTGTCGGCGGTCTTGTCCAAGATGCTCATAGCAACAAACTCATCCAACACTTCACTTGATGACAAGGTGTGGAAGTCCGGCCTTTGACGAATTACGGAGGACATGGCTTTGTGGTAGGGCATCATTGCCTTGAGGAATTTGCGCTTGATCCAATTGTCATCCGTGTCCTTACTTCCATGATCTCGGAGAGAGACCGCGAGTTTGGTTACTCTCCGAAAGAGCTCACGAGGTTCTTCATCTTCTTTCATTGCAAACTCGTCGGCTTCATCTTGCACCACTTCATAGTTGGAGCGTTGAATGCTTGCGCTTCCCCGATAGAGGGAAACAACTTGGAGCCAAGCATCTTTGGCCACGGTGTAAGGCCGGAGATGAGGAAGATCTTCGGGTGGGATTGCTTCTTGGATGATGAAGAGAGCATTCTCATTGAATTGATGATCCACAACTTCTCTAGGAGTGAAGTTACTTCGGTCATGCGGATAGAAACCTTCTTCAATGATTCTCCAAAGGTTAGTGTTCACATGATTTAAATGACGCTTAAAACGATTGACCCAAGAATCAAAATCTACATTCTTCTCAATCTTAGGAGCCGGGCCGGCATGATTCAAATGAGTGGAAGGGAGCGGTCCACCATAGACAGGTGGAGGTTCCACATGGGCAAAGATGTCGGTGCCCTTTTTACCACTAGAAGAAGGAGCTTTCTCGCTAGTAGCTTCCCCTTTGTCGGAGGTAGCATCCGTCACCTTGTTGGCGGGATCACCCACTTTCAACGGTGCGGTGGAAAGCTTAAGCCCTTCTAAGTATTTATTAAACATGCTTTCGACCTCGGTAGTCATGGAGGTTTTCAATGTGTCCAACGCTACATTTAATTCCTCACGAGAGACCGCGGTTCCCCCATCTCCCGTAGACGAGACTGGATTCACACCGGAGTGCTCCTCCACACCGTCTACGACGTCAACCATACTCTTCAGACGGTAAAGTCCTTAAAAAGAGACGAGGCTCTGATACCAATTGAAAGGATCGATATAGTTGACTAGAGGGGGGTGAATAGGCAACTAACAATTTTTAGCTTTTCTTTACCAAATTAAACTTTGCATCAAAATAGGTTGTCTAGATATGCAACTAAGTGAGCAACCTATATGATGCAATGACAACAAGCACGCAAGCAAATAAGAGATATAACACGAGTAAACTTGCGAAAGTAAAGGGACGAGATAACCAAGAGTGGAGCCGGTGAAGACGAGGATGTGTTACCGAAGTTCCTTCCTTTTAAGGGGAAGTACGTCTCCGTTGGAGCGGTGTGGAGGCACAATGCTCCCCAAGAAGCCACTAGGGCCAGCGTATTCTCCTCACGCCCTCACACAATGTGAGATGCCGTGATTCCACTATTGGTGCCCTTGAAGGCGGCGACCGGACCTTTACAAACAAGGTTGGGGCAATCTCCACAACTTAATTGGAGGCTCCCAACGACACCACAAAGCTCCACCACAATGGACTATGGCTCCGCGGTGACCTCAACCGTCTAGGGTGCTCAAACACCCAAGAGTAACAAGATCCGCTAGGGATAAGTGGGGGGAATCAAATTTCTCTTGGTGGAAGTGTAGATCGTGGCCTTCTCAACCAATCCCGAGCAAATCAACAAGTTTGATTGGCTAGGGAGAGAGATCGGGCGAAAATGGAGCTTGGAGCAACAATGGAGCTTTTGGGGGAAGAGGTAGGTCAACTTTGGGGAAGAAGACCCCCTTATATAGTGGGGGGAACAATCCAACCGTTACCCCCACTTCAGCCCCGCAGAGAGCGATACTACCGCTTGGCCAGCGGTACTACCGCTTGCCCCTATAAGCGGTACTACCGCTCCCCCTCGCGGTACTGCCGCAGGGCCCAGAGCGGTACTACCGCGGTGGCAGGGCGGTACTACCGCATACGACTGGTACTACGGCCCCACTGCCGTGGCTAGTACCATAAAACCCGACACGAAAAAAGACCCCTCGAATCGAGGCGGTACTAGCACGAGACCGCAGAGGTACTACGGCTGAGGGCTACCAGCGGTACTACCGCTCCAGAGCGGTACTACCGCTCTGGCGCGGTACTACCGCTTATAGCACCCAAGCGGTACTACCGCTCCGGCCCGCGGTACTACCGCTGGGACCAGAGAGGGCACACTGAAGAGAGGAACGATCCCATCATAGAAGCGGAAAGGCTCGGAGGGGGGGCAAAGGAAGTGTGCGTGACGATTCCGCCCTAGCCTTTCCAAAGCGGACCCCCTCTTGATAGTACGGTGATCCCTATGAAACTAGTCCACCAAACTAATTCGAAAGGACTACACCGTCTTCGCTTCAAGCTCCGAGGGGAGGGAATCGTCTCGTGCCAAAAGGATGAATCTCTGAAAACACTCAATGCACACGATTAGTCCGCAAAAGCATTGTCATCAATCACCAAAACATCTTAGGGATAAATATGCCCTTACAACGGAGATGTTAAAGGAGCGACACTCCCAAGTTCGGAAGATCACTCGTGCGCAGAACAAGGTTGGACACGCTATGGCAGCGATAGGGCGTGGACAGCAAAGGACGGCTTGTTGGCTCGCAAATGTTCCTCAGGAGATTAGCATTGTTGTTATGAATGATTGTAACACTATGATCAATTAAGTAATGAAATGCTTTCCCCCCGCAAAAAAGGAGGACATTAATTATCCCTTGCATGCATGTGGGAGTGAGAGCATGGGCTTGATGTGCATGAAAGAGAAGAATACACATTAATTTACACGGCAAACAAGGAGACAAGCTGGCTTGCAACATTGACTTAGAAGACATTTAACTTTTGCCTTGGTACCTGTAATATGAGTTTGTGGACTTGTATACAAAAATGGAGGGAATAACGTTTTTTAGGACTTGGGAGAAATTTTGTTGTTAGTAACCATGTGAAATTGAATGGAGTTTAATGTTTTGACATTATGTTGTGGTGTAATTCTCTAGCGGTGAGGGGTGAACATCGACTTCACACTTCACCTATAAAGGGCGAAGAGCATTATGTCATTATTTTGTTTATGATGGATGGTTGGGATGGCAGATATTACCGGGCCTAGAGTTTATGAACTGTTGCAAGAAGAGTTAATGGGACCCTAAATTTTAATTTTATGATTAAATTTAAATTTATCTTAATTATTCTTGTTATATTTGTAGATGCTTGCGTAGATATTATAATCATAAGTGTGTATGTTGTTCAATTAAGGGAAATACATAAGTGTAGGCTCCACCAAACAACAATTATCAAGGCAATGAAAGTTAAATTAATTGCAAGGTGAAAAAACTTGGTGAAATACTCGTTATCCTCGAGAATGATTTGATCCACATAAGATATAGGAAACTGTTGGAAGTATGCCCTAGAGGCAATAATAAAATGGTTATTATTGTATTTCCTTGTTCATGATAATTGTCTATTGTTCATGCTATAATTGTATTAACTGGAAACCGTAATACATGTGTGAATACATAGACCACAACATCTCCCTAGTAAGCCTCTAGTTGACTAGCTCGTTGATCAATAGATGGTTATGTTTCCTGACCATGGACATTGGATGTCATTGATAACGGGATCACATCATTAAGAGAATGATGTGATGGACAAGACCCAATCCTAAGCATAGCACAAGATCGTGTAGTTCGTTTGCTAAGAGCTTTTCTGATGTCAAGTATCTAGACCATGAGATTGTGCAACTCCCGGATACCGTAGGAATACTTTGGGTGTACCAAACGTCACAACGTAACTGGGTGGCTATAAAGGTGCACTACAGGTATCTCCGAAAGTGTCTGTTGGGTTGGCACGAATCGAGACTGGGATTTGTCACTCCGTATGACGGAGAGGTATCTCTGGGCCCACTCGGTAATGCATCATCATAATGAGCTCAATGTGACTAAGGAGTTAGTCACGGGATCATGCGTTACGGAACGAGTAAAGAGACTTGCCGGTAACGAGATTGAACGAGGTATTGGGATACCGACGATCGAATCTCGGGCAAGTAACATACCGATGGACAAAGGGAATTGTATACGGGATTGATTGAATCCCCGACATCGTGGTTCATCCGATGAGATCATCGTGGAACATGTGGGAGCCAATATGGGTATCCAGATCCCGCTATTGGTTATTGACCGGAGAGGTGTCTCGATCATGTCTGCATGGTTCCCGAACCCGTAGGGTCTACACACTTAAGGTTCGGTGACGCTAGAGTTGTTATGGGAAATAGTATGTGGTTACCGAAGGTTGTTCGGAGTCCCGGATGAGATCCCGGACGTCACGAGGAGTTCCGGAATGGTCCGGAGACGAAGATTTATATATGGGAAGTCCTTATTCGGTCGCCGGAAGTGTTCGGGGGTATATCGGTATGGTACCGGGACCACCGAAAGGGTTCCGGGGGTCCACCAGGAGGGTCCACCTGCCCCGGAGGGCCCTATGGGCTGAATATAGAGGGGAACCAACCCCTAGGTGGGCTGGGCGCCAAACCCCCTAAGGGCCCATGCGCCTAGGGTTGGGGGAAACCCTAAAGGGGGCGCCCCCCTTGGCTTGGGGGGCAAGTCTCCCCCCCTTGGCCGCCGCCCCCCCTCTAGATCCATCTGGAGGGGCGGGCCCCCCTCTCCCTTTCCCCTATAAATAGAGGGGGGGTGGGAGGGCAGCTGCACCACATCCCAGGCGCAGCCCCTTCCTCCTCATACATCTCCTCCTCCTCCGTAGTGCTTGGCGAAGCCCTGCCGGAGAACCACGAGCTCCATTGCCACCACGCCGTCGTGCTGCTGGAGTTCTCCCTCAACTTCTCCTCTCCCCTTGCTGGATCAAGAAGGGGGAGACGTCCCCGGGCTGTACGTGTGTTGAACGCGGAGGCGCCGTCCGTTCGGCGCTAGATTGGATCTTCCGCGATTTGAATCGCCGCGAGTACGACTCCATCAACCGCATTCTTGTAACGCTTCCGCTTAGCGATCTTCAAGGGTATGAAGATGCACTCCCTCTCTCTCGTTGCTAGCATCTCCTAGATTGATCTTGGTGACACGTAGGAAAATTTTGAATTATTGCTACGTTCCCTAACAGTGGCATCATGAGCTAGGTCTATGCGTAGATTCTATGCACGAGTAGAACACAAAGTAGTTGTGGGCGATGATTTATTCAATTTGCTTGTCATTACTAGTCTTATCTTGATTCGGCGGCATTGTGGGATGAAGCGGCACGGACCGACCTTACACGTACATTTACGTGAGACAGGTTCCACCGACTGACATGCACTTGATGCATAAGGTGGCTAGCGGGTGTCTGTCTCTCCCACTTTAGTCGGATCGGATTCGATGAAGAGGGTCCTTATGAAGGGTAAATAGCAATTGGCATATCACCGTTGTGGCTTTTGCGTAGGTAAGAAACATTCTTGCTAGAAACCCATAGCAGCCACGTAAAACATGCAACAACAATTAGAGGACATCTAACTTGTTTTTGCAGGGTATGCTATGTGATGTGATATGGCCAAAAGGATGTGATGAATTATATATATGTGATGTATGAGATTGATCATGTTCTTGTAATAGGAATCACAACTTGTATGTCGATGAGTATGACAACCGGCAGGAGCCATAGGAGTTGTCTTAATTTATTGTATGACCTGCGTGTCAATGAAAAACGCCATGTAATTACTTTACTTTATTGATAACCGTTAGCCATAGTAGTAGAAGTAATAGTTGGCGAGACAACTTCATGAAGACACGATGATGGAGATCATGGTGTCATGCCGGTGACGAAGGTGATCATGCCGCGCCTCGAAGATGGAGATCAAAAGGCGCAAGATGATACTGGCCATATCATGTCACTTTATGATTTGCATGTGATGTTTGTCATGTTTACATCTTATTTGCTTAGAACGACGGTAGCATAAATAAGATGATCCCTCACTAAAATTTCAAGAGATGTGTTCCCCCTAACTGTGCACCGTTGCGAAGGTTCGTTGTTTCGAAGCACCACGTGATGATCGGGTGTGATAGATTCTAACATTCGCATACAACGGGTGTAAGCCAGATTTACACATGCGAAACACTTAGGTTGACTTGACGAGCCTAGCATGTACAGACATGGCCTCGGAACACAAGAGACCGAAAGGTCGAACATGAGTCGTATAGTAGATACGATCAACATGAAGATTTTCACCGATGATGACTAGTTCGTCTCACGTGATGATCGGACACGGCCTAGTTGACTCAGATCATGTATCACTTAGATGACTAGAGGGATGTCTATCTAAGTGGGAGTTCATTAAATAATCAGATGAACTTAATTATCATGAACATAGTCAAAAGGTCTTTGCAAATTATGTCATAGCTTACGCTTTGGTTCTACTGTTTAAGATATGTTCCTAGAGAAAATTTAGTTGAAAGTTGATAGTAGAAATTATGCGGACTGGGTCCGTAAACTGAGGATTATCCTCATTGCTGCGCAGAAGGCTTATGTCCTTAATGCACCGCTCGGTGTGCTGAACCTCGAGCGTCGTCTGTGGATGTTGCGAACATCTGACATACATGTTTTGATGACTACGTGATAGTTCAGTGCGTAATGCTAACGGTTTAGAATTGAGGCGCCAAAGACATTTTTGAAACGTCGCAGAACATATGAGATGTCCAAAGACTGAAATTGGGATTTCAGAATAGTGCCCACGTCAAGAGGTATGAGACCTCTGACAAGTTTCTTAAGCCTGCAAACTAAGGGAGAAAAGCTCAATCGTTGAGCATGTGCTCAGATTGTCTGAGTACTACAATCGCTTGAATCGAGTGGGAGTTAATCTTCCAGATGAGATAGTGATGGTTCTCCATAGTCACTGCCACCAAGCTATTAGAGCTTCGTGATGAACTATAACATATCAGGGACAGACATGATGACACCGCGAAAGTAGAAATCAAGTAGGAGCATCAATTGTTGATGGTTAGTAAAACCACTAGTTTCAAGAAGGGCAAGGGAAAGAAGGGATACTTCATGAAACGGCAAATCAGTTGCTGCTCTAGTGAAGAAACCCAAGGTTGAACCCAAACCCGAGACTAAGTGCTTCTGTAATGAGGGGAACGATCACTGAAGCAGAACTACCCTAGATACTTGGTAGATGAGAAGGCAGGCAAGGTCGATAGAAGTATATTCGATATACATTATATTAATGTGTACTTTACTAGTACTCCTAGTAGCACCAGGGTATTAGATACCAGTTCGGTTGCTAAGTGTTGGTAACTCGAAATAAAAGGCTACGGAATAAACGGAGACTAACTAAAGGTGAGATGACGATATGTGTTGGAAGTGTTTCCAAGGTTGATGTAATCAAGCATCGCATGCTCCCTCTACCATCGAGATTGGTGTTAAACCTAAATAATTGTTATTTGATGTTTGCGTTGAGCATAGACATGATTGGATTATGTTTATCGCAATACGGTTATTCATTTAAGGAGAATAATGGTTACTCTGTCTATTTGAATAATACCTTCAATGGTCTTGCACCTAAAATGAATGGTTTATTGAATCTCGATCATAGTGATACACATGTTCATGCCAAAAGATATAAGATAGTAATGATAGTACCACATACTTGTGGCATTGCCATTTGAGTCATATTGGTATAAAACGCATGAAGAAGCTCCATGTTGATGGATCTTTGGACTCACTCGTTTTTGAAAAGATTGAGACATGCGAACCATGTCTATTAGTATATATGCATGAAGAAAGTCCATACAGATGGATCGTTTGGACTCACTTGATTTTGAATCAATTGAGACATGCAAATCATACCACATGGGCAAGATGACTGAAAGGCCTCGTTTTCAGTAAGATGGAACAAGAAAGCAACTTGTTGGAAGTAATACATTTTGATGTGTGCTGTCCAATGAGTGCTGAGGCATGCAGTGGATATCGTTATGTTCTTACTTCACAGATGATTTGAGTAGATGCTGAGTATATTTACTTGATGAAACACAAGCCTGAATTATTGAACGATTCAAGTAATTTCAGAGTGAAGTTGAAGATCGTCGTGACAAGAGGATAAAATGTCTGTGATATGATCATAGAGATGAATATCTGAGTCACAACTAATGCCGCCTGGAACACCATAGTGTGATGGTGTGTCCGAACATCATAACTGCACCCTATTGGATATGGTGCATACCATGATGTATCTTATCGAATTACCACTACCGTTTATGGGCTAGGCATTAGAGACAACCGCATTCACTTTAAATAGGGCACCACGCAATTTCGTTGAGACGACACCGTATGAACTATGGTTTAGAGAAACCTAAGCTGTCGTTTCTTAAAAGTTTGGGGCTGCGACGCTTATGTGAAAAAAGTTTCAGGCTGATAAGCTCGAACCCAAAGCAGATAAATGCATCTTCATAGAATACCCAAAATAGTTGGGTATACCTCCTATTTCAGATCCGGAAGCAAAGTGATTGTTTCTAGAAACAGGTCCTTTCTCGAGGAAAAGTTTCTCTCGAAAGAATTGAGTGGGAGGATGGTGGAGACTTGATGAGGTTATTGAACCGTCACTTCAACTAGTGTGTAGCAGGGCACAAGAAGTTGTTCCTGTGGCACCTACACCAATTGAAGTGGAAGCTTATGATAGTGATCATGAAACTTCGGATCAAGTCACTACCAAACCTCGTAGGTCAACAAGGATGCGTACTACTTCAGAGTGATACGTAATCCTGTCTTGGAAGTCATGTTGCTAGACAACAATGCACCTACGAGCTATGGAGAAGCGATGGTGGGCCCGGATTCCGACGAATGGCTCGAGGTCATAAAATCCGAGAGAGGATCCATGTATAAAAACAAAGTATAGACTTTGGAAGAACTACTTGATGGTCGTAAGGCTGTTGGGTGCAGATGGATTTTAAAAGGAAGACGGACAATGATGGTAAGTGTCACCATTAAGAAAGCTCGACTTGTCGTTAAGATGTTTTCCGACAAGTTCAAGGAGTTGACTGCGATGAGACTTTCTCACTCGTAGCGATGCTAAGAGTCTGTTGGAATTATATTAGCAGTTACTGCATTATTTATGAAATCTTGCAGATAGGATGTCAAAACATTGTTTCCTCGACAATTTTCTTGAGGAAAGGTTGTATGTGATACAACTAGAAGGTTTTGTCAATCCTGAAAGATGCTAATAAGTATGCAAAGCTCCAGCAATCCTTCTAAGGACTGGAGTAAGCATCTCGGAGTTGGAATGTATGCTTTGATGAGATGATCAAAGATTTTGGGTTTTTACAAAGTTTATGAGAAACTTGTATTTCCAAAGAAGTGAGTGGGAGCACTATAGAATTTTTGATGAGTATATGTTGTTAACATATTGTTGATCAGAAATGATGTAGAATGTCTGGAAAGCATACAGGGTTATTTGAAAAGTGTTTTTCAATGGAAAACCTGGATTAAGCTACTTGAACATTGAGCATCAAGATCTATAAGGATAGATCAAAAATGCTTAATAGTACTTTCAAATGAATACAAACCGTGACAAGATTTTGAAGGAGTTCAAAATAGATCAGCAAAGAAGGAGTTCTTGGCTGTGTTACAAGGTGTGAGTATTGAGTAAGACTCAAGACCTGATCACGGCAGAAGAGAGAGAAAGGACGAAGGTTGTCCCCTATGCTTTAGACGTAGGCTCTACAGTATGCTTTGCTGTGTACCGCACCTGAAGTGTGCCTTGCCATGAGTTAGTCAAGGGGTACAATAGTGATCCAGGAATGGATCACATGACAGCGGTCGAACTTATCCTTAGTGACTAGTGGACTAAGGAATTTTCTCGATTATGGAGGTGGTAAAAGAGTGCGTCGTAAAGGGTTACGTCGATGCAAACTTGGACACTAATCCGGATGACTCTGAGTAGTAAACCGGATTCGTATAGTAGAGCAGTTATTTGGAATAGCTCCAAGTAGCGCATGGTAGCTGCATCTACAAGATGACATAGAGATTTGTAAAGCACACTCGGATCTGAAAGGTTCAGACCCGTTGACTAATAACCTCTCTCACAAGCGAGATATGAACAAACCCCATGGGTGTTGGATTCATTACAATCACATAGTGATGTGAACTAGATTATTGACTCTAGTGCAAGTGGGAGACTGTTGGAAATATGCCCTAGAGGCAATAATAAAATGGTTATTATTGTATTTCCTTGTTCATGATAATTGTCTATTGTTCATGCTATAATTGTATTAACTGGAAACCGTAATACATGTGTGAATACATAGACCACAACATGTCCCTAGTAAGCCTCTAGTTGACTAGCTCGTTGATCAATAGATGGTTATGTTTCCTGACCATGGACATTGGATGTCATTGATAACGGGATCACATCATTAAGAGAATGATGTGATGGACAAGACCCAATCCTAAGCATAGCACAAGATCGTGTAGTTCGTTTGCTAAGAGCTTTTCTGATGTCAAGTATCATTTCCATAGACCATGAGATTGTGCAACTCCCGGATACCGTAGGAATACTTTGGGTGTACCAAACGTCACAACGTAACTGGGTGGCTATAAAGGTGCACTACAGGTATCTCCGAAAGTGTCTGTTGGGTTGGCGCAAATCGAGACTGGGATTCGTCACTCCGTATGACGGAGAGGTATCTCTGGGACCACTCGGTAATGCATCATCATAATGAGCTCAATGTGACTAAGGAGTTAGTCACGGGATCATGCGTTACGGAACGAGTAAAGAGACTTGCCGGTAACGAGATTGAACGAGGTATTGGGATACCGACGATCGAATCTCGGGCAAGTAACATACCGATGGACAAAGGGAATTGTATACGGGATTGATTGAATCCCCGACATCGTGGTTCATCCGATGAGATCATCGTGGAACATGTGGGAGCCAATATGGGTATCCAGATCCCGCTATTGGTTATTGACCGGAGAGGTGTCTCGATCATGTCTGCATGGTTCCCGAACCCGTAGGGTCTACACACTTAAGGTTCGGTGACGCTAGAGTTGTTATGGGAAATAGTATGTGGTTACCGAAGGTTGTTCGGAGTCCCGGATGAGATCCCGGACGTCACGAGTAGTTCCGGAATGGTCCGGAGACGAAGATTTATATATGGGAAGTCCTTATTCGGTCGCCGGAAGTGTTCGGGGGTATATCGGTATGGTACCGGGACCACCGAAAGGGTTCCGGGGGTCCACCGGGAGGGTCCACCTGCCCCGGAGGGCCCTATGGGCTGAATATAGAGGGGAACCAGCCCCTAGGTGGGCTGGGCGCCAAACCCCCCTAGGGCCCATGCGCCTAGGGTTGGGGGGAAACCCTAAAGGGGGCGCCCCCTTGGCTTAGGGGGCAAGTCTCCCCCCTTGGCCGCCGCCCCCCTCTAGATCCATCTGGAGGGGTCCGGCCCCCCTCTCCCTTGCCCCTATAAATAGAGGGGGTGGGAGGGCAGCCGCACCACATCCCTGGCGCAGCCCCTTCCTCCTCATACATCTCCTCCTCCTCCGCAGTGCTTGGCCAAGCCCTGCCGGAGAACCACGAGCTCCATTGCCACCACGCCGTCGTGCTGCTGGAGTTCTCCCTCAACTTCTCCTCTCCCCTTGCTGGATCAAGAAGGAGGAGACGTCCCCGGGCTGTACGTGTGTTGAACGGGGAGGCGCCGTCCGTTCAGCGCTAGATCGGATCTTCCGCGATTTGAATCGCCGCGAGTACGACTCCATCAACCGCGTTCTTGTAACGCTTCCGCTTAGCGATCTTCAAGGGTATGAAGATGCACTCCCTCTCTCTCATTGCTAGCATCTCCTAGATTGATCTTGGTGACACGTAGGAAAATTTTGAATTATTGCTACGTTCCCTAACAGAAACACCATCGGCTTGACCTTAAAACAATTAAGGATTGGGTTACTTGCTGCACTTTTTGCTTTTGTTACAATTAAGGATCTATCATTCAAACAAACATTCAAATAATCTTCTCCGCTTTTACAGTGATTTCGTACTAATTTTTATAGACCAATTCCTTCTAATCCTTGTTGAGTGTGGCACTATTACTAATGAAAAGATCTATAATCGAACACCTATGTCTTCATAATGCACAACTATAGGTTCATATTACTAATCCACTTTATATATGTTTATGTTTGGGCGAAGCCAAATAAATATAATTGCAGACAACGCAACTCCGTATCATGCACGCCACCACCGTCCCTACTCTTACGGTCTTAACGGGTGAAGGCAACGATGATTAAGGGTCTCCTCATGGACAGCTTAAGACTCTCAGATCTCCGTCTATTCCCCTTATCGTAGTTCCGCAAAAGAGAGAGATAGTTTTTATCACCGCAATACATCCTCATCTCCAATGACAATGATGGTAACATACTTCAAGTCCATATAGGTAAATGTTGTGAGGTCGATTTCATGCAACATCCTAAGAACAGCTAACCCAAACATATAAAGAAAATAATGTACTTGTTGAAGTTCGATTCATACATATATTAGTTCCTCCATATCCTCGAGAACTAGGGGGGTTTACTCAGACATAGAAACAATAAACTTCATCATGGTGTTCATGTTGATAATGAATGAACGATTTAATGTAATACAAGTATGCGCTAGGGTTTGGTTTTACGATAGAAGGGTTGATGTCATGATACGACCCCTCATAATAATTTAAATACCAAGGTCGTTGTTGTTTTGTGTACACTGGAGCACCTGCGGCTAAGTTATGGAGACGAACAAGCACTAGTAAATGTTAAGTTCATGCATGTTAATGTGTCGACGATGTGCATAGGCAAAGAAGAGAAACTTGTTCAAGTTGAGGTGATATTTTCTTCACACATCAGAAGGAAACCAAGAAAATGAATATTATAATTATTTTAGAAAGAGCAACTCTAGCAAATACACTATTTTCCCCGTCCCGTACCATGAGGCCTCCAACGGAACAGATCATGTAAACTCGTCCCGCAAAATTTTGTGGGACAAGTTTGCAAGATCTGTTCCGCCCTCGCGATGCCGCCAAAAAAACGAAGCTTTGCAAATTCATGATTTTCAAATATATAAACTTAATAGAATCACAATATAAATCAAACTTATAAATGTTTTACCATCATACAAATACAGCAATCATCTCCATTACAACAAATGTTTAAATTCAAATAATTAATACATCAACAAATGATCCAGAAGCCAAATAATTGTTCAAATCAGAGACAAATACATATAAAATTTATTGAATAAAATGGGAGTCTATCTCCCATACAGTTACCACTGATACTCAACAAGATCATCACGAGAGCTCGGTTACGCGGAATGCAAAGCCGGCTAACCGTCGATCTGCGGTGCTTTCTCCTTAGGTCGGCTTCAAATTTGTCGACGAGTTGCAACAACACTGGGTGGTCGACATCGTCGTCCAAAATCATCTCCTCTATGCCAGAATCATCGCCTCCTTCTTTCTTCTAACCAGGACAGATATCGTTTTCTCTCTTCCTTACGATCTAGCCTCCGCCGCCGTTAGAGGGTTTCCTTCTGCCACCGTCCTCCAGCAATTCCCCTCTGCCGACGACCTCAATCGTTGGTGGTGAGGGGGTCATCGGATCCACACGGTTGTCGATGGGGAGGGGGGGTCGTCGGATCCACGCGTTTGGATCGTTTTGGGCACTATTAGCAGCTTAGGGTTTGGGTTATTTATCATCTTGGCTTGGCGGTGGTGATGGCAACGCCGAATAAAAAATCTTTAAATCCTTTTCCGACGAAGCGATCTGCATTGGGGTTGGATTTGAAAACCAGTATGTTCAAGCAAGAATGGTGCGGCGGTGGCGGCATCCACGTGGTGGACCTATAACCTTGGGCTCTGCCATCGCGACGACGTTTGCTCCAGCGCGCCGAAGATGGTGGATCGTGTGCTGGGTTCGTGGTTCATGGCAGGCAGATATGGTTTCCTCCTCCGATGTCTTAGTCGTGCGGTGCCAGATTTGGAGTTCGACGGCGTGTACGAGGTGTTGCCCCAGTCTAATTCGTTCGACGGCAATGGCTTTGCCTCTATTGACGAGCCACCTTGGAGGTCCGCAAAGCTGCGTCTCAGCGATGGAGTCGCATCGAGCTCGGGAGTGAAGGTGGTCCTCGTTGTTTTCTTTGGCGGCTGCTATGGTGATGCTAGAGGTAGATGCTAGGTGTTGATGTCAAACTCTGATAATTTTTCAGTCTTGTTTGTATTTTTCATTTCTTGATTTGTGGTCCTTGCAAATGCTAGCGTTATGTTGTTTTTTCAGTTTTGTTAAATCACTAAGTACGTGACTTGTACTGTATACTATGATTCTTATGATATAAATGAGACAAGTATTATCATAAAAAAAAAACTCTTTGCAGGTACGTAACATGTACTACTCGAGAGACCGCATCGATCCATGCATGGCTTGCCGGCAACCGGTGTACATACCCGATGGATCTATACATGCATGCTCTTAGACGCACTTGACCTTCTTCGTGAGCGCCGGCGACGACAGAGGCAACTCCAGCGGGCAGGTGGCCTCCAGCCTGTGTACGCGGGTGTGCGGCGGGTACCTGACCTCCCCAGAGAGCTTGAGCTCCAACCGGAACACGCCCCCCGCCGTGCTCTCCTTCACGAACTCCGCCACCTCGTCGCTCCCCAGCTGCGCGCTCTCCCCCGCCGCCGCGACGTGGTACACGTCCGTCTTCCCCGGCTGTATCTCGCGCGAGCTCCCCTGGCCCTGCATCCTGACGCCGGCGATGCGCGCGCCGGCGAAGCGGAGCTCTGCGTCGACGGCGCCCAGCTTGGCGAGCGAGGCCCAGTTGCGGTTGTGCACCGCGACGGCGAGCGAGACGTCGTAGGCGAGCGCGGTGCCGTTGGGCCCGGCGAGGGCGAGCCGGGCGAGGGACGCGTCCTCGATGGTGACGTGGGCGGGGCAGACGACGAAGTAGGGCACGACGAGCAGGACCACGAGGATGACCAAGAGAAGGCAGCAGCAGAGGCAGGTGCAGCGGTCGCCGGCGGCGCTGCGGCGGTGGTAGGAGTAGTAGGGCCACGCGCCTCCTCCGTAGCCGTCGCAGGCGCTGCTGCAGCACACGGTGAGGCACTCGCCGCAATCGATGTCGCCGCAGTCCAACTCGCAATCGACGTCATCCATAGTACGTGTCCTGGTGTTGTACTAGCTTTTAATTCAGTGAACGATCATGAGATTTGATACATATATGTACACGGGATGTCTGTATGACGTACTATACAGAGAGTTATGAGGAACAACGATCCAGGTTGGATTCCAAATCAACAGGGGAACCGGATTCCAGCAAAAATGCTAGACGTACGGGGTCCTGGCGGAGTCAGGATTTGGATACCAGTTTGGCTAGGTCTCAGTCAACTTGATAAAATTAAGCCAACCTGATAAAAAATCCGGTGCACATCAACCATGTTAACAATTTCAGTAGGTTGAGAACAGGAAGCAAGAGGGTCAAAAACAAATTAATCTTAACAGTGTTTGGCAGCACTCTTATATACAATTCCTAAACTCTTCATAACTTGTGAATTGCAATCTCAGAATTACCATATTGTATAAGTTGGACACAGAACATCTTGGCATCAGATACAGATAGGAACTCGAATAAGATGATTTGCATTATGACGATAATCTATAGGAGACGTACATGATATGCACTCTTCATAGCATCCCAGCACACGAAAAAAATAAGTAAATTCGGGTCTATAGTTTCGACACTGACACAAAATGAGAATTGGAAGGGATTAATAGAGTGTGATGCCTTGACCTTGGCTAGTCCGTTGGCTGGAGTAGCGAATTAGGTTGCGTCTGACTCGCCGTATGAATCAGATGGACTCGTTGTATGAATCAGATGGTGAGCAGATGAGCACGATCGAAGAGCAGAGGCGGGCGGGCGGCAAGGGCATGGACGGCGGCAGCTGCGGATAATCACAGTACACGCTGATCACGGGAGAACCCAACTTCCACGAGACTAGGGCGGAGGCTAGTTTGCCAATCTGGCCGACCATGGGCTTTTTACCTGGGCTTTTTTCTTTTCTTTTTCCAAAATACATGTTGAGATAGGTCTAAATAGTAAACCTCATATGGATGTATCTAGCACCAAGTTTGGGACAAGCTTTTCCAGACGGAGAGAGTACGGTTTACCCGCAGCCGAAATACATGGAAGACCATACACAAAGAACGTCGCAAAACGAGTTGAAGCACCAGCGGAATGTGCATTGGGGAGTCAAGGGTCTACCACACGACGCTGTCCATTTACAGCGAGGAGGCGAAAAGAGGCTCAGCAGCTCGTGAGAGCAGGGAGCCCAGGACGCTGTCAAGATTTGGTTTGATCTTCAGATCAAATGCCTCGCTGTCAAGCAAATTCTTCAGTGTCTCAAGTCAAACAATATGTTAATCACGTCACGTGGACTAAATAAGCGCCATAAATTCGAATGGAGAAAAACGCAACAGCACATAGATTTGGTTATGTATTTTTGGAATGGGAAGACATATATTCCACTAACCAGAGTGCCTAGCCAAATTGCCTGCCACCAAGTCACGGCTTGGGGTTCAACCTCCATCTAACAGCACATAGATGGTACTGAAGAAATCACTGTTTTACAGGAGAGGGGGCTAAACAGTCTCTCGGGGGTAAAAAGAAACAGCGTTCAACAACAGCCTGAGTGAGCTGAGATGTCACGGTAGGCTCTCAGGTATCAAAGTCTTCACATCATCATCGGCCTCGCTGAGATTGTGAGAAGAAATGCCAGCATTTGAACTCGAAGCACGCTTCTGAAACATGAGTAATGGTTCAAATACAGGACAATGGTACTTTCATCACAGATCAGGTAGAATAGCCGTTCGAGAAAAAACATGACAGCACTGTTTTCTTTTTCTCAAAGAATTAAAGGTGCAGAGACAGTTTAACCAGGTCGTTGCTCATATTCAAAGCTCAAATCAGAAAATTGGACATGGAAAATTTGGCGTTTAACAATCAGTCCATGATTCCTAATCTGAGTGTTCCTTAATTCTTCTTATGTTAATTTGTCTGCTATATAAAGGTGTACGATGTGGAACATTTTTAAGTACCTCTCTGTTACATTACTTGACAGCAAACAAATAACTTTTAATTCCATGCACAGCTAGCACAGCTATGCTCAATTAACCATCATTCACCAAGTGTGCCAGCAAACGCACAAGAATGGAACTGTAGATAATAGCATGCATCCAAAGATGATAAAATTTAACAGCTTGGCAGAACCTATATCTATATGTACAAGTCTGAAAATACAAGTTAAGAAAGGAATCAACACTTGAAATGTTTTGCAACCAAACCAGTTCCTAAATTTAGGGCACCTACACAAACCTTGATGAAAAACTATTTATTGTTGATGTAAAACATGTTGACTGTGATTCTCAAAAAAAAAAATGTTGACTGTTGGCTGCCTCAGCACAATGAACATAGTAACTAGACAACTTGCACAGTAAGCAAACAAAGAACTAAAGTACACGTGTATGCATAAATTAAATCATTAAAATATGGGATGGAAAATAATTTTATTACAGGGGAGATCAGTCATTTGTACAACACGAGATAATACAATTACTACCCCCATAACAAAATATAAGACATTTAGTTACAGAGGTAGTACTTTACTTATATTTTAAAAGAAGCTAATTTGCTTAATTATTGCATGAGAGATTAAAACGGATATAGGAGACAAGAACCAGCGAAATGAAAAACATGAATATACTAGATCAAATATAAACTTTTACCTGATCTTCTATAGCACCACCCATCATACTAATGATACTACTTGTTACCTCATCCGTAGCCTGCAGACAAGTTAACTAATTAGTTTGACATGTTTCAAGGAAAAGACGTCAATGATCTGACTTGCAAATTTTAAACACTATACCTTCATAATAGTATTATATTTCTTCATACGAGCATTTAAATTTTGCAAATCCTGCTTCTGTGCCACCCAATTAAGCCGACGGATGGGCCTTGGCTGCTGCAATCTCATGCAAGACATGTGTTACAGCAGCTATAAGGGTGTTCTCCCTCCGTTTTTGCACAGAAGGCCACTTCTTTTTTCGTGTCAAACTTTGACTAATAATTTTGGTCAACAAAATATTGATTATATGTCACCAAAACTATATCATAGGAAAGTTCTTTGAAATGTGCATCCAATGGCATACTTTTTGTGGCATATACCTAACATTTTGTTGGTAAAATTAATGGTCAAAAGTATGGAAAATAATAATGAAGTGGCCTTGTATACAAAAACAGAGGGAGTACTTAATTAAAGAACACTATGTTTTCTCCTTTTCAGATGATTAACTGACCATTCAAACATAATATGAAAATAAAACGTATGCTGACTTCCATTTAGACAAAGAATTACCTGATCTGGAAAGTTTGGAGATATTTGATTGATGTTCATGCTGATTTCCTGTCGAATCGTATCATCCAATATATGCGGCAGCAGATTATTGATCATCATGCGATAGCGTTGCGCACGGGCCTATAAAACAGCAACTCTGATATTGTTAAAATTTCCAGAATAATAAATTCTAGTTAAGCTAAATTTGAATTCAGCAAACATACAGTTTCCTTGTGCTCATCTCGGTGAGTGTCGCTCCACATTCTTTCATTCTCAGAGAGCTCATGCTCCCACGCCTCCCACTTCTTCAATTCCCAGCCTTCCCGCTGTTTTGGCCTACGCACAATGGCAGTCTTCTTGTATACATCTAAACGTACAAGTGACTTCACACAGATATAGGATTGCATGTTGTCAGGCTTGTGGGGACTGAAATCTAACAGCTTTGCCATCTTACACAGTTCAGTATTGAAGTTCTCCCCGAGCAACTCATAGGAATATAGGTTGCCATCGCAACGTTGCAGTATGATCTTATCCCCATGAACCAAATTTGGACCCGGAATGTAATCTGGCGAGTACTGAATATTGTACTTCTGGATCCACCTTTGCTCTGTTTTGTTCTCAAGTTCCCAGATCTGCAGCTTACCAACAAGCCATCTCGGCAGAGAAGGACAGGTTTGAGCAGTCGCTACACATACCTTGCCATCCATCTCTCTGATCCAATACCGACGAGAACCACCAGCGGCAAAATCATCAGGTTTAGTTGCAGGCAGTTGTATCTGTGCAAAACTTTCTCCACAGAGATCGAAGGTCATAACTGCATGCTGCCAGCTAGCTACCACGTCTTCAATTAGCCAATACAGTGTTCCGTCAATAGTGACCGCTCCAGAGTTTTTTACACAGTTTAAGCTTAGGGCTTCTGGAGTTTTGATATCCCTCCATTTCTCATCACCAAGCGTGTAAACTTGAACGACGCTGAATCTGTTATTATTATGGGGGCGAGGGCGACCCTCGATGGAATCACCAAGGAAGTGTGTAATCTTGTATTCTTTTGTCAATGGGTGAAACCCAAAGTTGTAGAACAAGAAGTGATCACCCCTCAAATTCTTTACAGGTTTCTCAAGATGCAGGAATTCACCGGTTGCAAGATTAGCTATCTTGAGTGTTGATGACTTTGTGTATAAGCAAAGAAGCCCATTGCATGAACCACAAAGGAAATCATCAGGCCCAATCACTGGCACTGCATATGTCGACAGCGACCAGGCTTCATCAATCAGGATAGCATCAGCAGGATGGGGCTCGCCTGAGACCGACTCTTGTGGGAAGAACAGAAGGGCATAATGGGGTGCATGCTGGAGGTGTGATGTGACAAACTGGGGACCTCGGATGATTTTGTGCCATTGCTCGCAAACACCAGTGCACCTCAACAAAGTGCTCACTGGAAGCTTAAAAAATATCCGCTCAATGAGTTCTCCTGGGAGACAGTTTATAATGCACTCCTCATCTCTTTGCTTCTTTGGTTTGATTTCCTCAGAAACCATGGTAAGCAATCTAGTCTCTTGAGGAAGCCTAGGTACCAAATCCTTCTGCAGACACATTTAAAAACAATAGGGAAAACTTAGTAAAGAATATGAGTAAAGTAATTTGCAGGAAAACAATATGAGGTTTAGGTAAAAGTGTAACAGATGTTTTAATTTATCTACTTAGAAGTTAGAATTGGTGAAGAAGGAAATAAGTGGCACCACCTGTAGCAAACATGGAGCCCTGTGATGCTATTGATTAATAACCATAAACAAATCGATATACATATGATTCCTACAAAGTTGAAAAAACAAGCTAGCTTAAAACTAAAAGCACGATGAGATACACATATCAACATGCATAGATGAAACGCAAAGTGAGTACGACACGCTAAAACACAACGCACAACAAAATGTGGCATCAGCGCGACAAGACAACCATACCAATTAGAAATAGTTTGCATTGAGACATTGGAAAAAACAAGCAGGTAATGCATTTTTGGCATTAGAAAAGACGCACAGACTCCGGAATCATGCAACAAAACTGCATCAGCGACGAAGAGGACCAGTCACAGTCTCACAGACAGCAATTTGCTGCACCTTTTGTGAATTTCAGTGGCTACGGTAGGCAGTATGCAAATGTCTAGACAGATCTCTGCTGTATTCCGGCACCGTGGAACAGCAAGACAGGCGAAGGAACAAAATGATGCTCACATGAATCGATTGACGGATGCTAGTAGATGGAAAGCTTGCGAGTGCGCGCTCGGCAACTTGAGGGCGGGAAAAAAGGGGGTCGGAGCTCACCGCCACCGCGTCGACCTGCAAGACGCCAAAGACCAACGGAGCTCCTCCCTGGAGCCCGCGAGTCGCGAGGCTCGCTTCGCCGGCAGAGGCTCCTATTCCGCCGCAGCGGCAGCGACGGGCGGTCTGTGTCTAGGGTTAGAGCTGGGAAATGGAGATTGGGGATTTTTTTTCGAGGGTGCGCGGACTGCGGCGCGGCAACAGAGGAAAGCCTCGGGACGGGGCCGCGCCAGATGGGCCAGCCAGCCACGCGGGAGGCCAGAGCCTCGTTTCTTTATTTTTCATGTTTTTTATTTCGTTTTCTTTTTTTACTTTCGTTTCTTCCAAATATTCTTAAAAAATACTTTGCATAAAAAATTGAAAAAAATGTAAACCAAGCATTTGAAATATGTTGAATGTGTATAGAGAAAATGTTTCACATGTGTACGGAAAATATATACAAAACAATATACAATGTGTGTCAAAAAGTTGATCATATATTTAAAAAATGTTAATAAAGTATTTAAAAAATGTTAAACAAGTATTTTAAGCATTTTAATCAAGAATTTAAAAAATAATAAATATATATAGAAAAAATGTTGATCATGTATTCAAAAAAATAAATCCTCGTTTGTATTGAAAAATGATAAAATTGTATTTGTAAAATGTTAATGAAGCATTTGAAAATGATAAATTATACAAAATGTTGAAAATTTATAAAAAAGTGTTAATATTATATTTAAAAATAATGTTAATGAAGCGTTTGAACAATGTTAATTGAGTATAAATTTTTTGACCACGTGTTAAAAACTCTTAATCTTGTATAAGAAAAATATTAATCAAGCATTTGAATTTTTTTAATGTGTGTATGGAATAAATGTTGACCAAGTATTCATAAACAATGTTAATCTTATATTTGAAAAATGTTAATCAAGCATTTAAAGATGTTAAAATTTGCATAGAAAAATGTTGATCATGTATTAAAAATGCTAAAATCATATTTGACAAATGTTAAATTAAATGTGTGTTAGATAAATGTTCTTTACGTATACGAAAAATGTAGAATGAAAACCAAAAGAAAGAAAGAAAAATGAAAAAATATGAAAATCGAAAAACAAACTAAAGTAAAAAAGGAAAAAATCAAAACCAAAGGAAAAAATGGAAAAATAGTGGAACTCCTTAAAGAGACAAAGAAAAAATATTGAAAACTAAAGAAATAAACAAAAAAACCATGAAAAACAGAAGGAAAATGCGAAAGAAAATAAAAATGGAGAAAAGCACGAAAGAAACAAAGAGAAACCAAAAGAAGTAAGAAAGAGAAAATAAGAAAACTAAAGTATAAACAACAAAAAGCAAAACAAAATAGAGAAGAAATAAGAAAACCAAACAAAAAACGAAAAAATGTGTCTTTTCCCTCAAGTAGGATGCGCATCCTATGTTACCACGAACCCGGCTGTGGCGTAATGGCTAACAACAGAAAACTCAGCGAGAAGCAAGAAAAAACAACAAAAACACAAAAGACCCCAGAAACCTGTGAAAAAACAAAGAAAACCGGTAAAACGTGAAAAGGGGAAGAAAACAATGAGAAAATAAAAAATAAAAAATAAAAAATGAAGAAACCAATGATAACAAAGAAAACCAAAAAAAACAAAGAAACCCAGCGGAGAAACAAAGAACCAAAAAAACGTCCGTGGCAAAAAAAAAAAAGCAAAGCCACAACTGAAAAGTTCGAATGAACGAACAAGGTTGGCAACAGAAATTGGTTGCCATCTCGCTTAAAGCAAGATATAGAGGTTGATTCGTTTGCTACCAACATTTGGCATTGCCAATATTTGGCAAAATCAAAAGTTGCGAGCATTTGGTAATCTTTTGTGAGATTGGCAACAGAAATTGGTATGCAACCAATCTCTAGCCAACATTTGGCAGTTGCAAAATTCTGGCATGTCAACCTTTGGCATCAAACCAATTAGGCTCATAGCTCTCGCATCCCAGGACGGCCTTTCCTTCGAGAAACAGGGAGTTCTACACCCGCAATTTCTCTTGAATTGTTCTACTCCAGCAAATGTTGTACATCGCTAAGACTACGCTAGGAAGTTGGGCCGGTCGATTAAAACCAAGTGAGATGAGCGTAGCGACTGGTTTCAGGGAAAGGTTTCTGGTCGGTTATGGAAACCTTGTAAAAGAATCCTCAACCGGTTTTTCCTTTACTAGGTTTTAGTTTTTTTTTTGTCTTTTCATTTTTATGTTTATCTTTGCTCTTTTCCTTTTTTCATAAATTCACAAAAAAGGAGTTCACATATTAAAAAAATATTTGGGTTTTCAAATATGTTCGTGATATTTAAAAAAAATGATTTTCTTGAAATTTGCTCAGAATTTCAAAACATGTTCGAATTTAGAAAAAACACATAAAAATGTTCAAATTCCCAATAATTGTTCAGAGTTTCAAAAACTGATAATGCTTTAAAAATAAGGTATTTAAAAGTTTCAAATTTTTTAAAAATTATTCCTGTTTTCAGAATTTATTCACATATTTTCAAAATATTACTGTTGTCAAATCCTGTTCAAAACTAAAAAAATGTTTGCTATTTTATATTGTTCATGATTTTGCATTTTTTAAAATTTTGCAAAAAGGAATTCTCCGTGAACATTTTGAAATTCACTATCATTTTTTGCATTTTCCTGAACCTTTTTTGAATTTCACAAAAAAAAATTGCGTTTGTGAGCTTTTCTTTAATATGAGAGTTTTTTTTCGAATTTGAGAACATTTATTTAATTCGCAAAAAAATGAATTTGCGAACATTTTTTGTATTTGTGAACAAAATTTTTAAATTGACAATCTTTATTTAATTTGTGCATATTTTTGGAATCGGCGAACATATTTGGAATTCACGAACATTTCCTTAATTTTGCAAAAAATGAATTCGTGAATATTTTGTGAATTCATGAAAGTTTTTTATATTCAATAAATATTTTACAACTATACATATCAAATATAACAAGTCCTATGTATTTTAAGTTTTTGCTGACGTGTTGTTAATCAAAATATCTATATTGCACACAATCAAATCTCACTGAAATATATTCAACCGATTCCCGCAACAAGGCGCAAAGTATCATCTAAGTTTGATAGTATTTGGATGCCATAGTTTGGTAGTTTTTCATATTAGGATTCAAAAGCTTTGTACCTGTTTTTCTTCTTAAAGATATGTTAGATTGAAGTATGTAAAGGAAAATAATTGTAGCAAAATGGAAATCATTCATATATACAAATGTTGATAATACCATAACAATGCTTACATTTCAAGATAAGCTCATTATCCTATTTAAATATGGCAAAGGAAACTAGAATAGATATAGGTAACAAAAGCTAGTAAAACAGAGAGAAAAGACATAAAATATTACATTGAATCTTTACCAGCACATATGAGCACTTCTTATCATACCACTGAAGCTATAAATCACCAGAGTCATAGGGTCATGTTTACTCATATTTTGTTAGTAAATAAATTGGTGAGGCTGCCGGAAGCTGCACATCATGGCTGTTGTGGCCATCATCAATCGGTGGAGGTGACGGGGCGTAGAGGTTTGGCTCCATGCCGCTAGGGAAATCAGCGTCACCCCCGACACTGCCACCATCACTGTTTCCCTCATTATGTCTGTCGTTTGAGTCAGGAACCGCAAAAGCAGGGTCGGGGGCAGCTCCTACGAACGGACAACCGGTATTGTGGCAATAGAGCCGAGATCCAAGAAGTCGTGCACCGGAATGGAACGAGGAACATCGGCAAAGCTGCGGCTCTTGACCGAGATGAGGACCACGGAGTAATCAACCCCGGTGAGGCAGACAATGTCAATATCGATGGGATAAGAGAAAGGGATGATGGAGTTGGGTGTGAACCGGTATTCAATCTAAAAGTCTTCAATGTTTAAGGCATAACGGTGTCGAGACAAAAAAGGAAGCAGTTTTCTGTTTCTTCGTGGCGAACGAGGTCAACGGTGTTGATGGGAGAAGTAAATTTGCTGGCACAGCAGTTTTACATCATCTGTTGAAATTGCCTACTATCATAGAAACTAGAGGGATAATAGCAAAGAAAATGACGTAGCAGTCGAATTTGATTTTTTTTGAGAAATCTTGTCCCACTTTTTTAAAATTCAGAGATGTTCATGGGTACGAGATTTTGGTCGTGGGGATTCCCCAACCACAGATGACGACCTACTACTAGGTTACAAGAATGCTTTGCTAAGTTGTGTGCTTCTACATTAAAATGTCTACGATCATGAACAAAGTTACATGAAATAAAAGATCTAGAACGGCTGATGATCTCCCTAATCACCGCTCCAGGCCATCCACGAGTGCGTTGATGAATGTCGTTGATCACTGTCAAGCAGTCCGAAGCAACATGTAGGCACTGAGCTCCAAGATCCTCAGCTAGGGCGAGAGCTCCCTTACCGCATACGTCTCCAGTGTCATCGGGTCGACCATTTGCGTGACCAGTGATACGTCCATTTTGCATCATGCTTTTATATTGATATTTATTGCATTATGGGCTGTTATTACACATTATATCACAATACTTATGCCTTTTCTCTCTTATTTTATAAGGGTTACATGAAGAGGGAGAATGCCGGCAGCTGGAATTCTGGACTAGAAAAGGAGCAAATATTAGAGACCTATTCTGCACAACTCCAAAAGTCTTGAAACTTCATGGAGCATGTTTTTGGAATATATAAAAAATATCGGGCGAAGAAAATACCAGAGGGGGGCCACCAGCCAGTCACAAGGGTGGAGGGTGTGCCCTACCCCCTGGGCACGCCCCCTGACCTTGTGGGCCCACTAGCAGGCCTCCGGTGACCATCTTTGGCTATATGGTGTGTTTTGACCTGAAAAAAAATCAGAAGGAAGCTTTCGGGAGAAGCGCCGCCGTCTCGAGGCGGAACTTGGGCAAAACCAATCTAGGGCTCCGGCGGAGCTATTCTGTCGGGGAAACATCCCTTTGGGAGGGGGGAATCATCGCCATCGTCATCACCAACGATCCTCTCATCGAGGGAGGGTCAATCTCCATCAATATCTTCACCAGCACCATCTCCTCTCAAACCCTAGTTCATCTCTTGTATTCGATCTTGATTCCAAAACCCTAGATTGGTACCTGTGGGTTGCTAGTAGTGTGATGACCCACAAGTATATGGGATCAATTGTAGCTCTTTTCGATAAATAAGAGTGTCGAACCCAACGAGGAGCAAAAGGAAATGACAAGTGGTTTTTAGCAAGGTAATGTCTGCAAGTGCTGAAATTGTAAGTAACAGAGTAGTTTGATAGCAAGGTAATTTGTAGCGAGCAAGTACCGATAATAGTAACAAAAGTGCAGCAAGATAGCCCAATCCTTTTGAGGCAAAGGACAGGCCAAAACGGTCTCTTATAATAAGCAAAGCGTTCTTGAGGGTACACGGGAATTTCATCTAGTCACTTTCACCATGTTGACTCGATTCGTGTTCACTACTTTGATAATTTGATATGTGGGTGGACCGGTGCTTAGGTGTTGTTCTTACTTGAACAAACCTCCTACTTATGATTAACCCTCTCGCAAGCATCCGCACCTACGAGAAAAGTGTTAAGAATAAATTCTAACCATAGCATTAAACTTTTGGATCCATTCGGTCCCTTGCGGAATAGCGCATAAACTGGGGTTTAGGCTTCTGCCACTCTTGCAACCCATCATCTAATTACTACTCCATAATGCATTCCCTTAGGCCCAAATATGGTGAAGTGTCATGTAGTCGACGTTCACATGACACCACTAAGGGAATCACAACATACATACTATCAAAATATTGAACACATATCAAGTTCACATGATTACTTGCAACATGATCTCTCCCGTGACCTCAAGAACAAAAGTAACTACTCACAAATGATGATCATGCTCAAGATCAGAGGGGTATTAAATAGCATATTGGATCTGAACATATAATCTTCCACCAAATAAACCATATAGTAATCAACTACAAGATGTAATCAACACTACTAGTCACCCACAAGCACCAATCTATAGTTCCGGTAACAAGATTGAACACAAGAGATGAACTAGAGTTTGAGATGAGATGGTGTTGTTGAAGATGTTGATGGAGATTGGCCTCCCCAAGATGGGAGAGTTGTTGGTGATGATGATGACGATGATTTCCCCCTCCGGGAGGGAAGTTCCCCCGGCGGAATGGCTCCGCTGGAGGGCAAAAGTGCTCCTGCCCAAGTTCCGCCTTGAGACGGCGGCGCTCCATCCCGAAAGTCCTCTCCTTATTTTTTTAGATCAAAATGACTTATATACCAGAAGATGGGCACCGGAGGTGGGTCTGGGTGAGCACAACCCACCAGGGCGCGCCTGGGCTCCCTGGCGCGCCCAGGTGGGTTGTGCCCACCTGGTGGGCCCCCTCTAGTACTTATTTTCTCCAATATTCATCATATATTCCATAAAAATTCTTTGTGAAGTTTCAGCTTGTTTGGAGTTGTGCAGAATAGGTAGCCTGAAGTAGCATTTTCAGGTCTAGATTTCCAGCTGCCGGAATTCTCCCTCTTTGTGTGTACCTTGCATATTATGAGAGAAAAGGCATTAGAATTACTCCAGAAAGCATTATTATGGATAAAAACATCATAAATAACAGTAGGAAAACATGATGCAAAATGGACGTACCATAGTGTTGATTACTCCTTGTAGTTGATGCTAGTTGGTTTATTCAGTGGAAGATCATATGTTCAGATCCTTAATGATAATTAATACTCCTGTGATTATGATTATGAATATGGTTTGTGAGTAGTTACGTTTTTTCCTGAGGACATGGGAGAAGTCTTGTTATAAGTAATCATGTGAATCTGGTATTCGTTGATATTTTGATGAGATGTATGTTGTCTTTCCTCTAGTGGTGTTATGTGAACGTCGACTACATGACACTTCACCATTATTTGGGCCTAGGGGAAGGCATTGGAAAGTAATAAGTAGATGATGGGTTGCTAGAGTGACAGAAGCTTAAACCCTAGTTTATGTGTTGCTTCGTAAGGGTTGATTTGGATCCATATGTTTCATGCTATGGTTAGGTTTACCTTAATTCTTCTTTCGTAGTTGCGGATGCTTGGGAGAGGGGTTAATCATAAGTGGGAGGCTTGTCCAAGGAAGGGCAGCACCCAAGCACCTGTCCACCCACATATCAAATTATCAAAGTAACGAACGTGAATCATATGAGCATGATGAAAACTAACTTGACGACAATTCCCATGTGTCCTCGGGAGCGCTTTGCATTATATAAGAGTTCGTCCAGGCTTGTCCTTTTCTACAAAAAGGATTGGGCCACCTTACTGCACCTTGTTTACTTCTATTACTTGTTACCCGTTACGATTTGTCTTATCACAAAACTATCTGTTACCGATAATTTCAGTGCTTGCAGAGAATACCTTGCTGAAAACCACTTGTCATTTCCTTCTGCTCCTCATTGGGTTCGACACTCTTACTTATCAAAAGGACTACGATAGATCCCCTATACTTGTGGGTCATCAAGACTCTTGTCTGACGCCGTTGCCGGCGAGTGAAGCGCCTTTGGTAAGTGGAAATTGGTAAGGAAACATTTATATAGTGTGCTGAAATTTACTGTCACTTGTTACTATGGAAAATAATCCTTTGAGGGGCTTGTTCGGGGTATCTTCACCTCGACCGGAAGTGCAAAGAGTTGCTCCTCAACCTACTGCACCTACTGAAAATATTTATTTTGAAATTCCTTTGGATATGATAGAGAAACTGCTAACTAATCCTTATGCACGAGATGGAACATTACATCCTGATATGCACCTAATCTATGTGGATGAAGTTTGTGGATTATTTAAGCTTGCAGGTATGCCCGAGGATGTTTTCAAGAAGAAGGTCTTCCCTTTATATTTGAAGGGAAAGGCATTGACATGGTATAGGCCATTGGATGATATTGGATCATGGAACTACAACCGATTGAAATTGGAATTTCATCAGAAGTTTTATCCTATGCATCTAGTTCATCGTGATCGGAATTATATATATATATATAATTTTTGGCCTTGTGAAGGAGAAAGTATCGCTCAAGCTTGGGGAGGCTTAATTCAATGTTATATTCATGCCCCAATCATGAGCTTTCAAGAGAAATTATTATTCAAAAAAATTATGCTCGGCTCTCTCATAATGATCGATCCATGCTCGATACTTCTTGTACTGGTTCCTATATGAAGAAGGATATTGAATTCAAATGGGGTTTGTTGGACAGAATTAAATGCAACTCTGAAGATTGGGAACTCGACGAGGTAAAGAGTCAGGTATAAACCTTAAGTTTGATTGTGTTAAATCTTTTACGGATACCGATACTTTTCATGATTTTAGCACTAAATGTGGACTTGACTCTGAGATGTTAGCTTCTTTCTGTGAATCTTTTGCTACTCATGTTGATCTCCCTAGATCTCTGAGCAAATTAAAGTTGAACCTAGTATTGCTATGGTTAAAGATCTCTTGGTTGATAATATTGATGGCCATGTTATTTATTTCTTTGATGAAGCTGCTAGAATTGCCAAACCTGATACTAAAGATAAACATAGACCTATTGTTGGCATGCCCGTTGTTTCTATTAAAATTGGAGATCATTGGTATCATGGCTTATGTGATGTGGGTGCTAGTGTGAGTGCAATTCCTTATACCTTATATAAAGAAATTATGAATGACATTGCACCCGCTGAGATAGAAGATATTGATGTTACTATTAAGCTTGCCAATAGAGATACTATTTCACCAATTGGGATTGTTAGAGATGTTGAAGTATTGTGTGGGAAGATAAAATATCCTACTGATTTTCTTGTTCTTGCTTCCCCACAAGATAATTTTTGTCCCATTATATTTGGTAGACCTTTCTTGAATACTGTTAATGCTAAGATAGACTGCGAGAAAGATATTGTTACTATTGGTTTAGGAGATATGTCTCATGATTTTAATTTCTCTAAATTTCATAGACAACTTCATGATAAAGAATTTCCTAGTAAGGATGAAATTATTGGTCTTGCTTCTATTGTCGTGCCTCCTGATGATCCTCTAGAACAACATTTGCTAGACCATGAGAATGATCTATCTATGAATGAAAGAAGAGAAATAGATGAAGTATTCTTTAAGCAAGGGCCTATTTTGAAACACAATTTGCCTGTTGAAATCCTTGGGGATCCTCCTCCACCCAAGGGTGATCCCGTATTTGAGCTTAAACAATTACCTGATACTTTGAAATATGCTTATCTTGATGAAAAGAAGATATATCCTGTTATTATTAGTGCTAACCTTTCAGAGCATGAAGAAAAGAAATTATTAAAAACTCTGAAGAAGCACCGTGCCGCTATTGGATATACTCTCGATGATCTTAAGGGCATTAGTCCCACTCTATGTCAGCACAAAATAAAATTAGAGAAAGATGCCAAGCCAGTTGTTGATCATCAACGACGATTAAATCCTAAGATGAAAGAAGTGGTAAGAAATGAAATACTAAAGCTTTTGGAGGCAAGTATAATTTATCCTATTGCCGATAGTCAATGGGTAAGCCCTGTTCATTGTGTCCCTAAGAAGGGAGGTATTACTGTTGTTCCTAATTATAAGAATGAATTGATTCCACAAAGAATTGTTACAGGTTATAGAATGGTAATTGATTTTCGCAAATTAAATAAATCTACTCGAAAAGATCATTACCCTCTACCTTTTATTGATCAAATGCTAGAAATATTATCCAAACATACACATTTTTGCTTTCTAGATGGTTATTCTGGTTTCTCTCAAATACTGTGTCAAAAGAGGATCAAGAGAAAACCACATTTACTTGCCCTTTCGGTACCTTTGCTTATAGACGTATGCCTTTTGGTTTATGTAATGCACCTGCTACCTTTCAAAGATGTATGACTGCTATATTCTCTGATTTCTATGAAAGTATTGTTGAGGTTTTCATGGTTGATTTCTCCGTTTACGGAACTTCTTTTGATGATTGCTTAAGCAACCTTGATCGAGTTTTGCAGAGATGTGAAGAAACTAATATTGACTTGAATTGGGAAGTGACACTTTATGGTTAATGAAGGTATTGTCTTGGGGCATAAAATTTCTTAAAGAGGTATTGAAGTTGATAAAGCTAAAGTGGATGCTATTGAAAAGATGTCGTGTCCTAAAGATATCAAAGGTATAAGAAGTTTCCTTGGTCATGCTGGTTTCTATAGGAGGTTTATTAAAGACTTCTCTAAAAATTTCTAGGCCTCTCACTAATCTCTTGCAAAAAGATGTTCCTTTTGTTTTTGATGATGATTGTGTAGAAGCATTTGAAATACTTAAGAAAGCCTTGATTTCTGCTCCTATTGTTCATCCACCTGATTGGAATTTACCCTTTGAAATTATGTGTGATGCTAGTGATTACGTTGTTGGTGTTGTCCTAGGACAAAGAGTTGATAAGAAATTAAATGTTATTCAACATGCTAGTAAAACTCTAGACAGTGCCTAGAGAAATTATGCTACCACTGAAAAAGAATTTTTAGCAGTTGTATTTGCATGTGATAAGTTCAGACCCTATATTGTTGATTCCAAAGTAACTGTTCACACTGATCATGCTGCTATTAAATATCTTATGGAAAATAAAGATGCTAAACCTAGACTCATTAGATGGGTTCTCCTGCTACAAGAATTTGATTTGCATATTATTGATAGAAAGGGAGCTGAGAACCCCGTTGCAGACAACTTGTCTAGGTTAGAAAATGTTCTTGATGACCCACTGCCTGATGATAGCTTTCCTGATGAACAATTAAATGCCATAAATGCTTCTCGTAGTACTCCATGGTATGCTGATTATGC
The DNA here is from genome assembly GCF_002575655.3 of Aegilops tauschii subsp. strangulata. NCBI lineage: Eukaryota > Viridiplantae > Streptophyta > Magnoliopsida > Poales > Poaceae > Aegilops > Aegilops tauschii. The sequence goes on along the minus strand of NC_053039.3, from coordinate 380,882,827 downwards.
TAATTATATTGTTGCTAAATTTATACCGCCTAGTTTCACATACCAGCAAAAGAAAAAGTTTTTCTATGATTTAAGACATTACTTTTGGGATGATCCACACCTTTATAAAGAAGGAGTAGATGGTGTTATTAGACGTTGTGTACCTGAGCATGAACAGGAACAGATCCTTCGCAAGTGCCACTCCGAAGCTTACGGAGGACACCATGCTGGAGATAGAACTACACATAAGGTATTGCAATCCGGGTTCTATTGGCCCACTCTCTTTAAGGATGCCCGTAAGTTTGTCTTATCTTGTGATGAGTGCGAGGGAATTGGCAACATTAGTAGACGTCAGGAAATGCCTATGAGCTATTCACTTGTTATTGAACTATTTGATGTTTGGGGCTTTGATTATATGGGACCTTTTCCTTCCTCTAATGGGTATACATATATTTTAGTTGCTGTTGATTACTTACTAAGTGGGTAAGCTATTCCAACTAGTAGTGCTGATCATAACACTTCTATTAAGATGCTTAAAAAAGTTATTTTTCCGAGGTTTGGAATCCCTAGATATTTAATGACTGATGGTGGTTCACATTTTATTCATGGTGCTTTCCGTAAAATGCTTGCTAAGTATGATGTTAAGCATATAATTGCATCTCCATATCATCCTCAGTCTAGTGGTCAAGTAGAATTGAGCAATAGAGAGATTAAATTAATTTTGCAAAAGACTGTTAATAGGTCTAGAAAGAATTGGTCTAAGAAACTTGATGATGCATGTGGGCTTATAGAACTGCTTATAAGAATCCCATGGGTATGTCTCCATATAAAATGGTTTATGGAAAAGCATGTCATTTACCTCTTGAACTAGAACATAAGGCATATTGGGCTATTAAAGAGCTCAACTATAATTTCAAACTTGCCGGCGAGAAGATGATATTTGACATTAGCTCACTTGATGAATGGAGAACCCAAGCCTATGAGAATGCCAAGTTGTTTAAAGAAAAAGTTAAAAGATGGCATGACAGGAGGATACAAAAGCATGAGTTTAATGTAGGTGATCATGTTTTGCTATACAACTCTCGTTTAAGATTTTTTGCAGGAAAGCTTCTCTCTAAATGGGAAGGCCCCTACGTCATCGAGGAGGTCTATCGTTCCGGTGCCATAAAGATCAACAACGCCAAAGGTTCAAACCCGAAGGTGGTAAACGGTCAAAGAATCAAACATTATATCTCAAGTATTCCCATAAATGTTGAGACCAATATAATTGATACCATAACACCGGAGGAGTACATAGGGGACACTTTCCAGAACATTTTAGACTCCGAAAAGGAATAGGTATGTGGTACGGTAAGTAAACCGACTCCAAAAAGTTTCCAATGATAAATTTTCTCTGTTTTTGGAATATTTAAAAAATTAGGAAAATTAAAAGTAGTCCAAAAGAGAGACGAGGCCACCACAAGGGTGGAGGGCGCGCCCCCGTCCTTGTGGCCACCTCGTGTGCCCTCCAGACTCCGTTTTCTTGCACGATACTTCTTTTGGTCGGTAAAAATTCATTATGTAATCTACCGAAGGTTTTGACCACAGTACCACAACAAAATCCTTAGTTTTCGCTTTGAGTTGTTTCTGCAGCAGATTTAGAGCAAGATGCCGTCCCAAGATTCGGAGGGAGAGAGCTACATGGCTGATTACATCACAAACCCAAAAGCATATGGGGATGTGGAACGTTATGGTTGGACCACGGAGGAAGAGGAAGACTATGAGCCAAAGGGGAAGGAGGAGACGAGCTCTGATGAAGAGGACGATCCACTACCCCAACCTGGCGATATGCATGTGGAGTTCAAGAAGTCAAGCCTCCCTAAGGTCCAATCTATCCCACCACGTTTTTCGCAGGACAACAAGTCGGCATTATGCAAAAAGATAATGAAACTCGAGCTCGAGAATGAGGATTTGAGGGACGAAAATTTTAGCCTCAAACGCAAGCTAGATAAGAAGAGTGCAACAACTCCATCATCACCACCTCCGAAGAAAGAGACATAAATACATGGGTATGGGCACTCCCCTTGGCAACTGCCAAACTTGGGGATGTGCCCCGGTATCGTATCACCATCACACCTTTATCTTTATCGTCTTTCTTAGTTTGATCCTTTTGGTTATATCTTGATCTAGAAGAATAAAGTTTTAGTATGATCTAGCTTTGAGTTCTGTTTCGATCTCCCTCTATGTAATCAAGTCCATGAGTTATATATAATAAAGAGTAGTTTTGAGTTAAGGGCTTTGCTTTCTTGCTATGATCTTGAGGGAATTAAATAAAAGAAAGAATAAAAAGAAATAAAAAGATCATATATTGGTCTTATGGAGAGTAATGACTTCACATATAATGAGTATGATGAATAAAAGTTGTTGAGAGTTGACAAACATAGTTTTGGTCATTGTTGCAATTAATAGGAAGTAATAAAGAAAGAGAGGCTTCACATATAAATATACTATCTTGGACATCTTTTGTAATTGTGAGCACTCATCAAAATATGACATGCTAAAAAGTTGATGTTGGACAAGGAAGACAACATAATAGGTTATGTTTTCTTATATCCGAATAGAAGTTATATTGTCATGGATCATCCAACATGTTGAGCTTGCCTTTCCCTCTCATGCTAGCCAAATTCTTTGCACCAAGTAGAGATACTACTTGTGCTTCCAAACATCCCTAAACCCAGTTTTGCCATGAGAGTCCACCATACCTACCTATGGATTGAGTAAGGTCCTTCAAGTAAGTTGTCATCGGTGCAAGCAATAAAAATTGCTCTCTAAATATGTATGATCTATTAATGTGAAGAAAATAAGCTTTATACGAACTTGTGATATGGAAGAAATAAAAGCGACGGACTGCATAATAAAGGTCTTTATCACAAGCGGAAATATAAATTAAAGTGACATTCTTTTGCATTAATATTTTGTGTATCCAACCATAAAAGCGCATGACAACCTCTGCTTCCCTCTGCGAAGGGCCTATCTTTTACTTTTATTTCCTACCCTAATACTATAAGCCGCTATCTTTCTTCGTGTCCGATTGAAACTTTGTACCCACAAGTACCGCATGAGTGTTAGCAATTGTGAAAGATTAAATGATAGTTGAGTATGTGGACTTGCTGAAAAGCTCTTATTTGACTCTTTCCGATGTTATGATAAATTGCAATTGCTTCAATTACTGAGATCATAGTTTGTTAGTTTTCAATGAATTTTCTGATTCATACCTTATCTTGTGAATGAATTGTTACTTTAGCATAAGAAATTATATGGCATCATATGTTTTTGTTCTAAAGATGATCATGATGCCCTCATGTGCGTATTTTATTTTATCAACACCTCAATCTCTAAACATGTGGACATATTTATCGATATCGGCTTTCGCTTGAGGACAAGTGAGGTCTAAGCTTGGGGGAGTTGATACGTCCATTTTGCATCATGCTTTTATATTGATATTTATTGCATTATGGGATGTTATTACACATTATATCACAATACTTATGCCTTTTCTCTCTTATTTTATAAGGTTTACATGAACAGGGAGAATGCCGGCAGCTGGAATTCTAGACTGGAAAAGGAGCAAATATTAGAGACCTATTCTGCACAACTCCAAAAGTCCTGAAACTTCACGGAGCAAGTTTTTGGAATATATAAAAAATATTGGGCGAAGAAAGTACCAGAGGGGGGGGCCACCAGCCAGCCACAAGGGTGGAGGGCGTGCCCGCCGACCTTGTGGGCCCCCTGGCAGGCCTCCGGTGCCCATCTTTGGCTATATGGTGTGTTTTGACCTAAAAAAATCAGAAGGAAGCTTTCGGGACGAAGCGCCACCGTCTCGAGGCGGAACCTGGGCAAAACCAATCTAGGGCTCCGGCGGAGCTGTTCTGCCGGGGAAACATCCCTCTGGGAGGGGGAAATCATCGCCATCGTCATCACCAATGATACTCTCATCGAGGGAGGGTCAATCTCCATCAACATCTTCCCCAGCACCATCTCTTCTTAAACCCTAGTTCATCTCTTGTATTCGATCTTGGTCCCAAAACCTCAGATTGGTACCTATGGGTTGCTAGTAGTGTTGATTACTCCTTGTAGTTGATGCTTGTTGGTTTATTCGGTGGAAGATCATATGTTCAGATCCTTAATGATAATTAATACTCCTCTGAGTATGTTTATGAATATGCTTTGTGAGTAGTTACGTTTGTTCCTGAGGACATGGGAGAAGTCTTGTTATAAGTAATCATGTGAATTTGGTATTCGTTCGATATTTTGATGAGATGTATGTTGTCTTTCCTCTAGTGATGTTATGTGAACGTCGACTACATGACACTTCACCATTATTTGGGCCTAGGGGAAGGCATTGGGAAGTAATAAGTAGATGATGGGTTGCTAGAGTGACAGAAGCTTAAACCCTAGTTTATGCATTGCTTCGTAAGGGGCTGATTTGGATCCATATGTTTCATCTATGGTTAGGTTTACCTTAATTCTTCTTTCGTAGTTGCGGATGCTTGCGAGAGGCGTTAATCATAAGTGGGAGGCTTGTCCAAGGAAGGGCACCACCCAAGCATCGCTCCACCCACATATCAAATTATCAAAGTAATGAACGTGAATCATATGAGCATGATGAAAACTAACTTGACGACAATTCCCATGTGTCCTCGGGAGCGCTTTGCATTATATAAGAGTTTGTCCAGGCTTGTCCTTTGCTACAAAACGGATTGGGCCACCTTGCTGCACCTTGTTTACTTCTATTACTTGTTACCCGTTACGATTTGTCTTATCACAAAACTATCTATTATCGATAATTTCAGTGCTTGCAGAGAATACCTTGCTGAAAACCACTTGTCATTTCTTTCTGCTCCTCGTTGGGTTTGACACTCTTACTTATCGGAAGAACTACGATAGATCCTCTGTACTTCTGGGTCATCAAGCAGCGACGATGACCCCAAGTATAAGCCATTATGATCTCTGCACACCACTGCCGAAGCACCAAAGTTACCCTGATTTTCCACAGCTCCATCCACATTAAGTTTTACAGTGCCCTCTGATGGTGGCCTCCATTGTTCTGTTCTAACAGTTGGTTGCCCCGTCATTAGCCTTGGTCTTTTCTCTGGTTCCCGGGCCTCACTCAACTCCCGCAGATATGAGGCTATGAACTCATGTGTCAGATATGAGGCTATGAACTCATGTGTCTGTCTAGGCCCTTGGAAAACAGATTCGTAGACGGCTTTCCTTCTCACATACCAAATCGACCATAGCGTGACTACAAGCCTTGTGAACTGATCTTAGCTCAGAATCTCATGGAGATCGAGTACCCAGTTCTTCGCATTAGATCCTTCATTCTCTGAAATTTTCTCCACCAGGTCATCATCCGACAAGACCCATACACACCTCGCCATGGTGCAGCTCAGCAGTGCATGTCTCCACGAGTCTTCGGCGCCGCAAAGAGGGCACACATCAGTTTCTGTCATGTTCCTGTGCTGCATTACATCAAAAGTCGGCAGTGAGCGGCGCGCTAATCTCCATAGGAATACTCTCACCTTGGTCGGCACTTTGATCTTCCACAAATATGACCATGCACTTTCTTCCTTTGCACCATCAGAACATTCTCCGTTGCCATCGAGCCAACCTTCTCTCTGAATTTTTGTCTTGATGATGACCTTGTAGGCCGAGCGAACCGTGAAAATGCCCTTGCTGTCCAATTGCCAAGCCCAAAAGTCATCAATGTTCTGCGTACAAACCGGGATTCGCAAGATTTCCTCCGCATCATTTGGCAAAAATACGCTTCGAACTAGTTGCTCGTTCCATGTAGCTGTAGTTGGCTCAAGAAGCTCTGAAATCCTCACTGGTGGGTTCTGCACCAGAGATAAGATTAGCCTCATGAAATTACCTTTGGGTATCCAATTATATGCCCAAATCTGAGTCTCCTGTCCATTCCCAATTCTTCTAATCAAGCCCTGCTTCAAAATATCCCCGCCCTCAAGAATTGCTCGCCACACTTGGGATTGTTTTGCACCAAGTTCTGCCTCAAGAACCGTGGTATTGTGGAAATACACGGATTTTAGAATTCTAGCACTCAAAGTGTTTGGCTCCTGAATAATTCTCCAAGATTGTCTGGCCAGTAATGCAAGGTTAAAGATCTCCATGTCTCTGAACCCTAGACCACCCAAGTATTTAGGCCTTGTCATGATCTCCCAAGAAACCCAAGTTGGTTTCCTCTTACCTTCTCTGCATCCCCACCAAAACTTTCTGATGATGGAATTAATGTGTTCGCATAGACCACGAGGTAATTTAAAGCAGGCCATCGAATAAACCGGGATTGCTTGGGCGACAGCCTTAATTAAGACATCCTCCCCCCCGAAGATAGTAGCTTGCCCATCCATCCCGTCACCTTCTCCCAAACTCTGTCACTAAGGTATTTGAAGGTCCCCATCTTGTCTTGTCCCACATCAGTAGGCATGCCCAAGTACCTCTCACTAAGAGATTCATTTGGAATGTGCAAATGACCTTTTACTGCTGCTCGTACAATATTAGGACACCCCTTGTTGAAAAATATAGATGGTTTGTCCCTGTTTACTCTCTGTCCTGTCGCCCTACAATATGTTTCCAGTAGGTTTGCTACCTCCTCAGCTCCATTAACATCTGCCTTGAAAAATAGCAGGCTATCATCTGCGAATAAAAGGTGGTTGACCGTCGGAGCCGATTGGGCCACCTTGATTCAACTCAAATGGGATGACTGATCATGGGATTATAAGAGGCACGAAAGGCCCTCTACTGCAATCAAAAAAGGTATGGAGAGATAGGATCTCCCTGCAGAATACCACGTGATGGTTGAAACTCCTCAAATCTCCATTAAATAAGACAGAAAAATAAATCGAGCTCACCATGTGCATAACCGTTGAGATCCATTGAGGTGCAAATCCCAACTTCTCCATCATTGCCCTAAGGTAGCTCCATTCCACTCTGTCGTATGCTTTCATTATGTCCAGTTTAAGAGCCGCATAGCTATTGTTTTTTGACATGTTCCTCTTCATAAAGTGTAAACACTCGTAGGCTGAAATGATATTATCTGTAATCATTCTCCCAGGCACAAAAGTTGATTGCTCTTTTGATATAATCTCCAGAAGGATAAGCTTAAGGCGGTTAGCTATAAATTTTGAAGCAATCTTATAAAAGACATTACACAAGCTTATAGGGTGAAATTGCTAAAGGAGTGTAGGGTTTGTAACCTTGGGGATCAGTATGATGCATGTGGCACTCTCCTCCCCCTGACAATCCCCGACACCGCTCTTATCACTACCGGAATGCAAATGTCACAATGGCGTTGGTAAAAATGCGCCGGAAACCCATGTCGGTGTCAAAACCTGCTAATCTCGGGTAGGGGGTCCCGAACTGTGCGTCTGAGGATCGAAGGTAACAGGAGACGGGGGACATGATGTTTACCCAGGTTCGGGCCCTCTTAATGGAGGTAATACCCTACTTCCTGCTTGATTGACTTTGATGAGTATAGGGGTTACAAGAGTTGATCTACCTCGAGATCGTAATGGCTAAACCCTAGATGTCTAGCATGTATGAATTCAGATAGCCTCTACTGACTAAGCCCTCAAGTTTATATAAACACCGGAGGGGACTAGGGTTATACAAAGTCGGTTTACGGAGGAAGGAAACTACACGTCCGGACGACAATCTTGCCATCCACGCAAAGGAGAGTCCCATCCGGACACGGGGGAAGGCCTTCTACTTTGTATCTTCACGGCCCATCATTCCGGCCCATGTTACCTAGCCCGGCCATCCGAGGACCCCCTAGTCCAGTACTTCCTCAGTAGCCCCCGAACTTGCCTTCAATGACGACATAATATCCGGCTTTATGTCTTCGGCTTTGCAAGGCGGGTTCTCCATTATACTTCGGATTGACGATAGTTCGGCTCCACATTAAATATCATATTCTATTGATTCTTTGCTGCCGTCGCCTTGGCTTCCACGTGTCAAACAAATGCGAACGGTCTAGGTGTTCTTTACAAATAACCCTTGACCACACAGGGAAGGCGCCTATTTAAGGAGATTAGATCTCAGATGCCATTCCACGCCATGCGGAAATCCTTAGAACTCGGCATAGGAAATTGTCCAAACATGACTGGCACTCCTAGCTCTTCCTCACGCCCCCACGGCCCTCAAAAAGGCGATTGGGAAAGCTGCTCGGTATCCCGCGACCATCTGAATAAACTTCAGACGCAGGGATATCTTCCTCCCGCGGATCTAGTCTCCGTTTGGGCTGGATTAACTTCCCTCAACGGCGAAGCCCTGGCGGAGAATTTCCCCAATCCTTCTAAAGAGGAGCGGGTGTGCTTCGTTTCCTTCCTTTTGAGAGGCATAAGGTTTCCTATCCACCCTTTCCTCAGAGGTCTCCTGGAGTATTAACGGCCTCCAACTGCACAATCTAACACCAGGCTCCATCCTGCATATCACGGGCTTCGTTGATCTTTGTGAGCTGTTTCTAGGCTGTGAGGCTCATTTCGAGCTATGGCAGAAATTTTTCTGCCTCGTCCCCCGCTCCCAAAAGGGATCTATATTCGAGGTGGGCGGTGCCAAAGTATGGCGCATAGCCGAGACAGGATACCTGTCCGGCACTCCGAAGAAGGCATCCGAAGAGTGGCCCTCGGAATGGTTTTACATTGAAGATGTCGTTCTTCCGAACCCAATCCGGCGCGGTCTTCCCGAATTCTCTAGTGCTCATTTAAAGAAGCGCACCCGCTAGCGTCCCTGAAGCCTCGAGGAAGAAGACAGTGCGGAGGTTAAGAGGCTAGTAAGCAAGATCAGAGTACTTGCCAACTCCAGGCTGTCTATAATCGTGGTAATGGCGATTTCAATAACGCGGTGCGTTCAGCCCCTCCAATCTAGAGGTTTTCCTATGTGGAATTACAATTGGGAGGATGACGCATCTCGTTGCCTACGCAAGGGTCCAGACAATTTTGCCGCCCTGGCCACCATCTTAGTTGATCTTTACATAGGGGAAAAGGATGACTTCACTCACTTGAAATGTCGGGAAGGTTTTTCCATGTATAACCCCATCGACTGGGTGAGTTTTTTTATTATTGGCCTCACTCAATCTCTTTCCTGAGTTATGCTAGTCGAATTTAATCCGTCTACTTTTAATAGGAGTGGAGAAAGGTCGTCGAGGGGGTCTATAGCCCCGCTCCGCAGCCAGAGGACCATGTTCGAGACCTAGATCCCGGATGTAAGAAGATCCGGATATATTTATAGAACTTAAGGAGGGGGTCCTTTATCAAGCGAGCTACGACGGCACGGAAGTGGCTATTATAGCCGATTACCCCGGCCTTCTCCCCTCCTCCCATGTAAGTACCCAGGAGACGTCTCCTCCAAAAGAGTTTTCCCATTGCACCTCACCCACCGCACTGTCTCATGCTTCGAAGGGGCGGCGCTCGTCTCGCCAAGCTGTATCAAAGGCGCCCTCTAAGAAGGCGATGCCCGTGCAGGGCGAATCTTTGAAAAGAAAGGCAAACGGTGATGCTACCGGGCCCCCACCTCCACCAAAGAGGTATAGTTTTTAACATGCACTCGGCGGATAGACCGGATTGTGACATTTTCCGCTGTGCCATATTTTAGGAAGAGCATACGCCGGACTGTATCCGGGGACCTCATCGGCCATGCATCGACCAATCCGGCCCCGGACCCTGCCACAAGGACTAGGGTTGATGCGGGCGCAACGCCGGATTGTCATCTGCAAGAGGATTCAGATAATGTATACGTCACCAATTCCAAAGTGGAGAGCGCGATGAATCATCGGCGGCGGAAAGAGGCCATGCGCGACCCAAGTTTCACCAAAGAGGCGTTCAACGCCCGCAGCTCTGCGGATGCATATATCCGAGCTGCTCGGGATGGACTTGCCGGAGCCACTCACCTGCTTTCAAAGGATATGCAGGTAAAAACTTTGTGTAGATCCAATAATCATGTGCCAGTAGCCCCCTGAGACTTGAAGCAGTTGGCCCAACTGATTTAAGGGTCGTTATATCATCAGGTAGTCACGAAGAAAAATAACATGCTGTCCAAGGAGCTTGAAGAATGTCGGACCAAGCTAACTGTTGTCACAGCTGAGTTGGAAAATGTGAATAAATCCAAGAAGGCACCTGATGGTAAGCACAACAGTGTCCGAAAAATACGATTCTACCCCAACAATGATTTTTAAATATGCATTGTTTTGTTTACAGCTACAGGATCGGCAGATTAGTTGGAGGAGAGGCTAAAGGTTGCTCAGGCGAACAAACAACATGTCGAAGGGCAAGAAGCCGCTGGTCAACGTGTATTAACACGGACCATTAATGAGAAGAACAAGCTACATGATGCAAACATCAAGCAAGCCGAAGAGCTAAAGGACGTACGAGCCCAACTGTCGGATGCTTTGAAGGAGAACAGGAAGCTAAAAGGCGGCATATTCAGTATGTCCTTTAACCTAACTTTCATACGGTCCCCTGATGGAAAGTTTTACGAGATTGTTCCTGTAGGTTTCTTAACTGGGCGGCCCGAGGGAGAAGTGCCTGGATTTCAAGGCGACTTGCTGCAAGAGCTATCCAAAGTGCACGAGCAAGCTCGGAAAGCCATGAGGAACATGGATAAGGCTTTATGGCCATCCGATTCTCCTCCATAAATTATGGAGGAGCTCGTGAATTTATTCAAGGGAGCTCGATGCAGTTTTGAACTATGGAAGGCATCAGCATGTCGAGAAGGTGCACGAGAAGCCTGGGCCATGGTGAAAATGTGGTATACCGGACTTGATCCAAATCATATGGCCCGGGTCGGACCTCGGGGACCAAACGGTCAAGAAATTCTGGTTAGCTTGGTGTATGACCAAGTAAAGACAGATAGACAGCCTTATAGATGGTGTAGATGAGGAGTAGGCGTTTGATTCCATGTAACAATGTACTTTATCACCAAACTTATCTCCGTCCGAACTGGAAAAGATTGTCATGGCAGACCTTCCGCTTCAACCTTCGAAACCCAAGGGTTGGAGTGTTTCCGAATACTATACCTTTGGGAAACACCAAGTATGTTGGAAACCAGGCAATCCGGTCATAGTGCTTGAACAGACAAACTGTATTCGGGGAGTTATGTTATATTACTTTTAACGTAAGAAACATCTTCCAGAGAGAATAGTTCCTTTAAGGGTTCCTCTCCCTGGGTCAGCATGCGTTATTAATGCATGCCTGAACCGTGATGCTAAAAAATCACAGGAAGCTTTATATTTCGGGAGTTCATCATTTGTCCGCCGACCAATTATTCTCTTAAGAACGCTAGCTTTCGGCTTCATCCGTCTGAGGTACATGTCCGGATAACCCGGTTGTAACAATCGCAGAGGTGCTCCCTTTATGCCCTAGCCGAACAAGCGGGAACGTAGGGCATAAGCACAGGAGCCAAGCAACCCAGCTTGGCAAAAACTTAAGTCATGGAGGTGCATATAATGGCGAAGAAAGGACATATATGAGCAGTCGGCACATATATATGGTGAGCTCTTATGCTCAAAATAATAATAAGCTTCTATTGAGAGAAGCCCCCAGTTATGGTGGGGTGTGTACATTTAAGGATGTATACCCCTCAAGTGTGCGGCTTACCCGAACACACGCTAGAAATCGTACAAAAACGAAAAAAATGAAAAGGAGAAAAAGGAACGAACAAAGGTATATGTCCGGACTTAGGCGTAGAATCTTCGAAGCCGAGCAGCGTTCCATGGGTTCGGCTCTAAGCGATTATCCGATGCATTGCGAAGGCGATAGGCTCCTCCAGTGAGAACTTCATCTATAATGAAGGGACCCTCCCATTTGGGTTTGAGCTTGTCTTTTTTCTTCTCTGGTAGGCGTAGAACGAGTTCACCGACATTATATGTCTTCAGCCGCACTTCTCTGCTTAGGTATCTCCGAGCCTGTTGTTGGTAGAATGCGGAACAGTCTTTTGCGACATCATGCTCCTCTTCCAGGCCCTCTAGATCATTGTCGGATTTCGGGTTCCGGCAAAACCCTTAAGGTTCAAACTCTGGGGTGTGCACGAAGATCTCTCCCTCCCCTAGCTCACACACTCGCCATGATCTCAAAGCGCAGCACGTCGAACTCGAAGAACAGGGGAGACAAGAGTTTATACTGGTTCGGGCCACCGATGTGGTGTAATACCCTACTCCAGTGTGGTGTGGTGGATTGCCTTGTAGGCTGAGGATGAACAAGTACAAGGGAAGAACGGCCTCCTAAGGAGAGGTGTTCTTGAGCTCGGTGAGCTTGTGCGGTTGATGGTGATCTGAATGATCCTCCCCTCTCTAAGGTGGTGGCTAGTCCTATTTATAGAGGCACGGGTCCTCTCCCCAAATATTAGGCGGGAAGGGATCCCACAACGGCCAATTTGAAGGGGGACAACTAGTACAAGCTATCTTGACAAAAGGTGGTCTTCGCCTGCCAAAGGCTCTGGTGGTGACGCCGTCGTGGGCTCCACGATGACCTCCGTCCTGCCGTCCTGCTGGTCTTGGTCTCGTTGCACCGATATGGAAACCTTTGCCTGATGCCTCGGGACTCCTCGCCTGTGCTTGCCCCTTTAGCACCAAAGAGGCAACGGGTACTCTGTGCCCGCCTGGCGCCCGCCTGGCCTTGGTCGTCACGGCTCACGTCACGGGAACCTCACGAGGTGCCCCTCGCCTTGATCTCTCTGCTCCTCGTGAGGCAGCCTAGAGAGGCCGCCCCTAAGGAGGTCTTATGTTGTCCGCCTCGCGGGGCTTGGCCCCTCGCGAGGGTCTTGAGTGTTTGCTGGTGAAGATGGGTCGTACCAGGCCGCTGCAGGAGCCACACCATGGGCCGCAGGCAGGCAAGTCTGGGGACCCCCGTTCCCAGAACGCCGACAGTAGCCCCCGGGCCCAAGGCGCGCTCGGACTTGGCTTTGAGGCGAAGCCGAAGGGCAAGTGCGGAGCGCCGCGGGCCCCAACTGCCTGCGGCCTTGATTGACGCATGGTGACTGACGGGACGTGGGCGTCTCTGCTTTCCCACGCTGCCTCGGCAACTGCCCGACTTGACGAGTCCCTAGTGCATGCAGAGAAAACCATCATTACCTGTGATCGTGGGGGTCGCCGGTTGGCCTTCTCCTGCTATAAATGAGGAGGGGGGCGGAGCCCCTATCGCTTATCTCTCCCTGTTCCGCTTGCTTCTTCTTCCTTGCTTCATTGCTAGCACCGACACCCATGGCGCCGATACGGAGATTCTTGGCCGCAGAGAAGGGGAAAAAACCCCGCGGCGAGCCGGGGCCGCTTCCGCTGAAGAAGAGGCTGGCCCGCCGCCTCGACGTGGTCGCGTGGCTGGAGGTGTCGAGGCCTTGGTACGAGCGGCCTCCCCCGGGGTATCCATTGCCTTTGTACGCCCAGGCCGGGAGCTCCGGAGGAAGAGGCGGCGACCAGCGCCGTCCATGTCGCGGCCGTGGTCGCCGCGCCGCGGTGGCGCGCGCCGTCATCCCGGGAACCCACGCCGAGGGCTCCTCACGCGAACTGGTGATATGGGCGGCGATGCCCCCGCGCACTTGGATTCGCTCCTGTGGTTCTGCTCCGCCGAGATGCCGCTGAGGGGTCCCCTTGAGCTATGGCTGCAGCACGCTGAGTGCGACGCCCCGGCGACGGGGGCGGAGGTTGAGGTCGTCTCCCTAGGCAAGATCTTCATGACCCGCGGCTGGGGTGAGGTCACCCGAGTTTGCCGTACGGAGGGCGCCCTCGCCGTCCACTTCGAGTACGACGACACCTCCACGATGTTCTTCAAGGTCTTCGACGAGGAAGGCCGCCGCTTGGAGTGCTGCCCTGGAGGGGGTCGCCGGGACGACACAACGGCAAGAGCCGGGCCAGCCACCGGCCTCGCTAGCGGTTCCTCTAGCAGCAGCGACGGCGCTTGGGAGTCCAGCGACTCTCCCGAGCCCTACGAGAATCCAGAGCCGAACGACGACAGCTATGTGCCCCTGAGCTCTCGCCGTGCCCGGAGCGCAGCAGCGGCATCCACACACCGCCGCCGTTGATCTGGATGGGGCTGGCGCCGGCCTCCCGTGGCCCACTGTTGATGATGGCGTCGGCGGTGTCAACGCGTGTAGGTAGGGCTCCTAGAAACCTCCTTCTTTTGTTCCCTGCGAGGAATCGAGACGAACCCCGTGGGGGCGTATAAAGGATCTGTAGCACCTTTTGCTGATATTGCCCTTATTATGAAGATTTACACCTACATGTCTTGCTTCGGCTCCGTCCCCCCTTTCGAACCTTGCGGTAGCTTGGTGCTCTACGCCGACAGGTCCCGGTCCCCAGGCAGGCTACAGCCGTCGCTGGTATGCCAGGTCGCGATGCCGTGGTCAAGGCCAGGAGGTGAGCGGCCCGAGGTCCAGTAAGAGCTCCTGAGGCGCGATGCTCAAGAGGTCCCCTTTAGCGTGCAAGCAGCTACCCTAGGGCAGGAAAGGGAGGTGGCGTCGCTGTAGCAAGGCTGCAAGAGATGGGAATCCTAAACCGCAGCGCTTGGCCAACCCGAGTGCGAAACTTATCTTAGCGGTCTGGAGTCGATTCCTTGTGCTACGCCAGGCTCGTGCACCAACGACCATAGTGCAACCAGGTCAGGCCCGTGCAAGCTTTCCCTTCTCTACCACGCTCTTCCTTGTGCTCTATGTCCTTGGGTCCTGGCCCTCGAGCAAGCTCAGCCGCCGCTGGTATGCCAGGTCGCGATGCCGTGGTCAAGGCCGGGGGTGAGGGCTGGAGAGCCAGTAAGAGCTCCTAAGAGATGCAATGCTCAGGTTCCCCCCTTTAACGCGCAAGCGAATTGCATGGAAAAAGACAGAGCCCGCGGTACCGCCCGCTGTCATCCTCGGGAGGTTCCTGCAGGTTAGTCAGAGAGAAAGCATAGCCCATGGTTGCGCCGGTTTCCCAACTACTGATTGTTCCACGAGGAGACGAAGGCACTGAGGATCTGATGAGGTGACGTGTGCGGGGCGAGCCACGAGCCAGAGCTCGATCTATCAGGTTTATCAATGTTGCTGGGACAGACCCGAGCACAAGCGCCGTGCCGGTATGTGGAGTTTTCACCATGGGGAAAACAGGAGATCGGTTAGCAACGTGGGATGCCGCAATATGTAATCAAACAGATGACAGGTGTAAGAAAATCATGCCAAGAGATAAGCTAGTTCTGATAGATGCAAGAACGATACATGCCACTGAGACGGACCCGAGCGGCCTGGGGATGATGTAGCCCGAGGGGCGCCCCCGACAAAGCAAGCTAAAGATGCAAAAGGATACACGCCGCAGGGACAGGCCCGTGCGACCTGGGAATCGTGCAGCCCGAGGGGTGCTCCCAGTTGAGTAAGCTTGGAAAATGTCACCTGGTATTGTTGTCGAAGGAGGGTTGAGGTAGCCGAAGGCGCGCGATGAAGGAGTCGCTCCTCATGAGCCGCCAGGGCCCTGAGCCTCTGGGGGCTCGGGTGGTTCCTTGAGGACCGTCTTCATTTCCGCCAGGACTGCGTGATGCCTGGCCTCCTGAGCTGCCAGGATGCTCCGTAGATGATGCTGGTAGGCGACTGCCGCGTTCGGCAAGCCAAATGGCATGCGAGCGTAGCTGTGAGGTGGGCCCTCGCAGCGCCCAACGCGCGAAGGCCAGAAGCGCTCCTGAGACGCGGATCTGTTGAGCCCTGGAATGTTGATGCAGACGCGCAGCCCACCGTCCTCGCCGGGATGGGGAGCTGTGCCAGGTGGGCGGCGGTCACCGTGCATGGTCCTTGCTTCTTGAAGCTCCTGAGTGGCCTTGACGATGAACTCCTGAGCACCGGGCGCTCCTCGCCCAGTGCCCTCTTGAGGGAAGTGTGCCGCAAAGCATGCCTCCATGTGGTGCCCGAGCGTCTCCCTCGTGATGTTGGCTAGGTCTGAGGCCCTCCAGAAGAGAGCCCCCAAGCCTCGCTCGAGGAGGGCGCTGGGCGCGCCTTCCTATGCGAAGGAGGGAGGTGCCCCAGGTGCGGTCGCCGATCCTGAGGCGGCGCCGCTGGAGACGCCGCTCTCCTGAGGCCCTGTGTGGAGTAGTTGCTTCTTCTTCTTGGGGATGGCCTCAGGAGGGTATTGGATGCCCTCGCTGCGGCTTGGAAGGCGCGCTCCAGGGAGCACACCGCATCTCTTTCTTCACAGGGGGACTGTGATAATTCCGGCGTTTCCTAGCATCTTGAGGATGTTGTAGCCGTGGTGGGTCACCTCCATGAACTTAGCTAATGCTGGATACCCAAGGATGGCATTGTACGGCAGACGGATGTGGGCGACGTCGAAGTCGATACGCTCAGTGCGGTAGTTTTCACGCTGGCCGAAGGTGACAGGGAGACGGACCTGCCCTATCAAGGTGGTAGAGCCGTCGGTCACTCCCGAGAAGGGTTTGGTAGGCTGCAGCTGATCATATGGCACTTGGAGGCTATCGAATGTCTCGACGGGCAAGACGTTAAGCCCTGCGCCGCCGTCAATGAGGGTCTTGGTGACTTGGATGTTGCTGATGACGGGCGAGCAAAGCATTGGGAGGGCGCCGGCGGTCGCCGCGCACTTGAGCCGGTCTGACGAGCTGAAGGTGATGGCACATTTGGACCAACTGAGCGGGCGCGTGGCCTCGAGCCTGGGAAGAGCTGCGTTCACCTCGCGAGCAAACTGCTTGAAGACGCGCTGGGATGCTGGGGCCAGAGCTCCTCCCAAGATGCAAGCGATAGCGCGTGATTCCTAGAAGCCCCAGCCCCCTCGTCCTGATGGTGGTCGTCGATCCTTCTTGGTGGTAGCGGTAGTGGAGGGAGACCAGCATTGCCCTGAGGGCGGTCCTCGCGCGGCTGGTCCCTCCAGACGCTCTCACGAGGCTGGTCCTGCCAGCGGTCGTCACGAGGCCGGTCGCGCCACTCCTGGCGGGGGCCACGATCGTCCCAGCGTCCCCCACCTTGTCCTCCTTCTCGGCCGTAGCCCCGGTCGTTGCGCTCGGGGCGTCGACCAAAGCGTCCATCTCGGATGGCCCTGAGCTCCTAACAATCGTTGGTGTTGTGGTTGTGTACGTTGTGGAAGGCGCGGAACGGACGGCTGCTCTTAGACGACTCGAGGTGGTCCTGACCGTGCTTCATGTCTAGCTCTGCCGCGAGCACGACCACCCCCTTGCGCTTCACGTCCTTGGCCTTGGCTTTCTTCTCCTCTGTGTCGGTAGCAGGGAGCTCGAGGAGGGAAAGGCGCCTTTCCTCAGCTCTCGCGCACTTGCTCGCCATGTTGAACATCTCCAGAGCCGTGCATAGCTCCTCGTGGATGTTGAGCTCCTCCTTCATCTTGATGTCGCGGACGCCATTGGAAAACGCTGAAATGATGGCCTCGTACGTCACCTTGGGGATCTTGAGGCGAACGCTGTTGAAGCGCTGGATGTACTTCTGCCAGGTCTCTCCTGGCTCCTGCTTGATGCGGCGCAGGTCACCCGCGGCCGGAGGGCGGTCGTGAGTGCCCTAGAAGTTGGCGACGAAGCGGTCGCGCATCTCACCCCAGGAAGAGATCGACCCCAGGGGCAAGTTCAGGAGCCACGAGCGAGCACCATCCTTGAGAGCCATGGGGAACCAGTTCGCCATGACTTTCTCGTCGCCGTTGGCCGCCTCGATGCTCAGCTCGTAGAGCTGCAAGCACTACAAAAAAATACACTTCCGTGATGATACGTGTTTGTCACAGTAGGTCACATTTTCTTTCATGCATGTACATCCATGACAAATTTATGACAGAATCAAGATAGTCATACCTGTGCCGTCGTAGAAGTGTTCCATGACATTACCAAAATTATCATCATGGAAGTGTCCACTTCCATGACGATAAATCGCGCGTCACAGAAGTGCTTTCGACAAGGGTGACCGACACGTGGCATCCACCGTAATGGAATGCCGTTAAGCTATCGGGTCCGGTTTTGGATCCGATAACTCGTTAACAGCCCCGACCAATGGGGATTTTCCACGTGTAAAATCATCATTGGCTGGAGGGAACACGTGTCGGCTCACCGTTGGGACAGATGTCATCCACTCATTGGACCCAATGCGCCTATGATACGTCGACACATGGCACGACCCAACAGAGGCCCATTCATGTGAAAAGGCCGGCCCGTTTGACTTGGTCAAAAGGTGGCGGGC
This sequence comes from Aegilops tauschii subsp. strangulata, assembly GCF_002575655.3. Classification (NCBI taxonomy): domain Eukaryota; kingdom Viridiplantae; phylum Streptophyta; class Magnoliopsida; order Poales; family Poaceae; genus Aegilops; species Aegilops tauschii. Next base: position 380,864,671 of record NC_053039.3, on the reverse strand, counting down.
CGGCCGACGGCAAGCCTGTTAACGGCCTGTTCGCATATAGCCCATTTACAGCCCACTAACCCAGGGCCCGTTTACGGCCTATCCGAATTAGGCCCAGTAGCGTCATCTGGGCCGTCCAATATAATTCCAGCTCGTTTTAACTTCCGGCCCATGTATAGCCCATGACATCTTTCGGCCCATATGAGGCCCTTAGTAACCCTCGGCCCATTAACGACCCGTGGTAAAACTGGCCCGTATGAACAGTGTATCACTTTATACCCATTAACGACCCATTATTCCGTTGGGCCGTTTCCAGCCCATGTTATCTTTCGGCCTTCTCAGGGCCCATTTATTCTTGGGCTCATTTCCAGCATTCGTTTACTTTCGGCCCATTACTGTCATTTTCTGCTTGTGGGCCAAATTCAGCCCGTGGTTACAGTCGGCCCGTTTGTGGCCCGTTAATACGTTGGGCCATTTTCATAGCGTCATCAAATACGGCTGATTAACGACGGCCCGTTATGGTCGGCCCATGAACGGATGATTTCAACTCTAGCCCATTTACGACCATAATGTGGTCTGTTATTGGCCCATGTTTGGCCAACCGATCATATGGCCTGTAGAAGGCCCATTGATGATACGGCCCGTAGAAGGCCCATTGTGTCTACGGCCCGTATAAGGCCCATTGTTTCTACGCCCCGTAGAAGGCCCATTGTTTCTATGGCCCTTAGAAGGCCCATTGTTTCTACGGCCCGTAGGAGGCCCATGTTAACTACAGTAAATATGTAGCCCATGGTTAATGTGGCCCAGTTTTAAAAAATAGGTTATTGCGACCACTAGAAAACCGCGGAAAAAGAACTGCACTGACTACAAGAAAACAAATAAACAAGATAATAAGGAAATAAATAGGCAAGCAACTTATGCTAGGCTATCACGGCTATTACACATATTACATCCACTGGGCATCAAAGTTCACCACCAGTGCAAATATAGGGAACAAAGCAGCATATAAACGCCGCAGCAAAACAAGTCCAGGACTGAAACCACTTCAGAAGAGCTCAAGAAACAATATCCTGGGTACCCATAATGCTGGCAAGATGCTTAGCAAGCTTATTAACTTTCTCTTGTTTGGCGCTTAAATCCTCCAACACTTGCTGTTGCACCAGAAAGTATGCATCTAAATTATGCAGGGACTTCCTCAGTCCTTCGGCTTCCTGTCACATAACATCTGATCGATGTCTTTCAACTTGAAGTTGAGAATCAAGAAGCCGAACTGATTCAGGCAGCGAGTTCGAAGAGCTGGTGCCAGCAGTAGTAGCCAGTAACTCGAACACTACATCAAGACAAGACTTTGGGGTTGTCTCAGTGTCTTCAATATAGTTTTTATCAGCTTTCTTGGAGACCAACAGGGATGTCTCACTATCTTGAACCTTATCTGCATTACTTCCTGTACCATTGCATAACGGGGTACTCTTCTCCAATATTTTATCCGCATTCTAAAAGAGAAACAAACAAACACATCACAGGTTTACAATGTAGTATATGAAACCCATTTTGGTAAACCAGTTCAGTAGTAAGGTGGATAGGATAACAGCATGAAACAAACATATATCTATGTAGTATGGTCACTGTATGGTCTATATCATTCTAGTTATGTTGCCAAATCAAGATAGATACAGTTCGAATCATATCTATTTAAGACAAAGCAGCTTAGACAGAATATAAGTGTGGGAAACTACACAACAATAACAACACTTGTAAGGTGCATGGCATGAGAATATAACTGTTTATTCAATTGAAACTGAAATCAACATAGAGCAAGTTACAACAGCAAACACGTTAATGAAACAGGTTTAAAACATACTTGTTGCTCCATTGGAGTTTCAATTGCATCCTTCAAATTTGAAATTAGTTGGTATGAGTAAATACAGTGATGCAAGAGCAAAGTAGTATGAACCATAGCTACGGAACCTGACCTGAGAACAATTCTTCTTCTGCTTTAAGCGTTGACTTGGGGTTCGGAGTGGTGGTCCTCGTGCTTTGGGCACTGCAGTTGCCTTACTAACTGCTCGTGTTTGGGTGCTCTGTGGTGGAGATGGTGCTGTGTCAACGGGAACTGGGTTACTATCTGCTGGGGTTGGGGTTAGAAGGGGTGTAGCTGGTTCTCTGTCCAACTGGGTAGGGGTACAATCTGCGTGAGTCTGGGTTATGTGTGGTGGGGCTGGTTCTTGGGCAAGTACAACCGTGGTTCTATCTCCATCGACAGGTAGCACGATCTTTTCTGAAGACCGTGTTTTTACTCCCACAGATACTGCCATCACCCCCTGCAATTGAAATGGTTGATAAACAAGAAAAATAATTGAATGTATAGACATTGTAAGATAGACAGGTGCAATGGATAGTAGGGAAGAAAACAGGGCATGAAATAATTCACATTTATGTTGTCTAACCAAACAAAATAGCAGGACATAATTTCACATATATGATGGCTAATTAAACAGGATAGCATGACACAATTTCACATGTATGATGGCTAACTAAATAGGATAGAATGACATACTTCAAAATATGATGACTATGTAAATAGGATGACATGATATAACTGTACGACGCGTCTATTAAAGTGGTTGGCATGCCATAAATCAAAACATGCCGTCGATGAAAACATGATGGCATGATATAATTCACGGATAGAATGACATAATTCAAAATATGATGACTATGTGAACAGGATGAGATGATATAACTATATTATGTCTTCAGAAAATGAGTTGGTATGTCATAATTCAGATACATGCTGTCTATGTAAACCTCATGGCATGATATAATTCAAATATATGATTTATATACTAAGGAAGTGAGCAGAGGGCAATCGCATATATGATGTGTCAACTAAGGAGATGGCATTCAATATCGTGTATATGATGTAAAAACTAAGCATTGCAATACAACAAATGCATGATATGAGTAATATAACCCTGCCAAGTTTGAGCATACACCTCAGGGGGATAATAGGACTGGTCATCTGCCTATAAATCCTCCTCTGAAGAGCTATCTGTAACCAGCAAGATATCTGCTTCACCAAGTAGCATTGTCTGCTCTGAAGACCTTGTTTTCACTCCAGATTTCTCCATGACCAATTCAAATGGCTGATACACAGGAAGAGCAGTTGAATATACAAACATTGTCGACAAAAGCAATGAGAAATACAAAAAAAGGAGGGCATGATATAATTCACATATATGACGCTTGGCTAAACAGCATGGCATTACATAATTCACATATATAATGCCTTGCAACAAGATAGCATTGCATAATTCACATATATAATGTCTTGCAACAAGATGGCATTGCATAATTCACATATATGGTAATTAGACACTAAACAGGTGGCATTCACACAAAGCATGTCTAAACTAAGCAAATGACATAGCAATGCAAGATACCATACGCACGATATGAGCAACATATATAACCCTGCCAAGTTAGAGCATGCACCTCGGGGGGGGGGGGATAGGCTGGTCATTTGTCTTTGAATCCTCCTCTGAGGAGCTATCTGTAACCAGCAAGACATGCGCTTCGTCAGATAGCATTGTCTGCTCTGAAGACCTTGTTTCCACTCCAGATTTTTCCATGACCGTGCCGAATGGCTGATGCACAGGAAGAGTAATTGAATGTACTAAAATTGTTGACAAATTTAACATGTAATAAAAAAATGATGTCATGATATAATTCACATATAAGATGACTGGCTAACCAGGGTGGCATTGCAAAATTCACAAATATGATGCCTGGCTAAACAAGATGGCATTGCATGCTTCACATATACGATAAAGAAACTAAACAGATGGCATTGACACAAAGCATGTCTAAACTAAGCAGATGACATATTTGATATATACAGTAAGCAATGCTAGGCACCATATGCATGATATTACCAACATCAGCATGCCAAGTTAGAGCGAAGACCTCATGGGGTAAATAGGAGTGGTCTTCTGCTACCTCCTGAGCACTGCGTTGGTTTTCCCTTGAAGAGGAAAGGGTGATGCAGCAAAGTAGCGTAAGTATTTCCCTCAGTTTTTGAGAACCAAGGTATCAATCCAGTAGGAGGCTACGCGCGAGTCCCTCGCACCTACACAAAACAAATAAATCCTCGCAACCAAAGCGATAAGGGGTTGTCAATCCCTTCACGGCCACTTGCGAGAGTGAGATCTGATAGATATGATAGGATAATATTTTTAGTATTTTTGTGATAAATATGCAAAGTAAAGTAAACAAAATAAAAACGGCACCAGAAATAGCTTGTTGTCGGGAGATTAATATGATGGAAAATAGACCCGGGGGCCATAGGTTTCACTAGTGGCTTCTCTCAAGAGCATAAGTATTTTACGGTGGGTGAACGAATTACTGTTGAGCAATTGACAGAATTGAGCATAGTTATGAGAATATCTAGGTATGATCATGTATATAGGCATCACGTGCGAGACAAGTAGACCGACTCCTGCCTGCATCTACTACTATTACTCCACTCATCGACCGCTATCCAGCATGCATCTAGAGTATTAAGTTCATGAAAATAGAGTAACGCCTTAAGCAAGATGACATGATGTAGACGGATAAATTCATGCAATATTATAAAAACCCCATCTTGTTATCCTCGATGGCAACAATACAATACGTGCCTTGCTGCCCCTACTGTCACTAGGAAAGGACACCGCAAGATTGAACCAAAGCTAATCACTTCTCCCATTGCAAGAAAGATCAATCTAGTAGGCCAAACCAAACTGATAATTCGAAGAGACTTGCAAAGATAACCAATCATACATAAAAGAATTCAGAGAAGATTCAAATATTGTTCATAGATAAACTTGATCATAAACCCACAATTCAGCGGTCTCAACAAACACACCGCAAAAAGAAGATTACATCGAATAGATCTCCACGAGAGAGGGGGAGAACATTGTATTGAGATCCAAAAAGAGAGAAGAAGCCATCTAGCTAATAACTATGGACCCAAAGGTCCGAGGTAAACTACTCACACTTCATCGGAGGGGCTATGGTGATGATGTAGAAGCCCTCCGTGATCGATGCCCCCTCCGGCGGAACTCCGGAACAAGCCCCAAGATGGGATCTCATGGGTACAGAAGGTTGCGGCGGTGGAATTAGGTTTTTGGCTCCGTATCTAATCGTTTGGGGGTACGTAGGTATATATAGGAGGAAGGAGTATGTCGGTGGAGCAACAGGGGGCCCACGAGGGTGGAGGGCGTGCCCTGGGGGGGGGGGGTAGGCGCGCCCCCTACCTCGTGGCCTCCTCTTTTGTTTCTTGACATAGGGTCCAAGTCTCCTGGATCATATTCTTCCTAAAAATCACGTTCCCGAAGGTTTCATTCCGTTTGGAGTCCGTTTGATATTCCTTTTCTGCGAAACTCTGAAATAGGCAAAAAACAACAATTCTGGGCTGGGCCTCCGGTTAATAGGTTAGTCCCAAAAATAATATAAAAGTGAATAATAAAGCCCAATAATGTCCAAAACAGTAGATAATATAGCATGGAGCAATCAAAAATTATGGATACGTTGGAGACATATCAGGCATCCCCAAGCTTAATTCCTGCTCGTTCTCGAGTAGGTAAATGATAAAAACAGAATTTTTGATGCAGAGTGCTTACTAGGCATAATTTCAATGTAATTCTTCTTAATTGTGGTATGAATATTCAGATCCGAAAGATTCAAGACAAAAGTTCATATTGACATAAAAATAATAATACTTCAAGCATACTAACAAAGCAATTATGTCTTCTCAAAATAACATGGCCAAAGAAAGTTATCCCTACAAAATCATATAGTCTGGCTATGCTCTATTTTCACCACACAAAGTATTTAAATCATGCACAACCCTGATGACAAGCCAAGCAATTGGTTCATACTTTTGACATTTTCAAACTTTTTCAATCTTCACGCAATACATGAGCGTGAGCCATGGACATATCACTATATGTGGAATAGAATGGTGGTTGTGGAGAAGACCAAGAAGGGAGAAGATAGTCTCACATCAACTAGGCGTATCAACGGGCTATGGAGATGCCCATCAATAGATATCAATGTGAGTGAGTAGGGATTGCCATGCAACGGATGCACTAGAGCTATAAGTATATGAAAGCTCAACAAAAGAAACTAAGTGGGTGTGCATCCAACTCGCTTGCTCACGAAGACCTAGGGCATTTTGAGGGAGCCCATCATTGGAATATACAAGCCAAGTTCTATAATGGAAAATTCCCACTAGTATATGAAAGTGAAAAAATGAGAGACTCTCTATCATGAAGATCATGGTGCTACTTTGAGGCACAAGTGTGGTAAAAGGATAGTAACATTGTCCCTTCTCTCTTTTTCTCTCATTTTTTTATTTGGGCCTTTTCCTCCTTTTTTATGGCCTTTTTTTCGTCCGGAGTCTCATCCCGACTTGTGGGGGAATCATAGTCTCCATCATCCTTTTCCTCACTTGGGACAATGCTCTAAAAATGAAGATCACCACACTTCTATTTTCTTACAACTCATCAATTACAACTCGATACTTAGAACAAAATATGACTCTATATGAATGCCTCCGGCGGTGTACCGGGATATGCAATGAATCAAGAGTGACATGTATGAAAGAATTATGAACGGTGGCTTTGCCACAAATACGATGTCAACTACATGATCATGCAAAGCAATATGACAATGATGGAGCGTGTCATAATAAATGGAACGGTGGAAAGTTGCATGGCAATATATCTCGGAATGGCTATGGAAATGCCATGATAGGTAGGTATGGTGGCTGTTTTGAGGAAGGTTTATGGTGGGTGTAAGATACTGGCGAAAAGTGCGCGGTATTGGAGAGGCTAGCAATGGTGGAAGGAAGAAGAGTGCGTATAATCCATGGACTCAACATTAGTCATAAAGAACTCATATACTTATTGCAAAAATCTACAAGTTATCAAAGCAAAGTATTACGCGCATGCTCCTAGGGGGATAGATTGGTAGGAAAAGACCATCGCTCGTCCTCGACCGCCACTCATAAGGAAGACAATCAGTGCTCCGACTTCATCACATAACGGTTCACCATACGTGCATGCTACGGGAATCACAAACTTTAACACAAGTATCTCTCAAATTCACAACTACTCAACTAGCATGACTCTAATATCACCATCTTTATATCTCAAAACAATTATCAAGCATCAAACTTTTCTTAGTATTCAACACACACATAAGAAAGTTTTTACTAATCTTGAATACCAAGCATATTAGGATTATTTAAACAAATTACCATGCTATTTAAGACTCTCAAAATAATCTAAGTGAAGCATGAGAGATCAATAGTTTCTATAAAACAAATCCACCACCGTGCTCTAAAAGATATAAGTGAAGCACTAGAGCAAAACTATATAACTCAAAAGATATAAGCGAAGCACATAGAGTATTCTAACAAATTTCAAATCATGTATGGCTCTCTCAAAAGGTGTGTACAACAAGTATGATTGTGGTAAACTAAAAATCAAAGACTCAAATCATACAAGACGCTCCAAGCAAAACACATATCATGTGGTGAATAAAAATATAGCTCCAAGTAAAGTTATCAATGGAAGTAGACGAAAGAGGGGATGCCTTCCGGGGCATCCCCAAGCTTTGGCTTTTTGGTGTCCTTAGATTATCTTGGGGGTGCCATGGGCATCCCCAAGCTTAGGCTCTTGCCACTCCTTGTTCCATAACCCATCTAATCTTTCACCCAAAACTTGAAAACTTCACAACACAAAACTCAACAGAAAATCTCGTGAGCTCCGTTAGCGAAAGAAAACAAAAGACCACTTCAAGGTACTGTAATGAACTCATTCTTTATTTATATTAGTGTTAAACCTACTTTATTCCAACTTCTCTATGGTTTATAAACTATTTTACTAGCCATAGATTCATCAAAATAAGCAAACAACACACGAAAAACAGAATCTGTCAAAAATAGAACAGTCTGTAGTAATCTGTAACTAACGCAAACTTATGGAACTCCAAAAAATCAGTAAAAATAGGACGGCCTAGAAAATTTGTTTATTGATCATCAGAAATTGGAATCAGTATTTTATCACGTTCTGGTGATTTTTAACAATTGTTTTCGTGAACAGAAAGTTTCTGGAAATTACAGCAAGATCAAATAACTATCATCCAAGAAGATCCTATAGGTTTAACTTGGCACAAACACTAATTAAAACATAAAAACACATCTAACCAGAGGCTAGAACAAATATTTATTTCTAAACAGAAGCAAAAAGGAAAAAACTAAAAATAAAATTGGGCTGCCTCCCAACAAGCGCTATCGTTTAACGCCCCTAGCTAGGCATAAAAGCAAGGATAGATCTAGGTATTGCCATCTTTGGTAGGCAATCCATAAGTGGCTCTCATGATAGATTCATATGGTAGTTTTATTTTCTTCCTAGGGAAGTGTTCCATGCCTTTCTTTAATGGAAATTGGAATCTAATATTCCCTTCCTTCATATCAATAATTGCACCAATCGTTCTAAGGAAAGGTCTACCAAGAATAATAGGACATGAAGGATTGCAATCTATGTCGAGAACGATAAAATCTACGGGCACATAGTTCCTATTTGCAACAATAAGAACATCATTACTTCTTCCCATAGGTTTCTTAATAGTGGAATCCGCAAGGTGCAAGTTCAGAGAGCAATCATCAAAATCACGGAAATCTAGCAAATCGCACAAAGTTTTGGGAATAGTGGAAACACTAGCACCCAAATCACATAAAGCATAGAACTCATGATCTTTAATCTTAATTTTAATAGTAGGTTCCCACTCATCATAAAGTTTTCTAGGGATAGAAACTTCCAACTCAAGTTTTTCTTCATAAGATTGCATCAAGGCATCAACGATATGTTTAGTAAACGCTTTATTTTGACTATAAGCATGAGGAGAATTTAGCACGGATTGCAACAAGAAAATACAATCTATCAAAGAGCAATTTTCATAATTAAATTCCTTGAAATCCAAAATAGTGGGTTTATTAACATCTAGGGTTTTGATTTCTTCAATCCCACTTTTATCAATTTTAGCATCAAGATCTAAAAACTCCGAATTTTTGGAACGCCTTCTAGGTAAAGGTGGATCATATTCAGTCCCATCATTATCAAGATTCATATTGCAAAACAAAGATTTAATAGGGGACACATCAGTAACTTTTAGATCTTCATCTTTATTTTCATAGAAATTTGAAGAACACGCTTTCATAAAGCAATCTTTCTTAGCACGCATCCTAGCGGTTCTTTCTTTGCACTCATCAATGAAAGTTCTCATGGCTTTGAGAGACTCATTGATATCATGCTTAGGAGGAATAGATCTAAGCTTTAAAGAATCAACATCAAGAGAAATTCTATCAACGTTCCTAGCCAATTCATCAACTTTAAGCAATTTCTCTTCAAGCAAAGCATTGAAATTCTTTTGTGAATTCATAAACTCTTTAACACTAGTCTCAAATTCAGAGGGCATCTTATTAAAATTTCCATAAGAGTTGTTGTAGGAATTACCATAATTATTAGAGGAATTACTAGGATAAGGCCTAGGATTAAAATTTCCTCTATACGCGTTGTTACCAAAATTATTCCTACCAACAAAATTCACATCCATAGATTCATTATTATTCTCAATCAAAGTAGACAAAGGCATATCATTAGGATCAGAAGAAACACTCTTAGTAGCAAATAATTTCATAAGTTCATCCATCTTTCCACTCAAAACATTAATTTCTTCTATCGCATGCACTTTTTTATTAGTAGATCTTTCAGTGTGCCATTGAGAATAATTAACCATAATATTATCTAGGAGTTTAGTAGCTTCTCCTAAAGTGATTTCCATAAAAGTGCCTCCCGCGGCCGAATCTAAAAGATTTCTAGAAGCAAAATTCAATCCGGCATAAATTTTTTGTATAATCATCCACAAATTCAAACCATAAGTAGGGCAATTACGTATCATTAATTTCATCCTCTCCCAAGCTTGTGCAACATGTTCATGATCAAGTTGCTTAAAATTCATAATATCGTTTCTAAGAGAGATGATCTTAGCGGGAGGAAAATACTTAGAGATATAAGCATCTTTGCACTTATTCCAAGAATCAATACTATTTTTAGGCAAAGACGAAAACCAAGCTTTAGCACGATCTCTAAGCGAAAAAGGAAATAGCTTCAATTTAACAATATCATTGTCCACATCTTTCTTCTTTTGCATATTACACAAATCAACGAAGCTATTTAGATGAGTAGCGGCATCTTCACTAGGAAGGCCGGCGAATTGATCTTTCATAACAAGATTCAACAAAGCAGCATTGATTTCACAAGATTCAGTATTGGTAAGAGGAGCAATCGGAGTGCTAAGGAAATCATTATTGTTGGTATTGGTAAAGTCACATAATTTGGTATTATCTTGAGCCATCGTGACAAACAAGCAATCCAACACACGAGCAAACAAGAGACAGGCAAAAAGTGGCAAACGGAAAAGAGAGGGCGAATAAAACGGCAAGGGTGAAGTGGAGGAGAGGAAAACGAGAGGCAAATGGCAAATAATGTAGTGCGGGAGATAAGGGATTGTGATGGGTACTTGGTATGTTGACTTTTGCGTAGACCTCCCCGGCAACGGCGCCAGAAATCCTTCTTGCTACCTCTTGAGCACTGCATTGGTTTTCCCTTGAAGAGGAAAGGGTGATGCAGCAAAGTAGCGTAAGTATTTCCCTCAGTTTTTGAGAACCAAGGTATCAATCCAGTAGGAGGCTACGCGCGAGTCCCTCGCACTTACACAAAACAAATAAATCCTCGCAACCAACGCGATAAGGGGTTGTCAATCCCTTCATGGCCACTTGCGAGAGTGAGATCTGATAGATATGATAGGATAATATTTTTGGTATTTTTGTGATAAAGATACAGAGTAAAGTAAACAAACTAAAAACGGCACCAGAAATAGCTTGTTGTCGGGAGATTAATATGATGGAAAATAGACCCGGGGGCCATAGGTTTCACTAGTGGCTTCTCTCAAGAGCATAAGTATTTTACGGTGGGTGAACGAATTACTGTTGAGCAATTGACAGAATTGAGCATAGTTATGAGAATATCTAGGTATGATCATGTATATAGGCATCACGTGCGAGACAAGTAGACCGACTCCTGCCTGCATCTACTACTATTACTCCACTCATCGACCGCTATCCAGCATGCATCTAGAGTATTAAGTTCATGAAAACAGAGTAACGCCTTAAGCAAGATGACATGATGTAGAGGGATAAATTCATGCAATATGATAAAAACCCCATCTTGTTATCCTCGATGGCAACAATACAATACGTGCCCTGCTGCCCCTACTGTCACTGGGAAAGGACACCGCAAGATTGAACCCAAAGCTAAGCACTTCTCCCATTGCAAGAAAGATCAATCTAGTAGGCCAAACCAAACTGATAATTCGAAGAGACTTGCAAAGATAACCAATCATACATAAATGAATTCAGAGAAGATTCAAATATTGTTCATAGATAAACTTGATCATAAACCCACAATTCATCGGTCTCAACAAACACACCGCAAAAAGAAGATTACATCGAATAGATCTCCACGAGAGAGGGGGAGAACATTGTATTGAGATCCAAAAAGAGAGAAGAAGCCATCTAGCTAATAACTATGGACCCAAAGGTCTGAGTTAAACTACTCACACTTCATCGGAGGGGCTATGGTGACGATGTAGAAGCCCTCCGTGATCGATGCCCCCTCCGGCGGAGCTCCGGAACAGGCCCCAAGATGGGATCTCGTGGGTACAAAAGGTTGCGGCGGTGGAATTAGGTTTTTGGCTCCGTATCTGATCGTTTGGGGGTATGTAGGTATATATAGGAGAAGGAGTACGTCGGTGGAGCAACAGGGGGCCCACGAGGGTGGAGGGCGCGCCCTGGGGGGGGGGGTAGGCGCGCCCCCTACCTCGTGGCCTCCTCTTTTGTTTCTTGACGTAGGGTCCAAGTCTCCTGGATCATATTCTTCCTAAAAATCACGTTCCCGAAGGTTTCATTCCGTTTGGACTCCGTTTGATATTCCTTTTCTGCGAAACTCTGAAATAGGCAAAAAATAGCAATTCTGGGCTGGGCCTCCGGTTAATAGGTTAGTCCCAAAAATAATATAAAAGTGAATAATAAAGCCCAATAATGTCCAAAACAGTAGATAATATAGCATGGAGCAATAAAAAATTATAGATACGTTGGAGACGTATCATCTTTTGCTTCTGAATCCCCCTCGGAACAGTTGTCTTCCTCTTGATTACGATCCGAAATGGGTGGGGGGGGGCTGCCTTTGCGCCCACCATGGAGTGACGTCTGCATGAAATTTTATTGCCACGCAAGGCTCGTCTCTTTTGCTCTACATGTTCAGTTCCATTGTGTACAATAACTGACATGCATAGGAATAAAACATAGTGAGATTATGTAAGGAGTGCATGCACAAATCCAGAGTGATGGTAGCAAACTGTGGATAGACCCAAAACAAATGATAGCAGGCAGATAATAGCTTTAGTTAAAAAATACAGATAATGGCTCCTTTAATGTTTGTTTGCACCCAACATGAAACTCATAGTAGACACCCGAGATTAACCAGATAGTAGACAGATAGTACTGATTGCTGCCCCAATATGTACCCCACAACTATTTAAAAACTCAAGTTTCAGCATAAGTTTGGACCTGAGTCGGAGTCTAATAGGTGAACACGACGATAAAGTAGCATGTCATCATATTAAGAAATGCATAACGTAAGCAGACACGGAAGAGTGCGACCTCTCTTGCGGACCCGTGTAGTCCTCAAGGTCATCTGCTCAGTTGATGATGGTAATGTAGTTGACGTGGCTGCCGGCGGCGGCGAAGAAGATCTGAGGCGGTGAAAGACAGTCTGGAGAGCGGATCCCTGCTGTGGTGAACCCTTCCGTTGTTGAAGCAGCTGAGCTGGGGTGGAACACAGCACCACAGGAGCAGGACAAACCACACAAGGTTTTCTTTGACACATATCTGTAACAGAAGTAATTGTGTAAGGGCTTGTTTGAATTTGAGGATTCTAACAATGCAGGGATAGGAAATAGACAGGAATAGGATAGGAATGCACGTGCAAAACAGAGAATTTAAAAACACAGGATTTCTGCCAATCTGGGTGTTTGGTTCACAAGAATTGGAAGATCACAGGATGCAAAGAAACATGGTGAGATTAAGTCAAACCACAAGAAGTGTACAACCTTTTTGGCGAAGCCATGTCGATCTCAGCGTGATTGGGTTGGCCGGTGAGGATGCTCCGGCTGACTTGGCTATCGGAGGAGGGGAAGAAGATCTTAGGCGTCTGGAGATGGAGCCCGAGGTACTGCTCCGCTGTGATGGAGGGTTTCGTCGTTGGAGCAGCTCCGGTGAGTTGTACGACGCCGAGGCTGAAGTAGGACAAGAGAGACAACGTTAACCTGAGTGGAATTCTAATAGCATCTCCAATAGATGACGTAAAATACATAACCACAAAGTGCTAGATGTATACATTAGCCGCTCATCTCTGAACTTAACTGTCGAAACTGAATTTAACTGTCGAAACTGAACTTAACTGCCGAAACTGAATTTTGTTGTCGAAACTGAATTTTACTGTCGAAACTGAATGCACTAGAGGTGAGGCTACACGTCAGTCGACTGACTTTTTCATCTCTGGTCAGTCGATTTTGCAGCTGTTGGATACGAAATCAAGGGCCTGCAGTTCATCTTCAACCTCCACCCCCGTGAGCCGCCAGCCACCACCGGCCAAACAGCCGCCCCCCGCCACCCGCGGCCGATGGTGCGCCGCCCCGCCCGCCCCGAAAACACTCCCCACCGCCGGTCCGCCGCCGCCCCGGCCATCCCTCTAGGCACCCCCGTGCCGAGCTTTTTCTCTGGCGATCCCCACGCCACCTCCCCACCACCGCCGGCGACCACCGCCCTACCCTGAACCCTAAGATAGATAGTGGGGTACCTCTCTGGCGAGCCCCCTTCCCGCTGCGGTTGGTTCTTCCTTAACTCTGGCGAGCCCCCCACCCCCTGAAAATCGACTGACCCAAAAGTCGATTCAGTCGACTGAAGTGTAGCTAAATCAGAGCAGCATCGCAAGCAAGAGCAAGAGTGAGAGCAGCAGCGCAAGCCAGAGCAGACCAGGCAGGGGACCAAGAGCAAGAGCAGAGCAGTAGCGCGAGCGAGAGCTAAAGCAGCAGCAGCTCCTACTGATCTGGACGTCGCCGCCGAGGGAGCGATGCCGTGGAGGAAGTGGCCGGTGACGCCGCCGTGGATGGAGCCGCGCCGTGTTGGCTCGGGACCGAGCGCCGGCAGCACCGTGAGATCGAATCAAGAAGAAAATGCGGCGATTTGTGTACAACCTCTTTGGTGGCGCCGATTAGGCCGCAGCTTCATCCGAGGAAACGGTGATGATGATGCTCTTCCGATGATGCATGTGAAGACGGCGGTGTGGGAATGGAGGTGGCGCGAAAGACGAGGGGAACGTCGGGGCAGCTCCTTGGAGGTGGAGGACGGGGTGGCTGAACCGGCGGGATGACCAGATCGACGACAGATCCTCATCTAGTATGGTGGATGAGGGACGTCGAGGTGTTGCTGTGGACGACGTCGTCGGGGAAGAGGCTCCGGCTGGGTGGCAGACGGAGGAGGGTGTGGGGCTTCGCGGGTTTTCCCGGCCTCGGTGTACGAATGGGTGGGCGGATGGGATGGGAGTGGGGAACCATGGCTTAGGGACGCGCTTGTCCGAAATGTGGGGTAAGTTACGAAAGTACCCCCACCGATTTGAGGCGGTTCTTTTGGTTCAGGGGTATCACGGCATTTTGCGTGTCGGGATTTCACAGGAGGTGGGAGTTTTCGCGCGCGTTGTAATTTCGGAATAGCAAGGCGCGGGTTGAGATGGAGGGAGTTATCGGAGCACAACGAGACAAAGATTTATCTTAAATATTTCGGGGTAACAAGGCGCGGGTTGAAGAGGCGGGAGTTTCGCAGCACGATAGACAGAGACGCTGGCTTGAAATTTCGGCATAACAAGGCGCGACTTGAAATTTTGGGAGAACAAGCTTAACGTGTACCCAAAAGAAAAAAAGACAATTTAGACTAGTATGATATACTACGTACAATGTGTTTAACACGCACAACACACACACATACACCATTTAGACTAGTAAGGTACACGTGCATTGCACGCATGAGATTTGGCAACCAAATTATGAATAAATACCACATTATAGCATGTAAGCTTTGAGTCATATATGCATGATGTAGATGTTCATTTAATTCTTATAGTTCATTGCATTCAAAATCATCTAGTTTTTAGAAGAAAGCTAATCTATTTTAAGATTCATGGAATTGTGCCTTGTAAGGCATAAAGTAAAAACAAATCATGTAGAAAAACATTTGGGCAATTCTGATACGGAAGATTCTAGAACAAAGAAGAAGTGCTTGTGTTTTGAGGTTTGTGCATTATGCTTAAGTTCAACCATAGAGTCTTCTAGATTGTACATGTGGCAAAATCTGGTGGAATCTAGATGATATCCAACGACCAGTAGTGCTCAAATTTGCCAGCTCTGCACCATCGGATTGGCCTCATCCAACAAGCATCTTTCAAAGTTAAAGTTATCCGCACACTATATAAAAGATATATAATATAATATATATGGGTATAGATATAGATATGTGATGCGAAAGCCACCCATCATCTCCAATTAGAATAGTGTGTCCATGCACGGATGCAATGTGGCCAAACGATGTCTGCCATCGGTATCTCAAATTCAAACCAGTCTGACCTTGTTCAATGTGTATACATTACAACATGCTCGTTTCCAAACCACACCGCGCAGATCTCCGTTATATTCATGCATGCATGGGTTTCAAACATCATGATCTCTTATTCAAATATTTGAATTCAACTTTACATTGATTATGACCTCACCTAGTCTTTTACACCCACACATTGGTCTTCCCTTTATAATTGTACCACTAACTTTCTCTCGTGCATGCATGCACACACACTACCAGTCGGCATTATCCATCGCACACATGCAATCTTTTTCTTCAGGTCGGTCTCCCATGAAGGCGCACACACACACATCCCCCTCTCCATCATATCGGGCATTCTTTATCTCTCATGTGCATGCGCAACGATCGATCTTCCTCTATGTGTGTGTGTATATAGCTAGGTCTTTCATAGTTTTCCACATAAACCGATCAATCTATATATCTAGTGAGGTCTCACCCTCTTTCCCACGTCCACATCGATCAATCTATACCTCTCTATATAGGATTACATATATAGCTAATACACCCACATTAATTATATATCCAACGCCCCCTCTCATCATCCATGCCTTCCGCTTCATCTCTCAGACGCGCGCACAATGGCGAAGACAGGGGCAGCAAGGGCCCTGCCCCCCCTAACATCACTATATATCGAGGCTAATATGAATGTGATCATTAGATAATTGCTGGTAAAAATGGTTTAAGATGATGAATTGGCCCTCCTCGTAAAGGATTAGCAATGCTTGGCCCCCTAGCTCATGGGACATTTTTCATGGCTCCGCCACTGCGCGCAACAGCGCACGTTCTCGCCCCCTCTCGCTAAATATCGATCTCGCAGTTGTGCACTCCTTCATAGTCTCCCTCCAGTCGACCCCTCGCACCATCTTCTAGCCCCCCACTGGATTTTTCCACATGTACAATCTAGCAGACTCCATGGTTGAACTTAAGCATAAAGCACAAATCTCAAAACAACAGTGGTTCTCCTTTGTTCTAGAATCTTCCATATCATAACTGCCCAAACTTTTTTTCTAGTTAAATTGCCATTATTTGTTTTTACTTTATGCTTTACAACGCACAATTCCATGAATCATAAAATAGATTAAGGGCTTCTTTGATTCAAAGGATTCTCGAAGGAATTTTGGAGGATTCTAATCCTTAGGAATTTTTCCTATCTTGGTTGTTTGATTCGTAGGATTGTAAACCATAGGAATTTTTCCATCTGATTCATTTGCACTAGATTTCATAGGAAACATCCCATCCACTCAAACCACTTTGAAAGAATTCTAAGTTTTTTCTATGCACAATCAAACACTCGTACCATCCTGTAGGATTCAAGACGACAGTCCACTCTAATCCCATGTTCTTCCTATTCCCGCGTTTTGGAAATCCTACGAATCAAAGAGGCCCTAGGTTTTTTATAAAAACTAATTGATTTTGAATGAGATGAACTATAAGAATTAAACGAAGGTCTACATCAGGCATATATGACTCAGAGCTTACATGCTACAGTCTGGTATTTATTCATAATTTGGTTGCAAAATCTGACGCGTGCAATGCACGTGTACCTTAATAGTACTTCGAGTATGTGCAAAACACAATGGCACGCTACACAGTGTCTCTCTTACAGTTCATGAAGCCACGTGGCACATGTGGAGGCGTTGTCGCGACATCCCTGTGTGGATTGATCACAGTGACGTGCTGCTGGTTCCAGAAGAATGTACTCGTCCTCCCTGAGCCGCACTGGCGGTACATGCACGAAGCGAAGATGTGCACGCACGCCACGCACGCACTCATTCCCTCGCACGCACACGTGGGTACACGGGCGGACACAATTTTGTACCAAGATCCACCCCATGTGATAATTTGACGCATGTAAAGTCCTTCACTTCATTGATGGTCAATTAATACAACGCATGCAAATTGAGTGGACGTGAGGGCGGAAGAAAGACATTACTACTCCACTGCGTGCATGCGAGTAGTTAAATCATGGGTTGCTAGTAGTACTTCCATTGGTCTCCTTCGTATTTTGTGCCAATTTTTGACAGTAACATAATATTTACGCATCTGAGCAGTGTAGTCTACTTGAAATTTATGTTCCACTAAACTCATCGGGAACCGTTTCGGGCCTCGAAACCAAAAACCATCAATTAATCTTTACCTTGTTCCCATCACATTCGAAAGTACTAATGCTACAATTAAGTGCAAGCCTGCTCACACCTACCAGTACATACCAAACCTGAATGTGTTCCCACTATGCAGGTTTTAGTACTAGTGCTAGTACTTAGGTTATAAAAAGGGGAACTACCTAACCGAAAATTACTCTACCTTCCTCCTCATAAGTCATCCTTCTTCGTCCGTCCTTGCCATGGCCGGTGTGCAGAGCTCTAGGTCGAGAACTACTCGTAACAAGGGAGCGGCAACCAAGGCTGCGGAAAAAAAAGAGAGGGCTCGCCGCCATGCAGAGACCTCGAAAGATCTCTCACGGGCAGGCGATGGCTCCCAGGAGTGCCCTAGTCGCGGAGGCGAACATGCCGAGCTGGCGGCGCTGGAGTCGTTATCCCTCAACGGATGCCCGATCAGCTCAATAAGAACCTCAATAAGCAAAAGGAGTTCACCCACGGCTTGGTGGAGCTGCTGAAGGAGAGCCTCGACGACATGCCCGCTGAGCTCAATGAGCAGGGGGAGTTGACCGCTGGCTTGGTGATGCTGCTGAAGAAGAGCATTGCCTCGGAGAAGAAGGCGACCGGCGAAATCCTGCAACTTCAGGAGGACAAGGCGAAGCTCTGCCACAAGCTCGACCTGCTAAAGGAGGAGAACGCCGGCTGGAAGAAGCTGCATGAGAATAGTAGTTCCTCGATGAAGATGTTGCAGGCCCTCGTCATGGAATAGAAGGAGGAGTTGGCAAAGCTCCGCATCGAGCACCCGACTGCTGTCAAGGTATGTAATGCGGCCGTGGAACAGATGATGAAGGCTCGCGTCGAGAAATCCCGCGTCATGGACACAATGATGAAGATGGCAGAGGAGACGCGCAAGGAGATGGAGGTCGTGGAGGTGATGAAGAAGCAGTTACGACTCTGCGGCCAACAACCCTTCATGTAGTGAGCGCAGCGCCCCAGACTTGTGTGTGCGTCTTCCTTTTTTTTTGGGGGTGATAATCCTCCTTCTTATTTTGCTCCTGTGTTTCTTATTTTTCTTCAGGTGTTTCGCCGCACGTGTCACCTTCTCTGCGAGGCATGAATAGAACGATGCTAAAAATGAGATGACTAGCAAATTAGATCATTCTTTATCGCCAATAGAACAATGCCTCTTGCTAGTAATATATAATAAGAGTAGAGAGTAGATGATATGGCACTAGGCTGCCGTGTTTCGTGCTCCTCCGTCATACTCCAGTGGAAAACTTGAGTATACCGCACGGTTCTTTGCTCCTCCTCAGGTCGTCGGCACATTTATACGAGCAATCAAATCACAAGGCCCCGCCTTCCAGCAGTAATAAGCTGTCAAATCACAAAGGCCCTCGCCTCTCGTGAAAAGGACCAAGCTAGACTGCCCCGCCCTCTAGCCCTTTAAAAAATGTATACATTTGTATAGTAGTAGTATCGATGGATTGCGCCATGGAGCAAAACTAACAAGATGTAATTAAAGAAAAAAGGTGGTACATAGAGAGCGCTCGTCGCCAAATTATGCATATACTATATGACACTACCCACTATGAAGGTACTAGTAACATAGACTAGTAACTAGTCTATGCTACTCTCCACTACGACCAGCCAAAGTCGAGGCGCGGATACTAACGAGGGCCTAGTTGTGTCTATACTGGGACAACTCACCCGACTGCATGCGCACCAGGCAGACGAAGCTCGTGTCGTGTTGGTGCCGTGTGCGGCCCGCACATTAACCAAAACCTCACGCCTCCATCTTAGCCTCCGCGTTTTAAACTTCCCAATCTCAAGGCCAAGGAGCAACGTGAAACCTATGATAGAGCCAATCGGATGGTTGAGAACACTACAATTCGTAGCTACAGATGCGTGTGTGAGAGAGGACGAGTGTGTGCGTGCACCTCTTCTCAAAGTACAACTGTATGTGGCTGGCATCGACCTAGGGAGCAGTGATGGTGCGTGCGAGAAGTCCTGAGAGGTAGGTGTAATGCGTCTGAAAAAAGACTAGTCTATAGCTCACCATGAGGCTATTCCTATCGAACGCCAAGCGTAAGATATGTATCTGACGGTGCCAGTTTTTGCACGTACATAGCAGTAGAAAAAGAACTAGTACCATGGCATATGCTACACCACGGCCGAGAAAACGTGCCGACGTTACGCCATCCGGGAATAGTGCCGCACTTCGAAACTAGAACCGTCAATAAATTTTGAGCGCGTCTCGTCACATTCCAAATTACTACTACTACCACGCTATATTTAATTGCAAACCTGTTCACATCGATCACAACCTAAACGGTTTTCCACTTAGGAGCGTATTAGTAGTACTCTGTTATAAATACTACTATGCTAACATGACTGCACATTCCTCCTCAACTCCCCATCCACAAAAAACAATCAAGTCAATCAAGCCATAGCCAGCGTGAGTTCTGGGTCGAGAGATTTCCACCGGGGAGAGGTGAGCATGGAAGAGGAAGCACGAGAGATGTCCCGCCTCGCCGCGAAAGCAGCCGACATGTCCAGCCGTGCAGCAGTAGCAGCACAGAGGTCCTGCCGCGCCGCCGAAGCAGCACGGAGGTCCCACCGCGCCGTCGATGTAGCAGATTGGTCCGGCCACGCCGCAGAAGCAGCAGAGATGTCCCGCCGCGCCCCCGAAGCAGCAGGGAGGTCCCGCCATGCCGCGACGGCCTGGGAAAATTTCTCGCAGGCAGGCGAGGACTCTTACAGGCGCATGCATGCTATAGTCCATAGCCAGATGGATCAGATCTCGGCTGGGCGAGGATGCAGGACGAGGCTACCGGCGTCATCCGGCAACTAGGGGAGGGCAATGCAAAGCTCTGGGGCGAGCGCGACCTGCTGAGGGCGAAGATCGCCAGAAGGGCGAAGCACGAGGAGGAGACCGCTGCCTTGTTACAGGCCATGCTCCGCATCGAGAGCAACAGGCTGGTGGAGGAATCCATGGATGCTGCCCAGCAGCGTATTATGGACATGAAACTGATGAAAGAGATTATCGCCCGCCGCGAGAACTAGTCTCCGCGACCTGTAGCCATAAAGAAAGTAGAGATCAGCGAGCCAGATTGTTGTATGCGTCTTCCTTCTTCTTTTGCCCTTGTTTATTTCGGGCGTAGCCGCATGTGGCTTTTTTAATTATCTTCCTAATTATGTAAGACAATTATTATCCACTCTCGTCGTCCTTATATATATTCATCAGTCTTGCTATAAGTCGCAGTAGATGCTATATAGGTCCGTCGGATCTTACATCAAGATCCGTGCAAAATTTTCTTTTCAGATTTTCTTTTTTCTCTCTTAAATCTCAGTCGAGTGAGACATTGCCATGCCATTAAACAGAGGCTCGGGCGCCATTAATGGAGACCTTGGGAGAGAGGTGGACGGCAGATGGAGGTCAAAGGGCTCTCCTCCCGATAAGCACGCGCAGGGGTCTGATCGCACGCCTCCCATACTCAAATAGCTACCCTGCACGGCGCCTCCTAGCTAATAAAAAAAGGGGACGCGTGGCGGCACGTAAATGGTAAATAGAACGCCCACGGTTTCAATAATACTTGTGTTTCCGATTGTAACGTGACAACACTTGTTCCAAAATGACGTTGTTGATTGTTAATGTGCGTGCCTTCGCAAATTGGACAGCAAAATTACCACAACATGTTGGTGCCATGTCATGACACCAAGCCAAGTTTCATTATTTTCATGCGTGTTTCGGATTTATAGGAATTAAAAAACCAAGTTTCTCAATGTTTCCAGCCGAGCCATGACGCCCAGATGTTTGAATTTCATTCCCATTTCAGGCATGGGACCTAGAAATTTACCCGAGGACACACATGTGATTTTTCAACCAGCTTTGGTGCACTGGAGCATGTGCTTGTATTTAAAATTTGAATTATGCACACAAATGTGACACGTTCCCTCTCAGAACCACGAGCCTTCTTGAGAGAAGCTCCAGTTTGCAAGAAACTTATACCAAAACTTGTTCCTATTCTGCAATTTTTTTACCACAGCATGGTAGTACCATGACATGACACCATGCCAAGTTTCATGATTTTCAGGTGTGTTTTGGATTTACAAGAATTTTAAACCAAGCTTCTCAATGTTCTCGGCCGAACCACGATGCCTAGATGTTTGAATTTCATTCCCATTTCTTGCATGGGACCTAGAAATTCACCCGAGGACACACATGTGATTTTTCAATCAACTTTGGTGCACGGGAGCATGTGCTTGTAGTTCAAATTTGAATTATGCACATTAAATGACCAGAAACTCAATTAATGTATAAAAAAGCCAAACGAACCCGGAATAATTCCAAAATTTAACAGGGCACTCATATAGTTCTATGTTGCCTCTGTAAAGAAAATCTAGGGGGAGGCAGCGTATATTGTTTCGCACACAAAGGTATAAAGAAATAAAGAAATAAATAAATAAAGAAATTAGCATACCTATTTAATTCTTGGGTTCTTATTATTTATGCCACTAGTTGTGTATCACTACTCAGTTTTGCCATTAGAAGTTACAACTACTCAAAAAATGCCATCGATCCGTGAGATGCCTGCTCAAAAATGCAATTAGATATCTAAAAAATGCCATCGTTAAGTTAGATGTTTGCTTAGAAATGCTATTAGACATTGTTATTTTCACGTCAAACCCGTTGACCATGTTACATGACAAAAAAAGACGATTCTCACAATGATAAGTTAATCGTGTCCAGCACAACACACCCATCAAATAAAACTAAGCACCCTAGAATTCTTTGACAAAACTAAGCACCCTTAAATTCTTTGACAACTAAACTGCTGGCTATATGATGTTGGTCATATATATTGTACGTATATAATATCAAGAAACGAGTGGTAGTACTATACCAACTAAAAGATGAAATGTACGAAATATAACGAGAAGAAACATAACATAGTTCTGCTGGGGGCTCATCACGACACACCCCTCAAATAAAACTAAGCACACCAGAAATTAAACTAAGCAACTAATCCGGTAGACACTGCATTAGAACCACGATGAGCAACGACACTGCCACCTTACTCGGAGTCCTCGTCCACGTCCTCGACTTCGTCCTTGTCCCTCTTCCTCTTGGGCGATACTTCTTTGCTTGAATCGCACACTTGGCTCTTGCTCTTCATCCAACCCTTGTAGATATTGAAACAAAGGTAGCCATCCATTGCAGCGTAGTAGATGTGGTCTATATCTAGTACAGTCCACTGCCATGCACGATGAAACGTGTGCGGAGGTTTCTTCAGTTCACCGTACGAAGGATGAACCATGGCTCCTGCCAGGGTCAGCATTGAAGGCTGATCAGGGGAGGGCACCAGCCCTTCCTTCTGGAGGTCGAAGGGGTCGCCTACAACGAGGCCTGTCTGACCCAGGATTTCCTTGTCGTTCCTAAAGTCTACAGTAACGAATTTGACTCGGCCGCCCTTGAGGAACTTCTTAAATTCCTCTCACTCAACGTCGGCATGGCATATGTGGTAGACCAAGCATAAGTCATGCACGCAAACCTGGATCACGGCGGGCTTCTTCTTCTCTGCCTCCTTTAGTGTCTACTCGCTTCCCAGGACTATGGTGTACTCAACATCTAGCCCAGCGACCCACTCATCATTTGAGTTTTCGAACATGCGTTTGAAGCGAGCAAGGCATTCTTTCACCGTTGCGGAAGAACGGGTGTAGATGGCGTCGAACCCATCGCCGATGATGGTTCTAACCTTGTACTCGCCACCGATCATGGAGATTTGGGACGCCATGGATTTGGGAGGAGGGTTAGGATTAGTGGAACTGCCGTAATGTGAAAGGACGGGACGACTAGGAGCGGTTTATCGATTGTAAAAATGTCGAGTGGGGGGGTGCGTGCGAATGGCAGGGTAGTGGCTTTCCTGGTGGATAAATGGATTCATGCACAGTACTATGGGGGCCCAATTAGATGTCATGTCTACTCGACGCCCAATTAAATGGCTTTCGATGTCATGTCAAGCGTCGGGAAAATTACAGGTGACATGAAGCTTTCCATTCTCCCATGATACGGGCTTCCGAGAGCCCTTGGATCTGAGATCGAACGGTTGCATGGCGTGGTTCTAGACCTATGGGTGAATATCCTATCCTGGAGGGTTATTCTGCAAATTTTCAGCAACTTAGCATGCGACCGTTCGATCTCAGATCCAAGGGCTGCCAGCAGCCCGTATCATGGTCGCGCCTACCACGACTATCGCCTCGCTCGCGCGGTCGCGCCCTTGGAGATTTAACACGGTGCGTTAGGCTATCTGATGTTGGCATGTCATACATAGTCATCACTTAGTCACTCATACAACAAGGTTAGCTATAAGGTTGGCTATACGAGTATTTTTTGTTTACTTCTCTGTATCTCTTTCTTCGTAGTATTTATTGCATTTGCCAAGGAGTGACCTCTTCCAATGAAATGGTGCTTAGATGAGGTGCTATGGGCATTAAATGGCTTAGCAACTCGAGTCCCCAATGCATAGGTGCTTAGTTTTTTGTTGCTAAGTTTGCTTCATCTAGGTACACGCGCTTATCACCGTTTCTTCCTGGGGTCACCAAACTAGTCTCTCTCTTCTTAATTAACTTGCCACATCAGACTTTATGCCTATGTGGCAGGCTTAGCACCTGTAGGATCAAGTATAATAGTGGGCTATAAGCCCGCTTTACATGGAATTTTTGCATATGTGGGGGAAAGAGGCAAGGAAAAAGTGGAGGAGTGGGCTCTCAAGCAAGAGACAACCTCTACATGGTGGAGCATCGGGAGAGGCACCTGTATGGAGGTGCTCAGGAATCGGGAGACTCAAGCCAGTCGTAGCGCC
Organism: Aegilops tauschii subsp. strangulata; assembly: GCF_002575655.3. Taxonomy (NCBI): domain Eukaryota; kingdom Viridiplantae; phylum Streptophyta; class Magnoliopsida; order Poales; family Poaceae; genus Aegilops; species Aegilops tauschii. The sequence goes on along the minus strand of NC_053039.3, from coordinate 380,839,871 downwards.
GCAGTTAAAATGATAATGGCAAGTCAAATCACCGGGCCCCACCTGTCCAGCAGTAACTCACTGTCAAATCACACAACCCTATGTTTGCAGCAGCCTACTCCCTCATCTTCTCGCGTCTCTGTCGAACCGACTAGGCGGAACTACCCCGCCTACCGTGCGGGAATAGCCCCACCCTCGACTTTTAAATAGTATAGTATACTAATTTTGTATCCATGGATTGCGCCATGGAGCAAAGCCTCAAGAAAACGGCGGTACACATGTACGAAGTATACAGCACGCCCATCGCGTTCGCGTCGCACCCCAGACGATCGGTCGGTCTGGCACGCCGCTCTCTGAATGGAACGCGTGTCATATTGCGTTTGCACACACATGTGGGACCGCAATTGAGAACCGACCATAGGCACACTCCCCGGCTCCGCAAGTCGGGTGAGTTAATAGAAGTACATACGTTGGTACCTGGACGATCCCTGCAAGACACGGAAGATCAGTTCGTCCATGCATGTGACCAGACTCCAGCAGACACGCCTGGATTGGCTATCGTCTACATATCGTGCAGGCTATGTTGTACAGGGGTTGTAATTCTGGTGAGAAATCTAAAAAAGGTTTCTTGTCATCTCGCAAAATTAGGTGTCATGTGCTTCGGATCACTGCGAGGGTTAAACAGCGATAACTGAGATGGGCTAGTCATTGGGGGCACATGCACGAAGACTACTCGACTGCCATCTAGGTCAAGTCGGCTATGTTAATTAGGACATCTATCGACGGACCCTTTTCTACGAGTTTATCTTTAATTTGAGCTTTGATGCTCATCTAGTTTGTCCGTCGGGATTCATCTTTTCTCCTTTGGGCAGTGAGGTTATGATTTCTTGTCATGTGGCATTTTTTGTGTTATATGTTATAATCCGGTGCTTCAGATCAAAATGACGACAACTGCGCCTCCGGGGCACGTGCATGAAGACTTCTCGACAGTCATTGCCGAGGTCAAGCCGGCTCCGGCCGGTAGACAAAAGAAAACTAGTACTCCACTATATAGGCAGGAGCCTCCGCGCTTGCTTGCTAGTGTTGCTCTCTTCACACTGTCTCGTCCTCTCCAGATCTAAACACGACAGCGGTGGCCACACACTGTCTCTCTCTACTCACCGCTGATCACAGATCCAGCCGGATCCTCTCCGCCGGGGAAGGTGAAAGGTGCAATGTTCACGCGGTCGTCCTCGGCGGCGGCTCTTACCCACTGCCGGCGCGTCCCGATCAGCGTGCCTTGCCGTTCTCTCCCAAGCATCGCTGGCGAGGGGGGGGGGGCCTCCCACCCCTTCTTCCTCGCTGCCGTAGTGTGGGCAGATCCGGCCTCCCGCCGCCCACCTAGCGACATCCCAGCGACCCTCAGGTATAACTTCCTTCAAAACCGGCCTTGCTCCACTTCCCGAGCTCCTGACTATCGGTGTCAAAACCGGCGGATCTCGTTGTAGGGGTCCTAAGCTAGGCGTCTTGGTGCGATGGTAACATGGACACGGGGTTTTACCTAGCTTCGGGCTCTCTTGATGAGATAATACCCTACATGCTGCTTTTGATTGTATTCATATGGGTGTTGTACAGAGTACATGTATCTACCACGAGATTGAAGTAATGAATATGAGATTGTCTATTGACTAGCCTGGCCTCGGTTTATATATGCACCGTAGGCCTAGAGTTTAGAGGAGTCCTTGTCTTGGGCACAAAGTCTTGTAGAATCATCCTTGTATGCGGCATGGGTTGTCCGAACTGGCCCATGAGTATACGGCCATGGGGGTCCTCGGCCAATCTAACCGATCGGGAGACGACATGGTGAGTACCCCCTAGTCCAGGACACCGTCAGTAGCCCCCTAAACCGGTCTTGAAGTTGGGGAGGCTCCTCGATTCTTCTGAACTGTTCTTCATCTTCCGTCGTCGGTCTCGAAAACTGGTTCAACAAATCTTCTTATCTTCGATCTTGAGGATCGCCGAAGTAAATCCGAAGGGTTTATATGTCGGGTATCCGAGGAGCCCCTTTTAAGCTATCGACTTTTATCAATGCCTTGTTATTTTTACGCCCACCTTGGGTTCGAAGTTGTTCCTGGGCGGCGGCGTCCTCTTGCATCTGAGCTCCAACGCCGGACTGCATTTTGAGGTATCTTTTGCAGCCGAGCACCAACGCCGGACTGTATACGAGGTGTCATAGATCACCTTGGCTTGAAGAAGTTTAAAGGAAGTTAGCCGAGCTTAATGCCGGAAGTGCCCTCTATAGAGCCAGCCACTTGCATCTGAGCTTTATGTCGGATTGCTTTCGAGGTGATGCACCACCTCGGGCTTGGGCTGATTGTTTACGGATTTTATTTCCGATGCGTATAAATTTATTTGCTGACGAGATGTATTGCCAGTAGCCCTCAAGGTGTCTATCAGCCTAAAATCCGAGACGCACTTGAAGGAAAACATAAAATTGCTGATCCTGGTAGCCCCTGAGACCCAGGTCGTGAAATCGGCCTGAGGATCAACTCCTAGCTCAGCAGCATGCATAGGAATAGAAACGCAGTGTAATATATTAGAGGTAATAGTGATCGGCAGATGGGCCCCTGAGAGAGGGTCGTGAGAAGTCGCCATGATATATCAGCTTGATGCCGGATAATTCCCATATGGTACTTATTGTCGTCCGAAGACGTACTTGTCATAGTTCGGTTATGCCGAACACTGAGCACTTTGAATTTTCTGCATTGAATAGGCAATGCAGTAGCCCCCGAGCCACTGGTCGGGTGGCAACACCAGATCAGGAGATCAATATGCCCCTTTAATATTTGTAAATAATGATTGCAAAGCCCAGTAGCCCCCGAGCCTTAATGTGGGCACGGGTGGCCGAATTAAGGATCAATATCCGTTTGATAGAAAATTTTGTTGTGTTTAACACAAACTTCTCGGAAAGAGAATAAAGATCTCTTAAAAGAGTTTAGAGCTGGTCGAAATCCGAGCTCGCCAAGGTAGGCCCCAAGGGGTTTAAAAGATGGATTGCCGTAAATGGATTTTACTTGCAATTTTTATGTGTAATGATTCTATGTATCCAAGTACTTTTCATCATTAATGCTCAAATCCGTATTGTACAAAACTTTGTTGACCGATCATCGGCTTCAACCTCCTCGGCCAGTAGCTGGGGAGTGTTTGTCCTACTTTATAAAGCCTTTACAAGGGCAAAGTTTTACGGCAAACAAGGCAATCCGGTCATACGGTTTTATAGACAAAGGTACACGGAGAGATATATTATATTATGTTTTTAACGTAAGAAACATCTTCCAAAGAAAATAGTCCCGCTATCGGTTCCTTTCTTTGGGTCATCATGCTTATCATGATCATGAAACCTCACCTCCGATCAATGTGGGAGAAAAATATTGAGGATTTAGTCTGGGGAAAGTTCCCGAACTCTGTGGTATTAATGAACCAAAATTTTCACTTCCGTCGTTGCCGACCAATGTGATCCTTTAAGATTGCTAGCTTTCGGCTTCACCCAGCCTGAGGTACTTACTCGGATGACCCGGTAGTAACAATCACAGAGGTGCTCCCTTTACCACCTAGCCGAACAATCGGGAATGTAGGGGTAAGCACAGGAGCCAGGCAACCCAGCTTGGCCAAAATCTTAAGTCAAATTGATGCATATGTATGGCTTTATAACAATGATTACGGAAGGCGGCCCTCGTATATTAAATACAAACGCCAATGATATGTTTATTTTGTCACATCCTAGCTAGTTCATGCATTAGAGTGTTGCATCATGTCTACCTTTCACAGAAACTTGAAATGGGGATGCCAGAAACCCCCAACACCCCCCTGAACACAACTAGGGTTTACTAAAATCCTTTTCAATGAACCTGAAATGCCCTCCATAAATGTTCACCATCTTTGGTCCTGGCTAAAACCTCTGCCAAAAATGGTTTCATATTTTTGGAGGCCATTCTGGAATTTTGCACCAAGCCATAAGTATTTGCATTTGGGCAATTTAAATCCTATAAATATTTTCAAATGCCCAAATAATCTTGAAGGTATTTTTAGGCTGTTGAGAATATTTTCAAAGGTGCCTCTGAATATTTTCAGGATTTTCCTAAATGGAATAGTATTTCTACTATTTCAAAACACAGAACAGAAATAAATATAAAAAGAAAACAGAAAGCAGAGAAGGAACTTACCTGGCAGCCCACCTGGCGGCCCAGCACTGTGCTGGCCCATGGCCAGTCAGCTGCTTGCTCCCGCCAGAGCAGGCACAGAGGTGACGCCGGCGTGCGCGAGCTCGCCACGGTGCCACCTGCTTGCCGCCTTGCCCGTGGGCGAGCTGGACGACCTCCACGTCGCGCCCCCGAGCCCCTGGACACCCCCCATTCGCCCCCATTGCCCTCCCTCGCTCTCTCTCGCCATGGCCGAAGGAGCCGCTGCCACCTCGCCGGTGTAGCCGTAGACACCGCCGTCCTCGCGCCGCCCCACCATGTCCAGCAGCTCCGCCGTTGCCTTCTCCTTTGAGCAAGTCGAGCCCCGAGCGCTCGCTTGCCCCGAAGCCACTGCTTCGACCTCGCCTTCACCGCCCACCGCCGGAGATCCCCTTCGCCGTCACCACCGCAGCAGTTCGTCCCCGACAGCGCCACCTAGCTCATCGCCTCTGCCGTGAGCTTCTGCCCCTTCCCCATCCTCTCATTCTCGCTGCCGCCCTTTGCGTCGACCGTAACCAGCAGCACCGCACACGCCGCCGCACGAGCTCGTCGCCGATGAGGCTCTGGCCATCCAACGGTCGCACCACCATGGCCGTTAGCTTCACTGCATCGCCAGGAGCCCGTAGCACCATCTCACGCCCCTCGCCGTGCTCTCTAGCGACGGGTTCGACTACACCCGTACCCCAGCAGCCGAATGGCTTGTCGCTGGCGTCGATTCTGGCGACCCCGAGCTCCACCACCACCACCAGTCGATGCGGCTCGTTCCCAGTTGCGTGTAGATGCTCTCAGCCGCCCATTTGGTCGCCGGAGCACGGATCCCGCAGCCTCTACCGCGTCTGGACGTTGCCGGCGGCTAAACGCCGGCGAGTCAGCGTGGTTTGACCACGGGTTTGACTCCCCAGGGTCAATGACAAGTGGGGCCCGCCTGCTAATTAACCTGGGTTAGATTTAAGTTAATCCTAATTAGTTAATTATCTAACAGTGACACTGACACAGGGGACCCACATGTCAGGTTTGACCTGGACGACCCCGTTGACCGCTGACGTCATCATGACACACTGCTGACGTAATAAGTAACTTAATTACTGGAATTATTCTTATACAGGAAATTCCAGAAATTATCACAAACTTCAAAAAATCATAGAAAATAATCTATAGCTCAGAATGAAAAGATTTATATATGAAAAATGATCAGAAAAATCCATTCTATCCATCTGTACTGGTTTCATGCATGTTTAAGCAAATAAACCCACTGTTTAATGCAGAACAAGATAAAGCACTAACATGGGCCATTTATGAACTTGGAATTTGAATCTTTGATTCAAAATAGTCCAAACCCATCTGGTCTTAGTTGCATTAGCCCAATACATCCATTTTGCCATGTCTCATGCATGCATCATATTGTTGCACTTTGCTTGGTGTTGATTGTGCTTCGATGTGTTCATTGTGGTAGGTCCTGCCTCCGAGGATATTCACGAGTATCCAACTGAAGGGCAGTATCCCACCACCACTCCGTCAGGCAAGCAACCCATTGATCATTTCGATACAAACCCATCTTCTCGCTTCTGCTCTCATTTACTGCATTAAGACAACGCGATTCAAACTGCTGTGTGTTGCGATAGTTGAACCCACTTTCCTTTGCATGACCTGTCATTGCCACAGTAACTAGATGAAACCCACTAGCATGTGTAGGAGTTGATTGAGCCATGTTGTGTTCCTACAATGCTATGCTTGCTACGCTTAGAGTCGTGTCAGGTCTGGCTCATCAGGGTGATGAACTAGAGTGAAAGCGTGTGTCGGTAATGAGAGTGAGGTGTTGAATACGATTTGGTAAAGGTATCGATGGGAGGCCATGTAGGAGTACATGGTGGGTTGTTTCATTGAGACCGTCCCTAAGAACTGAGATCTGTATGCGTGATTTAAGATTCAGCTACTACCACGCATTGGGCCCGAAACCAATGGACCCCCTCGGCTTCTTAATCACCCTTGTCCTCTGTCCAGGAGTTGCACGTAGTTTCTGGTGTTTGTAGTAAGCTGGAGGCCGTGGACAACGCTGACCAAGGGGTGGGCTGTGATGCGGTAGGCTCGTGGCCCGGTGTACCGAGTCGCCCGTTTGGTGTCTCGGGAACCCTGCACACATCGTTCGGGGCCGTATGTGGAAACCTCGGCCGGACTCCCTGCGGATGGAACCTGAATAGGCGATAAACCTGGACTAGAGACTCGAGTGTTTAGGTAGGCTGTGGCCGACACCCTCGCTGGGCTTCCGCTTGAAGGTTGCCGAGTACACACTGTGTAAACGGTGGTAAGTGGTGAGAGCGTGTGTGATGAGGTACACCCCTGCAGGGTATAGAACTATTCGAATAGCCGCGTCCGCGGTAAAGGACTACTTGGTCGCTTATGCAGTTCATAGACAAGTAAATGGATACTACTAAAAGCCTCAAGATAAGTGTGAGTACCGCGGATGGCCCTCTCGTGGGATGACGAGGGAGGATCCACGGTGGAGTATTGAAATGGTGATTAGTGGACTCGTGTGCGAAAACTATTTCACAAGTGGTGTCTCGTAGGATAGCTTAGCCAAGAGTCAAAGCTGGCTTGCTGCAATAACTCCACTACCTTCTTGAGAATGAACATGTATAGTAGGATCTGTTGTAAGACTTGCTGAGTACCTTTGTACTCATGTTGCTTCAATTACTGTTTTCAGACGACAACACCGCCCCTTCCGATGGGTTCTATGTAGAACTCGACGACGACGAGTGACTTGCCACCCAGGTGGTGATCTAGGCTTGTGAAGGGCCTACGTAGATAGACAGGCTCCGTCAAGCCTTCTTTCTTTCTAGTGTCTGTACCCAGACAAGTTGCTTCCGCATGTGTTTGTGTGATTGTATGACTTGAGTGTCGGGTCATGTGACCCCTATCTGTATGAACAAGTTATGTAAGGCTCTCTGGAGCCCTTTAAATAAAGTACTTTGAGTTGTAGAGTTTTGTTGTGATGCCATGTTGTATTTGCACATATCGGGCATATTGTGTGTATGATTGAAATGCTTGGTACGTGTGGGATCCGGCAATCTAGTTGTTTATCCTTGGCAGCCTCTCTTATGGGGAAATGTAGTCTAGTGCCTCCTTGAGCCATAGTAGTCCGCTACAGCCCGGTTCACCGGAGTCCTGCTAGCCCAGCACTACTGCTCTGGACACTTGACTGGCCGGCATGTGATTCATATCGTTCCTGTGTCTGTCCCTTCGGGGAAATGTCACGCGGTGACATCCGGAGTCCTGCCTAGCCTGCTACAGCCCGGGTTCCCGGAGTCCTGTTAGCCCAGTGCTACAGCCCGGATTCACACGCTGCTGACCGACACGTTCGATGTTGATTCATGTATGCCTGTCCCCATACGTTAGTGCCGCTTTGGGTTCACGACTAGCCATGTTGGCCCGGGTTCTCTGTCATACGGATGCTAGCGACATTGTCATATACGTGAGCCAAAAGGCGCAAACGGTCCCGGGCCATGGTAAGGCGACACCCGTGGGAGTACCGTGCGTGAGGCCGCAATGTGATATGAGGTGTTACAGGCTAGATCGGTGTGACTTAGAATCGGGGTCCTGACAGCGTTGGCATCAGAGCCGGACTGCCTGTAGGTGCGTTAAGCCAAACTGGTCGATGTCGAGTCTAGAAATGCTTTAGTTATATGTAGGGGAATTGATTGTGGGAGGGAACGTAAGGCGCTTTTACTCCTTTACCTTATGCCCTCTAATCTGAGTCATTCTCTTCTCATTCTACGTGGGTTAAGGACTAGGCTCTCTTCTCTCTATCAGGTTCACGTGTTACTAATCCGTAGTAACTTATAGGATTGTTGGTTCCATGCTTCGGTTCAGTTTCTACTACCTTAGTATGTTGTCGGTTGAACCAGAACCTTGATATGATGTTGTTGAGTGGTATTGCAAACTGTTGCGAATGTCTCAAATCTTTTTCCGAGCATTTACAGCCGTTATGCTGTCCGAATTCTCCTAGAAATACTAATGCCTTGCATTATTCTGTGCTTTCAGATGGCCACCCGTTCCCAGAATCAAGTGGTTCGTCTGACCCGGTGCCTCGGCGTACCTGGTCACACGGCCATGCTGGTCTGAGTGATGGTTGAGACAGGCTATCGGTGGTATCCCGAGTATACCGTCGAGGAGCAGTTTCGAGACTTTAATCAAAGCCAATATTTTTGCACAGTCAGGATTTACCCTTCCTATCCTGGAGCTTCTGAACCCCTCCATTGCTCTTATGGACTTGGGGTTACCATCGAGATGTCTGTGCAGGACGCAGCTTACTCGATGATGACTATCATGCGAGCCAGAACTGCCTTGCTTCAGAACACTGACTTCCGCTATATGCCAGCATCACTCCCTGGGGCACAGGGGTACTATCAGGCTACTTACTGTGATCCTACCCATGAGGATTCACTACTCCGCACCGCCACCGAGATGCTTGAGGACAAGGACCGTGAGAATCGTGCCTTGCGAATGGAGCTCTTTAATGCCCGTTCTGATCACTGGGCCACTCTGACACGGTTTGCACCTGCCGTGCAGGCCGGGTATATGGACATGAGGGACTTGTACCCCGTGCGGTCTGGTCTGCCAGAATGTATGGAATGTCGTGATGTAGGAGGCATCACCCCTCCTCGTGGACCCCGTCTGCCACCGTTTGTTGGACCAAGGCCACACCCGAGTCCTTATGGACCGCAAGCTCCACAGGACCGACTGTTTCCAGATGATCATGTTCAGCTCCCAAGACATGGTGGTGACTTCTATGAAGATTACTACGGAGACGTCTGAGTTGGTAGTAGATCCGCTAGTATTGTAATAGTTGTATTCCCCACAGTCCTGCGTGTCTTGTGGGATACGACTTGGTGTGTATCACGTTCCGAAGGTGTAGAAAAATAATGTATAGGAGCTTGGAATGCCTCTGATGAGATGTATCGTCTTTTCATCGTAGCTGTACTCTAGCCTGGGCTTGTACTAAACTATGTATGGTGTGTATGACCGTTGGTATATATATGTCAGTTTCTATATTACCATGTCATACTGATGATCATCTCTGCATTCCGTGTTATCCATTACATTCCGCATTTCCCTGCCAAGATTTAGCCATCCTTGTCTAAACCGTTGTTTTGTTTCTCCTAGGATGGCTAACACCCGCAACAACCCTGCTGTCCAGGCGCAGGGTGAAGCCAATGCAGTTAGGGGGGAGAATCTGCCTCAACCGCCTTCTCTGGCCGAAGTCATGCTGGAGGCAGAAAGAAACAAGCGTGAGACTAACCGCTTGCTAGACCGAATTGAGCAGAATACTGCACGTCATCAGAGGAACGACCTGGTGTCCATCAATGACTTTATCAAGTTGTACCCACCGAAGTTTAACCATTCCGTCGAGCCCCTCGATGCGGATGATTGGCTTCGCAGCATCACCCATAAGCTACGTTCTGCCAACGTAGCCGAAGCTGATAAGGTTACCTACGCTGCCTATCACCTTGAAGGCCCTGCTAGCCTTTGGTGGGAAAACTTTGAGGCTATGCGCCCAGCCGGCCAAATCACTACTTGGGCTGAATTCAGTGAGGCTTTCCGTGAGCATCATATTCCGGAGGGTCTCATAGATCGTAAGCGGGAAGAATTCTGCAACTTCACCCAAGGCAGACTGACCATGGATGCATACAGCCGTGAGTTTGGAAATCTAGCACGCTATGCTCCTGAAGAGGTATCCACCAACGCCAAGAAGCAGGCAAGGTTCCACAAGGGACTTAGCCCCGAGCTTCGCCGTGATCTTCGTCTGCACGAGTGCACCTCTTTCCAGAAATTGGTCAATAAGGCCATCAGTCCCGAGACAGGACAGACTGACTATGACGCTACACGCAAGCACTCTCGCGATTTTGGTTCCTCATCCGGCTCCGGATCTCAGAAGCGCCGGGTCTGGACTCCAAACACCGCTCTGCCACCTAGGTTCACTCCGAGGCCATCCTTCGAGGCGCCTCGCCCCAACCAGCAGTATGCACCGCCCAAGGTCTATGGTGGCCCCGCTGCTAATGCTGCTCCACGCCCCAATGTTGTGACATGCTTCAAGTGTGGAGAAACGGGTCACTATTTGCGCGAGTGCCCCCGAAACAACCCCAATCAACCTGGACAGTCCGTTGGCCGTGGTAAGCCAGCAGAAAGACTTACTACGCCAAGCCAGCCACCACTGCACGTGGCCATGTCAACTATGTTTCAGCTGAAGAAACTCATGAGGATCCCAACGTCGTCCTTGGTACGCCCCTTGTTAATTGCCATCCGGCAACTGTTCTTTTCGATACTGGACCATCTCATTCATTTATCTCTGAGAGCTATGCTCGATTGCACAACACCACATTTAGTGACATGCCCACCTCCATGGACATTCAAACTCCTGGTTCTAGATGGAAAACCTCTAGGATAAGCCATGGAAATGAAATTCTTGTCGATAGATTGGTCTTCCTTGCATCACTAATAGCTCTCAAGTCCTCGGACATAAATATCATCTTGGGTATGGACTGGATGTCAGCTCATTATGCTAAGATTGATTGCTCTACTAGAACTGTTCAACTCACCCATCCGTCGGGTAAGACAGTCAATGTTTTGACCTGAGTGTCTAAGCGTCAGCTTTACTCATTAAATGCCAACCCTCTTCCAGACCTTGAAGATGTTCCGGTAGTCCGTGACTTCCCGGATGTCTTTCCAGAAGAACTGCCAGGTATTCCACCTGACAGGGATGTCGAGTTCGTGATAGACCTTGTCCCAGGAACCGTCCCAATCTCTAGAAGACCTTATAAGATGGCACCCCTAGAGCTAGCCGAGCTTAAGAAACAACTCGATGAGTCCTTGAAAAAGGGTTTCATCCATCCTAGTTCTTCTCCGTGGGCTTGCCCCGTCCTCTTCGTCAAGAAGAAGGATGGTACGGATCGGATGGTTGTAGATTACCGACCTGTCAACCTAGTCACTATCAAGAACAAGTATCCGCTTCCCAGGATCAACGACCTGTATGATCAGCTCGCTGGATCCTCAGTCTTCTCTAAAATGTATTTGAGGTTGGGCTACCATCAAATCAAAATCAAGAATGGGGACATTCCTAAAACGCCCTTTGTTACTCGTTATGACCAATACGAGTATACCGTCATGTCTTTCGGTTTAACCAATGCTCTAGCCACCTTCTCTCGGTTAATGAACTCAATCTTCATGGAGTATTTGGATAAATTCGTCGTAGTATACCTCGATGATATACTCATCTACTCCAAGAATGAGGAAGAACATGCCGAGCATCTAAGGCTAGTATTGACGAAACTTCTAGAGCATCGCCTTTATGCTAAATTCTCTAAGTGTGAATTCTGGTTGCCAGAAGTGACCTATCTAGGCCATGTAATCTCTGGTAAGGGTATTGCTGTCAATCCCGAGCGAGTTCAAGCCATCCTTGACTGGACTCCACCCGAATCGGTCAAGCAAGTTCGGAGTTTCCTTGGCTTAGCGAGCTACTGTCGCCGCTTCGTCGAGAATTTCTCCAAGGTTGCTAAACCTCTAACTGAACTCCTCAAGAAAGATAAAAAGTTCGAGTGGACCCCACAGTGCGAGTTCAGCTTTCAGGAACTGAAAAGACGCCTGACATCTGCCCCCGTACTCATACCACCAGATTTTTCTAAGGACTTTGTTATCTATTGCGACGCCTCGCGACAAGGACTAGGTTGCATACTCATGCAAGATTGTCACCTGATTGCCTACGCTTCCCGACAGTTGCGTCCACATGAGGATAATTATCCCACACATGATCTAGAGCTTGCAGCCGTAGTCCATGCACTCAAAACATGGCGACATTACCTTCTCGGTAATCGTTGCGAGATTTTCACCGATCACCAAAGTCTGAAATACATTTTCACCCAACCGGATTTGAATCTCAGGCAAAGACGTTCGGTCGAGTTGATCACAGATTACGACTTAGGAATAACTTACACCCCGGGCAAAGCCAACGTCATGGCTGATGCGCTAAGCCGTAAATCTTACTGTAACAACTTGATGTTACAACAAAGTCAACCACTTCTCCACGAGGAATTCTGTAAGCTTAACCTTCACATTGTTCCTCGAGGGTTCCTATCCACCCTGGTGGCGAAACCTACCCTTACGGATCAGATCATCAAAGCTCGGAAGGTAGATCCGGGAATCTCCCGTATTAAGAGAAACATCAAGAAAGGAGTTGCGGATTGTTTCTCCGTTGATGACCAAGGTGTTGTGTTCTTTGGAGACCGCCTAGTGGTTCCCAAGGTATGCAACCTGAGGCGATTGATCCTTAAGGAAGCTCATGAATCTCCTCTCACCATTCATCCCGGTAGTACCAAAATGTATCAAGACCTACGCCAGAGGTTTTGGTGGACTAGGATGAAGAGAGAAATTGCTCAATACATTGCTAATTGCGATGTCTGCCGTCGTGTTAAAGCAGAGCATCAACGGCCTGCTGGCACCCTTCAACCTTTGGCTATTCCTGAATGGAAATGGGATAAAATCGGTATGGATTTCATTACCGGGTTTCCCAGGACCAAGAGAGGGAATAATGCTATCTTCGTTGTTGTCGATCGTCTTTCCAAAGTAGCCCACTTCCTACCTGTTCGTGAGAGTATAACCGCGAGCCAGCTAGCTGACTTGTACATCTCCCGAATAGTGTCTCTTCATGGTGTTCCATTGGAAATTAACTCAGACCGTGGAAGTCTCTTCACCTCTCAATTTTGGGAAAGTTTCCAGAATGCTATGGGAACTCGTCTCTCCTTTAGCACCGCCTTCCACCCTCAATCAAGTGGTCAGGTAGAACGAGTTAATCAAATTCTGGAGGATATGCTCCGAGCTTCTGTCATCTCTTTCGGCATGGATTGGGAGAAATGCCTTCCATTCGCCGAGTTCGCTTATAACAATAGTTATCAAGCTAGCTTGGGCAAAGCTCCTTTCGAGGTTCTCTATGGATGAAAATGTCGAACGCCACTTAACTGGTCAGAAACCGGGGAAAGACAACTCTTTGGCCCGGATATGATTCAGGAAGCAGAAGAGCAGGTTCGCATTATTCGTGAGAAATTGCAAACAGCCCAATCTCGCCAAAAGAGCCATTATGACCGCAAACATAAGGCTATGACTTTTGAGGTTGACGAGAAGGCTTACCTTCGGGTTAGTCCTTTAAAGGGAACCCATCGATTCGGTATCAAAGGCAAATTGGCTCCTCGTTACATTGGACCCTTTCGCATTCTTGCCAAGCGAGGAGAAGTTGCCTACCAATTGGAACTACCTCCGCATCTTTCCAAGGTTCATGACGTCTTCCACGTTTCTCAACTCAGGCGTTGCTTCTCGGATCCTATCCGTGGAGTGGACCACGAAACGCTTGATCTCCAAGATAATCTCACATATCGGGAATATCCCGTTCGAATCCTTGATCAAGCCGAGCGTACCACTCGATGCCAAAACATCAAGTTTCTCATGGTTCAATGGTCACACCATTCCGAGAAAGAAGCTACTTGGGAAAGGGAGGATCGTCTTCGACTTGAGTACCCCACCTTCTTCCCAACGGATCCTAAATCTCGGGACGAGATTCTTTTGAGTGGGGGTGAGTTGTCACATCCTAGCTAGTTCATGCATTAGAGTGTTGCATCATGTCTACCTTTCACAGAAACTTGAAATGGGGATGCCAGAAACCCCCAGCACCCCCGTGAACACAACTAGGGTTTACTAAAATCCTTTTCAATGAACCTGAAATGCCCTCCATAAATGTTCACCATCTTTGGTCCTGGCTAAAACCTCTGCCAAAAATGGTTTCATATTTTTGGAGGCCATTCTTGATTTTTGCACCAAGCCATAAGTATTTGCATTTGGGCAATTTAAATCCTATAAATATTTTCAAATGCCCAAATAATCTTGAAGGTATTTTTAGGCTGTTGAGAATATTTTCAAAGGTGCCTCTGAATATTTTCAGGATTTTCCTAAATGGAATAGTATTTCTACTATCTCAAAACACAGAACAGAAATAAATATAAAAAGAAAACAGAAAGCAGAGAAGGAACTTACCTGGCAGCCCACCTGGCGGCCCAGCACTGTGCTGGCCCATGGCCAGTCAGCTGCTTGCTCCCGCCAGAGCAGGCACAGAGGTGACGCCGGCGTGCGCGAGCTCGCCACGGCGCCACCTGCTTGCCGCCTCGCCCGTGGACGAGCTGGACGACCTCCACGTCGCGCCCCGATGTAACACCCCAAAAATTTGACCTTGTTTTATTAATTAAAATTTTGCCAGGAAATTAAATTTTTATTTTTCTGGATTTCTTCTTTGATTTCAGAACCCCTCTTCTCTTTAATATTGTGAGTTTTTACCTCTAGTGGAAACTTTCCCAATGTATCATTGGACTTGTATGCCCTGTTTATAAAATCAATTCTTTATCAGTGGACTTATTTGCATAATTATTTTTTCATGAGCTTTATTCTTTTAAATGATCTTTCATAAATTTGGAGCCCCTTTTTGCACCGCAACCATTTGATAAATGCTTTTATAATTTTCACCAAGATTTGGAGTTGTCATGTGAGGTTTCCACATCACCTTTATGCAAAAATATCTTTTGGTCATTGGAGATTTTGAGCTCTACATCAATCTTTCAAATCTGGTCCAGTAGGTATTTTGCACTACAACCTATTTAAATATTCTTCTAAAAATTCTTCCAAGTGTTTGGTGATGCCAGGAGATGCATATAATGCAACTTCATGCAAAAACCCAGTGATGTTCTTTGAAAAATTTGAGTGAATCAACCCCAACTTCATTCTGGTCCAGTTTGGTGATTTGTACTGCAACCCCATTTTATTTTGCTCTAGTGCCCTTGAGCTTTTTCCTACTTATAGTTCTCCCTACCAAACTCTTAAGTCCAGGAGTTTGGACCCATTGGAGTATTTTTGGTGCATGCAATGTTAGCCTTTAGTTTCTGCCCAAAACTGGTTTTCTCAAAATCTTGCACTATCAAGTTTCTGTTTTTGCCAAGCTAGCCTTACCACCTTCTTTAGCTCCTAAAGAGACTAGGATCTGGAGAGTTTGGCCACCCCAAGAATTGCCTAGTTGCCCATGGCATTCTGTCGAACACCCTGTGTGCAGGAACAATTTTGGCATGTCCTCTGGTTTGCATTGTGGACTTGAACCCCTGACCCATCCAGCATGTCCACTAGCCTCCTAGCTGTCCCTAACCCTGGCCTGTTAGCTACCAGCCTCACCCAAGCTCTCTAGAGCGCGCTGGCATTTCGTCGAGCACCTGGCGTGCGTGCTCTGGGCGCGCCCAGAGCGCACTTTTTGCATGCGCGCGCACTGAGTCGCCGTGCCGCACTGCCACCCTCGACGCGTCCCGTCCCTGGTCCCAGTTCGCCTGCAGAGCCGCGCCACACACTCGCCCTCTCACGAGTACGCTCCAAGCCGCACTGGCGCCCTACAGCGTCGCCGGCAGAGCTCCCTTGGCGGCACGCCGGCGTCGGCAGCGGGCTCTGCCGTGGACGGCGCCGCCCAAGCCACCCGCGCACGCCAGCTGCCCCGGGGAACAACCCGTGCTTATCCACATGCTCGTCGGCACGCGCTCGTCGGCGCCACGACGCCCTGCAGCTACAGCAACGGCGACTCGTCGTCGATCTTATCCACCGCCGCGGAGCCAGCCCCGTCGCGCTATAAAAGGGGACCCCGAGCTCAGCCGAGCACTCAGACAAACCCAGGCCACCCCCATAGGACTCCCGTAGCCAGCAATCGACGAGGAGGGGCTTTCCCCTTCGTCTCCGGCCAGTTCGGCCGCCGCCGAGCTCCGGTGCAATACGCCGCAGCCAGGCCCTCCCCCGCCAATCCAACGCCACCAAGAGTTTCCCCATAGTCGTGCGGAGCCACCTAGCGCCTCGGCCTCGACCAAGGACCCCCGGAACCCAAAACCCACTCTGCTCCCGAACCACCGTCCGCCGCGAAGCTCGCCGCCGGTGACCTTCTCCGTCCCCACCCGCCTAGCACCCACCGGGAGGACCACCCCAGTCTGGCGGATCCATCCCTGCCCTTGGGACCCCGTGGGGAGCTGCCGTTCGCCGACGGCGATCACCGGAGCCCCGCACCGTTCGGGCAGAGAGAAGGGAGGGAGAGGAAGAACGGTCAAACCTGACCAGTGGGTCCCCTGGACCCACTGTCAGTGACCCGCGCGGCCGTTCTCTCTGTTTAAGTGAAAGC
Organism: Aegilops tauschii subsp. strangulata; assembly: GCF_002575655.3. Classification (NCBI taxonomy): domain Eukaryota; kingdom Viridiplantae; phylum Streptophyta; class Magnoliopsida; order Poales; family Poaceae; genus Aegilops; species Aegilops tauschii. The sequence continues at coordinate 380,823,446 of NC_053039.3, read as the reverse complement.
GCAGAGATCCGGAGTACGTGTCCCCTGCTTCGAAAACGTATTCTCCCCCGCAGCGTTTTCCTTTTTCTGATTTTATTAAAACAGAACTTTGACTGATGTTTGACTGGCTATAATTTTTAAAATAAAACTCCAAATGAGTTGATTCTTTTTCCTACCTCTCTCAAATTTCATCTAGTTTATTTTAAGATTTATTTCAAAAATATTTGAGACACCTTTTTGTGCTGTTTTTGAAATGTGTGTTGTTTGTATATTTCTCAAAATAGGATTTTTGGAGAAAAAGGCAACCTTCAAAGTGCACCCCCACATGCATACACTTGAAGGCAAGCATCCTGAACCCTGGCTTAATATTTTTTGGATGTTGTGATGCGGCTACAACATCACCTTGACTTGGAGCATACGCTATTTTATGTGACGATAAAAATCATATGCATGAGTGCATAGTGGAGTTTTCTTTGCTGTGATAAATGGATATATTGGTGATGGTATTCATCCTCGTAAGCTTCCCTTGCATACCGGAAGGAAGCCGGGAAATTCGTGGTCTTGGGTAGACACGGGCTTGTCCCTAGTACCTCGTCGGGACGAGTATGTCCGGTATGGCATGGTTAGGCTTGACGAGTGGTAAGTTTACCGGTTAATGGAAATACTTTTGTTATGCGAATCATACAGGGAATACTTGAACCTCCTGAGTCGGCCATAGATCGAGTCTTGTCCAGTAACCCCCATACTTGCTTTGTACTACACTTGTCCCTGCCATAGGCAGGGTACGGTTCAGTAAGTTGTCAACCCTGTCCTAGCACACACCGTACAGAGAGGCCGTGATGAAGGTCCCATGGCCATGGACTAAAGCCTGTCATCCGGTTCGGGGGCATGGGTGTTTCCGGTTGGGACCGAGAGGGGGGCCACCCCTTAGAGCGCGCGTATAGAAATTTTGATCCCATGCTACGTCGAGGTTGTAGCCTCCCCACTTAGAGTTTGGCTTGACAGGTGTTGTGGGTGATTCCAGACATCGGTGAGTTAAGCTGGTGTGTGCAGGTCAAGCGTGTTTTCAATCAAAAGACCATAGACGGAATTAGTCCCGATGGACTAAAGAAATCCGTTACCCGTGGGTAAAGAGTACACCCTCTGCAGAGATTATACATCTATTCGAATAGCCGTGTCCATGGTTAAGGACTACAGTCTGGGATAGGTCAAGTGTCGGTCTTAGAGTCGGTCTTCGGAGGAAAGCTGCTAAACTAGAACCTTGATTATGAACTGTGACATACGTGGATTATGATCATTATTATTGTGGACTAACCATTTACTTTATTTGTATTATTGAGTATCCCTGGGATGGTTCTACCTCCTGGATACCCATTACAACTATTCTATTATAAGCCCTTTATGCGGTGTCGCTCAGACGCCCGACTGTGGCATGCTTGTTATTTCTTTTATATATAAGCCCTTTATGTGGTGTCGCATAGACGCCCGACTGTGGCATGCTTGTTATTTCTTTTATATATAAGCCCTTTATGTGGTGTCGCCCAGATGCCCGACTGCGGCATTGTTAATTTATTTGCACCCTTTTTCGAGGAGTCATTTCAGACACTCGATCTCTACATTCTTTTTCTATATTGCATACTCATATTTTACCCGCATGCGTGCATCATGGATTTCGTATATTTCGTGACAGACGTTATGATCATAGAATATTTCGGAGCATGTTGATATATTATACCCGTGTTCTTGATGTTTGCGAGTACATTCAAACGTACTCACTGGCTTGTCCCTGGCTATTGTCTTGGCCAGAATTTTCTTGCGTGGAGGAGAGCATTGCGATGACAGCCCCGGAACCCATGTAAAGGTGATAGCAGCCTCGCGAAGATAGGAGCTATCCTGGTCAGCTGTTCTTGTGGGAAATGGAGTCCCATAGACGCAGATGAACCACAAACCGCTTCCGCCATCAACCACTAGAAACCAAATGTTGTACTCCTAGGCCAAAATGGTCTTGTACTACATATTTTGTGCCTTGCTTGGATTTCTTGTATCAAGTTGGTGTCTCATCAGCTAATAGTAGTCCTAGGTCTGGTGAGCATAAGGGCCATTTTCTGGAGAATTAATATCCCGAAAATCTGGTCATGACACCCGAGCCCCTGGACACCCCCATTCGCCCCCATCGCCCTCCCTCGCTCTCTCTCGCCATGGCCGAAGGAGCCGCTGCCACCTCGCCGGTGTAGCCGTAGCCACCGCCGTCCTCGCGCCGCCCCACCGTGTCCAGCAGCTCCGCCGTCGCCTTCTCCTTCGAGCAAGTCGAGCCCCGAGCGCTCGCTTGCCCCGAAGCCACTGCTTCGACCTCGCCTTCACCGCCCACCGCCGGAGATCCCCTTCGCCGTCACCATCGCAGCAGTTCGTCCCCGACAGCGCCACCTAGCTCATCGCCTCTGCCGTGAGCTTCTGCCCCTTCCCCATCCTCTCATTCTCGCCGCCGCCCTTTGCGTCGACCGTAACCAGCAGCACCGCACACGCCGCCGCACGAGCTCGTCGCCGACGAGGCTACGGCCATCCAACAGTCGCACCACCATGGCCGTTAGCTTCACTGCATCGCCAGGAGCCCGTAGCACCATCGCACGCCCCTCGCCGTGCTCTCTAGCGACGGGTTCGACTACACCCGTACCCCGGCAGCCGCACGGCTCGTCGCCGGCGTCGATTCCGGTGACCCCGAGCTCCACCACCACCACCAGTCGATACGGCTCGTTCCCAGCTGCGTGTAGATGCTCTCCGCCGCCCATTTGGTCGCCGGAGCACGGATCCCGCAGCCCCCGCCGCGTCTGGACGTTGCCGGCGGCTAAACGCCGGTGAGTCAGCGTGGTTTGACCACGGGTTTGACTCCCCAGGGTCAATGACAAGTGGGGCCTGCCTGCTAATTAACCTGGGTTAGATTTAAGTTAATCCTAATTAGTTAATTATCTAACAGTGACACTGACACAGGGGACCCACACGTCAGGTTTGACCTGGACGACCCCGTTGACCGCTGACGTCATCATGACACACTGCTGACGTAATAAGTAACTTAATTACTGGAATTATTCTTATACAGGAAATTCCAGAAATTATCACAAACTTCAAAAAATCATAGAAAATAATCTATAGCTCAGAATGAAAAGATTTATATATGAAAAATGATCAGAAAAATCCATTCTATCCATCTGTACTGGTTTCATGCATGTTTAAGCAAATTAACCCACTGTTTAATGCAGAACAAGATAAATCACTAACATGGGCCATTTATGAACTTGGAATTTGAATCTTTGATTCAAAATAGTCCAAACCCATCTGGTCTTAGTTGCATTAGCTCAGTACATCCATTTTGCCATGTCTCATGCATGCATCATATTGTTGCACTTTGCTTGGTGTTGATTGTGCTTCGATGTGTTCATTGTGGTAGGTCCTGCCTCCGAGGATATTCACGAGTATCCAACTGAAGGGCAGTATCCCACCACCACTCCGTCAGGCAAGCAACCCATTGATCATTTCGATACAAACCCATCTTCTCGCTTCTGCTCTCATTTACTGCATTAAGACAACGCGATTCAAACTGCTGTGTGTTGCGGTAGTTGAACCCACTTTCCTTTGCATGACCTGTCATTGCCACAGTAACTAGATGAAACCAACTAGCATGTGTAGGAGTTGATTGAGCCATGTTGTGTTCCTACAATGCTATGCTTGCTACGCTTAGAGTCGTGTCAGGTCTGGCTCATCAGGGTGATGAACTAGAGTGAAAGCGTGTGTCGGTAATGAGAGTGAGGTGTTGAATACGATTTGGTAAAGGTATCGATGGGAGGCCATGTAGGAGTACATGGTGGGTTGTTTCATTGAGACCGTCCCTAAGAACTGAGATCTGTATGCGTGATTTAAGATTCAGCTACTACCACGCATTGGGCCCGAAACCAATGGACCCCCTCGGCTTCTTAATCACCCTTGTCCTCTGTCCAGGAGTTGCACGTAGTTTCTGGTGTTTGTAGTAAGCTGGAGGCCGTGGACAGCGCTGGCCAAGGGGTGGGCTGTGATGCGGTAGGCTCGTGGCCCGGTGTACCGAGTCGCCCGTTTGGTGTCTCAGGAACCCTGCACACATCGTTCGGGCCGTATGTGGAAACCTCGGCCGGACTCCCTGCGGATGGAACCTGAATAGGCGATAAACCTGGACTAGAGACTCGAGTGTTTAGGTAGGCTGTGGCCGACACCCTCGCTGGGCTTCCGCTTGAAGGTTGCCGAGTACACACTGTGTAAACGGTGGTAAGTGGTGAGAGCGTGTGTGACGAGGTACACCCCTGCAGGGTATAGAACTATTCGAATAGCCGCGTCCGCGGTAAAGGACTACTTGGTCGCTTATGCAGTTCATAGACAAGTAAATGGATACTACTAAAAGCCTCAAGATAAGTGTGAGTACCGCGGATGGCCCTCTCGTGGGATGACGAGGGAGGATCCACGGTGGAGTATTGAAATGGTGATTAGTGGACTCGTGTGCGAAAACTATTTCACAAGTGGTGTCTCGTAGGATAGCTTAGCCAAGAGTCAAAGCTGGCTTGCTGCAATAACTCCACTACCTTCTTGAGAATGAACATGTATAGTAGGATCTGTTGTAAGACTTGCTGAGTACCTTTGTACTCATGTTGCTTCAATTACTGTTTTCAGACGACAACACCGCCCCTTCCGATGGGTTCTATGTAGAACTCGACGACGACGAGTGACTTGCCACCCAGGTGGTGATCTAGGCTTGTGAATGGCCTACGTAGATAGACAGGCTTCGTCAAGCCTTCTTTCTTTCTAGTGTCTGTACCCAGACAAGTTGCTTCCGCATGTGTTTGTGTGATTGTATGACTTGAGTGTCGGGTCATGTGACCCCTATCTGTATGAACAAGTTATGTAAGGCTCTCTGGAGCCCTTTAAATAAAGTACTTTGAGTTGTAGAGTTTTGTTGTGATGCCATGTTGTATTTGCACATATCGGGCATATTGTGTGTATGATTGAAATGCTTGGTATGTGTGGGATCCGACAATCTAGTTGTTTATCCTTGGCAGCCTCTCTTATGGGGAAATGTAGTCTAGTGCCTCCTTGAGCCATAGTAGTCCGCTACAGCCCGGTTCACCGGAGTCCTGCTAGCCCAGCACTACTGCTCTGGACACTTGACTGGCCGGCATGTGATTCATATCGTTCCTGTGTCTGTCCCTTCGGGGAAATGTCACGCGGTGACATCCGGAGTCCTGCCTAGCCTGCTACAGCCCGGGTTCCCGGAGTCCTGTTAGCCCAGTGCTACAGCCCGGATTCACACGCTGCTGACCGACACGTTCGATGTTGATTCATGTATGCCTGTCCCCATACGTTAGTGCCGCTTTGGGTTCACGACTAGCCATGTCGGCCCGGGTTCTCTGTCATACGGATGCTAGCGACATTGTCATATACGTGAGCCAAAAGGCGCAAACGGTCCCGGGCCATGGTAAGGCGACACCCGTGGGAGTACCGTGCGTGAGGCCGCAATGTGATATGAGGTGTTACAGGCTAGATCGGTGTGACTTAGAATCGGGGTCCTGACATATTTTGACTCTGTTGCGACCGTTTATCAGTTGAAAGTGGCCCATCGTCGGCTTCCGCCCCTTTGTAGATGCTACGCAGGGTGTTTTCGCAATAACAAAACAACCCTTAGCCGACGTCTCGGTGCCCGAAGGCGGTTGTGTTAGCGGAAACGAGGCAATCAGATATGCGGGCTTTATAACTTTCACTTAGTCATAGGAGCTTTAAACTGGGGAAGCTAGCTACGAGCCCCCGGTTAGTGTTCGGCGACAGCCGAGGTCAAGCCGTAAACACTTCGGCCAATGTTATGAATGGCCCGTCATTTAACATAGTCATCGGATCGCTGACCAGTTTACGCTTATTGTGACAGTCAGTTTTCGGCTTTCTCCACTGAGGTGCTTAACCATGCGAGCTGGAAGCACAATCGCAGTGGTTCTCCTTTTGCACACCTAGCCGAACAAAGCGGAACATAGGAGGCAAGCACAGGAGCCGGGCGACCCAACTATTGACCAAGACACAATTCGAAACCGATGCATATATAGCAATATCCGAGAATGTTTTCGCCGAATCCCGAAAGGTGTCCGACGTTGCACTGCGAGACTTATGCGGGAAACACACAAATAGTTTTAAAGTGCTATAGGCTTGGAAAACCCAACAATTTAGTAAAAACTTGACATCCGAATTAGATCAAGTGTTCGGTGCCAATCCAAAAATTGGTCTTAGAAAAAAAAGGGTGCTTCTGTTGAGCATTAATATGACACATCCGATCTCAAGACCTCAAGCGGGTCAGCCCACAGCTGTAACCTCCTATCCCGAAGGCGGAGTACTGCTCGTTAGGCCAGTTTAGCGAACTAAACTCGAACGGCTTTGAGAGAGAGACTAGGCTCCCCGGCTATTGACCACACACTCACGTCAAAAAAAGGAGTGATAGAAAAAGATTTTGCAACGACTAAGAAGAAAACACTAATTACAAAATGGCTCATGTAAATTTAAGAGCCCCTGAGTGACTTGGGCAAAAGAATTTTATGTATAATGATTGTATGTACGGAAGTACTTATATCATATATGTGTTCACCCGAACTTTAAATGCGTCTTAACCGACCGTCGGCTTCTCCCTCTTCGGTCAAGGACCGAAAAGTGTTATGTACTCCACCTGTCGAGAATCTCGACGGTGTTTCCGATAACCAGGCAATCAGGCCATAAGGCTGTAACAGACAAAGCGCGCTCAGGGAACTTATGCTATATTACTGACAAAGTATAAGAAGCATCTTCGAAGAAAATAGTATCTCCACCGATACCTTTCTTCGGTTGCTCATTGTTATTATGATACTTGTGCAATAGATTTTTTGTACTCATGAGTTCCATTGTGTGCCGGCCATAATTGAAAACAATAAGAGCGCTAGCTTTCGGCTTCACCCAGTCTGAGGTCCGAGCTCGGATGACCCGATCGTGACAATCGCAGAGGTGCTCCCTTTACTCCCTAGCCGAACAATCGGGAACGTAGGGGTAAACACAGGAGTAAGGCAACCCAGCTTGCAGAACACTTAAGTCAACATGGTGCATATTGTGGCGTAATACACGAACAAGGAACGAAGCCGTACAAGTATAATCATATGCAAGAGGAAAGGCTTCATAAAGGAAGCCCCCAAGTAAATGGCGTATTTGAATTTGAGTGTCACAAACAAAGTTTTGACAAGGAAGTTTTTCACATACAAATTTTTACCAAAAAGGTATAATGCTTGGTCGAACCGAACAAAATTTAAAACTTTGAGCACGAAAAGCGACTTAGCTGGTTAATGTGTTCGGCATTGATGACGCGGTCCGAGCTTGATGCGGGACAAGGTCCAAGCCCCCGAGCCGGTCCCGAGGTGATGGAGCGAATAGCTCGGCACTCTGAAGTGGCGATGTAGCACGACCAATGTCGCGAGGTGGAACCCCCAGTCTGCCCGAGGCGACGAAGCAGGCCGGCAGTGTGACGCCGAAGTCCCCGGCGTGGGTTAATGAAGTGATGACGAAGCCCCCCGTCCATCCGAGGTGACGTGGTATGTCCGTATGCCGAGGTGACAACACTGCCCGACCCCGATCATTTACCCGTGCACAAAAAATAGTGCAAACCGGAGATAATAGTAATAATAATAAATTAAAAAGAAAAAAAATTAGTTGCATAATTAATAATTTATGCAAAGTGAGTAATAAAAGAAATATGGCCCGTGTGCCGAACACTCGATGAGGTAGAGATCTCTCAACGATGCCGAAGTCCCCGAGGCAACCGAACACGTCGGTATGGCAACACGACCAACAAGGTGGTCACGCGAGCCGATTTACGCAGATTGGGACGACGGCGTCATCTTGCCGAAGAAACCACGTGACGTAGTCGAAGTCCATTACTTCACAGGTCGGTCCGAGTTCCGGATGCGGCGTTCGCCGGACTATGTACGGAAACTGACCGAACCACCATGTGACTGCCGTTAATGCGGCCACCATTTGATAGACCTGTGTACATATGATGGAACAAACCAGAGTAATAATTCCTTGGGAAAAATAAACCCGAACAAGCAAAAATTACTAGGATAAATAGCACCTGGTTTATTTGTTGTAGCAATCTGAAGAAAGGTGACTTCCAAAATTGGGACTCGATCCGCACACCCATTGCCTGATGGGCGATAAAGCGACGGCATGGCGATGCTGGCAAAGGTTGGCTTGCCGAGACAAAGCCCTCGGTCCAGCTAACGTGACGAAGTTGGTCGGCTGGTGACGCCGAAGTCACCGGAGTATGTTGATGAAGAAATAGCCAAGTCCGGTCCAGCCGAGGTGATGGAGCAGGTCGGTGAGGAGACGTTGCAGCTGCCATGTCAGCCGAGGTGTTGAAGCAGTTCGGCGTGATGAACATCGGCTTGAAGAAGCAACAGTGCGGCCATGCTGACGCAGGTCGTGACTTGTGACGCGATCGATGTCGGCTTGATGAAGTGACCATGCGGCGATGCCGGTGTGCCCGCTCCGTGTAGTCCGTGGGGCAGCGATGTTGGTGATGATTTATCCTTCGCGATGCCAAACTCTTGTTCGGCTTGCCGAGATGATGATCGAAGAAGTTGAGCTCGGCTCAACAGAGCGGCTCGGCAGCCGTGGAGCAATATTGCCGTACTGGTTTGACACCAGCATGATGGTGAAGATTACCTCGGAGGAGGCTTAAACTTTTATGGGCACGTGTTTGAAAACAACGCACAATACCCTAGATAAAATTCCTTCCAAAGGGTTGTCCAAATATTCCGTTCATGAAGAAACATGAACTCGGGCCAGATTCGTATTCGCGCAGAAAACAGATCCGAAAATTGGTCCACTCATCGGAAGGTTCCCGGAATTTGAACCGTCGGATCGAGCTGAAATTTGGAGGGGTGGTAGATATGGGAATTCCGCAGCAGAAGAACGGTTGGATCTTCCAAAGGACCTCCGAGCTGGGCTCTGGAGACCATGCCCTAAACTCGTCCAGATTCCCGTCCAGATTTGACAGGGCTCCGGTATATCGCAGATTGCCAGAGATTCCTCCATCGGAACTTGACGAAATTTGGCATGGTTGTTGTACACTTAATTCCGCACAATTCCACCGAAGGAGTCGTCAAAGCGATGCTCACGGAGATGGTGGCAGCGGATACAAGTTTGCTGTTCGGAAAAAACAGCACGGTCGCCCGAGGGCAATGTTGACGTTGAGCCCCCGAGCTCCATGGATGATTCTTCCATGATCATGATAGAGATCAGAGTTGATGTTGACAAAGGCCCTCGTCCGAACATGATGGTTGGAGGTGGGGCACAGTCCTTGGTTAAGCCAAGGTGACCAGTCGAGCCGGCGACAAAAGATGCCGACATCGACCATAAAGCTCGGCTCCGATGCGTAGATCGCGCCGGAGACGATCCGAATTCCCGTCGCCCTATGGCGACCGCCAGCAGGCTCTCAATGAAAGCACCAATGTCGGTGTCAAAACCGGCGGATCTCGTAGTAGGGGTCCTAAGCTAGGCGTATTGGAGCGATGGTAACATGGACACAGGGTTTTACCCAGCTTCGGGCTCTCTTGATGAGATAATACCCTACATGCTGCTTTTGATTGTATTCATATGGGTGTTGTACAGAGTACATGTATCTACCACGAGATTGAAGTAATGAATATGAGATTGTCTATTGACTAGCCTGGCCTCGGTTTATATATGCACCGTAGGCCTAGGGTTTAGAGGAGTCCTTGTCTTGGGCGCCAAGTCTTGTAGAATCATCCTTGTATGCGGCATGGGCTGTCCGAAGTGGCCCATGAGTATACGGCCATGGGGGTCCTCGGCCCAATCTAACTGATCGGGAGACGACGTGGTGAGTACCCCATAGTCCAGGACACCGTCACTGACGTCGCTGCATTTATATCTTTTACTATTTCTCAGGCCCCCTCGTGTAGATAGGATCGATCGGCTGTTCGAAAACCACCTATTTTTTTACTGTTAAGAGGTAAAACTAGTTCATGCACTCGAATCTAGTAGTACTTGGTTCAAACAAGGAAGAAATGGGGTGGGGGTGGGGGAAGATTTGTTACCTGAATCTAGGACTTGGTCGAAAGAGGAAATAATGGGGGCGAAAAGTAGCAGAGACTGGCTATCCAACTGGTCTCTAGGTCTAATAGGGAAATAAAGGGAACACAGTACAAACTCAATATAAACCCGATCTATTGGTTGAAAAAGGAAAGAAAGTGGGGACTGGGGGACAAGTCAACAGAGTAAGTCCAGCACTAGATTTGCTAGCCTCACACAGTATAAGGTGGCTATATACCGAACAAAAACGGGACCAACCCAGATATCCTCTTCTGATGTTTTTTGCCCCGAGCCGCTCTTATGTAATGCCACTGGTAAAATGTAGCAGTCGCACTGTTAAAAGTAAGGACACGTTAAACCAATGTTGTTTGCAATGTAATGCCTCCAGTAATATGAATCAATGGCACTTTTTTCATGTCCTGCTAAATTTCCCATTAAGATAAGTTGCTTCTTTTCGTTAGAGATGCAACTGTCCTGGTCCGCCTACTCTCCAGGAGCTTCACGATCAACCTTGATGTTGCTCAGTTTTATTGCAACTAATGAAGAAGAAGCTCTGTGGGTTTCGTTTTCTGATGGAAATGGAACCGGGGCTGGAGCCCTTTTCTTAAAAGAAGAAGAAGAAGCTGCTAGCTCATGGGACATTGCTTCATTTTAGGTGAACTGCACCAAAAGGTCCCATGAATTGAATCATCCATGTTGGTGAATGGTGTCATCCCTTCTACGATGGCGTTGACTGCAGATATGGTTGCCATCACGAGGTATGTTCCTTTTTGGTCTGACCGTTTGCCAAAGATCCTGCATGTTGATCCTGCTCTTGTGCTACTGTTTTGGCACTGCCATGATAAAGCGGTAATGCTATTATTTTGCACCTTAATCTAGTGGCACTATTAATTTGAGGCAATGTTTTGGCACCGCTAGTGCCACTGTAAATTTATGTATCGAAAGAGGGGGTTCCCTCCGATTTCATTAAAGAAACCCAACCATAGAGAACCATTATCCGACAACATCTCAGTGTAAACGGGCAGTTATGCAACTACTACTAGAACGGACTGAGTACTAGCAGGAGACAAGTTCACCACATAAGCTAGGCAGGTAGGGGGATGCAACACCAGCTCGACCAAGTTTGGATTACAACCCAAATGCTACCACAGAAACATCAGGGGGGAAGATAGGGACTGAAAGAGCCAGCTTCAGCATCCCAGTCTAAGCACCCCCGGCCTTCATCCTTGCGACGCACGGTACACCTCGTTTGCCACCTGCTCGACCCTAGTGTCACTGATAAAATGAAGTAATAATACAGTTAAAATAGAGCGAGTGTCCTCTCTCTCATTTCATTTCCAATGTGGATAAAGAAAGTGCTTCTCTTTGTTAATGTATGTTTCATCAACTAGTCCCATTGTTAATGTTTAAGCGTTCCTGCAAACTGGGTTGCTTAATTTTAGTTGATCTGCACAAAAATTTGAATGTCTCAAGGCCCCTCCTTGTACTACCGATGTACACTGATGTTCATCACTGGCAGAAGGTGTATCGGGGAGACTTGGGTCAATTTCCAGTATGATGTAATATTTTCTTCTATTTATTAGTGTATGTTTCATCAACTAGTGCCACTATAATGTAATCACGTCTTTTAGTTATCTATGCAAATAGGGTTATTCAGCTGCATTTTGGTGGAACTACACAAATGTACGGATGGAACCGGCATATATGCAGAGTGCGAGGTGCCAAGTAAAAATTACAGACACCAACCCTGCCCCATCTAAGCATTGGCATCCACCACCATCAGTGGGATGTGTGGCGCTCACTGTGGACGGATCTTTCTCGGCAGCAAATCCTCTAACCAAATACTAGTAGCTTATATTGGCAGTTTTCTAGGGAGTACTCTTTTCTGAAAGAAGCACCAATCTATTTTTCTTTATTTGTACACAGTGTCACAACTTTGACCCAAAGGTCCAGAGCTATTTAAGGGTGATTGGCGTAGTACTCGGAGACTGATTGTAACCATGATTTTCATTAGCTGAGCAGGTGGAAGATTAGGTTAGTGCAAAGCTTACCTTAAACCCTACCGTCCTCAAAATCTCCCACTCATTGTCAAACCAAGTAAGGATCTCCTTCAACTTGGCTAACTTTGCCTGGTCACCGCCGGTGATCTGCCTGATTCGGTGCTAGCTTTGGAAGATGGGAGGAGAGACGGTGGTCTTGCAATAGAGAAGAGGGAGAGGTGAGACGGAGGTTTTGGAATGGAAATGATGGAAAGGAGAGGAGGTGGTTTTGCAATGGAGAAGAGGGAGAGGCGACATGGTGGTTTTGGAATGGAGATGATGGAGAGGAGAGGAGGTGGTTTTGCAATGGAGAAGAGGGAGAGGAGCGTGCGGCAATGATTTAGGATTGGATGAGAGGGCCGGCCCGCTGTGACTGGATCAAAATCAAAATCAATTTACCCTTCAATTAAGAAAGCGACCCCACATTAACTAGTCTCCCTTTTATTCTGGGTCATAATTGACCATGATTTTCGCAAATAAAATATATGTTATATGTTGCAAAAATAATATAATTTGAAAGTACATTCAGATACGAACCAAATGATACAATTTTTGGTGACATGCATTCACATTTTGCTTGTCAAATACAGTATGTGGTCAAACTTTGACCCAAAATACGCGAAACAAAAAAATACTTCCAAGCCAGCGCCGCTCTTCCGCTCTTCTCCTCTTAAACCACCGCCGCTCCTCTCCTGTTCCAATCTAAATCCAGCGCCGCTCCTCTCCTCTTCCATTTCAAAACCACCGCCCCTCCTCTCCTGTTCCAATCCAAAACCAGCGTCGCTCCTCTCCCGTTCTAAACCAAAACCAGCACTGCTCCTCTCCTCTTCCATTCAAAAACCACCGCCGGTGAGTGAAGGTACTATGGAGAAGTAGATCGATGGAGGAGTACAACCGATACATGAGGATCGCAGACGGCGACCCTGTGAAGCTAGCTAGGATGTTGGAGATACAGTCTTGGTTTGACAACAAGGACCAACTAGCGGTGACGGCGACATCCATGGCCAAATATCTGCAACAGAGCGAAAAGGCGGCGATACTCTCGGAGGGAGTCACGCGGGAGTACATAGAGCTACTCCTCTGGGCCATGGAGCAAACAGATTCACCGAATCCGATCATGAGGGAGGGAGCGGTGGTGGGAGTATCGATCCCGGATGGAGCATCCACCAGAGATTGAAGGATCGAGCATCTACAGGGTGACGTTTGTGAGGGTGTCGTGCCAGAGCGAGCCGGTGGAGTCTTCGTCGACCGAACCCAACTTCAAGTGGAGAAAAACAATTGGCCCGACGACGCTTCCCCGCCATCCTCTCCCTCGCCGTTCACATCGTCTCACGGGGCGGCTGTTTGCCGCCGAGGAATAGGAGGGATTGCCCCCCCAGACCAATAGTCGGGCAGGTTGTGAATTGTCAGGAGGAGCTTAGGGTTGTTAGTATTTGCAGGTTGTGAATTGTGTTTTGTGTTGTGTATTTTGAGAGTACTTTCAGATATGAATGTCTTTTGAATTTCAGATTTGCAGTATTGAGCATATGAAGTATTTTATGAATTCTAGAGATCTATTTTTAGCACTTACAAAAATGTGGTTTCATAGGAGTATAAAAGTGCAGACAATGTGATTCTCAGAGAAGAAACTGCAAGTTTCAGTTTCAGATAAGAAACTCCAAGTTCAGTTTCAGATAAGAAACTGCAACTTTAAGAGGCAGAGCATTTATATTAACACGGACTTTTCAAACAATGTTAACATCATGCTAGAAGTTTTATTCATGGTCGAAACTGGAACTACCAGCCAGTTAACATCATGCTGATCAACATTCATGCATAGCACATCTTCATATGATGCACAGTCAAAAAGATATGCTATTTTCAAGATGCCCACACAATGTCGAGTGTGCGAAAAACGGAGAAAATGAGGGACGAAATTTTGGCAAGTGTTGGACGTGGTGTGCGTAGATGGCAATTGGGACCCACATGTCAATAATGCTATACTGACGTTGGGGCCCACAGGTTTGTCAACATAGTTACATTTTTTTAGGTGCTTCAACGTAGTTACTATAGGAGATAAATTCACAACGAAGCCGTGGAGCTGGCAGGTATCATTTATTATCACTGGGGCAGCAAGTATTAGCTGGGTTTTGGGCTGCCCCATCTATGCTTTCTTTTTTAACATGCGCAGCCCACGACCTCGGATGGGAGGTCCATAGGCCTGTTTGTATTTTCTTGAGGGCCGTCATGTATCGACCGGCCTATGGACCTCCCATCGGAGGTTTTATTTTTCCTGAAACATCGGCAGCCCAATTTATGTATTTTTTTGAAGAAAACACAGAGGTCCGTTCTATTTTTCTATATAAGAATAGGAACGCCTGGTCCAACTTATGCTTCCCTTCTAACTATATTATGTATATTTAAATTATTTTATATGTTATTATATATTATTGTTATTGTCATCATATATTTAACAGATACTTACATATGTAAGAAAACAACATCCCAAATCTTATTAACTTATACAAATAATTGCTTCACAATAAAATCCTGGATTTTTTTTGGCAACGAAAATCCTGGTGATTGTGTACAAAAGCTTGGTAAGATTTAAGGACCAATGTAACAATAAATCACTTATTATTTAAATATATATATATACATATAACAAAATGCTCAGCCCCTGTTTATTTTTTGATAACATTGCTGCGCCCACCCCAACATTATATTTAGAATAAGCCCAGCAAAATCATGTATTTCGAGAAAGTGCAAATGGCTTGTAATTTTTTAGGAAAAACATAAATGGGTCGCATGGATGCTACATTATTTGTTCACCCAGCCCAGCTAATGGACTGTAGTTCAAAAAAAGATCAAATGGACTGTAAATTCTACCCCGCAAAAAAAAGACTGTAAATTCTGAAAAAATGGGTTGAATACGTGCCACATTTTTGGAGGCTGAAATGTGGGCCAATAGGTCGAAGCCAATGCAAGTCGTTGTCAACTTAGTCAACAAATGATTCTGACATCGTTAGCCGTTGGATTTACATCCAACGACCGGCATCCATCTTCAATCTCTCGTCTTTTTCCTCCAGCACCGCCGGGACCACCTGCTCCCGCCTCCTGCTGCTAGCAGCTCTGCTTAGCACGCTTCACTGTGAAGCGCTAGTCCACCGTTGGCTAGGCCATCCCTCCGCCCCTCCACACCTCCTGTTCTTCTCCACCGACTGCCGAACCACATCGCACCAGAACCAGTTAACCCTCGTACACCTCTCCGTCTGAGACTCTACTCCCGCGTCTTCCCATCTCCGGCTCGTTGCTGTCCGGGGCCTCGCCGTCGTCCACCACCTTGATGCGCTCGGTGCGGAGTGGTCAACGTGGTCAACGAACGACACCATCGGAAGTAGACTGTGCGTGGAGAGGCTGACAGCTGGGTTCACGGCCGCACGCAAGGAAATGCCTCCTTATTACGCGAAAAATAATGATTCCTCCACCTGACAACAAGGACCCACCGGACTGCTGGGACCTACCAGCGACATCTTTGCACGCAAGGAAGTGCGTCTGGGAAAAACACGATTTGCCCCCCTGACTGCTGGGACCCACCAGCTACATCTTCGCACGCAAGGAAGTGCCTGACAGTCGGGACCCACCTGGTCGAAGCGTACGTAGCGTTGTCATTCTGGTCGCGAACGTGTACGTACAAACTGGTCGATGTAGAGGCGCACACATGTCGTAGTAGAGGCGCGTACGTAGCATGTACACGTACGTACAGCGGCCAGGGTGCAAGAAAGTAAATACGGCCACGTACGTACATACGGGCGGGGTCTCGAACGCCTACTCGCGCGTACGTACGGCCAGGGCTCGTGTACATGGCTGGGTCGGAACGGAGAAACAACGTCGTCGTCGTCTTCATGGGGAGCCAACCGGCTGGGTCGGAACGGAATGCATCATCGTGTTCATCGGGAGGGCTTGGACGGAACAGCCGATGGAAACGAGGCCCGGCGTACCGCAGAACGGAGGAAACGCCCTTGTGTTCGACCGGCCACGGTTGCAATGGGATCCTGTTCATCGGGACGGGTCTGGCGTACCGCAAAACGGAGGAAATGGACCTCCTACGGTCGAAACGGGGGTCCTGTTGATCGGGAGGGGTGTGGCGTACCGCAAAACGAAGGAAACAGATTTGTGTTGGAGCGCTACGGTCGAAACGGGGGTCATGTTCATCGGGAGGGGTGTGGCGTACCGCAAAACGGGACTCCATGGGATACTGTTCATCTCCACCGTCGAACCCCTCCAGCCTCCACGGGCCACTGTTCATCCACCGTCGACCTCCTGCAGCCTCCACCTGCGACTGTTCATCCACGGGCTCCTGTTCATCCAGCCTCCACCGCGCGCTACTCCACCGGCTACTATTCAACCAGCCCTCTCCACGGGCTACTGTTCAACCACCCCTCCACGGGCTACTGTTCATCCAGCCCTCCACCGTCTACTGTTCATCCAGCCCTCCACGGGGTCCTGTTCATCCAGCCCCAACCGGCTCGATCGATCGGGGTCCTGTTCATCCAGAGGCAACACCACGGGGTCTTGTTCATCCACCCCCACCGGGAACTGTTCATCCAAACCCCCCAGCAACGCTCACTATTCATCCAGAGGCAACATCGATCGGCTTCAGTTAGCAGCAGTAGCGAAGGAATCGCTCGATCGGGTTCAGTTAACAGCCATCGATCGATTGCTCGGGTTCAGTAATGCGTAGCCTGCAGTGCAATCACTCGGGTTCAGTTAGAGCCAACGCCTCGCTCGGGTTCAGTTAGAGCCCAACACCTCGCACCCACACGCGTGCGTGTATGAGAGAAATGCGCATCGCTCGGCCCCGACCACCCACGGTAACCGGGAACACCCCGATATTTTCCTCGCCCTTGCTTCTACCACGGTTTTTTCCGTCATGGACGGCCCAAAGAATGTCATGCAGCTGCGTCTCCGGCCCGCCCAGGACGAAAAGCCCATTTTCTGTCATGATTTTTTGTCATAGAAGTAGGACCCCACCACATCTATGATGATACCGGGTTTTGTCACAATTATCGTCATAGAAGTGTCATAAGTATGACAGAAAAAAAAATTCATTCGGCCCAAAATGTCACGGATGTGTCTTTTTTTGTAGTGAAGAACCCCGCATGGTCGTGGGTGCCGTCATAGCGAGGAGGAAGGCCTGGCTTGAACTTGCCCGGCCAGACGACGCCACGCAGCTCTGGAGTGAAGGCGCGGCAGCCTGCTGTGGCCACCGGGGCCCTTTGCAGAGGCGGACCCTGCCCTTGATGTCCGCGCACCGCCACCGCAGGCAGCACGCGGTCTTGTCATGGTGGCGCCGGGAGCGCGGGAGCGTTTCTTTGCGGCCGGGGAACTTCTTGGCAGCTTCCTTCTTCACGCGCGGGCTCCCGACGCGGCGGGTCACGCCGAGGGGCCGCGCGCCTTGGTGCCAGGGTGCCGTCTTGGTGCGGAGGTGGCGGAGGCGCTCCATGGGCTACGTCACCCGCGGCTGGAGGAGGGCGAGGTGGTGAGAGAGACGGGACAGGCGAGCCTAGTGGCGCTGACGAGCTCGGTGATGCGGTCCAGCCTGTCCTCGTAGAGGTCATCGACCGGGCGGTAGCGCATGAGCTCGCGTGCCATGAGTAGCGCGGCCTGCACGTCCGTGGGTGCGCGACGAGCATGGGACGATGAACCGGTCGGAGTCAGCGACGGAGTGGCGGTGCGGCCGTCCCGCTGCACCGAGGGGTGCAGCGAAGATGCTTGCTGCTCGTTTCTCACCGGGCCAGTGGCGGTGTTGGCGGCAGGTGATGGAGAACGACGGGGAGGCCCGCCGACAGGGGCCGTCTGAGCGACGCGGGTGGCTAGGCCGGCTCGGTGCTCGGCGCGAGCTTGGCGCGCGTCTGCCACGAACGTGGTGGATCGATGAAAGGAAAGCTTCAGCGCACCCCTACCTGGCGCGCCAAATGTCGAATTTTGGGTTCTGGCAAAACCCTTAAGGTTCGAACTCTGGGGTGCGCACGAAGATCTCTCCCTCCCCTAGCTCACACACTCACCACGATCTCAAAGTGCAGCATGTTGAACTCGAAGAACAGGGGACACAAGAGTTTATACTGGTTCGGGCCATCGATATGGTGTAATACCCTACTCCAGTGTGGTGTGGTGGATTGCCTTGTAGGCTGAGGATGAACAAGTACAAGGGAAGAACGGCCTCCTAAGGAGAGGTGTTCTTGAGCTCGGTGAGCTTGTGCGGTTGATGGTGATCCGAATGATCCTCCCCTCTCTAAGGTGGTGGCTAGTCCTATTTATAGAGGCCCGGGTCCTCTCCCCAAATAGTAGGCGGGAAGGGATCCCACAACGGCCAATTTGAAGGGCGACAACTAGTACAAGCTATCCTGACAAAAGGCGGTCTTCGCCTGCCAAAGGCTCTGGTGGTGACGCCGTCGTGTGCTCCGCGATGACCTCCGTCCTGCCGTCCTGCTGGTCTTGGTCTCGTTGCACCGATATGGAAACCTTTGCCTGATGCCTCGGGACTCCTCGCCTGTGCTTGCCCCTTTAGCACCAAAGAGGCAACGGGTACTCTGCACCCGCCTGGCGCACGGCTGGCCTTGGTCGTCATGGCTCACGTCACGGGAACCTCACGAGGTGCCCCTTGCCTTGATCTCTCCGCTCCTCGTGAGCTAGCCTAGTGAGGCCGCCCCTGAGGAGGTCTTGTGTCATCCGCCTCGCGAGGCTTGGCCCCTCGCGAGGGTCTTGAGTGTTTGCTGGTGAAGATGGGCCGTACCAGGCCCCTGCAGGAGCCACGCCGTGGGCCGCATGCAGGCAAGTCTGGGGACCCCCGTTCCCAGAAAGCCGGCAATCGTCCTGCCGATCGAGCTCAGCTTCTCTCTCTTCATACATGTGCACTCGAGGTGAGTCATGAATAACGTCACAGGGCAGGACAGCCTCTGCGCCGTACACCATAAAAAGGGTATGTATCCGGTCATGCAATTGGGCATGGTCTGCAGCCCCCAGAGTACGGAATCGAGTTCCTCAACTCAGTGCTTATCTGATTCCCATAGGGATCTCACTAGTCTGGGTTTGATGCCGCTCATTATCAGGCCGTTAGCCCGTTCGACCTGACCGTTTGTTTGAGGGTGATATACGGAGGCGTAATCGAGCTTGATACCCAGATTAGCACACCAAGTTTTCATCTCGTCGGCCGTAAAGTTAGAGCCATTGTCAGTAATAATGTTGTGTGGGACACCATAACGGTGTACGACTGTCGGTGTCAAAACCGGCCGATCTCGGGTAGGGGGTCCCGAACTGTGCGTCTGAGGAGCAAAGGTAACGGGAGGCAGGGGACACGATGTTTACCCAGGTTCGGGCCCTCTTAATGGAGGTAATACCCTACTTCCTGCTTGTCGGCGTTCTGGGAACGGGGGTCCCCAGACTTGCCTACCTGCGGCCCACAGCGTGGCTAAGCTAGCAGGCCTTACGGCCCATCTTCATCGACAAGGCATCCAAGACCCTCGCGAGGGTCCAAGCCTCGCGAGGTGGACGACGCAAGACCTCCTCGGGAGTGGCCGAGCCAGGCAGGCTCACGAGGAGCGGAGATATCAAGGCGGGGCAAAACCTCACGAGGCCCCCGTGACGTGAGCCATAAAGAACGGCACCAGGCGGGCGCCAACGCGCGCAACATCCTTATTTCCTCTTTGGTGCTAAGGAGGCCAGCGCAGGCGAAGAGTACTGAGGCATCAGGCAAAGGTTGCTATATTGGTGCAACAAGACCAAGACCAGGAGGACAGCAAGATGGAGGTCATCGTGGAGCCCAAGGCAGCGTCACCACCAGAGCTTTTCGCAGGCGAAGACCACTTTTGTCAGGATAGCTTGTACTAGCTGTCCCCCTTCAAATTTGCCCGCCGTTGTTGGCTCCCTTCCCGCTCGATATTTGGGGAGAGGACCGGGGCCTCTATAAATAGGCCTAGCCACCACAGAAGTAGGGAGCGGATCGAGAGACGCGCACAAGCTCGTACGCACAAGAACACCTCAACCTCAGGAGGCTGTTCTTCCCTTGTACTGTTCATCATCAGCCCAAGAGGCAATCCACCACCACCACACTGGAGTAGGGTATTACACCACAACGGTGGCCCGAACCAGTATAAACCTCGTGTCTTTCTGTGTTGCGAGTTCATCGAGTTCGTCCACAAGATCTTAGCGAGCAAGGGCGTAGATCGGTAGGAGGGAAAGACTTCGCGCGCACCCCAAAGTTCGAACCTTAAGGGTTTGCCAGAACCCCACATCCGAAATTTGGCGCGCCATGTAGGGGTGCGCCGTAGCTTCCTTCCATCAGTTCGTCGCTCCGTCGTCTCCATGGAGGACGCTCGCCGTGCTCGAGCTGAGCGTCGGGCTGCCCTCACCGCCCGCGTCGCTCAGACGGCTCCCGTTGGCGGGCCACCTCATCGTTCTCCGTCTCCCGCCGCCAACGCTGCCACCGGCCCGGCGGGGAATGAGCAGCAGGCGTCCTTGCTGCATCCTTCGGTGCGGCAGGACGGCCGCACCGCCACTCCATCGCTGACCCCTGCCGGTTCTTCGTCTCACGCGCGCCACGCTCCCATGGAGGCACAGGCCGCGCTCCTCGCGGCGAACGAACTCGTGCGCTACCGCCCCGTCGATGACCTCTATGAGGAGTGGCTTGACCGCGTCGCCGAGCTCGTTCGCGCCGCAGGGGGCTCTCCGGTGCCATCCCTCTCTCTACCTCCCCCTCAACCAGCCGCGGGCGACGAGGCTCATGCCGTGCCTCCACCACCTCAGCCCCAAGACGGTGCCTTGGCACCAAGGCGCGCACCTCCGCGGCATCATCCACCACGCCCGGTGCCCGCGCGCGAAGAGAGAAGCTGCCAAGAAATTCCGCGGCCGCGAGAAGCTACACCTGCGCTCCCCGCTCCACCTCGTCAAGACCGCGCGCCGCCTGCAGTGGCGCAGCGCGGACCTTGTCAAGACCAAGCTCCGCCTCCGAAGCGGGCCCTGGCAACCACGGCCGGCTGCTGCGCCTTCACCCCCGAGCTGCGCAGCGTCGCCTCGCCACGCAAGTTCAAGCCGGATCTGCCTCCTCGCTACGACGGCACCGCCGACCCCGCGGAGTTCCTGCAGCTCTATGAGCTGAGCATCGAAGCGGCCAACGGCGACGAAAAAGTCATGGTGAACTGGTTCCCCATGGCTCTCAAGGATGGAGCTCGCTCCTGGCTCCTGAACCTGCAGCATGGCTCGATCTCCTCCTGGGACGAGATGCGCGACCGCTTCGTCGCCAACTTCCAAGGCACTCGCGATCGCCCACCGGCCGCGGGTGATCTGCGCCGCATCAAGCAACAACCAGGAGAGACCCTCCAGAAGTACATCCATCGCTTCAACAACACCCGCCTCAAGATCCCCAAGGTCACGGACGAGGCCATCATCTCCGCGTTTTCTGACGGCGTCCGTGACGTCAGGATGAAGGAAGAGCTCGCCATCCATGAGGAGCTCTGCACATCTCAGGAGCTGTTCAACCTGGCGACCAAGTGCGCAAGAGCTGAGGAGGGGCGCCTTTCTCTCCTCGAGCTGCTAGCCGCAGGAGCGGAGGAGAAGAAGGCCAAGGCCAAGGATGTGAAGCGCAAGGAGGCAGCTGTGCTCGTAGAGGAGCCCGACACCAAGCGGGGCAGAGATCAGCCCGAGTTATCCAAGAACGGCCGACCGTTCTTCGCCTTCCACAACCTGAACACCCACAACACCAGCGACTGTCAAGAGCTCAGAGCCATACGGAAAGGACGCTACGGTCGACGCCCCGAGCGCAACGACCGGGGCTACGGCCGCGGAGGAGGACGAGGAGGCGGACGCTGGGACGACCGTGGCCCGTGCCAGGAGTGGCGCGACCGGCCTCGTGAGGACCGCTGGCAGGACCATCCTCGCGAGGGCGCATGGAGGGACCCGCCTCGCGAGGATCGCCCCTAGAGCAACACCGGTCTTCCCCCGCTTCCGCCACCAAGAAGGAACGACGACCACCACCAGGACGAGGGGGCTGGGGGCTTCCAGGAGTCGCGTGCGATCGCCTGCATTTTGGGCGACGCCCAGGCCCCAGCCTCTCAGCGCATCTTCAAACAGTTCGCTCGCGAGGTGAACGCGGTGCTCCCCAAGCTCGAGGCCACGCGCCCGCTCAAGTGGTCCCAATGCGCCATCACTTTCAACTCGGCTGATCAGCTCAAGTGCGCAGCCACCGCTGGCGCCCTCCCTATGCTGTGCTCCCCAGTCATCAGCAATGTGCAGGTCACCAAGACCCTCATCGACGGCAGCACAGGGCTCAACATCCTGTTCGTCGACACGTTCGACAACCTCCAAGTGCCATATGAACAGCTCCAGCCCACCAAGCCTTTCTCAGGAGTGACCGACGGTTCCACCACACCGATAGGGCAGGTCCGCCTGCCTGTCACCTTCGGGGAGCGCAAGAACTACCACACCGAGCTCATCGACTTTGATGTCGCGCACATCCGCCTGCCGTACAATGACATCCTCGGGTATCCAGCCCTGGCCAAGTTCATGGCAGTCACTCATCACGGCTACAACGTTCTCAAGATGCTAGGAAGCGGAGGAATCATCACGGTCCTGTGTGAAGAGAAGGATGCAGTGTGCTCCCTCGAGCGCGCCTTTCAAGCCGCAGCAATCGACGACCCCGACAGCAGAAGTGAAGGCCCTCCGGAGGCCATCCCCAAGAAGAAGCAGTCGCACCGCGCAGGACCTCAGGAGGATGGCGTCGTGGCAGGAGCCTCATCAGGATCAGTGCCCGCTCTAGGGGCGCCTCCCTCCATCGCATAGGAAGGCGCGCCCGGCGCCCTTCTCAGGCAGGGCTCGGGGGCTCTCTTCAGGAGGGCCTCAGACCTTGCCAACCCCACGAGGGAGGCGCTTGGGCACCACTTGGAAGCGTGCTTGGCGGCACATGTTCCTCAGGAAAGCTTAGGGCAAGGAGTTCCCACCACTCAGGAGTTCATCACCAAGACCACTCAGGAACTGCAAGAAGCAAGAGCCATGCGCGGCGATAGCCGCTCACGAGGCGCAGCTCCGCATCCTGGCGAGGATGCTGGGCTGCGTGTCTGCATCGACGTCCCCGGGCTCAACAGGGCCGCATCTCAGGAGCGCTTCTGGCCATCGCGTGTGGGCCGCTGCGAGGGCCCACCACACAGCTACGTTTGCATGCCCTTCAGCTTGCAGAGCATGGCGTCAGCCTATCAACGCGACCTGCAGCGTGTCCTGGCGGCTGAGGAGGCCAGGTACCACGCCATCCTGGAGGAGATGGAGACGGTCTTCAGGGAACCTCCCGAGCTCCCAGAGCCTCCCGAGGCTCAGGGCCCCGGTGGCTCATGAGGAGTCATTTCTTCAACGCACGCCTTCAGCTGCACCAACTCTACTTCGTCTACAGAACCAGGTGACATCTTCCAAGCTCGTTTAGGCTGGGAGTGCCCCTCGGGCTGCATTATTCCCAGGCCACATGGGTCCGTCCCTGTGGCATGTATCCCTTTTGCTTATGTCTTTAGCTTACCTTGCTGGGGGCGCCCCTCGGGCTGCATCATCCCCAAGCCGCTCGGGCCGGACCCGGTGGCATGTATCTTCCTGGATTTATCCAAGTTGATCTGCTCTCCATGCTTAACCTGCCAATGGCTATCACCTGCCC